>NC_090935.1:1525003249-1527403249 GCF_040938575.1 Ambystoma mexicanum
CTCACGCAGAGAGCGCGGCAAATCTTGACAGAAAACACGCGCCGTATTACGGGCAGGAAATAATGGGAAACAGGGCTTTGGCAGAAGGGAAACAAGAAAACAACGGAACACTGCAATTAGGGGAATAACTAGGAATGCTAGGACTGTGAAGTTTTAGTCAGGAGTTGAATAGCAGTAAGTGTCCGCTTTGACAGCTGAAGACGCGAATCGGAGGACAACAAAGGGGATGGGCTTAAATACGCTCAGAACTCCCACTACTAGCCCATGCTGCCTGGCGGCCATGTTGTGTGATGAGGAAACTCCAAAGTCTTATCAGCCCACAATGTACCTTTACCTTTAGCCCAGGAATGGTAAACTACCAAACAAGACTTCTTGGGGGAATTCTTACAAGGAACCCCAGTGGTCATGACAGTATTCCCCCCCAAAACCCCTCCTAAGCTGAGACTCCCCTTCCGAGGTTTGCACGGGTTATTGCGATGGAAGGCCTTTAACAATCTGGGGGCATGAAGATTTTCTAAAGTTTCCCAAGTTCTATCCTGAGGACTATACCCCTTCCAATCCACCAAGTAGAATAGTTTATTTCGCACAATCTTAGAGTCCAAAATTGCCTTGACTTCATACTCAAGTTGATCTTTTTCTACTTCTACAGGGGCTGGAGCATCTTGAATTCGAGTGTTTGCATGCACAGGTTTCAAAAGGGAAACATGAAAGACTGAGTGGATCTTCAAAGTTTTTGGAAGCGCTCGTTTCAGGGCGACTGGATTGATTATTTTTTCAATGGCGAGACCCTTTTAAAGCCAAGTTCTTTGTGGCTAACCATACTAGATCCCCCACCTTATAATCTGGAGCGTCACATCTTTTGCTATCTGCAAATTTCTTCTGAGACTCTTTGGCCAAGGACAATTGTTCTTGTGCTTTATTTTCAGCTATGGTAATCTTTTCATGCAGAGATTTCACAGCTGGCATCTCCAATGGTTCTGGTGGGTCAAAGGCCGAAGTACGTGGATGCCGACCGTGCAAGGTGTAGAATGGACTAAGCCCAGTGGAAGCATGAACAGAGTTGTTTTATGCGTATTCTGCTATCCATAAAATATTTAACCAGGTGTCTTCGAGTTGATGTAGCATACATCTCAGGTACTGTTCCAATGTTTGGTTAGTTCTCTTGGTTTGTCCATCAGTCTGGGGAGGATGGCTAGTGGACATGCGCACATCTATTCTCGCCAACTCGCAACATTTTCTCCAGAATTTAGAGATGAATTGACTTCCCCGATCTGAAACCACTATTGAAGGGAAGCCATGCAGTTTCACTATGTTCTCCAAAAAGGTTTTTGCCAAAACTGATGCTGTAGTTAATCCCTTCAATGCAACAAAATGCGCCATCCTGGAAAACAAGTCCACCACCACCAAGATGGTATCAAACCCTTCACAATTAGGTAAGTCTGTGATGAAGTCCATTGAAGTCCAGGGGCAGGTGGTACACTCAATGATTGGAGAAGGCCAGCAGATTGTTTTTTTTCAGAATTTTATTTTGAGCACAATTACCACACGTTTTCAAGAATTGAATGACATCCTTACGCCAAGTGGGCCACCAGTACAATCTCTTCACCTTTTCTAAGGTTTTAGAGATTCCCGTATTAAGGCTCCATAGTAATTTGCAACCACTATGCTTGCAGATTGGACATGGGCATGTACAATCGTTCCTGATAAAAAGGTAGCCCATCTCGTACTGAAAAACATTCTCCTTTTGACTCCCATTTCATCAATTCCTCCTCAGAGATGCTGGTCTTTATCTCGTTTCTCAGTTCCTCAAAAGTTGAATCTGTAGTATCCATAATTCCTAGTACCTTCTCCCCGGAAATTATCTCCACAGGATTCACAGGCACATAAGCTTCCTCTCCTTTCCCTATACGGGAGAGGGCATCCGCCTTCCCATTTCGCACGCCTGGTCTGAATGTAATGACAAAGTCATATTCTGCAAAGAAGAGGGCCCATCGTAACTGTCTAGAGGATTGTGCCTTCGCAGAGCGTAGATATTGCAAGTTTTGATGGTCGGTGAAGATGGTTACCCTGTGCCTTGCTCCTAGTAAGTGATGCCTCCGCTCTTTGAGCGCACACTTTATGGCCAACAACTCTTTGTCAGTGATGGTGTAGTTCAATTCTGCTGAGGAGAACTTTTTAGACCAAAGGCCTTTCTTGGGTGTCGGGATCTCGTTGAGACAACACAGCTCCCATGGCGACATTTGAGGCATCCGTCTCAACCACAAAAGGAAGATCGGGTCGTGGATGTTGGAGTACGGGTGCAGATGTAAATCGCTCTTTTAGTTTCTTGAAGGCCTCATCTGCCTCTTTGGTCCACTCAAATTTTCTGAGCAATGATGTGATGGGATGCACCAAGTGAGAGAAGTCGGAAACAAATCACTGGTAGAAATGTGCAAAACCAAGAAAACTTTTAATTCCTTTGATAGAAGTGGGCGCTGGCCAGGTAAGAATGGCATCGACCTTCCTGTTATCCATCTTGATTCCGTGTGCAGACAGAATGAATCCCAAAAACTCCACTTCAGGAACATGGAATTGACATTTCTCCAATTTGACATACAGGGAGTTGTTCTTGAGAATTTGAAGTACAGAAGTCACATCCCTCACATGGTCAGAAGGGTTGGCGGAAAATATTAAAATGTCATCGACATAGACAACAACACAGATGTCCAACAATTCTCTAGAGATGTCATTCATAAAGGCCTGAAAGGCCGCCGGAGCATTGCAAAGCCCAAAGGGCATTACCTGGTACTCGAAGAGCCCAAACCGCGTTCAAAAGGCAGTTTTCCACTCGTCTCCTTTCTTAATTCGAATAAGATGGTAGGCACCTTTAAGGTCGAGCTTGGTAAATATTCGTGCCTGTTTCACCTGATCCAGCAAGGTCGAGATGAGAGGAAGAGGATAACAATTCTTCACCGTGATGTGATTCAATGCTCAATAATCAATGCAGGTTCTCCCCTTCCTTTTTGGGCACAAAAAAGAGTGGAGAGGCCGCCGGGGACTTGGATGGCCTGATGAACCCATTAGCCAGGTACTGATCCAAATAAGACCTCAGATGGACATTTTCTTTTTCGGTAAGAGCATAAATTCTGCTGCACAGAAGCTGAGCTCCAGGAGTGATATCAATTTGACAATCATACGGTCTGTGGGGGGGCAAAACTTCACCTTGTTTTTCTTCCTGAAAGATGTCCTGGAATCTTTGATACTCCCCAGGTAATGAACCAATGAGACCCAAGATAATTGGAGTGGTCTGATCAGGCTGCATCAATGTTTCTGGATCTTCTAATGACATACACTCATTCTGACAACTAGAGGCAAATGTGAGCATTCGAGAGCGCCAATCGATCAAAGGGTTGTGCTTTTCCAACCAGGGTATTCCCAAGATGATCTGGAATTGTGGGGCTCGAATAAGGTCGATAGAGATCCTCTCCCTGTGTCCCTCCTGACAAAGCATTATGAGATGGTTAGTGCACTGCGTCACAGGACCTGACACCAATGGAGTGCCATCCACCCCGGAGACGTTCTCGGCTTCTAATTTTTCCCTCAAAGAGAGTCCCAATTTGCTTGCCAGGTGTAGATCCATGTAATTACCAATCGCCCCACAATCTATGTATGCAGTTACTGCATGCCGTTTGGTGGGAGTTTCTGGATTACAAAGGACAATAGGAAACACAAAGTGTGAGGTCACTGCAACCCTTTCCATGCTCGACAAGCTGACCTCTAGACTTGTCGGGCACTGGAGTTTTCCGCCGTCTGGTCCTTCTTGTCCTGGTTAACACCTCCCAAAGGTTTCTTAGCTGGTTTGACTGGACAATCTCTCAAAAAGTGACCGGCCTTGCCACAATATAAGCATAACTGTAGTTGCCGTCTTTTCTCTCTCTCGGCTTGGGAAATAGGACATTGAATTCCGCCCAACTACATGGGTTCCTGGATGAATATCTGATCCTGTTTTCAACAGGGGTTCTCTAGAGCGAACCACAAAAGCTCGATTATCTTGATGAGCTCGATCTGTTCTTCGGTGCTGTAAATGATGATCCAACTTGATGGTTAGGTCGATGAATTCCTTGATATCTTCAGGCGGATTCACAACTTGGGCCAACACATCTTTCAACTCACTTCGCAACCCACAGTAAAATAATGTTGTTCTTTTTTCTGTGGGCCAATTAGTTTCTGCCACCAACCTATTAAAGGTAGCCACATTTGCAAGTAGCTCCTGACTGCCTTGCTTGAGGGACAGCAATTCATTGTCCAATGCCTGACCTTGCATGTGACGACCAAATAGTTTTTCTAACTCTCGTTAGAATTCTGCAAAGTTCTGCAACACTGGATCATCCCTATTAACCAGGGGAATTGACCAATCTGCTGCACAACCACCCGAATAAGACAACACAAATGCAACCTTAGATTGGTCATTGGGGAACACTCCCGGTCTGTACAAAAAATGCAATCTGCACTGATTTAAAAATACTGCAAATCTTTTGGGATCCCCGTAAAACGCTCCGGGGGTGCCAAGGGAATATTTCCAGGAGCAACCACTTGGACAGGGACCTGGAGTGATAAGGAAGAGGAAGGCCGGGGAATCCCTTGGGGTAAGGGTATCTGTCCTGCTTGGTTCGGTAACAGCTGGCGAGCCAATTCTTCTGTTCGCTCTCTGTTCACCCCTAATGCCCTTCTAAGAGTACTGGTTTCAGATCGAGCTGCATGAACTTCGGACCTTAGCTCACCCAGAAGTTGGGTTAACTGATCTACCTCAGGAGTTCCCATAGTGTTCAGGAAGAGCACTTTTCCGCATGGCTTTGCGTTCTGTGATGCTTACCTCAACTCTGCGGGAACACCACTCCTGATTACCACCACTATTTCTTCTCAGAGTGCGTTGCTCTCTCTCTCTCTCTCTCTCTCTCTCTCTCTCTAGAACTCTAATTCTTCCTTTTAACCAGAAAGTCTGTGGACAATGTTTTGAGCTTGTCAATAGGGTATTCTAAGCCCGTCACGGTGAAAAAAGCGTCGTCGTCTGCTGTTTCCCGCTGTGTTAATCAAGGCACCAGTTGTGAGCTGCAAACCAAAGAAATGGACTTTTCACATACCTGAATACATCCCGCTCCGATTCGCGTAAGCCTGTGCCTCCTGCACAGCAGTTTGAAGCAAGCGCTGTGTTTGCTGAATTTTTTCTTTTTCTCGTTGTGAGGTCACGTGATTTGAGTCACGTGAGCGGACTGAAGCCCCGCCCCCAGGAAGCGGGCTTAAACGAAACACCCAGCCGCCCTTGCTGCGCTAAGCCCGTCGCGGTGACAAGGGCGTCGTTGTCTGCTTTTTCCCTCTGTTTACGCTGGATACGCAGTAACTAAGTGAGAGCCTGCACCCTCTATGTCCCTACACATTCAAAAGGAAAAAAACAGATATGGAGAACACCAAACCCAGAACACGCCTCCAAGAGAAATTAGAAGAAACTGTTCCTAACTTTTCAAAACATACTTCAACACTGAACTCACAACCCACTGCACTTAAAGAATCCAGCAATACCACAAGCAAAACAAAGCCTCTCACCCTTAGTCCGCCACAAATCCTCAACAACAACAAAGAGAAACCAGTATCGCTCAGTCCTACGAACCAAGAACTGTCACTTACCCCTACCACTGAGCTACCAAGCAATTCACCATGCTCTTCCAACCATCCTGATGAAGAACTGAAGCATCAAAAACCCTCAACTGCAGTTAAAACACCGAAGAACGACAAAAGTAAAAAAACTATTACCAATCAAACACCAGAAACGACTTCCAAATCATCCCTACTAGTTTGTGGAAAAAGAGGCTTCCCACCTGCACTCCAATCTGATCTCCAGTTCCATATTCCTGTAACCAAAAATCGAAAGGTCCAATGCTGAACCTAACACTGCGACCAAGAGCACTCATAGCAAAACAACAGTGGCAGTCAACTTACCACCTCACAGACTCCCCCCAAGACAACTTTTCCAAACCTTCAAACCGAGCGTCTCGACCTTCAATCGACATCACAGAAATAGATGCCATCATGGACTTCCAAGAACAGAAGAACACGAAAGCCCTAACAGACAAACACAAGGGAAACACGAATGTGATATCTAGTACATTGACACCACTTCACACCAAAGCTAACTTGTTATTTCCTAAAACATTCCCGGAAGAGAACCAATTGAATGCAACGACGGCTGCCCTAAACCAAAAAGAGTCAAATTACCCTCCACAAAATGCTGAAAAAACACCCAATGCTCCAGAATCCAGTAAAAGAATTCCAACGACCATGCTGGATCTCCAAAACACGCTAGTGGCTGTCCTATCAGTAGCGATGCTCCCCTTCTTAAAGATCCAAGAAGCAACAGTTGATGCCACCAAAGACCAAGCCACTCTACTTACAATGATCCTAACAAAACAAACAAACTTAAGACTGCTTCATAACCTCAATACAAGACCGACTGAATCACAAAGCAGAATCTACAAGAATATGGCAGAATCGCCTAGCCAAAATAGCAAGAACTGATCGACTAGACAAGCAAACTCTCATAGAAACACTGACAACATTTACCGCCAAAATAATGGACGACAAAGCCAAAGGACACGTCCAACCGTTCAGGCCCCAAGATCAAGGTACAAGGTACCCTCATAGAGAACATTCCTCACCAAAAGGCGAATCTAAAAAAGACCGAACAACCCAATATGAATTTCAAATGCACAACCTACCAACTCATCTCGATATCGCCAGTACAGAACCTCCAGCATGCACCCCGTTTGACATTTTTGATCTAACCAAACGCAATCAGCTGGGTAAAGCAACAACTACAAAAGAAACAACCAAAAAAAACGTTCAACAGGATCACAAGCCTTTCTGCGAAAATTGCAACTCAACTAAGAGCACAAGTCGAAACCCCACCCCTCAACAACAAAGAATCCCATCTACAACAAAAATTAAACTAGTACTAATCCATTGACCAAAGAAACGACAAAGACTAATACAAAGAATAACAAAAAACAGACACCCAAACCACAAGGAGAATTGATCTCAATCGGAGAACAAGAACAATTAGACGCATTACTGGAGGCCATTGACCACGACACCGAGCCTAAAACACCAACGGCATTAGATACACAAAATACAACGTCGATTATGTCTTCACTTCAAACTAGCAACAGAGAACATGACTCCCAAGAAGACTCAATGATCATTATAGATGAATACTGTGAGATCTCTTCAACCTCAATCTACACGAACAGCGATGAATCAACGACAAACATGTCACTTGTGTATTCATCAATATCTACCTAAGAATCCTGGTTTTCAACGGAACCTGACGTCCCTTCTGATACCATGGGAAATAAACTGATTGATATGAATACATCTCTAATTAAACCAACATTTACAGATCCGCGTCAGGAACCAAGCATATTCAGACTGTCGCTAACTGCTGTGAATCTAAGACCGGATGAAAAACGAATCTTGAACAGAGTAAACATTCTTCGCCTACTGAACGCTATCCTGACATTGTCGAAGATCGCTACACAAGACATCAACGTCATACATTTTCCGAACAAGAAAAAGATGGAAACAGTCCACATTCACTTTTATCACAACCAAACAATCCATCTAGTTATGTCTGCCAAAAAACAACTTGCCAAATGGGGCTTCATCATAGAACCAATCCAAGTAACAAGATTTATGGCTCTCAAAGAAAAAGAATTGGACACCGAATTCAGGCCTCAAGCTGCTCCGATTCATCGCAAATATGACCAACAACAATATTCAAGTAGACCACGAACAACCGAAGCACCATACCTAACAAGAAATGATAACCAGTTCAGGCAAACAAACTCACACCAGACAACCAGCATCCCGGAAGTACCAAGGGAGACGATCACCCCTAAATATTCAACCAGAAATTCATCAACCAGAAACACTCTCCAAAGTATACAAAGGAAAACCTTTTTATAACAACCAACCTCAAATTGAAATCCAACAACAGAAACACCATTATCTTCATGGAATACGAGAGGGTTCAAACATCTCCTCTCAGAGGGTCCTATAAAACAAAAAGAAACAGCTATAATATGCCTCCAAGAGACTTGGCTATCCACAGAAGTGGTCTGCGATGGGTTTTCCACTTTCATGAACCCGGCAATTAAAGCACAACAAGGCAGACCATCATCTGGCATGGTAATCTTGACTAAGATAGACCCCAACTGGTCAATTGTCGAAAAAAGAATATCCATCCATGGGCCTAATACATTGTCATCTGTATTTTGATCCCGCCATCCAAACCAGAGCAACCTCCGAATACACACTTAACAATCTTCAATATCTATTGGAATGCAATATCAATGACTGATAATAAATTCATAGATTCCATCTACGACGAGTACGACAGAATAGCAAACTCTTTCGCGCAAACTGAGTTTGTAGACGCCGGCGATTTAAACATCCACCTCTACAACTCTTAAGGAATTCGTCTAGACACCCAGAAAATATCTCCAAGAGCAAGAAAATGGATATCTCCAAGAGCAAGAAAATATCTCCAAGAGCAAAGAAAAGAGATCGAGATCCGCAATGTAACCTTAACAGAACAACCGTTGAACACACAAGGTCAAATGCCCCCAACATGGTCCAGTGGTAACTCCAAATCGATTATTGACTATATTTACATCTCTGAAGGAATAAAGAACAACTTAATTGCCACTGAAAACTCAGCACAATCTAACAGCGATCACTGTCAAATCTCAATAACATGGCAAACAGAACAAATCGAGAACTCGTCCCTGGCCCTCCCAGAACTCGAAATAAACACCTGACTAACGAAACTAAGAATAAAACAGCATCAAACGATCGACTTAGTATCCAAATTTGAAAGATCTTCGATGCCTGACCATGTAAAACTCAACTATAAATGGGTACTCAGAGACTACCAATCCTTCGAAAGTACCAATCCCATTGTTATACATAAACATGCATTCAATATGCAAATTAAAGAAAAGAAAAAAATGTTTCGGAAAAAAATACGTCAGCTAAAAAATCTGAATACAACAGCAGCAAATATCACCATAAAAAAAGAAAAACAGATCTATTCTAACTCGCTTAAATCAGTCAAAGGATTATTGCAACAAGATGACGCTGAAGCTATTCCAGCGGTAATCAAAGGGAAAAATATGAGGCAATTATGGTCACTCCTAAACGGAAACAACAGAACAACAAACATTATCCAAGAAGTTGATCCAGAAGCATGGACTGCACATTTCAACACCTTATATAACAACAGTGCACATACAGAGGCACATACAGAGGCTATCCAACAAGAATCCACCTGCCCAACATGGAATCTGAAATGGGAAACTGAGGACATCATTCAAACCATTAGAACTCTAAATCCATCAAGATAGCCAGGTCCAGACGGATTATCAAACGCAATCCTGAAGGCTGCACCGGTAAATTGGGCTAGCCTCTTCTCCCACCTGCTCCTTATCATTGAAAAAACCCAATGAATCCCACATAGCTGGACACTAGCCATCTTAATCCCTATCTACAAAACTGGTGACAGAAAGAACCCACATAACTACAGACCCATAGCCTTACTCGACCCTTTCTACTGAAAAAACGTACTGATTGGGCAACAAACAACGGAAAAGTTGAAAAAAGGCAAACAGGATTCGTAGGCAAAATCAGAACCAACGTCAACTTGATAATACTGAGCCTCCTCAAACACGAGGCGGCATTAAGAAATCAACAGGTTTATGCGGTTTTCATCGACCTAAAAATGGCATTCGATTCAGTTAACAGAACCAAACTATGTACCAAACTGACAACATGGGGCTGTCCACCAGCAATTCCTCATCCAATCAAGCAACTATATACTAATACCTCAGTCCGAGTCAGGCTAACAAAACAGAGTAAAGTCACACAACCGATCAATACCTCCAACGGTCTCAAGCAAGGATGTCCCTTAGCCGCCTGCCTCTACAATCTATACACCTACGACTTTGTCAACTCAATCAAAGATCCACTCTCAAATCCTCCGAAACTAAATAATAAATCAGTTCTATCCTTAATATACGTTGATGACATCACAGTCATGGACAAAACCCCATCGGGTCTACAAAAAACTCTGGACAAAGTAGCAACCTACATGACAGCCAATGAACTTCAGATCAACATAAACAAAACCAAAGTAATGAACCTAACAACCCAAAAAACAAAGAAGAACCGAAAAACCCCAAAGTTCTATCTTGAAAGCAAAGAAATTGAAACAACAAAATCAATCAAATATCTAGGGGTAATGGTCAATGCGTCATCCACGGAACAACAGTGGAAAATGCACATCGAAGACAAAGCCAGATCCCTAGCCAGACTACGTCGGTTCTATCACTGCAAATTCAGGACATATTCTTTTAAATCAACAATCATCTTCTATAAACAAAAAGTTGTTCCTATATTGACTTTAGCTGGCGAAACCCTGGTAAACAACCAAGGACTGAAATGGCACCTCTACGAAGCAATATTCTGGAAGAAAACACTAGCACTACCAAAAAATTTCTCCATGACAAGGATCCGTTTCGAACTGGCGTTGGAATCATTACAATCCATAATATCATGGAAACAGATGGATCTCTACAGGAAAATAATAAGCCACGAAAAGATCCCAGCCATAGAAATATTGAAAAGCAAAAAAAATGCTACAAACGCAACGATTCTCCAACAATGGACCAACAAGGTCAAGACTCAAATGGAAGCTGAAGGCATCACCGAAGAAAAGTTAATGAACAGGCGACAACACGCAAAGCTAACACTACAAAGA
This sequence comes from Ambystoma mexicanum, assembly GCF_040938575.1. NCBI lineage: Eukaryota > Metazoa > Chordata > Amphibia > Caudata > Ambystomatidae > Ambystoma > Ambystoma mexicanum. Next base: position 1,525,014,096 of record NC_090935.1, read on the forward strand.
AGCGACTGCATAAAAACTCTCGAAGATCAGACTAAATATAAACGCCATCAAGTATGCGAAATAGACATAAGAGCCCTTCATGAACTTCCACCATACTTGACCTGTTTTCCAGATCGTCAATACCCGAGATCTCTTCTTAAGGTTCCGATTGAACATCTTACCAACCCAAGACTATCTGAGTATCACCCAACAAACAGAAATCAAATCCTCAGACTGTCGCTTCTGCCAGAGCAACAGAACCAAAGAGACATTGTTCCATATCATCATGATTTGTCCTGCCCTACAAGAAAAAAGAAATCTATTCAAGGACTTCTTTAGAATATCAAAAAAACAGATGACTACAAAAGAACGCTGGAACCATCTGCTAAATGGCAACGACAAACATCTAATTCTAACGGCCATTAAATTTTGGACCGAGACCGAAAAGATCACGAAAAACAAAAAAAAAATAAGTAAATCGTTCTTTAGCAATTATCCTAACGATTCTTCGAAAGACAAATATAATGAAAAGTTTGGATTACCAAACATACCACTTTACCCAAAAAAAAATAGGGTATTCTTGCAAATTACAGTGGATGAACTAGTTGCTAAACCCTCCCACCTACGCAGATTCTCCCTGCTCACTTCAGCTTAGATTAAATGGGCTCCCCACCCTGCTTCAGCGCAGGGGCGCATGTCCTGAAGAGGGGAACAGTTTCTTGCATCGGAAGGAATGGGGGCTTTCTTAGGAAAGGGGAGTGCAATGAAGTCTGCCTAAATATCACAGGCAAGGAATATTTTCCACACACCTTATCAATGTACCCAGCAGCCGGAATACAACAGACTAACCCTAAATACCTAAAAGGTGAGAGGAAAACTATTGAGTGGACAATTATATATATAAATATATTTTCTCCTGTCTATGAAACCTTCCTAATAGCGCTATTCAATAAAGAGATAACTACTAAATTTAATTCCTCACAAGAAAGGCACAATGCGTAAATGGAACAAAATGCCATGCCTTTTAATGCTAGCAAGTTATCAATGTGTGCGTGTGGAGCTCTAAGCTAACGTGACCAAAAAATGAACGTGACTAAAATCAGGCGCCTCCTATTCTCCAAGGTCAGAATCCCTTCACAAACCACGGAACAGTGACACAGTTGCAAGAAAATGTGCGGCTAAACACTACACGCGCTTTGAAGGGGAAACAATGCCGCACACTCGCTAATGCCAAAATTAACACAATGAAACAGTGTATAACGTGTGCGATACTTGCGGTCTGTTGGGGATGACTGGAAACTTCTCCCGACTAACTCACTCAGAGAGGCGCCAAATCTTGACAGAAAACACGCGCTGTATTACGGGCAGGAAAATAATGGGAAACAGGGCTTTGGCCTGAAAATAACGGAACGCTGCAATTAGGGGAATAACTAGGAATGCTAGGACTGTGAAGTTTTAGTCAGGAGTTGAATAGCGGTAAGCGTCCGCTTTGACAGCTGAAGACACGAAGCGCAGGACAACAAAGGGGAGGGGCTTAAATACGCTCAGAGCTCCCACTACTAGCCCACGCTGCAGAGTTCAAGGATGACCGCCTGGCGGCCATGTTGTGTGATGAGGAAACTCCAAAGTCTTATCAGCCCACAATGTACCTTTACCCTTAGTTCAGGAATGGTAAGCTACCAACCAATACTTCTTGGGGGAATTCTTACAAGGAACCGCAGTGGTCATGACACCATAGCCTTCTATTCCAGGAAACTAACACCCTACAAACTGAACTACACCAGCACAGCAAGTGGCTCTAATACCCCGCTACTAGTGTCTCCCTGCCTGCAAAGCAAGGGGCCCCAACACCCTGCCACCAGCGACATCCTGCCCCCAGTGACACCCTGCCACAGTGGTTGCGGGAAAAGGGAAAAAAGAGAGCAAAACTCCACCTGGGGGAGGAGAAGAGGTGACATAGACACCCTGTCACTTTTGTCTTGCCAACCAACATGCCAGCCCCACAATAATCAGTGGTTACGATATATGACTTTGAAGAATCAGGGTTTGAAATTGAGGGGAGCTATTTAGCTCCTGCTTCTAGCATACTAGAGCCTGGTTAGCTTGAAACCAAAAGGAGTTATTTTTGGCTCCTATGGCCAACTGATGCCTTCCAAACATGTAAATGTGACATAAGCATGGAGTATTAGAGAATGTTAATGAAGAAGAATACAAACACATCTAATGTACATTTAAACACAATGGTTCATACAAAATGGACACAAAGTTCAAAGGAGCATCCCTGTTACGCTCACCTGGCTCCGACAGGGGTGTCGATCGGACCCGGACAGCTGCGAACTCCTCCAACGTGAAGCGTATGCAGAGATGACAGACTGGACTGGACCGCCTAATCTCGTCTGCTTGACCCATAGAAATATTCTCCTGCAAGCGGAGAAAGGGATTCAGCCACCCGTGGATTTTAGTAATGGCACCCCACTGTTCTCCCCACTAATCACCACTGATATTCACTTTCTGTAAGCTCACCTTATGTTTGTAAATGATGAGCTCTCCATCCTGCGTGGAATGCAGGGGCGCGTAGATACCAGTTACTTCACTGGTTTGAGTGGGTTGGAAGAGTTCCGGATGAATATTGACTCCGAGGTTCCAGGCGAGAACCTGTAAGTATAAAGTTCAAAGAGTTCAATATGTCCGATGTTCACTCTTGTACATTCCTTTCTTGTGTTGCAGCTGGGTCCAAGGGAAGATTGTCTTGTGACAGCTGATGGTGTTGAGGTAAGAGTCTGCATTACCCAACAATGTCCGGCAAAAGATGCGTGTGTTTAAATTGCTGGTTTCTCTCTCCTTACAGGTGCGGGGTAAGAAGTTGCGGTTTGTTACAGAATAATGCCTCCGGTTGTTAATCAGGTAAGTCTATAGTGGAGAGGTTGTATTTGTTGGCTCTCTGGGCTCACCTTATGTTTCTTTTGTCCCCTAGATGGTGGAATTCGGCTGAGAAAATGATGGAGGCTGCGCCGGATCGAAATAAAAATGTGGTGAGGACTGGTGAGTATGGCGCGGCGCTGCAGCTGGCGATGCGACACGTGTAGAATAATGTCCTTTTCAAGTTCGAAGACGTGATGGATCCGGAATTCAGGTAAGGATTGAAATAATATCTGTTTTCTAACCTTTCCTTCTTCTTTCTTCTATTGCTAGGAGCTCTGGATTCAAGACGGGCGTGGCTGAAGAATGGATGCTGACTGCAGGCACGGTGAGTGTTACGCTGCTGGATGCAGAATAACACGAAGCATGTGCTGCTGTTCGGGCGTGGTTTAAATAACCTCCAAAGTAGTTCCAGGTAAGAAGTCCCTAGAACCACACCCGAGTAAAAAATAGTCCCTGTAGAAAAATAGTCCCATCCAGGCCTCACGTTGGCTTGGATTTATTTGCAGCATGGTCTGCATGAGGTAAGTAAAGTCTATGAGCCTGGCGCCCAAGGCGCCAGGACTGAACCCAGGCAGCCCCAAGCCGGGGCTGCTGGGGTTTTATTAAATACCTGGATGCCTGCTGATGGGCTTGATCTGGATGCCCGGGGTAGGCTTCATGACAATCCCTCGTACCTCTTGGTCTCCCTGCAGCAGCTCCTGCCTGCAGGGCGATTCCCGACACGCAGGAGCTGGTTTCACTTAGAACTCAAGCAACATAACAATTGTACTCCCAATTCTGAAACGGCTGCATCAAAGGTCATTGGTCGTCCACCGTTCAGTATATCACCCAATGTAACCACCCCCCTAGTTTCCCAATATTTCCGAACATGCAGAATAAGCTGCTCATCTTCCTTTTTTAGCATCAGCAGTGGGATCTGGGGTGAGTATGGGTTTCCTTTGCCCAAAAGGCATTTCAATGTCTCAATGGGGACAAAACTGAAATCCTACTGATAGGTCCCAAGGAAATCCTGAACAAACTTGACAGTCATTACAGTACCTTCAGCATTGAAAATACTTTAATCACGGTCTCTGCTGCAGTCAAAACCTTGGGTGTGTACCTAGACTCCACCCTATCTATGAAGCGTCAAGTCAGTGCCATATCATCGTCAGCAGCTCTCACAACCAAAATTATTAATGCCGTAAAAACCTATCTCTCTGCCATAAATTGCCTCTACTTAGCCAGAGCCACCATTGGTGCCAAGTTGGACTTTTGCAATGTCCTTCTCCTAGGCACTTCATTAAGAAATCTCAATAAACTGCAAATTATACAAAATAACGCTCTCAGAGCGGCACCAAGTATTCCCAGGAGAGAGCTTATCTCTCAGGCCAGGCGAGATGCCCGCTGGCTACCAGTTAAAGAGCACATACTGTTCAAGACCCTCACCATCAACCACAGATGCCTCTCCCAGTCGGCACCCCTGTATCTGTCAGAATGAATTCGCCAGGCGCCCGCCAACAGACCTAAACAGACCCAATATTCACACCAGCTTTCAGTCCCAGCCTTCAAAAGAATCAAAACCGGTGGTGCCAGCTTCTCTGTGTTAGCACCAAATAACTGGAACATACTACCACTTAAGCTCAGAAATGAAACCTCCATCAATGTGTTTAGAAAAGCCTTGAAAACAAACCTCTTCAACTAGACTGATCCTGAGGGAGTTCCCCTGTAACCATGGAACATACCGACTGTATTACTGCAATGAACTGTGAAATGCTTTTCTCTTCTCAGCTTACTTCTCCTTTGTACTATATCCAAGTGAATCCTCTGTAACAGCGCAACGTTGCCTCAGGGCCGCTGTGCGCTTCATAAATTCAAATAAATAAAAATAAAGAAATTAATCAAAAAAATAAAGCTCTTTCCCATGTCATCATGCCTAGTTTCAACAACAGAGAGGGTTTGGGATTGCGTGGAACCGTGGTCCACACCATCTCTTTTAAAAGTGGCAAACTGTAGTTGGCACGCAATAAAGTACCCCACAAAATCTGGACCCTAATCCTGCCTTGTTCATACGGTCTCTGTACATTCTGTAGAGACATCCTGTTCCTAGTGTTGTGCCATAGGAAGCCACAGCAAGTAATGTTTAGCGCCTTAAAGAAAGCTCTGGGGATATTAAATGGAACATTTGTAAGCTAATGAAGCAGCCTCGGAAGCACTGCCATCTTCAGTAACGCGGCTCTACCCATCAATGAAAGCGGTAGCTTGGCCCAGAATTTCATAGAGTCCTCTATTTTATTCACTGCCTTTACCATGTTCTGTGTGTGTTCTAGTTTAGGGTCATGGAGGATATCCACCCCGAGGTACCTGAATGGGTCAGTCTCACATTTGATCGGTAGCACTGGTAACTCCCTTACAGCCCTCCCCCTCTATGCTGCAAGGGGAAACAAGCTTGACTTCTGAGCATTCACAGTAATCCCTGATAGTCTGCATAGCGCTCAAGCACATCTAAAATATACTGTAAATTGGTCTCAGGTTGTTGTAAGTAAAGGAGCATGTCATCCGCATACAGTGAAATTAAGTGTGTGCTACCCCTAATATTGATGCCGGTCTCATGTTATTCTTTTCGTAGGTATACCACAAGCGGCTCCAAGGCCAATATAAATAACATAGGGGACCAGGGACAGCCTTGCCTAGTAGCATTGCTCAACCTCCATTGCTCCGATATAGTGGGGCCTTTCTTGACTCTTGCCACTGGGTCTGTGTATAACAGCTTAACCCATTTAATATACGTGGGGCCTATCTCGTAAACTCCTCAACACAGCTAGTAGCCAAGGCCATCTAACCGAGTAGACTGCCTCAACTGCATCAAGCGAGGTTACTGCCATAAACTGGGCGCTATCCTGGGTTTGGTCGATGACATGAAGCAGCCGTCGTAAATTACAAGTGATATTCCTGTTTGGGACATAAACAGACTGATCTGGGTGTATGAGTTTATGAATTACAGGCTTCAACCTATTAGCCATCAGGGCTGTCAATATCTTCCCATCTTGGTTAAGCAGCGAGAGGGGTCTGTACGAGCCGCACTTGGTATGAGGTTTGTTAGGCTTCAGCAATGGAACTATAATTGATTCTCTTAGTGACAATGGCAAGACACCTTTATCTAATGCTTTGTTCAGCATAGCCAACAATGAGGGCGTGATCTCTGCCATGAATTCCTTATAGAACTCACTTGGTAAACCGTCCGCTCCTGGAGCTTTTGCTGTCGGTAACCCTCTTATGGTGTGTTCTAGCTCCTCCTTAGTTATAGGGGCTTCCAGCCTATCCGTCTCTTCCGCCTCCAGCTTTGGGAGATCTATCAAATCTAAAGCTTCTTCTATTTCGGATTTGTGGGTTTCCAACATCTCCTCATATAGTGTCTTGTAAAAATCATAAAAACGTTTATATCCTGTTCCATCTTGCAGATTTCTATTCCCTTAGCTGTAACTTCCAGAATCATACTATCCCAGTGCATCAAGCAGAGGCGTTGCTAGGGGGTAAGGGGGCTATAGCCCCTGGTCCTTTGGTTGTAGCCCCGGATAGAATCTCAGGAGCTACAACCAGAAGACTAGCTAGCCCCGAGTCTCGACAGTCCCGACATCAGCGTAGCCCTGGGTCTTTTCCAGACCTAGCAACACCCCCAGCATCAAGCATTCCTGCCGGAGGGCCGCAGCCTCACAGTTACACTCGCTGGATGGATTATTTTACCCGTTCATGGCTTCTAATTTGAATTCCGCCTTTTGTAAGTCTTTTCTATTGTCGCTTGAACCCTGTTCGCCTTAGCGATCGCTGTCCCCCTGATTACCACATTAAAGTCCTCCCATAACGTGTCCGCTGACTTCACGCTCCCCGTATTATGCTCAAAAAAATCTTGCACCCTTTCTCTCAAATGTTCACGAAATGCGTCGTCCCTCAGAGCCTAATTCCCGAGTCTTCTCCTGTAAAAATATAGTCCAATCTTGTGTACAAGTCCAGGGGAGAAGTGTGATGTGAGTATCCACGAACTTGTGGGTGTAAACTCTGCCATATATCCAGGAGTTTAAATGCTTGCAACACTGTGCCCAGGGCTTTGGCTGCGGGGGCCGGATGCGTGAATTTGTCATCTGATCTATCCAAAGTAGGGTTAAGCGTGCAATTAAAATCCCATCCCCATATCAATGTGTCGTCCCTGAGGGAACTTATTAGTGAATAGAACCTGTGAAAATAGGCCGCGGTCTCTTGGTTGGGTGCATACGTGTTAATAATAGTAAATTCCCTGTGTTCCACCCACCCCTGCAACACCTACATTCTCCCCTCCGCATCTTGAAACGTCTCAAGCACCCTCAAAGGTACTGACGGTGCAACCCATATTACCACTCCTCTAGCATATGCCGAGAACAGCAAACCTATTGTTATACCTCTCCATTTTTGGCCAAGGGCATTCTGTTTCTCCCTCGTAAGGTGTGGCTCTTGTAACAGCACAATGTCTATTTTCTGACACCTTAAGTATGTCATAACTCTCTTCCAGAGTTCCTGGATACTATTTTGAGTCCCACCATTACACATAAAGATTCTGACGCGCACGCTGTGTCCAACGTTTAAGTCCAGCATATACAGTATATACAGTATGGATTCATAGGCTACCCCCGTCTAACTACCCCAACTTCCCTGACCTCCCCCAATCAACTTTAGCCCAGCTCAAACCTTTGTGCTCAGGCCTTCCCACTTCTTGCCTCTGTTCCAGGGTCATGTCCGGAAACATGGGGCACGGTGGGGGGATACGTAACCGCTAGTATCCGATCAAACCAATCCGTCCTTAGGTGTAGGACGCACCCTGTGGTGCCTCCAAAATATGCACCACATAGTGGACCCCTGCATTAAGCGCCATTACGTCCTGGGGTACATAACCGCAAACTTCCTCTGCTTCACGGTCATCATGCCCAGCTGCGTGTGGCTACTCCCCGCCACTCTGGCCTGCTTCTGCTCCGGCTGGCAAATTTTGCGTGTCCATCCATCTGCTTGCTTCATCAGGGTTATCGAAGAAAACGGGACATCCTTTATGAATCACTTTCAATCTTGCCGGATATAACAACATATACTTCAAGCTAGCCGCTCGCAGTCTTCTCTTGACCGATATGTAGTTCATCCGCTGTTTTTGCACTTGTAGGGTATAGTCCGGGTACACTGTTATAGTGGCAGACGCTCATTGTATCGTACCCCCCTTACGGAAGTATTCTCCTGTGTCTGTAGTTTAGAATCCGGGCTATTATTGGTCTCGGCTGGGCTCCAGGCGGTGGCTTCCTCGTCAGTGACCTGTGCGCTCTTTCTACTGTGAAGCCATGGGTGAGGGCATCCAGACCAATTTCTTCCTGCAGCAGGGACTCTATGTATTCTGTCGGTTTTATTACCTCTTCTCCTTCCGGCAACCCGATAATCCTTACATTGTTATGTCGAGCCCTGCCTTCCGCATCCTCAGCCCTGTCTTCCAGGTTGCGCACTTGTTGCTGCAGTACACTGACTTCTGCTGAAGTATCTTTTAGGCTGCTAGTATTCTCCGCCACTAACTTTTCCAGTGTACCTGTGCATTCAGCTAGTGGCCTCACGTCTTGTCTGAGCACGTTCACATCTATCCTAATGCCATCTATTTTGGCTTCAAGAGACTCTTTCAGAGACGCTATGGCCGCCAGGATCTGTTGGTCCCCTTCCGCTAGCGGCTGCTCTTTTTGAGGAGTTGAAGGTGCTTGAGCCAGGCCTTCGGTAGGGTGCGCACTTTTGGTGCATGCCTCCAATGTGAGCTGCTTCCCTGCTTTTTTGCGGTTTAGACGCCATGATGTGTTGCTGTCCTGATTCACAGCACTTCCCCCAGTAAACATGTCGCACCGGCTCATAGGTTCTGTTGCCTGTCAGCCTGCTGTTATCGGCGGGTTTGCCAACCGCCACCCAGTGTATGCCTTTTTGCAGCTAGACATTCATTGGTGTTCCCACTTCTTTATCATGTAGTTTTGAATTGTACCCAGTGGCTCCCTTCTCTTGAGCATCTTTTATTCCTCATACAGACCCTTCAGGGCTCTTGTGTCTAGCGGCCTTGTGATTCCGTCCAGACTGCTGGGCAGTGTTGAAGACGTTGTTTCATGCACGAGTTCACAGCATGCTCTGATGTATTAGGCCTTAATAGGGTTGTTACTCAGTAGTGCGTACCCCTTGTTCGATCTTTGCGGTGGTATGTTCTGAGTGGCACCAATCTGTCTTCCCCCAAATACGCTGTGCTGGCATGCAATGTGTGGCTGCAGCTGAGGGGCCGGGATTGGCCTGGACCTACAAGCTCACGTTGCTGCAAACATGCGGTTCACTTCATCCACCACTATTGTTGCCGCCCTTCTCCTGTGCCTCACCTATCCTCCACTTCCCCCAGCCAGCATGAGCTGAGACCAGGCACTGCAAGTCTTGCCCTGCACCTGCATTCACTCGTCGTATCCCTCTCTCCTCATCCTCCGGGACACATCAGCATGGCACCACTTCTGGCCACAGCCTTCAGTCAGCGGACTCCTCTGGTCAGGCTACAATGGACCCGTTGGAGCAATGTCCAGGACTATCTGTAGGCCAAGCACACTATTCCTGAGCAGACCGTGAAAAAAAACATCCTGCAGCTGTTATTGTGCTGGATGCCGTCAGCGTGTTGCCTTGCCCATTACCTGGGCCACGCTGGTAGGCTGGGGCAGGACGTAATGGAAGCCTCCTTATTGTTCCTGTTTTATGTGGGCCATGTTCCTTTCACTGGAGCTGATCACAGTGGAGACCGCAGTGAAATTATTGTTATTTGTCCTGCTGTACGGGCCGGACTGCAGTGGAAGCTGCTTGTACACGCTAGTGGCCCGTGCTAACTCTGCCTGAGCGGACCACACTGGGAGCCACAGTATGTTTATTAACACCCTCCCCGCTCCGCAGGTCGGACCGCACTGAAAGCTGCCCGACAATATTTAATGGTCTGTTTCGTCGTATCCCTCACGGCTTGCTGCTGCGGTGGTGTGCTTTGGCGTATAAAACTGACTTATTACTGCCGCAGTCACCACAGGTCTGCATCTCCATAGGCTCTGCCGGAATCCCTCCAGACTCTGCCATCCCTTACCCGGTTGCGTAGCTATTCCTGCGGTGCCGCAACAACAAAGCTGCGCCTTCCACAAGCGGCCGGTGTCGCCTTGACTTCCACGTTGCAACACCGACGTTCGACCGGCACCCACTGTAGGGGTACGTCCCAGCACGGCTCACCTACCTTTAGCTGTGCTCCTGGAGTACCATCCACTTCCGCAAGCAGCGTGTATCCCAGGCCTTTGCAATGCGATTCTGCCAGCCATTAGGGTTGGGGACAGCAACCTTCTCACTTGGCTCCGCAGGCGTTGTGCACTTCGCACTGTCCACTGCTCTACGACTCACGTCATCCGCATCCAGTCCATGTTGTCACCAGCTGGGCATTCGCAGCTCGGCTCCTCTCTCCCAGCAGCCAGGTCGCTCAGCCAGCTAGCCTAGTCCTTTCTCCTCGGAACACCGCCATCTTGCCTGCTTGTTAATTTCCAGGTCGGAAACTTCTCACAGCTCGATCTACACTGCGCTTCTCTCCGCAAACGTAAAATTAGCACCAGGCTGTTCACTGCACCTTCATGCTTCTCATAATATCTCGCCTGGTGTCTGCACTCGGGGTATCCACTTTAATCCCCAGGTTCGTTATCGGATCGACAGGAGCAACTCAGGATGCGACCTACTGCATGGCTCTTAAATCACGCCCCACAACAAACTATGACCCTTTCTTCCTCTACATGTTATGTTATGTTACTTGCCATTTATATAGCGCTCTATATATCATTGGTAAGACCTCAAAGCGCTGGTAGGTTGAACATCCTCGGGAACCGTAGTTCTGGTCAGTAGAGGGAGATAGTGTCATAGGGTGAGTGGGTGGCTGCGTTTTATTAGGGTGATGAGGTGTTCATGTGGTCGTATTCGTATGTGAACAGCTAGGCCGAATTAATCAGGGGTATAGCTGTGTTCTAGTTGAATGATGGTGTATAGTAGAGAGTAAGCGTAGTGATGTGACATCTCTGTGTCCTTCCTCTTTCTTTGCTGCTCGGGCAGACATATAAGTACTTGGCTCATTATGACTAATTTTGTTTTTCAAGAGGGATAGAATTGTTTAAAAGGGTTGTACGTGCAGTGCACAGGCACACGAAACAGTGATATTACTTGGCGGAGCGTATCCGCTACCTTTAGGGATTCAAAATATACAGAACTAACCTGCAATCGGGCCTAAGGCACCGGCGGGCGCAACGTCCTTCTTTGAGAGAGGGCACTGTTGCTTGAAACGACACTGAGCGCAACGGGACCCAGTGAGATTCTGGTGCTCAGTAGTCGCAGTGTGGTCTAATGAGGAACAAGTATGCAACGCTCCAGGAGAGAGCAGACGATCAGTATTTTCTCTGACACGAAAGTCAGAAAGAGCATAAAGGAACGTGCAACAGCACGTCGGAGCACAACCTGCTCCAAGCTGACAGAGCGATCAGCAAAATATTCACAGGCATGCCACCTAGTGGCCAATAAAGATACCGAGGGAGAGCAGGTCGGTGGAGGAGTTTCTCCCATACTATATTTTAAGAGGCAGCAGATGTCATTTCAGAAGGTGCTATGCACTGCTAGACAGGCACAGACCCAAGTTAAACTGTCTAATTAATTACCCAGACCCACTTAGCTGCAATTGTGAGATGGGAGCAGGCCCAAGAACCCTGCAAATAACCCACCTGCATTGTGATGCACAGCTCCAGCTAAGAGGTTGAAGAGCCCCATACCAGCAGCAGGCAGTGGACAGCGTCCAACAAAGCAGGAGCAGTACAGCGTGTACTGGGAACAGATTTGGGGGGAATGTCACATGGTAGGAGCTTGGTGGAAGACCTTATTACTTTCTCCCAAGTGATGCAAGCCCTAAGGGATGAAGCCCCTGAGAGGTACCGAGAGGGGTAAGGGGGAAGAAAGAAAGCCTGAAACATCTGCAGCAACCGCACCCCTCCCCCACCCGGGCACACCACGCATGAAGAGAGGTGGTAAAAGGAGAGTGAGGTTGTGGGAGAAGAGAGGCATGGGATGTACTGATGATGAGTCCTATTCAGAGGACGTAGAGGAGGAAGAATGGGACGAGACATCTGAGGAAAGCTCAGAAGAGCGTGATACATCCTACCCAAGCCCTCCTGACAGGCTTAAGGCTGCCAAGAAAAATAAAAGCCAGGGAGGAAGAGGAAATGGGCGAGGTATTCGATCCAGACTCACTCATACATCCCAGGTCGACGGAGTGGGAGCCCTTCGCCAAGATTGGTAATTATAAAAAAAAGAGAATCTGTATCTCCCTGTCGCAAATTATGGACAGAACGCCCCAGGCCTCAAGTGCCAGAGAACATGGCAGAAATGCCAGAAATAGATGAGAAAATGATGTCCTTCATGGTGCGCTACAGCAGGGATATCAATAAGGGTATAGATAGATCCTGGAGGTCGTGCCAGGATATGCTCCTGGATGTCCTGGGTCCATTGGCAAAAATGGGGCAGATGGCAGAGGAAACTAGACAACCAGAGCAAAGAGTAGACCCGGAAATCTTAGCAGGCTGGGCGCAGAGAGCAATATGCCTGCTCGGCAACGCTAACAACGCCTTAATAACGGAATGAAGGAGGTCCATCCTCATCAAGATAGACCCCAAGATGAGCAAACTAGCTACAGCTGAGTCAACATCCAACAGTAAGGGAAAACTGTTAGAGAATGCATTCATTAAAGAAATGGCGAAGTTTGCTAATACCTATGCCACGATAGATAAGGCACAAGCATCGCTGAAGAGAATCTTTGGCTACAAGAGGGCTGGAAGAGGAAGCCGATTCTCCTCTTACAGGACCAACTCCAATAACAGAAACTAATGGAGAAACCAGGAAGAGCGCCGGATCAACCCCTTCCTCCAGTCGAGGGGAAGGGGTAGGGGAAGAGGCTGGAGAGGCGGCAACTGAGGCCAGCAGACAAATACAGGTGAGACAGGATACAGAATTACACAAACAGCTGGTGATAACAGGGACCCCAGTGGTAGGGGGGATAACAGCACAGTTCGTAGAACGGTGGAGGGAGTTATCAGGAGATGCATAGGTCAAAGAGACAGTACAGGGTTTCCACCTAGAATTCTGGCAAGAACCGATACATACGGAAGATCTGAAGCCCACAAGGTTCACACGAGAAGACGAGGAGTTGCTAGACAAGGAGATAGTGGAGCTAGAAAGGAAAGGGGCCATTGCTCGGGTGGCCGACCTCTTGAAGGATTTGTGAGCAATCTGTTCTTAGTCAAGGGCAAAAAGAAGCACAGACCGGTGATAAACCTGAGGAACCTGAACAAATTCTTAGCATACAGGCACTTCAAGATGGAGGGCATCCATCTCCTAAGAGACGTATCACAGATGGAAGACTGGTTAATCAGGATAGACCTCAAAGATACATATCTAATGATCCAAATATCACAGGAGGATCGGAAAATCCTATGATTATGTTGGGGAGGCCAGACATGGCAGTTCAGATACCTCCCATTCGGTATGGCATCAGCCCCCTGGGCCTTTACGAAGTTAATGTGGACTGTAGTGGGCCACCTCAGGGAGCAGGGCATCAGACTGATAATATATTTAGACGACTTTTGTCTGATGGGTCAGGACAGGAAAAGGCTTCTAGCACAAGCAGAGAATACAACCCAATTATAACAGGAACTAGGGTTTTTAATAAATTGGGAGAAATCCGTGTTGGAACCGGCACAGACAATCGAGTTCCTAGGTTTCGTAGTGGACACGAACGCAGCCACGCTCAGCTTACCGATGGACAAAGTGAATACAATCAAGAAAGAGATCAGCTCAATAATAGCGAAGGGAGTTAGCCAGACTAGTGGGAAGACTCGCATTATTCATTCAGGCGATCTTCCCGGGGCCGCTGCATTACAGGGCTCTGCAACGCCTGAAGATCCAACACCTGAGAAAAGGGTTATCGTACGAACAAAAGGTGTTGATCTCCGCTGAAGCGAGGACGGAACGATGGTGGTGGTTCAAACGCATGGAGACCTGGAACGGGAGAGCGATATTTGGCTCGTCCCCCAACCTCATCATAGAATCGGAATGGGGACTCCATTGTGGAGAGATGACAATGGGAGGCAGGTGGTCAGGAAAGAGATAGAGCTCAACATCCATTGTCTAGAGCTACTAGCGAGGTCCTTCACTGTGAGATGCTGGACCCATGACAAGGTGAACTGTTGCGTACTACTAAAGATGGACGTCTCAGCAGTACGATACATAAACAGACTAGGCGGGACAAAGTCCAGGATGTTAGCGGAGCTGGAAAAGGATTTCTGGCACAAGTGCCTGGAAAACAAGATCAGCATCACAGCAGAAAATCTCCCTGGTCTGCAGAACGTAATAGCAGAAAGGAACTCAAGGCAGCTGAGAGACACCAGCGAATGGCAAATGGACAGGACGGTTTTCGAGTCCTTGTCGAAACTGAGAGGTCCATGCAGAACAGATGTATTTGCATCCAGACTAAACACTCACCTGGAGCGATTTTTCAGCTGGAGGCCCGATCCAGCAACGGTGGCAACAGACGCATTTCTATAAGCGTGGGGGCCGGACAGGGAATATGCCTTTCCCCCATTCGCTATGATTCCGAGGACGATAGCGCAGATCAGGAGACAGCAGGCAACGGTAATTCTAAAAACACCAGAATGGAGGAGTCAGGTGTGGTCCCAGAACTTCTGGAACTGTCATTCGAGAACCTATTGGTGTTATCACAGTGCAGGGAACTGATTCAAAATCCAGTGGGAGAGTATCATCCATTGAACCAGGAAGGAGAGTTGAGATAGTTCGCGTGGCCGATTTCTGGACAGCCTGGCTGAAGCCAGGACTTTTGGGAGATGCTGCAAAATGTATTGAGGAAGCGTGGGCACCAGGTACCAGAGAAGCCTACAGATTGGCCTGGTGTTAGGCAGAATCCTGTGCAGTTCCCTTGGGGAACACTGCAAAAAGATTAAGGCTACAGGAGCAGCTGTAAACCCAATTGGTAGCAGTCTGCACCACCCAGATTTACCTCGTAGCTGTGGCTGAGCAGTCAGACTTCTCTCAAGAAGAGTTTGCAGTATACAGAGCATACACAATAGGGCCACAAATACAGTAGAACAAGCAAACACTGACCAGAGCTTTGGTATGAAAAGTATATAATTATTTATTTAACACACTTTATGGAAATACACTGGCACTAATATATCAAGCAAGTTCCAACACAGTCACTATAAGTATATACACCTCCCTAGTTAATTATTCGACAAATCTAGGTTAACACACCACTTATTAACAAAAGAGAGGTGAGCGCGTAACCTTAGATGGCACTCCAATAATTTGTTAAAAAGGGAGAGAAAAGGCAGAGCATGGGAATAACACAGTACCAACACTTTTAAGAACCCCCAGCAAGGCAGGAAAGGCTGGGTCTACTGTAGAGACAAAGTTCATAGGCCAGGCCCACTCCTAGAGAGAGCAAGGCTGAGAATGTGCCCAAGATCACACAGTGGAAATGCACTCGAAGTCTTTACAGAAAATGTCAAAAGAAGTTGGATCAGTTCAGAAAGATAAAGTTAGAAGGTTTGGAGGCCAACCCAGTTGGAAAGTCAAGGATTTACGGGACACCTTGGACAGTCCGTTGCAAGGGAGGCCAGGCGGGACCAAGTACCTTAAATGGTGAGAACGTTCCTACGAGGATAGTTGTTCCTAGCAGCGGGTGCAAGTCATGGCTTCGACCAGAGGAAGAGATGATCTCGACGAGGAAGAAAGCTGTAAATCGTTGCACTGCCAGGAAGGAAACCAGCCACGGAGTTCCCGATTAAAAGGTACGACCCTTTTTATTCACGGTCAGTTGTGAAGCGTGGCTATCCGGCCGCCGGGGTGCTTGTCACGGGCGATTCGACCACGAGACGTCCTGGAAGGCGAAAAAGGCGAACTGGTTGGTCCCACCAGCTCAAAGGGAAGAAGACCCTCCTAGAAGAAGATCTCCTCTGTCGTTGGGGAAGTGGTGAGTTCTTTACAGCAGGGCTCCACCGGTGGTGTCGTTGTTGTAGATTGCTCAGCTTCTCCCCTCTTCGGATTCTTTAGGTCCTGTGGTGACTTTTGAAGTTCCAGTCCCCAAAGCCCTGCTTTTATGCAAAAAAAAACCCATTCAACAGCCTAGCTGTCACTCAAACATGCTAAGTGGTGAGCCGGGCAGCTCATCACTGGGCCAATCACACAAGAGTGCGACTTGAGTTGCCGAGGCAACTCAGTCCAGGGTGCCTAATCCCCCTCCCACACAACCTGTAGACCCCAGACAGAGTGGCACCATTTGGAGGGCTTCTGTGCAGAAGCCCGCCAAAAAGTAGAACAAAGGGCTCGACTTGGGTTAGAGTTTCAGAGGCGAACACAAACGCCATTTTAAAACCAAGTCCTGGCAAAAAGACCCAACCGGGGAATTAATATTAAATAAATAACCCGGCGGTATCTTTAACATTGCACCAAAAAGTGGTGCGTTTACAATCAATGGGAAAATCCCATAAGAAATATTCCGGTGGAATATTTTGCATGGTATCCACTGCCACCAGCCAGAAACTCGACAAGGGGGGACTGGACAGTGTCCCCTTGGAAAACAGACCCAGGGGCAATCGAATTACCCCAACCAGTACTTCCTCAATATGATGGTTTTTTACTGGTTCTGTTCACAATTTGAGACTAGTAAAGCCAAGGTGACTTTACATGCCCTGGGAGACAGTAGTCAGTCCCAGGGTATGGAGTCTATGTTTGGGGATCACTATGACACCCCTGTGTTACTGCACTGAGGGTGCTGTGTAACACACATACCAAAAACACATGAAGCCCTATAGAGTAAAAGACCCCATAGCCCATAATTCACAGTCAAAGGACATTCTCAAATCAGTGGGAGAAAAAGAGTCTCACTCTTAGCAGGAGAAAAAAACAAACCCCAAAAATCCAGCAAAGCTGCTGGGGGACTCACTAGGTTTGGGAAATTAGCCTTATAAGAGAATTCTCCCTAACACCTGGGCAAGGTGGACTAGTTGGTGTGTGGAACTGCATATACATCCCAATAGAGCAGTGTAAAGACTGGAGGGGGTTATCTGCACTCCTGCCCTCTATATATGATATGATATTGTATTTGTATCGCGCTCATACACAAGTGTTTCAGAGCACGACAAGGCAAGGGAGGGGAACAGGGGAGAACACAACAACGATCTTACTAGGCCCAGTGACATTGAGAACGCGCAAGTGCATGGAAAGGGAAAGGGGAAAAGTGCATGGAAGGGGGAGAGTGGAGAGTGCAAAGCAGAGGAGGACAGATAAATAATAATAAATAAATAAAAATAAATAGATAATAGAAGCAATAAACAGTGGTAGTGCAGCCAGCAAATGGCAAGTGCTTTGTTTACGGCAGCAGACTGGGTAAGTCTGATAAGTGCAGAAAAAGAAGAACATGGGTGTGTGGGGGACTGTATGGGTACAGATACATTCCTCAGAGCAAAGGGTGGCCAGGAGGCAGTGCAGGAGGGTGGCAGGGTGAGCAGGTACCTGGGCCTAGGGGACAGAGGGTGGGCAGGTGCACAGTGCCAAGAGAGAGCCTATCAGCAGGGGAGAGGGGGAGCAAAGGCAGAAGCAAAGAGCAAGGTCTTGATGGGCTTCCGGAACCGGAGATGGTTCTCCTCAGGTTTTAGAGTGGCAGGCAGGCTGTTCCAGAGGGAGGACCCAGCCAAGACAGATCTACCCCCAGCTTGTTTCTTTGAAAAACGATTGACCCTGAGGGAGTTAGAGGTAGAGGAGCGAAGAGCTCGAGAGGTGACGTATTTACAGAGGGATAGCTGAAGGTATTTTGGACCCAGGCCCCAGGAAGCCTTGTGGAGCACAAAGCACCCCAGCCAAAGTTCTCTATGTCGTAGCAATAGAAGAACAACCTAGGCTTGAGCTCTAAGGAGGTGAGCGGGCTGGTTCTTAAGTACAGTGTAGTCCCCAAGCCCCCACAAAGGAACGTTCACACACTATGTTATGTGATAACACAGTTCTTTATATAAATAAGGTTCAATATTTATACACAATCAATAACACACTTTGTGCTTTGGCAATCCTAATACGGTAAATATGTACAATGTCTATTTGGTACCACAGTTAACTACTTTAAAATGCACAAACTGCGGACGGTTTCAATGGCACAAAAATCAAATAGTAATGTGAATCAACAACAGACATAGGAAGGAAGACAAGTTGGGTTAAACAATGGCAGAATAGTACTTCAACTACAAAGTCACAGTTCCTTGTGAGGATCCCACCCACCTGGGCAGCCTGTGAATAAAGTGTAAAAACAAGCACAGTCCATATATGTTTAAAATACTCTTGTTTCCTGCTAAGAATGTTCTACTACCCCCAATGTACCTTGTTTAGCAGGGTTTCTTTGATGGTTCGTCGATAGATCCCTCGAGGGTGAACTCTGTTTAAAGCAGGAGCCACTGGGTGTCGAGATTCCTTTAAGAAAATGTGAACACTGTCGTTGGGACAGCAGCTTCTACCTTTGCTGTGCTCGACGACAATCAGTCGTCGACGTCCTGTGAAGATGAGGTGTGCGGTGCACCTCTATGATGAGAGTTCTTTGCCGCAAAGATGACTTAATGAAGAACGTAGGCCCGGCAGTGGGGCTAGTCATCTAGGGAAGAATTGCTCTTCCCTAGATGACTACAAGAACCATGCTCAGAGCCTGACCACACGCCTCAAAGCGAGGGGCTTTCCCAAGAAACAACTAGATTTAGCGAATAAGAGAGCTCGGAACTGCAACCGCGAAACTCTTCTCCAATTACAACAACATAACGCAGACCCTTCGGATAAACAGCTAACATGTGTAGTCACCTTTGGAGCCCACACTTCAAAAATCAAACAGATTATCAACAAGCATTGGCACATCGCCCGCTTGAACATGCCCGAGGACCCTGCTCCCAGATTTGCATATAGACGAGGAAAAAACCTAAAAGAGCACCTCGTACATTCACTGTTTCAACCTGTTTCAAACACCACCCGCACCCTTCGACCTCTGCAAGGACACCACCCGTGTGGTAACTGTGTTGCCTGCAAATTTACCAAAAAGATGAGTTCCTTTCAAATTGGTACACGCAACTGGATACTCAGAGACCTGACAAACTGCAAGAGCCAAAATGTAGTTTACTGCATAGAGTGCCCATGTGGCCTTCGATACATTGACCAAACAACACGAGCCATTAACACCAGAATATCGGAACACAGGTCAAAAATTAGGTGCAAAAATATAACTGCACCGCTGGTTGAACATTTTCTGGACTTTAACGATACCCCCAACAACATTCTGTGGTGGGTGATTGAAAAAGTCAAGGGAGGACCTGATATCCACCAGAGCCTCATGAAAAAGGAAGCACGATGGATTCACAGGCTGGACACTTATCATCACGGCCTAAATGAAATCTTCCACGGCCTAAATGAAATCTTCCAACCCATTACCTAATGACTCATAATGCTGGCCGAATACTCTCTCACTCCTATATATATGCACAATCGAAATATGTCTTGAGCAATGTGTCTGTGGCCCCCCGGGTCGGACATTAGTGATTTAATTTCCTAATTAATTCCCTAACCTGACATATGAATCGAACTGCGATATGCCTTACACACGCACAAGCCATCAAGACATGGAATTAAGCAAGCATTGCTGCACTGAATTGTGCGTGTAAGCATCTCTGATTCTGACCAACCATTGCGAACGAGCGACCAACCCCTACAGGGGAATCAGAAGCGCAGCAGCGGGGGGAGAGCGCAAAACAAGCAGAGGAGCATTGGGATATCCAGTTCGTTGAGGGGCTCGCGCAGGGGGCACCGCCCAGCCATATTACGTCCCCTGCAAGGGACAAAAGCTAAGTGCCAATCAGCGCTCCCCAGCATATAACCAACCCCGATTTTGGCTACCAAGACCCATTACCATTAACGCGTGCAGCGTTTGTTTACTGACGTGTTTTCGGCCACGTGCGGCAAACTTTGGCAGCACGGAGAGCATTTCAGACCACAGCCACGTGCGGCAAACTTTGGCACCACGTAGTACTTAATATAAGCCACGTGCGGCAAAACTTTGGCGGCACGATGGATCTTGTTCCTTTTAAGACACGTGCGCGAACTTGAGCCACATGTTCTGAACCACTCGCTATTGTTGGGAACTAAAAAGCTTTGAGAGCGTGTAATGTGCATGTGCCAGCACTGTATGTGTGTGTGATGTATTATGCCTATGTGAGTTAACACAGGTCACTAATACCAAAACTCTCTTGCAGCATTGGAACTGCTCTGAACTCCGGACCTGAGAGTGCGCAGGCAGGAGGCAGGCCAGCACTCAACCACAGAGCTAAGTGCCTTTTGTATCAAAAGCTATTGTAAAACACTGTGTGTATGTTGGGACGATAGTGCATATGTTACTGTTGTTTTTTCCCATATGTTCCCTTGCCTGTCCACTTACCCTCTCCTAACCCTCACTCCGGTTACCCTCTGTTCGAGACCCATCCAACCAACGAGATCCTAACCCTCTTTCCCTGCTGGGGTCTCGGCGGCCTGTGTAAGCTTGTCTTGCAGGTGCTCAGACCGCAGTGGGGGTAGTTGGTTTGCGCCACTCCTGCACCTGGACTTTGAAGCCGTGACAGAAGCACAAGCCCAAGTGTGACAGGTGCCTGAGTGGCACGACCCAGCTAGATTATGGAAGAATTAACCAAGGTCCTGCAGGACCTGCAAGCTGAGCTCACTGCCACTAGACAGGACTATGCTACCCTGGCCGTCCAAGTACGTTCTTTAGCAGCCCAAACCGCGAGCCTTCCGGGTGGTGCTACTGCGCCCACTCCTGTCTAAGTAAGTGTTACCCCAGAGTCCATAGTTCCATTAGCTCCCCCAGAAAGATACTCCGGTGATCCACAGAAATACCAAACCTTCCTGACTCAATGCCAGCTTCATTTCCTTACCAAACCCTCAGCATTTCTCTCAACCCAGGCTAGGACGGCCTTTGTGATCTCATACCTTACAGGAGATGCAGCGGCTTGGGCAAATCCTTTAGTGCAAAGGGATGATGCAGTTCTGTACAGCTGGGTTGAATTCCAAAACGAGTTTGGTAAGATCTTTAATCGTCAAGCTGCCTCTATGTGCAAAGATAGGGAGTTACTTACCCTACGTCAAGGCAATAAGGAGTTAGTCACATATGTAACTCAATTCAACAGACTGGTGGCAGAGACAGAGTGGCCCCGAGATAAAACGATGTCACTCTTTTATCAGGGTCTTCGTGACGACCTGAAGGACCTGATAGCACAGGTCGACCCCCAACCCCGAGACTGTCCAGCAATGATAGACCTAGCATTGCGTCTAGATCATCGTCAAGCGGAACGACGGGGAGATAGGAACCGGGGTCTCTCGTCCAGTAGTCAGGCTTGATCATACCCATTTGACCCGGGCCCCGGAGAAATCAGGCGGGGATGAGCCGATGCAAATTGGGTCAGTCCGGGGTCCACTCACTAAAGACGAGAAAGAACGACGGCGTAAGGAGGGCCTATGTTTGTACTGTGGGACCACAGGACATTTTGTCAAAGATTGCCCTACGAAACCTAAAGCGCAGGGAAACGCCTCGGCTCGGCGGTTGTAGGGGTACTACAGCCGAGCCCTGAAAAATAAGTTATCCCAGTCTCAGGTTTTGTGAATTATGCCCCCCACATCACTCTGTCCGGAGTCTTGCAATTCCGGGGGCATGAAGTTCAGGTGGATTTACTCTTAGACACTGGTGCCACGGGTAACTTCATGGACGTTTCATATGCGGCTAAGTTGGGAGTGCCCTTGTGTAGGAAGAGGGCACCGGAACCAGTAAGGGCGGTGGATGGGACTGCTTTGAGTTCTGGTCTCATAACACACTGCACTCAACCCTTGACACTTTGTAGCCAACAGAATCACAGTGAGACCATCCAATTTGATCTGATAGCAGGGTTGCCAGTCAATTCGTCGAAAAAAATTGGTCGACCAGACAAATGGTCGAAGCAAATTGGTCGAAAACCATTTCGTCGAAATTTTTTTTTTCTATTTTAACCCTTTTTTTTTTTGGGGGGGTCCCCCCCCAACCCCCTTTTTTTCTCTAAAAACCCCTTTTTTAACTAAACGAAAACCCAAAAAATAAATATATAAATAAAAAAAAATTTTCGACGAAATGGTTTTCGACCAAATTGCGTCGACCAAATTGCAGTCGACCAGTTTTTTTTCGACGAGTTGACTGGACACCGATAGCAGCACCACAGTTTGGTGTTATCCTGGGGCTGCCCTGGTTCACGAAACATAACCCCCTGGTGGATTGGTCCAAGGGTACGATATCCATGTCCTCTCCATACTGCCGTTCACATTGCGCTATTGTGATCCAGTCTTTGCCCTCAGTTCAGGAGCCCACTATAGCCACTATAGAGGCATCAGATCCCAGTAACTTACCGCCAGAATACCAAGGGTTCAAAGATGTATTCAGTAAAAAATCGGCTGAGACACTGCCACCCCACCGGCCTTTTGATTGCCGTATAGACTTAGAACCCGGGGCGGTACTACCTTGTAGTCGGGTGTATGCCCTAACGGAGGCAGAAACGGCACACCTGAAAGAATATTTTGATACCAATCTGAAAAGCGGTTTTATTCGACATTCCAACTCACCTGTCTCGTCGCCGTTGTTCTTCGTGCCCAAGAAAACGGGTGACTTGAGAACATGTATCGATTATAGGGGAATCAATCGTATTACGATTAAAAATCGGTACCCCTTGCCACTAATTCCAGTATTGCTCGATCAAGTTCGGAACGCAACAGTATACACAAAATTGGATCTTCGGAGGGCTTATCACCTGGTGCGAGTGCGGGCTGGAGATGAGTGGAAGACCGCATTCAGGACCAAATTCGGCCTGTACGAGTACCAGGTGATGTCTTTCAGGTTGTGTAATGCTCCAGCATCGTTTCAACACTTCTTGGATGAAGTGTTACGGGAGTATCTGGATATCTTCGCTGTGGTTTATATCGATGATATCTTGATATATTCCACCAGCATGCAGGAACACGTTAAACACGTCAGGGCTGTATTACAGCGGCTTCGGGAACACCACCTATATGCTAAACTTGAAAAATGCGAATTTCACCGTACCACCGTGGAGTTCGTGGGATACTTCCTGACACCATCTGGGGTGCAGATGGACCAGAAAAAGGTACGAGCAGTGGTCGACTGGGCGGCTCCTACATCCGTGAAGGAAGTACAATCGTTCTTGGGTTTCGCCAATTTTTACCGGCAATTTATTAAGAACTTCTCTCAACTGGTGACGCCCATTACAACGTTGCTCAGGAAAGGAAAGACGTGTGTATGGGATAAAGCCGCTGAACAAAGTTTTCAGCAGTTGAAGTCTGCCTCTACATCCGCACCAGTACTACGCCATCCTGACCTCAGCCAGCCGTTCCTAGTTGAAACCGACACATCAAGCTATGCCTAGGAGCGGTCTTATCTCAACGAGACCCCAAAACGGGGTTACTACACCCTGTGGCATACTACTCCAGAAAACTGTTAACGGCTGAGATTAATTAGACCATAGCCGACCGAGAATTATTGGCAGTAAAGGCAGCGTTCGACGAATGGCAACATTACCTGTTGGGAGCCCGCCATACGGTCACTGTCATGACAGACCATAGGAATTTACAATTCATTAAAACCGCGAAAACACTGAGCCCCCGCCAATTACGCTGGGCAATGTTTTTCTCAAGTTTTGACTTTCTAATTACATATCGCCCAGGAGCAAACAATATGAAGGCCGATATCCTATCTCGATATCCGGAGCCAGAGAGCAAAAGCGTAGGTGAGGCTCGTTCAATAATTCCGCCCACCCGGATAGTCGGACTAGTGGGTAGACCGAACATCTTTGACGACGTGTTGAAGGCTATGTCTGCTCAGGAGTTGCAGAAGTGGTGTTCAAGAGGCCCGCAACATACATTGGTAGACGGTGTCCCATATTACGCCAAGGCCTTATATTTACCTACGTCAGCACTCAGAAAGGAAGTGATACATTGGTGTCATGACACTACATTAGCCGGACATCCCGGTATTGCTAAAACCCAGAAGAATGTATGCAGACACTTTTGGTGGCCTACGTTACTTCGTGATGTGCGGGTTTATGTGACGGAATGCAGCACTTGCAGCAGACAAAAAGCCAGTCACCAGAAACCAGTTGGCTTACTCCAACCGTTGCCAACTCCACCGGCTCCATGGCATACAATCACAATGGACTTGATTGTGGATTTGCCACCAGTACAAAAGTACACCTCTTTCCTGGTGGTTGTGGACTCCCTCACCAAGATGAGTCACTTCATTCCGTGTATTGGAGTTCCCACCGCATGTGAGCTAGCGGATTTGTTTCTGCATCATGTGGTTCGCCTACACGGTCTACCCTCACGGACAGAGGCCCTCAATTTACTTCCCGATTTTGGCGAGCGTTTTGTCAATTAATCGGGATGGAGGTCAGCCTATCATCCGGTTATCACCCGGAAACGGACGGCCAAACCGAACGGGTGAATCAAGGTCTGGAACAATACCTACGCTGTTATGCAGCCAATACCGAAGTGTCATGGGTCCAATATGTCTGATTGGCAGAAATAGCATACAACAACACCGTGCATAGTTCCACCAAGCATACGCCCTTCTTTGGTGCCTATGGATACCATCCTCGAGTATTGCCCACCAGATCTGGTGATCAGTCTACAAACCTACCCACTCTATTGGGGCGTCAGGTTTATGTGCAGCAGGTCTGAAAGGATATTCAGGCAAATCTGGACACCGCAAAGACATCATATAAGCATTATGCTGACAAAAGGAGAAATGTAAGTCCCCAGTACCAACAGGGCGACAGGGTCTGGTTGTCAACCCAAAATATTAAATTGTCTGGACCTCGTAAATTACAACCAAGGTTTTTAGGTCCTTTTAGTATTTCGGATGTAATCAACCCGGTGGCAGTGAGGCTGGCATTACCCCCACAAATGAAAATTCATCCCACTTTTCATGTGTCCTTATTGAAACCAGCCCGGCCATCCATTCGTACTGAAAAACCACCGCCCATCATAGTTCAGGGGCATCCCGAATATGAGGTCCAGGGAATTCTGAATGCACAGCGTCGCCCAGATGGGTTGTACTATTTGATAGACTGGGTTGGGTATGGGCCTGAGGAACGTTCCTGGGAGCCTGCACACAGTGTGCATGCTCCTAGACTGGTAAGACAATTCCACAAAAATCATCCTGAGAAACCCAAGCCCGAGCCCTTCCGTGCGGGGAGAGTACTGTCAGGGTACAGGGAGTCGTAAGGGGGAGTCCAGGCTTAGTGAGAGGCCCAGGGCGCATAGGAACCAGACACAAAACAAAACAAACCCAAAGGAACAGCCTCCAGCCTTACAGGAGGCTTCTCTGTCCCTTTTGCAGGCAGAAGGCTCGCCGGACCACAACTCCCAGCAGCCTCCGGGCCGGGAACTACTTTTCCACTCCCAGGTTGGGAGGGGCTCGTGCACGCGCACAGAACAAAGGCACAGGGCTTGTGTTTAAGCTCCCGACCGGAACGGACGCATCCTGCAGAGCTCCTGCCGACGGGGATCACGCGAGGGGCCACGCCCCAAGGAACCAGCATTCCGGCCCCTCGCTCACAACAGATAAGTGCAGCCAAACCATTGCGAACGAGCGACCAACCCCTACATGGGAATCAGAAGAGCAGCAGCGGGGGGAGAGCGCAAAACAAGCAGAGGAGCATTGGGATATCCAGTTTGTTGAGGGGCTCGCGCACGGGGCACCGCCCAGCCATATTACGTCCCCTGCAAGGGACAAAAGCTAAGTGCCAATCAGCGCTCCCCAGCATATAACCAGCCCCCATTTTGGCTACCAAGACCCATTACCATTAACGCGTGCAGCGTTTGTTTACTGACGTGTTTTCGGCCACGTGCAGCAAAGTTTGGCAGCACGGAGAGCATTTCAGACCACAGCCATGTGCGGCAAAATTTGGCAGCACGTAGTACTTAATATAAGCCACGTGCGGCAAAAATTTGGCGGCACAATGGATCTAGTTCCTTTTAAGCCACGTGCGGCGAACTTGAGCCACATGTTCTGAACCACTCGCTATTGTTGGGAACTAAAAAGCTTTGAGAGCGTGTAATGTGCATGTGCCAGCACTGTATGTGGGTGTGATGTATTATGCCTATGTGAGTTAACACAGGTCACTAATACCAAAACTCTCTTGCAGCATTGGAACTGCTCCGAACTCCGGACCTGAGAGTCCGCAGGCAGGAGGCAGGCCAGCACTCAACCACAGAGCTAAGTGCCTTTTGTATCAAAAGCTATTGTAAAACACTGTGTGTATGTTGGGACGATAGTCCATATGTTACTGTTGTTTTTTCCCATATGTTCCCTTGCCTGTCCACTTACCCTCTCCTAACCCTCACTCCGGTTACCCTCTGTTCGAGACCCATCCAACCAACGAGATCCTAACCCTCTTTCCCTGCTGGGGTCTCGGCGGCCTGTGTAAGCTTGTCTTGCAGGTGCTCAGACCGCAGTGGGGGTAGTTGGTTCGCGCCACTCCTGCACCTGGACTTTGGAGCCGTGACACAACATATGTTCAGTATTTATAAAAATCTTTCAAATAGTACTGGATGAAAAAGGTCAAATTGTAACATTCGATAGATTTTTGTCATCAAAACGGGCAGTACTTTTAATAGAATCGCTCTCCCGACAGTGTTCTGCAGGCTCCCAGTGCCTTTCACAGGGACAGGCTCTCCAGGTGCCTGCCGCTGTAAAATGTGACCCAAAAAATGTGTTTTTATCCTGTTTGAGGAACAGAAATGCAAGCGACACAGCAGCGGTTCATACCTTAAAAGAAATGCATGACAGGGTCAGGAAAGACCCTGTCATGCAGTGGCAGCCCCACATCCCGTGCGCGTAGGGTTGCCTACAATTTCTGCACATTTAAAAGTGCATAACCGAATGTCCTGTTCATATCATGTAATGTTATTCCTTTGTAAATTAATGCGTTGCTATTCCTGTATATATGCATTTCTGTAACCTGGTATAAATTGCGCCCTGATGCCTCCGGGCCTGCGGGTTGCGCATTATAAATAAATAAATAATTTAAAAAAAATAATAATCTTGCTTGGAAATGAGGGATGCGCTTTTAAATTGACAGAAACGCCACTGTATTTGATCAAGGAGGTGAAAAAGGCCATCTGAATGGGCGCGCATATAAAATGTGCCCATTCATGTGTCCCTTGTGGATTGGGCTGCACTTTTTTGGGGCGCAAGTGATGAGATGTGTTAGCGCATTTCATTTCTTGTGTAAAAAAAGAAGTTGAGAACCTGGCACCCTGAGTATTATTTTTTTTAAAACAGTAATTTTTGCAGATCAGTTTTAAAAAAAATGTCAAAAAAAAATATATATTTTTTTAAAAATGCTGTTTTTGCGCAAAACGGCCGTTTTCGCAGCATTTTGCGGGATCACAAAATCGTTATAAGCTGGAGGGTCTGTCCTTTCAGTCAAGCTCCAAACATCACCTAAAAACACTATCACTATCCACCGAATATATAGGCCCCCAGGTCCTCCTGGATCTTTTGAAGAAGACATTATGTCGCTAATAGCTGACAACACCAAACCCACAGCACAAAATATCCTAGGCGATTTCAACCTTGGCTATAATGACCCCAATGACCTACCCGCCACCTCCCTAGCTAACGCACTATCAGAACAAGGTTTCATACAAATAAGTACCCAACCTACCCATGAGAAAGGTAGGATACTTGACTGGGCAGCAGACCTCAATTGCAATATTACCCTTAGGGACTCCTCACCACTTGTGTGGTCTGATCATCACCTCCTATCCCCATCTGTATCCCTACAGTCCCCACCAGCTCTTGACACTTGATGTCTGCACTTACTCCTGCACTTGCCACTAGCTGGTTGCACTTTTACCTATTGATTGTATGTATTTTATTTAGTCTTTACTGTTGATCCAATGTATTGCACTGACTTCTACCCCTTCCCCCCTGCACTTATCCTTTCCCGCCTCCCCTGCACTTGCGTGATCTCAATGTCAAATGGCCTATTAAGATTGTTGCCTTCGCCTGCCTCGTCACGCCTTGAAACACTTGTGTATAGGTGCATTATAAATGCCATATCATATAACAGGAGCAGTGCTGCGATGTTGACCGTTGAGGGGCAAGATTTTGTCTAGTTCTGAATGGTGTTAGTTGAAAGGATGCAGAGGAAGTCGCCTCAAAGAAAGAGCAAGTGGTTCCGGTGGATAGACATTATATGCGAAGTGTTGTGACCGGACCTGCAGTCACGCAGGCCAGTCAGTCCATCGCTGGGGGAACCCAGCACCACCTTGACATCATGTTGCGGGCTGGCTCATGGCGTATGGAGCGGTGGGGGCACCCACCGTACTTGGTTGCAGGGATCACCCTGATGGGCCATGGTCACACGGACCCGGACAATGGCCTGTGGGCACCCAGGCTAACACACAAGACAGCGCTGGCATTGCCCAGCAGGGGCACCAGGGTCTATCTGCAAGGTTGCGAGCAGGGGCTCCGCTGGCGTACGCAGGCAGAGTTGCACGGCAGGGGCTCTACTAACAAATTTGTGAGCCATCATGGACAACGCTGCCCAGCAGGGGCACTGTCCTGTTGGAGGGCCCTGCAGGGCACGCTCTCGACTAGCAATGCAGCGCCAGCATGGCGCTGGCAAGACCAACACAGCACACAAGGGTCATTTGGTCCAAGACTGACTAGCCGGAACAGGCTCGTCTCTTTTATTGTTTTGGTCACATGGTCACTGACATGTGACATGCACACGAGCCCTGGGAGATACCATGCTCCCAAGAGGGGTGCCACACCATAGGAAGATAAACTGAGATTGGAGGAGACAGTCATGTGTTTATTTGTTTGACTAAAGGACGCATTCCAACAGAAGTTTCATGGAAATGTAGTCTTGTTGAGAGTTTAACTCTGCTATTAAAGAGAGAGCAACATAATACTTCGAATCCGTGTCTTAAATAGAATCATGCCTTCCCGAGACGTTAGTATGGAAACGCTGTATTCTCTGATACTCTGTAGCACAACAACGTCATCGCGTACGTATGAAAAGCGTTCAACCAATCCGCGTCCACGTTTATGAGCTGAACAGGCACCAAATCGAGGCTTGAAACGCAAGTTCTAACAGTGAGCCTCCCAAAACATCAATAAAGAAGCATAATTCTCCCTATCAAACAACTGCCTCACTCACCCGTTTCCAGATTTGGAATTACTGCTCCGAGATCATCCGCCTGCCCACGTTGGGGCATTATCACAGTTTTCGCGAAGCTTTCGACTAAGGAACGGGAAGAGTGGACTAATCTGTCAGATAGGCTACGAAAACTCCCTTGTCACGCCGAAAGAAGTAGAAACTGCTGAAGGACAAAAATGGCGGCGTCCTTTAGAAATAACTTCACCTAGTAAGTGCTCGTAAGGCAGACATCTTGGAACGCATCGTTTCACCAAATGCTACGTGCAGTGACATTGCTGTTAGTTGTATCATCAACTTCGACCCCTTGAGTGGTGGAGGTGCCCACTGCGCCATGAGTGCAATCCGATCGCTTTTGAAAAGAACCTTCGGGGTTGTCAAGCAGCACGTTGGCACTGACCTCCTTGGAAACAAGTACTACGTTATCCCGGAGCAGAAGACGTGGACTGGGCAGACTACCAGGAAAAGGAGAACCGTTGAAATGGTGTGCACTAAAGAGTATGCGTATGAGAGGGGAGCCATCCCATCTGAATGGGACGCCTGGATCAGGGGAAGAAGGAAGGACCCACCGACCCGAGAAGAACTTATACGAAATGAGCAATCCAGAAAAGAAATGAAAGTGAAGGGCGAGGCGGCTTCTGAAAGGGATTCAATATTACAGGAGCGGGAGTACGAAGATGGGTTGGTGTCGGAACCCATTCGAACCAAGGTCAAGGGCCACGCCTCTGCTCCTTATTATGGGCAGAATGAGACTTCTCCACAGCCCGCCAGCACCGCCAATGCGTTTGAACCCGGATCATGGGCACCGCAAGAGGGCAGCCGCCACAAGAAATGAATAACAGTTTCGTCTTCCTGTTCTTTGTAAAATGCATCCACGTGCGTGTTTCACGGCGACGAGTTGAAGGGCGATTCCAGTGTATAAGAAATTCTGATACACTATATTTACTCGATGGCATGCTGCTATTCGCTTATGTAATGTAAAATGCAATCTTCATATTTCAAGACTATCCAAGCTCATAGTTAAACGTAGTTTCCCTAGTGTAATCCTGCGCACAAAGTCTATGAGAAAATGTATGTTTTTCATTAAACCAGAATACATAGGAACGTGTGCCTTTTCTTCTAATAGAGTTCATTTTGTGGAGAAAAAGTTAACCTTTTTTTTTAAACCTATGTCTATTAAGCATTTCCAAACATGCACGGCAACCTCCACTATCAGCAAACTGCC
Source organism: Ambystoma mexicanum (assembly GCF_040938575.1). Lineage (NCBI taxonomy): Eukaryota > Metazoa > Chordata > Amphibia > Caudata > Ambystomatidae > Ambystoma > Ambystoma mexicanum. The sequence goes on from NC_090935.1 coordinate 1,525,044,618, forward strand.
CAGTTTATAGGATAAACACACCGTTTCAGACACCCGCAACCACACAACGACACAGTAGAAAAGGGGAGGGAGGCTGCTGAGAGATGCAACGTTTGGGGGGAAAATGAAGCGGGTGGGGTACAAAAGTGGGGAGCACGGTGATAATCCAAAATACACCACACCCAGTGGGAGACTGGGATGCCATCAGCAGCCCTGGTAGTAAAGGACTGCAGCGCGTTTCCCAAAATGTTGAACTATTTTTGAGTCACCAGGGCAGGTGAAAACATTTTTTGTTTTTGTTTTGGCGAATGAGAACCAATTTAGGTGTTAGTTCGTTTACCCACCAACACCATGGCGGGTGATTGACAGTTGCCAAAAGCTAGTTGACAGATATGTAGGCTACTGCTTTTTAAGCATTCCTACCGCCTACAGATTTGGGTGTCGGATCCTACCACTATTTTTAGACTTCCAGGGGTTTATGGATCGAGCCTGCTGCATCAGAGATGGCCCCGAAACTGAGAGCCAGCAGCTGTACAGCAAGGGTTAATCAGAATGTGTGCAATTTTGGCTGGTCGGCCGTTTAGTGGAAGCACGTTTATTTTGATTGCTGATACGTGATGAACTGTTACAGACACAGGTGCCTCTGCCCTGTGCGTGCAGATCATGTCCGGTCATCACTTCGGCAGCATGATGCCACACATCACGTGAATGGCCCTGTCTCCGTGTAGAGTGCTGCAGTCGCAGTGCGGTGCATAGAAATAATCCTTGCCGAGCCCAGAGTGGCCAACGTGGCCTTCTGATTCTGTGTGAACCACTTCTGCCAAGATAATTAGGCGTTTTATGACGTTTTCACTTCAAACAAAATGTGTTTCAATACACACAAGTGGAACGATTTGAAAGTCCCAGCGACTAGTAGAACATTCAAAACACACAATGGAAGCACCCTTGATCAGCAAGCAGCAGTTGCCCTTTGAGCCCATGACTAAAAACACTATTTAGATATGTTTCCCAACTGTGCAGCAGATACCAACACATACACTGTATATGGTCACTTAGTAATATCACACAATTTAACAATCCCGTTAATTTTATGCACCTATGAAGAATGAAAAACGGAGTGAGACCAGCAACCTGAAGGCTATGCAGAGATCTCTGCAGCCAGTGCATTCACCACAATATCTATATTAGCAGCTGCAACATGTAACTTATTAGAATCCCTTTAGGATATCTTTAATCTTTTCACCAATTGCAATAAAACACTTTTGTTCCTGCGAGTACCCTAAAGTGTGTGTCTAAACCCACAAGGTGTGGATGGAATCGCAGAAGAGTACCAATTGGAGGCCACAGCAAGCTTCAGGTTCTATTTTCATTATGGTTTTGTTAAAGTGCATTTGCTCAAACTTTTCATAAAATCATTTATGATCACTCTCAGTTCATAACCTTTCTCATCTCAACCACTTGCTGTTCTGGCCACTGCTCAAATGGGTTCAAAGCAGTTCCTGACAGTTGATGATGGCCGTGAATATTTATGTGTTTGATGTACAAAAAGGTGTGTCACTTTTTGTGGAAATTCAAACGTTGAGCACTTTAATGCATACAAACAAACTGCATGCATGTGATTACAGCCATGTGCCTTTGTTTAAGTCTTTGAAGTAGTACTATTTATTGGGCGGGTTGTCAAGTTGTCCCATGCCTGGTGTGAATCAACCAGTCTTGGGTTGTAGGCTCTGTTCTATTGCATTTTGGTACTTTTAGTCCCGCATTTCTAACCAACATGAATCCAAAATGACACCTGATCACAATGTCGGGACGTGAATAACATAATTTGGAAACTCTGTTTCAGCTATTTCTATGAAACGGGAGTGCCAATAAAGTACTTGGGAGAGGAAGTGGGCAAAGGGTTGTCTGCATTTCTAGCTTTAGAATTTTTAAACTTAGTTCATATCTTACAAGCATATTACTGCTGTGCCACACAGAAAAGAAAACCTTTACCTCTCTCTGTAGACATACATGCTGTGTGTGATTTATAAAAATGCAAACTTGCTACTGGGATATGGGGCGCTGTACAATAGAGAGACAGCTGGAGAAAGACTGGGACAGGGGAAGCCAACAAAAATGGTTGAACCCATGCCGTCAGGTTCACATTATGCCATTTTCCAGAGATATTTGTGGAACCTGCATGCCTATGTTCGCATGAGTAGCGTTTAGTTGTGTACTAGTAACATCTATTATTTATGCTGCGATTTAGATAGCACATACAATATTAAACTTTGGCCTGGTTCCTGGAGTATGCAAAAGAAAACACTCTGAATAAATAAATATATCTCCCTTCGTTAATTTGGGCTCCTACCGTGGGCCCTCGTGCATAGGTTGTAGGCCCAGCATGCAGAGACATTCACGTTGGTTATGCTGGGGTGTGCAGTTGTAGAGCTTCCTCTGTTCTACTCCGCATGGACCTGTTTGTTGTTTTATTAGGCAAGATCCCCTGTAGTTCACAGGGATCAAGGAGTATGCCATTCAAGTAGGCAGTTTGACTATATCTGCCAGTGCAGATTTCAGCTGAATGCACTTCATGCCTGTCTGCTTTTAATGCTGCATTATGAGGCATACATGCTTTACTTCCACAAGCAATAGCGTATCTGCAAGAAATATTAAGTGTGAGCTGTTACCCAGTCTTGAGTTGATAACCTGTGGAGAATATCTGTAATAAGAATGAAAAAAGTGTTCATATGATTCTTCGGAAAATGAAAGAATCGGAGCGGTTGACTTAATATTTTTTCTCCCGATTTTTCGCACCTGCATTTTTAGGATGAGAGAACACAATTCATATATCATAGCTTTCATGCCTGAAAAGGTCTGGTCAAACATGACCAAGTCATCTGCATATAGCATTGTTGTTACTAAGGCAGATCCAATTTTCGGGAGGCATTTAGCATGACACTCCAGTTTAGATAGATCTGCTATGGATACATTGAATAACGGGAGGGGCAGCACGCAGCCCTGCTTTCCCCCCCGTTTACTTCCATTGGCTCGGACAGTGTCCCATCATTTCCCAGATGTATTTGAGGTGTGGTATTACTGTGTAGGGCGATAATGATTTACAACAGCCAGACTGGACACTTCATTTCCCCCCGTTTTACCCACACAATGGAGCATTTAACCTAATAAAAAGCTGCACAGAAGTCCACATATGTGATATAAAGAGGGGGGCCGTGGCCCTGACCTGTATGCTTGATGAGGGCATCCAACAGTCTTAGTTTATGGATGGTACTGGACCCAGGCCGGAAACCTGTCTGAAAGGTGCCTAATATTTGATTAGTGTCAGCCCAGGCTTGCAGCTCTTGCAATACATAGGACGCAAATATCTTGCCTGGAGCATCCAACATGGAGAACAAACTATAGTTCACAAGCCTCAGTCTGCCTCCAGACTTGATTTCTGGAACCAAGATTTACTTTGTTCATTAGGTCGGTACAGCATGTTCTATGCAAACCTGTTTAAACAGTTGTAACAATAGACTGGCCCAGCCCTTAGGCTCTTTCCTTAACACAACCGATGCTAGACTGTTCGTTCCAGGTGCCCTTGAACCGTTCAGCTTTACTATATGCACATGCAGGTCCCTCCTTTAAGTTTCAAAGACCATTTACAGGGCCCTTAAGAATGTTCCTTACTGGCAAGCAACAATACCTTAGGTGTGTACATTTTGGACAGAATATATTCCCTCCATTCATGTTCACCCATCGGGTGTATCGTGGAGATGCCCTTTGAGCCCCTTGCCAATGTTAGAACTTGCCACATGGTTCGAGGGTTCGTACTATGGGCTGCTCCAATCATTTTTTGCCGGTTTGCATTGAGACGAGCTGTTTTATGTCTTGTCTGCCAATTACGATAGGCGTTCTTGGCCTTTCGAATATATGAGAGCTGATTTTTGGGAGCCTGCACCCAGCATAGGTTTCTCCTTAAATTTGGTTTTGCTGTTCAGATTCCCGAATCATATAACTGGGACTTCTGTTTATTAGTAACACCATTTAACCTCCCCTTTACAATCCCAATTTTGTGTGTCATATATCATGTATCAATTTTTCAAACCTGGCTTTGTGTAACATTTTTGAAGCGTGAAGGGTCATGTTCGACAATGCGGTACACGCCTTCTGTATGTTCGAATAGGACCAGAGGATTCAGTTACCACCATGATTGGCGGCCACTTCTCCGATTCCTACTTCCGTTAGTCCAGTTAGTTTCAAGCTGAACAAAGCGTAATCACTGTACTGGTTAGGCTTGACTTCAAAGTCTTGCACCCTCTCCAGTAGAGGGTTATACCCACCAGGGTAATCAAGGGTCTCCCGCTTGTTCCCCACTTGCCAGGTCGATTTCCCCAGGAAGTCACACACAGTTCTACCATTTAGGAACATTGGTTCCTATTCCTAAATGAACTGTGTCCACTGCAAACCCCAGCTATGGTGTAGATGCATCACATTGCACGTTTAAATCTCATCTAATCAGTATATCATCACTGGTCGTGGATGATCCCCAAATACCAATAATCTTATCAATGTATTCAAAGATTTCATCCGATCGACATACACTGCCCCGCCTTTGACTTGTCCCAGTTGATTTCTACAGCTAGAACATTTCCATTGGTGTCAGCTGTGTGGATTAATTCCGAATACAGAGTCTTGCTCACCCCTATCGTCAAACCACCGCTGGGTCTGCCTCTAGGACCTTGTTTTGCATACTGTTGGTATATGTTATAGCCATCCAGGTGATATGGGAATCACATCCAAGTTTCTTGGAGCATGAATATTTGGAATCCTACAAGCAAATTTAAGAAGGGGATACTATCGCAATAATGGGAGTGGCCTCTGGTGTTCCAGCAGGCCACCCGACGATCTCATTCGTGGTAAAAGGGTCTTTAACCATTTCAGGCCCATAGCATTATCATAGCCTCCCATATTACTGAACTTGGATTTAACTGGGGGCATTGCAACAGCATTTATAGTAGATGCATTACATGTACAGCAGGCTTCAGTGGCATTAACACAAAATGTCCTATCAAGCTCATAGCCTAGATAAGAACGATATTCATGCTGAGCTGTTATCATTGTGGTGATTTCCAGTTATGGTAGGATTTTAGCCATGTTTCCACTTTTCACTCCCAAAGGTTGTATAAAGTCAAAATCGCTACTGTTTAAAATCCGTAAAGATGGCATTTTAGCAAACAATTTTAACAAAATAGAACGATTTAAATTAGTTCCTTTACAAGTGTCTGACAGTTTTGGCACAATAGTCAACATGCGGGGGTCAAGGATAGCGCAGCGTGTGATTTTAACTGATGTGGCTTCCACAATTACCGTAACGCCCGACTTCAGCTCTTGAACGGGTGGCATCTGAGTGCTAAGTAGTTGCACAGGAAGCTGCTCCACATCCAGGCAATTACCAGCAGCGCTCTAATTCTCAGTCACTCCCCTCTCGTTAATCACACTGCTGTTTTTATCTTTAAGGAGCAAGCTGGTTAGTGTTCCCACTGAATGCTGCAAGCTTTCTTTGTTGTGGTTTCATTTGCACTTCGGATACAATTGTGGAATTCAGGGTTACTACGTGCTTAGTAAAAGTAAGGTTACACAGAAATGACGCTACTGCATGTTGCATGCATTTCCTCATTCACCTTTCTATTCGGGAAGGAGAAGGGAGCGCCGAATCCGAGGGATCAGGTAAGAGTATAACAGCACTCTCCTGTTGCGAGACTGTTGACATTACGGCAGGCTCTGCAGTCTCAGTGAGGAGAGGTGGCACTTCCAATTGCACATTAACTGTTAGGCCCCAAGCATAGCCCCAATAACGAACACGAGCCATGGGGTGTCTCAACCTTCCCTTTAGTTCTCTGTTACAACTGCCCCTTCCTTTCCTGTTCCCTCCTGCCTCACTCCCAGTCTCTCTGGTCCATCCTCCTTAAAGGAGCCCATCGCGATTTCTCCACTATAACACCTCCCCCTTGCTTATCATGGAAGTTCATTGTTCACATCTGCTCAATCAGGCATAGGGGTTTCCTTCAGCTGAGGGTGATCAGGTAATCGGGTGATTCCCAGGTCTCTCCTGACCTCTCCACACCTGGTGGTTCGCGTGCTTCTTCACTTCCTGGTTCCTCCACTTCTGCTGCTGGCTCTTCCCTCGGTTCGGGTGCTTGCGGAAGAATGAGGCATTCCAGGTTATTTCACCCCCATCTCCTGTTGCGGTCAGCATAAACCCTTTCACTTAGGTGACTAGGAGTGGTTCTGGGTTATACCTTGGGCCGGTCTTCCTTTGTTGTCTTTGTCTCACCAGGACGGTCTCCCCGATCGGGAATTGATGTTCCCTTGCTCTCCTTTGATCCGCCCATTTTTTGGCCTTCCTTTTCTTGTCTGCGTCTCTTTCTTGGATTTCTGCTTCCTGTTCTGGCGTGTAGTCTTCCACTTGGGGGAGGCAGGTGCGAGGGTAGTATTTTACCATTAGTTCTAGTGGCATCCATCCTGTTGCTTCATGTGGTGTGTTTCTGTAGCTCCTCAGCATTTGGTATATTGCTTGGGGTAGCGACATTTGATCCACGGCTGCCTTTTACGGTGGACATGAACCCTTGCACCATGCCATGCCATGCCATTCTCTGGTGGTGGAATCCTAGATGGGCTCCGAGTTTCCAAAAGTTTTGTCCTTGTAACGGTGGGCCGCTATCCGTCTTTACGGTGTTTGGGATCCTCCACTCACAGAACAGTTCCTCTGCCACTCCCGCTGCATGGTGGAATGCTGTGGTTTGGACATGCTTTATCAGTGGCAATCGGGAGCACTATTACCAGTAGGTAGCCTCCTTCCTCTAGCGGGCCATAAAAGTCCATGGCTATTCTCTGCCATGGTCTGTCTGGCAGTATTTGTAGTGGGCATGGGGTGCTGTTTGCCTCTGTCTTCTGGCAGGGGAGGCAGTGGATCAAGATGCCCTTGACAATTGCGTCCATGTATGGGAACCACACCTGGTTTCGCAGTATCTTCTTTGTGTTTTCAACCTCTCGGTGGCCCTCATGGGCTATGGTCACGAGTGCTTTCCTGAGGCCTTTGGGGACCACTTGGCGGTTGCCAGGTAGCAGTATTCCTTGTTCTGTTGTAGCTAGTTTGCTTTGTATTTTTGCTATCCTTTGCAGATCTTTTTTATCCACTTCTCCTTCCACACATTTTTCTGGGCTGAGGTGTTTCCCTTTGTATTGGTGATGTGTGCCGCCGCTTGTATGGTAGGGGGTGCTCTGCTTTTGACAGCTAATGCCTCTGTTGTGATGGCGGGGGAGGGCGTGGAGTGACCGCTATGAGATGGTCTTCTCCCTCCTGCGTCATGGTGTCCTCTGTTTTCCATTGGGGATATCTGGATAGATAGTCTGCTGTGTTGGCGTCTCCCCCTGGTTTGTGGATGATCAAGTAGCCATATACCTGGAGCCTGATGCCCCACCTTTTGATGCGTGGGGGCAATTTGGTCTTGGGGTTGCCGAACAAGGAGAGCAGTGCCTGGTGCTCCATGATGATGGTGAATCTTCTGCTGATGATGAAATGATGGAATTTCTCACATGCCCATACCGCTGCTAGGCTCTCTCGTTCGGCCTGGGAGTATGCCAGTTCGGTGGGCGACAGGGATCTGCTGGTGTATGCGACGATGTTGCGCTTGTGATGCTAGCTGGGGCTTGTCTGGGCAAATATGGCTCCCAGGCCAACAGGACTGGCATCAACGGTGAGTTCAGTATCCCAACCCGGGTTGAAGTAGGCAAGCTGTCGATTATTGGCGAGTTCCTCTTTTTTGTTGTTCTTGTTTTTATTAGTATTTTCATTTGCTTAAGCAGGGGAAAGGAATACAAAAAAAACAACCATAATACAGAAATCAAGGTGGTCTCCCTTCTCCTACCCCACCCCAAAACACCCACCTTTCTCTCCAGCCACCCACACTCTCCTCCCACCGCCCCCTGGCAGCCACCACCTTAATGCAAACATTGCTTTCATTCCAGATGGTTAAAGTTATAATGAAACAAGTCCAGAATCCGTATTCTTTGTGGGCACCAATTCATTCGGAAGTCTTTGTGCAGATAGTCCAATACAATTTCCTAATCTTTCTTAAATTTCTTCTGTTCACCATGCTGCACATATGTGACCCATTCAATGAAACCTAATGCCATATTTTCATTAGCCACTCATGTTCAGTTCAGTTAGGGCCCCTGGTTGTTTCCATTTTTGGGCTATAAGAGAAAGTGCGTCTTCCGACAATATCATATACGCTTTCTTTTGTTTCTTCACAGTTAAAGCCTTCAAAACATCATCCAAGCCTACCCTCGCTTCCCCTATGTAACTAAAAACCAAAAATCACATTCATTGCTTTATTCACCATTCCCCAATAATCTTTGTTTTTCGTACATTGCCACCATACATGGACCCATGTTCCCTTTTCTTTACACCCCTGCCAACATTTATCAGATACTTTCTTATAGTACTTAAGTAGCTTCTCCGGTGTTGGGTGCCATTGTACCAACACCTTCACCCACTTTTCTCGTATTTGTAGTGCCCGCATCAATTTTAGTATTCCCTTCCAACCCGCCAGCCACTGGGCCTCTGTTATCGAAGTACCTATATCTTTCTCCCATAACTTCATGTATCCCCATCCCATTTGACTCAAATTCTCATTAATTATCGTATACAATATCCCAACCATATGGCCATCACCTGAGCTTGTTGTGATATATTTCTCGAACTTGGTTAAATCCCTTAATATAAAATGCTTATTGAGCATTACCGAGTGGCGTAGGTGGGTGTATTTAAAGCTTTCATTTCCATTCCAGTTAAACACCTGCTTGCATTGCTGAAATGTCCTAATCTCATGACCTTCAAACATGTCACCGATCTTCAAACATCTGCATGCTCCAGTTCTTAAATGCTTTTGGTTTTAATCCCGGAGTGAACTGGGGATTACGAAACAAAGGGGTGAAAGGAGATTGAAACTTAGTGATCTCGAATCGCTTCACCACAGTATCCCATTCCTGTGCCACCTGGGCAGTTATTTTGATTTTGTACATACTAATGGGAGGATCTTGTTTTGTACACCATAACACTTCCTGCAATGGTTTAGCCAACTACTGCACTGTCCATGCCGACCCAAATCTTGTCTTAAGCCCCCCTTGAACCATTCCCTAATGATCTGCAGTTGGGCGGCCTGGTAGTATAATTGTAAATTCGGTATCCCCATGTCCCCATTTTGTATGGGTGTCATCATTAGCTTCCATGCAACCCTGGACTTCTTGCCCTGCCAGATGTAGTCCTTAAGGACCTAAATAAGATTCTAAAAGAATTTAAGGGGAACCTTTATCGGTAGTGCCTGAAAGACATACAACACCATTGGGAGAACCATCATTTTTATAACATTTATTTTTCCCATCCACAATATTGTTAAAGAGTTATGTAGGGCTACTAAGGAGGAGGGTGCATCCGTCAGTGTTAACAATAAATCATCTGCAAAAGCCATTATTGTATGGTCTTGTCCCCCAAACTGAATTCGCTTGATTCTCTCCTCTTCCCTTATTCTAGATGGCACAGGCTCCAGGTGTAATGCATACAGTATCAGAGACAGTGGACAGCCCTGTTTGGTCCCACTAGTTACTTGAATCTCATTAGAAAGGTCCCTGTTGATGACTAATTGTAAGGTGGGGGGTTTGTAGTTGGCTCTTACCATTTGTATCCAGGTCCGAATCCCATTCTTTCCATCGTTAGGAATAAAAACGACCATTCAACCCGATTAAACGACCTTCTCAGCGTTAATACCTTGCCATTAATCTTGCCTCATTCCTTTTCTCTATCAGATTACTCGCACCTCTAGTGTTATCAAGTGTTTGTCTACCCATAACAAACCTGGATTAATCAGGTGGGGCACTATCCTTCCTAGTTTATTTGCTAAAACGTTTGTGTATAACTTGGCAGCGATATTGATAAGGGCTTTAGGACAGTAGGATCCACATTGAGTCCTATCTTTCCCTGGCTTTGGGAAGAGCACCATCTTTGCCTCTTCCATTGAGGATGTGACAGTACCCTCATTCATCCCAATTGTATTTTAATAGATAAATATCTACTGTCATTGTCAGATTCCTGCACCAGAATGCTCTGACCGTCTCAAATGATTAGCATCTTTTCTTGACACATGGGTCTCTTGTAGTATTACTACATCTAGTTTTTCCCCCGTCTCAAATACGACCCAACGTTCGTCTTTTGACTGAGGAATTTAGTCCCCTATCATTTAAAGATAGGACTACTGTTGTTTTCACTCGTTCGTTCTGAATAAATTTACTCCGTTGATACCTTTGGCAGCTGACCACCCCCAACACAAAACCTGCAGTCCCTCCCGATTTTGCCTCCCCCTTCCCTCCCTTCTCCCCGGTTGAGCCCAACATATTCCCCTTCCTTTCACTCATTAAGCCTTGGAGGTCGAGCCCCACTACACACCTGGAGATTATTTGTCTGGGTCTACCTGTACCCCTCACCCCTCGATTCCAAGCACCAAGCTCTACATTCTGCCGCCTCTAGCTTAAAATTCCTGTCCCCCGCGAGATAATCAACTATTACCACCCTCGCTACAATCACATACTTTACTGATTTTTAAACATGATATCATTTTCACATTAACCCTCATCGCGAAAATGAACGTCATAGACGGTCAACTGTTCCTTGAGATTCATCTCACAGTGTTTTGTCCTGAGCTGTTTTAGTCCAGTCCCATCTCCTGAATCTCCCCTTTTCTTGAGTTTTCTAAGGTTACTTCTGATGATGTCCCTGTTCTTCTTCTATCTTCAATATCCGCAAACCTTCTTCGCACGAAGTAACCCTATGTTGTCCCTCCCATATGAAAAAAAGTCCAAAGGGGCATGTCCATCTGTAACAAACCTGATTTCTTAAAATTAAAACTTTTACTAACGGACCCATCAATCTCTGTTTCATGAGCATTACTTGTGCCAGGTCTTGGTACAGTTGAATTTCTGATCCATTGATCTTAATGGGAGTTGCTTTCCTTGCTGCTAACAAAATTGCCTCTATCTGTCCATACTTTTGGATTGCAGTGATTACATCTCTGGGCCTTGCTCCCGGATCTTTGCGCTTGGGACCTATTCAGTGAATTCGATCGATCGGGACATCCTCCCCTTTGTCCAAGTCTAACAGATCAGCAAACACCTGTTGCATTGTAGATTTTAATATCCGATCCTCAATCGTCTCTGAGAGCGATTTAACCTGAATGTTGAATGTCCGTGATCTAAAATCCTCCATTTGTATTTCAATATTTTGAGTCCAGGTTGCCATCTGATTAGTCAATAGGTCTATTTTACGAGTGTCTCCCGATATTTCTTGAATTGCAGTCTCATTAGTTTCCACACGTTCAGCTAGATTAATGGCATACTTTTTTGCCTCCTTCAAAGACTGCTAATTCGGTTCTTATGAGAGCGAGTTGTGATTGGAGTGTTTCTGTCATTTGATTTTTATTTATTTTATTTTGGATTTGTAGAGCGCACTGCAGCCCACAGGCATCGAGGCGCTATTACAGGAGCGTAAGAAGGCTTGATTCAGGGTTACAGGAATGCGGCCCAAAAAAAATGACTTTGTATTTGTAACTAAGCAACATGTACTAAGATATATACAGCTTGGTTGCAAGTACAGAGATGCATACAGGTGGTAGAGGTGCAGTGTCAAACAAAGAGGCTAGTTTAGATGGCTGCATGAGAGTCAATCATCCTGATATGAGAAGGGAAGGCGTTTCAAAAAGTGGCGGCCATAGTTGGGAAGCTGGTACCACCCGCACAAACTCTGTGGGTTTTGGAAACGGTGATCCTTTTGGAATATGCCGCTCTGGATGGAATGGGTTTGGAAATCCTTTGAACTAGATAAAGTGGTGCCAGGTCATGGAGACACTTGTGCGCCAAGGTGAAGGTTTTGAAAACAATCCTTTCCTTGACGGGAAGCCAATGGACCTGCCTCCTGACCTCAGAAATGTGGTCCCTTCGTGAGATACTTGTCGCAGCCCTGAGATCATTATTTTGTGCTAGTTGAAGTTTGGCAAGATTCTTGCAGGATGTCCCTACAAAGAGGGCATTACAGTAGTCCAGTCTTGACCCAATTATTGCCCTAACGATTGTGAGGCAGTTCTGTTTGGATAAGAAAGGTCAAGCTGCATTAAGCAGTTTAGAATGGTAGGCCGAGGAGGATGCTATTGCATTATCCTGCCTGTTCATAGTCAGGTTAGGTTCCAGATAAACGCCCAGAGTCTTGATGGGTTGGGAGACAGCGATGGGTATGTTATCAACAGTGAAGGAGCTGAATTGCTTATCCAATTTACCCAGGGTGGGCTGGAATCCTATTAACAGAAGTTCGGTCTTCTCACTGTTGAGGCATAACCAGTTTTCTGCCATCCAGGATTGGATCGTTGAGTAAGTGGAGTTGAGGGTGTTGAAGTCAGACAGATAATCGCCCAATAGGGGGATGAGCACCCGGTGTCATCTGCATAGTTCGTGTACGAGATGCCCAGGGCGTCCAAGATTTTGAACAGAGGCCTTGTGAAGAGGTCGTAGAGGGTGGGAGCTATGCAAGAACCCTGTGGGACTCCACATTTAGGGAGAGTAGGGTTGGCACAAGATGATTCATAGAAGACCTTCATCGCTCTTTCGTGTAGGAACGAAGTTATCCATGTACAGGCCCTCTGGGAGAAGTTAGCTGTGGTGGAGAGATGATGGCAAAGGGTCTTGTGATCCACCAGAACAAAGGCAGTGGATAAGTCCAGGAGAAACAGGAGCACAGGTTTTCCTGCCTCTCTGAGGTCGTTCATTTTATTTTTGAGGTCAAGCAGGGCCGTTTAGGTGCCATGTCGTGGCCGGAACCCGGACTGCAGCAGACCAAGAAGATGGTTGTCTTCAAGGAATTTTTGGACTTGCAGCTACGCTGCTTCGTCCAATATTTTTACCAGAAAGGGAACAGTGGTAATAGGCCTATAGTTCCCTGGGACTGATGGGTCAAGGGAAGGCTTTTTAAGGAGTGGTTTTAAAGTCATAATTATTGGGCTTTCAGAAGACTTTCATCAGTGTGCACCTCATCTCCTTCTTTTTGCCATAGTTTCAAAATGGCCCCTTCCTGTTGCTTTTTCTTTTGGAGCTTAGGGGTAGGAATCCCCTCCACTGGTTCTTTAGATCTATTCCGGGATATTATCAAGGTGACCTGTCGTTGTTTATTGTTGCAACACTCTTCAACCTTAGGGGGTTTCCTTTCCCTTCTACCAGATCAACAATACTTTCGATTTGCCTCTCTTCTTTCAAGACACTTGTCACTTCCTAGAAATCCCCTGTACGTATGAAATCTTCGAACTCCTCCATCCACTCGTCCCACCTCTGGCCCTGGTCCTGATGTGGGTGTAGTGTGAACGGGGTTGGGCCGCCTTATGAAGTCGCCCGGGAAGCTTGTCCTGTTCTGACGATGACTTGGGCTCCTGCATCTGCAGCTTGTTGTGCCTCGCCTGCCATATCTGTGGTTTCTGGGTGTGCTTGCTTGCGCCGTGGGAAGGGTATTTATGCTGTTGGTGTTCTGTGGCCAGACAGAGAGGCCGGGTTTCCATGGAGTCTCTTGCCCCATGGGTGTTTTCTGTGGTCTTTGTGGGCTGAACGTGGAGGGGCTTGTGCATATGCGTTTGTACCGCAGTCACCTGTTTGTGCTCTGCGGTGTCCACTTGCTCGTCCCTCTCTTTTTTATTGTCTCCGTGGTGGCCATGTGTCAGTGCGGCTGAGGTGGGGTGCTTCCACTCTCCCTCATGGCCTCAGTGCGTGTTGGGTCTTTTCGCACTGCACAAGATGCCTTCTCTTTGCAGCCACGTGTGTTTTGCCAGCCTTTATAATGGGCGTGCAGTGCCTGTGCCTTGCATTTATTTGTCTGCTCCTGTGGTACATGTGTAGTGCACCTGCCCCTATCCATCCTTTCTGCTGTCATACTCAGCTTACCGGTGTTGGTGCTGTGATGGGTCCTTCTCACCCTCTGGGTAATGCTGGTTCCTGCCGGGTGCTCCTCCCCCGGTCGGCCACTTCCTCATGTGCTGGTCCTCCTCACCCGCTTGCTGCTTTTCGGGGGTCCGGTCTGCTCCACCTTCTCGGAACGGCTTTCGTCTGTGCCGGTCCTTCCGCATGGCTCTTCGCCTTCTCCTTAACGTCTTTTTCCACCTAGCGCTGGGTCCTCCTTACCTGTGGCTGCCGTTGCTTCAGCGCAACCCTGAGTTTCCTGTCCCCCCCCCTTCCTCCCTCCTCCTGCCTCCCTCCCCTTGTCTCTGGTCCATCCTCCTTAAAGGAGCCCTTCTCCATTTTTCCACTATAACATTAACCTCTGTGTTATCAGTTTTCAGCATAGCAGACAAAAGCCCTATACACATAACTTTAGCAGCATTTTCACAGCTAATTGTTGTACTTCATTGTGGGCGGGAGACACCAGATTTCGCCAATCCCCCTTCCCTCCCCCCATAGAGTCAGATTTTTCACTTTCCCTGTTACCACGGTCTTTCCCGGGATCAGAATGCTGTGTGGAATCATAGCAGAGGTTTGGGGAAGTGGAAAGGTGATGGTGAGTAGATTGTATTTCCAGTTGCCCCGGGCTGTCATTATTTGGATGACTTGCGCTTTCAACGTCTTCTTAATGCCGACTTCTAGTACTAGTAGAAGGACGAGAAGCATTGCAGAGGGAGTAACAGAGCTCCAGGAGGGAGTTATCTTCTAGGTCTCCCAAAGAATTAGCCATGTAGCCATGTTTTCTTTCTGTGGGCGGATGTCGCATATAGGGAGCAGTGATGAGTGGGAGCTTATTGAATGTTCAAGCGTGCATTGCTTAGTGAATCTACACACGTTGCCGATTCAGGCTGGACATAGGTGGTTATTTTAATATTCGAGGATGTGTGTTTCGGACTTTTCATTACCGTTTCCCTCTCACTATCGGTAATGGCCCCTGACTCAGTTCTTCTAGTGGGGGCTCTTTTATAACCATTGGTTTTCCAGTAAGGCTTCGACTTGTGAAGGTTATAGACCCTTGTTTTGTTTAAGTCTTTTCCAGGTACCAGGACTGAATAGGCACCTGTGTCACACAATAATATGGGTAAAAGGAGTTCCCACACAGCAGTGCAGGGTCACAGCACTTACCTCAAGCGCACACGGGCACTCTTAATCAGTGGGATGGCGACCACTCGCTGGACTACAACAGACCACTTGAGCACTTGCTACTCTGTGTGCTGCTATGTTTGCTGTTACCCTTGATGCCCAGTAAAAAATGCCATGCTACAATAAGTAAATGTAGACTGACACGCCAAATGTATTCCCGTCTAGCCCTGAAATAACAGCATTTTTGATTTACCATTGATGCACACCAAAGAATCTTAACTGTGCATAAAGGGTAAAAAACAAAAAAACAATGCCATGCCCCCAGCAGTCCCCAAACGTAAATTGAGTGGTCTACTCCCCTTTCATGCATTCAAACACACATTCTCTCATACCCATGCATTCATACAACATGCCCTCTCACATTGAGCTGCACATTCATACATGATTCAAACAACTCCTTGCATGTACAGATACATATAAACAAACACGCAAAAATACACAGGCACATACATACAAACATATTTCATACACAAAAGTCACTTCACTTACCTGCTTGCATCCTAAGCACGTGCCGGCATGGACGACCGGGTGGCATATCCCTCTTATACCATAGCAAGAACACGCTGACTGCCAGTAGAGTACTCTATCAGTCAGCATATTTGCTGTTAGTGCAATAATAGGAGTCAATGGGGCCAAACCTCCAACGCCCCACAGGCCTCTCATCATTGTGAGATACCTTTGTTGCAGAGCCCCGTGGGCTCCACTTTACAAGCAAAAGAAATATGTAGCAGGGTAACACTCTGCACAGTCTCTGGTACAAAGAAAGCACACTAGTGGACTGTGCTACCTGGCAGTCCACCCCCAACCCATAGTGAGCAGCTGTCACTGGCAATGAGTATGGAACATTGTTGATAAATATGCGTGATTGCATCAAAAGGAAATCATGCCTGTATAAATTAGGCACATTCAAATGATTCAAGCATCGAAAATTGGCAATGCATGCCACCTATTGATCCACATTTGAACTGTTCATAGGAACATAAAAAGACAATTACTCACTACAGCACACACATGGACATTTGGATCACTTCCATTGCCCATCTAGATCCCAACCCGAGCACTTAATACAGTAGCAGAAGGTTTGCTGACTGTACCATAGGCCAGATACGTACAATGGGGTACAAGCAGCCAAACCATGGACGCATCTACCCACTCACATCTGCCATGTCTCAAACCAGAGTTTTGTCATAATATCAAAATTCTTCTATTTCTACAGTAATTAGGTTGGCACCTGTATCTGGTTTGAGAGTTTTTAACAGCACCAAGATGCCTTTGCAAAGTGTACACTAGTTGTATAAAAACCAATGATCATACAACCACCAGACCATTTCATTGGAATATAGAACATTTCTAACAAATGATGTATACAAACACAAATCCTGCCTTTACAAAAATGCTGAATGGAACTTGTGTACGTTTCATTCATGTACCGATTATGCACCTTCCCAGCTTCTATTAGCATCCACATTTCACCCTAAAGTGGTACAGAAAGGAGAGGCCCAGTTCATAGCAAGTGCTTCCTGGATAAATTATGAACCTTCTCCAGCCAGTGCTCCTGCTCTAAGTGATGTAGCGATTGGGAAGAGTTGCCAATGTAGACAGGCTCAGTAAATGAGGGCTCAATTAATGGTTTTACTGATGATTACAGCAGCATTAGCATTGTTCATCCCTGTGCTTGCCTGGATGGCCAACGTTTTGCCCCCCAGATTCTCTTGAATGCCCACCTGTTGTTGCATCAGGAGGTGGTTATGGCTTCTGATTTTAATAGATATTCATGTGGCCACCCTTAGCTAAGCTAAATCTCAACATTCACATCATGAGCTTCCTACCAGGATTTCTGTGCTATGCAGAACCATGTGACCACTTGACCCCTGCCATTCTCCCTACCATGATACTGCCTCCACAACAAGTACTATGCCATCTACCTGATAGCTCTCCTGGTTCATCCTACACACTGCCCTTCTTCTCGCATCACTGTAGCACCACCTCCTTCTTGGCTTCCACACAGTAGGCCAGAGAAAATGGTGAGCAACATTTTAGGATGCTGCAAGCAACCTGTTGCTCTCAAGCTACACCCTGGGGATCACTGGGCTTATTTAGTTACTTTTACCAAAAACCCATCCCTTACCAAAGCATTACCTATAAGTAGCAATTTTATTTAACATAGCTGTACCAAGCTTGTTTTAATGAGATCCTCCCACGATATGTTGTTATACATGAGTTTCTTCTATTCTATGAATACAGATTGTACATTGCACAAGCAGCCATCCAACAGAAAATACATAGGGTTTTGGCATGGTGCTCTGCTCGAGTTATGGCAGCTCACAGAAGCATCCCCATTCTATTCACTTACTATCATGACATTGTCGGCCATCTGTTCAAAGAGATGTGAAAGAGTGCATACATGTTATTACTCACAGAGGTACACCACTCTGCCCCCTATTACAGTAAGTTGGGTGGATCCACCGGGACTCTGCTAGGCTGAGAATTGTGGCATGAGACCTGCAGCACCAAGCTGTGTAACGAAAGGAAGCAGAGATCCCATGCTCAATAGGACCACGACCCCTTTGTCTGGTCTGCACAGAATTTGCGCCTGGAATTCTGAGAGGGGCCAGCCTTCTGTTGTGCCTCTTTGGACATAGATCTTATGGTACTGTGCCTGTAATCAGGATGAAGTGACATTGCCTGAGCAGAGAAACATACAGTATTGACGTCAATCAACCACCTTGGCACAATGTTCCAGAATGAGTGCTTGACACATCATTCTCGGTTAAGGAAGCAGTTGTGAATCATCATGTGGTGGCTTTCACATCTGTTTTTTTTTTATTTGTATTGTCAATGTCATTCATTTGGCTTATTTCTATGCTAGTATTAGCCACCATGCAAGTAGGGCAGCTTCGGCTGACTGAAAAATGTTGCACACTTCATGAACCTTACTTTAACACTTAATGCATTATACCATATCGTCTGTTGTACAGTGCAGAATTTTAATCTGACCATAGACGTGAAAGCAGCCAGAGGGCATATTGTAGTGTGTACAGTTGCCACATGTGATAGTAGTGCAGCAGGCCAGCAGAGGGCGGGGCCGACGGACAAACAAGAGAAAACCCACTACTCCCATGAATCATGACTGTTTTTTTCTTATCATGTGCCTGCCAGGTCTGGCACCAAAGTCCGCAGCTTGGGGCCTATGTCAGTAAGCACCAGAAAGTGCATATTACTTTAATGTCCTTCCGAAAAAGAAATCCAAAAATGCAGCAGGCAGCGGGAGGCCCTTTAAAGGTGTCAGACAGTCGGGGGGACCTCCCAGAGACACCCATTCAGACATCTCTGGCCACAAGCTGCCAATTTTAAAGTTAGGTCACATGCATACCGCACCTTTCCACAGTAATACATAGTGCACTTTGCTGACTCTGTACACACTAAGTAGTTTAATCATGCAGTGGGAACAGGCAGTGCCGAATAGTTGCATGAAGTGTTGTGCCAGTAGTTTTGTGGATCTAATATGGAAAAAAATGGATATCATTTTAATTGTTATATTATCATTATTAAAGACTTTTTTGAGAATGAAATCTGATTGGTAAGTGTAATGGTTGGGCATGGATCTTAGTGGCAAAATGCAATTACAGGATCTGCCTTAGGGCATAGGGCTCAAGGTATTATCAATAAGTGGGGAAAAAGGTTTCAGCTACATCAAGTTGATGAATCATAAGGTATAGTTATGAGCAACCAATGGGTGGATTTTCCTTATATGGTATAATTCCAAAACTCTTTGGAAAAGGTTTTCCTATCAAAGGGAGCTGATGAAGGTCTCAATGTAAGGATCATTGGTAAGTACTGTACATTGGACTCAGTCATATTAAATGCAGAACAAGACTAATGGTAGTTATTTCAATGTAACTCTTGCAATACTAGTGTGCTAGTGGTTTACTATTTATCAAGATAAAGCGCACAAAAGACCCAAATCACAGCAATGGTAAAATCCTCTATCTACTCATTATTGCTGTGCCCACCGTCCATCACAACTCTGCAATCCTGCTCGACTGGCCAGACCATCTGGCAACCCCTTTTGACATTAGTCACACCACGCCAATCAAGCAAAGTCATCAGAAACCCAACAAACAAATCTTCAGATCATAGAACTTCCCAGTTGAGGCTCTCGCCGAAGACCTCGCCAAACTCCACTTCACAAGAGCAGATCTACCTCTGATGAACCAGGGCTGTGACTCGCTTCTCCAAGAACTCAACACCACCCTCACAACCAACATCTACCACCAAGCCCCAGTGAAACAATGCACCCTCAAGCCTACACCTTCACACCTTGATACACTCAACCTCAACAAATAAACCATCAGAAAACAAGAAAAGGCTTGATGAAAATTCTGCAGTGAATCCGATCTCGCCCTGCTCAAGGAGCTCCATGCTATGCATGGATGACTGATCACCACTGCCAAGGCCAACTACTACCAAGACACCATAGCCAACAATGAAAGCAGAAACCTCGTCAAAGACGTCATGCACTGCATGAACCCGCTGCCGGACCCACCCGTACCAGACACCATAGAAAAATCCACTGCCATTAACTCTTTCTTCATCAACAAGATTAGCTTGATCTGCCAACACATAGACACCAATGCTACAACCAGAGGCGTTGCTAGAGGGGGGCTTAGAGGGCTATAACCCCGGGTCTTTTAGTTGTAGCCCCACATAGAAGCTCAGGGGCTACAACCAAAAGGCTATAGCTAGACTCGTGTCCCGCCAGTCCCGACATTAGCTTAGCCCCTGATCTTTTCTAGACCTACCAACACCCCTGGCTACAACTGACTGCACACTACACATCCTACCTCAAAATACCACAACTATCTGGACAACCTTCAATACACTCACCATGGGAAGACCTCACTACCATCCTAGCATCACAGACAGCATTCTCCTGACCTCCATACTCAGGACCCTCTCACTGAATCACTCCTTCATTACCTGGCAATCATCACCAGCTCTCAAACTCAAGGCACCTCCCCCTTGTCCCTTAAGACCAGACAAATCATTCCTCTTGTCAGGAAACCAACACTGAAACCTGATGATCTCAACAACTACCACCCCACCACCCATCTTCCCATCCTAGGTAAGATCCTTGAGAAAGCAGTAGCCACGCAACTCTTCCAACATATCGAAACCAACAACCTCTTTCAGTCCTACCAATCTGGCTTCAGACCTAAATGTCACACAGAAACAGCTACCATCAAGGTGATCGATGATGCCCTTAAAATCTGTGATGATGGCCATCCTTGCCTCCTGGTTCTCCCTGACCTCTCAGCAGCATTCAACACAGTAGATCAAAAGACACTCACTGGCAATCTTCATCGCCACAAGGGGATCAGCGAGCTTGTCCTCCACTGGTTCAAAACCTACCTTGCTAATCTCCACCAGGTTGTGCTAATGGATTCCCCCAGATCACCAACTCTACCCATCACCTGTAGAGTCCTGCAAGGATCCATCCTCTCCCTGTGATCTTCAATTTTTACATGGAACCGCTTGGAACCCTCCCCGCTCCACACAACATTCACAACCACCAATACATAGATGACACACAGCTCTACCTCAAGATATCCTTCTTCGAAGACATCCACAGGCTTAAGGCTGTCTTTGATCAAGTCATGGATGTCTAGTGCCTACCTGAAGCTCAACCCCTCTAAAACTGAATTCCTACTGCTGAACAACAACACGAACACCCGGACATTCAGACCTGGCTCTCTGCTATGCACCTCGAGGACTTCACACCCCAGCTGGCCACCTGCACCGAGTCCCTTGGGTTCCACATTGACAGACACCTTTCCTTCAAAAAGTACATAGAAATGAAGACACAAACATGGTACCAACTTTCTCTCTTGCAAAAAATAAAACCCTTTATACCAGAAAACCACTTCAGATGTGACGTCCACAACCTGGACCTCTCCCACCTTTTGGAAGGCCTTCCAGCGACTACCCTGGCACCCAAGATGTGTCCTACATGCTGCAGCACGACTCAAAGGATTCTGGAAATTTGACCGCATCGCTCTGACCCTCTTTGAACTGGACTGGCTCCCACTGCAAGCCCTGTTCATCTTCAAATCCTGCTGCATCATCTACTGGGCTGTCACGCTGAAGTCCCCAAGCTACCTCACTGAGAAACTCAGCTTCTCTGAAGGCCTGCGGGCCACCAGAATTAACGGCCTGTGCAGGAAGGAATGATCCAGAAGACAGGCCTTCTTGGTCTGCATCCCAAGAATCTGGAGCCTCCTCCCCATCAACACCCGACATGTCTCCCTCGGTTCTCAAATTCACGAAGGAGCTGAAGACCATCCTCTTCAAGGAATGGCTCCTCCCTAACACCTAAAACCACTGTTATGCTTGAACTAAAATGGCGCTGGTGCGCAGTGTATTCTGGGAGCGCTTGGAGCCCTGATGGATATTTACTTCATGCCGCAGTGAAAAGCTGCACACATTTTGCTGAGTGTTAGATTCACGGTGCTGAGAAAAACATGCTTTCCAAACCTGGTATGCGGTCAAGGACATTTCTGCTGGGAAAGCTAACTTTGTTATGGTTTGCTACTGTTCTCCGTGGAGTGTGTTTTTAGAGAAGGGAGGCACTCCGCTCCTTGGGGGTAGCTCTCGATTGACCCAGCTGGCAACTGACGGCTGCTCATCAATTGCGCAAGTGCAATTTCCAGAAGGTTCGAGAATTGACTCCCCTTTGTGGAGTGTGTATATATGCGGAAACCCAGAGGTGGTCAGGTGAGACTTCAGCCGGAGAAGGACGCTTACTTCCGGCCCTCCCGTGAGCTGTGGTGCTCTCGGCCTGGCTGTTCCCAGGGTCTTCCAGCCGCTTCTGGGCGAGATGAGGAATTCTGTTATGCTCACCGTGAAGTACTTCCTTTTGATTCTTTGCTTCTTCTGTGATTTATGTCTATATTACTTTTGTGAGTTATTTCTATGTTATCATTGGTTACTTCTAAGCTTTGAATAAATAGCTGTATAAGAGCTGATTATCTTCTAAGAATGTGTGGTTGTGAGTTATTGCATCTGTCTACGTTCAAAGTATTTGCTCTGTAATTGCATTGGTGATTTATGTTTTTCCGTGCACTTTGGGCAGAGCAATACAATCACATACCCTCCTCTCCCCACACTTCCTGAGATGTGGTCATCTGATATCCACTGTTTCCTCACTTAGTGACTTCTAGATCCCTTGCTGACCATTTGCCCACTCTCCCCAACCCCTATTGTTAGCCCCTAACGCCCTGTTCTCTTCTTCTCTCACCATGTTTTTCTCCCATGATTGTAAAGGGCTGTGTTGCTTTCTGAAGCTAGGTCCGCCCTCAATAAATATCCTAATATTAATAATAATAATAATAATAATAATGATAATAAAATGTATCTTACTGCATGCTTAATAATATGCAAATGGTTTATTTTCAGGTAGATGTTTAATCCAAGTACTGTTTATTTTTGCATACTACACAACATGTACTGCCGATAAATTACAACATAGCACTGCCGGTAGTCAAGGATTTGGTATTAAACTGATGCAAAATCTACCATTTTGGACCACTATAAAGATCAATAAGTCTTAGTTACTTACCTGTAACTGTATTTCTCCAGCATTGGTATCTTTCATAGATTCACATGCTTGAATATTCCCCGTCGTCAGACTGGGAATCCTCGGTGATAAATTAAATAATAATAATAATTTTTTTTATATATATATATATATATATATATATATATATATATATATATATATATATATATATATATATATATATATACATATATATATATATATACATATATATATATATACACTGCCACCTAGCAGTGCATGTACATAGCCCATTATAGCCTATGAGCCACTTCATTGTGTAGTCCCTCCACCTCACTTTGGTCCTTTATGGCCCCAGCCAATGAGGTGGCAGGGCTTAAGCTCCGCCCCCGGCAGCCATCTTCAGATTTTGAACCGTATAGATTACAGTATGATGGATGCCAAGCATAGGAGCAGCCTCTCAGGGGAGGCGGGCGGGCGCATGTGAATCTATGAAAGATACCAATGCTGGAGAAATACAGTTACAGGTAAGTAACTAAGACTTCTCCAGCATTGGATCTTTCATAGATTCAGATGCTTGAATAGAATACCAAGCAGTTAAAACATGCCACCATTATAAACAGATATGCATAATTACAGAAAAACATATTTCTGATCAAACCTTTACCATGCAGCATACTTCGGGAAAGGTGGGAAAGGAGGCTGGTCCTACCTTACACAAAGAGATGGCGGAGCACTGCCTGTCCAACTGCAGTTTCTTTGTTGGTATCTTCAGTCAGGCAGTAGTGTTTCGCGAAAGTATGGAGAGTGCTCCACGTGGCAGCTCTGCATATGTCTTTCAAGGCCACCCCTGCGTGGAATGCTGTTGACGCCGCCCTTCCTCTGGTGGAGTGCGCAGACGGCGGTCTAGTTAAAGGGTCGCCTTTCAACTGATGACAGTGGGTAATGCAGGACGATACCCAGCGTGCCAGGCTTTGTTTGGATATATGTTGGCCCTTGGTACGGCCAGAGAAGGAAATGAATAGCCGGTTTGAGGAGCGGAACTCCTTGGTTCTTTGCAAGTAAAACTTCAACACCCTAGAAACGTCTAGAGAGTGTAATGTCCTTTCCGCTTCCGAAGCGTGATTCTGGAAGAAGGTTGGTAAAACAATGCGCTCAGTGAACGACATCTCCGAAAGTACCTTGGGGAGGAACTTCGGGTGAGGCCTTAAGATGACGCGGTCCTTCTGGAACAAGGTAAATGGAGGTTCCGAAGACAAGGCTTGCAACTCACTGATCCTTCTGGCCGATGTGATGGCTACCAGGAAGGATGTCTTCCAGGACAAGAATTTCATATCGCATCTATGTATGGGCTCGAAGGGAGGTTGCATGAGGGCTGTTAAGACGGTGTTGAGGCTCCAGTCCGGAACTGGTGTAGGTGTAGGCGGATAAGTACGCATCAGCCCTTTCAGGAAGATCTTGATTGCTGGTAAGGAGAGTAAGGCTTGCGTCTCCGCGGTTACTGTGTAGGCCGCTATGGCTGACAGATGGACCTTGATAGAGGACAGTGAGAGCCCTGACTTAGCCAGGTGCAACAAGTAAGGCAGAATTTGATCAACCGAGGCCGTGAGGGGATCGATCGCCGAGGTCTCGCACCATTTGGAAAACCTGGTCCATTTTCTGGTGTAGGTGAGTTGCGTGGACGGGGCTCTAGCGGCCCTGATGATATCCCAGCATTCTGATGGTAACTTTAGGTGCATTAGTTTACGCTGCTCAGGAACCATGCTTTGAGGGACAGGCTCCTCGGGTCGTGGTGGAGGACCTTGCGGTTCTGTTGTGTCAGTAGATATTGATGTGATTTGAGACGAATCGGGGTTTTGCAGGATAGATGTCTCAGCGTCGGGTACCAGACCTGCCGTGCCCAATCGGTGCAATAAGAATCAAGTAACAATCCTGTTCTTTCACCCTGCGAAGTACCCTCGACATGAGGGGAATGGGTGGGAAGGCGTAGAGGAGCTTCCCCGACCAATCCACTGAGAACGCGTCTCCCAGCGATTGGTGCTCAGGGTATCTTGACGCAAATCTCTTGCATTTTTTGTTGTTCCTGGTGGCGAAAAGGTCGATCTGCGGATGGCCCCATAAGGCAATATCCGTCGGGTTTCTCTGTCATCCAACTCCCACTCGTGTGACGCTGTGTATTCTCTGCTTAATCTGTCCGCTAGGACATTGTCTACTCCTGGAAGGTGCTCTGCCCTGATCTGTATCCCGTAGCGCAAGGCCCATGCCCATAGCTGTTGGGCTTCTAGCGACAGAATCTGAGACCTCGTGCCTCCCTGCTTGTTTGTATAGTGCATGGAGGTCGTGTTGTCTGTCTGGACCGTAAGAACTTGACCAGCTATAACCGGTAGGAATGCTTTCAGCGCCAACCTTACGGCCCTGAGCTCCAACACGTTGATGTGGAGCTGGGACTCTTGTGCCGACCAAGATCCCTTGGTTTGGAGGTCCGCAAGATGAGCGCCCCACCCTGATAACGAAGCGTCCGTCCGCAACAGGAGGGTCGATGTCGGTGCTTGAAACGGCATTCCCTGTAGAAGATTCCTCGGAACGTTCCACCATCGAAGGGCCTTGTGCAACGTCGATGGAATCTGGACAATGTCTTCCCAGCATCCGAAAGCTTGTTTCCATTGGTGGTCCGGAGCTTCCTGAACCGGCCTCATGCGAAGCCTGCAGTTCGGTATGAGGAATATGCATGATGACATCATGCCCAATAGGGATTTGTAAGAGCGTACAGATGTTGTCTCTTTCTGTAGGAAGTTCGAAGTTGTGCGTAGAATCGCTGCTATTCTCTCTGTGGATGGTCTCACTCTGGGAATGCTGGAGTCGAGCTCGGCTCCCAGGAAGAGAGCTACCTTGCTGGGAACGATGCAGGACTTCGTCTGGTTGATGGAGAAACCTAACTCTTTTAGAAGGTTGACCGTCCTCGACACTGCCGAACGAGCCTTTGCAGCTGAACTTGCCTTTATTAGCCAATCGTCCAGGTATGCAAAAACGTCCGTTCCTGCTCTCCTGAGACTTGCCGCTACCGGTGCCAGGCACTTCGTGAAAACTCTTGGCGCCGATTTTAGACCGAACGGAAGCACTTGAAACTGAAAGTGGTGCCCTCCCACTGTGAACCTGAGGAACTGCCTGTGTGCTGGATGGATCGGAATGTGGAAGTATGCATCCTCCAAGTCTAAAGTGGCCAAGAAGTCGTGCTTGTTTAACCAAGGTAGCACCCCTTGTAGAGCTACCATCTTGAAAGTTATGCGCTTGATGAACTTGTTGAGAGCCCTCAGGTCCAAGATGGGCCTCCATTGACCGTTTTTCTTTCTGACGAGGAAAAATCGGGAGTAGAAACCTTTTCCCCTCTGAGAATAGGGTACTGGCTCTACTGCTGCCCTCTGGAGCAGTTTTTGCACTTCGGACATGACCTGTCTTAGCATATGCACTCTGCGGGGAGTTGGAGGCAGGGAAGGAGGTTGGTCCAGAAATTCCAAGGTGTGACCCTTTCGGATCACCTGTAACACCCATTTGTCCGATGTAATTGACCGCCAGCGCTGGAAAAACTGGCTCACCCTTCCCCCCACCGGGGCGTGGCGAAGGGGGGGGATTGGTCGTCAGTTCTGCTTGCCTTGCGACTTCCCTTGGGCGGAGCCACGTCTGCCTCTATGGGCGTATCTGTTGGATGACTGATATTTATTGGCTTGGTACGTGCCGCCTTGTGCTTTTTGACCATAGGAGGAACGACTGTATCCCCTGAACTTGGAAGATGAACCTCTAAAGGGACGAAAAGACTGATGGTCCTTACTTTTGTCCTTTAAAGAACTGATGGCTCTGGCTGTGTCAGTGTCTGTCTTGATTGCCTTCAAATGATCATCTATCTTTTTCCCAAAGAGATCTTGGCCGTCAAATGGCATGTCTAGTATCTGCGCCTGAACATCAGGTCTAAAGTTAGTAGCCTTCATCCAGGCCTGCCTTCTGAGCACTGTGCCGTGCGCCATCTGTCTGAAGCCTGATTCGGCCACATCAACTGCTGCGTCGATCATGTGATCCGATGTTGCTTCACCATCCGCGATTATGGATTTTGCCTCCTCCTGGAGCTCTGGTGGTAATTGTTTCGCCAAGTTAGACATGCGGAGCCAAAGCTCGCGATCGAATCTTGCGGTCATGGCCAGTGCATTACCCGCTCTGATTGTAAGTGATGCAGAAGATGATACTTTCCTGCCCATGGCTTCCAATTTACGTCCGTCCTTATCCGGTGGGGCCGACAACGGTGAGGAGGGGTTGGCGAGTTTCTTTCTGGCCGCCACTGTAATAACTGAGTCCGGTTTCGTATGACCCCTTAAACAAAGCGGTGCCGAATCCGGAGCTATATATTTCTTTTCTGGCCTGGACACCAACGCCGGAGTCGATAAGGGCGTAGATAGGATCTTGGAGCCGGAATCCCAGATGGTATCGAGGAGGGGAATTGTGGTCACTGTCCTCCTTCGTTTGTCCCTGTGCTCGTAGAGCACTGATTGCCTTTCCTCCGAAGAAACCTGAATTTTAAACAGTTCTGCGGCTTTACCTATTATGGTGTGGAAAGAGACGAGATCATCCGGTGGTGAGGCCTTGCCCGGCGAGTCTCTCCTCCTGGGCTTCTCGACGACGTAGTCATCCCAATCGTCTGGCTCCTGAGTAATTTCTCCTTCTTCTGGTTCCGAAAATTCACCAAAAGGATCCTCCTGCCAGTCTGATACCGAGATGGTGGACGGTACCGTTGTGGGATCTACGTCCGGAGATCGCGGTCTGTGCGATGACTGTGGTGACGGGACTCTTGTAGGTGAAGCACTGTGGGTGCTGCTCCTCGGTCTTCGAGCAGGTGATCTCATCCGTTTTTGCGGTCTACTCCTGTAAGGAGAGCAACCCGATGTGCCTGGAATCGGGGATGACTCTCTTGGAATGGGATTAATCGGAATTTGCTTCTCCCTTTGCCGTTTGTAAAATTCTTCCACAATCCTCTGCACGGATAACATGAGCACCGGGTCATGAGGATATTCGGATTCTCCCGTGGACGGGTGCCAAGGAGGGCTGTATTGCTTCGGTAAGGGACCGATGGACTCTTCCACCACTTCCGCATCGGAGAATTCTTCCTGAAGAATTATATCCGGAAGTTCTGCCATGTGCCCCAAAGGTGAAAATTGCTGTACCAGAGGCTCAGTTACAGTATTCTTCTCAATGATATTGCTTGTAATGACAGGAGCTTCAAGAGTGAGAGGTAGTAATTCCTCTGTAACTGCCGAAATTTGCGGTGCCTCTGAAGGCGTTATGGATGATGTTATCCTCGTCGACGACTGAGATTTTCCCGTCGACGAGGGCTTCGCCGTCGATGACAGAGATTGTACCGTAGACGGAGGCTTCGCTGTCGACTGAGCTTTTCCTGTCGACGACAGACATTGTCCCGTCGACGGAGGCTTCGCTGTCGACTGAGCTTTTCCCGTCGACGACTGAGATTTTCCTGTCGACGAGGGATTCGTCGTCGACGACTGACCTTTTCCCGTCGACGAGGGCTTCGTTGACGAATGTGGAGTGTGTTCCGTGGACGACTGCATCATGGAGGAATGCTTCGTGGACGAGTGGTGTTTCTTGCTCGTCGACGATTGCTTCGCGGTGGACATGTCCGATGACGATGATCTAACTGTCGACGATGTCTTAAGCGTCGTCGTCGTCGATGCTGGTTTCGTCGACGGTATGGCCGATGACGGGCCTTTACCTTTCCCTTCATTCGTGGGCGGTTTACCCGCCGACGACTGCCCCCCCCCGTTTTTTGCAAACTCCTCCTTACCTCTGGAGGCAGATTTTGCTGACTTTTTCTGGCTTGATAGGTCAACTGGAGGCAGAAAGGGTATCAATTCCAGCTTCCTCTTTTTGGATTTGGGAGAGGAACTCCTTTCCACTGAAGAGGCCCTTCTCTTTGAAGTTTGCCTCTCAGATGGAATGCTGGATTGGACAGGAGCTGTTCTGACAGACTCTTCGTCCGAAGATTGATCCCTGGATTCCAGGTATGAAAGGAGTCTTCTATGCCTGTCATGAAGGGTCTTAGTGGAAAAGGTTTTACAAATCTCGCATTTTTTACAGACAATAAATGCAATGCTCGTGGGGGTCCTTGTAGTAAACCAATTTCTTCTTGCACCTCGTGCAGTCCCTGAACAGGGAAGGCTTCCTGACAGCCTGAGGTGCCTCCATTTCTGAAGAGAAGTTCAGTCGACGATTTTGAGAGGAAAACAACAAGTTTTGCCAACAAGGTTAATTGGAAAGAAAGCCCCTAAGAAGGGGAACAAGATGGAATATATTTTACAAATATATTCCACACAAAAGTAGACAGAATTTGAGAAAGCTCAGAGAGCTTGAGGATTCCCTGTGTCTGATAGACTGCGGTGAAAAATCTGAAGATGGCTGCCAGGGGCGGAGCTTAAGCCCTGCCACCTCATTGGCTGGGGCCATAAAGGACCAAAGTGAGGTGGAGGGAGTACACAATGAAGTGGCTCATAGGCTATAATGGGCTATGTACATGCACTGCTAGGTGGCAGTGTATATATATATATATATGTATATATATATATATGTATATATATATATATATATATATATATATATATATATATATATATATATATATATATTTTTTTAAAAAAAATTTATTATTATTATTTAATTTATCACCGAGGATTCCCAGTCTGACGACGGGGAATATTCAAGCATCTGAATCTATGAAAGATCCAATGCTGGAGAAATAGTGGGTCGATCCATTTAAATACATAACCACTGGCAATTGCTCTGAGCAGCTTTCAAGTAAAATGTGTTTTAGCCTGTTGTGCTATTACAGAAGGGGACTGTGAAGCCACATTTCATGAACAGGTAGGGGTGTTCAGGAGACTCTGGGAGCAGACGAGAAGCCGTCCTCTCTGTGAAGCAATCTGGATTCGCTCCAGAGTCCTTCATCAAAGTATTGCTGGGGTGGGGGGCTAATTATGACCACATACGGGGGCTGGGGCTAATGATAACCACACAGATAGAGGTTACATCCAGTGAGGGTATAGCCAATGAGGACTGACAGCCCACGGGCAGTACAAAGGGAGATTTAGTATACACAGGCTCTGGGCACCAATGGATGTGAGCAACACATGAGTCTGCCCTCTTCCTATCACTGAGTAGGCACAGGGCCGACCACCCTGCTCACTCACATACAAAGGCTCACTAGAGCTGTGGTTGGGCTTGGGCACTGGACATTCAGTTAAACACATACAAGGGAGGAAACACAAGGACACAAACCAGCACAGAGATAGAAAGATTGCTTGCAGAGCCATGACGGCACTATGTCACTTTTGCACGAATCCAAAATGTTGGCATGCAATTTCAAGCCCCCGGTCAGCAATCTGCCTAAAAGAAGCATTCATCACATAAGGAAATGAAGGGAAAACACAATACCTGAGTGCAAGAGGTAGAAGAGGGAAAGCACCTGCAAAGATCTGCCAGAGGACTGAGGTTTGTGCTACACAGTCACCTTTCAGCAGAGTGCCCAGATCCAACAAACCCTCCACTGGCAATGATGGAGGACTCAGCCAAGGGCTAGTTAGAACAGTCTTTTACTATCCAAACAGACAGGGGTCATACAGGAAACCAGAAATCTCCAGCAATCACAGTTCCTGGGACCATGTCACTGGCATTTGTTACTAAATGGTGTCATAACCTGTGACCTTTCCCCAATAACCTAAGAGCCTACTCTATTTGGTTGGCTGGGGTGGAAATACCTGTAGCAGGCATCTATATCTGTTAGCTAATTGGTCCTTCCATGTCAGGTGGTTTCGCCTAAGACTTCCCCAAAAACTATTATGTTGTTGCAGGGTTGCAGGATTACAATTGGCCATTGCCCTTTACCCTCCACCCCAGGATCTGTGTTCCCTGATTGGCTGGAGCGGGTCTCCTCCGGCCTCGGACAATGCTCTGTTCTCATTCTCAGCACTCTCAAGGTAGTGAGAAAAGCTGTGTATGCCAGTTGTTGCCACTGATATATCCACCAAGTCTGGAGAGTGCCTGTGACTTGCAATGTTTGTTGGGCAACACAGGTATCAGTTCTTGTCTGCTTCACTAGGAACAGCTCCTCTTCCCACCACAGATAAATGGCTATTGTTCGGCTCGGCCATTACATGGGTGAGAAACGCAAAAATGAGCTTTTCGGTCTGCAATTAGTGAGGATTTATTCTGCTAATTTGCAGGTGGCTCCTTGCCCCTGGAGTCAGGAATATTCAACCCACCTTTGTCCTTGGCTGCGGGCACTGGCCCTTCGCTTCGTGCTACAGAGTCTGCATGTCTTTGTTCGTTGTTCTGAGGCCTGTGGCTTCGTGGAATTTCACTACAGTCATTCTATGGTTTCTCTCTCTCTCTCTCTCTCTCTCTCTCTCTCTCTCTCTATTGTATTGCTTTCTCTCTCTCAAGAGGTTATCAGTGTTCAGCTCTTCAACGTTCGTTATACATCCCTGAAGTTCCATATGTTTAGTTGCAATAAGCTGCTGCAAGCTTGTTTTGTGTGGCTCTTGCTCTCTTGTTTTTATGCATTTGGTGTCATGTCCCTCAGCAGGCGCTGGTCTCTGTCGCACCGTTGGCCCCGGGTGTGCATAGCATCCATTCTTTCTTCAATATGGCGGGCGGTAGCTGCTGCAGTGCTCCAGCCCTGCAGAACATGGCTTTCACAGAGGCTCCACCTCCTCTGCAGAGATCTGCTTATCAGCAGTCCTGGACAACGCTTGAATGCTTTGCTACTGTTTTAAATCAGCGCTCTGTAAGTTCGAACCTAGGCTAACTTCTTCCTCTGTCCCCAGAATCTCGCTTTCACTATCCTCTGAGTGTGAATATCTCTTGCAGGTCTCTCGTCCTACCTGTGTCAACACTAGCGACTCATCCTGAGCCCCGCTGGGTCTCTCTCCCTTTTTCACCTCGACTTGCGTCCATCCTCGAGTCACATTCTCACACTCCAACCACTCAGAGATAACAAATAATTTGGTATGTAATTGAAGGCTTACTTTACAACTTCCTGTGATTGATTCCGCTTACCCAAATATCCTCTTGATCTCCTTATTCTCCTTTAGCCGCGTTCGGCTTGTAGCAGCGTTCAGCTGTCATCAATCTCTTACGCGGTGCTGACGCCCATTTCACTGCAGCCCCGCCCGAGCAACACACGCTACAAGGTATTCTTCTTGTGGGCTCTCGGGGGCGTTTTCATATCTATGCTTATCTTTTACTCTGATAACAATCCCTCTCTTGGTCACTTCAACCGTGTATGCTCGGAACCCCACCTACAAGAGAATAAGAGTCATATCAGATGATGTTCTTGTAAAGGATATAACTACAATTCCACCTTCCTCCTTACCTTTCTTGTTCTGAATCCTCTTCCAGTACTAATCCATTTGCCCTTTTTTCTTGCTTATGCATTAGACACCACATTCCTGGAACCCCTTCAGAATCACGCCCAGCACTTCACAACATCAAAGACCAACATCGCCCAGGAGCTGACAGGGTTTTCTTCCCCAGAGGGTTTCCCTGAAGCACTCCTTTCCTCCCGGTCATTTCAAGCCGCGTGAGAGAAGGAGGCATTAGGGGGGCTACTCAAATACATCTTGCTTAAGCTTTGGAACAGGTCGCTGGATTCAAATTTCTGTTGATGTATTTTGATGCTTTAATTACAAATTGGTAAAAGTATGTTGGCATTATCACATTTGACTAATGAAAGAAAACAAGAAAGACGTATGACAGTATGTATGTGTATCTGTCATCTATTACAGGACTGTGTATGCATGTTCTTCATGTGTGCACATTTGTGTCCATGTAACTTCGTGCAGGGATGCAAATCTGCTTCGTGGCTAACGTTCCTATGTCGTGGTGTCTCTAACGACATCAGCACAGCTGGATATTTATCATTAGTGAACCTGGTCCAGTGATGAGGCACCTGTGTCTGTGAAGACATCAGCTGGATAGGGTTTGAACGGTTGTCCAAGAGAATACCTGCTCACATATGTAGAATGTACTGGCCCTCCTCGGGGCTGGCCAAACAGTTCCTGTCATCTCTTGTTTCTCAGTCTTCAGGCTGTCATGTGTATAGGGGTCACATGGGCCATTCCAGGGCTGCTTCGTGGCTAACGTTCTTATGTCGTGGTGTCTCTAACGACATCAGCACAGCTGGATATTTATCATTAGTCAACCTGGTCCAGTGATGACGCACCTGTGTCTGTGAAGACATCAGCTGGATAGGGTTTGAACGGTTGTCTAAGAGAATACCTGCTCACATATGTAGAATGTACTGGCCCTCCTCGGGGCTGGCCAAACAGTTCCTGTCATCTCTTGTTTCTCAGTCTTCAGGCTGCCATGTGTATAGAGGTCACATGGGCCATTCCAGGGACCCCCTCTTCAGACCCCCCTCTGGTCGACATGTCAACCACATCTCCAAACCTATTTGCTGTAGATCTTGGGAGCCATATCTTCATTACTCCTCCAAGATGTCCATAGTAATTTGCATGGGCATCAAAACTCCATGTCATGTAACAGCACTCTCCTTGTAGGTTGCACCTCACCCATTTAGCCCAACACTTGTTGTAGTCATTGGGATCATTGAATACTATCATTTCCATCGGGAACAGTGGACACTCCTTTATCTGCGCCCTTATTGTATTTTTAGCTTCTACTATCTTGTCCTCCTCACCATTATTGTCTACTAACATTTTCACCCCTACTGTTTTCTCTGTTGTCTTCCTGCATTGTGTTATTCATATCCTTATCACACACATTGTCAATAATACTAGTATCAGTGTTGCCAGTAATACTTTCAGTCCATTTTCCATCCATGTGTGTATTCATGAGAATATATATGACAGCGAGAAGACGGTATGAGGAACATGAGACGGCGTTAGAAACTATAGAATACACATTCCAGCAGGACTCAGCCTCAATTTACCATTCTGTGAATATGCTTAGATGATTTTGACAACACTTCAAAATAATGTGTTTGTTTTCAATAATGAGTTTTATAAACAAACCAGAGGAGTCACCATGGGCGTTAAATATGCCCCTTCACTGGCTAATTTGTTTATGGCAATGTTTGAGGACACATCTTTACAAAGCCCCTCTTCGATAAACTTGATCGTCTGGGTGTCACCTACACAAAATACGCGGATGACACTCAGATACTCCTCACCATTTCGGGCAATTATAATACTGATGTAGCTAGGATCTATGACATTTTCTCCATCATTCAGGCATTGATGGCCACCCACGGTCTCTGCCTGAATGATGAGAAGACTGAACTGCTCATTGTTGGCTCACCGAACAACTTACAAAAACTAAGTCCCAATTATTCCAACATCACAATTGATGGCAACTCCATCCCGGTCGCCAAAAACGTGAAAACACTTGGTTTCTATCTTGATGCCAACATTAACCTCACTAAGCAAGTCAACTCGACCGCTTCTGCCACTGCCTACACTGGAAAACTAATAAGAGCCTGTAGACCTTTTCTTTCCCCTAACAGTTGCCTCACGCTAGCTAGCGCACTTATACAATCTAAGTTAGACTACTGTAATAGCCTCTACTTAGGCGCCAACCAAGCGATAATTAGTAAACTCCAAGTCCTTCAAAATAATGTGCTACAGGCAGCGCTAAACATTCCTAGCCGTGAGCACATCTCGGCCACTAGAACCACATGCAAATGGCTCACCATCCAACATAAAATCAATCTAAAAACACTCTGCCTCACTTACAAAGCTCTCAACCATCTAGCCCCCCCCTACCTGACTAACAAATTCACCATGAAATCTTCCATCAGAACCACGAGATCTTCCAATACCTTATGTCTCACAGTACCTAGATTTACCTCCAAAAGAGCCGGAGGCTCGAGTTTCACTGTCCTTGCCTCCCAACTCTGGAACGGCCTGCCACTGAATATTAAGTCATCCAAATCCTTCCAGTCGTTCAGGAAACTTGCCATCGGGTGGCTTCTGACAAAAGGTCAACCTTGAAGTCAGATTTAGCTATAAACTGTACTTAATGTACTTGCCTCATCTAGGTCATGTTTGATTGCTATCACCTTCACTGCCTGTATATCTTGTATATAACTGTTGTTTACCATGTACTATGTCTTGTAAATGTAATAAGCGCCCTTTTACTCCCAGGTCCGGAGCGCTATAGAAATAAAATAAACAAACAAACAAACAATATACGGACGAAGCCTACACAACAAACATCATTGTATGGACTAGGTATATAGATAACGTCCTGATCATTTGGAAGGGAATACAAGAAGACCTAGATTAGTTCATGATGAGAACCAACTCCAATCCGGTAGGCATTGAATTTATTGGAACCAGCAGTCTTACAAGTATTAACTTTTTAGACCTAACCATATATGTGTCTGGCAACCAATTTATGACCAAGACTTATAGAAAAGAAACAGAGGTCAATTCCACGCATTTTGCTAGCAGCTGCCACCATGGCCCAGTCAAAAGAAACATTCCCAAAGGGGAATTTATAAGAGCACGCAGAAATTGTGCAGACCAAAAGGTCTTCGAGGATGAATGTGTTCTACTGTCAACAATGTTCAAGGCTAGGGGCTACACTAGCAAATGCATCTATACAGCACATGGCAAGGCACAGAAATTAGATAGAGAGCAAACCTTGATACCAAGAACAAAAGCTCAACAGTATCCAGATAAAGTGAAATTCATAACCACCTATTGAGCTAATAGTCAACAAATAAGAAGGA
Organism: Ambystoma mexicanum; assembly: GCF_040938575.1. Classification (NCBI taxonomy): domain Eukaryota; kingdom Metazoa; phylum Chordata; class Amphibia; order Caudata; family Ambystomatidae; genus Ambystoma; species Ambystoma mexicanum. The sequence goes on from NC_090935.1 coordinate 1,525,080,188, forward strand.
ATTTAAAAAAAGAACTGGCATCTTCTTAAATTGGACCCACATGTAAAAGATTACGTAGAGTACCTGCCATCCATTGTCTTTAGACGGGCAAAAACATTGAAATCTAACTTAAGCCCTTCTTTACTTCAAGTAATCAGACAGGAACAAGATACTACATGCTTCCATTAAGGGACATTAGGATTTAGGAAATGCGGCACATGTTCCATGTGCAGATATACATTAGAAAGTACGGATGTGTTTAAAGACTTGAATGGAATTTGGATCAAGATCAAAGATAATATCAATTGTTGGTCCAAATACGTAATCTATGCTATCAGGTGCAAATGTGGATTGATATATATAGGCATCACCATTCGAGAACTTAGGGTATGAATTCGAGAACATTTATAGTCTATCGGGAGCCAAGAAGTAACATTACCCTTGGCCCACCACTGGCAGCAGAACCATTAGTTATGTGACGAGAAAGAAATCAAGTTTATCAGACTTAAGAAGGTCAGTTTAGGACCAAGAGGCGGGAATCAAGAATTGAGGCTCAGACAAGAAGAAGCCAAACTGATTTGTAAATTCAGAACAGTAGAAAGAGGACTAAACTCGGACAATGAGATGTCTGCCTTTTTGTGAGACTGTGAGCATTGTAACAGTTTGAAATGTCCATACATCAAGACTGAAAGAATTACTACTGAGGACACATGTTCAATATACAAGGAAAGCACTAGGGGTGAGAATGAAATAAAAGATACATAATAGATATTCCCTCACATTAACACCAACATGACAAGTGGCTAAGAAATACCAATTATTACACAGATAATTACACTCATGCAAGCTTTTGTTGTGCGCATGAACATTTCATATGTCAGAACTACTGATGTTAATTCATTATGTGACTTAATGCAACTTTTCGGAAAGGCAAATGTGCCCTACTAATAACATAAACAACCAGTGGTCCAGGACAGGGCTAATTATTGTGGTGCACGTGGCAGGTTTATGGAACATGAGTGACACTGTAGCGTAATATTCACATTTATGCACAGTGAATTAGGACAGGGTAGGTATGAAGTGAAACCAATGACTGAGATTGGTCCAAACAGTAACTTTTATTCTTACGGAAGTGCCAACTAATGAGGTACGGTTCCTTATGGAATTGATATTTTATACAGGCGGGCCACGTATTAATCAATTATTTTATTTTTGAATTATGAATTTGCAGGCGATTCGCCGCTAATTGACAATTGATTAAAGCATTAACATAAGCGCAATGCCGTAACTGTGGAATGTTGGAGTTTAATAACATATCTCCCAATGTAAAGATAGAGCTAGGACCCAAAACAGGGCAACCATACTAAATACAGAAGTACGACTACACTAGTTACCATGGTAATGGACAGCAACCAAATACACTCAGTTTGAGACTGCGCACTGGAGAACGAATGAACAGATGTGGAACGTAGACATTTTCTGATAAGCCCTTAAGCTGGCAGTCGCTTCAACAAGCCTATTTCGAGATGAGTACCCGTAACTAAGATTAGATTGTAGGTAGAACAGTGTCTTACAGACTGCAGCCGCTTGAGATTTAAACGGAGCGCATTATCAGTAACTTAGACCTCAACGTTAAAGAGAAAGGTTTGCATGCATTTCTAAAGCCTTCAGCACATAAGGATAGAGGTTAATGATTGGAATCTAGTCAACAGAACTCGTGCATCTAACATATTAATTAAAATTCCATATGTAACAGGTAACTACAATTATGGGCAATAACATGCAATAAGAAAATAAACAATACAAGGCAATGACAATTTACATTAGCAAGCACACAAGACACAGGATAATTAGAAAGCATAATTAACAAAGACCGTTTCATTCTCAGGAGGGATTTAATCCATGACACAAACTCCAATTCCAGTCATTTGATGAGAAAGATGTTACAGATCCAGGGTAAGAGGTGGTTTTCCACCAAGAAAACTCTGCCTAGAATGGCATTGTTGCACAAGCAAATATATTCACCAGTGCTAATGGCTGTGTTTTTATTTCATTTCTCTCCATTGTGTGCATTCCCTATGCAAATTCCCAAACTATCCTACCCATTCCAGTCCCCTCTTCTCTGTGGGTCACCAAATTATTAAACTGTATTATTGTAATACATGATTCTACATGGCTATTGCTAACAACCAACACAAAATTGACAATACAAATGCAACATGATGATTTGCTGATATTGGAAACCATGTTTTTTTGGTTTTGCATATGTTATTGATCGTACTAATTATACTCACAATGTAAAATTTGGAACAATTTAACGTACTATTATGTCAACATATGTTTACTTTATTCTTATACTTTTTTATTTTTCCATTTCTACGGTTTTGTTCTTATAATTATGACCACTTCCTATACTTTTCGTTTGGGGGTTACATTTAACAATTAAAAAAAAAATACTTTTTGGATTGATTGAATAGTGTTATTTGTGATTTGGCCTGATTTGACAAAGGCACTGAGTATGCCGAAACACGTGTTATCATAGAGGGCCAACTGAAACACATGATTACCACTAAAAAAAAAAAACAATTTGATTAGGACTCTACAGTATTCTTGCATCAATTTGCTTTCTGGTGGAACCTGACCAAGTGTGAAATGTTGTGATACTATATGGCAGCCAGCTTTCATCTTTTCCTGCTCCCTTTACTTCTCCCTCCATTTTGGCATGCATTTCCGATAATCTGGCTACTGCTTCAGTCAGTGTCCCATTTGCTTCACCATTTGCTGGCACAAATTTGCAGCAAGAAGCCCGATCTTGATGCAAACTCCTCCTTACATCGCTGTGAGAAGGTCCAGGACATATCTGTTCTAGAGGGCCATCAACCTTACTGCTGGGAGCTCTTCTTTTATGGCGTTGAAGCCATTTACAGTCAAGTTTATTGTCTGCATTAGCTCCCACCTCGTAATCTGGAGCCATTTTGCATTTGTGCATGCCTGTACTGCTGGAACTACTGATGCGCAGAACATCTCTGTCCTGCTGAACAACCTGTGTTCAGGTGATACGTCGTCCAGAGAAGCTTCTGATGCTTACGATATGCCGTTCTGCCTTTTCACCCTAGTCAATTCTACGGACTTCTTTTTTCTTCTAGCATTGTCCATCTTGGGGAAGTCTTCAGTTTCGATGTCTTTTTGTGGAACCACTAGTGCTGGCGTATTGATGTGTACCAACAACCAAACTCCTCCCCATTTCGGTGGCAACCTCTCGTATGCTCTTGGTCCATATGTCCAATATAGATCCATCAATACTGCTGTCCCAACCTTCATTCTGAGAGCCTTTATTGTTCTTTTACAGCGTTTGTTTTCTCCAACTTTTACTGCTCCATCATTCTGGAAACATAATGCTGCTTTCTTCAGCTGTATTATGGGCATTGGTCCAGCTTCATTCTTCACCCAGATAAGTAATTTTGCACTTGCATCCCATACTTTTAGGCATTTGTCATTCTCTGCCTGTACCGTGTTCACTGGAACAGTCAGCAGCGTGTGTGCTTTGCTCCATACTGCACCTTCTTTCCATCCTTCAGCAGTGTATACTTGGCCGTACATGAGCATCTGCGGTCATTCCCAGCATCCTGGTTCTCCTCCCATTTCCTTAGGTCCCGTATTAGGGCATGATAATTCTTTCAGTGTTATCATTTTTGTCTCTCCTTTTTGTGGGCCTTCAATAATGTATTGTATAGCCTGGTCATTTTTCCAGTAATGTTCCATCCATGTTCCACCCTCGCACTTGCGTGATCTGAATGACTCCTGGCTTAGTAGGATCGTTGTCTGTCTCCCACTGTCTTCCCCTTGCTCGCCTCGTCGCGCCCCAAAAACACTTGTGTATAGGCGCGTTATAAATGCCATATCATATGATATCATGTCAAGCGTTTTGATGTAACTATCTTCGTATGGGAATGTTGTTTTGGACATCCATCTCAATGCTGCTGTTCTCTCTTGGAATCATCCTCGGGTTGTGCACATGGACAGGTACATTAGGCATTGTGCTCTTGCTGCTGGAATTTTAGTTGCCACAAACATTCTGGAGACAGTCATGGCATAGGGGACACGAGAGCAGACATAGCAGCTCTCCCCAGTGTTCTGTTTGCCTACTTTAGGCATGTGTTTGTACCACATGTTATTGGATACTCAAGCAGTATCAGTAAGATAAAGATCAACCCCTCCCATATCTACATCAGTACTGTGTCTACCTCTTCTTACTGATCCAGTAGTGCTTACCTCTCCACCTGACATGGTAGTTTCTCCGGCCGACTTTGGGGTTGTGTTAGTAGGGGTTTCAGCTCTATTCTTTATAACAAAGGACCTTCGCCAAAAAATAAGAGCACAAATACCAAATGAAAAGAAGACATAAGACGCAATTAGCAAGTTGTTAATAATGGACCCCATCACTTGCTCCTCTTCGGAATCTTGTGCAGCTTGGAAGATGTTTGTTGCTCACCTGCGATGCATTAGAAAAGCATTAATCGGTTAATATTTTATTGATTCAAGCCCCACAAACGTGATGTTGGGTCATTGCGAGAAAAACAATTGTTCCTAAACAGTGCATATTCTAGGATCACAAAGTACTGCAAGCACTGAGGGGTTTCCTCTATTCAGTTGTGGGTACGTTTGGAAATAATAGGCCAAGAAAACATGGAAAAATACTCTAAGATGGCATCTTATAATGCTGCTGGATAGCCTAACAAATTGGACAAATTGGCCTTGGAAGGTCGCGGGATGAGGATCATGGGGAAGCATCGGACAATGCAATAATAACAGTTGCGACTTTCACAATGAATGCTGTCAGTTTGTGGAAAGAAAAATAATAAACAGACAGTGTGCCCTCACTCTGGAATGTGTGTAGGAAGTCCTTTCCCTATCTCTCTTGCTCAATAGCGAAAAATCATTGGTTGGACTCTGCTGGCTGAGATGTTCCCAGGTGATCGTTTTTTTCTTCCCTTTGTTGATCGTTGGCCCTTTCATTGTTGGTGATAGGAGAGGCTGCCGCTTGATAGGGCTTGATGTCTCCCAGGTAGTACCGAGCCTTCCTATCTTGCAATTTCACTGCCCGATCTGTGACATGCTCCACTGTGTATGGTCCTGTAAACCGGGACCTGTAACACCAGCGTGTGAAGGCTCTTAAAAGCACTTGATCTCTGGGATAAATTTGTTGAGCCTTCAGACGCTCTTTGTTTGCTTCTGAGTTGTTGTTTTCTTTGGTTGCTTCAGACCCTTCCCGTTGTTCCTGCAGTTGGCAAGAAATAAAAGAGGCACTAGCCATCAAGGAAGCAGTGTATTCGTGCATTTCCTGTCCCAATACATCAGAAATATTTTCTGCATCTAGCAATGCCCTAGTGGGAGGAGCCAGGGAAGTCTCATGCACTGCCCGGTTACCACCTCATGTCGGGTTAAATGGCGGTGGAAGCCTGGTTTATTGTGCAATGTGAATAATGCTAAAGGTAGACAATGCAGCAAACCTTTGTTGAGCATCTTTTTTTATTTTGGCAATGCCTTCTTTGAGCAGTCCGTTGAGACACTCACATATTCTGTTTGCTTGCGGGTGATAGGCACAAGATAATTTGTGTTGTATTGCCAACAAGGTTGTGATGTGGTGGAACGTCTCATTGGCTGAGTGAGGACCATTGTCAGACCGCAGGCCCTCAGACATGCCCCATCGTGGGAACATTTCACAAACCAGGAATTTTGTCGCTCTATTGGCATCAGTATGGGAACAGGGACCGGCATCGACTCATCTGGAAAAAGGGCATACAACCACTATCATGTAGAGGTAGCCCTGGTATACTTGGAGCAAGTCGACAGGAAGATGTTGGAATGGACCCATTGGACAAGGTACGGTTCCTCTCACTATGCTTAATGTATGACCTGCTGCAAAATGTTTACAAATAAGGCAAGTGGTCATGAATTCTGCCACATGTTCTGCCAAATTAGGACAGAACCAATCTTCTCCAATATGAGCTGCAAGCATATCCTTCCCCATGTGGGTAGGATGGTGTAATTGTGTCTGTGCAGTGTGTAACAACCTGAATGGCATTACTACCTTCTCTGTGTTGTTTTGCCCCCATTATTATAATTGGTTATTTATTACATGCTTAATACCCAGAGGTTTCTAAGCACAGACCCGGGGATCGGACATGTGTTGCTCCGTGTCATCTTGCTTCCAAGATGAGTGTGTTTCCCCTGAGCTATCCTCCACAATCCATAAGGCATCTGCTGGAGGTACTGTACACCCCCTTTTTAACCACAATTCCTTTTCTTCCCTGGGTGGAGCTCCCTGCAATTCCATAATTTGTGTCACTGGTATTGTATTACATCCTTCTTTTAACACCATTTTTTGTACATAGGTACGTGCTGTGGATGAAACATCCATCTCTAAAATGTCCCCAAAATAAGCAGCGCATTTTGCCTCCACGTCCACTGCCTCATTGCCCCTAGAGACGGGATCCTCCCACATCATGTGGGCCTGGCACTTCACCACTGCCATGCACAGTGGCATTTGGAGCTCCTCTGTTACTCTGCAATATAGCAGCGTGTGCTGTACTGGTGACCCATCAGCACATCTGGAGGCCCTCCTCAGCCAATGTGACAGCCCAGAATGCACTGTGGATGTGACGAACGTTGCCAGATTGGCAAGTCAGCACCTCACTATTTTTAGGGCTGGGCTGGAAAGTAACACCTCATCCACCGAAGCGCTCTATGTAGCCAATGTACGTTTGAGACTTTCCAGTATTGCGAAGAGAGCATGCTCCACAAAAAGAGTGGTGCTGCATCCCATGGTAATACTCGCTGACTTGTGTACTGCGAATGCAGCAGCAGCCAGTGCCTGTTCGCAAGCATAGTGTCATCTCATATCTGGGTCTAATTTCCCGCTGTAGTATGCTAATGGCTTGTGCCCATGCTTGTCTTTTGTGTGAGTACTGCAGTCATCACTACTCTGTTGGAGTGCGAGAACAAGAAAAATGTGTCCCGATAGTGTGGGACCCCTAACACGGCAGCTGTGCATAGTGCTACCTTCAGCTCTTCAAATGCCTCTGTCATTTCTTCCGTCCATTGTAAGGTACCTGCTCCTCTTTGTACTTCTTTTAGTGCACTTAACAGGGGCCTAGTATAAGTACTGTAGTCAAATACCCACACTCTGCAGTAATTACATCGTCCTAAAAACTGCTGCATTTGTCTTATGGTTGTGGGCTTTGGATTCTTGTATATTGCCTCGGCTCTTTCTGGTGTCACTTTTTGCCCATCTTGTGATATCAGTTGTCCACTGTAAAACACTTCCTTCTGGCAATATTGTAAATTGGCCTTGTCTACCTTATACTCTTTGTCTACCAGTACAGTCAACATGTGTACCGAGTCATCCCTACATTGTTTTGCCGCAAATCACGATGTCATCTATGTATTGTATAACAATATCTTCTAACTGTGCATTGCCCAAGTCCATTTGAAGGACCCTGTTGAATATGGAAGGTGATTCACAGTATCTCTCTAAAAAGTGGGGGAAATCAGGTATAGTAATAGGTTATGGGGGAGCAAACCTGACCTGTATAAAATTAGAACAAAAAGGCTCCCACACCTAAATTAGGTTTATAGCATGTAGTTGACTGGATAAATTTGGGATCCACACATTAGTAAATGACAATTCAAACAAGGACAAGTGGAAGTTCAAGGAAAATACAACCTGACTTCATAGAACATGATTTTATTATAATAAACAGTTTTTAATAAATAGAATTATTAAAATCATCACATAAAACACAACAAAGTGACCAGTGCTCTAAAGTGCATGATGATGTTCATCACAGAAATTCCAATGTGCAAGATGTGCTTCAATAGTGCAAAAAAAGCAATTACACAGTATCTCTCGTTGAGATAACTCAATTCAAATGTACAAAAAAATATAAGGACAACTTTGGGTTATTCAAGTCTCCATTTTTTGCAGTAGGATTGAACCACTTGATATTACAACAGGTGATACAGAATTTTTGACAATAAGTACCTCCTGTCTAGATGCCTGGGTCAATTGTTACCTAGATTGCATCTATTTCAGATTCTTGAGCTTTTGTTCATGCTTTATATTAGTATCTCTAATTTCCCAGTACCCTTGGGGAAGTCAAGTGTGTTTCCACTTCTTATTTCCATATAGAAACAAAGTTAAGTCATGTGAGTCAGGGTGTAGTGGTATAGAGAAGAAGGCATTCCTCAAATCTATAATCGTGAAGTGGGTAGCTTCCGTAGAACTGCTACACAAATTCATTGCTTGGCTCGGAACCAAAGGAAATTCTGCCTCAACAATATGGCTCAGAGAACACAAGTCCTATATAAAATGCCATGACCCCACAGTTGCCTTGTTCACAGGGTACACTGCCATGTTGCACTGTGATTTGCCTTGCTACACTAGCACTGCAATTGTCTCATAAATACCCTATACTGTCTCCCTCGACAGGGGATATTTTTTCGCTCTTAGTCGAATCGCTTCTGACTTAAGTTTTATCTTTACTGCTCCTATCCCTTTCAGGAGTCCCACGTCATATGGATTTGTGGTTCATAAGACACTGGGGACCTTTGCCAGATCTTCCTTAAGAAATGGCAGTGGTGCTTGGAGCATCATCGCCATCCTATGTGGTACCTCCCTGTAGTGTATCTTCACCCAGTATGTAATGTTGATGTCAAACACTACCTTGTCGAATGAGCAGTTGTCTTTGAACAGTTCTTAGTCTGTCACGTTAGTTAGAATGTAGCCTTTTTCTACTGTGATCACAGACCTCCATGCTCATTCAGTGTCATCCATCCCATGTACTGTTATTCTGCCCTCTCCCACTTTTACCACCTCCAATTGTAGTGGCATTACCATCCCTTGTTTTTAGTCTAGTGGTAACTCTGGTCTGAACATGTACTTGTTCGGAAGGTGCCACAGTTTTCCCTGTATTCCCGGAAGCCATGCTATTATTACTCCTTCTCCATACCGAAATAGTTCTTCATCTGCTGACACCAGCCTCTGTACTGTGCTTCCACAATAAGCTTTGATGATCTATCTCACATTTAGAAGTTGAATCCCTGGTGTGGAACACACTATCCCCTTGTCGGTGAATGAGATGGTCATTTTAAATTTACTCATGATATCACTTCCCATTATGTTTACTAGTGTCTGTCGGGAATACAATAAGGGTAAAGCTAGGTCATGCTCCCCTATAGAAAGTGTAAGATCGTTTGTGAAAGGAACCAATTCTGTCACCCCAGAAAAACCTTGCACATTCATGGCATTGCCTGACATTCTATACCTCCTCTCCTGGATGCAGGATCTACTTGCCCCTGTGTCTACAAGAAAGGAGAAAGTCTTGTCACCTATCGTCACCTCTATACATGGTTTCTCTGCCGGGTTGGGTGTAGTCGAAAAGATGGACCTCATCAGAACTGTCTGTGGGCTGTCCTATTGAGGGTACAATGACATTCCGTTCCCTGCAAATGGGGTGCCCCCCACCATTGTAGCCCCTCCTCATTTCTGAATGGCAGTCATTCCCATGGAGTCTGTGTGTGTCAATGTCCCGCCATTTGAGGTGCCGCGTATGGTGGCTGCATACTATTCTGCATCTGTGGTGCCTGTGATGTCTGCGAATATGGCTGTGCTTGAGCCTGCATTCTTGGTGTCTGTTCATGGGCTGGTATACCTGCGAGTATGCGTTTGGTGTCTGTCCTGGTCGTTGCGTCTGGTCCTGGGCATTGTGGTCAACCTGGTCCCCCTAATATTTTGGTGGATACTGCATTCCCCCATTCTGCTGCATCCCCCCCTCTGCTCCTGCACACTCTGGAGATGTGCCCTATCTGTCCGCACACCTAACACTGGGGTGGTTCCCTCATCGGCTTCAGATGCCCCCTTGAAACCCTCTTGGCCTTGTTGTATTGGTTGCCCGTATCTGCGATACCCTCCTGAAAATTCCTCTTGTCTTTGTTGCATTTGAAGCCCATACCCACGTCCCCTAGGTGGCCCCCCTATTCCTTAGAACCCATGCTGTGCATCCCCCACCCCATGAGCCCTCCTCCTGCGGGTGGAGGTGAGTACTGCATTTCTGGTGCATTTTGTCCTCATGAACTTTGCCTCCTCCTGCTTTCTTTCCCCATGCTTTTTCCTCATGTTGTCTTGCATTAGCCTGCAATAGTGTACTATAGTGAGTTGAATTTCTGACCACGATTTTGCTTCCCCACCAACCTCTTGAGTTGCTTTTGCACCTGCTCTGGCAACCCTTGACATAGTATATGATAGAATAATCCCACTGTCTGGTCCCATGGTTCTCACATTTCAAGTGTCCATTTCTCACTAATAGCCTGAATATACTGTAATGGGTCTTCGTCCTCCCCCATTTTTCATGCCATGATCGCACTAATGTATTGGGTGTCTGGGTACTGCACCTGCAGAGCTTGCCATATAGCCACTCTGCAGTTGTTAAGCAGCAAACCATTGTGCACAGTGTTCTGGGAGGTCACTCCTGGGTAGCCGTCCCTTTTCCATACGTCATTGGCAACCTCTCAGAGAATCGTTGACAGTAAACATTTAGTGTCCCCCAATGCCCTGCTGTCAGTCTTTCCATCTCGTATATCCCTTGCAATGCTCCTGCGGTCAACAAGGGTAGCTTTTACATCAAGTTGTCCTTGTCTATTGTTTGCCATGGTGTGCATTGAGGTCACCCTTCTCCAGTAAGGGGAACTGTGTCAGTCTGATCTCCCCCTCCAATTGCCCAGTGTTGTTGGTGGCGCTGAACGCCCTGGATAATTCTCCCCTCCTGCACGTTGGAAGGTCTGTTAGTCTCTGTGTATATGGGGTAGCTATGTCGATGATGCATGATATAGACCTCGAATGATGTGCCCTTTCATCTTTGTCAGCCCACAATCGACTCTCATCTTTGTCTAATACCGTATCATGTCTTGGTGTGTGCCCTTCCCTAAGCTCCCTGGGGCAGGCCATCCTAGTACCTGGTCCTCACTTCCTCTGAAGTCATCACCCGACCCTGTCACTCTGCTGTCACCTTCAATATTGTCCTGGAAGCTTAGCCTTCTCAAAACTGTGCTTCCCTGCTGTCTGTCTTCTACATCAATCATGCTTCTGCAGTTTCCCCTCACGGAGGAACCGGTATTGCTTTTGGTCGGCAGCATAGCTGCCATATCACATATCCTGTTTGTTCTCTATCTACTTGCTGTTCCCTCTTCATGTCATCCTCAACATGTGCTAAACCCAGCCAGCTCTTCGTTTCCTTGCGCCGTCGCTCTCTTACGAGCCACTTTATTTCTAACTTTCTCGTCTCCCTCTTTACCTGTACTTGCCTTTCCCTTTCTTCGTCTTCCCTTTTCCTCGTCACTTCCTCAAGCTCTCGCTGCCTCCGTTTTTCATGTTGTTCGCGTTCTCACGCTTCTGCATTCTGTTTTTCTTTTCCCACCCTCTCACATTCTTCCTTTTCCTCCTTCTCTCATCTGTCTACCACTCCCATTATCTCTGCCCATTCCCTAGCTTCACTCGTGTCCTTACTAACCATTGCTTTGTTGGGTGGTCCGCCTGCTTCTACCGTTGTCTTTCCATCTAATTTAAGCAATATTTGGCTTCCGACCCACTTGTTCGCTGCTACACTTTCCGTCTTCCCTCTATTCTGAGGTAATTCTCCAACGCATGTTTGGACCTTGCTGTGCTCTTTCTTTTCACTTCCTGTGCTCTCTGTTCCTGCGGATGTTTGTCCGACCTGGCTTTGCCCCTCCCTCCTACTGTATGGTGGAGGTGCAAATATTGGGTTTTTGTACCTTGCTGCTGCTCTTAGTTCCTTGACTGGATATTATCCTTTTGCCCCTGCTGTTGCCTCTTCGTTCCCATGTTCAGGAGGTGGACTGGGTGTGGGGGCTGAGGGCTTTTTTTGCCTGAGGCCTGCTGTTGGTTCAGCATCCATTGATGCTGTGCCACATCCCCTTCGTCGTCCAGAAACATGCTCCATAATTCAAATATCGCCATTCATTTTCTCAGTTTCTTCCCCTTATTGTATATGTGTACATAATGGTTGCTGCAGATACTTGGAGAAGCTCCCGCCCTTTGCCCATGGCTTAGGGACTTTACCTTCTGTGCTCTGTGTCCATTCTGTGCTATATTTACAAATGTTGTCCTTATATCGCGGAAGGGACCGGCACATCTGCTGGAGATGTGTATGCCCCACGTTAAGTCAACGATACACTATTCTTGACACTTACTTGACACCAAGTCAGGGCTTTCGACACTCCCACTGTCACTTAATAAATACACTTTTCGTCAAATTTTAAATTGACAGTTCGTTATACAACTTGGCGAGCCTCTCCGGCTCTTAATCAATATCCTGGGAGTGCTCTGCGCACCTCCCTTTGGCAACCTTCGTTTTTTTCTAGCACATCCACTATTCTCGCACATGCACCTTCCACTCACTGTCTCAGATCGCCACATCACCTCTAAAATTCATAAGTGAAGGAAACTGACCACTAACAGAGCTCACAATACCCTTGTCCCATGACACCTCTATTTTCAGAAATACAAACAACATTTACCGACGGCTATCGTCGTGCCTCCTAACATGGGAAACCAATATTTAATGTGCTCAATCTGTGTCAAGGTCCGAGTTGCCCACATAGTGTAGTGGACGAGTTCTTCCACCTGATTGTACCCTTCTGGCGTTGTAATCAGACAACCAGAGCAGCCAATCAGAGGAAAGAAAGGATACCAGATGAGACCCAGGTGTTGCACTAGGAGACTGCTTCCACAGGATCAATGTCGTAGAAGCCGGTGTCGAGAAGGCAAGACGAGATGCGTAGGACAGGAAACACAGTGAACCTACCGAAGTGCGAGGTTAAATCACAATGTGCATATGCAGGACAACCACTCTTTCGGAACCCAAAACGTAGTTTGCAATGATAGATAGTTATGCGAGATGCATAAATGGTAGTACTGATGCTGTCCTAGATAATACATCTCTAGCCCCCTCCCCTTATCCAAGGCTAAATCAAGAACAAAAAATACCCTTACGGGCTTACCATAGTAAAGTCTGTGCAGTCTTTGGAAGTTCCAAGCAGAGAGGCAAGATGGGACAGGTCCGGTTTCCAGAGGAAAAAGAAGCACATCCTAACCCGACGGCACGAGGATGCCTAAGTACACTGAGGCAGTCTCTAGTCCGTGTACGGAAGTCAGTGTTCCAAATTATCCCAAAATCCCAGGTATCAGAAGTTCATAACATTCCAAGTTCAGCAGATGAAGAAAAGCACTATTCAGAAAAGGTCGTGATCGAAAAGCGGCACAACAAGAGGGGTAGAGACAAGGCAGTTCCGTTAGCTTTCCAGGGTCATAACACAGATCCAGCAGGCGCGTAGCAAGTGGCAATCCAAGACGAAAATCAAATAAACGGTCTGGGTCAAGGCACAAGAGTTCCAGAAGCAAGGGGGGGAACAAGGGCAAGGAAACAAGGAAATACACAAGCAACTATCGTAACGCCACTAATACAAATCAGAAGCACTGGGCGACAAGTGGGAGGTGCTTAAATACAGATCATATGACGACGTTACATGCTACTCGACATTGACGGTACCAGGAACAGGAAAGGACGGGATGCCAGCGTTGCCATGCCAACTTCCAGGCACCTGGCTTCAGCGTTCTTAAAGGGCTATATGCGTATGGTCATGGACCGATCGTACGCGTGGACATGACAGTATCCTCCCTCAAAGGAACCCTCACCAGCCGGGCGGACCAGAAATGTGACAGAAGAACAAGGGCATGGATGTTTTCTGTAGGTTCCAGGTACGATCCTCCGGACCGTACCCTTTCCAATCGACCAAATAGAGGCGTCTGCCCCGTCGAACTTTGGTATACAAGATCGCTGCCACTTCGTATTCATCTGACCCTTGTACCTTGATAGGCAGAGGGCGCGAAGGTAGTCTGGCCGCTGGGTGACATGGTTTTACCAAGGATACATGAAACACCAGGTGTATTTTCCATGTAGAGGGAAGGTCCAAGCGGATAGCGGCTGGATTGATAACTTATAAAACCTTGTAGGGGCCCACAAACCGAGGCAGCAGGGTTTTTCGGCCTGGAATGCGCAGGTTTTTTGCAGATAAGCACACCTTCATGCCCGGAAGATACTCCGGGGCCGAGGTACGGCATGCATCAGCATACATTTTGGTCCGAAGCTGGGTCTGCAGTAGCTGTTTTCTAACAAAGACATGATTGTCTGATAGTTTTCGCAGGCATCCAAAGGCCGCAGTATTGTGTGGAGGCAGATCAGTAATACTAGGCAAAGAGCGAGGATGTTGTCCATAGAGGGCAAAGAAGGGGGACAAGCGTGTCGTGGCATGTAATGAATTGTTATAGGTGAATTCTGCCATGGGAAGAACAGAAACCCACGTATCCTGACATTGAAAGGTAAGGCAACTTAGATACTGTTCCATGGTGGCGTTTAACCGCTCGGTTTGACCATCAGTCTGGGGATGGTAAGCGCTGGAATATCTGCCATCAATACCCAAGGTCATGGTCAAGGCTTTCCAGAAACGGGAAGTGAATTGGGACCCGCGGTCCGTAATTATTACCGAAGGCAGACCAAATAATCGAAACACGTTCCTCAAGAACAGTTCGGCCAGTGTTGGAGCGGTTGGTAGACCACAACAGGGCACAAAAAGTGCCATTTTGGAGAAATAGTCGATAACGACCCAGATAGTGTCATACCCCTCGACCAATGGAAGCTCCACAACAAAATCCATAGAAATCATTTTCCAAGGAGTGTTGGGTAAAGGCAAAGGCTGCAACAAACGCACAAGTCTACCACGTTGATGCTTGCACTGAGCACACACAGCACAGGAAGCTACATAATTCTTAATGTCCCGAGCCATAGAAGGCCACCAGCACCATCTTCTCAAAAGGTCTAGGGTTTTCTGCATTCCCGGATGTGCAGCAAGAGCAGAGTCGTGGCACCATTGCAAGGCTGTATTCCGTGTGTCTAAATCAGGTAGATAGAACTTTCCCTGTTTGTATGGCAAAGAACAGATGATTTCCAATCCGTGGGTAGAGACTTCTGGGGGATTGGTAGAGACCCATTTCTGGATCAAAGCCTTTAGAAAGGGACGTAACGTACACCCACACACTACTTGATTCGGTAACAACAGCACACCCTGAAGATTGGATGGTTCGGAAACTCCATGGAGACGGGAGAGGGCATCCGCCTTGGAATTCAAAGATCCTGGACGATAAGTAATGGTAAAATTGAACATGGCAAAGAACTCATGCCATCTAGCATGGCGTGCCGTGGTACATTTCACTGATTGAAGGGTTAAGAGGTTCCTGTGGTCAGTGAACACTTGGACTGGTTCAGGGGTGCCCAGGAGATGATGTCTCCATACCATAAAGGCATCCCTAACGGCCAAAAGTTCCCTTTCAGTGATAGTATAGTTTCTCTCATAGGGTGTGAGTTTTCTGGAATGGTAGGCAATCGGGTGCAAAGCAGCGGTCTGCGGGCAATGTTGTGGCAAGATTGCCCCTAGGGCAATGTCGGAAGCATCGGCTTCCATGATGAATGGCAGGGATGGGTTTGGATGCTGGAGCACTGGTGCCGAGGTAAAAGCGGATTTCAAGGTCTCGAAGGCCTGTTGAGCCTCCTGATTCCACTTAAACTCGCGCTTGCTCCTGGTTAGTTCCGTAAGCGGAGACACAATAGCAGAGAACCCATGGACAAAACGCTGATAAAAATTTGCAAAACCTAGAAATGATTTCAGGGCTTTTCGTGTGTTTGGGCAGGGCCAATCCTGTATGGCCGCTACTTTGGACCGACTCATCTGTATCCCTTGGCTAGTGATATTATAGCCCAGGAATTCCACTTCGGACACATGGAACATGCACTTACCCAATTTGGCGTATAGGTTATTTTCTCTTAATCTTTGGAGCACACTAGAAACATGAGTGACATGAGTGGAGATAGATGGCGAATAGATCAATATGTCGTCTAAATAAACGACTAGGTACTGGTCCAACATGTCGTGAAAAACCTCATTGATGAAATATTGGAAGGTCGCCGGAGCGTTAAATAGGCCAAAGGGCATGACACAGTACTCAAAAAGACCATTCCTGATCTTGAAGGCGGTCTTCCACTCGTCACCCTGACGTATACGCACCAAGTTATATGCCCCCCTCAAATCCAGTTTAGTGAAGAGTTTAGCTGAGCCCAATTGGTCTAATAAGACCGAAATCAAAGGAATGGGGTATTGATTCCAGACAGTGACCGCATTTAGTTCCCTGTAGTCGATACATGGGCGGAGATCCCCTTCTCTTTTGGGGACGAAGAACATAGGGGAGGCAGCAGGTGAACGTGAAGATCGTATGAAGCCAGACTTCAGGGACTTCTTAATGTACTCCTTCAAGATTAAATCCTCCTTTTGGGTCAGGGAATATATACGCCCGGACGGAATCTTGGCTCCGGGGACAAGCTCAATTGGGCAGTCATAAGCTCGGTGCGGTGGAAGCACGTTCGCCCCGCGGGCGTCAAAGACATCCCTATATTCCTTATACATAGGAGGAAGTACAGTGTTAGTAACCGCCCCTACGGTATGAACATTTTCTGAGAGTATCCGATTCGGACTGACAGTGTTTAAGTGGGTTGTTAAGCAATTGTTTCCGCAATAGTCAGAGAAATAACTAATCTCTCCAGAATGCCAATCCACAGAGGGGTTGTGCAATCTCAACCAAGGTAAACCTAGAATAATCTTGAACTGTCGTGCAGCTATCAGATCGAACGTTATGACCTCCTGATGGCCACACTCCATAGTCATGGCAAGATCGGTCGTATGTTCTGTTACCAGACCAGATATTAGCGAAGAATGGTCAACTGCGTTCACATCTTCAGGACATGATTTGGGAACCACTGGTAAACCCAGTTCCCTGGCATAAGAAGCATCCACATAGTTTCCCGTAGCTCCTGAATCCAAAATCACCACCACATTCAAGTTTCTCAAGTTCAACAGCCGAAAGAGAAACCGACAAGCAGTAGGGGCTATATAAAGTGGGACCAACAGAGTAACCACCCGGCGTCTGGATCCCTTCAGTCACCGGGTTTTGGCGTTTCCCTGTTTCTTAGTGGGTTTTTTAGGACATTCTCGAAGCAAATGGTCTGATGATCCACAATAGTAACATAAACCATTCTTTCTCCGATGTTCCCTGACTTTGGCGGATAAGGGGGCCCTAACTGCCCCTATCTGCATAGGCTCCTTAGATCCAGGAGCAGGTAGAGGGGTTGCAGGGACAACTGGAGGTGTCCCTCTCTTTTCTCCCTTCCTAACTGCCTGCCGAGAATCGAACTGGAGAACCAAATCCAACAGTTCGTTGAAAGCCGTGGGTATTACGGATACTGTAGCCAGAGTGTCCTTAAGGGAGTCTGATAAGCCTTTATAAAACAAAGAGGCCTTCTTCTCTTGGGGCCACCCTGTCTCCGCCACAAGCTGATTGAACTTGGCTAAATACGATAATAGGGACATGTTTCCCTGCTGAAGACCAAGTAGTTCTAGATCAGTAGTCTGTGTGGCGTAATGTGTGTCAAATACTCGACTCATAGCGTCGATCAAAGCATCACAGTTATAGAGAAGATGACTCCCTTCCTCCAGTAACAGATTAGCCCAGGCAGCTGCCGTTCCCCCCAAGTGAGACAACAGAAATGCTGCCTTAGTAGTAGAATCCGGCAAGGAGGCAGGGCGGCACAGAAAGGGCAGCCTACACTGATTCAAAAAGGTTTGAAAAGCCTTGGGGTCACCATTGAAGCGTTCTGGTGGGGCTAAGGGAAACTGGGCGGTCATATAAACAGGTCCAGTACCCTGTTGTGGAGGCACCACACCCGAGCCGGAAGCGATAGCGGGGGTGGAAGCTTCGGCCCCAAGGGGTTGAAAACCTGCTTGCAACTCGTCTATGCGATGTTGCGTAGCTGTATGAGCCACCGTCATACCGTTGCGCAAATCTGCCACTAATTGCGTAATAGTGGCCAATGCCTCATTGGTATCCATAGTGTGTCTTCTGATTATGTCAAGGTCCGAGTTGCCCACGTAGTGTAGTGGACGAGTTCTTCCACCTGATGTACCCCTCTGGCGTTGTAATCAGACAACCAGAGCAGCCAATCAGAGGAAAGAAAGGATACCAGATGAGACCCAGGTGTTGCAATAGGAGACTGCTTCCACAGCATCAATGTTGTAGAAGCCGGTGTCGAGAAGGCAAGACGAGATGCGTAGGACAGGAAACACAGTGAACCTACAAGCGAAGTGCGAGGTTAAATCACAATGTGCATATGCAGGACAACCACTCTTTCGGAACACAAAACGTAGTTTGCAATGATAGATAGTTATGCGAGATGCATAAATGGTAGTATTGATGCTGTCCTAGTTAATACATCTCTAGCCCCCTCCCCCTATCCAAGGCTAAATCAAGAACAAAAAAACCCCTTACGGGCTTACCATAGTAAAGTCTGTGCAGTCTTTGGAAGTTCCAAGCAGAGAGGCAAGATGGGACAGGTCCGGTTTCCAGAGGAAAAAGAAGCACACCCTAACCCGACGGCACGAGGATGCCTAAGTACACTGAGGCAGTCTCTAGTCCGTGTACGGAAGTCAGTGTTCCAAATTATCCCAAAATCCCAGGTATCAGAAGTTCATAACATTCCAAGTTCAGCAGATGAAGAAAAGCACTATTCAGAAATGGTAGTGATCGAAAAGCGGCACAACAAGAGGGGCAGAGACAAGGCAGTTCCGTTAGCTTTCCAGGGTCATAACACAGATCCAGCAGGCGCGTAGCAAGGGGCAATCCAAGACGAAAATCAAATAAACGGTCCGGGTCAAGGCACAAGAGTTCCAGAAGCAAGGGGGGAGGGGACAAGGGCAAGGAAACAAGGAAATACACAAGCAACTATCGTAACGCCACTAATACAAATCAGAAGCACTGGGCGACAAGTGGGAGGTGCTTAAATACAGATCATATGATGACGTTACATGCTACGCAACATTGACGGTACCAGGAACAGGAAAGGACGGGATGCCAGCGTTGCCATGCCAACTTCCAGGCACCTGGCTGCAGCGTTCTTAAAGGGCTATATGCGTATGGTCATGGACCGATCGTACGCGTGGACATGACAGTATCCTCCCTCAAAGGAACCCTCACCAGCCGGGCGAACCAGAAATGTGACAGAAGAACAAGGGCATGGATGTTTTCTGTAGGTTCCCAGGTACGATCCTCCGGACCGTACCCTTTCCAATCGACCAAATAGAGGCGTCTGCCCCGTCGAACCTTGGTATACAAGATCGCTGCCACTTCGTATTCATCTGACCCTTGTACCTTGATAGGCAGACGGCGCGAAGGTAGTCTGGCCGCTGGGTGACATGGTTTTACCAAGGATACATGAAACACCAGGTGTATTTTCCATGTAGAGGGAAGGTCCAAGCGGATAGCGGCTGGATTGATAACTTATAAAACCTTGTAGGGGCCCACAAACCGAGGCAGCAGGGTTTTTCGGCCTGGAATGCGCAGGTTTTTTGCAGATAAGCACACCTTCATGCCCCGAAGATACTCCGGGGCCGAGGTACGGCATGCATCAGCATACATTTTGGTCCGAAGCTGGGTCTGCAGTAGCTGTTTTCCAACAAAGACATGATTGTCTGATAGTTTTCGCAGGCATCCAAAGGCCGCAGGATTGTGTGGAGGCAGATCAGTAATACTAGGCAAAGAGCGAGGATGTTGTCCATAGAGGGCAAAGAAGGGGGACAAGCGTGTCATGGCATGTAATGAATTGTTATAGGCGAATTCTGCCAAGGGAAGAACAGAAACCCACGTATCCTGACATTGAAAGGTAAGGCAACTTAGATACTGTTCCATGGTGGCGTTTAACCGCTCGGTTTGACCATCAGTCTGAGGATGGTAAGCGCTGGAATATCTGCCATCAATACCCAAGGTCATGGTCAAGGCTTTCCAGAAACGGGAAGTGAATTGGGACCTGCGGTCCGTAATTATTACCGAAGGCAGACCAAATAATCGAAACACGTTCCTCAAGAACAGTTCGGCCAGTGTTGGAGCGGTTGGTAGACCACGACAGGGTACAAAAAGTGCCATTTTGGAGAAATAGTCGATAACGACCCAGATAGTGTTATACCCCTCGACCAATGGAAGCTCCACAACAAAATCCATAGAAATCATTTTCCAAGGAGTGTCGGGTAAAGGCATAGGTTGCAACAAACGCACAAGTCTACCACGTTGATGCTTGCACTGAGCACACACAGCACAGGAAGCTACATAATTATTAATGTCCCGAGCCATAGAAGGCCACCAGCACCATCTTCTCAAAAGGTCTAGGGTTTTCTGCATTCCCAGATGTGCAGCCGGAGCAGAGTCGTGGCACCATTGCAAGGCTGTATTCTGTGTGTCTAAATCAGGTAGATAGAGCTTTCCCTGTTTGTATGGCAAAGAACAGATGATTTCCAATCCGTGGGTAGAGACTTCTGGGGGATTGGTAGAGACCCATTTCTGGATCAAAGCCTTTAGAGAGGGACGTAACGTACAACCACACACTACTTGATTCGGTAACAACAGCGCACCCTGAAGATTGGATGGTTCGGAAACTCCATGGAGACGAGAGAGGGCATCGGCCTTGGAATTCAAAGATCCTGGACGATAAGTAATGGTAAAATTGAACATGGCAAAGAACTCATGCCATCTAGCATGGCGTGCCGTGGTAGATTTCACTGATTGAAGGGTTAAGAGGTTCCTGTGGTCAGTGAACACTTGGACTGGTTCAGGGGTGCCCAGGAGATGATGTCTCCATACCATAAAGGCATCCCTAACGGCCAAAAGTTCCCTTTCAGTGATAGTATAGTTTCTCTCATAGGGTGTGAGTTTTCTGGAATGGTAGGCAACTGGGTGCAAAGCAGCGGTCTGCGGGCAATGTTGTGGCAAGATTGCCCCTAGGGCAATGTCGGAAGCATCGTCTTCCACGATGAATGGCAGGGATGGGTTTGATGCTGGAGCACTGGTGCTGAGGTAAAAGCGGATTTCAAGGTCTCGAAGGCCTGTTGAGCCTCCTGATTCCACTTAAACTCGCGCTTGCTGCTGGTTATTTCCGTAAGCGGAGACACAATAGCAGAGAACCCATGGACAAAACGTCGATAAAAATTTGCAAAACCTAGAAATGATTGCAGGGCTTTTCGTGTGTTTGGGCAGGGACAATTCAGTATGGCCGCTACTTTGGACCGACTCATCTGTATCCCTTGGCTAGTGATATTATAGCCCAGGAATTCCACTTCGGACACATGGAACATGCACTTATCCAATTTGGCGTATAGGTTATTTTCTCTTAATCTTTGGAGCACACTAGAAACATGAGTGACATGAGTGGAGATAGATGGCGAGTAGATCAATATGTCGTCTAAATAAACGACTAGGTACTGGTCCAACATGTTGTGAAAAACCTCATTGATGAAATATTGGAAGGTCGCCGGAGCGTTAAATAGGCCAAAGGGCATGACACAGTACTCAAAAAAAGACCATTCCTGATCTTGAAGGCGGTCTTCCACTCGTCACCCTGACGTATACGCACCAAGTTATATGCCCCCCTCAAATCCAGTTTAGTGAAGAGCTTAGCTGAGCCCAATTGGTCTAATAAGACCGAAATCAAAGGAATGGGGTATTGATTCCAGACAGTGACCGCATTTAGTTCCCTGTAGTCGATACATGGGCGGAGAACCCCTTCTCTTTTGGGGACGAAGAACATAGGGGAGGCAGCAGGTGAACGTGAAGATCGTGTGAAGCCAGACTAAGCAATTGTTTCCGCAATAGTCAGAGAAAAAACTAATCTCTCCAGAATGCCAATCCACAGAGGGGTTGTGCAATCTCAACCAAGGTAAACCTAGAATAATCTTGAACTGTCGTGCAGCTATCAGATCGAACGTTATGACCTCCTGATGGCCACACTCCATAGTCATGGCAAGATCGGTCGTACGTTCTGTTACCAGACCAGATATTAGCGAAGAACGGTCAACTGCGTTCACATCTTCAGGACATGATTTGGGAACCACTGGTAAACCCAGTTCCCTGGCATAAGAAGCGTCCACATAGTTTCCCATAGCTCCTGAATCCAAAATCACCACCACATCAAGTTTCTCAAGTTCAACAGCCGAAAGAGAAACCGACAAGCAGTAGTGGCTATATAACGTGGGACCAACAGAGGAACCACCCGGCGACTGGATCCCTTCAGTCACCGGGTTTTGGCGTTTCCCTGTTTCTTAGTGGGTTTTTTAGGACATTCTCGAAGCAAATGGTCTGATGATCCACAATAGTAACATAAACCATTCTTTCTCCGATGTTCCCTGACTTTGGCGGAAAAGGGGGCCCTAACTGCCCCTATCTGCATAGGCTCCGTAGATCCAGGAGCAGGTAGAAGGGTTGCAGGGACAACTGGAGGTGTCCCTCTCTTTTCTCCCTTCCTAACTGCCTGCCGAGAATCGATCTGGAGAACCAAATCCAACAGTTCGTTGAAAGCCGTGGGTATTACGGATACTGTAGCCAGAGTGTCCTTAAGGGAGTCTGATAAGCCTTTATAAAACAAAGAGGCCTTCTTCTCTTGGGGCCACCCTGTCTCTGCCACAAGCTGATTGAACTTGGCTAAATACAATAATAGGGACATGTTTCCCTGCTGAAGACCAAGTAGTTCTAGATCAGTAGTCTGTGTGGCGTAATGTGTGTCAAATACTCGACTCATAGCGTCGATCAAAGCATCACAGTTATAGAGAAGATGACTCCCTTCCTCCAGTAACAGATTAGCCCAGGCAGCTGCCGTTCCCCCCAAGTGAGACAACAGAAATGCTGCCTTAGTAGTAGAATCCGGCAAGGAGGCAGGGCGGCACAGAAAGGACAGCCTACACTGATTCAAAAAGGTTTGAAAAGCCTTGGGGTCACCATTGAAGCGTTCTGGTGGGGCTAAGGGAAACTGGGCGGTCATATAAACAGGTCCAGTACCCTGTTGTGGTGGCACCACACCCGAGCCGGAAGCAATAGCGGGGGTGGAAGCTTCGGCCCCAAGGGGTTCAAAACCTGCTTGCAACTCGTCTATGCGATGTTGCATAGCTGTATGAGCCACCGTCATACCGTTACACAAATCTGCCACTAATTGCATAATAGTGGCCAATGCCTCATTGGTATCCATAGTGTGTCTTCTGATTATGTCAAGATCCGAGTTGCCCACGTAGTGTAGTGGACGAGTTCTTCCACCTGATGTACCCCTCTGGCATTGTAATCAGACAACCAGAGCAGCCAATCAGAGGAAAGAAAGGATACCAGATGAGACCCAGGTGTTGCACTAGGAGACTGCTTCCAGAGGATCAATGTCGTAGAAGCCGGTGTCGAGAAGGCAAGACGAGATGCGTAGGACAGGAAACACAGTGAACCTACAAGCGAAGTGCGAGGTTAAATCACAATGTGCATATGCAGGACAACCACTGTTTCGGAACCCAAAACGTAGTTTGCAATGATAGATAGTTATGCGAGATGCATAAATGGTAGTACTGATGCTGTCCTAGTTAATACATCTCTAGCCCCCTCCCCTTATCCAAGGCTAAATCAAGAACAAAAAAAAGTACAGTCTGTGCAGTCTTTGGAAGTTCCAAGCAGAGAGGCAAGATGGGACAGGTCCGGTTTCCAGAGGAAAAAGAAGCACACCCTAACCCAACGGCATGAGGACGCCTAAGTACACTGAGGCAGTCTCTAGTCTGTGTACGGAAGTCAGTGTTCCAAATTATCCCAAAATCCCAGGTATCAGAAGTTCATAACATTCCAAGTTAAGCAGATGAAGAAAAGCACTGTTCAGAAATGGTCGTGATCGAAGAGCGGCACAACAAGTGGGGCAGAGACAAGGCAGTTCCGTTAGCTTTCCAGGGACATAACACAGATCCAGCAGGCGCGTAGCAAGGGGCAATCCAAGACGAAAATCCAATAAACGGTCCGGGTCAAGGCACAAGAGTTCCAGAAGCAAGGGGGGGGAAACAAGGGCAAGGAAACAAGGAAATACACAAGCAACTATCGTAACGCCACTAATACAAATCAGAAGCACTGGGTGACAAGTGGGAGGTGCTTAAATACAGATCATATGACGTTACGTGCTACTCGACGTTGACGGTACCAGGAACAGGAAAGGACGGGACGCCAGCGTTGCCATGTCAACTTCCAGGTACCTGGCTGCAGCATACTTAAAGGGCTATACGCGTATGGTCGTGGACCGATCGCACGTGTGGACAATCTGTACCTACAGTGTCGCCTTGTAGATAAAACACCTCTGCGACACTTAACCAGAAGAACGCCTTCCGTAATTCTAGCTAGCTTCAGTTGCTGAGCCCTATTCACGGGGATACCATCATCCATGACCTGAGCTAAAACACTCAATCCACAGGAAATCCACTATTTACATAACTTCTGTCGACGGTACCCTTAAGTCAATAGTCTAGGCCCGGGATCTCCAAACAGTAGATCATGAGCTACTGGTAGCTCTCCTGGGGCTTCCCAGTAGCTCTTTGCATCAGGCACCAAAATGAGCATTGTGACTTTATTTTGGTGCCTCTTCCCCAGCCACTTCGATCTCCTCTCCTTGCAAAGCAAACAGTCAAAAGCTATGTGCACGGTGAGGGGAGGTGCTGCATCAGGGCTCGAAGGGCTCGGGCAGTGTCACAACAAGGGGTTACATATCAATAACAAGGTTACATGTGATTTCATTGAATGACAAAACAGCTAATGAAATTTAAACAAATAAAAAACAACTAATACCAAAATAACTAATTTCATTTTTGTTGTTTTTGTGTGGGGGGTTCCCCCCTTCAAAGCCCCACCTTTTTTTTAGTAATAATTTTCACGAATGCAAATTAAGTAATTGGGAGAGAAAAGTGAGCAGTGGTTTGTATGTATATACCTGATATGTATAGGATTAATATAGCTTAAACCTAGTTACTAAGTAACAGAGCACTGTAAAAAACAAGGGTGGTGAATACAGGGAGCGAATACTGAGGAGAGCCATGGACGGTAGAACAATCAATAGGGTTGATCTCATTTGGCTATGTACACAAATGGGGCTACACTAGAAAAAGATCTGTGATGTACCTAGATGAATATGTTCAAATTCTGGCAGGCTTTCAGCCTTTCAATAGTGGGTTGAAATGATGCAATTTATGAGCAGTGTTTGTCCTAATAAATTGGGCAAAACACCATTCAATTTACAAGTAATTCTCTAACACATGGAAAATTCCCATGTCTGAGGGAGCTGCACGTGCAATCCAGGCATGGCCCATTGGTCATGCACCACAATGACCTGCAAGTTTCCTGCATGGGCAGGAGTGGAGCCTGTGAACTGTTCTCTGCATTACTGCCTCCTTCATAAAGGGCATATGGGTGTCAGGTTGCTATCCATTATGAATAAGTTACCCCTCGCTACAACCATAATGTGCTCAAAATGTTTATTTAATGATTTGTATTTTGTCTGGTTGGATTGTTGTATGATTTGTGCAGGTTTCAAGTGATCGCTATAAAACTGAATGTTATTTTAGGCCTGTGATTACACTTTTTGCATATAACTTGATCACATGGTTTCCACATGTTCATTTTTGATAGGCATTTTACAATAATACACCCAAGCTATGAACATTACATTTCCAAAGGAAGCTGTCTGCCATCCTAAAAAGTTGGTAAACTAAATGCTGCAGTACAAATGCTGCTACAGAGGCATCCTTCAAAGATGCTAATTATTTGATGAAAAACAAATGTACTTTTACAGATGGTGCAAATGTGTAGGATGCAGCGACTCCAGTGACAGCCTGTTGTAAAACATTATGGCAAATAGGGTATCTGCACTAAAAATGTCTGGCTCTGCAAATATGCCCTTTGCAGGGGAACCTCCTGAAATCAAAACTTTGATCCCATCAGACAGCATCTGGATACTGTGCTGTTTCAAGCTGCACACCAAATTACTGTGTACTGGTGGATAGCAAGCAGTGTCAGCCTTCATATAAAGAGCAAATAAATGGAACAAAATAATCTTGGTACAAATTCTCATACTCATGGACATCACAACCCCAGCAGCTCTCCGCAGTATATCCTTCCTATTGGCCATTAACTACAAGTATCTCTTACCAACGTTGGAGACCCCTGGTCTAGGCTAACCACCTAAACCTCTTACCTCAAGATCGAATGTTCCCTAAACATGAACAAACGACATCTCAGGATAGCTCAGGGCTAACGTGCATGCCTTGGAAGCAAGACGACACAGAGAACCAAAGGTTCGATCCCCGGATCCGCGATTAGAAACCTCTGGGTATTACGCGCATTATAAATAACATATCATATCATATGTACCTCTGCTCCATGCTCAATGATACTTGACAACACTCAACAATACTGAACAATACTCATCACCACCCCGCACCAAGCATCTTTTTACCACCTCCCCAATTGCTGTGTAGCTGAGTCAATATTTACACTCCATGATTCGCTTACGCTGCTCTGCCACCGGCTCTTCCCAAAGCTGCCACTCCTCCCTTCTGGTCTGCTGGGCTTCTCAATGCGGGCAGGATTTTCTCCAAGGCTGCTCCTGACAGCCTCTACACAGGGTGCACCTCTGTGTGACTCTCGCGCTCTGTGGATCATCTCGCAATTCTCCAGGCGGTGTGACGGGAAAGTCGGCTTAGTGCCGAACGAATGTAGCGAACGTCAACTGCCATTAATTTGTAAAAGGGAAGGCGTTTTTTGAAATCGCAGTACAGAGAAGACTGTTCCTATACACCAATGGAAAGTAAAAATGCAGGGAAGTGACTATTAGCACCTAAAACCCGCGGAGCGGAGCAGAGTTGTGAGCTGAGTTGGAGCAGTCTGCTGCAGTCCTGTGTTCTGACCACATCGTTGTTTGCAGGAAGTGACTAATAGCACCTAAAACCCGCGGAGCGGAGTTGTGAGCTGAGTTGGAGCAGTCTGCTGCAGTCCGCTGCTTACGCAGAGCCGCAGCCGGATGGACCCTGATGTGAGACCGCGCCGAGCTACTCCTACGTGGCTGTCCCCTCCGGGGAAAAAACAAAGAACAAAGTCTGATTCGACCGTGAAATCGACAAGTGAAGGTACCAGACAAAAGTGCTTTGGGCAGGTCTTACAACCGTCAGCAGCCCGAGTGCATCTGCCTTCGGAGGGAGAGGGAAAGGTGAGTGATTCTGTCTCCGTTAACCCTCACACTCCACCTGTTTCCATGACCGAAATCTCTGATCTTTGTGCTTCCAATTCTTGGCCGGAGAGGCCACAGCATGGATCTAGCGAGCATAGTGCCATGACCACACCTGAGGGTATTTCAAACGGGGTCTCACCCCCCCTGGGAAAACTTAAGACACCTGAGAAAACACAAGCTGACCAAGATGCCGACAAAGAGGTCGACGCGGTCGTATCTACTCCCTCCATACCTTCTGAGTCTGAGCCCCCCGCACAGTCCTCAGGGAGACTAAAACTCCCGGACCCAAAGCTCCTCATCTCCGTCGTGAGTTCGGAGTCTGCCGTGAGGCCGGTGGACGCTGCCGAAGAGTGTCTGCAGTTCGCCAGAGATGTGAGGGCAAACGGGGAAAACACGACGGGAGAAAAGGCCCCGCACGCAATCGAGACCCATGGTGTGGTGGGGCAAAGGGATACAACTCACCCGAAGGAGGTGACAATGGACCACGAAAGGGGCAACCACCAGGCGAGCACCAGAGAACCAACCCAAGCCAGTGAACCAAGCCAAACCCCGGGGGTCCCCCCTCATGCAAACACAAGTCGGCTGATCGCCGACTTGTTCAGAAATTCAGAAAAAGGAGAAAGAACTAGGGGGGAAAATCAAAATCCCCCGCTCAGCACTCCGCAAAAGGAAGGCCCACTCGGCAGACCCAAGGCTACTCAGGTAATGGCAATGATTCATACAAACCCTAGTGGATTGTCCCCCATCTTAAAACAAGCTAAAAAAGCAATCAAAAGGTCTAAAAGACGATCAAACGAACGCAAGCGCCTCTTGGAGACGAGCAGCAGCGAAAAGGATTCAGACCTAAACATGGACTTAACCAGGGATCAGGAATCTCAGCTGGGATCTGACGAGGGGTCGGATGTGGCAGTGATAGAAGTGGACTCTGACACTGAAACTGCCGAATTGTCGGTCCCGATAAAGAAACCGAAGAATTCGAACTCGAACGCAGAAAACCTGGAAAAGGGGGGAACTATAAGTCCAACTAACCATACCCTCTTAAATCTAGGAAGAAAGAGGATACTGCAAGACACCAAAAAAACTGCCTACAAAAGAGCGAAGTCCGTCTCAGAGTCGATAGACCTAAAGGGTAAAAAAGAAAGATCCAAAAGAGAGGCTCACTCAAAGGGGCTCCCCAACCCCTTAAACCAAAACTCTTTAAAAGCCTTCTTTACACGCCACCAAAAAAGAAAAAGTCAAACAGAAGATGAAGTATCGGACGCTGATATGCTGGAAGCTGTAGGGGACCTCCCACAAGCCGCTAATTTGCGCAACCCTGACCTGCATCTAAATCACATCCAGAGTCAGGAGCAGCTAAACGAAAAAGCAAAAGCCCAAAACCCAAAAGATAGGGCAAAGTCACTAAAAATCGATACAACAGAAAAGAGAATGAACAAAGACGAGAGGGGAAACCTGATGGAGCCGCCACTTAGACACCCCACTTCACCTCGAAAGAAACCTGATCAAGAGATGACAAGCCTTACAGAAGACCCTAGTACGGGTATAGAGGAGAGCAAGGAACCAGAAAAGCAAAATACCAACGACCCAATCCCTGGGAAAAATCAAGAAGTTGACAGGGAGCAGCGGGTGGCCTGGACTCGACCACACTTGACGCTGGTTTCTCCAACCAAACAAGCCCCAGAGATAAGGGACTCGTCCAAAACCCTCTGGGACCAGGTTCTAGCGAACAAAGGGCGAAGAAACCCAACCATGCTAATCAATAATGGCCACAGTCTGAGTCGAGACTCCCTGTACAGTGACCTCCCGGCAACTACACGAAGAAAAGAACAAATCTTGGCCTCTCCGAAAAAGAGACGCTTAAGTGATATAGCGGCAGCAATGCAAAAGGAGTCGCCGAGCAAAAAGCCTGACATGATTGCGATCATGTCCGCTATGACGATCGTGCTGGCCCCATTTTGCAAACTATACGTGGCGATAAAAGAAGAGGTGAAAGACAACACCGCTATTCTACCTAACATGATGACCAAAATGTCCAACGTCGAAAGCTTTATCTCAGCCATAGAAAACCGTGCCACCTCTCCTCATTGCAACTGCGAAAGTAAAATCATTAGACTTGAGAAAAAGATAGAAATTATGGAAAAAATAAACAACGAGCTGAGGGCTCAAATAAACAGCCAAAAACCACAACCCCAGGTATCACAGTCGTACCAGAAGGGCACAAGAAACTCCATATCAACACTGTTTCCGTGGAAAGAGTTACCCATCACAAACAATAACGTAGTCAAAAAGCCTGACGAAATCCAATCCCAGACAGTGGATCTAAGTAGCCCACATAAGAGGCAAGCCTGCCCAGAGCCCTAACAAACATCACAAAAGACAGGGCAAAGCCGCAAGAAAGGGAAATCCGTAATAGTCAATATAGATCGGCAAATGAGGCGTCCTCTCCCAAATCACCGCAAACGGCAGATGAATTTATGGCAAACTCTGACCTAATAAACATGTCGGTCTACGAGGAAAACGAGCAAACTGAGAAAAGCAGAGACACAGAGCAGATCGGGCAAACTGCAGGAGTAGACATACACCCAGAGGCCCAAAATGGAGACAACAGAAGGGCGGAAAAGGAAAATGGAAGTAAAGACGCCACAGCGACACCGCAGCAAAATCGGGTTGTCCGCGACCCAAAGGAGAGACCTCAGACATCTCCAGACAAGGCAAGCATCAAGCCCAAAACACGCAGAGAAAAAAACAGCCCACTGAAACAAAGAGCCCAAAGAGGCGTAAGGGGTGACCAAAAAACAAACAAAGACGAGCTAAGAGTGTTCAAGCTAGAGCAAAGAAAGCCAGAGAGCGGACACCTTATTTTGAATAGATCCACGGTTATGAAGATTATGAAGAAAACAACAACTCTAAACAAAATCCGACCGTAAGAAGTGGTGTTAGTGGAACCATACCACAGGGAGAAAAGGGCTAAATCCTACGTCCACATCAAAGCAATAGGTATAGAGCGGATTGACAAAGTGGCATATGAGGAACTAAAGTCGTTGGGCTTCACTTTGACAGAGATAACAAAATCAAGGGAGTCAGCTTCCCCGAGTGAGAAAAAGGCAGATACCGTCGCTATATCAATGCACTATAAATCAAGGACGGAAGAGCTGTACCGCCAAACTCGAAGGCAAGAGGCAGCCAAAAATGACGGACGCCGAAGGGCCTACCATGACCATCGTTGGGATAAGGATTCAAAGAATACCACAAGAAAGAGATACCACGACTCTCCTGCCGAAACCCGGCAGTGCTACAGAAGAGAACAGCGGGACAGGGAGTATAGTCGTGTAGAAGGTAGCCCGCCACGTGGAAGAAAGATGTAGCAACGGAACGAGGTAGACATCGAGCCAAGGAGGAGAGACGAAAAAAGCAGCCCACAAGAGCTCAGAGACGTCGCTAAAGCTGCTAATCAAGAACTAGGCCCCTGGAAATGGTTCAGCCAAAAATGGAACAAAAACAGAAAATAGCAACGACCAGGGCCGTTCAGCGTTGGCGATTCAAACCTATGCAGCGACGAGGAGCGGCCAGAAAAGGAGGCCTTCACATTGTGCTCGTGGAACACAAGAGGGCACGCCCACCTGACGAAGGTCGGCGAGACAAACCTGGGGATTTATGACATGATCTGTCTCCAAGAGACATGGCTGATGGCCAAACCGGCTTTGGACGGCTATACAGTTGAAATCTCAGCAGCAGTAAGAGGCTTACTAGGCAGACCATCGTCTGGCCTCTTGGTGGCGTTTAAATCTGGCCAAGGCCTATCGGCTCCAATCAAATGGAAGGAGGCATACGAAGTACTGGTGGTGCTGACTTCATGGCAAAAGGCAAGTAACAGAAGTGAAACCAGGCAAATAAGAACTGTAGCAATTGTCAACTGCTACTGGAACCCTCAACGGATGTCCACGAAAATATTCTGTAACAACATGAGAAGCACTATCGACAAACTGTATGAGAACTTTGACCTGATTGATATTATAATATGCGGCGACTTCAACGCAAAATGCTTTGACCCAAGGCCCCTCGGTTCGGCAAGTGAAAAAGTAACCAGGTTAAAAGAAGCAGCTTTCGAGCGAGGAAAAGCCTGGGTACAAGTCATCAAAGCAAGAAATATCCAAGACGTCGCCAATCTTTTTCCTTCACAGGTAAATCTCCCTACATGGGAACGAAATTCGGCTAACGCAACCCTCGACTACATCTTTATCTCAGACGGTCTCATAGCAGACATCACCAGCTTCACAGTCATAAAAACTGAACACAGTGACCAAAACCTACTCACCTGTGTATGGCAAGGCAGTAGACAACAAAAAGAAACTTATGGTACAGCGCTTGACCTAAACCCCCAAAGAACAAGGCTGAAGATAAACGAAGTGGACGTCGCCAAAATCAAGCAAGGTTGGGTTGAAAATGTACACAAAATGCAGGAGTTAAACCGGATGGAACGGCCTAACTATCTGCCTTTGCTATTGGCCTACGAGATGAAGGCTAAAAAGTTCTCCAAGCCACCGGGGGCTGAAAGACATGCCTTTAACAAAGTCCTGGTAGACAAAAGAAAAGAGGTTCGCAATCGAAGAAGAATAGCGAAAAAACAAACGCTGCTGCCGATTGGGAGATATTGAAGCAAGTATCTAAAGGATACAAAAACTGGTTAAGACAGCAGAGAGCTTACCAACTACAACTAGACGCTGAGCTGATGATGTCCAAATTACAGACAAAAAAATCCAGCAATTTTTGGGGCCTCATAAAAGATATGTCAAACGTCCCTGGCTCAGCTCAGACAAACGCGGTCGCCGAATCAAGCTGGATTACATACCTGACCGCGGAATTTAAGAGTCCAGACAGTAAAGTGTTTCCGGAGACCAAACGGTCGAATTCATCTTGGGTTGATGTATCTGATTCCAGCGACATAGAAGCATCAATCAACAAACTTAAAACATTAAGAGCCCCAGGTCCCGATGGCCTCAAGCGGTACCCAAAAAAAATGGTCAGAACTGATCAGTGAAATTTTCAAAGAGTGCGGCAGAAAAAAGATGATCCCCAAAACATGGAACAACGCGGTCATTGTCCCGGTGTACAAAAAGGGAGCCCGCAACGAGCCCGTCAGCTACAGACCCATCGCTCTCCTTGACATTATAGGTAAGATCGTTGCAACGCATCTATTGGCCCACTTCAAATCGTGGGTACAAAACAGCCTGTCAAAAGACTTCCTACAAACAGGCTTCCAAAAAAACTGGAGTACTACGATCAATATCTTAATCCTCAACATTTTGAAAGCCAAGGTAAAGGAAGGGGCGCCCAGGATCTTTCTAGCATTCGTGGACCTATCGAAGGCCTTCGATAAGATTGATCGTAACAGGTTATGGTCGAAACTCCATCACTGGCACTGCCCGGACGAGGTGCTGGAGCCAATAAAAGCCCTCCACGAGAAGACGAAATCAGGGTCAAATTGAATCACCAAGGGACTCTATCTGAAGAGATTGAAGTTCATAGAGGCGTAAGGCAGGGTTGTCCATTGGCCCCGCCCTATTCATTGCATTTTTGGGAGATTACGGCCAGACAGAAAGTAAAATCAGGTAATTCCCCCCTAAAATAGGGAATACAGAGATCCCATGATTGCTGTACGCAGACAATGTCATACTAATTGACCAAACTCCAGTCGGTCTCCAGCGCAAAATTACAAACCTGGCAAAGTATATCAGCGAAAACAACCTGGAGATCAACGAGTCCAAAACCAAGATTCTGGTCTTCGAAAAAAATAATAAAAGAACTAAACAACACACATGGTTTCTTGAGCACACCGAAATCGAAACTGTTAAAACCTTTAAATACCTAGGTGTTCTGCTGGACTGTTCTGGAGGAGACTTGGCTTGGCAACTTCAACTATGGGAGAAAACCAAACGGCTGACCGCCCAAGTAAGAGCTGTGGACAGAAAATATGGCAAATTTTCACTCACGCCAGCCATAACCTTCTATAAAACAAAGGTGGTCCCGTCAATAGTATACGGCGCCGAGTCATCTCTGTGCTTACCTCGGCAGCTATGGTCCAAACTAGAGGGTTACGTGTGGAAAACGGTCCTCGGTTTACCCAAATCCACCGCCATGCCAGCAATTAGGCGAGAACTGGGCCTAGTTTCCCTGGCGTCCATGGTGGACCAAAGTGCGATGAGGCTATTTAGAAAAATCATCATGTCTGGCACCCTGCAAATACACGAAACCCTGAGGAAAGAAAAAGAGCAAGGTAAATGTACCGCCTTGACCAACTGGGCGAAGAAAAGGGAAAACGATCTAGCCCAAATAGCCTGCTCCGAACAAGACCTGAAGGAAAATCCAGACCGCATCAAACGCAAAATGGAAGATTGGGATTGGATCACCACAGTGGAAAAGGCGACTAAAAACAAACTTTTATCCAACCTACCGCCCACGTTTAACAAATTAAAGAAGCCACTAAACTACTGCCTAAAATTCCCTGATAAAAAATTGAGAACCTTACTTCTGAAAGCCAGATTGAACCTACTCCCGACACGGGA
This sequence comes from Ambystoma mexicanum, assembly GCF_040938575.1. Classification (NCBI taxonomy): domain Eukaryota; kingdom Metazoa; phylum Chordata; class Amphibia; order Caudata; family Ambystomatidae; genus Ambystoma; species Ambystoma mexicanum. Next base: position 1,525,114,014 of record NC_090935.1, read on the forward strand.
AATTATGGCCATTCGTGACCCAAAGACCGTCAAGACTTTCCGCCTCTGCAAAGACCAGACTACGATCGAATCTGTCAAACACCTAGTGATCGACTGCCCTACGACCAGGGAAAACAGAATAGCCTACCTTCGCCCTCTGATCGAGAACGCCTGGATCTTGGAGTCCGACGAGTGGTGGGATAGACTAATCTCAGGAGAGAAAACGAGTTGGGCAGTGGCAATGGCCAAGCTAATTGAACTAGCGATGAAAGAAATAAACTCCCAAGGAACTCCAGTGCATCCACAGCAAATGACAGATTCTCTTTCTTCACCCTCCACCGTAAGTCGCAACGCACGAGAGGTGTCTCCGGAGTAAGAATCCGTTGGAGAATAACCTGCAGTGGCGTTGCGTGAAGCCTTTCCCTCCATAATCGAAGAAAGAGGACACATTTTCACAACTTTTGATAAAACTCAGTTCCTTAAAAACTGAGTCAATATTTCAATAAAAAAAAAAAGTATGCCAGAGGATAAAGGTTAGTGCTACACAGTCATCGTTCAGCAGAGTGCCCAGTCCCAATGAACCCTTCCGCGGCAATGATAGAGGACCCAGACAAGGGAAAGTTAGAACTGTCTTTTATTATCCAAACAGACAGAAACATAGAGGAAACACACAATCTCCAGCAATCACAGCTCCTGGGCCCGTGCCACAGGCTTTTGTTACCAAATTGCGTCACAACTGAGGACCTTTCTCCAAAAACCAAAGAGCCCACTCTATTGGGTGGCTGGGTGGTAATACCTATTGCAAACACCTATATCTGTTAACTAACAAGTCCTTCCATGTCAGGTGGTTTTCCACCTGAGACATCACCAGGGTTGCAGGATTACCATTAGCCATTGCACATTACCCTCCACCCCAGGATTTGTGTTCCTTGATTGGCTGGTGTGGGTCTCCTCAGGCCTGGGACCCTGCTCATTTCTCAGCACTCAGTGTACCTTCTCAAGGTAGTGAGAAAGACTGTGTGTTCCAATTGTTGCAACTGATATATCCACCTAGCCAGAGAGAGTGCCTGTGACTTATAATGTTTGTTGTGCAACATATGTATCAGTTCTCGTCTGCTTCGTTGGGACAGCTCCTCTTACCACCAGGGTAAATGGCTATTGTTCGGCTCGGCCAGGTTACGTGGGTGAGGACCGCAAAACTGAGCTATTCGGTATGCAATTAGTGAGGATTTATTCTGCTATTTTGCAGGTGTTTCCTTGCCCCTGAAGTCAGGAATGTTCCACTCGCCTTTGTCCTTGGCTGCGGGCACTGGCCCTTTGCTTCCTGCTGCCCTTGTTCTGTGGCCTGTGGCTTCATGCAATTTCACTACAGTCATTCTATGGTTTCTTTCTTTTTATATAGATATTGTATTGCTTTTTCTCTAGGTTATTAGTATTCAGCTCTTCCAGGTTCCTTACACGTCCCTGAAGTTCCATATGGTTAGCTGCAATAAGTGGCTTCAAGCTTGTTTTGTGTGACTCTTGATCTCTTGTGTTTCTGCATTTGGGTAATGAAAGAAAATAAATATGTAACAGTATTGTACGTGTAGCTGCCCTCTATCTACAGAACTGTGTATGCATGTTCTTTGTGTGTGCACGTGTGTGTCTGCGTAACTTCGTGCAGGGATGCGAGTTTGCTTCGTGGCTGATGTTAGTATGTCGTGGTGTCTCTAATGACATCAGCACAGCTGGATATTTATCATTAGTCAACCTGGTCCAGTGATGAGGCACCTATGTCTGTGAAGGCATCAGCTGGATAGGGCTTGAATGGTTGTCTAAGAGTATACTTGCTCACATATGTAGAATGTACTGGCCCTCCTGGGGGCTGGCCAATGACTGGCATCTCTTGGTTCTTAGTCTTTGGGCTGTCATGCGTACAGGGGTCACATGGCCATTCCAGGGACCCTCTCTTCACACCTGTCAAAAGGCCGAACAAAGGTGTTGTCACGAATCCCAGGGCTAGTAGAAAAACATGAAAATCAATATACCCTATAACTATGATGAGGCTCCCAGACACACTCCTAATGGCTTATAAAAATGCCTTCAAATCATTCAATACAGTTCTACCAAGTTCCTATATCAAACATATATTCACATCACTTTAATAATACAAATTACATTTTCATTCATAATTCGAATTTATAATGTTCTAACAACATTCTCCTAGTTCCTAACTTCTAAATTCCTCAATCAAAAATACTAATCAATTGTGCTTAACACAAAAACAATTATTATAATGATCAACACACTTCACAAAAATAGAGATTTTCAAACCCCCATTAAATTGAAAATGGCGTGCTGTTTATACATGTTTCCACGTGTTTCGGATAGTAATCCCTTCCTTCTAGATTTACAGATCCTGTCTAAGTTAAGTGTAGAATTCTCAGTGACCTGCATATTTAATCCTCGTTAAAGTAAATATTCATATGCAATTTTAAAACCTGTAAAATAGTAATCATATTTTCATATTTTTTTCAAAATAGTTCACTCATTCTGAAAATCAAGCGGAACATTGTCCTTCTCCTATATCAAACATATGACCTCCCTACCCACCAAATAACTCTCCTTCAGTTCCACTATTATTCAAATAACTCATCTTCACTGTAAGGCCCAATTGGTATCTGTAATATGAAGAATATCCATAATGTTGCTGTATCTATTCAATTTAGTATACCAAGTGTTCTATAGGAGCCATCATAAATATACTCCCAAACATGCTTACCTCCAGCTCTACTCCTGCGTCGAGAGTTCCTTGCCGCCAATTAGTAGCACATTATTTCATGCCGGCTCAGACAGCATCCATTTGCGTGAATCACGTGAACTTACATTATGTCATGTGTGTGATTTGCATAATGTACGTAAAGTTACATGGCATAAAACGTCAAAATTTTATAATTTTAAAGAAACAATAATTCAATTATACAGTAACGTAGATTTGAATTGAAATATCTACCATTAGATATTCTCATTTCTCAAATGTATCACAATTACCAATAATGTCAGCTTTTACCCATGTAGTTTTTTGTTAAGGTCTCCCAGTAAATATTTCAACATAAATCACTCAGGTGTCTCCACATATGATGTTCCACTATCCATATTCCAATTATTCTCCTCTTATTTATTTTATTTATTGTTTATTTGTAATGCATACTATACAGCAGGAATAGTTTTATTTAGGTGCATCTATAGAAGGTAGTAGAGAAAAGGGACACAGAACAAACCACGCGACACAGAACTTTACCACTTGACACCAGCCACCACTATGCAGACACTCTCCTTCCTTGTCTGCTCGCCTTCTGCAGCTTGCTTGCTTCATCATCGTGGGTCATTGTCTGCCCACCTCCTACAGCCTGCCTCTTCATCTACATGGTCCTACCAGTTTAGTGCATGTGACTGGCTCTAGCGCTATCCCTCTGCCCACTGATGCCCTCTTCCTCCCCTTTGCTCTCTCTTCATCACACCACTCTCTTCTCCCCCTCTGTAATGCGCATTGCCAGACTCCACTCTCCTCGTCCCCCTTACTCTTTGCTTTTCCCCCTCCTTCCCTCCGCTCCCTCCCCCTTCTCCTTTCCCTCCCCTTATGCTCATGACCATTCCCTCACTCAACCCCCTCCCCCGTTCACCTCATCCCCCTCCAACCCTGCCTCATCGTCCTAACCTCATCTACCCCCTATTGTCCAATCCTCCAGTCTCATCAACATTGCTCTTTGGAATGCTAGTTCCCTCTGCAATAAGACTGCAGCTGTGTTGGGCATGTTGTTCCAACTCAACCTTAATTTCCTCTGTATAACCAAAACTTGGATCCCCCTTCACAACTCTACTTTTCCTGCGTCTCCCACCACCTCCTCCTCCTCTTTCTCTCATGCCTCTCGTTCTTCTGGTCATGGCCTTGGCATTGGTCTCCTCTTCCACCCTAAATGCCTTTCCTCTACCTCTTCAATGCCTCTTCCTACCTTCCCTTCCTTCGAATACCTGTACAAATCCTTACTTTCCCCTCACCCTATTTCCTTTCTAATTATCTACAGACCTCCTGGCCCCTCTTCTCTTTTTACGATGACCTTCACCACCTCCTCTCTCTTATCCCACTCCCCCTCTCCTCTCACTGTACTCGGTGACTTCAACCTTCACCTCCCCACTCCCCCTCAACCTTTCCCTCTTCTTTCCATCCTTGACTCCTACCTCCGCTCTCCTCTCCCTACTTCTCCTACTCACTCTTCTGACTCCACTCTTGATCTTATCTTTATCTCAACCTACTCTTCCTCCCCAGTCTCTACCCTACCCATGTCAGGAATCTGTGGAAAGGCCGAGGACGGCGCTTGGTGCTTGGCAGGAGGAGATAAACTACATTTCCCATTAGGCTTTAGGAAGTGTGTAGTTCTCCTCTATCGCGCGCGGCACCAGCTGCTCATTAGCAGCAACTGTTAAAACCCGCCGCCGCCCGTGCCTCGGTACAGGTAATTACTGATTATCAGCATGGGCGGCAGCAGTGTAGGAGCAGGCATGTGGGAGCATATCCGACGCCGAAGGACTTATTGAGCTTCCCTTCTCCCCGGGCCTCGACGGTAACGCTGAAGAACACAAGAAAGTCTATCGCGGGCTGCGGCGGTGAAGCGGTTCTTACTACCCGGTGTTGGGCATCGCTCTTCAGGGTCCGGATGTCCTCGTGAGGCATCCGGGCCATCAGTTAAGTGTTTTTGGACCTCGGTGCTTACATACTGGGGTTATAATACGTTGATGTTCATGTATTGATTTATTATCCAATAATGCAGTGAGTGTGTGAGGTAACACGCTCTAGGATACACGTCCGGCTTGATACACGCCATGTGAGAGGAAACATGTTATAAGAACTCAGGACTGATAAAACAGTGCCCAAGGGGCAGATTATCCTAATGTGCATGTAATTGGAATAAGTCTTTGGAGTCCACTTATCACAAGGGCCTGTTATGTGTTATGTTTGGTCCCAAGACTCTGTTTGTGGTTTCATTGTGCCCAACGGGCCATGTGTCTTGTATCTTCATGAAAGGGACAACCCTTGTTTGTGCCATTTGCGTCTAAACCATCTTATGTGTTTTCATATATTACTGTCCCCAGTAACATGTTACGTTCAAGGTCTGTGTTCTAGGTTATGTTTGTGATATGCAAAGTGAAGACTTGTAAAGCCACCATGGTTATAATATAGCAGGTTTACTTCAGGAATAAGAGATTAGGCTAGGTGATTTAGAATTACGGTTTCAGGTACAGGAGTATTGCTGTTGTATGTATTGGTTTGTTATGTTCCCCTCCTTTCCTTTGTCACTCCATCCCCTTTCCCTAACTCCATCTTCCCCCCATTGGCTGCCACGTGGCTCCCTGTGATATACGTTCAGGCGCCCGTGCCAACCACGGTGGGAGGGGTCAATCTATTTGGCTTCTGTGGTTTGGAGGAGGGGATCGAGATCCCTACTCCATATAAGTTTGACAGAATTACCTGCCCCCGATTTTGGGGTAATTGAACCACCCAGGCCAAATGGATACGAATCCTCCCTCTTTAGCGGATGTGCTCAAGGCACTACAGGACATACAAGTAGAATTGGTACAGACTAGACAGGATTCGAGTATATTGAAAGCTCAGGTACAGGGTTTGGTCGCACAAGGCACCCCGCTTGATGGGGCTGGAACCTCTACTGGAGGGCAAACTGGTAGAGCCACGTCTACTGTGATTGTGCAGCCCTCTAGTAGTGTGCCCTTAGCCACACCTGAAAGATTCACAGGGGACCCTAAGAAATATATGACCTTTTTAACGCAGTGCCGACTTCATTTTTTGTGTAAACCTAAGGCGTTTGAGACAGTACAAGCTAGAACAGCATTTGTTATTTCCTATTTAACGGGAGATGCGGCAGCATGGGCAATGCCTTTGGTGCAAAAGGATGATCCTTTATTATATGATTGGGATTGGTTTCTAGGGGAATTTGGAAGGTTATTTGACCGCCGGGAGGTTTCTTTGGCTCAAGACAAAGAATTGTTAGCTTTAAGACAAGGAACCCGCAACTTGGTTTCGTATGTTACACAATTTAACAGGTTGGTTATTGAGACAGATTGGCCTGAAAAGAAACAGACTGTGTTGTTTTATCAAGGGCTCAAAGAGGAGTTGAAGGATGCTATCGCTCAAGTAGAACCCCAGCCCATGACATGTACCGCCATGATTGATTTAGCTCTAAGATTGGATCATCATATTGGAGAGCGCAGGGGTGAGAAGAAGAGACCAGAAGTGTTGCCTTTTGCTAGATTGGATCGTGGGAAGGGAAACAGGAATACAGAAGGAGAACCCATGCAAATTGGTGGAATAAGGGGGCCTTTGTCTGTTGCTGAGAAGGAGCAACGAAGGGCTAATAATTTGTGCCTCTATTGTGGACAACCAGGACATTTTATTAGAACTTGCCCGAATACTCCCAAGAAAGGAGCAGGGGTGGATAGAAACAAGGTTGAGTCGGGAAAAGGATTGGGCCAGCCTTAGGGGGAACTCAGGCGACAGGCCCAGACACAACTAGGTTTCCCAATTGGAGTGCAAATACGACAGGGAAAAGAAATTCACATTTGTACATACTGGTGACTTTACTGTTTACCTGTACTAAGCAGCTAGTGTCTGCAATGGTGGATTCAGGCACCACTGGTAATTTTATTGACATTGGTTTGGCGAAAAGATTGGGTTTACCATTGAAGGGAAAATCTCAGGTTGAGGGAGTACAATCAGTGGATGGTTCACCATTGGTTTCAGGACCCATTTGTCAACAAACTGAGCCGCTAATAATGAGGTGTGAGTCTGGACATACAGAGGAAATTGTCTTTGATTTAATTGCGGCACCTCAATTTGGGCTCATTTTGGGCATGCCTTGGTTGCTTAAGCACAATCCCAGGATTGATTGGATTAAGCGGGAGGTGGTTTTTGCAGGAGTGGAATGCGAGAGTCACCTTGAGGAAGAGGTGAGACCCGCATTGTATTTGGCAGATCAAGTGGCAGAACCACAAAGGGTGGGAGCAATGGCTGTGAGTATCCCAAATCAGTACCAAGATTTAGCTAAGGTATTCGACAAAGGGGGAGCAGACAAGTTACCACCCCATAGATCTTATGATTGTGTAATTGATTTGGAACCAGGGGCTAAGTTACCTTGCAGTAGAATCTATGCGTTGACTGAAAAAGAAAACCAGCATTTACGTGAATATATGGATGACATGTTAAATAAGGGATTTATTAGACATTCCACCTCACCTGTGTCGTCACCCTTATTTTTTGTTCCAAAGAAAGAAGGAACACTTAGGACATGCATTGACTATAGAGCATTGAATAAGGTGACAGTGAAAAATAGGTACCCCTTGCCTTTGATTTCAGTGTTATTAGATCAAGTAAAGACAGCAGTGGTTTACACCAAATTGGATTTGAGAGGGGCTTACCATTTGATCCGTGTGAAAGCAGGGGATGAGTGGAAGACAGCTTTCAGGACTAAGTTTGGTTTGTTTGAATACCTTGTGATGCCTTTTGGTTTATGTAATGCTCCTGCAGCATTTCAATACTTTATGCAGGAAGTGTTGAGTGAGTTTCTAGATCAGTTTGTTATAGTTTATATTGATGACATTTTGATTTATTCATCTTCTGAAGAGCAGCATCGAGATCATGTAAGAGCAGTGTTAAAAAGATTACAAGACCATCAGTTGTATGTAAAACTGGAAAAATGTGCTTTTCATACCACTCAAGTGGAATTCCTTGGTTTTATTTTGACTCCCTCTGGTATTGTGATGGACAAAAGGAAAGTACAAGCAGTTACGGAATGGCCAGCGCCTCAATGCATCAAAGATATCCAATCCTTTTTGGGTTTTGCAAATTTTTATAGGCGCTTTATTTCAAACTTTTCACAAATCGTTACACCTATTACCAAATTATTAAGGAAGGCCACTAAATTTGATTGGAATTATGAGGCAGAAGTAGCTTTTCAAGGGTTAAAGAAAGCATTTACATCAGCTCCGGTATTGAGACACCCTAATCCGGAAAAACCTTTCCAAGTGGAAACGGATGCTTCCAATGTGGCTGTGGGAGCTATATTGTCTCAAAAGGATAAAGAAGGAGTATGGCATCCTGTAGCTTTCTATTCTCGCAAGCTTACTAGCTGTGAACAAAATTATTCAATCACCGATAAAGAGTTATTGGCAATTAGAGCAGCTTTTTTGGAGTGGCGACATTATTTGCTGGGGGCCAAATATCAGGTTACAGTGGTCACTGATCATAAGAACTTGCAATATTTCAAGACAGCGCATACATTAAGTCCAAGGCAGTTAAGATGGTCACAGTACTTTAATGAGTTCAATTTTGTAGTCACTTTTAGACCAGGAAGAAAAAATGGAAAAGCTGACGCTCTATCTCGACAGCAACATATGGAAAGCATGATAACCGAAGTTAAGACTATCATTCCTGCGGAAAAGGTAGTAGGAGCAATAATGACTCAGTTACTAAGACAGGTTAAACAGGAAATGAAAGGAAAGGTCAAATTGAAATGGGGAGAGAATCCCGCGGAAAAAATTCCACAAGGGACTTCCCTATTATGCAGGGAAATTGTTTTTACCGACGCTCGATTTACAAAGGAAGGCGATGCATTGGTGGCATAATTCACCTTTAGCAGGACATTCAGGAAGCAAAAAGACACAAGGGTTGCTGGAGAAATATTTCTGGTGGCCAGAGTTAAGACAAGATTCTATTAAATATATTCAAGAATGCGAAACCTGTGTACGCAGTAAGTCAGATCACCAAAAGAAATCAGGGTTACTTCAGCCGCTACCCACTCCGTAGAAGGTTTGGACACATATATCCATGGATTTCATCACTGATTTGCCTCCGGATAATCAGTATGACACAATCTGGGTGGTGGTGGATTATCTCTCTAAACAAGCCCATTTCGTACCTTGTAGAGGTATTCCTGGATCAGGCAGATTGGCAGAATTGTTTTTACAACATGTGGTCAGATTACATGGTCTGCCTCAAAGTATTGTATTTGATAGAGGTCCACAATTTACTTCCAAATTTTGGCGTGCTTTTTGTAAAATGTTAGGCATGGAGTGTGCTTTGTCCACCAGTTATCACCCACAGACAGACAGACAAACTGAGAGAGTCAATCAGACGCTTGAACAATATGTACGATGTTATTTAAGTGATGGTCGTGAATCGTGGGTACAATCTTTATGGTTGGCTGAGTTCACTTATAATAACACTGAACATGCCTCGTTGGGAATGTCTCCAAATGTATGTTTGTATGGTCAGACACAGAATATGTTACCAGAACATCTACCTGACATGGAGAATATCCCTATGCTTCAGGATAGAAAAGAGTTACTATTACAACTCAGACAGAAAGCACGAGCCAATTTAGATCAGGCTAAGAAACAGTATAAGAAATATGCCGACAGAAATAGGCGGGAGGCTCCTCAGTATAAAGTGGGGAATAAGGTATGGCTTTCGACACACAATCTGCCTTTAAAGGGACCCCGGAAATTTGCCCCCAGGTTTATTGGCCCCTACGAAATTGTGAAATGTATTTCTACAGTGGCATGTAAACTAAAGTTGCCTCACATGTTAAAGATACATCCAGTGTTCCATGTGTCTCTGCTTAAACCCGCAGCTCCGGGAATGCGAGTACAGAGACCACCAGCAATCATTAAGGATGGGCAGACAGAATATGAAGTCAAGAAGATACTGGACTCAAGATGGAGACAGAAGCAGTTATGGTATCTCATACAGTGGGTAGGATATGGACCTGAGGATTGTTCATGGGAACCGGCCAGTGCGGTGCATGCACCTAGATTGGTTCGACAGTTTCATTTGCAGCAGGCAGAGAAAACAAAACTTGGAAGAGGCCTTAAGAGAGGAGGTACTGTCAGGAATCTGTGGTAAGGCCGAGGACGGCTCTTGGTGCTTGGCAGGAGGAGATAAACTACATTTCCCATTAGGCTTTAGGAAGTGAGTAGTTCTCCTCTATCGCGCGCGGCACCAGCTGCTCATTAGCAGCAACTGTTAAAACCCGCCGCCGCCCGTGCCTCGGTGCAGGTAATTACTGATTATCAGCATGGGCGGCAGCAGTGTAGGAGCAGGCATGTGGGAGCATATCCGACGCCGAAGGACTTATTGAGCTTCCCTTCTCCCCGGGCCTCGACGGTAACGCTGAAGAACACAAGAAAGTCTGTCGCGGGCTGCGGCGGTGAAGCGGTTCTTACTACCCGGTGTTGGGCATCGCTCTTCAGGGTCCGGATGTCCTCGTGAGGCATCCGGGCCATCAGTTAAGTGTTTTTGGACCTCGGTGCTTACATACTGGGGTTATAATACGTTGATGTTCATGTATTGATTTATTATCCAATAATGCAGTGAGTGTGTGAGGTAACACGCTCTAGGATACACGTCCCGCTTGATACACGCCATGTGAGAGGAAACATGTTATAAGAACTCAGGACTGATAAAACAGTGCCCAAGGGGCAGATTATCCTAATGTGCATGTAATTGGAATAAGTCTTTGGAGTCCACTTATCACAAGGGCCTGTTATGTGTTATGTTTGGTCCCAAGACTCTGTTTGTGGTTTCATTGTGCCCAACGGGCCATGTGTCTTGTATCTTCATGAAAGGGACAACCCTTGTTTGTGCCATTTGCGTCTAAACCATCTCATGTGTTTTCATATATTACTGTCCCCAGTAACATGTTATGTTCAAGGTCTGTGTTCTAGGTTATGTTTGTGATGTGCAAAGTGAAGAATTGTAAAGCCACCATGGTTATAATATAGCAGGTTTACTTCAGGAATAAGAGATTAGGCTAGGTGATTTAGAATTACGGTTTCAGGTACAGGAGTATTGCTGTTGTATGTATTGGTTTGTTATGTTCCCCTCCTTTCCTTTGTCACTCCATCCCCTTTCCCTAACTCTATCTTCCCCCCATTGGCTGCCACGTGGCTCCCTGTGATATACGTTCAGGCGCCCGTGCCAACCACGGTGGGAGGGATCAATCTATTTGGCTTCTGTGGTTCTGAGGAGGGGATCGAGATCCCTACTCCATATAAGTTTGACAACCCAGCTATTTCTCTGATCATGCTTTACTCTCCTTCTCCCTTACTCCCCCTCTCCCTTCATCCACTTCTTCCCCCTCCCCATTTCCTTCTCTCAACGAGATCTCTGTAACTTTAGCCCTTCTCTCTTTTTCAATACTTGCTCTTCCTCTCCTCCCCCTCTCTCTGACTTCTCTTCTCTCTCGGCCAATGAAGCTCTATCCTCTCTGTCCTCCTCTATCTCTTCCAGTCTCAATCAACTATACCCACTCTCTTCCTTCCGTCGTACTTGCAAACCTTCTCAACCCTGGCTTTCCCCTCACCTTCTGTCCATGCGTCGTCTCCTCTGTCGCCTTGAGCGACGCTGGCTCAAATTCTGATCTCTGTCTAATCAAACCTCCTATTTCTCTTACCACTCTATATATGACTCCTGCCTCAGCTCGGCTAAACGTTCCTACTATTCTAACCTTCTCCGCCCCCAAGCCTCTCATCCTCGCCGTATCTTTCAAACCCTTTCTTGTCTTCTCTCACCACCCACTCCTGACCCTCATCTACTTCTTCCCTCTCTTCTTCTGACTTCGCTGACTTCTTCTCTTCCAAAATTCTCTCTTCGCCAAAATATTTTTCTCTCTCCTTCCTATTCTCCTCCTCCCCCTTTTCTCTACTCCCCTTCAGCTTGCATGTTTGACTTCTCTCCTGTCACTCCTTCCAACGTTTCCCTCCTCCTGTCCACATCTCATCCTACTCTTGCCCCTTCGCATCCCCTCCCCACCCTCCTTATTCCGAAGATTTACCCTCTTGTCATTCCCTACTTAACCTCTTTATTCAATATCTGTCTCCCCTCTGCTACCTTCCCTTCCGCCTTCAAGCATGCTACTATCATCCCTATTCTGAAGAAACCTTCTGCTAATCCCCTTCTTGCATTCAACTTCCGTCCAATCTCGCTTCTTCCATTCCTCTCTAAGATACTTGAATGCTTACTCTATTCTCAGCTCTCAGCTTTTGTCACTAACCATTCTCTCCTTCCCCCCTCTCAATCTGGTTTCTGCCCTAAACACTCCTCTGAAACTGCTCTCACTTATGTTCTCAACTCCCGCCTCACTGCTCGCTACTCTAAGCAATCCTCAGTCCTCATCCGCCTTGACCTCTCTGCTGCCTTTGATACCGTCGATCACCCCTTACTTCTCAATACTCTTTCCTCCTGGTTTCAAAGGCTCTGTTCTCAACTGGCTCTCCTCTTACCTCTCCTATCACTCTTTTGCTGTCTCCTGGGGCGGTCGTACCTTCTCTACTCTCCCCTTGGATTACGGTGTACCCCAAGCTTCTGTACTTGGCCCTTTCTTATTATCTGTTTGCACCTCCCTTCTGGCCCCTATCATCTCTTCTTTCAGAATTTCTCACCATTTCTACGCCGACGACACCCAGCTTTTCCTTTCCTTCTCTTCCTTCACTCCTGACCTTCACCTTAATCTCGCTTCCTGTTCTACTGCCATTAAAAACTGGATGTCATCCCACTTTCTCTCTCTCAACACTGATAAGACTGAAGTCTTATTCTTTCCCTCCAACACGTTTCCCCTCCTCCATCTCCCCCTCCTTTTATTCACTTCCCCCTCTAATCTTCCCATCTCTGCCCATGCTCGTAATCTAGGCCTTCAGTTTGACTCCTCCCTCTCCTTTACCCACCATATTTCTCTTACCTCTCGCGCCTGTCGCTACCACCTCTTCAATATTTGTGAAGTCCATTCCTCTCTCACCTTCCATGCCACTAAACCTTTAATCTACTCCCTCATCTCCTCTCATCTTTTCTATTGTTCTTCTCTCCTCTTTGGACTCCCTGCTTCTCATCTGGCCCCCCCAAATCCCTCTACCACTCTGCCATCCATACCCTTTGTCTTCTCGCTCCTCATGACTCCATTTCCTCTTCGCTTTCATACATTGGCTGGCTTCCCTTTCACTCCCAACTTAAATTTCACTTCCTCTGTCTTGTCTTTAAATCTCTTCACGATCTTGCTCCACCTATCTTTCCTCTCTCCTTTCATTCTACACTCCCTCCCGCTCCCTCTGAACTGCTGATCTCTTCCTACTCACTGTTCCCCCGTCCCCATGTGCCTCTTCTCGTTTCCGCTCCTTGCCCCCCTACACTGGAACTCTCTACCTCTTTTTATCTGTTCCATCTCCACCTACTCCTCCTTCCGTGCTTCCTTGAAATCTCTTCTTCTCCATTCCCCACCCTGACACACCTTATCCCCTCCTTTCACCTCTCTCTCACCCCCCTCATGTCTTCCTCTACTTACCTCCCCCTACCTGCTTCATTTCCTCTTACGCTCCCTCCCCTTCACTTGCATCTTCATTCTATTCACCATCCTGTCTCCCGCATCTCTCCCCTTTCTTCACCCCCCTCTTTTTCTTGTTTATTATCATAGGTAAAGTGTTCTACATACTGTTTTAGTGGTTTGATTCATGTTTTGTAATTTGCTTCTATTGTTATCATCTTCTATGCATTCTTGTTGTTATAATGTAAAGCGCTTTGGCGTAAAGCGCTATATAAACATAAAAAATACAAATACAAAACAAGCTACTCTAGCTAACCTTATCAATATTGACCTTGCCCCCACCCAACACCCATCGACCACATGCTGCAGGGATTGCATACCTCATCTCGTACAACAAACTTGATGACCTGTTCATCACTGAAACATGGTTTACCCCATCCTCCCAACATATTCTCGACATCCTCCTACCGCAAGGCTACTGCATCCAACATGTCGACCGGCCAGGAAGGGCAGGAGGTAGATTGGCAATCATCCACAGGAACAGTTGGCCATGCTCCATCATCCCCTCTCTCAGAACAAGGTCATTTGAATCACTTGCCTGGTGGTTCCCTCTATTGCAAGGAATCCATCACCTTCCACCTCATCTACAGACCACCTCACAGGAGTGATTCTTTCATTGCAGACATCTCCAATTTACTCCCTTTCTTTGCCCAATTAACACATTCCTAATAATGTCTTTCTTGTTGATTTTAACATCCCCAAGTCACAGGCTGGCAACCACACTCGAAGCATGCTTTTCGCACTGAGCGCTTCCACGGACCTTAAGCAAATTGTGGTCTACCCCACGCACAACATAGTCAGCACCCTAGACTTGGGGCCTAATTACACATATGCCGGTAAGTATTCCCAGTTACCATCATGCCGGTGCCACCAATTCCGGCAACCCGTGATTCCCGAACCACCAGATGATTACGTGTTGTCGGGAACGTGCATTCCGGCATGCCGGAAACAGCGGTACCGGCATCACTGAAACACCATCAAAATACCCTGTCGTCCTCGGTGCCAGTGCCTCCGAATCCGGCATTGCGGTTCCGGACCCACCGGCACCGGTAACAGCGGTCCCGCAATTACTGTGACCAGAAACAAAGTGATTGCCAGAACAGGAAATCGGCCTGTGGCCATTATAAAAACACAATCTATTGCAGTCCTGAAAGCACAGGTGACATCCACCCCTCCTGACCAGACAAACTCCACTGTCAGCATCTCTTCCAAAGTCTATGAGACCCGCAAGTGGAAGTCACGCTTCTCTGAGCCTAAGCTCAACATGCTAGCGGACACCATTGTCCACCATGCGGCAGAGCTCTTCAGCAACGGCCAGCACAGGCAATCCCAGCAGTACAAGAAGAGCATCTAGGAGGAGGTGGCCTAGAAGGTGTCAGCAGTTGGCACAACCCCCAGCACAGTGCGAGACTGCCACAAGCGATGGGACGACCTGCACCTAAGGGTACACAACCTCCTCTCACCCGCAGAGACGGGGCATGGCCACAGGTGGTGGGAGCGCATCCCCAATTTGCCTGATGCCCTAGGATAAGACATGCAGCAGTGTGCTGCACCTAGAGTCCATTGAAGTGGTCAGTGCTGCGGAAGCCGGTGCCGGGACACCCGAAAGGCTGGTGAGTAGACATAACCCCAATGTAATATCAACCTCCCCGGCCACCCTGCACCCACCACTGTACCAACATATCACAGAAATGGTAATTGCATCATCCACAACCCCAAAAACACCCTGCATGCCCCTCCCCCCAATAAAACAACACCCTGGGTGCATACATAGACATACACCCAGGCCACCAAAATATGACCCATCCCAGTAATACACGTAGAACCCAGCACGGGCACACTAAACATGCATTTGCTTCCAGACAGACACACATCACCCTGCCACAGTGTTCTGCATGTGTGCCCACCGTGCTTGCCCAGGCACAAAACCACAACAGGGCTTAGCACCATCTCGACCCACAAATGACCACTGTTGCATACAAAGGCAACATGTGACCCCCTCGACCCAGCCTGTCCGACCGTTGAGCATAAATGCACAACTGTCCCCACAACTGCTACAGGTAGCAAGCCCATGCTGACTCCATCCATACCACACCCCTGCCCACCCCAACATCCCACAGCGTGAACATCGCCCCATGACATCGTACACAGCAATTGTCAGTACACCACGACATTATCCTCAGTGCACTACTCTAACATGTACAAACATCACACATCTTGTGATTCAGTATGCAAAACACAAGCATGTGGGCTCCATGCCATGTACCAGGCCATGTCCCCGACACAGCACAGCGACGACCAACATAATGCATGTATCTCTGCTTCGTCAACCAACACTATTCACTGAAAACAAGCCTTTCTGACTCCCTCAGGCACATCCTCTGACAATGAACTGGCCAAGGCAAGCACCTCAAAGGGCACCAGCCACCACTGCAGGACACCATGGACCACCACCACCCAGGATACCACAGCTTCCACTGGCATACCTGCCACAGACAGCACAGCTGTGGCCATCCCACAAGCACCTACCATCACTGACAGCACAGCTGCGGCCATTCTGCCAGCACCTACCATCACTGTCAGCACAGCTGCAGACATCCCGCCAGCACCTACCATCACTGTGCCTTAGATGTTGTAGTACCACCATCACCAGAAGAGCAGCCATATGCACATGCCCATCTATCAAGTGCAGAGGACATAGTTGACAATGGTGGAGTCGACACAGCAGAGGGCAGCGACCACAGCAGCTATGAGCCTTTAGTGTTCAGTCCGATGGACCCAATGAGCCCACAATGCCCACCCTTCCCCAGTGTCAGGGAAATGGATGGCAGACTCCGAAGCATCGAGGAACGTCTGGATGCTTTAACTGCCCTAGTGCAGCAGCACCTCCAGGAGGCGCAGTTGATGGGGCAGTGTCCAGGACAGAGGGCGGCGAAATGCATGTGCCCTTGAACATTGCACAACTGCCATCATCTAGATGGCCAGGATGGTACGAGAGGGCAATAGTGTCATACCTTTCATTGCCGGGATAATGTGAATGTGCCTTTGGGTCTTCCTCAGAGACGGCCCACTGAGCAGGCCCACACACCATCCACAAGTTCCACGCCTGCAATTTCTGTGCCCAGCAGCCCAAGGCGACGTTCGACGCGCCTCTCCACCTCCGTACACAGTTGCACACCAGATAGCAAAAGGAGACGCAAATAGGCCCACAACAGACATTGGCCCTGTATGTGTCTTCTGCAAGGACTACTTGGACAACATGACAGGAGTTGTGGAGAGAAAGTTGGGGAGGGGGAGTGGGGAGGGATAGTTGGGGAGGGGTTGTGGAGAGGGATAGTTGGGGAAGGGGAGTTGGGATATGATATGGCATTTTTAACCCACCTATACACAAGTGTTTCAAGGCGCGAAAGGATAGTTTGGGTAGTTGGTGTAGTTCCACATTTGTTATTCATTCAATTATATACATTACACTTGGTGTTGCATTGAAATCATGACTGGACATTCATTTTTAGTGTTACTGAGTGATTTATTTCCTGTACAGTGCTGAGTGTGTTAGCTGCCCTAGGCCATGTGCTTGTGTGATGTGCTTAGAAATAGTGTTCAATCAGTGCATTGCGTACCTCACAGCCATCTATCCTTGGCATCCCTGTGAGGTGCCAATGGCAGTTCCTCATCACTGTCATTCTCATCCTCTGCATTAGGTGGTTGCATGTTCAAGTCCGGGGGCAGTGGTATGTGGTGCCTGATACTCCCATTGTGCAACATGGCACAGGCCAGGACTATCTTGCCCACCTTCACAGGGATGTACATCAGTACCCCCCTCCCCCAATCTGCTCAGGCAGCGGAACCTTGTCTTTAACATGCCAAATGTCTGCTCAGTCGTACATGTCCTGATGTGAGCACGGTTGTATCCCGTGGTTGCCTCATTGGGGTCATCAGACATGGCATCAAGGGGTATCTAACATCACCTGCATGGGAGGGACAGAAAGGGGGAATAATCATTGTGAAGCCTGTATCATGTTGGCACAGTCTGTATGTTCACTCACGAATGCAAGTTATTACATGCGATTTGCAGAAGACGTAGCATATGTCATAGATGAGCATGGTAACATGTGCATTGTCAATGGAAATTGTTGTCTATGCATTGTATGAACAGTTTTGCGTAGAATCAGGGTGATCTGACGGATTTTTGTCTGCATTCATCAATGTCAATGTAATGACACAGGCAAACAGCAAATTTGGCTTGTCCGGGTTTAAGTGTGCCGGTGGCATTACCAGGTGGCTTGTTTCTGGGCCTGTAAAATAGAAATTGGCCTGACACAGCCGATGTGCCCGACAGGTCAGACCCTGCCGGGAGCCATAGACCTGGTAGGCAGAGCTGTCACAGGTGATAACATTTCTTTACGTGCAAAAAAATTATTGCTATTATTCAGAGATTGAGTACATGCCTGAAGACATACTTGCATTTTGATGTACGCGATGTGCTGCATGGGAGGGGTTGACAAGCATCTATGAATCCGGCAGAATGATGGATGAGGATGTATACACAGAGGGGTATCAATTGATTGGATTGGGAAGGCGATGACAGCTTAATGATTGGCAAGCAGCCAATATGCTTTGTCACTATGCATGGTGGATGGGTGGTTTGCTGTCACTTTTCCATGGCCCATTCACACCCACCTTGCCCTATGACCCTTTCACTACGACACACACAAATCGACTAATGTGTGTTCAGATTCGGTTTAGATTTGCATGTCCTATGATATTCATATCACCCATCCATTGATATGTCCAGCTATTTTATAGCTGTTCTAGTCACATGCATATCTGAATATGCACTTGGAACAGGCAGGGGACCTGGCTACATGCTGTGGGGTACACTGTTTGGAGGTGGGGTGTTGTGCTGCATTTGAATGATTAGTCTGTGCTGCAGGTGTTGTGGGTTGTGCCCATGTGTTTTTCAAGGGATTTGGGACATTGATGTGATGCATTCTGGTACCTGTAGTGCATTTTTATTTTGCAGTCCAGCTTTGAATGTTATTATGCCTGCACATGCTCTGTCTTTCCATTTGGCACACACAAGTCATGCCCTTCAACTCAGGCATGCAATTCATGTGTCAGACATTGCATTGCCCACATGCACTGCGGATAGCTGTGCCCCCCCAATTCCACAGTGCACATGCTTTGATCATTACACTCACCCAGCAGCCAGGTATGCTCAGGTGTAGTATGCCCCCCCTAATTCCACAGTGCTCACCTGTGACAACCCCTGCAGGCGGCCCCCTCCAGAAGGTACACCCCCCAGGAAGCCCCACCCAGAAGGGATGCCCCTCCCTCCAGCACCCCTCACATGTGACACCCCTTACAAGCAGACCCCTCCATAAGGGACACCACCCACAGGCAGCCCACTCCAGACTGGACACCACCCCAGCACCCCTCAGCTGTGACAACTCCTGCGGGCAGCCCCCTCTAGAAGGGGTATCCCCAGGTAGCCTCCTCCAGAAGGGACTCCCTCACCCCACACAGCCCCCTCCAGAAGGGACACCACCCCCCCAGGCAGCCCCCACCAGAATTGACACCACCCCCAGCACCCCTCACCTGTGACACCCCCTGCAGGCAGCCCCCTCCAGTACAGCTGCAGATATCCCACCAGCACCTACCATCACTGTCAGCACAGCTACAGACATCCCACCAGCACCTACCATCACTGTGCCCCAGCTGCTGTAGTACCACCACCACCAGCAGAGCCGCCATATGCATATGCCCATCTATCAAGTGCAGAGGACATAGCTGACAATGGTGGAGTCGACACAGGGGAGGCCAGCGACCACAGCAGTTATGAGCCTTTAGTGTTCAGCTCGAAGGACCCAATGAGCCCACAATGCAACTATCGAGGGAGACCATCTCGGAGGAACTCTGTGCATCCTGTGAGGTTATGCATGGGGACCTCCAAAACCTCATGGTGCTGGTGCATTCATCAGTGTCATGCCTGGCTGCTGCCACTGAGGACCAGGCCATGGCACTGCATGGTGAACCTCTGGCACCACTACCACCTTCTGATTCTACTGAGGAAGGTTGTGTCAGCACAGACATGCCTCCCGGTACAACATAGCCATGCGGTCCATGAGCCCATGGAGGGAATTTTTTTTTCAACATCCACCCATGTGGAAGTTCACATGTACCCTGCCCCTCCCCCTTCCTGGGTGGAACACCCCTCCCCCGGTCCAGGATGGACATTTTATATTTTTTTATTTGTGTACACCCCCAGGCCCGAATGTTTGCATTGTATATTTTGATTTGCCCTTTCCTGGTTTTAATTTTTGTTCATTTTTTACTTTATTTCCCTTGAGGTGTGCCATTAACATCTCAAGGCCAGGACGTGTGCAGTGGTGTACATGCAGGAATGCATAGTGAAGTCAACTACCATCTTTGCATGGTGGTTCACAGGATGGCATGTGCAGGTAATTATGGGTTGTGGTTTTCCTT
Organism: Ambystoma mexicanum; assembly: GCF_040938575.1. Lineage (NCBI taxonomy): Eukaryota > Metazoa > Chordata > Amphibia > Caudata > Ambystomatidae > Ambystoma > Ambystoma mexicanum. The sequence goes on from NC_090935.1 coordinate 1,525,133,900, forward strand.
GCACGTGTGTGCTGAATCAATGGTACTTCACAATGGCTGTTTTAATGTCTTCTCCCATGTTGTTTCAGTAATCCGTGATGTGGCAGTGACTGCTTTCCTGGGGGAGACACCCTGCACGCTTTGACGTCCATGCTCCCCATGCCCTCCACCAGGCACTGTCCTTCCTGTACCTGATTAGGAAATACAGTTCTAGGTGAAGGTGATGCAGGATTGACACCATGCTGGCAGAGTCACCGGGTAAGCTTTAGCACTGTCTTGCATGTTGAGCATGCGTCATTGGTATGCATGTCTGCTGTATGTCTTTTTTATCTTATATGTCCTTTGCATGCTGACATGCCGGCATGGTAATTTAAGTGGTGCTCATGTCACTGTGTTACCTACCTATGCATATTCCTCTATGGGCGCACCTACTGTGCTGTACAGTATTTCATTGTACATCTGAAGACTAGGCAGTGCACTCCTTGATCTGGCATTCACTTGGGATTCCCTCTCTGTGCCACTCTCTCTCCCTCTCCCTCTTGTGGTACACTGTACTCCTGTGATAATCACAATCTATTTCCATTCACCCTGTGGTACCCTGTGTTGCACCTGCAGTGGGTGATTGTAACACTCACCTGATTCTCGCAGAGGCGCCGGTCTTGACTGGGCGACTACCATATCTTCAAAGGTGATGTGTAGCACCCGGTTGGCTCTTTGGGCTGGACCTCTGTGCACTGTATGCCTGACGTGTAGAGTAAGATGTCTGCAGATAGAAAATATGGGGTTAATGAACTGGGGTTATTGGGGTGTCCCTATCTCTTTCCTCTTCTCCTTTCCTGTAGACCCCAAAGGTTAACGCTCTCACCTTAGGTAAGTGAATGCCGAGCTCTCCATCTGCCTCGGGGCAGGGTGCTGTAGCCAGTTTCTTCACTGGATAGGTAGCGCAGGCCTCTTGACTTCAGAGGACTGCTGTCCGTCGTTTACTGCACGAACGGTAAGTTTCGAGTCATTCAAATGTCTTTTTAAAGTCTTTAGTAATGATGTCTCTTGTTTTGCAGGGTTCCGGCGATGGCGGATGACGGGCTGAAGTGAGTTGAAGATGGAGCCCGTGTGATGAATAGAAGCGCCTGGAAGCACGTGAGTAAGCGCTTGTTGCCTGCTTCACGATGCGCTCTAACTGTCTTTTTATTTTGCAGGTACGAGTTCGGAGCGGCTGCAAGGTGCCGGAATACCCACTGGATTAGATGTGGAAAGGAGTAATGGCACGTGAGTATTAAAGTTCCCCAATGTCTTTAAACGCACCTTGTTTTGTCTTTCAGATGCGGATGCAGCGCCGAAGGCCTCCGGAGCGTGCGAAGAGTTGGTAAGCTTTTGTCTTTCAGATGCCGGAATGCAGTATGAAGACCTCCGGAGCGCACGAAGCGTAGGTAAGCCTTTGCCTTTCCGATGCCGGAATGCTAACCTGTTCTTTCTTGTCTTTATAGGTGTTGCTGAAGACTGGATTCAGGATGGTAAGCCTTTGCCTTTCAGATGCCGGAATGCTAACCTGTTCTTTCTTGTCTTTATAGGAGTTGCTGAAGACTGGATTCAGGATGGTAAGCCTTTTTCCTTAGGCCCAGGACTGGATGCAGAAGACACGATGAGCGTCCTGCTGCAGAGGGTGCAGAATAACGCAAAGCAAGATTCATCCACCGGGTGTGGTTTAAATAGCCTCCTGTAGTGCTTAGGTCCCTCCTTCCACAGCCACGCCTAAGTAAGAAAAGAGTTCCTGGTAAGAAAAGAGTTCCTGCCTTCCAGAAGAGTTCCAGTGTTCTAAATCTAGGGAGTGGCTCCAGCCCCACCCAACAGGAAAAGTAGTTCCAAACAGAAGAGGATCAGAGGCTCAACTGGCAGGCAAGTAAGCAGCATGGTCTGCTGCAGGTAAGTCCACCCAAGCATTATGAGCCCGGCGCTTCCAGCGCTGGGACTGGGCATATTTATGAGCCTGGTGCCACTGGCGCCAGGACTGGGTCCAAAAGGTCCCAATTGGGACTGGTTGGCACTCGGAACCTGGGTTATGGATCTGCTTCCTAGGGAGTTGGGAAAACCCTGACCTTTTGGAAGCAGAGATCATGACAGTACCCCCCCTCAAGGCCCCTCCCAAACCGGGCTTCTCCGGGGGTTTTGGCTTGTCAGGAAATGTTCGGTGAAATCTTTTGATTAGGCGAGGAGCGTGGACATATTCAGCAGGTTCCCAGGATCTCTCTTGGGGGCCGTAGCCTTTCCAGTCAATTAGGTAGAATAGTTTAGATTTGGAGATCTTGGAGTCCAGAATGCTTTTGACTTCAAACTCAAGTTCTCCATCCACTAGGATAGGTTTTGGAGATTTGGTTAGTCGGGTTTGAGGTTGCACAGGTTTTAATAGAGAGACGTGGAAGACCGGATGTATCTTCATGTGCGGGGGCAAGTCCAACTTGACCGCTACTGGGTTTACTATGGTAGTGATGGAATAGGGACCAAGGTATCTTGGGTTGAATGTGCGTGGCCCTTTTAGAGATAGATATTTGGTGGATAACCAGACTTGATCCCCTACTTGATAGTGAGGGGCTTCCTTCCGATGTTGATCTGCTCCTTTCTTGTATTGTTCTTTAGCCCTTTGAAGGTGAGAAACAGCTTCCTTAAACGCTTGGGTGATTGTAGAATGCAGGTAGTCTACTGCTGGTGTTTCAAGATCTTGGAGGGGATCCAACTCCGAGGTTCGAGGGTGACTGCCGTACAAAAGAAAAAATGGGGTTTTCCCAGTTCCCGAGTGGACAGAGTTATTGTAGGCATACTCGGCTATCCAAAGGATATCTTTCCAAGTTTTTTCAGTTTGTTGCAGCATGCAGCGTAAATACTGTTCCAGAGTTTGATTGGTCCTCTCGGTTTGTCCGTCGGTCTGAGGGTGGTGACTGGTCGATAGTCTCACATCAATTTGAGCCGACCAACAGCAAGTTCGCCAAAAATGAGAAATAAATTGACTACCTCGATCCGAAATTAGAACCGAAGGAAAACCGTGCAGTCGGACGATGTTTTCGAGAAATTCTCGGGCCAGAGTTGCTGCTGTTGGCAAGCCTTTGAGCGGAATGAAATGCGCCATCTTGGAGAATAAGTCCACGATTACTAGAATCGTATTGTATCCGGAGCATGGAGGTAGATCGGTGATGAAGTCCATAGAAAGCGTATGCCAAGGGCGAGGTGGGATGTCAATAGGGCGTAAGAGGCCTGCTGGTCTTTCCTTTTGACTCTTGTTTTGGGCGCATACTCCACAGGACATTATAAAGTCTCTGATATCTTTTTTCCAAGACGGCCACCAGAAGTAGCGCTTGATCTTTTCTGAGGTCTTGGCTATACCGGGATGACCTTCCATTAAAGAGTCGTGATAACAAGAGATTACTTTTTTCTGTAAATCTGTGCTGGGTAGGTATAATCGTTCTTGGAAATACAATAAGTTGTCCTTTACTGCAAAGTCCTTTCCCTGCAGATGGCAATTCTGTATATCTGCTGGAGTTACAAGTTGCCTGGCTTTATCCTTAACTTCCTCTATGAATTCTGTGGCGATTACACCCAGAATTCTTTGTTCGGGAATGATTGGTACAGGTTTAGGGTTGATCAAGTGTTCATCCACTCCCATCCGAGAAAGGGCATTGGCTTTACCGTTCTTTGTACCTGGTCGATAGGTAATTATGAAGTCAAACTCGGCAAAGAATAATGCCCAACGGAGTTGTCTAGAGGATTGGGCTTTTGCGGTTTTCAAATATTGCAGGTTTCGGTGATCCGTAATCACAGTAACGGTGTGTCGGGCCCCCAGCAGATAATGCCGCCAAGCCTTAAAGGCAGACTTGATAGCCAGAAGTTCCTTGTCAGTAATCGTGTAATTGACTTCAGGAGGCGAGAATTTGCGGGACCAAAATGCCACGGGATGCAACTGATTGGTTACCGGGTCCTTTTGTGATAGAACTGCCCCCATGGCAAGGCTTGAAGCATCAGTTTCCACGATGTAGGGGAGTTCGGGGCGAGGGTGTTTTAAGATTGGTGCAGAGATAAATTTAGTCTTCAAATCCTGGAAAGCTTGTTCCGCCTCGGTAGACCATTCAAAACGTTTGTTTTTCTTTAACAAGGCAGTGATGGGCTGGACTATTCGAGAGAACTCGGGGATAAACCTGCGGTAAAAGTTAGCGAAGCCTAACATGCTTTGCACACCTTTTACGGAGGATGGTGATGGCCATTTGAGAACTGCATCGACCTTCTTTGAATCCATACGCACCCCGCCAGGTGATAATATGAATCCCAAGAATTCAACTTCAGTCACGTTGAAAACACATTTTTCCAACTTAGCGAAAAGTTTGTGTTGACGCAATCTTTCGAGGACCATTTTCACGTGTTTCCGATGTTCAGATTCCGATGAAGAATAAACGAGTATGTCGTCAATGTAAACAACAACACATACATCTATGAGCTCTCTGAGGACATCGTTCATAAAATATTGAAAGGCGGCCGGGGCATTGCAAAGTCCGAAGGGCATGACCTGATATTCAAATAGCCCATACTTGGTGCGGAAGGCCGTCTTCCATTCATCGCCCTCTTTTACTCGTACCAAGTGGTAAGCTCCTCTAAGATCCAGCTTTGTATATATGCATGCTTTTCTGACTTGGTCCAGGAGTTCAGGGATCAAAGGTAACGGATATCTATTCTTAACAGTGATCTGGTTCAGGGAGCGATAATCGATACAAGTTCTAAGGTCTCCTTCCTTTTTTGGAACGAAGAACAAAGCTGAAGAAGCAGGGGACTTGGAAGGACGAATAAACCCATTTGCCAGGTATTGATCCAGGTATTGTCGAAGGTGAAGGTTCTCAGGCTCGGTGAGGGCATAAATTCTACTACAAGGAGGAGTAGATCCAGGTATCAGGTCTATCTGGCAGTCATAAGACCTATGAGGAGGTAGAGAGTTAGCCTGATCCTTCCGGAAAACATCTTGGTATTCTAGGTATTCGGGAGGTAACTGGGGAGTCTCTGAAGAAATTGCGGCCAGTGCAACACCAGGTGGAGGGTGACAAGTAGAGACACATTCTGGAAACTGGACCGTTCTTGCTCGCCAATCGATCAGAGGATTGTGTTTCTCTAACCAAGGTATTCCTAGAATAATCTGAAACTGAGGGGCCTTGATCACATCGAACACGATCTTCTCATGGTGTCCATCTTGACTTACTAGCGTCACTTCTTGAGTGGTATGCGTTACTGGCCCGGAGGCTATCTCCGTACCATCCACCGTAGTAATGACGTCCTTTACAGCCTTGGGACAAAGAGTTAGATTCATCCTCAAAACCATTTCATGATCCACATAATTGCCGATGGCACCGCTGTCGACGTAAGCTTCAATTGCATGTAATCGATCCGGATTATCAGGGCTAATGAGGACCATAGGTATCACGAAATGCGAGGTCACGGAACTGGTTTTTACGCTCGGCAAGAGGACCTCTATTCTTGTCAGGCGAGGTCGTTTCCCTGCTCAGAGTTTGTAACTTTGGTAACTGCAGCTCCTACTGCCTTCTTGGCAGGTTTCACCGGACAGTCTCGAAGAAAGTGCCCTGAGTTTCCGCAATATAGGCATAATTGCAACTGTTTCCTCCTTTCCCGCTCCCGTTGTGTTAGAGGACCTTTCAGACCCCCTATTTGCATGGATTCCCCGGAGTCTACTCCTTTGGAAGGAGTTGGCGGTTTGGAAAATACTCGAGCATCAAACTTGGAACGATCGGCCTTCCTGTTCTGCAGCCTGTGATCTATTTGAACGACCAAGTCTATGTAATCCGAACAGTCTTGTGGGGGATTCACTACTTGGGCTAAAACGTCTTTGAGCTCTCCACGTAGACCTCTATAAAACAGCGTAATCCTTTTGTCCTCAGGCCATTGAGTTTCCACTATTAGTCTATTGAAAGATGCAATATAAGCCAAAAGGTCTTGATTACCCTGTCGCAACGAAAGAAGCTCATTGTCCAAGGCCTGTCCCTGTGAATGTCTTGCGAACAGTTTTTCCATACTAAGCTGAAAGGCTTGAAAATCATGGAGAACCGGATCATCTTGATGAACTAGAGGGATCGACCAGTCTGCCGTATTGCCACTAAGGTACGAAAGTACAAAAGCTACTTTAGCTTGATCAGTTGGAAAGGCTGCTGGCCGGCATAAGAAGTGCAACCGGCACTGATTGATAAATACTGCAAACCTCTTTGGGTCACCAGAAAATCGCTCGGGCGGAGCCAGAGGTACATTCCCAGGTAGGTTGATCTGCACTGGATTCATAGAGGATGTTGAAGGAAGATTTGCCCCTGATGCGGGTAACGGGGTCTGTCCGGCTTGTGACTGTAGCACTTGTCTAGCAAGATTGTCTGTTCTCTCCTTGGAAATAATTAGTTCCCTTCTTAGAGCATTCGTTTCCTGACGAGTTGCATGCACTTCTGCCCTTAGTTCCCCAAGTAACCGGGCTAGGGGGTCAGTATCCGAGGTTTCTATGGCGCCTGGGCGAGAGTTTTGCGGTAGGCTTTGCGTTCTGTAACGCTCACCTGATTCTCGCAGAGGCGCCGGTTTTGACTGGGCGACTACCGTATCTTCAAAGGTGATGTGTAGCACCCGGTTGGCTCTTTGGGCTGGACCTCTGTGCACTGTATGCCTGACGTGTAGAGTAAGATGTCTGCAGATAGAAAATATGGGGTTAATGAACTGGGGTTATTGGGGTGTCCCTATCTCTTTCCTCTTCTCCTTTCCTGTAGACCCCAAAGGTTAACGCTCTCACCTTAGGTAAGTGAATGCCGAGCTCTCCATCTGCCTCGGGGCAGGGTGCTGTAGCCAGTTTCTTCACTGGATAGGTAGCGCAGGCCTCTTGACTTCAGAGGACTGCTGTCCGTCGTTTACTGCACGAACGGTAAGTTTCGAGTCATTCAAATGTCTTTTTAAAGTCTTTAGTAATGATGTCTCTTGTTTTGCAGGGTTCCGGCGATGGCGGATGACGGGCTGAAGTGAGTTGAAGATGGAGCCCGTGTGATGAATAGAAGCGCCTGGAAGCACGTGAGTAAGCGCTTGTTGCCTGCTTCACGATGCGCTCTAACTGTCTTTTTATTTTGCAGGTACAAGTTAGGAGCGGCTGCAAGGTGCCGGAATACCCACTGGATTAGATGTGGAAAGGAGTAATGGCACGTGAGTATTAAAGTTCCCCAATGTCTTTAAACGCACCTTGTTTTGTCTTTCAGATGCGGATGCAGCGCCGAAGGCCTCCGGAGTGTGCAAAGAGTTGGTAAGCTTTTGTCTTTCAGATGCCGGAATGCAGTATGAAGACCTCCGGAGCGCACGAAGAGTAGGTAAGCCTTTGCCTTTCCGATGCCGGAATGCTAACCTGTTCTTTCTTGTCTTTATAGGTGTTGCTGAAGACTGGATTCAGGATGGTAAGCCTTTGCCTTTCAGATGCCGGAATGCTAACCTGTTGTTTCTTGTCTTTATAGGAGTTGCTGAAGACTGGATTCAGGATGGTAAGCCTTTTTCCTTAGGCCCAGGACTGGATGCAGAAGACACGATGAGCGTCCTGCTGCAGAGGGTGCAGAATAACGCAAAGCAAGATTCATCCACCGGGTGTGGTTTAAATAGCCTCCTGTAGTGCTTAGGTCCCTCCTTCAACAGCCACGCCTAAGTAAGAAAAGAGTTCCTGGTAAGAAAAGAGTTCCTGCCTTCCAGAAGAGTTCCAGTGTTCTAAATCTAGGGAGTGGCTCCAGCCCCACCCAACAGGAAAAGTAGTTCCAAACAGAAGAGGATCAGAGGCTCAACTGGCAGGCAAGTAAGCAGCAGGGTCTGCTGCAGGTAAGTCCACCCAAGCATTATGAGCCCGGCGCTTCCAGCGCTGGGACTGGGCATATTTATGAGCCTGGTGCCACTGGCGCCAGGACTGGGTCCAAAAGGTCCCAATTGGGACTGGTTGGCACTCGGAACCTGGGTTATGGATCTGCTTCCTAGGGAGTTGGGAAAACCCTGACCTTTTGGAAGCAGAGATCATGACAGTGATGTCTGCATATTTTCTTTAGGTGATCAGGTGCTGTCATGTATGTGCATGTTGTTTCTGCTGTTATTATGCAAAGTATTCAATTTAGGGGAAGCGTCTCCCAATGGTGTGCATCGTATGCAAGGCAAGTGTGTTCCTTGGACAGGTAAGTGAATGGCATTTTCTGACACTTTGTGGTGTTTGCATGGGAGTGTGGCACTCTGTGTGTTTACTTCGGATTGACTTAGCTCGTGGTCCAACACTACTTCTTAAGGAGGCTTGTTTCACAGGTGGTGCTTCTAATGATGGGTATGGCCATGTTCTTCAGATGGATTGCTGGGGCCAATGTTCACTGATTATTAAAACTGTGCATTCTAACTGTGTGGGGCTTTCATGGTTGTTTTGGGAGTGGGTAGCATGGTCAACTGTTTGTGGCCTGTGCCAGGTGCTGGTGGATGGGCTGATGTGTGTCTCATGGAACTTTTATCATGTGTACTGAGTGACACTTCAGATCCCTAGCAGGGTTTGTGGGATTATGGTTGTATGTCACATTTGGGCTGTCTATATTATGGATCAACTATTATGGTATGCAGCAGCAGTTTCAAGCCACAAACATGTTACTATGTATGATTTTTTGTGGAATGATATGTTGTCTACCAGCACATTAGGGTTAGTGTTGTTTGCGCTTTCTCCTGAATTTCCCATACATTGCTCCTTCTAGTGCAATGCAGCTGGGTGCATGGTTTTGCTGCATTTGAATCAATGGTCTGGTGGTTAACAGTGTACTTTTAGCATGATTTTATCGTTGATTGATGTATCACATTGTATTGTGTTGTCTGCTTATGTCTTCCATTGCGGCTCCCTCGGTGTGCAGCAGTACATTGTGAAATCAAGCATGGTTCTGGCGGAGGTGCAAGAGGTGAGTATTTCAGTAATTGCCAACCCATCCACTGTATATTCTGCAACAGCTCCTTCACAGTAACTTTGGAATGTGCTTGCATCCCATAGGTTTTGCAAATACACATGACTGACTAAACCTACTTGTGACAGGTTCTTCAAACACAACCGTCCACACCTCTGCCCCCCTTCCACTCACCCTCATCATTCCTCATTCTCCTCATTCACTCATGTCTCCCCTGAAGTAGTCATCAGAGTTGACAACTCCATGAAGGTGTCATCCCAGCTGGTGTGCCGGTGCTCCTACAGACCCATCAATGGCAGAATCTGCTGCATGTTAACTGCTCTTGCTTATCTCTGCAACCTCTCCTTTCCTGCTGTTTAGTTTCCATCCTCCATCAAGCACTCCCTTGTGTGCACCATCCTTACTATGTCATATGCAGAGCCTTCCTGACCAGCAAACTACTAGCACATTTCTTTCAACACCTTCCTGGGGAAACTGCTTGACAAGTTTGCCCTCCTATAAATCGACACCCATGAGGTCTTTGTTGGGGATGCATATGGACACCAGTGTGAATTGAAATGGCCCAGAGCCACAGACGCTGCTCTCCAGGACACACATGAGCAACCCTCAATTCATAATCCCCTGCTGTCCTCATCCTTCTTGATATCTCATCTGCTTTTCACACAGTGAGGCATCACATCCTCATTAAGATGCTCCGTGAATGGCCAGTGGACTTGCTTATCTCATTCCTAAACAACCATTCCAAATAAACCATTCGGTATCCTTTCTTCTACCCTACTTCAGCCTCCACCTGTGGCGTTACGCAGGTGCCCATTCTTTTGCCATGCATCTTTGACATATACATTTCCCTGCTGCAACGCTTCTTTGACTCATTGTACAACAAATTAATGTGCTATGCTGACGACACATTACTCTTCAGCAATGTTCCTAATGACACACTTGCACCCTCATTCACTATAACTGCCTCTCAGCCATCCTGGCCTGGAGCACTGCAAATGACTTCGGCTTGTGCGCCATTAAAATATTAGAGTGTCCCGATTGGCTCCCCTGCAGCCTACTTCTGGCATTGACTCTGTCCTTCCTACATGGACTCACTCCCTGCCCCTCATCCCAAGGCAGGAATCTTGGATTCATCTTCGACTACCCTCTTCCCTTCATGCCTCATATTTGTGAGATTGTCAAGAAGTCTGACTTTCAGCTCTTGATGCTCAAAGTAATTGTACCCTTCCACACCATCACACAGAGGTGCAATGTTACACGTGCTGTGGTACTCTCCAGGCTACACTACTGCAACAGCCTATTCCTAAGTAATCCTTGGTCCACACTGCAACCCTTACCGCTTACCCAGATTAGGTCTGCAAGACTCGTCATTTGACTCAGGGCAAGGGACCACATCTCCCCTGCGATATAAAGGCTTCAGAGGCGCACAGACTCAGCACGCATTCCATTGTAATCCCTGTATATCACCCACATGGCTGTCTGGGTCCATGTACCGTCTTCAATGTTTTAGGATCAAAAACTCCACTTCTATACTCCTGCATTCCTCTGGCAACTGCTCCCTGTGTGTGAAGCATTTCGGTATTGAAAGGGCTGGTAGTGGGTCCATTTCCTATGCATGATGCCTTCTGTGTAATAGACTCACTCCCCCTCTGCTTTTGGAGCATGAACTCCTTAAGTTCAAATTAAGCATCAAGTCCTTTCTCTTCTCCACTTCCTTCTCCCACTCTCTTCCATGCTATTGATGCAGTAACGTGCGTCATGTCCATGGCCCTTATGTGTCCTTGGTGCCCTGACCCCACTGATGTATCATGTAATGTACTGTGTATATAATGAAGTCTTTTAGTAAATCATTGTCTACATTCACCTGTCTCCCAACCTGTTTCCCTGTGTGCACCTGGCAACTTTTGGGGTAATTGGATGGCCAGCCTTATGTCATTGGTAGTTTTCCAAGGGTGGGCCATGTTTTGGTTGGGATAAATTATATGCGTATGTGCTATTGTCACATTTTCATGCAGCATGGGGAGTAAAGTGTGCACTGTGTGTGTGACATCGTGTAATTAATGTGTATGTGTTCCAGGCACATTTGCTGCATGCCATTGAGGGAGACAGCCAGTGTGGGGGATGTTGTTGGGTGTGAGTGTGTGTATTGAGTTTTTGAATTGCATGCAGTGTGCAGGTGTTTGTTCATGTGTGCAGGGACACATGTTGATGGCTGTATTGGGACTTGTGCTTTGCATGTGTTTGATTAGAAATCAGTAGAAATTGGTCTTTCCAGTGGTACAGTTATAGCATACTCTTGACCTCAATATGTATTATTTACAGCGAAAAATGGTTTCTAATAAGTTAGCCTGAAAAATGAATGAACCCTGACAGGACCCTGGGAAAACCAGGTCAACAGCAGGGGAGTAGCAAATGTACTAGTTACACTCCACTAGCACACACATATCACACATATATAACATCATTGCAGATGTGTTTTTCTCAATAAGCGGTTCAGTTTGTAGCCGCTATTTATTTTTGCTTTTTTTTAGATTAATTTCTGAAGAGTTAATCTTTAACAAATATGAAAACATGATTACAGAGAATCACAAATACTTACATTAGTGAGTGCATTGTTAAGCAGTGAATATACATACATAGAATACAAAGAATCCTGTTGCAAACAGACATGGTATGAGAACTTCAATCCAGTCAGTTATTACATACATGAAACTTATCATGAGAGCAACCCATAGAGCTAGAGCCAATGTAGTCAGAACAAAAGTGCATGTGTTTCTAACTGTAATGGATTCCAATTATTGACACTAAACCAGTTCGTAAATGTGTTCCGGATGCAAATGTGACCAATCCAAAGTCACAATACATAGACACACCTTTTAGATGATGAATCGGGGGAAAGCAGTATTTCTGGGTCATTTTTCAGGCCGCAGTATTCGTTATTTAATGTCTGTCGTGTAGCTGCTGTCTGTAAGTTTAAGCGCCCTGATGCCCTCGGGCTACCGGCGCTATATAAAAATAAAATACATGCATACAATGAGTAAAGAAAGTCCAACCCAAGGTCGACATCGGAAAGTTACTTCCTGTTGGCGTGGCATGGACTAAGAAAGGGGCAATAGGCTCCTGGTCCAAGAACTATTCGGCAGGCAGTGGAGGCTGCCTTCTCCCATGCCTAGGAATGTGTCTCTACAAGGAAGAGAATACATAGGTTATTAATGGAGGGTTGCCTAGCTGTAACATGTGTACAGGGCTGAGTAGGCTGGGGGTTGGGGGGGTTCAATGGAAAAACAGACCTGTGTTAAGAAGGCATGATAAAACCGATATAATGCCTCTGTTGGCACCACTGACCTGGTAGTGGGTCCTCTGTGTGGTAATGTGCCCCAATTAAGGATGATGTCATCAATGGGTTGCTGGATTCCATTAATGTAGGAAATGGCTTCAGGTTGAAACTGACACCTGTGTAAATCTGGAGGGTCACAGTTGGAAGGTTGTGTCGTAAGCTGTGGGGAGAGCACAAGTATCAGAACTAAGTATTGTGGCCATTAGCTACATGGTGGGGCGACCTATATATGGATGCAGCATGCCCAGCTGTGCAGGTGCCGGGTACAGAATAGAATAGTAAATGGCAGCTTACTTAGATTGAGATGGGCACAGTAGAAGAATCTGTTGCTGTGTGCCGTGAGGGTATTCTGCTAATGGTGTATTGTGATTTCTGGATGAGCATGCCATGGAGACCGAAAAAAGATGGAGAAAAACCAAAACGCTGTCAAATAGCGAAACAGGAGATTCCCAGTACTGGCTACGGGAATATGGATTTCTAAGGGACTGCCAACGTACTCTTCGGTGCCCTCTAGGTATTCTTACCTTGGAGACAAACTGCGTGTGCGATGCGGCTTGGACGCTGTCAACCGCAATTAGGTTGTTAGTATGTGTGGCCATGGAAACTCAAATCCATGATTTGCAATTGCGCCTGCGCGATTTATAAGACACTCGCTTTTCAAGGCTGCAAATGCGTTTAAATAAATGGGGCTGGAAGGGAGCTATGGCAACAGGGACACACAGAACCACTGTGAGCATCCGCTGCAGTTGTAAAGAATGGAATGTGCACCCGGCAGTGCAGTTTGTGCGGAGAATGAAGGAAAGGTGAGGACATTTCCTTAATAAGACCGAGCGCAACCTGCTTACAGGAGTTCTCATTATGGTGTGGACTTAAATTGAGCGGGCACCTATGCCTTGAGAAGATATCTCAAACTGCAGGACACAGGGTGCAGTGTGTCCTGCAGGGGAGGTTAACATCAATAGGAGACTTCCCTATTATGCAGGGAAATTGTTTTTACCGACGCTCGCTTTACAAAGGAAGGCGATGCATTGGTGTCATAATTCACCTTTAGCAGGACATTCAGGAAGCAAAAAGACACAAGGGTTGCTGGAGAAATATTTCTGGTGGCCAGAGTTAAGACAAGATTCTATTAAATATATTCAAGAATGCGAAACCTGTGTACGCAGTAAGTCAGATCACCAAAAGAAATCAGGGTTACTTCAGCCGCTACCCACTCCGGAGAAGGTTTGGACACATATATCCATGGATTTCATCACTGATTTGCCTCCGGATAATCAGTATGACACAATCTGGGTGGTGGTGGATTATCTCTCTAAACAAGCCCATTTCGTACCTTGTAAAGGTATTCCTGGATCAGGCAGATTGGCAGAATTGTTTTTACAACATGTGGTCAGATTACATGGTCTGCCTCAAAGTATTGTATCTGATAGAGGTCCACAATTTACTTCCAAATTTTGGCGTGCTTTTTGTAAAATGTTAGGCATGGAGTGTGCTTTGTCCACCAGTTATCACCCACAGACAGACGGACAAACTGAGAGAGTCAATCAGACGCTTGAACAATATGTACGATGTTATTTAAGTGATGGTCGTGAATCGTGAATCGTGGGTACAATCTTTATGGTTGGCTGAGTTCACTTATAATAACACTGAACATGCCTCGTTGGGAATGTCTCCAAATGTATGTTTGTATGTATGTTTGTATGGTCAGACACAGAATATGTTACCAGAACATCTACCTGACATGGAGAATATCCCTATGCTTCGGGATAGAAAAGAGTTACTATTACAACTCAGACAGAAAGCACGAGCCAATTTAGATCAGGCTAAGAAACAGTATAAGAAATATGCCGACAGAAATAGGCGGAAGGCTCCTCAGTATAAAGTGGGGAATAAGGTATGGCTTTCGACACACAATCTGCCTTTAAAGGGACCCCGGAAATTTGCCCCCAGGTTTATTGGCCCCTACGAAAGGATGGGCAGACAGAATATGAAGTCAAGAAGATACTGGACTCAAGATGGAGACAGAAGCAGTTATGGTATCTCATACAGTGGGTAGGATATGGACCTGAGGATTGTTCATGGGAACCGGCCAGTGCGGTGCATGCACCTAGATTGGTTCGACAGTTTCATTTGCAGCAGGCAGAGAAAACAAAACTTGGAAGAGGCCTTAAGAGAGGAGGTACTGTCAGGAATCTGTGGAAAAGCCGAGGACGGCTCTTGGTGCTTGGCAGGAGGAGATAAACTACATTTCCCATTAGGCTTTAGGAAGTGAGTAGTTCTCCTCTATCGCGCGCGGCACCAGCTGCTCATTAGCAGCAACTGTTAAAACCCGCCGCCGCCCGTGCCTCGGTGCAGGTAATTACTGATTATCAGCATGGGCGGCAGCAGTGTAGGAGCAGGCATGTGGGAGCATATCCGACGCCGAAGGACTTATTGAGCTTCCCTTCTCCCCGGGCCTCGACGGTAACGCTGAAGAACACAAGAAAGTCTGTCGCGGGCTGCGGCGGTGAAGCGGTTCTTACTACCCGGTGTTGGGCATCGCTCTTCAGGGTCCGGATGTCCTCGTGAGGCATCCGGGCCATCAGTTAAGTGTTTTTGGACCTCGGTGCTTACATACTGGGGTTATAATACGTTGATGTTCATGTATTGATTTATTATCCAATAATGCAGTGAGTGTGTGAGGTAACACGCTCTAGGATACACGTCCCGCTTGATACACGCCATGTGAGAGGAAACATGTTATAAGAACTCAGGACTGATAAAACAGTGCCCAAGGGGCAGATTATCCTAATGTGCATGTAATTGGAATAAGTCTTTGGAGTCCACTTATCACAAGGGCCTGTTATGTGTTATGTTTGGTCCCAAGACTCTGTTTGTGGTTTCATTGTGCCCAACGGGCCATGTGTCTTGTATCTTCATGAAAGGGACAACCCTTGTTTGTGCCATTTGCGTCTAAACCATCTCATGTGTTTTCATATATTACTGTCCCCAGTAACATGTTATGTTCAAGGTCTGTGTTCTAGGTTATGTTTGTGATATGCAAAGTGAAGACTTGTAAAGCCACCATGGTTATAATATATCAGGTTTACTTCAGGAATAAGAGATTAGGCTAGGTGATTTAGAATTACGGTTTCAGGTACAGGAGTATTGCTGTTGTATGTATTGGTTTGTTATGTTCCCCTCCTTTCCTTTGTCACTCCATCCCCTTTCCCTAACTCTATCTTCCCCCCATTGGCTGCCACGTGGCTCCCTGTGATATACGTTCAGGCGCCCGTGCCAACCACGGTGGGAGGGATCAATCTATTTGGCTTCTGTGGTTCGGAGGAGGGGATCGAGATCCCTACTCCATATAAGTTTGACAACCCAGCTATTTCTCTGATCATGCTTTACTCTCCTTCTCCCTTACTCTCCCTCTCCCTTCATCCACTTCTTCCCCCTCCCCATTTCCTTCTCTCAACGAGATCTCTGTAACTTTAGCCCTTCTCTCTTTTTCAATACTTGCTCTTCCTCTCCTCCCCCTCTCTCTGACTTCTCTTCTCTCTCGGCCAATGAAGCTCTATCCTCTCTGTCCTCCTCTATCTCTTCCAGTCTCGATCAACTATACCCACTCTCTTCCTTCCGTCGTACTTGCAAACCTTCTCAACCCTGGCTTTCCCCTCACCTTCTGTCCATGCGTCGTCTCCTCTGTCGCCTTGAGCGACGCTGGCTCAAATTCCGATCTCTGTCTAATCAAACCTCCTATTTCTCTTACCACTCTATATATGACTCCTGCCTCAGCTCGGCTAAACGTTCCTACTATTCTAACCTTCTCCGCCCCCAAGCCTCTCATCCTCGCCGTATCTTTCAAACCCTTTCTCGTCTTCTCTCCCCACCCACTCGTGACCCCTCATCTACTTCTTCCCTCTCTTCTTCTGACTTCGCTGACTTCTTCTCTTCTAAAATTCTCTCTTCGCCAAAATATTTTTCTCTCTCCTTCCTATTCTCCTCCTCCCCCTTTTCTCTACTCCCCTTCAGCTTGCATGTTTGACTTCTCTCCTGTCACTCCTTCCAACGTTTCCCTCCTCCTGTCCACATCTCATCCTACTCTTGCCCCTTCGGATCCCCTCCCCACCCTCCTTATTCCGAAGATTTACCCTCTTGTCATTCCCTACTTAACCTCTTTATTCAATATCTGTCTCTCCTCTGCTACCTTCCCTTCCGCCTTCAAGCATGCTACTATCATCCCTATTCTGAAGAAACCTTCTGCTAATCCCCTTCTTGCATTCAACTTCCGTCCAATCTCGCTTCTTCCATTCCTCTCTAAGATACTTGAATGCTTACTCTATTCTCAGCTCTCAGCTTTTGTCACTAACCATTCTCTCCTTCCCCCCTCTCAATCTGGTTTCTGCCCTAAACACTCCTCTGAAACTGCTCTCACTTATGTTCTCAACTCCCGCCTCACTGCTCGCTACTCTAAGCAATCCTCAGTCCTCATCCGCCTTGACCTCTCTGCTGCCTTTGATACCGTCGATCACCCCTTACTTCTCAATACTCTTTCCTCCTGGTTTCAGAGGCTCTGTTCTCAACTGGCTCTCCTCTTACCTCTCCTATCACTCTTTTGCTGTCTCCTGGGGCGGTCGTACCTTCTCTACTCTCCCCTTGGATTACGGTGTACCCCAAGCTTCTGTACTTGGCCCTTTCTTATTATCTGTTTGCACCTCCCTTCTGGCCCCTATCATCTCTTCTTTCAGAATTTCTCACCATTTCTACGCCGACGACACCCAGCTTTTCCTTTCCTTCTCTTCCTTCACTCCTGACCTTCACCTTAATCTCGCTTCCTGTTCTACTGCCATTAAAAACTGGATGTCATCCCACTTTCTCTCTCTCAACACTGATAAGACTGAAGTCTTATTCTTTCCCTCCAACGCGTTTCCCCTCCTCCATCTCCCCCTCCTTTTATTCACTTCCCCCTCTAATCTTCCCATCTCTGCCCATGCTCGTAATCTAGGCCTTCAGTTTGACTCCTCCCTCTCCTTTACCCACCATATTTCTCTTACCTCTCGCGCCTGTCGCTACCACCTCTTCAATATTTGTGAAGTCCATTCCTCTCTCACCTTCCATGCCACTAAACCTTTAATCTACTCCCTCATCTTCTCTCATCTTTTCTATTGTTCTACTCTCCTCTTTCGACTCCCTGCTTCTCATCTGGCCCCCCCAAATCCCTCTACCACTCTGCCATCCGTACCCTTTGTCTTCTCGCTCCTCATGACTCCATTTCCTCTTCGCTTTCATACATTGGCTGGCTTCCCTTTCACTCCCAACTTAAATTTCACTTCCTCTGCCTTGTCTTTAAATCTCTTCACGATCTTGCTCCACCTATCTTTCCTCTCTCCTTTCATTCTACACTCCCTCCCGCTCCCTCTGAACTGCTGATCTCTTCCTACTCACTGTTCCCCCGTCCCCATGTGCCTCTTCTCGTTTCCGCTCCTTGCCCCCCTACACTGGAACTCTCTACCTCTTTTTATCCGTTCCATCTCCACCTACTCCTCCTTCCGTGCTTCCTTGAAATCTCTTCTTCTCCATTCCCCACCCTGACACACCTTATCCCCTCCTTTCACCTCTCTCTCACTCCCCTCATGTCTTCCTCTACTTACCTCCCCCTACCTGCTTCATTTCCTCTTACGCTCCCTCCCCTTCACTTGCATCTTCATTCTATTCACCATCCTGTCTCCCGCATCTCTCCCCTTTCTTCACCCCCCTCTTTTTCTCGTTTATTATCATAGGTAAAGTGTTCTACATACTGTTTTAGTGGTTTGATTCATGTTTTGTAATTTGCTTCTATTGTTATCATCTTCTATGCATTCTTGTTGTTATAATGTAAAGCGCTTTGGCGTAAAGCGCTATATAAACATAAAAAATACAAATACAAAACAAGCTACCCTAGCTAACCTTATCAATATTGACCTTGCCCCCACCCAACACCCATCGACCACATGCTGCAGGGATTGCATACCTCATCTCGTACAACAAACTTGATGACCTGTTCATCACTGAAACATGGTTTACCCCATCCTCCCAACATATTCTCGACATCCTCCTACCGCAAGGCTACTGCATCCAACATGTCGACCGGCCAGGAAGGGCAGGAGGTAGAGTGGCAATCATCCACAGGAACAGTTGGCCATGCTCCATCATCCCCTCTCTCAGAACAAGGTCATTTGAATCACTTGCCTGGTGGTTCCCTCTATTGCAAGGAATCCATCACCTTCCACCTCATCTACAGACCACCTCACAGGAGTGATTCTTTCATTGCAGACATCTCCAATTTACTCCCTTTCTTTGCCCAATTAACACATTCCTAATAATGTCTTTCTTGTTGATTTTAACATCCCCAAGTCACAGGCTGGCAACCACACTCGAAGCATGCTTTTTGCACTGAGCGCTTCCACGGACCTTAAGCAAATTGTGGTCTACCCCACGCACAACATAGTCAGCACCCTAGACTTGGGGCCTAATTACACATATGCCGGTAAGTATTCCCAGTTACCGTCATGCCGGTGCCACCAATTCCGGCAACCCGTGATTCCCGAACCACCAGATGATTACGTGTTGTCGGGAACGTGCATTCCGGCATGCCGGAAACAGCGGTACCGGCATCACTGAAACACCATCAAAATACCCTGTCGTCCTCGGTGCCAGTGCCTCCGAATCCGGCATTGCGGTTCCGGACCCACCGGCACCGGTAACAGCGGTCCCGCAATTACTGTGACCAGAAACAAAGTGATTGCCAGAACAGGAAATCGGCCTGTGGCCATTATAAAAACACAATCTATTGCAGTCCTGAAAGCACAGGTGACATCCACCCCTCCTGACCAGACAAACTCCACTGTCAGCATCTCTTCCAAAGTCTATGAGACCCGCAAGTGGAAGTCACGCTTCTCTGAGCCTAAGCTCAACATGCTAGCGGACACCATTGTCCACCATGCGGCAGAGCTCTTCAGCAACGGCCAGCACAGGCAATCCCAGCAGTACAAGAAGAGCATCTAGGAGGAGGTGGCCTAGAAGGTGTCAGCAGTTGGCACAACCCCCAGCACAGTGCGAGACTGCCACAAGCGATGGGACGACCTGCACCTAAGGGTACACAACCTCCTCTCACCCGCAGAGACGGGGCATGGCCACAGGTGGTGGGAGCGCATCCCCAATTTGCCTGATGCCCTAGGATAAGACATGCAGCAGTGTGCTGCACCTAGAGTCCATTGAAGTGGTCGGTGCTGCGGAAGCCGGTGCCGGGACACCCGAAAGACTGGTGAGTAGTCATCAGACATGGCATCAAGGGGTATCTAACATAACAATGTAATATCGACCTCCCCGGCCACCCTGCACCCACCACTGTACCAACATATCACAGAAATGGTAATTGCATCATCCACAACCCCAAAAACACCCTGCATGCCCCTCCCCCCAATAAAACAACACCCGGGGTGCATACATAGACATACACCCAGGCCACCAAAATATGACCCATCCCAGTAATACACGTAGAACCCAGCACGGGCACACTAAACATGCATTTGCTTCCAGACAGACACACATCACCCTGCCACAGTGTTCTGCATGTGTGCCCACCGTGCTTGCCCAGGCACAAAACCACAACAGGGCTTAGCACCATCTCGACCCACAAATGACCACTGTTGCATACAAAGGCAACATGTGACCCCCTCGACCCAGCCTGTCCGACCGTTGAGCATAAATGCACAACTGTCCCCACAACTGCTACAGGTAGCAAGCCCATGCTGACTCCATCCATACCACACCCCTGCCCACCCCAACATCCCACAGCGTGAACATCGCCCCATGACATCGTACACAGCAATTGTCAGTACACCACGACATTATCCTCAGTGCACTACTCTAACATGTACAAACATCACACATCTTGTGATTCAGTATGCAAAACACAAGCATGTGGGCTCCATGCCATGTACCAGGCCATGTCCCCGACACAGCACAGCGACGACCAACATAATGCATGTATCTCTGCTTCGTCAACCAACACTATTCACTTAAAACAAGCCTTTCTGACTCCCTCAGGCACATCCTCTCAAAATGAACTGGCCCAGGCAAGCACCTCAAAGGGCACCAGCCACCACTGCAGGACACCATGGACCACCACCACCCAGGATACCACAGCTTCCACTGGCATACCTGCCACAGACAGCACAGCTGTGGCCATCCCACAAGCACCTACCATCACTGACAGCACAGCTGCGGCCATTCTGCCAGCACCTACCATCACTGTCAGCACAGCTGCAGACATCCCGCCAGCACCTAACATCACTGTGCCCTAGATGTTGTAGTACCACCATCACCAGAAGAGCAGCCATATGCACATGACCATCTATCAAGTGCAGAGGACATAGTTGACAATGGTGGAGTCGACACAGCAGAGGGCAGCGACCACAGCAGCTATGAGCCTTTAGTGTTCAGTCCGATGGACCCAATGAGCCCACAATGCCCACCCTTCCCCAGTGTCAGGGAAGGAACAAGTTACTTACCTGTAACTGTTGTTCTCCAGCATGGGTCTGGCATGGATTCACATGCTCATGAATATTCCCCGTCGTCAGGCTGGGAATCCTCGGTAAAGAAAAAACCAGTATCAGTTTCGTTTCTGATCTGTCTTTCGTAGTAATAACCAATCACTGGTCTCTGCGTCATACTGACCACAGCCAATGACTGCCCTCTACCTAAGCACCGCCTCTGGCAGCCATCTTCAGATTTGGAAGCACGTGAAGTGGCAGTATGACCAAGTGAAGAGCCGCAGAGGGGTAGGCGGGAGGGTTCGCGTGTGAATCCATGCCAGACCCATGCTGGAGAACAACAGTTACAGGTAAGTAACTTGTTCCTTCTCCAGCATGGGGTCTGGCATGGATTCACATGCTCATGAATAAAGAATACATAGCAGTACCCACATGCACAACCACGGGAGGTGGCAAAGGCTCAACATTAAGCATCACATCAACTCAACATTAAGCATCTTACCTCCTCACCAGGCTCACCTCAGGCGAACAGGTTGCGCAGCACTGCTTGGCCGACCCTGGACTCCTCCCTGGAATCCCGGTCGACGCAGTAGAATTTCGTGAAGGTGTGCGTCGACCTCCACGTAGCAGCCCTGCATATGTCCAGCAGGGGCACACCAGATAGGAACGCCGTGGTAGCTGCGATCGCTCTGGTGGAATGGGCTCTCGGACGGCCAGGCAGCGGTCGGTTTGCCAACCGGTGACAGCACATGATACAGCCGGAGAGCCATCTGGAGATGGAAGCCTTCGAGAGAGCCTTCCCCTGATTGACAGGTCCAAAGTTCACAAAGAGTTGTGACGTCTTCCGAAAACCCTTCGTGCGGTCCACGTAGAACTTCAGCGCTCTAGCTACATCCAGCGAGTGCAAAGTCCTCTCAGCCGGCGACGAAGGCGACGGGAAAAACACAGGTAACACCAAGGGTTCGTTGAGATGGAAGTCCGACGGTACCTTGGGCATGAAGGAGGGGTGCGTCCTGAGCACTACCCTTGTGTCGTGGAAAGTCAAGTACGGGGCCTTGCAGGAAAGGGCCTGGATCTCTCCCACTCGTCGTGCGGAGGTGATGGCCACAAGAAAAGCTGTTTTCCACGATAGAAACTTCAACGGGGCCGAGTGCAGAGGCTCGAACGGAGGTCCCATGAGCTTGGTCAGCACCACGTTGAGCTCCCACGCCGGGGCCGGAGCCTTCACCGGCGGGAACGATCTGAACAGTCCCTTCATGAACTCTTTCACCAGACGATGAGACCACAAGGACGTCCGGCCCGTGGTTCTGGTGTATCGGGAGATCGCAGCAAGATGAATCTTGATGGACGCGTGTGCCAGACCAGCTTTGGCCAGCGTCAGCAGGTACGGCAGTACTTGGGGAGCCGTAATCTGTAGAGGGTTAATCTTCTGTGCGTGGCACCAGACAGAGAACCTCTTCCATTTGTGTCCGTAGCATTTAAGAGTCGAGGACGCCCTGGCCTTTGCAAGAACCTCTCTGCAATCGGCCGGTATGTCGTATCCTCCAAACTCTAGCGCTGCAGGAGCCAGGCCTGCAAGTTCAGCGACTTCGGGTCGTGGTGGAGGATGGCGCCTCCTTCCCTGGAGAGTAGATCCGCGTCCGCCGGCAGCTTGATCGGCGGGGACGCTGACAAGTCCAGAAGGTCCGGGAACCATATCTGCCTCGGCCACGCAGGTGCGACGAGGATCATCCTGCACCGTGACCTCTTGAGCTGGTTGACGAGCCGGATTAGCAGAGGCAAGGGAGGGAACGCGAAGAGGAACAGGCCCTCCCAGGGGAACGAGAAAGCATCGCCCATGCTCCTCGTCTGGGGAAACCTGCTGGCGAACCTCCGGCACTTGGTGTTCGTCGCCGTCGCGAACAGGTCGATCTGGGGTGTGCCCCACCGTCGGAAGAGGCGATCCACCAGATCCTGCCGTAGTTCCCACTCGTGGCACGAGCGCAGCTCCCTGCTGAGTGAGTCGGCGATGGTGTTTTTTATCCCTGCCAGATGAAACGGCACCAGAAAAATCCCTTGGGCGACGGCCCAATGCCACAGGTCCTGCGCCTCCTTGGACAGCGCTGGGGACCTGGTTCCGCCCTGTTTCCTGATGTAAAACATGGTGGTGGTGTTGTCGGTGAAGATCCTCACCACCTTGCCCTTGAGGGACGGAAGGAAGGACCTGAGGGCCCAAAACACTGCACGGAGCTCCAGGACGTTGATATGCAGGGACTTCTCCGTGGGGAGCCAGAGTCCCCTTGCGTGCAGATTTTCGGTGTGCGCTCCCCACCCTTCCAGGGAGGCATCCGTGGTCACAGTCTCCTGGTGGGCTGGGGTCTGGAAGTCCATGCCCGCCGTCAGATGCGCGCGGGTGCCCCACCACCGTATCGCTCGTCGGAAACTCTCGTCGAGCTTGATCCTTTCCTCGAAGCTGCCCGTCGTCTGGATCCAGCGCGCATCCAGGAATTCTTGCAACGGGCGCATCCGGAGCCTGCACATGGGAATGAGGTAGATGCAGGAAGACATCATCCCGGCCACCAACATCCGTTGCACCTTGCCCAAGATGGTCCTGGTCCTCTCCTCCGACGGGGAGGCCAGAAGGGACACTGTGTCGAGCCTCGCTCCCAGAAACAGTGCGACTTGCGCGGGCACCAGGTGGGATTTGGCGTAGTTCACGGAGAATCCCAGGTCCGTGAGGAGTTGGACGGTCCTTGCCGTGTGGACCACGGCGAGCTCCCTCGTCTTGGCGCGGATGAGCCAGTCGTCCAGGTAGGGGTAGACGTGAATCCCCTCGCGGCGCAGCTGCGCCGCCACCGGTGCAAGGCACTTGGTGAATACCCTGGGTGCCGACCGTAGTCCGAAGGGAAGGGCTTTGAACTGGTAATGACGCCCTTGGACCACGAATCTGAGGAATTTGCGGTGCCCCTTTAGGATGGGAATGTGGAAGTAGGCATCCTCCAAATCCAACGACGATAGGAAGTCTCCTTCCTCCAGCTGACCCAGGACGTGCTGGAGGGTGACCATCCGGAACTTCTGCGCCTTGATGAACTTGTTCAGACGTCGCAGGTCTAGGATGGGGCGCCATCCTCCCGTCTTCTTCTTCACGAGGAAGTATCTCGAGTAGACTCCGGAGCCCCGAAGCCTCTTTGGGACGAGTTCGATGGCGCCCTTTCTGAGCATCGCCTTTACCTCCAGGAGAAGTTGAGGGACGTGAAGTTCTTTCCTGGCCACGGGGGGGACGCGCGGGCACCTTCTTTGAAACTCGAGCACGTGGCCCCGGGCCAGGGCGTCCAGCACCCAACGGTCGGTGGAGATGGACTCCCACACGCTGACGAAGCCCGCCAGCCGGCCTCCCACCGGGGTGCTTCGGTGGGGGCCCGACCCCACGGCCGGTTCAATCCTGCTTGGACGTGGCCTTGCCGCCTTGACCTCCTTGGCGACGACGGCGGGGTCCGCTAGACTTGCCTCGTCCTCTGTAGGCCTCTTGCGACGACGAGCGGGCCGCTTGACGGTAGGAAGCGAAACCGCCGCCGGAACCTTTGGAGGCACCCTTGCCTCCGCCGCTCCGAAAGGGCATCCGTCGTTGCAGGACTCCAAGGGCCCGGGCCGTCTCAGTATCCGCCTTGATGGCCTGAAGGGAATCGTCCACTGTCTTCCCAAACAGGTTGTTCCCGTCGAAGGGCATGTCCAGGACTCTGGTCTGGACGTCCTGCCGGAAGTCCGTAGCTTTGAGCCATCCACGACGTCGAAGGCAAACGCCGTTGCCCAGCTGGCGGAACCCAGTGTCGGCGATGTCCGTCGCCACGGTGATGGCGTGGTCCGAGGCCACCTCACCTTCCTGCAGGATCTCAAGGGCCTCCGCCCTCTTGTCGTCCGGCAGAAAATCCAGCAGGGGAGCTATCTTGTACCAGAGCTCCCTGTCGTAGCGGGCCACGATAGCCAAGGCGTTGGCCGCTTTAATCGTCGTCGCTGCCGACGAGATGACTCTACGTCCCATAGTATCCAATTTCTTTCCCTCGCCGTCCGGCGGGGAAGTCGATGTGGAGGCCGCACCCCCCCCCGCTTTCTTCCTGGCTGCCGCGGAGACGACGGAGTCCGGGGTAGGCTGCGCCCGGAGGCATAGGGGGGCCGTGTCCGGGACCCGGTACTTTTTCTCGTACCGGTCTCTTCTAGCTGGCGTCGTGGAAGGGTGCTTGAGGAGGGAAAGGCCCTCATCCCAAATGTCGTCCAACAGAGGCACTGCGAGGACCGTCTTCCTCTTGGCCTCGCGCCGCTGATAAAGGAAGCCTTCCTTTTTCTTCTCCTCAGGGCAGAGTTGGAAAAGCTCGGAAGCCCTGGAGATCATGGAGTGGAAAGATCCGATCTCGTCGGGCGGAGAGGCCCTGGTGGGAGGCGACGACGGAAAATCCTCGTCGTATGCCTCGTCGTCCGTACCCGTCGCTGCCGTGTCAGTCCCTGTATCATCCCCTCGGGTGGACGGGGAGGAGGGCTGGAAGGGGCGCGACGGTTGAAAAGGAGATGGTGGATGGATCCTTCTTTTCTTGGTAGGGGGAACACCAGAAGGTCCCGGTTCTGGATCCCCCGACGGGAGAGGTTCCTCCGTCGGTAACGGTAGCCTCGTCCTTATCTCGGAGCATAAGGACTGTATGGCCAACAAAATGGCCGCCGAGTTGTCTTGTGGCGCTGGCAGAGGGGAATCCGACGGGCGAGCAGGGGCCCCGTCGGTATCCTCGACGATGTCGTCATCGTCACCTGCGTCGGGGTCCATTCCGACGGGCTGGCCTTCTTCCACGCCTAGGCCGTGGCTTAAGACCTCGATCAGCTCCTCTTCTGAGGTTGAGGCCGACTCTACGACGACGCCCTGCCCCCCCTTCTTCTTCCCCACGGAGGGTTTCACGGGGGTCCTATCGATGGGCACAAAGGAAGACTCCCTCCGAGGAGGCAGGGAGATTCTGGGCCCTGAGGTCGCCACCACTGGTGCAGCCACCACAGGCTGAGCCAGGGCCGCCGCGACCGTTTCGATAGAGGGCTTGGTCGGATGGATCAAGGCCTTCACCACCTTAGGTGCGCTCACCGCCTTATCCTTGAGGGAGGGGGCACTGCCACGCTCCTCCTCTGCCTTAGAGCTCGACCGGGGCCTCTCCAGGAGCTTTGCCGGGTGCTCGGCCTTCCTCTTACCCGCCCCAGAGCGTTGGCTCGTGGTTGATGGTGCCGGGGAGGGTGCGCCCTGCCTGGCGCCCGTAGAGCCCGACCGTTCGGCGCTCCCGGTGCCAGCGGACTCGCGGTGCTTGGCCTTATGTTGGGCCCCCGTCGCCGGGGCGCCCTCAAAAGTCTTAGAAGACCGCTCGGATTTCTTCTTCTTCTCGCCAGACGGGCTCTTACCCTCCAGCCAGTTGGCGAGACGTTGATGGCGGTCCTTCATGGTCCGTTCCGACATGTTGCCGCAAAACGCACAGTCCTTCTCCACGTGCGTCTTGTCCTCATGAAGGCAGTAAAGGCAGAAAGAGTGTTCGTCCTCCTTGAAGACGTTCTGCAGCTGGCATCCAGGGCAGACCCTGAACAGCTTTCCGGGCGTCGAGCTTCCCTTCTCCTGGGCCATCTCCGAGACCGGGCCTGAGAAGCTTCTGGATTCCTCCGAAGTGTAGCTCGACGAAATCTTCACCCTTGAGGGGCACAGATGAATCCGACACGGGTCCCCGTTGATCGGATGTAGGATCGGTGGAGCTTGAGGCTCTTTTGACCGAAAGAATCGAAGTTTTTTGTGAAAAAAGCGCGAAAAATAGCACTAACGCTCGAGAGCAATAGCACGAGGATCCCAACACATGAACGTGCGGTAAAAATCTGAAGATGGCTGCCAGAGGCGGTGCTTAGGTAGAGGGCAGTCATTGGCTGTGGTCAGTATGACGCAGAGACCAGTGATTGGTTATTACTACGAAAGACAGATCAGAAACGAAACTGATACTGGTTTTTTCTTTACCGAGGATTCCCAGCCTGACGACGGGGAATATTCATGAGCATGTGAATCCATGCCAGACCCCATGCTGGAGAAATGGATGGCAGACTCCGAAGCATCGAGGAACGTCTGGATGCTTTAACTGCCCTAGTGCAGCAGCACCTCCAGGAGGCGCAGTTGATGGGGCAGTGTCCAGGCCAGAGGGCGGCGAAATGCATGTGCCCTTGAACATTGCACAACTGCCATCATCTAGATGGCCAGGATGGTACGAGAGGGCAATAGTGTCATACCTTTCATTGCCGGGATAATGTGAATGTTCCTTTGGGTCTTCCTCAGAGACGGCCCACTGAGCAGGCCCACACACCATCCACAAGTTCCACGCCTGCAATTTCTGTGCCCAGCAGCCCAAGGCGACGTTCGACGCGCCTCTCCACCTCCGTACACAGTTGCACACCAGATAGCAAAAGGAGACGCAAATAGGCCCACAACAGACATTGGCCCTGTATGTGTCTTCTGCAAGGACTACTTGGACAACATGACAGGAGTTGTGGAGAGAAAGTTGGGGAGGGGGAGTGGGGAGGGATAGTTGGGGAGGGGTTGTGGAGAGGGATAGTTGGGGAAGGGGAGTTGGGATATGATATGGCATTTTTAACCCACCTATACACAAGTGTTTCAAGGCGCGAAAGGATAGTTTGGGTAGTTGGTGTAGTTCCACATTTGTTATTCATTCAATTATATACATTACACTTGGTGTTGCATTGAAATCATGACTGGACATTCATTTTTAGTGTTACTGAGTGATTTATTTCCTGTACAGTGCTGAGTGTGTTAGCTGCCCTAGGCCATGTGCTTGTGTGATGTGCTTAGAAATAGTGCTCAATCAGTGCATTGCGTACCTCACAGCCATCTATCCTTGGCATCCCTGTGAGGTGCCAATGGCAGTTCCTCATCACTGTCATTCTCATCCTCTGCATTAGGTGGTTGCATGTTCAAGTCCGGGGGCAGTGGTATGTGGTGCCTGATACTCCCATTGTGCAACATGGCACAGGCCAGGACTATCTTGCCCACCTTCACAGGGATGTACATCAGTACCCCCCTCCCCCAATCTGCTCAGGAAGCGGAACCTTGCCTTTAACATGCCAAATGTCTGCTCAGTCGTACATGTCCTGATGTGAGCACGGTTGTATCCCTGCTCGTGCTGGTTCTGTGGTTGCCTCATTGGGGTCATCAGACATGGCATCAAGGGGTATCTAACATCACCTGCATGGGAGGGACAGAAAGGGGGAACAATCATTGTGAAGCCTGTATCATGTTGGCACAGTCTGTATGTTCACTCACGAATGCAAGTTATTACATGCGATTTGCAGAAGACGTAGCATATATCATAGATGAGCATGGTAACATGTGCATTGTCAATGGAAATTGTTGTCTATGCATTGTATGAACAGTTTTGCGCAGAATCAGGGTGATCTGACGGATTTCTGTCTGCATTCATCAATGTCAATGTAATGACACAGGCAAACAGCAAATTTGGCTTGTCCGGGTTTAAGTGTGCCGGTGGCATTACCAGGTGGCTTGTTTCTGGGCCTGTAAAATAGAAATTGGCCTGACACAGCCGATGTGCCCGACAGGTCAGACCCTGCCGGGAGCCATAGACCTAGTAGGCAGAGCTGTCACAGGTGATAACATTTCTTTACGTGCAAAAAAATTATTGCTATTATTCAGAGATTGAGTACATGCCTGAAGACATACTTGCATTTTGATGTACACGATGTGCTGCATGGGAGGGGTTGACAAGCATCTATGAATCCGGCAGAATGATGGATGAGGATCTATACACAGAGGGGTATCAATTGATTGGATTGGGAAGGCGATGACAGCTTAATGATTGGCAAGCAGCCAATATGCTTTGTCACTATGCATGGTGGATGGGTGGTTTGCTGTCACTTTTCCATGGCCCATTCACACCCACCTTGCCCTATGACCCTTTCACTACGACACACACAAATCAGACTAATGTGTGTTCAGATTCGGTTTAGATTTGCATGTCCTATGATATTCATATCACCCATCCATTGATATGTCCAGCTATTTTATAGCTGTTCTAGTCACATGCATATCTGAATATGCACTTGGAACAGGCAGGGGACCTGGCTACATGCTGTGGGGTACACTGTTTGGAGGTGGGGTGTTGTGCTGCATTTGAATGATTAGTCTGTGCTGCAGGTGTTGTGGGTTGTGCCCATGTGTTTTTCAAGGGATTTGGGACATTGATGTGATGCATTCTGGTACCTGTAGTGCATTTTTATTTTGCAGTCCAGCTTTGAATGTTATTATGCCTGCACATGCTCTGTCTTTCCATTTGGCACACACAAGTCATGCCCTTCAACTCAGGCATGCAATTCATGTGTCAGACATTGCATTGCCCACATGTACTGCGGATAGCTGTGCCCCCCCAATTCCACAGTGCACATGCTTTGATCATTACACTCACCCAGCAGCCAGGTATGCTCAGGTGTAGTATGCCCCCCCTAATTCCACAGTGCTCACCTGTGACAACCCCTGCAGGCGGCCCCCTCCAGAAGGTACACCCCCCAGGAAGCCCCACCCAGAAGGGATGCCCCTCCCTCCAGCACCCCTCACATGTGACACCCCTTACAGGCAGACCCCTCCAGAAGGGACACCACCCACAGGCAGCCCACTCCAGACTGGACACCACCCCCAGCACCCCTCAGCTGTGACAACTCCTGCGGGCAGCCCCCTCTAGAAGGGGTATCCCCAGGTAGCCTCCTCCAGAAGGGACTCCCTCACCCCACACAGCCCCCTCCAGAAGGGACACCACCCCCCCAGGCAGCCCCCACCAGAATTGACACCACCCCCAGCACCCCTCACCTGTGACACCCCCTGCAGGCAGCCCCCTCCAGTACAGCTGCAGATATCCCACCAGCACCTACCATCACTGTCAGCACAGCTACAGACATCCCACCAGCACCTACCATCACTGTGCCCCAGCTGCTGTAGTACCACCACCACCAGCAGAGCCGCCATATGCATATGCCCATCTATCAAGTGCAGAGGACATAGCTGACAATGGTGGAGTCGACACAGGGGAGGCCAGCGACCACAGCAGTTATGAGCCTTTAATGTTCAGCTCGAAGGACCCAATGAGCCCACAATGCAACTATCGAGGGAGACCATCTCGGAGGAACTCTGTGCATCCTGTGAGGTTATGCATGGTGACCTCCAAAACCTCATGGTGCTGGTGCATTCATCAGTGTCATGCCTGGCTGCTGCCACTGAGGACCAGGCCATGGCACTGCATGGTGAACCTCTGGCACCACTACCACCTTCTGATTCTACTGAGGAAGGTTGTGTCAGCACAGACATGCCTCCCGGTACAACATAGCCATGCGGTCCATGAGCCCATGGAGGGAATTTTTTTTTCAACATCCACCCATGTGGAAGTTCACATGTACCCTGCCCCTCCCCCTTCCTGGGTGGAACACCCCTCCCCCGGTCCAGGATGGACATTTTATATTTTTTTATTTGTGTACACCCCCAGGCCCGAATGTTTGCATTGTATATTTTGATTTGCCCTTTCCTGGTTTTAATTTTTGTTCATTTTTTACTTTATTTCCCTTGAGGTGTGCCATTAACATCTCAAGGCCAGGACGTGTGCAGTGGTGTACATGCAGGAATGCATAGTGAAGTCAACTACCATCTTTGCATGGTGGTTCACAGGATGGCATGTGCAGGTAATTATGGGTTGTGGTTTTCCTTGCACGTGTGTGCTGAATCAATGGTACTTCACAATGGCTGTTTTAATGTCTTCTCCCATGTTGTTTCAGTAATCCGTGATGTGGCAGTGACTGCTTTCCTGGGGGAGACACCCTGCACGCTTTGACGTCCATGCTCCCCATGCCCTCCACCAGGCACTGTCCTTCCTGTACCTGATTAGGAAATACAGTTCTAGGTGAAGGTGATGCAGGATTGACACCATGCTGGCAGAGTCACCGGGTAAGCTTTAGCACTGTCTTGCATGTTGAGCATGCGTCATTGGTATGCATGTCTGCTGTATGTCTTTTTTATCTTATATGTCCTTTGCATGCTGACATGCCGGCATGGTAATTTAAGTGGTGCTCATGTCACTGTGTTACCTACCTATGTATATTCCTCTATGGGCGCACCTACTGTGCTGTACAGTATTTCATTGTACATCTGAAGACTAGGCAGTGCACTCCTTGATCTGGCATTCACTTGGGATTCCCTCTCTGTGCCACTCTCTCTCCCTCTCCCTCTTGTGGTACACTGTACTCCTGTGATAATCACAATCTATTTCCATTCACCCTGTGGTACCCTGTGTTGCACCTGCAGTGGGTGATGTCTGCATATTTTCTTTAGGTGATCAGGTGCTGTCATGTATGTGCATGTTGTTTCTGCTGTTATTATGCAAAGTATTCAATTTAGGGGAAGCGTCTCCCAATGGTGTGCATCGTATGCAAGGCAAGTGTGTTCCTTGGACAGGTAAGTGAATGGCATTTTCTGACACTTTGTGGTGTTTGCATGGGAGTGTGGCACTCTGTGTGTTTACTTCGGATTGACTTAGCTTGTGGTCCAACACTACTTCTTAAGGAGGCTTGTTTCACAGGTGGTGCTTCTAATGATGGGTATGGCCATGTTCTTCAGATGGATTGCTGGGGCCAATGTTCACTGATTATTAAAACTGTGCATTCTAACTGTGTGGGGCTTTCATGGTTGTTTTGGGAGTGGGTAGCATGGTCAACTGTTTGTGGCCTGTGCCAGGTGCTGGTGGATGGGCTGATGTGTGTCTCATGGAACTTTTATCATGTGTACTGAGTGACACTTCAGATCCCTAGCAGGGTTTGTGGGATTATGGTTGTATGTCACATTTGGGCTGTCTATATTATGGATCAACTATTATGGTATGCAGCAGCAGTTTAAAGCCACAAACATGTTACTATGTATGATTTTTTGTGGAATGATATGTTGTCTACCAGCACATTAGGGTTAGTGTTTTTTGCGCTTTCTCCTGAATTTCCCATACATTGCTCCTTATAGTGCAATGCAGCTGGGTGCATGGTTTTGCTGCATTTGAATCAATGGTCTGGTGGTTAACAGTGTACTTTTAGCATGATTTTATCGTTGATTGATGTATCACATTGTATTGTGTTGTCTGCTTATGTCTTCCATTGCGGCTCCCTCGGTGTGCAGCAGTACATTGTGAAATCAAGCATGGTTCTGGCGGAGGTGCAAGAGGTGAGTATTTCAGTAATTGCCAACCCATCCACTGTATATTCTGCAACAGCTCCTTCACAGTAACTTTGGAATGTGCTTGCATCCCATAAGTTTTGCAAATACACATGACTGACTAAACCTACTTGTGACAGGTTCTTCAAACACAACCGTCCACACCTCTGCCCCCCTTCCACTCACCCTCATCATTCCTCATTCTCCTCATTCACTCATGTCTCCCCTGAAGTAGTCATCAGAGTTGACAACTCCATGAAGGTGTCATCCCAGCTGGTGTGCCGGTGCTCCTACAGACCCATCAATGGCAGAATCTGCTGTATGTTAACTGCTCTTGCTTATCTCTGCAACCTCTCCTTTCCTGCTGTTTAGTTTCCATCCTCCATCAAGCACTCCCTTGTGTGCACCATCCTTACTATGTCATATGCAGAGCCTTCCTGACCAGCAAACTACTAGCACATTTCTTTCAACACCTTCCTGGGGAAACTGCTTGACAAGTTTGCCCTCCTATAAATCGACACCCATGAGGTCTTTGTTGGGGATGCATATGGACACCAGTGTGAATTGAAATGGCCCAGAGCCACAGACGCTGCTCTCCAGGACACACATGAGCAAACCCTCAATTCATAATCCCCTGCTGTCCTCATCCTTCTTGATATCTCATCTGCTTTTCACACAGTGAGGCATCACATCCTCATTAAGATGCTCCGTGAATGGCCAGTGGACTTGCTTATCTCATTCCTAAACAACCATTCCAAATAAACCATTCGGTATCCTTTCTTCTACCCTACTTCAGCCTCCACCTGTGGCGTTACGCAGGTGCCCATTCTTTTGCCATGCATCTTTGACATATACATTTCCCTGCTGCAACGCTTCTTTGACTCATTGTACAACAAATTAATGTGCTATGCTGACGACACATTACTCTTCAGCAATGTTCCTAATGACACACTTGCACCCTCATTCACTATAACTGCCTCTCAGCCATCCTGGCCTGGAGCACTGCAAATGACTTCGGCTTGTGCGCCATTAAAATATTAGAGTGTCCCGATTGGCTCCCCTGCAGCCTACTTCTGGCATTGACTCTGTCCTTCCTACATGGACTCACTCCCTGCCCCTCATCCCAAGGCAGGAATCTTGGATTCATCTTCGACTACCCTCTTCCCTTCATGCCTCATATTTGTGAGATTGTCAAGAAGTCTGACTTTCAGCTCTTGATGCTCAAAGTAATTGTACCCTTCCACACCATCACACAGAGGTGCAATGTTACACGTGCTGTGGTACTCTCCAGGCTACACTACTGCAACAGCCTATTCCTAAGTAATCCTTGGTCCACACTGCAACCCTTACCGCTTACCCAGATTAGGTCTGCAAGACTCGTCATTTGACTCAGGGCAAGGGACCACATCTCCCCTGCGATATAAAGGCTTCAGAGGCGCACAGACTCAGCACGCATTCCATTGTAATCCCTGTATATCACCCACATGGCTGTCTGGGTCCATGTACCGTCTTCAATGTTTTAGGATCAAAAACTCCACTTCTATACTCCTGCATTCCTCTGGCAACTGCTCCCTGTGTGTGAAGCATTTCGGTATTGAAAGGGCTGGTAGTGGGTCCATTTCCTATGCATGATGCCTTCTGTGTAATAGACTCACTCCCCCTCTGCTTCTTGAGCATGAACTCCTTAAGTTCAAATTAAGCATCAAGTCCTTTCTCTTCTCCACTTCCTTCTCCCACTCTCTTCCATGCTATTGATGCAGTAACGTGCGTCATGTCCATGGCCCTTATGTGTCCTTGGTGCCCTGACCCTACTGATGTATCATGTAATGTACTGTGTATATAATGAAGTCTTTTAGTAAATCATTGTCTACATTCACCTGTCTCCCAACCTGTTTCCCTGTGTGCACCTGGCAACTTTTGGGGTTATTGGATGGCCAGCCTTATGTCATTGGTAGTTTTCCAAGGGTGGGCCATGTTTTGGTTGGGATAAATTATATGCGTATGTGCTATTGTCACATTTTCATGCAGCATGGGGAGTGAAGTGTGCACTGTGTGTGTGACATCGTGTAATTAATGTGTATGTGTTCCAGGCACATTTGCTGCATGCCATTGAGGGAGACAGCCAGTGTGGGGGATGTTGTTGGGTGTGAGTGTGTGTATTGAGTTTTTGAATTGCATGCAGTGTGCAGGTGTTTGTTCATGTGTGCAGGGACACATGTTGATGGCTGTATTGGGACTTGTGCTTTGCATGTGTTTGATTAGAAAACAGTAGAAATTGGTCTTTCCAGTGGTACAGTTATAGCATACTCTTGACCTCAATATGTATTATTTACAGCGAAAAATGGTTTCTAATAAGTTAGCCTGAAAAATGAATGAACCCTGACAGGACCCTGGGAAAACCAGGTCAACAGCAGGGGAGTAGCAAATGTACTAGTTACACTCCACTAGCACACACATATCACACATATATAACATCATTGCAGATGTGTTTTTCTCAATAAGCGGTTCAGTTTGTAGCCGCTATTTATTTTTGCTTTTTTTTAGATTAATTTCTGAAGAGTTAATCTTTAACAAATATTAAAACATGATTACAGAGAATCACAAATACTTACATTAGTGAGTGCATTGTTAAGCAGTGAATATACATACATAGAATACAAAGAATCCTGTTGCAAACAGACATGGTATGAGAACTTCAATCCAGTCAGTTATTACCTACATGAAACTTATCATGAGAGCAACCCATAGAGCTAGAGCCAATGTAGTCAGAACAAAAGTGCATGTGTTTCTAACTGTAATGGATTCCAATTATTGACACTAAACCAGTTCGTAAATGTGTTCCGGATGCAAATGTGACCAATCCAAAGTCACAATACATAGACACACCTTTTAGATGATGAATCGGGGGAAAGCAGTATTTCTGGGTCATTTTTCAGGCCGCAGTATTCGTTATTTAATGTCTGTCGTGTAGCTGCTGTCTGTAAGTTTAAGCGCCCTGATGCCCTCGGGCTACCGGCGCTATATAAAAATAAAATACATACATACAATGAGTAAAGAAAGTCCAACCCAAGGTCGACATCGGAAAGTTACTTCCTGTTGGCGTGGCATGGACTAAGAAAGGGGCAATAGGCTCCTGGTGCAAGAACTATTCGGCAGGCAGTGGAGGCTGCCTTCTCCCATGCCTAGGAATGTGTCTCTACAAGGAAGAGAATACAGAGGTTATTAATGGAGGGTTGCCTAGCTGTAACATGTGTACAGGGCTGAGTAGGCTGGGGGTTGGGGGGGTTCAATGGAAAAACAGATCTGTGCTAAGAAGGCATGATAAAACCGATATAATGCCTCTGTTGGCACCACTGACCTGGTAGAGGGTCCTCTGTGTGGTAATGTGCCCCAATTAAGGATGATGTCATCAATGGGTTGCTGGATTTCATTAATGTAGGAAATCGCTTCAGGTTGAAACTGACCCCTGTGTAAATCTGGAGGGTCACAGTTGGAAGGTTGTGTCGTAAGCTGTGGGGAGAGCACAAGTATCAGAACTAAGTATTGTGGCCATTAGCTACATGGTGGGGCGACCTAAATATGGATGCAGCATGCCCAGCTGTGCAGGTGCCGGGTACAGAATAGAATAGTAAATGGCAGCTTACTTAGATTGAGATGGGCACAGTAGAAGAATCTGTTGCTGTGTGCCGTGAGGGTATTCTGCTAATGGCGTATTGTGATTTCTGGATGAGCATGCCATGGAGACCGAAAAAAGATGGAGAAAAACCAAAACGCTGTCAAATAGCGAAACAGGAGATTCCCAGTACTGGCTACGGGAATATGGATTTCTAAGGGACTGCCAACGTACTCTTCGGTGCCCTCTAGGTATTCTTACCTTGGAGACAAACTGCTTGTGCGATGCGGCTTGGACGCTGTCAACCGCAATTAGGTTGTTAGTATGTGTGGCCATGGAAACTCAAATCCATGATTTGCAATTGCGCCTGCGCGATTTATAAGACAATCGCTTTTCAAGGCTGCAAATGCGTTTAAATAAATGGGGCTGGAAGGGAGCTATGGCAACAGGGACGCACAGAACCACTGTGAGCATCCGCTGCAGTTGTAAAGAATGGAATGTGCACCCAGCAGTGCAGTTTGTGCGAAGAATGAAGGAAAGGTGAGGACATTTCCTTAATAAGACCGAGCGCAACCTGCTTACAGGAGTTCTCATTATGGTGTGGACTTAAATTGAGCGGGCACCTATGCCTTGAGAAGATACCTCAAACTGCAGGACACAGGGTGCAGTGTGTCCTGCAGGGGAGGTTAACATCAATAGGAGATTGCTAGCACCGTGGTGCAGGAGGACCTAAAAAGCTCTCCAAGGTTGATGGGAGAAAGGAAGAAACTGGGCAACTGGATGTAGGGGGGAGGTTATTATCTGAAGGAAGTGGAGACACTTGCTTCATTGAGAACATGGTCAATTGTGTTGAGTTTGAAGACGCACCAGGCCTCATTATGATTGAGTGCATTCCTAATATTGGTTTCTCCATGTACTCTGTCTGCCACCCACCACCTCATGTCATCCTGATTGTGCTGTTGTTCTATTTAGTGGGATACAAGTGGAGCAGTATGGGTTTTGCACCTGATTCTCGAGCAGTGTTCAATTATCCGTTTGTGTACAGGTATGCTGGTCTGCCCTACATAACGGAGAGCACAGGGACATTTAATGATGTAAATCACGTTGGTGCTCTTCCAATTGGAGAAATGTTGGAGTGTCCATTCTCTGGCTGATATGTCAAATTGCTTGATTTTTCCTGTGAATCTGCAAACAGAACAACATGTACCGCATGGATGATGACCCGTGAGATCTCTTAGGTTCCACAAAGTGTTCCTGGATGATTTCTTAGTAAGTCGAGCATGTGTCAAATGCTCTTTGAGATCTTTTGAGCACTTCAGGGCCATGCAGGGGAAGGGTTCATCTGCAATTTTGAGTTGGACAAAGGGCCAAAACTTCCTCATAATTTGTTTGATTTGTGTAGTGGCCAGACAGAAGGTAGTCACACAGGTCATGGTGTCGTGATCGTCACTTCTATTTTTGGGTTGAAGTAGAGCTTCCCGGGGAGTATTGAGTTCCCTTTTGTAGCTATTTTTAATTTGGTTTTCTGGGTATCCTCGATTTAGAAGTCTCCATTGCAACTCCAATGCATGTTGGCAGAATTTAGTTTTCTCAGTGCAGTTGGGTCTTACCCGCAGAAATTGCTCATATGCGAGGTTATCCCTTAGATTTCCCGGATGGCAGCTTTTGTAGTGCAGTGACATGTTTCTATCTGTGTCCTTCCTGAAAAGTGAACATACCAGTTGGCCATTTCTTGCCTGTATTCTAAGGTCAAGGAAAGTTGATTGTCAATGAGTCTGCTTCCAGAGAGACTGTTATTGATTCATGGCAAGAGTTGATCCAAGTGTGGAAGCCTTTTAATGTGGTGTGGTGCCCTTGCCAGATGAAGATCACATCATCTATGTACCTTCTCCAATTCATGATGTTATTCAGAAATGGGTTGATCTCATTCAGCACAAATGTTCTTTCAAATTTGGCCATGAAAATAATAGCAAGAGTGGCTGCGAATGCTACCCCCATTGTGGTACCGCAGGCTTGTAGATAGAAGCAGTCATCAAAGGAAAATACGTTTTTAATCAGGGCTAGTTCCAGGAGTTCAATGATGAAATTAGTTGGTACCCTCCTTTGCGTCATGTGGTGGGTTAAGTGTGGTTGCATGCATTTGAGGGCCTCAGTTTGTGGAATACTCATATACAGAGCTTTTATTTCCATGGTGGTAAGCAAATTTGTATATGCATTGTATGAGAGATCTTCAAAGACTTGGATCGTGGCCATGGTGTCTCTTAAGTATTTTGGAGTCTGTTGGCTGAGAGGTTTCAAAAATGATCTATGAATTTACATATAGGCTCCAGGATAGATCCACATCCGGATACTATAGGTCTGCCTGGAGGTTTTAGTGAATCCTTGTGGATTTTTGGCAGATCATAAAATGCAGGTATTCTACCTTCAGATGTATTAAGGAAGGCTTCCTCCTTTTTAGTAATCCAATGGTGTTCCAGGTCGAATGTAGTTACTTCTTGTATCTGCTGTTTGATGAGAGTGGTGGGATCCTTTTTCAATTTTTTGTAATTAGTTTCATCGCCAAGAAGGGATCTCACCATGTCCCGATACTGGGTCAAATTCTGGATCACGATGCCACCCCCTTTATCTGCCGTCTTGATAACAATAGCTTTGTTATCTGCAAGTGTTTTCAGGGCCCTCCGTTCATCATTGGACATGTTGTGTCTCTGGTTCCTGGTACCTGACTGCATTTTTTAACTTCTCTCAACACACACTTCTCAAAGGTGATAATTGCTGGGGAGATCTCGCTGTCTCATGGGCAGAATGTTGATTTGGGTCTGAACCCCATGTCTGATTCTTCCGATACACCCTCAAGATCTTCAAAAAATGATTTCAGCCTGATTTTGTGGAAAAAACTCCTTAGTTCTGTGTCAATGTTGAACTAGTTTGTGGGGTTAGTGGGAACAAAGGAAAGGCCTTTAGTGAGGACACTGGTCTCATCCGCTGTCAGTGTAAGGCCTGAAAGATTAAAGATCGGGATCTCATTTTTCTCTACTGTCTCTGTTGGGACCTCCGTCTGCCTCTTGGTTGTCTCCATCCTGGGAACCCAAACATTTGCATCAGGGTAGGACCCCAGTGTGTGCCTCTGGCGTCTCTGCATCCTAAAAAAGGCGGTTGCAGATGGTATGGTCTTGGGTATGTGTTAGGCCCATACATTGTTTATTGGTTGTCTTGTACCGAATCAGAACTCTACGTATCTGAAAAAGAGACCCATTCCTTCTCTTGTCTTGCAGCTGCTCCTATGTTTTGAGTTCTTTCTTATTCTTTGTTTTCTTTGTTGTCTGCCGCAAGGTATGGCTATATACTCTCAATTTTGAAGTTGCTTGTGTCTTTTACCAGTTCTTTTTGCTTTTTTTCAAGGGCGTCTGACATAAACTGGTCCATTATGTTTTGAATTTCTTTTAGTTTCTCCCTTGCATTTTCCAGGGCAGTGTTGTTAATGAATTTCTCTTCCTCCGTCGCCAACTCTTCCTTCATTTTCAAATGTATCCTCTGGGCCGTGATGATGGTTAAGACCATAAGATCTCGACTAAAATTGGTGGAAATGTGACTGAAGCCCAACATACATTCCTTGTCTTCCAAGAAGAAGGCCGGTTCAATGCGGACAAAGAGTCTTAGCGGGACAAGGTTCGCCCTGAGGTACTCTCTCAGAAAATGACTGTGTAGCTCGGTCCTGAAGCATTTTTTCTTAAGCTTCAATAGGTCACCACTTGAAGATGTGGGTGCAGTAGATTGATTCATCCCTTGCATATTGAAGAGGGTAGGACTCC
Source organism: Ambystoma mexicanum (assembly GCF_040938575.1). Classification (NCBI taxonomy): domain Eukaryota; kingdom Metazoa; phylum Chordata; class Amphibia; order Caudata; family Ambystomatidae; genus Ambystoma; species Ambystoma mexicanum. The sequence goes on from NC_090935.1 coordinate 1,525,173,356, forward strand.
TGATGATATGGTTGATTTGGTCCTCGGTATAGCTCAGGGTTTGCTCCATTGTGTAGCTTCCGTTCCCAACTAGTATTGTTATGGGTAATCCTAATGGCTCTTCTGCCTATAAATTCCAGAGAATTATTCGGACAGTATTATGAAACTGTGTGTTAAAATAAATTCAATCGCCCAACACAAGGAGTTCTAGGGGGTGAAGTGGTGCCAAAATAATGTGTACGTGATTTTAGGTGAAACCTAGTGGCTTAAAAGCGCGAAAAAATCTAATTTCGAGAAACCCTATAAGAGCACTAGGCTGTATCTTGAAAGTAGTTAACCAAAGAGGAAGTCCTTGAACAATGTAAAGACCAGAATGGACAGCATAAGGTTAACTACAATTACAAACACACAGATACCCCTGGGTCAGGTGCGCTATATAAATAAAATAAACAAACAAACAACTTTCAAGATACAGCCTAGTGCTTTTATAGGGTTTCTCAAAATTAGATTTTCCCCACGTTTCATAATACTGTCCGAAAAATTTCGGTAATTTATAGGCAGAAGAGCAAGTAGAGTTACCCAGTGGTCGAAGTGAGCGGGAGCGGTCGGAAGCGGTGCTCCTATACTTTTTTAAATCACCTTTTACAGCTCCTATACTTTCATTTTAAAAAGAAACCGTTCCGGAATGATTTTGTTTTAAAATAAAAGTGTAGGAACAAGTTGAAACTTGCACTTTCAGTGCACTGCACTGAACGTTCCCTTAAAAGGCAGGTACAAGTGTTTGGGGGTGTGTATTGTTTGTGGGAGGGGACGTGGTGATGGGGTTTGTGGGGAGTGGGTGCAGGCCAGCAGGGAACATAGTTCCACTACTTCTTTTCGTACACTTCGACCACTGGAGTTACCCATTACAATACTAGTTGGGAAGGGAAGCTACACAATGGAGCAAACCCTGAGCTTTACTGAGGACATGCAGCCTAGAAATACCTTTTCACTTTTTGCTTCAGTCACTGTGCAGCCACTGCAGATTTCAGAATTTAACTATTAATTTCAATGGCCTACGTTCAGCTGCAAGGTCTATCTTGACTTAGAGCCTTATGATGTGCTGTGCAGTTTAACATGACAATGGTTTTGTCATGTTTATTTCAATGCTGACACATTTACTTTTCTATCTATGAGGTGCTGATGCATTGCTGCCATATGTTAAATCCCCTGCCCAGGTATTCTGCATCTAACCTACATATAGCTTTAAGCTGCCCTGTCAGTTTAGTGAGTCCTTCAACTGCGTATGCTGGAACCTACCTCCTCTTCTATATTTGGTCTCAGCACACTACTTGTGCTCCATGCAATCTAGTTTTAGTTCCTAGACTAATGCTATTTAAGCTAATTAATTCTTTATGGCAGCTGCATTTCCAGCAGTGTTTAAAAAGCTTCCATTTGAACTGTGTCCTTCGTCACTTTATATTTTTGTCTCGTCTGAGATACGTAGTGGGGGGCGGGTCTTGAGCATGCTCCCTGGTCAACAACTGCATCGCCACAAGAGTGGGAGACGGTGTGGAATAGTTTTTTTTTTTTTAAGAAAGACACAGGGTAATTCATAGAATCCAGCGCACAAGTAGCGCACGCGGCTGGCGCACAGCGTGCGCCTGCGATAGTCTGCGCCAGGCACGTGCGCTAAAACTGATTTCCGCGCACAGCGTATTCATGGATTTCATGCTCCCAAACCAGCCGTGGCGCAGAGAATCGCAGCGAGCCTGCAGCAGCGCCAGTAACGCCCCCAAGAACGCCCTCGCGCAAGGAAAAGCCATCAAAATCGCCAAATCATCGCTAAGGGCTGCGCTAACCCTGGACCACTTCACAGGGCAGGCAAACAAGGAAAGCAAAGCGGGCAATCTTCAAATCAGGAGTACGCGGGAAGTTCTACACGCGACTAGGCAGGGAACGTGAATTACAGGGGTACGCGGGAATTATCACACGCGAACAGCCAGGGAACGCGTATTACAGGGGTACGCGTGAAGTAGAACACGCGATAGGCCAGGGAACGTGTATTACAGGGGTACGCGTGAAGTAGAACACGCGATAGGGCAGGGAACGTGTATTACAGGGGTACGCGGGAATTATCACACGCGAACAGCCAGGGTGCGTGTATTACAGGGGTAGCGGGAAGTTCAACACGCGATTGGCCAGGGTACGTGTATTACAGGGGTACGCGTGAAGTAGAACACGCGATAGGCCAGGGAACGTGTATTACAGGGGTACGCGGGAATTATCACACGTGAACAGCCAGGGTGCGTGTATTACAGGGGTAGCGGGAAGTTCAACACGCGATTGGCCAGGGAACGTGTATTACAGGGGTACGCGTGAAGTAGAACACGCGATAGGCCAGGGAACGTGTATCACAGGGGTACGCGGGAATTATCACACGCGAACAGCCAGGGTGCGTGTATTACAGGGGTAGCGGGAAGTTCAACACGCGATTGGCCAGGGTACGTGTATTACAGGGGTGCGTGGGAATTATCACACGCGAATAGGCTGGGTGGGCCCTCACAGGTGTACCCTGTACACCCTCCACGGCCCCTGCAGGCAGCCCACAAAACAGGGGACTACCCTGCACACCTGATCATGTCCCCCTGCACCCCCATCCACCAGGGGCACCCTCCACCAGGCCCCCACCCATGTCTCCCACCACCCCCACCCCCCAGCAGTGCAGGGGCACCTGCCAGCAGGCCCCCACCCATGTCTCCCACCACCCCCACCCCCATCCACCAGGGGCACCCTCCACCAGGCCCCCACCCATGTCTCCCACCACCCCCACCCACCAGCACTGTGGGGCACGTGGCCAGCAGGCAGTCAGGCAGCAGCAGATGGCAGGTGGGAGTGTGCTCAGGGCTCTGGGGGACTGTAATTTGGCCTCCTGGCCAGGAGCGTGGTCTTTCGTGTTTGAACGCGTGGACAGCCTGATAGGGAGTGATTTTGCACGTGAAAACCCCACACTCAGGGAATCGCGCGAAAACCCGTCACCAGCATATGTGCGTCTATAGTTACCTGCACGTGCAGTGTCAAAGCGTGTGATTGGTGAAAATGGATCTACACGCAGGAGTGACAAAGCGTGTGATTGGTGAAAATGGATCTACACGCAGGAGTGACAAAGCGTGTGATTGGTGAAAAGTGAGCTACACGCAGGAGTGTCAAAGCGTGTGATTGGTGAAAAAGGATCCACACGCAGAAGTGACAAAGCGTGTGATTGGTGAACATGGGCCAAGCACGTACACGCCGTAAGTGACGCTGTACGTGTGGGCCTGTATATAAGGTAGTGTAGAACACCATTTCCTTGTACGTGCTTTTCGTGGAGAGCGAGTGGGTGAATTCTGTACTTCTTGTCGTTTCACACGCGATTTACTTCACGGCGTTTCCAGTTCGTACTCCCTGTTACCTCTGACAGCTTTTTCTCTTTTTCCTCTTGTACTGGTTTACCTGGGCCTGTTCCCTCAAACAGTGTCCCCTTCTACTGTTGTCCTGTCTCCTCAGACAGCGTACACATCTTCTTTTGGCGGGGGTGTTGCCAACCAAACGCGCTCATTTTTCACGCTCTTTTACCTGGCAGACGGTGAGTCACGCACGTATCTAACTTCTGTGCTTGCCCCGTGTGTAGCCTACCCCTTCAGAGGTCATTCTAGGCTGCGTGTGACAGGCATACGTTCATTGTGTTACTGGATGCCACAGCGTAGTGCAGGGTTTTCCATCAGCACACGTGGTCTAGGAGGGGTATTGTGCACGTTCCTTAACTTTTCTGGGGTGCCTGTGCGTTGCGTGACCCGTCATCTTTCCCCAGGGGTGTCATATAGCCTTGCCACTGCACTAGGGTACGAATACCATCTGGTACCCAACCCCTTTGACACCCAATTGCCCAGGACAATTGTGCACACCGACTCCCATACGCACAATAACATCAGTGCCATGGTTGGGAGGCGTGCAAGCCGTAAGGGTGGCAAAGGTGGCCGAGCCACACGTGGTGGCCGTGGAGGATCCACTAGGGGACGTGGTTGTGACTTGCAGGGTGCCCCTGTCCCCCCCAGTCTGGAGGACCAGTCAGGGACACCCATGCCCCCCCTCCCCCCCCCCAGTTGAGGGTCATGTGGCTGATACCAACCCTGATCAGCCCTTGTCGGACCAGCCCATTGTGGCAGCAGACCTGTCCGAGGGTGATCCCATCGCTGACATCCAGGTCAGCAGGTCCACTGCACGTGCACCGGTGCACATTGGTGTCATCAGGGCACGCGCATCTATGCCAGATAGGTCATCTGCTGGCCCCCGTAGCCAGGGTGTGGCTCCATCCACCCCACCTCTCATACACCCTGCCAAGACTGTGTCGGTCCTAGTTCATGCACCTCAGATCAGGCCTGACCCCATCCCACTACCCCCAATGCCTGCACCTACTCCCATGCTGAGTGTGCAATCCCACACACCCAGTACTGAGTCCACCACGGCTCCTGCCCCTAGTGTCCACAGCGGCGTAGGACACTCTGGATCCCCACCCCCTTCCAAGCGCAAGAGGAAGAGTGCACGTCCGGCACAGGCTGATTCCCCAGGCACGGCTGCACAGTCCGGCCCATCAAGGAAGCCAAGCTTCACAGACGCCGAACTGAATGCACTTGTTCAGTATGTGTCAGATCATGATAGGGAAATGGTCATCGTTGCAGGGTCCAAGACCACACATGCCAGACGCCAGGCACACTGGCAGACCATTGCTGACAGAATAAGTGCCCTTGGAGTAGTGAGGCGCACAGCTAGTGATTGCCAGAAGCGCTGGAATGACCTTAAGCGCAGGGCAAAGGATAAGCTGGCCTCAAGTGATGCCGCAGCCTTGGTGACTGGAGGTGGGTCCCCAGCACAGGAAATAGAACTCACACCACACGAGTCCGTAGCTGGATCCTACGTCACCGAGGGACAACTCCAAGGTGTGGGAGATCTCCCTGATTACGAGGCATCATCCGGTGAGTGCACATGCATGTGTGTATTATCCATGTGCATGGTGTGTGTGTGAAGCATTCATGTTGGGTGCCTGTCAAGGGGGTGTGTGGCAGAGTTGATAGTGGCACCCATGTGCCTCATCCAGTATGTTCAGTGCAACACCATCTGCCCACAGCACTATCCCAACTGGCAACAGTGCACATATGGCCCTACACCATTGAAGTTGCCCTTGAATTGTCATTTTGTCACTACATTGTTGCTCATACTCCCCTGTCTATTCATCTGATGTCTTACATACCATTCCTATACTTTCCCCCAGCCAATCAAGTTTCATCTTCACATGCCTGACATGCAATGATACCACATGCTAATGCGTCCTCTGTATATAAATGCCAACCAACATGCTGTCATACTGTGGATGTTGCCTTGACATCCACCTCCTACCTGTGTGCTTTGGTACCGTCTGGTTTCGAGCCCCATTCCCTCACACTCCATGCTGCTCTTCATGGTCTATCTTCCCTGACTTCTACAGTTCAGACCATCGTGCCCTACTCACGACACCTGCTTGCTAACAGTCAAATGAGGGCACCCTGCCCTCCAATGCGACCCACCCTATTGCTGACAAGTGCATCTGAGCCTACTCAAAGCCAACTCTCACTGACATCTGCTCATACATGCCTTTGCCTGTCCCATAGACCCTTCACATGGTCCCTGTCCTCTCTCCTTGCTCCTCTTCCACCATCAATGGTGGGACCCGTTGGGGTGTACTCCTGGCCTCCTTCCAATCCTCAGAGGCCACAATTGATGTGCATGGTAATGGGAGCATCTCAGTCCAAGGCCCTTAGGCCAACCTCATTCTCCTTGGGAAATGCTAGCCACATCTCATCAACTTCCTTTCCTCTCCTGCTGTCCCCCCTCCTCTCTCCTCATCAATCCTGCACTGCCTCCCTGCACCCTCCCATGATCCTTCTCCGCCTCCCACTCCAACTCCTACACATGCTGCACCTCTGATCTCTAGCACTCCCCGTAAGTCCTCCAAGGCTGTCAACCTCCTCCACAATTACACTCCTTTCACTGCGGCTGCATCAGGCATTCCTCCGATATCTGTCACTTACATGAGGTTATGCACCTTGACATCCTTGGTCTCATGGAAACATGTCTGACGGCCAGCTCTGTCTGCATCCTTCACACACTCCTACCTGATGTTCAGGAGACCCTCTCCTTGGCCCGCCACTACTGTGCAGGGGGGGTGTGCCCTTGGCTTCCCTGAGGGTATTCCTGCCACTGTCACTCCTACTTAGACCTACTCCACTCTGGAATGGCTTGTGTGACGTCTCTCTCTACCACACCTTGACATTCACAAACTGTGCGTACTGTGTCTGGGAAAACTGGTCAAATGTACTACTTCCTTTCTGAGTGTCCTCACCTCTCCTCCTCACTCATGTCCCCAGACACAGAAATCCTCTTCCTTGGTGCTGTACGCATCCACCTGCATGCTTGTTGACCCCCCCACGTGACCTTTCTGTGACCTCAGCAACTCCCTCTCACCCTCTAGACTCCCGTCTGTCCCTACTCATTCTGCAGGGCACACTCTTGATGCTCTGATCTCATCTGACTTTCCCCTCTCCGTCCATCTCTACACTCCTCTCTCCTGGAGTGATCACATTCTCCTCTCCTCCCAGCTCACCCTCACCACCCCACAGGCAAAGCCACCCTCACCACTGTCACACACCTTCTTGGTATTCCAACCCATGAAGTGTGTGTCAGTCGAGGCTCATGCTGCCAAAATCTCCCCCCCAGCCAGCTCCCCCTTAGGCTCACTCCCATCCTGACAGGGCCCACTCCATGCTCCACTCTATGTCAGGTACACTGGATGTCTTTGCCACGGTCATGACCACCTGTCTGAAGCCCCATGCCAATGCAGAGTCCTGGCATGACTCGGATCTTGTGAACCCAGACCACAGGTGCCGGGTGGCAGAGAGGGAATGTCCTGCATCATGCTCATCCTCTGGCAAACTGGCCTGCCACATGCTCCAAAGGCAATAGCGCCTCACCCTTTTCACCAAGATGAGATCCCCAATCCAAGGGCACATATCTGCGGCATGTGACAACTCTGCAGGACACATAGAAATCTGCAAGGACCTTGCCGAGCCAGATGCAGTGTGTACCTCCCCTGTCCCCTCCGAGCCCACAGCACTGCATGATTGTCTCTGTACCCCTATAGGCCACCCCCCCCAGCACTTGTCTGCGCCTAACACCATCTGCCCTTGACGTTAAGTCCTACTTACCTTGTACAGCACTTCCAGCCGCCACTTCCCCTTGCACTTCATTGTGCCACCCACCCCTGCACTTGCGTGACATGAATGACACCAGCACCAGTAGGATTGTTGACTGGCATCCCCTACTGCCCCACCACCCCTCAGTGCTCCGCTGTACCTTCATACATTTCTGGACCGGTGCTTCACGAATGCTATATGATTCCTTTACAGGTGATGGGGAGGTGGAATCTCATTGTTTACTGCATTTTGTTGATGTAGACAAGGCACTGTGCATCGTGGCCAATTTGGACTAGCAGATCCATGTACAACATGTTAACTTATTGATGTGATGATGCAATGTCAGGACCAGAGTGGTTGAAATCCAAAAAAGTTGCCCTCCTCTCCCTCTTCACTTGGTGGCTATGTCACATGCCATGTGTGTGATGGCATGTGCCTTTGACATGGCAATCACCGGCCAATGTGTGATGGCAGTGCTAGGCAGCATGGTGAGCAGGCGTTGCTCTCCAATCTGTACATTGTATGCCCTGAGCCTCCCCTACAGACCCAGTGATGGTGAATGCATAGGAGGTCTCCCAGTCATGTGGGACATGTGTCGTAGAACTACTGCCTCTGTTGTTCATCAGCCCTTGTTGCATGCCATGGTGCTAATGCCTGTTTCCATTTTTCTCTTTCATGTCTTTGCAGGGGACGAAGCACTTGTTGATGCTGGGGATGTGGTGGTTGAGCCGTCCCAGGAGGGCAACCCGGGCCGACCTTCCACAAGTGAGGGACGTGGTGTGTTTGTGGGTGAAAACCCACAAGTGCTGCAGGTCGTGCTGTCGAGGGGTGTCTCTGGGGGTTCCTCCCCCGAGCAGTATTCAGGTGTAGACTCGGAGGATGACACCTATGTGCAGTCGCAGGTGAGTGTTCTTGGGAGAGAATCTCCTCTGTCCGACCCACCTGCAGCCGGGCCATTGCCCTCAATGGGGATGTCAGTGTCGGCAGCTCAGCCTCCGGTGGTTACGGATGCAGGGCCACACCACACAATCTCTGATCCTGTTCCTGGGGCTGCAGATCAGAGAGGGAATGCAGTCCTGCAGCCTGAGGCCTTGCCGGCACAGCAAGGCGCAGTCCGCCTTGCCCCAGGCAGGTGTGGTGCCCGTCAACGTGGTGGCCGTATGCCACCTGGCAATACCGCTTGGGAGCAATCCATCTACGGTATGGCCAACCAACAGGCAGCATCATCCGAGATGATTGCACAGGCCATGGATAGGGTGGCCACTTCCATTGTCCCCCCAGAAAGGCTGATGGAGCGACTGGAGCAGGCTACAGAGTCCATCTGCCAGGCACACAGGGAGGATATGTTGGCGTCCAACAAGGACAGGCGGGCGGCACTGGCGACTCTGCGGGAATCACTTTCCATGGAGTCCCAGCGCCACAGGGAAGGCCTGAGGGAAGAATTCCATCACCTCAGGTCGACCCTGTTAGAGCTTGAGGCTTCATCCCATAGAAGGACAGAGGAGCAGCTGGAGCGTCTGACACGGACGCTCTCGGCCGAGATGCAGGCAACTCGTGCGGAGGTCAGGTCATCCCGGAAGTTACTGCATGGGGACCTCCGCATGATTATAACCCAGAACCAGAACTACCAGACCCGCCTGCTTGCAGCCATGGAGGAGCAAACTCGTGCTTTGCGTGGGCTGCCTCCCATTGTCACACCATCTTCTGAGGCAGCTCCCCCACCTCCTGAGTCAGCTGCAGGGTCTGGCCAGAGCGATAGCGACTCATCTCCCACAACAGAGTAGCCGTGTGGGCCACGAGCCTATGGGGTGTTTTAGTTTCCCATGATCCACACAGGTGGATTGTGGCGTGCATCCTGTCCTCGGACCTCATAGGTGCCCCCCCCCCCCCGCCGGCCCTTTCATGGCCATTTTTTCTCAATTTTCTTTTTTCTTTTCCAAGAGTGTTGCCTTGTGTGGGTACCTGGGCATACACTGTATTGTGGCTGGGCACATGCAGGCTTGTCCTGAGTTTGGTTTCGATGCTTGGGTAGCAGACATCCACACCCCTCCTGCTTCCGTTTCCATGGGCTTGCAAAGGGTGTGCCCAAGTGACAGCAAATTACACGGTGACATTGGACTCCCATGAGCTGTTGGCCAGTCCATAGTCAATACTGTGTAGACATTCATAGTGTACATTGTTGTTGCACCTAACTATGCATGATGGTTTGATATGTGCCTCTACTTACATATGTTGCTCATGTTTTGCAGGTATTTCACACAGTTCTTCACACGGGCATACTCTCTGGAGTCAGACTACATGTCGGTAGATGTGCACTGACACTTTTGCGTGGCGCCATCACTGTACATCTGGACGGTGAGGACATACCAGCAGAATCAGGTAATGAGACTACCATTGATTACATGCATTGTGTCTTGTTTGGGTGGGCTTCAGGGTGGGTTGGTGTGTAATTTGATTGAAATTACTCTTACACAGGTGTGTAGTAGTGGCTCCAGCGCGGTTAGCTGTTCAAGTGCGGCTATGTTCCATTTGGGGCACTGCTATTTGTGACACCGGTGTCATGTTGTGATGGCCAGTTTGTTTGCTCTCACATACCATGACATGGTGTCCTCAGTGGCGGGACTGTGAAGGGAATGGGTGACATGGCAATGTTGTCATGTAGTGAATCGCCTGTGGCAATGCATATTTGATTGATGGAGTTGTGTCTTTTCGTTGTGATGCATTGCTGGTGTATGTGTAGGTAGGGGTGCACACATAGTGACACTTCCATGTTAACAATCTCAGGCTGATGTGTATCTGACAGTTTATTGTCAAGTAATTTTGTGACATTGTCAGGTAGTGTCATCATTGATTGTCAGATGGTATGTGCCAGAGCAGTGTGCACTAGCCAGCACTGTGATTCCTAGGTGAAGAAGTTGGCCACCAGTTGCGTACGGGCTGCCACCCCCCGTGCCCTTTCCCCTCCCATGCGCAGCGGGCGTGCATGTGGTTGTGGATGTGGGGGCACCACCATGTCCACGGGCAGGCCCCGGCGTGTTGCAACGTTGTGCAGGACACATGCTGCCACTATGATCCTGCACACTATTCGGGGAGCATATAACAGCTGCCCGCCAGAACGGTCAAGGGAGCGAAAGCGTGACTTCAGCACTCCGAATGTGCGCTCCACTATGCCCCGTGTTGCAATGTGGGCTGTGTTGTACCTTACCTCGGGTGGCGTGGTGGGGTTCCGGATTGGGGTCATCATGTGGGGGCTGATAGGGTAGGCACTGTCCCCTGCGGAGGTGGTGATGGGTATCATTAGTGGTGTTGTGTCATGACCCAGTATCTGACATGCATGCATGTGCAGTGGCATTCATGCTCACCAAGCAGCCATGTATCTCCATGCTGGCCAGCCTCTAGGTCCCGGCATAGGGTAGACATTCTGTAGATGAAGCTGTCGTGGGTGGACCCGGGATAGTTGGCATATACTGATGTGATTATTCCCTTGGCATTGCATACAACTTGCACGTTGATGGAATGCCAGTGCTTGCGGTTTCTATAGATGTGCTCTGTTGCCCTGGGTGGACGTAGAGCCACATGTGTGCAGTCAATTGCACCAAGCACTTTGGGGAATTGAGCCACACCATAGAATTCCTGGATGCACGTCCGCCTTTCTGCATGAGTCCTGGGGAGATATATGTGCCTGCGGACTGATGGCCGTGCAGTGATGATGTTCAAGACCTGGTGTAGGCAGCGTGACTGCGTGGCCTGTGACACACCACCCACTATGGCACTTGTCCGCTGAAAGGATCCAGTGGCCAAGAAGTGCAGTACATTCAGGACCTTCTGCAGGGGGCTGAGTGCTTGGGAGCACAGGGTGGGTGATGTGAGGTCATCCTCCCACTCACTGACCAGGTCCAGTATGATGTGTGCTGGAAACCTGTACCTCCCATACACCTGGTCATCAGGCATCCCGAATAGGCTGGTTCTGGGTGTGAATATTCTGGCCCTGACTCTCCTCCTCCTCCTCCTTTGGTAGCCCACTGCCACTGCTGCTAGGAACGGTATGTTCATCCTGGCATCTGGCTTGTTTATTGATAAGTGCGCAAATTAATGCCTTGCGCGTGTTCTAGGCGAGCGTGTGACCCTCGCACCCCTGGAATCTAGTTCCCACTCCAATAGCGTGTGGAAATTCCCACGCAGCAGGCATACAGGTGCGCTGACGTACTTGCGTGTGTAAGTGCCCGCGCACCCCTGAAATACACGTACATAGGCCAATGGCGTGTACGCGCACTTTCGGCCAATTACACGCGATGTAATACACGTACATAGGCCAATGGCGTGTACGCGCACTTTCGGCCAATTACACGCGATGAAATACACGTACATAGGCCAATCGCTTGTACGCGCACTTTTGGCCAATTACACGCGATGTAATACACGTACATAGGCCAATCGCGTGTACGCGCACTTTTGGCCAATTACACGCGATGACACTCTGACGTGCAGTATTTCCACGTGTGCTCCGTCATCACGTGCTGAGTGGGGAACGCCCGTGCGGATCACGTCAGACGCGCTTACGCGGTGAGGGACTCTGGTCCAATAGAATCGCGTATGCGTGCTGACGCACTTACGCGCTAAGGGCCTTTCCTCGGATTTCACGCTGACGTGCAGGAATTTCACGTGCCAAATCACTCCGTATCAAGCTGGCCACCCGAAAACACACGGAACACCACGCTCCTGCCCAGAAGGCCAAGTTACTGCCCCCCCAGTGCCCTGAGCAGCCTCCCACGTGCTATCTGCTGCTGCCTGCCTGCCTGCCTGCCTGCTGCCACCATGCCCTGCCATTTGGTGCCTGCACATCAGCCATCTGCAGGGGTCCAGTTGCTGTGTCCACCCCTGCTGGAACTGAAGACTCCCAACTGGGATTACATCTCTCCACAGCCCAGCCCCAGGACCCAGTTGCCCACCCACACCTGCCTCTGGGGTTGCCATGTCGGGCACTTCCACATCTGGCACCAGTGGCAACCCCAGGCCAGAGGGGCAGAGGGGCACCAGCTTCACTGCCACCGAAGTTGGTGTCCTGGTGGAGCATGTCCTGGGGCAGTATGATGCCCTCTTTGGATCGTCCCGCGCCAGCAAGGAAGGACGGGAGAGGATCTGGGCCGACTGTGTGGTTGCCATCAACGCGGAGGGGGTGGCAACCCGCAACGTCCAGAAGATCAAGAAGCGCTGGGAGGACTTGAGGTCCAGGACCCTTGTGAAGGCCCGGCGCCTCGTGGAGGGGGGCCGGGGCCGCATGAGTTCCATCCAGAAGAGGGTCCTGGAACGCGTACGCCCAGCGCTCCACGCCCAGGTCCTTGAGAGGGAGGCCCGTCTGGAGTTGAGCGGTAAGTGTGCAAGCATTACTGTGTGAGACAGGGCATGTTGCGGTGTGCTGGTTCTATGATACTTGCCTGTATGTGTGCCATGGGCCATGTATGCATGTATGTGTGCAGGGACATCATGGTAATGCATGTGCGACCAGTGATGTGTGACCCACATGGTTGTTGCATGTGTTGAAATGCGGCATGGGGAGCCCTATGCAGATTTAGGACATGAGAGCATTCCAGTCTCTGTACCTGGACATGGATGGGGGTGAAGGATGGGTGCTGATGCCAGGTACATATATGGTAGCCATGTCTGTGTGCCTGACCTGCGTGTCTGTGACTTGTGCATGCCATGGATGCATGACACATGTGTGTGACAATGCACAGATTCAGTGACGCACCCAACTTACCCTTGTTTCGCCTGTGTTCGTAGTGTTTGGGGCCAGATGGATGTAACTGAGGTGAAGTGTGTGCACGTGATATGCATGAGCCATGATGCATGTGAGTTACATATCATTGAATGTTTCAAGAGTCAATTGGACATGCATGGAAATGTGCATGGCATGCACCATGCCTGTTACTGTGTGTGTTTTGCCTGGACTGACCCATGTGTTGTGGAGGGACATGATGGAAGTGTACTTTGACAGGGGTGCTCATCTGCTATTGCTTCCTGTCTAGGGGACCATTTTACAGTAGCCTGATGCTTGTGTCCTTTGTCTCCCTCTACGCAGCGGCTAGTGAAGAAGAGGGCGGAGACGGCGCTGTGGAGCAAGGCGGCGGGGATGCCCCCACGGCTGCAGCGGAAGGGGTGGGTGAGCCCCCACAGGGGCCTGCTACGGCGGAAGACGGTGAGGAGCCATCCAGGTTGGTGGTTTGCACAGAGGAGGAGGAGGCCGACACTGGTGCACACATGGGGCCTGGTGGGAGCATCCCTGCTGGTGCAAGTGGTGCAGTCCAGGGCCAGGGGCAGGAGGCAGCACAGGTCACCGTGGAGGTGCCTGTGCATGTCGCTGTCCCTGACCCTGTGAGTGCACCACCATGCACCAGCAGGGATGCCCCGTCCCAGGCCCGTCCGCAGGTAGAGGGGATGTCCATGTCAACTGACTCCCCTCCACCTGCGGCCGTGGGAACCCCTGGCCGCGTGGAGCAGGTCCTGATTGGGGTCGCGATGCGCACGGCTGTGATTCGTGATGCCGTGCGTGCTTCCCGGGAGGAGCACGCACGTCATCACGAAGTGCACCGTGCCGACGTGGCCCAATTGGGATTGGCCATGTTCGGGGGGTTCCTGCATGTGTTTGCCAATCTGACGGCCCTCTCCTCCTCTGTGCAGGCTATCCACCGGTCGTTCTCCTTGCCGTCTTCCGGCCCAGATGCCACCATGGCCCCCTGTGGACCTGCCCCGACCAATGCAGCCAGCTCGGTGGGGATCCCATCCCTGCCACAGTTGGGAGTCGGAGGTCCAGCAGGGGTGGACAACACAGCAAGTGGACCCCAGCAGATGGAAGATGTGCCGGCATCATCGGGCAGGGCACGTGCACGACGGCGTCGGTGGTTACCATCAGCCTGGATGCCGTCGTGCTGGCAGAGGCAGTGGCGTCGGAGGCAGCAGCGGGCTCGACGTGGGAGGCATCATGGCTCAGGGCCATCAAGATCAGAGGGGCAGGCATCGGCCGGAGGGCAGGGCAACCCTGGCATGGCGGTGTGTTCCGTGTGGGAGGAGTTTGGCCAGCGGATAGGTGCGGAGCGGCAGCGGGCGGAAGAGGAGCGGCTCGCCATGGCCAGGGCGGAGATCTCCATGCGTCGGGCATTGAGGCGGGCTGAGTGCCTCGAGGAGGCTCGCAGGGATTTTGGTGAGCACATGGGGTTGTCCCTGCGAGACCTCGGGGCCAGGACAGAGTCCCGTCTCCAGGACATTGACATGGAGTTCGAGGATGCCCTGGCCAGCATCACCAAGTGAGCCGCAGGACTAGCCCGCTGCCTTTGTATATAGTTTTTTAGTTAGTTAGTGCTAGGTTTCCTTTATTTATTTTAATTATTTTGGACCACTCGGACAATGGCCACTTTTTTGTACATATTTTTTTTATAGTATTAGGTTTCATTTGTGGTGTTGGGCTCATGGACCCTGGAACATTCCTGTATATATTGTTATTTTTTGGGAGATACATTTTTTTATTTTCTTATTGTTTACACCATGACGTAATGGTTTTTCTTTGATTTCCTACTACATGGTTTTGCTTTGGACAAATGCTATTGATTTTTTAATCCTTTGTTTTTTTGGTTTATCATTTTTGTTCTCGGACATGGACCTTTTATTTACTTTGCAACATAGTTGTATGTTTTATTGGTTTACTTAATTTTTGTTTTTAATACATTTTTATATTATCTTACACTTGTGTTATTTTCTCTTTGGTTTCTTACATGTCATGATATGGGTTTTGACATTCACTTGCACCCATTGTGTATGTGTGTGTGACGGACATGTGTTCTTTTGCATACTTGCCTTTGGGGTTGTGTCATGTGATTGCATTCACTATGTGGGTGCATGCAATCCTTGCCTGGGTGTTTGTGCTGGGTATGCTGGCCATTACTGCCATGATTGTGTATCGTCAGGACCTGGGGCCAGGGGGACATGGGTGGGGGCCTGCTGGCAGGTTCCCCACAGTGCTGGGGGTGGGGGTGGTGGGAGACATGGGTGGGGGCCTGGTGGAGGGTGTCCCTGGGGGGTGGGGGGTGGGGGTGGTGGGAGACATGGGTGGGGGCCTGGTGGAGGGTGTCCCTGGTGGATGGGGGGTGGGGGTGGTGGGAGACATGGGTTGGACATGGGTGGGGGCCTGCTGGCAGGTTCCCCACAGTGCTGGGGGTGGGGGTGGTGGGAGACATGGGTGGGGGCCTGGTGGAGGGTGTCCCTGGTGGATGGGGGGTGGGGGTGGTGGGAGACATGGGTGGGGGCCTGGTGGAGGGTGTCCCTGGGGGGCGGGGGGTGGTGGGAGACATGGGTGGGGGCCTGGTGGAGGGTGTCCCTGGTGGATGGGGGGGTGGGGGTGGTGGGAGACATGGGTTGGACATGGGTGGGGGCCTGCTGGCAGGTTCCCCACAGTGCTGGGGGTGGGGGTGGTGGGAGACATGGGTGGGGGCCTGGTGGAGGGTGTCCCTGGTGGATGGGGGGTGGGGGTGGTGGGAGACATGGGTTGGACATGGGTGGGGGCCTGCTGGCAGGTTCCCCACAGTGCTGGGGGTGGGGGTGGTGGGAGACATGGGTGGGGGCCTGGTGGAGGGTGTCCCTGGTGGATGGGGGGTGGGGGTGGTGGGAGACATGGGTTGGACATGGGTGGGGGCCTGCTGGCAGGTTCCCCACAGTGCTGGGGGTGGGGGTGGTGGGAGACATGGGTGGGGGCCTGGTGGAGGGTGTCCCTGGTGGATGGGGGGTGGGGGTGGTGGGAGACATGGGTGGGGGCCTGGTGGAGGATGTCCCTGGGGGGTGGGGGGTGGGGGTGGTGGGAGACATGGGTGGGGGCCTGGTGGAGGGTGTCCCTGGTGGATGGGGGGTGGGGGTGGTGGGAGACATGGGTGGGGGCCTGGTGGAGGGTGTCCCTGGGGGGTGGGGGGTGGGGGTGGTGGGAGACATGGGTGGGGGCCTGGTGGAGGGTGTCCCTGGTGGATGGGGGGTGGGGGTGGTGGGAGACATGGGTTGGACATGGGTGGGGGCCTGCTGGCAGGTTCCCCACAGTGCTGGGGGTGGGGGGGTTGGGAGACATGGGTGGGGGCCTGGTGGAGGGTGTCCCTGGTGGATGGGGGGTGGGGGTGGTGGGAGACATGAGCAGGTGTGCAGGGTAGTTCCCTGTGGTGTGTGCTGCCTGCAGGGGCCGTGGAGGGTGTACAGGTAATGCCTGGGAGCACACAGCCAATTCGCGTGTGGAACTTCCCGCGCACCCCTGAAATCCACGTACCCGGCCATATCGCGTGTGGAACTTCCCGCGCACCCCTGAAATCCACTTAGCCGGCCATATCGCGTGTGGAACTTCCCGCGCACCCCTGAAATCCACGTACCCTGCCATATCGCGTGTGGAACTTCCCGCGCACCCCTGAAATCCACGTAGCCGGCCATATCGCGTGTGGAACTTCCCGCGCACCCCTGAAATCCACGTAGCCGGCCATATCGCGTGTGGAACTTCCCGCGCACCCCTGAAATCCACATACCCGGCCATATCGCGTGTGGAACTTCCCGCGCACCCCTGAAATCCACGTACCCGGCCATATCGCGTGTGCAACTTCCCGCGCACCCCTGCAATCCACGTACCCTGACTAATCGCGTGTGGAACTTCCCGCGCACCCCTGAAATCCACGTACCCGGACATATCGCGTGTGGAACTTCCCGCGCACCCCTGAAATCCACGTACCCGGCCATATCGCGTGTGGAACTTCCCGCGCACCCCTGAAATCCACGTACCCGGCCATATCGCGTGTGCAACTTCCCGCGCACCCCTGCAATCCACGTACCCTGACTAATCGCGTGTGGAACTTCCAGCGCACCCCTGAAATCCACGTACCCGGCCATATCGCGTGTGGAACTTCCCGCGCACCCCTGCAATCCACGTACCCTGACTAATCGCGTGTGGAACTTCCCGCGCACCCCTGAAATCCACGTACCCGGACATATCGCGTGTGGGACTTCCCGCGCACCCCTGCAATCCACGTACCCTGACTAATCGCGTGTGGAACTTCCCGCGCACCCCTGAAATCCACGTACCCGGACATATCGCGTGTGCAACTTCCCGCGCACCCCTGCAATCCACGTACCCTGACTAATCGCGTGTGGAACTTCCCGCGCACCCCTGAAATCCACGTACCCGGCCATATCGCGTGTGCAACTTCCCGCGCACCCCGGTATACACGCACACGTTTATTTTTTCTCTCAGCGCGTGTCTGTGTTTGTGGGTACCCCTTTGTACGTCATTTGTCCTGGAGGGCCACAGTATTGGACATTGATCATGTCTGTATATAGGTGCTATTTGTTGGCGCACCTTTTAGCGCACATTTCTTGCAGGCGCAGAGACGCTACCGCCTGCTTTCTTGTGGCGGTCGTGTTTGTGCCTGTTTGTGCCTGTGCGCTGCTTTGTGCGTGCGCTTTTTTGCCCTATTCTATTCCATGAATACGTGTTGTATGCGAGCGTGTGGGCGTTCCGCGCACTTGCCTCCTAAACTTTCCCTGTGCCGCCCACATTCTTCCCCATTCCGAGTGTTGTGCCCCATTTTATTCCCCATTCCGAGTGTCCCGCCCTGTGTTCCGCCTACTTTAGAGCTGTGCGCTGCGCTCGGAGTGATAGCGCAGTGGCCGTGGCGCACGACGTTGGTTGACCTGTGCGCCGGCCTGCGCCGCGCGCTTTTTCAGCGCACGTCCTCTGCTTTTCTTGCGCACGGACTTCCATGAATCTACGTGCGCTGGTTTCCCTGCGCTTTTCGCTAATTTTCGGCGCAGCGCACGTATTGGCCCCTCTGCGCCGGGATTTTCGGCGCACATTTATTCCATGAATCGGCCTGACAATTTGAAGTTGAGGAAAGTGAGTGAGTTGGTTTATGGGTGTGATGTTAGGGTGAATTGTTTTATGTTGTAAGTCCTTCCTCCATTTTAATTCTTTCATGGTTAGTCCAAGCAGATCTTCCTGTAGGCATGAAAGGACAGCAGCATAGTCAAAGTTGTTGCATTCGAAAGAAAAGAGAAAGTGCAGTGTAGGAAAACACCACCCTTATCCAGTGCTCGAGCAGAGGAGGTGTATTAAAGAGGGAACCATGGCTTTGTGTTCTTATTATTGATAATATGCTATCTTTGTGTAAGAGTGATTAATCTAGGTTTATGGTGAGGTTTATTGTAGTGTGAGTGAGGAAGAGGTGAATTATTTTTGATGAATTTGGCGGTAACCATCCTGGAAAAACCGTCAGGTTGCCGCCGGACCTGGAATCAATCACCAGCTCCGCACTTGCCGGAATTACTGGGGCATTACAGCCCGGTCCGGTAATTCCAAAGCCGGCATTCCGTTAGTCCCCATTCCCATGGAGTCCCATACTGTGGAAACACTGGCACCCTAATTAACGGTGCTAGTGTTCCATTTCCATCAGCAGGTGGGTGGCATTACTCCTGCCAGGTCAGGCCTGGCAGGAGTAAGGCCACCCACCTGCAGAACTCGTACTCTGCCGGTCCGGAGACAACAGTGGTGGCGGGATTACCACCACTGTTGTTTCTGGACCGGCAGACTCTGAATGAGGCCCATTGTCTTTTGTTGGGGAATATTTTGCATTTTTTGACAAGTCGCAGGTTCGGCCTGTCCTTAGATTTGTCATTTTTTCTTTTTCTTTTTTTTCTGCTTGATCATTTGTGGCAGTCGCTTCCAAATTATAAGGACATTTTCTTTTAAATATCAGAGAGAATGGGTAAAAGAAACTAAGGGCAGAATGTTTAAACCATGGGCTGAGAAAGGTACACATGATGCAGGGATGTTGGACAGTTTGTGTACCTTTTTATCAATAAGGTATAACGGTAAGAAATCAGAGAAGAGGCAGAGCATTTTAGAATTGTAGAGTATGTTTGAGGAGACAGGAAAGGCCCAGGAAGGTAAGATGGGAAAAGGGGAGCAAATTAAGTAGGGTGTAGAGACCCTGATGCCCCCACCACCATATGTATTCTTTCCCTTATCACCAGCTGCGGGATATACTAATCCCCAGTATTTGCCACTGTCGTTTTAATCCTCCATTCTAGCAAATTCAAGGAGGAGGCAAGCAACATCTCTGAGGTTGCGAGAATAGAAGAAAGAATACGACCAGTGGTGGAGAAGCAAGAGCGCATACATTTGGAGGAAGCACTGCATCAGGTGAAAGGGAGAGAGGGTACAAGCAAGACGGCAAGGAAGAGAGGAGCAGGGAGAAGGAGAGAGGCGGGTAGCAGGAATAGGATTGGATCAGTGGCGATTGGGACAGTTCCTTTTTAAAGTTCACAGTGCTGATATAACAGACCTCAAGGTGGACTTCTCTCAGGGAGATATGTCCTTAGAAGTGGAACTTGAGACATAAGTCCCAGAAACTGAGCACTGTGGAAGAGCGGCCCAAAATTTGGGACAGACAGAGGAGATAAGGAATGTAGGGAAGGAAGATGAAGAGGAATGGGAATCAGAGGGAGAACCGGCTACTCCAGCACCTGAAGTATCATTTTGGGAAATCGCCCCATGAGGATTTAGGGCACGCTGTGGTACTCATATAGCAATAGTGAAATATAAAGGGGTAACAGGGACAACCCCAGTAAAAGTACTGGGAAGACAGTTTCCATTGTTACAGAATGGGTTGGGGAGAGCACAATATGTCCTTTGGCCGCATATTGATCAGAATAATCTTATGAAGTCACTAACCTCGCTCACTGCAGGGGCAGGGAAGTGGATATTTTCATTAGAAAGCAAACAGCGGGTGTTTTGTTGGCCGCGGGAGATATGAAATACTTGCTTCCCGCCCTTGTAGCAGAACAAGCAGATGACATTTTTGAGGAAATCGGGGTATTCAGGGGTACTGCTAAACACAGATAACCACAATGGTTCATCCTTTTAACACGTGCAGGGTAAATGTGTGGGCAACTTTAAGAGCTATGTATCATGACACTGCAGATATTAATTCAATCATGGCTAGGACCGTGAAGGCGGATCATGATCCCGCTGCATATACAAAACAGATTCAAGAGATGTGGAGAGTAGAGACGTGGGAAGCATGGAATAAAACATGGCTATCATATGTTAAACAGAGGACTCCCCAAGGAGATACAGCAAGATTTGTATAAAGTTGTAGGAATAGAAGAAAAGGGTTGCTGAGAAATTCAATTGCATATAGTGCACCATTGTAAAAGGAGGCAGGAGAAAGAAAAATAAGTAGTGGAGCAGGCGCAGAAAGCGGAGGCTAAATTGATTCAAAAGAAATTGGCTAAAATAAGTTTAGAAGGAGCTATGATTACAAGCTCCACCGAAGGGCAACAGAGACAGCAGGAACAACTTGGATCAAATATGGCACAATGGTCGATGGATGGATATGCTCTTGATTTCAGATACATGGGAGGATTTTCAAGGGGCAGAGGACGTTTTCAGAGGGGAGACAGAGGTGCATTTGTAGGATTTAGAGGAATGAGGCCCAGTGACGTCTTTATGGGAGGACATACGTGGCTCATCCCCTCGGCTCTTATCCTGGGATCCTTGTATGGGGGCCCCTGATGGTCCCCTTGGAGGGGGGCCCCCACCTGTCCTTCACTTTGGAGTTGGAATTATGTGTGTTCATCATAATTATCACTTCACTATTGGTGGTTCGGCACAGCATATGTGCTGAGTCAAAGAGAGTGAGACACATGCCTGCCTGCAGGCTGCAGCTTGCAGAACCCCTGGCGAAAAAAGAAAAGCTTCAATAATATAATTGGACAAGTGAAGTCTCTGAATTCTGTCGGCTCTGTGCTCCCCGACCGGCATTTTAAGAATACCAATTACAGCTCTAATTTTACAGGCCACATGATCATTCCTAGTGCTAGTGTGACTGGCTGAAGCCTGGGCTGGAACAATTTTGACAAGAAAAAAACATTTCGATTGATGAGCCATATGATATGATATGGCATTTATAACACGCCTATACACAAGTGTTTCAAGGCACGACGAGGCAAGGGAGGGGAACAGAGGGAAGACAGAGACAACGACCTTACTAGGCCAAGTGAAATTGAGATCGCGCAAGTGCAGGGGAGGGGAGAAAGGGAAAAAGTGTGAGAGAGAAGGGGGAGGGCAAGTGCAGTACATAGGATAAACAGAAAATAGATAAAAACAATAAATAGTAATAAATAAGAAGTGCAGATATCAGGTGCCACGTGCTGGTACGGGGCTGTAGGGATACAGAAACAGCCCCAGAGTGCAAGGGTTGCCAGGGTGGTAGTGCAGGTGAGCAACTTGCAGGGAGAGGGACCTGGGCCCCAGAACAGAGGGTAGCCAGGTGACCAGTGCAGTTTCAGTTTCAGCCAGGAGTTCAGCAGGGGAGAGGAGGAGAGAAAGCAGAAGCAAAGAGGAAGGTCTTGAGGTGCTTTTGGAACCAGAGATGGTTCTCCTCAATTTTCAGAGCGGCAGGGAGGCTATTCCAGAGGGATGCTCCAGCCGAAGAAAGAGATCTACCACCAACTCATTGCTTGGAGAAGCAACTGACCGTGAGGGAGTTGGAGGCGGATGAGCGAAGAGCTTGAGAAGGAAGATATTTAGGAACAGAGATCTGAAGGTATTGAGGCCGCAGAAGGCCTTGTGGACAATGCAGAGGGTTTTGAACGTAATCATCATAGCCACTGGGAGCCAGTGCAGAGATTTCAGTCCTGGGGAGATACAATCCCTGGGCTTGAGGCCAAGGACAAGTTTCGCAGTCCTCTTTTGGATGAGTTGCAGAGAGTAGAGGCAGGCAGATTTAGAAAGAGGCTGTTGCAGTAGTCCAGCCTAGAGAGAACCAGAGCAATGGAGACAGTGATCTTCTGGGGGAAGGAGAGGAAAGGAAGAATACATGTGCTGTCCTGGCTCTGATCCTACAACACATCAACCAATCAGGAACCATAAACCTGTTGCCATGCAGCTTCTGTTAGCTAATGGCATTCAGTCAGCCTCTGACTTGTTCTGGGTGTGTCTTCAAGGCTCTTTCCTTCCACAACGTACAAAAGAGTCAAGCTAGGCGCAAAGCCACATGTGCTAAGCTCTTCTTCTGAAGAGGAGGCCTAGTCCTAAATCAACTTAAGGTCTACTTTCAGACCACTGTGGCTTGCAGCAGCTGCTTATCCCCTGGGGGCTCCCTGGCCTGCTTGAGAAAGTCTGCTGAACCCAGAGCTCTGCTTCTGCTCTGCTGCCCGCAGTGCCCGGTAAAGTAGCCATGCATGCATGCATGCAGCAGTTAATAATTTCTGCAATCAGATGTTTGGTCCATAGTAGTGACTATCCTACGATTGCACATTCTGTCTATAGCAATTAACTTTGTTTCCTTTTTTTACATGACTTAATAAAGTGAACTTACTTTATAGCGTGCTGACTGTTCATGTAACGCAATCTTTAACATAAGTTCTTAAGCTAAAGCGTAATTTGTTTTAAAGCTAGCAGACTCCAATGGCTCCTTTTTCTGACAGTTCTCATTTTTAAAAAGTGTTTTACTGAAATAGCCATAGATGATATCAGTTAAAGTAATAGGTTGCCCCTACAGACATGATAATCACAGCCTGATAACATTATACCCGTTCCTACTGTAACAATTGCACTTGTATTGTTGTACAGTTCTATTATGCACATTTTATATCTGCTGGTATCTTCCAAGACAAGACAATGTACACTTGTCTTATATTAAACGGCACAGGCTATTAATATCCCTGCAACCACTTGCATGTAGTAATCGAAGCGCCTCCTTCAAACATCCCTGCAACCACCTGCATGCAGTAATCTACACTCCTCCTACAAAAAGATGTTGGCGTTGCATCAGTGTGTGTACACACACACTTCTCTCTCTCTCTCCCCCTCTCTCTCTCAACTCAATGGGGGACGTGGGTCCTAATCTATGCAGTTTTAATAAGACATGTTAATTTAGTAATTGTTATTGACCCCTATGAAGATGAAATTACTTAATTCTACTAAAGGCAAGCATATGCCACCCGGAGCAATCAGGAGCAGGCCCTGGACTCCCCGGGTACTGGAGATTTCCCAGGCGTTTGGGCTTGTCCTGGGATGTACACAGAAACCACCAGCCACAGCGGAGGAGGCACACTTCAAACAAAGGGCTTAGGTTACCTGCTGCGACCAGGTTCCTGCTCCCCAGCCACGAGCGTGAGTGACCCCCTCCTCTTAGAAGCGTTGTCCTGTAATGAGAAACCTGCAGAGCCTCATCTGCCTGTCCAGGTACTGCTCCCCACTCCCAGACAACCAGAGCTGTCACTTCACACGCTCCATCTCCTCTGGAACAATGGGGTCTCCCCCCCCCCCCACCGCCAAAGGGGGCTTTAAGCTGCAGGTATTCCCAGCGCCATCACCACAGCATTACTCATGGCCTGGTGGGATTTCCTGAGTCACCCGGGCGCATTTAAAAACAAAAGGGCACCATTAGCCCCCCACCACGGCAGCTCGGGGGAGTCTTTGAAGGGCTCCCCCGAGCTGGCATAGTGGCAGAAGGCGCGGCAGGCGCCCCTTTGTCATTAAATGCACCCGCGGCAGCGGAGCGCATTTAATAACAATAGGGTGCTGATGCGCCCTATTCACATCATTACCTCCTGGTAAAAAAATAAAAAAGTGGCACATACTGGCCCGCCACCCCTCTGCCCCCTGTTGACCAGGGACGCGAGGGGAGGGGGGGTGCCAATTCACCCAGGGCGCTGCTGCCCCTAACACCGGCCCTGCCTGGGTGTGTGTTTGTGCATGGGTAGATTCTTTATAAAGAAAGCAGGGGTCTGATCAGAAACTCATGGCAGGTGGGGGAGGGCTCAGGCCAGGGCTGGGTGGAGGTCGCATAACCAATGTGTCAACCACACTCCAGCTAGAGCCACATAATGTGAAAGCAGTTCCGAAATAAAATGTGACCAAGCACACAGTCATATTTCACAGCTGTACCTTAGCGGGGAGCAGTTCGAGGTTCCCTTATCTTGGGGTGCTGCTCCTTTCAGGACGCATGGGGGTGCATCATGAACAGCAATCTGATATCTGGGGCATGCGTTTAATACATTGGCTGGCAGAGGTCGACTGCACAGCGAGGGAACTCCTATGCATTATACCACAGAGCACTGGGAAACACTACTCTACCTCCCGCTATACCCTTATATGGGGCAGAGACGGTGCTTAAAGATGACTGCGCTTCACTGCCCTTTGGCTGTCAGTAAATGGCTTTGCTGCAAGCCTGGGGTCTATTATTGCACCTAAACCTGGAAATGGCTGGTTCAGCTGCTCATGTTTGGAGTACGCCAGCTGATGCTGGTGGCGAGCAGGGGGTTTGGGATACTGATGGGCATCTAAGATCAACAGTGAGGTGGGCATGCCCATGCCCTGAGCTGAGTTCATAAAGGGGTCCAGAGAATGAAAAATCCCTCTAGGGTGGCATAGGACATATGGATGTTACACTGTTCACCTCCAGCATTTGAGCTCCCCTGTCACACTCTTGCCTCATTTGCTAATACGTGGGGCACATCTGACTGGTGCCATCTCTACTGTTCCTGTAGAAATTAGTCTTCAGCCCTAAATCTGAGTTTGAAATCACAAGGTCTCAATGAGATCAGTTTCCTTATGTTTATTGAATTTTGAGAAATAAAGCCCCTTATCTGTGGTCTAGTTTCACTGTTAATTGACATTCTAATAAAAGTCTACTCTGCTTCAAAGGGTAAAACAGGGCTGGACCTTTTCAACGTGGCTGATCAGATGAGGCTGATATATTGAAGTTGTTCACACTTCAGCAAAAAGAAATCATTGGTGAGGCTGAAAGTGTAACTGCTGAAACTAGCCTGGTATTGCCATACTGGACAAGCGACAGGGTTTTAGCAGTGTCACTAGTGCACTAAACTAAAGCAGTGTGAAAGAGCAGTGCATCTGACTGTCAATGGATGTCACTGCACGTTAGCAGCACACCAGAGCTATATGGGCTTCTAGGTGCTCTCACTGCCTCAGTACTACATGATGCAGAGTAACAACAGTACTAACGTTCCGCCTAAGATGCATTGAGCTTAAGGATTTGCTGCTGCCACATCGGTATGTCAGTGCAGGAGCTTAGCACTAAGTGCCCGGGGTGCACTTCATCATCTTGTACTCAGTCAGCGGCTCCCATGCGCTCCTAAATTTCACACAGCATTGCTCCTCGTACCAGTATCTTTGAGGGTGGGGGCTTCCTCTGCAAAAACCAAACAAGCATTGGCAATGTGAAAGAACCACACCTAAATGGTAAGTGGTTCTCTGGTTCTTTATTAACGGGCCTGCAGGGATGAATGATGCAACATATCCGCAGGCCAGCAACCGTCCCTCCTCGATCTCCCGAGTCTTCCAAGTTGCATTGTGTAAGACTCGGGAGATAGAATGCAACACATCTCCCCCTTAACAATCACCCATAATTAACCTTTAAACCCAAAGAAACAGGTGTTAGGAACTTGGACACATAGGGGAAAGGGACATTTTAACATTCACCCATTGGTGATCATGAATACAATCAGAACTAAAATACTTTTTAAGGTAACAACTGTAAAATTCTAACTGTTGTCACAAATTTATGTGATTAGATAATTCACGCACAACATTCTACAACCACTTAGGTTCTCTTCTCAATCTCTTCGAAGAACTCAACATCCTCGGAATTTGTGTCTACTGACACCCCATATTGACCTTCCACACATTTTGCCAATGTACACATCCACCACAGATCCCCTCCTTCCACAATCAGCACACCATTACGAACAGCAGAGATTCTTTTTGGACCAATAAATGTACTTTCAATGCGTTTGTGGGTGAACCTAGGATTCTGAACCAACACACAATATCCAACTTTCCAATTTTGCTCCTTCACTCCCTTTTCCCCATCAAATATTTCCTTGGCATCCCTTTGACTCTTCCTTATGCAATCCATTATTGCTTCCCTATTCACCTCTACAAAACTAAACCACCCCGGGCACAATTTGGTACCTGGCCCCTCTCCTTTTTAGTTAAACAAATGGCAAAGTTTTTGTTACTGGATGTGGTGTGGCGAGGTAACCCCACATAATGTGGTTTAGGACTTCTTTCTGTGGCAACCCTGATCTCAACCTTCCTTTCCTCTATCTCACTCTACACGTGTGGTGTTCCCCAGGGTTCTAACCTCTCTCCCTGTCTGTTCAACCAATACCTGGCACCCCTCGCCCACCTCATTGCGGCTCTCTGCTCCAATTTTCAGTGGTATGCGGATGACATTCAGCTAGTTTTAAGGCTCCCCTCTGCCACTTCTTCTCCCTCTCTCATCTCTGACTGTCTTTCTGCAATCCAGAAGTGGTGTGCCACCAATTACCTCTGCCTTAATGCCAGTAAGACAGAGAACTTCCTCATCAGCACTCCTGCACCTTCCTTTCCTGTCACTCTCTGGCCGGTCTCCCTTGGCCCGCTCCTTGAGCCTACCTGTGAAGCTAAGAACCTCAGGGTCATCTTTCACTCCACATTTTCATTTTCTCCTCACATCTCTGACGTCTCTAATAAGTGAAACTACCAGCTGCACCTCTTCAGAGGTATTCTTCCTTTCCTCACCTTCCCCCAGAAGCTCAGTCTCTAGAGCTCTGGTTCTCTCTAGGCTGGACTACTGCAAAAGCCTATTCCTAAATCTGCCTGCCTCTACTCTCCGCCCTCTGCAACTCATCCAGAACCAGACTGCAAGACTTGTCCTTGGCCTCAAGCGCAAGAATCGTATCTCTCCAGACCTGAAATTCTTCACTGGCTCCCAGTGGCTGCAAGGATCAAGTTCAAGAACCTTTGCATTATCCACAAGGCCTTCTGGGGCCTGGGAACACAATACCTTCAACTCACCCTTCAGAAATACCTTCCTACTCAAGGTCTTTGCTCCTCCACCCCCAACTCCCTCAGGGTCAGTCGCTTCTCCAAGCAACGAGTTGAGGGTAGATCTCTTTCCTCAGCTGGGGCCTCCCTCTGGAACAGCCTCCCTGCCCAACTGCAACTCGAGGGCAACCATATTTGGTTCTAGAAGCACCTCAAGACCTTCCTCTTTGCTTCTGCCTTGTCTCTTCCTCTCCCTCGCTGATTTCTGTCTGTTTTGGCACAAGGCACCTGGCACCCTCTGATTTCAGACACAGGTCCCTGCCCACCCAGTTGCACGCACACCCGCAGTGCCCCGTGGCAACCCTTGCACTTGAGTCTGTATCTGCAACCCTACAGCCCCTTTCCTGCACTTATCAGACACCTGCTGTCTGCGCCTTATTCTTTCACTTGCCACCTGATGGCCACACTACCTGTTGTTGCTCACTTGTTCAGCACTTTCCACTCCTCCCTGTCCGCTTGCACTTTCTCCCCTCGCTCCCCCCTGCACTTGGGCATTCTGAATGTCACTGGGCCTAGTAATATCGTTGTTTTGTTTCCTCCCTTGCCTCGTAGCGCCCTGAAACACTTGTGTATGGGTGCGATATAAATAAAATATCATATCATATCATAACTGAATTCCACCTTTAATGAATCTATTAGCTCTTTCTAACAATCTATTTGCCCTTGGGTGACATGATGCCGTACAGGTATGCTTAATGGCATAACTGTCTAAAAATGTTTTCATGAATTTCGAAACAAATTGAATACCATTGTCAGTAACAATTTCTGTGGGAAAAACTTCTCTCAAAGAAACCCTCTCCAAAAATGTCACCATTTCTCTCACCGTCACTTCCAAGACTGCACTCCATTCCACCCATTTGGTGTGAAAATCTACTAACACAACCAAGAATTTCAATCCATCACCTAATCCATGTACAGGACCCATTATATCACTTTTTTCAAGGGTGATCAGGGACAAAATTGTGAATGAGCGGGGTTGCACGTACAACCTTGGTCGTATCACTTAAACAACAAGGCCTAAAATTTCTAGCATACCTTTCCACCAAAGTATTCCTTCCAGTCTACTCTTTGTACCACTCACCCCTAAATGTCCCTGATGGGCTCTTTCCACTAAATGAGTTCTGAGTTTCTCTGGAGGGACAATAAACAACCCTCTCCTGAGCCTTCCATCAATGACACTCAATTCATCTTTTACTTCCCACCTAACTTCAAACCTTTTATCTAAAATGTCTTTATTGGGCTAACCTAAAACAGTCCACTTGCTAATAATCTTCATGTCCTCATCAAGATTTTCACAATTTTCCCATTCCATTTGCTCCATACTGCCTATCTTTAAATTGTTTTTAATGACCTCTTCCCGCCAATTACCACCCACTTCTTCATCTAGTGCAGCGGTATTCAAACTGTGGGTAGCAACCGCCCGGGGGGCCATGGCCTCATGTCTAGAGGGTGCACCCACAGTCTGAAATAAAAAAAGAATATCCTTTTGGATTTTTTTTCAGTCTAGAATCTAGAGTGGAGATAAGTGTCTTTCAAACTGTGGGGTGCGCCCACCCAATTGGAGCGTCGCGCCATACCTGGGGGTGGGGGGCTAGTCTCGCAGCTTGAATAACAATTAGCTGCTCAGTGGCCTCAGCGTAAGGTGCGACTTTCACGTAATAAACACAGCATGAAAGAACTTCCATGCTGTGTTTATTTTTCTGTCGGCATGGATGCAAGGAAGACAATGTCACCTCTGCCCCCCTCTCTCCATGCCATGGATGTCTGCCATAAGTGGCCAAGAAGACAGAAAATAGCAGGGACAGGAGGACATACAGCCACAGCTAAAGGACATGAGGTTGGAAGAGAGGCAGAAAGGCACAGAATGGGGAGCAGTTTAGAGGGGTGAGACAAAGGATGAAACAAGACGGCCAGTTAACAGGACTGGCAGAGGAAGAATGGAAGCCAGAGGAAAAAGGCAGAACAGGAGGGAAAAAAGGCTGCATGATAACAGAATAGAGGGACACAATTTGGGTGTCGAAATGAAAGAACAGGATTGAAGAAAGCGCTTCAAAAGACGTGAAACTGAAAAATGGATGGCTCTCCGAATCAGCTGACATAGCTTCATCCTTCAGAAGAACACATTATTATACTTGGTAAAGGAGAGGGAGGGAAGGATAGGAGGGAGAGTTATGATAGCAGAGAGGGGCAGGATGACACGGAGGGAGAGCATAGAGGGGGGCAGACTAGGAGGAAGACAGAGACATACTATGCAAGGGAGCGACAGACAAGTAGGGAGGTACTAACTGTGGTAGAATAAGAGGAAGGCATCAAACAGGAAGAGAGACAGAATAAGAATAGCAGGGAGAGACACAGAGTTGGGGAGAGACAATGCTAGGGACAGATTAGGACAGGATAGGAGGGAGACACAAAAAAGGAGGCAGAGGCAGACTAGGAAGGAGAGACAGAATAAGAGGGAGAAACTAAAGAGGAATAGACAGACGAGGAATAAGAGACAGAATAAGAGGAAGTCACAAAATACAAGAGAGAGACATATTAGTACAGAAGAAGAGGGAGACACATAACAGGAGGGAAAGACAGACCAGGACAGGTTTGGAGGGTGAGGCAGACTAGAAGGGAGATACAAAATAGGACAGAGTAGGAGGGAGAGAAAAACTAGGAGAGAGAGAGACTAGAATAGAATTGGAATGAGACATAGGGCCTCATTACGAGGCTGGCGTCTGTGGGATGAACGGTGCCGGTAGGGGACCAGCACCGTTCATTCCGGGTCGCCACATTACGAGGTCTGCAGCGGCCAGACCAGACATGCAGAGCAGGACCTGCTAGCAGTACAGGATGCTAACAATGGGCCCGTCATTAAAGGTCCCGTTGTTAGCCACCTCTCCATTCCCATTGAGCCCTATGGGGGCTCCAATGGGAATGGGACGTACCGGGCCCTCCAAGGTCGAAATGGTGCGTTAAGTCCCCTTTTGCAGGACCTGGACCCGAGTTTGGGGGTAGCCATGCCGCTAAAAATGCCATGGCTACCTCCAAGCTCATAATGAGGCCCATAGACTCAGACAGATTTGGATGGAGGGGCAGACTAGGTGGAAGATACATAGTAGAGTGGAGGAGGGAATCCTGAGACTGTGATGGGAGCAGGTGGAGGAGCCCAGGCACTATTCTTGGAGCTGGGTGTGGCGTCAGCGCGCAATAGTTCATAGCCATTTTTGGGGGGTCCCGGCCTGCCCCCATTTTACTGAAGGGGAATCAGGCAAAAAAAGTGTGAAGACCACTGATCTAGTGCCACAGCCATTCATGACAGACAATCAGCAACCACGTTTCAATTCCTTGGTAGAGAACAAACCTTGAAATCATAAAATTGAAATCCTAAGTAGCATCTACAAATTCTTGGTGATCCCGCACCCCAGTTTCAACATTCAAACATTTGCACCAAGGGCTTGTGATCTGATCTGACTATGAATTCCCTGCCCCACAAAAATATTTGAAATGTATTATTGCCCAAAACATTGCCAATGCTTCCCTTTCAATGACAGAATAGTTCTTTTCAGCTCCTTTCAGTGTCCTTGATTTGAACGTTATCACCCATTCTTCCTTATTTGTATCATAATGAGTGAGAGTCGCTCCTATACCCAAAACACTTGCATGCACTGTCAGAACACACTTGTTCCTTGGACAACATTTTTCTATCAGAGGTGCTTTCACAAAGTCTTCTTTTATTCTTTGAATTGCATCTTCGCATTCCTTTGACCAATTAAACTTGACTCCTTTCTTGAGCAAAGATCTCAGTGGCGTGGATATGACGGCACAATTTCTCACATGCTTGTTGCAATACTCAGCCAACCCTAAAAATGATCTTAGTTGGTCCTTGTCAATGGGATTAGGAGCTATGTCAATAGCCTCCACCAGACTCAACTTTGGACTGATTCCCTTCCCTGAAATACTATGTGCCAGATAGTCAACACTCTCCTATTTTACATTTCTTCCTTTGGACCGTCGATCCTGCTGCCTTCAACCTGTTCAAGACCATCCTTAAGAGTTCCTCATGTCTCTCCAGTGATTCTGCATGAATCAAAATGTCATCCTGAACACAATTATGTTAGGCACTCCCTCTAACACCTTCTCCATCACTCTCTGGGATACTGCCGCTGCTGAAGCCAATCCAAAAGGCATACAACATTATTTGAATGTCCCTTCAGTTGTGACAAAAGCAGTTAGTTGTTGACATTCACTAGTGACAGGTACTTGATGATACTCAGAGGACAAATCAATCAACAAGAATATTTTGGAGTTAACTGTGCTTCTGAAACGATAGGCAAAGAGTGACGATCCACCCAATTTCTGTTCAAGTCTCTTAAATCCACACAAAGTCTTATGCTGCCATTGGGTTTTGCCACTAGCACCACCGGAGACAACCATTCATAGCTTTCAATTTGTTCAATTTTACCTTTTTGAAGTAACACTTCCAGTTCTTTTAACCTTTCACTTAACTGCTGTGGAACTGACCTCACTTTATGTACTTTAGGTAACACTTCTTCCTTGAGCCGAATGTAATGTTTGAAATCCTTTAGTTTACCTAAGTGCTCCGAGAATACCTCTGTGAATTCTCTTTCCCATTTGTCTCCCATTTCAGCTACAGTTGTCGGTGTGGGCGCATTCGCCTGGATGCGAATTCCCAGGTTGTACTGTTCCTCC
This sequence comes from Ambystoma mexicanum, assembly GCF_040938575.1. Lineage (NCBI taxonomy): Eukaryota > Metazoa > Chordata > Amphibia > Caudata > Ambystomatidae > Ambystoma > Ambystoma mexicanum. The sequence goes on from NC_090935.1 coordinate 1,525,205,183, forward strand.
CAACCTAACAGCGACAACCCCTATTTAGTGCCGTACACCTCTGCAGTACAACTTCTGCCCTTGTATTTGATGATGGCTGAGAATTTTCCCATGAACTCAATCTTCACATTTCCGTAGGCATATGGTTCAATATCATGACTGAGAAGATTCTTCATTCTCCCTTCTACACACTCTTTGTATGTCTCTTGCAACATTATGTTCCATGGAGAGCAGCTGTCCACCTTGATGGTCACCACCTTCCAATTTATTACAAACACATCAGTTGGACCATTCCCTTTTCCTGATAGGACACTCACTTCCAGAATGTGTTTTCCTTGTGTCATTGAATGGTTTGCAGAGGCTTCTTCTTGTTCTGGATGTCTTCCTCCTGCCTCAATTGGTTCTATTGACGACTCGCGGCATAGTCAGGAAAAGTGTCCTCTTCACTTGCATTTGATGCAATTTCCATTTCTCGCAGGGGAGAATATATTAGAAGCTAGATGTCTATTGCTGCCACATTTGTTGCACTTATATTCATTTCCTTTGTTCGTTTTCCTGTTATGTTTTATTGTGCATAGTTCTTGTGCCTGTCTTTCATTTCCAATGCTTCTAACATTGCAGGACATTTGTTCCATTCCTCCAGCAACCTCTATAGCTTGTTCCAGCAGCAAGTCCTTGGAAAGTAACTTCTCTTCTACTATGGCATTATTGGTGCAGCATACCAATTGGTCCCTAATTAGAGAGGTGGTTAGTGTCCCATAGTCACAGGTGTGACTTAAAGTTCTAAGAGCTGCCTCAAAACACTCTACGGGTTCCTGTGTTTCCTGCGACTTCTCAAAAAACGTTGAACTGGAGGCTTCCAGCCCTTTAAGATGATGTAGCAATACCCTTGAGATGGATGGGGATGCAGAAGTTACTCAAACATCAATAACCAAAATGACTCAGGTAGTTGACAAAAAGATAACTGTTTTAATATCAATTATCTAAAACAGGGAGTACAACGGAAAACAATGGACATCTCAGCGGAAGGTCTCTCAATGCATCTTAAAAAAAAGCATTCTTTTACAGCAAATAATCATCATTCATGACGTTAACCTATGTATTACTAACGTCATCCTATTTGGCAAACTACACAAACCTAGTGGCAATTGTGATAGGCTCTTAAGGAACCTCTAAGTATACGATCCATACTCGTCTAATAGAGTGAAGAAAAGTGATAGGTTTCTTAACATCAGGTGGGGCAACTAAGCCCTCCCCTTAAGCAGGTCACTAAGAACATCACAAAATACATGACGTCCCATTGGCTACACAAACTATAGGACCCTTAATCACACGGCCCCCTACCATTGGTTGGCACTCTAACCTCTGTCAGTACTTTTCCACCTACGTTAGCAGCACGCAGACTGGACTTCCAGGTGCTGGTGAGCAAGTCTTTAACCATAGCTTCCCACCAATTAGCATATTCATCTATCATCACCTCAGTATCTGCTGTCTATGAAGGCATGAAGGCTTGAACTTGTCCTTGGGAGTGTTCTTTGCTCTGGAGTATTCAGGGGAGTGAAGGCACGCTCTGGAGAATTCAGGGGAGTGAAGGCACGCTCTGCCCTCATGCGTAGGTGTGACCATTGTGCTCATCCAACTTCATCCTTCCACGTGACTGAAGACCACAAAATCTAGCTTTGGTGTATTTAAAATACTATTTTCTGCATATGTTTCTGCATGCTGCATGCTGCAATTTATTCACTATAAAGCTAGCCTCAAGGATACTTAGTCTGCTTGCGTTTCTTTGCATCTGTACACGTGTAAAAAGACTTGATATTTTCATCAGTTCTGTACCATAAGCTTCTTCATCTTGATCCTAAAATGTCACCTATCTTTGATACTTTCTTGATGCATTCTCTGGTCTTTGCATCTCTTCCATAAACTTCAACTCGGCCCTGTGTGACGTCACCATTCTTTTCTTCCATTTATTGGTCCTTCTTCTTCCAGGATTTAATTGAAAATGGCCATCATACTTTCTCGTATGCAGGTATGGTTTTCTCAATGGGAAACTTGCCTCCAGGATTCTCTTCGGTATCAGTATTTTTACTGTGTCCCAACATATAGGCAATATGGGCGAAGTGGTTGAGGTGAGGGTACTCAAAAGTAATGTTTTTTTGGGCTCAAAATGGTCTTGCAATCTTTGTTCTGCGAGTGTATATTCATCAAAGTCTCCTTGTCCTTCCTCCCTTGCTTCTGGGAGGCCATCATAGACACTTAGCCCCTCTGTTGCTATGTTGTGTAAAAGAACTGCTTGTTTTCTAGCAGGTGTGAATTTGTCACTGCCTATAGCCAGTAAGTATGTGTCAAACAGCCTTTTCCACCTGTCCCACCTAATAGTTGGTGTGCCAGTTTCAGGTAAGAAACTTGGTCGTGGTGCCATGCTGGCAGCTGCCATGTTTATAGGTTTTCAATTTAATGCTGATCAGTGTGTTAGCTTTATTACTGTGGCTGTTCCTGTTTTATCTGTGTAATTCACTTACAATTGTCTGATGTTTATCAGGGTTATTATGGTTCTCTGCTGGCTTCTGCTGTGCCATGCTGCCGCTGTTTCTTTAAGGCCTCTTTTCCTTAACAAGGCCTTGTTTATCTGGTTTCCTTGGCAACAATTGCTGGTTTACGCGTGTCGCACTGACCCTCGCAGGTCCTTTTCTCTAGCCTGCCAGCGTCACGCTGTTGCTGCTCTTTCGGTTTATCCTTTTTAAAAAAGAAATACTCCTTACCCCAACCCCTCGCTAGCCCACTGACCCTGTTGAGGCGATGGGGTCAGCTGGGGCGCAACACATGTGCCGCTCTCCCTGTTGTGCCCTCTGCTGAGCCTTGGACCTTGCGGCCAACACGGAAGACAGGATCTCTGGGTTGATCCTCGGGTGTCTGGGTCCTCCGCAGACTCGTTCGGAGTCCTTGTCACCATTGAAAGAACCACACGTAGACGGTAAGTGGTTCTCTGCTTCTTTATTAACAGGCCTGCAGGGGCACACAATACAACAACTCTGCAGTCCAGCAACCGTCCCTCCTCAATCTCCCAAGTCTTCCAAGTTCCATGGTTGTAGACTTCGGAGATAGAATGCAACACAATGCCAACAGTTTGGGCTTTTGTGTAGGCATGAGAAAGGCACTTGCCAGGCACAGCGTACTGGTGTTAGCTACCATTGTTGGTAGCAGGTTAAAAATGGTGCGAGTAACTGGCCACCTAATAGCAGTGCCTGGCAAAAGCTTAAAGCTTATGCATAAGCCAAAAATGTTGGCTTTCACAATGCCAATGTGTGTTTTTAACAGCACTTCAGTGAAGGACACGCAGAGTGCTTATAAATCAAATGGCTGATGGCATGCCATTTTAATTGCACCAGTAGAATGTTTACAACTCCAATTAAGTCATTAACTCTCAGAAGACAGCTTTGAACAAACACTGACAGGCACTTTGAATGCAAAGTCTGATGGTAAGGCTTGATTAACGTAGCTCAAAGAGTTCCCATGAGGAGGTATTTTGGTTGGGCACTGCAGGCAAAGGCAGGAATGGGTGGGATTGGCCATAAGGATTAGCATGGCCATCGGCAGGCAATGGGTGGGCACATAACCAAACAACACACCATTAGATCAGCGCTGAACATCCCAAGATCCCAACACATCTCAGAATCTAGCCGCAACTTGAACTGGCTATCTGTCATTCAAAGTATTGCATTCACAACCCTGTCACTCACGCATAAGTGCCTTGCGAATTTAGCGCATTTATACTTGACCATCAATTTCTCTCGCAACATCTCATCTTGTTCTTGTTTAAAGATCGCACTTGTGTCTGGAGCTTTGCCATCCAATCTGTATACTCAGAACCAATATGACATGTTTAATGCACAACTGAAGCATAATATTAAGTGGGCTGTCAGTGCAGTCAGACAGCAACCTAAAATATGGACAGCTGTTTTCCCCCAAAAGATATTAATAATAATAATAATGATAATAATAGTAATAATATTAATACATTTCATGATTTAATATATAATGCATCCTACAGGCTGACTGTTTCTAAGGCTTTCAATAATTAAGCAATATGACCCGAGCGGCGGGGGCATTACATACGCAGGTAATGCCCCAGGGCCCATTGTGATAGGCCTGAGCGAAGCGAGGGCCTTAACGAAGGCCCCGGGGCATTACCTGAGTCGGTAATGCCCCCGCCGCTCGGGTCATATTGCTATTAGTACCCCGGCCCGCATTATATGCGTGACCGGGGCACTAAAAGCATTTTTTTCTGTCCCAAAAAGCTGCAGTGCTTCGGGACAGAAAAAAAAAACGACCAAGAAAATGGCTGCCGGGAAAGGGAAAACGGGAGTCCGTTTTCTCTTTCCATGGCGCCCTTCGGGAGCGGACGCGCTGGGAACACAAGTGTTCCCAGCGCGTCCGCTCCCGAACAAAAAGAAGCAGAAGGTAAGTGGGGTTGGGAGGGCGGGAGGGAGGGGAAGGGGGAGTAAAAAAAAAAAAAAAAAAGAAAAAAAACATACCTTCGTCCCTGCCAGGGGACGATGGAAGCTTCCAGCTGTGTGGAGGCACGGAGTCTCCACACTGCTGGAGGCTGCCATCGTCCCCACCAGGGACGCAGGAGCAAGAAGGTAAGTGGGGTGGGGTAGGGAGGAGGGAGGGAAGTGAAAAAAAAAAGCAAGCTGACCCGAGTCCCCAGCGGGGGGCGCAGGCAGCCTCTCAGCCGTGGGGAGGCTCGGAGCGGGGATGGCCCCGCTTCGAGCCTCCTCATTGGCTGAGGGTCTGCCACGCGCCCCCGCCGAGGACAAGGCAGCTGGAGTCCCGGCCGAGAATCGAAGGATTCTCGGCCGGGTAAGGACCCGGCGAGAGCCAATCAGAATGCGTGTTGCATTCTGCTTGACTCTCGCCGGGTACTAATCTGTATTATTATATCTCATTTGTTCTATCAGATTTATTGACCTCGAAAAGATGAAGGGCTGATAAATGAAGGGTTCGCCGTGTATGAGATTCCATGCATGTTGATACATATCATAATAATGTCCATTCATATGCATATAACAAAGTTATGTGTCTCTTGGCTTAATCAAGACAGCTTATTTTAATTTAACTTCCGATGATACAGGGACTTGAGTATCAAAGACTGATTTTCACACACTCCTGTAACATGATGTTCTTTATTGTCATTTATACGGTTGTCAATATATATATATATGTATATGCAAAATAGCAAACTAGGGATTCCTGCATGTTTTACGGCACAAAGGGCAAATCCTGTGTCTGTCCTTTAAGGATTCCAGGGTATTTATTGAAAGTAAATGTTGATACTTAGCGCAAAGGCATATCACAATTGTGCCTTTTTTACATGTAACATAAACTATCTGCTATGATCGATTCATTTAATTGCACTTACGCTCCCCTCCACATCTTCAACTCCACTCAGAGTTATCGATTTCTGTGGGATTTGCCATGCCCAGTGTGACAAAAACATGCATGCCCCTCTAATTTAGGATTCATGTCTAACGTATGAATTCTTTTGAGAATCTTTTAAGTGCAAAGAGTAAAAGTGTATCTTTAGTTTATACCTTTGATTGCATTGAAGCCTAGATGTAGCAGAATGGAAAGTAATGTGAACCTTAAGAATCCCCTCTGCATTTTGTAAATGTACTACAAGATTTCAGACACATTACAAAGTATACTATTTTGTAAGGTCACTGGCGTGTAGACATTGTGGGATATGCAGTGCCCTGGAGCTTGCTAGGAGTATGATGCAATAGAATGTGAAGCAAGCCAACACACAATGGCAACATATAATGCAGAACACAGTGAGAATTACCTGGACACAGAGAGATAAGACTACAATTCAACACGCATGTTCAGGCTCCATTTATTGACCATTTTTAAGTGGGCCTCAGCCATCTAATTAGGTCTTCTCAGATATTGACATTTGTTTTGCACTGACACTTCAAGAAGAGATTAACAGGAGAGGAACTGGCAATTGTAGAGAGGTGTACAGCCCCCCTGTCTTCGGGCCATCCTCCTTTGAAAACATTGTCTTCTAATAATCATATAGTGTGTGAGCTAAGCAAACCCTCAGTAATTTCCCCATTTTCATGGAGATTTCTCACCACACCAGCCGTGATATGGAGGACCCTTACCACCATATTCTAATTCATGTCATGTTTTAAACTTCAAAATTAAGGTACAAAACTAAAAATATTCCCTTTTACTCTGTCTTTTCAGGTTCACAAGCCACTAGCACAAGATGCCACAAGCCAGCGATTTTCATGTACGTCTCTCTGAATGAGTTAAGAGTTAGCAAAGAGAAAAAGTAAATCAAGACACGATCTTATAATGATGCGTTCATAGGAAGTGGAGCTGCAAAAATGCTGTACAACCCAAACCATCTATTAATGATACTTCTATTGAGGAGCAACCACAATGCGAAAGTGAGCACATTGAGGCTTATGCTGAGTCCATAGAAGTGTCCACTGAGGGAGCATATGCTGTTCTCACTTCATCTAGCAGTGGACTGTAGAGAAGGATATAAGTACCCCCACCTCAACCACTTTGCCCAGAAAGCCTATATGTTGGAAACCAGAGTATGTGACATATGTGGAACAACTAAAATGACAGAGGCCAAAGAAAATCCTGGAGGCTAGGTTCCCATTGAGAAAACTATACCTGCATTCAAGACAGTATGATGACTGTTTAAACGAAATCACAGAAGAAGCAGGATGCCTGACTACGAAGCAGAGTGGTGACGTTATGCGAGAGTCGAGATGACGTACAATAAAAGAAATGCAGAGACAAGAGAATGCAGATATTCTGTAAGGCATCAAGAAAGTATCAAAGATAAGCAACATCTTGGACTCAAGATGAATAGGCGTATGCTACAGAAATGATGAAGATATTAAGCCAGTTTGCACACGTACATACGCAAAGTAACGCAAGCAGGCTAAGTTTTCATGAGGCTAGCTTTGTAGTGAATAGATTGCGGTAAGCGCCAATGTATGGATACATAGGAATGAGTAAAGAATGGATGGTCCCATTATGAACTATAAGCAGAGCTGAGCTAAAGGAGAAAGGCCATCTTTTCCAAGTGTGGCGCAGTTAGAAAACAAATGGATTACAAACGAAGTTCAGAAAGGCAAGGTTGAACGAGCCAAGAAGCCAAGGTCGTATCTGGCTGAGAAATTGGACGAGGAGGATGGTCACACGTACACACAAGGGCAAAGCGTGCCTCTACTCCCCTGCATCTTCCAGAGCAAAAGATCCTTGAAAATGTTAAGTTCAAAAGGCCTTATTGACAACCGACGAGGTGATGATGGATGATGTTCTAATTGGTGGGAAGCGGATGTTTAAGACTAACTTACCAGCACCAGGCAGTCTGGCCTGTGTGCGGCTAGCGGAGCCTGAAGGATGCTGACGGAGGTTAGAAGGCAACCAATGATAGAGGATCTCATGATTGGGGGTCCTGTAGTTAAGTAACCAATAGGACATTGTGTATTTAGTGACGTTCATAGTGACCTGTTTTGAGGGAAGGGTTTAGTTTCCCCACCTGATGTTAAGAAACCTATCACCTTTCTAACGCCCATTAGACAAGTATGGATTGTATTCCTAGATATTCCCTTAGACCCTATCGCTCTCTTCAGTAGGTTTTTGTAGTTTGCCACGTAGGATGACGTTAGTAATATGTATATTGTACGTCACCTATGATGAGATTTTAGCATAAAAGAGTACTCTTTTATAAAGGTTGTTGACATCATGCTGTGAGACATCCGTTCATGGCCGCTGTACTCCCTGTTTTAGATAACTGTTTTAATATCAATTATCTTTTTGCCAACTTTCTGAGTCATTTCGTTTTTTGATGTTTGAGTAACCTCTGCATCCCCTTTCCTCTCAAATGTATTACTGACTTATCTTAAAGGGCGTGAAGTCCTCCAATTCAGGACATATACAACCTGTGGCTGAGCAGCATTCCCCTCCACCAGGACTAGGAGATGACAACCAGCCTGCAGGAATATCAGAAACAACATCAGTGAGCATCACATGCTCTTGCACAGATCGTGCCCTCTGGGATCCTATCACAAAAGAATTACGGTACTATTGGATTCACAAATGTTCAGCAGCCTGTCAAAACCACAACAGTAATTTTATCAACTTGGTGACAAAAAAACAAAAAGATGCTTAACACTAGCAGTATTTACGCGACAAATGTGGAATGTTAAACTGGTAAACCGCGAATGGTTATTATACTCCCTATCACAAGGTTCTGTGTACTGCTTTGTCTCCCGTTGGTTTTCTAGTACTGATTCTTCATTCAGTAGACTTGGTTTTAATGATTGGAAGCATGCATCTTCCCACATTTATGAACATGAACTTGGTCCTGAGCATCGAAAGTGCATGGTAATAGTTTGGAAACGTCAAAATGAAACAGGCCACATTTACTCAGAATTGGGTGAACAGTTAAAATGTCATTTCAAATTTTGGTTTCTCATATGGGTGCTGGACCCAGATTTGCAGTGTTGCACTGTAACCGCTTTATTCACTCTCCTGCCAAATATACAACTCCTCCTTATTTTACTTTCAATCAGGGTCCCAGACCCTCTTATTCTCAATTTTTAATATGGATGCGGGTCCCAGACTCGCACTGTTGCCTGGTTTCCACCTGGTTCACTCTCCTAGCAAGAATAGCACTCTTTCTGTTTTGCTTCACATTCATTCAGGGGACCTCATATTTGGATGCGGGTCCCAGACTCACCCTGTTACATTGTATCTGCTTGGTTCACTCTCCTGCCAAGTATACAAATCTTCATCATTAATTTTAGGGTCCCAGACCATCTCGTTCCAGCTTCTGTGGGCACCCTGTTACTTCCTGGCACTTGCCCTCTTGGCCTCCTCTTAGCACTTGCCTAGCACCCATAGCGCTCTCCCTCAAACTTCTTATTACTGCACTTGCACAATCTGAATGTCACAAGACACCATTTGTTGTGTGGGCGCCGTACAAATACCCATTAAATAATACATTTCAAAAAAATCCCCGGACCTCCAGCACCTCCCGGACATCCCACATACCTGTTTCCTTCCTTCTCGCAGGTATCACCAGTTCCCAGGCAGCTGTGCCCCTTTATGAGTTTTCAGTAGCGCTAGGGCATCCAGCGGGGTCTGCAGTGGCTCTGCAGTATTCCGATGCTTCCGAGCTGCGTGTTTGTTGGGGGTTGGAGGGCCCCAATGAATACACAGACACCAGCGGGTGGAAGTACGTCTCTTTTATTCCCCATACAAAATCCCAAGTCCCCTTCCCCGGGACCCTCTTCCTCTCCCTCCGTCATTTCCTGTGGTGACGTCTCATCACCTAACGAGGGCTGCCTTAAAGGGGCAGCCACTCGTAACAACACCCCCGGACAAATGTCCTTGTAAGTAACTTTGAAAAATGTCCAACTGGCAATAACCTTAACACTCCTCCACTAACCGGGGAGGTCTCCTGATGCTCCTTTGGGGTCTTCCTCGCGGCTCTAGACCTGGGCCGCCGCCAGCGTCTTCCTTAGGGTTGACCTTACGTTGAACCTGTGGTCCGAGGGGGACCCACGCTTCATCGTGAGTGTCAATATGTTCAAATTCAGGATCTTCGGGAGGTGGCCTGTCTCCTGATCCTCTCACGACATGCTTAAACCTCGAGCTGTTGCGCGTCACTTTGCGTTCTTCATTCGCGGCTGTGACCATCGTTCCTTTCACCGCTATTTCTTGAAGCGGCTCGGGTGCAAACTGTGAGTCTGTCTTTCTTGTTACAGCCCTTTGGACCCACACTTCATCTCCTAATTGAAATTCCTTGGACTGGGCTCTCCTCCTTCTGTCAGTCTGCTCCCGAGTCTTCTCTTTTGTTTCTTCATCTCTTTTGATTACTTCTTGGTCTGCTTCGGGCCGCCTTGCTGGATTGGTGACGATTCTGGTCCTGACCTGATATTTCATCATGAGCTCTGCTGGGGTTCTATTGGTGGCTTCGTGGGGTGTGTTGCGATAGTCTCTCAACATCCTGCATAGTGCTTGGTGAGGGTCAACCCCCTATAGACGTGCTCTTTGTAAGGTCTTTTTGATGGGCGCCATGAACCTTTCTGCCATTCCGTTCGCTTGTGGCCACCTTGGTGTTACTCTCTGGTGACGGAAACCCATGTGTTTTGCAAACACTCAAAATTCATGACCACTGAAAGGCGCTCCATTGTCTGATTTCAGTGTGTCCGGTATTCCCCATTCGCTGAAGACTTCATCGAATGTCGCAGCGACATGGGCAAACGCCGTTGACTTGACATATTTCACAATGGGGAACCTGGAGTGTTCATCGATGAACAGTAGCAAGTAGTCGCCTTCCTCCCGTGGTCCATAAAAGTCGACCGTGACTCTTTCCCAAGGATGTTCCGGGATCGTGGTTGTTCTGAGCGGTACTGGGGGTTCAGGTTTTGCAGTGCACTGACATGCTGCGCAGTTCTTAACCCACCGGTCGACCATATCGTCCATGAAGGGGAACCATACATTGCACCTTAGTTGCTTTTTCGTGTTCTCCGCTCCCGGATGTCCCTCATGTGCCGTCTTGATGACTTCCGAGCGTAAAGTAGTGGGGATAACTATTCTGCATCCTCGTAATAGGATAGACTCATCCTGGACTGCTAATTCCGTGTGCACCCTCGCCAGTCTCTCAATCTCATCGCGGCATGCGGCTGGGTGTTTTTGGACTGCTCTGCGAAAGTCTTTCCATTTACTGTTTACTGTTAAGCTGATAGCTAGTGCCATTGATGGGTCTGCGGCTGACGCAACAGCAATAGTTTCGATGGATATGGCGGGTGGTAACGCGTTGGCAGTGACATAGCTAATGTATTCCGAGTCACCCTGCCGTGGTGCGTGGTTATCAACCGGGTGTCTAGAGAGGTAGTCCGCTGGATTGTTCTCCCCTCCTGGTCTGTGTATAATGTCAAAATCATATTCTTGCAGACGGATACCCCATCTCTTGATCCTGGGGGGCATTTTCGTTCGTGGGTTGCCAAAAAGGGACAGTAAGGCTTGATGGTCTGTGATTAAGGTGAACCTCTTACCAAAGATGAAATTATGAAAGTGTTTGCACGCCCAGACAGCTGCCAGGCTTTCCTTCTCTGCCTGGGAATAGGCAGATTCAGGCGGGGCTAGGGCTCTGCTGGCATACGCCACTATGTGCCTTGGGTGCGTGTCCTGACCACTGGTTTGCGCTAGGATGGCGCCTAGGCCCACCGGACTGGCGTCTACCACTATCTCCGTGTGCCATTCAGGGTCGAAATATGCTAGCTTCCTCGCCTCTGTGAGGGCGTATTCAATAGTGTCGAAAGCTACTTGGCATTCCTCAGACCATGCAAACGTGACATCTTTCTGCAGTAGGCGCCTCAGGGGTTCAGTGATGGAAGCAAAATGCGGAATGTAGTGAGCGCAGTACCCGGCCATCCCTAGGAATGATCTGATGTCGGCCACCTGGGTAAGTTTGTCCAGCTGAAAGATGGTCGACACTTTTTCGGGGTCAGGGGTCATTCCATCCGCCGAGAAAATGTGGCCAAAGAACTTGAGTTTGGCCTTGCTGAACCGACATTTGTCAATGTTGAGGGTTAGTCCAGCATCCTGCACTGCCTGGCATGCCTCTCTGAGAGCTTCATCATGTTCGCTGCGAGATTTTCCAAAGACCAGGATGTCATCACTGTAATTAAGAGTCCCTTTTACAGGACTTATGACCTGTCGAATTGTTTCATGAAAAATCTCAGCCGCAGAGGAGATCCCAAAATTGAGCCGCTTGTAGCGGAATAGTCCATCATGGGATGCGAATGTGGTGATGGGTCGTGACTCAGGATGAAGTACCAGCTGATGGTATCCCTGGTTTAGGTATAACTTCGAGAAGAGGACGGCTTTGTTTAACTGAACTATCATGTCCTCAATCTTGGGTCCCGGATGTCGCTCTCGCTGAATGGGCGTGTTGGCTACTCTCATGTCCACGCATAGTCTCAGGCGACCACCCTCTTTTGGGACAATTACGAGAGGTGAAACCCACGGTGTCGGTCCCGTGGCTCTTTCAATGATGTCATCGCGTAGCAGTTGGTCTAGCTCTTTTGAGACTGCATCCTGTAGGTGGAATCCTACCCGACGCGGGTGTTGTGGGACTGGTTGAATGGCTGGGTCTATGTGTAGCTTAATCGTTGGACCTTTCATTTTACCTAGACCCTGATACAGTTGTGGGAATTCCTTGATGATGTCATCTTTCGTGATGACAGAGCTGTCATGAGATACCATGGTACATATTTGTCCCTGCTTGTTGGCATTTGACTCTGAAGATCTGACGACATCTCCCTCTCGGACTGGTATATTGATTAGACCCAGGCATGATGCTGTCCTATAACTCAGCAAGCAGCGCCCTTTGGTGGGGCTTCTTATGACGTGAATGACGGTGTCAGTGGATTTGTCGGTGAAAGTTAGTCTCCTTTTGAATGACCCCATGCATTTCAGCGGCGCATCTGCTCCCCATTGGTATATTTTCGAAGTTGACGGGTGCAGAAATGGCTTGTTGTGAAGTGATTGAAATTCTTTTTCTCCCATGACGTTTACCGTCGCTCCTGAGTCAATCAGAAAACAGAATCGATTGTCACCAATGTCTATTGGAATTCTGGGCGCCTCCTGGGCTTCCTGTTCATCCATTATAAGATTGACAAACTCATCATGGGCATGCGGGTCAAATGCGCTATCGTACTCGTAGTCCCTCTGAGAATCGAATAGCGACTCGCGACGTATCGGTGGTGATCCATCATATTCATCCATGACTTGCACGGTTTGTCCTTGCGCCGCATATTCCTGGCTGTCTTCATCAGGATATACTTCCTCCACCACTCGTACGTATCGCCTCGGTCCTTGTGGATAGAACCGTGCCTGGTGAGTTTGGGTTGGGAACATTATTTGGGTCGGTCTGTTCTGCGAGCTCACACCCAAACGTGGTGTGGGAAATGGTATTCCTTCCCTGCATACAGACTGAAAATGTCCTTCCCTGCCACAGTTGCCACATTTTTGGGAGAGTGCCGGGCAGGAACCTGCATGCGGAAATACCATCCCACATCTGTAACATTGTCTTTGCATGCGTGGGGTCGATGTACCACTTTGGTTGCTGCTTCTGTCGTAGCTTTTGAAATTGCCAGCATTGATTGCCGCAATGACGTCACTCTTGTCGTGTTTTGTGGAGGTATTGCTGGCCATGTGTGAGGCTTGGTTTTCTACTCTCTCCAGTATGCGTGCCATTTCGCTCACTTCTTCAATAGTAACAGGTTTTTTTAGAAGCTGCTTCTGTAGCGTCGCTGACACCCATCCCTCAATCACCCTGAGTCGAAGTGCTACATCCAGTGAAAACCCGTCAAACTGGCAATGCGCTCCTTTGACGCGAAGTCTCGTGAGGAATTCATCTACCGTCTCGTCGCTGCGCTGCGAACATTGGTTGAAGACATATCTTTCGTAATCCCTGTTGGGGGCAATGACGAGGCGCTTGTTTAAAGCGGCTATGAGACTGTCAAAGTCAGTGATTTCCGCGGGTGGAATGGTTTTAATCAGCGTTTTTATCTCTGTACCCGCCGTGTTAATGAACATACTGCGTAGACGTGGGGAGGTTTCTTCCCCTGCAGCATCAATGAAGTTATTGAAGTCCTCCAACCATTCCACCCACCTTGCTCCTTTGTCAGCTTGAGGCATCATGGAAAACGGGGGCGGCATGCGCCACGTGGTGGCGGTGGACCTCGTGACTGCAGGTGGTTGTTGCGAGCTGGAGGTAGCTTGATCTGCTGTAGTACTCATGGTGAGGCGATTGTTGTTCCTCGCGGGCAGCGTTTCTCTCAAGCGATGACACAGTAGGCTAGGATGACCGTGTTGTGATGATCTGTGGCGCCACCTGCAGTTGGGGGGTGCTCCTGGGTGTTTAGCTGTGGTCGTGCGGCAAGGGAAACACTTTGTGGTCGTTTTTTTTTTTTTTTTTTCTTTTGCTTGCCCACGTGTCACGTACTGTGACGAGGAAGAGGGTTGTAGCAGGATGAGGAGTAGTCCATAATCAAAAATTATTATTATTTTTTTTTCTGGAAATAGCCACCGGATCCTGGGGACCCCGTGAAAATGTGTTGGGGCCTGGTTTGTTGCACACAACTCCGGCAGCAGCCTTGAACCTGCTGCCTGTGCAACGATGCGTGCGGCAGGATTACTGCACAGCTGTTTCTCCTCTCAGTGGGACTGCAGGCGGGAAGGAGGCGGAAACCAGGAATGGCGTTCGCATGAGCGGGGATCCGCAGGCCGGTGGGATCACCGGGATATCAGGAGGAGCACGCACGGAGGGATCTCCGGCGTGGGCAGGAGGAGGACCGCTGGCAGGAGGTTTCCTCGTCGCCAAATGTTGGGGGTTGGAGGGCCCCAATGAATACACGGACACCAGCGGGTGGAAGTACGTCTCTTTTATTCCCAATACAAAATCCCAAGTCCCGTTCCCCGGCACCCTCTTCCTCTCCCTCCGTCATTTCCTGTGGTGACGTCTCATCACCTAACGAGGGCTGCCTTAAAGGGGCAGCCACTCGTAACAGTGTTCTCGCTCTCTCTTGCCCGCTTTTCCATGCCTAGGGAGCTCAGAGGATTGACTCGGCAGCGACCCGAGTAGTCCTCTCATGCAGGACCACCTTTGTATTCACTCTTTCCTCCTGTTCCTGCTACCCGCCTGGCTCGTGTCAGCTGATCCCGTGCACGACTCCCGCTGTTCCCGATTGTTGTGCCGCGTCGGCCAATCACTTGACAGGATACCTGTCATTGCATCGAGCCAACTGTTGCACGTTTCTTTCACTTTCCTGTATCAAGGGTATAGCAGTAAACTAACTGCGTGACTTTGGTCTCCCCGTGGTGTAGTGGACAGAGGAAGTATGCTCACAGGCGTTAGGTGATGCCACTCTAGGCTCGGGAGTTCTTGCTGGTGATAAGAAGTCATTATTTAGGGTGACCTTAAAGCCCCGAATGATAGTAATGTTTTTAATATCAGGATGGAATGATACCCAATGCAAGGGAGCAGTTTCGGAAGCATGAGGTAGCACAAGGTAACCAGGGAACATCGAATCTGAAGAGGTCTTGTGAAAGCAAGCCTCTAGTAGGGGTGTAGTAGGGGTGTAGCAGGATGTAGAGTTAGACATGCAGTGGGAGGACATCAGGGAATAGATTCAAAGATCAGGAGACAGAACCTAACCGGTGTTGCACAGACAGTCAACATGTGCTGAGGCAGAGGTGGGGGAAAGCAAGAGAGGTTGAATAGTGTACCAGACGCAAAGTTGATTACTTTATTAAAGGGGGCATAGTGGGGAAGTCCCATTAAGAAGCTAGAGCTGTATTTAAGTCTGCAGAGCACCACAGCGCAGATGAGAGATACAGCTGAATGAAAGGAAAGGTAGGGTTGGATTTTTCATCGGTCTAGTAGCATAAGCTTGGCTGCTCTAGCTGGGCATGTGACAAACAGTTGGGAGTTTGAGGTTGTAATTAAGGAGAATGCCTAGATTACAGCTGGTCTGATAGCACAGCGAGTTTGAATCCTGGCAGGGCTAAATTCAGCCTCGATAAATGAGCACCACACACCCTGGGTAATAATAAGCAGCACTCAGATACCTGAGGGTTCGTAGCGCTATATAAATGCTAAATTATTATTATTATTATTATTATTTGAGAATGTGTCGATATCCTTTGGAAACTGAATAAAGGAGGTGAGCAGGTTGAGACGTTAGGAGATGAGAGGAAGCTAGGGAGGGAGCTTCAGTTTTGGAAGAGTTGGGCCTAAGAGAGCGGACAGCCATCGGTTGCAGACGGCAGAGATACACCTTCAGATGCAAGTGGATAGCTTTGTGAAGGAGAAAAAGATTTAGCTATTGACTGCAAAATATTGTGTAAAAGCCACATGAAGAGATGTGCTTGCTGAGAGAGGAGTTACAGATGTAACAGATGGCACAAGAATCACTCCAACACCCTTAGGCAGTTCCGTTTTTTTAAATTAAAGTTTGAGAAGCCCTATGGCCGTTCCTCTCTCATCTAACAAACCTCTTCCCTCGCCCAGATGCCCTTAAACACATGTTAGTGCTACTGAAGGTTGACACCTTCATGTCTAAAGAGCTGGATTTTGCTAAAGATGGTAAACTTAGACTCTGGCAGTCTAAACTCCTTCAGGTACCTCCTAACTGTCCCTACTATATCCAGTTGTTAATGGTCTATGGCGATGTGGGATGCTGCCATACAAACACTTGGTATGATTCATGATTCTTCTGATATGCTAAATCTCAACTTTCCTGTCTTTCTTCTTGTCCTCGCTGTCTCACTCCTCCCACCTTTCTTCTGACCCTTCAATGTTTCCAATCCTCCTACGTCTTTCCCCCAACCTTTGATATAACTCCTCCTTTCACTCCTCTACTACCCCATACTCAACACTACTCCTACTCCCTCCTCCACACCACAGCTACTCGCTATTATAAAGCAGGATCCTGGAGGAAGCAGGTACGCTTTAAGTAAGTTCCTTTGTTAAGCTTCATCAAGTTACATCATTTCGGGATAGGAACAGGACAAGAACCAGAGCTGATCCCATTGGATCCCACCACCCAGGCTACATGGCTCCAACTGCCTGGGCTGGAACACACACTCGTACATCAACATTCCAAGCACACATCCAACATTCTCTCACTGACATTATCCAGACCACACATACAGGAAAGCAGAACACAACCCCCACCCCCTTCTTCAGTATCAATGAAGGACACACCTGCACAGCACTCACACTGACTAGGTGCAATCAGCACACACACACCAACAGGAGGGCACAACACACCTCCCCTCCTTCAGTATAAATGAAATAACACGACTGCACTATACTCACGCTAACATGGTACAATCAGAAAATCAGAACGACATAATGCAACACACCTCCCTTTGAATACAAACCAGCACACCCGGTTGACAACCACTCAAACACCATCTGCCAGTGGAACAGAGGGACCTCACACCTAAAGTGTAACTAACAGACCAGAAGCAGACCCGCAACACGTTTCTTCAATCTCAACCAGCTTATACCCGAAGCTGCCACTACTGGATCTTAGACCTGTCACGTCTATGCAATGACCTACCCCTCCTTGGTACTACGACCAACATTCTCACCCACCTGCAATAAAAACAAATCACCTTTTATCCACCGCTGCCACCAATGGATTTTAGACTTGACACGTCCAAGCACTGACATGCCCCTCCTTAGACTGTCATGCAGGCTACTGCACATCCGAGGCATAACTAACCTATGACTGAAATCCATCTCATGCTGACATACATCGCATGCAGAGAGGCAACAATAAAACACATATCTTACCATGCACCAGCAACCGCTAACATGCACTCATACCTCACCCCACTGAACACTCACTCCACTCTCACAGAACGAGTGGCAATGTACCGCACAGCATTGATTACCACCTGGTTGCTCAGCGGGAAGCAAAATAAGTCTACCAACTGATCCTAGTTTGTCCTTCATGCCACTACTACTCCCTCCATCACACCACTACTCCCTCCTCCGCACTACTCCCTCCTCCACACAACTACTACTCCATCCTCCACATTACTATTACACCCTCCTCCACACCACTACTACTCCCTTCTTCACACAACTACTACTCCATCCCCCACAGCACCACTACTACCTACTTCTCCACAGCACTACTCCCACTAATACTGCCTCCACCACCCACCAAAACTATTAAAACAGCCCCTTTTCACTCGGTAATGTTCCAGGGTTGCAATTATTGCTGGTGGCTGCAAGCTTTTTAGCTTCTTCTCCTGACGGAGAGCCCGATTAGCTTAAAAACAACAGTACCATGAGTTACTTTTGGCTCCCGAGACCAGCTAGTGCCTTACAAACATGCATATGTGACATTAACTTTGGGTGTTTAAGAAAGTAAATAAAGAAGAATTCGAACACATCTATGACACATTTAAACATAATGAAACATACGTAATGGGCAAAAAGTTAAGGTTTGCTTCTCCTGTAGAGATATCCAGTGCACTGTGTATTCACTCCTGTTTTCCCAGAGGTAGCTCCTGCCTACTGGGTGATGTTTGATACCCAGGAGCTGGTTTTGGCTCCTGCTCATCGAACCTTTATTTCAAACCCTGCATTGCTTCAAAACCCACCTTACACTAGCTTTCCTACACATTCACCACACACATGCACACTCAACTACACAATCACTCCTAAACCAATAATTCACTTGTTCAACAAATCGCCTCCACACTCCACCACTCCTCTCTCCTGCTGGTCTCTTAATTGTCCTCCCCCTCTGACTTCCCCTAAAAAACCCACACTTCCTGCTTCCTATCCTCTGCTTAGATTCCCCACTTTCTGCTGAGATTGGGTAATTTTCCTTGGCCAATCTGGCCCTATCTTCCCCACTCGAGGCGTGTATGCATTTCGAAAGGTTATAAGTACAGCGCTAAGCTGCATACTGAGGCTGACAGCCTTGGAAGGCCACTGTTCGTGTCTGTGTTTCAGGGCGCTGTTCCATGGAGTATCACAGTACATCTTTTGTAAGGAGGGTGGGTTGTTCTCTATTTTTGTGGCTGCTTGTGGTCTATGGGGGAACTTTTGAGTGTTGCTCAAGCTTGTTTGTGAGGTTTGGGAGCTGTGCAATGATTGTGGCGTCTTTCCCGTTTTAGAAAGCAGCCTCTCTTTCTCCTTGCGCCACTCTTGACTGCAGCGCATCTGCTGCATAGCAGGTTTGCCTCTGGAGACCTCCTTTTGCTTACTCTTCCTTCAGTTTGCTGGTCTCTCTGATTTTCTTGTTCAGGCATGATGTTCCTGCAAAAAACTAGAGAAGATTGGCGAGCAATTTGTTGAGGTATTGCCTGAGTACAGAGCGCTCTGCATAGAAACATTTTGGCAAAAAGGGGTGGGGAGGTCAGGAATTGAAGTCTTCTCTGCCTCCAGCTTCCTCCTCATGGGTAACTCCAATTGGGATTAGGATGGTAGAAGTGGCGCTGTTCTAAGAGATTGAGAAGACACACTCAAAGAGGTAGGGGGAAATCCATCTGAGGGTTGTGTACAAGAAACTGAAGTGCGCTGTGAAGAAGAAATATACAGCTGATGGTGTTGAAAGCAATAGAGCGGTCAAGGAGGATGAGGGTGGAGGAGAGTTGAAAGATGAGCAGTGGCGATGGAGTTAGACGTGTGGACGGGTGTTGTTTCATTGTTTGCTGCAAACCCCTGACTTGGGTGGATCTGATAGGTTGTTATTCCCAAGGTAGAATGTGATTTGGTTGAATACTGCTCCATAACCTTGGAGTAGTGGGGTCAAAAAATAGCTGGATGGTGGTTCGAGCCATCCGCTACGTTTGAGCAGGCTGGGAACTTTTCCAAGCCCAGAGAAAGGTTGAAGAGGGGCGTCAGGAAAGATAAGATAAGGGGTGCTAGAGACTCCATCTTCTGACAGAGTGATGTCATCTGTGACTGAAAGGTAGGCAGAGCTCATAGTGTGCACTCGCCAATAGTCATTGGCTGGTTATAATGGACTCTTGATGAGTAAGAAATTGTGTGCTGTGTGTATGTGTTGAATTAAGTTGTGGAGTGACGTTTTATGGCTGCCCAGTGGCTTGGAACCTGACATTTTTACCATTGTGGTAGGTATGTACTCCTGGTAAAGCAGCACTTCCACACGTTCTACATACATGAGGATCTTAACAGTCAAATCACCTGAGCAAATGCAATAGAAACCAGGCTGTATGCTAAGCAAATACGCTGCATGATAACCTTTTAACCAGAATAAGAAGACTATGCGACTTTGGAGAAAGTAAAATATAACTGAGTTTTCAAGTCAAACATGTTTAATATTTGGGGACCTAAAGGTACTATCTGTTGCCCTCTTTCCCTGTGCTTTGTACTAGTCTCTCCACAGGCTTCCTAGAACTTTGTAAAGAAACAGAAATATCCTCTGGCTCTCGTATAGCCTTCCTCTCTCCGTTTTCCTCGCCTAATGGCGCTCGGTGTTTCTTCCTTCCACCTCCTGATCTTGCCATGCCCCTCGACCACCTGACCCACTTCCTTCTCCTCTCCTTTCCCCTTTGCTCTTTCCTCTGCCTTTCCTCCCAGGCTCAGATTGGCCTATAAGGCAATGGGACAATGCCAGAACCAAAAACATAAAATGCTAGTGCGGGCCAGTTTCTTTGGTCAAAGTAGCCCACTTGTTTGGCCTATATGGGCCACTTTGATAAGTTACTTCACCATGTGTCTAGTAATTTTGATCAGTGTTACTGAATTAATATTCTTTAAAATGCACAATTAGCATCACATTTGATCAAAAACCTCCCCCTTGTGTAATATTCAAACAGTCTGTCACAAAAGACATGAATTGCCATTTGCAACTGTGGGACACTTTTTCATTAGTGCCTGAGACACTTTTATGCCCCAGTCCAAGAAGGTGGTACCAGCATTTTGATTCAAGTCACATGGTGATGTTCAGGGACTGGGCCCTCCTAAATCTCGCTCCCTGCCTCTGGGACAGGACTGGCTCTGGTTTTCACCCTGGGAAGCCCCCTGCCACAGGTTGGGAGGTGACCCTGTCCCACGTTGACAGGGTCCAGTCCCAGAACTGTCCATCTTCCTACTAACTACTCATGTTCCGCACAAAGACACACTACACACAAATCAACCATGCCACTCGCACATCTTCTTTGTGCCTCTCACACCAGACAGTAAACAACAAACACTACATCTCTACAACCAACTTACATACCAGAGCCCTGTCAATGCATCCTAGAACCATGAACACACAAGGTCCACTTTCTGGACACCAATGCCTCAATGGTCTTGACATAAAACATGTAGACACTCATCCGCATGCCGGACTCAGAGTAGTTCCAGTTTGCACCTATCACCACAAGGGCAAAGCTATCTTCCCTTTCCCAACTCCGCCAAACTAACCAAAACCACCAACTCTCTTTCAGCTCTGACAGAGTGCCTGAAAAACATGCCAATGTCATTGGTGAGTGTTATAAATCCTAATGAGATAACATAACCAGGCCTTAAAATTTGCTCTTACCACTAGCCATTGTCAAGAATGTCAAGTATGTATTCAAGAATCTCACCTCCCAATACACATCGTTTAACATTGACAGCATCCAAATCCCAGTATCATCCTCGGTAAAGGCCCTGGGAGTGTACCTTGATGCCACCCTATCTCTCACACGTCAGGTGAACGCCATCGCCTCATCTGCCGCCCACTCCACGAAACTCATCAATGCCCCCAGATCCTTCCTCTCCCAGGACAGTTGCTTCACCATTGCCCGAGCAATCATTGGGGCAAGACTAGACTATTGCAACGCCCTGTTTGGTGGCACCTCACAGCGCAACATTAGAATGTTGCAGGTAATCTAGAACAACGCCATCAGAGCAGCCCTCAACATAGCCAAATGGGAACACATCTCGAGTGCCAAGAAGGAGGCTCATTGGCTCCCAATCTGCGAACGCATCATTTTCAAGACCCTATCCATAGCACACAGATTCTTCGCCAACTCAGCCCCACCCTACCTCTCACAGAAAATCACCAGAGCCCAATCAGTCAGGCCCTGGGGATCGGCATAGACCAACAGGCTTATGCTACCTAAATTCAAAAGGGGCAAAGCTGGAGGGGCAAGTTCTCCTACCTTTGCGACTAGAAAATGCAATGCACTCCTGCTGGCACTGAGAGCTGAACAATAGTATTGGGTGTTCAGGAGAACACTGAAAACCTTGCTGTTCAACAACTTTTCACTGAGGGCGTTACTCCTATTGTCTTTCTGTTTTTTTCTTTTTTCAATGTTTCTTTTTCTTCTTCTCACGCTCTCCTTTTTTATTTTGTATTCTTATTTTATTCTATGCTCACCTAAGATTATGCATAACTGGTTGTAACAGCGCATTGATGCCTCTGTGTTTGGTGTGCTTTATAATTGAAAAAATAGGTACATAAAACAAAGAAATAATTTATTTTCGTACTCTTGGTGAGTAAGAAATTGTGTGCTGCGAATGTGCATGTGGAGAATTGGGGGGTGAATACATTTTTATGACTGGGTATGTGGCTTGCAACTTGACATTTTTCACTCCTGACATAGTTATGTCTCCTAACACGAATGTCTTTGTCCTTAAGTTGCTTAGCAGCTAGTGAAAGTACATTAGGACGCATGAACGAACTGGCATTTTTGGAGTTTCTTTTACATATGAATGTCAATAAAGTAATGCTTTATTCTAGGTTTAGCAGAGTTCAGAAAGGTAGAAAATAATCTCGGGGTATGTGCTGATTTTCCAAGGATCACACAATTTGGTGAAGTTGGGAAACCAGGAGCAGGATTCAGTTCTCCTGGCTCCGCTGTCTGCATCGTATATCGAAAACCAGGTACTGGACTATCTAATATGGTGCATATGCGAGCGTTGGTATGGGTTTCCTTCCAAAGTAACATATATTGACATTCTGGGCCCGATTCATGGGATTTTTTGCACAGTTCAAAGTGACTTTGCACTGCTGAAATGTGACTTTGCACTGTCGACACAAACCCTGATTAATGGAACTGTGCAAAGTGAATGTTTGCAGTACAAAATGACTTTGCACTGCCTTTGAACTTCGAAAATACACTTTGCACAGTTCCATGAATCAGGGTTTGTGTCGGCAGTGCAAAGTCACTTTTCAGCAGTCTGAGTCTGCAACCGCAAAGCGTGTGGGTGGGTTGATCGTTTGCGCGTAACAGAGTTATGCACAGTGTGTGCAGACTTGCGCATGCACTTATCCCGCCGTGCTCACCCCTTAAGCCTTTGCGATGTGAGCTAAGAAATCAGTTGTATTATCGTGTGCTGGGGCAGCCAGGTTTATGTGTACTATAGATGATGTGGCATTACAGAGTAGAGTGTAGCCAATTATATGGAAGGGATGACAGCAAGTCACATGTGTGAAGGATGTCAGAGAGGTTCGAAAATCACAGATTCATTTTAAACATGCGCTGATGCATGTTGTGAGGCGAAGGCTCATCCTGTATTTTGGTGTGCCATTGGCTCTGCATCGCTCTTTCATGAGGGGCACGTGTGAATTGTATGTAGACAGTGCCTGTCCAATTTCTGCACATTGGTCATCATTCAAGTGGAGAGGATGTTGCCAAGGAGCTGTGATCAGTGTCAGAGCCACAACGACCAACTTGCTGGAGCTTGCTTAACTATGGTGCTAGTCACAAAACTACTCAGCAGCATGTTTTCACACGGCAGGCCCCATTCTAGTTAACCTTGCCTTGTACACAGAAACAGAAACTATGACGCATTTTTAGGCATGTCATATTTCGATGACTACAGACTTTCAGTTTTCACTGAGGCAGGTCATCATGTCTCCAGTAGGAGGAGGAGTACAACCCAGTTGCATAACACCAGCCGGCGAATTGGTCATTAGCCTCCCTTCAAAACAAATGATTGGCTGTTGTTGATGGATCTGCTCAACTTCCAAGCTGCCATGAACAGGACTAAAGGAGGACGATAAATGGTGTTGGGGCTGCGCAGCCAGCACTTCAACAACAACCCCAATTACTTCTGTAAACACATTTCTTTTGTGTGAAGCTAAGGCTATTGGCACTGCGATGGCACATTTTCATCTGAAAGACCCCACACAGCTCCAGTTACCTACCACATATGTGCCTGCTTCCAAGGCAAGTAACACAATACAATAAAGCTACCTTTTAAAGAATAGTTTTATATCCATGAACCTCTACTAGCTCGACATGCACAAGAGAGTTTGCTTTTATTTGGATAGTTAAATACCCTTAACTCCATGCATAACAGCAAGCTGGAAGTTTGTGACAATGAAACATCTCTATACCCAGTGACCTTATTACACAATTTATTTTATTGTGTGTCTTAAAGTGCAGAAAGGACAGTGGTGTAAAATGGGAGATTTTTCGGGCTGCTAGAGGATCTCAGAATATTTTCACTTTTTCTAGTTTCTTCTTTGCCATGTTATTTAGATGTGCCCCGAAGGTGGACAAGTTGATGTCTGAAATGCATTGGCTTTGACACCTGCTCTCCTCTGTTTTTATTTTGTACTTTTACATTTATAATCATAAATGCATGTTAAGCCCAAGAAGGACGTCTGAGCTTCTCTTGTACTTTTGGATATGCAATCTGGTTGTCGCTCTATGTGCTTTTTGTGCATATGTATTGTGAGCATGCAGTTTAGAAGCTAATCCTCATCACTCACAGCTTATGATTTTGTACATACCCAATTGTGCCTATTGGGATTTCGCAGGGCTCCTCGTACCTTGATTATGCCAAATGACCATTAAATTAATTGTTTGGAACAATAGGGTGGTGCCCACTCCTACCTCCTTTCTTTAAAGATTTGTCAGGCTTGCCTTATTTTGCCCTCTGGGTTTTGTAGTTTCCCATTAAGGATGTGGAAAACAAAATTACAATTATATTTTTGCTTAACATGTTCTTATATGGCTTTACATATTGTCAGATTGTTTTATTATGTGATGAGCTTATTCTGCAAGTAAACGCTATAAGGCAATATTATCGTAGTCCTTGAAATCAAAGACGTACATATTTGTACCAAGTGGAGCTTGGACGATAGGTAGTCAAGTGCCTAAACTGAAGAGTGTGTTAAAATCCTGGCTTCACTGCTTAACTAAGGTGTGTGATCCGGGGTAAACGTTTTAATCTCAATGTTATTTAACTGCAAACATTAAGTCTTTGAAAGTGATTAGGTTCAAACTATTTTAAAAAAACTCTTCCTTACAATGGGTCAGATGTAATGATTTTAGATAAAACGGTGTCCCTTCATGCTTCTCTTTTAGTGATCCTCTAGGTCATCACCTAGAATTGTGTTATTGTTACACCGAGCATTAAAAAGTGCACTCGACCCCAGCAATTAATGATAACTTATTCTTGGTCGACTAGCAAAGGTGTGCTTTGGGTATGTGAAGAACCAAGGGGGAGAGTGATGCTTTTGTACCTGGCTAGTGCCTTGCAACTTAAAATGTTTACCCCAAATGTTTACCCCTGGTCCCATTGTCTCTCCGTCAATCCCATATCACTTCACTTGGCAGGCAGACATCTACTCTTGCAAACCAGGCAATGCGCCAGGGTCTCTAGCATTCTATTATAGGGGACTGACGGGGGAGTGACAGCAGCAGACCCAAAATTAATTTCTTGCCCCGTTTCTGCCAGTAACCAAAGTTGCTGTCTCATCCAGAATACTGCTGAATAGACAAATGAGTGAAACTCTTTACTCCGCCCCATTATGTCATGTTATGTTATTGAGCCTTGTCCGTATTTTCACAGTTTCTCTGGACTTCAGGAGCTGCAAGAGATGAGGTAGAGCACTAACATAAGAGCAGGGGAAGCAGGGTAACTTTGTTTTGTTGCAATCTGGTTTTGTGCAGATCTGAAAAGATATGTCTCTAGGTGGTGTAGCTATTTTGTGAGCTGTCCAGAGCAGTCTTTAACGTGTGCCCCAGGTTGCTAATGTAAACTGTTGATGTGGTTGTCAGTTGTGTCTGTCAGAATAGTCTTTAAGGAGTCTGGAGAGTGGTACTGGTGTATCTGTGGTGGGTTAGAATGGTCTTTTGGGAAATTTAGCATAGACACGTAACTTCTGATAGTGTTTTGGTGCTGGAATTGTGTGTCAATATGTGTTGTCTGTTAGGGCGGAAAGTAGACTTATTTGGAAGGGGTTATTGGTATACGGGTGTAGCCCTGATCTTCCCCAAGTGGATTTCTGCCTCTGTCATTCCTACACAGGCCTACTCCTCTTTCGAAATGCCTCGCCTACAATCTCTCTCTCTCTCCTAGCCACTCCATTACTGTGGCTACTATCTATCGGCCACCTGGTCAGATCTCCTTCCACTGTGAGTGGGCGGACCTCTCCTCTTCCCTCTTAGTCTCGACCACTCAACTCCTCCTCCTTGGAGACTTCAATATCCACCTGGATGCTTCCAGTCCTTCCCCTGGACTCTTTTGCAACCTTTGTGACTCTTTCTCACTCTCTATTCTGCCCTCTGCCCTGACTCACTCTGCAGGGCACACTCTGGATGTTTTGCTCTCCTCAGACCTTCCCCTGTCTATCCCTCTCACCACTCTTCTCTCCTGGAGTG
Source organism: Ambystoma mexicanum (assembly GCF_040938575.1). NCBI lineage: Eukaryota > Metazoa > Chordata > Amphibia > Caudata > Ambystomatidae > Ambystoma > Ambystoma mexicanum. The sequence continues at coordinate 1,525,231,355 of NC_090935.1, forward strand.
ATCACTTTCGCCTTTCCTCCCAGCTCACCCTCTCTACCCCTCAGGCCAAGCCAAGTTCAGCACTGCCACCCACCTTCTTGGTCATCCGACCCATGAAGCGCGTGCCAGTTGAGGCTTTCGCCACCGCTTTCCCCTCCATGCCCCTTTGGCTGACTCGCACCCTAACACAGCCCTTTCCATGCTTCACTCCGCTATAGCTAATACTCGTGATGTTCTTGGCCCTGTCATGATGATCCGCCTGAAGCCCAAAGCCAAATGCAACTCCTGGTTGTGGGATGTATTTACCCATGCATCCGAGCCATACCTCAAAACTGTGCAGTACTGACATGGAAAACATCATGATGGCCAGAGCTTCCCAGAAAATGCACAGGGAAATGCAGGAAGAATAGGCTGCCACCCATTTTTGCCGATGTTATGGGCACAGAAGGACACTGCCTAAAACCACCATTGGACTACCCGCACAGTAGTCTGAAACCATTGGGAATGGCAATGCTGATTGCCAAATGCAACCTAGAATTGTGGGGAATTCATTCTTAAATCCCAAAAATGGGTGCAGTACCAGTACTCACCACTATCCAAAAGCCGGCAGTTTAAAACCACCCTGTGTTTCTCTGAAGGCAGGCTCAAACTGTCTATTTTAAACATTGCAACACATCTAAAAACTCACTGGACACCAGCAGACATTTGGTAGAATGGAGTGTTGTGTGCCTACAAAATCTGGGAAATGAAGAGCCCAAAACAATGCTTATAACAAGACTGGCTGCGCTGTGGATTTCAGCAGTTTAAGTTGCATTGGACTGAAAGACACTACAAATCTAAATGTTCAAATTGACTGAGTGACCTACTTTTGAGTGTCACATAGGTTGAAATTGTTTAAATGTCATAGTTTTAAACTTAGAATTAGCCTTCTAGCTGCATATGTGAAAATGTTTAGTTTTATTTGAATGCAGAAACTGGGGAACAAAAAGTGCCATTTTATCCGAAACCTGGCTTAAGGAACTGAATTCTGCCTGGCAACTACCCCCATCAGGAGTGAAACTTGAGTCACAGCTGTGTTCCCAGGCCTAGCTGCCCTTTTGCTGCTCACACTAAGGATATGCCATCTATCTGATAATTGAATTACCTGTGCTCTACAGGAAAGTGAACAAAGCCCTGTCCTGGCTCAGGCAAAGGTTTTATTGGCAGGAGTCGTAAATGGTCGTAAAAAGTGGCTTCCTCCTGAGGAAAGAGGAGGGGCACTGCCTGTGAGAGCAAGCTGGCTTGGCAGAACTGGATTAACCAGTATTTCTACCTTGTGCTGAGAGAAAACCACACCCCTTTGTAGCCAGAATATTGTTTAGAAAAAGATTAATAACTCATGGTGCGGACATGTGAAAATTTTATAAATGATACCATAATTCTTGTGATTTTTCTGCCCACAGTTTAAGAGGTTTTTAGAACCGTTGGTATGTACAGGGGGGTGTCAGCGGAAAAGTGGATATTACTCTAAATGTATGCATGTTAAAAATCTGAAACTTCTTCAGTTAATGTCCATACTCCCTGCACACATGTATGTAAAGTTGGGTCAATGTCAGAAATTGAAAAATCAGTTAAAAAGTGAAATATGTGCCATTTCTGAATGCAAGCTCTTAGAAACAGCAGATTTGGACAGAGACATGGCTAAATTCAGCCACACCATGTATATGTAATTTCAAGCAACTGTGTAACTGTGAAATATGTCTTTTATTATCAAATATAGAATGTGTGCAATCTGACAGAGGAGTGTCCTATCTGCAAGCCATAAAATGACATCCCTCTGACTCACAGTTCATTCCCCAATCAAATGATAAATGGAAGTTTGACCAATTAGAAGCTGAGAGAGAGGTAGGGTCAGTGATGCTAGAACACACCCACATTCTAAACACATAAAAGCAGACAGACAGGACAGATAGGGACCTTCAAATTCCATCTGCAGCGGGACGCTCTGCCGGAAAAATCCATACTTTACCTCCATCAAACCTCCAGAGAGCCAAACTAGAGACTTCAATCTATCCAGAACTAGAGACCAGACCAGAGGGAGAAAGCAGTGCTGTACCCAGAGAGAAAGCAGTGCTGTGCCCAGAGAGAGACCCGAGCCCAGTCCAAAACCCTGACCAGATCCATGGCGAGGCCCATTTCACTCAAGAATATAGTGTGAGTACCTAGAAAACTGTGCAGAACCAATCTCTTAGTTAAAATAATATAATTCAATCTATTTAATCTAAGTAGAACTGCCTCCTAACTGTCACCTGTCATTTGTAAAGCTGTCACTTGTCATTTTCTAGTCGCAAGCTGTACTTGTCTTTTTGAACTTTAAAATTTCAAATCTGAAAAACGACCTTCACAAAATCGCTCATATCTCCGCAACCGTTTGTGCTAGAGACTTGCAATAACTTTTATTTGAAAGCTTAGAATCTTAGCTTTGAATCGCATCGCACCTAGAACCGCATTCCTACCCCTTATAGTTTTACCGCAATCGCGGAACACGCATCCGCGAATTTTGCCGCGATTTGCAAATTTCTTCACATGTAAAAACTGCTGCTGCTTGCCTTCCATTTGCCAGAAATTCGTTTAACCTGCTAACTATCCCTGCCCCATTGCTAGTGTGAGCCTGGACTAATATTAACTAGATACCACTCACCCTGAACCTCTGAAAGGGAATTAAAAAGCATTTCCAGCATATTTCTCATCCATTGCTAGCACATATCAAAGCATTTGGGCCTGTGTTTTCAAAACTCCTATCTGTGTTTTAAACTTCTGTTGTCTAAGCTTGGGGGGGATTGAACTGATTACATTGATTGCATTTCTGAGAACTGCGTGCTTTCCTCCCATTCCCTTGCATTGCATAAAGAGGGGGGGAGTGAATAGCCAGAGAAAAGTGATTACATTGTTTTGTTGAAATCATATTGAGTATTTTCTATACTGCATTTCATTCATTCAACCTTGCATTTCCTTGAACCCTATAAAGCATTTTCTACCACATTATGCTTCTGTACCTATTTACCAGTGTGCTACCTTATCCATTTCATCTCAACTCCTTAGTAATTATAAAGAAGTGTGCTAGTGCCAGATTCTCCGTTGTTGATCTTTATCATATCAGATTAAGTGTGCTATTCAATTATTAACTTATTATAAAGTGTGATATATATATATATTTTAAATTATCAAATAAACCTTTTAAACTTGCAAAACAGAACTACTTCTTGGCTCAGTGGGGTCAGGGGGATTCCAAGAGAGGGGTGTTATATAGGGGTAGTCATCCAGAACGCATGAACTGGACCTAAAGATATATCAATAAGGGTTTTCATTCAGTATTCTAGACTAGGCGTTAACTTAGCTGTAGTGCTGAATTGAATCCTCTTACAAATTGGGGGCTCGAGCCGGACGTTTGGGTTAGATTTACCACTTGTGCAGCTTAATACAGTGTGCTAACTGACGGGATACATACATCCGGTCGGATCACCACGCTGCATTACGCTGTGAAGCATTCCTCAAAAGGGACACTCCAAGAAAAGTTCTGTTCTGCAAAAATAAAATACTAACTTCTGTAAGTCAGGACAGAGACCAATCTCTAGAATGACGACCTTAGTAGACATGAAAATAGCCAGAGAGCACCTCTTGCATAAGCTATTTGTGAGAGGTGAATGGACTGAACAGGGCCAGGATGCGTGGTTGCAGGCCATTACACAACAGGTCACTGAAACAGGGTCAGATATATATAGAGATCAGGGTCCCTTACATGTGGCCCTGAGTGAACTATATATGGCTCCTAAAGCCAAAGAGGAACACAATAAGATTGCCAGGATAGCGGCATACCTGTACCTATATATGGGAGACATGCAGGATAGATGTGCTGAAAGCCAAAATCTGGCAAATAGGCAACAGATGGCGTTAGAGAAGGTCCAATCTGACCTGGTCTCTTCTGAGCAGAGGCTGCAGAGGAGCCAGGAGTCAGAAGATGATAGTAGGCAGCACATCATTAAAATAAAGAAGGATATGGATGTGCTGCAACAGGAAAAGGTAGAACAGGATACCAGATTTCTGGCCTTGCAGAAGGAATACCAAGAAGGTTTGGACTCCCTACTGCAAAGCCAGAAAAAGCTGGAGCAACAACTGGACTTCAACAGGGTATGTGCTGAGCAGGTAGTCACCCTGCAAGGCCACCTAGATAGAGTGAAGTCAGAGAGCAACAAACTAATTCTGAAAGACCTGGATACCCAGGCAGAGTTTGATCAGGAGCGCCAGAATGCTGGTGCCTTCCAAAGGCAAAGGGACGACCTGGCAGCACAGATGCAGGCTCTCAGTCAGGAAAGGGATACCTTAGACCAGGAAGTCTGCCATTTAAAAAGAAAAATGGAAGAAAATCACCTGACCCACCAGGGACTGGGTGACCTCCAAAAAGAACACAAGAACTTGTTAGAGCACACCAGGAGGGCGGAGGATGCTCTAGCAAGAAAGGAGCAGGCCAATAGGGACACAGCTCAGGAGGTAACCCTCCTGCAGCAAAGACTGGCCCAGTTCTCCAGGACCAACCAGGAAGCACAGAGGGAAAATGAGGCTCTCTGCCAGCACAATGAGAGGCTCCAGCAACAGGTAGCGATGCAGGAGAGACTGATAGAGTCGAGTAAGGCCTTAACAGAGGAACTGAAAGCACAAATGCAGGCTCTTGCATTGCAACAGGGAGCAGGGGCGGATAGAGATGAGGTCCGCTGGGAAAGAGAGATTCCTGACCATAACCGCAGGAGCCCTAACATCAGGGGCCTTCATCTCCCCCAGTCCCTGGACTCTACCACCCCCATGTCCCCTGGCGCACATGAGCACAGGGCCACAGGGATGGCAGATTACTATCCAGCTAAGAGTATGGGGCTCATAGGCCAGTACCACTCAGGAATGGAGGGGTGGGCATCCGGGTATGGGCACCCAAGTACAGTACAGTTCAATGGGGAACCCCAGGAGAGTAGGCCCATTAAGGGCATCCTGAAAACCTCTGCCCAGTTAGGTCAGTGGAGGGGGTACCCATCAAATCCTGGCAGCAAGGAGGAATCTGAAGACTCCTCTGAACTGCGCAGGACACAGGAGACCAGGTCCCCACATTCTGCCAGCCACTCCCAGGCTCGCAGAATCCGGGAAAACCTGGAAGAACAGACGGGAACCTCTGGGAGCAGTGCCTCTGAGTCCGAGGAAGAATGGACAAGGGTTACCCGAACCAAAAAGGCCAATAAGGCAAAAAGGGCCTTGCTTAAGGACCCCTTAAAGCAGATTAAGGCGATCAGGAGCGTCATCACGCCTTACCATAAGAACGCTAAGTATTCTGTTTGGGAGCACTTAGAGTTGTTTGAACAAATGATGGAGACTTTCCATTTGAAGGACAGCCAAAGCTGTATTCAATATGTAAAGTGGACCTTCTCCCCGGAATACTCCAGTTTCTTTGCGGGGCTGGAGGACCAAAATCATTTAAGATGGTCCACCTATAAGGCGGCCATCTTGAAACATTTTTCTGTTCACAGAAATCCTCAAGAGGCTCGCAAGGCAGCCTACAATTTGCAATGTGGGGAGGATCAGGTCCCACAAGAATTTGTGCAGGAGTTAAAGCGTGCTTTTGCACAGACCACAAGAAGGGTGCGCACGGATAGCAGGGAATTTATAAATACGTTTTTCCATGCCTTGCCCAAATATATCATGACCCAGCTCGTGAGGGATTTTCACGAGAAAAGATCTTTAGACTGGGTCATTGAACAGGCTACCCGGATCTATGAGGTGCAGAAACCGATAGATAGCAAAAGTAATGCCCAGAAAAACCCCAAAGCCAACAGCACCCCTGCTGCTGCCAAGGTGGCAGAGGTAAAGGTCACCCCCGTTTTGGATTTGGAGATGGGGGGGCCTAAAAACCTACCTGCACCTAATAATGCTAGGCCCAGAAGGTCCTCGGGCCAGTCACAGACCGGGAGCCAAGGAGGCAGCCCCACAAATGGGGTCCCTCGCTCTCCGGATTATGTAAGTCCCCGTTACAAGGGAAATCGACCCATCCTGGGTTATGTGTGGACTCCTCCAGCCCAAGGGGGGGTATCCAGCCAAGCACCTAACCCAGGGAACTTCCCTCGAAACTTCCCACAGGAGGGAAGAAATTTACCAAACCCTGGGCAGAACTTTTTCCCCAGATATCCACCCGACTTTCAGCCCCAAAACCATCCACCCTTCTTTCCCCAATTCCCTGAGCCCAGACCACTGAATCCGGGAGAGGGGAGGCCAAGGGTGGAGGGGTACCCAAATCTTCCCAACCCGGGGTATTACCAGAGGAGGGACAGCTACCCTTCCCGGGATCAGCCCAGGGGAGAAAACAGGGCCCCGTATCAGCCTGAGCGGGTTTCCCAGTTAGAGCGCCAGGTTCAAAACATGGCGCGGGACCTGGGTCACATACTGAGGGCTCAGCAGAACCCTCAGATGGGCGTGCCGGCGCAGAACGCACCCAACTCTGGACCTGGTGCTCCAGAACAATGACGGGGGCAGCACCCCGATAACACACCGGTTCCCAGGGAGGAGGCACAAAGGGAAGGGGGGTGTAAAGCCTTGGAGGAAGCTTCCTTCCTCACTTGTAAACAGCCCCTGGAAACCCAGGAACCGGAAACGAAATCTCTTGCCCCTGAAAGTCTGCCCCCTAAGGAGCAGAGGGGGGGTGGGAGAAACAAAAGACCCAAACAGACTCAGTTTGAGGAGGAGGTACAGGTCTTCCAATTTGAGGGAGAGGGATCCTCAGAGGATCCTGGGAAAAGGATCTTCTCCTTCAGAGAGGGGGGAACTCCTCCCAAAGAAAAATGGGTCCCTAGGGATGCAAATCCAGACTGGGGAGATGTGGAGACTGAGCTACCGCCGCCCACCATCTCATCCCAGAACCAACAGCAAGAAAATCCCCTGGTTCAAACCCATCCTGGTGACTGCCTCCAAAAAGGGGGGGGCGGCCCGGAACCGGAGCCAGGGGAACCCACAATGGCTCTGATCTCCAGTTGCCAACTGTTTCTTTCAGATTCCCAAGACTCTCCACAGAATTCTGCCCAAATCTCTTCGCTAGCAATGTCCAAAACCAGAAAGTTAGCCCACCAGTTGTCCAAAAATGTACATTACCTGTGCCCCCTTGAGGAGAAGGAGGGAAGATATTATGCCCCGGTACAAGTACAGGGGCAGGGTACAATCTCGGCACTGGTGGACACTGGATCTCAAGCTACCCTTCTGTCCAGAAGGGCCTTTGACGAACTGAATGCAGGAAGGGGAGAGAATTACCAAATTCCTCTCACCTCTCTTCCGGGACAACTACAGAACTTTGACGGGAAGGAAATTCCTGTCGAGGGGACTGCAGACTTGGACATTAAAATTGGGCGACACAAGTTGAAACACCCGGTCATAGTTGTGACCCCGGAGGGCACCCCTTGTTTACTAGGGAATGACCTCCTGAGAAGGTTGTCACCCCTAATAGATTGTGTAAACAAGGTCCTCTGGACCCAGACTAGCCGACCAATAAAATTAAAACAGTGTGTCAACCATGTTAGTTTAAACGGCACCTGCCACATGGTTGAACAAAACAAAAAACAAAGATTGGGTGGAGACCCAATCATACAGCCGCTCTCTGAAGTCCCAAATTGGGTTCTATATTCATTGTAATTCTGCTCAAGATAAATCCTTTAGTGTAAACTCTTGAAAAATACGAGAATCAAATGTGTGATGGTTTTTCAGTAATAATTTTATCCTTCAATTAGAAAATTATTATTTTAAGCGTGGAGGTGACCAATAGCCACCAAAATGTCCTTAGTGAGGAAGAGATAGCCACCCATCACTCTATTCATAGACTTCAATTGTGCCAATGCATTTCGGAATAAAATCCTTCATCAGGGCAAGTCTAAAGTTCAACATTCAAATGCAATTATGTCAACCATTTTCATAGTTAATTCAAACATAAGCGAATTTCCATATTTAAAGCAACACGAATATTTCAACATAAACAGTTACCGTCACAAATAGTAAAAGAATACACATACCGGACCACGATATGAGACGGAACCGAAGGATAATACAAAAAAAGGAAAGAAAAACAAATCAATACACAGGCCAGTCAAAGCATCTTATAACAAAATGGAGGTAATCGGGTGTTTACCTCATGTGGGTGAATAATGGCGAAAGCTATCGGAGTGCATGCTGCTTCTACCGGGTGCGGAGAGCAGGTGCTGCGAACATTAGGAAAAATTTTTTTTTATTGAAGGACTTATCCTAGATATGACAACATCCCTGGTAGTAATCTCGGATAATCACTTACCCTATGTGGAGAACGAAGGTGTTCTCACCATGTCTTACTGAAAGTAGACTGCCTTCGTTGCATCGGCGCGTTGCCGAGCAACCTTGTTAAATAGGACACGTGATGGGAGGCGAGGTGTCCTCCCTGTTTGGATACGTTGCCGAGCAACCCGGCACGTGATCACGGCTCCGTGTACATGGGCCCGGACCACGACCTATGTCAAAAAAACTGGACGAAAATAAACCTATAATAAAAATTCTTACTAAGGGGCCCTCCTGGGAAAGTGGTGAAAAAAGTCATCACCTTTAAAGGGGGGGGGGGGGGGGGAGGTGTTATCATTCATAGACATAAACAAAATACTAAATCAAAAATACTAAAACAATTATTGGACAAAATACTAGAACTAAATACTATAACAGTTATAAAAAGCTGTGTTAAATGGAAAAAAGTATCTACAAGTCGCTAATAATGTAATATGGAAGTATGTGCCTGCATGCCGCTAGTGGTGTTGTCTAAACAGACAACACCTCGGGTCCTGGGGGATGGTTGAACAAAAATCTGACCAAGTAGAATTTCACTTCCAGAACAACCAGATTCCAGACGTGACAGTAATAGCAGTAGGACAACAGACTGGTGATGGGGGGTCCTCTCTATTTCTGAAAATCAACCTTCCTTCCAGTCTAAAGTGGTATTCCACGCTGGAAGGAAACGCTCTGAAATTCTATACCAATCCACAATCTGAAACTCCCACTCCTATAGTCCAGAAAGAGGTGAAATCAGCTCAGAGCCTGGCTGATATTCAGCAAATTGGAGAGCAGTTGTTCATCCCTGTTCAGTTAAATGATGGGAAGGACTCTGTTCTCGCTCGAGTGTGTGTGAACAACGGTAAGAGCTTCATCAGCGAAGCCATGTTCCGCCAACTCCCAAAAGATCCAGCCATTCCCACCTTCAAACTGATAGACAAATGGGAAATGGACCTGGAAGCACCTAATTCCAAACATCTCCTGCCAAGCAGGTGTATGCTCAAAATCTCCATTGGCAACAAGAGCATAGTCCACAATTGTTGGGTCGTGCGAGACGTCCCTGCCGCCTTTTACTTAGGCAGTGACATTCTCAATCGCTTTGCCATTAGTTTGGACCTAATAAACTTCAAAGCTTGGTCCCGATTAGCGGATAATCCCATGGGCTTTGATGATCCAGAAAAAGCATTTAGGTCAGCTCAATTGCTACCTTATGCAGTTGAAATTCAGACTAAAGAGGAAGTCACCATCCCAGAAAGGACCCGACAATTCTCCCTGGAAGTGAAAGTTAAAAGAGGACAAGAGTTGAAAAACCCTGATGCTTACATACATCTAAATGCTTCTCTCCAACAGCAAGGGTTGGGGGTAAACCCAACACCATTAGTCAACATAGAATATGACACCATTCCAATAGAGGTGGATAACAGCGACTTAAAGAGTATTACTCTAGCCGCAGGCACCATTATTGGAATGGCGGTTGATGACCGACATTTCTCCATTGATCTTAGAAATGAACTGTTAGGACCAATCCCCAAGGACTGTTTTGACAGTGACAGTGATGACAACGCAACACCAGACAGGATTTTTACCCGGCATGGGGGGAACTTCCTGGTGTACACTTCCTGCCCGTATGGTAAGGAAGATGTGACTTGTGACTTCAGGAGGGATGAGGTGATTTTCCAGGTCCATGAGGGCTGCCTTTCCCACCTGAAGCCTCCAGTCCAAATCAGCACTCTGACCAGGGACTTCTCCACCCAGCTGGAGGAGGCCGCTGAAATAGCCAAACCAGAAGTCTTTCCAGGCTTCAGGCAGATGGTGGAAGAGAGAGTCAACCTAGCTGATGCCTGTGTGACTCTGGAACAAAAGCAAAAGTTGAAACAAGTTTTCTTGGATTTCCAAGATCTCTTTGCGGTAGACTCATATGACTGTGGTCGCACTGACATCCACACAACAACAATCCCCACGGACCCTGGCATGACTCCTGTGTTTGTGAAGCAATATCGCTTGCCTCTCGCATCAATGGAGTCCCTTACTGAAATAATTAAGAACCTTGAGTCCCGGGGAATAATCCGTCCAGTCCACAGCACCTTCAATAATCCGGTGCTGGGAATATTGAAGCCAAACGGCCAGTGGAGACTCTGCGCCGACCTCAGGGAGTTCAACAAACGGGTCCATACTTCCCGATGGCCTCTGCCCTACATTGACCAAGGGCTGGCCCAGATCCAGAAGTCACAGGTATTCACTGCAATAGACCTGACAAATGGATACTGGACTGTGCCTGTCAGTAGGGAGGACCAATACAAACTGGCTTTTACCTTTGGGGGCCAGCAGTACACATGGACCCGGACTCCCTTCGGATACCTCAACTCCGGCAATGAATTCAACATTTTTCTACACAAGGCCATGCCCGACTTGGGTGCAAGGGGTAACCTGGCTTATGTAGATGATGTCCTCATCAAAAGCTCAACTGTTGAGGAACACATAGCGGAGATCCGTTATGTCTGACCCAGTTGAGAGCCGCCGGAGCAAAACTTTCCTTTCAGAAAGCACAGTGGTGTAGAACCCGTGTTAATTTCTTGGGGCATGAGATTACTCCTCAGGGTCTCTGTCCCCAGGAAAAGAAAGTGGAAGCACTTCAGAAACTGAAAGACCCCACAACTCTGCGGGAACTAAGGAGCCTCCTTGGACTGACTAATTACAGCAGAAAGTTCATTGAGGGCTACGCAGAGATCACCAGACCCCTGATTCATCTCCTGAAGGGGGGGGTCAAGTGGGAATGGGGTCCAGAACAAGCCGAGGCGGTAAAACAACTCAAAAGAAGCCTCTCACAAGCGCCTTGCCTAGCTTACCCTGTCAGAAACAAGGAGTTCTTCCTGGAGACGGGGTTCTCTAATACGTGCTTGACGGCAGTATTATACCAAAAGCATGACAAGGTCAATAAAGTAATCTCCTATGCGAGCAAAACTTTATCCTCTGTGGAGGAAAAATTCAACGATTGTGAGAAGGCACTCCTGGCAACGGTGTGGGCATTGAAGAATTACCGCCCGTTTATCCAGGGGGAACACATCATAGTGGAGACTCCACACCAGCCTCTGCAATATCTCCAAAGTGACAGAATCCGGGCCGGAAATGTCAGTAATTCCCGAATTACTTCTTGGATTCTGTCAATGCAAGGCTTTCCTGTGGAGGTCCGATATGGCCAAAACAAGAAGAGTCCCCTCGCGCAAGGTCTGGCTGACTTGCATGATTGTGCCAGAGAAAACTGTCTCGAGGACGAAAGTCTAAAAATAAAGGACAACATGGAGGCATACCTTAATTCCCCCCACAAAGTCTTTGAAGAGGACAAGTGTGAGGGAATGCCCACTGTATATGTGGATGGATGCTCTTACCATGTTGACAATGACGGGGAGAAAGAACTGGTGGCTGGCGTAGGGAATGCATGGGTGAATGAGTCCCCAGAACCCTCCGCTGGATACAAAATTGGTCCCCGAAGTAGTCAGGTGGCAGAATTGATGGCTGTGCATCAGGCCATCCTCACTGCTGTCCAGCATCAACTCCACGAACTGGTCATAATCACAGATTCGGATTATGTACGGAACGGGTTCGTGGAGCACCTGGTTAATTGGAAAACCAGAGGCATGTTATGTGCTAACAACAAACCCTTGAAACATGGGAAGTTGATCCAAAACATTGATGATCTGGTCACATCGAATGGGATGACCATCTACTGGAAAAAGATTAAGGGTCATTCCAAAGTAGAGGGACCAGACAAAACTGGAAATGACTTAGCTGATCAGCTGGCCAAAACCGGGGCCATCCAAGGGGATCTAATTGAGATTGAGTCCCTGTTGGGGGAAATCCAGGTCACTGCCATCACTAGGTCCCAGACAAATGCTCACAACGACCTTTCAATTGCACAATGGAGTAAGGAGACCCCTGATGCTGATTTGATTACTGCTCAGAAGGGGGATCCAATAATTGGTAAATTTTACCAGCACCTTGAGGACCCTGAGAACTTTCCCCTGACGGATACCGATTACATTGGGAAAGAGGACCTAAGAGTGTTGATGAAATGTCCAAAAATGTTCCGAATCCAAGACGGTTTGCTGGTAAGGAAATCCAAAGCTGGCCACAATCAGTGGGTGGTTCCTACCTCATTCCGAAGCCTGATGTTAAGTCACGCCCATGATGCGGCCACCGCCGGTCATAGGGGGTTTCACACAACATTGGAAATCTTAAGAGAGGTTGCATACTGGCCACACATGGGCCAGGACCTCAACCAATATTTGAAGGGTTGTCTTGTGTGTGCACAATTTCAGCCGACATCCCTCACACACCGGGCGCCTTTACAAAAGAGGGGGATGACCCTGCCATGGTCAGATTTACAAATCGACTTTGTAGGCCCTGTGATTCGCTCGGCTAGGGGGAATAAGTACATGTTGACTGTGACATGCTTGTTTACCAAGTGGGTGGAATGTCTCCCAGCCCCAAATTGCAAGGCAGAAACTGCAGCTGCCTTGATGATTAACCACATCTTTTCCCGTTTTGGTCTACCTCAAAGGATTGAGTCAGACAGAGGTAGCCACTTCACCAGTGAAGTAATGACAAGGATGTGGGAGATACTGGGGGTCAAGAGAAAGCTGCATATTGCTTATAGACCAGCTTCTTCTGGGGCAGTAGAGAGATATAACCGGACAATTGTGAGCATATTAAAGAAGTTTGTGGCAGATTCTGGGCCAAGTTGGGATATCCGATTACCTCTGGTCCTAATGGCTATCAGATCTACCCCTTCATCTGCAACCAAAATGTCACCATTTGAGTTGATGACTGGGCGCAAGATGGTGCTTCCTCAGCATTTGCTCTATAGGACCCAAGAGCAGACACTGATAAATGCCTCCACTACTCATGAGTATGTGGAGAATTTAAGGAAACACCTCCAACATGCTTTTGCTTATGCTCAGCGGAATCTAGAAAGATCAGCTGATAGCATGAAGACCCACTATGACCTGAAAACTTCCAGGAAGGAATATCAGGTGGGAGACCGGGTCTATCTATACAACTTCCAAAGGAACCAGGCCAAGCAGCGCAAATTTTTGCCTACATGGAAGGGACCCTTTGAGATCGTCGATAAGATCTCCCCTGTGGCCTACAAGATCTGCATCCCCAAAGGCGGTTCGGCAGAGGGAGAAGACAAGTGGGTTCACATAAACCAGTTGAAGTGTTGCCATCCCAGGCACGCTCTGCAACAACTGGAGGAATCCTCTGGAATCCTAGCGGGTACTGTCTCAGATTAATTCAGTTCCAACCATAAAACATACCACATCTAGTCTCTAAAATATTGTGATTTGCATGAAACTGTCTCTTAGTTATACTGTTCTTTTTTCAAAATAAGAATGTAATGTTTCATTATGATGAAATGCATATGCTGCCCCACTATCTCAACAGTGGTGGAAAAACGTCTATGAGTAGGTATTGCCGCTCTTCCTTTGTCGTCCTAGGAGAAAGAAAACCTGAAGACGGGCCAAGGAGGGCGATCCGGAGACCAGGAACGAAGATCCAATGGGCCCGGGGTACCGCCCAATCTTCCCATCAGGACCGGCGAGGAGAACCGATCGATCAGTACCGGATGGAGAAGAAGATGCTGAACTGTGCCATCTATTGGAAGAAGATGAGGAAACATCCCAGGTCTTGCGAGTCCCATTCGTGAAATAGAATGGCCATCGCAAGAGGGGGGCTTGTGGGATGTATTTACCCATGCATCCGAGCCATACCTCAAAACTGTGCAGTACTGACATGGAAAACATCATGATGGCCAGAGCTTCCCAGAAAATGCACAGGGAAATGCAGGAAGAATAGGCTGCCACCCATTTTTGCCGATGTTATGGGCACAGAAGGACACTGCCTAAAACCACCATTGGACTACCCGCACAGTAGTCTGAAACCATTGGGAATGGCAATGCTGATTGCCAAATGCAACCTAGAATTGTGGGGAATTCATTCTTAAATCCCAAAAATGGGTGCAGTACCAGTACTCACCACTATCCAAAAGCCGGCAGTTTAAAACCACCCTGTGTTTCTCTGAAGGCAGGCTCAAACTGTCTATTTTAAACATTGCAACACATCTAAAAACTCACTGGACACCAGCAGACATTTGGTAGAATGGAGTGTTGTGTGCCTACAAAATCTGGGAAATGAAGAGCCCAAAACAATGCTTATAACAAGACTGGCTGCGCTGTGGATTTCAGCAGTTTAAGTTGCATTGGACTGAAAGACACTACAAATCTAAATGTTCAAATTGACTGAGTGACCTACTTTTGAGTGTCACATAGGTTGAAATTGTTTAAATGTCATAGTTTTAAACTTAGAATCAGCCTTCTAGCTGCATATGTGAAAATGTTTAGTTTTATTTGAATGCAGAAACTGGGGAACAAAAAGTGACATTGTATCCGAAACCTGGCTTAAGGAACTGAATTCTGCCTGGCAACTACCCCCATCAGGAGTGAAACTTGAGTCACAGCTGTGTTCCCAGGCCTAGCTGCACTTTTGCTGCTCACACTAAGGATATGCCATCTATCTGATAATTGAATTACCTGTGCTCTACAGGAAAGTGAACAAAGCCCTGTCCTGGCTCAGGCAAAGGTTTTATTGGCAGGAGTCGTAAATGGTCGTAAAAAGTGGCTTCCTCCTGAGGAAGGGGGAGGGGCACTGCCTGTGAGAGCAAGCTGGCTTGGCAGAACTGGATTAACCAGTATTTCTACCTTGTGCTGAGAGAAAACCACACCCCTTTGTAGCCAGAATATTGTTTAGAAAAAGATTAATAACTCATGGTGCGGACATGTGAAAATTTTATAAATGATACCATAATTCTTGTGATTTTTCTGCCCACAGTTTAAGAGGTTTTTAGAACCGTTGGTATGTACAGGGGGGTGTCAGCGGAAAAGTGGATATTACTCTAAATGTATGCATGTTAAAAATCTGAAACTTCTTCAGTTAATGTCCATACTCCCTGCACACATGTATGTAAAGTTGGGTCAATGTCAGAAATTGAAAAATCAGTTAAAAAGTGAAATATGTGCCATTTCTGAATGCAAGCTCTTAGAAACAGCAGATTTGGACAGAGACATGGCTAAATTCAGCCACACCATGTATATGTAATTTCAAGCAACTGTGTAACTGTGAAATATGTCTTTTATTATCAAATATAGAATGTGTGCAATCTGACAGAGGAGTGTCCTATCTGCAAGCCATAAAATGACATCCCTCTGACTCACAGTTCATTCCCCAATCAAATGATAAATGGAAGTTTGACCAATTAGAAGCTGAGAGAGAGGTAGGGTCAGTGATGCTAGAACACACCCACATTCTAAACACATAAAAGCAGACAGACAGGACAGATAGGGACCTTCAAATTCCATCTGCAGCGGGACGCTCTGCCGGAAAAATCCATACTTTACCTCCATCAAACCTCCAGAGAGCCAAACTAGAGACTTCAATCTATCCAGAACTAGAGACCAGACCAGAGGGAGAAAGCAGTGCTGTACCCAGAGAGAAAGCAGTGCTGTGCCCAGAGAGAGACCCGAGCCCAGTCCAAAACCCTGACCAGATCCATGGCGAGGCCCATTTCACTCAAGAATATAGTGTGAGTACCTAGAAAACTGTGCAGAACCAATCTCTTAGTTAAAATAATATAATTCAATCTATTTAATCTAAGTAGAACTGCCTCCTAACTGTCACCTGTCATTTGTAAAGCTGTCACTTGTCATTTTCTAGTCGCAAGCTGTACTTGTCTTTTTGAACTTTAAAATTTTAAATCTGAAAAACGACCTTCACAAAATCGCTCCGCAATCGTTTGTGCTAGAGACTTGCAATAACTTTTATTTGAAAGCTTAGAATCTTAGCTTTGAATCGCACCTAGAACCGCATTCCTACCCCTTATAATTTTACCGCAATCGCGGAACACGCATCCGCGAATTTTGCCGCGATTTGCAAATTTCTTCACATGTAAAAACTGCTGCTGCTTGCCTTCCATTTGCCAGAAATTCGTTTAACCTGCTAACTATCCCTGCCCCATTGCTAGTGTGAGCCTGGACTAATATTAACTAGATACCACTCACCCTGAACCTCTGAAAGGGAATTAAAAAGCATTTCCAGCATATTTCTCATCCATTGCTAGCACATATCAAAGCATTTGGGCCTGTGTTTTCAAAACTCCTATCTGTGTTTTAAACTTCTGTTGTCTAAGCTTGGGGGGGATTGAACTGATTACATTGATTGCATTTCTGAGAACTGCGTGCTTTCCTCCCATTCCCTTGCATTGCATAAAGAGGGGGGGAGTGAATAGCCAGAGAAAAGTGATTACATTGTTTTGTTGAAATCATATTGAGTATTTTCTATACTGCATTTCATTCATTCAACCTTGCATTTCCTTGAACCCTATAAAGCATTTTCTACCACATTATACTTCTGTACCTATTTACCAGTGTGCTACCTTATCCATTTCATCTCAACTCCTTAGTAATTATAAAGAAGTGTGCTAGTGCCAGATTCTCCGTTGTTGATCTTTATCATATCAGATTAAGTGTGCTATTCAATTATTAACTTATTATAAAGTGTGATATATATATATTTTAAATTATCAAATAAACCTTTTAAACTTGCAAAACAGAACTACTTCTTGGCTCAGTGGGGTCAGGGGGATTCCAAGAGAGGGGTGTTATATAGGGGTAGTCATCCAGAACGCATGAACTGGACCTAAAGATATATCAATAAGGGTTTTCATTCAGTATTCTAGACTAGGCGTTAACTTAGCTGTAGTGCTGAATTGAATCCTCTTACATGGTACGACTCTGACCTCGTCACCCTCAAACGCAAGTGCAGGGTGGCTGAGAGGAAATGGCACGTTTCATGCACATCCTCTGACAAACTGGCCTGCTCCAAAGGCAATACCGGCTCTCTGTCCACACCAAGAAGAGAGCTCACAACCAAGCCCGCGTCTCTGTGGCATCTAACAACTCGGCTGAACTCTTTAAAATCTGCAAGGACTTGGCCAATCCTTCTGCAGTCTCTACCTCTCCTGTCCTCCTGTCCCTTCCCAGGCCCTCTGCATGGCACTGGCTTCTCATTTCATCTCTAAAACCCAGGACATCCTGACCTTTCTATCCTTCTCTCCCCTTCCTCCCTCTACTCCATGATCTTCCTCTGGCCCCTCTTAGGCCTCCTCTCATCCTTCCTTCTCTGCCTTTCCCCTTTTCTCCCCAGACAAGGTTTCTAGGCATGTCCGATCTATGAAAGTCTCATCAAAACAGGTTCACCCCTGTTCCTCCAAAACCATCAAGGACCACATTGACTCCCTGGCTCCTGCCCTGGCCGACTTCTTCAACCACTCCTTCACCACTGGAGTCTTCCCTTGCCCCCTGAAGCACACTCTTGTGACCCTCTTCTTAATAAACACTCTGCCGACCCATCCTGTCTGGCTAACTATCGCCCAATCTCCATCACCCCTTTTCTGGGCAAACTGTTGGAAAAGTTGGCCATCTCCCAGCTCAATCTCCACTCTGAATCTGTCGGTTGGCTCCATGATCACCAGTCTGGCTTCAGAGCTGCCAGAAGCACGAAAACTGCTCTCCTGAACATCTGTGACGACCTGCCCTCCAACCTTGATTCCAACACCCCATGTCCTCATCTTACTTGATCCCTCTTCTTCCTTTGACACAGTTAAACATGCCATCCTGCTCAACAGTCTCCGCGATAACCTGGGGATCACCGGTCAGGCCCTGGCCTGGCTGACTTCTTTCCTCTCGGATCGACCCTCCCAGGTTCAACTTGGGTCCTTCCTCTCCGCTATATCTCTACCTGTGGTGTTCCCCAGGGGTCTAACCTCTCTACCTGGCTGTTCAACCTATATCTGGCAATTCTTGCCCACCGCATTGCAGCACACTGCCTCAACTTCCAGTGCTATGCGGATGACACTCAGCTCATTTTCAGGCTGCCCTCAGCCACCTCTTTGCCCTCTCTCATCTCTGACTGTCCGCCATCCAGGAGTAGTGTGCTGCCAATGATCTCTGCCATAATGCCAGTAATACCGAGATTCTCCTCATCTGCACACCCGCTCCCTCCTTTCCTGTCACACTCTGGCCGGCCTCTCTTGGCCCTCCTCCTGCTCCCACCTGTGAGGCAAAAAACCTCGGGCCATCTTCGACTTCACATTCTCCTTCTCGCCCCACATCTCTGACGTCTCTAAGAAGTCACACTACCAGCTATACCTTCTCAGAGGTATTCCTCCTTTCCTCTCCTTCCCCCAGAAGCTCACTGTCTCCAGAGCTCTGGTTCTCTCTAGGCTTGACTATTGCAACAGCCTCTTTCTAAATCTGCCTGCATCTACCCTTTGCCCTCTGCAACTCATCCAGAACAGGACTGCAAGACTTGTCCTTGAGCTCAAACCCAGGGATTGTATCTCTCCAGGACTGAAATCCCTGCACTGGCTCCCAGTGGCTGTGAGGATTAAGTTCAAAACCATCTGCATTGTCTATAAGGCCTTCTGGGGACTGGGGCCTCTATACCTTCAACTCTCCCTTCCTAAATAGCTTCCTTCTCGAGCTCTTCGCTCATCTGCCTCCAACTCCCTCAGGGTCAGTCGCTTCTCCAAGCAACAAGTTGATGGTAGATCTCTTTCTTCGTCTGGGGCCTCCCTCTGGAACAGCTTCCCTGCCTCCCTGAAACTTGAGGAGAATCATCTCCAGTTCCCGGAAGCACCTCAAAACCTTTCTCTTTGCTTCTGCTTTCTCTCCTCCTCTCCCATGCTGACTTCCTGGCTGATACCGAAACTGCACTGGTTACCTGGCCACCCTCTGATCTCGGGCCCAGGTCCCCTCCCCCGCCAGTTGCTTACCTGCACTGCCTTCCTGGCAACCCTCGCACTTGGAGACTGTTTCTGTACCCCTACAGTCCCACTAGCAGCACTTGACACCCGATGTCTGCACTTACCCTTGCACTTGCCACCTGCTGTTATTTATTCTATTATCCCATGCACTGCACCCTCCCCCGTCGCACCTTCCCTCTTCCCATGCACTTAAGCGATCTGAATGACACCTGGCGTAGTATAATCGTTGTCTGTATTCCCTCCGTTCCCCTACCTTGCCTCGTCGCGCCTTGAAACACTTGTGTATAGGCGCGTTATAAATGCCATAAAATATTATATCATATATCATATTACCTTGCCCAACAGACCACCCAATAACAACTAGGGACAACATTTATCGCTTTGAAAACATCACAGTTGATCACATATGTGTGTTTATATTAATGCAAAACATTCCAGGCTTTGCAAATTCTTTAAAATCCCACCAGAGCTGCAGGTCGAGTACCTTAGTTTGAATACTCAACCTAAGAGAAATGTACTTGACCCGTAGAGATAGTGAGAAAATGTTACCAACGCTTTTTGTAAAATGGTGCATGTAACCATAAGCCCACTTCATGTTTGGCACACTGCTGACTACTGACAGTCAAGTCAGTGAAACCATTTTTGACATTTACTGCACACAAAGTTCATTAGTAGTAAATATCAAATAAAAGTTTCAAACATCCTGGAATCATTTTACTCACTGTCAAGTTTGAATATACTAAAATGGTACTCAATCTTCATAAAAAACGTCTTGACTATGCTAGTGGACGGGTACATTTTGCGAGGCCTGCATTCTTTCTCCAGATGTTATGCCTAATTATACCATATTATAGTATGAGATATTACAATAAGTTGTGCTACGTCAGCTGACACTATGCCATGAAACAAATTCATGGCCCACAGTTTCTTGACAGTTGCCTGGGGCCTTCCTTCTGACTGCCCACTGACACCTTAAAGACACTCCACTTAGAAATGTACAGGTCACCTTATTCTCAAATATTGACCTCCACATTTCAGGAGTGGCTCCAGAAAATGCATTTCCATCTCCGTTTGGGAAATAGAAATGCAAGTGACAGCCAAGGTTTAAACCGTTTTCAAGCTTCTGTGTGCCTGTTCCCAACAGGTGCAGAGGATGACCCTCATTTCTGCGCATTTAAAAGCGCATCCCATTTGGGAATTCTCGATGTGCGTTTAAATGCCCAGAAACGCTTCCAGATTTGCGCAAATAGGTGAAAAAGGGTGTCTGAATGAGCACATCTGTGATGCATTTATTCAGATGCCTTTGTTTTTTGGAGGACGTCATCACTGCGCCAAAAAAGTTTTGACAATCTGCCCATTTGTCTTTAAATCCTATCTTGTTTTGGACAGTCGGTATAGAGAGATTTCATCGCAGACCATTAATGCGAATACGATTCCATCGCATTTTTTCAACAAATTACGGTGAAAATATAAATGGGGGTTGGATTTGGATAATCATTAAAGTGAGGGAATTTGGGTATGTTATGTTCCTTCCATGTTCTCCTTCGCAACTGTTAACTACATAGTTATCAAGCTACAAAGAGCTCTGCCTTGCCTGTCCATACATTACCTTCACCAGCTTTCCTTCGCACCCAAGAAGTGCAATATCGCTGGACGAGAAGCAAAGCAGAATTGCTCTGTTCACTGCAGTGCTTATTTAGTAATGGTGTATTCTGTTTCTTCCCCTACAGTTTAGTACGATGGGCTAGCCTTAGGCATGGACCACCTTTGTGGTTGCTCAGGGTGCCAAATTAATATAATTTACAAAGGGGTAAGCTGCTGCCACACCAGAATGCAGGAGCTTTTTTAAAGTCTTCTCCATGCTGACGTGACCTTTAAAAAGCTCCCTTTTGCTGGCGTGGTGGCTGCTATGGCGCCCTCTGTAAAATAAAGTTTCCCCCATGCTTGTGTTGCAGTGGCGCCCTATATAAGTGAGGAAGAGCTCCTCCCACCATGGATGGAGCTTTTAACTTCCATTGGGCACTTCTGTTGCGCCAACATGGATGGAGCTTTTAACTTCCATTGGGAACATTCTGTTGCGCCAGCATGGGGAGCCTTTGAAAAGCTTCCCCGAGCAGGCGTGGTGGTGCTAGCCCGGCAGCATCCTATTTGAATTAACAGCTCCTTCCCCCATACCCTTTTAGAAAGGGTGCTGCTGCAATGCCAGCTTGGTGACCCTTTCAAAGGCTTCCCCAGCTGGCATGGTGGAGGTGCCCTATTAAAGTGGAACGCTCCGAATTGGACACCCCGGCACGGGAGCAGCTAGATTTTCATTTGGATAGGACGTCACTGGTATTCCATCACAGGGGAGCCTTTAAAGGGACCCTAATTAAGTGGAAAGCTGCCTGCTCCTGTGCTGTAGCAGGGAGCGTTTCACTTTAATAGGGTGCCACTGCCAAAAGAAATTACTCTGGAATCCCCCTCCTGCTTGCAGGAGAGGGGGAGAGGAGCCAAGAGGAGCCAATGGTTGTGGCCCTAGGCCTGGCCATGCTAAACATCTTTTCATGGAACCCAAGCCTTGCATTTTGCATTAAATCAAAGAGCAGTTTGGGAACATAAGAATGTCCACAAATTTAAATTAGAAACTTGTCTGTGACAGTGATTCAGCAAGATACCCTTTTGAGTGAGTAATGGAAGTTGGACTCTACTGTTTTCATTGGTCACAATGCTCACCTTAACAAAATAATATCTGTAAATTCTATGACAAGACTGGAGGCAAGCATTATGCTTCAACTTCTTTTATTCACTACTCTTCAGCAGTTTCAACAAAACTCCAAAAAACCATAACAAAACACTGAAAACAGTCTGAACAGACTTTTCATCCTTTTGAACTACAATCCCCATAGTCTCTGTAGTCCATCACACTCCATGCCCAGTAATAACCACTTCCTGTTCCTGGGCTCCTTCTCTTCTTTTACTGCTCTTCAAGCAGATAAGTACCATTTTGGTTCTCTCCCTACTGTTTGTGGAAATGCTATAGTCCAGCTAGCGTAGGGTAAATACAGAGTTGGATAGATCTGGTTAGAGCACTGAGAGGTTGATTCAATAATACTTTGAGCTTCAGATTGTTTATTGCAAGTGCATATGTATTTAGCGCAGTGGCGCGTCGTACAGTGTAACCAAGTGTTTTTCAGCTCGAGTTCTACGAGCCCGTTCGTTCGGTTGGCATTCCCTCGAGTCACGAGCCCCGTGCCATATGTCCGGCACAGCAGAGGGTCTGCCGCGATCGTGGAGGGCATAAGCGGTCCGCGGGATCGCTCAGTAGCCAGGTCCCAGTTCCCTCTCTCATAGGCAGCAAGGGATACGCGCGCCGTGTAGCGGCCCCCTCCCTCGGGGAGGCGGAGTGGCAGCGCGTGAGGAATCGAATCCTCACGGCCCCCACCTTTGCGGAGGCGGAGCCGGTGAGTGCCTTGCTTCCTTGTTCGCATTCATTTATGTGACACGGAGCAGAGCACACGCGAGGAGCCGGGCCCGGCAGTGATAATAGTTTAATATTACTAGCATTGTTAAGCTACAAGGCAGCAGCCTCTCCATAAGTAGCATTCCGGTCAGCGAAGCGCGAGCTGGCAAGCGCGCACGACTGAAAAGGGAAAGGATACAGCAGTCAGCCGTGAGAAAGCCTTACGAGGCTCACAGTGACAGTAGAAGAGTCACTTTGATCGTTCCTCTAATAAAGAGGACTGGACAGAAACTGCCCATCCCAGGCTCATATATATAAACTATCTCCCATCCGGGGCAGCCACAAGAAAAAAAAAAAAAGAATACAATTTAAAAAAAAAAAAAGAAGAAAATAAGGAAGAAAAAAGAAGTTGATATTAAAGATAAAGAAGGGTCGTACATACAGACCCCGAAGCATCTGTAGTGAAAGGGCGTGCAGTGACACCCTTTCGAGTACAACAGGCACACAGCACCCAAGGAAGATGTCTGAGTTTGAATGGAGTGAAGAGGAGCAGATGTCAGATCTGGCTGCCAGCTTCAAACAGGTGCTGGGAAGTTCGCTTATAGATGCGGTGGCTCAAGGGGTGAGACCCCTGCAAAACAGGCTGGAGTCCCTCGAGGCGATATTACACCAGCCCTTGGACAATACGCATGCCCTCCGAAACCTCGGAATCAGGGTCTATGGGGAGTACTAAGGCCCAAAAGAGGAAAGCCCCTCGACCCCCAGGGTACTTCGGTTGGGGCAGAAGAAAAGGCCCCAGAGGTCGTCAACACCTTCGTAAAGCTTCGTCAAGCATTTATGCAGCGTCAGACTGTGCCGGACCTTAAGACCCCCTCTCCAGGGGACGAAGAATATGGAGAAGAGGACCCAGGCTCGGAAGAAGAGCTGGAGGAATGCGAAACTCCCTCTCAAGAGGAAGAGGAAGAGGTAGAGATCAGACCTAGCGGAGGAAAGAGAATCCGCAAAGAAAAGCACCTTGAGGAGGTAGAAGAGGACATGTTTGATCCAGACAGCATCCGGAACCCGAGATCGTCAGACTGGCAGCCTTCACCAAGAGTGGCTCAATATATGACAAAGAGGTTGCGAAAAGCACTGGACAACGAAGTCCGCCAGAGGCTCCGAGCGGAATGCCTGAGAACAGATCTCCCAGGTAAGGTGGCCGAGACACCTGAATTAGATTCTAAAATGTTGACTTTCGTGTCGAAAACTAGCAAAGACCCTCGGAAGGGTAACGATAGGTCTTGGAGGAGTTGCCAGGAGAAAATATTAGACTTGGCCGGGCCTCTTGCGAAAATTATGGACCTGGCCGAAAGAGCCAAGATACCGAGGAGGAAGTGGACCCCGACGCCCTAGCAAGCTGGGCGCAGAGAGCAATATGCCTCCTACGGAACGCGAACTGCGCCATCGCATCGGAGCGCCGGAGAGGCCTCTTATTGAAGATAGATTCTAAGCTAAGTGAGTTAGCTTTGTACGAAGCTGGAGAAGCGGCACAAGGACTCCTCTTCGGAGAAACGTTCGGCAAAGAAATTGGGCACTTCGTGGGCACCTACGCGTCTCTGGAGAAGCCGCAGGCTTCCATATGGAAGATTTTCCCCAATCGAGTTTTTGGAGGGACCAGTCGCCACAGAGGTTGCTCGGCTGGTCGCAACCAAGGTGGAAGAAGACCTCAGAATCCCAGAGCCCAATACTGGGAGAATAGGCAACAGGACTCCTTCTTCCGTTCCAGAGGACGCTTCCCAAGAGGTCGTAGAGGAAGAGGAGCAGGTCATGGTCAAGGATTCACGCAAGGTGAGAGCAACGTACTATCCTCCTGTGGGGGGGAGAACAAGCATGTTCTTGAGAAACTGGCGCAAGCTTTCCAGCGATGCCTGGGTGCTACAAGCGATTGTAGGCATGCGCCTAGAGTTTGTTCAGCCACCCATGCAGGGGCGTAGGCCCCACCAGCAGCATTTAGAGCACACAGAGCAGTGTCTTCTAGACCCAGAGCTGCGTCTGTTAGCAGCAAAGAACGCCATAGAAAGGTGCCCAGGAGACCCCGCGTTCATAAGCAACATGTTTCTGGTGCACAGAAAAGAGAAAGTGCGACCAGTCATAAACTTAAAGGAGTTGAACGGGTGGATAGTGTACCGCCACTTCAAGATGGAGGGCATCCACCAGCTCCGAGACTCGCTCAGAGAGAAGAATTGGTTGACGAGGCTAGACCTAAAGGATGCATAGCTGACTAGCCCGAAAGCAGAAGAATTGAGAACTTTCCTAGCTTTTTGCTGGAAAGGGCAACTCTGGTGATTCAAGACCATGCCCTTCGGGCTTGCGTCAGCACCATGGGCCTTCACCAAGATGATGAAGCCGGTAGCGGCAGCTATAAGAGAGAAAGGAATAAGGATGATCATTTATCTGGACAATCTCCTGCTACTAGCGGAAGAGCGAGAGACCCTCAGATGCTAGACAAGGTGGGTTCTGGACCTATTAGCATCCCTAGGATTTTTAGTGAACAAGGAGAAATCAGACACTGTACCGGCGCAGAGGCTAGACTTTCTGGGTTTCATCCTGGATACCAGAAAAGCAACGCTCGAGCTCCCGGCTCAGAAGATCTGCGACATCAAGAGAGAACTCAGAGGATGTCTGCGGAGCCAGATAGTATCTCTCCGGACTCTAGCAAGGATTGTAGGGCTGTTAGCGGCTTCTATTCAGGCCATCTTCCCAGGACCTCTCCATTATCGAGCTCTGCTAACGATAAGGCACCTGCAGCAAGGCCTGAGATATCACCAATCGGTCCCGCTAGATCAGGAATCCAAAACGGAACTAGAATGGTGGTTACAGAATATGGACGCCTGGAATGGTCGTGCCATTTTCGGAGACAGACCAGATCTGGTCAGAGTCCGATGCCAGCCGGCTAGGCTGGAGCGCAAGGTGTGGAGACCTACAGACAGGAGGGAAATGGAGTGAGGAGGAACTCCGTTTGCATATAAATTGCCTAGTGCTCCTAGCAGGATCCTTTGCGATCAAAGCCTTCATGAAGGGGAGGATGAAATCTTGTGTCCTTCTGAAGATGGACAACATATCGGCAGTACGGTACATAAATCACCTGGGCGGCACCAAATCCAGGATGTTAGCCAAACTAGCAAAGGACTTCTGGCACTTCTGCCTGCAGTCAGAGACGTCCATCACAGCGGAATACCTTCCCGGGACGCTGAACGTCATAGCAGACTGGAACACTCGATACCTCACAGATTCCAGCGATTGGAGGCTGGATCCAGCAACATTTTGGAGGATGACCGAGAGATGGGGACCAGTACACATAGACCTCTTTGCATCGTGATTGAACGCCCAAACAGCAGAGTACTTCAGCTGGAGACTGGGCCCGGGAGCTCTAGGGACGAGCTCTACAGGAGTGGGTCGGAGGTCCACACTACGAGTTTCCCTCATTTATGATGCTGAGCAGAGTTCTAGCGAAGTGTCGGAGGGAGATGGCGGAGTTGCTATTAGTAGCGCTGTGCTGGAAGTCGCAAGTGTGGTTCCCGGACCTCATGGAGCTAGGAGTAGATTACCCGAGGATGCTCCCTGAAAGAGAGCACCTGCTCACGGACCCAGCTGGGTCATATCACCCTCTGAGAGTGAAGGGGGCTCTCCCGCTCGTCGCGTGCAGGATATCAGGAGACGCTGGGCATTGCCAGGCATTTTGTCACAAGCTGCACAACTCATTGCAGAATCCTGGGCTCCATCCACTAGGAGGAGCTATGTTGCGGCTTGGGCCAAGTGGACGAGCTGGTGCAGAGGGAGAAGTGTTCATCCCGTTTCTGTGCCTGTAGTGATGATTCTGAACTTTTTTAGCTCATTGGTTGCAAGACGGGAAAGCGTACCGCACCATAGGAGTATACAGATCCGCCATATCAGCAGGGCACCTCCCTATCGAATGAGTGCCTGCGGGCGAGCACCCAGCAGTGGTCCGGTTTATTCGAGTAGCAAAGTTTAGAGTGCCTCCGGAGCCGCGTTATAAGACCGTCTGGGATGGTCTATTGGTGCTTAAGCTGTTGGAAAGTTGAAAGTTAGCAATGTTGTTGTGCTTAGTGTCTTGTAAACGAGTGTCAGGCGTAAGAGCGCTGGAAATAGACAGAAGGTCATTTGGACCAGAGGTTGTGACGTTCTCTATAGTGGGAAGAACTAAGACGGGAACTTCGTCATTGCACTACCAATATTTCCCAAGCAGAGCTAAATGGTGCGCAGCAAGCTGCGTGAAGGAATGCAAGAGTAGGACAGCAGAATTCAGAGCAGCTACTACTAAGCAATTGCTAATAGCGCGCAGAAAACCCTTCAAGGGTGTATCCACAGCTACGATAGGCCGATGGGTTAAAGAAATCATGCTTGCAGCAGGGATAGATGTGGAGAAATATGGGGCGCATTCAGTGCGAGGAGCTATGGCGTCTAAAGCCTTTACAACAGGAGTATCACTTACAGCTATTATGCTAACAGCAGACTGGTCGAATGATCGAACTTTTAAAGAATTTTATTTTAAGCTGACCGAGAAGTTAGCGGTCACAGTGTCGGGAAGCTTTGAAAAAGCATAATGCTCGCCTCCAGTCTTGTCATAGAATGAAGATTAGCCCTGCTATCTGCACAGGGAGTATTAATTCTATTAAAGACTAGGAGGCGAGCATTAAATTCCCACCCAAGTTATGTAATGTATAGGAGACTATGAGATTACATACATAATGATATGATAATAATGTCAATACATGGACGCCAACCTGATTTTTCTGCTTTCTTTTATGTCTAGGAGAGGAGCAGAAGAACAACTGATGTAGGAGTTTAGCGGCAGTAGTCGCCTGGAATCGAGGAAGTTCGATATTTAGTTGGAGTGTTTTGAGTCGTTGCCAGTTGCAAGACTTAGTGTGATGTTCGCAATGGGACTTTCAGAGCGAGTAAAAGAGAGGAGGAGCCCAGGAACAGGAAGTGGTTATTACTGGGCATGGAGTGTGATGGACTACAGAGACTATGGAGATTGTAGTTCAAAAGGGTGAAAAGTCTGTTCAGACTGTTTTCAGTGTTTTGTTATGGTTTTTTAGAGTTTTGTTGAAACTGCTGAAGAGTAGTGAATTAAAGACGTTGAAGCATATTGCTCACCTCCTAGTCTTTAATAGAATTAATACTGCCTGCGCAGATAGCAGGGATAATCTTCATTGCAAGACATATATACCAATTGGGACATCTTCTGAACAGGGTGTGAGGTGGGCTGTTTCTGCATTCAGTCTCTGTCAAGTCTTCTGAAGCTGAGCTCAGGAACACATCTGGGGGTTTCCTGGGTCAGCCCTGGTCTCCAGCACAGAAAAACATCCTGTGCTGGCACTGGGAGCTTCTTTTACATAGGACGCCGATGCCACATCAGTGTGGGGGAGCATTTGAAAAGCGTCCCATAGCAGGCACAATGGTGAAGCCAGCCTCAACCTTTTTTGGGGGGTGAGAGGTGGGTAGATGACAGTTATGTAAGCACCCATAATCATGCTGTTGTTCTGAAGTGCCGCACCTGGACGAATAATAACATACAGGTGGAGGATGTGTTAATGTTAATGTTAAAGGACATTTACACCGCACATTAGCACCACCGGAGTTGTCCCCTGGCGCTCTGGCGGATATGAAAGCTAAGAGGCTAGGATGGGCTAGTAAGGTGTAGCGGGGTAAAGGTAGAGCAAGATTGTGATGTTGTGTTGGCAGCTTCAGTTCGGGTAACACCATTCGCTGAGCTTGGGTGCGGTGTAGTGAAGTGCATGCGGTTTGCTGTGCAAGAAAGTGGTTGTGTTTGTTTAGGGTTTGAGAGGTGTATGCAGAGAGTTGAGGTTTTAGCAGATGGGTTATTGGTGTTACCTCGTTGCTTCGGACATCTGTGTTAGGTGTCTCTGGCCTTGCTGTCTTCTGGACCGTTCCTTGGTGGTTCATTCGCCTGGTTGATCATTGATGTCCAAGGCCTCAAAATAATGGAGAACAAGAAAGTATCAAAATGTGTCAGTGGAATGTAGTATTACAGCACAAGGTAAACACAATCAGACTGTGCTATGGAAACACGAAGCATGTATTTTGATGAGGTGTTAATCTTTGTTAAAGAGCCCAAAGCCTGACATGTGTTCCGACCTCCCAGTCTTTTTCATGGGCTGATCTCGCAAACAATTGAACATTGTCACATACTTGGCAACCCTAACGTTTTAGGCGGTAGGCTACTGCTTTTTATGCAGTCTTACCGCCTACAGATTTAGTTGCCTATTCCTACGGCTATGTTTAGCTTTAGGCCTGGCTCCTGTCAAAGCTAGGGACAGGCAGTGCCCCACTGTGCGCAGTACTAAGGTGTGTCTTCAAACCTGTTCCCGCACAGTGTGAAAAGCAGTAAAAACATGCATGTTTCATGAAAAAGCAGGCACTGGGAAAAGCAACGCGCTTTTTCCAACATGTTGCACATTTCCGTGTTGCAGCACTGGCGTTCAGAGCAAGAGTGAGAACAGCACTAGTTCCTGCATGACCAACTGTGATAATCGTAGGCCTCATTACGAGGCTGGCGGTCTCGTAATGAACGGTGCCGGTACGGGACCGGCGCCGTTCATTACCGGCTGCCTGATTATGAGGTCCCCTAACGGGGGACCCGGAACAGACATCTAGTAAAACCAGACGTCCTTTCAGGGTCCCGCGAGGGGACCAACGGGCTAATAACGGGCATGTTATCAACGGGCCAGTTATTAGCTCCATCCCCATTGGGATCAAGCCCATGGGGCTCAAATGGGAATGGGGAATGGTTCTGTGCATGAGGAATTACTGGGTCCTCCAAGGTCGGAATGACCCGGTAATTGCTCATTCACAGACCCGGGTATTGGAGCCCGGTATGGAGGCAGCCATGGCGCTAATAGCACCATGGCTACCTCCATACTCGTAATGAGGCCCCAAGTGTCTTCTTGTTTGTCAGGCAATTTACATTTTTGTGAAGTTATGATAGAGCAGCACACATTGCCTGCATGCAAGTTCTGTGAGACCTTTTTCTGCTATGGTAATTTAGTGTTTTATATAATAAAAAAAAACATGACAGACAGATTCTGAACATTGAAATCTTTCCATCACTAGTGTGTTTTGAAGGTACAGGTACTTGGGAACTATTCGGGCAAAGAGTTCTTATAAATTCCAAAGCCAAAGTTCTATCCGAAAATGTATCAACCCTGGACGCTATACAGGTTGATAAAACAGGCAAGAATGCCTAAGCAGCCAGCAGCATTTTCAGCCAAACATTTTCTTCCTATCTGCTGTGACATTTAAAAAAAATAAAGGGGGACCTTGCACAAATGATGTTTCGTTTCACGTCAGTTGTGCACATTCAAAGGGTTTTTTAGTGTGCATGTCTTTTATTTTACTGAAAAACCCTTCCTAATTATCTGTATTTTAACATAACAGCCTGTGGTATTTAGTTCTGTAAGTATACAAATATGTATTGCGCTCAAAAATATTATTGTCCCAAGTGTTCGGGCATGTGTTTTTATGCATATGTTGATTGATCGTAAAAACATTTCCTATGCACCTTACTGTGGTTTTCCTGACTTTTACAAATGCGAAATCAGGCAGCAGGGCGCGGCCATTTTGTGCTAATCTGATCCGTTGCTGCATCACCCTAAATTCAAGTGCCCTGTCGGCACTAAATCATAGTCCCCACGACTGAAGCTGACATCACCATTCCTAGTGATATTCTCTGCCTATCTCCATGGCACTACTGTGCAGCGTAGCCAAACATGCCCAATCATCACCTACGTCCTGACGTCAGTTGACGCAGAACCCGGACTATCAACACACATCCTCTCACAGCACAGCGCATCCCAATTCTGAATACAAAACACTATCTTTGAAGGAAACTGCAATACTCTGCAATTTATAATGTGCTTTTATTTCACAATAAACACTCGGAGAACATCTGCCGATTTCCATATTCAACCACATTTTTTTTCTTCCTTTGTTCTCGATACACAAATGTTTATCGTGAGTCATATAGTGTTCCTTTGGGTATAAGCACATTGGATGTAGGCACTGTGATTCGTAAGGCTTCGGCATCAGCTTGTTGCTACACCACCATTAACAATGTCAAGGTACTCCTTATTGCCGGTACCATGAAAGGGCATATGGGTCCGGGGCGATTGCCCCAAAAGAGCGTGATGGTCATCCAACCATTGAGGTGCATCATCAACTGCCGGCTGAAGTAGCCATCAATTGGTATTTGGAAACTATGACATTCACAGTAGGGCAGGATGTGGCTGTGTATAAAACATAACAGAAATGTGTCTCAGGAGCCATTCTTTATTCTATTCTAATCCATCCATTACTTATACAACGTGTGAAAACTAATGATGAACACAAACGTGAAACAATGCAAACACAGAGAAAACAACATGCAATGTTGAAGTCTACGATGTGATTGAGAGGTTAGTGCTATGCAGTGTGTTGAGCTTGCAATGGGAGGCCGATGCGGAAGTTGACGTAAGAATTCGAATAACACATAGACAGCATTTTAACGTAACATTAGCCTAGAATTGGACGTTGGTGGAACCTGTGCGAACACAGAAGTGGACTCCATGCATTTCAGCGCTGGACTGCATATGTGCATGGAACAAATACAAGTACACTCCGGATGTTTCTGAGTGTCCTCACAAATTGCCAAAAACACAAGCCATTGCATTGTTAGCCAGCCAGCCACACCGGTCATAAAATGAAACCTTGACTCCTTTGTCTACAAATACATCTACAGTAAACCTTACACAATAATCGGCATTTCCATTCTCTCGGCATAACACAGAGCGTCCGTTCAGATCAACAGATTTTCATGAAATGAAATTAAAGGTAGCATTGTCCAGTTTTGGAATGCTGTACCTTATCATATTTGACAGTTTTACTAACCTCCCCCCATTCCTTTCCTTACATATCCTCCCTTTATTTCCAAGTCCGAAAAACAATGCAGCCTTATGCCTAGTTTGCTTTTGGTAAATGAAAGCCACACATGTACTCTGCATGGCCGTGAGGGAGTAGACAGTTCAAGGCATTGACCTTGAGTCCCACGGCATCGATTCACACATGCACCACTGTAGCATTAGGAACATTTACAAAAAACAAATTATTTGCTGGCATACACCAATGGCTGTTAAGACAGTTTTTCTGAAGTCCAATTAAGGGCTTAGTAAAACCATTCTACTGAGGCAGTACAAGACTCCACTCTTAGTATAAGGCTGTACCACCTGAGTTCGGGGTAGCATAGACAGAGCAGCCAGGCTTATCTTAGGAGGGAGAGAGGGCAGTAGATACAGTACAAGTGAAATTGTAATACAAATGATCCAAAGAAACACTGAAACACTATTTATTCTGCAAATAAAGGATTTATTTAAATACAGGTAGGCCCAGATAAATCTAGGGCTTAAGTAAGAACTAACACATTATATGAAATCACAATATAAAACACAACACTATACTTGAAAGCACACAGACCCAAGTATAGACCTTATTTGGAACACCTAACAGTACTTCTAGGGAAGTCAAAACCTTGTTATACACATTTAGTACAGGTCCAACCTATACTTTGGGATAAAAGACCAATGGTTACTTTTAGATTACTTTTGGTAATACAAGGACAGTAGGCCCTTCCAGTTGTACAGTGACTCTTGGAACAAATCACATAAACAGTCAACTGGACAATATACTTTTGGTGAATAGTGAAACACTTATTCTAGGTGCAGTAAAAACCTTTAACTACTTTTGTCATAACACACAGTTATACCAGGTGAGTAAAACCTAAGGATGTAATATATAGTTACAGATGCTTTGGAAATCAGGGAACCCCAGATTGAGGTAAGCAATAACTCTGGTAACTTCTTTTGGATGGCACACAGCTAACACAAGGTAAGTAAAACCCACATACTTCAACTTCACAATGAAGGGGAAAGTAAAACCCAATGTCACACTTTACTGAGTACTTATTCTAGGTAGGCAACAACCTAATGTAGACTTATTAAGGACAGGCTAGCAGCAAGTCAGGGGAAGCAAGACCCAGTTGGGGGACACTCATATAGTTATCCTAACAGGACTAACCTAGTGATACCAACAGTTGGAGGACACTCATACAATTACCCTACAGGAATAATCTGGTGAAACCAACACATTACTTTTGTAAAGAGGCACAACCTAATCACAGGAGAGTAAAATACCTTCACACCTACTTTCTTTTAGAATGGTAAAACAGTGGCTAAGGAAGAAAAGATGTTAACCATACTTTTAAGAATAGTGCATCACACATTCAAGATCAGTAAGAACGTTTGTAACTGTTCACTCTTAGAATTAAAGTTACCAACCAACCAACTCTTTACAAGTAAGTAAAACACTTGATTTATTTTATAGGCAGAAGTCCCAATCCCTTCAAAGCCTTTCCCTTAGAGCATGAGTGTTCTCAGTGGCAGAAGGTGGGTCACTAGGACTAGTGACCAACAGGCATTGTTAGAATAAGTTCTTTAGTAGCAAAAGTCAGAGTTTCCTTAGGAAAATTGGCAAACAAGTGAGTACTTTACTCCTAGGGTTAGAAGAGGGTCCAGGGGCTTCACAGAAGGCACCCCAGCAGGATTCTAGCAGTAGGACTGGGTGTACTGGACGAGGGACCTCCCAATCACAGAAAACACCCCAGGACTACACAGAAATCCCAACAGGCTTAAGGTACGTATATACCCAAGCCAACACAGTACCTCAGCAATGAAAAAGAGATTGCAGCAGGAGAACTTCAGAGACTGCAGCCAAATACCTGGTCAGTGGATTCCTTGTCCTGGAGACTGAACACAAGATCTCAGAAGGGACTTTGCAGCAGGGATCGATGAAGAAGGCTCTAGGCAAGATTTCTCTCATGGCTGAATGCAGTTCTGCGGGTTTGGCGCCTTTTCAAGGAGCACAGAAGAAGACAGAAAATCTCGGTTGAATTCTCGTCGTTTAAAAGGTTATCAAGGCTACCGGGCTGCCCAAATACAATATTGGGCTTGTCAGTTAAATTTTCCTCTTCACTCAAACACAGGAAATCTCCTAGTTCCCCTTCCTCCTCACCTGACGTGGACGAGTAGTCCAGTTTCTTCCTTCGGGTGTGTCTGGCTTGTGGCTTCTTCTTCTTAAGAAGGTAAGGTCTGCCTCGAAAGGAAGCCACTGTGACTCTGAGTCCGGAATCAACAGTGACTCCCCTCCGCAACAGCCAACAACGGAGTACGGGGAAAAGCCTTGCGGCACAAAAACCCCTTCAGGGTCATAGGTGGAGTGAGATGAGTCCAAACCGGATGAAGACCAAGGCGACAAGTGGAAAGCTGACTGTAGCACAATTCCAAGCTGAGAGAATGAAACCAGATTCTCGAGGGAAGCAAAAAAGAAGGGGGACGAAGGAGGCTGTCCCAGACAGAATACCCAGAAAGAGCCAGGGAGGAGTCAAGGAAGCAGGAACAAGGGAATGGCGAGCGGGAAGGAAAAAACAGGGGATAGAGCGGACCACCGCTAAGAAAGGTTACGGAGCGCAGCGCAACGAGAGAGATCAAAGTTGCAACGCGCCGAACCGCTGTGTGTAGGATGTTAAATACACTCGGCGGCGGCCATGTTGGAAAGGTCTAGACCGTTAACTACGTCTAGGGAAGAAACGTTGTGGCACCGTTAGATGGCGGCCATGTTTCCACCTCTTCCAGAGCCGCCAGTATCCCGTGGTTGTGACAGTATACTGTCTTCTGTTACCAGGCACAAAAGGGCGCAATTGGGAAGAATGAAATGTCGGATGAATCCGACTAAGTGTCTTTGGCAGCTTGAGACGATAGGCAACAGGGTTTATCCTAGACAGTATTTCAAAGGGTCCGATGAAACAAGGAGATAATTTGGATGGACAGACCCAGCGAGGTAAGAACTTTGTAGACAGCATAATCTTGGTGCCTTTCTCCCAGGTTGGTACTTGTCTCCGGTGTTTATCCGCGTGCTCCTTGTACCTACTGTTGGCCCTTTGAAGACTGTTTCTGGCTGTGTTATGGGCTTCCTGTAGTTGTCTGAGAGTAGCCTCTGTGGATGGTATATGAGTCTCCTTCCAGAAGGTTGGTACTATCGATTGAGGATGATATCCGTAGGTACAATAGAAAGGACTAATCCCAAGAGCAGTACGAACCGAATTATTGTGAGTAAACTCAGCAGTTGGGAGTAAAGATACCCAGTTGTCTTGTAGCTGGTTAATAAAGCATCTTAGGTACTGCTCTAGGGTACCCTTCAACCTTTCGGTCTGACCGTTGGTTTGAGGGTGAAACCCTGAAGAAAGAGCCCTCTCAATACCCAACAGTTTACACAACGCCGTCCAAAATCTTGTGGTATATTGGCTGCCACGGTCAGATACGATCTTTTGCGGAAGGCCATGTAGCCTAAACACATCTTTAAGTAGCCATCAATTGGTATTTGGAAACTATGACATTCACAGTAGGGCAGGATGTGGCTGTGTATAAAACATAACAGAAATGTGTCTCAGGAGCCATTCTTTATTCTATTCTAATCCATCCATTACTTATACAACGTGTGAAAACTAATGATGAACACAAACGTGAAACAATGCAAACACAGAGAAAACAACATGCAATGTTGAAGTCTACGATGTGATTGAGAGGTTAGTGCTATGCAGTGTGTTGAGCTTGCAATGGGAGGCCGATGCGGAAGTTGACGTAAGAATTCGAATAACACATAGACAGCATTTTAACGTAACATTAGCCTAGAATTGGACGTTGGTGGAACCTGTGCGAACACAGAAGTGGACTCCATGCATTTCAGCGCTGGACTGCATATGTGCATGGAACAAATACAAGTACACTCCGGATGTTTCTGAGTGTCCTCACAAATTGCCAAAAACACAAGCCATTGCATTGTTAGCCAGCCAGCCACACCGGTCATAAAATGAAACCTTGACTCCTTTGTCTACAAATACATCTACAGTAAACCTTACACAATAATCGGCATTTCCATTCTCTCGGCATAACACAGAGCGTCCGTTCAGATCAACAGATTTTCATGAAATGAAATTAAAGGTAGCATTGTCCAGTTTTGGAATGCTGTACCTTATCATATTTGACAGTTTTACTAACCTCCCCCCATTCCTTTCCTTACATATCCTCCCTTTATTTCCAAGTCCGAAAAACAATGCGGCCTTATGCCTAGTTTGCTTTTGGTAAATGAAAGCCACACATGTACTCTGCATGGCCGTGAGGGAGTAGACAGTTCAAGGCATTGACCTTGAGTCCCACGGCATCGATTCACACATGCACCACTGTAGCATTAGGAACATTTACAAAAAACAAATTATTTGCTGGCATACACCAATGGCTGTTAAGACAGTTTTTCTGAAGTCCAATTAAGGGCTTAGTAAAACCATTCTACTGAGGCAGTACAAGACTCCACTCTTAGTATAAGGCTGTACCACCTGAGTTCGGGGTAGCATAGACAGAGCAGCCAGGCTTATCCTAGGAGGGAGAGAGGGCAGTAGATACAGTACAAGTGAAATTGTAATACAAATGATCCAAAGAAACAGTGAAACACTATTTATTCTGCAAATAAAGGATTTATTTAAATACAGGTAGGCCCAGATAAATCTAGGGCTTAAGTAAGAACTAACACATTATATGAAATCACAATATAAAACACAACACTATACTTGAAAGCACACAGACCCAAGTATAGACCTTATTTGGAACACCTAACAGTACTTCTAGGGAAGTCAAAACCTTGTTATACACATTTAGTACAGGTCCAACCTATTCTTTGGGAGTAAAAGACCAATGGTTACTTTTAGATTACTTTTGGTAATACAAGGACAGTAGGCCCTTCCAGTTGTACAGTGACTCTTGGAACAAATCACATAAACAGTCAACTGGACAATATACTTTTGGTGAATAGTGAAACACTTATTCTAGGTGCAGTAAAAACCTTTAACTACTTTTGTCATAACACACAGTTATACCAGGTGAGTAAAACCTAAGGATGTAATATATAGTTACAGATGCTTTGGAAATCAGGGAACCCCAGATTGAGGTAAGCAATAACTCTGGTAACTTCTTTTGGATGGCACACAGCTAACACAAGGTAAGTAAAACCCACATACTTCAACTTCACAATGAAGGGGAAAGTAAAACCCAATGTCACACTTTACTGAGTACTTATTCTAGGTAGGCAACAACCTAATGTAGACTTATTAAGGACAGGCTAGCAGCAAGTCAGGGGAAGCAAGACCCAGTTGGGGGACACTCATATAGTTATCCTAACAGGACTAACCTAGTGATACCAACAGTTGGAGGACACTCATACAATTACCCTACAGGAATAATCTGGTGAAACCAACACATTACTTTTGTAAAGAGGCACAACCTAATCACAGGAGAGTAAAATACCTTCACACCTACTTTCTTTTAGAATGGTAAAACAGTGGCTAAGGAAGAAAAGATGTTAACCATACTTTTAAGAATAGTGCATCACACATTCAAGATCAGTAAGAACGTTTGTAACTGTTCACTCTTAGAATTAAAGTTACCAACCAACCAACTCTTTACAAGTAAGTAAAACACTTGATTTATTTTATAGGCAGAAGTCCCAATCCCTTCAAAGCCTTTCCCTTAGAGCATGAGTGTTCTCAGTGGCAGAAGGTGGGTCACTAGGACTAGTGACCAACAGGCATTGTTAGAATAAGTTCTTTAGTAGCAAAAGTCAGAGTTTCCTTAGGAAAATTGGCAAACAAGTGAGTACTTTACTCCTAGGGTTAGAAGAGGGTCCAGGGGCTTCACAGAAGGCACCCCAGCAGGATTCTAGCAGTAGGACTGGGTGTACTGGACGAGGGACCTCCCAATCACAGAAAACACCCCAGGACTACACAGAAATCCCAACAGGCTTAAGGTACGTATATACCCAAGCCAACACAGTACCTCAGCAATGAAAAAGAGATTGCAGCAGGAGAACTTCAGAGACTGCAGCCAAATACCTGGTCAGTGGATTCCTTGTCCTGGAGACTGAACACAAGATCTCAGAAGGGACTTTGCAGCAGGGATCGATGAAGAAGGCTCTAGGCAAGATTTCTCTCATGGCTGAATGCAGTTCTGCGGGTTTGGCGCCTTTTCAAGGAGCACAGAAGAAGACAGAAAATCTCGGTTGAATTCTCGTCGTTTAAAAGGTTATCAAGGCTACCGGGCTGCCCAAATACAATATTGGGCTTGTCAGTTAAATTTTCCTCTTCACTCAAACACAGGAAATCTCCTAGTTCCCCTTCCTCCTCACCTGACGTGGACGAGTAGTCCAGTTTCTTCCTTCGGGTGTGTCTGGCTTGTGGCTTCTTCTTCTTAAGAAGGTAAGGTCTGCCTCGAAAGGAAGCCACTGTGACTCTGAGTCCGGAATCAACAGTGACTCCCCTCCGCAACAGCCAACAACGGAGTACGGGGAAAAGCCTTGCGGCACAAAAACCCCTTCAGGGTCATAGGTGGAGTGAGATGAGTCCACACCGGATGAAGACCAAGGCGACAAGTGGAAAGCTGACTGTAGCACAATTCCAAGCTGAGAGAATGAAACCAGATTCTCGAGGGAAGCAAAAAAGAAGGGGGACGAAGGAGGCTGTCCCAGACAGAATACCCAGAAAGAGCCAGGGAGGAGTCAAGGAAGCAGGAACAAGGGAATGGCGAGCGGGAAGGAAAAAACAGGGGATAGAGCGGACCACCGCTAAGAAAGGTTACGGAGCGCAGCGCAACGAGAGAGATCAAAGTTGCAACGCGCCGAACCGCTGTGTGTAGGATGTTAAATACACTCGGCGGCGGCCATGTTGGAAAGGTCTAGACCGTTAACTACGTCTAGGGAAGAAACGTTGTGGCACCGTTAGATGGCGGCCATGTTTCCACCTCTTCCAGAGCCGCCAGTATCCCGTGGTTGTGACAGTATACTGTCTTCTGTTACCAGGCACAAAAGGGCGCAATTGGGAAGAATGAAATGTCGGATGAATCCGACTAAGTGTCTTTGGCAGCTTGAGACGATAGGCAACAGGGTTTATCCTAGACAGTATTTCAAAGGGTCCGATGAAACAAGGAGATAATTTGGATGGACAGACCCAGCGAGGTAAGAACTTTGTAGACAGCATAATCTTGGTGCCTTTCTCCCAGGTTGGTACTTGTCTCCGGTGTTTATCCGCGTGCTCCTTGTACCTACTGTTGGCCCTTTGAAGACTGTTTCTGGCTGTGTTATGGGCTTCCTGTAGTTGTCTGAGAGTAGCCTCTGTGGATGGTATATGAGTCTCCTTCCAGAAGGTTGGTACTATCGATTGAGGATGATATCCGTAGGTACAATAGAAAGGACTAATCCCAAGAGCAGTACGAACCGAATTATTGTGAGTAAACTCAGCAGTTGGGAGTAAAGATACCCAGTTGTCTTGTAGCTGGTTAATAAAGCATCTTAGGTACTGCTCTAGGGTACCCTTCAACCTTTCGGTCTGACCGTTGGTTTGAGGGTGAAACCCTGAAGAAAGAGCCCTCTCAATACCCAACAGTTTACACAACGCCGTCCAAAATCTTGTGGTATATTGGCTGCCACGGTCAGATACGATCTTTTGCGGAAGGCCAATGTAGCCTAAACACATCTTTAAGAAAGATTTCTGCCATGACTGAGGCCGAGGGTATCTTAGGCAGTGGAGAGAAATGCGTCAATTTGGAGAAAGAGTCTACTGTTACCATGATACATGTACATCAGTGGGATACTGGTAGGTCTACAATGAAATCCGTGGATATGTGTTTCCACGGGCCAGGAGGGGT
This sequence comes from Ambystoma mexicanum, assembly GCF_040938575.1. NCBI lineage: Eukaryota > Metazoa > Chordata > Amphibia > Caudata > Ambystomatidae > Ambystoma > Ambystoma mexicanum. Next base: position 1,525,270,848 of record NC_090935.1, read on the forward strand.
TTGATCTTGCTGCAGTAAACCCAAAGGTTTTTGCGTAGAATGTTTGTTCTGCATACATACTAAACAGGATTGGATGTATGTCTGAGTGTCAGCTTTCATGTTGGGCCAATAGAAAGACCTTTGTAGCAAATCCAGTGTACCTCGCATGCCCCGATGTCTGGCTACCTTGGAGTCATGACACCACCGAAGGGCTCGTAGCCAAAGATCGTGAGACTATCAACATCCCGCGGTTGAGGTACAGGACGTCTTTCTCGTCCACCGGCACCCTTTCCAGGACAGAGGAAGACCCTTCTGGGGAAAGCGAAGCTTCTCTTACTTCCTCCAAGAAAGAAGACACAGCAGAAATAATCTTGGTATGAGGAAACATTAGTTCTTTCCGATGGGTCTGGTTGACTTCTTCTCTCCGAGACAAGGCATCCGCTATATGGTTTTGAGAGCCGGGAATATACGCAATGGTCAAATGGAATTGAGCAAAGAAATGCGCCCATCTGGCTTGTCGGGTGTTGTAACATTCTTGTTGTTTGAGTATCTGCAGGTTTTTGTGATCAGTACTTAAAGGGATGCAAACTCCCCTGGAGTAAATGTCTCCATTCCAGGCAAGCCAATTTCATGGCCAAGAGTTCTCTCTCTATGACAGAATAGTTTTGTTGGCTGGGGTTTAAAGTCTTAGAATAATAGGCTACAGGATGTTCCCGACCTTGGTTGGATTGAAGAAGTACAGCACCCACTGCCGCCGCAGAGGCGTCAGTTTCCAGGATAAAGATCCGCTGTTGGTCGAGCTGTCTTAAGATGGGAGCTGAGCAGAGCCTCTGCTTCAAACTGTTGAAACTGTCTTCAGCCTCTTTGGACCAGTAAAAAGGCGTGTAAGATTTCTTCAGTAACACAGTTATTGGAAGAGTGAGTTTGGAGAATTCAGGTATGAACTTCCGATAAAATTTGCCAGTCCAAGGAACCGCTGGATTTCCTTAACCGATGAAGGTGATGGCCAGGCAAGAATGGCTTTGACGTTCTTGGGGTCCATAGTGATTCCTTTCTCAGATAGGATAAATCCTATGTAGGATATGGAAGACTGGGCGAAGGCACATTTCTCTGGTTTCACCAGTAGGCGATGTTGCTGAAGTCTGCGTAGAACTTCCTTTACATGGGAAGTATGTTCTTCTGTGCAAGAAAGTGGTTGTGTTTGTTTAGGGTTTGAGAGGTGTATGCAGAGAGTTGAGGTTTTAGCAGATGGGTTATTGGTGTTACCTCGTTGCTTCGGACATCTGTGTTAGGTGTCTCTGGCCTTGCTGTCTTCTGGACCGTTCCTTGGTGGTTCATTCGCCTGGTTGATCATTGATGTCCAAGGCCTCAAAATAATGGAGAACAAGAAAGTATCAAAATGTGTCAGTGGAATGTAGTATTACAGCACAAGGTAAACACAATCAGACTGTGCTATGGAAACACGAAGCATGTATTTTGATGAGGTGTTAATCTTTGTTAAAGAGCCCAAAGCCTGACATGTGTTCCGACCTCCCGGTCTTTTTCATGGGCTGATCTCGCAAACAATTGAACATTGTCACATACTTGGCAACCCTAACGTTTTAGGCGGTAGGCTACTGCTTTTTATGCATTCTTACCGCCTACAGATTTAGTTGCCTATTCCTACGGCTATGTTTAGCTTTAGGCCTGGCTCCTGTCAAAGCTAGGGACAGGCAGTGCCCCACTGTGCGCAGTACTAAGGTGCGTCTTCAAACCTGTTCCCGCACAGTGTGAAAAGCAGTAAAAACATGCATGTTTCATGAAAAAGCAGGCACTGGGAAAAGCAACGCGCTTTTTCCAACATGTTGCACATTTCCGTGTTGCAGCACTGGCGTTCAGAGCAAGAGTGAGAACAGCACTAGTTCCTGCATGACCAACTGTGATAATCGTAGGCCTCATTACGAGGCTGGCGGTCTCGTAATGAACGGTGCCGGTACGGGACCGGCGCCGTTCATTACCGGCTGCCTGATTATGAGGTCCCCTAACGGGACCCGGAACAGACATCTAGTAAAACCAGACGTCCTTTCAGGGTCCCGCGAGGGGACCAACGGGCTAATAACGGGCATGTTATCAACGGGCCAGTTATTAGCTCCATCCCCATTGGGATCAAGCCCATGGGGCTCAAATGGGAATGGGGAATGGTTCTGTGCATGAGGAATTACTGGGTCCTCCAAGGTCGGAATGACCCGGTAATTGCTCATTCACAGACCCGGGTATTGGAGCCCGGTATGGAGGCAGCCATGGCGCTAATAGCACCATGGCTACCTCCATACTCGTAATGAGGCCCCAAGTGTCTTCTTGTTTGTCAGGCAATTTACATTTTTGTGAAGTTATGATAGAGCAGCACACATTGCCTGCATGCAAGTTCTGTGAGACCTTTTTCTGCTATGGTAATTTAGTGTTTTATATAATAAAAAAAAACATGACAGACAGATTCTGAACATTGAAATCTTTCCATCACTAGTGTGTTTTGAAGGTACAGGTACTTGGGAACTATTCGGGCAAAGAGTTCTTATAAATTCCAAAGCCAAAGTTCTATCCGAAAATGTATCAACCCTGGACGCTATACAGGTTGATAAAACAGGCAAGAATGCCTAAGCAGCCAGCAGCATTTTCAGCCAAACATTTTCTTCCTATCTGCTGTGACATTTAAAAAAAATAAAGGGGGACCTTGCACAAATGATGTTTCGTTTCACGTCAGTTGTGCACATTCAAAGGGTTTTTTAGTGTGCATGTCTTTTATTTTACTGAAAAACCCTTCCTAATTATCTGTATTTTAACATAACAGCCTGTGGTATTTAGTTCTGTAAGTATACAAATATGTATTGCGCTCAAAAATATTATTGTCCCAAGTGTTCGGGCATGTGTTTTTATGCATATGTTGATTGATCGTAAAAACATTTCCTATGCACCTTACTGTGGTTTTCCTGACTTTTACAAATGCGAAATCAGGCAGCAGGGCGCGGCCATTTTGTGCTAATCTGATCCGTTGCTGCATCACCCTAAATTCAAGTGCCCTGTCGGCACTAAATCATAGTCCCCACGACTGAAGCTGACATCACCATTCCTAGTGATATTCTCTGCCTATCTCCATGGCACTACTGTGCAGCGTAGCCAAACATGCCCAATCATCACCTACGTCCTGACGTCAGTTGACGCAGAACCCGGACTATCAACACACATCCTCTCACAGCACAGCGCATCCCAATTCTGAATACAAAACACTATCTTTGAAGGAAACTGCAATACTCTGCAATTTATAATGTGCTTTTATTTCACAATAAACACTCGGAGAACATCTGCCGATTTCCATATTCAACCACATTTTTTTTCTTCCTTTGTTCTCGATACACAAATGTTTATCGTGAGTCATATAGTGTTCCTTTGGGTATAAGCACATTGGATGTAGGCACTGTGATTCGTAAGGCTTCGGCATCAGCTTGTTGCTACACCACCATTAACAATGTCAAGGTACTCCTTATTGCCGGTACCATGAAAGGGCATATGGGTCCGGGGCGATTGCCCCAAAAGAGCGTGATGGTCATCCAACCATTGAGGTGCATCATCAACTGCCGGCTGAAGTAGCCATCAATTGGTATTTGGAAACTTTGACATTCACAGTAGGGCAGGATGTGGCTGTGTATAAAACATAACAGAAATGTGTCTCAGGAGCCATTCTTTATTCTATTCTAATCCATCCATTACTTATACAACGTGTGAAAACTAATGATGAACACAAACGTGAAACAATGCAAACACAGAGAAAACAACATGCAATGTTGAAGTCTACGATGTGATTGAGAGGTTAGTGCTATGCAGTGTGTTGAGCTTGCAATGGGAGGCCGATGCGGAAGTTGACGTAAGAATTCGAATAACACATAGACAGCATTTTAACGTAACATTAGCCTAGAATTGGACGCTGGTGGAACCTGTGCGAACACAGAAGTGGACTCCATGCATTTCAGCGCTGGACTGCATATGTGCATGGAACAAATACAAGTACACTCCGGATGTTTCTGAGTGTCCTCACAAATTGCCAAAAACACAAGCCATTGCATTGTTAGCCAGCCAGCCACACCGGTCATAAAATGAAACCTTGACTCCTTTGTCTACAAATACATCTACAGTAAACCTTACACAATAATCAGCATTTCCATTCTCTCGGCATAACACAGAGCGTCCGTTCAGATCAACAGATTTTCATGAAATGAAATTAAAGGTAGCATTGTCCAGTTTTGGAATGCTGTACCTTATCATATTTGACAGTTTTACTAACCTCCCCCCATTCCTTTCCTTACATATCCTCCCTTTATTTCCAAGTCCGAAAAACAATGCGGCCTTATGCCTAGTTTGCTTTTGGTAAATGAAAGCCACACATGTACTCTGCATGGCCGTGAGGGAGTAGACAGTTCAAGGCATTGACCTTGAGTCCCACGGCATCGATTCACACATGCACCACTGTAGCATTAGGAACATTTACAAAAAACAAATTATTTGCTGGCATACACCAATGGCTGTTAAGACAGTTTTTCTGAAGTCCAATTAAGGGCTTAGTAAAACCATTCTACTGAGGCAGTACAAGACTCCACTCTTAGTATAAGGCTGTACCACCTGAGTTCGGGGTAGCATAGACAGAGCAGCCAGGCTTATCCTAGGAGGGAGAGAGGGCAGTAGATACAGTACAAGTGAAATTGTAATACAAATGATCCAAAGAAACACTGAAACACTATTTATTCTGCAAATAAAGGATTTATTTAAATACAGGTAGGCCCAGATAAATCTAGGGCTTAAGTAAGAACGAACACATTATATGAAATCACAATATAAAACACAACACTATACTTGAAAGCACACAGACCCAAGTATAGACCTTATTTGGAACACCTAACAGTACTTCTAGGGAAGTCAAAACCTTGTTATACACATTTAGTACAGGTCCAACCTATTCTTTGGGAGTAAAAGACCAATGGTTACTTTTAGATTACTTTTGGTAATACAAGGACAGTAGGCCCTTCCAGTTGTACAGTGACTCTTGGAACAAATCACATAAACAGTCAACTGGACAATATACTTTTGGTGAATAGTGAAACACTTATTCTAGGTGCAGTAAAAACCTTTAACTACTTTTGTCATAACACACAGTTATACCAGGTGAGTAAAACCTAAGGATGTAATATATAGTTACAGATGCTTTGGAAATCAGGGAACCCCAGATTGAGGTAAGCAATAACTCTGGTAACTTCTTTTGGATGGCACACAGCTAACACAAGGTAAGTAAAACCCACATACTTCAACTTCACAATGAAGGGGAAAGTAAAACCCAATGTCACACTTTACTGAGTACTTATTCTAGGTAGGCAACAACCTAATGTAGACTTATTAAGGACAGGCTAGCAGCAAGTCAGGGGAAGCAAGACCCAGTTGGGGGACACTCATATAGTTATCCTAACAGGACTAACCTAGTGATACCAACAGTTGGAGGACACTCATACAATTACCCTACAGGAATAATCTGGTGAAACCAACACATTACTTTTGTAAAGAGGCACAACCTAATCACAGGAGAGTAAAATACCTTCACACCTACTTTCTTTTAGAATGGTAAAACAGTGGCTAAGGAAGAAAAGATGTTAACCATACTTTTAAGAATAGTGCATCACACATTCAAGATCAGTAAGAACGTTTGTAACTGTTCACTCTTAGAATTAAAGTTACCAACCAACCAACTCTTTACAAGTAAGTAAAACACTTGATTTATTTTATAGGCAGAAGTCCCAATCCCTTCAAAGCCTTTCCCTTAGAGCATGAGTGTTCTCAGTGGCAGAAGGTGGGTCACTAGGACTAGTGACCAACAGGCATTGTTAGAATAAGTTCTTTAGTAGCAAAAGTCAGAGTTTCCTTAGGAAAATTGGCAAACAAGTGAGTACTTTACTCCTAGGGTTAGAAGAGGGTCCAGGGGCTTCACAGAAGGCACCCCAGCAGGATTCTAGCAGTAGGACTGGGTGTACTGGACGAGGGACCTCCCAATCACAGAAAACACCCCAGGACTACACAGAAATCCCAACAGGCTTAAGGTACGTATATACCCAAGCCAACACAGTACCTCAGCAATGAAAAAGAGATTGCAGCAGGAGAACTTCAGAGACTGCAGCCAAATACCTGGTCAGTGGATTCCTTGTCCTGGAGACTGAACACAAGATCTCAGAAGGGACTTTGCAGCAGGGATCGATGAAGAAGGCTCTAGGCAAGATTTCTCTCATGGCTGAATGCAGTTCTGCGGGTTTGGCGCCTTTTCAAGGAGCACAGAAGAAGACAGAAAATCTCGGTTGAATTCTCGTCGTTTAAAAGGTTATCAAGGCTACCGGGCTGCCCAAATACAATATTGGGCTTGTCAGTTAAATTTTCCTCTTCACTCAAACACAGGATATCTCCTAGTTCCCCTTCCTCCTCACCTGACGTGGACGAGTAGTCCAGTTTCTTCCTTCGGGTGTGTCTGGCTTGTGGCTTCTTCTTCTTAAGAAGGTAAGGTCTGCCTCGAAAGGAAGCCACTGTGACTCTGAGTCCGGAATCAACAGTGACTCCCCTCCGCGACAGCCAACAACGGAGTACGGGGAAAAGCCTTGCGGCACAAAAACCCCTTCAGGGTCATAGGTGGAGTGAGATGAGTCCACACCGGATGAAGACCAAGGCGACAAGTGGAAAGCTGACTGTAGCACAATTCCAAGCTGAGAGAATGAAACCAGATTCTCGAGGGAAGCAAAAAAGAAGGGGGACGAAGGAGGCTGTCCCAGACAGAATACCCAGAAAGAGCCAGGGAGGAGTCAAGGAAGCAGGAACAAGGGAATGGCGAGCGGGAAGGAAAAAACAGGGGATAGAGCGGACCACCGCTAAGAAAGGTTACGGAGCGCAGCGCAACGAGAGAGATCAAAGTTGCAACGCGCCGAACCGCTGTGTGTAGGATGTTAAATACACTCGGCGGCGGCCATGCTGGAAAGGTCTAGACCGTTAACTACGTCTAGGGAAGAAACGTTGTGGCACCGTTAGATGGCGGCCATGTTTCCACCTCTTCCAGAGCCGCCAGTATCCCGTGGTTGTGACAGTATACTGTCTTCTGTTACCAGGCACAAAAGGGCGCAATTGGGAAGAATGAAATGTCGGATGAATCCGACTAAGTGTCTTTGGCAGCTTGAGACGATAGGCAACAGGGTTTATCCTAGACAGTATTTCAAAGGGTCCGATGAAACAAGGAGATAATTTGGATGGACAGACCCAGCGAGGTAAGAACTTTGTAGACAGCATAATCTTGGTGCCTTTCTCCCAGGTTGGTACTTGTCTCCGGTGTTTATCCGCGTGCTCCTTGTACCTACTGTTGGCCCTTTGAAGACTGTTTCTGGCTGTGTTATGGGCTTCCTGTAGTTGTCTGAGAGTAGCCTCTGTGGATGGTATATGAGTCTCCTTCCAGAAGGTTGGTACTATCGATTGAGGATGATATCCGTAGGTACAATAGAAAGGACTAATCCCAAGAGCAGTACGAACCGAATTATTGTGAGTAAACTCAGCAGTTGGGAGTAAAGATACCCAGTTGTCTTGTAGCTGGTTAATAAAGCATCTTAGGTACTGCTCTAGGGTACCCTTCAACCTTTCGGTCTGACCGTTGGTTTGAGGGTGAAACCCTGAAGAAAGAGCCCTCTCAATACCCAACAGTTTACACAACGCCGTCCAAAATCTTGTGGTATATTGGCTGCCACGGTCAGATACGATCTTTTGCGGAAGGCCATGTAGCCTAAACACATCTTTAAGAAAGATTTCTGCCATGACTGAGGCCGAGGGTATCTTAGGCAGTGGAGAGAAATGCGTCAATTTGGAGAAAGAGTCTACTGTTACCATGATACATGTACATCAGTGGGATACTGGTAGGTCTACAATGAAATCCGTGGATATGTGTTTCCACGGGCCAGGAGGGGTTTGATCTTGCTGCAGTAAACCCAAAGGTTTTTGCGTAGAATGTTTGTTCTGCATACATACTAAACAGGATTGGATGTATGTCTGAGTGTCAGCTTTCATGTTGGGCCAATAGAAAGACCTTTGTAGCAAATCCAGTGTACCTCGCATGCCCCGATGTCTGGCTACCTTGGAGTCATGACACCACCGAAGGGCTCGTAGCCAAAGATCGTGAGACTATCAACATCCTGCGGGTGAGGTACAGGACGTCTTTCTCGTCCACCGGCACCCTTTCCAGGACAGAGGAAGACCCTTCTGGGGAAAGCGAAGCTTCTCTTACTTCCTCCAAGAAAGAAGACACAGCAGAAATAATCTTGGTATGAGGAAACATTAGTTCTTTCCGATGGGTCTGGTTGACTTCTTCTCTCCGAGACAAGGCATCCGCTATATGGTTTTGAGAGCCGGGAATATACGCAATGGTCAAATGGAATTGAGCAAATAAATGCGCCCATCTGGCTTGTCGGGTGTTGTAACATTCTTGTTGTTTGAGTATCTGCAGGTTTTTGTGATCAGTACTTATCAGAAAGGGATGCAAACTCCCCTGGAGTAAATGTCTCCATTCCAGGCAAGCCAATTTCATGGCCAATAGTTCTCTCTCTATGACAGAATAGTTTTGTTGGCTGGGGTTTAAAGTCTTAGAATAATAGGCTACAGGATGTTCCCGACCTTGGTTGGATTGAAGAAGTACAGCACCCACTGCCGCCGCAGAGGCGTCAGTTTCCAGGATAAAGGGCCGCTGTTGGTCGAGCTGTCTTAAGATGGGAGCTGAGCAGAGCCTCTGCTTCAAACTGTTGAAACTGTCTTCAGCCTCTTTGGACCAGTAAAAAGGCGTGTAAGATTTCTTCAGTAACACAGTTATTGGAAGAGTGAGTTTGGAGAATTCAGGTATGAACTTCCGATAAAATTTGCCAGTCCAAGGAACCGCTGGATTTCCTTAACCGATGAAGGTGATGGCCAGGCAAGAATGGCTTTGACGTTCTTGGGGTCCATAGTGATTCCTTTCTCAGATAGGATAAATCCTATGTAGGATATGGAAGACTGGGCGAAGGCACATTTCTCTGGTTTCACCAGTAGGCGATGTTGCTGAAGTCTGCGTAGAACTTCCTTTACATGGGAAGTATGTTCTTCTGTCTTGTTGGAATATATCAGAATATCGTCTAAGTAGACCACAGCGTACTGACCCAACAAATCCGAGAATATACGGTCCAAGAACCGTTGGAAGATCGAGGGAGCGTTGACTAGGCCGAACGACATCACCTGGACTCAAACAGACCGTAAGGAGTGCGAAAAGCCGTCTTCCATTCATCGCCTGTTCGTATACGGAGATGATACGCATTCAGCAGGTCTAGTTTCGTGAACACCACCGAGCCCTGGACAGCCTCCAATATCTCTGAGATGATGGGCATAGGATAGCGATCCTTGATGGTTACTTGATTTAATCCCCTGTAGTCGATTCAGGGCCTCAACTCCTTAGAATCCCTTTTGGGTATAAAAAACAAAGAGGCGCCAGCCGGTGATCTTGATGGTCGAATCAATCCATTGGCGAGGTTGTCATCCAAGTAGCGTCTGAGTACTTCCTTCTCCGACACCGAGAGGGGGTACATCCTACCAAAGGGAGCCAGGGCCTGCGGTACTAGGTCTATTCTGCAGTCTTCTGGTCGGTGTGGAGGGAGTTCTAATGGTTGCTGTTAATTGAAGACAGCAGCAAACTCCTTAAAGCAACCTGGGATGCAATGGATAGAGCTCGTCCCTGTCGCACTTACTGTCTTCACCTTTTCAACAGATTTTCCGTCCAATTTTTAGTTGTGTTGTGTCTTCGGAGCCATCCGATACCCAATATTACTGGGAAATGGGCTGCGCGGATTATGTCGAATCTCATTACCTCCGCATGTTGCTGAATGGATACTCGTACTTCTTCAGTGGTATGAGTAATAAGTCCGGAGCATAAGGGAATACCGTCCACCCCCTCTACCTTTTGGTCCTCCTTCTTGGCGATTCTGAGCAGACCCACCTTATCAGCCCATAAGGTGTCCAGGAAGTTTCCTGCCGCTCCACAGTCCAGTAGAGCCTGAGTTTCCACTTCTTTTCCTCTGAATAGGAGCTTGACTGTTAATACCATAAGGCGTTGATCCTCAGAGGTCTTGGCGGAAGTTACAGAAAGAGAGGTGTAGGAACAAGGAAACACTCCTAGATAGTCCGTCCTACCAACTACCGAGGGCATTCGTTTCCCGGCCTCCAAGGGGGTACGTCAGGAGAATCTCTCAACAGGTGAGTGGCAGCTCCACAATACAGGCAAAGGCTGCCTTCTCGCCTTCTCTTCTTCTCTTCAGCAGTCAAGGGGGCTCTCATAGTTCCTATTTGCATAGGTTCTTCCCTGGTAGGTGGGCGAGTTGCAGGTGAGGAGGCTGAGGGGAGCGGCTCAAAAGAAAATCCGGAACTGCAAGTCTTTTTCTTTTCATTCTTCCGCTCTGTCAGGCGGAAATCAATTCGAAGAACGGCAGTTATGAGATCTGAAAAAGAATCAGGACGAGGAATCCTGGCAAGCTCATCCTTTAATTCCTCTTGCAATCATCTCCGAAAAATGGTGTATTGGGCTTGTTCTTGCCAGCCTGCCTCAGCCACTAATCTCTTGAAAGAGGAAATGTAAGAAAGCAGGTCTGAACTTCATTGGCAAACGTCTAGTAGATCTTCACTAGCTATGTGTGCACTTTCAGTACGAAGAAAAGTCTGTTTAAGTAGGTCCTTAAATGCAGCATAATCCTGTAGAACAGGATCGGACTGGGACACCAAAGGAGTTGCCCATGCCAAGGCATTCCCAGTCATGTGGGTTATCATAAACCCTACGTTTGCATGATCTGTGGAAAAGGCGCTTTGACGGAAGGCAAAGTGAATGTTACAGGCTTCCAGGAATTCTTTCACTTTCCTTTCTGAGCCGTCGAATTTGCCGGATACCAAAGGTAGGGGGGGGGAGATCGGAAGATTGCTGTTCTCGGGCGGCTACCCTTTGCTGGAGGGCAGCATTGTCAGTCTTAAGTGTCTGCACTTCCAAAGTGAGGTTCTGTACTGCGGCTACGAGCTCCTGAAGCTGTTGCGGAGTTGCCATGGCTGTATCTTGGCGTTGAAAGCTATCAAGGCTACCGGGCTGCCCAAATACAATACTGGGCTTGTAAGTTAAATCTTCCTCTCCACTCAAACACATCCTATCTCCTAGTTCCCCTTCCTCCTCACCTGACATGGAAGAGTAGTCCAGTTTCTTCCTCGTAGGGTATCTCGCCCTCTGTCCCCTCCGGCAGGCCTAGTATTCTTCCATTGTTCCGCCGCACTCTCCCCTCAGCGTCCTCTGCTCTGCTCGCCAGTGCAGCCACCTTTAGCTTTAACTCCTGCACCTCTGACAGTGCCCTAGCTACTTTGCTCCTGTTTTCACCTGATTGCATCTCCACAGTCGCACCATCACTGCTAGTGCCCGGACATCCTGTCTCAGTAGCCCCACATTTATCCTGACCTCGTCGATTCCCCTATCCAGAGTGCTTTGCAGGGTGGCTATGGCTTTCAGGTTGAGGTTGTTCTCTGCTTTAATCTCCTGCTGTGAGGCCCAGGCTTCCGCTAGGACTTCGCCACTGGCCCTCTCCTTGCACGCAAATGCCTAAATCTTGGTTTGTTTGGACTTTACCTTGCCCTTCCGTTTCCGGCATGAGTGCAATCTGCCCTGTGCTGCTGCGCGGCCCCAGCTGGGATTGCTCGCCCAGCTCTGCCCGAGAGTCAGGGTTTCCAGCCTCCCAATACGTTCTGTGCCTCCCACTACTTCTCAGCCCCTGGGCACTTACACAGCTAGGCCCAACACCTCCAGCTCAGACACCGCAGGCTGACCCGCTGCCAGCAGCCGCTTGTTGCACCGTGCCAGTCAAATTATTTGTCTCGTCGGGGAAGAGGGGCCTGGGTGCTCTTCGCTACACCAAGTCCTGTGTCTGGTGGGGAGCGGGGGCAGTCTCCCATCTCCACTGCTTCCTTGCATACACAAAGGTCTCCCCCAGCTGCAGCCTCCAAGCCACCTCGCTTGCCTAGCTGCCGCGTTTTACCTCGTGGCAATTTCATGTCTGGTGCAGCCTCCCATTTGTCCCCTACCACTGGCACACAAATGTCTTTTCACACCCCCACAAGCAGTGGTCCAAATCACTAATTTGCCAAGTTTCCCTGGTTTATCGTGGGTGCCATGGTCCTCCGGAGTGCCTTTCTCCGAGTGTTTGCACCTAGGTTCTGCTGCAACCGGGCTCAAGAAGGAAGAAGCTAGTAGCACAGCAGCAATCCTAACGGTGTCTCTCTCCTCTTATGTAAGCCTCATTAGCGCATCCTCCCTCGCTGCCCGTCCCACCTTCTCCAGGAACTCCAGGCAGCTGCTCTTCCTCCCCCAACAGTCTGCAGCTCTACGCGGCCTCTCTGCCCACCTCCACTCTAACTGTCGACACTTACTGGGTTTATCCAGGGCTCCATCTGCACCTCGCCATATGTCCTCCGCCGCCCAGTCCGGGCAGCCTGCTTCTGCACCCTGCATTTTCTATTGGCATTTGCAATTTTTTGCCCCACTGGCCTCCACAAGCCCTCCACCGGTCCACGAACGTGTCGCTTCTGAAACTGGGTCGACCCTGTCATGCTGGCAGAGCGCCTCGTAACAACCTCTAATTATCTTGTGGTGCATGATGATCAAGACCCTTGTACTCGCTCCTTACTGCTCTTGCTGAAGTAGCCAACTCCCTTTCCCCTGTGGAAACGCGTTTTGGTTGGTGTAAGCAATCTGCACCCTGATTGACCACCGATTTGCGTTCTTGTAAACAGGTGTCTCGTCACCTGTAACACCATTGGCGTAGTGTTTATGACCAACGTGCACGAATCGCTTACAGACACTCATCGATGCACTACCATAGAATGATAGGTGAGGCACAATCCAGGTTCTATGAAAACGTATTACCCATGTTGCATGTTACACTTGAGAATTATTTAAAGTTTCTAATGAACTCTCATCTCTCCCTTTAGTAAAAGACTATGCTACTGGCTCTTAGAGTAAATGTGATGCTATTAATATCTTTTTCATTGATAAAATTAAGTGAATTCGTCATGCAATCAATGCAGAAAGTGAGACCAGTGCTGCAGGTGTACAAGTGACATGACCCTCAGTCGCTGTGGCCAACCCTTTCTGCCTTTCAGTTTGAACCTGTAGATGACAGTACTGTGGTTAAGGCCCTGGGACAACTGAAATCAGCCTCTCCGGGCAATCCTGCACCACTTTATATTCTCCAGGCACTCCCGCAGACAGCTATCTCACTAGTCACTGTGGCACTGCCGCACTCTTTTGCATCTGGGATGGTCCCTGCCTCACTGAAGCAGGCACTGGTTACACCTCTTTTGAAAAAAAAACAACTGGACTCCTCTGTAGTTAGTAACTTCCGGACAATATATTTATTACCGGCTGTTATGAAACTGATGGAGGCATTAGTTACGGCATCTCTCTCTCTCTCGGTTTTTAGAAAACAAAGACTGTTTTCACCCCTACCAATCGGGCTTTCCCCTGTGATGGGTACTGAGTCCATCAAGGTTTCACTTATGGACGATTTGGCAATGCCTCAGGGCGGCGGCAGGGTCAGAGTACTGATTCTCCTTGACCACTCTGCTACCTTTGACAAGGTGGATCATGACGTTCTTCTCAACGGCCTTGAACAAGCAGGAATTGTGGGGATGCCATTGGCATGCTTGCTTCATTCCTTGCTGGACGCACTCAATCACATTTTAGTCTTCTGTCTTTCCTAGGGTCTATTTGCCTTGTGGTGTATCCAAAGGGCTGGCGTTGTCACCTATTCTATTTAATTTCTAAGTACGTCCGCTAGCGATCTTATTTCTAAGTTCGCTGTTCATTTTTATACCTATGCAGATGACACCCAGCTCATGTTTCGCCTTCATTCATTAGCTACTCAGCCTCCTGGCAAGCTGTGAAGCTGCCTTTCAGCAATCAGAGACTGGATGGTATCGAACTTGCTAAAGCTCAATGGGGAAAAAACAGAGGTTCTTGTGTTCGGTTCCCTGGCGGCTCAAACCAGCTGGAATCACAAGTTTTGGCCGAATTCTCTAGGCCCATGTCCCACTCCCAGTGCTTCTGCCAAAAGAGCACTTTGAAACACGTGACTGTGTATACGTGCTATATAAATAAACAATACAATACAAGTCTCAGTGTTAGGCTCCTCTCCTTGGGCTCCTCTGAAGCCCAGATATCGGTGGTCTGTAACGTTAGCTTTGTTAAACTAAAAGTGTTGCGTAAGATTCTTCAGTTGCTTCCTACAGACTCTATTATTAAGGTGATTACCGCAGCAATCATGGCATCCCTTGACTACTGCAACAGGGTATATCTGGGACAACCACGTTATTTGCTGCAGCGGCTGCAAGTGCTTCAGAGCTTGGCGGCAAGGCTGGCTCTAGATGCCCCAAGACTTGCCCCATCTGTAAGCATGTTGCGGCAGCTTCACTGGTTGTCGGTAAAGACTACAGTGGAGTTTAAGGCCTTATGCATGACCCATCAGGCCCTTCTTGGCACTGGTGCAATCTATCTGAAAAATAAGTTGGAGCGTTATCAACCAGTTGATGCCTCCGCTCCTCTTCTCAAATGTTACTGACAGTACCACGCTATCACAAGGCTGGCGGGGTGGTCGTTCCTTCTCAGTTCTTAACCCCACTTTGTGGAGCAAGGTTCCTTCCTCACTCTGTGACATTGAGGTTTGTCTTCGATTTCGCAGAGTATTGAAAACACATCTTTTTTAATAGTGTTGTTGCGAAAGTGCTCTCTGGACCTTTCATTCCACTTCAGTGTCTAGATGCTTTTGAGCCATAATTTGCGCTATCTAAATTCAGCACAATACAATGCAATACAATACCAACACGCACAGCAGTACAACCAAAGAACATGCAGGATCTACATCTGCCTCCAATATTCCAACGCCTCATGTGTACACTACATCAAAACGTTTGGCTACCAGAAAGGTGGTGTTGCAGCACTGCTTAAATGAGCCAAAACTAAAAAAAGTGCCATGGGAGATAGACGTTGACTTTCCCATGGAGAAAAAACTCTTTAATGCGAAGCCTCCGTCAGTCTTCTTTACCCTTTTTTTCAAAATCAGATTTTAATTTGATCTTTGGATCCAAATACCGGCATGCTGAGTTTTGATCCTTATTTCCTAATCAAAGACGGTTAGCAGTTTGTATTGGGCTTGTTCATACATGCATCTGCAAACAAAAGCCATTTTCCTCTCCATCTTAGTGACAACATGTCAGGCATTTACATACACAACTGCCAGGAGAGCACTTACCTATGTTAATTAATGTTAATTATTAATGAAACAATCAGGAAAGCACATGTTCTGCTGACAGATAACACTAAATACATGTTTGTTGCTTGTTCACAAAGACTACTTGGTACACAGTACGTTATTCATTAGCAATTAGAAGGTAAAAGTTGCACAAAGGTGATCGTGCAAAAATAATTTTAAGTCTGACAGATTGACGCATTATTTGTCAAGAAACCATGTATGCGGCTTATGGTATGTCACATTATTTTAGTTGGAAGTAATTCCTGGTGCTTGGATCCTACAATGTACCCTTTTAGGGTGCTTGAGAGAAACGAGGTTTGGGTTCATAGACAGTGGGGGGTGTTGTCGTATCAATGGTATTTCATTTCTGAAGGAAGTTCTAATGCAGTTCATTTGGAAATAGAAGGGCCCAAGTGCTCCACGTCTGAGAGCTTCCACCTATTGGAGAGCGAACTAAAGCGGTGGTACATTCTTAATTTCCCCAGATCTATTTTTTGTGATGCTTCAGGGAAATGTGCATTGGCAGGCTCTGAAACCTCTCTCAACTTGGGCATTACCTTTACAGATAAAAAAAACATGGGGCGTAGGCAGAATTGTGAGTGGAAAAACGATGATTCCATCAGTCTGACACATTTGTGTTTCTATTTGTACTTTATTGAATTTCGCCAGAGCGCTGTACCAAAAAAGAATACGGTACAATAAATAAGTGTAAACAAATAGCTTCTACATAAATTCTTTTCCTATTTGGTTACTAAGCTTTTAACGAACAGCAGCAAATAGAAAGTTTAGAAGCTGAACAAACAGCAAGAGGCAGAGCGTTCCAGTGCTGTGGAGCCAGTAAATAAAGGAGAGGCAATGAGACTGAGAACGTAAGAGATAGGGAGGAACATATAAGGAAACCAGGGAAGAGATATGGGGGTGTAGTGGGGGGGGGGCAGGCCATGGAGACATACAAAAACAATACAGAAAATGTGTAAAAGAAGCCAGGAAACAGGGAGTAGAGGAGCATGTATCGAGGTACGAGGTGGGATGTGGCAGAGAGAGAAAATAATACTATTCAAAGAGGGAAGCACAGTCCCTCCCCTAAACATCTCCCAGGGAACAGAGGGAGATACAGAACCCAGAGGACCCTCCGGCTACTCCAGAACCAGTACCAAGCCAGCACAGCGTGCCCTGCTAGGCTATGCAGCAAGCTCCCTGGACAGGGAGTGCCAGAAGGTCTCTGAACCTTAACCCAAGGACAAGGCAGCTGCCTGTAACACACTCCACAGCTGTAGGCCGTCCGTCTTAATGGATGACACAATCCCATTGAAGAAGCTGGCAGAAGTGCCTTGACGAGTGAACTGGAGGCTTACAGCCCTTTAAGATGAGGTAGCAATACCCTTGAGATGAATGGGGATGCAGAAGTAACTCAAACATCAATAAACGAAACAGGTAGTTGGCAAAAGGATAACTGTTTTAATATCAATGATCAAAAAAATGGAGTACAATGGACATCAACGGACGTCTCAGCGTAAGATCTCTCAATGCATCTAAAAAAAGGCATTCTTTCACAGCAGAAAATTGTCATTGATAATATCAACCTATGTATTACTAACATCATCCTATGTGGCAAACTACAAAAACCTAGTGGCAATTGTGATAGGGTCTAGTGGAATATCTAAGTATATGATCCATACTCGTCTACAGGAGTGAAGAATAGTGATAGATTTCTTAACATCAGGTGGGGCAACCTAGCCCTCCCCTTAAACTGGTCACTATGAACGTCACTAAATACACTATGTCCCATTGGCTACACAAACTATAGGACGCTTAATCACGTGTCCCCCTACCATTGGTTGGCACTCTAACCTGCGTCAGTACTTTTCCACCAACGTTAGCAGCACGCAGACTGGGCTTCCAGGAGCTGGTGAACTTGTCTTCAACCATAGCTGCCCACAAATTAGCATATTCATCTATCATCACCTCAGTGGTCTGCTGTCAATTAAGACTTTAAACTTGTCCTTGGGAGTGTTCTTTTGCTCTGGAGAATTCAGGGGAGTGAAGGCACACTCTGCCCTCATGCGTAGGTGCGACCAATGTGTTCATCCAACTTCATCCTTCCATGTGACTGAAGACCACAAAATCGAGCCCTAGTGTATTTAAAATACTATTTTCTAATAGACTTCTGACGTCTTCCTTGTTTTTGTCCATACCTTCTGAACAAGAGTTTTGTTCTTTCACATGATTTGTATCCAATGTCTGCTCACCCCCAGCCTGATAAGGCCTTGGCTTCCTTCCTTCTCTAGCCCAGCTCTGATATGATATGTAGTGGAAACATCCATTCTTCACTCGCTATATATATATTACACGGCCCACGGTAGTGTCCGTGTAGTTATGGTTAAGTTGCTGTTTCCATAGGAAGAGCACTTTTTGGGCGGCCTATAACTCCGCTCCCCCTGGACGAATCCTCACCAAACTTTGTAAAAAAAAAAGTATATGGGCCACTCTGAATTCTTTTGCAAAGTTTAGTGAGGTTTGGTTAAGGGGGGTGGCAAAGTTATAAGGGGGTCCAAGAATGTCTTTTTTTTCCTATAGACTGAATGGGGGAAAAACTTGGGCCTACAGCCCAAACCGTTGGACGGATTTTCACCAAATTTGCAGCAGGGGCAGCAGCTTGGTCCCAAAAGCTTTTGTAAATTTGGTGAAAATCCATCCAGTAGTTTTTTTAAAAATGACCAAAAAGTAGGTACAAAAAAATGAGTGATATTTATGTTCGGTCCGCTGACACTTTTCCCTGTTCGCTCTGCAGACAGTGTCCTGATTAGTCAAACAGCTTGCGTCATGTCCGCGGACATACGACGTGTCCGCTGATTGGATGGTGAAGAGCATGAGTTGCGTCATATTTTTGGTAACGCCCGCCATCTTGTATCCGCAGATGTCCGCGGACAGCGTGGTGTCAAATGGTGGGGAAATACAATTTTGGCAAGTGTGTTGGTGTGTAAGATTGTTTGGGGAAGGTGGGGGGTAAGAGATGGTTCAAATATTGTATCTATTTAGATGGTAGGCACTGCTGTTGTGTTCGTTGTGTCCGCGGACAGTAGCGCTGTCCTTGATGTCCGCAATCGTCCCATATGGGGATGTTCTAAGGACACTATACCTGTCCGTGCTGTTCGTAGGCAAGTTGAACTGTTCTAAGAATAGACATGGTGTCCGGGATGTCCAAAATGAAACGAAAATGGGGGTGTCCTAAGGAAAGTATACCTGTCCTTATTGTTCGCATGCAAGTTGAAACTGTTCTAAGAACACACGCCGTGTCCGGGATGTCTGCAAATAAATGAAAATGGAGGTGTCCTGAGGACACTTTACCTGTCCGTATTGTTCGCAGGCAAGTTAAAACTGTTCTAAGAACACACACGGTGTCCAGGATGTCTGCAAACAAATGAAAATGGAGGTGTCCTAAGGGAACTATACTTGTCCGTATTGTTCGCAGGCAAGTAGAAACTGTTCTAAGAACACACGTGGTGTCCGGGATGTCCGCATATAAATGAAAATGGAGGTGCCATAAGGACACTATACCTGTCCGTATTGTTCGCAGGCAAGTAGAAACTGTTCTAAGGACACCTAAGGTGTCCGCGGACATAGAAAATGCCTAGTTAAAAGTGTTTGATTCTATGGGTGTGATCATAGTTAAAAATGTTTGATTCTATGGGTGTGATCTATGGGTGTGATATGCTGCGGTGGTTGCAGCCAGGGCCTAGAGTCTTGGGTGCATATAGATTCGATTATCTTTCAAATGGTTTCAATTATACTTACTGCATGATCTGTTGACATTCGATACATTTTTTATATGAGTTTGGTACCTGGAGGAAGTATTCTTTTTCAAGTTCTGTGATAAAAGAAAAGAGCATGTTAGTGTATGTATTCTATAAAGACTTATAACATTTCATAATAGATATTTCAGCTTTTTTTTTAGCCTCATATTTGGTTTACAAACCAGTGTACTGTGCATTTTGCTCAGTTTCTGTGTTTGTTTTTGAAATCATTGGGTCTGTGGGAAAAAAAATCCTTGTTGGATTAAAAAACCTTTTTTGTTATGCTACTGTCTATTTGTTTGTTTCCTTTCAGTGTTTACTTCTTGTTTCTGGTTAATGTTCTATCTGTTGGATTTTAGCAGATTTCCGAAGCAGTTAGACAGTTAGAATACACCAACAGATATCTATTTTTTTGTTACAATTTATTGGTATTCATTTATCTCTTTGGTTGTTATACGATCTTGGGCTAGTTAGATACCTGTTGGCGTATTCTGTTTATAGTTTTTTTGTTGATTTTTTTTTAATGTTGAAGTACTGATTAATTATTAAATTTTGGTTTTAAGAACATTAAAAAAGCATTTGTAAGATTTGCTGGTAATCTCTGCTTTAGAATAACCATCCACATTTTTGTTGTAGATTTCTGAAGCAGTTGGATACCTGTTGGCGTATTCTAACTGTAATTTTTTTTTTATTTAGTGATATTCATTTATTTGTTTGGTTGTTGTAGGCCATGCACCCAAGACTCTAGGGCCTGGCCGCAACCACCGCAGCATATCACACCCATAGATCTTGTTACAGATTTTTGAAGCAGTTACAGATCTGTTGGGGAATTCTAACTGTCTATTCTTTGTTATAATTTAGTGGTATTGATTTATTTGTTTGGTTGTTGCAAAATCTTGGGGCATTTAGATACCTGTTGGCGTATTCTAACTGTTTGTTTCTTGTTATAATTTAATGGTATTCATTTATCTGTTTGGTTGTTATAGAATTTTGGGGCAGTAGGATACCTGTTGGCGTATTCTAACAGTTTATAGTTTTCTAATTGAAGTTTTGTTAATGTTTAAGTACAGATTAGTTATTGCATTTTGGTTTTAAGAAGATTAAATAAGTGTTTGTAAGATTTGCTGGTAATCTCTGCTTTAGTGTGATGGTACTATCATTACATTCGAACCATCCACATTTCTTTTTTATATATGCAGTGTAGTGACCTGCATTGGTTGTGGCTCCTGCGTGGTAGATTATACCTATTGTTGTGAAGGTTTTATTTACCAAGTGATGCTTGACCATGTGTGAATCCAGTCAGCTTGCAGTTGTTTTTGGTACCATCTGCATTGTAACGTAGAAGCATTAGTATTAATTATTTACTATGTGTTTGTATTAGGAAGGTAGAGCGATTATCTGAATTGCAGGTAGTACATAATCTGCCATGGTTTGCATGTTGTACAAGTTGCTGAAATGAAATGGATTCACAATTTGGTATGGATACATTCACAAAGCGCTTGTTAGGGATTTCTTCTTGTGTAACATTGTTGCAGAGAGTGCAGGTATGTTTCCACATGTATGAAATCTTGTAGATTTCATTTATTGGTATGCTTTTGTTTTCCAATACTTGTAGTAAGTACATTAGAAATTATTGTGGATCTTCTTGTGAGTTTATAGTGAATTTCACCATTCCAGCACAGTAGTCCAATTTTTGTCTTATTCCGTGAAAACTATATGTGTTGTCAGGATTGTTTGTTGCGTTTCTATGAAGGACTAACATTTGCAAACACAATTGGTCTGTACTGTGTAAGTAAATGTTGTCAACAATTGGGGACAATTGAAATAGAATATTCATTGCTACATTTGCGTAACAACTTACACCAGTTACATTTGAAAATTTGAATGGACCAGGTAGTTCTGTGTCCAAGTCATTTTTTCGGAGTGTATGTTGCCTCTCTGAAGAAGTACCTGAGTTACTTTGACTAATTGGTTCTTCTTTACTTATGGTAAATGATGAAGTATTAGCTTCTTTTACTCTCTTTGGAGGATTTGCAGTCAGATTCTGTTGCATTTCTGTTTGACTTAGTTTTCTTTTACAACGTTTTCTTTTTTGTGGAACAGGATATGCCTTTAGATTGGGGGTGTATAGTGAACGTAGTCTATTGTATTCTAGAATGCAAGGAATATCAGCGTTGACTTTACTTGCATCAAAGTTGATTAGAAATAGACCTTCAAGTGTACGTAAGCGTGATAGTGCTACGTAGCTCATGCCTTCTTTAAAGACTGTGTTACCAATATCGATCAATGCTTTGTCTAGGGTAAGACCTTGGCATTTATGAATGGTGACTGCATATGCAAGAGTTAGAGAAAATTGTTCTCTGCATACTTCTTTGAAGAGAAGGAATCGAGCTGTTAAGCTCGCTATCCTTTTTACTTCTGAAAGTTTGTCAGAGTATATTGACAAACTGAATGTTGTCACGTGGGTATGATTGAAAGCCAACAACTGTACCCAGTGCACCATTAACTAGTCCTTGCTCCACGTCCAAGTTACATTTAAGCACTACTCTACAGTTTAAGGATCATTTTAATATTTTTTCCAAGCCAGCTGTGTTGGAGATATAATTTTCTAAGGTATTTAGTCTTGTTGGTTGTTGACACATTGGTAGTGTAATACCATGTACGTCCAGTTTGTCTGTGGAGCAAATTTCAATTATTACTTGCATTTCCTTTCTTAACATTGTTTCATTGAATTTGGAACAGCTTGCAAGAGTTGGCATTAAGGCCATACAATTGACATTTTTCTGCGCTAATTGTTCCATAACATCAGTAGCACATGAGTTATCGCCATAAAGTGCATGGATGTGCCGGGTTTTTAATATTGTTTGTGCTTCTTGAGATAGTACACCAATTCTAATACTTTTTAAAATGTTGTCGTAGGTGAGGTATGTAGATTGGCACATGTTTTCTGTTAATTCTTTGTATTGGAAATGTTGCCAAAGTTTGACATTTCCTATGCTGCCAATAGTTTTATGGCAGAGTTTGTGTCCTAAGGTTTTAAAAATAGGTTCACCTTTCACTGGTGTTAATTGAAGATCTCCGAAAACAATAATGTATTTTCCTCCAAAAGGTTCTTCGTAGTTTGTTTTAAGTACTTCTTGCAATCTGTGATGAATCAAAGCCAACACTAGGTTGGAGAACATACCCAATTCATCTATTAGTAGCATTTTCATTTGTTTTAACACTCTGCATAGTTCCATTGCCATTTCTGTAGAAAGTTTGTAATAATCTAATTTGTTTTGGTGTTCTACTGGAAGGAGTAGTAATCGGTGTAAAGTGACACCGCCTATGTTGTAGGCAGCTAAACCTGTGGGGACAGTTACAACAGCTGACAGTTTGTTGTTTGTCAATCGTTGAAGGAACTTGCTGATGATTTTGATTAAGAATGTTTTGCCTGAACCAGCATCACCACTGACGTATAGTAGTATAGGTTTGTAATTTTGGCAGGTACATTCTTTATTTTCATGTTGTACACCATGTGCAATTTCTTTTGTTACTTCTTCAAAAATGGTGCGCTGCTCTTTGTTTAGTTTTAATTGTAGTGGAGTTAAGTCTTCTATATCTTCTTCATAGTGACACATGGTGTTTTCTACTTCTGTCATAGCTAATTCTGCTTCATTTGCTATTAGTGGCTGTCCCAGTGGTTCTTGGCTTCCTGTTACAGAAGGTTGACTACTGTCCGGAGTGTCCTTATCTAGTTGGACCTGGAGTTGTTCTTCATGTTGCTGTTAATTTTGCAACATTGTTTTGTACTGCATAAAGTTTACATCGGTGATAGTGCTTTCATTTGCTTTGAAAGCGTCTTCGTAGCAGTCATAGTTATCTAGATAACTCTTCTTCTTTTCTCCATGGTTTAAAAAGTTGTGGGAGGGATAGTTCTTTCTGTTGAGAAGATTATAATGACAATTTGATATGATTAATTAAACTTGGTTTAGTAAGTTTTACTAAGCTGCCTTCACAATCTGTCACTGTATATCTACCTTTGTTTTCATCAGGTTTTATATTATTTTTGTATGCAAAGTTTTGGGCTATGTGGTATAGACATGTTTTCCAAAGTGGTACTCCTGTTCGGGTAGTATGTGTCTAGTAAATTGTTTTTCAAAATGTCTTGGCTGTTTGGATCATTTTTGGCTATTGTTTCTATGTCGTCATATGATTCGAGAACTCTTTTTCTAGATTTAGCAGGACCAAGACTTAGCCATACTATATTTTCAGATTTTCCATACAAAGCAGTACCGGTTAAACGATCTGCAGCTTCGTAGGCGCCACATTCTCTATGAGAGAGCATTTTTATGCCTAAGCTGTACAATTTCTGAGATAGTGTTTTGTCTGATGATAGGTCATTCCAGAGGTCTTGAAGCTCTGTTTTTTATGATTTTGTTAAGTATGCTGTAACAGATCGTGCAACGGCAGTGGAATTGTCTGAAATGTACTGCACGTCTATGTTTGCATTCCATAAGTGGGCAATGATTTCATTGTAATCATTGATATATTTTGATTCTTCTGTTCTTTTTATGTAATATGTGTTCTTAGTGTTAAAGGTAAATCACCTATGTCTAACTGAAGACATGAAGTTGTTTACTTCACCTGTTTCTGTAACTGGTCTAGGGAAACCAAACCGGCATTTGGTGTAGTATTTCCCTTTGTTTTTGTATTTGCGACGACAATATTGGCCACATTTGTGTCTTCGAAATTGTACAATTTGTGCATGAAGGCCACTATTTGTCATTTGTGAAGGGATTTTACAAGTGACATATTTTTGGATGAACTGCAAAACAGTGGCATCACTGTCCTGACCTAATTTAAGCGCATCTTTAATCCATAAAAGCATGTGGATATGTGGTGCTCCTCTGGCTTGATATTCTTTTCTCCAAAAGAAGTGTTGCACTTCTCCGGGTGGAGGAACAGTTTTATTACAAATAAAGTGTAGCATAGCAATGAAACGATGGTGGAAATATCTTGAAACATTAACAGGATCTAGAGAGCAAAGTTCTCCAGGTGTTAGTATATCTATGTTTGTTTTGTTTTTGTTTGATATGCGTAGGAAATCATGTAAATCTTCCCATACATATTCTGCGCAACTTAATGTAACAAACCAAGTGGATGGTCCAAGGTTTCTGAACATACAGCGTACATCTCCGTGACGTCGGAACCAGTATTCTTTTGTATCACGCATGTTTGCAAACAGATTTGTAATACTTGATTTTAAAACCTCATCTTTTTCTTGCACTTTTTGTATTAATTGCGTAGCTGGCATATTTTGAAACGGTGTTCCCAGTTTCAATATGTGTGCAACTCCGTAACAGAGTTGCTAGTTCACTTTCAAAGAGTAGGTGGAATATGTATTCCACATTTTGTTTAAATCTGGGATCTTCAGAATACATTCGTAATGAACGGTATTCTGATGCTGTTATTTGAATGGGTCTGCATAGTATCTTCCTCCTTTGCCAGTAGGAAATAGTAGAGGAAAAGCACATGCTTGTATACTTTTTTCCCATATGCTCATTGGTGATCCTTTGGTTTGTCGCATTTGGTACGTTTCTAGTGCATCATCTATGCTGTCTTTAGAGTGCAATGGATGAATTGTATAATGGTCTAAAATATTGGCTACTGCAGCTGGATCCAGAAGTTCAAATTGACCAGTTTCTCATGACTCTTGAATTATTTCAGTTGTTCCCCTTAAGTTTTCTTCAATATTTATTTCTTTGTAGTACTCATTATTGTCTTTTAGATATTGCAAGGCTTGTCTAACTCTATGAAAGTCGATGAGTTGTTGCCAAATTTTTTTGTCTTCTGTTGGTACACCATTTACTAAGATAATTAAATATTGTTCTATTGGACGTTGCCTCCTAGAGTGTGCACATTTTCTGTCAGATCTAATGGTAAATACATTCCTTTGCCACGAGTGCCTTTCATCAATTCAGAGGGAGGTAATTTTGCTGTTTTTGGTTGAAGACGTATTATTGCTTGAAATGGGTGTACTGTTTGAATTATGATGCTCTCGTTTAAATTGAGTTGTTGTAGGGGTTTTGGTAGTGGGAATAATTCTAAGTTATTTGTGATAGCACGTGAAGGAGTTTAGTTGTTGTCAAGTTTTGTAGTGCAGTAACTGCAAAGTATTAAAGGGTCAGTTATTTCGTATTTGTTTTCTGCTATAAGGTTGAGAGCTAATTCAAACCATTTAGAATCTTCATTGTCGTCTATTTTGTATGTTATGTCTATAGAATTGTATTAGTTTTATAAAAAGTTCTGCGGCAACACACACACACATGGTTTGGTATTTCAGCGGATGTACTTTTAAATTTTAGTATTTCTTTTTTGTATGTGTGTAGTAGAAGGTTGCCATGTGTACAATTGTTGCTAGTTTGTTGTAAAGGTATTGCATTTTTTCTAAGTGGCTTTCACTTTCAAAATATTTTTTCTTGATATGGTCAATTTCTTCAAGTAGTTCTTTGGCCGTACCATGTAGAAGATTGTTATTTAAATTGGCTAGTGCTAATGCAGGACTTTTAGCATAGTACAGTTTATAGACTACATTTCTTATAGTTGGATGATGTGTTGATATCGTTTTGATATGATGGAAGGTGCTTTTGCACATTGGTCCTGAAATGCAAGCTAACAAATGTCCTTGTAGCCCTGTGTATTTACGCACTGGACAGGTATCCATATTTTGCAGCTGTTTCATTTTGATTTTGTCTTTGCCTTTCACATATTCATTGAGGAATTGGCGTAAAGATTTGAAAGATTTTTTGGGAATTTTACACATTGATGTGCATGACCATTTGTATACTGGATGTTTTCGTCCAGTCGAATGGAGAGGTAATTCTGAGTTTTCAGGGGATATTTGTGTAAGCAGTATTTCTTGTTCCATTATGGTATTATTAATTTTTTCATAACCTTGTCCACTGCTATGCATAGCAATTGTATTTGTTTGTATGCTTCTTCATTAAAATATGGTTCTGTGTTTGTGGTGTGACTCCATTCACCTCCACAGATATTTAAGAAGTTATTTTTGTTGACATTCCGTTTATTGAGAAGTCTTTTTTGTAATTTACTAATTAGTTTTGTTAGTGGTTTCATTCTTTTTAATACTAAAATAAATAATTTTCTTTTGATTAGGATTGTACTGTCTATCAAAGCTTCTAATATTAATTTTGTACGGTAGGTTTTAAGGGTTGTGCATGATTTCTCTCCTGTTTTTATAAGATTTTGAAAGACTGTGGCGGAAAATTTTTGCTAAAATATTTTTTTGGTATGTTTACTTGCCATTATATCAAGATTTATAGGAGCAGTTTTAGCAGTAGTGGTAGCTGAATTCTTGATAATCGTTTTCTGTTTCGTTTTACATTTCGATAGAGGAGGCAAAGTTTCTGTACTTGAAGCATGTTTTGTTTTGCTAAATGACTGTACTAGCTGTTTTGTTGAACTTTTTGTACAAATTATGCTAGAGATGGATGCTTATTTTGGATACTTCTTTTTTCATTTACTCTACTTCTACGTTGTTTTCTACGGACTTGCTTTTTGGTTGGCATTCTTTGGGATCTGTTGAAAAAAATAAAGAAGGTATGGGTTGGGTTGTTCTGCGATGCATGTGTGTTGTGTGCATGAGTGTCTGAGTTTGATGGTAGTGATGTATGTGATGGTGTGTGATTGTGTATTGGGTAGCTACAACTAGTTGGGAAGCCTATTCTTCTATTTGTGTGTTACTATACTGGGGTTCAGATGACAGTAGAAAGTAAGAGCCGCAGTCCAGCGCCTCTCTCTAGAAATGCAGAATATGCAGGCAGAGAATGCCCTGCTGAAGCATATGGTAACAGCCCGGGAACCACCATCCACTGACTTATCCCCCATGGCACTTTCTTCAGGCAAATTCGAGGGCTCGCCGAAGAAGCTGAGAGAGTTTTTGGACGCCTGCAAAATATACTTTACTTTCAGAGCCCGTACCTACACCTCGGACCATGCTAAGGTGTGCTTTATGATTTCCAACATGTCGGGGAACGCATTATCCTGGACTACTCCCTTAGTGACCCGCGCTGACCCTGTGCTTCAGGACTACGAGGCCTTCCTGAATGTACTCAAGAGTACCTTTGGGAGGCCTGAACTTGCCCTGGCAGCAGGGGAGGACCTGCTTCATATTCGGCAAGGACAATCGGATGTGCTTACTTATATTTCGACATTCAAAAAACTGGCCTCAGAGACAGGTTGGTCAGAGCAGTCACAGATCATATTATTTCGACGCGGTCTTAGAGAAGATCTAAAGGTTGAAGTGGCTCGCTCCCCTCGTCCAGACTCGATAGCTGATTTAATGACAGCCGCACTTCAACTCGAGTTCAGAATGTCAGAAAGGAGACAGGAGAAGAGGCGGAGCCGATCCTTCTTCCCAAGCAGTCCCTCTCCTCCACCTGCTTCACCCAAACGAATAGAAGAGCCGATGCAAATAGGTGCTACACGTCGTTCTCTTACTCCCGAGGAGAGGAAAAGAAGGAGAGAGCATGGGTTGTGTGCCTACTGTGGATCCGATCAGCACTTAGTAAAGAACTGTCCTGAATTGTCCAATAAGCAGTCGGAAAACGAAGGCCCTCGATCCTAGAAGGGACGGGATGTCGAGGGGTCTTTCATAGTCCCTATGTTTCCATGTCGATTGGCTCGTCCAATCCTACCGAAGACTCTCGTCTTATGGTGATTCCAGTTCGAGTCACTATTGGGGAGAACCAAATTGAGGTACTGACTCTCCTCGATTGTGGAGCCGCTGGAAACTTTGCTGACACCCTGTGGGTTAATCGGATTGGTGCCAGGCGCATTGATCGCCAGGAAGAACAGAAAGTGGAAGGCGTGGACGGCAAACCTTTGAGCTCCGAATTAATAACTCAATCTACGGAACCTTTGTTACTCTCCTTCCATCAACACACGGAAAACATAACGTTTGACATCATTAGAGCCGCTCATTTTACACTCTCATATTGGGAATTACTTGGCTCCGTCAACATAACCCCCACATTGATTGGGCTTCCAATCGCCTGGATTTCAGTTCTCCTTATTGCCAAAAACATTGTTTACAGGGGGTTAACTATCAGACTGTGGAAACATCCTCTAGGGAACATAACACGACTGTGGGAGTTCACTCGGTCACTCAGATTCTAGAGAGTTTTGATACAGTCTTTGCTGACTCTTCTCCTTCGGAATTGCCCCCCCATCGGCCCGAAGATTGCGTCATAGAACTGACTCCCAATGCATTGGTACCCTTTGGCAGAATGTTTGCATTGTCCCATAGGGAGAAAGAAGTTTTGCGAAAGTATCTCAATGACAATCTCTGCAACGGTCTTATCCAATCATCTAAGTCACCGGCAGGAGCCCCACTGATTTTCATCCCAAAGAGAGATTCCTCGGATCTCCGACCTTGCATAGACTATAGAGGTCTAAATAAAGTAACCAGGAAGGACCGCTACCCAATGCCTTTGCTACCCGATATACTGGCAGCAGTACAAGGGGCCTTAGTGTTTTCTAAATTAGATTTGCGAAATGCTTACCATTTGCTCCGAATCAGGAAGGGAGATGAATGGAAGACGGCTTTTAGAACCACTTTTGGCCTCTTCGAGTACCGTGTGATGCCCTTTGGGCTCGTTAATGCACCAGCGGTATTCCAAAGGTTTATGGATCGCATTTTCTCTGACCTTCTGTTCATCTCCATCGTCATATACCTTGACGACATATTGGTGTTCTCTAACAACATGTCGGATCACATTAAACATCTCACAGAGGTATTAACCTGGCTCAAGGAACATCACCTTTTTGCCAAGAGGGAGAAGTGTCTCTTTGGAGTCTCTTCAGTCCCCTATCTGGGATTTATTCTAACCCCCCAGGGGGTACAGATGGACAGAAGTAAGGTGGAGGCTATTCTCCAGTGGCCGGCCCCTAAGTCTGTAAAAGAAGTGCAACAATTTTTGGGTTTAGCAAATTTCTACCGGCGCTTTATTGCCAGGTTTTCGGATATAGTTCTGCCCATAACAAGTCTACTAAAGAAATCCGCTCTGCCATTTGCTTGGAACCCGCGGGCAGAAGATGGCTTCCGTCGTCTCAAAGATCAGTTCTGTCGTGCCCCCGTCCTACGGCAGCCCGACCAAACCAAACAGTTTATACTTGAGACTGATGCTTCGTCTGCAGCCGTTGGGGCAGTCCTCCTTCAAGAACATGAAGGCATGGAACATCCGGTGGCCTACCTATCTAAGACACTCACAGAAAGCCAGCGCAATTACTCAGTCATAGAAAGGGAGATCCTAGCTATGAAGAAGGCATGTGAAGAATGGAGTCACATTAACGCAGACTTTATAGTGGATTTACCGGTGTCTCAAGGCTGCTCTTGTATCCTAGTAACGGTCGACTCATTTACTAAAATGGCGCATTTTTCTCCACTTCCTGGGCTGCCCACGGCTGAGGCAATGGCTCGAGTTTTCATTAAAGACATTTTTCGGCTTCATGGTCTCCCGGCTAAGATATTGTCGGATCGTGGGAGCCAATTTGTGTCTCGGTTCTGGAAGTCTCTGTGTCAGAATCTCGGCATTGAGAGGGCCCTATCATCGGGGTACCACCCCCAAACTAACGGCCAAACAGAGAGATTAAACTCAACTCTTGAGCAATATCTACAGGCTTATGTCAATGCTGAGCAAGACAATTGGTTCTCGCTATTACCCACGGCAGAGTTTGCATATAATAATGCTATACA
Source organism: Ambystoma mexicanum (assembly GCF_040938575.1). Lineage (NCBI taxonomy): Eukaryota > Metazoa > Chordata > Amphibia > Caudata > Ambystomatidae > Ambystoma > Ambystoma mexicanum. Next base: position 1,525,300,766 of record NC_090935.1, read on the forward strand.
TTCCGCCATCAAGATGTCACCTTTTTTTTGCTCTTATGGTTACCATCCTCGATCTATTCTCCCCCGCACTCCTCCTTGCCCTTTGTGGAGGAGGTGTTGTTTCGGCTAAAGGCAGCTCAACAGACAGCCAAGCTAAGTTTGTCAGGGAGCCGTCGCACAAAAAAAATACAGGCTGACAGGCACCGCCAGGATGTTCCGGATTGGAAGGTGGGCTCCAAAGTTTGGCTTTCCACCAAATTTCTCCCACGCTGGTTGCATCCCTCTTAGTTGTCTCCTTGTTTTATCGGCCCTTTCCCCATCACCGCTAGAGTCAACCCAGTGGCATTTCGTCTCAGCCTACCCCCCACCTTGAAACGGATTCACCATGTTTTTCATGCTTCGTTGCTGAGGAGTGCAGATCAGTCACGATGTGCTTGTTACATGCCTATCCCTGCTCCTGCGACCACCCAGGATGAATACGAAATCTCCTATATTAGAGATTCCAGATACCGCAGGGACCGCGTAGAATATCTGATTCATTGGAAAGGTTACTCCAGTGCAGAAGATTCCTGGGAGCCCCTTTCCCATATCCACGCACCTATTCTCCTTAGGAGGTTTTATAAAGCACATCCAGGGAAACCCGGGGGCCTCCAGTTTAAGAGGGGGCATACTGTCACACGCCGTATCCTTTCCTGGCGTGTGTGGCCGAAGTTTCAACTAAATACAGGGAAGCGCTACACGTATGCTGCAACACGCGTTCGCGCGGTCTAGTCTTTCTGTTTGTTTCCGCGGGCCTATCGAGCCCCGCCTCCCAGTCAGCGTAGCGCGTTGCAACCTCGCAGTCAGCTGTTCCCCTCGCTGCCGCCCGTTGCGAACGCTAGTTTACGTTCTTTCTCCTCTTGCTGCCCTTTTCCCTGTTTTCGCTCCCGCCTCCCGTGCCTCCTTCTCCGCCATGCCTCTCCACGGGTCCCTGCTCCTATTTCCTTTCCCTTGGTCTAGTACCCTACTTTTCCCTTACCCGTACTACTCTCTTTGTGGCTCCTAGCCTCCAGCCCTTCCATCTCCAATCGGAGCCCAGCTTCCACGAGGACTCCTGTGCCATCAGCAGGGGTTTTTTCCGCCGCTTACGGCTTTTTCCCCTAATTTGTCCCTCCCGGGAACGGAGTCCAAGTGGAGTGCTTTGTCTGGCCTCCACTGTGGCTTCCTCTCGTGGGAGACTCAGACGCCAAACAAGAAAGGAAAAGGATTACAGAACCCGAAGGTCCATCAGTCCTGAAGACAGTGTCCACCATCTCTCAGGTGAGGGGGAGGAAGAGTGGAGTCAAGTCAGTGACGCCAAAGCCATAAAAGTTGACACTGAGTTATGTCATTTGTGTGCCGAAGAATGGGGATTTGTGCGGCAATCAACCGCACAGTGTGTTTGAGTAACAGTAACAATGAGTAACAGTAAGAATATTATGGTAGTATTTTACTTACTTTTTTTGTGTGGAAAGGTTAGGTTTCTTCTGAGTTGTTGTTTGTACTTCGGATTCTGCTGCTTTTCAGGAGAGTGGTCTTCACTGTAATTGTAAAGGAAAGAAGTTAGTAATTTTGTGTGTATATAGTATGTAGTTTCCTTGACTATGTGCAGCCTTTATATTTTATTTACATTATGTTAGTTCAACATGCTATGCAAATGAGTAGAATAGAAAGTGTATGAAACACGCTTGGTTTCTAAAGGCTGTGTTATTGGAGACAGAAGAAATAATGATATACTTATTTTGTAATTTTTGTAAGGTAAATGGCAGATACTGTATAGAAAAGCATGGAATGTATGCATTTGTGAAGGTGTGGGTAATAAATCAGAAGAATGTGATTTACAGGTAGTGGTGTTATTGCAGTCGGGAGTTTTTCAATGTTAGTGTCTATCTGTGTGAGTGTATGAAGGTGCATGACCTTATCCTGGCTGTGTGTAATTTTATAATACACTACGTAGTGTTTTTCTACAATTATACTGTTATTTCTCCCATCTTCCAATATTATAATTTTTTAGACAGCTGTGTGTGTAAAAATTTGTTTAGATAGCAGACAGGTTTGGAAGTGACAGTTGATTATAGCAGGTGGGAAAAATGACAGTAAGTTAATTTTATAGGTTATACAGATTAAGTGACAGTTACTTTGTTTATATGCATTCATAAGAGTTGTACTTGTACTGTGCAGAAAATATGCATACCTGTAGTTTGTATTCATGCATGTGGATATGCATGCAACTGCAAGTAGAAATCTTGGAGACTTGTACAGTAGTTTTTGTAGTAGGTGCTTTCCAATGATATGAGACTTGTACTCAGAGTAATCTACAGTACATTTGAAGTGCTGAACTCTGATGATGCAGTTAGATGTAGAGGTCTTGAATGTGATTGGTGGATGGCTGTGTGACTGTTTAGCTGTATAAAATGAGGGAATGGCACAGAGAGTGAAGTGGAATTGGTAGAAGGGCTGTCTAGGTTACGATATGTCCGCGGACATAACGAAGGTCCGTGGACACCGCATTACATACAGGGATTTTGGGGTGGAGAGGCATGCAAATGAGAATGAGCAGAGGAATCGATTGGTCAGTATAGTTTGGTGGATGTGTTGTGTAAGAAGACAGTTTGTCAGAAGGTCTTTTTCCTGAGAGAAGAACACTTAGCTATGGCTGTGTGTTTCAGAAAACAGATTGTCTGGATTTTGGGAGACTCATGGATACATTGGTTGGAGGTGCATGCACAACGCTGTGGAGTAGCTGCAGATCTTGGATTCCCTCATGTGGAAGTGCACTGGCATGGAGTACTCGGAATGAAGTGGCTAGACTTGCTACCTCTCTGTGCTAGTTTGCAGACAGAACATCATCCAGACATAATTATAATTAATTGTGGAGGGAACAGTTTGGGACATGTGTCAGGAATTTCTTTGCAATTTGCGATGAAAGAAAGACCTTGGAAGGTCATGGATATGTTTCCAAATTCCCAAGTCATTTTTTCTCATATTGCGCAGAGACAAGTGTGGCTGTGTTCTTCTTCATTTGGTCCACAAATGGAGAAAGCGAGGCGCAATGTCAATAAGGCTGTTTGTGCCTTTCTAAGAGAAGTTGGCATGGCATGTCCTCTTTTCACAATGAAAATATTATGTTTCGAAGCACAAACATTTTTGGTAGAGATGGAATCCATCTTACTTATGCTGGTAATCAGATTTTTCTGAGAAATGTACAAATGCATTGCATCCTTTTGTGAAATTACAGCCAGCTTTTTTGCAGTAGCTGTTGATTTTTTTAAGTTTTTCAAATACAAAAAAATACCACAAAAGGCTCTTTTCAGAGCCACCACTTCCTCCCAGAAAAAAGTGCAATAATTTTGATAGGGCAACACCCCAAAATGTTTGATGTTCGCAAACTGTCCGCAGACTTCTAAAAAAAAAAAAACAGGAGCCTGCTCAATTTATTTCCCACTTCTATTTTTTGACTGTGAAAGGCGGCTCTGAAAAGAGCCCACTTTTTATTTTTGTTGTTTTGTATTTTTTTTGGTTTTTTACACACAACACACTAGGAGAGGAGGGGAAAGGAGGGTAAGGGGGACACCAACCACAGGTATAAGAAAGGGCGGGTGGAGAGAGGAAGATGTAGGGTGGGCCTTACTTAGGTAGTGAGCAGGTCTTCTCGTGCTCTGAGACCAGAGACTCAAAAGCCCTTCAAAGTCTCTCCCCTTCTGAAGAGTACTGCGTCACAGTACATACACAAAACTGTGACCCTCGAAAGGTAAGGGTCATCAGCATTGTGAATGGCCTGTGAGTCAGCTGGAGGGATGCGCTCTCCAACAGGAGTGTCCAAGAGACACTCCAAAAGGAGTGTCTCTTGTGGTGAGAGGAGCAGAAACAGAGGACAAAGTAGAGGAACTCAACCTACTACGCTCGTTGCAAGGTACAACGTACGAACGGCACTGTGGAACGACTTTAGGTGACGCTTCATAGTAGTCGTACCAAAGCTGTACGAACCAAGCCTCCCACAACTCAGTACCATTTTGCACTCGTGTCAGGTGACTTTGTTTGCACGCGCCTTGGATACGTTACCATGAATGGTAAATAACCGCCACACCCAAGACTCAGGGCGAGTGCTGGTATTAGGGACTTCCATTACCTCCTCCTAGTCATCCTCTTCATCCTCCTTTGCATCCTCACCTGCGCTGTCCACGGACAGGACGAACACCCCACAAGTGCTCAAAAAGTTCTAAAAAATATGTAGAAAGTCAGAGTTATTGTCTGGGACATGTGCTATGGTGAATTTTTAGTATAAAATACTGTGGATTGCCCGAAAAGATACTTTTAAAATGTTTGGTGACCCAGACAGTGTCCGCAATTCAGGACACACGCTCAGCGTGTTTGCGGTCACATGATGGCGTTGCGAACATGTCTGCGAACGTAAGAGGTGTTCGCAGGACATCAAATGCACGGGAACGGTTGTGCGCATGCGCGCGGTTATTCTACGGACAGTGTTCGAGTCCTGAAATTAATTAAAAGGGTGACACAAGGGACGCGAACACTAACGGACAGGCGCAATGTTCAGAGACCTTACGGGTGTGGTGCGCATGTGCGTAGATGCTCTTTAGGCAGTACGGACAGGCATAGTGTCCTTAGAACACCTACATTTTGGTTAATTGGACATCCCGGACACCGAGTGTGTACTTAGAACAGTTTCAACTTGCCTGCGAACAGTATGGACAGGTATAGTGTCCTTAGGACACCTCCATTTTGATTAATTGCGGACATCCCGGACACGGGTGTGTTCTTAGAACAGTTTCAACTTGCCAGCGAACAGTACGGATAGGTATAGTGTCGTTACACCTCCATTTTGGTTAATTGTGGATATCCCGGACACCAAGAGTGTTCTTAGAACAGTTTCGACTTGCTTGCGAACATTATGGACAGGCATAATGTTCGTAGAACATCTCAATTTTGGTTAATTACGGACATCCCGGACACCTCGACAGTGTCAACTTGCCTGTGAACAGTACGGACAGGTATAGTGTCCTTAGGACGCCTCCATTTTCGTTTGATTGCCGACATCCCGGACACTGAATGTGTTCTTAGAACAGTTTGGACTTGCTTGCGAACATTACGGACAGGCATAATGTTCTTAGAACATCTCCATTTTGGTTAATTGCGGACATCCCGGAAACCTCGTTTGTTCTTAGAACTGTTTCAACTTGCCTGCGAACAGTACGGACATGTATAGTGTCCTTAGGACGCCCCCATTTTCATTTGATTATGGACATTCTGGACACCCGCGCTGTCCGCGGACACCTCAACTGCTTTTTAAAAAATAAATCAAAAACAAGAACTGATTTAGGGCACATAAAGCAAAATTATTATATTATATATAGATGTAAAATTTATGAAAGAGAAGGAGAAGCAGAAACTGAGACAAACACAGGAGAATTGAGGGTTTCAAGAGGATTGATAGGAGGTGAAGAAGGGATGGACGTCTCATCAAAGCGTTTTTGTTCATGGAGAGGGTTTGGGGATAATTGAATGGGATATGGAGAGGGGGGACAGGTACATGTGGGACAATGGTATCTAATTTTTTTTTCAAGTGATCCTCCACAAAGTTTTTCAAATTGTTGAAATTTGCCATGAGCATGTCCATTTTGTCTTCCATGCGCTGCAGAGTCTCATCCAATATATCTTTTGGTGTACTATTTTCAATGTTTGTATGGTCTGTACAAAAAAAAGATTTATATGTTAAATGTATATATTACTTGGTTTATATAGAGAAGTGTCTACCATTAGGTTCACTATCTTCAGACATTTCCTCATGTGGGAAATTCTCCTCAAGCCACTCCAAAGTACTGGACATTTCTGTGTGAAAACAAAATTATATAAATGTTTATGTATCTAATACAGAAATTTTACAAATATATAATAAAAATGAAGTATACTTACTAGCTTCTGGTAAATTGTGTTCTTACTGGTTTGTAGCTCTGCTGTTGCTCCTAGCTGTGCAGTTTCTGTGAGGTAATTATGTTGGAAGCCTATCTTTCTTCTTTTGGTATATTCCATTTTAGTACATATTGTATTTAAATGAATGGTTGATGTGTTACATATATAGGTTACACTTCTTATTTATTACTACATATAATGTGTATGTGTGTTGGTTTGTGAACTTGTGCAGTGTTCGTATGGCATGATATAACAATTTAAGATATCCCCTGACTTTTTGGGTACTGTTGCTGTAGTCTGCGTCTGTCCGCGGACATACGAAGAGTCCGCGGACATCAAATTCAGTAGCAGGGGTTCAGTATGTTCTAAGGTACATGTATATAAAGTCAGGGATATTATGGTTAAGCTGTGCTACTAAAAACCTATGAAATTCAGTAAAAAAACGTTGTTAAAGGGACGTTATGGTTACTAAAAACCTATGAAATTCAGTAAAAAAACTTTGCTAAAGGGACGGTACGGTTTCAAGTAAAACCGGAGAACCCCTGAAATTCACCAGTTATGGTAAGTTAAACAACCATAACTTGTGCCACCACTGTGCACTGCTAAGACTAACACCCAGGACATCAAAGATGACATCACAAATGTCATTGATGACATCAGATGTCTGGCTCACCCTTTTTTCCTTTACTAACATATCTAGGGCACATGGTTTTCTTCAGTAACAGTCAGGAAATAAAAATTGAAAAGGTACTATATTTGTAGAGTTATCCCTCAAGTATGTTCTTACAGTAATTTTCTTAGAGTCCAGTCATATCATATGAAACATATACATAAGGGAAGACACAAGCTGGAAAGACAGCAATGGTTTCTGTGCATGAAGATAATCAGTAGGATTATTAGCACTTTCTGATAGTTCGTTTTTTTTATTACTGTATTTCCCTGTATATATTCATATTTGTATACATTGTACTCACACTACTCTCCTTAGGGTGCAGTCACATCATGTGATAACTATACATAGGGTAAATTGCACATTTGAAAAAGAGCAATAATTTCTCTGCATAAAGATAATCAGTTAGGTTATGAACTCTTTCTGCTGCTACTACTGCTGCTTTTTTGCTTACTTCACTTTCCCTGTATATACTCATATTTGTATGTGTTGTTATCTCTTTGTGTTTTGTCTGTAATAATGCAATTATGTAGTAAGTAGGTTTTATTAGCTACTTATTACATGTTTGACAGTATGCAAAACTGTAATAAGAAAGTAGTTATAATTTCAGTATTCAATATGGCAAAATTATGAATATTGCACCTCCATCATGTATGCTGCACACAATGCCTATGTTTTTACGAGTATACGTGGTAGAATTCCATAAAAGAATTCTATTTATATCAATGTATTGATTAATGCACTAAGTAGCTCATGATATTTATTCCAATGATCCTTGACACTTTTTTGTGAACATTATAATAAGAATCCATTGGACAGACTTTTTATGAAAAGTAAAAAATGCACATGTGATGGCATCAGTAATGTCATCAATGACATTTGTGATGTCATCTTTGATGTCCTGGGTGTTAGTCTTAGCAGTGCACAGTGGTGGCGCGAGTTATGGTTAACGTACCATAACTGGCGAATTTCAGGGGTTTTTCGGTTTTACTTGGAACCGTAACGTCCCTTTAGCAATGTTTTTTACTGAATTTCATAGGTTTTTAGTAGCGCAACTTAACCATAATATCCCTTTAACAAAGTTTTTTTTACTGAATATATACATGTATATGTTGGTGTATGCCGCAATCTATTCACTATAAGCTAGCCTCAACAATACTTCATCTGCGGGGGGCGTGGCCAACAGCCAAGCAATGAAGACGTGATCTCTCTTAGCTCTGCTGGCCGCCAACAATTTTTGTGGAAATATCCTGTCCTGGCAGCTTTAAAGCCTGCAAATACACGCTGATAAGGAGGCGAACACCTGAGGAGCGAATCCTGAAAATTTGAGAGCCCGGAGGTCACTCCCGACGGAGCTGCCTGAACCGAATGCCGTGCGGCCGGAGGGGGAGAAATGGCCACTGTGCGCCATCCGCGCTAAGCAAAAGGACGGTATCCTCCGAGCTCTGCCAACCTCACTGCCACTGACCAGCATTAAAGGAGGATGGTGGTGCTACTGCTCGGACCCCCGAGCGGAAGCCCTGTGGGGCAGATCTGTAGCCTGGGGAGACGCTGTGGACCCACTCACCGCCACTGACCAGCATTGAAGGAGGAAGGTGGCACTGCTGCTCGGACCCCCGAGCGGAAGCCCCGTGGGGCGGATCTGTGGCCTGGGGAAGCGCTGAGGACCCGGACGGAAGGAATCAATGAGATGCCCGTCAAACATCTGCGCACCCCCGAAGGGATGGTGACCGACCGTGGGCTCCCCCCGCAGGACCTGACGGCGCCGGAAACTGCGCTGGGAGGGGAGATGACGCGGCCTGTAGGTGTGGTGCAGTCCAGGCGCATGCCCAGAGAGAACAGCGGACCTGCAGCATCAGAAGGACGATCCCTGAGTTACCTAATGCTGTAGACCGTTGCTTGAGATGAATGCCGGGAGGAGAACCAAAGAGGACCTGCCTAACATCTCCGCACCAAGCCTCTTGGAGGGGGTATGCGGGAGCGCCGGGAGCCAGAAAGGAGAAGCTCCACTTTCGACACGGACCCGGATGCCTCACCTGCCACCCGATACCCGGCCCTGAGATGCATGCGATCTCCCTGGCAAACCTGGCACAACGACGGTGATAGTTTCTGCTTATAACTTTCTTCTCCTGTCACAGCGAGCTTGCAACCCAGTCCCCCGTTCCCAGTGGGAGAATCCACCAGCAGGGGGGGATGCACTTCTGCCCGTAATAGCAGCGGGGTGCCCCGGGCCATCAGGGGACATAAAGGAATCATTCTGACCGAGAAGAGTGTGGGGTGCCCCGGTGGCAGAGGGCCCTCTCCTTCCTCCAAGCCCAAGCTAGTGGAGCCGCTGACAAGGCGCCATACCTTTGACTGTGGTGGAAGTGCAGTCACAAACGGACACCATACTAAGCTCGGGCAAGATATCTCTGGAACAGTGACTGTCCCCAAGCTAAGCCCGCCAACCCCCAACCGGGCACTTGCACCATCAGCACCATAAGGGGGCCCAGCAGTGGCCTACGTTGCTGACAGAGGGGAATAAAGGGACATGTTGGACTTGGTGCCTTCCTACTAAGCGGACATACATACTGGACCTGCGGAGGCGCCTCTTCCACCTCACCCCCTGCTACTCTGCATTAACATCTGGAAGTAAACAGGAGAGATATAAGAGGGGAGAGGGAGGACTAGCATGCCCCAACTCAAGGTGCCTGACCAAATAGGTCTGCAACAAGCAACGGGGCCCTTGCGCAACCCCAAGAGACTAACCCTGCAGAAGGTGGCGTAGTACATCACTGAGTGACGTTGGCCAAGGTGTGACTTTATACAGTAACAGAGAGTGAACCGTGTGAAACAGGAGTGCCCTGAGAGGACAGCACTGTACTCACCCAGTGCCAAAACTATCACCTACAATGGGGCCAGAATGGCCTTCTTCCCGGATTATACCTGTGAGGGCCAGAAGCCCAGACAATCCTTCGAAAATCTAAAGAAAAAGCTCCACTCCATGAATGTTAAATACAGACTCCTCTTCCCAGCCCAATTGAGAATCCAGCACGAAGGTAAAACAGTTCATTTCATGGACCCGCAGGAAGCATGGACATGGGCAGAGACCCACATCAATGTGGACTGGACCAGGACTGATTCGAATCCCAGAGGAAGACCAGGACCCCGCCAAAGACGAGACAGACCTGCCCGACAACCCACACCAGAGGTCCGGGAAGAACCGGATGGAGAATCTGATCCCCAACGGCCATAACAACAGCAGTCGACAAAGGCAAGAACTGAAGGGAACTCCCGGCACCGCCCGAGGCCAGCTTCTTATCCGTCAGTTGCTCCGGAACAAGCCCTCAGTTAATCTAAAAATACTGGGATGCCGCTTTTGGTCTTGGATCAATGATCAGAATAATCAGGGGTCCTCTTCACCAACATGCCAGACTATTGATGGATGGCAGGATCCCCGACACAAGACATCTGATCCGCACCGGGTTCAGTAAGTCTCAAGGAGTTTAGAAACAGTTGGTTCCATTTTAGTTGATCTGGTGACCTAGTTTTATCTGTCGCCAGATGATTTCGGGCGACAGATACTTCATGTTGGGGAGGAGTATGGGGAGGGGGGAGGGTAGGGGGTTTCACATCGTTTATGCACAAGGTTGTTACCCCAATTTGTTGCCACTCACGATGCCGCCATTTATTCTATTCTGGGTAAACACACCTCTGTCCCATGTGACCGCTATGTCTCCAACTGCAAACGCACCAAACGCTCATCACATACACCACCTCATCCGTCACAACATAACTCCCAACACAGACCACTACTGAACATACTGCAGATGTACAAACTCCTCTAACAACTGCAGACTGCTTTAAACCCTTTAAATTCCTCACTTGGAATGTAAATGGCATGGGATCAAACATTGACAACGCCTTATTGTTCAGTTCCTTAACAGGCATTCCCTCGACGTGGCCTTCCTCACTGAGACCCACTTAGCAGGTTCGACCTGCCAGTTTTCCGCAGAACTAATCATCGCCTGGCGTTCCACGCGGGGTACACTATGGGGTCACGGGGAGTCCTGATCCTTCTGCATAAGCATCTCCCATTCGAACTGAGTGCAGTGGAGCAGGATCCCAGCGGCCGTTTTGTGCTGGTGCAAGGTGCGCTGTGGGGGGAAACACTAGATATACTAGCGATATACTCCCCACCCGGATTAGAGGAGGGGCTTCTGAGAGAAGTGACCACCTTACTGACTCAACACCAACTGGATTTGTGGATCCTGGGGGGGATTTCAATGATGTGCTATACAACACTTACGATCGAACTCACATCCGGAATCACAACCCCAACATACCCACTAGGTTGGCTACCTTTTCATTAGCGCTAGGACTATGTGTTGTATGGAGGGAACTTCATCTCGTAGATCAAGGCTTCTCCTTTCACTCAGGAGCTCACGCGTCCTTGTCCAGGATAGACCACTTCTTTCTCCCAACTTCTGAGGCGTATAGAGCAATCAATGCAGAACTACTCCCCTGCGGTATCTCAGATAATTCTCCCCTGGAGATGGTGCTTCGCACGAGTCGGCCACTGCCTCCCAAGACGTGGAGACTGAACAACTATTATCTAGCTCTTCCCGAATTTGTAGTTTATCACTGAGAAATCCGATGAATACTTTGAAATAAACGCAGGTACGGTAGAGGACCCAGTCATACTGTGGGAGGCACACAAAGCAGTGCATAGAGGGGAAATGATCACCCGGACGAACAACAGAAAGAAAGAGCACCACATGAAAGTGGTTGAGGCAGAGGGGGAGGTGGAAAAATGGGAAACCAGGTATACATTAGATGCCACCCCGGAGACACATCACTCTCTTCTAAAAGCCAGGAAATCCCTTCACAATATGGCACTAGACAATGCAAAACAGGCGCACAGGGAATCAAGGATTAGGCTCTACGAATGTGGTGACAAGGCGGGCAAGTTACTGGCCTGGTTAGAGAAACGCGAGGAGGGACATAGATATTTCAGGCAGATTTTCGACATTGCGAACAGACCGGCCCAAACAGACTCGGATATAGCAGAGGCATTTGCTAAATTTTATGCCGATCTGTATAGGGCTCCAACTGCCCCAACAGACCCGTCCTTTCTGGACGAAATTGTGATCCCACAATTATCGGAGCAGCAGAGAACACGCCTCGATAGAGAGCTAGATGAAACCGAGATTGCAGAGGCCATTGCCCAGTTGCAATTCAGGAAGACACCGGGACCCAAGGGATTAGCGGTTGAGACATGGAAGAGACTGGGCAGCGACAACATGGCAACGCCATTCCACAAAATGTTCCTCGCAGCTAGAGAGAAGGGTACTCTCCCCATGGACCTGAGAAGGGTCAGCATCGTGGTAATCCCGAAACAGGGCAAAGCCCCCCGAATCATGTACATTATACAGACCAATATCACTTATCAACGGTGAGGCCAACTTTCTTGCTAAAGCGGTCATATCCTATTTGGTTCATCCTGATCAGTGCGGCTTCATGCCACACAGGTCGACAAGAATTAATCTACACCGACTCCACTTATTACTGGAATGCGCCCCAATTCTCAAACCGGCACTCACTCTTCTAGCTATCCCCCCTCCTCTTTCTGTTGGCGATCGAACCACTGGCACAGTGGCTTCGACAGGTCACCACATGGTGTGGGTTCCGATGGCCGGAAGGACGAGAAGATAAGGTCTCCCTATCTTAGTGACCCGAACCAAGCATGCCCGATAGCGGCCCGATGCTGGCGGCTTTCAGGGACTTTAGCGGTCTAAAGTAAACTGGGGCAAATCGGTCCTTTTTCCAGTAAGAGGAGGGGACTGGGCAATTCCATGAGAAGTCCCTTATCGAGTGGAGAGGGAGGGCTTTCGCTATTTGGGCATATGTATCTCCAGGAACCTCTCGGCCTATGTGTCCAATAACTTGCACCCATTAACTGATCACCTCGTGGAAGATGTGAAGCACTGGATGCTTTTCCCCCTCACAATAATGGGTAGAGCAGCGCTCTTCAAGATCTTGCCACTTCCACGTTTTGTATACGTGCTGCAGAATGACCCACACGCAATACCGGACTATGAATTTACTATGAATTTACCGGACTATGAACACCTCCTTTTGAAATTGATATGGAAGGGGGGGGCAACACCGTATCGCGCTGACAGCGCTACAGAGGTCCATCTGGGAGGGAAGTATTGGAGTCCCACATCTCTGGTCCTACTACTGGGCCGCCCAGCTAACAGTGGTCAACAACCTGCTTCATGGGGACCATGAACTCCCACACATTAGGGCAGAGATGTCCATTGCACTGGATACCCCGCCACTCGTCACATTATATCAGAACCTCCCTAGACCCCCTCCGCAAACAATTTCCGCATATATCGTAATCGTCTGGAGGCAAGCGCATACACACATAGGCTGGGGGAATAGAGTAACTCTGGCACAACTACTGTGGCATAACTATATGCTCACTGAGGTGCAGAAGATTGCTGTGTGGACCTGATGGGTGGAGGTAGGGATAACCACAGTCGGGGATCTAATAACAGATGGTTCCATTCTCCCGTTCGAGACGCTGCAACAAAAATTCAGAATTCCCAAGACTGAGAGTTTTCACTATGTGTAATTGACGCAAGCCCTCAGTGGTCACAGGCAGGCACTCAGGGACGCACCCGAGTGTACCCCCCTGGAGTGTAACCTACTTCCACAACACATCCCCACTAAAGTCACATCAATTGTATATAAAGCCATAAATGCATTTGCTACTCTGGAATTGGCCAGCCTTAAAAATAAGTGGGAAAGGGACGTTGGCGCCATAGAACCAGAGGACTGGATTAAAGTACTGATGCACCCGCGTGAAATCGCCATAGACTCCAAAATCCAGCGGGTACAACTCAAAATATTGCACCGGGTCTACTATCCCTGAGTTGCCCTGTTCGGCTGCGGGCGGGCCTCTGATCCCAACTGTTTGAGATGCCGGGGAGAGGAAGGCACCTTCTTCCATCTGCTAAAACCTTCTGGATGCAATGCTGTCAAAGACTGACAAGGGTCCTGGGTCGCACGGTGGCATTGGAACCTGCGAAGCTGTTATTAGGGGTCCCAGATGAAAATGACTCAAATAAATGGGAGGGTATTTTCCTATCTACTGCAATGGGTTTGATAAAGCGCGATATTGCACAGAAATGGGGAGCCCCGGACTGTCCGACAGTGGCCCAATGGTCTGCCGAAATGGACACCTGTGCAGCAAAAGAACACAGAATATATACCGCACGAGGGTGCCCAGCTAAGGCCACCAAGATCTGGGGGAAGTGGGAGGAGGGTTTGAACTGAGAACCAGTGCGATGAAGTGGGAGGACGAATGGGAGAGTATTCAGTAATACAGCATTTGGTTACACAGCAGCGAAGACAAGTACGAAGCGGCACGACAAATATGCCTAACGGACCTGATAAGGTGGCAAAGGAGTGGCGGGGGGCAGGGAGGGATGTTTGTATGTTGTAACATTGTTATTAATAGCAATAAAATGTGATATCTAAAAAAATAATACTTCATCTGCTTGCGTTTCTTTGCATCTGTACACGTGTAAAATATTTTGAAATCTTAATCAGTTCTGTAGCATAAATTGTCTTCATCTTGATCCCAAGTTGCCACTTATCTTCGATTCTTTCTTGATGCCTTATAGAATATCTGCATCTGCTAATCTCTGCATCTCTTCTATGTACTTCAGCTCAGCTCTCTGCGTGACATCACCATTCTTCTTTGCCATTCATTGGTCCTATTTCCGGGATTTCATTCAAATGGCCATCGTACTGTTTTGTATGCAGGTATGGTTTCCTCAATGGGAACCTTGCCTCCAGGATTCTCCTTGGTATCGGTATTTTCACTGGTACCGCACATGCCTCACACTCTGGTTCCCAACATATAGGCAATATGGGCGAACTGGTTGAGGTGGGGGTACTTAGCTCCTTCTCTACACGAGCATCTACCTACGTCCCCCTTAAAAGACATTTTTGAGCCAGACTAGTTCCTCAATTTGCAACTGACGGCAACACTGACCGTTGCAAAGCTGCTGATGCTTAAAGACATCCGAGACACACCTCCACCAGTGCTTCAGAACCGCTGATCAGCACTGAGACGATTCCTGACCCGAGCCGATGTGTAGGCCAGCCCGCAGCCATTCCTCCAGCTTTGTTCGCCGAACCATCTTGCCGCCTGATACCTGCAGCTGACTCCCATCTCCCACTGTCACAGAAGCTTGCAAAGCGCCCTGAAGCCGATTAGATCCTGTCGAGCACCAAGATCACCTACGGCTCAAGATACATTGTGGTTCTGTCCCCCTGGTCCATTCCAGAAGGGCCTTAGAGAAATGTTCAGACCCATTTATCCTATTGTGCAGAAGCCAAGAAACCTTATACTGTTGTGGTTATTAATCATACCTACTACCCTCCTGTCAGTATCCAGAGTGCATCACTTTTCCTTCTTTGAAACTGCCTGTCCTCTGCACTCCTTTACAGGGTGGGTTGTATTTCGTAGTGTTGCTAGAACTGTCTGTTGTGATCTAAATAAAGTAGATATATGTGATACAACCTTGACTGGACAGTTCCTTTTTATAAATGGGCAATATTTGTATTTTTGCTGTATTGCAACTAACCAACGATCCACAACCTTTCGGAGATAAGCCTGTAGTACCATCCATGTTACCAAAATTGGACAAGGTGGTTTAGAATTTGCTTGTTATTTATTCCAATCTGTTTAGATCCATTCTGGTGTATTAGAGGTGTGGGGCTGATTGATGGTTTAGAAACCGATATTCACCCCTAGAACACTGGTACCGCGGAAGTTGATTTGTCACAAATATGTACAGCGGATGTAGAGGTAGAGCGTAGAGGCGCGAGGCGACAAGCAGGGAGTCCAATGAGGAGAGCTGAGCACTAGTCAAGGCAGGATAAGAGAGCAGATAAGAAGCTTGATAGCTTGAAAAGTGAGAAACTGGCGTACTTTACGAATATTGAAGAGTTGGAGGCGACATGAGGGTTTAGTATTAGAAATGTGGGATGCAAATGAAAGAGTGGAGTCAAATGAAACACCAAGGTTACAGCCGGATGTAGAAAAAGGAATAAGAGAGGGAGGAAAGGAAATAGAAGAGGAGAGAGGTGAAATTGAAGTAAAGAATATAATTTCAGTTTTAGCAGAGTTAAGATGGAGGAAGCGAGAATGCATCCAAGAGTGTACAGAAAGGCGACAGGCAGTGAAAGTTGAATGAATAGTGTCTGGGAAAGAAGAGAATGATAGGTACATTTAGGAGTCATCCATGTTGAAATGGCATTGAAGGCCGAAAGAGGTGATCATGTCAGCGAGGGACTCATGACAAGTCAATCATGGAATAACTTGGGAGGTAGGGGCATCCATTCACCAAAAGGAAAGGGGTACTGTGGGTGACATCATACACCTGATGACATCGCACGAAGTGTCATTGCATGAGCTTTGATCCTTATTACATTGCCAACCATAGGTACCTAAAATGCCACATAGGCAGACCATACATGTCGTCATGATAGACCAAGGGCACCCCCAATGGAGCCAGCATATACTAGGGGAACTGCCTTCATGCCCAGCGTCATATTGCCATTTACTGCCACCTACTCTATTTAAATGCACACATGCCGTGCATAGTCACACTATGCTAAATACAGCTTCAAATATCCAAGCTCTGTCATATTTTGCAAGACGCAACCTCGCTGCTAGAGTACGTGGTGACATCTTATGCAAGTTAGGCTCAATATACCACATATACACATCAAATGAAAAGTACAGCCTCAGAAGCCAAAGTGCTGCTGTCAAATGTTAAGTGCAAACTCACTCGCCCAAATACTGCTACCTTATGAAAAGTACAGCCTGAGATTCAAGCTACAGGCAGCATATATAAGGCACTGCCTCACATGCTCAGGTATTTCCATCGTATGCCAAGTGTAGATGAATGTGCTTCATTTGAAAAGCTAAGGAAAATTAGTGTCACATTGATTTGCCCAGGATCACAAAGCTTGGCCAATGGAGAAGCTGAGATTTGGGCCAGGTATTCTGTATTCACAGTCTCCAATTAAGTCATTAGACCACATGTTCTCCGATCACATCTTCAGTTTTAGATCAGTGTGGGATGATTTCGGTTTTGTTGTCTTTCACTAGCAGAGCCATGTTTATCAAAGCTGATTTGCAGTGCACGAAGCCACATTCTAAATCCACCTGAACATATTTCAGACAGCTTTATAGAAATATGTTGGGTACACCAAGTTTAATATGTCCCTTTCCTGTTTCGATAGAACTTGCTGAAAAAACCTTTCCATGTTTGCGTGCTGTAAGTAACGGATATTACTGCTGGAAATTTCTGGTACTTAATTTATCAGCACCTTAAGAATGAAAGGTCAAGTCCGTCCTTCATGGATTCAAAGCTGTCACGGGCTGCAGCATGAATACATTTCTCAGTAGCAAGCACTAAACAAACGTGCCATCTCCATCCTTTTCTAGGCATGTTATAAAAAGTGGATGTTTTCGCAAATTCACTGAAGTACACATAGATAAGTGCTTTATACAGTTTGCAATAAACGTTCACATAAAACACATTCTTCACAATGAACATTCAACACACAAATACACAGACACGCACACACACACACAGAAGAACAAGTTACTTCTTACCTTGTAACGTTCTTTCGATGGGATGTTCCTCCGACGTATTCCTTATCTTAGATATCTCTTTCCAGCTTTGCTGGCCTCGGAAATTTTTTTTCTCTAGAGGGCGCTGCGTGTCGACGTCCGCCGAGTCGATGTCCCTCGACAGCCGCCGTATCGACATCGACGTCATCCTGCCTATAAAGGCCACGTGCAGCGTCCGTTGCTCAGTTCCGTTTTGTAGCCCACAATAATTCTTTCTGGACTAGACTAATCACCCTGAAGGAGCGTAAGCTGCAACAACAATGGAAGTAGAACTGCGGGGATGGATGGGAGGGTCGATAAGGAATACGTCGGAGGAACATCCCATCGAAAGAACGTTACAAGGTAAGAAGTAACTTGTTCTTCTGTGTGTGTGTGTGTGCGTGTCTGTGTATTTGCTTCCTCTTATTGATGAATAGAATGCAATACTGCCCTTCCAAACCTAGTATCTTGACTGGAGGTGGAATCCAAGTTGTAAAACCGTGTAAAGGTATGGACGGACGACCATGTGGCAGCCGCACATATGTCTCTAACCGGCACTCCTCTTTTCAGGGCCGATGAAGCTGCAATACCTCTGGTCGAATGAGCCCTAAGATTTTGAGGGGGCTCTTTTCCTGCCAGTTTATAACATTCCAAAATAGCTAAAATGATCCATCTGGAAATGGTCTGCTTAGTTATCGGTAACCCCAGCTTGTGACCTGCGTAGCCTACAAACAGCTGGTCTGCTTGTCTTATCCTAGCCAGTCTACTAGTGTAAAAACTTAAAGCCCTTCTTGGGTCCAGCCTGTGTAACCTCTCTTCCTCTTTCTCCGGATGAGGAGGAGGATAGAAGGATGGAAGGGTAATCCTCTGAGCGATATGAAATTCAGAAACCACCTTTGGGAGGAAATTAGGCTTCACTTGCAGAACAACTTTGTCTTTGTGAAAGATTGTATGAGGGGGTTTACAAGAAAGAGCTTGTAACTCACTCACCCTTCTAGCAGTTGTAAGTGCTATTAATAAAACAGTCTTAAGGGTAAGAAATCTTAACGAACAAGAGTGGAGTGGTTCGAAAGGTGTGCCCATCAGGAAAGTTAGGACTAAGTTTAAATCCCATAGGGGAACCTGGAATGGTCTTGGGGGATAAACGTTAGTTAACCCCTTTAGAAACTGTATTACCAAGGGTAACCTGAAATAGGATGGTTCTTCCGCAGTGCGCTTAAAGATGGATAGCGCTGCGAGATAGCCCTTGATGGTGCCAACTTAAAGGCCTGAATTCGCTAAATAAAGTAGGAAGGACAAAACCATTGGTGTACCACATGAAAAGGGATCGATATTCTTTTCTCTACACCAGCTGCAAAATCTGTTCCAACGGCAGCGGTATAAAGATTTTGTTGCTGGCCTTCTTGCCGAAAGCAACACCTCCATAACATCACCAGGGAGGTCCCACTCCTTGTACCTCAGCCTTCCAGAAGCCAAGCGTGAAGGTTGAGGGTTTTGATGTCTGGATGGAGAACCTGACCTCCCTTCTGTGAGAGCAGATTCTCTCTGAGTGGAAGTCGAATTGGAGGGCAGATGGACAAGTCTAGAAGGTCCGGGTACCACGTTCTCCTGGCCCAATCCGGAGCAATTAGGATCATGGTTTTCCGGAATCTTATCAACCTCCTGATCATTTGAGGAATGACAGGGACCGGTGGAAACACGTACAGAAGCGGAAACTCCCAGTCCCCTATGAACGTGTCTCCCAGAGCTCCTCTCGGGGGAAATTCCCTTGAACAGAACAGATCGCACTTCCTGTTGACACTGGTGGCGAACAGATCCACCTGAGGGGTTCCCCAAAGGGCGAAGATCTCTTGAAGGACTTCCTGAGCTAGTTCCCACTCGTGGGAGACTGTGCTCTGCCTGCTCAGAGCGTCCGCTGTCAAGTTCTTCTCTCCGGCTAGGTGAACTGCCGATAGAGATTCCTTCTTGGATTGCCCAAAACTAGAGCTGCATCGCCTCTCTGCACAGAGGTATTGATCCTACACCTCCTTTTTTGTTGAGGTAATGCATGGCCACTGTGTTGGCCGTCATTATCAGGACATTCTTTCCTTGTACAGATGGCAGAAAAGCCTTCAGCGCAAGTCTGATGGCCCTCAGCTCTAACAGGTTGATATGCAGTCTGGATTCCGATGGAGACCAACGACCGCTGATGGTCAAGTCGTTGGCGTGGGCTCCCCACCCCGTGAGTGAGGCATCCGTGACTACTGTTATCTCCGGCCAGGGTTGCCAAAACTGCTCTCCTTTCAGAATGTTCTCCTGACAGGCCCACCACTGAAGGTCTCGAGCCACCCTGTTGGGAACCTGAAGAAGATCTGTCATTCCTGAGAATTGTGACCACTGAGTTCTCAGTGCCCACTGGAGGGATCTAATTCTCAGGCGAGCCTCTGGCACTAGGAAAATGCAGGATGCCATGAGGCCTAGCAACCTCAAAAAGTCGAAGGCTGAGAGACGTTGGGCATTTTGAAACTTGGTAACCATCTGTAGAATATCTTGAGCCCTCACCTCTGGTGGCGAGGCTTTTCCCAGGGAAGTGTCCAGGATCGCTCCGATGAACTGGAGTCTCTGCGATGGTATCATTTGTGACTTCTTTAAATTGAGGGAGAAGCACCAGTCTGTGAAGGGAGTGGCAAACATGATCTAGCTGGATCTGAGCTTGTTCCGAAGATACAGCTCTGATCAACCAATCATCCAGGTAGGGGTAGACGTGAATCCCTTCCCTCCTTAGACTTGCAGCCACTACCGACATTAACTTGGTGAAGACCCTCGGGCGGAGGTCAGCTCAAATGGCAGCACTCGAAATTGATAATGAGAGTTGCCAATTGCGAACCTCAGGTATTTCCTGTGTTTGAGATGGAATGGCAGATGGAAATAAGCGTCCTGAAGGTCCAGAGATACCAACCAGTCCTGGAACTGAAGGGCCTGAAGGATCTGAGAAAGAGTTACCATCTTGAATTTGTCTTTCCTGAGGAATTTGTTAAATTCTCGCAAATCCAAGATGGGTCTCAGTCCTCCGTCTTTCTTTGGAATGAGAAAGTAAGGGGGGTACCAGCCCCTGTTCCTCTCCGCTACAGGTACCGGTTCTATGGCACCTTTCTCTAGCAGGTCTAAAATTTCCTGCAAGAGGAGCGGATCTGGAGCTTTTTGAGAGTTGATCACTGGTGGATGACTCTGAGGTATGCGTAGGAGAGGCAGGCAGTAACCTTGTGCAACTGTCTCCAATGCCCAAGCATCTGACGTGATAGCCTGCCATTCCGCCAGATGTTGAGTTAACCTGCCTCCTACAGGTGTCTTGTGAGGGAAGTCCTCAGAGTGGTTTTGGGGCGGCTGATGCAGATGCCGATGGTAAAGAGGCACCTGCTGTTGCTGCGGCTTTTGAATATCTACCCCCGTCCACCTCGGGTAGTTCTTCTTTGTCCCCTTTGAGCCGGTCGTCCTCTACCTCTTCCGAATGCGGAGTAGAAGCGAAAGGACTTGCCTCTCGCAGAGGTTCCTGTGGGACGAAAAGGTGTCTGACGGATTGCTGCCTTTGATGTTTGCAGTTTTTCTAAACTGTCATCCGCCTTTTTCCCCAAACAAAGAAGAGCCATCAAATGGCATGTTTAAGAGCCTGGCTTGCACATTTGGGGAAAAACCAGACTTTCTCAACCAAGAAAATCTCCTGGTTGTTGTACTTGCCGCCATTGCTCTGCTGATACTGTCAGCCGAATCAATGCCCGTCTGGAGGGATTCGCACATAGCGTCTTTACCGTCCTATATGATATTTAGGAACGCCTCCCTTTCTTCTCCCTCCGGGATGCAGTCAGCCGCTGTAGAAGCACACTCCCAAAGTGTATGGCTAAATCTAGCAAGGGTGCAAGTAGCATTAATAGATTTTAACGCCATGCTACATGCCGAAAAGACTTTCTTAGCCATAGCATCGTATTTTTTATCGTCCCTGTCCTGTGGCAGGGTAGGGTAAGCAGTCTTGATGTCAGTAGAAGATGCTGCCTGTACCACCAGACTTTCTGGGGATGGGTGTTTGGACAAAAACTCCGGGTCTGCAGAAGATACCCTGTATTTAGTAGACAGTTTTTTATTTACTGCCGGGACGACATCTGGGGTTTCCCAGTTCGTCATGATTTTCCTTTGAAGAGCTTTATGAAAAGGTACTACAGGATCCTCCTGTGGACCTTTATCAAGAATATCCGTGAGGTCATCCTGTTGGAAAGCCTGTGAAGGTGTTGACCACCCCATAAATTCTGTGATCCTGGCCATTAAGGCTCTATAAGGGGTTTCAGCATGCTCCCCCGGGTCTGGCCTAGCGAACTCCACCTCAGGGGAAGTGTCTAAACCACTTGCCTCATGTAAGGAGTCATGGAGTTCCTTTAATCTGCGTTCCTCTGAGGATAACTCCTCTTGAACT
Source organism: Ambystoma mexicanum (assembly GCF_040938575.1). Taxonomy (NCBI): domain Eukaryota; kingdom Metazoa; phylum Chordata; class Amphibia; order Caudata; family Ambystomatidae; genus Ambystoma; species Ambystoma mexicanum. The sequence goes on from NC_090935.1 coordinate 1,525,322,486, forward strand.
GGGGTTGCAGATCCCTGCAACTCAAATGTCTCTTCTTGGTCAGATAGTTCTCCCTCTTCCATAATTGAGGACATTGTTCTCAATTGGTCTGAACTCACAAAGGGTGTGAAACCCATCTCCAAGGCAGAGGGTGCCAAACTTGTTGTAATCGGCCTCGAAAACGTCGATGTCGTCGACGCCGACGTCGAAGGCTTCGAACATGGCGTCGAAAACAAAGGTAGAGGCCTCGAGGTCCTCGATAGAATTGGAATTCTGCTCGAGGATGTCGACAATCTCGACGACATCATCATCGAAGACCTGGGAATAGCCACTGGGTGCGCCGCAACCGTGACTTTCCTTGGCGTCGACGCCGGTGTCGAGGATGGCGTCGAGTCGACAGACCCGTGTGTCGAAGGTCCCTTCAACAACGGCGTCGAAGACACCGACCTCGACGTCGACGGAACCTTCGTCGACGGCGTAGACGGAACCTTTGAAGAAGGATTCGAGGTCTTTACTTTACTCGAGGGTTCGTGACGCGCTCGAGAAGCTTCCTTCGCCGGGTACTCCGACTCACGGCGTTTTAGACCTATGGGTCTTTCGACCAGCTCATCGCTCTCGGCAGTCTTCGAGGGGGTCGAGGCCGCTTTCTCGAAGACGCTCATCATATTTTTTCGGAATTCCTCCCATTCAGCCCGGGAACTATGTTTCGTGGGCTAAGGGATTCTCTTAGGTGAAACAGAGAAAGAGGAGGACGAAGAAGGGGATCTTCGGCGTCTCCTTTTCGAGTGCTTCGATCTCGAGGAGTGATGGGACCCGCTTCGAGACCTGGAGCACGAATGGTGACGAGGAGACGAATGTCTCGAATTCGTCGAGGAAGAAGAAGCTTTAGAAGTCTTACCTTTTTCCAGCTTCCCCCTACGCTCCTTCAGGGCCTTAGCTGTCATGGACATACAGTCCTCGCACTCCGAACAATGGTGTTCAGCTCCCAAACACCACAGACAAACCCTGTGAGGGTCAGTCAGCGACATCTTTTTTCCACAGTCTCGGCATTTTTTAAAGCCGGACCGAGGGGTCGTCGGTTCCGACGAGGAAGCCATCGAGTATGGATCGAATATCTCGAGGAAATTGGATTAACTCTCTACAAAAACTGAGCAACAATATTCCGAGGCACTGAGTAAGCACGGAAAAACAGAACTGAGCAACGGACGCTGCGCGCGGCCTTTATAGGCAGGATGACGTCGATGTCGATACGGCGGCTGTCGAGGGATATCGACTCGGCGGACGTCGACGCGCAGCGCCCTCTAGAGAAAAACATTTTCCGAGGCCAGCAAAGCTGGAAAGAGATATCTAAGATAAGGAATACGTCGGAGGACACAATCCCTTCGAATAACAGAGCTCTCTACACAAACATAAATGCTAATGTAGAAGATGTTTAATTTCTTTAGTAGCTAGTGATCCTGCATAGGCTGCTTGTTGTGGTGCCTTCCACTTGTGCAGGTAATCACAATGTTAATGTGATGAGAGGGTCAGCACATGCTTCGAGTGTCAAAAGCCGAATGGTTGGTTTATATCAGGCCAATCGGTATTCATTGAGTTAGTCTGAAACAAATCACTTTTTGGAATCTCAGCCAGGGGTCGTACAGCCATTGCAAGGTTGCCAAGAGAATTGACAGGGCTAGCACCTGCTACCAGTGGCGACCACTAATTGACGTCCAGGTTTGCGAGGATTACCTGTGGTCGTCTGATGAATGCAAAGGGCACACACCTTGTTCTAAAGGCTGCTAGTACGTAGTGGAATTGGAAACAAACGCAACTCGGCAAACGCCAAGAGAGGTCTGGTAATTAATTAGAAGGATAAATTATTATATCAAGAAATATGTTCGGTGGATAAGTTTGGCAGATAAGTCTTATTCAATTGACTGTGCCAAAATGCCTGTTTTTGTGGCTCACAAGAGGATGCTATATTACTAGAAGACTGTTAATTTCAATATTTTATGACACTATCTCGCAAAATAATTGGACAGGATTCATAGAATGCATGACCATCAGATCCTTGCCAGGGCCTATCCAGTGCAGACATCTGCCACAGTGCCACAAAATAATTGGACATGATTCATTTGACGATTCCTGGAGAACAGAGATATCTGCTACAGTGCCATAGAATGCCTGACAATCAGTTCATTGCTAGTGCCTCTCCAACAGAGAGGCCTGCCACAGTGCCACAGAAAATTCGACATCAGTCCTTAGACGATTCCTTGATAACGGGGACATCTGCTACTGTGCAATAGCCTCAAGTCTCACAGATCTTTGTGATTCAACCCTCTCACCTCGTGATTCGGTTGAATCTTCTCCGGTCTTCTTTTTCTTTTTCTTCTTCTCTTTATTTTAGGAGCATTTACAACCAGAGTGAAGGTAGGGTCTGTCCCCGTTGGAGTCCACTGCGCCCGAGTCGTGAGGAGAACCGGGTGCGAGGAACCCCAAGGAGACAGCCCAAAAAGGAGAAAAAGCCTGGAGGCTAAAAAACCTGTGTGTCACATAGAAAATCCGCCGATACTTCATCAGCTATCCGGAAACTTTGGAGTCACGTGGTGCAATCTGATGAGTGTTGAAAACAATGATCCGGAATGCAGAAGAATAACGGAGTGATCTGTGGAGCAGAAAGTAATGCCGGGAGGCTCAGCAGTTAAAGAGGTAATGAAATGCAGAGTAAGTTAACCACGCTCGGTACGAGCAATGACAAGTAGCGAGGAGCGGAGGGATAGAAACAGTAAGGCGAGGAGGGGGAGCAGGAGAGGACATGGAGGGCAACTGAGGGAGGCAAGTTACACAGGCATTTTACAAGAATGAAAGAGCAAGCGTGAGGGTTGCAACACAAAGCTCTGTCAGGATTGCAGATAGAAATAGTGGAAGCGGCCATGTTGAAAAGAAACTAGACTGCGAATGCAGCTTCAGTGAATACGCGGCAGCACTTCAGCTGATCGGCCAACGCTTCAAAGCCTCCAGCGTTGGGATATGACGCATAGAAGGCCAGACCATCAGTTCATTGCTAGTGCCTGTCCAACTGAGACATCTGCCACAGTGCCACGGAATTGTTGGATGTGAGTCCTATGAAGGTTCCTGCAGAATGGAGATATCTGCCACTGTGCTGTAGAATGATTGGATGTCAGTTCCTTGCTGGTGACTGTGGGATGGAGACATATGCTACTGTTCTATACAAGGCTTGGCCGTCTGTGCTTTGCAGATTCCTGAGGATTGGCGACATCTGATACTGCGTCAAAGAATGTTTGGTCATAGGATCCTTGCTGGGGCCTTTAGAATCTACTACAGGGTTAGATAGATGGGTATATATACTATTTCCCTGTGACTTAAGTGTCTCAGAATCCAAAGAAGAAATGACAGGGAGCCAGTCACACCGGTAGGGAACGTAAGGTATACCCACACCTTATGTTTTAATCAATGAGTAAAGTCGCATGCCCTTCAGTTGTGCCAAGCTTCTCAGCAGTATTTCCCAAACCTCATTCTGAGTAAAAAATGCTTTGTTTTAATTTGTAGTTATTTAGGTCTCGAAAGACCAAATTAGGTTTCATATGTGTGCCTGTCTGTGTTGACACGTGTTTGAGCTATCAAGACCCTTCTCAAAACTGGGCTTAGTTATTTGCAAAACCAAACGTCTCCATCTAAATACATCACATTCTGCATCAAATGCATTGAGTATGCATGTGTAGCCAGACCAAAAAGTTGGTGTTGGTATCAGGTTGGTTTGTTAGGAAGAGAGTAAAGTGAAACAGCGCCATACAACATTAGTTGAAAATTATATTACAAAGTATTATCATACATCATAATCCATTGTTGTGTTCAAAACACCTTGTGGCCATTTAGTTTTATTATCCTAGTTCCATGCTTGAACATGTCCTTTCCGTTTATGAGACGTGTCTCCCTCAGTGCATACTTATGGTTACATGGCCCTATGAATATAGTTTAACCTTGTATTAATTCAATCGGTCAGAATTAAGTTATCTCTGGTGGTGATACCTAAATCATTTAAAAGGCTTAAATCCCTATGTTCTGAAAAGATATATTTTTTCATATGGATTTATCCATTGCTGGGTACAATTTCCCCAGTTGTTTTTACTTCAACTGTCTGAAGATTCACTAAACCCAAAATATAATACCTTTGTGAGTATGTGTTAAAATACCACATTATCCTCCAATATCTCAACTTCTATTAGGTCTATAGCCTCGCTTACCTTGTAAGTTTCCCAAAAATGGGCAATTCCTCCAGGCGTCCAGCGTTCTTAACCGTGGGTCACCATTTTGAATTTCTTTATAAACCAGTTGACATTAATTGACACTATGCATGTAAATGTGTGATGCCATCACATTCACGCAGCATCACAAATTGGCGACCATGTCATAGGATCGGAAAAACCCAAATGCATAATTGGCAACAATATTTAATGCTAACAAACCAATTAGCAATGCAAGGTCAAAGTTTCTCTCTGTAATTCGACCTTGGAGTTTTAATAAATTACTATATTGCGAAACTAAACAATCTTATGAAGATTTCACAATTAACGCTATGAAAATGTGTTAAAGCATGTGAACACTGGATCTCATGTTAGGTGGCTGCGTACCATGTGTGATGTTTGAATTTTTTCTAAACATATTTAACTTAGTACGGTGAGTGTTCCGTTTATCTTTTAAAGTGATGCGTCCAGGAAGGAAAATGAAAACCTATCCTGTAAGCATCCAAACCGGCAAGTGTGGATACACTAGGTCACACTCATACATTTTCAAAAAAAAAACCCTTCTTGAGTGCTACACTCAAAGGTCATGTTCAAATAATCTTAACTTAATGTTTACCCTTCACCTTTACGGTAATGCTCCCAGAGAGGACAAAGAAGACTGTCATGTACTAGTCCAAAAAAGGAGGTTCAAATACATGGTTGTAAAATTACACAATTTAAAATGTCTCCCCCTTAGGTGCTACAGATTCCAAAAGGTTCATGTTCATAAGTCTAAACTATATGTTTATCATGGTTTCTTGTATCCCCTTCACCACAAATTTGTCATAATAAACTGTACATGATATTCATCCTACGAAAGAGCCCATCTCATGGTCCGTGTTCAATCCAAATTCCGTAGCCCTCATTGTGCACATCATCCTTGCTTCCATTTGTTTCAATAGGCATTCTTTGTGTCCTTCCATTTAGAATCTAGTTGGTTCACAAAGTCACCTATATGATTGTTCCCAAGAGATAGCTTGTCTGAACAGAAGCAGATGAAGGCCCCTGTCGTACATGTCTGTGGTATGTGCTTACTCTGCACTGTGGGGTATAAATTCAGCCCCAGAATGATATGAACTGAGAGGCCAAGTAAGGCCACAACTGTGAGATTATAGCTGGCTGATTGAACATGCAGGCCAGCCCAAAACACTTACTTCCAACATTAGGCCTAGTGAATGCGAAAAGTGGGCCTCACTCAACATTACAAAATGGGAAGGCACTCAGGTGAAGAAAAGTTTGCCTTGGAACTTACTACTGCTGAATATGCCCAATGGATTCCAAAAGACATGTGTTGCTGCATATGCTGACTTAATGTAAAATGGGTAAAGGCAAATTTTGACTGAGAAAAACAAACAGCAGCATGATACATGAGACTGCCATACATTAAAACGCTGTGCATTTGGAAAATATAAAGGAATAGTGACTTATATCTAAAAGCAAAGCCAAGTGAAATATTTCATTTGACACAAACAGAAACACTTAGAGCATCATTACGAGTTAGGCGGTGATTCCGCGATAAATCCGCTGGAAACAAATTACTGTTACCGCCACTTGGTCAGGCGAAATTTTCTCCTGATTACAAGTGGTGGTGGCAGTGCAATTCCCATTTATTGTGGGTCCATTGTAATCAATGGGGCCTTTTTTTTGCATAATTACCGCTACAGTAATTCCGCCAATTTCGCTGATTTTTTGGCGTTGAGTGAGAAGATTTACCTCCAGGGTTTTGCTGGAGGTAAATCCTCCACTCAAAGTCAAAACTCATAGTGGTAAAATTGGCGGTAACTCAGTTACTGACAATCTTACCACTTACCGCCCAACTCGTAATGAGGCCCTTACTTTTCAACACACAAACTGACATTATTTAAATGGAAAGGCCTACTTGATTTTAAAATGGACACCGGTTTTCCATGTTAAACTGTTGCCCATTTGTGGACAATTCAGAATAAACACTTATGTATTTGCACCTGTTAGATTAAGGAAATATATTTACCCATGGAAAGAAGGCCCAAATGCATTGTATAGAAATACAATATAGGACATGTAAAACACATCTTTTGATTAAAAAAAACCACTGCTTTCCGCTTGCAAATGTGATTGTAGTTTGCTTTTGCAGCGCCCCATTGAACTTCTGGACAGTGTATCTGGATCTTTGACCCGAGAGACATTTGGAGCGATGCATACCAGGAATGCAGGTCTGTTTCAGCAAAATGCTAAGAAATACAATTTTGGAGATTGAATACATGGAAGGGGTCAGATAAGAGAATACTGGCTTGACCTTTTAGACTACTTTTACAATACCTAATAACCTGTGACTCAGCTTCAAACAGGCCTAATGGACCAAATTGCAGAGCTGGAATAACAGAGCCAAGCAAATGTCCAGGTCATGCGACTTTGGAGAAACGAAACTGCCTGGATTTTCTGAAATGTGAAATTGAAGACTTCTATATTAATATAATGCTAAGGAATAACATAAGACCCAATTTCTTTGATAAAAAGAGAATTGTGTGTCCTATTAGGCTCATTCAGGAGTCATATTAAATATCACAAAAAGCCTGTCCATTCTATGTAAATATCAACATCATTCAATGTGTGTAATTTGAGCTACAGATAAAAATTGGGGCTGTGACACTCCTATAAATGACAGAAATCCAGAACTTGGTGAGCTGATAGAAAATAGAATGAATGCGTGTTTTGTGAAGTTTGATGTTCATAACTATTTGGGTGTATGACTAAACTGTGAAAAATGATAGCTCACTCCAGGAAGGTCATGCCGCTGTCAAAGTAGTGTCCCGAGACCCGGGATAAATTGCTGCATCTGCAAATATATATTTTATAGTCGTTGTCTGTAAATCGAATAAAGTTGTCATGTTGTGACTTTCTGAGAAAGAAAAATGTAACTTTAAATGTCATTTTAAAATGATGCATTTCTCTCCTGCTCTCCTGCTCTCATCCATAATCCTTTTGTCTTATCGTCTGGCAGAGGCCAGACTAGAGAGGTGGGGGAGAAAATTAATTCCAATCCAATGGGTGGGAATATTCATAATGTGGATCTGTCATAGGTTCTATATAATAGCATTACCCTATAACCCAGGGGGAAAAAGGACTGGATAGACAAAACAGAGAGAGAGAAAGAGGAGGGGAGAGAGAGAAAGAGACAGAAACATAGAGAGAAAGAAACATAGAGAGAAAGAAGGAGAAAATAAAGGATACTTGTGCTTGGAAAACTGGGAGCCCTGTCTAAGAGGGACATCCTCCAAACATGACTGGTCCATGCTGAATACCACCTGAGCTGCCCATGCCTGTGGTGTGAGCTGACACCTACCTGTCCCCAAGAGAGAGTCCTAAAATCTGGCTGGCATCCTAAGCTAAGAACCGAGATCTCCCATGTAAGTAGATATATCCTAAAGCTATCAAATGTGTGAGGATACTACCTGCCTTAATCTTTTTCTTTAAACTGTGGGTTAGAGGGTCAGAACTGTTTAGAGCCTTAGCCAATTTGATTGAACATAATTAGTTATTTCATTTATAGAAAAGATCACAGGATGATTCTTGTTAAAATTCAAAAATTAACAAATCTAATTCCCTGTGTGTTATAGTCACTATAGCCGATAGGGTAACACAGTTACTTTATTTTCCAGTAACCCCTAACTTCCTTACAGAAGAAGGGTGTCCCTGGTCCCAAAAGAAGAATCCCAGAAACCCTGCCTTTCATTTGAATGTGCTCTGTTCCCAAACACATTTTCCCCATTGATTTAATTTCCCAACACCTGCCTTTCATTTGAATGTGGGTGTTCCTAAACAAATATTCCCATTGATTTAATTTCCAAAACCCTGGCTTCCAATTAAAAAGCCAAATGAAATTCCCAATATATTCCCAGTCCCTAAACCTTGCCTTTGAACTTAGGGGTGTCACATATAATTGACACCTGTGGAGAGGGGGCAGGGAGGAGTGCTGGGAGAAAATAGCATTTTGATAAATAAATTAATGACTGTTTGTTTTTAAAGTTTTCTATGTGTTAATGTGCATAGAAATCCCATGTGTGATCTGATTTAAAATGCAACCTGTGTTTTGTTGTTGCAACTGAAAGTTTACTAAGCAATACATGCCAGTCTATTAATGCAAATAGATTTCATATGTGATTATTTTGTTGTGCCATGGAGTGGGTGGCTTGTGGTATTGTGGTGTAACTATTATTAATCCTGTAATTTAAATAAAGAACAAGTTACTTACCTGTAACTGTTGTTCTCCAGCATGGGTCTGGCATGGATTCACATGCTCATGAATATTCCCCGTCGTAGGCTGGGAATCCTCGGTAAAGAAAAAATCAGTATCAGTTTTGTTTCTGATCTGTCTTTCTTAGTAGTAACCAATCACTGATCTCTGGGTCATACTGCCCCCAGCCAATGACTGCCCTCTCCCTAGGCCCCGCCTCTGGCAGGCATCCTCAGATTTGGTAGCACGCCAAGCGGCAGTATGACCAAGTGAAGAGCCGCAGAGGGGTAGGTGGGAGGGTTCGCATGTGAATCCATGCCAAACCCATGCTGGAGAACAACAGTTACAGGTAAGTAACTTGTACCTTCTCCAGCATGGGGTCTGGCATGGATTCACATGCTCATGAATAAAAGAATACATAGCAGTATACACATGCACAACCACGGGAGGTGGCAAAAGGCTCAACATTAAGCAATACAACAACTCAACATTAAGCATCTCTTACCTCCTCACCAGGCTCACCTTAAGCGAACAGGTTGCGCAGCACTGCTTGGCCGACCCTGGACTCCTCCCTGGAGTCCCGATCGATGCAGTAGAATCTCGTGAAGGTGTGCGTCAACCTCCACGTAGCAGCCCTGCAGATGTCCAGCAGGGGCACACCAGACAGGAACGCCGTGGTAGCAGCGATCGCTCTGGTCGAAATGGCTCTCGGACGGCTGGGCAATGGTCGGTTTGGAAATGGAAGTCTTCGAGAGAGCCTTCCATTGATTCACAGATCCAAAGTTCACAAACAGTTGTGACGTCTTCCGAAAACTCTTCGTGCGGTCCACATAGAACTTCAGCACTCTAGCCACATCCAGCGAGTGCAAAGTCCTCTCGGCCGGCGTCGAAGGCGACGGGAAGAAAACTGGTAACACCAAGAGCTCGTTGAGGTGGAAGTCCGACGGCACCTTGGGCATGAAGGAGGGGTGCGTCCTCAGCACCACCCTCGTGTCATGAATATTCAAGTATGGAGGCTTGCAAGATAGGGCCTGGATCTCTCCCACTTGTCGTGCAGAGGTGATGGCCACGAGGAACGCTGTCTTCCATGACAGGAACTTCAAAGGTGCCGAATGCATAGGCTCGAATGGGGCTCCCATGAGCCTGGTCAGCACTACATTAAGCTCCCACGCCGGGGCAGGAGCCTTCACTGGCGGGAATGATCGGAATAGTCCCTTCATAAATTCCTTCACCAGGCGATGAGAGCACAAGGACCCCGTCCCGTAGTCCTGGTATATCAGGAGATGGCAGCCAGATGTATTTTTATGGAGGCGTGAGCCAGTCCAGCTTTGGCCAGCAACAGTAGGTACGGCAGCATTTGAGGGGCCGTAATCGCAAGAGGCTTAATCTTCTGTGCACGGCACCAGACAGAGAACCTCTTCCATTTATGACCGTAACACTTGAGAGTCGAGGACGCCCTGGCCTTTGTAAGAACCTCTCTGCAATCAGCCGGGATATCGTACCCTCCAAACTCTAGTGCTGCAGTAGCCAGGCCTGCAAGTTCAGCGACTGTGGGTCGTGATGGAGAATGGCGCCGCCCTCTCTGGAGAGAAGATCCGCATCCGCCGGCAGCTTGACTGGTGGGGACGTTGACAAGTCCAGAAGGTCCGGGAACCAGATCTGCCTCGGCCACGCCGGTACGACGAGGATCATCCTGCACCTGGACTACTTGAGCTGGTTGATGAGGCGGAGCAGCATCGGCAACGGAGGGAACGCGTATAGAAACAGGTCGTCCCAAGGGAACGAGAAAGCATCGCCCATGCTCCTCGGCTGTGGGAACCTGCTGGCGAACCTCTGGCACTTGGAGTTTGTCGCCGTCGCGAACAGGTCGATCTGCGTTTTGCCCCATCGTTGGAAGAGTCGATCCACTTGATCCTGGCGCAGCTCCCACTCGTGGCACGAGCGCAGCTCCCTGCTGAGTGAGTCGGCGATGGTGTTTTCTATTCCTGCCAGGTGGAAGGGAACCAGAAACATCCCCTGGGCGACGGCCCAGTGCCACAGATCCTGGGCCTCCTTGGATAGGGCTGGGCATCTGGTGCCTCCTTGCTTCCGTATATAGAACATCGTAGTGGTGTTGTCGGTGAAGATCCTCACCACTTTGCCCTTGAGGGACAGAAGGAACAACTTGAGAGCCCAGAACACTGCTCGGTGCTCCAGAATGTTGATGTGGAGAGACCTCTCCTCCGGGAGCCAAAGCCCTCTTGCGTGGAGGTCTCCGGTGTGGGCCCCCCAGCCTTCCAGAGAGGCGTCCGTCGTCACCGTCTCCTGAAACGCCGGGGTTTGAAAATCTGTGCCTGTCGTGAGGTGAGCACGGATGCCCCACCATAGGATCGCCTGACGGAACTCCTCGTCGAGAGGGATCCTGTCCTCGAAACAGCCCCTCGCCTGAAGCCAGCGGGCGTCGAGGAACTCCTGTAGCAGACGCATCCAATGTCTGCAAAGGGGTACAAGATAGACGCAAGAGGACATCATCCCGAGGAGGGACTTGATGGACCTCACCCTGGCCACAGCCATGGCTAGCAGGGGCCACACCTTGCCCAGGATGGTCTTGGTCCTCTCCTCTGAAGGGGAGGCCAATTGCCCTACTGTATCGAGCTTCGCTCCCAGAAACAGTGCTATTTGCGATGTAACCAGGTGGGATTTGGGGTAGTTGATGGCACACCCCAGCTCCGTGAGCAACCGGCCGGTCCCCGCCGTGTGTTCGACGGCGAGTTCCCTTGTCCTTGCCCGGATTAGCCAGTCGTCCAGGTAGGGGTAAACGTGGATCCCCTGCAGGCGCAGCTGCGCCGCCACTGGTGCCAGGCACTTGGTGAAAACCCTGGGTGCCGACGTTAATCCGAACGGTAGGGCTCTGAATTGGTAGTGGCGTCCCTGAACCACGAACCTGAAGAACTTCCTGTGCCTTTTTAGAATAGGTATGTGGAAGTAGGCATCCTCCAGGTCCAAAGACGATAGGAAGTCGCCTTCCTCCAGCTGTCCCAGCACGTGCTGGAGGGTGACCATCCTGAATTTCTGCACCTTGATGCACTTGTTTAAGCGACGCAGGTCCAGGATGGGGCGCCAACCGCCTGTCTTCTTCCTGACGAGGAAGTACCTTGAGTACACTCCGGAGGCCCGGAGCCTTCTGGGGACGAGCTCGATGGCACCTTTCTTGAGCATCGCCCTTACCTCCAACAGCAGTTGAGGGACGTGATTTTCCTTCCTGGCCACGGGAGGAATGCCAGGGCACTTCTTCTGGAATTCCAGTGAGTGCCCGTTGGCCAGGGTGTCCAACACCCAACAGTCGGTGGAGATGGACTCCCACACGCTGACGAACTTCGTCAACCGGCCTCCCACCGGGGTGCTTCGGTGGGGGCCCAACAACACGGCCGGGTCAGTCTTGCTTGGAGGCGGCCTTGCCGCCTTGGCCTCCTCGGTGACGATGGCGTGATCCCCCATGCTTGCCGCGACCTCTGTAGGCCTCCTGGGAAGAGGAACGGGCCACCTGGCGGTAAGTGGAGGAGCCACTGCTGGAACCTTTGGAGGCACCCTGTCTGCCTCCAGAGCTCCGAAAGGGCCGTCGCTGCTGAAGCACCCCTAGGGCCCGGGCCGTCTCCGAGTCGGTCTTGATGGCCTGTAGAGACTCGTCCACCGCCTTCCCAAAGAGGTTGTTGCCGTCGAACGGCATGTCCAACACTCTGGTCTGGACGTCTTGGCGAAAGTCTGTTGCCTTGAGCCATCCTCGTCGTCGGAGGTAAACTCCCTTGCCCAGTTGGCGAAACCCGGTATCGGCAATGTCTGTTGCCACCGTTATGGCGTGATCCGACGCCACCTCGCCTTCCTGCAGAATTTCTAGGGCCTCCGCCCTCTTGTCGTCAGGTAGGAAGTCTAGTAGGGGAGCTATCTTGAACCAGAGCTCCCTGTCGTAGCGGGCCACAATCGCTAAGGCATTGGCCGCCTTAACCGTCGTCGCCGCCAACGAGATGACTCGTCGTCCCATGGAGTCCAACTTCTTACCCTCGCCGTCCGGCGGGGAAGTGGAAGTTGAAGCCGCCGCACCCGCTGCCTTCTTTTTAGCCGCTGCCGAGACGACAGAGTCCGGCGTGGGCTGGGCCTTGAAGCAGAGTGGGGCGGCATCAGGGACTCAGCACTTCTTCTCGTACCTGTCACTCTTAGCGGGTGTCCTGGAAGGGTTCTTGAGGACCGCAAGCCCCTCGTTCCAGAAGTTGTTGAGCAAAGGTACCGCGAGGACCGCCTTCCTCTTGGCCTCTCGTCATTGGTACAGAAACCCTTCCTTTTTTTGTTCTTCAGGGCAGAGCTGGAAGAGCTCGGATGCCCTGGTTATCATGGCGTGGAAAGAGCCAATTTCGTCGGCTGGGGAAGCCCGCGGGGGGTAATGACGGGATGTCCGCTGCGTCATCGCCGCCCCCGTCGCTGTGTCTGTCGCCGTATCCTCTCTAGGGTCTGGCGAGGACGAGGGGTCCACAGGTCTCGCAGGCGCAAGGGGCGGAGCGGGGTGGACTCTCCTCTGCTTGTTCGGAGGGCTTCCCGACGGGCCCGGTTCTGGATCCTCCGTCGGGGTCTGTGGTAATCTCGTCCTTATCTCGGTACATAAGGATTGGATCGCCAACAAAATGGCTGCCGAGCTATCCTGGGGCTCGGGAAATGGCTGCGACGGATGCGATGGCCGTTCCACTGGGCCCTCTTGGTCGCCATCGTCGCTGTCTTCGATCACGTCAGCAGGGACCGCCCCCTGGGATCGAACCATCTCAAACCTCTCGTTGAGGCCTATGAACCTCTCGTTGAGGCCTATGGACCTCTCATTGAGGCTCTTCTCGGTTCCCACCAGCTCCTCATCAGAGGCTGATTCCGAGTCTGTAATGGCCACCGCCCCCCCCCTCTTTTTCCACCGGGGGCTTCACGGGGGTCTTAACGATGGGCTGGAAAGAGGATTCCCTACGCGGCGGCAGGGATACTCTGGGCCCAGAGGCCGTTTCCACTGGCGTAGTCTCAGACGGCTTTGCCAGGGTCGCAGCGACCACTTCGACAGAGACCTTTGCCGGATGAATCAAAGCCCTCACCACCTTAGGTGCGTCCTGGGCCTTCGCCTTGGGTGGAGGGTCAGCACCTCGCTCCCCCTTCGAGATCGACCGGGTCCGCTCCAGCGGCTTACCCGGGTTCTCAGACTTCCTCTTCCCCGAACCAGAGCGCTGGCCCGTGGTCGAACGTGCCGGGGAAGTAGCGCCCTGCCTGGCAGCCGAAAAGCCCGACCTTTTGGCGCTCCTGGTGCCCGCGGACTTGCGGTGCTTGGCCTTCTGTTGGGCCCCCGTCGCCGGGGCGCCCCCACAGGACTTAGAAGCCCGCTCAGACTTTTTCTTCGCCTTCTCACCTGCCGTGCCCTTCTCCAGCCAGGCGGCGAGGCGGGAACGAAGATCTTGTTTGGTCCGTTCCGAAAGGTTCTTGCAGAACGCACAGTCCTTCTCCACGTGCGTCTTGTCCTCATGAAGACAGTAGAGACAACGCAAGTGCTCATCCTCCTTGAAAATGTTCTGCAATCCGCATCCAGGGCAGCACCTGAACAGCTTGGATCCAGGCGTCGAGCTTCCCTTGTCCTGGACCATGTCCGTTGAGGTAGGCCGCAGATCTTCCGGAATCCTCCAAGAAGTGTAAACTCGACGAAAACTTCACCCTTACGGGGCGTAGAAGAATTCCGAAACGAATACCCGTTGTCGGAAGTAGAAACGGTGGAGCTTGAGGCTCAAATAAACCGAAAAAATCTCCTGAAAAAGCGTGAAAACGCAGCAAAAAACTCGAGAGCTAAACACGAGGACTCCCAACACTTCAGCATGCAGTAAAAATCTGAGGATGGCTGCCAGAGGCGGGGCTTAGGGAGAGGGCAGTCATTGGCTGGGGGCAGTATGACCCAGAGATCAGTGATTGGTTACTACTAAGAAAGACAGATTAGAAACGAAAATTATACTGATTTTTTCTTTACCAAGGATTCCCAGCCTGACGACGGGGAATATTCATGAGCATGTGAATCCATGCCAGACCCCATGCTGGAGAAATCGATATTACCTTCTTCTATCCACCGGCCCTGTTCTTGGCTTATTGGTGGCACAAGGGGAGGAAGCTGCGTGGTATTAGACAGGTTGGAAACCTGACCAAGTCTGAATCTGTTATACAGTAAAACGCTTGACAGCTTGATTGGGGAGGGAAGGAACTACCAGACGTGAGAGTGGGCTTCCAATAAATTGTTACAGCACATTGTGTCTGCAGGTGTATGTAGGGGAAGCAGCAAGCGACTAACAAGGTAAGTGTGGTGTGGTCGGTGGAGTGACAGCAATCACTGCACCCTACTAAACTGACCCACCTCTCTCATTTCTCATTTCAATGGTAGCCCACAGTGAAATGGTAGTCATATATCGCACTTATGCCATTTTAGCTAGCCAGCCTAGATAACTCCTTTAACTATAACACCTACCTCATTACCAAGTTTCCTACCCCCCCAGGCACGAAGCCTACCTATGCCTATCAGCCATAATCAGCATTCACCTTACCTCCATGAGGTAGCCATCTTGTAATGAGACACATCGAGATTGAATTTTTCAGGTTAGCATGTGTCACCTCTAGACAAGATTGTGAAGATAATCCTGCATCACGTCTAGACAGGATTGCGTTGATCAGCATGCGACACATCTAGATTCCACTAATGAGCCCTACTAAAACTCTCACCCTCTGCATACACCTGTCAAACTCTATCTAGACACAACCATGCCTCTAAAGCACAACAAAATGCACGCACTTCACCACACGCAACAACAAAGCAAACCACACATAGCCTTGCACAACAGCACATGACGACTACCAACCGAAAAGCACACCTAAGCTCAGGGAACAGTGTTAACGGAAATGAGGCTGCCAACAGCACATCACAGCTCCCTTGCTCTTTTCCTGCTCAGTCCTACTAACCCATCCTACACTCTTTCCCTTTCAGATCCACCAGCGTGCCAGGGGACCACTCCGGTGGTGATAATGTTAAAGGATATTCATATTGTGCACTAACATTAACATCCTTTGAGAGAATTTGGCCCCCTTGCCCCGCCCACGCAGCAGTTCCCTCTGAGTCTGACCCTGTGTGTTTTAACCCTTTCCAACCGCCCCCATCCCTCCCTCCTTCCATGATTGGCCAAGCTTCTCATAAGATTCATAGTGCTAGGGCAACCACTACAGCCAGCCCCAGGATATTCTACCTGAGAACCCACTGTACCCCCCACCCCTCTGCTCGGACCCACCCCACGCTGAGCTCAAGCAAGTGGTAAAGAAGTGCTTGGAACTGTATACCCGGCTGCAGTGGCAAGCATTGCCTATTCCCCAAGCAACTGCCAACAAGCTTCCTTGCTCCCACCTCAACTCATCTGGGTGGTTGGCAAGACATAATTCCACCCATGAACAGCATAAGCAGCTTTGGATAGTATGCACAGGTGCCAAAAGAGGACCAGACAGCTGTCAACCTGCGTCAACAGACAAGGTAGGGAGAACAACTAGTAGTAATTGCTACGTTAACGCTCACTCACCCCATTCTAAATCACCCCCTCCTGCAATAAGCACTTCAACCACTAAACATACACACCCAGGACACCCTCTGGGGAATCCAGTGTGAACCCAATTTACAATAGACATGTCAATGTAAGCATGTATGGTGAAATCTAGGCCTTTATCCCACTATCTAGGAATCTGAAATCTAGGTGTGCTCTCTCATTGTCTACCATTTTTATGAACCTAGGCCTTTCTCCCACTATTTAGGCATCTCAAATCTAGGTGTGTTCTCTCATTGTCTACCATTTGTTTTAAAACCTGGGCCTTTCTCCCACTATCTAGGAATCTAAAATCTAGGTGTTCTCTCTCATTGTCTACCATTTTTGCTTTCTCCCACTATCAAGGAATCTCAATCTCTGTGTGTTTTTCTCATTGTCTACCACTATCTAGGAATCTGAAATATAGGTGTGTTCTGTCATAGTCTACCATTTTTATGAAACATAGGCCTTTCTCCGACTATCTAGGCATCTCAAATCTAGGTGTATTCCCTCATTGTCTACCATTTTGTGAAACATAGGACTTTCTCCCAGTATCTAGGAATCTCTTATCTAGGTGTGTTCTCTCATTGTGCACCCTTTTTTAAACCTAGGTCTTTTTCCCACTATCTAGGAATCTCAAATCTGGGTGTGCCCTCTCAATGTCTACCATTTTTTTGTGAAACTTAGCTCTTTCTACCACTATTTAGGAATCTCAAATCTAGGTGTGTTCTCCCTTTGTCTACCATTGTGTGAAACCTAGGCCCTTCATTTACCCAGGAACACCCAGCAACCATTGAAAGCAAGTAACTACAGCCAGGTCACTGCCCAAGTTAACTAGGAAACCATTGTCTTCTTCCCATTTCTAACTCTGCTACCCTCTACCAACGTGTAGTATCCCGACAGCACCACGCTTAGGCCGTCCTCAATAGATAGTGGGTTATGTTCTGGCGTTCCTCTAATTGGAAAGCCACCATAGAGGGCATCCAGCTATCACAGCGCAAGAGGAGGAGTCTCAAAATCACCCAAACCACACAAGGCCCAGCAGGCGGGCTACTGCCCCTGTAACCTCAATATCCAAACCATCCTACTATCAATGACCACAAAATGCCCAGGCACAGAGCTGGATACTGTCAAAGAGAATAGGAACAAGGAACACATTGAATGGACCCACATTATCACCCTCCTCCAGTAGAAACTGTCACGAATACAAAATGCACCCTAACAAACCTTACAGCCAACAGAACAAACATCATGAGAAGCGAATAATCCCTAAATCTTACACTGTACCTTGCAAAGACTGCAGCACCTCGACACTTCAATGCCACCAACATGTCCAGACACACTGAGAGCCCATTGGACCCCCACAAAAAATGGAGAGGACACCAGAAGAGAAGAGTACAAAACCTATGCCCTCACTCCGTATATCACATAAACACAAAGGCACCACCAGCAACCACATTAAAACATAGAATATGATGAAGCTGACTAATTCATCAACCCAACTATCAATCTAACAGACCACCTCAACCACGAAGCAGACTCCACGGATCACCAACCAATCTGCAACAACAACACAGAAGCACTTCAACTGAACAACCGCAAGCCAAAACAAGGATGGAAAACAAACCTAACCACATCAAAAAGATCCATTGGAACCTAATCAATGCTAGATCAATGTTCAAACATGCCACTGAGATCTAGGATCTCCTACGCAACGGAAGTATGAAAGGTATCGACATCTTATTCATAACTGAAGCATGCTAGACCACAATTACAAAATCACACTCCACAACTGCCTCCCTGACAACTTCAAGTGCTCATAAACAAACAGGAAAAACAAAAGAGGAAGAGGACTGGTGATGGTATACAAGGAACACCTGTAAATTAAACAAAAGAACCACTAAACATTGTAAACCGGGAATCCTAAATGTGAAAATAACTGTCTACCATCCGGCAAGACCACTCAGATCAAGCAATGACATTCGCCTAGCACCAAAACCATACAAT
The DNA here is from genome assembly GCF_040938575.1 of Ambystoma mexicanum. Lineage (NCBI taxonomy): Eukaryota > Metazoa > Chordata > Amphibia > Caudata > Ambystomatidae > Ambystoma > Ambystoma mexicanum. Next base: position 1,525,340,566 of record NC_090935.1, read on the forward strand.
AAAATAACATTTTGAGGGTTGTCTTTCTCTCACCAGGAAGCAATGACCTGGAATGACCTGCTAAAAAACACATGCAACACAAGGGATCATCTGGAATTTAGAAAACTACACTCAAAACTTGGCTCTTCGCTCCAGAACCAGAAGAAAATGACTATGAAGCATAGACCCAGTGGAAAACAAGAATCCCAGGGAGGAACCCATGACCCCTAACCTGGCCAGGAGGCAGGGGGGGCACCCAGACCATCCATGTCCACATACCACTAGTCCACAGAGGAAACTTAGGTAGGTAAGGGCCAAAACGGGTTGGCCAGGGAGGGACCAGAATCCTCTAACCTAAACATCAGCCAACCCCAGGGTGGGGGAACACGCCTGCATCAGCCAGGTGCACATACCACTAGAGTAATACAGAGGAAAACTGCCACTCCTCAACATGCCTGCCTTCTAGGTGGACAAACTACAATACCAAACACACAGGATAATCATAGATGTTTCAGCACAGAAACGTAAAGACAAAGAGGTAAGGAAAACCTGCTAACACAACTCTAAAACCTCAACTTTCCACATACACTTCTCATACAGAAACTCACACAACCACCTCTCTGCACAGCAATCTGCACGTACTTCACCACATTGCAACAAAAGACTAACAGCACATAACCCGGCACAACAGTACATGGAAATTTGCACTGACCCGAAAACCGCACTTAAGCTCATCGAACGGTGCAAACCGAACTGAAGCTACCAAAGGACATCACAACTCTCACTCTCCTATTACCACTACACCCTACTATCTCCCTTTTTTCACACCCTCCTTTGCATATCCTCTAGAGCGCCTGGGGACCACTCCGGTGGTGTGGTACAAATATATTTTACATTAACAACACATTAACCCGTATCAATATTGAGGCATCTGCGCTGAACACATTAGGCCTGTTTACAAAATATTTTTCAATGGGGTCTTCCCATTAAAAAAATCCTTTGTCATACGGGTGAATTTAATGGGCAGAATTTACAAAGATTTTTGTAGCGATTTTGACAATGACACCCATTTCACTCCACAAAAAGGCCATGGGGAAAGAAAAAGAACATTTGACTGCCAGCACTAATTAGAATATTCTCATTGGCTGTCTCCTGTAAAATGCAACGGTCTTAATGTCGCTCTCCTCCCTGATTGCCATTGTGGCTTAAATCCTATTTTCCAAGGACAGAGAAGTGTATGGAGAATGTGTACACTGTAGTCCTGATTTACAAAAGCCTTTTACAATGGCGCAATTCCTTTGAAAAACACTTTGTAAGTCAGGTCATGTGTGTACAGCCTACAGGAATGGTGAATTTGTGAGACTGGTACAAAATATACCACTAAAACAAATGCGCCTCCTAACGATATTGACATAGAAAAACCTTCTAAAATCCCTGAAACCCATAACATAGAAGTAATCAAAACATGTCACTATTCCATTTCCGAGGTGGCTAATGATCTGTTTTTTTGAATATTAAAAAACTAAATTCAGGAACTAAGAATTGTGTGCTCAGCGTTGGTCTCACTGATTCACGTGACTTCAAAGAGCTGGCACTTGTGAAATCAGAATGACAGTCACCATTCTGTAGTTCAACATTTTGCTCACAGCACCCTAAAATATTGCTTACCATCTTGTGCCATCTTATCTAGGAGCTGTCTGGGGGCTGAGAGGGAGAAGCCAGTGCAAGGATGAGGATGCAGTGTCAGTACAGCATGTGAAGGCTAGTCAATCAGCGTGTGCTGGTGGGAGCAGGCGCATATTATGTAGCTTTAAATTTGTTGGCTATGTTCTTGCAAAACAAACAAAAAAGGGATGACATTGGCTCATCTTGGTGTCCCCGGGAAAAAACAACCCATCCCCATTGAAGGGGGAAAACTAACAGGGTTGTGGTAGTGGCACCTAAGAATGGCACTCCCTGTAGTTGACCCGCACACTGGATGTGTGTCGTGTGGAGGCAGGGTATGCGAAAAATAAACAAGCATCGGCAATACCAACAGTTTGGGCTTTTGTGTAGGCATGGGAAAGGCACTTGCCGGCACTGCCATAATGATATTAACTGGCTGTTGATGGTCACAAGTGCAAAATCGTGAAAGTACTTGGGCATCTAATAGCAGTGCCTGAGGAGAACAAGTTACTTTCTTACCTGGTAACGTTCTTTCAATGGGATGGTCCGACGACATATTCCATATCTATGACAGTAATCACCACAGCTGTGCTGCTTTGGAAAATCTTTCAGCGTCAGCGTCCTGCGTTGATGACGTCGATACGCCGTCCTCGAGGACCTCCTCCGACAGCCGACGTCACCAGATGTTATAAGTAGGACACACTATGCCCGTAGCCTCAGTTGTAGTTTTTTCCCAGAACGTGTGAAATAAATCTTCTGCCAGTATGACCACAGAAAGCCTCTCGGAAACGTAAGCTGCAATCGCATAAGAAATTCTGTAGCGGGGTTGGTAGGTAGGGAGCAATATGGAAAATGTCGTCGGACCATCCCATCGAAAGAACGTTACCAGGAAAGAAAGTAACTTGTTCTTCGAGGGGATTGGGTCCTCCGACGTATTCCATATCTATGACTCTATGACAGACTCCCAAATCAGTACCAACCTAAGGAGGTGGGAAAAGAATTTAGAATATACAAATTTAGAATGCCCAATCAAATTGCAGAGTAAAGGACCGCCTTGCCAAAGGCAAGATCCTGCCCCCGGATAGAATCGAGGGAGTAGTGTAGTGACATACAAAGGTATGGACCGAAGCCCAGGTTGCTCCATCACAGATGTACAAATAGGAACACCCCTCTGCAGGGCAGTATAGGCAGCCATACCCCTGGTAGAATGGGCCCGTAAGCCTACCGGAGGGTCCTTACCCGCCAAGCGGTAACAATCGGAAATTGCCAAGATGATCCATCGAGACAAAGGGCCTCATTACACGGAAGGCGGTAACCATGGCGCTATTAGCGACATGGTTGCTGCCAGTATTTTACCGAATCCGCCATGGTGAATAGCGGAATTACCGCCCCATTCCAAGGTGTGCCCCATTCACCATGGCACTTCCCCATTCCCATTTTTGCCCCCATAGGGCTGAATGGAAATGGGGAAGGCGGTAATTACGGTACCCAAATTGCGGTACCGTAATTACCTTCAGAGTACCTTTGCGGGTCCTGTACTTGCCGGCTGGTAGAACCTGCCGTTAAGGTAGGGACCCACAAAGGGACCTTGTATTAAGGCAGTAAGGGATTACCGGCACCGGTGCCCTTACCGGTGCCGGTAATCCCCTACCGCCATCCGTGTAATAAGGCCCAACGCCTGCTTAGTAACAGCTTGTCCCAAACGCCTTCCAGCGTAACCAATAAAGAGTGTATCGTCCACTCTGACCCGGCAAATGCGTGAAATATAAAAGCTTAAAGCTCTCCTAGGATCCAGCCTGAAGATTAACCTGACACCACCTTCAGAAGAAAAGAAGGACGAACTCTAAGGACAACCCTGTCCTTGTGAAACACAATGAAGGGTGGCTTAACTGAAAGTGCGTGTAACTCTCTCTCTCTCTGCGAGCGGAAGTGACCGCAACTAAAAATACAGTTTTAAGAGTTAACAGTCTCAAAGGGCAGGAATGCAAAGACCAAACGGAGCACCCATTAGAAACTTGAGAACAAGGTTCAGATCCCCACCGGGCACCTGGAAAGGTGACGGAGGGAACACACTAGTGAGCCCTTTTCAGAAACTGAGAAATTAAAGGGATTTTAAAATAAGAACACTCCTCAGACGAGCGCTTAAATATAGACAGCGCCGCCAGGTAACCTTTAATGGTACCCACTTGCAGGCCCTTGTGGGCCAAAGAAAGCAAAAAAGACAGAATGACAGGAATGTCACATGAAAAAGGATCCACATTCTGAACCTTGCACCAGTCGCAGAACTTTCTCCAAAGCCAACGGTACAGGGACGTTTTTGCCGGCCGTCTGGCCAAAAGCAACACCTCCATCACGTCTTCAGGGAGATCCCAATCCTTATACCTCAACCTTTCAGAAACCAAGCGTGAAGGTTGAGGGAACTGACATCTGGATGGAGAACCTGATCCCCCTCCCGTGAGAGCAGATCATCTCGGTAGGGAAGACGACGTGGAGGGCAGATGGACAAGTCGAGAAGGTCCGGGTACCACGTCCTCCTGGCCCATGCCGGAGCAATGAGGATCATCCGGGGACCGAACCTCTAACCTCCGCAGCACTTGCGGGATGACGGGGACTTCAGGAAACGCATACTGCAGTGGGAATGACCACTCCACCACGAACGCGTTTCCTAAGGCTCCTCTTGGAGGAAATTCCCGCGAGCAGAACATTTCGCACTTCCGGTTGACACTGGAGTCGAAGAGATCCACTTGAGGGGTCCCCCAAAGGGCAAAGATCTCCAGGAGAATCTGCTGAGCCAGCTCCCATTCGTGAGAGATCGTGCTCTGCCTGCTCAGAGCATCCGCCGTCTCATTTTCGTCTCCGGCCAGATGAACTGCCCAGATCGAAATTTCCTGCTGGATGGCCCAGAACCAGAGCTGCATCGCCTCCCTGCACAGAGGTAGTGACCCTGCCCCCACTTTTTGTTGAGGTAGTGCATTGCCACCTTGTTGTCTGTCAGAATCAGGACATTCTTTCCTCGCACAGTCGGCAGAAAAGCCTTCAGGGCAAGCCTGACAGCCCTCAGCACCAACAGATTGATATGGAGTCTGGACTCCGACGGAGACCAACGACCGCTGACTGTCAACTGGTTGGCATGCGCTCCCCATCCTGTGAGGGATGCGTCCGTCACGATCATCACCTCCGGCCAGGGTAGCCAAAACCGAGCCCCGCTCATCAGATTAGCTTCCACGACCCACCACAGAAGGCCCTGGGCGACCGAGGGCAGCACCTGAATGGGGTCCGACATCCTGCCGGAGGACTGCGACCACTGGAGCTTGAGAGCCCATTGCAGAGATCTCATCCGCAACCTGGCCTCTGGCACCAGAAGAATGCAGGATGCCATGAGGCCGAGCAACCTCAAGAACTCGAACGCTGGGAGACTCTGGGCATGTTGAAACTTGTGCACCATCTGCTGAATGTGGTGAGCCCTCACCTGGGGAGGAAAACACTGCCCCAGGGACGTGTCGAGCACTGCTCCGGTGTACTGGAGCCGCTGAGTTGGCGTCAAGTGGGACTTCTTTAAGTTGAGGGAGAAGCCCAGCCTGTGAAGGGAGTGACAGGTGACGGATGTGATGTGAATCCCCCCTTTCCTGAGATACGCTGCCACCACCACCATGAGCTTGGTGAAAACCCTCGGGCGGAGGTCAATCCGAACGGCAGGACCCGAAACTGAAAGTGCGAGTCGCCAACCGCAAACCTCAGGTACTTCTTGTGCTTGGGATGGATCGGCACATGAAAATAAGCGTCCTTGAGGTTGAGAGACACCAACCAGTCCTGAAGCTGAAGTACATGGAGGACTTTAGAGAGAGTAACCACCTTGAACTTGTCCTTTCTGAGGAGTTTGTTCAAACCGCGCAAGTCCATGATGGGTCTCAATCCCCCGTCTTTCTTCGAAATAAAAAAATAAGGGGAATACCATCCCTTGTTCCTCTCCGCTACAGGCACCAGCTCTATGGCACCTTTCTCCAGCAGGGATTGAATTTCTTGCGCAAGGAGCGGATCCGGACTCTTCAAAGAGAGATTCCCTGGTGGGGCCTCTGCCGGAAAGGAAGACAGTAGCCATGGGCTATGATCTCCAGAACCCACACATCTGAAGTAATGGCACGCCATTCTCCAAGATGCTGCGCCAGTCTTCCCCCAAACGGCGAAGCATGGGCCTCATGACTGAGCAGAAGCAGCTGCGGCGTTGCCTGAGGGCAAAGAGGCAACTGCTTGCGCAGCCTTGGCACCTCGAGTACCTTGTTTTCCACCTCTGGCACTCCGATGGTTGCCCCTTTGACTTGCAGCTCCTCTCGCTTTACTGAAGGATGAGTCATAACGAAAGGAACCTCCCCTCCACTGCTGTCCCCTAGGACGAAAAGGCAGAGGTTGGCGGACTGCAGCACCCAATGACTTTGCTGCAGCTTTGGAGGTCTGCAACCTCTCAAGGCTCTTGTCAGCCTTGCTGCCAAAAAGATGTTCACCATCAAAGGGCATGTTGAGGAGCCTGGCTTGCACATCAGGAGCAAACCCCGACTTCCTCAACCACGCAAACCTGCGTATTATGGTGCTCACCGCCATGGACCGGCTGACACAGTCTGCAATGTCCAAACCCGGCTGAACGGACTCACACATGGCATCCTTGCCATCCTGAATAATAGCAAGAAAACCATCCCGTTCGTCCCCTTTGGGAATATGTTCAGTCGCTAAGGAAATAAAGTTCCACAGAGTGTGCGTGAAACGTGACAAGGCACATACGGAGTTGGCGGCCTGAAGAGCCATACTGTCAGGATTAGTCCTGCGAATACTAAGGCAGCGAATATGGCAAGGGAAATGTGCACATAGGAACAACGACTCATGTATGCTAGAAGCCAGGAGTGCAAACAGAGTGTGATATTAAACCCAATATGTGAAAAGGGATGTGGGGTAAGCACCTGACCGCGAGGAAAGTCGGCAAGCGCCTTACCCCCAATTGCTGTTACAGGTACTGACTGCGCTAAACCCACGTGGAGGGCAAGCAATGACAGGATCTGTGAACTAACACTCTGATGGTATCAAATAAGAAAACTAAAGAACTGTACTCACAAGGACGAGAATAAACCTCTTGAATGTCAGCTAGCCCATGAATCCTGTTGATGAACTGGGACCCCGAGAGGCTAGAACAGCAATGGGAGAAGTAGGAAGGTCCAGAGGGCACGGGCTGTAGGTTGCCAGTGAGAGGTAGACTGTAGAACAGGGGGCCCAAGAGGACAAGGGCTGAAGGCAGCCGGAGCGAGGCAGGCTGCAGGGCAGGGAGCCCAGAGGACAAGGGCGGAGGCTGGAATGCAGCAGAGCGTGATCCGCTGTTATGTGGGGAGCCCGACAGGGCAAGGGTGAAGGCTGGGAGGCAGCCGAGAGTGATCCGCTGCAGAAAACTAAATACCTAAGTTGAAATAATGATAACAAATAGTGAGGAAAACATAAGCATTCACACAGGAGCTAGCTAACAACCGCACACCACACCTAAAATCAAATGGGAAAATAAATGCAGAAGTGCTAAGGAAAACCTGGAATGGATCCCAATAGAAGTAAGGATCAGGAGCAGGGAAAAAGCTAAATAACCAATGCAAACTTCTCCCTATCCTTCCAAGGAAAAGACAGGAAGATAATCAAGAGGAAGGCTAGGGCATACGGGTTAACAGCAGCAAAGGACAGAGTCAAAGAAATACCAACTGGGCTGCATTTGAATAGGGAAAGCACAGAGAAATGCTGCCTGTAAACAGAGGAAGGAAAAAAGGGAAACAAGGGAGCAGAAATCAATTAGAGCATGAATCAGAGATTCAGGGCGGAGGGAACAAGAAAACAGGAACCAGGACCTAGGTAAAAGGGCAAGGAACAATGAACAAGGGACTAGTCAAAAACAGGAACACTGCAAACGATGACCAGCGCTGGACTGAAGTGAGACTGAGGCTTTTAAAGCTGCTAAACGAGCACACGCCTCAGGTGTGCTGACTGCTGCACCTGCAGCCACAGGTGTTGCTTATCCTCCACCCAACCTAGTCCTGCAAGGGTGGAGGTGGAGCAGTGGGCCAGGCATTCTGGGAAACACAGTCATTTGGTTAAAGAAGCATGCTGGCTGCCAAAGACCTGGAATGGATCCGGAAGGGAAGTAGTTTGGAAAATAGGGATTTTGCGCTCCCAATTCATTACAGCACTGTGGCATTAGGTTCGGAGGAAATGTCCAGCAAGGAATAAGCCCCAAAACATGCCCCCAAGTGGCGGGAACGGGAGCGAAGGGAGCGAGTCGTGACAGTATACCCCCTCCTACGGCCCTCTTCGGGTGCCCGCCACCTGCACGAGACTTCTTCTTTCCATGATGGGAGTGCTTTTTCTTTGGAGGTGGCACTGATGGAAATGGTGGCTTGTGGGCAAAGGCAGATGGGCTTCCATGATAGGAGTGCTTTGTCTTTGGAGGTGATACTGATGGAATCAATGGCTTCTGGTGAGGAAGAGACTCATGGTTTGAAGAAAGGCATGAAGGACTTGCAAGACCTGAAGCAAAGTTGAAAGGTCCAGGAAGCTCAGTCACTGGGAGTGGACCCTTGTAAGTCTTTGAGGAGGGAGGCAGGCTGGTGCAACTTGCCTTAGACAATGGTAGAAGTTCTGTTAGCCTTTCTGCCGAGAGTAGACATGCGGGAGGTAAGGAAGTTGCTGGCTTCAGGAAATGTTCATGTTCAGCCATTAGAGAAGGTGGCGGCTGAGGTAGAGGTTCAGATCTTTTTCTGTCATCCATCTGGGAAAAGGCTTGTGGTTGAAAATGATTAAGGTTTGATTGCACGTTGGATACAACAGCAGGGACGTTTGGCATACTGATAGGAGTGATAGACACAGTACTTGGTATTTCAGGCACACTTGCAGAAGGAGCAATAACAGACACATCTTGAACTGCAGCAGTCATTCCCTTCCTTTGGCTACTAGCACCCAACTGGTGCTTCTTGGCGGAATTCTGTTGCACAAGTTCTGTAGGTAATACGCCGGTCTGCACCACCCCCTGTGCACACCCAGATGAGTGGTTCTGACTCACCACTTGGTCTAGCTTGATGACTCTGAAGCGGGAGCTGGCAAAAGTCTCAAAATCTGATGCTGCATTCTTTGGATGCTCTGATGCTAAAGTGAAGCAGTTGGGAGAATCGTCTTGTGGAAAAGGCAGGCATTCTGATGCTCCTCCTGAAGCAAAAGAAAGGCAATCTAAACGTTCATCGACAGTAAATGTTTGGGATTCAGGAGGACTGTCTGGAGCAGTAGAAAATACAGCAGGATCTGATGGTGTAGACAGGTATACCTCTGATGTTGGAAGCGAAGCTAAGCAGGATACCGGTGTATCATGAACTGAAGGCAAACAAGCAATAGACTCTGGAACTGAAGACATGCACATATGATGGACTACCGGAGGCTCTCTGGCTGAAGGATGATCTTCTGGATGAGTCACTGTAGACAGGCAGGCCAGAGGAAACTTTGAAGCGGAAGGCATGCAAGTTGGAGCCATCTCGGTAGCTGAATCCAAACATGTCAGGGTCTTTGGGACTAACCCCGTGCATGGTGGAGGCTCTTGATGAAATGGCAGACATGGCAGTGGTTCATTGGTTGAAGACACGTGTACCAAAGATGACTGCAGGGCTGTGGATTGGATCATAGAAGAGTCAATGGTTGTAGGAGGACACACAGAAGTCTCAGAAGTTGATAGACACATTGGTGTCTCAGGAATGGAGGGCACCTTTAGGGCATTAGACTCCTTGGCTCCCGTAACCAAGGACTGAACTGTACCCTTGCGGTCCTTTTCTTTAGTGGGTGACACAGAGTCTCTTTCTTTGTGGAAGTCAAAATCAACCAGTGGAATCACCATAGTAAAGTCTCTGTTAATCAGGATTTCGTCAATTGTCCATTCCTCTGTCTTAGCTTCTGAAAGAGGCAGATTAACAATCAACAGTTCAGGATTCGCCTGCTGGTCTTTTGGTTCTGTATACTGTGGAATGAGTTCATCAGAACATGCAATCTGTACAGTCTCTGACTGTTTGTATTGATCAGAATTGGCAGAAGGAAGAGTGAACCCAGAGGTAAGATCGTCTTCCACATCAGCTTTAAACTCTACTTCAGTCTCAGCAGCTGTATCAAGAGCAGGACCTAAGCCTAGTGTAGTGACTGAATCTGTGTATGCCACCTTTGTGTATTGTGTTTGGAGATCAGAAGCTTGTATGTGTGCTAGCTCAGAATTATGACCGACTGCTACACAGGAAACTTTAGGTAAAGGAGTGGCTTGTAAATCTTCAGCTAGCTGCAATCCCTGATAATCAGCAGAACAATTGTTAGAAACTGTGCCCAGGTTGAGCGCTGTGCTAGAAGAAAGACTTTCACTTCCAATAGATCTAACATATTGGCAATTATCATGATTTACCAAAGTCTCTGCACTCAGGGGCTGAACTGTGTTCACTTCATCAACATCAATGGATAAAGTCTGAGGTGTATTCAGGAATGCGTGCAAGATCTTATTCTCCTCTTGTAAAGAAATGAATTCTTGTGTTAACTCCTCAAGCTTGGCTCTTAGTATGCCCTGCATTAACTGTACATCACTATCAGTAGGCACAGGGGGAGGCATAGTAGCATCAGGGCTGGATCCTGCACTAGCAATCTGGATGTGCACCGATTGTGCACTGTCCTCTACTGCTTTCAGGTTCTGAGATTTATACTTTCTCATACTAACTTGGCCTGTGTTACCCTTAAGCAAACTATTGACCTTAGACCTCTTGACATTAGGGACTACCGTATGTACTTGTGCAAAGAAGTATTTGGACTGAGGGTAGAAAACAGAAGTTATGCAAGGAACCCCTCCATTCTTTATGTTTGTACCATGAAACTGTTCTATCTGAGGTGAAGCACAACTGGAATCATGGGGTTCAACAACCGAGGTACTCTTGTATAATAAGTCTGACAGTGTGTTGTTTTCTACGGTTAAGGCTTGCGCTGACATAGAATCGGGATCAGAACAAAAGATCGAACTAGGATCAGGCAATGTAGGGTGAGCCATCCTATGGGAAAAATACTCTGCTCGTAAATGCCCATTCGTGACAAGGAGTTCATTTAAACCAAGACTAGTGATTTGATTGTCACAGGTAAATGTAGGGGAAGCTTTCTGTACAAACTTGTTAGAGGCCTTGCTGCCTTTCTTTCTTAAACTTGCCATATTCAATGGGAATTTTGGGCTGGTCATTCTGTCAGGATTAGTCCTGCGAATACTAAGGCAGCGAATATGGCAAGGGAAATGTGCACATAGGAACAACGACTCATGTATGCTAGAAGCCAGGAGTGCAAACAGAGTGTGATATTAAACCCAATATGTGAAAAGGGATGTGGGGTAAGCACCTGACCGCGAGGAAAGTCGGCAAGCGCCTTACCCCCAATTGCTGTTACAGGTACTGACTGCGCTAAACCCACGTGGAGGGCAAGCAATGACAGGATCTGTGAACTAACACTCTGATGGTATCAAATAAGAAAACTAAAGAACTGTACTCACAAGGACGAGAATAAACCTCTTGAATGTCAGCTAGCCCATGAATCCTGTTGATGAACTGGGACCCCGAGAGGCTAGAACAGCAATGGGAGAAGTAGGAAGGTCCAGAGGGCACGGGCTGTAGGTTGCCAGTGAGAGGTAGACTGTAGAACAGGGGGCCCAAGAGGACAAGGGCTGAAGGCAGCCGGAGCGAGGCAGGCTGCAGGGCAGGGAGCCCAGAGGACAAGGGCGGAGGCTGGAATGCAGCAGAGCGTGATCCGCTGTTATGTGGGGAGCCCGACAGGGCAAGGGTGAAGGCTGGGAGGCAGCCGAGAGTGATCCGCTGCAGAAAACTAAATACCTAAGTTGAAATAATGATAACAAATAGTGAGGAAAACATAAGCATTCACACAGGAGCTAGCTAACAACCGCACACCACACCTAAAATCAAATGGGAAAATAAATGCAGAAGTGCTAAGGAAAACCTGGAATGGATCCCAATAGAAGTAAGGATCAGGAGCAGGGAAAAAGCTAAATAACCAATGCAAACTTCTCCCTATCCTTCCAAGGAAAAGACAGGAAGATAATCAAGAGGAAGGCTAAGGCATACGGGTTAACAGCAGCAAAGGACAGAGTCAAAGAAATACCAACTGGGCTGCATTTGAATAGGGAAAGCACAGAGAAATGCTGCCTGTAAACAGAGGAAGGAAAAAAGGGAAACAAGGGAGCAGAAATCAATTAGAGCATGAATCAGAGATTCAGGGCGGAGGGAACAAGAAAACAGGAACCAGGACCTAGGTAAAAGGGCAAGGAACAATGAACAAGGGACTAGTCAAAAACAGGAACACTGCAAACGATGACCAGCGCTGGACTGAAGTGAGACTGAGGCTTTTAAAGCTGCTAAACGAGCACACGCCTCAGGTGTGCTGACTGCTGCACCTGCAGCCACAGGTGTTGCTTATCCTCCACCCAACCTAGTCCTGCAAGGGTGGAGGTGGAGCAGTGGGCCAGGCATTCTGGGAAACACAGTCATTTGGTTAAAGAAGCATGCTGGCTGCCAAAGACCTGGAATGGATCCGGAAGGGAAGTAGTTTGGAAAATAGGGATTTTGCGCTCCCAATTCATTACAGCACTGTGGCATTAGGTTCGGAGGAAATGTCCAGCAAGGAATAAGCCCCAAAACATGCCCCCAAGTGGCGGGAACGGGAGCGAAGGGAGCGAGTCGTGACAGTATACCCCCTCCTACGGCCCTCTTCGGGTGCCCGCCACCTGCACGAGACTTCTTCTTTCCATGATGGGAGTGCTTTTTCTTTGGAGGTGGCACTGATGGAAATGGTGGCTTGTGGGCAAAGGCAGATGGGCTTCCATGATAGGAGTGCTTTGTCTTTGGAGGTGATACTGATGGAATCAATGGCTTCTGGTGAGGAAGAGACTCATGGTTTGAAGAAAGGCATGAAGGACTTGCAAGACCTGAAGCAAAGTTGAAAGGTCCAGGAAGCTCAGTCACTGGGAGTGGACCCTTGTAAGTCTTTGAGGAGGGAGGCAGGCTGGTGCAACTTGCCTTAGACAATGGTAGAAGTTCTGTTAGCCTTTCTGCCGAGAGTAGACATGCGGGAGGTAAGGAAGTTGCTGGCTTCAGGAAATGTTCATGTTCAGCCATTAGAGAAGGTGGCGGCTGAGGTAGAGGTTCAGATCTTTTTCTGTCATCCATCTGGGAAAAGGCTTGTGGTTGAAAATGATTAAGGTTTGATTGCACGTTGGATACAACAGCAGGGACGTTTGGCATACTGATAGGAGTGATAGACACAGTACTTGGTATTTCAGGCACACTTGCAGAAGGAGCAATAACAGACACATCTTGAACTGCAGCAGTCATTCCCTTCCTTTGGCTACTAGCACCCAACTGGTGCTTCTTGGCGGAATTCTGTTGCACAAGTTCTGTAGGTAATACGCCGGTCTGCACCACCCCCTGTGCACACCCAGATGAGTGGTTCTGACTCACCACTTGGTCTAGCTTGATGACTCTGAAGCGGGAGCTGGCAAAAGTCTCAAAATCTGATGCTGCATTCTTTGGATGCTCTGATGCTAAAGTGAAGCAGTTGGGAGAATCGTCTTGTGGAAAAGGCAGGCATTCTGATGCTCCTCCTGAAGCAAAAGAAAGGCAATCTAAACGTTCATCGACAGTAAATGTTTGGGATTCAGGAGGACTGTCTGGAGCAGTAGAAAATACAGCAGGATCTGATGGTGTAGACAGGTATACCTCTGATGTTGGAAGCGAAGCTAAGCAGGATACCGGTGTATCATGAACTGAAGGCAAACAAGCAATAGACTCTGGAACTGAAGACATGCACATATGATGGACTACCGGAGGCTCTCTGGCTGAAGGATGATCTTCTGGATGAGTCACTGTAGACAGGCAGGCCAGAGGAAACTTTGAAGCGGAAGGCATGCAAGTTGGAGCCATCTCGGTAGCTGAATCCAAACATGTCAGGGTCTTTGGGACTAACCCCGTGCATGGTGGAGGCTCTTGATGAAATGGCAGACATGGCAGTGGTTCATTGGTTGAAGACACGTGTACCAAAGATGACTGCAGGGCTGTGGATTGGATCATAGAAGAGTCAATGGTTGTAGGAGGACACACAGAAGTCTCAGAAGTTGATAGACACATTGGTGTCTCAGGAATGGAGGGCACCTTTAGGGCATTAGACTCCTTGGCTCCCGTAACCAAGGACTGAACTGTACCCTTGCGGTCCTTTTCTTTAGTGGGTGACACAGAGTCTCTTTCTTTGTGGAAGTCAAAATCAACCAGTGGAATCACCATAGTAAAGTCTCTGTTAATCAGGATTTCGTCAATTGTCCATTCCTCTGTCTTAGCTTCTGAAAGAGGCAGATTAACAATCAACAGTTCAGGATTCGCCTGCTGGTCTTTTGGTTCTGTATACTGTGGAATGAGTTCATCAGAACATGCAATCTGTACAGTCTCTGACTGTTTGTATTGATCAGAATTGGCAGAAGGAAGAGTGAACCCAGAGGTAAGATCGTCTTCCACATCAGCTTTAAACTCTACTTCAGTCTCAGCAGCTGTATCAAGAGCAGGACCTAAGCCTAGTGTAGTGACTGAATCTGTGTATGCCACCTTTGTGTATTGTGTTTGGAGATCAGAAGCTTGTATGTGTGCTAGCTCAGAATTATGACCGACTGCTACACAGGAAACTTTAGGTAAAGGAGTGGCTTGTAAATCTTCAGCTAGCTGCAATCCCTGATAATCAGCAGAACAATTGTTAGAAACTGTGCCCAGGTTGAGCGCTGTGCTAGAAGAAAGACTTTCACTTCCAATAGATCTAACATATTGGCAATTATCATGATTTACCAAAGTCTCTGCACTCAGGGGCTGAACTGTGTTCACTTCATCAACATCAATGGATAAAGTCTGAGGTGTATTCAGGAATGCGTGCAAGATCTTATTCTCCTCTTGTAAAGAAAAGAATTTTCTGCCATTTATGGGCAAACTAGCAAAATGTATCCGCTCTCCGAACAGCTTCTGTATGCAGACATGATAACACTCCTATCAATTGTTGAAAATAAATGAACCTGTAGGTTGCTATTCCGATTCACTGATCACTTGATGTGCTTTGCAACCTGAAGTAAACTGCACTGAGAATGGGCATGTGTGGCTGGCTGACATAGCCTGGAGCAGATATTGGGGGAAGGCGAGAGTCGGTGTGCTGCTGCATACTGGGATCTTCTGTGCTCTCTCCCCACCTGTCGCCTCACCCTGGCGTGGTGCCGTTTGTTGCAGTACATTTTGCTGCAAATATCTCAGAAAGCGTCAGGGACCTCGAGTTGTGTTCCCCGTGTCGAGACCGGTCCTTCTACTACCACATTGATGTTTTGCCAATTTCAGGCAACCGTTTATGTGTGAAGGTGCTGAAATCCAGGGAAAGGGGTGGGGTGTCCAAATGTCTTGTAGCCAGTAATGGCCAGAGGGTCCTAACAGGTAACTATGCACATTTTGGCACAGATAGGTGAACCAGTGTGGAATTGTATAAGGAACAACGCTTCGCCAAGCCACAAACCCAAAAAACACATTTTGACTTTTGCTGAAATCCAGGGAAAGGGGTGCAGTGCCCAAATGTAATGTAGCCAGTAATGGCCAGATGGTCCCAACAGGTAACTATGCACATTTTGGTGCAGATTGGTGAAACGGTGTGGAATTCTGCAGGTTCTTTTCCCACTCCCCCAATCACCTCACTCTTTGTCGTGCACTTGCAATATCTGAAACGTCGTTGGCCTAGTACAGAAGTTTATGGATTGTATGTTCTTCTCCCTCTCCTCCCCACTTCTCTCCTTTCTTCTTGTCATGCGTTTGCACTAGTAGCAATGCTGTCAGGCCTAGTGTGCTTGTCACTTTTTGTTAGATCATTCGTAAACTTTAATGCCTAAGAATGTCTTCTGTATTCCCTTGTTCCCTTCCCGCCTTGAATCGCTTTGAGGCACTTTACTTGTATATAGGCCTTTTACAAATAAACAATTACAATTACAATTGTATAAGGAACAAAGCTTCGCTAAGACACAAGCCCACAAACAAATTTGGACTAGTATTAATATCGATAGATATAAAATAAAAAAAAACAAGGCATTATTGTTATATTATTAATGCACCCTTGTGAAGAAATACACCAACTGAATGTCTAAAAATCTCTAGGACCCTGGTTCCATCAGTGCCACAAACATGTGCTAGGTGCCACCACACACTGGGAATGACAGTGAGGGACATACCTGAAATACCGTCCACAAAGGCGCACCTGCTCAATCTCATCATGATTTGTACTCAGCACCTGTTACCGAAAGGATTTTACTTCTTTCCCTACTTTCGAGAAGTTTGTAATCCTTCTGTTCAGGGTGGAAAGAAGGAGGAGATTTGTATTGGTGGTTTCTGGGATATTTTTTACATTTCAATGTAGTCACTGACAAATTCGTGTTGAAATTTTACATTAGTCGATGTTTACAAGTCGCCATTTTTGGTCATTCCAATAGTGCCAACAGAGAGGAAAGGCGACATTTTTGTGGTCGAACAGCATTTCCAGTTTCAATTATAGAGGATAAGTCAGCTCCCGAGACTGTTGCAGGTAAGTTAAGACTCATACGGGATGCTATACTGTGTAAAATTTATTTTGGTGATACTAATACCTACTCTTAACAGCACTGAAACACACAACATTAGCAGGCTTAGTAAATATATCAGTAATATTTATTTTTATAAAATGAAAAAAGGCATGTATTCAATTCCACTTCAAGGCTTGTTTAGAAACTCATTACTACTAAATGTTGAAAAGGTGTATACAGTAGTTTTAATACAAATCAGTCACATGATAAGGGAACAACAAAGGCTTAATAGAGGTGTTCATATTAATGTATATGTGTTATTGGGGGAACGACACATCATTTGTACAGAGGCGTGTGAATATAACAAAATTATGGATTCAAAGAGTGTGTTATGTTAAGGTGGAGTAAAATAAGCCCACACAGTGATATAGAATTACATACGTCAATGTTTAAACACACTTTAAAAAATTATCTTTTTTAGAAAAACAGTGTACACTGCAATTCGATTTTACCTCTGCAGTTGTTCACATGTGTCTCACCTCACTGGATGGCTACATGGAGATATTCCAAAGTCTGCTGGTAAAATCTATTTAAAATACTCTGGTGACTTGTTTGTGCAGCTGTTCTCTGTTCATCATTAATTGACACTACTACTGGGGAGCTCACTTACTTAAACTGTAGGATCCAAGCCCGGTATGGCTCAAGGGCCCTTAATAAATGAACTTTTCGCAAGTGCTGGGCAATTTGGCTAATATTTTCCAGATGCCAAAATGTTTTGCAAAAACATATCTGCAATAGGGCAATTTCTATCCCAGTGAAAATGTCACGTGCGAAATTGCCCCGGCACAAGGTTTTGGTAACATGGGCCAGAGCCACTAATACCTTACCGGCAGATAAAATCAGCGACACATGTCTAATGTGGCAAGGAAAGGAAGTGCAGCATGCCTTCATATATGAGGATGTCAACTGATCTTTTCAGGTACTTCCTCATGCGGCCCCTGTATGTCAAACGCTGTTATCATTGACTCTTATTCCCAGGACTTGTGTGTCCAAGGCATGCACCCATATACCCCTCGCTCTTCACGTTGGCAGAAAAAGGACAGCTCCTCGTGCATGGTTGAGATGCTTCCTCTGTGCCGACCTCCCTGTGTGTGAGTCTCATGTATAGGCCCAACTGTAGGGAAATGTCTTTCCTCCACAAAAGCTGTCATGGAGAGTTGTTCTTGGCCATTGACTCCAATAAAGAGTAGGCAGTCCTTGTCTCTTTGATTTCCTCTTCCTTTATGGAAGGTTTCTTGTATCTCTGGAGTCGGATAAGGGGAATGACGGCCACACTACACCGCCTTCTGAAGGTCCCCTTATTTTTGTTCTCCTCTCGTAGGACATCTTTGCAGGCATCAAAGGAGCACCTCCTGCTTCTCCTCAATCTCCCTGGCAGCATTGGGCCTATAGAGGCCTCTCCTGCCTTCAGAGTGGCAGAAAAATTGGAACTTGCCATTTTCTGCCGTGGGACGCGTCTTGCGCTTGGTCGATAGGATGGACTGATTTGACTCTGAAGAGTAATGAAGAGGTGTTCAAATTCATATCGCCAGTCTCTTGCCCTGGAGACTGGCAGAGGTGCCATGTCACTTGCCGCTTCTCGGGTACTTGCTTTCAGATTCCTCTTTGTCCTGATCGGGTCAGGTCTCACGGTGGAGACTTTGCATTTATGCCCCCCAGTTGATGGAGGCATGACATTGCAACGATTTGTTTTGCTTGCATAGATGCCAATTTTATGGGTCTTCCTGCATTCCATTCCTTTCTCCCAAAGCTTTGCTGGTAATATTTTGAATGGCAAAGTAATCTTTAACGAAAAGTTCGTTGGTGATGTTTTGTTTTTTTGCTCTCCATTTCTTTTCCCTATTTTGACAGAAATGTCATCCGTTACCGGGTCTGAGGCATTGCAGGGATTTTGAAGCAGCTCCAGGCATGCTGGATGGTTGAAGTGGCGGGCTTGAATGCATGGTGTAAGTCCTTCCTTGCT
Source organism: Ambystoma mexicanum (assembly GCF_040938575.1). Taxonomy (NCBI): domain Eukaryota; kingdom Metazoa; phylum Chordata; class Amphibia; order Caudata; family Ambystomatidae; genus Ambystoma; species Ambystoma mexicanum. Next base: position 1,525,358,877 of record NC_090935.1, read on the forward strand.
GGCCTTGTCCAAGTCCAGGCCATACCTCTTCAGAGGAACCAGGAGCATTCGCACAATGGCAGCACTGCCCAGAGTTGCAGCATACCAGAGCGCCGTGCAGCCATCCTTATCACCATGGTCCAGGTCATAATCAAGGGATTGCAGAAAGAGCTCCACCAGGCCCTCTCTCTTGTACATTACACTGTAGATTAAGGCATTGCGTCCCATTTTGTCAGATCGCCCAACCTTGGCCCCGTGGGTCAGGAGGATTCGAGCTGCTCCCGTTGCCCACTTTTGCCCATCGTGTAGACAGCAGTTCATTAAAGGGGTGCAGCCTTTCTCGTCTGGCCTGTTCACATCCGCGCCAGACTCGACGAGCATGCGCAGAAGACCAAAGTCTCCGTTGAGCAGGGCTCCATTTACAGACATCAGTAGCAGCAGTGTAATGACGGCTGCGGATGTTAAATTCTCAAAATTGCAGTGGAGATCCGATGCAGGGTTTGACCTTTTCTATGCTACTTTGTGAAATGGAAACCGTATTCTGACAGCGAGTTCTCTACCTTCGTTTGAACATTATACGGCAAGTGGCTCTGGTGTGTCCCTGATCGCCCTCCTTAGCCTCGGCGGATAGTGCGTGGCCACTTCTGTTGCATGCTCTACAGCTTTGAAGGGAGTGCCCTTGACACTAAATCAACAATGCTTGATGAGCCAGAGATCTAATCGTTAACTGTTGCCCATTAACGCTCACTGAATAAATATCTGTTTAGGTCATCACATGCGAACGATGAAGAGATTGTTTTTTTCTCAAGCAGAATGACCAATGCCTGAATTCAAAGAACCATGGGGCTCACTGGGAGCACTCAGTGTGGTAAAAACGGCGGTAATGTGGCGGTAATTCCGATAATGCCACTGCTGCCAAATTACTGCACTGGCGAACTATGAGTTTGCCGGTAGGGAGGTACGTTTACCTCTGACTAAAAGCTCGAGGTAAAACGTCCTCTCTACCTCCAAAAATCTACAGAATTTCTGCAGGAGGTAATTCCGCCAAAATCCCCATGGAGTCCTGTGGACTCCCATAATGGGGACTTACACCACCCTAGCACCACTTGTAATCCTGCAGTAAATCCACGGGACCAAGTGGCGGTAACAGTAATTCCATTTCCCAGTATTTCAGTGGATTTCCCACTGAATACCACCCAAACTCGTAATGAAGCCGCATATCCTTTGCATGTTTAAAAAAAACATGTTGTTAAATAAAATTAGATCAAGTTATCCAAGCTACCCAATCATCTCATTGCTGAATGTCACCATGGCTTTTGGGAAATTAACTAATATGGGCAATGAATAATAAGATCATCCTAATGCGTCTTTCTGAATTTTTATTTAGGATAATTTACGGAATGCCTACTGTTACTGCACATCTTACTCCTTCCCTCCGCTCAAGACGGTAAACCAACATTTCTACACTGTCTTTATAGGCTCCCCTCTATCCTCCTCTGAGTGCACATTTCCTATCAGGCTCTGTGTATGATATTAATTCTCCCCTTCAAACCCTAACTGTTTTTAATAATGTTGTAGACCTTGCCTAATATTAGGGAAAATAATGTTTGGGTAGTTAGGTTTCACACTGATAGAGTGGGAAATAGTTAATAGTACCATATACTGTACATATAGAAAGGTTGGAATGACATATAGATCATACATTTTATTCAGCATATGATAACTCAGCCATTTGGCTGGAAATCAAAAAACCTCGAGGTAATTTATTATAGATCTATCTACTCAGCATGAAATCCGTCAAATCTTGGCAATTCACAAGACGCATCCAACAATCTAGACCGGCCCTTGAAAAGACCGGAACAAATAGAAGCATACTTGACCAATTCCAACCAAAAGCAAACTTCAGAAATTATCAGGAAAAAAACCTCCTTCACACATCTTACAACACAGATGAGCATCTTGGACCTAGACGCAAAACTACCTTCTGCAATGAATGTCAGGAACATCCATTTTAGCAAAGCATAATGCTACTGAGAAACAATACATTTAACTGCTTTGTCAAAGAACTAGTGGACGCCCCCGTGCCTCTAAAGTCTCGTTGCACCAAAGCCACACCGTCAGCACCCTGGTACATACCTAAGCTTCCTGGCAACAACCGCTCATTCAGATTCCTTGAATACCAGTGGTACAAGCCCCACAGCCCAGTGGATCTCTGAACCCTTAAATGCCTGCACACCCAACAGGTACACATGAGCTCCAATGCTGAGTCAGCTTACTACACCACCACTGTTAAAGCTGCCTTTAACAGGAGCAAAGACTTACTCAAAGCAGTCAAACATGGCACCAAGCTGCGGGCGTGGCCAGCGAACAAGCATATGCAGATGTTAAGCTCTGTGGCTCCCGGGTGCGGCTGCAAAATATCCTAAAAATATCCTGACTATTGGTGTCCTAGCCAGTAAAAACATGGAGCACCAGGCATAAGATCACCCCAGGCACCCGAACATGGTGGCAGCGGGTGAAAAACGGTGCCCAGGTCCATCGCTAGCTGAGGTAACTGTTAGGCAGAATCGTGTGCAGTTCCCTTGGGGACCACTGCAAGAAGATTAAGACTACAGGAGTAAGCAGTAAACCCAATTGGTAGCGGTCTGTACCACCCAGATTTACCTGGTAGTTGTGGCTGAGCAGTCAGACCTCTCTCAAGAAGAATAGGGCAGTATATAGACTATACACAATAGGGCTAAAAACACAGTAGAGCAAACAAACACTGACCAGAGCTTTGTATCAAAAGTATATAATTATTTATTTGAAACACACTTTAGGAAATACACTAGCACTCTAAATCAAAAGCAAGTTAAAACACAGTCAGGTAAGTATAGACACCTCTCTTGATAACTATTAGAAAAGTCAGAGTTAAAACACCACTATAATGTTTGAGCTAGAAGCTGAAATGAATGACTAAAAAGTTTGTTTCTTTTTTGCAAACTAAATGTCAATAAAAAAAAATTCAAAAAACACCACTATTTGTTAAAACAGATGTGAGCGTGTAACCTAGATGGCACTCCAATAGTTAAATTAAAGGGAGAGAAAGGGGCAGGTCATAAAAATAAAACAGTTCCCAACACTTTTAGAAGTTCAAAGCAAGGGAATAAAGGCAGTATACACTGTAGAGCTAAAGTTCATAGGCCAGGCCCACTTTAAATGGAGCAAAGCAAAATGTGGCCAAGATCACAGTTTAAAATGCAGTAAAAATCTTTGCATAATGTTCAAAAGAGGTTGGGGTGATTCAAGAAGTAAAGTTAGAAGGTCTGGGGCCAACCCAGTTGGAAATCCAAGGATTTAAGGGTCACCTTGGACACACCGAAGAAAGGGAGGCCAGGCAGAACACAGTACCTTAAAGAGAGAGGAAGCTCCAGCGGTGGCAGTTGTCCCTGGCAGTGGTTGCAGTTTGTTGTTTCGACCAGGGGAAGAGAGGATCTCGTCGAGGAGGAAACTTTGGAGTCATTGCACTGCCCAAGGATAAAACCAGCCGCGGAGTTCGTCAGTTAAAAGGTCCGATCCTTTTATTTGCGGTGAAAGTGGTGAAGCTTGGCTATCCGGCCGCCGGGGTGCTTGGCACGGGTGATTCGACCAAGAGACGTCTTTGGAAGGCGAAAGGGGCGAACTGGTTGATCCCACCAGCTCAAAGGAAGAAGAGTCGTCCAGCAGAAGATCTTCTCTTGTCGTTGGGAAAGTGGTGAGTTTGTTGCAGCAGGGCTCCACCGGTGGTGTCGTTGTTGTATATGGCTCAGCTTCTTCCCTCTTCGGATTCTTAAATCATGTGGCGAACTCTGAAGTTCCAGTCCCAAAGGCCCTGCTTTTATGCAGAAAACCCCCCATTCAACAGCCTAGCTGTCACTCACACATGCTAAGTGGTGAGGCGGGCGGCTCACCACCGGGCCAATCAGAATAGAGTGCGACTTGGACAATCGAATTAACCCCTTCCAGTACTTCCACAATATGATGGTTTGTACTGGTTCTGTTCACAATTTGGCACTAGTAAAGTCAATGGTGACTTTACATGTCCTGGGAGACAGTAGTCCGTCCCAGGGTATGGAGTCTATGTTTGGGGGTCACTATGACACCCCTGTGTTACTGCACTGAGGGTGCTGTGTAACACATACACAAAAACAGATGATACCCTATGGAGTAAAAGACCCCATAGCCCATAAGCACACAAAAAAGTCAAATACATACCTCAAATCATGCCTAAGAGTGGGAGGAAAAGAGTCTCACTCTTAGCAGGAGAAAAAAAAAAAAATCCAGCAAAGCTGCTGGGGGACTCACTAGGTTTGGGAAATTAGCCTTATAAGAGAATTCTCCCTAACAGTAACGACTGCCGATTGTAATGCCAAGATGGCCTCCAGTGATTAGGCCTTGAGCGGACTTGCCTGAAGATACGTGGGACCCCAGTGGCATTTCTGAACTCTGGGTGATGCTGACGGGGGCCCACTGCGCTCCAGGTTGCATCAGGGCCCAGCTCCCTAGTTGGTAAAGGCGACAGCCAATGAAGGGAAACAGTGGGGGGAGCGGTGATGCTGCAGCATTAAGGTGGCAAGGAGGGGAGTACACATATAGGGCTGGGCGCCGTGAGCACTTCAGCAACCCACTGGGCTCCCAGTGCCTTCGCCCGATGATCAAGTGTCAGCTACAGCTCATGAGCGCTTGGGGTGCAAAGCACGGCAGCCCTGGCATTCGGGCATTAGCAGAGGTGATGGGAAGCAGGAATCCCTGTGTTGGCGAGCGGAGGGCTCTGAGGTAAGGCACACACAGCGAGCAGCCTGGCATACTGCCTACTCCTTATATAATCAGCCGGACTGAGTAAATTCATATCTGGGAGCCTTGCACCGGGAGCCTGCGAGAGGATCAAGGCAAGCAAGTGATTACTGCAATGGACTGCAGCAGCAGTATTGTAACGCGCACCTGACTCCCACGGAGGAGCTGGTCTAGTCTGGGTTGCTGTGGCCTCTTCGAGCGTGATGCGCAGAACTCGGAACACCGACTGAACAGGACCCTTAAATCTTGCTTGTCTGGCCCGTAGGAATATCCTTCTGCAGATGAGAAAGGGGATTAACAGTCTGCAGAATAGTGTGCTTGCTCCCCCCTTGCCCCTTTCGTTCTTCTCCAACTTCCTCCGAAATCCCCAGTTGAAGCTCACCTTATGGTTTGAAAGGATGAACTCTCCATCCTGCTTCTGGTGCAGGGGCGTGTGTTTGTCCAGTTACTTCACTGGTTTTCAGAATGGCGCTGGCAAAATCCACTTGACTTTTCCGAGCGGAACGCCGTGAGTATGAAGATTACAAAAGTTCAAGTGTAGAGCCTCCTTTTCTGTTGCCTTCCTAACCTGTGATCTGTCCTTTATTTCAGGTGCAGAATGAAGGCGATGCGTTGAGGGATTGAATTGCCGATGGTAAACTCAGGTGAGTTAGCTATGGGGGCGATCCCTCTTAATGTCTTTATATTCCTCCAGTAATGTCTTTTGTCCTTTCCCCATAGGGGCCGGGGTGCGGTACCTGCCAACGAAGCGGCGCCGACCCGAAATGAGGAATGGTCCACCAACAGAAGACCGGTAAGTGTTATGGCGGAAAATTAGGCTTTCCTCATATGTTCCTTCTGCTCACCTTTTGTCTCTTCTTCTCTCCCCTAGGCGCAGAGATGTGGCGACCGGTGCAGACAGTCGCGGTGGAGCCAGAAGAACTCCCGAGGACAGGTGAGTGAAGCGCGGCGCTGCAGCGAGCAACGCGGTGGTTTTAAATGAAAGTCTTTTCTCAGGAACGCTGGCGTAAAGGTTCCGGATGCAGGTAAGAAGTTTGATAAAGTTCTTGGTTTTCACCTTTCTCTTCTCTTCTTTCCTTACAGGTGTTCCAGGATCGAGGCGGGCGTGGCGGGAGACCAGATGCAGGAGCAGACACGGTGAGCGTTCAGCTGCTTGGATGCAGAACAACGCGAAGCGTGAGCTACTGTCTGGGTGTGGCTTAAATAGCCCCCAAAGTAGTTCCAGCTAAGTATCCCTTCCTGGCCACGCCCGAGTGGCAAAATAGTCCCAATGAAAAAATAGTCCCTTTCAGGTCTCAGGGAGGACTGAATCTTGCAGCATGGTCTGCATCAGGTAAGTGCACAAAACACCTTCCTTTATGAGGCTGGCGCCTATGGCACCAGGACTGATGTCCAACATCAGCCTGGCGCCAACGGCGCCAGGACAGAGTCCAAAGAGCCCCTATAAGGGGCCGCTGGGCTTTTACCCGGGGGCATGATGCCTGCTCCCGGGGGTGCTGGGCCTGGCCTGGTGCTCCGGGGGTAGGCATCATGACAAGTATTAAGAAGAGGGAATGTTTTACACTGGGGCATGTGAAGTGTGGACAAAGGAGGTGAAAGATGAGTGCACTGTGCATTGGTTTGATGCCCAGCATGTTGCCCAATAAGAAGATATAAAACAGGAGTCTCCTGCTCGGGAGCGCCAGGAGAAGACTACAAAGGGCCTATTTAGACCTAAAAGGGGGCTGAGCTGGATCTGAGGACATGAACTGCGCTGGGGATCTTTGCACCATACACAAGTGAGCTGCAGCATATTAAACAAGTGTAGGCTGGAAAGCAGTGGGGGAGATCAGAGGGAAGGCACACGGTATGGCACCACGAGACACTGACAAGCTGAGCATGGAGGGATGATACTGGGGCATGCCTTGACTCGATGAACAGGCGTCTGTTCTACGTGAGGTGACTGGAATACACTGGGATACCCACTGAACTGAGCACTCCCTAAAGAAGGAGAGCACCATAGGAGCACTGGTTCCACCACACCGGCAAGTGTGTAACGCTGACCCTAGTAATAGCACCTTGGCATTGCATCTACAAGGTAAGCACCACGGTAAAGGGCCAGCAAAAGTGGAGAATCACATAACCCCCAAAAAGAAATCGACCAAACCCATGGCAGCAGACAGCAACGTCACAGGAACATAGGTGGCAGAAGCCGGAGGGGTCACTTTGGAGGGTTTAATGGTGGCGATACAGGAGTCCAGAGTATCGTTGGAAGGAAAGGTACAGGAGGTGGGGGTTGATGTATCTTTAGTATGCACTGAATTACAAAAAGTGAGAGAACAAGTAACAGAGGTGAAACAGAGGGTGTGCACCAGCAAGGACGATCTGGCCCTACTCAAGTATCAAGTGTTCGGATTCATAGGGTGGACGAAGGAGTACAAGACCACGGGAGAGGACTCAGAAGGTTGGTCCCGCCGAAATAACATCTGTCTGGTGGGAGTCTCAGAAAGAGAAGAAAGGGCCAGTGTGGAATTACATGTGGAGAAGTTGATCCTAGACACGCTGCGTCTCAAAGGTTTATCAAAACTTTTTACTTCAGAGAGGGCGCACAGGGTGCCGGGCAGGCGCCTGCTGCCAAGAGGGCAGCCCACAGCAATATTGGCCAAATCGCTGATTTCAGAGACAGAGACACAATCCTACAGGCAGCAAAGGTTGATTACTTTGAAGTCGATAACACTAAAATATGAATCTTTACAGACTTCACAAAGGAGGTCCACAAGCAGAAGAGATCGTTTGACTCAATCCAAAGCTGGTTAAGGGAGATAAACCTATGCTATAAGACCCTTTCACCAGTGAAACTGTGGGTTATTGAGGACGGTAAATCCTTTTTTTTTTAACGTCAGCGCAAGAAGCATGGGTGTGGCTGGAGAAAAAAGCACGGAAGGAGGCGCAGCGAGAGACCACAAGTCATCATCTGGAAAGGAATGGCTGCAGGCTGGAGGGTGACTAGACGCTGGAAGCAGCTGGATGTTGCTTGCATCGCTTCGAGACAGCTTAGGGGGGGATACTCATTGACTGCAGCAGGAGGACACAAACAGTATAAAGGTGTCCGAAGCGGGTGACTGGCTTAATTGCCCCAGATACTGAGATTCATTGTCCACACTTGACGGAAGGTGGGGAATGGCAGGTTATCTTAGTTAGTATTTGTTGAGTTGCGGGGAGGGGGATGGTATGGGGAATGGGGAGTGGGGAGGGGTCGAATTGCACGCGATAACTGCAATGGACTGCAGTATTTAGAATAGGGTTTTTTTTTTACACCGGGGCATGTGAAGTCTGGACAAAGGGGGTGAAAGATGAGCACACTGTGCATTGGTTTGGAGGCCTGTAAGCGCATATAAGACAGGAGTCTCCTGCTCCGGAGCACTGGGAGAAGACTAGAAAGGGCACAAAGGGGATGGGGTACAGGGGATGGCATGGTGAAAGGGGGAGTGGGGAGGGGTGAGGGGTGTAAGGGGACCCGGAGGAAGGGTGGAGGGGAGTTGGAAGTGTTGGTGGGGGGGGGTTTGTTATTACTTTTTGTTGTCACCGGACCGGAGAGCATGAACGTGCAGAAAACCAGAGATCAAGGGCGGGGTCCCGGAGGATAGTGGATGTGCACAGACCCAATTTACTTTGCTCAAATGGCGCTGGCCACCTTTGAGTAGGAACATAGAACATGAGGGGCCTGGGCAAAAAAGGGAAATGACTACGGGTGGAACAGTACTTGAAACGGCAGGCTATACAGCGGGCACCATTACAAGAAGTCCACCTGCAAGAGGCAGACCTGAAGACACTGGAAACCAAATGGGGGGCAGGGTGTTTGGCTCCTCATATTCCACATGAGGAATATGAGCAGCCCCAACTCAGCCCCCAGCCCTGCCGGCTCCTCCCCACTCCGCTTTAAAGGGAGAGGGAGTGAGCCGCCAGGCGAAGCTGCGACGAGAAGGCCAGAGGACAAGGCCTGCACTACTCTTTGCAGCTCTGCTGCGAGTGCCTCCATCCATTCAGCTGGATCAGCTGATCATTGCACACAACATCGCCTTCGGTGCCCCAGCCGCAGCGTGCTCCGTGCACACAGCTGTTCCCCCCCTCATGGAAGGCCCGGTCGCTGTGTCGGGAATATGCAAGAAAGCAACTTGGGAGGAAGCATCTTATCAATTTGGATTGCTGAGACATCCACTTTACAAGTAAGTACATCTATTTTTGCACCCAGACTGTCCGTGCCAGCAGTGTTGGATTAAGCGTAGAAATGTCCAGTTGAGAGGCACTAGGGTCATCGCCTTGCTGCGGAGGGTCAGAGCGGGCATATTGATCCATCTTTGATTGTTTCTTCTGGTTCCCCATACCTCGAGTGCCTTCACAGTGTATTTGTGGATTAAATGCAGTAGACCCTACAGGCACTCAAGAGGAGAAGGAGATGGGGAGGCTACGGAGCCCAGTGTAGAGGACCGTAAGGCCCCGATGCAGTCGAGCCTCTGAGGTGTAACCCAGTCGAGTTGATGAAGTCCTCCACGTCCTATGAAGCCCACAGCGATGCAAGGGTCAGGGGTAGGGCCGCCCTTGACAGGACACCAGCCGCACTGTGTTCAGATAATATGCCTCGGCCACGACAGTCAAGTGCCACGGGCACTGAACAGCCTCTGCAGAGTATAGGGCTACTCCACCACACATAGCCCCCCCCCCACAGTAGGCATCACAAGACAGCTGACCAGGTGTAGTCTGCAGGCTACGAGACAGGACTCAGAAAAGTTCCAGGCGAGCGGTAAGAAAACCGAATGTCCAGACCAGGGAAGGCGCTTCGGTACCTTTATTGAGCAACCAGAATGGGGTGGAGGGCGTCCAACCGCCCACACCGCTAGCTTATTGTCCGCCTTAAAGCTGTTATCTTGCCACCGCCCTGGAATCCAATGTTGTGGGATAGACTGGGCTCCGCGCACCACCCCCCCACAACAGTACCCCAAGAGTCCTGGGTCAGCCAGCTCCACAATGAAGCTAACAGAGCCGTGAGTAGCCTCAGCACCACAGGGAGAGTGCCTTGTTTCGCTCTGCACGGGGGGGGGCAAGGGAAGCAAGGATCATCAGGCGTGTCGCCGGGGGGCAATCAACCACTTGGGGGGTCAGTATGGGCCGTAGTCTCACCCCCCGGTCCCTCCAACTCACCGCTGGGTGTTCATGCTGCAGCGCCCCCGCCCTGAGTCACAAACACTGTCTGCTGCCACAATTGGGACCCGGGCTGGGTTGGGACCGCCTCCGCCGTCCAGAAGATTAGGGCTCCCTGGCGTCCCGCACACCAGGTGGCCGAAGGTCACGCAAGGCTGCCCGGCCCGACGGTTATAGCCCCAAAGGCATCAGGGCGTACTGTACAAATGTCCAGTAGCATGCAGAGCCCGGGAAGGCACTCCGTCTCCACAATCGGCCCAGGCCAATGCAGCGGGTCCACGTCTCCGGCAAAGATGGCGGTCGCTGTGTGGGGAGGGGACAGGCCGCCACAATGATGTTCAACAAAACACGATCCCCTCTGGCTCCCTGCACCTCAAATTCTCTGCGGTATGTGCGGCAGGCACTCCGACGTTTGTTTCTTTGCTCCGCACTGCCAGCAGCTCTGCCAAAATGCAGGATTCTATGTTGTTTCCCTGAGCCTCTGCCAGAGCACTCTCAGGCAGCTGCCATTTTGCGAGCCGCGCAACAGCGCCCCCATGTGTGTCCCCTATTTGAGGCCCAGCTTACTTCTTGCCTATTTTTTGGTTTTGATAGGATGTGAGGGGCAGTGTTGTACTGGGCAAGCACACTATTTGATGCTGTTGGGAGGGGTGTTATAGCATTGAATCACTGTGTTGAGGAGTTCAAATGTAGTTTGTCTGACTGGTATTGGTTTTTTGAGCTTGTTGTAGTTTGGTGTGATTTTGCAGCCACTTTGAGGCCTTTTTTTCTTAGTATTAATTGAATGTATGATAGTGTGTTGTAGTCGGTTTACCATAAAAAAGATACATTTTCCTTTATGACTTTACCCTTTTGTTTAGCCTTAAAAAAGAATTTAAACGCCCCCAAAAAGTAACCTTCTCTTCATATCCCCCATAAGCACAAAAAACATTATTTACAATTCACCTGTTTCTCCAGCACGGGTGTGTGGGTTTGTACTCTTTTGTACAGTATTGGAGTAGCATTTTAGCAGAGTGGTGCCTTAGTTTAAGCAGTAGTTTTAAAAGTAGAATTGTTTTTTTGTGTGTCAGGGCTGTCACAAGATGTGGTGAGGCCTGGGGCAAAATATTTGGTGATTTGGTGAGGCACCCTTACAATTTATTGCTCTGGGCCAATGGTAGCACCTCCGCAAACAGGAGACTCGAGAAATCTCCCCTTTTGTTTGAAGTTTGTTTGAAGGATCCCAAATATGATGCATTACTACAACTGCAAACCATCTACAGCAAAGTTAGATTTCTCTACGGAAGAAAGGTTTATGCCGGATTAACTTTTGTATCGTATGCATCTATATATATAGGATGGCATGACGCATGTGGTGGTGACGCCAGCATTAAGGAGCATCTTGCCCCTTTGTGCACATTAAAACACACATAATACACAGTGGCAGATAGATAATGTACAGTGGAGGCTGGTACATTTCTGAACATAAAAGGCTTAAATGTTTGCACCAATTATGCAGGATCAACAGAGCAAGCACAGTGAGGGAGCCCAAACCAGACAAGGGTTGCTTGAGGGGGGTTTTCACTGCCAAGAATGTTTGAAACATTGGGTTAAAACTATGCATTTTACAGCACTTTCTTTCCAAAATTGTGTACAAATCCATACAATTTGCAATTGGCTCTGTATGGACGCACATGGAAAAACCCAGTAGTTGCAAATCACATACCGTGCACAGGAACATTTTCCAATACATTTCATGTCGCCTTTCCACACAACATATGCTAGTATAAAAATATATTCATGGTGGTTGTTCCTATGTATGTCCATGCAGGCTGCATCAATATATGCCATTATTAACATGTACGGACTCCCAGCCAGTAAGAATGCCATGCACAGAAAGTATGTCCAGCCTGACTGTACACCATAACTGTTATTACTGGCTAGATTGGCCTAAATTCAATGTGGGCAAATTTAGCCAAGTCGTATGCTTGCTTTAACCTTGATGCATAGTCCTGTGCATCAAGAAAAAAGAGGATTGGCAATGCTAACAGTTTGGGCTTTCCTGTTGGCCTGGGAAAGGCACTTCTGTGTTGGTATTAGCTGGCCGTTTGTGGTACAAGGTGCACAATGGTTTGAGTACCTGAGCAGCTAATAGCAGTGCCTGGCACAAGCCAAAACTGTTGAATTTGCCAATGCTTGTTTTTAACAGGACTTCAGCGAAAGACACACAGGGTGCTTTTAAATCGAGTGTCTGATGGCAGACCTGATTAAGACATTTTTATTACACCAGTTCCGCGTTTACAACTCCAATGAAATAATGAACTCTCAGGAGACTCCTTTGAGAAAACACTTGCAGGCACATTGTGCGCAATGTTTGATAGCAAGGCTTGATTAAAGCTAGCTCAAAGAGTTCCAATGAGAAGGTGTTTTGGGTGGGAAGGGCAGGAACTGGGTGAGAATTGCCATATGCATTAGCATGGCCATGAAAAGTCAATGGGTGGGCAAATAACTTAACATCTACAAGCTTTGTGTCCCTCCTCATATGCTGTTTCTTCCAATCTGTACTCAATGCTGTCATTGGGACGGATATGACCAGATCCAGGATCTGGCAAACAATTACGCACCAGATCTCAGATACAGCTCCACAATCTGGGAAACCTATGTGCGCTACATGTTTATTTTGGAATGCTGTGGTTTGTTCATGCTTTGAACTATGTTGGGCAGGGATTTGAACCGTGGTCTCTAAGTTCCAAAGCGAAACACTTCCCCACAAGACTACTTGAGGGTCTAAGCGGGAGCCCTGTGAAATCCTGTGGCAATGTTGCACTTTACTGGAAATATTTATGACGATAAATCCTCTGAGGGGAAGAGACAAATGTTCATGGGGTTACTAAAATACCTGTCCTACACTCTCCTAATCCTCCTGTCGCTGGACCCGTCCTCTTTCACTGGGTTAGGAGAGATGTCCCAGAAGAATAGTCTATATCCACCACTAAATCGTTTTGGCTTATTGATGGCGCACCTAATTACCCAAACAAAAAGAATGCCATGCAGTGGCGCAACCCCATTGAGCAGAATAGGTTTTAGCCCCCTCCTGAAATGTTGGGCTGTGTTGCCTCGACCTGGCTGCCTTGGGCTGCCTTGGGCGGCACCACGCCCTGGCCACTTTGAGGCAGAACGCCTCTTTTGATGTGTTGCCAAGACCGCAGAGAACAAAAACCTATCCATGCGATATCAACAGACTCACTTTGATAAAACCAAAGTCTTAACTTCTGGTCTCAGCATTTAGATAGCTGTTAAAGACTCCAATCAAGCAGTCCCACTAAGTCAGTGCCTTGTCTGGGATTGCTCAAGGGAAGCCCTTATTTATATATTTTTATGTCCAGTTCGTGTACTCTGGATGACAACCCTTATATAACACCCCTCTCTTAGAATCCCCCTGACCCCACTGAGCCAAGAAGCAAGTTTGTTTTGCAAATTTCAAAGGTTTATTTGAGAATTAAACAATATATATATATATATCACACTTTTATAATAAATTAATAATTGATATCACACTTGTGAATATGAGCAGTAATCAGCAATGGATGAGGTGATACTAGCACGCTGGTTTAATTACTTAGGAGCAGTATATGGGATAAGGTAGCTGAGAATGCTTTATATGGTACATGGAAATGCCAGGTAGAAAAGAAGCAACACAGGAATAAACTTGATATGATTTCAGCAAAACATAATATAATCACTTTTCCCCTTTTGGCGATTCACGCCCCCTCTATGCAATGTTAGGAGGTGGAAGTGACACACACAGTCTTCAGGAATACAATCACAGTACAATCCCAATTCAGTTCCCCCCTAGCAAACTTAGATCAACAGGGATGATTTTAAACACAGGCAAAATCCTTTTAAATGTGGTGGCAATGAAGTGAAAAATATACTCAAATTGCTTTTAATTCCCTAAAGGAGGTTCAGGGTGAGTGAGAGGTACTTTAAATCAGTTCAGGCTCACTTTAGCAATGCTCTATGAATGATTGTCAGGTTGCAAACGAATTTCAGCAAAGGAAAGCAAGGACAAATATTTTTACACGTGGCTGAAATGAAGCAAAATGTCAAATTGCGGCAATTTAGTCGCGTGCGTCGAGCACAATTACGGAGGAAGTATAAGGAGTAGAAAGACGGTTTTAGGCTCATTGGAAAGCTTAGAATCTCAGCTTCAAAATAAAAGTTAGAACAAACGGTTCAAGAGATACGGATGATTTTGTGGAGGTAGATTTTCAGAAATGAAATTTTAAAGTTTCAGAATGACAGATGACAGTTTTGCAGCTTTAAAGTCACAGAAGGACACACAATGCTATGGTGTAGTTCTAGATAGGTTAAAATAGTTTGAATTAGATTATTTTAATCTAAGAGATTGGGTTTTTGCACAGTCCTGGCTGGGTACTCACACTATATTTTGGAAGGAATGGGCCTCGTCACAGATCTGGTCAGGTTGACTGCGGTTCTCTCTTCACGGACGGTCTTTAGTACCGGTTCTCTGGTTACAGCGGTCTGGGTCAGCTCTGCTCTGCTGGTCTGGTCTGGCACTCGGCGCTTCACAAAGGTCTGGTCTCTGGTTCCGGATACAGCTCTGCTTTCTGGGTGTTTCTGGCACAGGGTTCTAGGCCAGAACCAAACAGCTCAGCCCGGCTGTTTTACTCTGATGTGCCCCTTGGAAGTCTGGGGTAAATCAGTTTGCAAAAGATTTTGAGGCCTGCTGACAAATTCTGAAGTCTGAATTCAAAGTTCTGCTCTCTGTCTGGATTTGAAGTCTAAGTGCTGGATCGGGTGTCTTCTGGCAAAACGCTCCGCAAGAAATCAGCTTGAAGTGGGAAGTGAATGTCCCTAGCTGTCCTGCACAGTCTCCTTTTATGTATTTAGAAAGTGGGAGGGTCGGCTCATCTTCTATGCCCAACCCTCTCAACTTATCATTGGCCAGTTCCTCCTCTCTCCCTTGATTGGGAGAACTGGGTTGTGAGTCAGAGTGATGAGGTAGGTTTATGGTCAGAGGATCCTCCCCTTGTCAAATTGCACACAAATCTATTTCTAATCCAAATACATATTTATCTATGTACCATTTTTCTAATATTATACGTCCAGTTAACATATTTTCTGTAGCACCAAACCATCCGATCCCTGTCTTTGTAAGATGTCGTGTCCACTTATGACAGAATTCTGCCCTTTTCATCCAGATAACCTTCCCAGATTTTACACAAATGTGCACCAGGGATATGGGTTTCAGATGATAAAGTGTCAGATTTTTAACATGCATACATTTGGAGTAACAACCCTTTTTCCGCTACTATCCCCAAGAACATACCACAGGGTTCTAACACCTCTTAAAATGTGCACAGAAAAATCACAAGAATGATGATGTTATTTATATAATTTTTACAAGTCCGCACTATGAATTATCCATCTTTTTAAAATTATGCTCTGGCCCCAAAGGGGTGTGGTTTTCCAAAGCACATGGTGGAATTTCTGGTTTATCCACTTCCCCCAAGCTCAGCTTGCTCACAGATGCAGTGCCCCTCCTCGTTTCCAAGAGGAAGCCATTTACGACCACCCCTAATTTAACATTTGCCTGGGCCTTTGTTTAGTTTCCGGTAATCCCCAGGTGCTCCTCCCCTAATTCAATCAGAGAGGTGTCATCTCCTTTTGGCAGAGGCAGCAGAATGCAGCCAGGCCTGGGAACACAGCTGCTGATCAAGTTTCAACTCCTGTCGGGCGGGGTTGTCAGGCAGAATTGAATCTCTTTAAGCCAGGCTTCAGCTAAATGTCACTTTGGCACCCAGTTTTCTACATTCAAATCAAACTTACAATTTTTACACATACAGCTAGAACGCTGATTCTAAGTTCAAAACTATGACATTTCAACAGTTGCAAACTATGTGACACTCAACAGTAGGTCACTCATTATTATTTAAACATTTAGATTTTAGTGTCTTTCAGTCCAATTTCACTTCAGCTGCTGACATCCACAGCTCAGCCAGTTTTGTTATAAACATTGTTTTGGGCTCTTTCTCTTTCCAAATTTAGTATGCACACAAGAATACATTCTGCCAAATGTCTGCTGGTGTTCATTGAGATTTTTGCATATCTTGCGATGTTTAAAATAGGCATTTTTAGCTTGCATTTCAGAGAAACAAAGGTGATTTCAAAGCGCTTTTTTTTTAGCCACCGGCACTGCTGTTTTTCCTTTGGCACACATTTCACTCATGGCACTCCTGGCCCCTCACGCTCGCACTGGTGGGTGGCAGGTCAGGGAACCATTTTGCTGTGCGCAAAACTGCACGGTTCTCCAGGATTCTGTCGCAAATGTGGGCTTTTCTGCCCTCTTGGATTTCCTAAGCCCACAGCACCAAGTGTTGCAGCATAATAACTTGAACGTGGGCCAAGACACCCAACAAGCCCCCCCGCCTGACTGCGCTTTGATTTCGAGTCCAGGGGGAGTCGGGTGCAAAGGATGTTTTGATCCACGCGTTGTATGTCCGCATCCTCTTCTTCCAATTACGCAGATGGCACAGTTCAGCATCTTTTCCTCCATCCGGTTGGATCGATCGATTCTCCTCGCCTGTCCTGATGGGAATATTGGGCGGTACCCCGGGCCCCTCGGATCTTTGCTCCCGGTCTCCAGGTCGTCTTCTGTGGTCAGTCTTCGGGTTTTATCTCTCCTAGGATGATAAAGCAAAAGCGGCAATACCTATTCGTAGACATTTCTCCCCCACTATTGATATAGTGGGGCGGCATATACATTTTATAGTCAAAAGCATGAACATATACATTTTTTTAACTCAGGAGGCAAGAACATATTCAAGAATCATAGAATTTATAGGCTATATTTGGAATATTTTAGGGTGGAACTGAATTAATCTGGAGCGGTCCCCCCTGGTATTGCGGAGGACTCCTCCAGTTGCTGCAGAGTGTGCCTGGGATGGCAACACTTTAGCTGATTTATATGGACCCACTTGTCTTCCCCTTCCGCCAGACTACCTTTGGGGATGCAGATCTTATACGCTACTGGGGAGACCTTGTCTATAATTTCAAACGGTCCCTTCCATGTAGGCAAACATTTTCGCTGTTTGGCCTGGTTCCTTTGGAAATTGTATATATAGACCCGGTCTCCCACATTATATACTTCCCTGGAAGTTTTCAAATCGTAATGGGTCTTCATGCTATCAGCTGATCTTTCTAGATTCCGCTGAGCATAGGCAAAAGCATGTTGAAGGTGTTTCCTTAAATTCTCCACATACTCATGAGTTGTGGAGGCATTTATCAATGTCTGCTCTTGGGTCCTGTAGAGCAAATGCTGGGGAAGCACCATCTTGCGTCCAGTCATCAGCTCAAATGGTGGCATTTTAGTTGCAGATGACGGGGTAGATCTGATGGCCATTAGGACCAGAGGTAATCGGATATCCCAACTTGGCCCAGAATCTGCCACAAACTTTTTTAATATGCTCACAATGGTCCGGTTGTAGCGTTCTACTGCCCCAGAAGAAGCTGGCCGGTAAGCAATATGTAACTTCCTTTTGACCCCCAGTATCTCCCACATCTTTGTCATTACCTCGCTGGTGAAATGGCTACCTCTGTCTGACTCAATCCTTTGAGGGAGACCAGAACGGGAAAAATGTGGTTAATCATCAGGGCAGCTGCTGTTTCTGCCTTGAAGTTTGGGGCCGGGAGACATTCCACCCACTTGGTAAACAAGCATGTAACCGTCAACATGTACTTGTTTCCTCTAGATGAGCAAATCACAGGGCCTACAAAGTCGATTTGCAAATCTGACCATGGCAGTGTCTCCCCCTCTTTTGGAGAGGCGCCCTGTGTGTGAGGGATGTTGGCTGAAATTGTCCACACATCAGAAACCCCTTCAAGTATAGGTCGAGGTCCTGCCCCATGTGTGGCCAGTATGCAACCTCTCTTAAGATCTCAAGTGTTGTATGAAACCCCCTATGACCGGCTGTGGCCGCATCATGGGCGTGACTTAACATCAGGCTTCGGAATGAGGTAGGGACCACCCACTGATCATGGCCAGCTTTGGATTTCCTTACCAACAAACCGTCTTGGATTCGGAACATCTTTGGATATTTCATCAACACTCTAAGGTCCTCTTTCCAATGTAATCGGTATCCGTCAGGGGAAAGTTCTCAGGGTCCTCAATATGTTGGTAAAACTTACCAATTATTGGATCCCCCTTTTGAGCCATAATTAAATCAGCATCAGGGGTCTCCTTACTCCATTGTGCAGTTGAAAGATCATTGTGAACATTTGTCTGGGACCTAGTGATAGCAGTGACCTGGATTTCCCACAACAGGGACTCTATTTCTATTAGATCCCATTGGATGGCCCCGGTTTTGGCCCGCTGATCAGCTAAGTCATTTCCAGTTTTGTCTGGTCCCTCTACTTTGGAATGACCCTTGGTCTTCTTCCAGTAGATGGTCATCCCATTCAAGGTGACCAGGTCATCAATGTTTTGGATTAACTTCCCATGTTTCAAGGGTTTGTTATTAGCACATAACATGCCTCTGGTTTTCCAATTAACCAGGTGCTCCACAAACCCGTTCCGTACATAATCCGAATCTGTGATTATGACCAGTTAGTGGAGTTGATGTTGGACAGCAGTGAGGATGGCTTGATGCACAGCCATCAACTTTGCTACCTGACTACTTCGGGGACCAATTTTGAACCCAGCGCAGGGTTCTGGGGAGTCATTCACCCATGCATTCCCTACGCCGGCCACCAGTTCTTTTTCCCCGTTGTTGTCAACATGGTAAAAGCATCCATCCACATAGACAGTGGGCATTCCCTCACACTTGTCTTCTTCAAAGACTTTGTGGGGGGAATTAAGGTATGCCTCCATGTTGTCCTTGATTTTTAGACTTTTGTCCTTGAGACAGTTTTCTCTGGCACAATCATGCAAGTCAGCCAGACCTTGCGCGAGGGGACTCTTTTTGTTTTGGCCATATCTGACCTCCACAGGAAAGCCTTGCATTGACAGAATCCAGGAAGTAATTCGGGAATTACTCACATGTCCCGCCCGGATTCTGTTACTTTGGAGATATTGCAGAGGCTGGTGTGGAGTCTCCACTATGATGTGTTCCCCCTGGATGAACGGGTGGTAATTCTTCAATGCCCACACCGTTGCGAGGAGTGCCTTCTCACAATCGTTGAATTTTTCCTCCACAGAGGATAAAGTTGTGCTCGCATAGGAGATTACTTTATTGACCTTGTCATGCTTTTGGTATAATACTGCCGTCAAGCACGTATTAGAGAACCCTGTCTCCAGGAAGAACTCCTTGTTTCTGACAGGGTAAGCTAGGCAAGGTGCTTGTGAGAGGCTTCTTTTGAGTTGTCTTACTGCCTCGGATTGTTCTGGACCCCATTCCCACTTGACCCCCCCCCCCTTCAAAAGATGAATCAGGGGTCTGGTGATCTCTGCGTAGCCCTCAATGAACTTTCTGCTATAATTAGTCAGTCCAAGGAGGCTCCTTAGTTCCCGCAGAGTTGTGGAATCCTTCAGTTTCTGAAGTGCTTCCACTTTCTTTTCTTGGGGACAGAGACCCTGAGGAGTAATCTCATGCCCCAAGAAATTAACACGGGTTCTACACCACTGTGCTTTCTGAAAGGAAAGTTTTGCTCCGGCGGCCCTCAACTGTGTAAGAACATAACGGATCTCCGCTATGTGTTCTTCCACAGATGAACTTTTGATGAGGACATCATCTACATAAGCCAGGTTACCCCTCACACCCAGGTCGGGCATGGCCCTATGTAGGAAAATGTTGAATTCATTGCCGGAGTTGAGGTATCCGAAGGGAGTCCGGGTCCATGTGTACTGCTGGCCCCCAAAGGTGAAAGCCAGTTTGTATTGGTCCTCCCTACTGACAGGCACGGTCCAGTATCCATTGGTCAGGTCTATTGCAGTGAATACCTGTGACCCCTGAATCTGGGCCAGCCCTTGGTCAATGTAGGGGAGAGGCCATCGGGAAGTATGGACCCCTTTGTTGAGCTCCCTAAGGTCGGCACAGAGTCTCCCTGGCCGTTTGGCTTCAATATTCCCAGCACCTGATTATTGAAGGTGCTGTGTACTGGACGGATTATTCCCCGGGACTCAAGGTTCTTAATTATTTCAGTAAGGGACTCCATGGATGCGAGAGGCAAGCGATATTGCTTCACAAACACTGGAGTCATGCCAGGGTCCGTGGGAGTTGTTGTTGTGTGGATGACGGTGCGGCCACAGTCATATGAGTCTATAGCAAAGAGATCTTGGAAATCCAACTTTCAACTTTTGCTTCTTTTCCAGAGTCAAACAGGCATCAGCTAGGTTGACTCTCTCTTCCACCATCTGCCTGAAGCCTGGAAAGACTTCTGGTTTTGCTATCTCAGCGGCCTCCTCCAGCTGGGTGGAGAAGTCCCTGGTCAGAGTGCTGATTTGGACTGGAGGCTTCAGGTGGGAAAGGCAGCCCTCATGGACCTGGAAAATCACCTCATCCCTTCTAAAGTCACAAGTCACGTCTTCCTTACCATAAGGGCAAGAAGTGTACACCAGGAAGTTCCCCCCATGCCGGGTAAAGATCCTGTTTGGTGTTGTATTGTCATCACTGTCACTGTCAAAACAGTCCTTGGGGATTGGTCCTAACAGTTCATTTCCTAAATCAATAGAGAAATGTTGGTCATCAACCGCCATTCCAATAATGGTGCCTGCGGCTAGAGTAATACTCTTTAAGTCGCTGTTATCCACCTCTATTGGAATGGTGTCATGTTCTATGTTGACTAATGGTGTTGGGTTTACCCCCAACCCTTGCTGTTGGAGAGAAGCATTTAGATGAATATAAGCATCAGGGTTTTTCAATTTTTGTCCTCTTTTAACTTTCACTTCCAGGGAGAATTGTCGGGTCCTTTCTGGGATGGTGACTTCCTCTTTAATCTGAATTTCAACTGCATAAGGTAGCAATTGAGCTGACCTAAATGCTTTTTCTGGATCATCAAAACCCATGGCATTATCCGCTAATAGGGACCAAGCTTTGAAGTTTATTAGGTCCAAACTAATGGCAAAGCGATTGAGAATGTCACTGACTAAGTAAAAGGCGGCAGTGACGTCTCGCACGACCCAACAATTATGGACTATGCTCTTGTTGCCAATGGAGATTTTGAGCATACACCTGCTTGGCAGGAGATGTTTCTAATTGGGTGTTTCCAGATCCATTTCCCATTTGTCTATCAGTTTGAATGTGGGAATGGCTGGATCTTTTGGGAGTTGGCGGAACATGGCTTCGCTGATGAAGCTCTTACCGTTGTTCACACACACTCGAGCGAGAGTCCTTCCCATCATTTAACTGAAAAGGGATGAACAACTGCTCTCCAATTTGCTGAATATCAGCCAGGCTCTGAGCTGATTTCACATCTTTATGGACTATAGAAGTGGGAGTGTCTGATTGTGGATTGGTAAAGAATTTCAGAGTGTTTCCTTCCAGTGTGGAATACCACCTTAAACTGGAAGGAAGGTTGATTTTCAGAAATAGAGAGGACCCCCCATCACCAGTCTGTTGCCCTACTGCTATTACTGTCACGTCTGGAATTTGGTTGTTCTGGAAGTGAAATTCTACTTGGTCAGATTTTTGTTCAACCATGTGGCAGGTGCCGTTTAAACTAACATGGTTGTCACTCTATTTTAATTTTATTGTTCGGCTAGTCTGGGTCCTGTTTACGCAATCTATTAGGGGTGACAGCCTTCTCAGGAGGTCATTCCCTAGTAAACAAGGGGTGCCCTCTGGAGTCACTACTATGACCGGGTGTTTCACCTTGTGTCGCCCAATTTTGATGTCCAAATCTGCAGTCCCCTCGATGTGAATTTCCTTCCCGTCAAAGTTCTGGAGTTGTCCAGGAAGAGAGGTGAGGGGAATTTGGTACTTCTCCCCCCTACCTGAATTCATTTAATCAAAGGCACTTTTGGACAGAACGGTAGCTTGGGATCCAGTGTCCACCAGTGCCAAAATTGTACCCTGCCCCTGTACTTGTACCGGGGCATAGTATCTTCCCTCCTTCTCCTCAAGGGGGCACAGATAATGCACATTTTTGGACATCTGGTGGGCTAACTTTCTGGTTTTGGACATGGCGAGAGAAGAGATTTGGGCAGAATTCTGTGGAGAGTCATGGGAATCTGAAAGAAAAAGTTTGCAACTGGATATTGATGCGGTTTTTGGTTCCCCTGGTTCCAGTTCTGGGCCGCCCCCCCTTTTTGGAGGCAGTCACCTGGATGGGTTTGAACCAGGGGTTTTCGGTCTTGTTGGTTCTGGGATAGAATGATGGGCGGCGACAGCTCAATCCCCACATCTACCCAATCTGGGTTGGAATCCCTTGGGACCCATTTTCCCTTGGGAGGAGTTCCCCCATCTCTGAAGGAGAAAATACTTTTCCCAGGATCCGCTGAGGATCCCTCTCCCTCAAATTGGAAGACCTGTGCCTCCTCCACAAAATGGGTCTGTTTAGGTACGTTGTTTCTCCTACCTCCCCTCTGTTCCTTGGGTGCAGACTTTCAGGGGTAGGAGATTTTGTTTCCGGTTGCTGGTTTTCCAGGGGCTGTTTACAAGTTCGGAAGGAAGCTTCCTCCAAGGCTTTACACCCCCCTTCCCCTTGTGCCTCCTCCCTGGGAACCGGTGTGTTATCGGGCTGCTGCCCCGTCATTGTTCTGGAGCACTAAGTTCAGTGTTTGGGGCATTCTGTGCCGGCATGGCCATCTGAGGGTTCTGTTGGACCCTCAGCATGCGGCCCAAATCCTGTGCCATGTTCTGAACCTGGCGCTCTAACTGGGAAACCCGCTCAGGCTGATACGGGGTCCGGTTTTCTCCCCTGGGCTGATCCCGGGAAGGGTAGCTATCCCTTCTCTGGTAATACCCTGGGTTGGGAAGATTTGGGTACCCCTCCACCCTTGGCCTCCCCTCTCCCGGATTAGGTTGTCTGGGCTCAGGGAATTGGGGAAAGAAGGATGGATGGTTTTGGGGTTGGAAATTGGGTGGATACCTGGGAAAAAAAGTTCTGCCCAGTGTTTGGGGAATTTCTGCCCTCCTGTGGAAAGTTAGGAGGGAAGTTCCCTGGGTCAGGTGCTTGGCTGGATCCCCCCCTTGGCTGGAGGAGTCCACACATAACCCAGGATTGGTCTGTTTCCCTTATAGCGGGGACTTACATAGTCAGGGGAGCGGGGGACCCCATTTGTGGGATTACCTCCCTGTCTGTGACTGGCCCGAGGGCCTTCTGGGCTTAGAATTATTTTGTGCAGGCAGGTTTTTAGGCCCCCCCCATCTCCAAATCTAAAACGGGGGCAACCTTTACCTCTGCCACCTTGGCAGCAGCAGGGGTGCTGTTGGTTTTGTTTATTTTGGCTGATTCTTGTTTTCCACCGGTTTTTGCACCTCATAGATGCTGTGGGATGTTTTTACCCATGCATCCAAGCCCTACCATAAAACTGTGCATTACTGGCATTGAAAACATCATGATGGCCAGAACTCCCCACAGAGTGCGCAGGGAAAACATGAAGAATAGGCTGCTACCCATTTTTGCCTATGTTGTGAGCACAGGAGGGCACTGCCTAAAACCACCATTGGGCTACACACAGTAGCCTGAAACCATTGGGAATGGCAATGCTGATTGCCAAAAGCAACCCAGAACTGTGGGGAAATTCATTTTCTTAATGTCAAAAATGTATGCAATACTGGTGCTCACCACTATCAGAAAACCGGTGTTTTAAAACCACCAGACTTTTGTGTAAAACTGAACAAATTAACCCAAACCAGGCCAAGGAAAGACTTGCTAAGAGGTGGATACAATGTAAAACTATATTCTGAAATGACTTGAAGGAAGTAATTATTTAATGTATATATAGAAAATAGATGGGGATGTCAGCATCTTAAGCGAATTTGGGTTTAAAGCCACTAAAATCGAAATGTTTAGAATAAATGAGTGACCTACTTGTGAGTGTCACATAGGTTGCAATTGTTTAAATGTCATAGTTTTGAACTTAGAATCAGCATTCTAGCTGCATGTGCAAACATTGTAAGTTGGATTTGAATGTAGAAAACTGGGAACTAAAGTGACATTTAGCTGAATTCTGCCTGACAACTACCCCCGACAGGAGTTGAACTGGCTCAACAACTCTTCCCAGGCCTGGCTGCATTCTGCTGCCCCTGCCAAAAGGAGATGACACCTCTCTGATTGGATTAGGGGAGGAACACCTGGGGACTACAGGAAACTAAACAAAGCACTGTCACTGGCTCAGGCAAATGTTATATTGGGGGGGCCGTAAAGTGGCTT
Source organism: Ambystoma mexicanum (assembly GCF_040938575.1). Classification (NCBI taxonomy): domain Eukaryota; kingdom Metazoa; phylum Chordata; class Amphibia; order Caudata; family Ambystomatidae; genus Ambystoma; species Ambystoma mexicanum. The sequence goes on from NC_090935.1 coordinate 1,525,383,162, forward strand.
CGTCTTGGGAGAAACTGGGAGGGGCAGTGCCTGTGAGAGCAAGCTGAGCTTGGGGGAAGTGGATAAACCAGAAATTCCACCATGTGCTTTGGAAAACCACACCCCTTCGGGGCCAGAGCATGATTTTAAAAAGATGGATAATTCACAGTGCGGACTTGTCAAAATTATATAAATAACATCATAATTCTTTCGTTTTTTCTGTGCACATTTTAAGAGGTGTTAGGACCCTGTGGTATGTTCTTGGGGATAGTAGCGGAAAAGAAGGTTGTTACTCCAAATGTATGCATGTTAAAAATCTGACACTTTATCATCTGAAACCCATATCCCTGGTGCACATTTGTGTAAAATCTGGAAAGGTTTAGAGGTCGTTATCTGGATGAAAAGGGGAGAATTCTGTCATAAGTGGACACAACATCGTACGAAGACAGGGATCGGATGGTTTGGTGCTCCAGAAAATATGTTAACTGGACCTATAATATTAGAAAAATGGTGCATAGATAAATATGTATTTGGATCAGAAATAGATTTGTGTGCAATTTGACAAGGGGAGGTTCCTCTGACCATAAAACTTACAGCATCACTCTGACACTCCATTTCTTTTCCCCAATCAAGGGAAAGAGGAAAGCTTGGCCAATGATAAGTGAGAGGAGCGAGTTTTAACTGTCATCTTAAAGCCAAGATTCTAAGCTTTCCAACGAGCCTAGAACTGACTTCCTACTCCTCATAGTGCCTCAGTAAATGCAATCGACGCACGCGACTAAAGTTGCCGCGATTTGACATTTTGCTTAATTTCAGCCATGTGTAAAAATATTTGTCCTTGCTTTCCTTGCTGAAATTCGTGTGCAACCTGACAATCATTCATAGAGCATTGCTAAAGTGATCCTGACTTAATTTAAGTATCTCTCACTCACCCTGAACCTCCTATAGGGAATTAAAAGCAATTTGAGTATATTTTTCACTTCATTGCCACCACATTTAAAAGGATATTGCCTGTGTTTAGAACTCCTACCTGTTTTCCTCTAAGCTTGCTAGGGGGGGACTGAATTATATTTGATTGCATTCCTGAGAACTGTGTGCTTTCCTTCCATCTCTTTACCTTGCATACAGGGGGGGGTGAATTGTCAAAGAAAAGTGATTACATTGTCTTTTGTTGAAGTCATATCAAGTTTATTTTCTGTACTGCATTTTCATTCATCATTGCATTGTCCTTGAAGCCATAAAAGCATTCTCAGCTACTTTATCCTCTCTATATCACTTCTAAGCCATCAAAAAGAGTGTACCACTGTAACGTTATCCATTGTTGATCACTATCATCTTCACAAGTGTGCTATCAAACATTAATTTATTATAAAAGTGTGATATATATATATATATATATATATATATATATATATATATATATTGTTTAATTTTCAAATAAACCTTTTAATTTGCAAAACAAACCTACTTCTTGGCTCAGTGGGGTCAGGGGGATTCTAAGAGAGGGGTGTTATATAAGGGTTGTCATCCAGAGAAAACGAACTGGACATAAAAATATATCAATAAGGGTTTCCATCAGCATCCCAGACTAGGCATTGACTTAGCTGTAGTGTTGAATTGAATCCGCTTACAAAGTGGGGGCTCGTAGCCGGAGATTCTGGATTAGATTTACCACTTGTGCAGCTTGATACAGTGTGCCAACTGACCGGATACACATATCCGGTTAGATCACCACGCTGTTTTACACTGTGAAAGCACTCCTCAAAGGAACACTCTAAGGAAACGGTCTGTTTTGCAAAATAAGATACACACTTCTGTAAGTCAGGAAGGAACCCAAATTCCAGAATGACGACACTGGTAGACATCAAAATAGCCAGAGAGCACTTCTTACATAAGCTATTTGTGAGAGGTGAATGGACTGAGCAGGGCCAGGATGCGTGGTTGCAGGTCACGGCAACTGGGTTAGATATCTGGAGAGATCAGGGTCCCTTACATGTGGCCCTGAGCGAACTATACATGGCTCCTAAAGCTAAAGATGAACACGACAAGATGGTTAGGATAGCGGCATATTTGTATCTATATATGGGAGCCGTGCAGGACAAATGTGCTGAAGGCCAAGATCTGGCAAGTAGGCAACTGTTGGCATTAGAGGAGGCCCAATCTGACCTGGTCTCTTCTGAGCAGAGGCTGCAGAGGAGCCAGGAGTCAGAAAATGATAGTAGGCAGTATATCATTAAAATAAAAGAGGACATGGATATACTGCAACAGGAAAAGACAGACCAGGATACCAGAATTCTGGCTTTGCAGAAGGAGCACTAAGACAGTTTGGACTCCTTACTGCAGAGCCAGAAAAAGCTGGAGCAACAGATCAATGTCAACAGGGCATGCACAGAGCAGGTACCCACCCTGCAAATCCAACTAGACAGAGAGAAAGAGGAAAGCAATACATTGATTTTGAAAGACCTGGATACCCAGGCAGAGTTTGATGAAGAACGCCAGAAAGCTGATGCCTTTCAAAAGCAGAGGGACGACCTGGCGTCACAAATGCAGGCTCTTGGTCAGGAAAGGGACACCTTAGGCCAGGAAGTCTGCCATTTAAAAAGAAAAATTGAAGAAAATCACTTGGCCCTCCAGGGGCTGGGTGACCTCCAAAAAGAGCATCAGGGCTTGCTAGGTCACACCAGGAGGGTGGAGGAGGCTCTGGCAAGAAAGGAGCAGGCCAGTAGGGATGGGACTCAGGAGGTAACCCTCCTGCAGCAGAGACTGGCCCAGTACTCCAGGACCAATCAGGAGGCACAGAGAGAAAAAGAGGCTCTCTGTCAGCACAATAATAGGCTCCAGCAACAGGTAGCCATGCAGGAGAGACTGATAGAGTCTAGTAAGGCCTTAACTGAGGAACTGAAAACGCAGGCTCTTGCATTGCAACAGGGAGCAGGGGCTGACAGAGATGAAGTTCGCTGGGAAAGGGAAACACCTGAGCCTAACCTCAGAAGCCCTAGTACCAGAGGCCTTCATCTCTCTCAGTCCCTGGACTCTGCCACCCCCATGCCCCTGGCGCGCATGAGCACAGGGCCACAGGAATGGCAGATTACTATCCAGCCAAAAGTATGGGGCTCATAGGCCAGTACCACCCAGGAATGGATGGGCGGGCACCCGGGTATGGGCACCTAAGTACAGTGCAATTTAGTGGGGGACCCCAGGAAATTAGGCCCCCCAAGGGCATCCTAAAAACCTCTGCCCAGTTAGGTCACTGGGGGGGAGTACCCATCAAATCCTGGTAGCATGGAGGGATCTGAAGACTCCTCTGAGCATCACAGGACACAGGAGACCAGGTCCCCATATTCTGCCAGCTATTCCCAGGCTCGCAGAATCCTGGAAAACCTGGAAGATCAGACGGGCACCTCTGGGAGCAGTGCTTCTGAATCAGAGGATGAATGGACCAGTGTCACCCGAACCAAAAAGGCCAATAAGGTGAAAAGGGCCTTGCTTAAGGACCCCTTAAAACAGATTAAGGCAATCAGGAGTGTCATCACGCCTTATCATAAGAACGCCAAGTATTCTGTTTGGGAACACTTGGAGCTCTATGAGCAAATGATGGAGACTTTCCATTTGAAGGACAGCAGTAACTGCATCCAGTACGTCAAATGGTCATTCTCCCCTGAATACTCCAGTTTCTTTGCGGGGCTGGAGGACCAAAACCATTCAAGATGGTCCACATATAGGGTGGCCATCTTGAAACATTTTTCTGTACATAGAAATCCCCAAGAGGCTCGCAAGGCAGCCTACAATTTGCAATGTGGGGAGGATCAGGCCCCACAAGAATTTGTGCAAGAATTGAAGCGTGCCTTTGCGCAGACCACCAGAAGGGTGCGCACGGACAGCAGAGAATTCATCAACACATTTTTCCATGCTCTTCCCAAGTACATAATGACCCAGCTCGTGAGAGATTTTCACGAGAAAAGATCTTTAGACTTGGTCATTGAGCAAGCCATCCGGATCTATGAGGTGCAGAAGCCCATAGAAAATAAAAGTAATGCGCAGAAAAACCCCAAAACCAACACCACCCCTGCAGCTGCCAAGGTGGCAGAGGTAAAGGTTGCCCCCGTTTTAGATTTGGAGATGGGGGGCCTAAAAACCTGCCTGCGCCAAATAATTCACAGCCCAGAAGGCCCTCGGGCCAGTCACAGACAGGGAGTCGAGGAGGTAGTCCCACAAATTGGGTCCCTCGCTCCCCTGATTATGTAAGTCCCCGCTACAAGGGAAACCGACCCATCCTGGGTTATGTGTGGACTCTTCCAGCCCAGTCAAGCACCTAACCCAGAGAACTTCCCTCCAAACTTCCCTGAGGAGGGCAGAAATTCACCAAACCCTGGGCCAAACTTTTTCCCCAGGTATCCACAAGGATTCCAACCCCAAAGCCATCCATCCTTCTTTCCCCAATTCCCTGAGCCCAGACAACCTAATCCGGCAGAGGGGAGGCCAAGGGTGGAGGGGTACCCAAATCTTCCCAACCCAGGGTATTACCAGAGAAGGGATAGCTACCCTTCCCGGGATCAGCCCAGGGGAGAAAACCGGACCGGGTTTCCCAGTTAGAGCGCCAGGTCCAAAATATGGCACGGGATCTGGGTCACATACTGAGGGCTCAACAGAACCCTCAGATGAGCATGCCACCGCAGAATGCCCCAAACCCTGGGCCTGGTGCTCCAGAACAATGACGGGGGCAGCACCCCGATAACCCACCGGTTCCCAGGGAGGAGGCACAAGGGGAAGGGGGGTGTACAGCCTTGGAGGAAGCTTCCTTCCCAACTTGTAAACAGCCCCTGGAAAACCAGGAACCGGAAACAAAATCTCCTACCCCTGAAAGTCTGCCACCCAAGGAGCAAAGAGGAGGTAGGAGAAACAAAGGACCCAACCAGACCCACTTTGTGGAGGAGGTACAGGTCTTCCAATTTGAGGGAGAGGGATCCTCAGAGGATCCTGGGAAAAGGATCTTCTCCTTCAGAGATGGGGGAACTCCTCCCAAGGAAAAATGGGTCCCAAGAGATTCCAATCCAGACTAGGTAGATGTGGGGATTGAGCTGTCGCCGCCCATCATCCTATCCCAGAACCAACAAAACCAAAAACCCCTGGTTCAAACCCATCCTGGTGACTGCCTCCCAAAAGGCAGGGGCGGCCCAGAACCGGAACCAGGGGCACCTAAAACCGAATCAACAGACAAGGTTGATGTGGGGATTGAGCTGTCGCGGCCCATCATTCTGTCCCAGAACCAACAATACCAAAATCCCACGGGTCAAACCCATCCTGATGACTGCCTCCAAAAAGGGGGGGGCGGCCCAGAACCCAAAACCATTTCCAGTTGCCAACTTTTTCTTTCAGATTCCCCAGGCTCTCCACAGAATTCTGCCCAAATCTCTTCGCTAGCAATGTCCAAAACCAGAAAATTAGCCCACCAGTTGTCCAAAAATGTGCATTATCTGTGCCCCCTTGAGGAGAAGGAGGGAAGATACTATGCCCCGGTGCAAGTACAGGGGCAGGGTACAATTTGGGCACTGGTGGACACTGGATCCCAAGCTACCCTTCTGTCCAAAAGGGCCTTTGATGAACTAAATGCAGGAAGGGGGAAAATTACCGAATTCCTCTCACCTCTCTTCCTGGACAACTGCAGAACTTTGACGGGAAGGAAATTCCCGTCGAGGTGACTGTAGATTTGGACATCAAAATTGGGAGGCACAAGGTGAAACACCCGGTCATAGTAGTGACTCCAGAGGGCACCCCTTGTTTACTAGGGAATGACCTCCTGAGAAGGTTGTCACCCCTAATAGATTGCGTAAACAAGGTCCTCTGGACCCAGACTAACCGACCAATAAAATTAAAACAGAGTGTCAACCATTTTAGTTTAAATGGCACCTGCCACATGGTTGAACAAAAATCTGACCAAGTAGAATTTCACTTCCAGAACAACCAAATTCCAGACGTGACAGTAATAGCAGTAGGACAACAGAATGGTGATGGAGGGGGGGTCCTCTCTATTTCTGAAAATCAACCTTCCTTCCAGTTTAAGGTGGTATTCCACACTGGAAGGAAACACTCTGAAATTATTTACCAATCCACAATCAGACACTCCCACTCCTATAGTCCAGAAAGATGTGAAATCAGCTCAGAGCCTGGCTGATATTTAGCAAATTGGAGAGCAGTTGTTCATCCCTGTTCAGTTAAATGATGGGAAGGACTCTGTTCTCGCTCGAGTGTGTGTGAAGAACGGTAAGAGCTTCATCAGCGAAGCCATGTTCCGCCAACTCCCAAAAGATCCAGCCATTCCCACATTCAAACTGAAATACAAATGGGAAATGGACCTGGAAGCACCTAATTCCAAACATCTCCTGCCAAGCAGGTGTATACTCAAAATCTCCATTGGCAACAAGAGCGTAGTCCATAATTGTTGGGTCGTGCGAGACGTCACTGCCGCCTTTTACTTAGTCAGTGACATTCTCAATCGCTTCGCCATTAGTTTGGACCTAATAAACTTCAAAGCTTGGTCCCGATTAGCGTATAATCCCATGGGCTTTGATGATCCAGAAAAAGCATTTAGGTCAGCTCAATTGCTACCTTATGCAGTTGAAATTCAGATTAAAGAGGAAGTCACCATCCCGGAAAGGACCCGACAATTCTCCCTGGAAGTGAAAGTTAAAAGAGGACAAAAATTGAAAAACCCTGATGCTTATATTCATCTAAATGCTTCTCTCCAACAGCAAGGGTTAGGGGTAAACCCAACACCATTAGTCAACATAGAACATGACACCATTCCAATAGAGGTGGATAACAGCGACTTAAAGAGTATTACTCTAGCCGCAGGCACCATTTTTGGAATGGCGGTTTATGACCGACATTTCTCCATTGATTTAGGAAATGAACTGTTAGGACCAATCCCCAAGGACTGTTTTGACAGTGACAGTGATGACAATACAACACCAGACAGGATTTTCACCCGGCATGGGAGGAACTTCCTGGTGTACACTTCTTGCCCTTATGGTAAGGAAGATGTGACTTGTGACTTCAGGAGGGATGAGGTGATTTTCCAGGTCCATGAGGGCTGCCTTTCCCACTTGAAGCCTCCAGTCCAAATCAGCACTCTGACCAGGGACTTCTCCACCCAGCTGGAGGAGGCCGCTGAGATAGCAAAACCAGAAGTCTTTCCAGGCTTCAGGCAGATGGTGGAAGAGAGAGTCAACCTAGCTGATGCCTGTGTGACTCTGGAACAGAAGCAAAAGTTGAAACAAGTTTTCTTGGATTTCCAAGATCTCTTTGCGGTAGACTCCTATGACTGTGGTCGCACCGACATCCACACAACAACAATTCCCACGGACCCTGGAATGACTCCAGTGTTTGTGAAGCAATATTGTTTGCCTCTCGCATCCATGGAGTCCCTTACTGAAATAATTAAGAACCTTGAGTCCCGGGGAATAATCTGTCCAGTCCACAGCACTTTCAATAATCCGGTGCTGGGAATATTGAAGCCAAACAGCCAGTGGAGGCTCTGCGCCGACCTTAGGGAGCTCAACAAACGGGTCCATACTTCCCGATGTCCTCTGCCCTACATTGACCAAGGGCTGGCCCAGATCCAGAAGTCACAGGTATTCACTGCAATAGACCTGACCAATGGATACTGGACCGTGCCTGTCAGTAGGGAGGACCAATACAAACTGGCTTTTACCTTTGGGGGCCAGCAGTACACATGGACCCGGACTCCCTTCGGATACCTCAACTCCGGCAATGAATTCAACATTTTCCTACATAAGGCCATGCCCGACCTGGGTGGGAGGGGTAACCTGGCTTATGTAGATGATGTCCTCATCAAAAGTTCATCTGTGGAAGAACACATAGCGGAGATCCGTTATGTCTGACACAGTTGAGGGCCGCCGGAGCAAAACTTTCCTTTCAGAAAGCACAGTGGTGTAGAACCCGTGTTAATTTCTTGGGGCATGAGATTACTCCTCAGGGTCTCTGTCCCCAAGAAAAGAAAGTGGAAGCACTTCAGAAACTGAAAGACCCCACAACTCTGCGGGAACTAAGGAGCCTCCTTGGACTGACTAATTACAGCAGAAAGTCCATTGAAGGCTACACAGAGATCACTAGACCCCTGAGTCATCTCTTGAAGGGGGGGGTCAAGTGGGAATGGGGTCCAGAACAATCCGAGGCAGTAAGACAACTCAAGAGAAGCCTCTCACAAGCTCCTTGCCTAGCTTACCCTGTCAGAAACAAGGAGTTCTTCCTGGAGACAGGGTTCTCTAATACGTGCTTGACGGCAGTGTTATACCAAAAGCATGACAAGGTCAATAAAGTAATCTCCTATGCGAGAAAAACTTTATCCTCTGTGGAGGAAAAATTCAATGATGGTGAGAAGGCACTCCAGGCAACGGTGTGAGCATTGAAGAATTACCGCCCGTTCATCCAGGGGGAACACATCATAGTGGAGACTCCACAACAGCCTCTGCAATACCTCCAAAGTGACAGAATCCGGGCCGAAAATGTGAGTAATTCTCGAATTACTTCCTGGATTCTGTCAATGCAAGGCTTTCCTGTGGAGGTCAGATATGGCCAAAACAAGAAGAGTCCCCTCGCGCAAGGTCTGGCTGACTTGCATGATTGTGCCAGAGAAAAATGTCTCGAGGACGAAAGTCTAAAAATCAAGGACAACATGGAGGCATACCTTAATTCCCCACACAAAGTCTTTGAAGAAGATAAGTGTGAGGGAATGCCCACTGTCTATGTGGATGGATGCTCTTACCATGTTGACAACAACGGGGAAAAAGAACTTGTGGCCGGCGTAGGGAACGCATGGGTGAATGAGTCCCCAGAACCCTACGCTGGATACAAAATTGGTCCCCGAAGTAGTCAGGTGGCAGAATTGATGGCTGTGCATCAAGCCATCCTCACTGCTGTCCAACATCAACTCCACAATCTGGTTAACTGGAAAACCAGAGGCATGCTATGTGCTAATAACAAACCTTTGAAACATGGGAAGTTAATTCAAAACATTGATGACCTTGTCCCCTCGAATGGGATGACCATCTACTGGAAAAAGATCAAGGGTGATTCCAAAGTAGAGGGACCAGACAAAACTGGAAATGACTTAGCTGATCAGCTGGCCAAAACCGGGGCCATCCAAGGGGATCTAATAGAAATAGAGTCCCTGTTGGGGGAAATCCAGGTCACTGCTATCACTAGGTCCCAGGCAAATGCTCACAATGATCTTTCAACTGCACAATGGAGTAAGGAGACCCCTGATGCTGATTTGATTACAGCTCAGAAAGGGGATCCAATAATTGGTAAGTTTTACCAACACATTGAGGACCCTGAGAACTTTCCCCTGACGGATACCGATTACATTGGGAAAGAGGACCTAAGAGTGTTGATGAAATGTCCAAAAAGGTTCCGAATCCAAGACGGTTTGTTGGTAAGGAAATCCCAAGCCGGCCATGATCAGTGGGTGGTCCCTACCTCATTCCGAAGCCTGATGTTAAGTCACGCCCATGATGCGGCCACCGCCGGTCATAGGGGGTATCACACAACACTGGAAATCTTAAGAGAGGTTGCATACTGCCCACACATGGGGCAGGACCTCGACCAATACTTGAAGGGGTGTCTTCTGTGTGCACAATTTCAGCCATCATCCCTCACACACCGTGCGCCTCTCCAAAAGAGGGGGATGGCACTGCCATGGTCAGATTTGCAAATCGACTTTGTAGGCCCTGTAATTCGCTCGTCTAGAGGAAACAAGTACATGTTGACCGTCACATGTTTGTTTACCAAGTGGGTGGAATGTCTCCCGGCCCCAAATTGCAGGGCAGAAACAGCAGCTGCCCTGATGATTAACCACATCTTTTCCCGTTTTGGTCTACCTCAAAGGATTGAGTCAGACAGAGGTAGCCATTTCACCAGCAAGGTAATGACAAAGATGTGGGAGATACTGGGGGTCAAAAGGAAGCTACATATTGCTTACCGGCCAGCTTCTTCTGGAGCAGTAGAGAGATACAACCGAACCATTGTGAGCATATTAAACAAGTTTGTGGCAGATTCTGGGCCAAGTTGGGATATCCGATTACCTCTGGTCCTAATGGCCATCAGATCTACCCCTTCATCTGCAAAATGTCACTATTTGAGTTGATGACCGGACGCAAGATGGTGTTCCCCCAGCATTTGCTCTACAGGACCCAAGAGCAGACGTTGATAAATGCCTCCACAACTCATGAGTATGTGGAGAATTTAAGGAAACACCTTCAACATGCTTTTGCCTATGCTCAGCGGAATCTAGAAAGATCAGCTGATAGCATGAAAACCCACTACGACCTGAAGACCACCAGGAAGGAATATACTGTGGGAGACCGGGTCTATCTATACAATTTCCACAGAAGCCAGGCCAAACAGCGAAAAGTTTTACCAACGTGGAAGGGACCGTTTGAAATTATAGACAAAATCTCCCCTGTAGCCTACAAGATCTGCATCCCCAAAGGTAGTCTGGTGGAAGGGGAAGACAAGTGGGTACATATAAATCAGCTAAAGTGTTGCCATCCCAGGCACACACTGCAGCAACTGGAGGAGTCCTCTGCAATACCAGAGGGGACCGCTCCATATTAATTCAGTTCCCATCCTAAAATATCCCACATATAGTCTCTAAAATATTATGATTTGAAAAAAAAATGTTTCATGTTATATCTTGTTTTAAAATAAGACTGCAAAATGTATCCTGATGTATAAAATGTATATGCCGCCCCACTATATCAATAGTGATGGAAAAATGTCTATGAATAGGTATTGCCGCTTTTGCTTTATCATCCTAGGAGAGATTAAACCATGGAGACTGACCACGGAAGGCGACCTGGGGACTGGGAGCGAAGATCCGAAGGGCCAGGGGTATAGCCCAATCCTCCCATCAGGACCAACAAGGAGAACTGATTGATCGACTGTAGGGAGGAAAAGATGCTGAACTGTGCCATCTACGGAATTGGAAGAAGATGAGGCGAACATCCCAGATCTTGCGAGTTCCATCAGTGAAAGATCAGAATGGCCATCGCAGGAGGGGGGGCTTGTGGGATGTTTTTACCCATGCATCCAAGCCCTACCATAAAACTGTGCATTACTGGCATTGAAAACATCATGATGGCCAGAACTCCCCAGAGAGTGCGCAGGGAAAACATGAAGAATAGGCTGCCACCCATTTTTGCATATGTTGTGGACACAGGAGGGCACTGCCTAAAACCACCATTGGGCTACACACACAGTAGCCTGAAACCATTGGGAATGGCAATGCTGATTGCCAAAAGCAACCCAGAACTGTGGGGAATTCATTTTCTTAATGTCAAAAATGGATGCAATACTGGTGCTCACCACTATCAGAAAGCCGGCGTTTTAAAACCACCAGACTTTTGTGTAAAACTGAACAAATGAACCCAAACCAGGCCAAGGAAAGACTTGCTAAGAGGTGGATACAATGTAAAACTATATTCTGAAATGACTTGAAGGAAGTAATTATTTAATGTATATATAAAAAATAGCTGGGGATGTCAGCAGCTTAAGTGAATTTGGGTTTAAAGCCACTAAAATCGAAATGTTTAGAATGAATGAGTGACCTACTTGTGAGTGTCACATAGGTTGCAATTGTTTAAATGTCATAGTTTTGAACTTAGAATCAGCATTCTAGCTGCATGTGCAAACATTGTAAGTTGGATTTGAATGTACAAAACTGGGAACTAAAGTGACATTTAGCTGAATTCTGCCTGACAACTTCCCCCGACAGGAGTTGAACTGGCTCAACAACTCTTCCCAGCCCTGGCTGCATTCTGCAGCCCCTGCCAAAAGGAGTTGACACCTCTCTGATTGGATTAGGGGAGGAGCACCTGGGGACTACAGGAAACTAAACAAAGCACTGTCACTGGTTGAGGCAAATGTTATATTGGGGGGACGTAAAGTGGCTTGCTCTTGGGAGAAACTGGGAGGGGCAGTGCCTGTGAGAGCAAGCTGAGCTTGGGGGAAGTGGATAAATCAGAAATTCCACCATGTGCTTTGGAAAACCACACCCCTTCGGGGCCAGAGCATGATTTTAAAAAGATGGATAATTCACAGTGCGGACTTGTCAAAATTATATAAATAACATCATCATTCTTGCGATTTTTCTGTGCACATTTTAAGCGGTGTTAGGACCCTGTGGTATGTTCTTGGGGATAGTAGCGTAAAAAAAGGTTGTTACTCCAGATGTATGCATGTTAAACATCTGACACGTTATCATCTGAAACCCATATCCCTGGTGCACATTTGTGTAAAATCTGGAAAGGTTTAGAGGTCGTTATCTGGATGAAAAGGGGAGAATTCTGTCATAAGTGGACACAACATCGTACACAGACAGGGATCGGATGGTTTGGTGCTCCAGAAAATATGTTAACTGGACCTATAATATTAGAAAAATGGTACATAGATAAATATGTATTTGGATCAGAAATAAATTTGTGTGCAATTTGACAAGGGGAGGTTCCTCTGACCATAAAACCTACAGCATCACTCTGACACTCCATTTCTTTTCCCCAATCAAGGGAAAGAGGAAAGCTTGGCCAATGATAAGTGAGAGGGGCAGGCTTAGCTAGGCCCAGGCACACACCCATTTTCAAAACACATAAAAGGAACATTGAAACCCAGGTAGAGGTATTCACTTTCCACTTTCTTGCGGGACGCTTTGCCGGGAGACTTCAGACTTCACATCCAGAGATCCAGACTTCAAATCCATCAATCTCCAGAGACCAGAAATTAACTCCAGAATTTGTAGCAGAGAGGCCTGAATCCACAAGCTGAATCCTCTTCAGCAGGCCTCAAAACCAACCAAACTATTCAACAGCCGGGCGAGCTGTTTGAATTCTTTGCCAAAAACTTTTGCAAGAACCTGTAGCAGTATCCAGAAAGCAGTGCTGTATCCGGAACCAGAGAGAACCAGAGACCAGATCACTGTGAAGAACTGCTAGCAGAAGTCCAGCCAATCCTGACCCGATCGGTGACGAAGTCGCATTCCTGTCCAAAATCTAGTGTGAGTACCCAGCTGGCACTGTGCCAAAACCAATCTCTTAGTTTAAAATAATCTAATCCAAACTATTTTAGCCTATTAGAACTGCCTCCTAGAATCGTGTCATTCTGTCATCTTTAAAACTGAAAACTGCCATCTGTCATTCTGAGCTTTAAAATGTTAAATCCGAAAAACTACCTTTACTAAATCGGCCGTATCTCCGGAACCGTTTGTGCTAGGAGCAAGTTCTAACTGTCGTCTTAAAGCCAAGATTCTAAGCTTTCCAACAAGCCTAGAACCGACTTCCTATTCCTTATAGTGCCTCCGTAATTATGCTCGATGCACGCGACTAAATTTGCCACGATTTGACATTTTGCTTAATTTCAGCCACGTGTAAAAATATTTGTCCTTGCTTTCCTTGCTGAAATTCGTGTGCAACTTGACAATCATTCATAGAGCATTGCTAAAGTGATCCTGACTTAATTTAAGTATCTCTCACTCACCCTGAACCTCCTATAGGGAATTAAAAGCAATTTCAGTATATTTTTCACTTCATTGCCACCACATTTAAAAGGATATTGCCTGTGTTTAAAACTCCTACCTGTTTTCCTCTAAGATTGCTAGGGGGGGACTGAATTATATTTGATTGCATTCCTGAAAACTGTGTGCTTTCCTTCCATCTCTTTACCTTGCATAAAGGGGGGGAGTGAATTGTCAAAGAAAAGTGATTACATTGTCTTTTGTTGAAGTCATACAAGTTTATTTTCTGTACTGCATTTTCATTCATCATTGCATTGTCCTTGAAGCCATAAAAGCATTGTCAGCTACTTTATCCTCTCTATATCACTTCTAAGCCATCAAAAAGAGTGTACCACTGTAGCATTATCCATTGTTGATGACTATCATCTTCACAAGTGTGCTATCAAACATTAATTTATTATAAAAGTGTAATATATATATATATATATATTGTTTAATTTTCAAATAAACCTTTTAATTTGCAAAAAAAACCTACTTCTTGGCTCAGTGGGGTCAGGGGGATTCTAAGAGAGGGGTGTTATGTAAGGGTTTTCATCCAGAGTAAACAAACTAGACATAAAAATATATCAATAAGGGTTTCCTTCAGCATCCCAGACTAGGCATTGACTTAGCTGTAGTGTTGAATTGAATCCGCTTACAATGTGGGTGGCTTGCTCAATGACCCAGTCTAAAGACCTTTTCTCATGAAAATTTCTCACGAGCTGGGTGATTATGTATTTGGGGAGAGCATGGAAAAATGTGTTGACGAATTCTGTGCTGTCCGTGTGCACCCTTCTGGTGGTCTGCGCAAAAGGCACGCTTCAATTCTTGCACGAATTCTTGTGGGGCCTGATCCTCCCCACATTGCAAATTGTAGGCTGCCTTGCGAGCCTCTTGGGGATTTCTATGCACAGAAAAGTGTTTCAAGATGGCCGCCCTATAGGTGGACCATCTTGAATGATTTTGGTCCTCCAGCCCCGCAAAGAAACTGGAGTATTCTGGGGAGAATGTCCATTTGACGTACTGGATGCAGCTACTGCTGTCCTTCAAATGGAAGGTCTCCATCATTTGCTCAAAGAGCTCCAAGTGTTCCCACACAGAATACTTGGAGTTCTTGTGATACGGCGTGATGACACTCCTGATTGCCTTAATCTGTTTTAAGGGGTCCTTAAGCAAGGCCCTTTTTTGCCTTATTGGCCTTTTTGGTTTGGGTAACCCTGGTCCATTCATCCTCCGACTCAGAAGCACTGCTCCCAGAGGTGCCCGTCTGATCTTCCAGGTTTTCCCGGATTCTGCGAGCCTGGGAATGGCTGGCAGAATGTGGGGACCTGGTCTCATGTGTCTTGTGACGCTCAGAGGAGGCTTCAGATCCCTCCTTGCTACCAGGATTTGCTGGGTACCCCCCCTCCCACTGACCTAACTGGGCAGAGGTTTTCAGGATGCCCTTAGTGGGCCTACTCTCCTGGGGTTCCCCACTAAATTGAACTGTGCTTAGGTGCCCATACCCGGATGCCCGCCCATCCATTCCTGGGAAGTACTGGCCTATGAACCCCATACTTTTTGGCGGATAGTAATCTGCCCTCCCTGTGGCCCTGTGCTCATGTGTGCCAGGGGACATGAGGGTGGCAGAGTCCAAGGACTGGGAGAGATGAAGGCCTCTGGTACTAGGGCTCCTGAGGTTATGCTCAGGTGTTTCCCTTTCCCAGCAAACTTCATCTCTGTCAGCCCCTGCTCCCTGTTGCAATGCAAGAGCCTGTGCTTTCAGTTCCTCAGTTAAGGCCTTACTAGACTCTATCAGTCTCTCCTGCATGGCTACCTGTTGCTGGAGCCTATCATTGTGCTGACAGAGAGCCTCATTCTCTCTCTGTGCCTCCTGATTAGTCCTGGAATACTGGGCCAGTCTTTGCTGCAGGAGGGTTACCTCCTGAGTCCCATCCCTACTGGCCTGCTCCTTTCTTGCCAGAGCAACTTCCACCCTCCTGGTGTACTCTAACAAGTTCTGATGCTCTTTTTGGAGGTCACCCAGCCCCTGGAGGGCCAGGTGATTTCCTTCAATTGTTTCTTTTAATTGGCAGACTTCCTGGCCTAAGGTGTCCCTTTCCTGACTAAGAGCCTGCATCTGTGCCGCCAGGTCGTCCCTCTGCCTTTGAAAGGCACCAGCTTTCTGGCGTTCTTGATCAAACTCTGCCTGGCTGTCCAGGTCTTTCAAAATCAATTTATTGCTTTCCTCTTTCTCCCTATCTAGGTGGCTTTGCAGGGTGACTACCTGCTCTGTGCATGCCCTATTGAAGTCCAGTTGTTGCTCCAGCTTTTTCTGGCTCTGCAGTAGGGCGTCCAAACCTTCTTGGTACTCATTCTGCAAGGCCAGAAATCTGTTATCCTGGTCAGACTTTTCCTGTTGCAGGATATCCATTTCCTCCTTTATTTTAATAATATACTGCCTACTATCATTTTCTGACTCCTGGCTCCTCTGCAGCCTCTGCTCAGAAGAGACCAGGTCAGATTGGGCCTTCTCTAATGCCATCAGTTGCCTATTTGCCAGATCTTGGCCTTCAGCACAATTGTCCTGTATGGCTCCCATATGTAAATATAAATATGCCGCTACCCTGGCAATCTTGTTGTGCTCATCCTTGGCCTTAGGGGCCATATATAGTTTACTCAGGGCCACATGTAAGGGACCCTGATCTCTCCATATATCTGACCCTGTTTCAGTGATCTGGGGTGCGACTGCCTGCAACCAGACCACCTGGTCCTAATGAGCCCACTCACCTCTCACAAATAGCTTATGTAAGAGGTGTTTTCTGGCTATTTTGATATCTACCAAGGTCGTCATTCTGGAACTCGATTTCCTTCCTGACTTACAGAAGTTTGTATTTTATTTTGCATAACAGTCCGTTTCCTTAGAGCGTTCCTTTGAGGAGTGCTTTACAGCGTAACACAGCGTGGTGATCTAACTTGATATGTATCCTGTCAGCTGGCACACTGTTTAATCTGCACAAGTGATAGATCTAATCCAGAATCCCCGGCTACGAGCCCCCACTATGTTAAAGACTCCAATCAAGCAGTCCCACTAAGTCAGTGCCTTGTCTGGGATTGCTCAAGGGAAGCCCTTATTTATATATTTTTATGTCCAGTTCGTGTACTCTGGATGACAACCCTTATATAAACCACTCTCTTAGAATCCCCCTGACCCCACTGAGCCAAGAAGTAAGTTTGTTTTGCAAATTTCAAAGGTTTATTTGAGAATTAAACTATATATATATATATATATATATATATATATATATATATATATATATATATATATATATATATATATATATATATATATCGCACTTTTATAATAAATTAATAATTGATATCACACTTGTGAATATGAGCAGTAATCAGCAATGGATGAGGTGATACTAGCACGCTGGTTTAAACCTATGTAGGCTACATGTTTATTTTAGAATGCTGTGGTTTGTTCATGCTTTGAACTATGTTGGGCAGGGATTTGAACCGTGGTCTCTAAGTTCCAAAGCGAAACACTTCCCCACAAGACTACTTGAGGGTCTAAGCGGGAGCCCTGTGAAATCCTGTGGCAATGTTGCACTGTACTGGAAATATTTATGACGATAAATCCTCTGAGGGGAAGAGACAAATGTTCATGGGGTTACTAAAATACCTGCCCTACACTCTCCTAATCCTCCCATCGCTGGACCCGTCCTCTTTCACTGGGTTAGGAGAGATGCCCCAGAACAATAGTCTATATCCACCACTGAATCGTTTTGGCTTATTGATGGCGCACCTAATTACCCAAACAAAAAGAATGCCATGCAGTGGTGCAACCCCATTGAGCAGAATAGGCTTTAGCCCCCTCCTGGGGCTGTGTTGCCTTGACCTGGCTGCCTTGGGCTGCCTTGGGCGGCACCAGGCCCTGGCCACTTTGAGGCAGAACGCCTCTTTTGATGTGTTGCCAAGACCGCAGAGAACAAAAACCTATCCATGCGATATCAACAGACTCACTTTGATAAAACCAAAGTCTTAACTTCTGGTCTCAGCATTTAGATAGCTGTTAAAGACTCCAATCAAGCAGTCCCACTAAGTCAGTGCCTTGTCTGGGATTGCTCAAGGGAAGCCCTTATTTATATATTTTTATGTCCAGTTCGTGTACTCTGGGTGACAACCCTTATATAACACCCCTCACTTAGAACCCCCCTGACCCACTGAGCCAAGAAGTAAATTTGTTTTGCAAATTTCAAAGGTTTATTTGTGAATTAAACTATATATATATATAAATATATATATATCGCACTTTTATGATAAATTAATAATTGATATCACACTTGTGAATATGAGCAGTAATCAGCAATGGATGAGGTGATACTAGCACGCTGGTTTAATTACTTAGGAGTAGTATATGGGATAAGGTAGCTGAGAATGCTTTATATGGTACAAGGAAATGCCAGGTGGAAAAGAAGCAACACAGGAATAAACTTGATATGATTTCAGCAAAACATAATATAATCACTTTTCCCCTTTTGGCGATTCCCCCCCCCCCCCTCTATGCAATGTAAGGAGGTGGAAGTGACACACACAGTCTTCAGGAATACAATCACAGTACAATCCCAATTCAGTTCCTCCCCTAGCAAACTTAGATCAACAGGGATGATTTTAAACACAGGCAAAATCCTTTTAAATGTGGTGGCAATGAAGTGAAACATATACTCAAATTGCTTTTAATTCCCTATAGGAGGTTCAGGGTGAGTGAGAGATACTTTAAATCAGTTCAGGCTCACTTTAGCAATGCTCTATGAATGATTGTCAGGTTGCAAACAAATTTCAGCAAAGGAAAGCAAGGACAAATATTTTTACACGTGGCTCAAATGAAGCAAAATGTCAAATTGCGGGAATTTAGTTGCGTGCGTCGAGTGCAACTACGGAGGAAGTATAAGGAGTAAAAAGACGGTTTTAGGCTCGTTGGAAAGCTTAGAATCTCAGCTTCAGAATAAAAGTTAGAACAAATGGTTCAAGAGATACAGGCGATTTTGTGGAGGTAGATTTTCAGAAATGAAATTTTTAAGTTTCAGAATGACAGATGACAGTTTTGCAGCTTTAAAGTCACAGAAGGACACACAATGCTATGGTGTAGTTCTAGATAGGTTAAAATAGTTTGAATTAGATTATTTTAAACTAAGAGATTGGGTTTTTGCACAGTCCTGGCTGGGTACTCACACTATATTTTGGAAGGAATGGGCCTCGTCACAGATCTGGTCAGGTTGACTGCGGTTCTCTCGCCACGGACGGTCTTTAGTACCGGTTCTCTAGTTACAGCGGTCTGAGTCAGCTCTGCTCTGCTGGTCTGGTCTGGCACTCGGCGCTTCACAAAGGTCTGGTCTCTGGTTCCGGTTACAGCTCTGCTTTCTGGGTGTTTCTGGCACAGGGTTCTAGGCCAGAATCAAACAGCTCAGCCCGGCTGTTTTACTCTGATGTGCCCCTTGGAAGTCTGGGGTAAATCAGTTTGCAAAAGATTTTGAGGCCTGCTGACAAATTCTGAAGTCTGAATTCAAAGTTCTGGTCTCTGTCTGGAATTGAAGTCTAAGTGCTGGATCTGGTGTCTTCTGGCAAAACGCTCCGCAAGAAATCAGCTTGAAGTGGGAAGTGAATGTCCCTACCTGTCCTGCACAGTCTCCTTTTATGTGTTTAGAAAGTGGGAGGGTCGGCTCATCTTCTATGCCCAACCCTCTCAACTTATCATTGGCCAGTTCCTCCTCTCTCCCTTGATTGGGGGAACTGGGTTGTGAGTCAGAGTGATGAGGTAGGTCAATGGTCAGAGGATCCTCCCCTTGTCAAATTGCACACAAATCTATTTCTGATCCAAATACATATTTATCTATGTACCATTTTTCTAATATTATACGTCCAGTTAACATATTTTCTGTAGCACCAAACCATCCGATCCCTGTCTTTGTAACATGTTGTGTCCACTTATGACAGAATTCTGCCCTTTTCATCCAGATAACGACCTCTAAACCTTTCCAGATTTTACACAAATGTGCACCAGGGATATGGGTTTCAGATGATAAAGTGTCAGATTTTTAACATGTATACATTTGGAGTAACAACCCTTTTCCCGCTACTATCCCCAAGAACATACCACACGGTCCTAACACCTCTTAAAATGTGCACAGAAAAATCACAAGAATGATGATGTTATTTATATAATTTTTACAAGTCTGCACTATGAATTATCCATCTTTTTAAAATTATGCTCTGGCCCCAAAGGGGTGTGGTTTTCCAAAGCACATGGTGGAATTTCTGGTTTATCCACTTCCCCCAAGCTCAGCTTGCTCACAGATGCAGTGCCCCTCCCCGTTTCCAAGAGGAAGCCATTTACGACCCCCCTAATTGAACATTTGCCTGGGCCAAGGACAGTGCTTTGTTTAGTTTCCGGTAGTCCCCAGGTGCTCCTCCTCTAATTCAATCAGAGAGGTGTCATCTCCTCTTGGCAGGGGCAGCAGAATGCAGCCAGGCCTGGGAACACAGCTGCTGATCAAGTTTCAACTCCTGTCGGGGGTGGTTGTCAGGCAGAATTCAATCTCTTTAAGCTAGGCTTCAGCTAAATGTCACTTTGGTACCCAGTTTTCTACATTCAAATCAAACTGACAATTTTTACACATGCTGCTAGAACGCTGATTCTAAGTTCAAAACTATGACATTTCAACATTTGCAAACTATGTGACACTCAACAGTAGGTCACTGATTTATTTTAAATATTTAGATTTTAGTGTCTTTCAGTCCAATTTCACTTCAGCTGCTGACATCCACAGCTCAGCCAGTTTTGTTATAAACATTGTTTTGGGCTCTTTCTCTTTCCAGATTTAGTATGCACACAAGAATACATTCTGCCAAATGTCTGCTGGTGTTCATTGAGATTTTTGAATATCTTGCGATGTTTAAAATAGGCATTTTTAGCTTGCATTTCAGAGAAACAAAGGTGATTTCAAAGTGCTTTTTTGTTTTAGCCACCGGCACTGCTGTTTTTCCTTTGGCACACATTTCACTCATGGCACTCCTGGCCCCTCACGCTCGCACTGGTGGGTGGCAGGTCAGGGGACCATTTTGCTGTGCGCAAAACTGCACGGTTCTCCAGGATTTTGTCGCAAATGTGGGCTTTTCTGCCCTCTTGGATTTCCCAAACCCACAGCACCAAGCGTTGCAGCATAATAACTTGAACGTGGGCCAAGACACCCAACATAGCCCACCTCTCCAGAGATTAGCATAGCATTCTGAAAGTAAACAGCCTCTGGATTGGGTTGAAAGGTACGACTAGTGGCCAAAGGGAAAGCACAATAGCTATTCAGCTTCCTAGCTGGGCTCAGGGAATTGGGAGGGAAATGAGAGCAGGGCTGGCTGAAGATGTGTCATGGCTGGTGGGGGCCCATTTCTTTTTGATATTTCGGGGCACCCCTTGCCTTACTGATTGGAAAAATAGACCAAGGCACTTGTGGAGTGCTTAAATCAATAATGAAGTCAATGTAATGCAGCAAGGTGGTTAAAAGCTGCAGATTATCAGTAGGTATCTGTGTCATAAAACAGCCAACATGGGGACAGCTGCTTGGGGGGGCCCATTTCAACTGTAAAAGCTGAAAGGCCCAGATGCCATCCCTCTGTGGGGAGACCGACAGTGCAATGGGTTTATTGGCCCCACTCACTATCCGCTTTCAAAACTGTCATCCAGTCCCAGCCCGGCTGACCAACAGAGCTGTGGCCAAGCAGAACAGGACACAAACAGTAAATGGTGCCTGGGCTTTGTTAACAAAGGCCCTGCAATTACTAACATAAAAACATTTCACTGTTAGCACTTGCATTCATATACATACATTTTTAGGTAATTGAAATCGTGATGTGGGGCATGCCAGGGGATTGATTAGAAGGGATGTGGTGACATGAGACATCTAATTCTCACTGCAGTCCTTAAGTGTGACGTTTCAGAAATGAAGGCAAGAGTTAGCTACTTGTAACATTGAAGCTTCACCAGAATAGTCTCATTTGAATGTGGAAAGATGTTAGCTGCCCCCACACAAGTAAGTTTGCCCCTCCCACATAGCCTCTAAAGTTAGCGCCTCTCCCAACATTTCAAGTGTTAGTCCCCCTCCCTCCTGAAATTTTAGCCTAAATGAACCTCTGATGCCATGAACCCATCAATTAATGAAGTGGCCCGCAGGGCGGCTAAATTTAGGGGTGGGGCTGCACACACACTCACATACAACACTTTCACCCATGCATTCTTCCACCAGTCACACAACTCCTTGCATGCATGCATACATAAAACCAAACACAGCAACGACACAAACATAAACACCAACATTCACGCATGCATTCACACATATACATACTAATTTAATTTAAAGACACATTAATACACATTTAAGTTAAAATAAAAAACACTTACCTTACCTCCATGCACCCTTCAAAAGCACCCACGCAGCCCTTCACTCCGGCACGTCGGCAAGCTGCCTGACAGCAGAGAACTCCTCTCCTATGCTGAGCAACGTGAACACACTGACTGACAGGAGAGGAGTCCTCTCTTGTCATTCAGCATGTTTTACGTTGTCGGCTGAATAACGGGAGGTAGCAGAGCTCACTTCTGAGCCCTGCTGTCTCTCATTATTTTGCTGTTTGTTGCAGAGCTAAGCGGTTTCGCAACAAACAGCAAAATCATTGCAGTGGCAAAGAGCAGACAGCACAGTCCCCCGTGTGAATAAAGGACATGGGCGGATTGTGCTGCCTTCTACTTAGGAGAGGGTGCCGCAAGGCACCACGCAAGTGCAAGGCCGGGGGCAGTTTGCCCCTCGTGACAGCCCTGATCTGTGTATTCAAATGTTTCTTCGCTGTAGGTTTCGCTCTTGCTTTCTCTCCACACTCTGGGTTATTTTTAATACACACCTTTGGGTTTTCGGTTTCTGCACAGGGTTCTGCGTGATGCCATTTGTTGCACTTTTCATGGTGTGCATTGGACTCTGGGAGGAGAAGGGGGGAAAGGCAGGCCAGGAAGAGGAGCTGCATGTTTCCACACAGGAGGAGGAGAAGGATTCTCCAATGATGGATGCCAATGTTAATGTTACTAGGATTTGTACTATGCTCCACTGCCACTCTTATTGTCTCCCAGAACTGTGGCAGATCTAGAAGAAAGTGGGTGGTTTGGATAAATTGGGAGGAGAGACAAGTTTGGGTTCTCTCTGGTTTTCTTTCATGTTTGATTCAATGTAGGATTATAATGAGATTCTTGGCAACATTGTGAAATATATCATCTGGCTTGTGTGGGATGATATCAACACAACACAACGTTAAAGTTTGTTTATATTCAACCTGCCACAGGCATGGTGTGGGATGGCATGAAGTAACCAGAGGGATAGTGTGTAATGATGTTGAAGTCCCCACAGGAATGGTGTGTGAGCAAATTGCACTCCCCATATTGATGGTGTGGGATCAAAGAGAAGTCCCTGTAGGAATGGTGTGTGAAAGTTCTCACAGAGATGGCGTGCATTATAATGATGCCCCTGCATTCAAAGTCAGTGGTGATTTTTAAGTCACCAACAGGACAATGTATAATCACATCAACTTCATCATAATGAAGCTCTTTGATAGAATTGAAATTCCCCTCAAGAGAAGTACATTACAATGTTAATGTCCCTACAACAATTATCCAGGAGAATATTAAAGACCGCCTGGAGGAAATCTACAAAAATGGACGGAAGGCAATTAATTAATCTTTTATTGAAGATGCATTTCTACTATGAGAATAGGATGAATGTTTCTACTGACACATCACAATAACCTTTGTGGCATGTCTTCAAGTCCCTTTCAGTGCTTTGTTACCTAATCAAACGCCTGTGGATCTCGTGATCAGTAATGGATTATTTAGTGTGTTCGTTTAGTGACCTTGGATGATACATTGAGTTTCCTCTAGCCAGTCTGAGACCACATATCTCCTCAAAGACGTGTGTCCCCTAAGGGCCAGCTCACTACCTGTTCATTAGTGATTTTGATAGGATGTGAGGGATGGTGTTGCACTGGACAGGCTCACACGCTGATGGTGATTGCAGGGATTGTTTAACAATGGAGCAGTGTATTAGCAGTTGGGAGATAAAGTATCTGATTGATGTTGATCCTTTTTGGAGTTTGTTGGAGTTTGGTGTGTTTTTGTTCGAGTTTGGCATTTTTGTCTTAGTATTTGTTTAATCTGTGATAGTGTGTTGTGGTAGCTTCCCCATATAAAAAGGTACATTTTCCTCTAATGTCTTTCAACTTTTTTGTCCTCTGAAAAAAATGATAACAGCCAAATAAAAAGTTTCCATCACCTACTCATATGCCCCATAAGCACAAGAAAAATGATATAAACTTTCCCTGTTTCTCTACCATTAGAGTCATTCCGACCCTGGCGGTAGGGGGTTAACGGCACCGGTATGGATGCCGGTGCCGTTAACCCCCTACCGCCCTACTATGAGGTCCCTTAGTGGGTCCCACCAGGACAGCTGGTTTTACCAGCCGGCCTTAGCGGGACCCGTTAAGGGACCATGGAGCTAATAACAGGCCCGCAATTTGCGGGCCCGTTATAAGCTCCTTCCCCATTCCCATTGAGCCTTGTGGGGGCTCAAATGGGAATGGGGAATGGTTTTCGAAATGGGGACTTACCGGGTCTGCATAGGTCGGAATGTCCCGGTAAGTCCCCATTCCGACACCACGGACCCAGACCCGAGTTTGGAAGCAGCCATGGTGCTAATAGCACCATGGCTGCCTCCAAACTCGGAATGACCCCCCATGTGTTTATATGGTTTTCTATAGTATCACAGTAGTATTATAATAGTTTAGCATTGTAGTTGAGTAGTGAGTGCCATAGTTTAAGCAGTACTTTAAAAATTAAAATTGTTTGCTTACATGTTTTCTTCTCTTGGGGTTTTGCTCTTGTTCCCTCTGTACTCTCAGGAATATCTTTAATACACTCTTTTGTAGAGGGTTCTCAGTGTTGTCATTTGTTGCACTTTTTATGACACTCCTGAGACCTTGGGAGGAGGGGGAAAAGGCTGACCAGGAAGAGGAGCTGAATTTCTCCACACTGGAGGAGGACATCCATGAAGGATGTCAATGTTAATGTTAGTAGGATTTGCACTGTCCTCCACTATCACTCCTATTGTCTCCAGGAACTGTGGCAGATCTAGAAGAAAGCGGGTGGGCTGGAGTAGTCGGGAGGAGAGAAAAGATGCACGATTGTAGTGCTTGTTAGTTGGATTGTAGTTTTGTAGATTTCTGTTTGATGTCAGGAGATGGGTCTATAAATAGGCGTGTGTGAGTGGCTAGATTAGGTTTGTGTGTGAAGTGTTTGGTGTAGATCTTGAGGGTTAGTAGGGAGGGTTTAATGAACACCACGCGCTCTGGCATTGAAGTGTTCTTCACTGATGAGAGGTCACAGTGCCATTATATGCTGCATTGTGTTAACAGGGGTTGGGTGTTTTTTTGTTTAGTCTTTGATGGGGAATAGGTCTCCTGCATTGTTTTTCTGTTAGGGAATCTACAGTGGTGTGAGGCACAGGGCCATTCCCTTGCTGTTTGGCAATGCCTGCAGGAGAGCGAATAGAGTTGTGTCAGCAGTGATGTGTTGATCGTGTTTTTGGATGCTGAGCTGTAGGAAATCTCTATTTGACATCCTGCCAATTTCACGTCACCTAGCAAGCGCCACCTCTTGAGGATAGCGGGCTGGGCACAGAGAGGGGCAAATCCAGCAGCAATCTCTCGTTGAGGCCACCCGAGGACGCAACTTGCTTCATCATGCTGGAACCAGGCCGTGAGGCACCATTCCCTGACCGGACGGGCTGTGTTGCATCCTGCTTGATCTTCGAGTTGCAAGGGCCCTGAGCAGTCAGAAAAGCACCAATCAGCAGCTACGGACTTCGCGCTGCACACAGATGTCTTTTATTAGCAGAATTGGGTGGTTAGGAGAAGGCTCTTTTGCATTTATCTCCTTCTCCTCGTCGGAGGCACTTAGGGAGTCATCTTTACTGATGGCCTAGCCACGATCGCCTAAAGAAGTTACTTAATAGTGCTCTATGATTCAAATGCAAGTATGGCAGGGCAGAGGCATCGCTAGGGGGTGGCTGTGGGGGCTATAGCCCTGGGTCTTTTGGTTGTAGCCCCGGATAAAAGCTCAGGGACTACAACCAAAAGGCTAGCCCCAAGTACCCACATTGGCTTTCGAATGTACGTTGCCATCCATTAAAATTGAGTTCAAAAAGGTGCATTCGATCACACGGTAATTATTTAATTTGTATATTTCTCTTTAACAACCAAGTGAATTCATATTCTTTGCACTTCAAAAGAGGAATAGGGCTTGTGTTTGGCGCCAAAGCACATCACATGGGTAAGACTTTCAGAATGTATGGTGCACTCTGTACCTAACGTAACATTTGGGACCTTTAAAGAAATTAGCAAATCACTTTAAACGTGCAATACTGTAATTCACCAATGCTGAGCTCAGCGAGGCCTGTGGTAGCCGGGTGCGCTCTCATTGCCTTCCTCCGCTCCAAACAATTACCCTCTCACATCCTGCACAGTGGCACCCCACGCCAACCCTTAAAACGGTAGCAGCAGATCTGAACAGGGAGATGCTATTAAAGGGCATTAAATAGATACCATCTTCCAACTTGAATCAGAATGTTAAGCACAAGTATTATTTAGTTCAGCACTCAAGTGGAGGCAAGTAACAAAGTGCAGACTTTCATTTACTCTTTGATAATGCCAAATGGAAACAGGTGGGTGATAAAGAAGGCACTCATGTGCAGGCTCTGAAGTTCCACTGGGAATTAATTCCACCTTCGAGATCCCTATCTCGCAGACACTTTCAAAATTACACAAATCTGCTTTCTGCCCAAACGCCGTCTATGCATTCTGCTAAATACAGACATGGCTGGAAAAAACCTTATTGATCTTTACTGATTATCTTTTCTCCCCCAAAATTCACAAATGCCTAGAAGCGCATTAAAGGCGGCGTTGACGATTGATATATAAATGCTTTTAATTTCAAAGAAAAGGTCAGTTTTGGTTTAGAGTGCAGGGCAAGACAGGCCTCCTCTGATTTCTGACAGAGAGCTTCTCCTGCCAAGCACAAGGGAGGCACCCGAAGGAAGGGGAGACGTGTTGCTGGGCTTTCAGTACGAGAAAGAGCTCCTCCACTCTAATTTTCGGTAATATCATGAAGCTCCATTCACCTGCAGAATTTTAACTAGGTAAGAATATTTATTGGCCAACTGATGAAATACCCTCCAAAGCCTGACCCAAGCACCTCAAGAAAATATGCAGCCTTTTGCTTGACCCAGATTTGAAATAATGAGTCCAGCCCTTGGTGGGAGTAATAATGCTGTACAGAGAGCCAGCCATCAAGTTCACGTGGTGGGGAAGCAGCAACAGAGACCATCAAGAGTGACAGTGGCAAAGTTAACATTTGAGAGAGAACCAGGAGGAAGCAGGAGCAACAGTCACGCCTTTCTGCTAAGTAGCGTTTGAGGAGACCTTCCTAGCATTCATTAGGTCCAGCCTTTCAGCTGTGGGTGTGGTTGCAATGATCTAATGCGGCTTGATTTCACTGTCAAGGGGATGCTACCAGCCTTTGATACTGGTGCAAGGAGGTCAGGTTGAAAGCAGAAAGGGATAGGGAGGAGGGCTGGGGCAGCATAGGCAGGAATTAAATGACTTTGCTCTGGGAGGAGTTAAGCATGAGGCATTGAAGTGCCATCCATTGGTGGATGCCAGAGAGGCAATTAGAAATACATCTGGATACATCCGGGAATGGAAAGGAGATGACATCCAGAGTGTAATCAATTCAAAGGTAGCAGGAGAAGCCACATGGGGAGATACACTTTCTAAGAGACAGGGTTTAGGGGATAAGCCTTGAAAGTCAAATGAGGTCTTCTTAAGGATCACTCTGACAAGGTGGTCCAGGCAAATGCCCTATACTTAAACAGAACTTAAATAGTGCTCTCCACCCATTTGAAATCCTAGAGCAATCAAAGAACAGAAACAGATACGGGAAATGGAGAAGAGACGACAGCGAATGAGACCTGAGACCATGAACTTCAAACAGCCCAGAGGAAAGTGCCCTTATACAGGATTTAATGGAACTAAAAGAGAAGAAGCACCAGGCAACAGAAACCAAGGAGCCTCTCTTTGCAAAGGCCCAGAGAGCAAAAGATGAAGCTGTATGTTGCCAGGTGTTCAAGGATATGGGGATTGAGGAGCTAGGGAGCACACTACCTGCAGACACCAGTGACTACCACAGGCGCTGAGCAACAGAGAGCAGTTTCTACAGCCAGGTTTTCTTAAGCAGAGCAACAGTGCAACCTTGCAGCAGTGTGCCGCCACCTTGTGCCCGAGGCAGAGCTCTGTGTGCGGGGTACCAGTTACTAGTACAAATGCATGTGATGAGATGGGTCAATAATTGTGGCATTGCAGGATTCTGGGTTACCAGACATATACAATACCACAGTTGCAGCACATATGGGAGACCAGATGTTGTGCAAGTTATAAAGGAAATCGATCAAGTGAACTGAGTAGCCAGAAACTGATTCTGAACAATGGCGTATGCTCAACAATAAAGTAAAAGTGGGAATTACAGGGAAGCTAATAAATGTAAAGATTGGCCATTAAATATGCATGATAAAACCCCATTCACTTAGCCACAGTTTATTATTTACACACATCCAACTGTACCACCATCACTCTGTACCATCTTTGTACAAGTTGTCTCCCTGCAAGGCTCAGAGAAACTGCTGTTTCCTGGTTTCCTGTCACATCCCCAGGGATATGGAAAGGTCTGGTGTATGTTGAAGATCTGAAATGCTCTGAAATTCCTGTATTTGGTACTTCAACTACCATGACGCCTTGCAATGGAGCCTTTTTGCTGATTCCCATCCCTCGATTTGAAGAGTAAGAGGATGCGCTCTCAGGCCCATCAGAGGAGACACCTGCAGGTCATGCCGTCGAGACAGAATGCAATATCTTACCGTCTCTGGCCTCAATTATAGGAGGGCCTGAATGTGTGCATTACTGCTTCTGCTAGGAATCAGACTGTGCAGGTGGCCTTGTGAAAAGCTCAAGTGTGTTGGAGAATTAACACGGAGAGTCCTCAGAGTGGATGGTGTCTGTCTTCCAGGTCATGCTAAGGCTTCCCCTGTTGAACTGCTCAAGTGTGCCCACTGCCTATACTAGCTGGTACAAGTTTAGGGGAGAGAGTCACTGACTCCTTTGCAGACCAGGGGTTTGCAATCATTGCATCTGAATTAGGCTCTGACCCACCTTGAAAAGGGATTAGGACTAAGAACCCAACAGATCCGAAGCTTGGCAGCAACTGGCACTGTAAGAGCTATCATATCTGCAAGTACCGCACACAGACCAATTGCACAAGTATCAATCTAGATCTAGGCCTCAAGAAGGAACAAAGTCTGCTATCCTCAATGTAGGGGCACTAGCCTGTCAGCACTATTGGATGAATGTTCACGCTTTGGAATGGCATTATAGCTATATTTAGGTCCTTGAAGTATGTAGGGCAAAGGTGGACTCTGTTGCAATCTATGCTGCAGTAGTATCAGGCAGCAAACCAGTGCAATAAGGGTAGCCAAACAACTCTTCTGAGGAAACATTTCTGTCACAATTGCTACGCAAGTGTTTATTTTCTTTAGCATAGACAAGAACAAAAGCTGTTAGTGAACTGGCTTTGAGCAGGGCTCAGTGTTGGATTAGGTACATATCTGGCCACCTCCATTCACAGTTGTGTACAGAGGAGCCGCTAGGAAGGGTTCTGTGGTGGGCAGTAGCCCTGGCTTTTTTGGTTGTAGCCCCAGATAGAAGCTCAGGGGCTACAAACAAAAGACTAGCTAGCCTAGAATCCTCACAGTCCAGAAACAAATATTTTTAGGGGACAGACTCCTAGGTGCCAATAAATGTTAATAACCATTAATTTCCATCATTGGTCACCCTCAACAAGTTATATGGTGGTAGCAAGAGCTTGATTAAATATCTATATTGTATAGAACCTTGATTGGACAATCGTTTATTTGGAACTATTGTACTTAAGTTGTTTATGTTGCTGTTGTTATCAACTCACACTCCTGAATAAATAGCCTGCCTTTGGCCTGCGCTACAAAGGAGGCGAAGGAGATATACCTTTCGGGTCACGCCTGTTCATACGTAAAAGGTAGTAATGCCTTTCTGGACTCCTAATAATTCCTGAATAAAGGCATTCTGCTTTGTTACCCCAATTGCGGGCCGGGAACCCCATATCTCAGCTCCGTTTAGTCCTGCCGGTGCAAATTATGGCATTGGGAATTGCCTCAGTCTTTCTTGGAATTTAGACCTCCAGTTTAATCAGAAAACTGAAGAATCAATGTGCAGCCTGTGTCCCTTCCTCGAGATTGAACCCTTTCAAGTTATTCTCATAATCACACTTGTGCCTCAGGAGCTGAGACTCCACTGGGTCAGACTTCACCACTTTTGCCATCAAACAAATGTTATCCTTCATTTCATCCAATAGCTTACCATGTTATGTAACCTGTAAGTACCCTGAAGAAAACTGTTCTGTGTGTGTTGTGCATTTCTCTACAAACCACCATAAAAATAAAACAGTTAAAAACTGCCACTCACAACAGGGACACTAAAACGCAGATGGCCAGGCAGGGAAGAAAACGCAATGAGAAGAAACAAGCTTGCACAACCAAATATTATACTTCAAAACCAGAAGCCACAGCTCTTTAGATTGCAGTCTGAACCCTAACATTAATCTTAGACATTTCCCATCACAAATTGAGTCCCGGAGGAGGCCTCATAATTTGGCAAAAAAGATTATAGGTCAAAGGATTGGGTTGTTCTGAAACATGGATATAAATGTTGCTAAAACAACCAGTTTGATCAAGGAAATGTAACTAATACATTTCCATTTACTAATGCATAACACCAGGTTAGTGATCGCAGCCCTGAAATTGGAGCTAATAAATTAAGAATATTCTGCCTAGAACTCCACCTCCAAATACCACATGGTAGCCTATTGCCATTTAAAACCAAGTAACCCATCTACGACCCTTGAAGTTCTCATGAGGTATTTTATGTTTACCCCAACAAATACTTGAACTAATTGAAATGTACGCTGTGTCCCACCAAAATATTTCTCAAGGTTACAGCACTTCATCTGGAGTATCCTATCAGGGCTTCCCTTGGTATTGGTGATTGGCGTGTCTGCACCCCCTGCGTTGCATTAGGTGAAAAGATTTAAGGTTTGTAAACAAATGTAACATCTTTCTGCAAGTGCACTGTGCTGCAGATAGAAAATGTCCACGAGAACCTTGGCTGCAGGGGTATGTCCCGTGCTATGTTATCTTCAGATTGGACTGGTGGTGTATATTGGTGCAGCCAGCCTGGACAATTTCTTTTACGTTACTGCATTATGGGTAAAACCATATCCCGGGAGGATAGCTCAGCAGCAACGTGCTCGCCTTGGAAACAAGACAACACTAAGCAACGCAGGTTCGATCCCCGGGTCCACACTTAGAAACCGCTGGGTAGTAAGCGCGTTATAAATATGCAACAAAGACATATTCCTGTAACAGCGCCTCGATGCCCACGGGCTGTGTGAGTGCTTTAAAAATGCAAATAAATAAATAAAAAACATGAATGTGTGAATCCTTATGTGGCAGTATTGCCATAATATTGGTGTAGTCACTGCAAGCATTGACATGTTTACTTACACTGGCATTACAGCATTACGTGCAAAGCCAACACGATTTTGTCAGCGGCATATATTGGTTTAGCCAGTTTGTGCATGTCTTCTTACCCTGGCATTAGTGCATTATGGGCAAAGCCACCACGGGTGTTTTCTTCATTGGGATACATGCATATGTATGTGCAAGCTGCATTGAACTGTTTTCTTACAGTTACATTATTTGCAATATAGGCAAAGCCAACATGAGGGGTTCTTATATAGCAATGTTGTCATACATTGCCACAGCCAGTAAGAAATGGTTTTCTTACAATGACATATTTTCTGGGCAAAGACATTTATAAAATGAGTTTTGAAAATGGTACTGTGCACTTTCAGTGACTTCGCTTATGGTACCCTAGTAGTGCTTGGAAATTATATGGCCTTTTACCCATTTGTTTTGCAGGAAGTGTACTGTAAAATGCATAATTGTAACACTTTTTTGGACAGATTCAATAGACATTCCTCCAACCGCCCTACAAGAACTCCCAACTCCAATCTCCTCACGGTTCCCAGGTTCAAACTATCCAAACCAGAGGAAGCAGTTTCCTGATGAAAGCCGCCCAGTTGTGGAACTCCCTTCCTCCCGCCATAAGGGTAGATCAAACATACCCACACTTCAGGCGCAATTTCATTCACTGGATTAAGGAAAACGACCGCTAACACATAGTTCGCCCCACACCAACGCCACCATCCATGTCTGCATCCTCTTTGCCTGTATATACTTTCATATCGTGTTTTCTACTTTCTGACCATTTGCCTCTCTGAACCTGCTATCCCTATCCCCTATGTACATAATCTGTATATTTCTGTATATAACTGTACAGCACTGTAACCAAAGCTGAACATTTTCTTGCTGCTTTCTGCTCCCTCATACCATTGAGTCTGGTTTGCATTATAAATAATAAAACAAACAAACAGACAAACTTTCTCAGGCGGAGAACCTGCATGAACTGACATTGGTTGTTTTAGACTCCTTCAAGCATATTCGTTGGAAACATTTAAACACCACCAATGAAAACATTTGCCAGTCCACACTGCCCCTCAGAAAAGCATTTCCATTTAGGAGGATCATACTTTTCAATTGTGAAAATTTGAGAGCTGTGAGACAACAAACATCGGGATCTCCTGGTGCACTGCTCCCGCAGTTCATCCTCGGAGGATAGCTCTCCTCTAGCGTCCCAGATGAGTTGCCTTTGAACTGCTGCCCTTGACCGTTGTACTGCTTTGGTCCAATCACATGACACTATAGGTTGATTTTAAAATCATTATTATAACAAATTATTTCTCTAGGGGCCTTCAACATCACCATCAACATAGCGCACCATCTCTTTCAGCACATTGTCATAATTTCTATCACACATTATCTCTGTGGGAGTTTAAAGTCAGTGCTATTACACATCATCTCTGTGGGTATTCCCATAACATTATCACACAACATATCTGTGCGGACCTGAACATCATCATAAACACAGCATCTCTTTGTGGCCTGTAATATCATTATTATCACACAATATCGTTGTGGGCATTTGAACATTATTATTATCACATACCGTCTCAGTCAGGCCTTCAACGGCATCAAGACAAAACTCACTGTCTGTGGGGACTTTACGATCATCATCATGAATACACTTCTCTATGGGGACTTCCATGTCAATGCTTTCACACACTATCTCTGAGAGGAACTTTAACATCACCAGTATTATGCAACATCTCTGTGAGGACATTAGCATCATTATAACCTCACACCATCTCTACGGGAACTTTAACATAATCATTACACACCATTTCTATGAGGACCTTAACATCAATATAATGACACACAATTTCATGCAGCTCTGAGCTGCTGGTAATTCCAGCACCCCAACACCACAAAATGCTGGTATTAGCGGTGCCGGTATTACCGACAGTTTCTGCTATGGACTCCATGTAATGGAACTTTCTGGCACCTGTAATCTGCTGCTAATTCTGGCAGACCAGGTGCTGGTAACAGTATTACGGTTTGGTGGTATCCTGCTGGATTACCAGCAGGAGGCCAACAAACTGATTTAAACATCATGACAAACACACACCATCACCGAGGGTACTTCAACATCAGTATTATCACACCTCATATTTAGGGGGACTTCAACATCATTATTATCCCACACTATCTGCTAGGGGGACTTTAACATAACCATTATCACACCACATCTCTCTGAGGACTAGAGCATCATGATAATCACACACCCTCTTTGTGAACACTTTAACCTAATGATCACACACCATTTCCGTGAGGATCTGAACATCTATATCATGACACACAATCTCTACTGGGACTTCAACATCACCAACATCACACATCATGTCTATGCGAACTTTAACATCATGATAATCACACACCACCTCTGTGGGGACTTCAACATCAATATTATCACACACTATCTCTATTGGGACCATACCAGTATTATAAATCTAGACCATATTTCTGTACTTGAACACTGCTAAGAGGAATTTAACATTACCATTATCACACCACATCTCCGTGAGGACTTTAGCATCATTATAATAACACACCATTTCTGTGGAGACTAACATAATCATTGCACACCATTTCTGTGAGAATCTGAAAATCAATATCATGACACAATCTCTACAACTTCATTCACTGTGTATATTGGGACTTTAAAATCATGATTATAACACAGCTTCCATGTGGGGACTTCAACATTAGTATTGTCATGCACCATCTTTGTGGGAACTTCAACATAATTATAATCACACACCATCT
The DNA here is from genome assembly GCF_040938575.1 of Ambystoma mexicanum. Lineage (NCBI taxonomy): Eukaryota > Metazoa > Chordata > Amphibia > Caudata > Ambystomatidae > Ambystoma > Ambystoma mexicanum. The sequence continues at coordinate 1,525,417,257 of NC_090935.1, forward strand.
CTGTGGGGATGTTAACATCAGTGTTAATATACACCATCACTGTGGGGTCTTCAACATTATTATCACACACCATTTCTGTGGGGACATCAACATCCATATTATCATACAGCACCCCGTTGGGTCTTTTACATCATTATAATCACATACCATCTCTGTGAGGACTTCAGCATAATTAAAATCATGCCATCCCTGTGGGGACTTCAATAACCTTATTATCACACACAATCTTTGTGGGTACTTTGCCTTTGCCAAAAACATTGCACCATCCTTATCAGGAATTTAACTTCACTAACATCACACAGAGCTTCACAGGAGACAGTAACATCTTTATCATCGCAACAATCCTAGAGGTAGAGGACATGGTCAGAGGGCAAGATGGTGATTGTGAAACAATGAAAATAGAATAATTTAAATCATTGCTTCCCCACAGTATGTGATTCACAGTCACTTACGTCATCTTTCTGTGCCCTTGATATCTTTTTTGACACCTCTTTAGTGGTTATAATCGGGTGTGATGCTACAATTAGGTGACTTTATGTAAATGTATTATTGGAAGAGCAAAACCTGTACCATCCATCCTTAGGATTTGAGTAGTTGGCACCTCGTCAAAACAGGTTCATCCCTGCAAATTCATCATGGCATTTACAGGGCAATTAGCCATTCAAGGAGAAACGATAGAAACAGAAGTATTTCATTATGGAATGCAAATTTTTTTAACATGGCTGTCTGGTTTAGTAGGTAAAACCATGAGAATACCTAATGAATTTCCCTCTAGGCCTGAGATTCCCATGGACGAAGAGGAGGGATGGATTTTTCCCTTAGAGTTACACACAGCTGTAGTGCGAGGGGTCTTGGCCATGATCATAGGATTTGATGATAACGACAGATCATGGAGCACAGTCTTTGCTATTGGAGAGGGTTACAAATTAACTGACCTCTGATCAGGACATATTTAAAGATGACCCATCTGATGACGAAGTAGTGTTCAAAATGAGCATTACATATTGGGTTAGGGCAGAAAGACGTGAGGTTCCACAGAGAATGATGATAGTATGACAGCGTCCTGCATTTTTTGATGAAGACATTGCGAAAGTGCCAGTTTCATTATGCACTACGGGCCCTTATGACATAGGCCTATTAAAGGGGTTTGGAGAAGTTAAGATGAAACTGAAGCCAGGAGCAATTTTACCCCGAGCACAACAGTATCCCATGTCTTGAGAGGCAGACAAGGGCATTTTCGAGACGATATCTGCCTTGATTAATCAATGCATTTTAGTGATGTCAGAGTCACCATGCAATACCGCAGTGTTTACGGTCAAGAAATCGAAGGGGGGTTTGTGGCGTTTAGTGGAAGACATTCGCCCAATTTATCAGATTGTAGAGGCCGAGTTTCCTCTAGTTCCTAATCCGGCGATGATATTATGTAGTATTCCTGTTAAGGCACGATATTGCACTGTGATTGATTAGAAAAATGCATTTTTCTCAATCCCGTTGCATAAAAATTCCCAAGATCTGATGTCATTTACATTTCGTCAGACTAAGTTAAAAAGCACAAGATTACCTCAAGGGTATTGTGAGTCTCCATCGATTTTCAATAGATTCCTGCATATGGACTTAAGCAATATTGATTTGCCAAGTGTTGTGCTGCAATATGTAGATGATATTTTGGTCTGCAGCATGTCAGAAGAAGAGTACAGCCGTGACTCAGTTTAGCTAATGATTATTTTAGCCGAGAAAGAATCCAAAGTGGACAAAGAAAAATTGCAGTATTGCCAAGAAGAGGTGTGATACATATATCAGTTCATTTCACATGAAGGAAAGAAAGTCACACTTGAAAGGGCGTAGGCAATTTTGAAAACGGCAAAACCGCACACGATAAAGCACATGCAACAGTTTTTAGGACTATGCAATTATGTAAGAGCATGGGTATTTGATTATAGTTCATACACAAGGCCATTGTTGCAGGCCCTGAAAAAGGCTCAAGGAAATCAGGAAAAGATTGTATGGACTGAGGAAATGGAGGAAGGGTTTGATAAGTTAAAAAAGGCAATTTGTACAGCTCCAGTATTAGGAATTGTTTTTATTCTTGCACCCAAATGGAACGGTTATGACAGCAGTACTCACGCAGAGAACTACTTTGGGATACAAGCCCTTAGCATATTATAGTGGGATTCTGGACCCAGTAATGAGGGGTTACTTCCTTTATGAACAATCTTTGGCAGCCACCGCGTTCGTTATTGAGAAGTCTGATAGCATAGTAATGGGGTGGTCCATGACATTGTTTGTTGAGCATGCATTATTTGCCGTTTTGGAAAAACCTAAAGGTTCAATGACATCTCAAGGAGCTTCTGCTTATGAGGTGGTCATATCGAATCCATCGATCAAAACAGTAAGACGTAAAACTGTGAACCCTGCCACGTTTGTAGCTGAACCACTGGCAGAAGATGAGCATGCACATGATTGCTCGAATTATGAAGAATTCTATGATGAGATCCCAAGGGTGAAAGAAAATGCTTTGGCAGCTGTGGAGATTCTTTTATTGATGGTTCTTCAAGGATCGATACAACTGATAGGCAAAGGCATTCCGGTACCACTGTAGTAAGGCACAGAGCTGATGGAGAATTTGAAGTAATGATAAGTGCAAGACTACCGTCTCACTTATCAGCACAAGCTGCAGAATTAGTGGTGCTGATTGTCACGCTCGAGAAAAACGCAGACCAGGAAGTAACCATGTACAGTGACTCTGCCTATGTGATGTCAATAGTACAGGCAGGGCTCGCATGTTGAAAAAGGAGGGCCTACCGCCGAGCTGAAGGCACTCCAGTACAACACGCTGCTTTAATGGAGAGACTTATGAAAGCACTACAACTCCCAGTAGAAATGGCGATAGATAAGTGCACAGCGCACACTAAGAGAGCAGACTTTATTTCACAGGAAAACCAAGCCACAGACGAAGAAGCAAAAAGGGTTGCATATTCAAAAGACATAATGAGCTTTGATAAGCCCGATTTGAATGAAAGAATGGTGGTGATGATGATTGTAAATGAAAGCTTTAATCATTTATCGAAGACACAATTGATGGAAGTTCAAGGTGGAGCCCCACAGGATGAGAAATACCTGTGGACATGGAGGGGGTGTTCTTTATCCCCTTCCGAGGCACTGTGGCGACAGGAAAGCACTGGTAAACCAGAGATGCCTGTAGCCTTATTAAGGGTGGTGTTCGAACAGCTACACTACCCTGCGCATGTCACTAGGGAAAGCCTTGCAGCAACTATTGTGGAGGACTGGTTTATACCAAATGTATTAGAACCCGTTGCTTTTTATGTAGTAAATTGCATTGTATGTCAAAGGTTTACTGCTGGGCACACGCTGCAAACAGAGGAGCTTTACCTTGACTGAAGGTTGATTTCCAGCATTTACATATTGACTATGTTGGTATGCTGCAAGTTTGTAATGGTTATAGATATCTGATAGTGGTGGTGTGCCCCTTTTCTAGGTGAATCGAGGCTGGTCCATGCACACTTATCTACCTCATCATTCAGGTATGGATGGCCACCCATGGCCTCTGCCTGTATGACAAGCAAACCGAGCATCTGATTCTGGGCTCTCCAGATAATCTGAATAAACTTAACACAAACTATGCCCTTCTTTAATATTGATGGCAATAACATCCCAGTAGCCAAAGAAGTAAAAACCTTAGGTTTTTGTCACGCTCACCTGGTCTCCACGGGGGCGTAGCACGTGGCTGCACGAATGATGTCTGCACTGGTGTGGCACTGCGCAGATGATGATGCTTGCTGCGACTTCTCCCTTGTTATCACCCCCACGAGGCATTTGTCTGCAAGATCGGAATAAGATATTAGCTACTGAGTGGGGCTGGATTGAACCCACCTCCTCAACCACCTGATGCCCTACTCCTCTTTGATCTCACCTTAGAGTTTTGTAAGGGAGGCTCTCTGTCCTGCAATCTCTAGCAGGGGTGCAATAAACACAGTCCTTCCCTGGATCTAGTTACTTCACTGATCCGGTGAGCGGTTGCCGAGTCTTCGAGAGCTGGGTCAAACAGGTAAGTCTCTATGCCAATGGTTGCTTGGTATAGGTGTTTGAAGTCTTTATTCCCCAAGTCTTTTTTGATCTGTGTTTTGTCTTTTCTTTTGGACACGGTCTAGAGCGGATTTTTGAATAGAGGATCAACCCTTCCTAAGATGCTGAGCAGATTTCCTTCAGGCGAGTAGTAGCACAAGAGTGTGGCGCTGAATGTCTGAATAACTGTTTTCCCTCCGTGCGTGACTAACCTGCTGTTTCTTTTCCTTCTTTGCAGATGCGGCGCAGCCCGGAATGAAGAATGGAAGAACCGCTCCGAGGTGTTCCGGAAGAATGCTGACCCCGGGTGATTATTAGATACCGGAGCGGATACATTCCCTTCAGCAGGTGCGGCGGTCCAGGGAACAGCTAAAGGAGCAACCGATGGATGGAATGCTGCAGGTAAGGCCTTTGCTGCTGTACTGACTTCGGTTCTCTTGTCTTTCTTCTTCCAGGTACCGATGGATAGATTTCTGGACGGGCGTGGCTGTAGCAGTTCGAGGACAGGACAGACACGGTGAGCGTTACGCTGCAGGAGTTCAGAATAACGCGAAGAATGTTATGCCTGCAGGGTGTGGCTTAAATAGCCTTGCAAGTAGTTCCAGGTAAAGTAGTCCCTTTACCACACCCTGCCTTTCAGGTAAAGTAGTCCCTCAGCCACACCCTGGGTAAGCAGAAAGGTTCAGCCTCACTAGACTGAGTAAGTAGTCCCATGCAGTTTAACACATCTTATGAGACTGGCGCCAACGTCGTCATGACTGAGTCCAGGAGGTTCTGGGACACTCCCTTGGGGCTTGATAAGCCCTTATGGGAGTCAGTGACTGGGGTGGGTCCATCAGATCCAGGGGGTTTTCAGCACGAACCATGACAGCACTCCCCCCATTGCCCCCTTACGGTGGGTTCTCCCATTGGACCGGTTTGTTCGGGTGATTATGATGAAACCTCTTCAACAACCGTGGGGCATGAATGTGTTCGCTAGGTTCCCACGATCTTTCATGTGGTCCATATCCTTTCCAGTCTATTAGATAATATAGTTTTGAGTTGATGATTTTTGAGTCCAGGATATCCTTAACTTCGAATTCAGGTTCCCCGTCGACCATGATCGGTTTTGGTGGTTTCAGTACTCGGGTTCCCGGTTGCACTGGTTTCAAAAGTGAAACATGAAACACGGGACGAATCCTCATGTGTGAAGGTAAATCCAGTTTCACAGCTACCGCATTGATGATGGCTTTAATGGTGTATGGACCTACATATCTGGGAGTGAAGGTGCGGGTTCCTTTCATTGGTATGTGCTTTGACGCCAGCCAGACTTCATCTCCAACTTGATATTTTGGAGCTTCACTTCTATCCATATCTGCCGATTTCTTGTATCTTTCTTTAGCTTGTCTCAGATGGTCAGTTGCTTGTTCGAAGGCTTGAGTAATAGTTGTGTGCAAACTTCTTACTGCTGGCATTTCCAGAAGTTGAGGCGGGTCAAGATTAGAGGTTTGTGGATGCAACCCGTAAATGGTGTAGAAAGGACTCTGTCCAATGCTGGAGTGCAGGGAGTTGTTGTAGGCGTATTTGGTTATCCATAAAATGTCCTTCCAACTTTTTTCCGTTTGGTGTAACATACATCTGAGGTATTGTTCTAAAGTCTGGTAGGTCCTCTCAGTCTGACCATCAGTCTGGGGATGGTGACTGGTGGAAAGTCTTACATCGATTTGAGCTAATTCGCAGCACATTTTCCAGAAACGTGATACAAACTGACTGCCACGGTCTGAAATCAGGATGGAAGGGAATCCATGTATTCAGACTATTTGTTCTAAGAAGTCTTTTGCCAAGGTTGAAGCTGAGGGTAACCCCTTCAGTGGGATGAAATGGGCCATCTTGGAAAACAAGTCCACCACCACCAAAATTGTGTTGAACCCATTACAAGGAGGAAGGTCAGTTATAAAATCGAGTGACAAGGTGTAGGTGGAATATCCAGTGGTTGCAGTTGGCCTGGTGATTTCTTCTTTAGAGCCTTGTTTTGTGCGCAGACTCCACAGGATAGCACAAACTGTTTGATGATGCCATGTTGGCCACCAAAAGTGTCGCTTTATCTTGGCTTCGGTTTTAGCGATCCCAGGGTGACCTTCTACCAGTGATTTGTGGTAGTTTGAGATGACCTTTTCTTGAAGTTCCTTGCTGGGCAGATAGAGACGTCCCTGAAAGTATGGTAATTGTTTTGAGACTGAGTGGTGAGCACTTTTGGTAGGCCAATCCTTCAGAATGTTGGTATCCATGAGATGAGTGATTTCCTCGTGGATGTCATCTAAGGTTAGAGACGTTGTAATTCCTAATATTTTTTCTCCAGGAATGATTGGCACCGGGTCAGGAATGATGGACTCCTCATCTACCCCTATACGAGAGAAAGCATCCGCTTTACCATTTCGACAACTTGATTACAAAGTCGAATTCAGCAAAAAATAATGCCCATCGGAGTTTACGAGATGATTGAGCCTTTGCCACCTTTAGGTACTGTAGATTGCGGTGATCAGTGATTACTGTGATCGTATGCCCTGCTCCCAAGGGATAATGCTTCCAAGCCTTGAAGGCTGCCTTGATGGCCAAGAGTTCTTTATCCGTAATGGCATAATTCAGTTCTGGAGCCATGAATTTCAGTGACCAAAGGCCACAGGGTGTAGCTGACTGGATTCAGGATCCTTTTGTGAGAGGACCGCTCCCATTGCCAAGCTGAAAGCGTTGGTCTCAACCACGTAAGGTAAATCTGGATGAGGATGTTTCAGGATTGGAGCTGACATGAATTTCTGTTTTAAGTCCTGGAAGGCTTTCTCGGCTTCCTATGACCACTGAAAACATTTATTCTTTTGCAATAAAGAGGTAATAGGATGCACTAGCTGCGAAAAGCCTGGAATGAAACGACGATAGAAGTTTGCGAATCTGAGCATGCTCTGAACTCCTTTAATTGAGGTTGGAGAGGGCCAATTGAGGATGGCATCCACCTTCCATGAATCCATGCGTACACCTTGAGGGGTTAGGACAAATCCAAGGAACTCGACCTCCGTAACATGGAAGAAGCATTTTTCCAGTTTTGCAAATAGTCTTTGTTGTCAAAGTTTGTCCAGAACAGCACGGACGTGTTTCACATGTTCTTGTTCAGACGGGGAGTATACCAAAATGTCGTTGATGTATACTACGACACACACATCAATCAATTCTCGCAGGACGTCATTCATGAAATACTGGAACGCCACTGGGTCATTACAAAGGCCAAAGGGCATCACCTGGTATTCGAATAGCCTGTATTTGGTGCAGAAGGCAGTCTTCCATTCGTCCCCTTTCTTGATTCGTACCAGGTGGTATGCCCCACGGAGATCTAACTTGGTATAAATTCGGGCGTCTTTAACTTGACCCAAAAGTTCAGGAATTAGGGGCAAGGGGTAACGGTTTTTAACAGTGACCTGGTTCAATGCGCAGTAATCAATGCAAGTCTTAAGGTCTCGAAGAATAAGGATGAGGCTACCCGGGACTTGGACGGGCGGATAAAACCATTAGCCAGGTACTGGTCTAGATATTTCTTTAAATGCAGATTTTCAGGTTCAGTGAGTGCAAGGATTTGACCGCATGGAATCTGTGCGCCAGGTATGAGATCAATTTGACAGTCATACGATCTATGGGGAGGGAGTGTGTTGGCTTGATCCTTCTGGAAAACATCCTGATAATCTTGATATACCGGATGCAGCGGGTTAGTCAGACTTATGATCGTTGTCACTTCCTTGACCAAAGGTTCTTTTACTTGATAACAGGTACGAGCACATTCGCCTGAGAAGGTGAGCCTCTTAGCACGCCAGTCGATGCAAGGATTGTGTGATTCTAGCCATAGCATTTCCAGAATGATTTGAAATTGTGGAGCCTTGATTATATCGAACACAATGGCTTCCCGATGTCCGTCTTGGCACAAAAGTGTCATCTCTGTCATTGAGTGCGTTACAGGGCCCAAAGCGATTTCAGTCCCGTCGACAGTTGTGACTAAATCTGTTGTTGCCTTTTCACAGAGGGGAAGATTCATCCTTGTAGCCATTTCTTGATCCATATCATTTCCAAAGGCTCCGCTGTCGATATATGCTCTGACTGCATGCATTTGAGACAGCTGTTGGTGACTTATGAGGATCATTGGCAAGGCTAGGTGCGAGTTCTGGAAGTCCGTCTTTTCGCTCGACAAGCGGACCTCTATGCTTGTCGGGCGGGGTAGTTTTCCGACTCTGGCTCTGCTTCAACTTTGCCGGCAACCCCAACTGCTTTCTTGGGTGGTTTTATGGGGCAGTCTTGGAGGAAATGGCCGGCTGACCCACAATACAAACACAATTGTTGTTGTCTTCGCCGATCTCTTTCAGCCTTGGACAATGGCCCGTGCACCCCTCGAATCTGCATGGGTTTGGCCAGGTCGGTGGTCTTAGATGCATTTTCCTTTGGGTGCACAAATACCCGAGTGTCCATTCTAGCTCGGTCTGCCTTACAGTTCTGTAGTCTATGATCAAGCTGAACCACCAAGTCTATATATTCAGCACAGTCTCTGGGAGGGTTGACCACTTGAGCTAAAACATCCTTTAACTCCCCTCTCAAACCTTGGTAAAACAGCTTTGTTCTTTTGTTGTCTGGCCAGTCGGTTTCCACTACCAGCCTATTAAAGGTTGCGATGTAAGTTAACAGATCTTGATTGCCTTGACGCAGAGACAAGAGCTCATTATCCAATGCCTGGCCCTGGGAGTGGCAGGCAAAAAGCTTCTCCATGTTCAATTGGAAACTCTAGAAGTCCCGCAATATAGGATCGTTCTGATTGACTAGTGGTACTGACCAGTCCACCGCACTGCCACTTAGGTATGAAAGCACAAAGGCCACCTTAGATTGGTTGTTTGGAAAGGCTCCTGGTCTACATAGGAAATGTAGTCGGCACTGATTTATAAAGACTGCATACCCTTTTGGGTCTCCTGCAAAGCGTTCTGGAGGTACCAAAGGTACGGCCCCTGGAAGGGCCACTTGAACTGGATTGCTTGGGGTTGTTGGAACCGTTGACCCCAATCCTGGTAACAGCGTTTGCCCAGCCTGTGACTGAAGCAGTTGCCTAGTGAGGTCATCAGTACGGTCCTTGGCCACGATCAGTTCTCTCCACAAGGCATTGGTTTCCTGCCGAGCTGAATGTACCTCGGCCCTGAGTTCCCCCAAAAGCTGGGCTATCTGATCAGTCTCAGAGGTTTCCATGATGCCCAGGTACAGATTTTTGTATAAGGCTTTGCGTTCTGTCACGCTCACCTAGTCTCCACAGGGGCGTAGCATGTGGCTGCAGGAATGATGTCTGCACTGGCGTGGCACTGCGCAGATGATGATGCTTGGTGTGGCTTCTCCCTTGTTATCACCCCCATGAGGCGTTTGTCTGCAAGATCGGAATAAGATATTAGCTATTGAGTGGGGCTGGATTTAACCCACCTCCACGACCACCTGATGCCCTACTCCTCTTTGATCTCACCTTAGAGTTTTGTAAGGTAGGCTCTTCGTCCTGCAATCTCTAGCAGGGGCGCAATAAACACAGTCTTTCCCTGGATCTAGTTACTTCACTGATCCAGTGAGTGGTTGCCGAGTCTTGGAGAGCTGGGTCAAACAGGCAAGTCTCTATGCCAATGGTTGCTTGGTATAGGTGTTTGAAGTCTTTATTCCCCACGTTTGTTTTGATCTGTGTTTTGTCTTTTCTTTCAGGCGCGGTCTCGAGCAGATTTCTGAATGGCGGATCGACTCTTCCTAAGATGCTGAGCAGTTTTCCTTCAGGCAGGTAGTAGCGCAAGAGTGTGGCGCTAAATGTCTGAATAACTGTTTTCCCTCCCGTGCGCAACTAACCTGCTGTTTCTTTTTCTTCTTTGCAGATGCAGCGCCGCTCCGGAATGAAGAATGGAAGAACTGCCCCGAGGTGTTCCGGAAGAATGCTTACCCCGGGTGAGTATTAGATGCCGGAGTGGATACCTTCCCTTCAGGAGGTGCAGCGGTCCGGGGAACGGCTAAAGGAGCAACCGATGGATGGAATGCTGCAGTTAAGGCCTTTGCTGCTGTACTGACTTCAGTTCTCTTGCCTTTCTTCTTCCAGGTACTGATGGATGGATTTCTGGACGGGTGTGGCTGCAGCAGTTCGAGGACAGGATAGACACGGTGAGCGATACGCTGCAGGAGTGCAGAATAACGCGAAGCGTGTTCTGCCTTCAGGATGTGGCTTAAATAGCCTTGCAAGTAGTTCCAGGTAAAGTAGTCCCTTTACCACACCCTGCCTTTCAGGTAAAGTAGCCCCTCAGCCACACCCTGGGTAAGCAGAAAGGTTCAGCCTCACTAGACTGAGTAAGTAGTCCCATGCAGTTTAACCCATTTTATGAGCCTGGCGCCAACGGCGTCAGGACTTAGTCCAGGAGGTTCTGGGACACTCCTTTGGGGCTTGATAAGCCCTTATGGGAGTCAGTGACTGGGGTGGGCCCATCAGATCCCGGGGATTCTGAGCATGAACCATGACAATTTTTATCTAGATTCCACACTGAACCTACACTAACAAGTCAATGCCTCGGCCACTGCTTATACCGGTAAACTGACAAGGTCCTGCAAACAGTTACGATCTAATGAGAGCTGGTTTACCTTAGCCAGAGCCCACATCTTGTCTAAATTGGATTATTGTAACAGACTCTACTTGGGCGCAAGTAAGTATGTTGTCATCAAACTACAATTCATGCAAAATAATGCGCTCAGGACTGCTTTGTGTATGTCAAGGAGAGAACACATCTCGGCAACAAGAAGACAACATAAATGGCTGTCTATCAAGGATAAGATTCAGCTTAAAACTATGTCTCTCATGTATAAGTCCCTGAATCATGCTGCCCCACCCTACCTAACAGTGACATTTTCACTCAGATCTTCAGCACATGTCACTAGGTTGACAAATACCTCCTGCCTGGTAGTCCCTAGGTACAAACTAAAAAAGTCAGGAGGGAGCATTTTTTCAGTTATGGCGGCCCAGCTCTAGAACACACCTTCCCTCAAGATGACCCAGTCCTTCTCTAACTTCAAGAGAAAATCTATTACATGGCTATCTGAGAAGGACCAACGTCGTGAATAGGATATACTTCTTTCACTGTACTAGCTATCACTGCTCCTATGACCTTTTCTGCCTGTATTCTAATGTCCTAATCTTGTTTTAATGTACTTTGTGTAATTTTGTGTTCATGCATAATTGTAATCACTTGTGACTGGCCTAATATGCTCAGATACCTCCGGGTCCGGTGCGCTATAGAAATAAATAAAAAAACAAAAAAACACACCCAGACGCCACTTGCGCTGGAAAGTGTTTAGTTCAAGAAGTATTTCCTAGATGGGGAATATGTGAGGTGTTGAGATCAGATATTGGCCCACATTTGTAAACTAAGTGTTTGAGCAAATTAGCTTATTACTCAGTATAGAGCATAGGTTTTCCTCTGCTTATCACCCACAAGCAAACAGGATATGTGTGAACCCAACGGTCTGCTCAAGGAAAGCATAGCCAGGCTGAAGCTAACATTGAAAAAAGTATGGCTGCATTGACTGCCTCTTGCATTATATGCACTGAGGAATCAACCAGGCTCTGACCATAACCTCATAACCTCATGCCCCATGAAATAGTAATGGGGAGGTGAATTAGAACGCCTCTTACTCCTCCATCGAGGATTAGAAGTGATGCCCAGACAACAGCAGAATTGTTAGGAGATGAGCTACATGCCAACTTAACATGTATGACTACAAGTGTCTCTGTCATTTCAGACCAAGTCAAGCAGACAGGTGCCGGTCTCAGAACACAGATGAAGACCATACAGCAACCAGACCAAAGGAACTATTATTCCCAAAACTATTTCCCGGAGATCAAATTTTGATCAGGATCTTTACCCGCAAATGGCAACAGCCCAGATGTAACTGTCCTTTCATAGTAGAGGGCGTAACTCCTCCAGCAGTGAAGGTCCTAGGGAGACGCGCTTGGTTGAACCTGGGAGACGCGAAAATCTGCACTGGAGAGTCCACCGCACCCCACCCCTTTCGGAAGCAAGCCACAGAGAAGAAGTTCAGCATATGCAGACTAGATCAATGACGAGGAAGAAGGACGCAGAGACTGTCCAGTAGACAAATAAGAAGTACATTGGACTGTGGTTCGTTCGAGTCACTCTTTGTGGCTGCTAAGCAAGGAGTGAAAAAGCTATTGTTCTTGAACCATAGGAGTAAGCTAAACATTAGACTGTGAGGCATTGAGATCCGGAAGAAGAGAAAATGCCAAACATTGAATTTCTTTTCGATGACTGGAAGAGGGAGCAGTTCCCTGATTCCTTTCTCACCAAGGTTCTCTTTGGAGGCACCCATGGTGGTGTCTATTGGCAACATTAATATAATCATTTTTGCTGTTTGACTCTTCATTGTTCCTGCATATCCTGCACTAAATCGACCTGCAATAAATTGGCTGATAAATAAAATCAGCAAGCAGATTCATTCAGTGCCTGACACATCTCTTTGAACACATGGATGGGGTCTATCGGGTGATGACATTCACAATTTACTGGCCTTGGTCTTTTACTATTTGCTGGAAGCTCATTCTCATTTGGTTTGGCGAAAAGATGACTCTTTCATATTCATTCGGGAATCCTATCAATCGTCCTGCAATCAGCCAGCTGCTTGTGGAGCAGATCCAACAGTTGCCAGAATATTTCATGAGATTGCCTGATTAAAATTGTTTTTTCCTTCCTTAAAAGTAATCCCAGGCAATATGGGCAACATTGATATTAATAATAATGTAGCAGACAGCGAGAGAGCACCACGACGTGCAAGCAGCTATTACTGTATTAAATGGACATACTGGTATATAATATATACATGCATCATGTTCATTGTCATTCTTCTCTCTGTCACGATACGCACTATTATGTAGATCCAAAGAGGGCAGTAGTCCCAGTGTATAACCAGTAGCACATATAAAGACACCGATTTCACTGACAAATGTCCATATGATTCCCCCAGTGAGAAGGAATTATGCTGATATACTTCATGAGATGATTATAAAAGCTCATGAGGCAAGAAAAAGACCTAAGAGAAGTACAAGGGAGGATGATCATGATTTAAATGATTATCTAGACAGCACAGCACATTTGGGGAACAACATGTGGTATCAACACATTAAAGAGGTAGGAAGGAGAACCTCAGAGGAGGAATGCTATATGTGCACTCCTGGCTTATAGAATGGGGGAGTCTAAGATATTCATAGCCATTGAAATAGACATTCAGACAGCACACTGTCTATCTCACATTACACTCTGCCGAGCAAGAGGTCAGTTCATGGGCTGAACAGTCTCTTTCATATGAGCGACAGAATGGACAGATCCAGATGAAGATGATTATGTTCAAGACACAAAGATAAGAGCAAGACCCCACACCAGAAATCATGTGATACAATACGAACAGCCTGGAGTGAAAGGGGCTGGAATCAGATGGGAAGTGAAATGAAGGCTTGAGAGCCCAGGAAAATCTGCAGAAGAAATTTGAAAATGGAAGAACAGAGGCCTAATGCAGATTTGGGGATCACTACTTTCTCCAGATGGATGGGAGGAAGGAGTGGTTATCTGCAGAGCATGGGTAGTAATTGTCTGCTACAAACCAACCATTGACATTGTGGAAAATGGATGCAAACCTTGATAGCTGAGACTTGCTAAACTACTGACATGGATCAAAGATAAAGGAGGGCCCCTACAGATAGTGCCTCTGGATAGTGCAAATCTGTGTTTCAGAAATAATGGCACAAGAAAAGTTGGAGAGAATCAGAATTGTGGTTGAATCAATGACGTGCCAGCAGTGAAGGACGGGACAGCAGTGATAATGGATCACTACTGGGCTTGTGGATTCAGAGTTTATATGAAGCTGCCCAGAGATTGGGGAGGACTATGTTCTATATTGAACACCAATGTTTCAGCTTTGGTGATTCCTAAAAGTAACCTGAACGTTGGTGAATTTCCCAAAGCAGACGCTCACCTGAGAAGGAAGATATCTGCTGAGCTGATAAATCAAATTAAATGAAAAGAGAGAACTCTTTCTCAGCCAAGTCAATAGCAGCCTTTGATTCCATCCCGTATGAACACAGATTGTTTTGTAAGACTTCATCAATATTCACGATAATCTTCATGCCTAGGATCCAGACGGATGCAAACACCAAGTGGTTACAGATAACCAGATGGGAATTGTTGCAGATGATCAACACGACCCTAAAGGGATTCAATGCTATCAAGGAGGAGCTGAGAGCCATACAACTGATGACTCTTCAAAACATATGTCCTGGAAATGATTACAGCCATGGATAGAGGTGTTTGTGCCAACATTGGAGAATCATGTTGCACATTCATATCTTCTCATGATGACGAAAATGGCACCTTTACAGAGGCCATAACAATGCTGATGAAGTTATACGTCCAGATGATAGACAAAGTGGAAGACATTGCTGATGAAAGTTGGTTTGGATCAATATTCTCATGTGTTCCACAATGGATGGCATATATGTTCAAGTTCCTTGGAGCCCTGATAGTGATGGTATTGCTGGGATTGTGTGTGATCAGGATAATAATCTCACAATGCAAGAAGACTGCTAAGAAAGTATGTCATGATTGATGTTGAATCAGGATGGAAGACTAAAGAGCTGACAGATGAAGAAATAAGAGACTATGTGAAGGCCAGCATCCATGCACCTGAAGGAATGAAGTTCCTGTACCCAAAGAACCACAAGAAGTATGTGGGGAAATGGATCTACTGCAGTCCAAGTGGACAATGCATGCTTATGTCCTAGAATAAGGATGAGCATGTGAAGTCAGCAGGATGCCTGAAAGTCCCAAAGAAGCATTTCTTCAGCCAAGTATGTCTAGATGTGAAGGTTGATGAGAGAGTGGTCAATGAATCGCCTAGAGGCGAGTGTAGAGGTCGAGCCAAGTAACCCCACTCAAAGCTCCTCCCCCATGATGCCTATATGTTGGGAGCCAGAATGCATTACCAGTGAAAATACCTATACCCTAAGTAATCTTGGAAGTAAGGTTCCCATTGAGGAAGTCATACATGCATTCATGACAATATGATGGATATTTTAATGAAATCCCAGAGGAAGTATGAAAACTCAGCAAAATAGAAGATTGGTGACATCCTGAAAAGCAGAGCCGACACACCTAGGGAAGAAGTAAGAAGCTGAAGACCCTAGACATTTTATAGGCTCTATAGAGGAGGTGTCAAAGATGAGCAGCATTATGGGTCGAGATGAAGAGGCTCATGCTACAGAAATAATGAAGAAGATATCAAGTCATTTTACAATTGTACAGATGCAGTATCGCAAGTAGACAAAGTATTCTTAAAGGCTGGCTATGTAGTGAATAGATTGCGACGACGCGCCAACGTATATGCATAGGAATGTATGGACTATGAATGATTCCACAACACATTTTAGCAGAGCTGGATCCCATGAGCAGAAAGGCTTTTTAGTGTGTCACACTTGGAAAGCAATTGAATTACAAAGGTGGATCGAAGAAAGGCTTGGATGGCCCAGCACCAGGAAGTCAAAGCCACCGTGAGCCTGAATGTTCGTGCAGTGGTTACAGAACGTGTGAAAAGAACAAAACTCCTGAGGAGCGAGAACATTGAAGACGTCAGAGGTTCATCATTTATTAGTATTGTAAATGCAGAAGAACTCCAAAACATGGTCTGCAGTCACATGGTCGGATAGAAAATATACACTGGGACAAGCTATATTGAAACCAAGAGACAGAGTACGCCTCTACTCCCTCTTATTCTCAAGCACAGAGAACATTTCCAAGGCCAAGTTCAAAGCCTTAATTGACTGGCAGAAGGCTAGAGTGATGATAGATGGCAGGCTAATTGGTGGGGGGCTATGGTCATGACCAGCCCAACAGCACCTGGATGCCAGCCTGCATGCTGCTTACGTGTGTGGAATATTACAGAGGGGTATGAGTGTGCCAACCAGTTATAGAGGGCCACGTACTAGAAGAGCCCTATAGTTTGTATAACCAATGGGGCGTTGTGTATTTGATGACATTTGTAGAAACCTGCACTAGAGGAGGGCTTAGTTGCCCCATCTGATGTTAGCGACCCAATCACCTTCCCTGACAAGTCTGGAACATATACCTACATGTTCCCTTTAAACCTATCACTTTCCCAAGTAGGTTTTTGTAGTTTTCCACATAGGTTGACATCAATGATGACACGTTTTTAGTATATCAGCTACATTTTTTATGAAATGCTTTAAGTGAGAAGATCGAGCGAGTTTGTTGATGTTTGCTGTAACTCTGTTTTAGATCATTGATATTAAAACAGACATATTTTGCCAACTTCCTGAGTCAGTTTGATTATTGATGTTTGAGAATATTCTGCATCCCCATCTATCTCAACGTATTGTTACCTCGTCTCAAAGGGCCTATGTTGGACACACGAGTTCAGTAGGCATTCCTATGAACCAGGATCGCCACACCTTTCCCTTTAGGCCCCCCCGATGTGAAGTATTGTAACTGGAAGGACCTATGTGTCCTGCACCTTTTGTCAGCTGGGAGCAGGTGTGTCTCTTGTAGGAATGCAATACCTGTACCTATCTCAAGTAGTCTACGGATAATCGATATCCTTTTGCGGGGAGAATTCAGACCTTACACATTCAGGGTTATGGACTGCAAGCCAGCCATGGTGTAAGACTGCCTGTGTGCTGTTCCACCCTTTGTTATTGCTGGATAACTGTCCTCTGAGGTGCCTGGCTCCCCACCTTCCATGTCTAGGAAAGAGTTTCTTGAAATAAGTTGCTAAATGTTGAGAAATGTAAAAAAGTGTAAACTCATAATGGTCCCAAAACAGTATAAATCTCTCAACTTGCTGTCATAACTATATCTCTGTTACAATTCTAACCATTGATATCAATTCTGGGGGGAGGATCCAGATTCCTCTTTCACCCCATTCCCTGCCCCGCTCCTGACCCAAAGAATCTTGTCCACCCTTCACATTGTATACTTTCTACCCCCTCCCCTCCCCTATTTGGTCTGTATCCCTCCCTCTGTTCACTCTGGCTTCCATATACAATGTATCTTGATCACAGTACCCCTCCCCCGTGTCCGCTCATATTTCTCGGCTCGCCCCCATGCAATGCCTCTCCGACCCTCCCCACTGTGGCTTTCACTTCTGAGTGGCATTTTAGGGGTTCCCTCCCCAATTAACTCCTATTCACTCTGTTATTTCTCACATCAGGAATCATCCACATCTGCTGGGTGGGAGCTCTCCAGTTCATGTTGGCTTCTTGGCCCACTCTCCCCCCTCAGCTTTCTCACCCGTGGCTTTCTCCTCTCCTTCCTATTCGTTTGTCCTGTTCTACATCTGTGAGGTCTAGCAGATCTCTCGCTTCTTCCTCATTCGCGATAGAGTACTGCCGACCTTCATACTCAACCATCAGTCTAAACGGGAAGGCCCATCTGGATTTTATGTCCTTATGTCTAAGCCGGGGCGGGACTACTCTAAAGCTCCTTCGTTTTGCCAGTATCGTCTGGGTTAGGTCCTGATACAGGAGAAGTGGGGCATCTTGAAACGCAATTTTCTTAGCAGTCCTCATCGCTTTCATTATTTCTGCTTTGGTTTTGAAAATCTGGACCATAGTCAAGATGTCCGGGATTAAGGCGTTTTCTTTCTGAAAAGATGAATACACTGTGAGTATGGTCTAGAGGCATCTCTGTTGTTTCAGGAAGGTGTAATATGTGACAGAAAAGGTCTTCTATATATTTCTGTAGGTCGAAACCTGGATTGCGTCGGAACCCCTCATACTCTAATATTGTTTCTGAGTGACTTGTTCCTGAGGTCCTCTTGTTTCATGAGTAGGGCTTCAACCTGTTCCTCCAAGGTTTGGATCCTTTTACCCATTTCTGCCTGTTCAAAGTTTTGTTTGCAGCATTTGTCTTCTCGCTCATCCAGTTTTTTCTCAGTGGCAATTACGTGGTTGTTGAGTTCCGCAATAGACTTGGGCCAATAGTGTTAAATCGGGCAGACAGATGTCAAGAGTGTGGGAAATACAGCATGGAACTTGCCAGGGGTGCCCGTTATCGCCCACGTTATATTTACTGGCCCTGGAGCTGCTGGTAGCGTACTTGCGCCAGGAATACTTGAATGCGGGCATCCTGATTGGGGGCTCCCAACACTTAGGGGGTAATTCATAGAATTCAGCGCAAAAGTGGCGCACGCGGCTGGCGCACAGTGTGCGCGTGCAGCAGTCTGCGCCAGCGGTGTGCGCCAAAATCCATTTCCGCGCACAGCGTATTCATGGATTTAAACATCCATAACAGGCCGTGGCACAGCGACCCTGCAGCAGTGCCAGTTACGCCCCCAACCCCTCCCTGTGCGCCATGAACAGTGCACAAATCCCGTACATGGCGCACAGGCTAGTGGACCAGCATACAGCCCCCCAACCATGAAAACATCTGTAAAACTCCCCACGCACCCCTCCGGATACACATACCTCGCTGCACGGGGAGAATAACATGCGATAGGCCCTGTGCGAGCAGGGTAAGTGTATTTTGGGGGTGCGCGGGGAGAATCACGTGCGATTGGCCCTGTGCGAGCGGGGTACGTGTATTTCGGGGGTGTGCGGGGAGAATCACACGCGATTGGCCCTGTGCGAGAGGGGTATGTGTATTTCAGGGTTGCGCAAGAATTTTTACACGCGATTGGCCCTGTGAGAGCGGTGTACGTGTATTTCAGGGGTGCGTGGGAATTTTCACACGCGATTGGCCCTGTGCAAGCAGGGTATGTGTATTACGGCGGGTGCGCGGAAGTTTTACACGCGATTGGCCTTGTGCGAGTGGGGTACGTGTATTACGGGGGTGAGCAGGGAGAATCACATGCGATTGGCCCTGTGCGAGTGGGGTATGTGCATTTCGGGGGTGCGTAGGAAGTTTTACATGCGATTGGCCCTGTGCGAGTGGGGTATGTGTATTACTGGGGTTCGTGGGGAGTTACACACGCGATAGGCCCTGTGCGAGCGGGGTACGTGTATTACTGGGGTACACGGGGAGTTTCACATGCGATAGGCCCTGTGCGAGCAGGGTATGTGTATTACTGGGGTTCGCAGGGAGTATCACACGCGATAGGCCCTGTGCGAGCAGGGTACGTGTATTACTGGGGTTCGCGGGGAGTCTCACACGCGATAGGCCCTGTGCGAGCAGGGTACATGTATGACTGGGGTTTGCGGGTAGTTACACACGCGATAGGCCCTGGGCGAGCGGGCTACTTGTATGACTGGGGTTTGCAGGGAGTTTCACACGCGATAGGCCCTGTGCGAGCAGGGTACGTGTATTACTGGGTTGCCCCAACGGGAATTTGCAGTGTGTGTCCTCCCAGGTGAGCCCTCACCACCCTCCCCAGGGCCTGGAGGCAGCCCACACCACAGGGGACTACCCTACACCCCTGGCCATGCCCTGCAGGCAGCCCATCCACCCTGGCCATGACCCCCAGCCAGCCCACATGTCAACATGCAGAAGTGAGCACCGACTCATGTCACCTGCACCCCCCCACCCAGCAGTGATGGGCACCTGCCAGAAGGCCCCGACTCATGTCCCCCTACACCCCCCAGCAGTGATGGCCCCATGCACCCCCCCACCCAGCAGTGATGGGCACCTGCCAGCAGGCCCCGACTCATGTCCCCCTGCACCCCACCCCAGCAGTGACGGGCACCTGCCAGCAGGCCCGACTCATGTCCCACCCCAAAATGTCATAAAGATGCATGGCCCTCATGTCCACCAAAATCCCACAGCACGCCACCCCAGTCTTGAGATGCAATGAATTTCCCAATCCACCCCACACTGACATGCCTAGCTCATGACACAAACCAAAACTCAACTATGTACATCAACACATGTCCGTCACACACACACACTGGTTGCCATTGATTGCGTAAACCCACATTTTGACATGCATGAACCCAATGAGCGAATACCCCACATGGAAGTAAAATATGAAAATGTATTATGAACAAAAATAATGTAATAAAAAGAAAGCATAAAAATGGTCAAACATGAAATGAAATGCATGTCCAAAACATACTAAAATGAAATGTAGAACCAATCCAAAGAAATCCAAAAGAATATTCATCCAAACTCTCAGTCCACCAAAGCAAATCCAAAGGAAACGTAAAATGCAAAATCCATTGATCCATGGTGAAAAAAAATAGTAAGTTCCCACAAATCCAATGTTCAATTATGTACAATGAATGGTCAAAGGGTCCATGAGCCCAACAAAAGAAATGAAACCCATCAAACAAACTACCTAAGAAATAACTATATAAAAAAGTGTGGGGCATAGTCCCATCACCCCAAAATAAAAGCAAAACAAAAATGAAACCTAACACTAAAAACTATATACAATGGTGGTGGGCTAGTCCAACGGCTCACTTTCCGATTTCCCGGGCCAGGGCATCATCGAACTCTTGCTCTATGTCCTAGAGGAAGTCCTCTTCCATGGCCCGAGGGTTCGCAGGGACGATGCCATGTTCAACTCCAACTCCCTGCAAATTGCCTCAAGGCACTCGGCCCGCCTCAGTTCCCTCCGCATGGGGTTCTCCGCCCTGACCATTGTGAGCGGTGCCTCTTCCGCCTGCCGCCGCTCCGCATCTATGGCCTGGCCCAACCGCTGCCACACGGAAGACACTCCCAATCCTGGGTCCTCCTGCCCTGTGGCCGATGCCTGCCCCTCGGATGTTGATGGCCGTGAGCCATCATCGCTCCCACCTTATTGCTGCTGTGCCTGTGCCCTGGCTCTTGCTGCCTGCACGTCCTCCTCCGGCTGGGGTGCAGTTGTTGTGGTGTCCACCCCTGCTGGACATCCGACTCCCGACTGTGGCAGGGATGTGTCCTCCGCCAGCCTGGCTGCTGGGTCAGAGGCAGCTCCACAGGGTACCCAGGTGATACATGGGTGGGAAGATGGCATGGAGGACGACTGGCGCATAGGGGGTTCAGGTGAGGAGGGGGTCGGAAGAAGGTCGAGCCTACGGAGGAATCGAGCCCTGGTGACTCATCCCAGTAGGTCAACGCAGTCAATGAGGCATCCGAGATGACGTGCAGTGTCTTCACGAAAACACTGCAGGTCACCTCGCATGCCCCGTTGACGCAACGCCATCCCAGCCAGGACAGGCTCAACCCGGTCCTGGATTGCCACGTCCGCAGGGAGAGGAAGGCCAGTTGTTGTGCGCTCATCCCCTCCCTGAAAACGGGTCTGGACGTAGGCATCCCTGCTGGTGCAGGATGATGCAGTCACAGGATCGGGGACAGGATTACACACAGGCACCTCCACGGCGGCCTGTGCTGCCTCCTGTCCCTGCCCCTGCACTGCACCACTAGCACCAGTGGAATCCCCACCTCCAGACCCGTGTGTGTCCCTTCCATGGCCTCCTCCTCCACCAAACCCCCCACCAACCTGGATGACTCCATGCCATCTTCCTCCGTCGGACCCTGTGGGGTCTAAGCTACCCCTTCTGCTGCCGAGGAGTCCACCTCCGCCTCTTGGACCTACCCTCGGCAGCAGCGGCCTGGGACGCGGCACCAGACTCCTCACTCCTCGACGAGATGACAACGTGGGAGGGGAGCCGGGCCTTGCGTCTCCGGCTGGTGGTGTGCGATCCCTGCCGCTTTGCTCCACAGCACCCTCTCCGCCCTCTTCATCAGTTGACGCTGCAGACAGTGAGAGATAGAAGAAAGGCATCAGGGCACTGTACAATGGACTGATACACACATGACACTTGTACATGAGTGGCAGTGTAAGACTACAGACATGGCATCACACTCCCAACACACATGTCATTTCAACTCACACACATGAGCAAATCAACAGGAATATTGCACCAGGCAGCACCATCCATACACAAACAACAGCACGAGCAGCCGAAGGTGAGCCTGACGTCACATGAAACATGGGGAGTGCACAACACATGCACACACGCCACCAGACTTACATGCATGTGTACATCTTCACCAACTGTCGCAGTGATGAGATTGCCATCCATGTCACATCTCGCATTCAGCCTTCTACATGTCAGTGTCACATGCATCCATGTTGCATCACAGTTGCACACTTGTCAAATACACCCATATGCACATGTGCATAGTGCAGATACATGCAGCATGAACCAGCATCCATGTGTGACACCACAACCATGCCACAGTACATACTCATAATTCATTACATGTGTGCACCCACACATGCATTTGCACAGCATGCTTACCAACACATAGACCATCGATGTGTCTCACACTTGAGAGGAATCACATCTGGCAGGTCACGTCCCTGTACATACGCAGCCATACATGTCCCTACAAAGACATATGTGCAACCTACACACTACTGGCACACCACAACACGCACAGCGTCCAATCAGTATGCATGTACACTTACAGCTCGACTCCAGACAGGCTGCCTCTCAAGGACCTGGACGTGGAGCGCTGGGCATATGCGCTCCAGGACCCTCATTTGATTGTCATTCAGGTGGACCCGGCACCCCTTGGCTTCCGCTGCCTTCAAGAGGCGCCGGGCCTTGTTGAGGGTCCTGGACCTGAAGTCCTCCCTGCGCTTCCGGACATGTTTGATCTCGCGGACTGCCACCCCATCCTCGTTGATGGCAGTCGCAATGTCCATCCAGATCCTCTTCCCTCCTCTTCCCTCCTCTTCCTCTTCATTGTCGGCGTGCAAACTTCCAAAGAGGGCATCATACTGCCCCAGGACTTGCTCCACCAGGACACCAACCTCCCTAGCACTGAAGCTGGTGGCCTTCTGCCTCTCTGGCTGGGGGTTGCCAGTGGTGCCAGATGGTGTTGTGTCCGACATGGCAACCACAAAGGCAGGTGTGGGTGGGCAACTGGGTCCTGGGGCTGGGCTGTGGAGCGATGGTATTCCAGTCGAGAGTCTTCTGTTCCAGCAGGGGTGGTCACAGCAACTGCACCCCTGCAGATGGCTGACGTGCAGGCAGCAAATAGCAGGGCACGTGGGCAGCAGGCAGGCAGCAGCAGATGTCAGGTGGGAGCGTGCTCGGGGCTCTGGGGGGCAGGAAAATGGCCTTCTGGACAGGAGCGTGGTCTTCCGTGTGTTGTTGCGTGGCCAGCTTGATACGGAGTGATTTGGCACGTGAAAAAATTGCACGTCAGCGTGAAATCCGAGGAAAGACCCTTAGCGCATAAGCGCGTCTGCGACGTTAAGCGCGTGGGCGTTTCCCTCGTGACGTGTGCATAGTGATTCAGCACGTGAAAAAACTGCACGTCCGCGTGTTAATGCGTGTAATCCGAGGAAAGGGCCTACGCGCGTAAGCGCGTCTGTGACGTTACGCGCGCAGGCATTTCCCTCGTGACGTGTGCATAGTGATTCAGCACGTGAAAATACTGCACGTTGGCATGTTAATGCGTGTAATCCGAGGAAAGGGCCTACGCACGTAAGTGACACGATGCGCGCAAGCGTTTCCCTGAGCACGGGTTAAAGGTGAGCGGGGCCAGCAGTTCGCTGTATGTGCCTTTCTTGGAGACCGACATGTGTGTTGCTACTTCGTGTTTTTTCGCGCGCCATCACAACTTCATTGCGTATCCGGATCAAGGACGTATCTCTTCTTTTGGCGGGGGTATTGGCTACGTGTGTTTTTCATCATGGCACTAGTCTGACGGTGAGTCGCGCACGCTATTTTTCCCACTGCGGGTGCCCCTGTGTATCGTGTACCCGTTTTCGAGGTTATAGTAGCCTGCGTGTCCCACGCACGTGATGCATGAAGTTGACCTTGCACTGCCTTCACATTTTCTGATACACATCATGAAGTACTTGTACATGTAGATAGTGAGTAACGTACAAATTTGCTGCACTGCATCGACCCACTTCTGAGCGATATAACACCCTTCTACATGCCTAATCACAGAACCAATGTCAAGTTGACCCAGCATGCATGGCAGGTTCTCTTTTGTGTGTGACATGTCTGCTTGTTGTGTTTGGTGACTATGTGATGTTTATGTGTGTGTGTGTTGTGTGCTTCTAACATGTGTAGTGACCTTTTTTCTCTCTACTTTTCAGATGATGACGCAATGGAGCCAGAGGATGGTGTTGTCATTCCAGACACAGGGTTATCACTACAGCAACCCGGCACAAGTGGGGGTCGTGGGGTGGTAGGCCATGAAAACCCACATGTGCTACAGACCATCTTGTCTTTGGCTGGCAAAGAGTCCAGCCCTGATGACCACTATGACGTCCATGTCGAGTTGGATGTGCATCAGGTCCACATGTCAGGGGTGAGTGATTCTGACGTGGGCACTCCTCTGTCCGTGACACCTGCACTGAGGGTCCAGACAGTGTTGGAACCTCCGCCTGTGGTGGATCGGGATGCAGGATCACCCTCCACACCAGTCGCTGATGTGCCTGGGCCATCACATCGACGGGGGCATGTAGTCGTGCAGCCGCGGGCGGTGCCTACACAACGAGGACACCCGGTCCTTGGGTCCCGCAGGTGTCAAGCCCAGCAACGCGGTGGCCGCGCGCAACCGCAGTATACTGAGTGGGAGCAAAACAAGACTGCCAATTCTGAACGCCAGGGGGCAGCAATGGAGAGCATCGCTGTGAGCATGGAGTGTGTGGCCCAATCCGTGCTCCCCTTGCTAGGCAGGTGCTTCTCCAGCAACGGGCGGCACGGTCCACGGCCCGCTCGCTCAGGCTGGGCATGGCGGCCTCAGACAGGGCATGCCAGGCTGAAATGTTGTCTCTGCGTGAAGCAATTGCTGCTCACGCATAGGCACACATGGAGGCCCTTAGGGCTGAGTATGAGTCCCTCAGATCCACTCTGGGTGTCCTCTTGAAGTCCAAGAGGGCGCGGTCAGAGGAGAGGTCTGAGCAACTTGAGCGTACCATCTCGGCTGAGCTACGTGCTTGCCGGGAGGTGCATCAGTTGTCCAGCCAGG
This sequence comes from Ambystoma mexicanum, assembly GCF_040938575.1. Classification (NCBI taxonomy): domain Eukaryota; kingdom Metazoa; phylum Chordata; class Amphibia; order Caudata; family Ambystomatidae; genus Ambystoma; species Ambystoma mexicanum. Next base: position 1,525,442,345 of record NC_090935.1, read on the forward strand.
CCTTGCAGGAAGAACTCCGTGTTACACGTGTTACTTTGCAAGAGGAAGCATGCGTATCACGGGAGGTTCTGCATGCAGACCTACGTGTCATCGCCACACAGAACCAGGCTCACCCGTCTGGCAGACTTGCTGCCGACGAGTGGCAAACTACAGCTAGGCGTGGTCAGGCTCCTGTGCCACGTCCTCCTTTTCAGGAAGAGCCAGACTCGGACGACAAGGTATCTCCCACATAGGTCGGGCTGTGCAGGCATTGAGCCCATGGAGGTTTTTTTTTCCTCAACATCATCACATGTGGGTGTTGAGCAGCACCCTGTACCTCCCCCCTCCTGGGTGCCCCCCCCAGGTCGTATATGGCCATTTTTGATTTTTCTTTTAATTTAGTTAGTTAACTTTCAATTTGATAGTTAGTTTAATTAGGTAATGTAGGTTTTTCATAGTTAGTCTAATTAGTTAATATAAAATAAAATTGCTTGTCTATTGTGCTTTCATGTGACAGTGTGGTGCTTTGTGGCTTTTGAAAGCATCCACTGTCTGTTCCAGCTGGTCCCTTCAAGCTTGTCTCGTGTATGTGTTTGCAGCTTCGGGTCCTGACTCACATATGCCACTCCTGCTTCCCTTATCCATGGGCTCGCAAGGATGGTTCGGTGTTACAGCCTATTACACAAGGGCTTTGGACTGTCATATCTGTGGCATGTCTGCTGCTGTACTACTTGTGTTGACACCCCTAGTGGGGATGATAGGGGTGATATTGACCACAGTTCTTCCTTTGCTAGATGGGTGGTTTCATGATTCATGTGTGCATTAATTGCTATACATTGTGTAGTATGTTTCTTATCTTTGCTGTACATGTGCTTGATGCAATTCATGCTGTAGACAGTGGCTAACACACTTTGCCTGTGAAAGTCGCACTGATGGAGTGATTTCAGATGTACGTCTCTGACATCGTCCAGTCATGACATGCCTGAGGAGACACACACAGGGAAATTGCATGCATTAATCATGTGTTTTCTGCCCTTTCTGCAGGGGGGCGTGCCTCCAGACCATCTTTGCCAGTAGACATGGCCCATTGGACGTCTGGAAGCTGGCCACGTTCAGTGGTGCAGAGATGCGCATCCACAGGGATTGCGCTCATAAATCCTACAGAAGCTGACATGTTTCAAGGAACTCCAGGCAAGGTGAGCAGCACAAGGGGGCCACACCGCAGCCAACCTTGCACCAGGCCAGTTGCACATGCATACTAAGTAGCACCACTGACAATGAGCTTGGACAGATATTGGTGTTGAAGCGCACAGTCAACTAAGATGCGTTGGTGGACTAATGGCTCGTTGATGGGAAAGTTCTCAGGGGCACATGCAGGGGCAGTGGCACATATCCTCCGGTCCTCCATGGTCCATTGAGGCAGTTGTATTAGCCATGTAGCGTTCCAAGACAGGGAAAGAAGCAGCTCACAGGGACAGACAGCGAGGGACAGACTTGTGTGCAGTGCATTTCATTTTCATGTTTAAATTGCCTCATGCACTACCTACTTTATTAAGTTTATGCTGGAACACGACTTGTACTGAAGTCGTACCTTGCTAAATGTGTCTGTCTGCTTACCCAGGGAACATTGGATGTTGTGTGAATCTTGACACATTGGTCTTCCATTTGCCACGCACCCACCGGCGCATGACTTACTGCATTGACTGTGTATGAACCATCACGGGGGGAATCTTACGTATGGGTACGAAGCACCACACCAGATAGTTTGTTTGTAGAGTGTTTTGTTACTTTGGGGCTTGCATGGTGGTGTGTGTGTTATGGGCACGCACAGATTAGTGACTCTGGCTCTCTTTGCAGCATTGAACTGCTCATGTTACCGGACCTGAGAGTGCGCAGGCAAGAGGCCAGCACTCACCCCAGAGTTAAGTTTCTCTTTGACTTCAATTTGAGTAATGTGTTACTATGTGCATGATGTACATGTTTGATCTGATTGTGTATGTGTTAATGTGATTATTATATTTTTGTACCTTCCCTACTTTCTCTTGTCAATCCTAATTCCCTCTCCTGCCCCTCATTCCGGTTATCCAGTATACCAATGCCGGTCCCGACTGCATATCCCTGACCCTCCTTCCCCACCAGGGTCTCAGAGGCCTGTGTGAGTTTGACCTTGAAGGCACCCAGACCACAGTGGGGGTGGTTGGTTCGTGCCACTCCTGTGCCTGTACACGGGAGCTGTGACAGTACACATCAGTTTGTGGTGCATCATTCTATATTATTTACCAAACATGGTACACATCCTGTTGTGACATTGTTTTACTGTGCTACCTTGGTTGTTCCATCATTGTGCTAGTACTTGTGCTTTGTGACGTACTGCTACTTCAAGTCATCTACTGGAGGCTCTTCTGGTTTGTTTTGCTGCCTGCAGGCTTTTTGCTTGGCTTGTGTGTTTGCCTGCTTTGAGTTCTCTTTGATTTGGTGTTTTTGCAAGTCAAGGTGGCCTCTGAGGGTGCTGGACACTTTTTACACGCAAGGTGGAAGATGGAGACAAAGGGGAAGGGTGATCCTGTGGCCAGGTGAACTTCAAGGATGAAGGCTACATACCCGATGCGCAGTTGTTCAGTGGGTCATGGTGATATGTGAGGGAGGGGGGGTATTTTGTTGTTGGACAGTTGCCTTTGCCCCACAGTGTGATGGGCACCCTGACATTGTAATTGTGGTATCCTATGTACATGATGTATTCTGCTGATCAATGGCTGTTCATGTGTTGTGTTTAGCTTTCAGGTGTGAGGGTATAGTTGTGGTTTGACATGCTGGGGTGTACACATGGGCAATGTTCACATGTGACGAGGACACTGATGGTCACTTGATTACACATGCATGTATTGAGTGCATGTCCCTACTGACACACACACTCGCACTATGATCCACAACATGTACAACCACCCTTCCATGTCCACATGTGCACTCAGTTTGCCTTCTGGGGCCCACTGTGTCCCTGCAGCACATGACATGATCTATGACCATTTGTGGATCCTGTACATGCGTGATTTGTTTTTTTATTTAGTTTGTCGTTTTCATGTGATGCTCAGGGTGTGCGTCACACACAATGGCTGGTCACTATGCTGTGTTCTGAGCAGTGTGTTGCAGGAGATGGACACAGCACACGTATTTATGCATTGTTGATTTTGCCGTGCACAATGTGCATGTGAACAGGCATTCATTGTTATGTTCAAGCAAATGCTTGTTATGCATTTGGGTATGACTTGCTTTGTGTGGGAGGTTGTTGGTCAGTCATTTCATCTGATTCCATGTCAGGCATCATTGTCTGACGCCACTTTGCATTTTTCACATGTCAATGTGTACATTATTGTTACTGTGTTGGTGTTTTGCTATTGCTTGTCATGTCATGTTGTGGTTTTGGTGGCTTTGGGTGACACACCAGTGATTGTCATGGCCTGTTTTGCAGGTCTGTGTGATACACACCTTGCATGTGTACCTTTTGGTCACACAGGATTGGTTAGGTTTGAGTAGCTAGGGATGCACACAATGTGGCACTTCCATGGCAACATTCTCAGGGTGGTAAGTGTGTTACAGTTGACTGTCTCTTTGTCATCATCGATTGTCACCTGGTATATGCCAGGCCTGTATGCACTCCGCCGGGGTGGGAGTTTAGGTGAAAAATGTGGCCACAAGCTGGGTCCGGGCTGCCTCGCCACGTGCCCTATCCCCTCCCATGGGCAGCGCCTGTGCCTGTGGTTGGGGATGTGGGGGCACCACCATGTCCACCGGTTCGCCCTGCCGTATTGCAACATTGTTCAGGACACATGCTGCCACAATGATCCTGCACACTACTGGGGGTGCATAGAGTAGCTGCCCGCCAGAGTGGTCAAGGGAGCGGAAGCGTGACTTGAGCACTCCAAATGTGCGCTCCACTATGGCCCTGGTTGCAATATGGGCAACGTTGTATCTTACCGGTGTGGTGTGGTGGGGTTCCGGATTGGCGTCATCATGTGGTTGCTCAGAGGGTAGGCACTGTCCCCTGGAGAGATGATAATGGTTGTGATTATTGGGGTTTGTGTATTTGCCTGTGTGTGACATGCATACATGTGCCCGGGCATTTGTACTCACCTAGGAGCCATGTGTCGCCATGCTGCCCAGCTTCCAGGGCCCGGCTCAGGGCGGACATTCTGTATATGAAACTGTCATGGGTGGAGCCAGGGTAGTTTGCATAGACAGAGGTGATGATTCCCTTGGCATCGCATACCACCTGCACATTGATGGAATGCCAGTGCTTGCGGTTTCAGTAGGTGTGGTCAGTGGCCCTAGGTGGACATAGGGCCACATGGGTGCAATCTATGGCACCGAGCACTTTGGGGAAGTGTGCCACCCTGTAAAAGTCCTGGACAACGGCTTGCCTTTATGTGGGTGTTCTGGACATGTATATGTGCCTGTGGACTGAGGGGCGCGCAGTCATGATTGCCAACACCTGGTGTAGGCAACGTGACTGCGTGGCCTGTGAGACTCCCACCACTATGGCAGTAGTCCGCTGAAATGACCCAGTGGCCAAAAAATGCAGGACATTGAGCCCCTTCTCCAAGGGGCTCAATGCTTGGGAGCAGAGGGTGGGGGATGTAAGGTCATCTTCCCACTCCCTGACCAGGTCTAGGATGATACTAGGTGGAAACCTATACCTGCCGTAGACCTGGTCGTCAGGCACCCCAAAAAGGCTAGTCGGGGGGGGAAAAATGCAGGCCCTGGCTATTCTCCTCCTCCTGCGGTGTCCCACGATCAGTGCTGCGACAAATGGGGCATTCATTGTAGCAGTATGTACGTGTTTGTTGTTTGTGCGCGCTTTAATACTGTGCGCGGGGACCCTTACGCCTGCCTTCCTGTGGCGGACGTGTTGACGCCTGTGCACGTCTTTTGGTGTGAGCTTGTTTCCCGTATTCAAATCCATGAATACGAGTTGTTCGCGTGCATGTGGGCGTTCCGTGTATTTCCCTGCAGTACTTTCCCAGTTACGCCTTCTTTTTCATGCGTTGTTCCCCATTCCGTGCGTTACGGCCCGTGTCCCACTCCCTTTTTGGTGTGTGCACAGACGTTGTGCGCTGTCACTGTGCGCGTGGCGCACGGCATTCAGGTTGTTGCAATGACGCGTGGGCCTGTGTGCGCCACGCACGGATTTGGCGCACAACCAGTGGACAACACGCGCAGCGCCTTCCTTGAATCGCACGCGTGCGCTTGCTTTCTCATGCTTGCGCCACCTTGCGCCAGCTTGCGCTGGGATTTTCGGCGCACGTTTGTTCTGTAAATTGGCCCCTTAATATTCTTGTATGCCGATGACGGTTTACTTTACCTGTGCGAACCGCAACATAACCTACCCATGGTTCTAGGCGTACTGGATAGCTTTGCAGCAAAAGAAGTTAACAAGAATCCTCATTGCTAAAGACAAGACTAGGGCAATATAGAAGCAAGCTGATAATAAACCCTATTGTCAGAATGAGAAAAAGGCAATAGTTGAAAAAGCCCGAAACAAGCATTGTCTGAACCAAAGAAGAGAAAGTGCGATAGAAAGCCATTTTCAGCAATTGGATGATGTAAGAGTAAGAAAACAAGAATTGCAGGAGAGCAGCCCTCCTGATAGAAAGCATTCAGGAGGTGAGGAGCATAACCTGCATTGCATGTGGCAATCGCAAGAATGGAGCAAACAGCACCAATGTGTATCATGTCTTCCCAGACTAAGTAGTCAATGCTGATGTTGAAAGTCAAAAGACTTTATTAAACTGTTTGAAGTAAACCTGACCACAGAAGTACTTGTAGTAGTGTTAGGAGCTTTTACTCCTGGCTGGTGAGTATACCAGAACAAAGAAAAAGTTCCCAATTAGGGAACTTGCGTCCCCTGCACTCTATCTATTGTCTGTGAAACCAGACTAATAACTTCGGGTATAATTGTAGTCATATTTTTATGATATCTAATAAACATTTGCATTAAGACACGTAGGGCCTCATTACGAGTTTGGAGGTATCCATGGAGTTATTAGCTCCATGGCTGTCTCCAAACCAAGCTCCTTTACCGGGTTCCTGCAATGGGGATTTACCGGGTCATTCCGACATAGGGGGACCCGGTAAATCCTCCTTGTAGAAACCATTCCCCATTCCCATTTGAGCCCCCATAGGACATTATAAGTATCCCGTTGTTACCTCCCTCTTCCCCTCGCGGGACCCGGAAAACACGTCTGGTTTTACCAGACGTCTGGTCCGGGTCCCACAAAGGGAACCTCGTAATACGCGCTCCCGGAATGAAGGGGGCCAGTCCTATAACGGCCCCCTTCATTCCGGGAGTGCAAGGGTCTTAATCAGGCCCGTAGTCTTTGAGAGATTACACAAATCAAAATGACAATAGATCAGTTATTTATCACAAGAATCTTCTTTTTATTCATGATGATGATGCAGAGAGGGCCCAACGCGTTTCGAGTGTAAATCACTCTTCATCAGGGGCATATGTGATTCTATAAAAAAAAGTACATATGAAATATCTTTTAGTAGAGCTCATATATGTAGCATTGTAATTCAAACATACATAACATGTCCACATACAATGTTCTCTCAAGAGAGTCTACATCTAAAAATCAAATGTAACACTGTAATTCCAACCTACTTTACATTTTTGTATTCATTGTTCTACCTTCTCTCAAGAAACTCTACATGTAGAAATCAGATTGTAACATTTCTACAGTCCATATTTGTGTGGTTTAAATACAACCTCAAGTACTTGCAATGAACTCAAAATAAGCCCAAGTTTCCAAATGTCTAATCCATCAATAGGACCAGTAGTTTGAGAGAATAGGATAAATTGCTAATCTTGTGTTTTTTAGGGGAAAACTCCCAATGAGTGTACAGCTAGAGTTCTTCTTACTGAACAACAGCCTAGTCTTGTTAGTCTGCGTAAACTGTAAGAGATATGTAAAGGCGCAATGTGACTTGCAATGATTATATATTCGTGATAAGGATAGGGCTAGTAGGTAAATGGCCTCTTATTTTACTAACTGTGGGTTACTAGAGCACAAGCGTTTCGTGGAGGTGGTTGTATGGCTCTGGCCCAATCACTGTCTAGTGGCAAAATGTTTATTTTCAACAACTGCCTCAGATGTCCAGGTTTCTCTTTCATACAACTGTTCTAAGGATGTTTTCCTGGTAGTGCAGTATATTCAATGGATTCTTTAGATGTCCTGGTTTACTCTCCTGCCCGGTATCATTCGCTATGCCTCTTTCTTTCATATGTTTTATGGATTGCCTGGTATACTCCCCTGCCAGGAATCCCCCCTTCTAGATCTTGCAGATCCCCTGCTGTACTCTCCTGCCTGGTATCTCTCTTCAAAAAGGATTCACTGTCTGATGTTTTTCTTTCACCAGGTCTTCCTACAATGTTCACTTTCCTTCCAAGTATAACACAGTTACACTTCTACACTGAAACTGCACTGGTGACCTGGCCACCCTCTGTTCTCGGGCCCAGGTCCCCTCCCCCGCCAGTCGCAATCCTGCACTGCCTTCCTGGCAACCCCTGCACTTGGGAACTGTTTTTCTGTATCCCTACAGTCCCACTACCAGCACTTGACACCTGATGTCTGCACTTACCCTTGCACTTGCCACCTGCTGGCCGTACTTTACTTATTGTTATTTATTTTCTTATCCCATGTACTGCACTGTCCTCTCCCCCTTGGCCCCCGCACTTCCCTTCCTTCCCCTTCGCATGCACTTGCGTAATCTGAATGACACCTGGCCTAGTAAGATCGTTGTATGTCTTCCCTATGTTCACCCTCCCTTGCCTTGTCGCGCCTTGAAACACTTGTGTATAGGCGCGTTATAAATGCCAGATCAAAGCATATGTATACCTCATTGACCTCAGGTACTACTTCTTCCAATGTTCCCCATATTGCCATCCCATATATGGAGATTTGTCTGTCAACTATTTTAATTAGTATTTCTTGGCTTTTGGCAATGCTTGTTCCAATTTTCCCAAATTGACATTTCATATAAGGACATTTGTACAACATTTGTCTCTCAACTTCCTCATTAGTATTTCTTGGCTTTTGGCAATGCTTGTTCCGATTTTCTCCAAATTAACATTTCATATAAGGAGATTTGTACAACATTTGTCTCTCAACTTCTTCTTTAGTATCTCTTGGCATGTGGCAATGCTTGTTCCAAGTTCCCCAAACTGACTTTTCATATAAGGAGATTTGTAATATGTTTGCCTTTCAAATCTATTTGGTTGGTGTTCAAAATAGTTATTCAATTGTTTGTATGTTTGCTGGCATGTCCCAGGACCCCCAACTTCTCTGGGCTGACTCACCAGTGTAATGTGTAGCTATGACAATGTTTTATCTCTGGATAGGCTTCCCCTGTCATGGAGACTCTCATTTGGTTCCCGCGTCGGCTTCACAATCCCTCACCGATGGAATTGAGGCAGCCCCAGAGGGCCGCGTCTCCTACAGCCTTGCAGCAGCTGTCTGCCTTCCAGTAGTTCGACCAAGCCACCGCTGCACTTTTACCGGACTCTCGTTCCTCATGTAAAATATGCTTCCAGGCGGTTGCGTGCAGGCATCTGGCTCTTCCAGCATGAATTGTCTCTGTGGGTCTGCTTCTGCTATTGGGTCTGCTTCCCACTTCGCTTGATCTGCAGCTCTCCCCTCCTTTCCTTAATTGCAGGTTTTTCTCTGGTTTAAATGTCCCACACAGCCGATTGTCAGGATGACAACTAGTCTGCATGTTTGACTTGATGTTACTTTAATTCCACATTTATTCCTTACTCCTCTTCCTCATTTCAGTACTTGAGGCTTTATGGGAGTTGGAGTCCAAAGCAGTTTTACACCTTTTTAAGTTGCATTGCTTTACATCTTTCTATAAATAACAACCATCATAAACTGGAGATGTTAAATGTGTTTTATGGGTGTGTTATGTATATATGAAGAGTGAATGGTATTCTGTCCAGGATGTTTGACAAGAAGGGGTTTCAGGGTTTTACAACTGGAGGCTTTTGAATAATGACAACATGCAATCAGGAACTCTGGAATTATAGGGTCTTCTTCACATGGAAGGGAAGAATATCACACTTCTCCTGATGGAGTCACCATGTTTCCTCGACAGCCATCTCCTACAATGTGATCCACCCTCATAATACCACACCTAGTGTCAGGATTAGGTAGCGGCTGCCTTCCCCAGGCCACATAGGGGGAGATTTTAGGCTGGGGTTCAGTCATGAATCCATAGGATTCATCACGCAGGCCTTCACCAGTCTCGGAGCAACCGCTATGACATTTGAGTGGGGGAGCGGAGGGTGGGGAGACGCAAGTCCTCTCCTTGGTGGGTCCCTCAGGGGGACGGCCAATGACCAATCCCTGGGTCAAAACCTTCACACATCCCTGGGTCAAACCTACACCGACTCTGGTCCGTCCGCCACTCAGTTTCCCTCGCACGGTGGCTCTGCTCTCTACAGTGGTCCCAGACAGTTCGTGGGCACCAGTTATGGAGATCAAGTCGAGGGAGGGAAGGGACCCTCCATATCCGCGTTCTCCTCAGATCACAAGGCGGCCGCCATCTTGCTTCGCATTGCCATTTCCTCACCAGGGAGCTCTACTGTGAACCTTGCGTCGCTCTCATGGCTTATATAGGGTTATTTTCGTGCCGTGCAGGTTAATTTAACTTTGGGCTGGGGCTAGGTGGGCCCTGGGGATGGGACTCAACTGGAGCTCAGGGGAGCACGTCCACCATCTCTCGCCGCTTGACCACGTCCTTCAATCAGCTCTTTATTCATGAAGGGGCTAGTGTTATTGAGAAAGAGTGCAGTGCTATAGATGGAACATTGTGACAATGTCCTATGTGATCCAGCCCCAGCCACGAGGGTGACATTCAATTTGTCATTTCATATTCCATCATTAGGTACTATGGTTGTAAAAGCAAAGTGCTTACTGAACTTGACCTTAATTTCTACAATTCTAATGTTAAAGATAGCAAAGGACTAGAATTTTCTACTTAACTGATGCAGCTGATACAATTTCCTGTTGGCTTCGCTCAGTCTGGCGATCAGCACATCTTGCTTATTTCAACATGCCAAATGCACTGGAACTTCTTATCAGAATGATGAAAAGACCCACACCTGCAGGAAGCCTCCTATCACAGTTCAGAAAGAATCCTTAGACTATTGGAAAATTAGTTCTGACTAGATCAACATTGATACATCTTGTTTACTGAACATCATAAATGGTGATTGCACAATACATGCAAGTTTGCTGTGCCACAACAAAGCTCTCAGAAAGAAGGTGCACTAAACTTGCCTTCATTTCCCTGTTTCAGGGGGCCGTCAGGCTCGACCTTAAGAAAAAAAATATAAAGCCTCTTGACAGCAAAGCCAAAGAGAAGGGAAACACATTAATAAAAATCAATTTAAGAAGACAAGACTAGCAGAAAGGACAAAATTTAGGAAAAGAAGTACAGTCACAGAGACGTTTATATGGATGGGCAAACGGGGCATGCGTCCCAGGTCCCCACCCTTGGTTGGGGTCCACCTTGTTAAAATGGATTTCTGAACTCTGACCTGGGGGGCAGAGGTTCAGAAGGCCAGCCTAGTTTCTTGGAACAGGGTAACCTTCTGGGCAAGCCAGACCAATCACTGTAGCATTGGCGGCAGTAAAGACTAGGGGCCTCATTATAACTCTGGCGGTAGGCTGCCGCCGGAGTCATTTTTTCTCCGGCAAGCAGGAATGGGCAATTACCGAGGCATTCCGGGCCCGAAGGACCGAGTAATTGCCCATTCCCGGGTGCCGGAAGAAAAGGCTCCCCATTCCCATTGAGCCCTATAGGGCTCAATGGGAATGGGGAGGTCGGATGCACCGTCACCATTCGTGAATGGTGCCGGTGCATCCGACATGGTCTGCTCGCGGGTGCCGGTATGCCCGCCAGGTCAGACCCGGTGGTCGGGAAGGCACCCACAAGCAGACCTCGTAGTTTGCCAGTCCAGTAATAACAGTATCGGCAAGCTTACCGGTACCATTGTTACCGGACAGGCAAGCTTATAATGAGGCCCTAGGTCTCAGGAGGGGTGAGGGTGATCGAATGCCCACAATGAGCACACAAAGCAAACAATACCACAAATTACTCTTAGTCATGTGTATATTAAATATATATATAGACATTTATTAATGGCCTTTCAATTCAAAAACAAAGTAAATACTCAGCAGCAATAGCAAAACCAACACAACACTAATCTAGCAAACATATATACAGTAACTAATGGCCTAAAGGAATAGTATACAAAATTGATCCACAACCTGCAAAGATAAGGGTCACGCGGTGCAAATATCGTTTAGGCAGTCCTTCACAATTCAAACCCTAAGAGACAGTCCAGTCCCTAGGATGAGTGGAGCCTTGAGCTCAAAAGTTATTTTGGTGCTGGTGCACGCAATCGTGCGGTTAAGTGAAAACATGGTCTCTTTCAGGGGCTGTAGAGACTCAGGAAGCTGGGTGAGGCAGAGAAGAAAAAGTTTGCACTATTCGAGGAGGGTCTCCGCAAGAGGGCAGAACAGGATCCAAGAGTTGGGAATAGCTCGGTAACACAGACTACCTCAATAAAAAAGAGTGCCCCTCATGCATAAAAATTGATGGATGCGCCAGGGGCCACCGGTAAGGGTTGCAAGTACTCCCCGACCCTTGGCTCACTCTGGACCAAACTTCAACATTCGAGTCCACTTTGGTCGCTGGTTCAAACCCTGCGGTTGCACAGCTCTGCTGCTTTCAGGGGCTGCATTCCAGGGATGATTCTGTGGTGGGACAGTGGCGATTTCCTCCGTTCCTGATGAAGGGATCAGGCCAGTTCCACTGCAGCGAGCCTGAGGGCAAAGGGTGGCACAGCAGCAAGGCACCCACAAGGTTTTGTTGATTCAGGATACTTGGCTCCTTACTAAGTTAGGTGTGAACTCAGACGATCGACCTGGAATGGGTGTAAAATGCCTTCTCTTATCAAAAATGTCCTTTGTGCCAAAACGAAGAGAAAACAATAGGAGATCTGCTCACATACAGCCATCGCAGACGTGGACTAATCATGGACCATGGTGGTCCCAGTCATCCCAGTACACCTGACATCCTGGCACCCAGGATGTGTATTGGAACTAGACGGTTCCAGCCCACATCCTGGAGGCACACACACAAGGCATACAGAAGCATGCAAAACCTTTGGTCTGCACAGGGTCTGCATAACCAAATAAGGAATTTTCTGGGTCTGCTCATCCTGTGGAAGGCAAAGGGACAAGATGGCCAAAGGACAGAACAAAATACCTTTTGGCATGTTAACTATTGTTGAGGGACTTTTTGGTTGACACCTTTGGTGGTTATACCTCGCGGCCTAGTTGTGTGTTTGTATCAAAGAATTGAGAGGTCTTGATTGTAGGAACTGCGTATTTGCTCTTTGGAGCACATGTGTAAGCATCTACGGAGACAAAGAGAACCTCTACCCCATTGTTCAAATTGTACAAAGATATGGTGAGCTTACACTTTGAATGCGCCACTAATAGTTTCATATCACTCGTAGACAAAACTGAGGAATTCTCATAAATAGTGAAAAGTCTTAAGAAGTGTTTGAGATTTCTTTATTTGAAGATTTATGTAGCCTTTAGTGGATGACACGTGTTTCGGCGAAGTCACTTGCCTTTCTCAAATCCAGGCCTTGCTCACTTGCGTGAATGAAAACATACATTTTTTTTTTATTGTGATGTAACCGCATTTGGTTTTTTTACACATACATCTTTAAAAAAACAGAAACATAGCTCAAATTCAATTACAGCATATTCATCACATTCATACAATTCTCACATGATTAAAAAATAGGTAGTGAATTTAAAATTAAACAATGACAATCAGGAGTAAGGTAGTCATACAAGCACTTGTCCTGTCCATTGACAGAATAGATTTACCAATATTTTTGTGGAATAAAACCTGTATATTGCAGTACTCTTATTACATTTAGAGTCAATCTGGTTTCATGACCGGCAATCATTCTTTCCCAAAAGGCACTTGATGACAACCGATCGAGTGATCCAACTGAGTTACCCAGATGTTCAACCCTTATGTCCCAGGTGCCTTTGCAGAATCTCAGTAAATGCTCGAGTGTTTGTTTGCTTGGATCCGAGCATTCCATGCATAAGCTCTGAGTCGCTTCTGTCAGACCCCATTTGGTCAATACTGCGCCCGTCTTGATCAAATTCAGGCGTACCCTCATGAAGTTCTGCCTTCCTTCTACATCTGGGAACTTTGTCAGATACCTCAGAACAAAACCCTGCTTTTTCCCATACTTAAAGAAGGATGTAGGGATGGAAGATGACCTCACTGTGTCCATTGTGGTGATCCAATTGCTCGTAGTCAGGGCTTTCTTAACCTTCAATGGATTTGAAACCAGTGTGGATTTATCTAATTCACAATAAATAAGCAGGTCTTCTGCCAACTGCTTAAGTTCTCTCAAGGTTAGCGAGGTGTCTAAGTTCAAATTTTCCAGAAGATTTTCAAACTATGTGTTAGTCATTGGCACCAAAATAGATCTATATAAGGAAAGTAGTTTCCACTCTACTGCTATCTTGAGAGATTTTAGACCTAGTTCATTGAGTGTGGACGTGTGTAGACCTTTGGGCAGACCTGATACCTGCCTCCAGATGTAACTTTTTTATTTTTTGCCAGTCTATTGACCATAAGAGCGGTTTTGCCTCAATTCCATATAATAGTACGGGAATGATTTTGCCACATAAAACTTTATTATTGGCATGATAGAGAATTTACCATACAAACTGGAGATCTTTTTCATTTGGGCTATCAATTGTGTACATTTAGCCAATAATTCCCCGTACTGTATCTCAACTGTAGGGGCCGCATGCAAAGTGAAGCCAAGATATATAGCTAATTTTACCACGGGGATCGAGCGACCACCTATTGACCAAGATTATTTGACTTCTTTAAGGCCCCTTCGTCCAAAGACTGCAACCCTTGATTTTTCCGGGTTTACCACCAGATCATTTGCTTTCATGTACAGATCGAGTGCCTTCAAAAGTCTTTGCAGACCAACAGGAGTCCTGTCTAGCAGGACTATGTCGTCTGCGTACATAAGCCATTTTATGGCTAATGAACCCACCTTAGAACTTGCCAGTGCTGAGGACTCTATGACCTGACCGAAATCTCCCAAGTAGAGCTTAAAGAGAAATGGTGCCACCATACAACCTTGTCTGACTCCCCTGTTTATACTTATAAACTCTGACAAATGTCCGAGTTTGCTTACGGAGTCGCGATATGAACGCGGGCTACTCTGTAAGATGAAGACAGATCCGCATGAGGTGGGATTGAGCCCATGATTTACCATTAATCTGCATTATGTTTTCATTCACGCAAGTGAGCAAGGCCTGGATTTGAGAAAGGCATGTCACTTTGCCGAAACACGTGTCATCCACTAAAGGCTACATAAATCTTCAAATAAAGAAATCTCAAACACTTCTTAAGACTTTTCTCTATTTATGAGAATTCCTTAGTTTTGTCTACGAGTGATATGAATCTATTTGTGGCGTATTCAAAGTGTAAACTCACCATATCTTTGTACCTTGTGGCATGGCCATTTTCGGCACTGTCCTGGGCCAAACACGGTAAACGCGGTTTGGACCATTGAAAAAAGTTGAAAACACAACAAAAGTAACAGCTGCCACCAGCTCTGTCCCAGGCACACTTGTACATTCACCAAAAATCCTTCGAGAGTGCCTAGGGCCTTAAAAATGAAAAAGGGACCCCAGTGCACTGTACTGTAAGGTACTTTGTGTACTGATCAAATGTCACTATAAATAACAAAAAAGTGGAAGACTAAGGCAAACAAAGTCTCCCAGTACTGATGTCTTAAGGGCATGTCAGTTTCCCCATAACAAAATGATCAAAAGTCCAGCGGAGTACAGCAAAAGGCTGGGCTCCAGTGGCAAAAGTCAGGCTAGGATGGTCAAACAACAGCAAAAAGTTGAGGGGTACACAACTGGAGGTAAAATAACCCATAAATGGAAATCTTTCCTAACACAACTTGGGGTTATGGGGGAGGAGTGGCACTGTTTGGAGGGAGGGTGAGTGGCACTTAATGGTGTGTGGCCAAGTCACGAGGCCAGACACATTTTTCATTAATTTCTTTCTCTCATTTACATCATCATTTAGACACTTAAACGAACATATTCTTTGTGCGTGCATGCCTGCGGGCACCTTTGACATATGAATAAAACAAGCATTTGCAATGCCAACAATTTTGTGTTGGCATGGTAAAGGCACTTGCAAGGCGCCGAGTAGTGGTATGAACTGGCAGTTGATGGCAGCAGGTGCAAAATGGTGCGAGTACCTGGGTATCTAATAGCAGCAACCTGGCAAATGCCTAATACTTATACACAAGCCAAAGCTGTTGGCTTTGTCAATGCTTGTTTTTAACAGGACTTCAGTGAAGGACATGCATAGTGCTTATAAATCGAGTGGCTGATGGTAGACCTGGTTGACATTTTTATTACACCAGTTGCACATTTATTACTGCAATTAAGTCATTAAATCTCAGAAGACTGCTTTCAGAAAACACTGACAGGTGCTTGAGTGCAAAGTTTGATGGTAAGGCTTGGTTAAAGGGAGCTAAAAGAGTTACCACATCATGGGACCTGTGTTGTACACAGAGCGGTAGGAACTGGGTGGGAATGGCCGTAGGGATTAACATGGTCATGGGCAGTCAACAGGTGAGCAAATAACCAAACAACACCTACAAACTATGTGTCCCTCCTCATACACCATTTCCCCCTATCTGTCTAAAGCGCCACCTAATAGCCCAGACTAAAAAACAGCAATGGTGATTGCATGGAGGTGCTTGTGTTGCCTGATGGCTATACTGTGCCTTGCAGTGAGCCAATCATGTTTTACTATTCCAGCTGCCTTCCCTGATAACTGGGTGTGGCTGTGGGTGTGAAAGCGAGTGAGCGCACCGAGCGAGCTTCTGGGCCAAGTAGCACAAGGGCCCACTCTTTGAGAGCCAGCATGCCTTGGCTTCTATCCTGATTCTTGCCTTGGATGAGACGCTTCCCTTCATCCTGTGCGCGTGGCACATTGCAGCAGCTTGCCTGAGGCTGCTGTTCTGCCTCTGCTCACCCTCGGTGCGTGGTCTAGCAGGGCACTGCCACTGTTACTGTTTGTCTGTCCCCTATGATCAGCAATTTCACTTTGTTGCCTACAGCCTTCCTGCCACATTCGCTCCTCCTCGAGGCTTGAGGCGAGGTATACAATTGGTCATCAAATTAGGTAAGTTACATAAATTCATCATTCATGCAGGGCCATCACAAGGGGGTTCCAGTCAGAGGGGCAAACTTCTCCGGCCTCACAAGATAGGGTGGGTTTGGGGTTCCTCATGTGATGTGTTGTACGTTATTATTTGCATATCACTTCTGGCATCTGCGGCCAAGTCCTATTGACAATGAATTCGGATGTGTGACCTCGATTTAAATCCTAGCTTCAGTACATTATTAGCACAGTGTTATTCTGGACCAATCTCTGCATTTCCCTGTGTCTAAAAGTGCTATTATGTGGAATGTGATATGAAAATGTAGTTGCCAGCTGCTGTGCTGCCATGTGTTAATATCATCCCATCACTTCTAGGAGTCTCTAATTTGGACTCCATAGCCCCAAGGCCATATTGTTATTTGTGCAGTACCGTATGTTTGAGGGGTTCCTGCCACCATCTTTCTCGCGCTTTGAACCACTTGTGTATGAGCTATGAGCGCGATCGAAATAAAATATCAATATCAATATCAATAAAATATCACCTTTTATCCAGCAGTATACGGGAGAGAGGCAGTAACAATTCACCTTTTACATTATGTTGGATTTGTAATATCCTGCTCAAAGTACAAATAATATACACAATGTTAAAGGAAAAGGAAATGAGGCACTGAGCTCTGTAACCAGGACACTGTTTCTGAGCCCCATCAGGGCCGACTCAGCCTTTCGTCCTTTCAGAGGTAGAAACAATGAGTACCATTTAACTGAGCATTGAAACCCCTGATTAGTTAAGCGCCAGGTTAGTTTGAAGTGCCAAAAATAACATGACTTATAGATTTAAAAAAATCCTTGTCTGGGGAAGAAATGCGGCCGTCACATTGGGGGAGGGAGCCTGAGGAGGCATTGGCAGGTCCTCACCTTAGTGGAAAGTGTTTCTGCCATAGCAGCTCTCCCCTGAACCCCTGATTCTGCAAGGCCCACAGTGAGGCAGCTCCTGCATCCATGGGGTCCACAACTAAGTGTGTGGTTTCAGAAAGTAGGGATGTATGACTAGAGAGGGCAACAATTCTGAAGCGGGGCGTGGCTTACCAGCCATGGATTAGGACGTGCGGGCGAGAGCTGCTCCTATGATCCGACACTGATCCTGAATGAACTGCGCTTAATACCTGCCAAATTGCTACCAAAAGAGATACGAGTGCGGGGGAATGTATGTGCTACTGGATCTAAGAAGTGTGAAGCCTGATGTGCAAACACCGGCAAGATAGAGGATTCCGAAGTGCCCGGCCGCGAAGATACATTGTATCCAAAATGGTGGCGAACAAAGGATAAATGGCCGTAGCTGCAGAGCGGCCAAGCGGATACAAGCGTACCGCGTGCATCGAAGCCCTGCCACTGAAAAGACGTGCCCATCCCCTGCTCCTCTAACGACCTGTGGGGGGGGAACAATCACGGAGGCAGACCGAGTGCGGCATACCATGTGCAGCGGAGGACAACTGTGAGAGAAGCCGGCTGATGAAGCGCGGAGACAAGGCGGTCTCCCCCGGCCACACCAGCTGACTCGATGCGCGGCTCCCGCTGCATGCGGGAAACGAATTAAAAGCATCAAGGGGCCTCATGTGCAGCGGATGACAACCTTGAGCGAAGCCGGCTGATGAAGCGTGGAGACGAGGCAGTCTCCCTCGGCCACACCAGCTGTCTCGATGCGCGGCTCCCGCTGCATGCGGGAAACGAAATAAAAGCATTGAAGGGCCTTAGAAGGGAATTCGGAAGAAATGACTGGCGAGGTGGAACACAGAGACACAATGTAGCAGCGGGAGACGGAAGGAGACCCAAATAGTGGATGAGCAGAATCTAGGCCATTGTCAAGCGGGTTATGCTGTGACTACACATAGCCGAGTGCGTGGTGAGGCTCCCCTGCTCGGCTGAGCAAATAGAACAGCTGGTGTGATACGAGGCAAGCAATGGAGGTGGCGGGCTCAGTGGGACTGAAGGCCCTGCAGCCAGTACAAGGAAGTTTTTGTGCGGAAGCTAGCACAACAAGGGAAGACCAGCGAGCGGCAGCTCATGCAGGTAGCCCGTGAAGTACTGGCACACAGCTGGATGGGGAACACTTCCCTTTGATCTTGAAGCGAGGGGCCCCGCCGTAGGCCATACCCGGAACTCTGTTACAGTATAGACCCGATTCGGCTGCGCAGAACGAGGGTGCGCCGCACTACAGCATTTGGGACTCGTTGGCCTGGAGCTTTGAGCCCCCAACGGGGCGCTATACTTGCCATAATTAGCAGGCCCGCATGGAAGTGTGCAGGTGCAGTGATATGCCAAATGGATTTTGGGCCAGTGGCTCACTGGGAGTTTGATGCGATGAGCCCAGCCACGACACTACTGGGAAGGTGAGCCAGGGAGGATACATATGTGTGGTCATGGGAGCATGGTGCATGGTACTGTTGTGCTGGTAGGCGCTGCCAAATGGTACATTGAAGTGTGTTAAAACAGAGCCTAAGTGCAACCGGCATCACAGCGAAGCACTGCACATGGTAGGGTGCGAGGAAGATTGCTCAGGACATACCTAACAGTGCACATTGTGCGGAGGGCCCCAAAGTTGGGTGCCTGCGGCGTGAGGAGAACTTATCCCTGTGGTCAATGCAATGAACCAATGCGTGGGAGAGCACAACCCATTCCAGGAATAGCCCGGCGAACGCATGCCTGTACGGAAGCTCTCCTGGGCAGCTTTCTTGGACCTGGGTCTGCATTGATATAGAAGTGCGGAGCCGACACGTCAGAGACCAAGCTACCGCAGGCAAGATGACGGGAAGAGGGACTGTAACCAAGAGTAAGGGTAGATAGCCCACGATGGAAGCATTTGCCAAGACGCAGTTGTCTCCTGTGACCGCAGCACCCAGGGGCGCATCAGCATCAATGGAGAGCACTACAACGATCGAAAAAACCACCAGATTTGGCGGCTATCACGGAACTAAAAGACTCATGGGGGTTAGCGATGGCGGACTTGCGCACTTCCCTGGAGGCCAAGATAGATGCAGTGGGCATCGATGTCGCCTTGCTGAGACAGGATGTTAGAGCATTGGCTGAGAGGACAAGTAGCTTGGAAAGTGCGGTGAAAATCAACACAGACACTAGTAGCAGCAATGCGAAGGAGGTTCATGTGCTAAAGCAACAGGTAGCTAACCTGGAGAATCGGGCAGAGGAGGGGGAAGGGAGAGTGAGGAGGAACAACATTCGCGTGGTCGGCTTTCCAGAGGGAGAGGAAGGCCGAGACCCCACTGACTACGTCGAGAATTTACTCTTGCAGGAAATAGGGGCCAAAAAACTCTCGTAAGGTTTTGCTGTGGAGCGAGCGCATAGAGCCCTCATGAGGAGGCCAACCGGGGGCTCCTCCCCGGCCAATAATAGCAAAAATACTGAACTATAAGGATCGCAAGAAGATTTTAGAATACTTCCCTAAAGGAGGAACCATTGAGAGGGCGTCATGCACCGTCACAGCGTATCCAGATTACACAATGCTGGTCCAAAGGCAGCGGTACAGCTACGTGGAGATCAAAAGAAGGCTACGTGCGACGGGGATCAAATATATGCTGCTGTATCCCGCAAAGCTAAAAGTGATACATAAGAGCAAGATGGTTTTCTTCCACACGCCTGAAGAAGCGACGACCTGGCTAGACCTTCAGGGTTGTCCGGAACAGGAAGCGGATCAAGCGCAAGAGTAATACGATAAGTGGCTGAGACATTACATGTAGCGGGACATGATGTGCAGTGGGTATCCATTTGAACTGTGGGTGGTGGCTCTGGTTGAGGGGTATCACTGGGTACGGGTGGCACTTGAAGTAGATCTCATGGACTGGAGCGGACACAAGGACTTGAATATAGCAAAGCGTAAATATTTGTGGTATTTGTACAGTTAAGTGTGTTGAGTTTATAGCAAATAGGAGCAGCAGGACGTGAGCACCCTATCCCCCCTTATCAGTCCTAGCAGGCTAGCCAGCAGGGCGGCCTTACCCCACGGAGCATCGAGTACAGGCGGGAGCCAGAAAAGTGCTAGATGCGGGGGAGCCTGAGATCTAGGGATGGAGCTGGGCAACAGTTGGGGAGGGAGTTGGGGGGGTTTGGGAGGGAGAATGGGGGGTGGGAGGCGTGGGGAGTTGGGTGTGGTTGGGTGGGATGAGGGGAAGGGAGGGGTGTTTGGGGTGTGTGCAGTTAAGGGAAGTTTGAACTGGGATACAAGCCTACGTAGACGAGAACGGCTATGAACAGTGGATTGCGCAGCTGGGGTGGGGGTGGAAAATGTAACAAGCCATGGGGGACCTTAAAATAATCACGTGGAATGTTAGCGGTCTAAACAGTTATTTGAAGAGAAACAAGGTTATGTTATACTTGCGAAGACAAAAGATAGACATTGCGCTATTACAAGAGACCCATTTGACAAAAGAGAGACTGGGAATGATCAAGAAGACATGGAAAGGAGTGGTGGTGGGCTCAACATACTCAGCTTATGCTAGAGGGGTCCTTATCTGGGTGGCCCCGCATGTCCCCTTTCATGGGTTACAGGAAACTGCTGAAGGGGACAGGAGGATGGTCATACTCAGGGGCCTGGTAGAGAACAGAGAAATAAATATAATCAATACATACGCTCCCAATCAGAATACAGCGATGTATTTTAGAACCCTGAGTGCTAACCTTGGTATGTGCATGGGAAGTGCGGTAATCTGGGGTGGGGATTTCAACTGTGTACTAGACCCAAGGGTGGATAGATCGGACCAGAAGTTGGAAAAACCAGCCCTGGCGGCACGGGTGTTGCGAGCGTTACTCAATGATTTTGATTTGACTGATGTATGGAGATTGAAGCACCCCCAAGAAAGACAGTACTCTCACTACTCGGCCCCACAACAGCTGTACACCAGACTAGACTATGTCTTTGCTACGTCGGGCATAATAATGGAAATGGGGCGGGCGGAATATAAAGCGAGAGTCCTGTCGGACCACTCGCCCTTGATTGTTAGCTGGCAATACTGCCCTCCAAGAGCAAGGATCCCAACGTGGCGTCTTCGAGTGGAGGCACTTAAGGATCCCGTGTTCAAAGAAGAGGTAAGGGAGGAGATCATAAATTACTTTGAGGAGAATACGGGTAGTGTAGATTCGGCATGCACGTTATGGGAGGCTTTTAAAGTAGTGTTGAGAAGCATGGCCATAGCAAAGTCCAAAAGTCTGCAAGGCGGTATCCTGGCTGATCTGCAGGAGGCTGAGAGGGATTCGGAAAAAGCACAAAGGGAGGATGGCGATATTGGTTCGAATGCGGAGCGGATACTTCAACTTCAACAGAAGTGTGGAGAGCATTGGGATAGGTTGTGTAAATTGAATTATAAGAAATAGATAGAGAGGCAGCACGCGGGTGGTGACAAGACAGGACTGCTTCTGGCGTGGTTATACAAGAGCGAAACCCCCAGATCCACCATCAGAGCAGTAACAAGAGATGATGGCAGTGTAGCGGACACCCAGGAGGGAGTTAATCAGGAATTTGCCACGTATTACAGAGAACTGTATGGGGACGTTGAGGAGGATAATCTAGGGAGGATAAAAGAAACACTCGAAGATATAGGTCTGCCCAGGATAAGGGCTGAAGAGAGGGAAGAGCTGGATGCACCAATCACTTTAGAAGAGCTGGAAGCGGTGGTGAGACAATTGCCTACTAATAAAACCCCGGGGGCGGATGGGTTTCCGAGCGAGTTCTATAAAGCATACATGGCAGAGCTGCTCCCTCCGATGCTGAATATGTTGAATGAAGCATTTGAGACGGGACAGCTGCCGGAGTCGCTAAGGGAAGCAATTATAATTCCGCTCCCTAAACCTAATAAACCTGGGTAGAGTTGTGGCTCCTACAGACCACTATCAATGCTGAATCAAGACAGCAAGATCTTAACAGCTGTTTTGGCGAGCAGAGTGCGAAGAGTCATAGACAAACTCATACACCCGGATCAGACGGGGTATGTTCCAAACAGGAACATAACTAACAATCACAGGCGACTCTACCGAGTCATTGAATGGGCGGGGGGAAATGAGGGCAACTTGGCAGTAGTGTCCTTGGATGCGGTAAAGGCTTTTGATTCTGTTAAGTGGCCGTGGCTGCTGTCGACTCTGGCGGAATATGGGATGGGGCCCGGATATATAAGATGGGCAAAGATGTTATACAGTGCGCCGCTCGCTAGAGTTAAGACGGGAGCTGTTATTTCAGAGAGATGGCGGTTAGGCAGAGGTACTAGACAGGGATGCCCGTGGTCCTCTATGTTATACATATTGGCATTGGAGCCTTTGGCTATATACCTCAGACAGCAGAATGACACCATAGGCATCGAAGTGGGTCGGGAGCGAAATTTGATCTCTTTATATGCAGACGATATGTTATTGTATCTGAAGTATCCGGAGGAGAATCTCCAGTATATTTTGGAGGTTATGGATCGGTATGCGGGGCTGTCTGGAATAGCTGTGAATCCTCAGAAGTCTGTGATTTTCCCGTTGGGTAAATATAGGGGTCTCCCTGTAGAACAGCTGCCGGTATTGCAAGCCCCTTGGGCGGTTGATACATTTCGGTACCTTGGGATAGACGTGTATCATACGGTTGAACAAGAACATAAGCACAACACGGAGGTAGCCGTGGGGAAAATAGAGAAAAGTATGCAATTTTGGGGGAAGCTGCCGCTAGCTATGATGGGACGTAGTGCAATGCTTAAGATGGTGGTTTTGTCCAGACTCCTGCATTATTTCGGGAACATTCCATACCTCATACCTGGGAAGTTTTTTGTCAAGCCTAATAGTATATGCAGGGACTTTTTGTGGCAGGGAACTAGATGCAGGATGGCATTGTGGAAACTGCAAAACTCTTACGAAAAAGGGGGGATACGGCTCCCCAACTAAGAGGCCTACTATGTAGCGGGCCAACTGCAATATGTTGCTAAATGGCTCTCGGATGAAAGTACCCCCAAATCCAGATTGTTTAGTGCAGACTGTGCCCAATTTTACTTAAAAGAGATGATCTGGTTATCCGAAACAGAAATGCAGGGGCGCCCCAAAATGATGCTGCTTGGGTGGAGGATTTGGCGCCGCGCGTGCAGGATGATGGAAATCCCGGCTCCGTGCTCCCCGCAAATACCGCTGGTGGCACTGGCTAAAGGAGATGTGCAACTGCGGAGGAGGATTAGAAACCACGGGGAATCAGTGGGGGTGGCAACGGTGGGAGATGTTTGGCGGGAGGGAGCCATCATAGGTTTTGAGGAGTTGGGAGAGGACACAGGGCTACACGTAGGTCAATATATTACATATCATAGATTGACGCGGGAAATTAAGAAGACTTGGCCCGAAACTATTCTCGAAGCAGAGCCGGATGGTATTGTAGACACTATATATGACGTAACAGAGGGAGGGCACGAGATTTCAAGATTGTATGACATGCTGATGCTTAGGATTGGTAAAGAACCAACGCAACTTAGATTAGATTGGGAAACTGAGGTGGGAACCCCGATGGAGGATGGGATGTGGGAGCGGGCTCTGTGGTATCATCAGAAGGTGTCGAGAAACGCTAGGCTGAAACAGATACAATTATATATTACGCATAGGGCGTACATGACACCCCTGAGGATATCAAAGTTTAAAAACGCAGGTAGACAAGCATGTCCCAAGTGTGATGAAGAACTGGCTGACATGTTACACATGTTTTGGTCCTGCCCGGTGGTTGGGCGCTTCTGGAGCCAGATAGCGGCGAAACTGGCGGATAAACGAGTCACACTGGTTGTAGAGTCAGCCTGGGCCTGCCTATTGGGGGGGGTTCCCTAGATCGCAGAAACTGAAGCATGTTAACAAATTGAGGGACTTGGCATATGTGCTGGCTAAGAGGAGGATTACCATGGGGTGGAAGGCTTGTCATAAACCACAAGTGGAGATATGGTGGAAGGAATTGCAGAAGTGGGCGGAAGCAGAGACTATGGTATGGCAGGAGTCCAGTATGATGGGAGGGGAAGAAGAGGTGGGAACCCTGTTGGCTTGGAAATCACTGATAGCGGAATTGTTTGGAACGATGCCAGATCTGGCGGATTCCAATGGAGAACAGACCCCACTGCGCGGCGTGAACACAGAGTGAACAGACCGGATGGGCTCATAGGGAGGGTGGGTTTTGGGGAGCAGAGATCAAATTGTATGTTGTACACATTCAAAACTGTATTATGGCATCTTGTACTGTATATTTGGTCTGTATTGTTTTGTTGGTTGAAATTTAATAAAAAATGTTTAAAAAAAAAAAAAATTCTGAAGCCAACTGAGTATATATTTCGCACAGCATGCTATAAGAGCTGAATCATGTATTTGTCTTGTAATTGTATAGCGCCTTGTACCGCACATAGGGCGGGAAGATGCTACCTCAGTCAGATGCTGTGCCACTTCTAAGCCATGGCACATTTAATTTGCAGCCGTTATTGGCCAGGGTAGCCTCCTTGGTGCCTGTGTCTCCAAAATAATACAAAAGCAGGTAACAGAGAGGTCTCATCCCCAGATGTAACAGGAAAGTAATAACAATGGAAATTATGTTGACTCAATGCACATAAATATGTTTTGGTGTGTGAAAGCTTTCATTGAGAATATTTTCTCTGGCAATTATCTGCATGTGGAACTGTTGTAGGAGGAGCTGTAGAAATTAGAATAAGCAGACATAGGGCCTCATACACGGTAGGCGGTAGCCATGGTGCTATTAGCGCCATGGCTACCCCCTTACCGCATTCCGGGTCCATGTTCCCAGAATGGGGACTTACCAGGTCATTCCGACCCTGGCGGGACCAGTAAGTCCCCATTCCGGGAACCATTCCCCATTCCCATTTGAGCCCCTATAGGGCTCAAATGGGAATGGGGAAGGAGCTAATAACGGGACTGCTATTAGCGGGCCTGTTATTAGCTCTGAAGTCCCTCAACGGGTCCCTTCCTTAACGCCTGGTAAAACCAGGCGTTAAGGAAGGGACCCGCTAAGGGACCTCGTAGTAGGGCGGTAAGGGATTACCAACACCGGAGCCCTAACCGGTGCCGGTTATCCCTTACCGCATACCGTGTAATGAGGCCCATAGAGTGCAATCTTGCCTTAGTCCCTGCCGCTCAATGTTGGCAATCGTTTTGAAAAACAAAAAACACTGACATGCTTACTTCTCTGAGAGTATGCGCTTTGCAGCATGCCTTTTAAAGTTCATCTTTGGTGCAGGTCTGGCATCCACATGCTAGTCATTAGCACCTCGTAAATCTCAATCAGCGCCTAGCTAAGGTAATGGCTGACAACAAAAGGAGAGTTATAACAGGCAGGACAAGTATGATCTATTTGTGTGCATACACTGAGATTTTGCACTGCGGGAGGTGCCCCCACCTAGCTACCCAGCAAATAAATTGTTACACTTTAAAATACTTAAACACATGATAATGCATAGTGTGCTGATGAGGTATCGGAACCAGGTTCATAACAGATCAACTGAACCTCAAAATGCCCATTTTGTGCATTCACTACAGCACAACCATTGTGGCAATTAAATTTTTCTTTGGTGAATATATTAATAACGTGCAATAATCAAAGTTGAAATTAATGTTGTTACGTTTGAGTTCCAGCATGGTGAAGAAGATAGCTCAGCGAGTTAATCATTTGTTGGACAGACCTGTGTTTGTGTGCTGGGGTTCATATTTGTGTATATACATGCTGTTGATCGGAGCACTTACTGTGCTACTAAACAACATAACTGCAAAAAAAGAACTAGGTATGTAAACTAAAATAGCGTCATTATGGTGCTGGTCTAGTGGTAGTCCATGTCTTTCATCACACCAATAGTTTTTATAGCAAAACAGCATTGCAAGATAAAGGATAGCTGCTACATTTCTCAGTAACACCCATCTACTGGTTTATGCAAAATGCGCACTGGGAAGTTATGTTCACGATTCTCACAGCCCTCCTATAATTGTCCCGTTCATCTCTGCTTTACTTTATTTTGTGCTTTCTTTGAGATTTATTTTTCATATTATGGGTCCCCTTTGATCAATGTCCTGTTTTTAAATCAATTCCTGAGCATGATGTTTGTCACATTTTAGAATGTAGACAGTGTGAAGAATTGCCATCTGGCAAAGGTGCAAAGCCCTGGCTGTTTTTATTTTTTATTAACGCATGAAATGATGCAGCTAATTCCATCTCCAAAAGGATAATCTGCCACCCAGATTCCCCTTTTTGTCAACTCTATGCCAAAAGCATAGTATACTTGTGCCCTGCTGCATCCGTAGCCTAATCCGCAGCACCTCCTCTGTTCGTAGTGTAGAGCCGATTCAAAGGTCACAAGATGCCCACTCGACAGCCACATCGACAGTCAAGTTTCTGCCATGCAAGGGAGGCATTTATGATAAGCCCCCCTCTACCAAAACTACGATTATCATGAGTAACCCATGCTGATGGCAGGGAAAACTCTAAATAGAGCTACGCCTGAGGTTAGGCATGGTGCATGGTACTACTTAGGATCATGGCCACCACATCCAAATTGATATTGCACATGTGTCAGCTTCTGTGAGTCAGCTCTGCTGTGGAAGTTCATGTTTTTTCTGTCCAGCCGGGTGAAGAATGCCAAATGGCTGGACAGGAACATGGAGGAAAGGGACTCTTCTGTGATCTCTTTGTGAGGGCAGGTAACACCCTCTGGCAGAGGAAGCTGTCCTGGGCTCGGGCATCAAAGGAGCACACCCATTCGAAAACAGTAGCCTCACACCACGGTGCTGCATCTCCAAGAGCCTTTGTTCTTAGTCGGAAGGGGCGGTATTAGAGTAGGCAGGAGGCCCTAGTCAATGGAAGGAGACTTGCACTATCTTGTTTCTCTTTGTCTCTCCTTTACTTTCCTGTCCCCTCCACTTCCTCTGGAGCAAAGCAATTTGGTTGTGACATCAGAAGGGCAATGTTCACACCATTCAAGAACAGGGATTGCACTACTAAGTCAGGCTAGCTTTAGTCAAATCACCTAGGGACTTTTGTCTTTAAAAGAAAAGGTCTCCCACCACTTCTTCATATTCTCTCAGATCCTCTCAAGGCACAAAGATTCACCTGAGAAGGACTCGCTGGACTTCATTTGGGAAGGTTATGCTTTCCAAAGCCCTCACCTTGAGGTAAAGAAGGAGTCATACAAGGCGGAAGGAAGGTCTGCTCCCTACCCACTCCCAGGGCACATC
This sequence comes from Ambystoma mexicanum, assembly GCF_040938575.1. Lineage (NCBI taxonomy): Eukaryota > Metazoa > Chordata > Amphibia > Caudata > Ambystomatidae > Ambystoma > Ambystoma mexicanum. Next base: position 1,525,469,858 of record NC_090935.1, read on the forward strand.
CGGAGTGACATTTGCTGTAAACCAGGATTTACCACTCTGCACCAGTATCTCCTTAAACTGGGAGAGCAGACCCTGAACACAACCATCCTGAACTTGATCCCCCCTGGGCGAGCTTCAGAGCAGCCGGCGGACCATACCAGCCGAAGCTTTATGTTCTACCCATTCTGGTCACTCTGTGTTTATCGCATCGTGAATAAGAGGGAAGGCGCCAGCCTTGACTTTTGGGCTCCTCCACCAAGTCGAACTATTGCTTGCACTTCAAACGAGCTTGACACTGCCTTGTGTCCTAGCTAAACCCATCACCTGCTAGGCCTGAATCAACCGCTCGATGCCAGGACCCAATCCAAATTACTGGTGAGTCACACGCCGATGCTGATCATCAGTTACAATCATGGCTAAGCCCAGCTAGCCATTGAATGCCTGCTTCATCAACCTGCCTATCGACTCCCCCAAAGTCACCACTTCGACCACCGATGCCCACTGACTCAAACCACTGGAGTGTCACTCATCAAACCTTACCAGTGGCTAAAGCCAGAGTCGGTCAGGCTCAACTGACTAGTTTCTTCTTACATCTTCTCTTTTTTTCCTTTGGGTGGGGTTTTGTACAGTATTTTCTATCGATTGGATTGGAGGTGGTGTGTTTAATTAAAGTATATATATTTTTTTTGAACCTTGATTGGACATACCCTTTTTGGACTGTGATCCTGTGTTGTTTGGGTCACTACTGGTTAACCTTCACCTCACTCTTAAGGGCAGAGCCTTCCCTCATCCCACATTACCACAAAAGGCAGAAGAGGTATGTTTCTTAACTGTCCCTGTTTCACCTTTATAATTGTATCCAGATTTAATTATTTGGCTGTTAAGCATTGAGCCTGGAATGGTTTTAGAGATAGAATTTTCTGACATAATTAATGATTTTGCAATTTGCCTATATAGAAGTAAATATATATTTAAGGCAGTAGAAAGCATATACTCACAGGGTGGTTTTCATTTAATTCTTTCTATGATTACTTGAATTTGTGTGTCTGCTGTGTGGGCATATCCTGAAATGGTAAGTGAATGTTAATGTTTATTACATGCCTTTTTGTTTTCTCTGCTGCCTAGTCATGTAATGTTTTTCAAGGAGCATGTACTTTAGACATATTCAAAGAGAATAAATAGTAAGGTTGAAGTGTTAGGTTATCATTTTATTAAATAAATATTTTCTTAAAAATAATTCCCTTTTATAGCATCTTTTTGGGGAAACAGGTCACTAAGATGTGTAATGTTTATACTTTATTAACAACTAGACAGTCCACTTAAAATCTAGATGAGTTTCTGCTGAATTTGACTCGAGTTATGTAATCCCTTTACTTTATGAATTGGGAGGATGCATGTGTTTCTGGTGTTGAAGGGTGACATGAGTTTCAAGGGGTTGGAACTAGGGCATGGGTTCGGTGGGTGGGGGGGACAAGTCTGTCTGTGCCTCAGACCCCAGAAACTGTTAAGACGAACCTGAGCTCAGTCATGAAAGAAAGGCTCTCAGGCAAAGGCCGAGATAGAGACAATAAACCTTGTGTGTGTATTTCTTGACTTATCCTCCCCCTATGCCTGTGTGCTACACGGGATACATTATGTATGGCTTCTAGTGTTACCCACAAAGGGGATAGTGCACATAGTAAGAACGATTGTTTCTCCACCCCACCCCTATGCTGCGACAAAGATCTTTGCTTCTTAAAATGGGGTCTCACCAATTTGACATTATAAAACCTTCTTTTAACATCCCCTTCTAGAGAAAATACGAAAATACAGGAGGACGGTTGCAGAGTTCAGGAATTTATGAGAAACAATGTAGCTTGAGTTGTTTTCGTTTTTTAGTTGGGATTCCACCAATCCAAATTGGGAGCATACCAGGGTTATTGTTGACTCTGGTTTCCACCTGACCATGTGGCATTTCTGCAAGGCTTCTTCAAAGTGATCAAGCAGAGAATCCTTTGCTGACCCTAGCTCGCCTGTCCTCACCTTGCCTTACCACTTTTAACAACACAGAAAGAACTAGTTTAAAGGAATGGTTCGGTCAACATTTTTTATTGGCCCTATGGGTCGGCCATGTGTTTTTAAGCCTAAGTCGCTAGATTTTAGAAAAATTTCCTATGGACCTTACCCGAGTTTTCGTCCATTAAACACACGCGAAAACAGGCAGTAGGTCGCCGCCATTTTGTGATAATCCTATCACTTGCCGTATCGCCCTGGCTGACCTGCTTTTGTGGTACTAATTCATATCCCCTGCCCCTGAGCCTGACATTATCAAAACATTCATATTCCCTGCCTCTCTCCGTGACGTTACTGTGCTGCGTAGGCAAACGCACCCAGTCGTCTTCTACGCGACTTCACACAGAACCCGTAAACCAACACAGATCAACTCACAGCACAGCGCGCCACAATTCGGAATATGAAACTGTACTTTCAAATCAAACAGCAACACGGTACATTTGGTAAAGTACATTTATTTAACATTAAATGTTTATAAAATATTCAGCAATTGGCATATTAAATGCGAACTGGCTTCTCTCCCATCTGCAACGGCTCGCTTGGCACGTTCTGAGGCCCCCAATTTTGTCCTCGTTGTCCGCGTGCTTTGCAGCCCTAGAGAACCATAACTATGGAGACATTGAATTTTTGGTGGAAGGTCAGGGAAAGTATAACGTACCCGAGGAGTTGAGTTGAAAGTGAGATTTATTGTTTGTTTGTTTTATTATTTGCAATACGCAAGCCTCCCCTCGGTTAACAGTGTGCAGCATTTACATGAGATTGTGAAACTTAGTTACAGCAACAAAAATATATACATACACATATTGACAAGGTCAGCGATATGAGGTGAATAGAGAGAGAAGTCAAAGATGACACCCAGGTTGTTCGCCACCCAGGATGGTGAAGGGAGGGGTTAGGGGTCGCATACTTTGTATGTACACTGTACAATAACATTTATTTACAAAAAGACAATCATATTACAATTATTTAAACCAGGATTTGTACTTCACAACCAGCTCTGCTTTGGGTGGACATGACACAGTGGCAATGTTTGGTGGCAATGCATCAGTGCTCTGCACAGAAGCGTTCTCCAGCATTGGATCTTTCATGGATTCACATGCTTAGAATATTCCCTGTCGTCAGGCTGGGAATCCTCGGTAAATTATATAGAGCTTTTCCATAGGAAAAATTTCGACACTTTTGTGTCCTATCTATGTCGTTTTGGGCCGCGTACGCCTGCGCCACTAGGACGTAGAGGTATAAGTAGCCCTGCCCCCGCGGCTCTCTCAGATTTCAACTGTCTTCCAAAGTAGTGGGATTACCTCGAGTATCTACTATTTTATTAGGTTGTGCGTTCTTCTTCGACTGTTTCTTTTCGAAGAATGTCTGGAAAGGCGTTATTTCGTCCGTGTGCTACATGCAGTCTTAAGAAAGTATATGAAGGAGATGGGTATATGGACTGCATTTACTGCCTTCACCCTCATCATACGGCGGACACGTGTGAGATCTGTCAGGGCTTCTCACAAAAGACCCTGAAAGACCGCAACAGACGCCTCGTTACTTGGCTCAATGACGGAGCGGGTGCGTACCCGGCATCGGAGGTAGGCTATACAGCCTCGAGATCTAAGTCTCCTGTCCCCCCTCATCGATCAGTGTCGGCATAGCCTCCGGCGAAGAAATCGCGCTCATCTGAAAAACGCCCCTCGGAGAAACATCGTGAGAAGTCCTCCTCTTCACATAAGGCTTCGTCTTCTTCCTCCTCATCTAAAAAGGAGAGAAAAGACTCATTGAAATCCTCCCCAGGAGACCGTCATAAGTCTACCTCGAGTCGAGAGTCCTCGTCCCACAAGTCGAGGTCAAAAACGGCGGGAATGCCTCAAGGCCCTGCTCCATAGACTTCATCGACGATGATCCGGTCTTCGACGCCTGCTTTGTCTTCGGCGACGGCTCTTCCAACGACTATTTCGTCAGGTCATACAGCGCCTTTGGAAAAGATGTCATCGTCGACGGTGGCCCCGTCGGTGGGATGGCAACCGGAGGTTTTTGATCCGATCCCGCCTGAGGCCTTGCTGCAACCAGAAGCGGCTTTCTCCATCTCGTCGGCGGAGGATGACCGTGATCCGGGATTACAACCAACTGGTTCGGGGTCGCTCTTTAGTGGAAGTGCCATTCCAGTTACCTCTTCCTTACTGAATCCCCAGGCTGTTCTGTCCCTGGAGGTGTTGAACACATTACAGAAGCTGTTGGAGCGGTTGGACACTCGGTTACCTCAGTTTGTCCCGACAGTGTTACAGGCCTCGCCAGTCGTCGACGAGCCAGGCCCGGCTCCTCGCCCTCCATCCAGAATTCCTACCGCTTACCCGGTTGAGGAAGATCGTTCTCGTCCACAGGAAGAAGGAGAACTATCAGAGTCGGAACGTGAAGGGTTGGGTTCAGACATCTCGTTATCCCCCTCAAGGGACCCTACATGGGACTCTGAAGCAGACATGGAAACTCCGAAGAGTCCGGCGCAGCCATCACCACCTGATGATGTGGGGGCTTTCCATGCCATGATGGGTAAGGCATGTGCGGAATTTGGCCGCCTAGTCCCAGAAAAAGAGAAAAAAGATTGTTTTCTGTTCGATCATATGGGCAAGAGAAGAAAGGCGATATTTGCTATCCCCATTTTAGACCATGTCTGGCAGGAGGGACTAAAAACCATGCGTCACCCTTTTTCAGAACCGGCAGTAAAAGGTCGATTGGAAAAGAAATTCAAGGCTCCGGAATCGACTCCGAAGTGCTTGACGTCTCAACCTTCGCCGGAATCAGTGGTATCCGCCGCGGCGGCCAGAAAGGCAAGGTCGCAACACAAATGCACGACCCGGTCAGACAACGATGCCAGGAGACAAGATGCTTTTGGGAAGAAAGTGCTATCAGTTGGAGGGACTACAGTTAAAGCATCCAATTCCCTGGCTATTATGCCCAGGTATGATAGGGAGATGTGGCATCGGATAGCTCCTATCTTGGACCATCTGCCGGAGGAACACAGGAAGTCTGCCATGCTGCTCGTACGTGAGGGTGAAGAGGCTTCCAATCATTCCATTAACATTGCTGTCGACCTGGCGGAATCAGGCTTTAAGCAAATCAACAATGGTGTAGTTTTACGAAGGCAAGCCTGGCTTAAGTGCACGACGTTCAGACCAGAGGTACAATATAAGGTAATGGATATGCCGTGCGAAGGAGAACACCTGATGGGGAGAAAGTGGATGAAGCCTTGAAGGGCATGAAAGAAGATTCTGACACGGCTCGTTCCCTTGGAGCCCTCCAGAGTGGTAGGAATTTTCATTCCTTTCGTCCCTTCAGAGGAGCATCAGGTAACTCCCGGTTTGGATCATCTAGAGACCGAGGTTTCAGCAGACCCTCCTACTCTTCCCAAGGCTACAGACGTGCAGCCCAAGCTACTCGTAAAGGCAGAGATTACCAATCCTCCAGACGACAAGGTGCCTACTCCTCGTCGACGAAGGTTAAACAGGCCAAAAGCCAGCAATGACAACTTACAGAACGTCCTGGGGGGCAGAGTGTCTCGTCACGTCGAAGAGTGGGCACGCATAACAACAGACCAATGGGTTTTGGACACCATACATCTGGGCCATTCTCTACAGTTCAAGGGCAAGCCACCATGCATTCCACCGGTGTTCTCGACGCAGCCCCACCTTCAAATACTAATGCAAGAGGTGGCGCTTATGCTGCAGAAAGGGGCTATAGAACTGGTCCTGGTGGCAGAAAGAGGACAGGGAGTGTACTCCCGTTACTTTGTCGTCAAGAAACCCAATGGAAAATGGCGTCCCATTCTAGATCTACGAGCTCTCAACAAACTGCTCAAGAATCTAAAATTCAAGATGCTTACACTCCAAGAAGTGATCCGTTCCATACAACCGGGAGATTATTTGTCGTCGCTAGACCTTCAGGACGCATACTTCCATATCCTGATGCGTCGACGACACAAAAGATTCCTACGGTTCATCGTCGGACGAACCCACTATCTGTTCAAGGTCCTCCCATTCGGACTGAAATCGTCTCCCAGGACGTTCATGAAATGTCTGGCTCAAGTAGCAGCCTGGTTAAGGAAAGAAGCTCATCATGTGTACCCTTATCTGGACGATTGGCTAGTGAGGGGATTGTCTCCGGAAAGGGCACAGGAAAGTCTAAATGCCACCATGTGCCTCCTACAACGTTTGGGCTTCGCAATAAACTTCGAAAAGTCCTCCTTATTGTCATCAAGGACCTTGGTCTTTCTGGGGGTGGAATTCCAGACGCAGTCAGGACTGGTAAAGCCATCCGTCGAAAGGGTTCGGAAACTGCAGCAAAAAGCATCGGATTGGAAAGTCGACACCAGAGTGTCAGTGCAAAGGTACATGTCCCTACTGGGGACCATGTCGTCCTGCATACCCTTAATCAACAATTGTCGTCTCTTCATGAGACCGATTCAGGAATTCTTGGCGGATCGATGGGCACAGAGTCAAGGGCGTTGGTCAGACAAATTGACCATCAACAGCAAACTCGTACAGGCGCTTCAATGGTGGAGAGTTTCCATAAATCTGACAAAGGGAATGCCCTTGCTGGAACCGGTGTTCCAGATGACAGTGGTGATGGATGCTTCTCTAACTGGATGGGGAGCTCATCTGGATTCCCTATATTCAGGGTCGTTGGTCATCGGAGGAGTCCGGCCTTCATATCAATGTGCTGGAATGAACGGCGGTGCGTTGGGCCCTGAAGTCCTTTCTTCCACGGATAAAGGGATCAGTTGTACGGATTATGACAGACAACACAACAACAATGTTTTATCTAAGGAAACAGGGAGGAACTCGCTCCAGAACTCTGTCAACCAAAGCCCAGGAGATCTGGCATTGGGCCCTTCAGCAGAAGTTATATCTATTGGCGTTCCACTTGCCAGGAGTCAAAAATGTGCAAGCAGACTCTCTCAGCAGGGAGATGATTCCACTACACGAATGGGAACTGAACGACCAACAACTACACCGTGTCTTCGAGAAATGGGGCCGTCCGGCCCTCGATCTCTTTGCGACGAGAGACAACAAGAAATGCCCACAATACGCGAGCAGGTTGCCACAGCAAGACTCACTAGGGGAAGCGTTCTCTTTCCCGTGGACGGACAAGTTTCTGTATGCCTTTCCCCCGTTTCCGCTCATACGTCGGACGCTGCAATGGATCCACAGATATCCATGTCGGGTGATCCTGGTGGCCCCGTACTGGGCCAGACAAGTCTGATTCTCCGATCTACTCCATCTTTCAGTGGCAGAACCAATGAGGTTCCAGAAAATCCTGAACATTCTGTCTCAGGAGAAAGGGGTTGTTTGGCATCACGACCCTGACAGCCTCAGTCTGACAGCCTGGCTCCTGATTTCTCAGAGTTTGGCACGTTAGAGATTCCAGCGGACTGTCGTCGCATTTTGCAAGCGGCGAGGGCGCCGTCCATGAACGCTTCATATTCATACAAATGGAAGAGATTCTGCACATGGTGCGCAGGTCAACCAGGTTTGGTCCCGCTTAATATCACACCGGAACAGCTTCTACCATACTTGCTACTCCTAGCTCAAAAAGGCTTGTCTGTTTCATCCATAAAAGTGCATCTGGCTGCCATTTCGAGATTTACTCGGAAGAGACATTCAACTCCGTTATTTAGTGACCGGCTGATTAACATTTCCTTAAAGGATTGTTCCGAACCTTTCCTCCCGCGAAAAAGTTTCCTCCAAGCTGGAGTCTTAACCTGGTTCTGGCAGCGCTGATGAAGGCCCCTTTTGAGCCGATGTCATCGTCATCATTGAAATTTTTGTCGTGGAAATTGGCTTTTCTGGTGGCTATTACTTCGGCTCGACGACTGTCAGAAATACAAGCTTTAGTGATCGATCCACCGTACTTGAGATTTTTCAATAATAAAGTCGTTTTGGCTACTAATCCTCATTTCATTCCTAAAGTACCTACCATGTTCCATAAGCACTCTTCTATAGTGCTGCCGATGTTTTTTCCAACACCTTCGTCGGTTGCGGAGAAGACTCTCCATACACTGGACGTGAAAAGAGCTTTAAAATTTTACCTCCATCGCACTCAAAGCTTCAGAGACACGAGACAGCTATTTGTGGCTTATAGCCCTTCAGCTAAAGGTAAACCGATCTCAAAACAAGGACTAGCCCAATGGGTGTCGTCTTCTATTTCCTTTTGTCACTCAAAAGCCAGAAAACCACTGGAGAAGCGTCCAAGGGCCCATTCGACGAGATCCACTTCTTCGTCGACGGCATTGTGGTCCGGAATTCCGCTGGGAGATATCTGTCAGGCGGCTTCCTGGTCGGTACCACACACGTTTACCCGGCATTATTGCCTCGAACAGCAACATGCTAATGATACACAGATGGGTCGTGCAGTCCTACGGCACCTGTTTCAATAAGGTAAGCCCCAATTAAGGGGTCAGATCCTTCGGCTAATGTACTTTGAAGTGTGATGTTTTCACTGTTAACATACTATAATGTGATGTTTTGCCATGATAAATATGCATTATGGTTGTTGTGATATTGGTTTGCATACACACCTCCAATGTTGGGGGATACTGCTATACAATCTATTCTAAGCATGTGAATCCATGAAAGATCCAATGCTGGAGAAGGGAATAGTTTCTTACCTGTATCTCCATTTCTCCAGCATTGGTATCTTTCATGGATTCACATGCGCCCGCCGGCCTCCCCTGGCATGCAAACCAGATGTCCCCCATACTACTTTGGGGGTCGAAATCTGAGAGCGCCGCGGGGGCGGGGATACTTATACCTCTACGTCCTAGTGGCGCAGGCGTACGCGGCCCAAAACGACGTAGATAGGACACAAAAGTGTCGAAATTTTCCTATGGAAAAGGTCTATATAATTTACCGAGGATTCCCAGCCTGACGACGGGGAATATTCTAAGCATGTGAATCCATGAAAAATACCAATGCTGGAGAAATGGAGTTACAGGTAAGAAACTATTCCCTTCTCGAGTACAGCAACAATAAGGCTTTTTACAAAGTCGAACTCCATTTCCTCATAGACTGGTTTGATCACCCATTGCTTACTTCTTTTAGAAAACACTTTAGTGTAGCGAGGCATCCTTACATTACCCATAGTCCTAGATTGTTCACGGCAGAGATTCTCGTTATGGGCCAAGACCGCAAGTAGAGTATCTACGTTTCATGCCCTGTATGCTGAAATGTAAGCGCTTTGGCCTGTACTTTAGGCACATATTGTGGAACACCTCCAAACCTCCTGTGTGACAGAATTCTGTCAGTCCCCTCAAATCTCTTGATAGAGTTTTATCGAAAACAATCTTCTCAATGGCTTTGTGTGTCGGTGAAGATGGAATCAACCACTTCTTCTTCCTTGCCTCCTCTGGGGACAAAGGGCCATGTTCACATTGGTGGAAATGTAGGTTTTCTGACCAGCGGTGAACGTTGGTACAGTGGTGCATCAGTGACCACCATTTTTCAAGTAGTATTTCCACTGACCCTTCACAAGTTTTGGAGCTCCACCAAAGATGGTTGCTGATAGACTGGGACCACTGTGAAATACTTTCCAAACCTTTTTTTTCCCTGCAGCCGAGATTTTCTTATTGATTGATTTAGCAAGATGCCATACATCAAATTGATGTTTAATATGTGGGAACTGCTCTCTCATTAACTTGGCAATTGAAACGTGTCTGTCTGTGGCTATGAGGTCGATGTGCATTTCCCTCGATTGTAGATATTCCACTGATTTTATAAATCCTAGTTTCTCCATGGCCACTGAGGATGTACATTGTGTTACCTGCACGACCACCAAACTCACAATTGTCTTACTATCAATGTCCTGAAAGGGTAGGTGCAGTAATTGGCAGAAAATCCAGGGCTGTCGCACTGTCCATCGCCGGCTAGCCTGAATCGTTTCCCTTCGAATGTACTTGCTAGAGACAATTGTTCAATTTTCCAAGCATCACTAATGGCCGGAAACAGATAATCATGTTGGTATTTGTAGTACTGCGTTTTAGAAATGAAATGAAGTCCCACAAACTGAAAGAACGACTCTAACTTTCTAAAACTGTAGCCACTAAAAAGTGATGCAGCTGCACACAGTAGATTGCCTGCTGGCAGTTTCCCCAGCATCGGTTGTGCAGACCATGAGAACGTATGATTTAATCTACAGGCGGCATGTATTTTGACGTTACTGCCTTGTTTTTGACGAGTCACATGTATCAATGGCTTCCCACATACTTTCCCTCTGACGGAATGCCCACATTTCAGCATACTTATAATACCCATCAAACAACTGTCGAATACTATGTATTTGCCCTCTTTCATTAGACTGTCATCCAGCATCACACTTGTTTCGGACTGCATCGTTGCAGACATATCAGCAGAATTGAAAGAAATATTGCCGATATCAGGTTCTGATGCGTTGGTGAATGCTGCTGCTGGTTCATTCTCTGTCATTTCAACATCTGTTACTTCAACATTGATGGGAGAACACAACAATGTCGACAGCTTTTTGGGTGGCATTTTTTTGGCCGGTGTAGATTGTGTGAATTGATCTGTGACTACTTGAGAGCTATCTTCAAAACATTCAGTATCATCTTCTTGTGGTGTTGCAGTCGCACTGTAGCAATGGTCCATTACAACTTTACTGGATTCTCCGGACACATTCAATTCATGTTCTGGCCATTGGACATGAGCATCTCTAGTCTCAACACGCGGCGTCTGAATTAATAGTTCCTCCATAGTGTAAATGGTCTGGCAAGCAACATCTCCCATTCACTTCACTGTCTGTGTATGTATAGTTCGTACACCCATGGGTAACTAGAGGACAGATTGGAAAAGGGATGTTCAGTTTAAACACAAGATAAAGTATAGTACAATTGACTGGAAAAAAACATAAAATAGTCCCCAGCACAAAAAAAATTCTAAAGTTATGAACTGATTGTTACTAACTTTATTTTTGTTTCTTTCCTTTGCAACTTTCATGACTCGACCTTCAACATCTGCACTCTGTAGCTCCGATTCGTTTCCGCATCTCTTCCCTTCCTCTTGTGCTGCAACGACTATATTTTCTGTATCTGCATAGACAGCACGGAATGAGGCTCCATCGACTCCCTGAAACATAGTACTTTCATTACTATGTATCACAATATTGATAACATAAAACACACGTGAGGACCAACACACAGGTACGTCTCAATAGCTCAACACGAATTAAACATTGTGTAGAACAATCAAACGACAAGTATTCAAGCTCTGATGACCTAGTTCCATGGAACTGTCAGTATCCATACCTCTGGCTCTGCATGGACTGCCATGAATGATTGTATTGGAGAGGAGGCATCAGCAACTCCCTAACACACAGTACTTGCGTTAGTATGGTTTTCAGTATTGTAAACATAACACACACTTGGGGTCGACGGCACAGGTACATATAAAGAGATTACCACAAATGATGCATTGTCTAAAAGAATCAAGGATTATTTAAATATGATCAGATTTAATCGACTTATTTCTCCGATTTCTTTACATCTGCATCATCTAAATGGGATCTTGTGATTGTAGGGAAGCTCCATCGTCTCCCTGAAACACAGTACTTGCGTTAATAGGGAAGAAAGTATAGCAAATGGAATCACGTTATATGATCACGCTCGATGGAGTTGTCAGTATCCATACCTCGTGCTGCTGAAGAATATCTATGGATGTTGTAAATGTGGTGCGCGATTCCGAAAGCTGTTGCGACGATTCGTATCCGCATGGTACTGCTTCCACTTCCCCTGGAATTACTTGAATGTCAGGCTCCGCATCAAGTGCGTGGGCTGACGCTTCAACAAGTGCCTGAAACATAGTATTTGCATTAGTAAGGATTACAATATTGAAAACACAACACACACTTGGGGTGACCGCACAGGTACATATCATTGGCTAACCACGAATGAAGCATGGTGTAGAACAATCAAACAACAAGTGTTCCAGTCCTGATGATCACGGTTGGTATCCATACCTCGTGCTGCTGAAGAACATCTAGTGCGTTGTCAATGTGGTGGACGCTTCAGCATCTCCCTGAAAGACAGTACTTGCATTAGTATGGATAACACTAATTATAACTGAAAACAAACACCAGGGGACGACAACTAAGGTGTATATCAATTGGAAAGCACTAACCAAACAATTGGTAAAATAAGCACAAGATACATAAAAACTATTACTTGACATGCATAAAACAAGTCTGTAGCGGAATAGCCAAGTATGATTACCTGATATGCGCTAGAAGTGGTTGATAACTGCGGGCACGTCACGGATGTAGAATGTTCTTGCTTCAGATTCAGTGGATAGTCAAGCAGTTGTAAAGGTACATTATTGTTTGATAATGAAATGCAAATATTAAAAAATTGCCATGTAAACCGACAGAATACTTGAGAATAATGCTATTGAAAATGCGCAATATAGCACAGTTCCCTGTGCCCATAAATAGATTTCCTTTGGGGGTTATAAAATCGAAAAATAATTTATTGATAAATGTCATTATTCAAAAAGCTATACACTCATATCAATATCGAAAGTATTGCAAGGGACACAACACCTAAAATATCAATTAATCCATTCGGCTACCTACACACTACCGCAAGGCCTAAAGCTAAATCTGGACACTTGACTCACCAGTGGCGGAATGTGGACGAATAGAGTTGGAATAGCGTTTGCGAGCAATTTTGTGTCGTTCGCCGTTTATTCTTCTTTGTTAGCCAAGATGTGGCGTACATGTTCGAGGAAACGTGCCGGCTGCAGATGCGGTATAGATCACCCCTCTTGTCCTCAAAGACTTGCTGGACTCTACTTTCAAGCTCTTCCGGTGGATATCCGCAATGTCTGACCCATTCTCTTATTCGATCAACAGTTTTAGGGAATACATGCATTGTAGTGCCTTCAGATTTAGCATGGGTCTTCGAAGGGCAACCGCTAATCGAACAGGCAGGCATTGTTGAAAATTCTGAAAAGTAAATATCTAGATTATTATAAAACCTTGATGAATAAAAATTTAATAAAAAAGTAAATGAACCATACCATGTTCAATGCAAGGTTTGTTTTGGTCGCCGGAACTATATCAGTTCATCATGTGCGGCTTAGTATTTGCATAAGTTACAGACATTTTTTCAATGATGTGACTAAACTCTGAACATGTGACTCGTCCCTTGGATGTTCTGTCTTGCACGAGAAGGAAACATGCTTACATTATAGACTGGACCCCCGAAGGATGCAATTCGATGACAATTGACACAGATGAAAATAAATAGATCTATTGATAGCATAACAATTGAAACTCAAGTCAATAGCAATGAGACCAATGACCATAGCACTATTGGGTACTGTAATCGCAAATAGATAGAAATGTAAAAATGACCGAAATATGACTAGGATACATGGCCTTACCTTGACCAACAAACAGTTGGCTTCAGCAGGCCGAGCAGTATGTTGCAGGAGAACAGGTAGATGGCCACAGGTAGCACACTGACGAGTTTGCTCGAAGCGGTCACAGATAGCACTACGACGAGCAGATAGCATAGATCTCAGTGCTTCTCAGGTAGAAGGTTCAGGAGTTGACTTGCAAAGCACAAAGATGTTCTCATGAGACATATCAAGTGGTTTATAAAGTATTAGAAACAGGGGTGTGTTTGTGAATGAATGACGTGTGTATGTCGTGGTATTATGTGGTTTGCAGGGAGGCGGCCTGCCTCAGGGGAGGCCTGCCTGGAGACACAGGGTCTGAGGAGGCCATGTGTGCAATGGCCCCTGGGCGTGGGACACCTTTTGAAGTGTACATGCTGTTTGGCACCTTGGCCGTTTGTGCCCGTGACAACCCCCCATGCCAGCGCTCATCCCCGGGTGCGAACCGCCTTTGATAGAGGGGGGTGGGATGGATGGGCCTGGGGCGTGCAAATAAGACACAGGAAGACTGCTGAATGGAGACACACTTATGTGGATTGCAGGGCGGCGGCCTGCCTCAGGGGAGGCCTGCCTGGAGACACGGGGTCTGAGGAGGCCATGTGAGCAATGGCCCCTGGGCGAGGGATACCTTTTGAAGTGTACATGCTGTTTGGCACCTTGGCCGTTTGCGCCCGTGACAGCCCCCCATGCCAGCGCTCATCCCCGGATGCAAACCGCCTTTGATAGAGGGAGGTGGGATGGATGGGCCTGGGGCGTGCAGATAAGGCACAGGAAGACTGCTGAATGGAGACACACTTATGTGGATTGCAGGGGGGCGGCCTGCCTCAGGGGAGGCCTGCCTGGAGACACAGGGTCTGAGGAGGCCATGTGAGCGATGGCCCCTGGGCATGGGATACCTTTTGAAGTGTACATGCTGTTTGGCACCGGAGATTCTTGCGAGCACAGACCCACTCTTCAAGCAGGTTATTACAGTGGTCAAGACCCTTAACCTAAGGCCTGTATAATCCAATGTTAATTGATAGTATAGATATATGTGTGACTTTTATAGAGACATAACCGACTGAAAGACTTTGAACAAGTGTTATTTAGTGCATGCATTATTGAGAATATATTATGTTAGCTTAGATAGTGACCACCCTGCTTCACAGCGACCTGACCTTCACCCATTCGGAGCACAGATGTCTGACGTCCATCCTTGAATGGAGACGCACTTGATTCATTTAAAAAATCGAAACAACCGTTGTTAAAATATATGTGGTGTTTTATTTTGTATCTTATTTTGATGACACAAAAATACAAGACTTTACACATTGTACAGGTCAGGTTGCAGCACAGCGAGAGAAAATCCCCTGTACTGACCGCTGTCACTTGGGAAAGTTTCTCTTATGGCACGAACGGCACATGCGGGTATTACTCTTCGAACGCGGTGTCCAAGCCTCCCGTGAAGCCACCATGTAAAGGAACGATAGGCCACCAGCCTGAACCACCTGTGAAAAGGAATGAAAAAACTGTTTTTAAATGACCAAGATAAGTTTAATAAACATTTGTTGTCAATGACAATTCTTGTAACTAATGGCATTCTGCTTGGACAAATGCTATCTAGACACTGCACACTATTGAACGACTTTCATGCGTTACAATGATATGTATATGTAATTTTGGATATAGTAGAAGACCATGAAATAAGAGTGGCATGACAAGCAGAGTATACTTACTCGTTACTCGGATTACGAGGACGAACAGTTGCGCGAAGTTTGTGCATAAACACCATCATTATCCTCAACACGGACCGTGTGAGACAGGCTGCCCTGAAGTCTAGCAGCTCGGTGATGCATTGCGATCGTGGCTCGCCTTCCGAAATGTAGGCCATGCATTCCGAGTTTTCACAGCAGCAGCAGTTCTCGTCCTCGGTTGGCATTAGCTCGCACCGATTGCATGTGCACCAGGTGGAAACTCTGTCCATGAGACTAGGTCCAGGCTCTTCAGCTGTTGAATCGTCCTCCCAACTGCCATCCGAAGACCCATCGTTTTCGCGTGTTTCCCTTTCCAGTAGTTCCTCCTCGGTATACTCGGGCTCGTACATGTAGGGCATTATTGTAGCCATTGTGTGTTAAACAAACTAAAATAATTTATAGCGGTGGTACTGGTATCTGTTCACACGGGCTACAAGCAACGAAGGTAGCTGACCAGAGCATAGAAACGAGTCACAGAATGCTCAAAGTAACACAGAGAGAGAAATGGAATCGAAAATCTGCTGCTGTGTGTTGTGAAACAGTCTGTTTATACTTATTGAGGAAATAGGCGTCCTGCCATTTCCATGGCGACACGTCATTAGCTGAAGCGCAGCAAATGTTGACACGAGACGTGCTTTGGCGTTGTGAAATGGGCGGTATGCGTCTGCTGATGACAGGCTCAGGGGCGGGGGATATAAATTAGTGCAGCAAAAGCAGGTCAGCACGGCGATGCGGCAAGTGATAGGATTATCACAAAATGGCGGCGCCCTACTGCCTGTTTTCGCGTGTGTTTAATGGACGAAAACTCGGGTAAGGTCCATAGGAAATTTTTCTAAAATCGAGCGACTTAGGCTTAAAAAAACACGGACGACCCGTAGGGCCAATAAAAAATGTTGACCAAACCATTCCTTTAAACAGTGCAGGCCAGCCTGCCACATATCTAACGGGTGTTTGTTTGCCCCTGGCCATCATATCCCTCATCATGTCCAGGATAGATTATGCTAACAGCATATACCTCAGAATGCCAGACTACCTACTAAAAAAACTGCAATGAATACAAAACGCAGAAGCCAGAATTCTCCTTAAACTACGGACTCCCTTCTTGGGGAAATTCACACTATGGAGGACCATACAAAATTCTGGTTCTTCAGATCCGAACACAATGAAACGACTGAACAGCACCTGCACACCGACCTAGTACTGAAAAAGGAAAAGTAGCCTGAAAATAACAGAGGAATGAAGGATAGGACTGGGAAGAGGGACCTAAACAGAGACACCCTCTCTCCCAGGCTCCCAAGGAGGGACTACCAAGAAACAGGAGAAACTGGTAGGCCCGGTACGATTATGCTAGGGAATGAGGCTCAAGGGAATCTGGGGGAGGGAAAATCAGGAGGGAAAATCAGGAAAAGGAGACTCCCAGCCTAGGCACACCTGCAGTAAGGACCATCAAATGAACAGGAGTAATGCACCAGACCCTTCCCAATAGATGATAGACAATTCCCGAAGTGTATTGAGGAAGACGACTAATGATTCCCTGCAGATCCCCTTTGAGGCCAGTGAATGCTCCACCCAGCTATAAATAGGACTTGTACCAAGATATGGGACAGCCTGACAAACACCGGAGAAGCTTAGGAATCACGACCGCCCAGGTGACGAGGTGAAAAACTAGAAAGTGCAACTAGGGGGGAGACAAAGATCACAACTACCACAGATGATGCTGGGAGATGAACTTCCTAGGTCGGAAATCAGACTGATTTAGATGGATTGCAGGTGTGGGAATTGTTGATGCACTGGGATAGATATCAGGGTTAGGGCATCTTGCGCAATAAGGTGGATTGCAGGATTGCAGAGGTAGGAAATGTGATACAATGAGATGGATTTTCAAGACGGGGGAGTGAGATGCATTTGGAGGGGTACCCGGGGGCTGGGGGGCAGGTGTGATGCGCCTGGATGGACTTCAGGGCTGGGCACTTTAGTGAATTTCGAGGGTGCGAGTTGAGACACGCTTGGATGGAGTTATGTGGGCGGGGGTGGGGAGGTGTGAAGCGCTTGGACTGATTGCCAGGGTGAGTGGGGTGGTCCACCTGGCTGGATTCTCAGGGATGGGAGTGAGGCGTACTCGAATGGATTCCTACGGTGGGAGATATGGAGAACTTGGGTGGATTTAAGGGGTGCGAGGTGTGGAGCACTTGGATGGATTTCAAGGACTTTCATCAACAATCGGTACAAACTAACTCACTTCTCTGCATACACCTGACAAACTCTGGATTTAACACAACCAGACCTCTACAGTACCACAGCCCGCACGTACTTCGCAACACCAAAAAAAACACACATAACCTCGCACAACAGCACACGACGGCCAACTACCGAAAACCGCACCCATGCTCAGTGAAAGTTTTATTTTCCAAACTGAAGCTGCCTACAGCACAACAAGGCTCCCTTGCTCTTTTCCCGCTCAATCATACTAACCACCCACGCTCCCTCCTTGCATTACAGATCCATGTGAGCGCCTGGAGAGCACACAAGTGGCATCGAGGCACGATATAAAAACCTTTAAGATAAAAAACCTGTAACATAAGCAAAATGTACGCTTTGATGCATTGACCCGTGCGTTTGATGTTTTGCAGGGCGATGCTCAAAAATGTTTCTAATATGCCTCTTCAAATAAGCCTTCTTAGCATTAACGTCTAACTTCATGTTTGCCATTTATTTGCCTGGTTTTTACTAGGATGCCCAGGTATTTGTGAGGCTCAATGATAGACCTAAGATGTGCTGTTGGATGAAACAACATTGCTGAAAAGGAACATCTTAAAGAAAGGAGGCGACTCTGATGAAGGTCGCTTCTGAATGCTTGCCTTTTATTGTTTACTCGAATCGAGACCATGAATAAGCAGTGTACAATTGTTGCCATGCTAGGATTGCTCTGTAATGTTTGCACTTAACACATCAATAGCATACAATGAACTATTACTGGGTGGCGCAAGCTTTGAATATTCAGGTATGCTGGTGGCACTCTTAAAACAATAGTGGGATGTATTCGTTGAATTCATTGTCAGCTTGGGTAGTGTCCCTGTGGCTCAGACCCTCTGGAATTTCTTGGACATGTTCTTGTTCAGTTTCATAGGGTTCTTCTGTATCTGCAATAGGTACAAGAAAGAAAAACGATAGTTAAAATCAAATTCGGCTAAGTATAGCTTTTGTATGAATTTAGGTTTTAAGCAGTCAACATTTCCGCATGTTTGACATTGACTGCGTTCATATGGAGAAATTCTCTCTCTGAGACGTATTTATTTTTTTTGCAGAGGAAGTCATGACATTCTAAGCCTAAAAATGTTGAAGGCGTTACTTTAAAAAAAAAGGAAAAATATTAACAAATATGGGAGCAAATTACTTCTCTGGTCAAACCCCTCTGCCCCTCCACGCCCCACAGATTTGAGTAGGAAGACAAGTAGAAGTCAGCTGACATCTGTTTTTCAAATATGTGAATAAAGGAGAAGGGCAGCGGCTGAATTTGTAAAAGTCCCAATTTTCAAAGAAAATCAAACATATCTTGCCTTTGACTTCCTCACTTCCGTTTTTGCATGTAAGATGTCTAAAAGGACCTTAACAGAAGCATTGGGCTCTTTTTTTTTTATACCACAGACGAGTTAAGAACTAATTAGAAACAATTGTATGTGTAACCTTGCTCTCCCATCACTCACTCCACAGGAACTATTTTAGCCAATTTTTTGAAGAGGCCCTTCTTGTAAAATATTAAACAATGTTTAAAATATGCATGCAGAGACCCCTATACACAAACACACACATACTGTATTCTTTTTTATTTTGTAGTAATGCAATATATATGCCAGCCAACCTCACCCCTAATTTCAGCTCCTGTTGCTGAATTGTACATAACACAGCCCTACTGTAACATGCGCCCCTTACCTGTATTTCTCTTAACCCTTTGCTGTACAGTGCTCTGCTTCCTCTCAAAGCTAGGTCAGCGCACAATTAACACCCCCAAATATATATATATTCCTTTTTAAACCCGCCATAACTTCCTTGGTGTCGTGAAAAGATGAAATCAGGTGACCCGCGGTACGTGTTTGTGACGTGCATCAGACGAGGAAGTTGATGAACGAGAATGTAGCATAGAGCTTATATGCTTGACTGCCGATAGGCGGCTTGAGAGGAAGGTCAGAAGTCAACGGTGCGTAATCCAACAAAAACCTGTTTGAATTGGGAGTCCGAAATCGCGTTAGAACGTGGTTTGAAGATCAACCTCGAAACAAAATTGTTGTCTACAGTGAAGACGCCCCTACTTACCCGATGAATGGTTGAATAGTAAGCACTTTCACATGGTTGAGAAGATTGCCATTTCTTCATTGGCTTGGAAGTATTGTTTAAGTCTATGTGCATTGACCTGTATGTCGAGATCCCATGAAGAAGTTCTCGCAATATAAAAATTTGAGAAGAAAGAACCAAACATGTTGGGTTTCCAGAACACTGTATTGTAAAATTGTGTGTTTCAATAAACTATTGATGAGATTAGAACCTCTTTGGCAAGACCAATAGGATTCGCCCAACGAGTCTAGTTTATAGGTTTAGAAAACAATCTATAGTTGTAGGAGTTCTCTTGTTCACCCGACGGCTGTGTAAAATGTTGCACTGGTTCATACACTGTTTAAATAATTTGGACTTTTTAATTGTGAAAAAAGAACTATTTTGCACTTTATGAGTTGTATGAGTAATTATTACAGTATATAATATGATGTGTATTGTTTTTTTTAAATGTATGTGAATTTTTAACCTGATTTGTTTAATAAAATTGTTTATATTTTCTAAAATTTGGTGTGTGTGAATTGACACAGTCCCTCATTGATTTGCGGCCTGGGTATAGGCGATTTTGTCCAAATGGAGAGAACACAACGCGAATGCTATGAGATTCCTAAGTTCAGAAGTATTTCACATGATTATATTTGGGGAAGAATCTAAAGGCCGTTATATTTTCCCCTTTGTCTCTTTTTGTTGTTGTTTGGTTGTGAAAACGTGGCCAAATGATCCAAGCACAAAGCTGTCAGGACTATACTGCACTGAGGATCCCTAATAAGGGTGAAACTAGGTATGTAGTTGTCCCGGCAGCCTTGCAAATGTCTGTCTTGGGTTGATTAAGCTATGTATAAAGTAGTACTGCCCTCTTAGACAAAGACAATTTTCTGGAGAAAAAGGTTTGCATTTGAGCCAGTTTGCATACCCACAATGCTTTGCTGTTGTGGCTCAGAACTGGAGGTGAACTTCCAGCGATGGCTACTAGGTGGCATTGGGGAATGTGTGACTTGGCTCAAATGGACTTTCACATTTCAGGTGAAAGGTTTTTTTTCCAAACTGCTACATATCGGTCACGTCCTGCAGTACCTCCCGTTTCTTGTGGTCACATACGGGGGCAAGCGCGTTCCAGAACTTCGTTGTGGCTTCGGTATCGGTTGCCATGGCGCCTGGCCGTGCAGCAGAGAACGTCGCATCAGCTGAGATGCCCCGTGCGCAGAGAACGCGTAAGGAGGCTCTGCCCCCTGCACCATAAAAGCCAAAGGGACTCAGCGGCTGGTTGCTGCTAATTGTGGCGTTACGTTCCTTCGGTTTCATCCCGTTCCGGTGCTTATTCCCTTTTTCCTCTTGATAACTTGGCTTCCTGGATCTTCGACCCTCCTTTGTCTACTTGGATTGTCCTTGCCTGTTCCTTCAACCTGACTTTGAACACTGTTGCTGACTTCGGATTGTCCTTGGATTGCAATTGCTTTTTCCTCCATTCTGATCAGTGAACCCTGCTGCCGACCTCGGACTGTCCCTGGATTTCCAAAGTGCTTTCGCCCTGTCTGGTGAGACTACTTTTTCTTGCCGCTCTATGTAATTTGAACTATCTTCCTGCACAGAGTACCACGCTGCACATTACAAGACTGCTTCACCAACTTGGCCTGTGTTTGTGCAATTAAGGTAAATCCATCCAATTCTCCTGTATTGTTCATTACCTGAAAATCATCAGTCTTTCTCATGCGTGCGGATTCCTGTAACTATATAATTTGTCCTTGCCTTTTATACATTAACCGAGTGCATAGTAGTGACGCTTTCCAGTGTATGCACCAACCCGTCACTAGTGCGACCCTCGTGCCGCCCAGGTATATTCTTACTTACTAACCTTCCCATTTGTTGTTTTGTACCTGCTGTTGTTTTCCTTTCAACTGGTACCCATTTTCCCTAGGAATCCCACTTATCAGGTCTGCTGGGTGTTGTATCAGTCATAGTGAGTTTGTGGTTATCACTTGTGCATACTCATAGTCTTCGGTTTTCTTGTAGGTTCATCAATTAAGGTCCAACACCACCTCAACCATTGTCTAGGTACCTAGAGAAATATCTTATTGTCTAAATAATTCCATATTGCCTGATTGCTTCTAATCATACTGTGTTTTCTTTGCAGCATTGGTTATTGGTGGTGTGTGTTCTCCCGCTCTTTTAAGCGATAGACATCTCTACTGGATTTTACTCAAATGGCAGAGAGGTACATCGTAGAAAAGAGCCCCTCTTAGAGGAAGTCTGAATCACAGAATTCAGGGGAGCTGGAATCCTGGAGGCTGAACCCGAACCTGTTAAATCCTACCTCCCTCCGCGAGGTCGTTTTACCGAGGCTCCAATCAGCATAAGGAGCGGTAAGTAACACAAACCTTTTTAAACATGCCATAACTTTCTTGGTGGTGTGTGTGTGTGCATATATATTAACTGAAAAACGTTTTTACCGGGATGCATTTTGGTTAAGTTACACTAATAAAAACATATGCAATTCACTGAAAATAGTTTTGTTAAAGGGACTTTATGGTTGCAAGGTAACATCAAAAAACCAAAGAAATTCACCAATGATGGTAAGCTATGCAACCATAACTTGCGACACTGCCACGCACTGCTAAGACTAACACCCAGGACATCAAAAATGACATCTCAAAGGTCTCTTTAACAATGTGTTTTTCAATGAATTTCAATGGTTTTTATTAGTGCATAATATCCCTTTAACAACGTTTTTTTCAGTGAATTGCATAGGTTTTTATTAGTGCAACTTAACTATAACGTCCCGTTAACAAAGTGTTTTTACTGAATTTCATAGGTTTTTACCAGTGCAACCTAATTCATCAGCAACTTTATAATTTTTCTTCACAAACTTTGCACTTAAAAATCATGTTCCCCTGCCACATAACTATATTGTCTGTGGACAGTATCGCAAGTCTGCAGACATACCTGGGGGCAGGTGGCATCGCTATTACCCCCACATCACAGGGGGAAACAATATTCTTTTTTGTTTTAGTAGAAACATTGTCTTTAGAGCAACAATGCAAACAATGAATTCAACCATGTTTTACATGCCTCAAAACTTTGGGAAATTAAATACTGTTTTTAAAATGATAACACAATATTATGGATTGTAGCAGATATTGAACAAAACCGCATGCCATGTATAAACAATTCACTTTAACACCTGACAGGCACTGAAGCACATTGGTTGCAGTGAGAAAGATAACGTAAAAGACCTAGTAAGTAAACAGTACCTTTGCATTTCATTTATAAACATGCAGTATGTAATTGTAATAACAGTGTGAAAATGTTATTAGTAAAGACAGCCATGAAGAATTTACTCGAGAATAGGGCCATTGTAATCTGCAGGGATAACAAAGGAGGAGCTATTGACATACAAGATCGAGAGGCAAACATAAGAGAGTGTGACAAACAGTTGTTAGATCCCAACTGTTATGAACGGCTGACCAGTGACCCCACTGTTAAATTACAAAAAAATATTACCAACAAAATTGAAAAAATCCAAACAAAGGGCCTGGGTGTCTTTGAAAGAGGCTGAGTTACTGACCATGGACAAACCCAAAATACCACAATTCTATACGTTGCCTAAGATTCACAAATCTATGCAGGAACCGCCAGGCAGACCCATAGTTTCAGGGGTCAATTCAGTGTTATAGCCACTGTCTCGCTTCACAGATGCCTTCCCACAACCTTTAGTAGGTAAAATGTCCCCATACGTACAAGATATAACACAAATCATAAAAGAAATGGAAGGGATGAATTTCGATCCAGCAAACAAAATCTTATTGGGGTTGAATGTGATCACCCTATATACCAGCATTCCCCAAGGAGCATCAATTGAAATGCTCGAAGAAAAACTACTTCAAGACTAAACAGTCAATAACCCATACGAGCGTGGAGACACTATATTGATGACATCCTGATCATATGGAACGGCAGCGTGACAGATATACAACTTTTCTGTGAATGGATTAATGAACAGGACAGATATCTCAAATTCACATCCAATCACAGTAAAGAAGAATTTAACTTCTTGGATATCACTATCACAGTGGAACAAGAAAATAAAACTCTCTTTGTGAAACCTTTTCACAAATCAACTGATCGCAATTCAGTACTCCACTACAACAGCTTTCGCCCACGTCATGTGAGGGACAACCTCCCATTAGGGCAATTTTTACACCCAAGAAGAAATAGTACTGAAAAAGAAGACTTCAAAAAAGAAGCTAGAGCCATGAGTAAACGGCTACACCATCGAGGCTATCCGACAGAGTTAACTGCACAAGCATTAAAAAGAGCCAGAAACATTAATCGGGTCTCACTGATGGAGTACAAAGATCCACAAAATAAGAGTAAAGGAGACAAACTAGTGTTAGTCAATAGATACAGTCATCTGTTAAATTCCATCAAAAAGATTATCACTAAAAACTGGAACCTCCTAGAGAAAGGCACCAAACCACTTAACAAACCAATAGTGTCTTTCAAAAGAAGCAAAAACTTGAACAACCAGATAACTCGGAATGCTACCAGCTTGAAGCCATTGGCACAAAAACACTGCCCAAGAAATGGGGTATGGCCCAATTAATTGGACACCACCCACGCATAACATGTTCCTGCTGCCCATTTACCAACAAGAGCGCAAAGATAGACATTGACCTAACAAAACCATGGAAACACACCAAGTTCACAAATTGCAACTCCATGGTGGTCATTTATGGAATTTGATGCCCCTGTAATAAATTATACATTGGGAAAACTGAAAGAAAAATCAAACACAGAAGCTGTTTAAAGAACTGGACTCCTAACGCCCCACTAGTTTGACACTGGATCGAACCAGTACATCCACCAGAAGAATTGAGATGGACAGGTCTATTTAAGCTGAAAACAGGAACAGACATGAACCTAGACAAAATGATGATATTGAAAAAAGAACAACAGCTTATCTATTTGGCCAAAAGTGTAGACAATGGATTAAATGAGAAACTCGGTTGACCACAATTTGAGGTATATAGTCTATACATGATGAGACTGTGCACCAAATTAGATATCATTCTCTCTACTCTCTCGAAGCTATCCGTGCATTTCTCTAAAGACTTCTATTGAGTGAACCATTTGACACATATGGTCTGCACATAGCAATACGTATGGTATGAGAATGTCAAAACTGTTATAATCACCAATGTGGAGGGATGGTTACCACTGCACTACGCAATGGTAACAATGGATCACTACCGGTTACCAAGCGATTACTTCAAAAAAATGTACATACAAACATTTGAAGGCACTTTTCCATGACAATCTGCATACTCTCTTGACTAGAAACTACTGTGGCCTTCAAATTATCGATGCTGCACCAGTATAGGTACATAGATGTGTTATTTACACTCCATTTCCCACAAACCCTTGCAATTAACGTGAGCACGTTCCTAGATCAGAGACGCTGTTCACAATACAGCAGTCTCTTAGCAACCCTCTTCATAACACACAGGGTCGCGGCTGGAACGCTTTAATCTTATGCTTCAGAACACGGAAGTAAGTGAGCCTGTTTAATTTCTTTTCACACCGCCTTAGCTATTAGATCCTTCCACTACTTTGTCTCCAATCTGATACTATCTTTATTAGATGACGAGCAGTCCTTTTCTATGACCGTAATGCAGCAGAATGAAAATGGCATTCTGTTTAGAAGTCGAGCAGTGAAAGCAGTGAAAGTCAGGCATTCTGTATAGATGTCAAGCAGTAAAAGCGCAAAAGGTGAGCAAAATTGACAAGTGCAGTGTTCTCTCTGTGTTATCTCCATGTATAGGGAATCTTTGGTGAATATGCTAATGATAACATAATATAGAGTACCCTACACATTGACTCCTCAAATGGATAAATAGCAACACTAGATAATTGACACTGAAAGCTATTTCCTATGTTACTGGTCACTGTCTGCTACTCATAGGGTGAAATCCACGCAGACCGCGTCTGTGTCACTACTTCAAGCACCAATTCAACTTCACTGGAGACTACTCCAAGACGCCTCAGGTAAATGGCCAGAGCGTATCTAATTCATTTATAGAAAGTAATAATCAGATTACCAACCGCTAGAACCATTCTAATAACACAATTATATCAATTGCAGCACACTAGTTATGACATCTGGATAACCATTACTCCACATGGCGAACAAACGTGATTTGAGATGTTAAATGTTATCATGAAGTTGTTAAATGGGTAACTCTTGAAGACTACATCACAAATGAACTCAAAAGCACCTAAGTGATTGAGAGACTTAAGGCATATTGCTCCTGAAGAAGAGAGTTAATCTCTCGAAACGTGTTGAGCTCTTTTTGCTGATTTAAAACATTTTATGCTGAATTTTGCTGAATTTTGCTGAATTTTGCTGAATTTTGAATTGTGTAATATTTTGTGAAATTCCTTTGAACATGGATTGCCAAAATACCTTTATGGTACAAAATATTTGTATGAGACAAATACATTTATTATGAAATATATCTATGAGCAGGTTTCCTTAAGTGGCTATGTGAACAAAGTCATGAAAGTATTAACAAATGAGATCAGCTAACAACTGATTGCACCAAACGAAAGAGATAAACTAATTCTGACTGGTTATAATTACCAGTACCAACAGGTGTGCAGGGGACGGGAGGACTCATGCTCTATGAGTTCTTCATTTTCTTAGAAAATGAATCCAAGAAGAAAGTATGGACCAAACACCTCAGTAGAGTTTTGAAATTGAGACAATCCAACTTACCACGTAGAGATCCCTGCTTCATGACTAGAGAGGCGACTAGAGAGGCGATTAGCGAGTGCAATATCCCACTTAGATCTTAGAGCTTAGAGTGACGGTGAAAAAACAACAGGAAAGATGAATCCCTGTCTTAATTATTTAGCTTTTCGATTGCTATAGCAACCATCGTCACAAAGCATCCAGCAACTAACTTTCCTAAAATAGAGATGAAAAGAGGACCAAGACGACATCAACCCGTGCCCAGGAAATGAAGCACTAAGGTCTACTAAAAAAAATAGCAAAAGGACCAAGCCACTGGGAAATGGAACGAGACGTGGATGATAGAGACCGAGGAAACGCCGGCACTATGTGACCTGATGGAATACGAAACCGCATGGGAGCTCGCCAAACATAATGGGTAGTCAAACTAGCAGTGCCTGAAAATATAGAACTCTCAGCATGATATACCCTAAACTTGGTTGTAAGTGCGATCACTTATTTGCTTATCGAAAACGGGCATGCCCATTCAAGATACGAAGCCGCACTATAGAATTCTGCACAAAGGCATGCAACATTACGGCACGACAAAAAGCCAATGTTATACAAAACTCAACTTTGGGTAAGAGCAAGTGGCCTAGCATTTCCATTTTCATCAAGGTGAAAGTCTCGGGGCAAAATGTAAATCGGAAAAAAAGTAATTCATCTATGTCTAGATTCTTACGCGCATGCCTGTGCATTTCGTTCACAGAGATTGACGGAACACTGAAACCTGCAGCAGAAGAAAGCTGCTGATCGAAACTGCAGTAGTCTGCCCCTGCAGAAATAATCAACTACACATGCATCATAACCAGAGCTATTGCAAAGAGAGCAACAGAGTTGCCTTTTTTACAATAGAGTCACGAGGGACGCCACCATAAAATCGAATAGATATATTCAAGCTCTGAGTTTAGATATCCCAAGGATGCATGCTCAAACAATAAACACATAGCTTGGGTAACCACAAGTCCTATTGAAATAGGGGAATAAGGCAAATTATGTAATTTGACCTACGTATTAACAAAATTAATATCAGAAACGAGTACTGAAAGTTGGTCCAAGTAGAGCCTGCTAAATTGCCCTCTAAATCAATCCCTATATCCTTTGATAACTTGCAACTACAGATCATACCTCAAGGCAAGAGATACTAAAGACAGACCTAATGTGCGACAGTGTCCCTCTGTAAGAGTTCATTCTTTGAAAATCATTACAACCGAAATGTAATAACACAGAATAATTCAAATGTCCTGTGTTTAAGATATTAAATACTTTATAACATATGGTATAATAAAACCAATGTTCATTATGTTTCAGGTGTGTACGTGGTATCCCGCAGAAGTGTGGACTCCACCACGAAAAGTGGTGAAGACACAGGAGTGCATTCATCACTAACAACAAGTGGAAAAAAATTAGATCCTAAAGAATTTTGTACTATATTGTTAATGTTATGTGCACAAAAAAGACAACTTACCCCTGAGGAATTTCCCTAAATGTCAATACAATCAGACGTGGAGGAAAGAAACATGCTGGGATGTGTCAATATGAGAAAATAAGGATGAATGAGTGAGAAAGAGTTCAAGAGGAATGATTGATGGAAGTTAATTTGCAAATTAATTTTGCACAGCACGAAGCACTTTATTAGCATTAGATGTGTGATACAAAGAAATAACTTTTGCTGAAACTGTCTTTCTATAATTCTCCAGCATGGGGTCTGGCATGAATTCACATGCTCATGAATATTTCCTGTCGTCAGGCTGGGAATCTTCGGTAAAGAAAAAAAATCAGTTTCAGTTTCGTTTCTGGACTGTCTTTCTACTAATAACCAATCACTGGTCTCTGGGTCATACTGCCCCCAGCCAATGACTGCCCTCTACCTAAGCCCCTCCTCTGGCAGCCATCTTCAGATTTTTACCACACGTTCGTGCTATAGCTCTTGAGCTTTTACTGCATTTTGCGTTTTTTCGAAGAGTTTACTCTTATATTTTCGGTCAATCGAGCCTCAAGCTCCACCGATTCTACTTCCGATCAACGGGAACCCATTTCACGTTTTTTCTATGCCCCTCAAGGGCGAATTTTCATCGAGTTTTCACTTCTTGGAGGATTCCGGAAGATCTTTGAGGCCTACCCCGCGTGGTCATGGCCCAGGACAAAGGAAACACGACGCCTGTTGGATCCAAGCTGTTCAGGAGCTGCCCTGGATAAGGTTTGCAGAATGTCTTCAAGGAAGATGAGCACTCCTGGTGCCTCTACTGCCTTCACGACGACAAATCGCACGTGGAGAAGGACTGTGCGTTTTGTAAGAACATGTCCAAATGGACAATGAAGTATTGTCGCGTTCGACTCACTTACTGGCTGGAGAGGAAGAGCCCAGCAGCAGGTGAGAAGAGGAAGAAGTCCGAGCGGTCTTCTAAGACCTTTAAGGGCGCTCCGGCGGTGGGGGCCCAACAAAAGGCAAAGCACCGCAAGTCTGCGGGCACCGGGAGCACCGATGCTTCGGGCTCCTTGGCTGCCAGGCAGGGCGCGATGTCACTGACGGCATCAACCACGAGCCAACGCTCTGGCTCGGTGAAGAGGAAGTCGGAGAACCCGGGTAAGCTTCGGAGAAGCCACGGTCGATCCCGACGGCGACAGCTGAGGGGGAGCGAGGCAGCGACCCTCCCCCCAAGGTGAAGACCTCAGGGGCACCCATGGTTGCGAAGTCCCTGATTCACCCGGCTAAGGCCTCGATCGAAGGAGTTGTGGCGGCCCTGGCAAAGCCTGTGGAGGCTACCCCAGTGGAGATGACTGCCGGGCCTAGAGTTTCCCTGCCACCCCGGAGGGAATAATCTTTTCAGCCTATCGAGAAGACCCCTGTGAAACCCCGGTAGGAGAAAGGGGGGCACAGTAGCCATAACGGACACAGATGCCACCTCCAAAGATGAGCTGGCTGACGTCGCAAAGATCCTGGACAAGAGGTTCGAGGAAGTCCGGTCATATGGGAGGGATCCCGACGAGGCGGATGTAGAGACCAACGGTGGAGCTGACGAGGAACCGCGGGCCATGGAGGAGATGAGGACTCACTCCCCAGCGGTCGCTCCTGTCGCAACCGATACCGATGCCACAGGACAACTCAGGAGCAATCTTGATGGCTATCCAGAACCTGTGTACGGAGATGAGGACAAGGTTGCGCTTACCCCCAGCGGACGATCCAGCGGTGCCTGGACTGTTGGGAAGCCCACCAAGCAAGAGGAGGCAAATCCATCCTCCCCTCCTTTCCAGCCTTCACCTCCTTCCCTTCCAACGAGGGATGAGAAGGTAACGGAGATGGCAACGACAGGGATGGACAACAACGGTGGTGGCGACAGGATGGATATCCCATCACCCCCTGCCCGGGCCTCCCCTCCCGAAGAAATTGGCTCCTTTCACGCCATGATTGCCAGGGCATCTGAACTTTTCCAGCTTTGTCCCGAAGAGCAGAACAAGGGGGGGTTTCCTCTACCAACGACGGGAGACCAAGAGGAAGACCGTCCTCTTAGTACCGTTACTGGACGACATCTGGGACGATGGACTGTTGCTGCTCAAGAACCCGTCCCCGGATCCTGTGAAGAGGGACCGGTTTGGGAAGAAGTACCGGGTCCCGGATTCCGTCTAGGATTCAGTGGTCTTTGCAGCGGCCAAGAAGAAATCGACAGGGGCGACGGGATCAACTTCCACTTCCCCACCGGACGGCGAGGGGAAGAAGTTGGACGCCATGGGACGTAGAGTCATCTCGTCTGCGACAACGACCATCAAAGCGGCCAACGCCCTCACAATCGTGGCACACTATGGCAGGGAGCTGTGGTTTAAGATCGCTCCCCTCCTGGATTTCCTGCCAGACGACAAGAGGGTGGAGCCCCTTGAAATCCTACAGGAAGTGGAAAGTAAAGGAGAAACAGATAAATAATTCTGGCTTCAGAGCTGCCAGAAGCATGGAAACTACTGTCCTGAACATCCGTGAAGATCCGTGAAGATCTGCTCTCCAACCTTGACTCTAGCATTCCCTCTGTCCTCATCCTCCTCGATCTCTATTCTGCCTTCGACACAGTCAACCATACCATCCTGCTCAACCGTCTCCATGATAACCTGGGTATCACTGATCAGGCTCTGGCCTGGCTGACCTCTTTCCTCTCTGATTAACCCTTCCAGGTCCAACTTGTTTCCTTCCTATCATCTATCTTCCTCTCTACCCGTAGTGTTCCATAGGGGTCTAACCTCTCGCCCTGGCTTTTCAACCAACACCTGGCAACTCTCACGCACTGCATTGCCATTTTCTGCTCAAATTTCCAGTGCTATGCTGAGGCCACTCAACTCATTTTCAGGGTGCCCTCGCCACCTCCTCTCCCCCTCTCATCTCTGATTGCCTAACTGCCATTCAAGATTGGTGTGACGCCAATGATCATTGTCTGGATGCCAGCAAGACGGAGATCTTCCTCATCGGCACACCTTCACTATCCTTTCCCCTCACTCTCTGGCCACCCTCCCTTGGCCCTCCTCCTACCCCCACCTGGGAGGCTAAGAACCTCAGGGTCATCTTTGATTCCACACTTTCCTTCTCCGCCCACATCTCTGATGCCTCTAAAAAGTCAAATGTCTTACTGCACCTTCCCAGAAGTACTTTGCCTTTCCTCTCCTTCCCCCAGAAGCTCATGGTCTCCCAAGCTCTGGTTCTCTCTAGGTTGTGCTATTGTAACAGCCTCTTTCTAAATCTACCTGCCTCTACTCTCCGCCCTCTGCAACTAATCCAGAACAGGACTGCGAGACTTGTCCTTGGCCTCAAGCCCTGGGATCGTATCTCTCCAGCTCTGTAATACCTCCATTGGCTCCCAGTGGATGCAATAATTAAATTCAAAATCCTCTGCATTGTCCACAAGGCTTTCTGGAGCCTGGGTCCAAAATACCTTCAGCTATCCCTCTGCAAAAACCTCCCCTCTCGAGCTCTTCGCTCCTCTATCTCTAACTCCCTCAGGGTCAGTCTATTTTTCAAAGAAATGAGCTCGGGGTAGATCTCTGTCTTCGGCTGGGGCCTCCCATTGGTACAGCCTCCCTGCCACTCTAAAACTTGAGGAGAACCATCTCCGGTTCCGGAAGCACCTCAGGACCTTCCTCTTTTCTTCTGCCTTCGCTCCCCTCTACCCTGCAGATCCGTTCTCTCGTGGCACCGTGCACCTGGCCACCCTCTGTCCTCCAGGCCCAGGTACCTGCTCACGCTGCCACCCTCCTCCACTGCCTCCGGGCCACCCCTTGCACTGGGGTCTGTATCTGTACCCATACAGCCCCCCTTTTTCTTCCTGCACTTATCAGACCTACCCAGTCTGCTGCCTTAAACCTAGCATTTGCCGATTGGTGGCTGCACTACCACTGTTTGTTTCCTTTATTATTTATTATCATTTATCTGTTTCTCCTTTGCTTCACACTTTCCACTTCCCCCCCCCCCACTTCTTCCCTCCCCCTCTCCCATGCACTTGTGTGTTCTCATTGTCACTGGGCCTAGTAAGATCGTTGTTTTGTTCTCCCCTGTTCCCCTCCCTTTCCTTTGTCGCGCTCTGAAACACTTGTGTACGAGCGCAATAGAAATAAAATATCAATATCAATATATTGTGCAAGGCCAAGTTCAAAGACAATCTTCATGGCAGAAGGAATGGGTGATGAGAGATGTTGGGCTAATTGGGTGGAGAGGTAAAGTCAAGTCTACCTCCTGGCAAATGGGTCTGAGCTGGTTTATAGTGATACATTTGAATGACATTATGTCGAAAGTCATAATGTCGAAGAAAAAAAATTCGAAAAAAAATTTGAATATCTATTTTTTATTGCTTTTTGTTCGAAATGGGGGGATCCCCTCCAACCCCCCCTTTTTTTAAAACATTTTTTTGTTTTACACCTTTTTTTAACTCACGGAACCCAAAAAAAACATGTAAATAAAAAAAGAAAACATTCTAATTTTTTTTTCTACATTTTTTTTTCTACATTATGTCTTTCGACATAATGTTTTCGACTTTTTCACTGCCTACCGAGCTTACATGCTGCTCAGTGAAACAAATGTTCTAGACATTGCACGAGCATGCCAACCAATTATAGAGGGCTGTATAACGAAGGGCCTTGGAGATTGAAGACCAATGATATACCGTGTACTTAATTGTGTTGAAGATGACATGTTTCTAGAGGTGTTTAGACGGTGGATTTCGGTGTTTGAGACCACAGGACCACGCCATCACGGTGGCCACAGACATCGCCGACACCGGGTTTCGACAGATGGGCAACAGTATTTGCCTTCGGCGACGCGCTTGGCTCAAGGCCACCGACTTCCGTCAGGACGTTCAGACCAGGGTACTAGACATGCCCTTCGACGGGAACAACCTGTTTGGCAAGGCAGTGGACGAGTCACTGCAGGCCATCAAGGCGGACACCGAGACGGCCTGGGCCTTGGGTTCTCTCCACCAACGACGGCGTCCTTTCGGACCCCTGGAGGCAAGTCTCAAGGTGCCTCCAAAGGATTCGGTGGCGGTTCCTCGTCGTACCACAAGCGGCCCGCTCATCGTCGCAAGAGGCCTACAGAGGCGCAGCATGGTCGATGGACATTGTCGTTGCCAAGGAGGCCAAGGCGGCAAGGCCTCGGCGAAGCAAGATTGAACTAGCCGTGACGTCGGCCCCCACCCAAGCACCTCAGTGGGAGGCCGGCTGGCGAAATTCGTCAGCGCGTGGAAGTCCATCTCCACCGACTGTTGTTTGCTGGACGCGCTGACCCACGGGCACACTCTGGAATTCCAAAGAAAGTGTCCCTGTCTACCACCTGTGGCCAGGAAGGAAAACCACACGCCACAGCTACTTCTTGAGGTACGAGCAATGTTGAAAAAGGGTGCCATAGAACTCATGCAGAAGAGGCTCCGGGGCTCCGGAGTATACTTGCAGTACTTCCTCTCCCGAAAAAAGACTGGAGGTTGGCGACGCATTCTGGACCTTCGTTGTCTAAACAAATACATCAAGTCCAAGAATTCCGGATGGTCACCCTGCAGCACGTGCTGGGACAGCTGAAGGAGGGCGACTTCCTATCATCGCTGGACTTGGAGGACGCCTACTTCCACATCCCCATACTCAAAGGACATCGAAGGTTCCTACGGTTCGTGGTCCAAGGGAGACACTACCAGTTCAAGGCCCTGCCCTTCGGATTGAAGTCGGCGCCCAGGGTCTTCACCAAGTGCCTGGCACCGGTGGCGGCATGGTTGCTCTTTCAAGGGATCCACGTATACCCCTACCTGG
The DNA here is from genome assembly GCF_040938575.1 of Ambystoma mexicanum. Taxonomy (NCBI): domain Eukaryota; kingdom Metazoa; phylum Chordata; class Amphibia; order Caudata; family Ambystomatidae; genus Ambystoma; species Ambystoma mexicanum. The sequence continues at coordinate 1,525,503,451 of NC_090935.1, forward strand.
ACGATTGGCTCAGCTGAGCAAAGTCAAGGGAACTCGCCTTCGATCACACAGCGAAGACCGTCCAACTCACTCACGGATCTGGATTCTCGATCAACTTTGTGAAATCCCACTTGGTACAGTCGCAAGACGCCCTGTTCCTGGGAGCCAGACTCGACACAGTGGTGCAATTGGCTTCGCCATCGGAGAAAAGGACGAAGGCCATCCTGGGCAAGGTACAACGGCTGTTGACCGTGGACACGGCCAGGGTGAGGTCCATCAAGTCCCTACTCGGCATGATGTCATTGTGCATCTACCTTGTGCGCCTATGCAGGTTGTGGATGCGAGCACTGCAGGAGTTCCTCGATGCCGGTTGGATGCAAGCAGCGGGCAGTTTCGAAGACAAGACCTCCCTCAATGAGACGTTCCTCCAAGCAATCCAGTGCTGGGGCAACCGTGCGCAACTAGCGGTGGTTATGGACTTCCAGACCCCGACACATCAGGAGACGGTGACAACGGACGCCTCCCTGGAAGGATGGGGAGCGCACACCGGAGATCACCACGCCAGAGGCCTTTGGCTCCCAGAGGAGAGGTCACTACACATCAACGTCCTGGAGCTCCGAGCCGCGTTCTGGGCCCTCAGCTCATTCCTCCCGTCCCTCAAGGGCAAGGTAGTGTGGGTTTTCACCGACAACACCACCACCACGATGTTCTACATCTGGAAGCAAGGGGGTACCAGATCCCCAGCCCTATCCAAGGAAGCGCAGGATCTGTGGCACTGGGCCATTGCCCATGGGATGTTCCTGGTACCCTTCCACGTGGCAGGAGTAAAGAACACTGTCGCCGACAGTGGGGACTCGGGCATGATCAAGTGGATCTGATATTCCGACGATGGTGCAATCCCCAGATAGATCTATTGACAACGGCGATGAACACCAAGTGCCGGAGGTTCGCCAGCAGGTTTCCCCAGCCGGGGAGCATGGGCGATGCATTCTCCGTCCCCTGGGACGGCCTGTTCCTGTATGCATTCCCACCGTTGCCGTTGCTTCTGCGACTCATCAGTCAACTCAGACGGTCCCGGTGCAAGATGATCCTCGTACAGCACTAGAGTTCGGAGGCTACGATATCCCAGCAGACTGCAAGGAGGTCCTTGCAAAGGCCAGGGCGTCCTCGACTCTTAAGTGCTATGGGCATAAATGTAAGAGGTTCTCTGTCTGGTGCCGTGCACAGAAGATCAACCCTCTGCGGATTACAGCCCCTCAAGTGCTGCCGTACTTGCTGTCGCTGGCCAAGGCGGGGCTGGCGCATGCCTCCATCAAGATCCATCTGGCGGCTATCTCCCACTACACCAGAACTCCGGGGCGGTCGCCGCTGTGGTCTGACCGCCTTGTGAAGGAGTTCATGAAAGGACTGTTCTGCTCGTTCTTGCATGTGAAGGCCCTGGCCCCGGCGTGGGAGCTCAACCTGGTGCTGACCAGACTCATGGGCCCGCCATTCGAGCATTTGCATTCGGCACCGTTGAAATTCCTGTCATGGGAAACAGCGTTTCTTGTGGCCATCACCTCCGCACGACGAGTGGGAGAGATCCAGGCCCTCTCCTGTAAACCTCCATTCCTGACATTCCACGAGAAGAGGGTAGTGCTGAGGACGCACCCCTCCTTCATGCCCAAGGTGCCGTCGTACTTCCATCTCAACGAGCCCTTGGTGTTACCTGTTTTCTTCCCGTCGCCTTCGTCGCCGGCTGAGAGGACTTTGCACTCGCTGGATGTGGCTAGAGCGCTGAAGTTCTACAAGGACCGCACAAAGAGTTTTCGGAAGACATCACAGCTGTTTGTGAACTTTTGACCTGTGAACCAAGGGAAGGCCCTCTCGAAGGCTTCCATTTCCAGATGGCTCTCCGGCTGCATCATGCACTGTCACCGGTTGGCAAACCGACCGTTGCCTAGCTGTCCGAGAGCCCATTCAACCAGAGTGATCGCTGCTACCACGGTGTTCCTTTCTGGTGTGCCCCTACAGATGTCCATCTGCAGGGCTGCTACGTGGAGGTCGACGTACACCTTCACAAGATTCTACTGCGTCGACTGGGATTCCAGGGTGGAGTCCACAGTCGGCCAAGCAGTGCTGCGCAACCTGTTAGCTTGAAGGTGAGCCTGGTGAGGAGATAAGAGATGCTTAGTGTTGAGTTGTTGAAAGTCTTAATGTTGAGCCTTGCCACCTCCTGTGATTGTGCATGTGTGTACTGCTATGTATTCTTGTATTCATGAGCATGTGAATCCATGCCAGACCCAAAGCTGGAGAAGGAACAAGTTACTTACCTGTAACTGTTGTTCTCCAGCATGGAAATGGCATGGATTCACATGCAAACCCTCCCTCCAACCCCTCTGCGGCTATTCTCTTGGTCCTACTGCCACTTTACGTGCTACCAAATCTGAAGATGGCTGCCAGAGGAGGGGCTTAGTTAGAGGGCAGTCATTGGCTGTGGCAGTATGACCCAGAGACCAGTCATTGGTTATTAGTAGAAAGACAGTTCGGAAACAAAACTGAAACTGATTTTTTTTTCTTTACCAAGGATTCCCAGCCTGACGACGGGAAATATTCATGAGCATGTGAATCCATTCCAGACCCATGCTGGAGAACAATGGTTACAGGTAAGTAACTTGTTCCTTTGTGCGCATTTAAAACTATTTTTTATGTGAACGAATACAAATGAAATATGTATTTTTGCAATCAAAGCCTGTTATCTAATGTTAACTGAAAGCTAGAAACAATAGTGTTAAGCCTCTAGTTGAAGTGGAATCACGTGGAATAGGGACGGGTACCCCCTGGTACATAGTCTACCCACAAGCAGTATTGTTTAATATTAAGCTTCACAACCTTGTTGAGGGTTTGCTTGTTGAGGTAACCTTTGTTAACCCTCATGCCTCTCAAATTATCGTATTATATGACTAAATATAAACTTATTTTTTAATAGAAATGGCAAGCACTCTGGAATGTTATGTTATGTTGAATTATACCGAGCACCGTTACCACCACCACCGTTACCATCGTGCCTAGAAACACTTTTGTATAGGCGCTTTATAAATGCCATATCATATCACAGAGGCGGTCTCCAAGCACTCACTTGGCTCTTCAACAAAGTGGACGGGGTGGGTTAGTGGGGATAAAGCTATAGGATAGGTCCAGAACCAGGAGGAACAGGCACCTGAGTGTGTTGGGTTGCAGATGGGTTGATTGCGAGCACTGGCTTGTTGTATCCGTAAGGTTGAACTCCACTGCCTGGGTTATTTGTTGTATGTTAATTTCTGTTATGCTGGATACATGTTTGTGTTTTATGTGTAGATTGGCTGATATTTAAGGTTGTGGTTGTGGTTGTGTGCACTGGCATGCTGTATCTGTAGGCGTAAGGCCCAGTGGCTGGGATTGTTTGTTGTATGCGAGTGCTACTTAGGTTGGATGTGTGTGTGTTTGTGTGTAGTGTGGCTAGTCGATAGGGAATGTATAGTATTCGGGAGGTGTGTTGGAGGGGAGCATGAGCGGGGTGGTTAGTTCATTGGGTACTCTCACAACGTTCTTCTAGGAGGCTAATCTTCACAATTGTATCTAATGTGATATGTGGCTAATCTTCACAATTCTATCTAAATGTGCCGCATAGCTAATCTTCACAATTCTATCTAATGTGATGAATGGCTAATCTTCACAATTCTATCTAGTGGTACGCATTACTAATCTTAACAATTGTATCTAACTGTGACTCATGGCTAATCTTTGTAATTCTATCTAAATGTGACACAAGGCTAATCTTCACAATCATATCTAAATGTGACGCATGGCTAATCTTCACAAATCTATCTAAATGTGACGCATGGCTAATCTTCACAATATCTAATGTGACACATGGTTAAACTTCACAAATCTATCTCAGTGTGACGCATGGCTAATGTTCACAAATCTATCTAAATGTGGTGCATGGCTAATCTTTACCATTCTATCTAATGATATGCATGGCTAATCTTCACAATTCTATCTAAGTGTGACTTATGGCTAATCTTTACCATTCTATCTAATGAAAACATGGCTAATGTTCACAGCTCTATCTGAATGTGACGCAAGGCTAATCTTCACAATTCTATCTAAGTGTGATGCATGACTAATCTTCACAAATCTTTCTAATGTTACCCATGGCTGATCTTCATAACTCTATCTAATGTGACGCATGTCTATTCTTACCAATATATCTATTATAACACATTTTCTGCCCCCACTATACATCTAAGTAAAACACCTTTCCTGCCCCCAAAGTATATTGCGAAGGCCATGGGATGAGTGTCCACCTGAACGGCACCCAGCAACTGATCGAAAAGTAAACTGCACGTTATCAGCGAGCAGCTGTGGGAGATGCTGAGATGGCAGCAGAGGCCATTCCAACAGTGGCCAGACTACAACCTTTGCTGTGACTCTCTGTTGTTGCTCCCCGCTCTGGCTGAGGAGCTGCTGGCCACGGAGGGAAATACAGTGGGCAGCCTTGCAGCACACTGGGTGCAATCCCCTGGGGCATACAAATCCTGTGGGTCGACCTGCATCTGAAGAGTACTACCCGTGGGAAGGCAGCCACTACAAATTAATATTGCAGGGGCATGTCGGTCTGACGGGAGCACGTCCTACCACTTTCTCTTTGAACTGGTGGCCTGTGTTGATTTCCAGATGTCCCAGATACCAGTGCTGTTACAGAGCAGCTGCTCGAAGCCTACACCCCAGAATAAGAAGCATGCATCTGGTACTGGAGCCCTAAGCCTTGAGCGGTGAAACCCATGTGGATGGATACTTGGAGTAGAAGCACTGCTGGGAAGACTGTGTTGAAGGGATTTGCGCCACCCCATGACGGTGGTCGGTAGGTAGACTGGCATTGTCCTGGGAAGGATGAAGTTAACCAGGTGAATACACAGGCCATTGGACTCACTGGTTGTGCTTGTGATTGGGTGACAAGTACACTTCATGTTATAATAAGTGGAGTGACACTGCAAAGAAAGGTGAGCTTGCAGAGTTCACACTGTTTTTATATACCTCATGAGCGGTTTGTTGCATAAGAGCTGTAAAGCTGTGTAACGGGCTACAGAGCCAGGATATTTGGGTTTGTGAAGACCCCTGGGGGATAATGGGAAAGAGGTCCCCTTCACTGACACATGCAAAGTTGAAGATGTCTCCTGCAAGCAGAAGGGTGAGTTGTGAAAGAGTGGTGCCGAGAAGTGACGTACCTGCTGATCTGGGCTTTCTGAACCTGTAATCTGTCTTAGTTTTACGGAGAGGTGGTACTGCCTGCGACAGGAATCCATTGGAGGCTAAGAGATAGTGCTGTGCAACCGCAGCAAAAAAGTGTTTACCTTCTTGAGGACCCAGCTTTCAGGGAAGCCGCTGAGGCACTGGGGGTTATAAAGAACATATACTTGCGGTATAGCAAGATGTCTAAATTGAGCAAAACTGGGGAAAAAACAATCAAAGCTGCAGTTTGAGACACCCACGCAGGTCAAGAGCCACAAAAAGACAGAACAGCCCCTGGCAGTGGGCTCTCAGCCCTCACCACAAGATACCAATGGAGCGTTTAATGATAACACAACAATCTTCAATCAGTTGCAGACCAGTAGACAATCAAAGGATGGGAAGATGGATACTTTGATATGTAAAGTAGACCACATGTACGTCCACCTGTATAACCATGGGGAGAGGCTCAACAAGGTTGAAGCACGGGTCTCCACTATAGAAGGTGAATCTTCGGTTAAGTTGCAAGAACTTGCGCAATTGAAAAGATCTTTAAAGGAACTGACGGCTAAGCAGGAAGATCTTGAGTCTATGTCCAGCAGCAACAATATACAGATAATTGGTGTCCGTGAGTCCGTGGATCAGTGTGCCATGGAACCTCCAGTGGAGTCCATACTGCAGGAGGTGCTGGGAGGGGAGGACTTGTCGGCAGTGTTTATTGGAGAAAGAGCACCTTGAATACCTAGTGGTAGGAAACCGATTCCAGGTGCACCGGCCCGCGGAATCATAGCTCAGATGGTGTCCAGTCAATTGGTCGAAAAAAAACTGGTCGACTGCAATTTGGTCGACGCAATTTGGTCGAAAACCAAATGGTCGAATTTCTTTTTTATTTATATATTTATTTTTCGGGTTTTCGTTTAGTAAAAAAAGGGGTTTTTAGAGAAAAAAGGGGGCTGGGGTGGACCCCCCAAAAAAATAAAAAAAAAGGGTTAAAATAAAAAAAAAAAAATTCGACCATTTGGTTTTCGACCAAATTGGTTCGACCATTTGTCTGGTCGACCAATTTGTTTCGACCAAATGTCTGGCAACCGCTCAGATGTTAAACTACCGGGAGAGGGATCTAGCTCTTTGGAAAGCCAGGGAGAAAGGAACTCTGGCGTATCAGGGGGACCCTATTCAGCTCTTCCAGTACTTCTCAGATAAGGTGCAGGCATCCAGGAAGACATATATTGATGTCAAAAGGAGGCTCTGAGAGAGGGGCATGAAATATGCCATGCTCTTCCCTGCTAAACTGAGAGTAGAAAACAGGGGCGGGTGCTGTTTTTTCAAAATCCGCATGAAGCCAACACTTTCCTTCAAACGCTTTCATGTGCCCCCTGACACAGAGGGAACAATGAAAGAGATGGGGAGTCGCCATGATGTGTTGTGGTTTACTGAATCAGACTAATGTGATATGCATGCTAATGATGGTGAGAAGGTAGCAATTATAGTTCCTGGGGCGAAGGGTGGCTGGGCGCTGGGCTGCCCTCATGCAGATGCTCAAGCAGGCCTATGCTTTGAGGGGGGAAGGACTGGCAAGTTGGGGTTTCTGGCGGGGAGGTTGATTGGGAAGGGGTTGTTTTTTGGAGGGAATAGTGGTTTGGGAAACCATTCTCGATGGGTGTTTACATGCCCCTTCCCATGTGTGGATTGGTGTAATGAGTGTGATTAAAAGTGGGTCAGTGGAAGACGCTATGTTGACCCAGGGTTGGTTGTTGCAGAGGTGTATAATGGGAAATCTACTTTTTTTTTACATGGAAGCTCTAGAGTGTCATGGCCAAGGGGTTGAAATTTATGACCTGGAATATTAGGGGTTTGAATTGTCCATCTAAGGCCCGTAAGGTGTTATTGTATAGGAAAATACATCACATTGATGTGGCGTTTTTGCAGGAGATGCACTTGACCTCACCTGGGGAATCACTATTTGGGCACAGCTGGGGAGGCTACCGCTACTACTCTTCTTATTCTTCTTAATGATACAGATATCTGCTGGCTTTCGCCTGACAAAAGTGATTAAAGATCATGAGGGAAGAGCATTATTAGTAGTTGGATTTATACATGGACAGGCAATCACGTTCATGAACAATTATGGCCCTAATCAAGACACAGTGGACACGCTGGAATGGATAGTCCAGCAATTGGATCAGTGTTCCTCCAACATGATTGTATGGGTGGGAGATTTTAATGCGGTATTGGAACCAGGACTGGATAGAATGGGGGAGATCCAGAGGTCTACATTGAAAACTACTGCTAAGTTTAAAGAATTGAGCTGGGAATGGGACTGAATGATGTCTGGAGAACCAGGCATGGGGTTAATACATCCCATGACCCACAGAACTAGGAACAGCGCCCACACCATCCAAATAGTGAAATACCTTGGAATCCTAATGGACAATGAGCTTACCATAGAACCACAAGTAAACACAATAATCAAGAAATGCTTCTTCCACCTGCACACGACCAAAAAGATTCTACCATTTCTCTCCTTCATGCACAAAACACTGGCCATCATCTCCCTCATCATGAACCGGATAGACTACGCCAACAGCCTATACCTCAAAATGCTAGATTATCTACTGAAGAACTGCAACTGTACACAGAACGCAGCAGCCAGACTTCTCAAACTTTCATGACGGGACCACATCACTGCAGCGTTGTCACGATCCGCTTCCTTCGCTCCCGTTCCCACCACTTGGGGGCATGATTTGGGGTTTATTCCTTACTGGACATTCCTTCCGAACCTTATGCTACAATGCTGTGATGAATTGGGAGCGCTAAATCCTTATTTGCCAAACTACTTCCCTTCCGGATCCATTCCAGGTTTTTGCCAGCCAGTATGCTGCTTTAATCAAATGACTATGCTTCGCAGAATGCCTGGCCCACTGCTTCATCTCCACCCTTGCAGGACAAGGCTGGGTGGAGGATAGGCAACACCTGTGGCTGCAGGTGCAGCAAGCTGCACACCTGCGGCGTGTGCTCGTTAAGCAGGTTTAAAAGCTTCAGTTTGCTTCAGTCCAGTGCTGGTCATTGATGCAGTGTTCCTGTTTCTGACTGGTCCCTTGTTCCTGGTTCTTAGCCTTGTGCCTAGTTCCAAATTTCCATTACTTGTTCCTTATCCTTGGATTTTGAATTTATGTGCATAATTGATTTCTGCTTCCCAGATTTCCCTTCTGTTTTCCCCTGTTTGCAGGCAGCATTTCTCAGTGCTTTTCCCTTTGGTGCAGCCCAGTTTGCCTATGTTCTAAATTTCTCTGACTTGTCCTTTGCTGCTGTATACCTTGATGCTTTAGTCTTTCCTCTTTTTACATTAGCCTTCTGCCCTTTTCCTTGGTTGGGTGGGGAAAGTTTGCCCTTGTAATTTCGTTTTCCCTGCTCCTGTTCCTTTACTTTTCTTGGAATCCATTCCATGTTTTCCCTTGCACCTCTGCATATACTGTCCATTGATCATTAGGTGTGGTGTGCGGTTGTTAGCTAGCTCCTGTGTGAATGCCTATGTTTTCCTCACTATTCTGTAATCACTATTCCTACTTGCCCCTTGTCTTGAGTATTATGTATTTAGTTATCCTCCCATTGCTGTTACAGCCTTTTGGGGTCCCTGTTTGATCAACAGGGTTCATGGGCTTACTGACATTCAAGTGGTATTTCTCGTCCTTGTGAGTATTGTTTTTAAGTTTCCTTATTTAATACCATCAAGAGTATTAGATCACAGATCTGTCGTTGCTTGCCCTCTACGTGGGCTTAGCGCTGTCAGAACCTGTAATAGCAATTGTGGGTAGGAGCTTGACGACTTTCCTTGCAGTCATAAGGAGTATCTAAGTGCTTACCCCACATCCCTTTTCATATATTTGTATTGTTGTCACACTTTGTTTGCACTCCTGGGTTTTAGTATACCAGTGTCTTGGTTCCTGTATGTATGTTGTTGACTCAAGCTATTCACTGTGTGATATCGTGCATATATCCCTTGCCATTTTCACTGCCTTTGTCCTTACCTGACAGATTCCTGACAAGCGTTAAAGATGCTTCATTGGCTACCAGTCAAAAAAGAATCACATTCAAAACAATGTGCATAACATACAGAGCAATCCACGGCCAAGGAGCAGAATTCTTACAAAAGAAAAACACCATTTATCACCAATGTAAACACTCAGATCCAGCAAAGACATCCGCCTAGAACCTAAACCATACACAAGGAAAAACATTGGTGGATCAGCATTCTCTTGCCTAGCTGCTCAAATCTGGAACTCTCTACCGAGAGAAATACAAAACATGAAGTGACCATCTAGAATTCAGAAAACTCCTAAAAGCCTGGCTCTTCAACTCAGAGCTGGACAAAAACGAATGAGCAACGCCCACACACCACGGAATGAACACAAAAATGGCAAGATGGAGGACTAGACCAGACCACAACAAAGTGCAGGGGAGTAGAGAGACCTCTGAATGCGAGGGAGACACAGGTGCACTCATTCCCATAGAGGGCCCTACCGGAAACTAAGAAGAGAGATAGGAACGTCCTATGTTGAACCACAGACAAAGGGCATTAGGGTTGAAGGTGAATGAGTGGTGGCCGAACAGATAAACCACGGGGGCCCAGTGAGCTCAAGGGCACAGTGAAGAGCCCCACCCCCCCTCAAGGGGCCCAAGGAGGTGATGGTGGCTGTACAACAGGATATGCAAGTGGACAAAGCAGTATAGACATCCATTAGTCTGAACACAAAGGTGGGGGTGGAGGAGGCATCACCACTAAACACCCCTGTTAACAACCCACAACTCTGCACAGAATATAGGAGGGAGAACCCCTAGCACACCTCAATGCATGACACTGGCAGGGACATGTGCTACAGGTGGCCAAAACCGAGGGGGTAAGATAAAGCACCACCACTACCCGCCCGCACAAAAAACTCATCCCTCTGTTTACACCTCTCTAAGTCTTACCAAAACACAACAATACCTATACAGCACAACAAACTGCACGCACTTCACTATACTGCAACAACGAAACAGACCACATATAGCCTTGCACAACCGCACATGACAACTACCTACCGGAAAATCACACCCACACACAGTGAATGGTGTAAACCAAGAGGAAGCTGCCAACAGCACACCACAGCTCTCTTATGCTTTTTCCCAGCAAAATCTTACTAACTTACCTTACCCTCTGTTAAGACGGATTTCTGAACTCTGTCCTGGTGGCGCAGAAGTTCAGAAGGCCAACCTAATTACTTGGAACAGGGTAACCTCTGGACGAGCCAGACCAATCAAGGTAGCGATTGCGGCGGTCAAGACTAGGTCTCAAGAGGGGTGAGGGTGACTGAAAGCCCGCAATGAGCACACAAAGCAAGAGCGCTTACAAACTACTCCAAACAGTTGTTATATCAAAAATAGATACACATTTATTTTAAGGCCTTTAAAACAATGACCGTAGCGAGAAAATCACAATATCACAATATTAAACCAACACATACCATATCAACACAATATATATACAAATACACAGTCGCAAGCGTTTAAAGCACGAAATATGTAGTCCACCTGAAAGGAAAGTAAAACAGGCAGTGCGATAACGCTTTAGACTCAGTTCGCCTTCAGAGGCACCTAACTAGATGGAAGTCCGAGCCCTGCGAAGAGTGGAGCCTTGTGCTCAAAGTACCTGCCACGCCGGTGCCAACGGGCAAAAGGGGAAGCTCTTCAGAGGAAGTCAGGCAGTTCGGGTTAGTGCACAGCAGAAGGAGAACAGGTTCCGCAACTCAAGCGCAGCCTCCACAGCGGGCAGAAGCAGAGCGCGAGTACGGCCAAAAGGGTGCTGTTTTTACACAGCAGGGAAAAGCAATGGGATACTGCAGGAGGGCGACCAGATCCTAGCTAAACTACTCACCGGTCCCCGAAGCAAGCAGACCCAGGCTTCTCCACGTTAGTTTCAGCAGCTGGCAGGTTCAGAAGAGCAGGGAACGCCTCGTAGTCGTGTAGAGCAAAAAGACGTCCCAATCGACGAAACCAGCAAAGTTTGTTGCCGCAGCAGGACAACGGAGCGGCCGTGTGTATTCAAGCCAAATGTACACTCCTCCCTTCAGACTTGGGAACGCCAAGTGTACGAAGCGTGGGAGAGTGACAAGGACTCGAAATACAACACAACCTGGCGGCGGTTACAGAGCAGGACTCCCTTGTAAGCTGGTCAGTCAACTGGATGGCCCAGAGACACTTCCGAAGGCTTACTTGGCAGGAGAGGATGAAGTCGCCGGGAATAGCTGTTCCTGCTATTCCAAAGGTCGAAGCACCAGTACAGGCCTTCTGGTTCGATCCAAGGAGGAAAGGGTTTCACAGGACGACAGCAGTGCAAAGGAGGATTCCTTCAGCGGGTCACCAGCGATTCCTCGGTCCAGCCTCTTGGTTGCAGGATACTTGGCTCCTGTATTCCTTTGTTCGTGAGAACGCAGGAGATCGACATGGTAGTGGTGTTTCCAGCTCCCTCTTATCCACGGTTCCCTTCGCGCCAAAACGGAGGGGAGCCAATGGGAGATCCGCTCATCAACACACATACCATACGTGGACCAATCACGGACCACGGTGGTCCCAGGCATTCACACCACCCTAGACTCTCTGGCACCCAGGATGTGTATTGGGACCAGACATCCCAGCCCACACCCTGGAGGCACACAAACGACATGTAGAAGCCCGCGAAAGCAACCACGTTTCGCAGGAAAGTACATGCCCAAATAAGGAAGGCCCCGGGTCGCCCGACCTGGGGAAGGTGAAGGGAGCAAGACGGTCAGTGGACAGGACAAAGGAGCCTCGTGGTCTGGCCATTTTGGGAGCCAGGCCACCATTTTGGGTTCAGTGCGAAAAACGTGCTCAGAACGCCAAAAGGAGCTCAAAATAAACAAAACGATCGCTGCCACCATTCCAGTCCCTGAATGACTTGCACCGATCAAATACCATCCTAAAAGAGTATCTAGGGCCCGTAGAAGGCTAGAGACCCAAGAGAGCTGTAACTTAGCTTACAGTGCCCTCTTGTGTCATGTTGCACTAAAGCCGCAACACGATAAAAGAAACTACGGGAAACAGCGTTCCCCGGTACTGACTGTCTTAAGGGCATGTCAGTTTCCCCGTAAGAAAAGGAGCGAAAGCCCAGAGGAGTGCGGCAGAAGGCTGCACTTCTCTGGCAAAGTCAAGAACAAGGTGTAAAACAACAGCAAAAAGTTTAGGGGTTGCCACATGGAAGGAAAATTACCTACAATTACGAAGTCTTTCCTAACACTCGCCCCTCCCAGACTATGGACAGGGGGAACTAATCCACCCCTGGATGAGTCTCTTGTTCAGGTCGGTTAAACATTCTGGACAACCCATCAGCATTGCTATGTTGGACACCTGGCCTATGCTCAATAGTGAAGTCGAAGCCTTGTAGACTTATGGACCACCTAAGCAACTTTGGATTCTCCCCCTTCATGTTCATTAGCCACTTTAAAGGCTTATGGTCAGTCTGCACAGTGAAGTGGGTCCCATAGAGGTAGGGCCTCAGCTTCCTTAGGGCCCACACAACAGAGAAACATTCTTTCTCTACCGTGGACCATCTGAGCTCTCTGTCCTTAAGCTGGCGACTAATAAAACCAATAGGGTGTTCCTTACCCTTCTCATCTACTTGTGATAGTACAGCTCCTATCCCAGTGTCAGAGGCATCCGTCTGCACGATAAAAGGTCTTTGATAATCCGGGGCCCTTAGGACAGGGGCCTGGCACAAGGAGTCTTTTAAGCCATTGAAGGCCTTCTCACACTCGTCGGTCCAAGTTACCTTCTTGGGTTTCTTCGGAGTTGTGAGGGCAGTCAGAGGAGCAGCTATGGCGCCATAGTCTGCCACAAAATTGCGGTAATACCCCGTGAGTCCTAAGAAGGCTCTCACTTCGGTTTGCGTAGTGGGGGTAGGCCAGTCTTGTACTGCTTGTACCTGACTGAGTAGAGGCTGTCTCCTCCCTCCACCTACTTCATGTCCAAGGTAAACCACTGAGCCTTGTCCATTTTGGTGAGGGGCCACTCGGACACCCTCAAAAGAGCTAACTGAAGGACTGCTTGGGAACAGGTCGGGGAGAGGTTCAGACTCCTCTTCCTCAACGTCTGAAGCCAATAGCAGTGCTGCGATTTCGACGCTTGGGACGAAAGCCTTCAGCCTATTCACGTGAAACACTTTTAGAGCCTGTCCAGGCCTTCCAAGGTCCACTGAATAGTTAACCTCACCCAGGGGCTCCACCACTGGGTAAGTGCCTGACCATTTGTCCTTTAAAGCTCGAGGCCTTATGGGATTCATGATCAGGACTTGCTGACCAAGTGTAAAGTTGATGAGGGAAGCTTTCTGGTCGTACCAATGTTTCACCAGTGCTTGCCCTGCCTTCAATTTATCACTAGCCAAGCCCACCAGAAGTACCATCCGTTTTCTGAGCCCTAGCACATAATCAACTACATTGGTAGTAACAGGGGGAGTGGGCATCTCCCATCCCTCCTTGACGATAGCTAAGGGTCCCCGTACGGGATGACCGAACAGAAGTTCGAAGGGGCTGAAGCCAACACCCTCCTGTGGTACCTCTCGGTAGGCAAACAGTAAGCATGAAACTAGAAGATCCCATTTTCTTCTCTGAGGCTCCTCCAGAGCCCCAATCATGCCCTTTAACTTCCTGTTAAAACGCCCCCCCCCAGACCATTGGTCTGGGGGTGGTATGCAGAAGAGAACCCGTAGGTGACCCCACATTCTTTCCACATAGCCTGCCTATACTTCGACATAAAGTTGCTGCCATGATCCGACACAACTTCTTTAGGGAAGCCAACCCTAGTAAATATGCCGAGTAAAGCTTCTGCAACTGACTTGGCAGTTACAGTTTTCAATGGAATGGCCTCAGGATACCTGGTTGCATGGTCGACCAGCACCAGGATAAACCTATTGCCCGAGGATGTTTGCGGGTTAAGGGGACCAACAATGTCGATCCCTACCCTTTCAAATGGTACCCCCACAACTGGGAGCGGTACCAACGGAACTTGGATTGTCGCGTCAACCTTACCAGACAACTGGCAGGCGGCACAACTCCTGCAGTGACTTTCTACTTGCTCCCCCATCTTGGGCCAGTAGAAGTGCATGGATAACCTTTGCTTGGTCTTCCTCATACCGAGGTGACCAGCAAGGGGAACTTCATGCGCCAACTGCAGGAGGAAGGGCCTAACAGCAAGGGGAACCACCAACCTCCTATGGTCTCCTTCTGTAGACTCTGTGGGCTCACTATACAGGAGTCCACCTTCCTGGTAAATCCTATGCATCCCAGGAGGTTCACTCTCAAGCTGGGAGCAGGCCTGTCTCCTTAGGCCTTCCAGAGATGGGCACTCACGTTGGCCTTTACTGAATTCGTCCCTATCAGGACCTCCTTCAACTAACAAGTCTTTTAGTTCAGGATGATCGTTGGGGTCGAATACTTCAGGCATCGCCACCTCCTCGTCAGGCCCGGGCGATTGACCAACTTCCTCCACCGCAGTGGTAGGCGAGCTCGGGGGAATATTCTCTTTCCCTCGTTTTGACTTGTAGACTCCTTTCGCCTTGGGTTTCCCCTTTGGCTGGGGCGGCGTATTGGACTTGGCCAATGCTGCCCGTGCTTGAGACCGTGTGTAGGGTCTTTCGGCAGTGTCTCCTACGAGCCCTAAAGCTCTGAGATCATTACCCAACAAGACCTTTCCCGGGACGTTTCTCTGAATGCTCACTGGAATCCTGACTGCTGTACCATTTAAAGTAAGATTTACAGGTATTACTGGAAACATACGGAGGGGGCCGTCAGCCAATTTAGTGGGCATCAGAGTAGCTCTGGCAACTTCCTCTGAGTCTACCAAGGTAGAATCCACTACAGTGCGACTGCACCCACTATCCCTAAGAGCTGGAGTATCCACTCCATTGATCAGCACACTGTCTTTAAAGTAGTGCTTGGTATTATCCGGAATCCTAGCATAAGCCTCAGCGACTTTAGGCTCCCAGGAACCCAGGGACACTAAAACTACCTCAGCCTCTATCCCGCTGGGAAACGAGTCTGAGGAGAAGGATGCTCCTGTAATCTCTTCTTCCTCGTAGGAGGAGAAGGCCAGATTAGCGGAGTGGACCCCCAAAGGTCTAACCTTACAACAGGGATCCCCCTTCACGTGGTCAGTTGCTCCACAAGAAAAACAAGCCCCATTGGGTCTGTTTACGTAGGGAGGCTTATTGTAACCAGAGTTCTGTTTCGGAGGCTGACCTCCACTACCCTGTGAGTTCTCTTGTGTCTTACCCTTGTTTTTCTTTTTGTGGCCCTTATGGGAAGAAGATTTAGCAGATTCCCCACCCTCCATATCTTTGGACTTTTTCCCTTCCTCCTGCTTACCAGGATGAGTTTTGTCCTTATGGGACACTCAATGTGACACCCATAAGTCTGCTGCAATGGCCAGCTTCTTAGGATCTATCTCCTTCGAATCGGCCAAATGCTGCTTAAGCTCCGGGGAAGAAGAAGCAAAAATATGTTCCAGCATGACAAGATTTATCATGCCTTCGAAGGTAGAAACCTTATAACCTTCGACCCAGCCAGTTAAGTTTTTCAAAGATTCAGCGACATAAGATACCCAAGTACCACCTTCCTTTTTCTTATACTCTCGAAAACACTTTAAATATTGGGCCGGAGTCTTCCCAAACTTTAAAATGAGAGTTTGCTTTAACATTGCGAAATCAGCCCGCTCAGCCTTCGACATTTCCATAATGGCACTACAGCCAGAATGGGGCAGTCTACTGAGCAACCACGCAATCTTATCAGCATTGTCAACTTCTTGAACCTCGCATGCATACTCAAACGCATTCAGCCAGTCCATAATGTCATTCCTTTCTTCATACACACTGAGCAGATCTTTCGGAAACCGTGGATGAGAGGAAGCCCCAGACCCATGTCTAGGACCCTTGGACCCATTTGCAACCTGAAGCTTGGCCAGTTCCAACTGGTGATCCCTGTCTTTCTGTTTTTCTGCCTGTTCGATTTTTAGTTTGGCTATGCTGAATTCAAGCTCCTGCTGCCTAAACCGCAGCTCTTGCTTCTTGAATTCAAGCATAGCCTCCCCATCAACACTGGCAGAGGAAACATTAGACATCACATCCTCCCTGTCCTCGTGGTCGCGATGGATCAGTGCAGCGGCAGAACCGTCGGTTCTACCAGTGAGAGCAGCCCCACCACCTTCTGCACTGTCCTCAGAAGTTATAGCGTCAAGCTGCGCTTCTTGCCACGCCACGATTCTTTGGATCATTTCCAATTTTGTGCCTTGAGAGGAAACACCTCTCTCCGCACACATCTTTTTCAGCGTTTCTGATTTGGAAGCATTTAAAGTTAACAAGGTATTTGTTTCCATACTGTTTGATAGGACTATGGCCTTTCTAAAGTTATACTACAACAATTCACTACGTGTACTGTTTGGAATAACCTGAAATGCCTTAGTTCGAGCGCAACACTGGATACCTTCAGTCGTATCCCACCGCTGCCACCAATTTGTTAAGACGGATTTCTGAACTCTGTCCTGGTGGCGCAGAAGTTCAGAAGGCCAACCTAATTACTTGGAACAGGGTAACCTCTGGACGAGCCAGACCAATCAAGGTAGCGATTGCGGCGGTCAAGACTAGGTCTCAAGAGGGTGAGGGTGACTGAAAGCCCGCAATGAGCACACAAAGCAAGAGCGCTTACAAACTACTCCAAACAGTTGTTATATCAAAAATAGATACACATTTATTTTAATGCCTTTAAAACAATGACCGTAGCGAGAAAATCACAATATCACAATATTAAACCAACACATACCATATCAGCACAATATATATACAAATACACAGTCGCAAGCGTTTAAAGCACGAAATATGTAGTCCACCTGAAAGGAAAGGAAAACAGGCAGTGCGATAACGCTTTAGACTCAGTTCGCCTTCAGAGGCACCTAACTAGATGGAAGTCCGAGCCCTGCGAAGAGTGGAGCCTTGTGCTCAAAGTACCTGCCACGCCGGTGCCAACGGGCAAAAGGGGAAGCTCTTCGGAGGAAGTCAGGCAGTTCGGGTTAGTGCACAGCAGAAGGAGAACAGGTTCCGCAACTCAAGCGCAGCCTCCACAGCGGGCAGAAGCAGAGCGCGAGTACGGCCAAAAGGGTGCTGTTTTTACACAGCAGGGAAAAGCAATGGGATACTGCAGGAGGGCGACCAGATCCTAGCTAAACTACTCACCGGTCCCCGAAGCAAGCAGACCCAGGCTTCTCCACGTTAGTTTCAGCAGCTGGCAGGTTCAGAAGAGCAGGGAACGCCTCGTAGTCGTGTAGAGCAAAAAGACGTCCCAATCGACGAAACCAGCACAGTTTGTTGCCGCAGCAGGACAACGGAGCGGCCGTGTGTATTCAAGCCAAATGTACACTCCTCCCTTCAGACTTGGGAACGCCAAGTGTACGAAGCGTGGGAGAGTGACAAGGACTCGAAATACAACACAACCTGGCGGCGGTTACAGAGCAGGACTCCCTTGTAAGCTGGTCAGTCAACTGGATGGCCCAGAGACACTTCCGAAGGCTTACTTGGCAGGAGAGGATGAAGTCGCCGGGAATAGCTGTTCCTGCTATTCCAAAGGTCGAAGCACCAGTGCAGGCCTTCTGGTTCGATCCAAGGAGGAAAGGGTTTCACAGGACGACAGCAGTGCAAAGGAGGATTCCTTCAGCGGGTCACCAGCGATTCCTCGGTCCAGCCTCTTGGTTGCAGGATACTTGGCTCCTGTATTCCTTCGTTCGTGAGAACTCAGGAGATCGACATGGTAGTGGTGTTTCCAGCTCCCTCTTATCCACGGTTCCCTTCGCGCCAAAACGGAGGGGAGCCAATGGGAGATCCGCTCATCAATACACATACCATACGTGGACCAATCACGGACCACGGTGGTCCCAGGCATTCACACCACCCTAGACTCTCTGGCACCCAGGATGTGTATTGGGACCAGACATCCCAGCCCACACCCTGGAGGCACACAAACGACATGTAGAAGCCCGCGAAAGCAACCACGTTTCGCGGGAAAGTACATGCCCAAATAAGGAAGGCCCCGGGTCGGCCAACCTGGGGAAGGTGAAGGGAGCAAGACGGTCAGTGGACAGGACAAAGGAGCCTCGTGGTCTGGCCATTTTGGGAGCCAGGCCACCATTTTGGGTTCAGTGCGAAAAACGTGCTCAGAACGCCAAAAGGAGCTCAAAATAAACAAAACGATCGCTGCCACCATTCCAGTCCCTGAATGACTTGCACCGATCAAATACCATCCTAAAAGAGTACCTAGGGCCCGTAGAAGGCGAGAGACCCAAGAGAGCTGTAACTTAGCTTACAGTGCCCTCTTGTGTCATGTTGCACTAAAGCCGCAACACGATAAAAGAAACTACGGGAAACAGCGTTCCCCGGTACTGACTGTCTTAAGGGCATGTCAGTTTCCCCGTAAGAAAAGGAGCGAAAGCCCAGAGGAGTGCGGCAGAAGGCTGCACTTCTCTGGCAAAGTCAAGAACAAGGTGTAAAACAACAGCAAAAAGTTTAGGGGTTGCCACATGGAAGGAAAATTACCTACAATTACGAAATCTTTCCTAACACCCTCTTGCTTTTCAGATCTGCCACAGAGCCAGGGGACCACGCAGGTGGTGATAGTGCTAGGTATAAATATCCTTTAACATAACATAACTTCTTCACTGATAATATGGGATCGGTCACCTCGTATTGAACGTTATGGGTGACTTTTAAGTGTGTGGTGCGGGGGGAGTGTATGTCACGAGAGTCAGGGATGCTGAAATTGATGCAAAGGGAATTGGCAGACAGCGAGGCACATATCTAATGGCTGCAGGTGGAGGCAGGCTTTGTCAGTTGCCCAGCTAAGCACATTATTATAAGAGAAGAGCTGGACAAATGTAGGGCTTTGGCCCAGAGAGAGGTGAAGTTCCTATGGAAGAAAGCAGCTGTTAGGCAATATGGGGTAGGTCAACAAACTTGTAGACTACTCGCGAAGGTGGCCAAATCGGCCAAACCTAGAACACATGTCATTTCCATCAGAGATAAATGTGGGGATCTGCATTATGCAGATAGGGAGATTATTCAATCATTTGGTGCATTCTACTCTTGCCTTTAGTCATCACAGACTCATGCTTCACAGTCCGAGTTAGGTGCATTTCTTGATCATGTGGCAATTTATTGGTGTGGAGAAGAGGAGCGGGAATGGTTGTGTTGGCCCATTGTAGAGCATGAAATCATCTAGGCAATTAAGGCGCTGGCGTCCAGGAAGGCTCCCAGCCCAGGCGACTTTACGGCTGAGCTTTATAAGTACTTTGCATCACGGCTGGTACCACATCTTTTAGAGGTATATCAAGAAGCTTTATGGGAGGGGCAATTACCGACTACTATGAAGGAAGTGGTGGTCACTGTGTTATTGAAACCCAGGAAGGCAGCGGATGAGTGCTCTTCCTACCGCCCAATCTGATTTATCAATCTGGATAATAAGATATTAGCGAAACTGCTGGCTACGAGATTAGCTCATCTGATGAACAAATGTGTCGAAGAGGACCAATATGGATTAATCCCGGGACGCCTTATATCTTATGATTTGTGCCGCATGTTTGGTCTACTGCCTGCGGTGTGTCCAGCTGCGGAGAATGTGAATGAGGGAGGGGTTTATATCCATGGTGTCATTGCTTTATGTTTCACCCAATGCTCTAATCAGGGTGATAGGCCACCTAAAGCCAGTCATCTCATTGGGGAGAAGCAGAAGGCAGGGATGCCCTGTCTCACCCCTGTTGTTTGCCCTAGCGATCGAGCCGCTAGCTGAATTGCTGAGGACCAGTCATGTACATAGGGGGATATCATGCTGCACGGAAAAGGCTATGTTTAACAAAAAGGGAATACTGCTTTTTACAAAACAGGGACCATCCTGTACATGAGAAAGAGGTTGACTATAAAAAACATTACGGCCAATTACTACATCAAGACTGTTACTATCAGACGCCTTGTAATAGGGCACTAATCCTACAACGCTAAAGGAGCAAAAATTAAAAACCATGTATCCCTCCTGATGAACCATTATAAGGAAATGGAGAAACATGTGTCGAGGGAATTACTTTGAGGGAATTACCTTGAGGGAATTAACAAGTCAATCAAAGAAACAATTTGAAAAAATCAATGAAACAATTTGAAATTGATATATCATTTGAAGATAAGAATCATTTTGATATTGACAAAACAATCTGAAATTGATGTATTATTTGAAGAGGAAAGAATCTTGAAATTTGAGAATCTAATTTGAAACTGAAAACATAGTTTGACCATTTCACCATGAGCCAATGAAATTGGGTGCAAAACAAAGGATACTCAGGTTTTTCTTTCTCATAGGGGGATACAGTTGTACAATCATAAGGTGGTGGTGACTCTCTATGCAGAAAACATGGTACTTTTTGTCAAGAACCCGCAGGAAAATTTGGCACCGGTTATGTAGTCTCTCCAAATGCTGGTTA
The DNA here is from genome assembly GCF_040938575.1 of Ambystoma mexicanum. Classification (NCBI taxonomy): domain Eukaryota; kingdom Metazoa; phylum Chordata; class Amphibia; order Caudata; family Ambystomatidae; genus Ambystoma; species Ambystoma mexicanum. Next base: position 1,525,524,238 of record NC_090935.1, read on the forward strand.
CCCACAATCCGTGTTTATCGCTAACTAGTGAGCCAGAATACGGGCCTTGCATGGCATGGCTATGCATTTTATGTTTTGGATACCACTTTCCAGAAGGGCAGTTTCTAATAGTAGAGGGATGGAAGGATAAAGGGAATGTTACCTCTCTGGATTTGTTTTTATATTTCTGGTTACAAGATTCCCTGAAAGGCTTATTTCCAACCTTTCCGAAAGAACCAGAAATGGCCCCTGTCATGGATGACATAATAAGGTCAGTGGACAATAACAGGACAGTATCCAGGCTCTATAATAAAATATTGGATACTCGGGAGGGATGGGCAGAGTCATCTCGCAAGAAATGGGAGATAACGTTGGATTCTGCTATGACTAATGAGGTGTAGCGGTATTGCTGTGCAGAAGGAGGTCTATATCCAAGCCCGCATATCTGGAGCTACTAACAACATGGCTGAACTGTTCAAAATCTGCAAGGAACCTGCCACTCCTACTTCAGTCTTCTTTTCTCATCTGCCATCCCTGACCCCCCTGCACTGGCCTCTTGCCTCATAACCAAAACTCAGGACATCTCCTCTACACCCCTCCATTCTCCCTCTCCGCTCTCAGGCCTCCATTGGCCCCCCTCTTCCCTTCCCTCTGCTCTCCTCTTTCTCACTCATCTCACCAGATGAGGTCTCTTAACAAGTGCTCTCTACGAAAGTCTCTTCCAAACAGGTGGTCCCCTGCTGCTTCAGAACTATCAAGGACAACATTACCTCCATTGCTCCAGCCTTGGCTGATTTCTGCAATCACGTGTTTGCCACTGGCTCCTTTCTGCCATTCCTCAAGCACTACCTTGTGCACACTCCCCTCAAAAAGTCTTCTGCCAACCGCTCCTGTCTGGCTAACTACGGCCCTATCTACATTATCCCCCTTCCTGGGCAAATTCTTTGGGAAGCTGGTCATCTCCCAGCTGAAGCATCACCCTGAATGTGTTGGTTGTCACCAAAACCACCAGTCTGGCTTCAGAGCAGCCAGAGGCACTTAACTGCTCTCCGAAACACCCGTGAAGACTTGCTCTCTAATCTCGATTTCAACTCTCCCTCCGATCTTATCCTTCTTGACCTTTCCTCTGCCTTCGATACAGTAAATCATGACACCCTTATAAACTGACTCCGTGATTCTCTTGGCATCACAGACCTGGCACTGGAATGGTAGACCATCCTAGGTACAACTGGGTCCTTTTCTCTCCTCCATCACACTTTCCACCTGCGGCGTCCCTCAGGGCTCTATCCTCTCGCCATGGCTTTTCAACTTATACCTCGCCACTCTATCCAATTTGATCTCTGCCTTCTCTCCTCACCAGTGTTATGCAGACAACATGCAGCTCTCCTTCAAGCTTCCCTCCACTGCCTCCTCTTCTTCCTCTCTCATTCCTGACTGTCTGACTGCTATGTAGGCATGATGTGCTGCTGATGATCTCTGCCTTAATGCCAGTAAGACTGAGATCCTTCTCATTGGGACCCCAGCTCCCTCCTTCCCTCCTAATCTCTGCCTGCCCTCCATGGGCCCCACCCTTCACCCTCTTGTGAGGCAAAAAACTGTGGTGTCATCTTCAACTCTTCTCTCTCCTTCTCTCCTCACATCACAGACCTTGCCAAGAAGGCCCACTTCCAGCTGCACCTCCTCAGACGCATTCTCCCATTCCTCACCTTCCCCCAGAAACTCTATGTCTCCAGAGCTCAGTCCTCTCTAGGACTACAGCAACAACCTCCCCCTCAATCTGTCTAAATCCTCCCTTTGCCCCCTTCACCTAATCCAGAATAGGACTGCAAGACTTATACTTGGCCTCAAGCCCAGGGACTGCATCTCTCCAGCCCTAGAATCTCTCCACTGGCTTCCGGTTGCTGCGAGAATCAAGTTCAAGACCCTCTTTATCATCCACAAGGCTTTCTGGGGCCTGGGACCCCACTACATCCAACTCTCTTTCCCTAAATACCTCCCTGCTAGAGCACGTCGGTCTTCTAGCTCCAACTCTCTGCGGATCAGACTCTTTTCCAAGCAGAGAGTGGTAGTTAGATCTCTCTCTCTTCTGCAGGTGCCCCCCTCTGTAATTGCCTCCCTGCCTGTCTCAGATTTGAGCCAGATCTCCTAAGGTTGTGGAAGTTTCTCAAGACCCTCCCTTTCTCATCCTCCTTCCCTGCTAATGTCCCCCCCTGCCTCATTTTGACTGGCTTCCTGGCTCCTTCTTATTCTTACAGGGCACCAGGCCCTCTTTGACCAGTCTACTCCAGCACGTGGTCTCCCCTGGACCCCCTAACCTGCACTTGCCCTTCTGGGCTCCCTCCCCCTGCACTAGCCTGGTTGGGCATGCACCCCATTTGAGCCCATCCAGCCCCTTCCTCGCAAATAGCACATAGTCCTTCTTTCCCCTGCACTCTCTGCATTCCCCTGTCACTCTTCCACCTTGCCTCCCTTCGCACTCGCCACTCCGACCTGCACTTCCTTTACCTTCTTAGCATTAGTGCATTACGCTCTGACCGGCACTCCGTCCCCCTTCCCACTCCCCTGCATTTCTTGTGACTACACTTGAACGATCCAAATGACTCAACGCCTAGTAAGACCGGTTCTGTTGTTCTTCATCCCTGTCCCTCTCTCCTTTTTTGTCTTGTTGCGCCTGGTTACACCTTGTGCTGTATAGGCGCATTATAAATACCCAATAAATAAATAAACTAAGAAAATACATTTCTCCATCAATTCTATTACACTGCCATGGTGTTACAAAGTGTCTTCCTTGACACCCCAGATAAATACCTCGGGTGCGCAGCCTTACTGGGAGACTTCCTCCATGTGGCGTGGAGCTGCCCACCCTGTGTTTCACTTCTCGGAGGAGGTGTTTGAGATATTGAGTGACATAGTAGGGGAACGAGTGGAACCAAAGCCGGTGGTAGCTCTACTGGACTATAATAAACATGTTGCAGGTCGAGTGAGGAGGTTGGCCGGGCTGCTATTACTGTTGACGAAAAGGAGGGTGGCAATGGTATGGGGAAGGGCTCAGGGTCCTACAAAAGAACAATGGAAATAGGACATTCTCTACTGTAATTAGAAGGGGACTGCATATGGAATGGTGGTTCACCCTTGTGCTAAGTCTAAAGGTGTATGGGGCCCTTATGGACAGTATTTAATCTTGCAAGCAAGACTGAGCCAATTGAATTTCGATGGGAGGTAACCTATGAGACTGGACATAAAGTGTTGAACTTTGAAGTGGGGTGGGAGATGATGAGTTGGTGGTTAATGGGGAGATGCATAAATGAAAGGCATTGCAGCAGGTGATCACGGACCTACCCATAAGCATTGTTTTGGTATAAATAGGATGGGGACATGAACAGTGAACGGACTTCGGGGTGGGGGAGTCACTGAACCACTGTTGTAATTTGCTTCTTTGTTGAAAATAATAAACATATGTTAAAAACAAATGAATAAAAAGAAAACAATCAGACACTATACCAGGTGCACATAGGCTTCATTCCCATTAGAGGAATGGAAACAGCACTACTATCAATATGGGACGATCTAAAAACCAACGCAGACTCCAACGTCAAATAGACACTAATACTACTTGATCTATCAGCAGCCTTGGACACAGTCCACTACGAAACACTCATCAAAAGACTTGAAGATTTAGGAATTGGCAACACTGCGCTACTCTGGCTAAAAGTCTTCATGGCAGAAAGAACAGAAATTTCTTGGATAGCACCATTCGAGTCAACACCCTGAAAAACTGTGGAGTCCCACAAGGCTCATCACTCTCACCATTATACTATTAATCATCTACAGGACCCTCCTCACTAACCTCATCAAAAGACGCGGCCTCACCTGCTACAACTACGCAGATGACACACAAATCATCTACAAAATCAAGACTAGTTAAGAATAAAACCCAACCCTTAACAACTGTCTCACAGAAATAAACCATTGGATGAGTACCAACAGGCTTAAACTCAACTCGGACAAAACAGAAATCATGCTCGCACTCAATGACCTGTCGAACCATCACCATATTCCAAGGCCCGCTGAATTAGTGAACCCACAAGAACCTTCCAAAGTGGTCAAAAATCTTGGAATATTAATGGACAACGAACTAACACTTGACTTGAACCGCAAGTCAACACAGTAGTAAAGAAATGCTTCATCCACCTACACACAATCAAGAGGATACTCCACTTCTTTGCCTTCCCACAAAGAACACTCGCCGTCATTTCTCCCGTCATGTCAAGAATAGACTATGCCAACAGCATCTATCTTGCAAATTCCAGAATACCTTATGAGAAATCTACAATGAATGCAGAACGCAGAAGCAAGACTACTGCTCAGACTCACTAAGCAAGTACACATCACACCAGCACTGAGAACACTGACCTTTGCTAGCAGTCAAAAAAACTAATTTTCTTCAAAACGCTCTGCTTTATACACAGAGCAATCCAGAGCCAAGGAGCAGAATTCATGCAGGTAAAAATCTCCATCTACAAACCAAAACAAACATTAAGGTCCAGCAATGACATTCTCCTTGAACCGAAACAATACTCAAAGCATACATTTGGGGATTCAGCATTCTCTTGCATAGCACCGAGACTTTGGAACTCACTCACAAAGGAAACACGAACAACAAAAGATCTCCTAGGTTCAGAAAATCATTAAAAACATGGCTCTTTCAACACACAAAGCTAAATGGGAAACATCATAGAAAGAAACCGCCAACCCAGAACAATAGAAACATCGAAAGCAACAAAAATCTGATTGCCTGAAACAGGTCCACCCAAAGAAATGACGCGTCCTACTGCAAATCACCATAGAATAATACTAACTCATTGGATCAACATAACCTTCAGAAAATGAATCAGACCACTGCCCGTTAACCCTACAAAAAACTCTCTAATCCTCTGCCCACTCACCCTCAAACAATGAATAGACCAGACACAGAAAAAACCAACAACCACCAACTACAGACACTCCACAGTACCCAACAAGAAACCAATTGCACACAAATCACCCTTTGAACACTCATGCACCAAATACCACATAACGTCGATCAAGTAAAAACAAACCAGACCATAGAGAAAAAAAATCCAAACTGAAGCTACAAACAGCACATCAAAGCTCTCTTGTGCTTTTCCATCTCAATCCCACTAACTGAGCCCTCCCAACTTTTCAGATCTGCCAGAGCAATTCTATACCATGAAAATTGCAGCAGTGTGCAGTACAAATCAAAATAACATAACATAACAATGTCCATTAACGATCAGCTACATTGATTCCATCTATATCTATTTCTTCCGTATGCTTGCTGTAAACTCACCTGAAACCAGAACAAGCTCGTCTGGTGAGGCATCACCCACCACCTCAACTTGGGATGCAGTTATCACATCATGTTCCTCTGACACAGTTGCTGCTTGCTCAAGCTCCTCTGTTGCTTGCCCATTCTCTGCCTGTTGCTCGACGGGGGCTTCTGGTTCGGGTTCTGGTTCAGGCTCTGGCTCTGGTTCTAACTCTGGTTCTTTACCTCTGCGTCTGCCTCTCCCAGATCCCGATCCTTTGTCTTTCCGTTGCCGTTTACTTTTGGCCTCGTGCCTTTAGGAACAGTGAAGCATAAAAAACGAATTATGTGCTGGATTGTCATTATGCCTTTTTAGTCTGAAAAATTATTTCTGTTGTCAAAGAAAATATTTACAAAGGGCTAAAATAAACCCGCATTAGAATGATGTATGATTATGTTATTTGAAATTCTTGAAAAAATCTTTTTTTTTCATTTGGAATAATGTATTGAGTTTTTGTATGTGTCACTTTTCGTAGGTATCCTCGAGGCATAGACAGATAATAGCCCGGCAGTTGGCTGCCAGCCAATGAGGATGCTTGGGTCATCACCATTACTGGCTGGTACATGCTCAACTTCGAAGTACTCTGATTGCCTACTTCAGACCTCACCTGCCAGCTCCCTCGCCTCTGCCTTACACTGCCCCAATCCCTGCCCTCCCTCCTGTCCACACCATATGTAATACCTTTGCTTGGTGTTGATGGTCCAGCTGAAATTATGTGTTTATGAGCAGAAATATAATCCTGCTAGCAACGTTCACATATTCATCTTTGCATTTATATATTAATAAAAAGTGGGAGCGTCGAACAGAAAAGCTGCACATGAGAACAACATCAGTGCTGCAGAAATCCCTTCTCTGGATGCTTTCCATAAGGAGTGAGTACAACACGGACCGGATGTGGCACAGTGGGTGGAGGAGGAGGATCATAGTGGGAACATTATGCGCTGGGGACAGCACGGTCAGACAGCATAAACTATGTACAGCATATCCATGTAGTTTGATATCTCAAATGCAGCTTGAATGTTCAGTGTCTACAAAATGGGGAAGGAGAAGCATGACATTAATGGCGAGGGGCAATGTCCTGGGTGAAGGTAGTGTCCTTCAATGGTTTGGAGGTTGAGTTCATGTGCCGATTTCAGTGCAGGAATAGAGGAGGGATGTTGTTCTATCTACGGCGGTGTGGAGTCCTAATGGAAAGGGGCAAGGAGAGAATCAGAGAAGAAGTGGGAGTGGCAGACTGGGCAGCAGGGCACAGAGACATTGGGCTTCATTACGAGTCCGGCGGTAACTTGCTGGTTTTTCCGGCTTAGTTACCGCCGGACTTGTATTACTATTCCGCCTCCGTGATTCCCGTAATTACCGGGGCATTACAACCCCGGTGTCCCGGGAATTCCAGAGGCGGAATTCGGTTAATCCCCATTCACATTGAGTCCCATAGGACTCAATGGGAATGGGGACCATGGACACCGGCACCATCTCGTGATGGTGCCGGTGTTTCCATGTCCGCCTGCAGGACTCCGAATCACCCGGTATGGAAACACCGGTGGCGGCGGGTTTACCGCCACCGTTATTTCCATACCGGGTGACTCGTAATGAGGCCCATTGAGCATAACAGCAGCATTTGCTTTGTTTCGTCACTTGAAAAAGTGGCCATACATATGTGAATGCAAACATATTTGAATACATCCTCTCACTAAATGGCAACTCACTTGTGAATCAATTAATTCAACGGTTGATTTAGTGGCACCAGTAATGACGTCTTAATGGTAGTGATATCCATGGAGTAAATATCACATTTATTATAGAGATTTAATGGTTACTTCTTAAAAACTGTACAGTCAGTTCTTCAATCGCATGGACCCAAATGAGCAAGTATAAATGAGAATAAAAAAGTCAACAAACAATGAAAAGGATTCTTTGATATTATGAGTGGCCTTGGTGTGCCACTGTGTGACTTTCATTGAGTTAATTTTGAAGCACTTGTAGATTGCAAGCATGGATGAATAATGAATGACTCATCGAGCACAGCCTTCTTCCGCAACCCCATATTCTCACTACTCAAGCTGTGGGGAGATGTTGAGTTGTAAATTGGGATGAGATATTCCATTTCACTATAATGATGATGATGGCTCTGCTTGTAGATGACTACATCTCAATTATTTTTCAAAAATTCTGTCAGAAACATTAATAGTTTTTTTTAACCAGTTTTTCAAACGGACAACCCACATATCAAATACACACAACTAAATGTTGCCTATGTCATTTTTCACATTTAACTTTCCAATAACAATAACCTGTGTCAAGATTGGAAAATGCACACTCCATTATTTGACAAATGTAAAGAACTCAGCATAGAGCATTCTATTCTGACCAACAGTGCCACAAAAAAGGCATATGGTAATTCCCTTGACTGATCTCTCTCCTTTCTCACCTCACGTGTCACAGCTGTGTCTGTCCTAGGCTGTGAGCGCCCTGAGACACCTGGGGGAGTGTTGTGCTATACAAAAACCTATCTAGTTAGTTAGTTAGGCTTTGCATCTTCCTTTCGCTCACCTTTCTGAAGAGTTTCTCAGGGACTGGCACTCTTCCCTATTGTCTTTAACATCTTTTTATCTGTTTGTTTGTCTCTTTGCACTCTCTGTATAACGATGTCAATGAAAAAGAACTCCTGGTAACTTAAAACAGCGTCTGTAAAAAATGAATGTGTAATCCATCCAAGACAGGAGTCTGTGTCTTAACTCAGAACCCGAATCCCCTAAACCCTTCCTGATGTCCTTGAGGAAATACCCTAGCCTTTCCACGGAATCCAAAACATTTTACAGTTTTGCTTGCCCACAATCTGTCCATTGAACTCCAAATTACAGCAGTTACACTTCCTCAACCATAGGAAAATGTTTCTGTTCCTTGTCTTCCCTCAAAGGATAGCGTGTCAGCGACTAAAGAGACTCGAATACACAATGCAGCCAGACTGTGTGAATCATATCACATCTGCCTTCAGAAGCACGTATTGGCTTATTGTTCAGAGGTACATTGATTTAATGATAAAGCGTGCAACACATCAGTCGCCCAGGAATTGATCACTTTATGGTGGGAAGATTACAGCGGTGCATGGAACTGCAGAGCGTCTGAAATGGCAGGCAGGAACAGACGCAGAAGACGCAGAAGTGGGGAGAGGCACAACAGGCAACAGGAAGAGGAAGTGAATGGAAACTGAGTTCAACCCAACCAACGAGAGTCACGAGTGTGAACGCCCCATGAACCACCGGTGCAATTGTGATGAAACGAACTACAAACCCACCAAAAAGAGAACAATAGCGTGTACGGTGGATATCGCCATGAGAGGGATATAATGGGGCGGACACCGCTGATGAGACTTTTGAGGGGAAAGACACATGGAGCAGCAAGCAAGGACCAGAGAGAACAGGTGTTTTGGCGCCTGGACAAGGTGCAAATGATGAAGATAGTGCAGTGGAGGTGATAGGGAGCCCTCAGACTCTTACCTCAACAGTGTGCGAAAAGAGAATGGCATGTGGGAGAGTGGCCACTTGCAAAACCAGCAGAAATCAGTACTCGCATGGAAGCTTGCTGGCACACTGGCAAAACACTTCTCTCCTACACAGGAGGACACTTTGAATGGGACCATTTGAGTAAATCCATCATAACACGTTTTTGTCCTTTAGAGGTTTAGCCCTAGGCCTTACAGGGATTCACTGGCCAGTACACCTTTGTATTGTAAAACAGCAAAGAAGAGTAAGCCTTGGACTCACAGGGTAGGGAACAGACCAGATAGACTGGGTAAAATCAGGTAATCTCTCAACATATTATTTGAAAATCCTGAGAACTGTTTTTGTTCAGGTCTTTGAGTAAAATAGCCTGTGGTTTAATGGGGAAGTCCCCCACCATTATAGGCATTCATTCCAACCCAACCTATTGCTTGTGAAAATAAAGGTGCTAAACCTTAATCTGTTTAATGCGTTCTGTTGATGCTTCATCACAGTTGTTATAGATGAGCTGACTTGTGGCTTAGGGAATAAGTCATTTAATCAATGACACCTAATATAATGCATACATGTATATTTCTGCTGTGCACAGTCCAAAGTCACAGGACAAAGCTGAAAGGTGAAACGACCACAGTTCAGACACCAAAGTGACATGCATCTTTAATTTTTCAGCTTCCTTGTCTTATCTTCTTTAATAGCCCATTCGCATTGGGAAGGTGGACTAATATGACACGCATGTCTGCTGACAGCTCTTACCCCATCAGTATAAAAATAATCAAAGACGCCTGTTAAGGGCCAAAACCAAATGGCTGCATTGAGTTTCCATTTCAATTAATCGGGCCTATGCTAAAACACATTGGCATTTCCAATGTCCAATAATACCTGGTGGCAGAGTTCTAGCACTGTATTCATTGGATGCTATGTAAAAATAAATCAACATTATTCCAAATTTAACTGTTGCAGTGTGATTACGAGCAAAGGTGTCGCCACATTAACTTTAACAGAAATAACGTACTAAACTTGCCTTGCGCTCATCTGTTCTAAAGATGAAAGTGGTACTTGCCGGGAAGCATCCCCTTTTCATAATTGACACCACATGGCTTTAGCCAATCCCAGGATGGCTTTTTGTGGTCCCAAATACGAGTTTCACACCTCACCATCTTGTAAGGAGGAGGACTTCTAAAGATCTTGCTGCACCCACAACAAACACTTGGTGCCTGTTGAGCAAGGGATGATATGGGCAAAAGGAGATAATGGAAGGCAGATTAATTTATTCTCAGAGAGTCAGAACATGGGCCGGAGTATGGAAGCATTGGAGCTCTGTATTTATTTATTTATTTTAATTCTTGTACCGTACCACACACCCGTAGGTTTCAGGGCGCACAGTAAACAAAACAGAACAAACAAATATGAAAGAATCAGGAAAATGCCACTAGATGATTATCCACTTAGAGGTTGCAATTGAATAGATGGGCTTTAATTCTTTTTTTAAACTCATTAAAAGTTTTGATCTTTATCAGGTCAGAGGGAAGAGCCTTCTAGGCAACGGGAGCCTGGACATTGGACATGGTGCCGCCAAAGCTGGCAAAATTGAATTTAGGTCGACAGCATCTCGCCTGATCATAAGATCTCCAAAGGCTATTTGGCTGGTACTCCTTTATGCAGACGTTGAGATAGTTGGGGGCTTCCCGATTCCAGCACTTAAAACTCAAAGCTAAGGCTTTATGAGTAATATGATGTTTCACAGGGAGCCAATGGCGTTAGTGATATGGTTGTGTTTTGCAAGGCCATGGGTCGCCCGCATCGCCCCATTTTGAATCACTTGCAGCGCTGTAGTGGTTGCTTGAGAAGTGCCAAGCAACAGACTGTTGCAGTTTTCCAGGCGTAAATTCACCAGGGCAGTGGCCAACACTGACATGATTTTAGAAGAGATAAACGGCGAATGTGGCTAAGCAATTTATTAATGTAACCACAGGAGGCCCGTGTGAGCGACATGGTGTTTCATGGTTAGCTCGGCGTCCGAAATTACGCCCAGGGTCTTAACAGTCTTAGCCACAGAGATATCAATATCTGCGATGGTAAATCTCTGATAATCTGTGGGAAGTTTTTTTAATCTCAGCCCGACGCTACAATCATGAGCTTGGTCTTGTAGGTATTTAGGGCAAGGGAATTAGCTGCCATCCAACACTTAATAGCGCCATAAGTGGTGTTAATGCCCACATAATCCAGTGAACAGACACCTGAAAGCTCCATGACCACCTCGGTGTCATCAGCGTAGTTGGTATAAAGGACACCCACGTCGTCAAGAAGCATCAGGAAAGGCAGTTTATAGATGTTAAAGAAGGTCGGCGAAATAAAAGACCCATGTGGAACCCCACTAGATATAGACACAGGAGCAGAGCTTGCATCATGCACGGGTACTCTTGCCCTACAGGGCCCTAAAAAGGATGCAACCCATTGGGCAGCAGCTTCTGAACAACGCACCAGGTCTCTTAACCTGGCCACCAAGTCGACCAGGTCAAAAGCTGCTGAAAGGTCAAGCAACATTAGCAGAGCAGGATGACCTTTGTCCACAATGCTGGAGAGATTGGATTTCAAATCCAGCAAAGCAGTTTCTGTACCATGTTTGGTTCTAATACCTGACTGTCGAGGTCCAAGAATGTTATTATCCTCAATAAATCTTTGGAGTTGAAGATAGGCCACAAGACGTTTAGAAAAAAAGGCACGTTTGTGATTGGACTGTAATCTTTAGCAGAAAAAGGATTGAGATTATTATTTTTCAACAGAGGGGTAATTTACACCTCTTTTAAAAGAAGAGGGACATGGCCTTCAGCAAAGGATAGATTCACTAGTTTCGTAACCCAGTCAATTAGGATGTCCAGGCATCCTTTAAAGATGCTGGAGGGGTAATTATCACCCGACAATAGGTGGGTTTCATGGAGACTATGATCTTAAACATTTCAACTTCTGTACATGGGGTGAAGTTGAACTCTGGCCTGTTTGTTACTAATGTGGGCTTAGTGAGATTAAGGGGAGAATGGATAGGGTCTGCATTATGGCTGTAAGTCTCCCTGTGGTCAGAGTTGGATTGTTGATGTTTTGCGATTTTAGAGATAAACTCATCATGAATCCCTTGACACCAGGCTTAGTCTTTATTAGGCGCTGGACCAGTGGTTGCCTTACCTTCAAATATCCTCAGGATCATGATAAACTCTCTGGGGCTACATTTTGCCTGTGCAAGCCTGTTATTAAAGCTAGAGGTCTTGGCCTCGATAATGGCCGCCTTAAACCTATTTACTGTTTGTTTGCAAAAAGAAGGTGGCAGAGGAATAGGATGCTTACGCCATTCCCTTTCAGCAGTCCTTTTAAGATGTCTGAGAACCAGGATGGCATCATTGAACCATGAGTTCTTATTGGCTTTTGGTTTAACAGATCTTTTTTTAAGTGGAGCTATAGTGTCACTGACTTCATTCAAAGTGTCCATGAGATGTGTAGGTAGATTGGTAGCATTACTAAACTTGTCCAGGTGGTGCAGTCTGGGTCTGAGCATGGCGGACAGGTTAGGAAAAGTAACATTTTTCACAGGGAATATCTTTTTCATCAGCTCGGGAACTCCCAGCATGCTAAACTGAACAGTGCAGTAACTCCACTGTGATTAAGGAATCTATCTAGGATTTGCTGTAAGAGGGGGAGGACACTCCTTTACAAACAAGTCCCCATTCAAAACAGAGAAGCGTGCTCCAGCTTATGGTGGTTTTCTTGAGGAGAATACAAGTATCCCTAGGCAAGAGGCATTACCCCTGGTGACTTCAATTTCATAGGAGACCAAGAAAAATACATTGGGCAAGGTTTCAGCCATTGAGCGACTTTGAACCGCGATGGAGCTGCAAGACTCTTTCAGGAACCAGTCCCCCATCTCGGTCTCAAACAACAACTTCACATGTTGAGCCACCTGAGAGAGCCAGTCGTTCCAACATAGTTTGGGGCCATCCATGTTGAAATTGAGCAGCTCCAACCTGCTCGCCAACTCTGAGACATCTGAACCGACCATCTAGACATGCTGTCTGATAGACACCAATTAAATACCTGAAGGCTGCCAGGCCATCTAGTTTCCTGTTTGTTAACACACAGCCCAATGATTGAATACTGCCAAGCAAACTGGGCACCTTCATACCACAGCTTAAACCCAAAGGAAGGGCCCTGAAGACCAGTCTCACACATTCGAGCTTCTACATAAGACTAAGGTAGAACACGTTTGGTTAAGTTCTCATTCTGAGGAATCCTAGTCACCTTGGACCCACCTTGGGCCATAGACAGTGGTTAGGTCCCCCTTTCTTCGCTTACACAAAGTAATTTCCAAAAACTATTTTTTGTCTTCCCATGTTTAAACCATTTGCTTATGTGTTCGTGCCTGCAGTGTTACTCTAAGTGATTCTGCTGGCATGTACGTTTGTTTTTTTTATGAAGCCTGCCTTTTCTGTGTGTTTTCCCTTCCAGGGATGGGTTATTAGATTATATGGTTTATTCGAGTTTTTGATCATTCAGTGATGCATTGAATAATTTGTGTAACCTTGCCTGTACGTTACTTTTACATTGGTAATTAACCATATTGCTTATGCTGCTGATCAGTTTGCCCACTGGCGACAGTATGAAACCAAGCTGAAGGAAGTATATTATTTACTTTTGTCTCTTTAACCTTTATGACTGAAACCTCTCTCCTCCTCTCCCGGGCTGATTCCTGGCTGACATTGCACTGGTTTACCTGGCCACCCTCTGATCCGGTGCCCAGGTTCCCTTCTCCGCCAGTCGCACACCTGCACTGCTCTCCTGGTTACCCCCGCACTTGGGACCGTCTCTGTCTCTGTATCCCTACAGTCCCACCACCAGCACGTGACATCTGATACCTGCACTTACCCTTGCACTTGCCACCTGCTGGCCATACTTTTCTATTTTATTTATTATATTATCCCATGTACTGCACTGGTCGCTCCAGCATCCCCCCCCCCTGCACTTTCTCTCCTCCCCCTTCCCACGCACTTGCGCAATCTGAATGACACCTGGCCTAGTATGATCGCTGTCTGTCGTCCCTCTGGTCCCCCTCCCTTGCCTCGTCGCGCCTTGAAGCACTTGTGTATAGGCGCGTTATAAATGCCATATCATATCATAACACCTCCCAGCCAAGCTGTGGCTCAGAGCTGTGCATAGAAACCTTGTTCCCTGACTACTTCTTCAGGCCACAAACGGATTTCATAAATGTACGCCGTATTCTACCATTCCATACCATATTTGTGACAATAGTTTGCCAGTTTCCAAGACCTACTTACCATGAGCAGGAAAAACCCAGCCCCTCTTCCCTCCCCTCTTCCTTCTTCCAGGAAATTCGGCAATCCACCTGAGATGCAGATTTGGACCTTAATGTCTTAACACCTCATTGTACTCACGCACTATCACAGCTGAACATAAACTATGCTTCATCAAACTAATACTTCATCAGGGGGAGACTGGTTGGCTCAGTTGATCTGTCTACACTTGCACCTTTTTTGCTCCTGCCCCTTCATGCCCGACACAGTCATATCAGAGGCAGATGCAATATAGGGGTGGTTTGCGCTTGCGTCTGATTCTAGTTTCTGGTTCGAACCTGAACTTTGTCGTGCTCTGTACCTAGCAGGAGAGTAAGATTATTCTGATTTGTGATGAACTGGCTGGTAATACAAAATCCCTTTTGTAGGAAGGATAGAAGTGGTGTAGAGGGCACCGAGTAGCCACATTACTTTACTGTGAAGGCTACACTTAGTTCCCTTTGCCACATTTTCATGATCAGTAAATGAGTGAGACTACTTTTGCGAAGGGCATAATCATGCCTGCCATGTAATCAGGCACGGATTGGCCTATAGGGCAATAGGCCCAAGGCTGAACCAAAAAACACAAAATTCTGTGGGACAGTTTTTTGAGTCAAAGTGGGCCACTTTTTGGCCAATTTGGGCCAGTTTGATGAGTTGATTCACTCTGCGGCTAGTAGTTTTGACCACAATTTCAGAATAAATATTCTTTAAAATGCACAATTTCCATCACACTTTATAAAAAAACTCCCCCTTGGTTCCTATTCAAACAGGGTCACAAAAGGAATGAATAGCCATTTTGCAACTGTGAGCCACTTTTTCATTCTTGCCCGAGACAATTGTATGGCCATGCCTGATCCCGGGGGCCAATATTTGAAGGGCGAACTTGCAATGTCCCTCCCCATATCTATAGAAGATATCGGCAGGACTACACAGAGTGTGGTGCATTTAATCCCTACAAAATTATACAATAAGGAATAAAGCATTGACGACTACTGTAGATATCATTACAGTACGATTTTAGCCTGTAATGCAACGTACAAATACCAAAAGTACTTTTCTTTTTAAAGGAAAATATCCTATTAGTATTTCTCTAAGAGACTTTTCTATTTTTGGGGATTTGCGGGTTTGATATAGCATGGATTTAGCTTTATAAGGAGCAGCAAAGCACTTCAAAGAGAGGTTATTGAGGTAGAAGGTTCTTATCTACACGGTACTGTATGATGATCCGTCCAGACCAAGAATGGCTTACATAAACCAAGATGTGATGGTTAGGTGGGGGGAGCGGGTGGGTCCGGAGGTGAAAATGTAGTTGGAAGCGTGCACTGTTCAGATTGTCTTAGGTTACGCACATTTACAGTTTAAAGTACGATCAAATAATGTGTGTTGCCCTGAATCACATAGCTTTTGGTTAATTGCAGGAATCAAAATTAGGATTTAAGGTTTCAAGGTCAGAAATGTCATAAATAGTCCACCACTCCCACTTTGAAAAAATATACCTATTAGGACATACAGATGAATAGAGACTTTTTTCCTTTGCATTTGCAGCTTTGGTCATTGGGGGAATTTTTCTGAAAATGTAAGTGGTACCAGTCAGAGTAGATAAGAATATATATTCGACAAAGAGGTAGGTTGGTAACAACATTTGATGTGATTGATACAACTAATCCCTGATGGGCTGATTCATAAAGGTTCTGAATGAATTAAAATAATTTAAGGCATTTATAAATTGTATATAATCTTAAAGTACATTTTTCCACAAGTACTCACATTTCGTGACTTGAATTAGCATTTTATGGGATTTATATAAAGAAAAAGCATAGAGGGTACAGGTTATATCACAAATCATGAATTATAGAAAGGTTTCCAAGGGGTGGATTAAAATATGATCACTATGTTGCAATGCCTCCAAGGGAGGAGTAAAGGAGGTAGCGACAACAATACTCATGATTTTTAATAGAGAAACACTTTTTTGATTTTTTTTTGTCCAACTTTTTTGTGATAAAACTGTTTCCATTTTAAAATAAACAAATAACAGTCTTCAGTAGTTTGCAATCTACTGGTACTGTACATATTAAAAATAAATAAAAAAATGTTATAATAAAACACCAATACAAATTAAAAACTCACAACGAACAGATCACATCAGCAATAATGATGCTAATTCAGACATGACAAAACATTGGGCCTCATTAGGACCTTGGCGGAGGACCATGGCGCTATTAGCACCATGGTCCATGGCGCTAAGTTGCCAACTCCGCCATGGTGGTTGGCGGACTTACCGCCCCATTCCGACCTTGGCGGGGCGGTAAGTCCCCAATCCCCATTTACCCTTCCCCATTCCCATTTTTGCCCCATGGGGCATAATGGGAGTGGGGAAGGCGTTAATTACGCCACCGTAAATTACGGCGGCGTAATTAACAACAAGGGGCCTCATTAGGACCCAGGCGGTAAGGGGTTTACGCCAGCGTAAACAGCGCCGACCCTTACCACCTGAGTACGAGATCCCTTAGCGCCATGGCGGATTTAACACCTGCTTTTAGCAGGTGTTAAAATCCATGGCGCTAAGGGACCTTGTTGTTAATTACGCCACCGTAATTTACGGTGGCGTAATTAACGCCTTCCCCACTCCCATTATGCCCTATGGGGCAAAAATGGGAATGGGGAAGGGTAAATGGGGATTGGGGACTTACCGCCCCGCCAAGGTCGGAATGGGGCGGTAAGTCCGCCAACCACCATGGCGGAGTTGGCAACTTAGCGCCATGGACCATGGTGCTAATAGCGCCATGGTCCTCCGCCAAGGTCGTAATGAGGCCCAAGGTCCCTTAGCGCCATGGATTTTAACACCTGCTAAAAGCAGGTGTTAAATCCGCCATGGCGCTAAGGGATCTCGTACTCAGGCGGTAAGGGTCGGCGCTGTTTACGCTGGCGTAAACCCCTTACCGCCTGGGTCCTAATGAGGCCCATTGTGATTTACAAAATTCCAACATCCTTATATGTCCTATTGGTGTTAACAATTCTTCTATAAATGTTTCTTTGATAGTATAATAATGTGTTATAGTCATCTACTGTAGTTTTGGCTTCTGGGGTTCTTGACTACAGCACCCCTCTTTCTTTTCTTTCATTTGTTGACAAGTAGTAACATCACTGAAGCAAGTTGTTGCTTGCTGTCCTGACAAGAGTTTTGTTACAAGAAGAAGTATTGAGAAAGAGTGACATGCTATCTTGACAAGAAGAAGTTTCTTTTGAAGAAAGTGTTATATGATAGCAGAACAATTGCATTTGCTTTTGCAACCTGTGTTTTATGAGAAAGTCAATCACCTTTGCAAGAGGGATATTGTGGAAGACGTTGGGCCTCTTTACAAGTATGTCAGTCCAGAAAAAGCGGTGCCGGTCACTCCGTACTGGCACCTTTTTCCAGACTGGCACACTACGAGTTGCGATGCCAGAAACCCCGCCAACGCAAGTGACCTACTGTATCCTGCAGCACCCTGAATGGAATCTGCGAAATGACGCGTCGGCTGTGCCTGAAACACCGGCACATCGGTAGTATGGGCACATTCCGAGTACCGACTTCATGGAAACACCAACATAAAAGTGGCGCTGGCACTGTGATGACGGCGCCGGAAACACTGGCATCGCGGACCATGCGTTAAACAGTGTCAGGTGTGCAGGAACAGGCCACAGGTGGCCAAAATCAGCTCAGGTGCACACCATGAGCACTGGAAAAGCACAAAAGGACCAATCCCACACCCCACAACCCTTCCAACACAACCATGCTTGCAGCAGCAGTAGCAGTAATGGAGCTGGAGGCCCTGCATGCAGGTATACAACTGGAAGAGGGAGAGGAGGTGGTGGAGGCGTAGGAGGAGAAGGAGGGTCGTCATGGCCATGCAAAATAACAATGGCCAGTAGGTAGCACCCCGCAGGCAGCCAGCATACCCTAATTAAGGGCCACACCCTTCAACCTCAGCCAAACACAGCTCCACACCCTGTACCGGCTAGACAGAGACACCATCACTTCCATAGTGGACCTGATCCATGATGACCTTGTCAGCCTCATCCAGATCCGTGCTGCCATCCTCCCCTTGCTCAAGGTAGTGTCTGTGCTACATGTCCATGCCACTAGCACCTACCAACACACTGTGGGTGAACTGCATGGGCTATTCCAACCCTGTTTTTCGAGGGTCCTCTTCCAGGTCCTGGATGCCCTGCAGCATGTGTCTGATCACGTACCCCTACCCAGAGCACTTGGCCAAGTCAATGCCACCAAAGTTGCATTCCATGCCATGATCGGCATGCCCAATGTGATTGGTGTATTGGACTGCACACGTGTGAAGTTGGTGGCCAGGCATGCCATTGAGGCAGTGTACGGGAACCGTAAACTTTACCACTCCCTCAATGTGCAGATGGTGTGTGATGCACACCTCATCACCCATTGCTGTGCAAGATTTCTGGGATCAACAAACGATTCTATGGAGCAGAGAGCAGACCTGGCTTTTGGGTGAGTGTAATTACCAAAGCATGTGCACTGTCGAATTGGGGGTGGGGGCGACAACTATCTGCAGTGCATGTGTGTAATTCAATGTCTGACACACAAATAACATGCATGAGTTGAAGGGCATGACTTGCATGTGTCAAATGGCCAGACAGAGCATGCGCATGCACAATAACATCAAAGCTGGACTGGAACGTAAAATGCACTACAGGTACCAGAATGCATCACACCAATGTCCCAAACCCCTCCAAAAACACACTGAGCACAACCCACACAGCCTGAAGCCCAGAGTAATCATTCAAATGCAGCTCACCACCCCACCTCCCAACCACTAGCATACCCTACAGCAGGTAGCCAGTTCGCCTGCCCATTCCATGTGCACATACACATATGCATGTGACATGAACAGCAACAAAATAGCTGGAAATATGAATGGATGGGTGATATAACTATTATAGAACATGCAAATTGAAACCAGATCAGAACACGCATTAGTCTGAGTTGCTGGTGGCGTTGTCATAGGGTCATAGGGCAAGGTGGGTGTGAATGGGTGATGGAAAAGCGACAGCAAACCACCCATCCACCATGCATATAGACCAATCATATTGGTTGTATGGCAATCATTAGCCTGTCATCGCCTTTCCCAATCCAATCAATTCCTTCAATGCTACACCTCTGTGTATGCATCCACATTAATCATTTTGCCTGATTCATAGATGCTCATCAACCACTCCCATGCAGCATATCATGTACATAAAAATGCAAGTGTGACTCCACACATTTATTTATTTATTTTATTTATTGGTCAGTTGTTAGGCACTTATATAATTAGCAAAAACTGTTTCAAAGCGCTCACAGGGCAACAGGGTGGGGGCAGGGGAGGTAGACAATGCATTACAACAAAGATAAATAATAGTATTAATAGTATGACAAATCAGAAGAATAAAGGGAGGGGAAGACGAACCTACTATGCCTTGTGAGTGTTCAGAATGTGCAAGTACATTGGGGAGGGAGGTAAGGGATAGGTGCTGTGGTGCTCATGGAGAAGTGCTCAGGGTGAAGTGCTAAGAAGAGAAAAACGTAAGTGCAACCTCAGTGGGGAGGGTGAGTCTAAGCAAGTGCAGTAAATAGACAATGAGAGATGAGGCGGGTCAGGGCCCGAGGATACATAAGGGCCATGCACATCAGTCACGCTACTTCATGATTAGCAGGGAAGAGAGGAGGAGAAGGAAGAGGTAAAGAGAAAGGTCTTGAGGCTTTTTCAAAACTTAAGGAGGTCCTGCTCAAGACGCAGAGGGAGAGGGGGACTGTTCCACAGAAGGGAGCCCGCCAAGGAAAGCGATGGACCACCAGCACTCTGATTAGCAAACCGCTTCAAATGAAAGGAGTTGGTGCTAGAGGAACGCAGGAGTCTAGAAGGGGAGTATTTGGTCAGGAAGCATTGAAGATAGAGTGGTCCCCGGCCCAAGATAGCTTTGTGGATGATACAGAGGGGGTTGAATTTAATCCGTGCTGAGACCGGGAGCCAGTGAAGGCTTTGTAGGGCAGGAGAGATGTGGTCCCTGGGATTGAGGCCAAGGATGAGTGTTGCTGCCCTATTCTGGGTTAGCTAAAGGGGTCGCAGTGTGGACAAAGGAAGATTAAGGAGGAGGCTATTGTAATAGTCTAGCCTGGAGAGAACCAGAGCACGTGTATTATTGAGTCTCTGGGGGAAGGTGAGGAAGGGTAGAATTCCTTTTAGAAGGAAGAGCTGAAAGCGGAACTTCTTGACAGTGTCCTGAATATGAGGGATGAAGGAAAGGTAGGAGTTGAAGATGACTCAGAGATTCCTGGCTTCAGAGGAGGGGGCAGTGGGAGAGCCCATGGAGGAAAGCCAGAGTGTGGAGAAGAAGTAGGGTGCAGGGGACCCTATAGGGAGAATCTCTGTTTTGCTGGCATTGAGGCAGAGGTCATTAGCAGTGCACCAGGCCTGGAGGGCAGAGAGGCAGTCAGGGATGAAGGAAGGTGCAAGGGCATCAGTAGGAAGTTTGAAGAAGAGTTGTGTGTCATCAGTGTAGCACTGGAAGTTAGGGGAGAAGGAGGAAATGAGGTGTGCAAGCAGAGAAAGGAATTTGTTAAAGAGCCTGGGCGAAGGAATGGAGCCCTGGGGGATGCCACAGGTTGAGGAGGAAGTAGGGGAGGAGAAAGGGCCCAGCATGCTTTTGGAGGAACGGTCATTTAGGAAGGAGGTGAGCCAGTCCAGTGCCCGCTCCGAGATACCAAGGGCTTCATGGAGCTTTTTTATGAGGATGGAATAGTTCACTCTGTCAAATGCAGAAGAGAGATCAAGGAAGATGAGGACAGCAGGGGAGTTGCAATCAAGGGATGCAAGCAGTTCTTCACGGGTGTTCAGAAGAGCAGTTTCCATGCCTCTGGAAGCTTGAATCCAGACTGGTGGTCATGCAGACCACCAACAAGTTGGTAGGAGAGTTGAGTTGGGGGAGGGCCATCTTCTCAAGCAGTTTCCCCAGGAAGGGGGTGGTGGAAATTGGGTGGTAGTTGGCTAGGCAGGAAGGGTCTGCAGAGGGCTTTTTAAGGAGGGGCGCACGATGGAGTCCTTGAGGGAAGATGGAAAAGAACCAGTAGCAAAGGAGTGGTTGCAGAGATCAGCAAGAGCAGGGGCGAGAGATGGGATGTTGTCCTTGATGGTCCTGGAAGAACATGGGCCAACCTGTTTGGAAGAGACTTTCATAGAATTGACACCTCTGGTGACTTTTTCAGGGGAGAGAGGTGGGGAGAGAGGAGTGAAGGAGGAGAAGGAGGAAGAAGGAGGGTGAGTGGTTGGGAGAGACAGAGGGGGGAGGGGGTTGGGAGGGAAGAGTGTGTGAGAAAGCTGTTCACAATGTCCCAGGTTTTGGAAGTGAAGTGATCGGCGAGTGCATTGCAAAGGGCCTGGAAAGGAGTTGGGGCAGAAGATACTGCTGATTGGTTGGCAAGTTCCCTGCAAATTCTGAAGAGTTCAGCCATGTTGTTTGACTCATTGGACACTCGTGCCTGAATGTGGGCTCTTTTTTTGGCATGGATGAAGAGTCTTTAGTGTCTCTGGATCAGGCGGCAGGTCAGTTTGTCAGAGGGTGAGCCTGAAGTGTGGCACATCCGTTCCGCAGCCGTGCGATTAAGTTTTTGGTCTGCAAGTTCAGAGTCATGCCAGGTGTTAAGCTTGGAGGCAGGTTTCAGGCAGATCCTCATGACTGGGGCAAGGATGTCAAGGGTGTTGGTAATTGACAGATAGAGGTTGCTGAGGGCAGAATCAGTGGTAGAGTCTCCGTTGGGTGGTCAAGGGAGAATGAAGGTGGAAA
Organism: Ambystoma mexicanum; assembly: GCF_040938575.1. Classification (NCBI taxonomy): domain Eukaryota; kingdom Metazoa; phylum Chordata; class Amphibia; order Caudata; family Ambystomatidae; genus Ambystoma; species Ambystoma mexicanum. The sequence continues at coordinate 1,525,546,258 of NC_090935.1, forward strand.
AGAAGGCAGCACCTGACACTCGTTTCATCGGACTGATGTTTGTGAACAAGGTTGGCAGAGCCTTATGAGGAGTTGTCACAGGGCCATAGGGACCCAGGTGGGAGGTGAGGAGAGAGTGGTCAGACCAGGAGAGAGAGGTGACCAGGAGAGTGGAGAGAGTGAGGTTAGAGTGGATGATGGCATCTAGTGTGTGTCCATCAGAATGGGTTGGGCCAGAGGGAAGAATGGAGAGGGATAGCGAAGAGCAGAGGTAAGTGAAGAGGGTGGCTGCTGTGCATGGGGAGCTAGGTAGATGTTGAAGTCACCGAGCAGTAGCAGGTTGGAGGTGGTAGGGTAGGGAGGAACAGAAGTCTGCCCACTCAGAGAGGAACAGAGAGAAGTGCCTGGGGGCGTAGATAGTACCAATGGTCAAGTGGTTGGAGGAAGGATAGATTACCAATTTGCATACTAGGCTCTCAAAGGACGAATAGGGCTGAGTGGGTAGGTGTCACGACTCGCTCCCTTCGCTCCCATTCCCACCACTTGGGGGCATGAATTGGGGTTTATTCCCTACTGGACTGTTCCTCCGAACCTTATGCTACAGTGCTGTGATGAATTGGGAACGCTAAATCCCTATTTTCCAAGCTACTTCCCTTCCGGATCCATTCCAGGTTTTTGGCAGCCAGCATGCTTCTTTAATCAAATGACTATGCTTCCCAGAATGCTTGGCCCACTGCTTTACCTCCACCCTTGCAGGACAAGGTTGGGTGGAGGATAGGCAACACCTGTGGCTGCAGGTGCAGTAATCAGCACACCTGAGGCGTGTGCTCGTTAAGCAGCTTTAAAAGCCTCAGTTTGCTTCAGTCCAGCGCTGGTCATTGATGATGTGTCCCTGTTTGTGACTGGGCCCTTGTTCCTGGTGCTCAGCTTTTTGCCTAGTTCCAAGTTTCTATTTTCTTGTTCCTTAACCCTGGATTTCGAATTTATTGTGCTTAATTGATTTCTGCTTCCTAGATTCCCTTTCTGTCTTCCTCAGTTTGCAGGCAGCATTTCTCAGTGCTTTCCCTTTTTGATGCAGCCCAGTTTGTCTGTGTTCTATATTTCTTTGACGTTGTCCTTTGCTGCTGTAAACCTTGATGCCTCAGCCTTCCTCTTTAGATTAGCTTCCTGTCTTTTTTCTTGGATGGGTGGGGGAAGTTTGCCTTGGTAATTTCGTTTTCCCTGCTCCTGTTCCTTACTTTCTCTTGGAATCCATTCCATGTTTTCCCTTGCACTTCTGCATTTATTTCCCATTGATTACTAGGTGCGGTGTGCTGTTGTAGCTAGCTCCTGTGTGAATGCCTATCTTTTCCTCACTATTCTGTAATCACTATTCCTATTTGCCCCTTGTCTTGAGTCTCATGTATTTAGTTATCCTCCCATTGCTGTTATAGCCTTTCTGAGTCCCTTTTTGATCAACAGGGTTCGTGGGCTTGCTGACATTCAAGAGGTATTTCTCGTCCTCGTGAGTACTGTTTTTAAGTTCCCTTATTTAACACCATCAAGAGTGTTAGTTCACAGATCCTGTCATTGCTTGCCCTCTACGTGGGCTTAGCGCTGTCAGTACCTGTAACAGCAATTGGAGGTAAGGCGCTTGCCGACTTTCCTTGCAGTCATACGGATAAGTGCTTACCCCACATCCCTTTTCATATATTTGTATTGTTGTCACAATCTATTTGCACTGCTGGGTTTTAGCATACATGAGTCTTGGTTCCTGTGTGCACGTTGTTTGATTCTAGGCTGTTCACTGTGTGATTTTGTGCACATTTCCCTTGCCATATTCGCTGCCTTTGTACTCACCTGACAGTAGGATGGAAGAAGGGATACACTCTGGGAATATTAAGTTAACCCCACCGCCAGCACGCTTGGGTCGTGGCTTTGATGTGATCTTAAAGCCGTCGGGTAAGAGTGAGTCAAAGGAAGTAACTGAGCTGGCATTGAACCAAGTTTTAGTGAGTGCAGGTATGTCCTGGTCAGAGTCTTTGAGGAGAAGGTAGATGTCGGCTGAGTGTGAGTTGAGGGTCGCCAGGTGGAGACAATCACTGCCTTTGAAGGTTTTTTGAGGTGGTGTGTCGGGCATGGGGCTTCCTTTATAAGAGGCGTAGCAGAGGAGGTGCAAGGGGTAGAGGCAGGGGAGGGAAGGAAATTGATGAGAAATGGCAGGATCTGGTCAAAGAGAAGGAGGTTGGCCTGAGGGCCTTGAACCAGAACTGTGCACGTGAGGTAGAGATTGATGCAACAGTGATATGAGAAGAAGCCCGTAAGGGAGACTTCCCACTTGGTGTCGCCATTAATGAATGTGGAAGAATAAGGTGGGAGAGTGGCAGTGAGTCCATAGATCCGGAGATGGAGAGAGAAAAGGATGTCAGTGAAGATTTCTCTTGAGGAAGCACTGATATAGGTGTTTGCAATAGGGAGGCCAGGGTTTGCAGCAAGGATGTCTTTTTTTATGCTTGTTTTCATCCAGATTTTGTGAGAGAGGGAGGATAGGTGATGGTGTAGCAGTTGGAGTAGATTGGGGAGATGGCGAGTGCCATCTCGGAGCGAAAAGGAGGAAGTGAGAGGCAGAGAGAAGGAGAGGAAGGGGGAGAGGGTGTGCTGCAATGCACAGTTCTTAACCTGATACACTGTAGTCCAAGAGGGTGTTAGGAGTACAATAACAATGTAGGGAGAAGGAACAAAATGAATTCAGTAATTTTCAAATACAATGCAGGATGAAGGCACACCTAAATTCAATTTTTATACTAACAGACATACACAATGCAGGATGAAGGCACACCTAAATTTGATTTTTCCACTAACAGGCACATACAGTGCAGGATGAAGGCAAACCTAAGTTTGATTCTTGACACTAACAGGCACATACAATGCAGGACGAAGGCACACCTAAATTAGATTATTTTTTGGACACTAACTGGCACATACAATGCAGGAAGGAGGCACACCTAACTTTGATTCTTGACACTAACAGAGACATACAATGCAGGATGAAGGAACACCTACATTTGATTTTTACACTAACAGGCACATACAATGCAGGATGAAGGCACACCGAAATTAGATTTTTACACTAACAGGCACATACAGTGCAGGGTGAAGGCAGACCTAAGTTCTATTATTTACACTAACAGACACATACAATGCAGGATGAAGGCACACCTAAATTCGATGTTTACACTAACAGACATATATGGGGCGTGGCTACACGGCCATGAGATAGGACGGGATTCCAAGGTGCTCCTGCTGATCCTCAAACGATCCTGACGATAAAACATGCTCCGGGGCGACTGAGAGCTGCAATTCTGGAACTACAGAAGCATGAAAGCATAGAGAATACCACAATCAGAATTCCGGTGTGACTCACAGCAAGCGTTGGAAACTGTAAGGTAGAGAAGGATTACAGCACCCTATCGGTGGAAAAAACAAGATGGCGGCTGGCCGTGAACAAAGGAATGAGCCATGGGGCAGCTGCACCGAATGACAAAGAGCCGGGCCGTGCGCGGGAGGTCAAGATCGGACCCCTACCAGCGAGTAAAAAAAGATTGGAAGTGGATGAAAGTGAGACAGCGACTTTGTATAAGGCTGCCGGGCACAAGAGCTCCTGTAGTAGTGGAGGACCGGCAGAATGCTACGAAGTAGCGAAGTATATGCAGGAGGTCCGGGAGGTCTAGACTTGCGCACCACAGTGTCAATCACAGTGTGAATTACACAAAACGAGGAGGAAGAGCGATAGAAAGAGTTCGCACCTGGATGGAAAACACAAGTGCAGGTCTAAAGGTACGGCCTCTGGTGCACTAATAAATCTTGCAAAGTCAGTGATTTGAGCAATAAAGGACGTGATCGGAAGCAAACAAATTGTAAAAGATCATGTTCAGCGACTGCATGTGGCTCCGTGGCTGAATCCCTCAGACAACGTCAAGAGCATTATAACAGTTACTGTGTGAGGTGATACAGTAGCAAGCAAGGAAAGGCGCAGGTCAGGCCTTCTGAAAGAGTGAAACTGACTTACGAATAGAATGATGAGAATTTCCACATACTGCAGATGCAGAGCTGATGCACAACACCGGCAGGCTTGCCACATAAAAGAAATAACCATGCAAACTGCGAAAACACCAAACGCTCGCTAGGGGACATGGTCACTGGATTGGTATAAGCAGCGTATGTGAGAACAAGAACTATATGAGGGTTTGTAGCAGAGGGGATTTGAGGGGGAAGACGGAAGCCCAACCCAAGTGAATGCCACAGAATAGGCTCTGAAGTACATAATCCTGCAAGTGCACGGTTGCAGGCCTACAGAAAGGGATGTGTGTACCTGGCACAGATTGTGCAACACTGCCCCCTGCCCCCAGGCATGGGCCAGCCCAGATCTGGTAGGAGTATATGCCAGTCAGTGCCAAGACACAGGGGGCCCACTGTATGCAGGGACAATAACAGAAGGGGAGTACCTGTCTGGCCATTTCGGAATGCACTGTAAGTACACAGTCAGAACGGAGGGTTGCACAGGGGTAGTGCCGAGACCAGTAAACTGTGGAGGACTGCAGAGACCGTAACCATGCCATCAGACCTAGAAGCACCCACCGGGGAACCCATGGACAAGGGGAGGAGGCAATGAACATGAGAATTATAAGGCAATAAAAAGGTCACCAGCCACAAGGAAGTTGAGAGGAGACACTGGAGAAAGGGGGAGGCGTGGGTGCAAGTTCAGGACCCTGAAAAGAGTACACACAGAACGTGCTTCTGGACTGACAGCAGAAAACCCCCTTAATACAGCACTGCGATAGACAAGGGACTGCACCACGTGAACCTAGTAGAAGAGAGTGCTACAGAAAAAGGCGGCGCGACAATGGCATCTAAGTCAAATAAGAGCAAAGGGAAACAGTTGTCAATTGACGCATTTGCCAAACCTGCACAGATTACGGACAGCGCGAAGACAGCAATGCAAGAGGCACATGAAGGAGAAGCACCGAGGCGAATTGACCAGCAAATACTAGAAGCCATAGCGGACCTTGAGTCAATGCTGGAATTCAAAATTGACACAATTAGCATTGTTGTGAACCTCTTTAGACAGGATGTCAGAGCATTAACAGAATTCTCAGGGGTGCTAGAGAAGGGGATGACAACGAAAACTCCTTGGAAGTCTTCATAATGAAGCAGCAGGTGCGGAATCTTGAAAACAGAGCAGAAGAGGCAGAGGATCATGCATGGAGGATTAAACTACAGATAGTTGGGCTCCCAGAGGGCGAAGAAGGTCCGAACCCGACAAATTACACCAGAGACATGTTATTGCAGGAAATAGGAGCTGGATCAGTCACCCAAGGGTTTACAGTGGAAAGGTTGCATAGGGCCCTGACAGGGAAACCACCGCCTGGAGCCCTGCCCGGCCAATAATTGTCAAGATACTAAGTTACAAGGACAGGTAGCGAATCCTAGAACACATCCGGAAAGCAGGAATGATCAGTCGAGTGTCAGCATCCATCACAGCATACCCAGATTTTACTTTTTTGGTGCAAAAACAAAGGAGGAACTATGGGGTAGTCAAGAGGAGGATTTTCTTGTACCTGGCGAAGATGAAGGTGCTATATAAAGACTGCACTGTTTTGAAGATGTGAGCAAGTGGTTGGACACATTGAATATGCTGATAAAGAAACAAGACCAGACAGGGAGCGGAAGTGATAATTGAATCTGCATTGTGTGAATAATGTACTCTTGAGACACATAGGGGCCAACATATAATGATCCGACATGGACATTAAAGCTGAAAAGCAAATACGTTTCTCACTGTTAACTAAATGCAAAAGGCTCAGGTGCTATTTAGTTTGAAGCAGCACTAGGAATCACACTATCACCCATATTAGTTTAGATTAGCTGGGATACTAGTAGTTCAGTAGCCTCCTGCTGCACTCTGACTACCGACCGGCATTGGGCCGGGAAAGGAGCGAGATGCTGGGATGCCCGAGATCCAGATTTGGAGCTCGGGAAATGTTGGGAACGGTTGGGGTGGGGGAGGGAAGGGAGTTGGGGCATTTAGAGGAAAGCAGGCCTACGGATACGCACAGGGGAAAGAGGGAGGAGGTGCAAAGGGAGAGATGGAAGTAGAAAAGGTCAGAGAATATGGGTAAACTCAAAATAGCAACCTGGAATGTGAGAGGCTTGAACAGTTAGGTTAAAAGGAACCGAGTTATGACATATTTGAGATGCCAGGAAATAGATATAGCGCTCCTGCAGGAAACCCACCTGACCAAAGAGAAAAAAGATACACTAGCACGGAATTATGTTGGGTAACCCTGGGCTCAACATACTCGGCGTATGCTAGAGGGGTCATAATCTGGGTGGCACAGACAGTTCCATTCAAGATCCTTCAGACCCTCCTAGACAAAGACGGTAGTATGGTAATAATTTGGGGATTGGTTTAAAATAAAGAAATATGTGTTACTAATATGTATGCCGCAAATCAGGATACTGCAGCTTATTTCAGATCTTTATATCCTAAGATTAGTCCATATAGAGATTGTGCGTTGATATGGGGAGGACATTTTAATTGTACTGTGGACCCGACAAGAAATACATCAGATAATAAATGTGCTTATCCAACCCCCTCAGCCAAAGCTTTGAATACTCTGTTGCGCACATTTAAGTTAGCTGATGTATGGAGAAAAATATATCCACAAGACCGAGTATACTCACACTATACTGCCCCGCAGAACCTATACACAAGGTTAGACTATGTGTTCGTAGGGGAGGAAACACTGAGCAAGTTCACAAATCAGAAAGTAAGCTAGAAACTATAATGCGGGTGGGAAAGAGATCCCTAGAAGAGGCTCAAGATGTGTCCCGCCTACAACAGGAATATAGAAAACACTGGGAAAGGTTGGGTAAATTAAGCTACAAGAAATGCATCGAGAGACAGCATGCAGAGGGGGACAAGCCCGGAAGATTGCTGGCTTGGTTGTAGAAAAGTGAGACCACACGGCAGACAATCAGAGCAGTGAAGGGGGTAGACGGAAAGTTGCTGGAGACCCAAGAAGAAGTGAATACGTATTTCTATGATTATTATACACACCTGTATAAGGAAACCATGGAGTGGAAGGAGTCGGCTATACAAGATGCTTTGACTGAGATGAGTCTTCCCAAACTAAATAAGGAAAAAAGAGAGAGCCTGGAGATACCCATCACGATAGAAGAACTAGAGAATGTGATAAAGGAACTGCCGACCAGTAAAGTACCAAAGGCGGATGGGCTCCCCAGAGAATTCTACAAAGAATATAGGGCCGACATCCTTTCCCCACTACTAGCAATGCTAAATGAGGTGCTAGATAAGGGTAAATTGCTGGGGTCCCTGCGAGAGTCGATAAATATTCCGCTCCTCAAACCAAATAAGAAGGATACGGAATGTGGCTCTTATAGGCCCCCTTTCGTTGCTGAACCAGGATGGTAAGATTCTTACAGCAGTCATGGCAAAAAGGCTTAGACTGGTCATAGATAAGCACATAAATCCAGATCAGGCAGGATATTTCCCACACAGAAATATTACCAACAACCTGAGGAGATTGCATCACATAATAGATTAAACCCAGAGAGAGACACAGGAAGTAGCAGTAGCGTCACTTGATGCAGTAAAAGTGTTTGACCCAGTCAGATGGCCTTGGCTACTAGCGGTCCTGAAAGAATTTGGTAACGGGCCCACATACATTAAATGGGTGTGGCTGCTGTACAATGAACCGATAGCAATGGTCAAAACGGGCTCCTCTGTCTCAGAGCAGTAGCAGCTGAAGGGCACGAGGCAGGGATGTCCATGGTCCCTGATGCTCTCCATCTTAGCATTGGAGCCACTGGCAGACTATTTAAGGGAAGAATATGGTGATGTGGGTTTAAGTACCTCAGAGGGGAGGCATCTGATCTCATTTAATGTGGATGACATGCTCCTGTACCTGCAGCACCCTGAGGAGAATTGAAACACCTGTGTACGAGCGCGATACAAATAAAATATCATATCATATAATTTACAGTATGTCCTGGATGTGATGGAATGGTATGCTGTGATGTCGGTTATAACTATTAACCCCCAGAAATTGAGTCTTTATCGCTTGGGAGAATACGTGGGGAAGTCCATACACAAACAGCTGGTGATATCAATTAAATGGGAAATAGATACGTTTCGGTACTTAGGGGTCCAAATATACCACAACCCTAGCATGGAACATATACATAACATGGAGAAGGCGGTTAGCAAAATTGCAAAATGCATATAATTCTGGACTAGGCTACCATTGTCCATGATGGGGCGTGCAGCATTACAGTGACAGTGGTGCTGCCAAGACTCCCACATTACTTTGCAAATATCCTGTTTGCAATACCTAAAATGTTCTTTAGGAAATTGCATAGAATATGCAGGAGCTTTATATGGCACAATTTGAGGTGCAGAGTGGCATTGTGGAAACTCCTGAACCCATACGAATAAGGGGGAATAAAACTGCCCAATTTCAAGATATATTTTATGGCTAGGCAGCTGTAATTTGTGTCAGATGGACAAACACCTGGATCAAAGTTACTACGAGCAGAAAGTACTCTATTCTTTCTGAACGAAGTTATATGGCTACCCAATTAACGCATGACCAGCGCGCACCTACTGTTGTGCCTGGGGTGCATAATGTGGCACAGAGCGTGTCAGTTGACCGGGAACACAACACTGTATTCTCCGCAGATCCCATCAGTGACGCTGGCAGGGGTAGATGAGGAGGTAAGACTAAATGTGAGGAAGAGTTGGGAACCCATGGGGGTAGTGACAGTGGGAGACGTGCTAAAGGAAGGGAGGCCCAAGGATGTTGAGGAACTGATTGCAGACACAGGGGTACACCGGGGGCAACACATCATGTATTCCTGAGTCTTGAGGAGCCGAACACGTAGATGGCCAGAGAATGAGACGTCCTTACAGCCAGACGAGCTTATAGAGACATTTTATGATGTGTTCGAAGGGGGACAGAAAGTCTTGGCTATATGAGCTATTGATGTCCAGGGTTGGAAGGGAGTTAGGACAGACGAGGCAGAATTGAGAAGAAGATTTACAGGAGCTAGTGTCGGACAAGATGTGGAGTAGAACTATGGGGTATCACAAAAAGGTGTCGAAGAATGTGTGACTATAACAGATCGAATTATATGTGACCCATAGAGCATATCTAACCCTGAACAAAACAGCCAAGTTCAATCAAGCAGATATACAGGCATGCCCAAAGAGTGGGGAGATAAATGCAGATATGGTGCATATGTTCTGGGCTTGCACAGAGATTGGCAGATTTTGGGGAGAGGTAGCCTAAGCATTGGCAAAAGCAGAGATTACCCTGGATATTGGATCCCCCATAGCTTGTCTGTTGGGGGCTTCCCAAGACCCAGGCAGGCTAGACATGTGAGCAAACTCTGGGACTTAGCAAATATACTGGTAAAAACGCAAAATAGCGATGGGTTGGAACGCACAAACGAGGCCAGCAGTGCAGTTGTGGTGGAGAGATTTGTTAAAATGGGCCAACACAGAGACCGTAGTGTGGCAGGAAGCGATAGGTAGGAACATGGAACAAGGGGAGTGCGGGGTGGAGGCTTGGAGTCAATTAATAGCTGATCTGGCCGTCTCTGAACAGGTTGCTCAAGACTCGGAGGAGACCCTGGGACACGAGGATACCGTAGCCAGGAGAGTTGCTGACGAATAAAGAAGGGTGGTGGAATGATGGGTGCGACGTAGGCCTGTGATGGGGGGAGGGAGTTGCGGGAGGTGGAGAAGCATTCATACAATTGAATGCGAAATGTTTGTAATGATTAAAAGTTTGTACGTTGTTATGGTTATGTTTAAAATATTAATACAAATTGTTACAATTTTTTTTTAAAGCAGGCACATACAATTCTGAATGAAGGCACACCTAAATTGGATGTTTACACTAACAGGCACATACAATGCAGGATGAAGGCACACTTAAATCCGATTTTTTTACACTAACAGGCACAAACAATGCAGGATGAAGGCACACCAGGCACATACAATGCAGGATGAAGGCAGACCTAATTCCATTTTTACACTAACAGGCACAAACAATGCAGGATGAAGGCACACCTAATTCAATTTTTACACTAACAGGCACATACAATGCAGGATGAAGGCATACCTAATTCAATTTTTACACTAACAGGCACAAACAATGCAGAATGAAGGCACACCTAATTTGATTTTTACACCAACAGGCACATACAATGCAGGATGAAGGCACACCTAATGCGATTATCACACATACAATGCAGGATGACACAGGAATTGCAGCACAGCAGTACAGAGATGGGGTGAGTAGAAATGTAGCTAAGGGGGTGAAAGCAGAGTGAAGTTTCAACGTAGTACGGGGGACATCTACCAGAAGAGCTGGGCAATGTGAATGACTGGAGAGGCAGAGGGAGTGAGTCACGTAGAGACGAAGCAGCCACCGAGTAAATGTCAGTACTCACGTGATGGTAAGAGGGGGGATGTCACAGTCCAGGGGTTCATGGATGGAGTATCCAACAGGATGGAGCATCCTTGGCTGTAGTTGTAGGAGAACAGGTCCAAAGCCCAGCCAGGCCTGGACAGGAACAGACGGGAGCCTTAGGAGTGGGGCCTTGGGAAACAGGCCGGTATTCGCCTGCCGGCTAGTCCTGATTGGGCATACGAGAAACAGCAGGCCCAATCGGTGAAAGTCCTTCCAAAGGCCCGAGGCACTCCAGTGCCTACTTGAATAAGGTGGCTATGATGAAAGGGGCAAAGAAAGCGGCCCACAATGGATGCAAGATCACCCTGCACCCGGAAATGTGGCGCACACGTTTTTCCATTAAATATTATTTTTGCTTTTTTCCTTTTGTAAATCATTTTCAAATATGGAGGAGGGTAGGAGGTGCATCTGCGCCGCTTGCGCTGAAAAGAAAATGCGCCCAAAAAACCCCAAGGGCTTACCTTCTTAATGTTGGCTGCTGGTGGTGAGCCCTCTGCGTCATGGAAGCAGGAGAGGCCCGTGCTGGCCAGATGCCGCAGAATAACAGCCAGAGAAAGGCTGATCACAGTATTTTCACTGAGGGGCCAGGGAGGTGAGCTGGCATTTGCCTGCATGGACATGAAAGGTCCAGGAACGCAGGGTGGGAGACAGGCACATAGAAGCATAGACAACCTGTGCAGAAAAACAAACTACAGCAGTTATTTACCTTTTGGTGCCTGTGCTTCTTATGTTTTGCAGAGTACAATGACACACTAATGTGTTTAGATTTGCTTTTGTCTGTGCCCTGAGATCAACGTGGATGAAGAACACCACTCTGAGGCGCCCTTTGCCCCCAAGAAACGGCACAAAACTAGAGAGAGCAGGGAACCGCCCGGGCTGCATGTAGCTTAAGTAACGTACGAAAGAGGCAGCCATTACTAGCCCGGGTGGCCATAGATGAATCGTTCACAGGCCAAGAAACTGGCCTGCATCAATCCACTGCTCGGGAGTCCTCGGAGAGTGATGCATGTACTCAATCCCTAAATAAGAGCAATTTTGTTTTATGCACATAAAGAAATGTTATCACCTGTGACAGCTCTGCCTACCAGGTCTGCGGCCTTTGGCAGGATCTGACTTTAGGGCACACTGGCTGTGGCAGGCAGATTTGTATTTTTCAGGCCCAGAAACAAGCCACCTGGTAATGCCACTGGCACACTTTCACCCGGACAAGCCACATTTTCCATTTGACCGTGTCATTCGATTGACATTGTTGAATGCAGACAGATCACTGATTATATGCCTAACTATCCATAGAATGCAAACACAGTAATTTCCATTGACGATGCGCAAGGTATCACGCTCATCTATGACATATGCTACGTCTTGTGCAAAAAGCATGTAATAACTTGCATTAGTAAGTTAACAATATACAGACTGTGCCAACATGATACAAGCCCCAGAATGATTTTGCCCCCTTTCTGTCCCTCCCCATCCAGGTGATGCTGGATACCCCTTGATGCAATGGCTGATGACGCCTGGGAGGCAACCACAGAAACAGCACGAGCAGGGAAACAACAGTGCTCACATCAGGATACGTTGTACGAGTGAGCAGATTTTTGGCATGTTAAAGGCAAGGTTCCACTGCCTGAGCAGATCTGGGTGGGGAGGCACTGATGTACAGCCCTGTGAAGGTGGGCAAGCTAGTCCTTGCCTTTGCCATGCTGCACAACATGTGCATCAGACACAATATACCACTCCCTGCGGACATGGACATGCACCCACCTGATGCAGAGGATGAGAATGACAGTGATGAGGAACTGACATTGGCACATCACAGGGATTCCATGGATGGCCGTGAGGCACGTGATGCACTGATTAACCACCATTTCTGAGCACATCACACAAGCACATGGCCTAGGACAGCTAACCCACTCAGCACTGTACAGGAAATCAAACACTCACACTAAAAATGAATGTCCAGTCATGATTTCAATGCAACACCAAGCCTAATGTAAATAATTAAATGCAAAACAAATCCGGAACTACACCCACCATTCAAGCTATCCCTCTGTACTCCCCCTCCCCAACTATCCCTCCCCACTAACCCTCCCCAACTATCCCTCTCCATTCCCCCTTCCCAACTATCCCTCCCCACTGCCTCTCCCCAACTATCCCTCCCTAAGCCCCTCCCAACTATCCCTCCGCACCCCCCTCCACAACTATTTCTCAACAACTCCTGTCATGTTGTCCATGTAGTCTTTGCAGAAGAGACATACAGGGCACATGTCTGTTGTTGGCCTATTTGCGTCCCCGCTTGCCATCTGGCGTGTGACTGTGTGCAGAGGATGACAGGCGCATCAAATGACGTCTTGGGCTGCTGGGAACAGAACTTGTGTGCGTGGAACTTGGGGATGGTGTGTGTGTGTCTGCTCAGTGTGCAGTCTCTACAAAGAGGCCTGAAGGAACATGTCCATGCACTCGGTAATGGAGGACATGATACTATTGCCCTTGCGTACCCTCCTGGCAACCACGATGATGGCAGTTGTGGCACATCCACAGGCACATGCATTTCTCCAGCCACTGGCCTGCACACTCTCCCGCATCAACTGCACCTCCTGAGGTGCTGCTGCACAGACAGTTAAGGTATCCTGACGTTCCTCGATGCGGTGCAGTCTGCTATCCATTTCCCTGACACTGAGGAAGGGTCGGCGTTGTGGGCTCATTGGGTTCATCAGGCAGAATGCTGCTGTGGTTGCTGGTCTCCCATGTGTCATCTCCAGCATTGTCAGCTATGTACTCTACACTTGATTAATGGCCATGTGCATGTGGCTGCTGTGCTGGTGGTGCTACAGCAGTTGGGGCTGGCAGGATGGCCACAGCTGTGGTCACAGTGATGATTGAGGCTGGCGGGATGGCCACAGCTGTGGTCACAGTGATGGTTGGGGCTGGGGGGATGGCCGCAGCTGTGGTCACAATGATGGCCGTGGCTGGCAGGATGGCTGCAGCTGTGGTCACAGTGATAATAATAATAATAATAATTTAGCATTTATATAGCGCTACGAACCCTCAGGCATCTGAGCGCTGCTTATTATTACCCACAGTGTGTGGTGCTCATTTATCGACCTCGGAAGGATGAAATGCTGAGTTTGGCCCTGCCGGGATTTGAACCTGCGTCAGCAGGCTCTGCACAGATGTCATAGCGAGCGCTCTACTCGCTGTGCTATCGGACCAGCTGGTCCGATAGCACAGCGAGTTGATGGTCGGGGCTGGCTGCAGCTGTAGTGACTGTGGCAGTTGTGCCAGTGGAGGCTGCGGTGTCCTGGGTGCTGATGATCCGTGGTGCACGGCGGCGGTGGCGGCAGCTTCCCCTTGAGGTGCTTGCATGAGCCACTTCACTGTCAGATGATGTGCCTGAGGGAGTCAGAAAGGCATGTTATCAGTGAACAGTGTGGATTAAAGAAGCACAGATTCATAAATGATGTTGGTCATGGCTGTGCTGTGTCAGGGACATGGTTTGGTACATGGCATGGTGCAACATGCTTGTGTTAAGTGTACTGAGCTGCAGGATGTGTAATGTTTGTGCATGGTAGAGTACTGGGCAGGGGATACTGTCGTGGTGTACTGCCACTTGCTGGGTACGGTGTTGGGTGGGTGCGTTCTCGCTGTGGGATGTTGGGGTCGGGAGGGGTTTGGTATGGATGGGGCAAACATGGGCTTGCTGCCTGTACCAGTTACGGGGACAGTTGTGCATTTGTGCTCAGGTATCGGGCTGGCTGGGACGAGGGGGACACATGTTAACTTTGTGTTCAACAGTGGTCATGTGTGAGTGGAGATGGGGCTTAACACTGCTGTGATTTGGTGCCAGTGGAAGCACAGCGAGCACACCTGCAGTACGCTGTGGCAGGGTGATGATTGTCTGTGTGGGAGCAGGTGCATGATCAGTTGGCAATACAGGGTGCTGCTGCTCAGTTCTACGTGTATTTCTGGGATGAGTCCTAGTTTGATGTATTTCAATGTATGCACCCAGGATGTTGTTATTTGGGGGGGCATGCAGGTTTCGGGGTTGTGGGTGATGCAATTCACATTTGTGTTATATATTGGTAAAGTGGTGGGAGCAGGGTGGCCAAGGATGTTGGTTATTACATTGGGATTACGTGTACTCACCGGCTTCTTCTGGTGTCCCGGCTCTGACCTTTGCAGCACCGACCCCTTCAATTGACTGTAGGTGCAGCACACTGCTGCACGTCTCCTTCCAGGGCATCAGGCATATTGGGGATGCACTCACGCCACCTGTGGCCATGCCATGTCTCTGCTGGGCCGAGAGGAGGTTCCGTACTCTCAGACACAAGTGGCAGTCTTGCACTGTGCGTCGGGCTGTGCTGACTGCCAACACCTTCGGGGCCACCTCCTCCCAAATGCTCTTTTTGCACAGCTGGGGTTGCCTGTGCTGCTCATTGCTGAAGAGCTCTGTGCATGCTGGACAATGGTGTCCGCAAGCATGTTGAGCTCGGGCTCAGAGAAGCGTGGCTTCTGCTTGCGGGTCTCACACACTCTAGATGACATGCTACTGGTGTAGTTTGTCTGGTCAGGAGGTGTGAATGTCGCCTGTGGTTTGAGGATTGCAATGGATTGTGTTTTTGTAATGGCCACTGGTGATCACTTTGTTTCCAGTCACGGTAATTGCGGAACCGCTATTTCTGGTGCTGCTCGGTCCGGCATCGTGATGCCGGATTTGGAGGCACTGGCACCGAGGACAACAGTGTTGTCAGTTTTTTAGAAGTTTGATGTTGTTTCCGTGATGCCAGTACCGCCATTTCTGGCATGCCGGAAAGCGCGTACCTGACAACCCGTAATCATCAAGTGATTATGAAAACACAGGTTGCGGGAAAAGGTGGCACCGGCATGACGGTAACTAGGAAAACTTACCGACATACTTGGAATGAGCCCCATTGAGTTGTTTGAACTATCATTCAGCTATGGTGATAAGGACATGTGTTGTTTCTCCAAGAAAGACTCTGTGGTTGAAAAAGACTTTTATATTTCTTTGAACAGAACTTTGTTGAAACAGAACTATAATCTGAGTATTCCTGAATTGATCCAGACGAAGGGAATACAATCCTGGTTGCAATGAGTGCTTCCAAGAAGATTTGAGTTTGAATCACAAGACTGGTTTGTTGAACTAAACTTTAGCCATATTGTCCTTGTTTGAGTTTATTGTATGAATTAGTGTGAGGGACAGATATATTTTGGACATCAGGTCAGTTTTCTTTATACTTAGTTGGCTAAGTAGGGATCTCTCTATCAGGGTATTGAAAGCTAGGCGTTTATAAAACGCCTTTTTACTTTGAATAAATGTCAAACTTTGAGAAAACTTTACCTTTGTGTCCGGCTCGCATTTATGACCCTTCCCAAACCTCAGAGGGGGCCTTGGCCTTGCCTTCATGGCACAATGGGGATATAAACACTGTTCAAATGGGAATAGGTGTATTGCCTTGCCTTGGCCGTGTTTGGCCTTTGCATGCCTGCCCTGCAGTTCTACTCTTTCCCTCCTCTCTCTTACCTGTTCTGTTCTGCTACCTATCCTGCCTGCCGTCGCCTTGGCTACCTTTCCCTTTTTGCCTGCCTTTTCCTTGTATACATTTTTCCTTCCTTCCTGCCAGTAGCCAATACTTCTTTACCTCTGCAAGTCTGCGTGCCTTGGCTGCCTTCCACCTGCTAGGCAGCCTGCAACTAGCCTGCCTTCCTGGAGACACCCCTCTTGCCCCCTAATCGCCATGAGTTCCTTCTGTTGCTCTTGCTCAACCCGAACTACTCGAATGACCATCATCCGCAGTAATCCGACTCCCCAGTCTAGCATCCATCACTGTTCCTGTATCACATTAATTCGGGGAGTCGTCCTGTGATGCATGGAGCAGGTCCCAGAGTCTCTGTCAATGTCTATTCACTGGGGTACTCTGAGGCCAGTTCCTTCTCTTTTGACTCTTGCCCTGTTACACTTTGAAAGCCCAAAGAGGATGAGAACATCACCTGGCCACATAAGCATATTCAGGTGCCAAACAATGTTGTGAGAAAGTCTTTGGCCCTCATTCCGAGTTTGGAGGTAAGTAACGGTCCTTACCAGCATGGCGTAAATTTCGTTTCCGGGCAGTCATCAGTCCACTAATAGAGGACTATTATGACTTCGCGGGCACAAGCTTTACGTCATGCGGGTAAGGTCATTAGCGCCATGCCGTTAAAGGCACCTAAAATGCCCTTAGCGACATCAAGCATAGCGCAGATAACACTACCGACAAGGTCCAATGCGGCATTAGCAGTGACCGCTAATAACGGTCACCGCTAATAAGCGGAACCGGAAGTAGCGTCATCGCACAGGAACGGGAAGGAGCACGGCGGCCATCTTTAAAACCACAATCCATTGCCATCCTCACCACACAGGACCCTTCGGATTCTGCTGTTGTCGTGAAAAGATCCACCAATAACACCACTATGCCCAAGGCCCTGAAGAAGGGAGCTGCCGGCCAGCGGAAAGAAAGATTCAATGAGGATGAGCTGCAGATGCTGGTAGACACACTGCAGGAGCATGCTGCCATAGTTTTCTCAAATAACATGAAGAGAGAGTCAGTACGGAAGAAGAAGGAGATCTGGGCACTTGTTGCTCAGAAGGTCAGTGCTATGGGGAACACCGGATGGACGATCAAAGACTGCCGCAAGCGCAGGGACGACCTGCGATTTAGGGTACGAAATATCCTCTCAGTGAACCGCAGCCAGGCAATGGGAACAGGAGGAGGTCCCAGTTCCCCAATCAAGCTCACCACATGGGAGGACATCTGTGCCAGCGTGATAGGAATGGAGGGGATCAAAGGTGTTGGCGAGATGGAGTGTGGCGCCACAACATCAGGCGATGGTTGTGAGTGTCCTAATAAAACATTGTAATGCCAAGTCTGATGAAAGTCAACCAATATGTCAGTCCAAAGAGTCAAGCCATGGTCCAACAAACACACACTCCCAGCAAAGTAGGCGGACGCATCACAGACACATGCAGATGTCTGCTGCAAGGCAATGCCGTACCTCACACATACCACACAAAGTTGTAAATGCCATGAGTCACACAGCGTGCAGACCCAAAATACCATGCATGTCAGATAGCATTGCTCTTGGCCAACATGAGTGACGCTGACGTATGCCTGCATAACCCACCCATGTATCAACCAAGGTGATCATCCAAACACAAAGGCCTATTACCCCAATGTTGTGGATGATCAATTGTCCAAATGTATGTATGATGCCTATCAAAACATCACTCATGCCGTCCCTCTCTTTGACCCCCACAGGCTACGACCATGACAGCGATGGGCAGGACGCACCCCTGCACAGACCCAACCCCGGAGGAGGTCCCGGGATGATGCCAACCGCCCTTCGACCTCAGGGGACAGCCCAGGGGCCGCCATTCACCAACTGGCAAGAGACCCCAGGTACCCATAACACCGGTGCCACCTAGGCCCGTAGAGGGCAAAGCACCACCACCACCCATCAGCCATCCTGACGAATCAGGCGAGGCACCACAGTCCCTCTGACTGGGGAGGTGGCAGCCACAGCACCCCTGGCTGTGGAGGACCCACAGGACGACATATGGGTGCCCATTGAGGACGATGTATTGGAAGTGGTGCGTACGTCAAGTCCACCGGCATCCCCACTGATATCGTCACTCGATACAGAGCACGCCACCACCCCGGAGCAGTCTGGTCAGGAGCAGACAGAAGGGCACTTCAGTCCCATTTTGACAACTAGGGAGGCTGAGCAGGATGGGCCGGACAGGCAGGAACCAACAACCAGCACAGGTGCACCCGCAGGGCCGCCGATGTCTGACCTGCTTACTGCCCTTGTGCGGGAGTTTGTCGAGGACAACAGAATGGCCAGACAGGAGTGGCATGAAAACTTTGCCTCTCTATTCAGGTCCATCACGGACAACACTGCCTATATTGCCAAATCCTTTGCTGACAACACCAGCCGCCTCTGCGAGGAGGTCTCAGCCCTCCGCAAGGTCTTAGGCCGCATAGCGGATGCCATGGAGGCAGGGCATCCCGCTTCACTATCCCATCAGGCGGCCGCTCCGTCTTTATCCAGTTCCACCCAGAGAAGCCCGCTCCGCAGGTCGGCACGTACCTTGCACCGGCAAGACATGCCGCCACCTGGGCCAGGGAGTGCCAATTGATCGTCAGGGCAGCCTCATGTAGGCATTGGAGACTCGATGGGGGTGAGGGGAGGGGGTGAGGGTGTGTGGGGGAGTTTTGGGGGGAGACAGGGGGGTTATGGTGTGTGGGAGAGTTGTGGGTGGAGGGGGTGAGGGTGAGGGTGTGTGGGGGAGTGGTGGGCGGAAGGAGGGAGGGTGGTGGAGGGTTTTTGCACTTACGTTTACATTGTTATATTTAATACACCCGTTGTGTGAAAAACAAGACCTGAGTGGACATTCATCATTGCGCATGTGTCATTTATTCATTTAAAGTGCATAGTGTACATGTACCCCCACACCCAGTGCCCTCTGTTCAACCATCACGTCACCCTCTGCTGCCATGTGTGTCAGAAATATTGTGCAATCACTGACTGGCGCACATCACGTCCCTCCTGTGTATCGGCACCACGATGATGTCCAGCCACATCTTCTTCTTCACCTTCATCATCACCAGGTGGTAGAAGTTCAATGTCAGGGGGCAGGGGCACGTTCCGGCGGATGCACATATTGTGCAGCATGACACATGCCATGATGATCTTGGCCACCTTCTCATGCCTGTAGTGGAGTGCCCCACCCGACCGGCTGAGGCAGCAAAATCGTGCCTTCAACAGGCCAAAGGTCTGCTCTATGACCGTACGGGTATGGGAATGATTGTAGTCCTCCTCGTGCCTGTTCTGTGGGTTTCGGACAGGGGTGAGGAGCCACAGCTTCAAGGGATAGCCACTATCACCTGCATGAGAGGCAATTAAAGGTAAATGTTAGGCGATCCATGATGGACACTGTACTAGTCACACATGCCTGCAGGTTATCGTTGCCCACATGTACATGTCCCTGGATGTATTGACGCCATTTTCAGTCCCTCAATGTGTCCTGTGCCATGGACTAATGGTGTGGGTTGCATCTTCAAGATGATACATGGTGTGCACTGACGTCTTGTTGCACATGCATCGTGTATGCATACAGCTGTGTTAGTGTCAAATTAGTGAGGTGTTGTGTTCTGTGAGATTTACTTAGAGGGAGCGTTGGCAGTAGTCTGTGCAATATTGGGCAATGAGCGCTGATCATTCCCATGGTGACACGCAGCACTCCTGTGGGTGTGCCGGCCCTGTGACAGACAGTGGATTCCATAGTAGGTTTAGTTTGATGCACTCACAGGGATGCTTGTCCTGTGTGGTGATATCCTGGAGACAGCAACATAGTGCATATGCACTGCAAGGTGCTGGATGGCGTTACAAAGGGTAACGGCTGCTGATGAGTGGTGCACGTGTTGTGGGATGTGGGGTGGTTTCCTGTTAGTCATGTAGTGATAGGTGTAGACCTTACTTCATTCATATGGGATTTGGGTGTCATGTACTGTTTGTGATGGTTTGGGGCACAGTGTTCGGTGATGTGCACATCGTGCAGTCACATCAACATTGACAGCATGGTGGTGTGTGCTTCTCTCCACCCATTTCAATGCCATGTGCCTGTCCTGCAACTTACCAAGCAGCCAGGCACGTCGTCCAGCATGTCTCTCCATGAAGCGTAGTAGCGTGGAGTTCCGCAAGACCATAGAGTCATGAGTTGATCCGGGATATCGGGCACAACAATGTGTGATGATTTTGCTGGCGTCGCATACCTTCTGCACATTGATGGAGTGGTATTGCTTGCGGTTGCGGTACACCACCTCATGGCATGCGGGACCACCAACTCCATGTGGGTGCAGTCGAGGGCACCTACACAATTTGGCATGCCTGTGCATGGAAGGCAACTTTTGTATCAAATATCTCCTGGGGAGTCCGTGGTAGGGATATGTAGTCCCTTGTGTGCTTGAGGAGCGCATCCAGCACTTGGTTCAGAATCAGAGAAAATAAGGGTTGTGATATGCCATGCATGTGCCTGACTGTGTGCTGGTAGGTGCCTGTGGCAAGGAAGTGGAGCACAGACACTACCTTCAGTAGAGGGGGGATGGCGGTGTGTATTTCTATGAGGCTCACTATGTCGTTGTGTATCAGGTCCACTATGGTGGTGATGGTGTCCCGGTCCAGACGGTACAGGGTGTGGACCTGCTCAGGGGTTAGGTTGAAAGGACTGGCTCTGATGCGAGGGATTGGGGGCTGCCAGCATAGTAACGGTGGCTGCACTGGTGGGGCATGCTGGTCCTGTCTCACCCTCCTTCTCCTCCTGCGTCTCCTCTGTGGTGCCGGCTGTTGTTGATGTTGTGGCAATGCAAGCATGTCCTCCAGCTCCAGTAATGCTACTACTATTGGAATCATCTTGGTGTTGGGGGGTGTGGTGTGTGGGTGTGCTCCTTTTGTACTGGGCCAGACTCCATTGCCTCCACCTGTGCTGATTGTGTGCACCTGTGGCAGTTGTGAACACTGCTCAAGGCATTTTACGGTAGGTCGGCGATGCTGGTATTTACGACATGCCGGTAACCATTTTTTCCGCCTTCATGAAGCCGTTATTTGCATGTCTGCTTCACTTGTGATCTACTCCAGTTTACGGCATGCCGCTATTGCCAGCATGGTGGGTCGTGTGCCTGCGCCCAGACCGCTATTAACGGCACCGTACTTTACAATGCCGCTAATAGCGGTCGGGCTGGTCAGAATAGCCCGTAGTGGTAATTGATGCCGGTATTCCTTTACCGGCCTCCTTGTTTCCTTAGCACCAACCTCGGAATGACCCCCTTTGACACAACTAGTCTGGGAAGGATGCAACAGTTAAAACTAAGGGGGTCCTTACGGCTCTCTTGACCTCCTGTTTGGCGTCCTCCACCTAGCCCGGGCATCACTAGGCCCAGAATGTTCCGAGGTGCGTTCTAAAGGATGGTAACCCCTTCTGTCTAGGTCTTTTCTAATCTGGGTAGGAAAAATAAAGGTCCTCACCTTTTCTATCTAGTTCCCTCAGGGAATTTCTAAATCTTTCTCCCTGATGTCTGCAGACTATTTTCACAGGGGTTTCTCCACCAGTCTCACCCCCTCACACGTTGTCTCTTTCTCTTTCCATCTCTGTTTCTCTCTCTCTACATCTATCGCTGTGCTCCTCCCTCTGAGATATTTCTGCACTCCCTCTCGCCCTCTAGCTCCACTCATTCGTTCTTCTCTTCCTGCCCTTGCTACTCTCCTAGTCTCTTCTCCCTCCCTCTCTCTTTATGCTTCTCATTCTTCTCTTCTCCACTCTCTCCCTACTCTCAATCCCCTATCTGTGTCCTGATCTTATCACATTCTCTCCACCTATGCTTTCCAACTACTCTCCCCTTATGCTCCACCCCAACCTTAACACTATTGCCATTTATGCCTTATACTCTCTCCACATCTTCCTACCATTCACTCTCTATAACTCTCACTCTCTCTCTAATTACCTGTATTCTTGCTCCCCTACTAATTTTTCACTCTCCTTTCACCCACCCAACTCCACATTACACTACACAAAAAACTGGTACCATTCCCTCACACACATACCTTACCTGCACTCTCACACAACACTGCCACAGTCTCCTTAGTACTGTGCTCCACTGTACGTCTTACACCCGGTTTCTTGATCTACCACTGCCAGTGCTGATATCACATGAACACCTTTCAATCCCTTCTGTGCAGGCTGGGCTTTTATAGCTTAGCCTACCTCCTTCCAACACTCCATCCAGCGCATTGGTCTCCCTCGTCAAATGCTCTCCTTGACCAATCTCAGGCTAAGCTATTGTTCTGGGAGTTGGGACTTCCCCTGGGAGGATTTAAGAAGGGGTTTCAAATCCCGCCCGCTTTTCATTCTCCATTTGCAGTGCGACAGCTATGTGCTCAGTCTGCGTGTTTTCTGTGATGAATCCTGTGGATCCCTCACTGAAAACCTGCCTAAAGTCTCCTCACATGTGGCGAAGGAAGGGCAGACGCTTCCTAATTCTGACCCTGAGGGAGTGGGGGGTGGTATTCTGAGGGAGGATCACCTTGGAGGAGGAAAAGGTCAGGGGAGTGAGGGATGCTTATGGGATGAGATTTTAGGGAGAACTTTGCCCAGCTGCCACAGTATGTGATGGCTTGTTGCCATCATAAGCCAAAGGTTCCACAGGTTAAGCATTTAAATGTAGATAAATTCTGCCAGAAATCACATATTGTGAGCATCTCTGAAACCCAGAAGAGACATTGGTTATATTTTAAACTCAATGATGCATTATATTTTCTGTTGAAGGACATTGCCATATATTACCTTATTGTGTTGTTTGAATGTACAAGTGTGAGGGCCAGAAATTCTTTAACCAAGTGTTTCCTTCAGTTTATTTTAGGCACGGAATCCTCATTAGGGTTGGGACAGTGAGTTGTTTAACCAACCTATTTAATTTAATAAAATGGCAGACTTTGAAAATCACTCACATAGATGTCCTCCTCACATTTCTGACCCCTCACATATGGTGACAGGTGTGGGATCGGAATCAGTTGATACAAACTGGGGATCCACTATGTACATGGCAGAGCCTGACCATACAAAGGTTGAGTCAGAGGAAGATTGGTATAGTCATACTCCACCTCTCCTTAGAACTAATACCTTCCCTAAATCCCCTTGCTCTGGTTCCTCCCTTACAGGGGAAGAGGTGGTTTCCAGCTCTCTTTCTATCACAGGAACCGGGTGAATAGGGGAACTCCCTTGTAATCAATGGCCTCTTAAGATGAAAATGGGACTGAAATATTTTAAACTCTCAGGCCAAGTTATTTTTCCAGAAGGACAACTAGTAGAAGGAAATGTCTATCATCTATTTTTCCCTCAAATATATATTATTCCCAGCAAGGACAAACTATAGATTTCTTTGAGGCTGTAAGTAGAATTCCCTGTGTATGTACCTGCATATATTATGCCAGATCAAGGACCTAGATTTAAGATATATCCTTTGATATCCTGCTGTAAGGAGTTAAAGGTTATGGGCTTAAATCTCTCAACAACTCCATGTAAAATCTTTAGAGCAGATCGAGTGGGGGGACTAATATATAATGTCTGGGAATCTTGGAATATTGAGAGAGTTAGACCATTAATAATTCCTTCTAAATACAAGAAGACTGAAGCTAAACATGGGACAGGAAATCAGAAAGAAGAAGTAAAAGAAATGTATTTTTTGGAAGAGGATAGCTGCCACTGCTCGCCCTCCCAGGTGCTTATGGAGCGGGTGGGTGCTCTGCCACCATTTACGTGCTGCAACGTTAATCTGTGTCAGTTTTCAGCAGTCTAGTCTTTTTTCATCATGGCCACCTCCAGCTGTACTTATGGCTGTCTGCAACCGGCGCTCGCCACGTTGAAACCCTGTTCTTCTTCCTCTTTGGGTCATACACTACCAGTATTCCTTTTCACGAGCACACAGCTCTGCCTTCTCTGTTCCTCCTTCCTTGCCTTTATCCTCTTGCTTTCTGGGAGCCTTCCTCTTTACCTTGCTGCATTTTTGCAGGTGCGTTGAGCCTTTTCTTACCTTTGTTTTTGTTCTAGTCCTATTCCTCCTGCCTTCTACTTTCCTTGTTCTTTCCACTAGCAGTTATTTTTCCCTTCTACCGCTCCCTGAGGAACTATTCTCGCTCTCCTGGTTTGTTTGGATTACAGCTCTCCTCGGATCCTCTGGATCACAATTGTACCAGCACTCTGACATTCCTACGGACTACAACTTGCTGCTTAAACATCAAGGGTTTTTTTGCCCATTGTGGGATTTTTCCCCTATATTTGGCTGTTCCGGGAGGAGATCCTTTGACTGGTCAGTTATTGGACAGGCAGAGTGGCTTCCTTCTGTGACAGGCCATTCCTCCACAAGGAGAGACGTACTTCTACTAAAAAGAAGAAGAAGACCCAGAAGACACGTCATCAGGCTTCTCAATCTCCGTCACCAGCGGAAGACTCAGGTGAGGAGGAGGAAGGGAGTCTAGGATTTGACAATATCCCATGACGGGAAGAGAAATCTTGCCCTCATCTTGAGCCCTTGAACAAAGTACCATCAGGTGATTCATGGGAATCAAATATTGAAGGGACTGCTGAGGAAGGCGTTACATTTCAACAGACTTGTGAGAATGAGTTCATTAGGAACGAGAATTGTAGATTAACCAACTCTGGACATTGTTCTCTTATTGAATATTATACAATGTTATCTCCTTGTTTAAATACACTTCAGAAGCCAAGGACTACATCTTCTGAAAACAATACCCTTACTGAATTTGGGAATCTAAGTTTCTCTGAGGATAATGTCCCACATGATGTGAGCTGTTTACGATGTGGACATTTTGATAATTCTGTTTATACGAATTCTTCTCAATTTTTTCATGTATTAAATGATGAATGGTCTGAGGAAAGGTTTCAGCCTTCAAATGAAAGTATACAACTTACAAACTCACCTCAACATGTTTAGAATGACAAATCCAATGTAATGTTTTGTACTGGTGAAAAGAATAGCTATAGTATCCCTGTAATATTATCAGGAAAGGCCATTTGGGCTAAATTAGATACAGGAAGCAGGGGTTTGGCAATACAAACTAACATTCTTCCACCATCCTGGGATAGGGTAGGTAAAAAGGTTATATATAAATTGTGTGCATGAATAAACCAAAGGGCACCCCTTGACCAGAATTGATGTTACTATTTTGGGAAACTCTATGTCAATATTACTGGCAGTAATATCTGACCTTCCTACCCCCATGGTCTTGGGTAGTGAAATTCCCTACTTTGATGAATGAGTCTTTCAAGTAGCAGGAATAAACATGACATCATCTCAACCTGTGAAACAACAGGAAATGAAACCTGTTTCTTATTCTCCTCAAAACTCTTGAACCCTAGAGGAGGTTTTCACAGAGGATCCAGTTTGGGACTGGGGATATGTGAAACCATTGAAAATGCGGGCAAGACCAAGGTGAAAGAAGAGAGAAAAGAGCCTGGACCGGGAGGTCAAGTCTTATGTGATGAATCCTATGGAACCCTCACTGAAACCCTGCTGAAAGTCTCTTCGCAGGTTGCCAGGGAAAGGCAGACTCTTCCTGATCCCGACCCTAAGGGTGGTATTCTGCAGGAGGATCACCTGGGAGGAGAAAAGTGTCAGGGGAGTGAGGGCTACTCATGGGATTTTAGGGAGGACTTTGTCCAGCTACCACAGAATGGTATGGCTTGTTGCCTAATAGGCCAATGGTTCCACAGGTTAAATATTTAAATGTAGATAAAGTCTGCCAGAAATCACATATTGTGAGAATCTCAGAAACCCATCCCAAGAAAGGGCTCCCTAATTACCAAGGGCGTCACAAGAGGAAGTTATTGAATACCAAAAGCCTTGTGACTGAAAATCCATATTCCTCTTCCCAAGCCTATAGTGTGGGTAACACTGATGACACCCCTTTAATACATGTCTTAAAGAGTAGAAGTCAAGACTCGAGTGAAGAAATAGATAAGAAAACTACTTTGTTATCAAGCACTCCAAGTCCCATGATTCCTCCAGTACAGGGACGAGGAAGAGGGAGCTAGAGGAACAAAGATGCAGGAGTTGCCAGCTAATTGATAACAAGGACCCGCACCTGAGGGAGATTAAGAGGCTTAAAAGGCCCCCTAAGGTGTGGAACCAGGAGAAACGAGGGAAGCATTGGAAGCAAGAGAAGCAGAGAAAGCTGACCTGGAGAAATCTACGCAGGCTTAACATGCAGTGGCAAGCAAGTTTAGAGGAGCCAGAAGACACCAGGACCAGTGCGGGCCCGGAGAGGGTCTTTACCTCTAAAATCGATAAATGCAGAGCCTGCGCAGCGAGAAGCATGAGAAGTAAATGCGTGCCCATCCAGAAGGCGTTGTGCAGAGATTGCACAGCAGGAAGCAGAAGTAGTACAAGTTGCAGAGAGGTTTCAGGTGGCTGGGTTGCACGCAGAACTCTGAGGAGCCACGGCGGCTCCAATTCAGTGCTGCAAACCCGAAGGTGATCCAAGGGAGTGTGCATCCCTTATAGAGAGAAGCCATGCATACAGTAATGCAAGCACCGACCGGGGCACACGAGAGCGACCTACCTGGTGAGTCTGCAGCATATGAATGACTCTGGCACGCTCTGATGTGAGCTGCATGTGTCGTGAAGACCGTTTCACTCGCGCGTGAGCAAGAACTGTGCAGATGACTATTATGAATACCGAAACCAGCAAAAGTGGCATTCCTTAAAGCTAAAAGACTCTAGAACTGAGTTTGCAGATTGTGAAAGACTCAGACAATCCAGTGGGGAGGTCCCATTAAAAGCTAAGTCGCACAAGCAATAACCAAGCCAAAAGAGGTTGAAAACTTGGCAATACCCTTTCATCATACATTGCCAAAGAACAGAGGGAAATGGTGAGAAGCCCCATGGTTGTACAGACACTACTCAGATTCTGGGATTCAAACATGTGTAGATGATACAAACCTACATTGCCAAAGCCTAAAGAGACCAGAGAAAGCTTAAGGCTTGGAACTGTTGGTCTAGTATTGCAGGAGGAAAAGGGAAGTGGCAACGAGGCTGCCGTTCTGGAGAAAGCTATCCAGAGGGAGAGGAGCAGAGTTGCGAGGGAGTCCATAAGGGCTCAGAAGAATATTGTTTTCCCTTAAAACAAGTTGAACAATATATGTTGCAAACACTGCAAAGCTGTTATTGTCACAGTTAGGAAGGGACTACTGTTGTATATTTCCTCTAGAGTTAGTCGAGCAGACAAGTTGACCCAAAGGTCATCAATGTTGTGGTGATACACCTGGTATGAGAAGTAAACCAGGCATTGTGGTGGTTGTAGGCTTGGCAAAGGAGTAGACCAATCACTCGGGATACAATGCAACAGTTGATGAAATGTGGAATTGTGGCAACTGATATTATTTGTGATAACAAGAAGAGACCTGTATAAAGTGACCTTTGAAGAGTGGTTGTTCTTTAGAAGTTCCATTTTGACAAGTCATCCTGACAAAGACAAATATTGTGGTTTACTGGAAAAGACCTATGTGAAGATTGTTTCTTTCTTTTAAGTATTTTTGAAGTGGTGGAACTTTATTGTTTAAATGAATTTACCAAGAACTGTGTTGGAACTTTGTGAACAAGGACCAGGATTTCCTACCTTAACTTTGGAACAGTTAAGCAAACCACAGCTCATATCTGGGGAAGGGAAAGTGCACCTAGACGAGACACTGGGCCTCATTTCAAGTTTGGCGGTAGCCTTGCTGGTAAACCGGTAGGCTGCTGCCAAACTTGTGAATATTTCTGGAGCCCGCAAATGGGCATTTACCAGGTCATTACGGCCCTGCCGGACCCGGTAATTGCCCATTCGCGGGCGCCAGCATGAAATGCTCCCCATTCTCATTTGATCCCCATAGGCCTCAGTGGGGATGGGGAGGTCGGATGCACAGGCACTATTTAAAATGGTGCCTGTGCATCCGACATACTCTGCTTGCGGGTGCCGGTACGCCCGCCAGGTCAGACCTGGCAGGCGGGAAGGCACCTGCGAGCAGAAATCGAAGTTTGCCGTTGTTACCAGATCAGCAAACTTATAATGAGGCCCACTGGCTATACTTTAAACTCAGTGACGTATTATGTTTTCTGTTGAATGACATTGCCATATGTTACCTTATTGTGTTGTTTGAATGTACAAGCGTGAGGGCCAGATGTCCTTAGAGAGAGTGTTTCCTTTAGGGTTTTTTTAGGCAGGGAATCCTCATTAGGGTAGGGACAGTGAGGCATTTCACCAACCTATTTAATTTAATAAAATGGCTAACTTTGAAAATCACTCATAAAGTTGTCTGTCTCATATTTCTGACCCCGCACATATCCTTGTGACTTACTCTATGCACTGGTGAGTTTCTAATGAAACATTTGGGGTTGGGGAGGATTTCTGTGTCTCCCCTGATCGCCTGCAGTACTGTCTCACTCTCAGCTTGTTTTATGCTGCCCCACCATTCTCCTGATAACCGTCTGGTGGTGGTAGGTCGGGTTTTGGGTGTCTGTTTGATAAGAAAAATCCTAGCCCATTCAATTCCTGTTCTAAATTCAATTATGCTGGTTCAAGGCTGGATTTCTTTGGTTGCATCAAGGTACATTTTGTGAGTTGTGGCTTTGAAAAACAGAAAAGAGAACTCTTGTCAGAAGAGAGGCTTACATGCATTGTGGAAGGGACAGCAGCACCAGAAGGCATTCACAATGCACACTAAGTGAGGGGGTAGGGACGGGGTCTCCCCCAACCCCCTCATGCAGCCTCTGGGTTAGAATATACCCCATGGTAGGTCACCTACACCATTTTGGGAGTGGTCCCTGTTCCCTCCTGACAAGTTCATGACCCTGATCCTGTCACATACCTCCACCCTTTCATCAAAGCCTCCTCCTTTTTCCACCACCTATCTAACGTCTCACAGATTATTTTCAGCACCTTCTGTCTTATCAGACTTCTCTGCTCCTGACTAATATGGTGAACTTGACCCAGGGGTTGTTTGGTACAATGGTAAGAAATATATGTCCCCTGGTCCCCCCGACAGGTATAACACCTATTCGCTTGATTTACCCAAGTAGGTATAACTAGTGTCTTATAGGATATATAATCCATCCATTCCCTAAAACTGAGAAGCCTGCTCCCCAACACCAGATCATTGGAGAGATGAAGGATCACCAGGACTTTGGTGCTCCAGATTATGTCCTCCACCTGAAATGGGAGCCATGTTGTGCTGTAAGTCACCCAGTGTCCATGGATGCAACATGCAGCCATGTTGTTCTGAGCTGGATAGGGGTAAGAAGTGTGTTGACCAGTAGGGCTCAGATGCTACTACGATGATTACCTAGGTAGACCACTGCAATCAACTGGTATGATGGCACCTTCGATTTAATCAGGGCTGGGGTAGAATACCCCAAACTGTTCCTCAGCAGATATACTCATAGGTTGGTTGCAAGCATAATACGTTCTTTCATGGGGACCCAACAGTTGTAGGGACTACAAACACCATAGGCATTTTCCCATGGGGATCTTCAGGTTGGTGGGCATGACCGATCGCTCAGTGCATGAATGATTGGATCTGGAACTCTACTCTTCTTCAATAGTGTTCTGCTGGGTTTATTGTCCAGGACAGGATGCTGTCCTTGTGCCCATGTTCTCAATCTTTACTTTTTGTAAGAGGGTGGTCTCTCTCTTCTGTTGGCAACCTCTGTATAATGGTATTAATGATTCCACAATGAGACAACTTGTCAGAGATAGCCACAGGAGTCCACAGACAAGGATAATAAACTCTATTTATTTATTTGACATTTTTATTGTGCCTATACACAGTTGTTTCCAGGCGCCACAAGACAAAAAAGGGGTGGTGGACATGGCAAATCAAAGAACACAACAAAGAAAACAGTTATATTGGTCTTGTGACAATCCTACTGTGCAAGTGCATGAGCGAGGTGATAAGTGCAAGGGGAAGGGGGTAGGGGGAGATGTGCAGAAGTGGGGTGCCCCCAGGATGGAACAGCCAAGTGCTGGTTTGGCCAAAACAGCATGTGTCAGGGGAAAGAGGGGGAGGAGGAGTACAGTGGGCTGAGGACTAAGTTGAGATAGTCTGGGAAAGGGAGCCCAAGGGCAAGTGCTGGCAAGGGATGCTGGGGCGGGACATGTGGGGGTGGTCTGGCCCTTGTAAGACTCTGAAGGGAACAGGCCACAGTCCAGAGGCAGATGGATAGTTTTGCACGGGAGAAGAAGAGGGAAGAGAGAGGAGAAAAGGAAAGTCTTGAGAAGTTTATGGAACTTAAGAAGAACCTGCTGAAGTCTGAAAGGGGGGGGGCTGCTCCAGAGGTTGGCACCAGCCGAGTTGAGGGATCTACCTGCCGCTCTCTGCTTGAAGAAATGTTTGACCAGCAGAGAGTTGGCACCAGAAGGACAAAGGTCTCTGGCTGTGCTTTCAGTGCTTTATTCATATTATTTAAAAAATAATAGTTTGAGAAGGCAGGACGGTTCAAATTAGGGACCCTATGGTTCTCTCGACCTACACTTGGCCTTCCTCCAACCTACCCCATAGGTCCCTAAACACCAGAATGTCCCCAATGTAGTCTAAGGCAAGGTAACTCATACTGTCTATTTCTTCTCTATTCTGGGAGGGAAAACCTAAAGGCAGTAGCTTTTCCTATCTCCCTCAGGGATTTTTCTAAGGGATATCTCTGGTCTGGTTTTACTGCCCAATCTCACCGGGGTTTCTCTCCCAGTCTGTCCCTTTTCACACATTCTCTCTCTCATTTTCACATCAAATTCTCCCTGTATATTTATCTCTGCTCTCCTCTTTTCTTCCCCTGTCTCCCACGCCACTCCCTCCTCTTTCTACCTGCTCCTTTAACCAATCCCTTTCACTCTCTGTCTATGCTCTCCTCTTGCCTTCTCTTCTCTCCTCTCCCGCTCTATACTCTCAAACCATGTGTCTTGATCATATCTCACTCTCTCATCCTATCCCACCCAACTGTCTCCCAATTTACTCCACCCTCACCACTACTACCTTGCACCATCTCACCACTGTCCAACCATAAACTCTATCACTTCTACTTGCTCTCACTCTATCTCTAAAAAACCCTTACAACACTCCTGTCCCTCTCTCTATTTCTCACTTACCTTTCCACCTTTTATATCCCCCTCACCAAACTACACACAAATGGTAACCCTCTCTCCTACACTTAATACCTCACTTTCTCAGAACACTGCCACAGTCTCTTCAGCCATCCTCTCTACCATCCACCCACTGCCTGGCCTCTTGGCTCAACACCGCTCCAACTGACCTCAGCCAAACAGTGTTCAATCTACTCTGGGACACATGGATTTTATAGCCCATTCTGCCCCCTTCCAACACTCTTATCAGCTCCCATTGGTCTCCCTGATCACATGTTCCCATTGGACAATCTCTAGCTAGGCCATCCCTGGAAGACTTTAAGAAGGCTGTTTAGCCCTGCCGCTTCACAATCTCCATTTGCAGTGAGGGGGCTTGTTTTCCTTGTGGCTTTCTCCATGTGCTGGTCAGTTACTTTTACAATTTGGTTTTGAAAGGATTTCTGTGTCTCCCCTGCTCTCCTGCAGTCCCTTCGCACTCCCAACTCATTTTCTATTTTCCCACCATTAGCCTATGGTCTATCTCCCCTTGGTAGGTCGGGTGTTGATTGACTCATCTCTGTTGGGCAGGATAAATCCCGGCGCATTCCATGTCGGTTCTTGATTCCATTTCCCTGGTAGCAGTCCAGGTCTGTTGGCTGTACCCAGGTGTATTCTGGGAGTTGTGGTTCTGAAAAAGACAAAGGTGAACTCTGGCCAGAAGGGAGGATGATACTTGTTTTTTCACTTGACACAGTAAACATGCTTACGTTTCTTATATTCAGTTGGTTTGTCAGCCACAATTTTGTAGGGAATTCAGGTGGTCAAAATTGGTCTGATTCACTCATTCAAATAATTCCTTAGGCTGATGTGTCAAATGAAATGTATCTGAATGATCTCTGGGGATTTCCAAATGCTGTAATTCTATTCCATTAAAGGCAAAGCATTCATTCCTACTCTGAGTGTTTTGGTCTGGCAAGTACGATGGAATTGCTCTACAAGAATACCAGAACTAAGGTAGTGCTATCTTTTCAAGGGATTTGTCACTGACACTCTTAGCACATGTGTCTATGGGCTGTGTGGGTGTGTGTGTCTGCATCACATATTGCTAGATCTGTCAGCGACGTTTGACACAGTTGACCGCTCCATCCTGTTATCCCGTCTTGCCCAATTTCGCATCTCTGGGCAAGTGCTTGCATGGTTCATGTCACTCTTAGCGGATCGCACTCAGACCCTCTCTATGCCACCAATTCTGTCTGCTCCTTGTCATCTCACCTGCGGAGTACCCCAGGGCTCCTCCTTATCTCCAATCTTATTCAACATCTATATTTGGGCCCTTGTATGTTTGATCCGCTCCTTTGGCGTCAGATGCTACTCGTACGGCGACGACACCCAGATTCTGATTCGACTAGATCTCGAGCAGGCTGAGGAGTCGTTGTGCCTGCGGGGGGTGTGTGGCGGGCACGGGAGGGTAGATGAACTGAAATTGGCTGAAACTGAATTGAGACAAAACCGAGGTGATGGTGGTGGGCTGACCCCCCCCCCCAATCCCACTCTTTGGGTTTCCTCCTTCTGGCCCGCTTCCCTGGGTCCCTTACCTACTCCTGTTAGTAAAGTAAAAAATGTGGGGGTTATACTCTCAGCCACTCTGTCCCTGGATAAACAGGTGACGGCAGTCTGCCAAGCTGGTCATTTCCAGCGTAGAGTTCTTAAGAGGGTTCTCCCCTTGATTCCAGTCTCAATACGCCCACCTGTAGTAGCTGCCATGATATTATCATGACTAGATTACTGCAACTCATTATATCTTGCCCAACCTAAGAACCTGATCCAGCGACTGAAACGCCTACAGAACCTAGCAGCATGGGTTGCTACTGGCTCTCCTTACGGGGCACATATCACTCCTGTGCTCCGTGCCCTCCATTGGCTCCCGGTGTCTCAACTGATTGAATTCAAGGCCCTATTCCTAGTTCACCGTGCTCTCCATGGACAGGGGGCTGAATATCTGCAAGCCAAACTTACCCAATATCTCCCAAGCCGCAACCTCAGATCAGCCTCAGCTGACTGTTTGGTAGTACTGAGGTTCAAGCGGACCCGAGTAGGCGTTCGGGCCTTGATATGATATGATATGGCATTTATAATGTGCCTATACACAACTTCGCCATAGTTGCAGCAGTTTCATGGAATAACCTCCCACAACTTATTAAGAAAACTCTGAACTACTTGGCATTTAGAAAGTCTGTCAAAACCTACCTATTTTAGGCTAAATCAGCGCTGCTCCGGCTGCCCCCTCCTTCCTACAGCGCCAAGATACCTTCGGGTGACCGTGCGTGACCGTGCGCTCAACAAATGCCAATAACATAACATAACATCTTGCAATAATGCTAGGACCCAGTGATTTTGGCATAGGATCCCCAACATACCTCATTTAGGAACAGATTCCAATAGCTCAATGGAGATTCAGCCCCTTTGGCCACCCTATTGTTTGTTCCTTGGTTAGGTAGCATACTTCATTACACTCTGTACACCCTCTAGTGGCAAACAACCAAAACAACTATAATGTTTGCTCGAACCTGCCAGTTGGCTGCTGGCAACACGATCATCCACTCGTTCTTGTTGTTGGAACTTGCAGTCGTCATTCTTTCTACAGATTTTTGGCCAACTTCTCTTGGCCCATTTTCCCTGCCGTCCTCCTCAATAAAAAATCTGGGGGTAAAAATCTCATCCTCTCTATCCATGGTGGAGCAGGTTGCGGCTGTTTGTAAATTTTACCACTTTAAACTATGTCTCCGGCGGAAAGTTCTGCCTTTTACCCCAGCTCAGTTTCAAGCCCCTGTAGTGGCTGTGCTCGTTCTCAGTGCAGCTGACTATTGTAACTCCCCCTACTTTGGCCAACCTCGCTATCTCATTAATCGGCTTCAGGTGCTTCAGAATGCTGCTGCCAAACCTATCCTGCATCCACCATTTTGAGCACACATGTTTCCGCTCCTCAGACAGCTTCATTGGCTGCCTATTGAGAAGCGGGTTCTTTTCAAATGTATGTGTATTGTCCACCGGGCTTTATATAAAGTTGGGGCGGAATATCTTCAGGAAAAGTTTCCATGTTATGTTTGTGCTCGCCTCCTTCGCTCTGAGTCTGCCCTCCTGTTGTCTGTCCCTCATGTCAGACTCTCCCGTATAGGTGGCTGTGCCTTTTCTGTGACAGCGCAAATCCTTGGAATGACCTTCCTTTAGCTCTTTGTGCCATTGATGACCATCTTGCCTTTTGCTGTTCCCTGAAAACATTACTGTTCTAGGCCTCTCTTTCGAACTTCTACCGCCCCTCTGCTGCTTAGCACCATGATGCCCTCGTGCGAACGTGCGCTTTACAAGTACACACAACATAAAATAACTCTATTTAGTCTACAGTGCTATCTTTGATTATACTTTAAGAATATATCATGAATTCGTAGCTAACTAGATGTTTTCAGGAAATACACATTAAGAAAACCATCTACGCTGTTCATGTCTACATCTTGTGTACACTATACAGCCTACCTGGTATCCAGATATAATTTTGCCCTTAATTACTGAATACAGTATGCACTAAACACCTGGGTTATTAGGACCTGTGGATCCCCACCTGACCTCAAACCACCCTCCTCCCAAGTCAGCTGCAAAGCCTTTGGGAAAAGGGGTGGGAGTTGGGGAGTGTTGAGGTTTCTTGAGCCCTGTCAGGTATTGTTCACCAAACATCTAGGGCAACAGGACCTTTGTATTCCCACTTAACCTTAAAGCTCCCACCTCCCAAGCCCATAGTGAAGAGGAGTTGAGGGGGTGCTGCAGTCGCCTGAGAGCCATGGAGTATTGTGCAACAAACACCTGTGGAATGGGAAAGAGTCCGTGACCTGAGGGAGTTTTGCAGTCTCCAGAGCACTCTGGAGGGGAGCATTTTGCACCAAATACCGGAGGCATTAGGTCTTGTGATCCTCACCTTACAACAAAACCCCCTCCTCCCAAGTTCAGAGCAAAGTCTGTGGGAAAGGGCGCAGCAGTGGGCGGAGTTGTAGGGGTTGGTGGTGCAGTGGAGCAGGAGGAGCTGGCTCAAAGACTAAGGAAGTATTATTTGGCATACTGCATTAAGTAACAGCTCTCTGATTGTGACATATTGTAAGAACTCATTCTTGTTTTGTGAATTGTCTTTCTGGACAAGGATGATATCTCTTTTATAAAAATGACTTTGTTGCAGGCTACACAAGAACACTGAATTTACTAGTCTGGCTACTCTGTGTCAGCGAGAACCCAAGCGAAAGGACAGTGAGAGATGACAAGTGCATTTTATGCCTTTGAGGTAACAAATCCAGGAGTCTTGCTGAAATTATAGCTCTTTCATGAGTCTCTAACTGTTCCTAATATCAAAGTATCTCTGTGTTAAAGTGTTGGCTGTCCAGTGCTTTAAAGATGGTCCTAGTTTTTATCAAAAGGCAAAGCTGAGATTCTGCCAAGGGTCTTGCTTTTTGGATTTGCCTTGTCATGCTTTCCAGTAGCCCAGTGAGATTATGAATGTTTAGAGGTTTGCACCCTGACTTGAGCTGCTGCATCCCCTAGTCTGAGTGGAGGCTTCTGGCATTTAGAACATTTTAAATAGTTTTTTTTTAATATGTTTTCAATCCACAGTAGACTATTAACTCTTGTAATCGTTACACTTTTACGCAGACCTGTTTAAAGAAATAATTATATTGGACATTGATTTAGAAGTTTGTATTTCAAGGGCTACCTTCATGGTGTTGTAAATTGTTTAGTTATTTTCAATTGACATTATCATGGCTAAACGGAAAGCAGCAATCTCCCTTTCATCACCACCAGTACCTACACTGATATATTGGCTGGAAGAAAAAGGAACTTGCCCTCCATATATGTCAACCATCAGAAACACTGAACTCAAGATGCACAGAGACTTTATACTGAAACCATATGTTAAAGCCATTGCAAGGATTCGCTTCTTCCATTTCCTAACAATCCTATGCAGCATGCCGTACTTGACCGTCACACTCAGGACCATGGCAGTTATCAAAGTTCATTCTCAAGACTAGAGTGAATGAATGGCTTTTCTTTATTTGGGCCCTACCTACTCAACACACTGAAATGTGTACACAACCCAGCAGCAAGACTGTTCCTGACAATTAAAAAATGCTTACACATTTCCTCAGCCTTCCAAACACTTCACTGGCTCCTGATCAAAAGGGGATAATGTCCAAAGGATGTGCATCGTCGACTCGCCTTACACAGTGGGGGCCCTGAATACATCACAAGTAAATTCCTCTATTACCAACCAGGGAGATCACATCAATCTAGCAATAATGCTGTAGTAACTGTACCAAGCTTCAACCAAAAACAGCACAGTCCATCTTTGTTCTCCTTCCTCTAAATCAAACTCTGGAAGTCTCTGCCCACACTCCTCTGCACAGAAGAGTACCATTTGACTATCAGAAAACAGTTACAATTCAATTGAGAGACAGAGGCGACCTGGCCTTCCTTCTCCTTTTGGACCTCCCGGCGGCATTCGATTTAGTAAATCACAACATCTTATGCTGCCACCTAGCGGGCGATGCCCATTTCTCCAATGACGCTATAACCTGTATTGAATCGCTCCTCTTGAACCGCTCTATGAGAGTTTCCTCATCCACGGCGGCGGCTCACCCCATGCCAGTCACATGCGGAGTGCCTCAGGGATCATGCGTATCCCCCAAAATGTACAACACATTGACAAAACCTCTCTTCGATAAACTTGACAATTTGGGTGTATCATATACAAACTATGCTGACGACATCCAAATTCTAATCCCATCTCAGGAGACTACGACACTGACTCTAAAGCACTAAACGCCATCTACCTCACCATTCAAGCCTGGACGGCCCAAAACGAGCTCTGTCTTAATGACGATAAGACAGAGATCCTGATCATAGGTAGCCTGTCAAAACTCAAGAGCCTCCCATCTTCCTACCAAACCTTCGACATTGACGGAAACTGCATAACTGTAGCCAAAGAAGTCAAGACGCTAGGGGTCTACCTTGACTCATCATTGACCCTCTCCCGACAAGTCAATGCCATCACCTCAGCATCATCCTACACTGCCAAACTCATTACAGCATGTAGACCATATCTTTCTGTTGTCAACCGTATTACTTTGGCGAAAGCATGAATCCTCTGCAGGATCTACTACTGCAACGCTATCTTTGCAGACTCCTCTTCTAAAAACATTAAGAAACTCCAGTTTGTTCAGAACAATGCTATCAGAGCAGCACTCAACATCCCTAAATCAGAACACATAACCACTCTCAGAAGAAACATTCACTGGTTATCAGTTAGAGACTGCATTAAATTCAAAGTACTATCGCTCACACACAAATGTCTCTTTACACTGCTCCCCGTTACTTGTCAAACTTGATCTCTAAAACCCAACCAGGAAGACCCACATGCTCAGCCTACCTAGGGCAATTGTCCATACCGGGATACAAACAACAAAAAGCCAGCGGCTTCAGCTTCCCCGTCATTGTGGCTAACTACTGGAATTCTATGCCCACTGAACTAAGGACTGACTCCTCATTATTGTCCTTTCGCAAAAAACGAAAAACCTAGCTCTTCACATAGGATATCAAGCATCACCCACCCTACCTGTAGGAGTCCTATGCCTGCCCCTTGACCCGGAAACTTACCACCTGACATCCATCTTTGCTAACCTGGTAAAACACTAATTCTCTATGCCTGAAGTCAATATCTACTCTCTAACTGTATGTTAGCACTGTACTGCATTTACTGTGTAACTATATTTTACCACTGTACTGCATGACCAATACATTAACCTGTAAAACTAAGCATTTGTATTTGTATAAGTATCACTTGTAACCATAATCTTAAACTCAAGCGCCCAGATGCCTGAGGGTTAGGTGTGCTATATAAGTGTTATTATAAATAAATAAATAAATAAATAAACTGTTCAACTAACACTGGCATATGACTAGCACCAATCCTCAACCATCCATACCAAGGCAGGGTAACTTTGATGCAAAGGAAGCCAGCCCTCCTAAATTTCATAAACATGCTGCAAACCACACACAAAATGCAGTCAAAGGACTGATGGAAAACATACTCATTCAGGACAGACTCCACACTGCCTTCATGTAATCGACCCAACATACAACTAATCCACAGACAACTCATCAGCAAAGTACTATTGGAGAACAGACTCAATCTGGCCAGACTCCTCGCAAATTAATGGGAATCAAACATATAATACTGTAAACATGTAGCAAACCACCTAAATCACATCCCTGGATGGATCCCAATTGTTCTAGTGCTGGATGGTGTTCAATATGTACCCCTCATTTATTTAATTCCCCATTTTCCCCAACAAAGCAAGTCAACTCTAAAATCTCCTAGCACCTTACAATACACAAAAGCCCTCACACAGCAACCCCATTCATATCAGTAACTACATCCACACTAATGCAGCTACAATGAATCACACTCTTTTAGTTCTAGATCCCACCCTCATTCCACAAATGTGGCTAACCCAGACTCTGAGTACTGTAATTTATGCATTTTTGGCTCCTCCCTCCAGAT
Organism: Ambystoma mexicanum; assembly: GCF_040938575.1. Lineage (NCBI taxonomy): Eukaryota > Metazoa > Chordata > Amphibia > Caudata > Ambystomatidae > Ambystoma > Ambystoma mexicanum. Next base: position 1,525,585,087 of record NC_090935.1, read on the forward strand.
AAACGCATACCCAATCTCACAGCCAAATCAGAGCCAGAACTAGTGGGGCGCTCAGGATGTTGTTATTAGCAGCCTTCAACCACTGGATCTATGTATTTACTGTACTTTCTTTCTGTGAATCCCTAAAATGTCTTTTTCTTTTTTCACTTTTCACTTTTTCTCACTTATAAATGTGGCAGGAGATCCTGCACAGCCTTCCCCACATCCCTGTGTCTAATTAATAACCCTACCCCACTTACCATCTATATTTGTGAGAAAAAGTGCAAACATTTGACCAACAAAACCCCCCTACACCTTTGAGTTTTCAGTGATGGGATTTGACATTTTAGTCCTCTAGCCAACCACCAACACCACAGGTTTTGCTTCTTCCTTTACCACTCTCTTTCTCTTACTGAGACAAATGCAGTGAGGCCACCAAAATGTACATTACATTTACATTACATTCCCTTAAATGCTGACACCCCGAATCCCACAGCCCAACAAGTGACCGACGAGGAAGGAAACCTCAACACCAAGCAGAAGACGACCTTGACAAAGCCCAAACCAAACAACACCTCCAAACTTCACTGCAATCTAATAAACGCAAGATCCATGTCAAAACACTTAACAGAGATCTTCGACCTACTCGACGACAACGACATTGACATCCTGTTCATCACAGAAACATGGCTGGACGACAACTACAAAACCACACTCCAAAGCTGCCTTCCGACCGACTTCAAATGCCTACAAACAAACAGGAAAAACAAAAAAGGAAGAGGCATCGCTATAGCATTCAAAGAACACCTGAAAATAAAAATCAACGAACCACTCAACATCCTCAACTGCGAAAACATGGTAATACACCTAACAGCGAGCCCAAAAACCAACATCACATTCATCCTGGTATACAGACCACCAACATATGATGCAACATTCGTCGATAACTTCATAGAAGCCATCACCAATTTAGCCATCAACCACGAACACCTAATCATCCTGGGGGACTTCAACATCTGGTTTGAAGACAGCCACGCCAACTCCCAAAACTCACTAATTGAACAATTCAGCACCATGAAACTACGACAACTAGCCAAGGAGCAACACACTCGGCAGGACACACCCTAGACGCAATTTTCACTGAAAAAAAAATCATTACCACAGCACCTCCAATACAAATACTTTGGAGCGACCATCTCATCATCCCATTCGTGATCACTCTGTCTACCCAAGCCTACATCCGACATCCGAAACTCACAACCACCACCAAAAGAAACTGGAAACACATAAAAGAAAGCAACCTATTCGAACAACTGGAATTAACGAAACCCTCAACTACAGAACTGGAGCTAGCTGACCTAGACGGGAAAGCAGAGATACTGCACAAATGGATCGCTGATACAATAGACAAGATTACCCCAGAAAAACCGTTCACCCCAACAAAAAAAAGAGCAATGGCAAAGTGGTTCACCCCACTATTAAACACCATGAAAAAGGAAAACAAAAAGATGGAATTGGAATGGAGGAAAGAATACAACCCAGGGAAAAAAACACTGTATCAGAAACAAATCTGCGCATACAAGAAGGAAATTTAAAAGGCAAAGAGAAGACATTACGACGACAGTATCAACAATGCCACCAACACACAAAAAGAAATGTTTAGCATCATTAAAGAAATGAGAAACCCACCAGGCTGCGATAACACCCCAACCCCCTCAGAAAAACTATGCAACGAACTGGCAGACCACTTCAAAAACAAAATCAGTGCCATCCGACAAACCATACAAAAGCGACTAGCCAACCACAACATACAACCCAACCAACCTAACACGGAACCACAGCACAAACTCCAAAGCTTTCCTGAAATATCAGCAGAGGCATTCGCAATGCTGGTATAACGTAGCAAGAAAGCGGGATCACCCATGGACCCCTGTCCCCCACACATCTGCAAATCAATCCTCACGCAAGGATCGCCAGCAGAACAATACAGAAACCTCCTAAATCTATCACTATCAACAGGGACTGTACCAAAGATCTTCAAATCAGCATACATCAAGCCACTCTTAAAAAACACAAGTGGTGACGTAGATGACCTTTCCAACTACAGGCCGATCTCTAACATCCCCTACCCAGCAAAACTTCTAGAAACCTACGTATATAAACTAACCCAAGAACATGTTGAAAAACACCACCTGCTGGACCGAGCTCATATCAGCTTCAGACCAGCGAGAGGAATAGAAACAGCGCTACTATCCATCTGGGACGACCTAAAAACTAACGCAGACTCAAACACTACCTCAGCCCTTATTCTGCTCGACCTCTCCGCAGCCTTTTACACAGTTAGCCTCGACACCCTGACCAAAATACTAGAAGACATAGGCATAACAGACACAGCACTACGCTGGACCAAATCATTCCTAGCAGACAGAACAGAAACCGTATGGATCAAACCTTTCAAATCCACTCCACGAGTTAACGACTGTGGAGTGCCACAAGGATCCTCACTATCTCCACCATATTTCAGCATCTATCAGACTCCGGTCATCAGAATCTTCAAAAAATACAACATTACATTTTACAACTACGCAGATGACACTCAGATCATCTACAAAATCAAAGACACAGATGCCGACCATTCAACCCTAATCGACTGTCTAAAAGAAGTCTTCAACTGGATGGATGCCAACAACCTGAAAATCAACCCAGGAAAGACAGAAATCATGATCGTATCCAAAGACCAAGAGAACGAAACCACCATCCCGTGGCCTATGGAAATGGGAAACGCACCAACACCATCGAAGGTAGTAAAAAATCTGGGACTCCTAATGGATAACACCCTAACCCTGGAACCACAAATAAATGCAACAGTGAAGAAATGCTTTTTCCTCCTCCACACGGCAAGAAGAATTCTATCTTTCCTCTCCTTCACGCACAAATCGTCGTCCTAATCATGTCAAAAATCGACTATGCAAATAGCCTTTACCTCGGAATACCAGAATACCTCCTGAAGAAACTGCAACAGATCTAAAATGCAGCAGCAAGACTACTCCTCAAACTATCCAGAAGAGACCACATCACTCCAGCCCTAAAAACACTACACTGGCTCCCAGTAAAACATTGCATCACCATCAAATCAATGTGCATAACGCACAGGGCAATCAGTGGACAAGGAGCGGAATTCCTACAAAAGAAAATAACAGTCTACAAACCAACGAGACCCCTCCGATCAAGCAACGAAATCCACCTGGAACTCAAACCATACCTTAAGAAAAAACTAGGAGGCACCTCCTTCTACCACTTAGCCGCAAAAACCTGGAACAACATCCCAAAAATAATAAGAAACACTGAAGATCACCTAAAATTCAGGAAATCACTAAAAACCTGGCTCTTCAACACCACAGACTAAATCTGGAAACCAAAACCGGAAGAGGATGACTGAACCGGAAAGGACACAGACATCCTCGACCCGGGAGGGTAGTTCCCACGGCACCTGGACGGGTGACATCGGATAGACTGGAACACAGGCGGCACGCACGGAGACTGAGTCAACTACCCCAGACAATCCCACCAACACTTCGCCCGCCCCTTAGTTATCACCAGGTACCACAGTGGTGTGGAATTGTCGAGATACTGCCAATCACCACACTACCTGAGAGGTTGACATTGGCAGGTGCACTAACCACAGGAGTATGAAAGGAGGATAAGGAGAGCTATAAGAAAGCATGTTAGAGGTGGGGGCCAGAGGAGTAAGGAACCTTGTATGCCAGTCGGACCCAGATCAGGGCAGAGCCGCATCAGGGGAGACTACGCAAGCCGAGCGCCTCAACTAGGATAGAGACGCAAACTAACCAACCCTACTAACAATTTCCCTTTCTACATACACCTCTCAAACTCCAAACCAAACACACTCAAAACCTACAGCACAACAAACCGCACAAATTTCACTACATTGCAATAACAAAACAAAAAACACACATAGTATTGCACAACAGTACATGACGACTACCGGCCGCAAACACCCCAGGCCCAGCCAACGGACCCACCGGGCTGAGGCCGCCAACAGCACATCACTGCTCTCTTGCACTTTTCCTGCTTCATCCCACTAACTCAACCTCCCCTCCTCTTTCATAGACGCCAGAGCACCAGGGGACCACGCCGGTGGTGATAGTGCACGGTACAAATGTCCTTTAACATTAACATTAAAAATGTCACTGCACTGTGGCTATTTATTGCCTATTTGTGACCCGTCGGGTCACTGATAGAGAAGTCTATTGTGACATTTAACTTCTATGTTTAACTATTTAGATGATGGCAATGATCCTTTACAGCACACTATGTCAGCCTGTCTGCTTGCTATGCAGCGGTGCATGATTGACAAATGCATCCGCCTCAAAGCATCTAAAAAAGACAGCAAATGATGTAGCCCAAAGCTAGGATCACAATGTTTACCCTTCATCACTGTCCCCATTCAGCAATTACAGTGAGAAACTTTGGAATATCCTTTGACTCTGACCTCTCCTTCATCCACAAATGACATCTCTCAGAAATAGAAACCATCCAAACACGTATCTAATCTAACATTATTTACTGCTAGACTATTTACATCAGCCTTCCTAAAAAAGACATTTAGAAATTCCAGGTATTACAGAAAAGAGTGATACGCCTGATCTTAGGTTTGAGTAAAGAGGACCACACCTCCAGACCCTTAAAGGTCCTCCACATGCTTCTATTTAGCAGTCAAAAGACTGAGCCTCACGCATAAAGTCAACAGGCACATGGGTGCTAGTTACCTGCCAAATGCATTTACACAGTGCATCCCCTTGAAAATCTCATAAACAGCAACAGAGAACAAATGTATCGCATCTATCTGCTGGTTAGAAATTATCTGCGGGAAACAAATCTCAACCTAAGGCATGCAAATATGGAGGATCTACCTCTGCAACTGAGACTGGAACCAAACCTCTTGAGGCTCAGAAATGTCCCAAACCTTTGATATTCTGCAAGGCCGTCACAGCTTAAAGAGACCCCAGAATTACTGATGCTCATCAAGTCGCACATCCGCGAACCACGAGCCTCCTAGTTGGCCCAGCTGATCTTTTTATCACTCCCTAAATCTAAAACATAGTTCGCCCATTATTTCGGGGCTGCAAAGTCATAACTTGCTTTTAATGAACCTCACAAGCTACACGTTTTCTTTTCCTCTTCCCCTTCCCTGTTTCCTTCCCTACCCCTATTTCTTTAGGTCTTAGCACTCTAAAGTCTCCAAAGGTAATGCAGTGTTTTACAAAATCCAAATTAGAGTATAAAAAACCTTAAAAGTCTTTAAACTCTGAGCTTTAAATGAAAATGGCAACAGAATTGTGAGAGAAGGTAAGGCCTATCATCTGTTCAATTTGACATGCAAAAACTCTCTGTTGGCTTGTTGCACAAAAAAAATGGCCAGATTCTCAAACAATATTGCTAGCCACAAAACCATTTGGTTCCATACAAATGTTCAAATTGCGTTTGCCACATATAGCCCTGTCAGGGAGAATTCTCTGAAATGTGCTAATTCCCTTCACCTTAGAGACACCCAGCAACTTTGCTGGATTTTGAGGACTTAATTTTTTTACCTGGAAAGAGTGTGAGCCTTTTTTCCCACTCTTTCATGTGTTTTGATATGTGTTTTACATTGGTGTTCTCTGATTATGGATTATAACTCCATAGGCATCATCTTTTCATGTGTGTTACACAGCACCCTCAGTACAGTGACATAGGGATGTCTTTAGAAACCTTATCTGGGTTGAACTACTGTTTCCCAGAGAATTTAAAGTGAAATTGTCTTTACTAGTCTTTTCCAAATTCATAGACCCAGCACACACCATCTTACAATGGAGTGCTGGAGGGGTTCCATAGTATCCCCTGTGTCTAAACACTCATGTAGCAGTCAAATGCTACCCTTTCCTATTGAAAAGGCTGGTGGCAGTGGTTTTACAACGAACTACTATGATTTTTCCCGACCGTGAACACCAGTAGCTAAAAATCACGGGAGCCATGTTTTTCAAGATGGCGCCTTAAGCCCCTTTGTTTAAACGGGTCCTGGTCTTCTTTTCTCGCCATTTTCTTTGGAAAGGTCCTTCTAGTGTTTGTCTCTGCGCGCCCAACCAGGTTTGGTCCCTATGTTTGTGTGCCTTTGGCGGCCTTCAGGACTGAAGTCCGCCCTTGGCGTCTGATTGTCTGGGGTGGGCAGGAATTGAGGGAGGTGCCTGAAACTCCCTGTGCGTAGTCGCCTAGAAGACCCAAATGCACTCTGGCATGATTGGCTGGCTGACTGTCCGGCAAGGACTGCCACCCTACTGGGTGAGTGACAGCTAGGCTGGAATGAAAGGGAGAAAACTGTTTAAAAGGTGAGTCTCCAGGACTGGAAGGCAGAGTCGACCACTGGAACGAAAGGACCGAAGATGAGCAGGAAGAGGACGGCTGCTGCAACCACTGGACTGGACTGTTGGTTTGCCCGGTGAAGCCCTGCTGCAGGTCCGAATGGCCAAACTCCATTCGACAGAAAAGCTCCTTCAAGGACGGCTTCTTCTTTTGAGTTGGTGGGACCAATCAACTCATAAGACACCTGGATACCATTCTCAAGGCTGGTTAGGATTAACCAGGGAGAGTGACACCAGTTTGTGTTTGTGAATCTACAGCTACTGGAAACTGAAGTGACTCCATTTTGTTTGCTTTCTTTAATGATCCTGTGCAGCGCAGGAGTCCCCAGACGTCCTTCCTCTTGTCCCCACGACTGAGTCTCAGGAACAGCGAGATCTGCAGGAACTTGCAGGAACCACGACTTCAGCAACTGCTTTCTTCATACAAAGGTACTGTGCCAACCCGACTGGGAGAACGCCACTGCTGCGGTGAAAGTTCGTGAAACTTTCCCAACTTGCAAGCCTAATCAGCTTGTGACCTCACAAATGATTCTTTTTCGCCTAAACTACTTCTGAGAACTTTTGCAACGACTTTACCGTTTGATACCAGAACTGCTCTTTCTTAACCAGAACACCAGCCCATTGGTTTTGGCCTGGCCTACTGACTTGAATTGAACTATTCTGGTGAACTGAACCTATTTGCACTGCCTAGAAAGTATATATAATCTATTCTGCTTACTTTTTGTCCTTTTTGCTCACTGCTAAGTAACTGAACTGCCATTTGGCTCCTTTTTCAGGGGAGCTCAAACTGTCTCAAAAACTTACAGGGTAATTCATAGAAATTCGCACAAAAGTGGCGCACGCGACTGGCGCACAGCGTGCCCGTGCGAATGTCTGCGCCAGCCGCGTGCGCTAAAATCGATTTCCGCGCACAGCGTATTCATGGATTTTTGCATCCAAAACCAGCTGTGGCGCAGCGTGGGGCAGCGACCCTGCAGCAGCGCCAGTTACGCCCCCAGGAACGCCCTCGCGCAAGGAAAAGCCTTCAAAATCCCCAAATAATCGCAAAGGGCTGCGCTAACCCTGGACCAGTTCACAGGGCTGGCAAACAGCAAACGCCAAGCGGGGAACGTGTATTTCAGTGGTTCGTGGGAAGTTCCACACGCGATTGTCCTGTGTACGTGTGCATTAGGGGTGCGCCGGAAGTATCACACGCAAAATCAGCAGGGTACGTGTATTTCAGGGGTGCGCGGGAAGTATCACACGCGATTCCAGCAGGGTACGTGTATTTCAGGGGTGCGTGGGAAGTATCACGCGCAATTCCAGCAGGGTACGTGTATTACAGGGGTGCGCGTGAAGTTCCACACGCGATTTCAGCAGGGTACGTGTATTTCAGGGGTGCGCAGGAAGTTCCACACGCGATTGGCCCCGTGCGAGCAGGGTATGTGTATTTCAGGGGTGCGCGGGAAGTTCCACACACGATTGGCCCCGTGCAAGCAGGGTACGTGTATTCCAGGGGTGCGCGGGAAGTTGCACACGCGATTTCAGCAGGGTACGTGTATTTCAGGGGTGCGCAGGAAGTTCCACACGCGATTGGCCCAGTGCGAGCAGGGTACGTGTATTTCAGGGGTGCGCGGGAAGTTCCACACACGATTTCAGCAGGGTACGTGTATTTCAGGGGTGCGCAGGAAGTTCCACACGCGATTCCATCAGGGTATGTGTATTTCAGGGGTGCGCGGGAAGTTCCACACGTGATTGGCCCCGTGCGAGCAAGGTACGTGTATTCCAGGGGTGCGTGGGAAGTCCACACGCGATTTCAGCAGGGTACGTGAATTTCAGGGGTGCGCGGGAAGTTCCACACGCAATTTCAGCAAGGTACGTGTATTTCAGGGGTGCGCGGGAAGTTCCACACTCGATTGGCCCAGTGCGAGCAGGGTACGTGTATTTCAGGGGTGCGCGGGAAGTTCCACGCGCGATTGGCCCCGTGCGAGCAAGGTACGTGTATTCCAGGGGTGCGCGGGAAGTCCACACGCAACTTCAGCAGGGTACGTGAATTTCAGGGATGCGCGGGAAGTTCCACAAGCGATTGGCCCCGTGCGAGCAGGGTACGTGTATTCCAGGGGTGCGCGGGAAGTTCCACACGCGATTTCAGCAGGGTACGTGTATTTCAGGGGTGCGCGGGAAGTTCCACACGCGATTTCAGCAGGGTACGTGTATTTCAGGGGTTCTGGGGAGCACTGCCTAGAAAGTATATATAATCTATTCTGCTTACTTTTTGTCCTTTTTGCTCACTGCTAAGTAACTGAACTGCCATTTGGCTCCTTTTTCAGGGGAGCTCAAACTGTCTCAAAAACTTACAGGGTAATTCATAGAAATTCGCACAAAAGTGGCGCACGCGACTGGCGCACAGCGTGCCCGTGCGAATGTCTGCGCCAGCCGCGTGCGCTAAAATCGATTTCCACGCACAGCGTATTCATGGATTTTTGCATCCAAAACCAGCTGTGGCGCAGCGTGGGGCAGCGACCCTGCAGCAGCGCCAGTTACGCCCCCAGGAACGCCCTCGCGCAAGGAAAAGCCTTCAAAATCCCCAAATAATCGCAAAGGGCTGCGCTAACCCTGGACCAGTTCACAGAGCTGGCAAACAGCAAACGCCAAGCGGGGAACGTGTATTTCAGTGGTTCGCGGGAAGTTCCACACGCGATTGTCCTGTGTACGTGTGCATTAGGGGTGCGCGGGAAGTATCACACGCAAAATCAGCAGGGTACGTGTATTTCAGGGGTGCGCGGGAAGTATCACACGCGATTCCAGCAGGGTACGTGTATTTCAGGGGTGCGCGGGAAGTTCCACACGCGATTCCATCAGGGTATGTGTATTTCAGGGGTGCGCGGGAAGTTCCACACGTGATTGGCCCCGTGCGAGCAAGGTACGTGTATTCCAGGGGTGCGCGGGAAGTCCACACGCGATTTCAGCAGGGTACATGAATTTCAGGGGTGCGCGGGAAATTCCACACGCAATTTCAGCAAGGTACGTGTATTTCAGGGGTGCGCGGGAAGTTCCACACTCGATTGGCCCAGTGCGAGCAGGGTACGTGTATTTCAGGGGTGCGCGGGAAGTTCCACGCGCGATTGGCCCCGTGCGAGCAAGGTACGTGTATTCCAGGGGTGCGCGGGAAGTCCACACGCAATTTCAGCAGGGTACGTGAATTTCAGGGATGCGCGGGAAGTTCCACAAGCGATTGGCCCCGTGCGAGCAGGGTACGTGTATTCCAGGGGTGCGCGGGAAGTTCCACACGCGATTTCAGCAGGGTACGTGTATTTCAGGGGTGCGCGGGAAGTTCCACACGCGATTTCAGCAGGGTACGTGTATTTCAGGGGTTCTGGGGAGCACTACACGTGAATTGGCCGTGTGGGTCCTCCCAGGTGTTCGCTCTACAACCTCCACGCCCCCTGCAGGCAGCCCACACCACGGGGGACTACCCTGCACCCCTGCTCATGTCCCGCAGGCAGCCCATCCACCATGGGCATGCCCCCCAGCCAACCCACATGTCACCTTGCACTACTGATCAACAATGCATGTCTCCCAGCACCCCCACCCCCCAGCAGTCAGGGGCAGCCTCCACCAGGCCCCCACCCATGTCTCCCACCACCCCCAGCCCACAGCAGTGCAGGGGCAGCCTCCACCAGGCCCCCACTCATGTCTCCCACCACCCCACCCCCCAGCCACCAGGGGCAGCCTCCACCAGGCCCCCACCCATGTCTCCCACCACCCCCACCCCCCAGCCACCAGGGGCAGCCTCCACCAGGCCCCCACTCATGTCTCCCACCACCCCCACCCCCCAGCAGTGCAGGGGTAGCCTCCACCAGGGCCCCACCCATGTCTACCACCACCCCTACCCCCCAGCAGTGCAGGGGCAGCCTCCACCAGGCCCCCACTCATGTCTCCCATCACCCCCACCCCCCAGCAGTGCAGGGGCAGCCTCCACCAGGCCCCCACTCATGTCTACCACCACCCCCACCCCCCAGCAGTGCAGGGGCAGCCTCCACCAGGCCCCCACTCCTGTCTCCCTGCACCCCCACCCCCCAGCAGTCAGGGGCACCCTCAACCAGGCCCCCACTCCTGTCCCCTATTTCCCCCACCCCCCAGCAGTGCAGGGGCAGCCTCCACCAGGCCCCCACTCCTGTCTCCCTGCACCCCCTACCCCCCAGCAGTGCAGGGGCAGCCTCCACCAGCCCCCCACTCATGTCTCCCTGCACCCCCTACCCCCCAGCAGTCAGGGGCACCCTCCACCAGGCTCCCACTCCTGTCTCCCTGCACCCCCACCCCCCAGCAGTGCAGGGGCAGCCTCCACCAGGCCCCCACTCATGTCTCCCTGCACCCCCTACCCCCCAGCAGTCAGGGGCACCCTCCACCAGGCTCCCACTCCTGTCTCCCACCACCCCCACCCCCCAGCAGTGCAGGGGCAGCCTCCACCTGGCCCCCACCCATGTCTCCCACCACCCCCAACCCCAGCAGTGAAAGGGCAGCCTCCACCAGGCCCCCACCCATGTCTCCCACCACCCCCCCCCCAGCCACCACGGGCAGCCTCCACCAGGCCCCCACTCATGTCTCCCACCACCCCCACCCCCCAGCAGTGCAGGGGCAGCCTCCACCAGGCCCCCACTCATGTCTCCCATCACCCCCACCCCCCAGCAGTGCAGGGGCAGCCTCCACCAGGCCCCCACTCATGTCCAACTCATGTTACCCTGCACCCCCACCCCCCAGCACTGTGGGGCACCTGCCAGCAGGCCCCCACTCATGTCCAACTCATGTTCCCCTGCACCCCCACCCCCCAGCACTGTGGGGCACCTGCCAGCAGGCCCCCACTCATGTCCAACTCATGTTCCCCTGCACCCCCACCCCCCAGCACTGTGGGGCACCTGCCAGCAGGCCCCCACTCATGTCCAACGCATGTTCCCCTGCACCCCCACCCCCCAGCACTGTGGGGCACCTGCCAGCAGGCCTCCACTCATGTCCAACTCATGTTCCCCTGCACCCCCACCCCCCAGCACTGTGGGGCACCTGCCAGCAGGCCCACACTCATGTCCAACTCATGTTCCCCTCCACCCCCACCCCCCAGCACTGTGGGGCACCTGCCAGCAGGCCCCCACTCATGTCCAACTCATGTTCCCCAGCCAACATGTCATCACAATCTAGATCCCTGGTCCCTATGGTCAGCCTCCAAATGCAAAACACCCACCCGAGTATTGCATCCACCCACTCAGAAATGGCAATAACATGATAGAACAGCAATTGCAAGTTTGGAAACGTACACATGTCCCTCACATACACCCAATGGGTGTCAATGACTCTCAAAACCCATATCATGATATGCATGAAACCAATGAGATGATACCACACATTGAAGTTTGATAAAAAAATATGTATTAAAGGAAACATGAATTGAATCAAAAATAAACGAACAGAAATGGGAATGTAAAAAAAGTAAAAAGAAGCATGTCCGTGAAAAAATGCAAAACCAAAAATCAGAATCCAAAGGAATGGTGTCCAAAGTCACAGTCCACAAAAGAAAATCCAATGGGAAATTATAATTGAAAGCCATTGCTCCATGGGTAAATTGTAAAAAGAAAAGAAAATCCAACAGTGAACTATGTACAGGTGAACAAGCCAGGGTCCATGATCCCAACAAAAGAAATGAAACCTATCTAACAACACTACCTAATAAAAAATAACTATATACAAAAATGTGGCCCATTGTCCAAAAGGTCCAAAGAAAATGCAAAAACAAAGGAAACCTAACACTAACTACATAACTATTTACATGGGCCGCGGGCTAGTCCAACGGCTCACTGGATGTTGTCATGGGCCAGGGCATCATCGAACTCCTGTTCAATGGCTTGGAGGCGGGCATGTTCCCTGGCCCCGAGGTCTCGCAGGGATAAAGCAGTGTCCAGCTCCAACTCCCTGCGAAGACCCTCGAGGCACTCAGCCCGCTTCAGCGCCCTCCGCATGGAGTTCTCCGCCCTGACCATTGTGAGCCGTTCCTCCTCTGCCCGCTGCCGCTCCGCACCTATCTGCTGGCCCAACCGCTCCCACACGGAAGCCACTCCCATTCCAGGGTTCTCCTGCCCTCCGGCCGATGCCTGCACCCCTGATGTTGATGGCCCCGAGCCATGATGCCTCCCACGTCGAGCCTGCCGCTCCCTCCGACGCAACTGCCTGTGCCAGCACGACGGCATCCAGGCTGATGGAATCCACCGACGCCATTGTGCACGTGCCCTGCCCGATGATGCCGTCACATCCTCCATCTGCTGGGGTCCAGTTGCTGGTGTGTCCACCCCTGCTGGACCTCCGACTCCCGACTGTGGCAGGGATGGGATCCCCACCGAGCCGGCTGCATTGGTCGGGGCAGGTCCACAGGGGGCCCTGGTGGCATCTGGGCTGGAAGACGGCATGGAGAATGACTGGTGCATAGTCTCCACAGAGGAGGAGAGGGTCGCCAGATTGGCCGTCACATGTAGGAAACCCCCGACCATGGCCCATCCCAACTGGGCCACGTCGGCACGGTGCTCTCCGTGATGACGTGCATGCTCCTCCCGGGAAGCACGCACCTCATCACGAATTGCACCAGTGCGCAATGCGACACCAATCAGGACCTTCTCCATACGGCCAGGGGTCCCCTCGTCCGCAGGTGGAGGGGAGTCAGATGACATGGACATCCCCCCTACCTGCGGACGGGCCTGGGATGGGGCATCCCTGCTGGTGCATGGTGGTGCAGTCACAGTGTCAGGGACAGTGACATGCACAGGCCCCTCCACGGCGACCTGTGCTACCTTCTGCCCCTGCCCCTGGACTGCAACACTTGCACCAGCAGGGATGCCCCCACCAAGCCCCATGTGCGCCTCAGTAGCGGCCTCCTCCTCCTCTGTGGAAACCACCAACCTGGATGGCTCCACCCCGTCTTCCGCCGTTGCAAGCCCCTGTGGGGGCTCACCCACCCCTTCCGCTGCAGCCGTGGGGGCATCCCCGCCGCTTTTCTCCACAGAGCCGTCTCCGCCCTCTTCTTCACGTGGCGCTGTGTAGAGGGAGACATAGAACACAAGCATCAGGGTACTGTACAATGGTCCCCTAGACAGGAAGCAATAGCAGATGAGTGGCACTGTCAAAGATCACTTCCATCATGTCCCTCCACAACACATGGCTCAGTGCAGGTAAAACACATGCGGTAACAGGCATGGCGCATGCTATGGACATTAGCATACATGTCCAAGTGATTATTGAAACATACACTGTTGTTTTGGAACTCACATGCATCATGGGCCATGCCTATCACATGCACACACTTCACCCTAGTTTCATCCATCTGGCCTCGTACACCACAGACACAGTGGATACAAGGATGACTAGGCTGCATCAGTGAACCTGAACATTGCGACAGACATGTGTCATGCATCCCTGGCATTCACAAGTCATAGACACGCAGGTCAGACACACAGACATGGACAGCATACATGTACATGGCATCAGCACCCATCCCTCACCCATGCCCAGGAACAGAGACTGGCATGCTTTCATGTGGCCATTCCGCATAGGGAAACCCATGTTGCATTTGAACACATGCACCAACTGTGTGGTTCACACATTACTGGTCTCACATGCATGACGTCCCTGCACACACACATGCATACATGGCCTATGTCACACATACAGGCAAGTATCAGACAACCAGCACACTGTGACATGCCCTGTCTCACAAAGCAATGCTTGGCCACTTACCGCTCAACTCCAGACGGGTCTGCCTCTCAAGGATCTGGGCGTGGAGCGCTGGGCCTACGCATTCCAGGACCCTCATCTGGATGGTACCCATGCGGCCCCGGCCCCCCTCCACGAGGCGCGGGCCTTCAAGAGGGTCCTGGACCTGCAGTCATCCCAGCGCTTCTTGAAATGTTGGTAGTCGCGGACTGCCACCCCCTCCGCGTTGATGGCAGTCACGATGTCCGTCCAGATCCGAGTCCGTCCTTCCTTGTTGGCGCGCTTACTTTGGAAGAGGGCATCATACTGCCCCAGGACTTGCTCCACCAGGACACCAACTTCGGTGGCAGTGAAGTGGTGCCCCTCTGCCTCTCTGGCCGGGGGTTGCCAGTGGTGCCAGATGTTGCAGTGCCCGACATGGCAACCCCAGAGGCAGGAGTGGGTGGGCAACTGGGTCCTGGGGCTGGGCTGTGGAGCGATGGTATCCCAGTCGGGAATCTTCTGTTCCAGCAGGGGTGGACACAACAAATGGACCCCTGCAGATGGCTGATTTGCAGGCACCAAATGGCAGGGCACGGTGGCAGCAGGCAGGCAGGCAGCAGCAGATGGCTCGTGGGAGGCTGCTCGGGGCTCTGGGGGGCAGTAATTCGGCCTTTTGGGCAGCAGCGTGGACTTCCGTGTGCTTACGCGTGGCCAGCTTGATACGGAGTGATTTGGCACGTGAAAATCCTGCACGTCTGCGTGAAAATCGAGGAAAGGCCCTTAGCGCGTATGCACGTCAGCACGCATATGCGATTTCATTGGACCAAAGGCCCTTAGCGCGTGAGCGCGTCTGTGACGTGAGGCGCGCGGGTGTTTCCCTCATTACACGTGATGACAGAGCACATGTGGATTTCCACCAAACGCGTGTGGAACTTCCTGCGCACCCCAGAAATACACGTACCCAGGCCAATCGCGTGTGGGACTTCCCGCGTACCCCGAAGTACACGTACCCAGGCTAATCGCGTGTGGAACTTCCCACGCACCCCGAGGTACACGTACCCAGGCCAATCGTGTGTGGAACTTCCCGCGCACCCCGAAGTACACGTACCCAGGCAAATCGCACGGCTGGGGGGTGTGGGTGCAGGGGGACATGAGTGGGGTCCTGGTGGAGGCTGCCCCTGCACTGCTGGGGGGTGGGGGTGCATGGGGACATGAGTGGGGGCCTGGTGGAGGCTGCCCCTGCACTGCTGGGAGGTGGGAGTAATAGGGGACATGAGTGGGGGCCTGGTGGAGGCTGCCCCTGGTGGCTGGGGGGTGGGGGTGATGGGAGACATGAGTGGGGGCCTGGTGGAGGCTGCCCCTGCACTGCTGGGGGGTGGGGGTGGTGGGAGACATGAGTGGGGGCCTGGTGGAGGCTGCCCCTGGTGGATGGGCTTGTGGGGGTGATGAGAGACATGAGTGGGGGCCTGGTGGAGGCTGCCCCTGGTGGCTGGGGGGTGGGGGTGGTGGGAGACATGAGTGGGGGCCTGGTGGAGGCTGCCCCTGCACTGCTGGGGGGCGGGGGTGGTGGGAGACATGAGTGGGGGCCTGGTGGAGGCTGCCCCTCCACTGCTGGGGGGTGGGGTGGTGGTAGACATGGGTGGGTGCCTGGTGGAGGCTGCCCCTGCACTGCTGGGGGGTGGGGGTGGTGGGAGACATGAGTGGGGGCCTGGTGGAGGCTGCCCCTGGCGGCTGGGGGTGATGGGAGACATGAGTGGGGGACTGGTGGAGGCTGCCCCTGCACTGCTGGGGCGTGGGGGTGGCGGGAGACATGGGTGGGGGCCTGGTGGAGGCTGCCCCTGCACTGCTGGGGGGTGGGGGTAATAGGGGACATGAGTGGGGGCCTGGTGGAGTCTGCCCCTGGGGGGTGGGGGTGGTGGGAGACATGAGTGGGGGCCTGGTGGAGGCTGCCCCTGCACTGCTGGGGGTTGGGGGTGGTGGGAGACATGAGTGGGGCCTGGTGGAGGCTGCCCCTGCTGGCTGAGGGGTGGGGGTGATGGGAGACATGAGTGGGGGCCTGGTGGAGGCTGCCCCTGCACTGCTGGGGGGTGGGGATGATGGGAGACATGAGTGGGGGCCTGGTGGAGGCTGCCCCTGGTGGCTGGGGGTGGGGGTGATGGGAGACATGAGTGGGGGCCTGGTGGAGGCTGCCCCTGGTGGCTGGGGGGTGGGGGTGATGGGAGACATGAGTGGGGGCCTGGTGGAGGCTGCCCCTGAACTGCTGGGGGGTGGGGGTAATAGGGGACATGAGTGGGGGCCTGGTGGAGGCTGCCCCTGGTGGCTGGGGGGTGGGGGTGATGGGAGACATGAGTGGGGGCCTGGTGGAGGCTGCCCCTGCACTGCTGAGGGGTGGGGGTGGTGGGAGACATGAGTGGGGGCCTGGTGGAGGCTGCCCCTGCACTGCTGGGGGGTGGGGGTACATGGGGACATGAGTGGGGGCCTGGTGGAGGCTGCCCCTGCACTGCTGGGGGGTGGGGGTAATTCGGGACATGAGTGGGGGCCTGGTGGAGTCTGCCCCTGGTGGCTGGGGGGTGGGGGTGGTGGGAGACATGAGTGGGGGCCTGGTGGAGGCTGCCCCTGCACTTCTGGGGGGTGGGGGTGGTGGGAGACATGAGTGGGGGCCTGGTGGAGGCTGCCTCTGCACTGCTGGGGGGTGGGGGTAATCCAGGACATGAGTGGGGGCCTGGTGGAGTCTGCCCCTGGTGGCTGGAGGGTGGGGGTGGTGGGAGACATGAGTGGGGGCCTGGTGGAGGCTGCCCCTGCACTGCTGCGGAGTGGGGGTGGTGGGAGACATGAGTGGGGGCCTGGTGGAGGCTGCCCATGCACTGCTGGGGGGTGGGGGTGGTGGGAGACATGAGTGGGGGCCTGGTGGAGGCTGCCCCTGCACTGCTGGGGGGTGGGGGTACATGGGGACATGAGTGGGGGCCTGGTGGAGGCTGACCCTGCACTGCTGGGGGGTGGGGGTAATTCGGGACATGAGTGGGGGCCTGGTGGAGTCTGCCCCTGGTGGCTGGGGGGTGGGGGTGGTGGGAGACATGAGTGGGGGCCTGGTGGAGGCTGCCCCTGCACTGCTGGGGGGTGGGGGTGGTGGGAGACATGAGTGGGGGCCTGGTGGAGGCTGCCCCTGGTGGCTGGGGGGTGGGGGTGATGGGAGACATGAGTGGGGGCCTGGTGGAGGCTGCCCCTGCACTGCTGGGGGGTAGGGGTGGTGGGAGACATGAGTGGGGGCCTGGTGGAGGCTGCCCCTGCACTGCTGGGGGGTGGTGGTAGACATGGGTGGGGGCCTGGTCGAGGCTGCCCCTGCACTGCTGGGGGTGGGGGTGCATGGGGACATGCATGGGGGCCTGGTGGAGGCTGCCCCTGCACTGCTGGGGGGTGGGGTTAATAGGGGACATGAGTGGGGGCCTGGTGGAGGCTGCCCCTGGTGGCTGTAGACATGGGTGGGGGCCTGGTGGAGGCTGCCCCTGCACTGCTGGAGGGTGGGGGGGGGGGTGGGAGACATGAGTGGGGGCCTGGTGGAGGCTGCCCCTGGTGGCTGGGGGGTGGGGGTGGTGGGAGACATGAGTTGGACATGAGTGGGGGCCTGGTGGAGGCTGCCCCTGCACTGCTGGGGGGTGGGGGTGGTGGGAGACATGAGTGGGGGCCTGGTGGAGGCTGCCCCTGGTGGCTGGGGGGTGGGGGTGGTGGGAGACATGGGTGGGGGCCTGATGGAGGCTGCCCCTGCACTGCTGGGGGGTGGGGGTGGTAGGAGACATGGTTGGTGATCAGTAGTGCAAGGTGACATGTGGGTTGGCTGGTGGGCATGGCCATGGTGGATGGGTTGCCTGTGGGACATGAGCAGGGGTGCAGGGTAGTACCCTGTGGTGTGGGCTGCCTGCAGGGGCCGTGGAGGGTGTAGAGGGAACACCTGGGGGGACCCACATGACCAAATCACGTGTAGCATTCCCCGGCACCACCGAAATGCACGTACCCTGCAGAAATTGCGTGTGAATCTTCCACCCATCTCGGAATACATGTACCCAGGCCAATCGCGTGTGGAACTTCCCGCGCACCCCGTAGTACACGTACCCAGGCCAAACGCATGTGGAACTTCCCACGCACCCCCACCTACCCAGGCCAATCGCGTGTGGAACTTCCCGCGCACCCCGTAGTACACGTACCCAGGCCAATCGCGTGTGGAACTTCCCGCGCACCCCGTAGTACACGTACCCAGGCTAATCACGTGTGGAACTTCCCGCGCACCCTGAAGTACACGTACCCAGGCTAATCACGTGTGGAACTTCCCGCGCACTCAGGAACACGCACACACGCTATTTTTCACACAGCGGGTGTCCGTGTTTGTCGGTCCCCCTTTGCACCTCATTTGTCCTAGAGGGCCACTCTATGGGCCATTCATCATGGCTGTATATGGGTGCTTTTTGTTAGCGCACATTTTGGTGCACATTTTTTTCAGTCGCAGTGGCGCTACCGCATGCTTTCTTGTGGCGTACTTGTTTGGTCCTGTGCGCGTCTTTGACCGTGCACTGGTTTGCCCTATTCAATTCCATGAATACGGGTTGTAGGCAAGCGTGTGGGCGTTCCGCGCACTTGCCTCCTGTACTTCCCCCGTGACGCCCATATTTTCACGCGTTGTTCCCCATTCCGAGTGTTACGCTCCATGTTCCGCCTACTTTTGTGATGTGCGCCGCGCTATGTGCGATTTCGCAGTGGCCGTGGCGCACGCTGTTGGATGACCTGTGCGCGGCGCACATTTTTAGCGCACATCCAATGTTTTTCTCGCGCACGGACTTCCATGAATCGCTGTGCGCTGGTTTTCCTGCGATTTTCGCACTTGCACTGCGATTTTCGCACTTTTCCTGCGATTCGCACGTTTTGGCACCTCTGCGCGGGAATTTTCGGCGCACATTAATTCCATGAATCGACCCCTTAGTTTTGTATTGAAGTGTATTGGTCTATAATATTAAGTTGCCTTCTTCTAGTGAAATGTTTTATAAATGATTGTGTAAATAAATTAATCAGTGTTTTACCAAGAAACCTTGAGTATAAGTGTCTACTTGAACCACTGTGATTGAAAGTCCTTTCTGTAACTACTTGTACTGCTCACATTCATTCTTGAGATAAGCCTGGCTGCTCAGCTCGCTACCAACAAACTGTGTTATACAGACTTATACCAAAGGTTGGTCTTGCTTACACTTGTAGTCCTAATTGTGTGTGGGGGTCCCAGAGTGTACTGCATGCAATTCTGCCTAACAGGCCCCTAATTCACAAAACAGTGAAACAGGCCCTTCACAATGGAATAGAAATGCATCTGTACCTTAAGGCCTGTGCACTTCGTATGTCAAAAATGGATGTGTCTGGAGGCATGGCAAAGGCTGGACAATTCGTATGAGGGACACACCTCCACATGCCTGTGGAGTAACGTGATTCACCAACAAAATAAGTCACTATAAAATTGCCCCTCTTCCAACCTGGTGTAATTCAGATTTAGGAAAAAATTAAACAATTTACTTTTTTCAACATTTTTTCCTGAAAGTGGTTCACTTTTCCCTCAGTCTGACAACACTTACACGAAGAAATATAGTCAAATGTTATTTTTACTTTTGCTGCTTCATGCCATTTTCATTTCGGGGGGTATTCATATTGTTCATTTTTTTAAATCACTGCATTTGCATGTCTTAAGTGCTGAAGGTGCAAACTGTGTATGTGGACTGTTGAATTCTTTGTGAATCATCATGCATGTGCGATTGGTGGGTGACTGCACTTCAGAACGCACAAAAGTAATTCTTTAGAATAGGGTCTAAAACGTTTGTTTTTTATATCTTCATTTTTGGTTTATTCTTTTCAGGGTATACATCAGAAGAGCGTTTCAATTGCCTTAACGTAACAGGTGTTTACGCATAAAGACGTATTAATGGCACGCTATAATATGTTTTTTGTTACTGCCGCAACATTAGAAGGAAAAAGACCATGTTCTCATGCGGGTCGCAGCCTTTTTAAATCTGTCTATTCATCTACTTTTGGGAGTTATAGAACTATCAACTTGTTTGTTCTCACTTTGTGCCATGTCCTTTTATGGAGCTTCACAGATATATTCACTAGATAGGTAGGGCTCCCCACCTTCAGTATCTTACCTCAAAGTGGTTGTTCATGATTTTGAGATGTTTACAGATCAATGTTTTCAGGCCCATACACTAGGCCACAGTAGACGGACCTGAACAAAAGCAGTGTGCGCAGTTGGAAAGTATTATTAACCTTAATTCGATTCTCCCATTTCTTGAAATTAATTTTGGGATGACAATACCCATTATATCCAACAGGGGAATACTCCTATACCATGCTGGCTTATTTGGATCAAACCTTTTGAAAAACGGAATAGTTATATTAACACACCAGGTAGGATCTATTCAGCTAAAACTGAATATGGAATTAAAACATAACTCCAGATTTTTTTAACATTAAGTGGTATCTTCCCTAAAATATTCATTAGAAATGAACATTTAATAATAGACTATAACATAACGTAACTGTGACGGAAAACAGTCTATTAACTGGCACCTGTCTTTGACATTAATAGTACCATTAATGGATAATAAAATGGTTAAAAGCAATATTTCAAAGGCTGGAAAACAACGATTTCAGATGGCAGAGTGCTGCTTAATGGAGCAAAAGACCACGAAGGTTTGTTATGCATAACATGTACCTTTCGCTTATGAAACAGAAAGGTTTTTAGACCATGATTGAAAGCCAGGAGTGAAGGAGTTAATCTCACGTTTTCCGGGAGAGAATTTTAAAAGAAGTTGCCACCAAGCATGACCAGAAGTCTCCATTTACATTGTACACCCTGGGCTTGCATGCACTGAGAGACATTACAGTTATCATTGGTGAAGAGGAACCGCTGGGATTACTGGCAATGCTGTAGCTAGTATGGACCAGTTATGGCCTTAGGAAAAGTGGATCCCTAGATGGCTCATCTATGTCAGGACTGGGTTATAATGTCCTCCCAACACTCCATTGGCCCTCCTTCAGTCTCGTGAATGGCTAAGAAGTTCACCGAGGTCCCCAGAGCATCAGAGTTGCTGAGATTTGGTGGTGCTCTGGTAGGCTGAATAGAGAAGGAGCAGAGTGGAGGCAGAGTGTAGCGGTGTGACATCAGCACTTGGGTGCCACCACTGTGAATGTACCAACTTGGGAACAGCTAACTGCTAACTTGGGAAGCTTTGATAGGTGGGGACCCTAAAGGGCTGTGCCACTTAGACTAAGACAACTAATTCGGTTTGACAGTGGAATCACACAGGTTATTTTTAGGAGAGGCAGTCCGTGGAACATGCCCTCTCAGAAACTCTCAAAGTGAACATGTATCTGAATTATTGCAGTATAAGTAGCTGTGGTCCAATGAAACATTATACATCAGTGCTATTGCTATCAAAAACGGGTGTAACTGTTGTTGTCTGGGGTACAGTAGAATTGCATTATATACAGTCAAGGAGACCCTTAGTGAAGTTTAATAACGTTAGGGTGCTAAAGTCCATTAACGCTGAAGTGGTAAAGACGCTGCCCTGCAAGTGACAGTTTCTAACCTTATGTATTTATTTATTTATTTATGCATTCATTGTTTTCTTGTTAGGCGCTTATACAATAAGAAAATACTGTTTTAAAGCACCCACAGGGCAGGGAGGGAGCAAGGGTGGGAATACATGAAAAACACAATATTAAAGAGCAGTGGGGTAGAAGGGACAAACCTACTATGCCTTGTGAGAATTTTGAACGTGCAAGTGCGGCAAGGAAGAGGGGGTAAGTGTTGGGGCGTTCGAGCTCATGGGTGAGCCACAGATGAAGTGCTGGGAATGTTGAGTGCTACAAGGGCTAGGGTTGCGGGAGGTGTAAGTGCGAACCTCCAGGGCATAGGGTGTGCAGATGCAAGTGCTGTGGATGGACAGGAGCGTGGAAGATTTGTGAGAGAGACCGGGGCCCTGAGGATGCATAAGGGCCCAGGACACCAATCACAGCAACTGTGGGATTAGCAGAGGAGAGAAGGAAGGAAGGAGGAGGAAAGGAGGAAAGTCTTAAGAAGCTTTCAGAATTTCAGACGATCCTGCTTAAGACGCAGGGGGAGGCTATTCCATAGGAGGGAGCCCGCTGCAGAAAGTGAACAACCACCTACGCTCTGTTTAGCAAAACGCTTTACACACAAAGAGTTGGTACCAGAGGAACGTAGTGGTCTAGAAGGAGAGTATTTATTGAGATAAAGTTGAAGATAGTGTGGTCCCCGGGCCCAGACAGCCTAGTGGATGATGCAGAGGGATTTGAATTTAATCCGTGCAGAAACTGGGAGCCAGTGAATACTTTTTAGTGCAGGAACAATGCGGTCCCTGGGCTTAAGGCCAAGGATAAGTCTTGCTGCCCTATTCTGCATTAGCTGGAAGGGTTGCACGGTGAAGGATGTAAGATTCAGTAGGAGCTATTGCAGTAGTCAAGCCTAGAGAGAACAAGGGCTTGGTTCACATTGAGCCTCTGAGGGAAAGTGAGAAAAGGTAGAATTCCTTTGAGAAGGAAGAGCTGAAAGTGGGACTTCTTGGCAATGTCCTGAGTGTGATGTAGGGAGGAGAGAGCGGAGTCAAAGATGACTCCAAGGTTTCTGGCTTCAGTTGAAGGCAGAGGTGGAGAGCCCAAGGAGGAAGGCCGGAGTGAGGAGAAGAAGGGGGGAGCAGAGGTCCTGATGGGAAAGGTCTCAGTTTTGAAGGCGTTGGAGGCGCACCAGGACTGGATGGCAGATAGGCAGTCAGGGATGATGGAGGGTGCAAGAGGGTCAGCAGGGAGTTTTAAAAAGAGTTGTGTATTGTCTGCATTACACTGGAAGTTGGAGGAGAAGGAGAGTATGAGGCGTGCAAGGAGAGCATGGTAGATGTTAAAGAGCTAGTGGGAGAGTATAGAGCCCTGGAGGACACCACAGGTAGAGAGGGAGGGAGGAGAGTAGATGGTGCCCAGGATGACTTGGGAAGAGCGGTTTGTAAGGAAAGAGGTCAACCAGACCAGTGCCTGTTTCTGAGATACCAAGGGTATCATAGAGCCTTTGAATGAGGATGGAATGGTTGACTGTGTCAAAGGCAGAGGAAAGATGCGAGCAGTTCTTCACGGTTTTCAGAAGAGCAGTTTTCGTGCCTCTGGTTGCTCGGAATCCAAGTTGATGGTCATGGAGACCACCAACAAGTTCAGTGTGTGAGTTGAGTTGGGGCAAGGCCAGCTTTCCCTGGAAGGGGGTGATGGAAATAGGGCAGCAGCTGGCTGGGCAGGTAGGGTCTGAAGATGTTTTTTCAGGAGTGGCCGCAAAAGGGAGTGCTTATGGGTGTAGGGGAAAGAACCAGTGGCAAAAGAGCGATTGCAGTAATCAGCGAGTGCAGGGGCAAGAGAGCTGATGTTATCTTTGATGGTCCTGGATGAGCAAGGGGAGACCTGTTTAGAAGAGACCTTCACGGAGCGGACAACTCTGGTAACTTCTTCAGGTGTGACAGGGGAAACGGAGGAGAAGGAGGACGCAGGAGGGGGGAATGGATGTGATGGGGTGTGGGAGGGGTTGTGAGGGAGTGTCGAAAGGGTGGTCAGGATGTCCTGTGTTTTGGTGGCAAAGTGTGAGGCCAGTGCATTGCAGAGGGCCTTGGAAGGAGAAGGGGAGGAGGAGACTGCGTAAGGGTTGGCTAGTTTCCTGCAGATCTTGAAAAATTCAGCTGTGTTGTTAGAAGCGCCAGAGACCCATGCCTGTATGTGGGCTCTTTTCTTTGCCCGGATGGCGAGTCTGTATTGCCTTCACTGGCCATGCTATCTGACTTGGCTCTTCTCGTGTATAACACTACTGTACTTTAAAATATACTTCATAGGAATGCTCACTTCTTGCATCCACACACTGATTGAGTAGACTGTGAGGGTGCTTCAGAATGTTACACTTCTTCCATTTGGATTCTTTATTTAACTGCAATTGAGTAGGCTTCTTCACTTCTGTATAGACATTAAGAATCAATTCAAATGAGAGTACACTAAAAATGGGCCAAGACTGAGATGCACACTAGAACAGAGTTCCTTCCTATCTTGGAGACAATTTGCAAGGAGGGTGGGACCTCAGCACTTTAAATGGAGGATGCTAATAGAGAAGTCAAACTAGTTGAGGTCACCATAGCCCTTACAGTACAGAGTATCGCTGCTGCAGAACAATGGGAAATTAACTTGTTTACGGAAGATTTTGAAACACATAATTGGATGAATTTTGTCAGTTTGCATGGGCTGTCAGAAAGGCATTGATATTATACATTTTCTTTCTTGGAATTCTTATTTTGGGTGCATATTATTTCAAAGTGCGTTGGCTGGACCTGAGAGCTGACATGAGTTTGATGTATTCTTGCCTAAGAAGCAAACCTAGTGTTACACATGCATTTCTGCTGAGCTTTATTCAAAAGACAGAGAGAGAGGGAGACAGACATCTTTCATTCTGATCAATTTAGCATGGAGGAAAAATGCAGTTGTATGAAATGATGTTTAAAAGAAATTAGGTTGAAATGCAATTGCATGTGAATTCAAATGAAATAGACAGAAATTTGCTGATTTAAGAGAACAAGGCCTCATATTCCCTGCACCAGTCTGGTAAAGTTAAAGCTACTCCATTTTGAATTACAGAAATATTTCCTGCTTACAGAATGGAGTTTCAATATTTGGCTCATAGAAGCAGTGTTTTACCAACAAACTTGCTTATGAAGCTTCAGCACACATTTATGTAATCTCATGCACACTGCCGAAGTGTATTCTGTTACAAGTTATCCTTACTTCAAACAGAATGATTATCAGCTAGAGTGAGCTTACTAATTGGATAATGAGCACACATCTGTGTTGGTATCTCTTGAAGTTGGCAGCAGCAACCCTAGAAACACCAGGGCTCTTCCATTTCTACATATTCATTGTATTAATTGGAAGGAGTGTAAATTCCTCTTAATGGAGTCCCATATTCTTTTGCCGGCCACATTGTTGTATTCAAAATATGTATACTTTGTTATACTGGTGTAGAGCTAACCAGGGTTGAGATTGTTGGAGTGTCGTGTGATGTCTGTTCCTATGTTTCCTCCACGGTGCTGCTAGAACATATTTACCGAACTAACATCACCTAAGATTAAGTTCCGTGTTTGATTTCATTGACTTTAGGAAGCAAGGTATCTGGATAGTCACAGAATGTTTATTTTTCAGGGATTTTATGGAGGCACAAATGCAAGAGGTTAACGTTTTTAGACCTAAAAATAAGGTTCAGAATTTTTGCCATATACTCTGGTCTTTTTAATCTGTGCATTTTTTTAAAGTTACAAATAAGATTGAACACACATCAACCTTCAACCACAGAAAGAGATAGTGAGTGAAACAGCTCATAGCAGGAGCTGGAAAAGGCAAGAAGATTCCAGCTTGGAAATTAGGTTCTCCTCTTCCCACCAGACTGAAAAAGAAAATCAAAAACACAACGTAGTGCTATTGTTGTTAAAATATGCTGCTAGGTTTATGTCAAGTAATTTGCAGAAATTAGCCTTTCATTTATCCAGATTTGCTATTAATTGCACTCGTTTATTTATAAGCTCTTGCGTGAGCCATATTGACTTTGCTCTTGTAGACTGGGGTTTAAAGATTTAACATTTGCTTGTTGCAAATAATGCTAATTATTGTAGTAAACTAAAATTCATACACATTAGTTTGGTGGAGCCAAACTTCAGTAGGTACATAGCCACAGTGTAACTTGTCTTCCATCAATCAATGTAATAAGGGAGCTCAGACAGCTTTTTCCCTGAGCCCTGTTTCACTGGTCTGCTGTGTCAGATGGTAGTTATCCCTTTTGGTGAGCTAGTAGGAGCCGGCAGATTGCAGTGGCTCTAGTGAAAGATCTGGGGGCCCTCCCAACATGACCTGACCTACCCTTGACCAAGGATCCAAATTCCTGGTCGTGCCATTCCTCGCAGGCATTTCCTCACTGCTCCCTGTCCCGGCTGCTGTGGACACTCCGAGGAGGGCATTCAGATCAGACAGAGGGAAACACAGCCACATGGGCACCATAGAAACGGATCTGACTGAGCTGGCTTGTGATGATCATCAACGATGATGGGGGATGGGTTTTGGGAACCCATGACAGAGGTTCCTTGGCAGCAGTGCTTGGGTGCCTCTGTTGAGGAGATGAGGACAGCCACTAGGGGCTCGGCACCTGAAGTAGTGAGTGGTCATTTTGGAACCAGGCCACTAGTACCTGGCATCAAGTTCCATTGTGAAAGTATTGCATTTTGTTTTGCTGTCATGTTGGAAGAGATCATTCTGGTACCACCTTATGGAGAACTGGTTTACAACACATAGGGAAAATAGGCTATATTTATAAAGAATATCCAGAAATCAAATAATCTGGCATGGCATAGATAACCACCATGGAGGCCAAATCTTAACAGTTCCTCTTCTGGGTTGTCCTGGCTAGAGTCATTCAGCACCACAGAGTAGATAGTTCTTTTTCTTACTGTGGTCCAAAGACCATGTACCCCCTCCCCATTTTTCCTCTTCCAGGAGAGTATTTTGTGGCCTGACTATGTGGGCCTTGGGACCCTGGGCCCTTTGCTATTAATAACCCATTAAAATTACAATTACAAATTGCTGACTATTTTCACCTGTTCCAACATGGCTGAGTCAGTTTCTCTTCTTGACTCTGCATTGTGCCCTATACAACTCCTGTACTTCCTCCTGACCTGTGGAGGTGTGGATTGATGCTTGAGGATCTCATGGGGAGACCTGAGGCCTTCATGTTCCTCCCTTTGGTTTTACTGCTAAACTACTCCAGGTCACTGTGGGTGAATACCTGGCCCCCTCTCCCATGTTTCCCAGTGAGTGACTTGTTGCTTGGCTTTGTGGGATTTGAAGACTACAGACCCTTTTCTGCCTGTTTGCACCTGTCTCAACATTGCCTTGTCCTTTGCATTCACATGACCCTCCCTCGTGCCTTGTACAACTCCTGCCCTGCCTCTGAGCTCTGAATGTGTGGGTAGGCATGTACTAGTCATGTGGGGCAGCCATGATACCACCCGAAAACTTCTGCTTTAAGGGCAGACTGGCCAGAGCAGCTGTACAAAGGGAACCATGGCAAAGGATAACGCTGCTTAGCCTTTTGCCGAGCTCCTCTCGCCTTGACCTGCCCTGATCCCTTTCAGTACTCTGCTCAACTTCTGTGTCCAATATCCTCTCCCTCTTCGATAACCTCCTCCCCATTTTTATTCTCTGGACTTTCCATCATCCCTTTGGTTTCACCATCCCCACCATCATTCCTCCTGGAGCTCCCCTAACTTCCCAATATATGCCTCACTCCTGCTTGGGCCTTACCCCTCTTGCTGGGTAGTGATAGCACCTCCTTATCACCTTCCGCTTCACTCTTCTTAGACCTTTGGGTTCTTACAACTGTCCATCCATCTAACTTCCTTTCCAGTTGGCCTCGCCTTGTCCCTATCAGTATTCTACTCACCTTTTGGGTGCATAATCCTCTCCCTCCCACACCACCCCGCTCTCTCGCTCTCATTCTGCTCCCCTTCTATCCTTTTCCTGGACCACATCCCCCAACTTCATTCCTCCTGGAGCTCTCCTCTTTTGCTACTACTTGCCTCACTACTGCTGAGCCACTGCCCTTCCTTCTGGGTGGTCATAGAGCCTTCTTATTCTCCTCTTGTATTTTTTCTACTTGTTTCTTGTTCCTTTTCACTCACTTTCCACCTTTCCGAGTCTTCTCCTGTGCCCACTTGCTATCTACTCCGCTACCTTCACTTGTTCTGTAAATGCCCATTCTGAGCTGGCTCCCTAGAGTGTTTCATGTGCATCACTGCTCCTCCTCCCCACTTCTGGCGTGCTTTTCTCCCTCCTGACCGTCACTTTGTCAGTATTTCTGTCATTTCTGTCATGGGCACATCTTCCCTACTGCCTCTCTGCATTCAGCTCTGCTCTCCTTTCCTTTCACTGCTTCACCCTCTGACCCTCCAAAGTATTGACTCCATCTTGGCAGCCTCATCCAGCTTCTCAATAGGATGCCTTGTTGACTAAGTGGAGTCTGAACCCCTTTTCCCCCTGCCCTATCATTCACTGCTCTCACTCATTCTATGCCTGCTATTTCTCCTGCAGTGCCCATGCCAGATCTGCTTCCCCACCACTGCTTTTTTCCTCTCTACACCCTATCTTGAACTAGTCCATTGGTCAACTCGATTTCCACCTCTGCTCACCTGCCTTGACACACACTTGCCTCTATCTCCCTGCTCTCCCCATCTTCCTCTTGCTCACCCCTACTCTTGTCTGGCTCCAGTCTATTAACGTACCTGGGGTCCTTTCTCTTGTGCACTCCCGTTGCCACCTCTATCTCCTACAAATCTCGCCGTTCTCCTGTCATCTCCTATCACAGGGCATCTCTTGTCCTCCCTTCACTTTTAGTTTTTCTCTTCCCCTTATCTCTTACATCCATAACTTGTCCCCCTTTCCTGTCATCCTCCTACTTCCTGTACAGGTTGCAGCCCCATCCTTTGTTGGAGTCTTTTTCAAATTACCTCCATCTCTCTGCCCTCCATCAAATATCTCTGGATGCTTCCTCCTCCTGGACCCTTTCGTTCCCTATTTCAAGACCATGTAGTTCGCTCTCTGAGCCTTCTTCTTTCTCTCCTTTATTCACTTCTGCCTTCTCTCTGATGGCTATCTCCACCTTACTTTCCTCCACTGCTCTGCTATCAGCTTGCCATCTAATTTTACTAAAACAGCAAAGAAAAAACTGTAAGTAATTCCAGATTGCCCTATGCTAATTCTTATATCAACGTTGTCACCAAAGAAATTCTAATGGACATCCACATTTTACTCTACCTTCCAGCAGCATTGGAATCTGACATGTGGTACATCCTACCACCTTTTGAATATACAGATATCAATGGAGTAAAAAAGATGGACTATCCTCAATGCCACTCCTTCTTCCTTCAAGATTGTTATAAATATCTACAAGAATGAATATATGATTGAAAAGGGTAGCTAAAATAATCTTAGTTTTTAGGTCCTTCCTTCCTACCCTCCTCTCTTCCCTCCTGCCTCTGGATACCACTTTTGCCGTTCTCTCCTCCACTCTTTCATTCAATTCATCCACTGTACCAGCAGCTATCCAAAGCTTACCGGTTGAATGATCCCGGTCTGGTCCAACCCACATGACACCCATGACCCACACCTATCTAGGCCACCCCTTCCCACACTGCCTAATTCTAGATCATACTGGAATATAGCGACTCTCAATGTGTACGGTCTCATTGAAAATTCCATAGCTGTGTAATTATATGAGAGGTCATAACGTCACTGGACTTTCTTTCTGGGTTATTAGTACCCGGCGTGGGGGGGGGTGGGCTGCCTCCTGAGGGTAGTTCCCCCGCTTGGAGCCACCTCATGGCTGGAGGCCGCCATCTTCCCTCGCCGTGGAATGAGGTAAGTGCTCCGCCCTCTACCCCAACCCCCTCCACAGATTTCCCTTCCCCTCCCCTCCACTTACCTGTTTTTTTGCTCCTCTTCGGGAGTGGATGCGCTGGAATCACTTCTGTCTCCAGCGTGTCCGTCCCGATCTGTGAAACGTCACCATGGAAAGGAAGAATTGACTATGAGTAGTCCCTTCTCCTTTCCATGGCAGACATTTTTTTGTTTACATTTTTTCCTATTTTTTGAATGGCTGCCATGGAAAGGGAGAAGGGACTACTCCCTTCTCCCTTTCCATGGTGGCCATTTTGTTTGTTTTCTATTTTTATCTATTTCCAATGGCCATCATGGAAAGGGAGAATGGACTACGTTATCCCGTCCTTGGCGGGCATTTCTTTTTTTTATTTTCTTCATTGCGAAACACACTATGAAGAAAAATGCTTTTAGTGCCCTGGTATTATGGGCCGGGGTACTAATAGCAATATCACCCTTGCCGGGGGGCGGGGGGCATAACGAGTCAGGTAATGTTACTCCGGCTCGGGGATTATTGCTTAATTAGCATCCAGCGCAAGGGTACCAGACAATCAGGATCCTGGGGCACCTGGCTGGAAAGCTGATGTGATGAATGCTTCTCTGTGCGCCGGGCACCAGAGTCATGTCCTCGCCAACCAGCCCATTGCCATGCCCCCTGCCCAACGCTAAGCCCACCTCATCTCTCTGTAGCTACACCAGCACCACCCTTTGTCCGGTCCCACATTCGTCTCCCCTGTCCCATAAGAGGCCTTTATGGAGCTGGGAAGGATTTGCCCACGAGCCCTCTTACCTCACTATGGTGGCGATCTTAGGTTGGTCTTATAGGTGCACCTCTGTGCATGCACATTCAACCAAGAAAACATTGTTTAAAAAAAATAATAATAAACTTGTAGCCCATGTGCAACAAGCCGGTTCTTAGTAGCAATAGTCCACGCGTGTTGTATTGGGCTTGGCCGTTAATAGCCCTAAGCCCACCAATATATTTGTGGCTTTAATAAGTATTAGCTTTTCTAGCCCGCAAAGGCCCATTACACAAAGACAGGTACCCCTCAAGCTGTTTGACAATCACAGACACAACATGCCCATTTTCAGCATAGTCTGTGTAATGTTGTCAAAATCAAATAAAGTGAATGAAGCACAGAGGTAACTGAAAGCGAAATTGTCAAGATAAGCAAAGTTAGCTTGATGTGTTAGAGTGCCTGTCACAGACAACCCATTGAAACTTGGCTCAAATCTTCTGGGATTGACTCCGACTTTCTTCATTTTGAGCTGAATGAAATAGGCACTATTAAGTGAGGTAAACGTAACACAAGGTATTTGCAGCTCTACAATGATACAAGAGCACGTGGCTTCCAGGTGACTGTACATCCTTGTGGCAACCCTGATCAGGTACTGCTATTTCCAATTATAAATGAACGTCATCACCTACTTATGCACAATTAAGGTAAGAAAGCACCACACCTCCCAAAATAAACTGCAGTCCTAAATAAAAGCCCAGAACTGAACCATTGCCCCCGGTGACATTGAATCTTCTTAAAACCCGGGCATCAAGGATGATTCAAATATGGCCACCGGGATGTGAGTTTGCACATCTCTGAGCACCGTCCCGGCCCTAACAAGACAGCACTGGGCCTGCCTCCAGGGGGGCACCGCCACAGCTCTCCCGGCATCAGGGCCCAGTATGGAAGCCTTCGGATGGTGAGAAGTGGACCCCCACCCCTGCTTGAGAATCGAATTGACTGAGGCGCGGCGAGCCCTGCCTGAGAGGGAAGAGGTGTCTGGGAGCCCTCTAGCACTGCACCCACATGAACCGTGGACTAAGAAGCAACTGGGAGTGAGGACAGAGGAGGAGTAGGCAGGCAGCGACCAGAGGAGAAAACCCAGTCACCCCTCCCTGTAGGAGTGGGAGCACTACACCGCCGCCATCAGCGTGGCATCTGAAGAGCCAGAGGGAGCTTGGGAACTGTGGGGAGACGGCCCAGCACTGCTCCAGGCAAAGCGAGTTTACCGACCACCACGGAACAAGCTGCGAGGATGCCTTGCTGGATGTGGATCGGGAGGCTAATATCAGGGCTGCACTCCTGCACACCCAATCAAGGTTAGTGTGAGCGCAAGAGCAAGAGTCCGCAAGAGGACATCTCTTGGTATTGCTCCGGCTTCCGTTCTCTTAGGACCCACTCTGTGGATCCAATCGATCCCAACGTCAACAGGCGCTTTATCTAAGAGAAGATCCGTGAAACATTGCTGCACCGCTCCCTTCAGGTCTGTTTCGCCTACCGTCTCACAGAGTCCTTTTATTCTAATGTTGGAGCATCTTGATCGATTTTCTAGGTCCTCTGATTGTAGCTCCAAGTTTTGGGACACCCTTGCTAAATGTTCCAAGAGTTTGCTATTTTGTCTGGTTTCCTCTGACATTTCGGCCACGCCCTGCTCCGTTGTGTCCATTCTGTTGCCCAGTTCTTTCCTCTCTCCTCTGATTTCCTTTAGAGAGCTGCAGAGTTACTCCCTGAGAGAAGCAAACTGGTCCTGGAAGGTAGACGTCATTCTTCCCTCCAGCTCACTGACACACTCTTTTAGAATGTCCTTGTTGAGGGCCATACCTTCTGATTCTAGGCTTTTGCCCTCAGCTCTCAGGCACTGTTTCTTGCTGGTTGTCTCCGCAACCTTTTCTCCTCGCTGAGGCCAAAAGCTCTCTATCTGACCTTCAAGGTGCCACGGGTCTAGCTTAGGACGAGCCAATGTGGTCTTCCCTTTCTGACCTGGCATCTGGGGATCTCAGCGGTTACCTTCTTATTGCTGGTCCTAACATTTTATGAGAGCATATTAAGAGCGGCAAGGAAAAGGGGATCCAACTATTTCAAGACGTGGCGCTGTAGATGTTCCAGAAGCGCAGGGGCATGGACCCGGTCACGAGGGCGCTCAAAACCAAACAGATCTCTTACAATTGGACCTTCCCCTTTCGCTTATTGTACACTCAGGAAGGCACACAACATCGATTCACGATGTGTAAGGAAGGCACAACATTGCTACATCTGGAGGAGGAAGGCGCTGAGCCAGAACGGCGTACAGGAGGACAATCCCCTCGAGATGAGTGAGACAACGGGACTGGCGTGAGGCGCAGGTGAAATAAGGGTGTAGGGGAGTGCGCTTAAAGGGGCCATGGCCTTGAGAGGGGTCAAGACAACACCAGACCTGGCCAGGGTGACTAGAGGACCAAGACTGGCCAGAGGCAGGTATGGGCAAGCATTGGGGGGAGAGGTAATGGAGGGAGGGAAGTTAAATATATAATAGGCCTGGGTGGAGACTAGGAGTGGGAAGGGATTTTGGATCATAGTGGGGGGCACGGAGGACCTCAGGGCGAGGAGTAACCTAGGTATAAACATGACTCAGGGCTGGGGGGTTTGCCCCAGCTGTGTTGTCTTAAACCCCCGATTCGGACCTAGAGAGGAAGGGTGGGGGGGTTGGAGAGGGCAGGTTCAGGTGGTTAGGGGGAGTTGGGGGAAAGGGGAGTTGAAGGGAAGGGGCTCTCACTGCACTGGGGAAGATGGGGACTCAACTAAAGAAGTGAGAGAGGAGAACATGGGGAACCGACCATAATAGGAGATGGCACTTAAGATTTTGTCACACAATGTGAGGGGCCTAAATACTCGAGAGAAGCGTAGGAAAGTGGAAATGCAGATTAGGCAGTGCCATGCCGATATAGTGATGTTACAGGAAACGCACATAAAGAAACGGGATAGTGCCATTGTTAGGTTTAGACAATTTACACGCATTTACATGAGCGATAATTCAAACCCAAGCAGACACATAAGGGGATCGGCTTTATAACAATGGCTCTGTTGACTGTCTACGCACCAAATGTGGGCCAGATGTATTTTGGAAAGAAGTAGTGGCCAAGCTAGAAAAGTTTGCGCTTGGTGTGATAATTCTAACAGGGGATGTTAAAATAGCATGGGAGCTGGCGAAAGACAGAAGTACAGGGGCCAGGCAAAGTGGACCAGTCCCCACCAGGGCTCTACAGAACAGTTTCGAAGACATGGCCATCAGGGATGTTTGGCGTGTCAAAAGGGGAGATTAAAGGGGGTATACTTGCATCCCCCCATGCTCATTAACCCTATCTAGACTAGACCATTGTGCGCCTCGGTTAACTTAATGTGAATGATAGAGGACATAGAACATGGGCCGATAGCGATATCGGACTGTGCGCCCATTATGGTGACCTTGGGAGGGTGGGCACTGCAAAGGGGCTTATGGTCGTGGACCTTTCCTCAAGAAATATTACAAGATGCAGTAATGGCAAAAGAATTAGGCAATAAAATAGACGTGTACTTTGAAATTAATGCCCAACAGGCGATCTCACAAGAGAGCCTCTGGGATGCTTTTAAGGCGGTACTGCGGGGAGAGCTTATAACACTCAGGGCCCGGAAAATGAAGCAGAGAGAGGCAACAGAAAATGAGTTGGAGACCCAGTTGTATGAGGCAACGCAGGCCATGGTGGGGTCCAGAGGGATGAACCGCAGGGCACAGTACACAAGATTAAAATAATTGAGAAAACAATTAGACCTATGACGAACAGGGAGGGTGGAGAGGGCTCTGCTATGGATGAAACAGAGGTATATTCAGGCCAATAAAGTGGAAAAGGCTATTAGCTAGACAGTTACGAAAGAAGGATGCCAACCAAACTATTGAGTGCATTGGACGCACGGTTGGGAAGATGGTTAAGGAATCAGAGGCTATAATGGGGATCTTTGCAGATTTCTATAGCACTCTATATACATCAGGCAGCTCAGACTTAGGATTGGTTGAACAATATATTCGACAAGTACCTCTGACTAGGATATCACACATAGATAGGGAGCAACTGGAGGGAGAGGTCGAGGCAGCAATTAAGGCCCTGCCAAAGAATAAAGCCATGGGGCTGGATGGGCATACAGAAACGTTCTATAAAAAATATTGGTGAAAACTCTGCCCTAAACTCACAGCCCTTTTCAATACAATGGGGCGGAATGGAAGCGTGACACAAATGAGGGCGGAAGCAAAGGTCGTGGTCTTCAGGAAACCGAACAAGGACCCGACTAAGTGCAGGATCGTATCGGCCTATTGCATTATTGAACATTGATGCAAAATGATATGCTGGTATCCTTGCGGCAAGACTAAACCCCATACTGTTGATCCTAATTGGGTCAGACCAGTCAGGTTTCATAAAGGGGCGACAGGCACGGGACAACACGAGGCAGATAATACACTAGCTAGAAAAAGTCTCCATACAACAATCCCCGCAGCTCTGGTCTCGCTCAACGCCGAGAAGGCATTTGACCGGGTAGCATGGGCGCTCCTGTTTAAAACTATGGACCACATGGGGCTGGGTCCAAAATGTCTTTGCATGGTCAAGGCAAATGATAAAAACCCCTTGATGCAACTCTCTATCAATGCACTAATTTCCCCGAGCATTGGCATTATGAGGGGCACCAGACAAGGGTGCCCTCTCTCCCCACTTCAATAGGCAATATATTAGGAACCCCTGCTAGCTTCAATACAACAGAACTCACTCAACCAGGGTATACCATTGGAGTTGAGGCTCACAAAATAGCAGCATTCGACTATAATATGATGCTAACCCTAATAAATGTAGAAACTTCGATACCAGCCTTAATTAGGGAACTCGTTAAGGTGGAACAAGTGGCGGGTGTAAAAATTAACATGTCCAAATCAGAATTGCTTATCCTAGTGCTCTCAGAGGCATAACAGGCTGATCTGCCTAGATACTCCCCTTTCACAGTCGCTGCTGACATGATAAAGTACTTGGGGGTGAACGTAGCTAACTCGATACCCAAGTTATATGGAGAGAATTATCCAGCTCTGTCAGCCCAGGTTAAGGTGGATTTGGGGAAATGGTCGCCCTTACGAATCTCGTGGCTGCTTAGGATCACTACGATAAAGATGGTAACACTCCCCAGGATGCTGTTCTTTTTTCAAGCACTCCCCATTAATATCCTGTAGCCTTTCTTTAAAGACCTCCATAGGATGGTGTCGCGCTTCATCTGGCAAAACAAGCAACCAAGGGTGCCCCTAGAAAAGTAGATGGCAACCAAACATAAGTGGGAAGTGGGCCTCCCGAACTTCTACAAATACTGTAAAGCAGCCCAATTGAGGGTAATCAGGAAATGGCTCTCGGGGGACACAAAAAAACCATGTGCAAGAATGGACAAGGATGTAGTGGGCACGCAACTAGACCCCAGAATACTCATTTTAGCCAAGTCCTGGCAGTAACCTGTGATATCTGGGACCACCTGGTCGACCAGGGGTGTATATCCTTATGCCTGTCCCCCTTCACACCGCTGTTCAGAAACCCCCAATTCTCCCAGGGGATGAAGCGGGGCTCCTTCAACCAGTGGCATAAAGTGGGATGCACAAAAGTCGGAGACATGATGACGGGTGAGGGCATAAGATCTTTTGAAGATTGCAAGAAACAATTAGGATTGACGGAAAAAGATAGACTGGGGTATTTTCAAGTGCGACACTGGATGATGCATCAGGAAATGGAGGGGGTGGCCTCCAGGGAGAGGACACAGTTTGAAAAGTATATCACTACTCACACAGGGGACAGGCAAATGGTTTCAAAACTATACATGATTCTAATGGACATGGGAACAAATAAATCATGGGGGTACATGAAGAAGTGGGAAGTAACCATGGGGGAGGAGATCACGAGGGACCACTGGGTGAATTTGTGGGGGAATATACCGAAATTAACCAGGTCTATTCAGCTCAGGGAGACATGGTATAAGATTATGGTTCAATGGCATTACACCCCGGAAAGATTAGACGGAAAGTACCCCTAAGTCTCGCAGGAGTGTTGGAGGGGGTGCTCTGGAAGAGGAGACTGGAGACATATATGGCTGGATTGACCAGGGTGGAGGGAATTCTGGAATGAGCTGGGGGTCCAAATACAGTTAATGACCCCTTGCCCCTTGTCTCTCACCCCCAAGGAATGGCTGTGTGGCTTATTTGCGCTTCCCTCTAAGCCCCACAAGAAAGCCTTTATGGTAATGCTCATAGCTGCATGGTCAATATTGGCCAAAAGGTGGAAACAAAACGAACCTCCAACACTCGGAGAATGGCTCCAGAAGCTATGGGGGATACTGGCAATGGAATGGAACATCTACAGAGTGCAAGGTGACCGTTCAGACAGGACTGGGGGCTGGCTCTGGAATATCTCAAAGGGGACTATATGTAACAATGGTGTCCACAGAATATACACATACTGGACATAATGTGAAAGACGAGCAGCAACCTTGGGGAGGCGAGGACTCACTAGCTCTGGAACAAGGAACGGTGTGGTGGGGGAGAGGAGAAGGGTGGGAACAGGGTTGAGGGTTATTGTTATCAGTGAAATGCCAATACAATACACACACCCACTGCTCACCTGCGCTCCTCAACCAAGGTTGAGCACGTCTCACACCCTATATGTCCAAGGCCTTAGCGCTACTCTGCTCAGCAACTTGCAGCTCCACCCTATCTCAGCTATGGCCACACTCACACACTGCACCAACCCATACCTTAACTCCCCAGCCCTCTGGCTTGAACACTTTGCCACCAAACCTACACCTAACCAACCATGTACTGTACCCTTGAGGAACATCAGGCTTGCCTCCAGATTCCATCATACCTCCCACCACTGCACGAACACTACCCGGCACACTAACCCATCACCACCAGCTACAACAGCCTACGTCACCTTACCACCTTCACTAACCACAAACACCAATCTCGATACAAGCCCCCCACCCGCTCCTAAAACCTTTATCAAGGGGGCATTGATTAATGCCAGGTCCCTTGACCCCAATGATGCCTCAGCCCACAACATCAATAACATGCTGTCCAATTTAGGTTTCACACAACATATCAACGAGCCAACTCATTCCAAGGGCAGAATCCTTGACTGGATATCTGACTTAAATTGTGAAATCAATGTTTAATCCAACCAACCGTGCGCCTGGACAGACCACCATTTAATCACCTTCAGCATCCCTGCCAGAATTATCCGCACCTCTCCTGACATTGCACCTGCGATCTCCACAAGAAACAAGAGGGACATAACATATGAAAAACTACTCCTGCTAATCCTCCCAGCTCTCAATGAACACGCTTCCTCGTGTACTGATCCAACTGTCCTGGTAGACACGTTCAATCAGACTATGCTGAAAGCCCTTGACCACATTGCACCTATTAAATGTAGAAAACCCAAACCACGGGCCCACCTCAACTCATGGTTTACACAACAGCTGAGAGTTCTACGCAAAGAAAAATGGAACCTTGAAGCGCGCTGGAAAATGAATCCCATTGAAATGAATAAAGCGAGCTTGGCTCTAGTCACCTTGAACTACAAAGAGGCTATACTTCAGGCAAAAAAAAACACATACAACAAGTGCATCGAACAAGCTAAATCAAACATGAAAGAGTTATGCAGAATACTAATAGAATTGGAATCCTCTGTCACCCCACCTAACACTTGTAGCAAAGATAGCACTTGGTGCACCAATATCCAAAAGGCGCTCCTTGGTAAAATAGCCACCCTCCAAACCAAAATCAATGATAAAAAAAACTTGCCTGCAGATCGACCCGCAACCTAAAACCCATCAGGTCAGAAATAATACCAATCTCTACTCTCAGAAACCTTTCAGCTTTTCGCCCCTCACCATCACTGAAGCAGAAAATATTATCAACAACCTCAAACCCTCCAATTGCGAGGGTGACTTATGTCCTGCCCCTATTATCAAGGAGGCCTCTCATAATCTAGCTCCTTTAATTACCGTGTTCATAAATTCCTAATTTAGCTCTGGGATCGTCCCTGACAACCTGAAGGACGCCTGGGTCATCCCGCTTCTTAAAAAACCTTCATTGGATGCAAACATACCAACCAATTACAGGCCCATCACCACGGTGCCGTTCCTGCTAAAAATCCTTGATCGAGCTGCCTATTTGCAGATCCACGATTATTTGGAAACTAACAAACTCCTGGGACCTAGACAATCGGGGTCCCGCCTGCGGCACAGAACCAAAACTGCCCTTATTGATTCCTAAAACACAAATTGAAGACCTAAAAGATAAGGGTAAACTGGCCCTTCTACTCCTACTAGATTTATCTGCGGCGTTCGACCTAGTAAATCGCCAAATCCTCTGCCGACACCTCAAATGAGCTGCCTACTTTTCTGACAAAGCAAAGGCCTGGATCAGTTCATTCCTGGATAACAAATCCATGAGGGTTTTCTCTCCTTCTGCGGCTGTTGAACCCTCACCAGTCACCTGCGGGGTACCACAAGGATTGTGTGTTTCCCCTACACTCTACAATGTATTTACGAAGCCACTATTCGATATCTTGGACCATCTGGGTATCACCTATACTAATTATGCGGATGACACCCAGATACTCATTCCCATCACTGGTGATCATATAGCTGACACACTAGCCATTAATTCCATCTACCAAGTCATCCAAACGTGGATGGCACAACATGAACTCTGTCTGAATGACGAAAAGACAGAGCTACTCATTCTAGGCTCTCACCAAAGACTCAACAAACTAGACCCCTCGTTTAAATCTTTTGTCATTTATGGCAACATCATTAAAGTCACAAAGGACACTAAAACTCTAGGCATTTATATTGACTTCACCCTCTCTCTCGCTAGACAAACTAACGCAGTATCCTCCGCTGCAGCGCATACGTGTAAGCTCATTACAGCGTGCCGTCCTTTCCTATCACCAGCCAACTGTACCACATTAGCCAGGACCCTGGTAATGTCCAAAATTGACTATTGCAACTCCCTCTATCTCGGCACCAACCAATGCAACATTAATAAGTTACAGATTATCCAAAACAATGCCATAAGAGCTGCACTAAACATCCCCAGGAACCATCACAATTCTGACACCAGACGGAGCCTCTGATGGCTCTCAGTAACACAAAGAGTCTCTCTAAAAACACTTGCACTAACTCATAAATGCCTCGCCAACCAAGCGCCTAGTTATCTGGCCAGTATATTCACTGTCCACACTACCAGCAGACCCCTCAGAAGTGCCCAGACTAATTGCCTCTCCATACCCCGCTTCAACCTTCAGAGATCTGGGGGGAGTAGTTTTCCAGTCATGGCGGCGAAACTTTGGAACTCACTACCCAACCCACTTAGAGCGGAACCTTCATTCCTGGCGTTCAAGAGTATGGCCAAAGCCTGGCTGTCTGCCCAAGACCTGCCCTTAAATCAGACTGCCCGCCAGCCACCCCCTGTGCTCTTGCCTACGGTTTAACTCTGTTTTGTACATATGTAATTAACTGGCCTTATAATTTGAATCTGTATATAATTTGTAAATGTTCTCTTGCTTCTTTTACTGCCTATTACCCTGCTTTGCTATGCATGTACTATGTTGTAACCTAAGTGATGCGCACGGATGCCCTTGGGCCAGATGCGCTATATAAATAAATAAAATACAAATACAAACGAAAAACATTTTGCAGCTGTGCTAACGCTGTTTTCTCTTGGCCCACATGTAGGGCACTACCTAGTGAGGCTCTAGCGAGGTGTTTTAGTGCTACCATTCATTTTGGCTCATGTTTGTTGATAGATGACACTTAAGCAACACTTTTGGCTTATCAGTGGTGTTTTAGGGTCACAGTTAGTTTTAATTACTGCTATCACTTTAGCACCAAACAAAAGGAGCCGAGGCCATGCAACAGACAGTGCGCAAGCCACCGGACCAGGCGACTTCCTTGTTATTTGTCATCATGTCAAATGGCTAGCGAGCTGTCCATGCCACATTGTCGACAATGCTTTTGCGAATCACGTGCTGCACATGTTAAATTTTTTTCAATGCACATTCTCTTTCTCAAATCACCAGGCGCCACCTTCCAAAATGCAGTTGTAAACTGTTGTGAGTGAATAAAGAATGGGCCCCTTTAAGAGAAAG
Organism: Ambystoma mexicanum; assembly: GCF_040938575.1. Taxonomy (NCBI): domain Eukaryota; kingdom Metazoa; phylum Chordata; class Amphibia; order Caudata; family Ambystomatidae; genus Ambystoma; species Ambystoma mexicanum. Next base: position 1,525,625,698 of record NC_090935.1, read on the forward strand.
AGGACATGCAATGGTGGGAGGGAGCAGGAGGAGGGAGGAAGAGGAGGAGCAAAGGAGGAGGAAAGTCAGTGATGTTCTGGAGGAATAAAGAGAAGGGTGGAGTGGACAAAGGCTCCTGTAGAATCATTCGGTGTGAGTGATGCAGCCCCACAAGGGGGGCCAATATCAACCACACCCCGAAAACCATTGCCCCTTGTTCAGACTCAATTGCTGCACCTTCAGCCAGTCCTGCCTTTCTGGCACCAACCCACCAATTACCCATTCCCTAGCTTCCATCATCTAGCTCCTTTGACAGTACCGCCTTGCCGGCTCCTCCCACCCGCAAACCATCTTCCTCCATTGTGCCTCGGACTTTCTGCCTCTGTTGTCATGGGTTTCCCCCTGGACCTCGGCTCCCAATACCATGACACAACCCCACAGATATTCAAGCCTTCTCCCTCCCCCATTTCCCCCATCAGACTTTCGTGTTGTGTGTGGATGAGTCCATTGTCCTTGTAGGCCTCTGTAATTGTTGCCTCCTGAGCTGGTAACCTTCACCTGGGGCGGGGTGCATGGCGAGGGGTCAGAACAGAAATGTGTTTGTAATTTGCTTGAGGCAAGACAATTCAAATTAGTAACTAAATATCCATCAGTGATGTTTGATATTCAAAATAAAGACTTATATAGAATGCAAGAGCTCAGAAAATATAGTATTTGCACAAGGATGCAATGTGATGCAGTCCATCCACTTCCAGGTATTGACTGCTTTTCTCCTCCACCTCTAAGCGTTAGTCTGACTGGTGTTATTGATGACTTTGTCACTTGATCATTACAGCTGAATGTTCCTGCGGGTGCTTACACACACTCCGACCACACATTACACCCCAGGGAATATTCTCCAATGGGTGCCAGTTGGGCCTTTTAAAAGGTAAAGTAAACAGCAACCTTGGGGGGAGCACTCACCATTCAACCACACTCCAGTTACAGACGTAAACCTCATTCGCATTCGTGGAACATCCCCTGCCAACCCGAGGGAATTAGGGTCCTCGAGAAAATTACTTGTGCACCAACACTTTATGCCTCTTCATTCCCAATATAATCACAAACGCCTTTTTTCTATACTATGACAATTTACCAAAGGACCCACTCGATAGATTCTTTTTCAGTGGCTTCTACTTTTCTTTTCTTGAGAAGATCCCGATCCCTCAGTCGGCGCGTTGTGACAACTGTGAGACCAAAATAAAAAGAAAAGACGCTGCAGTTAATGAAAACACTTGTAGAAACCATCTATTAACATTTCACCATATAAAGGGGGAAAAATAAATGCAGGATTGATTGTACATGATGTCAAACCAGTTTAAAAAGGCAAAAATGTGTTTAGCTGTTGATTGCCCTGTTTCCATTTTACAAAGCTCTTTGGGAAACCAATAAACATATGCACCCGTCATGACCCCGTCCCAAAACCCTATATCCAACAACATGGGCCCAGTTAATTTGCACACCAAATCTTTTAATTATGTAGTGCCGTTATAAAAGGGGTTTCCGTGCAAAGGGGACATGACCTTGCAGTTCGGGCAGTGCTGCTCCCATTGGTGGCAGTACCTGACTGATTTGCATATGACTGGACCCCTTCTGCAATGTTGCACACTGGCTAAAAAACGGTGGAGTGGAAGGTTGCCCAGAGCAGTGCCAGTGGTTTAGATTAATTCAAAATCTTCCACCCATCACTTTTTTAGTTTCAGTTTGTCTCCCTACGTGAGAGAGAGTATGCCCAGACGTGGGTCCCTTGCTCACTGCACCATAGTAAACCAAGCTGCACCTCACTCAGGAGGCCCAACAAGACGATACATGTCGGGGGTTGCTTGTGTTTCAGTGCAGAGGGGACCTGGCATAGCAGTTTGGGCTTGGCTGCTCCCATTGGTGGCAGTACCTGACTGATTTACATATGGCTGGACCCTTTTGCAATGGCGCAGACGGTCTAAAAAACGGTGGAGTGGAAGGTTGCCCAGAGCAATACCAGTGGTTCACATTAATTCGAAGCCTTCTAGCCATCACTTTCTTTTGGTTTCAAGTAACAAAAGCTAAGCATATTTAGTTGCACTTTTAAACCAAGTAGCAAGAAGAGCTTTTGCAACAACCAGGATGAATCCATGGGAATTAAACAAACTGATAATATTGTTTAAGGTTCAAATACAGTGGATTGTGTGTACAACATCAAAGAAATTGAAAACCTAGAATACGGCCTGTTGGAGTGCCATTATACGAATACCAAATAAAAAGCCTCCTGGAAAACAGCCTGAAATATGCAAGTCCCTCCATGCAGATCTGATGATCTATCTCCTGGGAGATTCTTTCCCAGAAATCACCTGCAGGATTGCCAAATTCTTAGAAGGGCTCAGCTGGTTGGACATAAACAGCTCCAAGGAATGGCTCCATAAACCACTCTCTTGCATCCAAAGAGACCAGGAGACAGAATTGATTTCAGACTGAGATAGCCAATAAGTCAACATAATGGAGGAGGAGCCCAGGTTAAGGTTAACCAGGGATAATTGAGCCCCTATCGAAGGGTGATAGAGATGACAATGGCCCGTGCTCTAGGGGCTCAGCTCCATCATTTGTCTCATCCATTTTTTCTTCCCTGTCCTCCTTGCATGCCCTTCATTTTTTAACCAAGTTCCAAATTCTTAATAATACATGAAACCTGAGAAGCCGATGGAAAGAGATTAATTGTTTCTTTGCTCTGTTGCTCATTTTTACTTATCTTTCGTCTCCTCTCTCCTCTTTCTTCTATCTATCATCCTCTTTATAGGTGCTGCACAAGTTGGATAGAGGGGAGGAGGAGGGTGGAAAGAGTGTGTTGGGGCTAAGAGGATGAGAAGAAATGTTATGGCGAGAAGTATCACTTTAGTGGATTTCTCACAAACCATTGATTGGTACTAAAAACACAGAATGTTTCCCAGTAATGGTGGTGAGGCCAGTGATTGGCAGGCATCTTTGAAATTGTTCTGAAGTTGTCATGAACAAATTGCATTTTTTTCCTGGTGATCGAAATTACTGAATACATGTTTTTTTTTATGTTCTTGCAAAATGTGTGATTTCTAGAAAATTTAAATTTAATTGTTCTCACTTTTTAAAAAGATAATATATTATGACTCAAATCAGTTTGCCAACTTGCCTTAAAACTATTTCCTGGGATGTCAAAGTAGAGCCAAACAATGAGAACAAAATATTGCCTAAATGTAAACAAATTGTAGACCTTTGTATGCATTGACAGGTTTGAGGAAAATGCTACAAAACTAGAATTAAACTGGTTCATGGACTATTGGCGACACAATAAGAGCAGTAGTTTTTTTTTTTTAAATAGAATCAAACTGGCAGTTTCTGAGGCCCTGTTTGAATGGGCAAGTTGTTGGGGAGTTTCCAGTCTGCCTCCAACAAGAAATTGTGCTAGCACATTTCTACATCCAAAGCTGGATAAGGAGCAGGTATGGTTTGCTTTCTTTTTAGAGCTCTGTACCTACTCTTTGAATGTCGGTATTGGATAGGTGGGGCCTTAATCTAATATGGCTTCAGAAAATGGTCAGGTACACAAATAACAATGCAAAGCGGGGTATGATACAGTGCACAGGTTTAGGAGACTTGTGAAATATGGCATAAATGAAATTGATCTTCAGAATATATGTTACTTAATTGTTTCACACTGGCATGATCAACTATGAATGATTTACAGCCTCTTAACATCAAAAACAAAACAATATTAGGATGGCTGTGGCAGACTTGCCTCGGATTTCTGCAGTTATTATTTATTTTCTGTTTTAAACAAATAGAATTTGTCAGGAAAGTAAGAATGCATTGACTCTTCTATATAAATGTAAATGTCCATTCTTCTGATTATATCGAAGACAAAATCATGATTTTGTTTTCAACAAAAAATGGCAAGCTGAATGAAGTAAATCTCAGATGAAACTACTTAAGTTAGAAAATCAGTTGTCCCAAGAGTTAAGAAATAACAAATAACGCACAATCAATTTAATGCAAGCAACCTGAAAACTCAAAAACATATTCTATATCCGGTCACAAGTGAAACTGGTAAAAGCCTGAAAAAAGGGTCATGAACATAGTAATCAATTTTTAAAATGAGTGATATGGAACTAAAAAGAAATCAAGTGCAATGCATTATCAAATACATTCAGCTATAGATTACATGGGAGGTGGTGCATGTAAAACCAGAATAACTGAAAGGTTCTGCTACTGTTATCAAGAATTATATAGACCTCAGACTTTGCATGGGCATAGCTAGGAGAATTATGTTCTAGCTAGTATGGAATTAAAAATCATGGTGTGACAATTGGCAGCTGGCCCAGAGAATTGACCACATGCATTTTAACGATGCAGGTTTATCCTGGTTATTTGAAATGTTTTGATTCATTGTATAATTCGAGTCCTCCCCTCAAAGTTGGAACAAAGCACACATTTGTCATATTCATAAAACAGGGAAATTACCTATCACGTAATTAAATGCTTACTTGAACATTCTTTCTAAACAGTTTTTATCCACTTCAGAAAATGTACTAGAAATAGCAAACAGGACTTTATCCTGTTGTGGAGTGTGCTCCAGGTAATGTATTAGAAATGTGTAGTCATTGATCATACCTCACTGGAGGGATCCTCGCTTACCCTGGTAAGTTTAGATGCAGAGAAAATATTTGATCAGGGGTTCAGGAGTTCCTCTTGGAGGTCATGATGGCAAATGGAGAGATATGTATTCCTCTACTAAGTATATGTTATGAACATCTGATAGGATATGGAGGGCTGTGTATTCCTCTACTAAGTATATGTTATGGAGAGATATGTATTCCTCTACTAAGTATCTGTTATGAACATCTGATAGCGTTTATTGGGATTCACACAACTACCACAAATCCAATATTAAGTACTAGAAGAGCTAGACACTCACTTTCTTTGACCATATTTATGAAGCCCGTGGAGAAATATTTTTAATACACTTTATAACGTTTCAGTAAACAGCGTCTAAATACTCAATTTATGTGGGTTGTATATGATAAGATTATGAATGTAAAAGAGAATGGCAACTCATTCATAAAATGATGCAATATTTGTATCAAGATTTGGGTCATAAAATTACATTTCTTAAATGACAGTGGATGGACTATTGATTCATCCAACAATATCAATAGAGTAATCTATTTGGGAATTCAGAATCAGAAAGGTTACAAGTACATCTTCATCTGTAACTATGATACATGATTTCGGCAAGGAATAATTAAAAAATGGAGCATTTGACACCAATCGACCAGATAATTATTATTCAAATGTTCAACATTCCAACATTTTGACTTTTATTACAAACAATCCCAATTTATATTTCTAGTTCTTTTTAACTTAATTACAATATGTGACTACTTCTATTTTTAATTGGTGTTTGACTTTCCATGGGTATACTGAAGAAGGAATTATGGCTGCTTCCAAGTTTTAGCTGTATGATTGATTACCAAGTTTAAGATGTGTTTGGCCATTTCTAAACCCAAATCTTGAACAGATGAGTATGAATCCTCTACTTGATAGAAGGTAGCCCCAAAAAAGGGAAAACTGGCCTTCTGTTTTCACATCCCAAATTGTGTAAGAAAAAATCGTAATTGAAATTTTTTTTAACAACAATGTTTACAGAAATTACCATTCAGTTAGATTTTAGCAGTAAGATGATTATGTCACAGGATTTAGTGGTCACAACAAAACAAAATAATGATAAACTATTCCTTCACACACTAAAGATAATATATGTGTTTTAAAAGACCTGTTGCACACTATTATTAGACCCATCACAATTTGAGTTTTCTTCATCATTACGAGTTATTGGTATCACTTTGGTGATGAAGGCACACATTTATGGTTTCATAAACCTACAATTACAGATAAAAGTTAAAGTTTGAATAATGAAGCACTGATTAATAAATGTAATGCTAACCAAGAACTGTATTTCACGAAAAGGGATTGATCTCTAAATTATAGGTTTTTACACTGAATTATTTTCCCAGACAACATAAAAACATCACAGTACATAAACTGCTTCTAATCTCCTTTAAGGATAACAATCTAAAACTCAGTTATGTTTTAGTTACAGTGATCCAAATCAGTGGATCATTGCTTTGGTCGTTGGCCTTTTATGTATATTTTTTGAATAATTGCTTACTTCTAGGCCCCTTCCACATCTATGCCTCAGCTTTTAATGTACTCCTCCTATTGCAGATGCTGGCTGGGCTGTCCTCCTTCTCTATACTCCTCAGCATTTGCTCTTCTTCCCTCCTTGACTGCCCTACTTCACCACCTAGCAAAGTTTCAGCCGTGCCACTCCTAACCCCCTATTCAAGGTGACCTTTCATATGGTTATACTGTTGTAACAGGGCATGCCCTGCCTGACAGAAATGTACTATCTCTGTACTGCAAATGTATACTGTACTTAACTCATGCCACTTTCCTGAAAGACTATGTGATTCTCTTCTTCCCTTTTAACTGCCCTCATTATCCCTGCTCTCTCCCTTCATTATCTACCACCTCTCATATTTGCCGATTTGAAGCCACTTGGTTGGCAAAAAGATTAAAAACACAAGACAAGAGTAACATTATTCATAACAGGTCTTTGACAAACTGAAGACATTTCTAAATAATCGTGTGATTCACTGCAAACTTTGAAAGAAATGGAGGTGGTGTATTTTCTCATCTCATTGGCTAGACGAACAAGTTACTTACATCTGGTAATGTACTTTCGATTGGATGTTCCTCCCATGTATTCCTCATCTGTAATATTCAATATCTACCTTCAGCTGCTCCGGAAAGAAATTTCGGCAGAGGGCGCTGTGCGTCGATGCAGTTGACTCTATGTCCCTCGGGGGCCTCTGTCTCGAAGATGATGTCATCAAAGGCATATATGGCACGTGCAGCACCCGTTGGCTTCAGTTCTGTTTTTTCTTTAAGTAGAACTACCCGCATCAACACAAATTTGACCGTACTAGGCTCTGAAGGAGCCAAAGATGTAATAGCATGGGAAATTCTACTGTGGGGTAGGCTGGGAGGGCGATGAGCAATATGTGGGAGGAACATTCAGTCGAAATAACGCTACCGTGGGTAAGTAACTTCTTTGAATGGATTGTGTTCTTCCACGTATTCCTAATCTTTGATAGAATCCCAAAGCAGTGTTTGTTTTGGTGGAGGGAGTAAGAATGCATCAATGGTTTCCATCAAGGCAGCAATGCTTCATGAAATTGTGTATTGTATACCACATAGCTGCCTCACAAATGTTTTTAATAAGAACACCTCTTTGCAGAGCTGAAGAGGTAGCCATGCCCCTGGTGGAATGGCCCCTCAAGCCTTCTGCAAGATCTTTGCCTGCCAGCCTATAGCATTCTGAAATTGCCAGAATAATTCATCTTGATAAGGTCTGCTTTGTTACAGCCTGACTCAGTTTGTGACCTGTATAACCTATACAAAGTTGATCATCCAGATGAAGTTTGGACAATCTAGAAATGTAGAAGCTCAGAACTCTAAGTGGATCTAACCTGTGCAACCTCTCTTCCTCCTTGCCAGGATGAGGTCGACTATAGAAAGTGGGTAACACAATCTTTTGTCTACATGAAAATCTGAAATGATCTTAGACAAAAATGAAGGCTTAACCCTCAGGACAACCATGTCCTTGTAGAATACTTTCAATGGTGGTTTAGATGATAGTGCCTGCAGCTTACTCACTCTACGGGCTGAAGTTAATGCTACCAACAAAATGGTCTTGAACGTTAGTAACCTTAATGTACATGAATGTAGTGGATCAAATGGTGCACACATAGGACATTTTAACACCAGATTAAGGTCCCAAACGGGAATTTGAAAAAGAGAGGGAGGGAACACATTGGTGTGTCCTTTCACAGATTTTATCATCAGTGGTATCTTAAAATATGAAGTTTAAAGATGGATAGCGCTGCCAAATAGCCTTTAATTGTTTCAACGTGGATCCCCAGATTGTCTTGGTACAGTAGAAAGGATAACACTTCAGGTGTTTTGCATAGTGAATGGTTTACATTCTTGTCCCTGCAACAGCTGCATAATTTGTTCCAATGGCAGCAGTACAAGGACTTCGTTGCTGGCCTTCTGGCCAAAAGCAAAATCTCCACTATGTCATCCGGTAGGTCCCAATCCTTGCATCTCAACCTCTCAGAAACCATGCGCGAAGGTTGAGTGTCTTGACCTCTGGGTGGAGAACCTGACCCTCCTCTCGCGAGAGAAGGTCCTATCTTTGTGGAAGACGTATTGGAGAGCAGATGGACATGTCCAAAAGTTCCGGGTACCATGTCCTCCTGGCCCTACCCTGGGCAATTAGGATCATGTGTTTCCCAAACTTTCTCAACCACATGAACACGTGAGGAATGACGGGGACTGAAGGAAATGCGTACACGAGTGGAAACTCACAGTCCACCATGAACATTTCTCCTAGAGCTCCTCTTGGGGGAATTTACCTGGAGCAATACAGTTTGCACTTCCTGTTGACACTGGTCGTGAACAGGTCCACTTGAGGGGTTCCCCAAAGGGTGAAGATCTCTTGAAGAACTTCCTGAGTTAGTTCCTGCTCGTGGGAGACTGTGCTCTGCCTGCTCAGAGCATCCACCACCATGTTCTCCTCTCAGGCTAGGTGAATTGTTGACAGGGAGATTCCTTCTTGAATTGCCCAGTACCAGAGCTGCATTGCCTCTCTGCATGGTGGTAGTGACCCTACACCTCCTCTCTTGTTGAGGTAGTACATGGCCACTGTGTTGTGTGTTATTATCAGTACAAAGGGCAGAAATGCCTTCAGCGCAAGTCTGATTGCTCTCAGCTCCAAAGCATTGATGTGTACCCTGGACTCCGATGGAGACCAACGACCACTGATTGTCAGATCGTTGGCGTAGGCTCACCACCCCGTGAGTGAGGCGTCTGTCACTACTGTTATCTCTGGCCATGGTTGCCAAAAAGGTTCTCCCTTTAATGTTGTCCTCGCAGGCCCACCACAGGAGATCCTGTGCGACACTGCTTGGAACCTGAATTAGGTCTGATATGTAGCCCAAGAATTGAGACCATTGTGTCCTGAGAGCCCATTGAAGGGATCTCATTCTCAGGCGAGCCTCTGGCACCATATAAATGAAGGATGCCATGAGGCTGAGCAACATCAAAAAGTCGAAGGCCGGGAGACGCTGGGCACTTTGAAACTTGGAGACCATCTGCAGAATGTCTTGAGCCCTCACCTCGGGTGGCAAGCTCTTTTCCAAGGATGTAGCCAGTATGGCCCGATGAACTGGAGCATTTGAGATGGTGTCATATGGGACTTCTTGTAATTGAGGGAGAAGCCCAGTCTGTGAAGAGAGTGGCAGGTAAGGTTGAGATGATCCAGGACTTGTTCGGGAGAACGTGCCCTGATCAGCCAATCATCCAGGTAGGGGTAGACATGAATCCCCCCTCTCCTGAGACTCTCTACCACCACCGCCATCAGTTTGGTGAAAACCCTTTGGGCAGAGGTCAGCCCGAATGGCAGAACTCAAAACTGATAATGAGAACCGCCAATGGCGCACCTCAGGTACTTCCTGTGCTTAAGATGGATTGGGACATGAAAATAAGCATCCTGAAGGTCCAAAGACACCATCCAATCCTGGAGTTGGAGGGCCTGAAGTATCTGAGAAGGTGTGACTATCTTGAACTTGTCCTTCCTGAGGAACTTGCTCAAGTATCTCAAGTCCAAGATGGGTCTCAGTCCTCTGTCCTTCTTGGGGATTAGGAAATATGGATAGTACCATCCTTTGTTCCTCTCAGCTACAGGTTCCGGCTCTCTCGCACCTTTCTCTAACAGGCTCAACATTTCCTGCAGAAGGAGCGAATCTTGAACCTTCAAATTAATGGCTCCCCAGTGGAGGGTTCTGAAGTCTTTGAATGAATGGAGGGTAGTAACCTTGGGCTATGGTTTCTAATGCCCAAGCATCCGAAGTAATGTCTCGCCATTCTTTCAGAAGCTGAGACAGTCTGCCTCCCTCTAGAGTGTCATGACTCAAGACCTCAGAGAGGTTTTGAGGCAGCTGAAGTAGTTACTGTTGGTAAAGATCATCAGGCCATTCTACTGGCTAAAATGACTTTTTTTTAAGCCAAGATTGAAGCAGCCATAAATAGACCTAAGGCCCTATTTGAATTGGTCAACTCCCTTTCTGCCCCTACAAAAAACTGATTCTGCTATTGTTCCCACACAAGTTCTCTGTGACTCCCTTGCGTATTTCTTCTCCTCTAAAATTGAATTTATACGTGCAGATATTGCTAAAACTGCTTCTGCTAGTACCGATTGTCGGAGCCTTCCTCGGCTGCCAGCCCCTACGGCATCATGGTCGTCTTTTCTAGTGTTTACTGCCCCCGAGATACTCAAAGCCATTCATGGCCTTAAATCTGCCTCTCCAGCAGATGCCATACCTCTTACACTGATTAAAGATACTGCCACTGACCTACTCCCCTATATCACAACCGCTATTAATAACTAACTTCAAACTGTTATAATACCTAGCCAATTTAAACACGTGCTGGTACTTCCTCTTCTAAAGAAGCCCAGCCTTGACCCTAAGGTAAGGGCTAATTTTAGGCCTATCTCCCTGCTTCCATTCAATATGAAGCCGCTTGAGACCTTGGTCTCCCCCCTTCTTTCTGGAATCCTCTGGCTTCTTTGACCCCTTCCAGTCTGGCTTCCACCCTGGAAGGGGAACCGAGTCTGTGCTCAACTCTGTTATGGACGACCTTGCATGGTTGGTTGATCAGGGGGGGAGCAGTTCTTTTATTGGACTTATCCACCGCCTTTGACACGGTGGACCACTCGACTCTTCTGGTGCGGCTGTCTGACGCAGGCATCTCCTGTCAGGTCTTTGACTGGTTCCAAGCTTTTCTGACCGACCGGACCCAGTCGGTGTCTCTGCCTCCTTTCCGTTCCCTTCCGTGACTGCTCCTCTGTGGCGTCCCGCAGGGATCAGCTCTTTCCCCCATTCTCTTTAGCATGTACATCCGCCCCCTTCTACTTCTCATACTGTCGCGTGGTTTCAGATATTACTTGTATGCTGATGATATGCAGATCCTGGTTCGTCTTGATCTCACCAGGGCTGATACTGCGTCTCAGCTACGTAGCTGCTTGCAAGATCTTGGCGCCTGGATGGTGACCAATTGACTAAAGCTCAATGGCTCAAAAGCGGAGGTACTGGTGGTGGTCACTTCTAACCCCCATTCCTTCTGGACCCCTGATTTCTGGCCTTCCTCATTAGGCACGTGCCCCACACCCGCAACCTCAGTCAAGAATCTGGGTGTCCTGCTTTCCTCCTACCTTTCCATGGCACGTGAGGAGGCATCTGTATGCAAATCTGAGCATTTTAAACTGCAGATTTTGCGTAAGGTGCTCCCCTTTATTCCTACCAAACATCGTGCTCCTGTGGTGGCTGCCCTGGTCCTGAGCATCATGGACTATTGTAACTCTCTTTACCTAGGTCAGCCGAACCACCTTACTAAACGCCTTCAACTGTTCCAAACCTCTGCCATTCGGGCAGTTATCCACCCTCCTCTTGGTGCTCACATTACCTTGCTGCTTAGACAACTACATTGGTTGCCGATTGAGAAGCGCATTCTTTTTAAATCTCTGTGCCTGGTACACCGCGATTTCTACAATCAAGGCGCCGAATACATACAGAATTTTTTTTGCCGTTATGTGCCATCTCGGCCCTTGGGCTCTCAGTTGGCCCTATTGATCGCTGTTCCTCGTGTATCAGGCTGTCCCGTATGGGCGGCCACGCCTTCTCTGTGATGGCCGCTATTACCTGGAACAGCCTCCACTTTCAGCTCCGTGCCAGCGAAAACCATCTGGTCTTCCGACGTGACCTAAAGACCTATCTGTTCTAGTTATTGCTGCTGCACCTCGCTGCCTACCATGGCGCCAAGATACCTTCTGGTGAACGTTGCGCTTTAGAAACTTTCTAACATAACATAACATAACATAAAGAGGCCCCTGCTTGAACAGGCTTTGCACCTTTCCCTCGTCCACCACGAGGGAATCTTCTTTTGCCTATTTGACCAGCCATTCCTCTCACTCTTCCAACTGAGGAGTAGTAGCGAAAGGATCTACCGCTCCAAGAAGGGCCCCTGGGCTGAAAAGGCTGAAGCCTGCAGCTTGAGGTCTGCAGCTTCTCAAGGCTTTCGTCAGCCTTGCTGCAAAAAAGATGAGACCCATCAAAGGCATGTTAAGGAGTCTAGACTGCACATCCGGGGGAAATCCAGATTTACTTAACCACGCAAATCTGTGAATTACGGTGGTTGCCGCCATGGCTCTGCTGATGTCATTGCAGAATACAGACCCAACTAAAGAGACTTGCACATGGCTTCCTTGCCGTCCCTAACAATGGCCAAGAAACAGTCTTTTTCCTCCCCTTCGGGAATATGCTCAGTCGCCATAGAAATGCAGTCCCATAGAGTGTATGAAAACTTTGCTAAGGCACATGTGGAGTTGGCTGAATTAAGAGCCATGCTCCCCGCAGAAAATACTCTTTTTGGCCATGCATTTACCCTTTTGTCATCCGTATCCAGTGGGATGGTTGGATAAGCTGCTTGTTTTGAGGTTACGGTTGCTGCCTGCACCACCAGACCTTTTGGGGTCGGGTGTTTTGATAAGTAGTTGGGGTCACTACTAGATGGCTGGTATTTTCTTGTCAAGTTCTTGTTTACTGACGAACGTGACTCTGGCGTCTCCCAATTGGCACTCACCCTTTTCTGTAGAGCAATGTGGAAAGGTAAAATGGCATCCTTTTGCGGTCCTTTATCAAGGATGTCTGTTAGATCACCCTGCTCGAAGGGGAGGGCAGGTCTGCTCCATCCCAGGTAATCTACTACCTTAGACATCAACTGCATATATGAGACATCTGCATGTTCATCAGATTCAGGCTTACCAAATTCTGGTTAAGTGTCCACTCCACTGACTGTTTGCACATTTTCATAAAGGTCCTTTAGCCTGGATTCCTCTGATATAAAACTATCAGGAACATTTGGTGCACCATAATGTAACCCAAATGGTGCATCATTATCAGATGGCTCATCGTCCTCATAAATAGAGGTTAGTGACTTGAACGTTTTCTCTGGTAAGGGTGTCGAAGGTTTCAAATGTTTTGAGGTTGGCTCTCGAGGAGTCGTCGATGTCTTCGGTGAAGACGTTTTTGACTTTGATGGCACTAAAGGGTTCGACCACATTGATGGTGTTGATGGCACCATTGATGTCAATGGGTTTGGCTAGAGCTAATGGCGCAGCTGGCGTCGATGGCATCGACAACCTTGAGCTCGACTTATTTTTTGACTTGTGACTCGAAGTATCGTTTGATAATTTCTCATCGTGTCGAGGCCTCGGTGGCTCTCGATGCAGATCTGGCCTTCGTCCCAGGCTCGAGGGCACGCAGGATTTGGCTCCAGCCCTTTCCTTACCGGCTTTAGAAGGCATGGTAGGAGCATGACTTCTCGAGAGTTTTTGTTTTTCAAATAATTTGAGCATTTCTAACCTGAATGCTTCCCATTCAGCAAGAGTGGAGGCCTTAGTGGGAGAGGATATAGCTCTCTCAGGTGAAGAGTCAGACGAGGATGTCGAAGTGGGCAACTGATGGTGCCTCTTCTTCGACTTCCTCAACAAAGACGAGGATTGGTGGGAGGCACTCCTTGACCTGGACCTTTTTGCCTACTTTCTTCGAGGAGAGTCACCTCTCGCATCATCAGAAGAAGGTTTCTTCGACGGGGTAGTCGATGGGGATTTCTTAGGGTTTCTACCTACCACCAATTTCACCTTACACTCCTTCAGAACTTTTCCGGTCATCGATTGACATTTCGAGCAGGCCGAGGTCTTTTGTTCCACACCGAGACACCACAAGCATACTCAATGCAGATTGGTTAGTGACATCTTGGAACCGCAGTCTTGACACTTCTTAAACCCAGTTTTCGGGATAGAAGGTTTCAAAGACAAAGACATTTCGCAAAGGAAATACTGAAGTGTGCAACAATTCTCGAAGCGTAAGCTTACTCGAAAAAACTGAACTGAAGCCAACAGACGCTGTGCATTCTATATATGCCTTCAATTACATCATCTTTGGCACAGATGCCCTTGAGGGACATCGAGTCGACTGCATCGATGCACAGCGCCCTCTGCCTGAAGCTGTATATTGAATATCAAAGATGAGGAATACGTAGGAGGACACAATCCATTTGAAATATTCTTTTCAGTCTTTTAAGGCTTTGGAGAAAACAGAACCTCAACCGTTACTAAATTGTTGAAATGACGCAATTAAGGCATATGCTTTGGATAAATTATACAAGAAAAGAACTAGCATCAAACTTTTTTTGTGAACAGATAACACATTTATTTTCCATTTCCTCAATGCTGTTACATTTTTCATGTATTTACACCAACGTTGTCAACACATAAATTCTGTTGAAATCCATCCATTATAAACCTTTCTTGTAATCCGGTTTGTGTTTACTTTGAATGTAGGTCACACAAGTAGCACCACACAACACAACAAGGGAGTAACACAAAAAGAAGTGGATTATTTGTATGTACACTTTTTCAGTTGAAACGTTTTGGCAACTATTTCCATGTAACATATTTAATTTTTAAAGTCACAGGACCACATATAATTATGAATGTTAAATCTGTCCCTTGAGTTTCACTTCTAGGTAAGCCAGATAGTAGATGGTCATGTGATCATGTGAGGTCTATCGAATGAGCAGTTTGTAGGGTATTTATGGGTATCATTATTTTGATTTATTTATTTTTTCATTTATGTACACAGCACATAACTCTTAGGTATCTAAGTGATAGTTTCATTGTGGAAGGGTAGGTTATTTATAATGCAGTCGTTTTTTTTTCCCAAGCTGGGTCCAGGAATCGAACCTGTGTTTGCTTAGCATAGTTTTGCTTCCAAGACATGCGTGTTACCCCAGAGCTATCCTCCCATCCTGCACCTTGCCACAGAGCTATCCTCTCATCCTTGCTCATAATATATGTGTAGTAACAGTTTTCTCATGAACAGTCGGTGTCACTTTCTGTGAAAAAAGCACTTGGCATCAAACAGTTGGCTTGGCCCTTCTCTCTTCTTGCATCATTATTGATTCTTAGACAAGGATAAAGGGATCAATATGCACTAAATTGCCTAATTAAATTTAAAGACTGTACGCACTTCTATAGTCTCAACTAATCTCGGAAATGGATGTCTACCCATACGTTTACCTAGCAGAATATTTAGCATTTATATAGCGCTACGAACTCTATGGACCTCGGAAGGATGAAAGGCTGAGTTTGGCTCTGCAGGGATGTCAAAGCAAGCACTCTACTCGATGTGCTATCAGACCGGCTATCAGACCATGCATTCTATCTAAAAGGGGCAGTGTGAGTCTAGCAGTGAGTACAACAAATATCCATTTAGTTGTGTTATATTTCTCACACTAAAGACCCAGAGTGCAAAAGAAGAGCGTAAAATCAAGGTGTTCTGTCCATTTCTTCATTTCTGATACAATCCTGAGAATTCTATAGCCATTTCGGCACGGAGACGGGGCACAAAACAAAGTTAGCATCCCTCCCCTGCCTCTGCCTTTGAAGGGCACATTTTCATAACTGCTTGAGATTTTCATGCAGGCGTAAAAGGAATGGCTTCCTATAGAATCCCCCTGTTAGCAGGCAGATGCCCAAGGAATCCATTGCAAATCCTGTCTGTGAAACATAAGCTGAAGGCAACATTTACATTTTTTACAAAACGGAAAGGGAATTTCACCTGTTATTTCTCTTTACTTTTGCACTCTGTTTTGAAAGAGTAAAAAACTGCACGCAGGCTCCCCAACCGCACCTAAGAGCTAACGTTGGTAGTCCTCTGTATGCAATGAGTACAATTTCTCCCCTGCATATATATGCAGTGAAATTGCATATTTCCTTTTCTGTTCGGATCGGCAGCTCCTTTCGTGGCGTCGGTTTTTGTGTTGTGACGCGAGGAAAGGAGCAGCCAATCCGAACAGAAAGGGATTATCCCAGAACTGAAAAAAGGAAAAAATAAGAAGTGGAATCTGAAAGTAAAGTGAATGGATGCCCGGTTTTGAGAAAGGCTTTCAAGCGAAACACGTGTCAACCTAGAAGGTCTACAATGAACAGAATATAATAAAATAAGGATAACAGCAAATCTACAGATCTCTGGCGCATCCCTAAGAGTACCTGTAATCATTCCTTAAGCAACAGAGTGGGTATATTCGTATTACTCTGGGAAAGTGACTGACAATTCTTAAATACGTGGTATTGAGTTGCAAGGCACTATATGATGACAAAAATCTACAAGAGCTCTACCCCATCAAAAAAGCACATTTGCACACTTTCTACACAGATAAAATCAGTCTCTCACAGACACACCCCAACTACAAAGTACCTCAATAATTATACTCAGGATGTATTATTTACAACTCAGATTGGTTTCACAGAGACAAAAAGAAAGCTTAACTGTCCACATTTCCTTAGTCATTGCATGCTGTTAAATCTTTTCTCCCAGACCAACGTGTGCTATTTAACAGCTCCATTTGAGCTCCGAGTCCTTGAGTTGTCCTCCAAGAGATGTCAAGAATAAAAGCATAACTGTATCATGTATGCCCTGCATGGGGCAGGTTGAGAGCTTAAATTTCCAGTAACCTTACTGAGAGCAGTGTATGTGTGAGACACGTCTCTTAGTGGATCAGAGGTCTGCATGCTTAGCCCAAGCACTTCACTAGCTACAAGTACAGAACGAAAAAGCAGAGAGGTCCGTTTGTCCCATTTTGTGTTTCTTATTATGCTTTTTAAACTATATGTCCATCCTCAGTCAAAGAAAGGGTACCCGAATGGTGTGTACTCAGAGCGTGTGACATGGATATTTCCACGTACTGGTCTGGTACTTTCCAATATAAGAAACATTTGATGATGGGTCTAGGCTTTGTGCTTTAAAAATAGGAACTGTAACAGCACACAGTGTGCTTATGACGTCCCCCCATTGTCCAAGAAATAAAAACAAACAATGCAGGGACTTCTTAAGGGGAGAAGTGAGCATCAGGTTATGGATAATTCAGAACCATAGCAACGCAGAATTTCACAATTGGGAAGCCTGCGAAGAGAAGGCTCTGCATCCTTTATGTGCCACTTTAAAGATTACAGTAATTACTTGGTTGTAGCTTGCCAATTGTACAGGCCACGATGGACCACACAAACACACAGCTGTAGTTTAGGATAGAGGAACAGAGGACCAGTTCATATGCAGTACCCGCAGGTCTCTGGATGCACTGACTCATTAGAAGCAAATATGATGGCAAGGTGAGGTATGAACTATTGGGTTGTCTATCCCGTAGAATACAGCACATACAACCACTTAATGGGGAAGTGGTAGCAGTGAAATAATGCTCTTCAAAACGTTTCTACAATGGAGTTTGTATTCATCTGACCAAATCAGGTCAATTTTGAATACAGTGTGAGAGTGATGTTGATGTTCTTGCCCTGTGAGGGTGGCAGCCACTCCTCAGTGATCCCTTGCCCCAATGGTACTTTTAGTCAGTTCTCAGTCACACTACAGCTGCAGACCCACTGCATCCTTAAAAAACATGTACAAAAAGAATTGATGAAAGGTTGTTCGTTCCATCTGCTATGTTGATTGCTGCTGTTCTGTCAGTGTAGAAAATAGGGCCATCTTCTCATGTTAGTCATTTCATGTGTTCCTCATGACCCTGAGATGCACTTTGATATGACAATCCAATGGCCTGAGGTAGACAAGGGTTTCATTCTGGGGGAGCTTTTAGCAACTCCTCCATGGAATGTACCGAAGTGACCAACTGCATGGCAGGGGATTTTGCACAGCATTGTTGAACCGCATTATCTACTTCCCAGCAGCCCCACAGCTGCCTACATGCACTCCCTGTCCCTGACAAATAAGACCTCGCTACAGATGCACACACAGAGCTCAGAGCACTTCCAATTGTGATTATCATCTTCCATCTCCTCCCTCTAACGGAAACTTCTCGTTCTTTTTCAGATCCACCTGGGTGTCTGGGGATCATAAAAATGGCAGCGTTGTAAATCTGATTAAATTTACATAACATACCACACCCTGTGAACCTGAGGATCCTCAATATTGCAACTATACATTGAGGGCAACGCATTCGACTTGTGAACAGGACAATGCCATGCAACATGGGTTTAATCACAGGTCAAGTGCTTAGAACCTGGATGATCATGAGGATGTATTACCTCCCGACTTAGCCCCTCCTTCATTTAACCCCTCTCCTTTTCTACTCAACATGTTTAAAACTACTAATAGCAGCTCACCACAAATCCCCTTGCAAAATATAGGTTTCACCCACCAAACTACTCATGACTTTGTCCACCAGGCTAAAACCAGACACTGATATCCCTCAACTATTTTCTCCACTTATCACAACTCTTACTGGTACCATCTGTGCCGTCATATTCCTTCTCCACAGGGGCAAATATGCTAATGAAGAAGTCTTCAGTTTTTCCTGCCATGCAAAAGTAGGTCATCCAGTCCTGTTTCTTTCTTATTATTTTTACATTAGAAATGAGAAAAGCAAAACTACAAGTTCCAGAATGCAAAGCATAAAATCCTGACAGGAGGACATACTCACGCCCGGCATGGGGGAGCATGAAAGCTCTGCTAATGCTCCAGTTATAACACCTAAAGAGGCTGATTGTCACACTGTGGAAGGCTGTCTGCTGCATCATGGGAATTCTTTGCGGCTTCTGGATGGGAGCAGGCAATCCCATTTCTCCAATCACTCCTAAAATGAAACCACATTATCTCTGCAGACCCCGGCAACCTCATTGACTCAGTAGGGCATCCTGAAAGTCTTAAGCAGTGTTTTATTTGGCTATCATTGCTACAACTCAATGCCACAAATTACACTTGTCAGTGTATTAAATCTCTGCCCATCTAATAGTACATTCTGTAAATATGTCCCCCTGTCCTTGTGGACAGAAGTTACTTTCCCTTATATACACCTCAGCAAAAATATAATGGAAGGAGGTCGAGGGATTCTAAACATTAATACAGGAGAGGTAACCAATGAGCAGTGGTCGCCTGATTTCGATTGCTGTCCTGTTAATAGTTCTAGATATGGATAATGAGCATTAATTAATTCAACTGACTCCAAATTTGCTGTCAAAAAGGGATGTTTATGCATATTTTGGGGTGGTCCAATGCACCATAGAAACCGATTAAAATCACCATCTTTTAATCTAGCGCTTCTTGCCGGGTTCCTTGTAAGCGCTATAAAAATATGTGCTTTTTTCCCCAATTACATTTTTGCCAATGAAGCATGAAAAGCTGTGTAAGAACTGACAGACTTTGCACCTGGGTTATGTAGTCTGAACACAAACAGATGTCAGCAGGGAGTGCTTATCCGGGGATGTCATGTGAGGGTCGCCAGGGGTCGCACCTGCAACCCCTGTGGCCTCCTTTGCTACCCCGAAAAAAAGAATCTTTAAAAAAAAAAGAAATTCAAACTCGTAGGCTGTGTCCATCGCCATGTGGCTCTTTGTTTCTGGAGTGGCTGGCTTTCTTGTTCAGGCCTCTAAAAAAATAAGGGGTTTCACAAGTGTAACACTTTGAGCAGTGTCCCTAAATAAGAAAGACTAGGAATAACAGATAGGTTTAGAGATTTGTAGTTGGAGGGAGAAAGGGCCCTCTGTGCAATTTAGAGATTGCTAATGATTGTCAGTTGTTAGCCTGCAGCCTGGCACATGGTTTGTCAGGGAACCAAAACTCCAAAGTTCCTGAGGGGTTAGTTGTAGAGTGAGTAGACAAACCTAGTTTACTTTAGGCGCTGACTGGTCTTAGTTCAATTTCTAGAACAATTCCATATTCTGAGTTATCAGAATTAGAGATACGTGACTCCTGTTTTTGCTTCAATACCAGTTTTAATAGAATAAAGCACATGTATCAAGGTAGGGTAACATATGCCAAGTGAAGTGAAAGCGAAAGCCAACACACGTTTCAACCGTAGTCTTTCTCAAGGCTGTGCTGGGTGAAGTGTTGGCTGATACGTGTTATTTGCATAATTCGTCCCTAAGCGTCTCTCCCGCTGCTCATGTTTTGTATTGTGGATTTTTGTTTTTGCCCCTGTGTTTGTGTTGATCAGCACTCTGATGCCTGTGGGCTCTCGGCGCTATAGAAATAAAGAAATAAAAAAAATAAAAAAATAATATATATATATATATATATATATATCCTTAGCGGCTCAATAGTCCTCCTTAATACAGTAGCAAGGTAGATGCTCGACAGATAAGCACAGGGACGTAATTTCACCTGGGGTAGCGGAAGTGACATCACACAACCCTTGGCCTCTGATGACATCACAGGAAGTGATGTAATGTGACCACATCCCAAAGTGACATCACAGGATGCAATGGAGCATGACCTTACACCCCTTGACAAAACAGGAAGTGGCATCACATAGCATTGTTCCTAAGTACACTACAAAAAATAAGGTTACGATATCACTGTAATGTGATATACATTTCATACAAGAATGGATCACCATATGTATAATTCATTTCAGTGTGTATAGGCCCAGAATTGCCAAATTACTTAGAATGTACGCAGACGTCCAAGGCCAAATGATAATGATGTGTTATTATATAGCACTTACGCTTAAGCGCTTTATATAGAAGAAACATACATACAATCACCCAACCTGTGTTGGTACTGATTTACCACTCATAAGGGCCGCACTGATCAGAGATGCAGGGCGCCTTTATAAGGACACTACGCAAAGTTCAATTGGCGTACAACCTATTGAAGAACCCGACTGCGTTATTGTGAATGCTTTGCAAGTGGGTTTTGGGGTTCTTCCTGGACCATTGCCACTGGCAAATCATCCTGTAGGAATCCCTTGTGATTCTTTCATTTTAAATGCCCTGAAGGTGAGGCTCTTCCAATGAGTCCTCATTCACACATCAGTTTGTCGAGTTCAATTTTTCCAACCAGTAACAAGGCTTTTCTGACTTTTAAATCATTATTGAGCTTGACAGCTGTGCTTATTCATTAGTCACTGAACGTAAATGCACCATCTTGGACAGTGGTCCACACACCCAGCTCGACCTTAATTACAAGTTGCCCCGGTTTGTTGAATCAATGTAATCCTATGGCTGTTGCTCAATCTTTTATCCACCATAATGTTCCTTGCACTGTTCCTCTCTGGTTCCCGTCCAGTTCTCAACGTTTTTCCCTCCACCCCAGGTCCATAATGTCCAGTGCAATCCTTGATCTAACCTGGACAACTACCACCATAACAATGAATATGTGCAGCGTGAACCAGCGTAACAAGTTTACAGTGTTCTGAAGCACTCTAAGAGTTGTACTGAACTTAGCAAAAGGCAAACTGACTGTGTCCTATCTGGTCCAGACCATCTTCGCAATAATGCTGTCAAAGAGACGAAAGGAATTAGTTGTGACTCGACCCTTAAGTCCTATTGAAAAGCATTTGCCAGACACCAAATACATTGTTTTAAACCGTTCCAACATCCTACGTCTTTTTAATGCTCTTCCCAATATTGCGGCAATTTCATCACGTGACATTGACAGATACAGTTTGCCAACCATTATAGAACTGACAGGGTTGACATATATTGTTTAGAATTTTGGCTACACGTGTCCCATTGAACTTGAATCTAATTATGAACATCTTAATCATAAATGTGTATTGGCATCTTCGGATTTGCAATATTAACATGTTTATTAATTACATAGTAGAATGTATTAATACTAGGTCTGAAAAGTAGGTAGAGGGCTTTATATTGCTTTCTGGTGATCTAAACTCGTCCTGTACAAATATTGAACTGCAGGATCTGATATCAACTAAAACAGTGGGCAGGCAGCACTGTGGTTCCATTTGGCTGAAACACATGACTGGGTTGGGCCTGCATATGTTGAACAGTCATGTTGATGGTGATATTCCTAGTAAATTTACTTGGTCTAATCGAGTATCCCATACCAACATCGATTATGTCTTTTTAAGCATTGGACTCTTTCAGAAATGTATTCCCTTTCATGTCAAACCAAGCATTAGTAGTGACCATAGCTTTCTGTAAGCTGAATTTGCATTGGGCACGGTTGAACATGCGGACCCTGAAAAAGGTTTGCACAGATATTAGTATTAATACAGCCTGTGACAGAATTAGGTGGACTCCTGCCTTAGTGCTTAATCACTCACTCCAGCACAGTTTATTTGAATGAGGAATGTAGACCTTCAATCTCTTAGGGTTGTGGTAGAAATTATAAATAAGATCAGCCCATCAAGGGCTCCCAGGCCACATCATTTATCAAACTCACTATTTAAAGGGAATCCGGAGGCTTGGGCAACCATCTTGGACGTATTGTTTGAACGCATCGCTTCTTCGCTTAGTTTGCCCAAATCCTGGTCGACGGCATTTATAGTCCCCATCTATAAAAAAGGTTCACAACTAGATCCGGCTAACTATCATCGAATTGCAAGATTGGACGCAGATAGTAAGGTGTTCGCAGCACTGTTGCAGGAACACCTAGATGCTTGGCATAAAGGCGCGGCCAGGATAAAGAAATGGTAAACTGGATTTCAAAAGCATCTCGGAACAAATCTTAATGGTCTAACTTTCAAATATGTTATGAGTCAGGTTGCATTTTGGAAATACAAGTCATTGTCATTTAACAACTATTGACCTATCCCGCGCATTCAACTATTGTGGGCCATTTTAAGCAAATGGGGAATTCCGGAGGGTTACAAAGGCTAATTTTTGGTTTGCATCTGGAGTCAAATATTCGTGTCAGACATGATTATAAGGGGAATTTATCTCAGAAAATGTTCACTCACTGAGGCGTCAGGCTGGGGTTGCGTTTTGTCTCCCTGCCTTTTTAATCTTTACATGTCTGACATTGATGATTTTTTATTGCCTGCCGCATTTGCCCCTCCCAAAATTGGTAATATTAATACAACTTGGCTGGGTTACACGGATGATTTTTTGATTTTTGATTGTCCTCAAATTGGTCTTCAGTGCCTTATTAATGCTTTTTTAGAATTTGCCAGAATTCACTCTCTTGAGTTGAATCCTCAAAAGACCAAAGTTATGAGATGTACTAGGAAAGTTCACAAATGCAAGATGAAAACCAGTTTGAGCCGATTAGAACAGGTAGACAATTTTGTCTATTTAGGGGTTTCCAATTTTTGTTAAACAGTCTAAATGTTTAGCTAAGAACTGGTTTGATTCACGCACAACAGCACTTTCTAACCAGATGTTGAAAGTTCATTTTAAATATAGGAAATATTCTGGGTTCCCAATCGTAAGATTTTATCAAAGTAAGATCATACCCAAGTTTCTGTATAGGATTGGATTTTTGTCAGGTTGGATCTTAGACACTTAGCTGTCCTTGAAGCAAAAATTGGGATAAAGGCCCTAAAACGTCCTAATTGTGTTCATTTATCTGTCATATGTTACAAACTGTTCCAGCAATCACTAAAGTGTATGGCCTATGGAAATGTTTATCATTATTATACAAGATGTTATGCCCACACTATGGCCCCATTGCTTCAAGTTTTTAACATTGTTTATGAAAGAAAGAATGACAATTGTATTAATGAATTTAGCACTGTTAAAATTAACATATTAGAGGAGCTTGCCCTTTCAAAATCCGATTTGATTGTTAATCCCATGCGTGTGAAGCGTTTACTAAATACACACAATTGGATTGCAACTATGACCAGTATGCATGGCTATAAGTCCTTGAATCACCTAAGTGGAGATTACAAGAATATAGGGGTAATTGCTCTATATTTTGCAATATATCCCAATAGAAGTATCAGACATGGGTTTCTGCACTTCAAATTAAGTCTTCATCCCACTCGGGTATTCTTAGCCAAATATGGCATGCTGTTGCCCGATTTGGCAACCTGTCGTTTTTGCAAATCAGTGTCCCAGCATGAAACCTTTAAGCATCTGTTGGTTGATTGTAGTGCATTGAATAGGAAGAGAACAATTTAACTTAAGACATTTTCTAATTTGTTTTATTTGGGCGATGCAGAACTGGTTTGGTGCTATTGTTTGGTGGGATGGACAGCATCTACAGTTCTTGCCGGTTACCAGACATTTGGTCCAAAAAAATTTGTCGACCAGACAAATGGTCGAACCAATTTGGTCGAAAACCAAATGGTCGAATTTTTTATTTTTTTTATTTTAACCCTTTTTTTTAATTTTTTTGGGGGGTCCCCCCCAACCCCCTTTTTGTCTCTAAAAACCCCTTTTTTTACAAAACGAAAACCCGAAAAATAAATATATAAATAAAAAGAAAATTCGACCATTTGGTTTTCGACCAAATTGCGTCGACCAAATGTCATTCGACCAGTTTTCAGTCGACCAAATGACTGGACACCGTTCTTGCCGTATCTGTTTTTTTTTACTCTCTTCATCTGGATCAAATAGTTTAAGTATGTTTACCTGGCAGATTTAAGGTTTGTGGTTGTTTTTATTTGACTTAATTGTATTAATTGATGTGTCTACCAGTCTATTTAAAAAAAATAGCTTTTTAGGAGTCCGTATTGAAGGCAGGCACACTTTGTTTTATAAGTACTGTGGTATGTTTTTTAGGTTTTCTCGTGCCTTTTAACCCTTTTAATCCACTCGCTTGCTTTTTTTATCATTGAACTAATTTTGACAATTAATGTAATTATTATGAATTGCAATTGTTATGAATTGTAATCATTTATGAATAATTTCTGTTTGTTAAAGGTTATTCTATAACCATTTGACAATAAACAAAAATATTTCTTTTTTTAAAAAGAGAGATTCTGGAAGTGTTACTAGGTGTAAAGAATATTCTTTACATGTAATGGTACAGACACTATAATGGGTGCCTTTGAGGACCTTGTACAAATTTGGAGGTGGGTTGATAGTAACCGTTTATGAGGATAAATTTGATTAAATTCAGAAAACGTTTTTTAAGATGATTCTGGTTAGTTTTAGCTTTCCCCATCTTCCTTAATTACCTAAATCCCTACACCCGTAGTCAACCTACTCCTACTATTCCATCTGTTCTCTCATCCCCAATTTCACTTTTCTCCTCCACAGAGGCAGGTCTGGGTAACCCCAGGCATGGGCATGATAAGCCCTCTAGTCAAGCCTCAGCACAGTACTTTGGCAACTTGCACATTATAAAGGACATTTGCATTTCATTCCTTTTGTCAAGACTGAATGAAGAGTATAGCTTTTGATATTGCTATATGAGTCAATGTTGGCATCTGAGTTTTGCCAATGTTGTTGAAGGCTGAGGAAGGCATAAGTAAGAGGCAGGCATTTTGGACCACTATTCAAGAAAGAGATCTTAAAGCCCGGTGCTCTCTACACTTGTGTAAAATACAGGGTTGTGCTAAGATCAACATTACACTTGCCGTACAATAATTCAAAGAATAATGGTGCAGGTGCCTAAATGTAGGATGAGTTCTGGGGAAGGAGCCTGGTGGTGAGTGGGTGAAGAATGAAGGACAGCAGTGCTCAAGCGGAGCTTGCATTGGAGTCTGGCAGATGTATGGAATGGAGCAAGTCTGAAGTGTGGCTTTTTCCTCTGCTTGTTAGAAAGATGGCAATCAAGCTATTGTGGGGCTGGTTGCCTTTACTGATTGTGTCCCGTTGCATGATCACCCTAAGGCCATCAGCAATTTGGCACGCAGTACCAATGCACGGAAAAGTGTCAGAGTGCCTGCCTGCTAGGAAATGTTCCAAAGGTTATGCAACTTGAAAGCTATTAAGGGTATCAGGTTATGTGATTCCTGCACTGTGCTTTTCAGAGAGTTGGAGTTCCTCTAAAAAATATTCTATTCTGATTCGAAATAGTGTCAACACATCCACAAACATTCAAACACTCACACAGTCAAAGCAGTAACCACTCACCACCAGACCATGGGACTACCCTAACACTGTGCCGTCATCAGAAGTGCATAAATGAAATCAAAAGCCCTTGGTAGCAAATCCTAAGGACTTACTCTCAAATGACTACTACTAAACCTATTAAGAATAACTAGCAAATGCAGATTAAATTAGCTTCTGCGGTCGAAATTATTTGCAGCAATCGGCCTACTAAACGTTTTCCCATGAAGTCAAACAAGTATGGCTCAAATCAAATACCAAAGTACTTGTAATGTTCAACGATGAAAGTTTAAAGCAGTATGCAAAGCTGGGAACAATTATTTGCTCAACCTAAGCTTTAATTTTTAGTTTATTTGTTTTATTGGGGATATTTTGGAGTGAAAACCTCTCTGCAGAAAGCAACAGAGTACATTAGTGGCGGTTAGAGGCATACCGTTGAATATTACAGGTGGAACAATCCTTCCAAACTAGCATTTCTTATCAGCATACCATTTAGGGTAGCAAAGAATAGTTTGAACAATAGGTCAAAGATTGTTTGCTTCCATAGATGTTTTCATCCAGCAGCCGTTGCTGCACTCACAGATTTCTTTGATACTCACTCCCTATCGCCTTGCTCCCTTGCGCTCGATCTATAATTCTGCAATCCGCACTAGCTTTGGCCTTCCTCATCGAGCTCCTATCTCCAATGCTTTACTCTCTATTGTTTGGCTGTCCTTTGAGATCCATCTTCTAGTTCATTTCTTCTCCATAGCATTCCAACACACTCATGGTCTTGCTCCTCCTTATCTGTCCTCTCTGGATTCCATAAAATGCCCAGGATGGACTGCGAACCAAAAGAGGCCCTGGAGTTTCCTCCAATGTGGCCCCATATTTCACTGTGCAAGCAAAAATACCATCTTAATTCTATGTGCTGCATACACAAATCTAAATATTCCTCAGTTCTCTCAGAAAAGAGGCCCACCTGGAAATCTCCAGTCTTCCCTGTAGGCCAGTCCACCACCATCTATACCACTAGCTGTTCTCTGTGTTCCCGAGCCATCTTTGAGTCTTTGAGTCTATCCCCAAACCTCCATGCACACCCTCATGATTTTGTTCTTTCTCCCTTGTCCAAGCTCTGGAATGCTCTTCTTCTTTTTGTCTGTTCAGTATTTTCCTTGCATTATTTTCCCTCCTCTCTTATGTACCACCTCTTTGCAATGTAACCCTTGTCTCAATTTTTATGGTACCACTATCTTTGTGTTCAGCGCTGTGGCGAAAGCACTATATAAATTCAATAAATGAACTGAAGAAAATACTACATCCATAGATTGCTTGCTTTCACCGACTGTACTTATAGATTAACCTTGACTTTGCCCTCAGTGATTTTGGCGTCCATAGATTTCTTCTGCATGCATACAATTGAAGAGGAAGTTTCGAGTATCGCCCCCTCTCCAGTTGCCCCCCTCCCATTGCCTATTGAGTTCACACCAAAGTATGTGGCGTATGAAGAACAGTTAAATCAGCACAGAGCAGCACATGGGCTTTTCCCAGTACCTATCACTGTAACAGCACCTATTAATATACCGACACATAAGCAAACCTGGACAGTAAGTTATCCATTAAGAAAGCCATATCTACATCCTAGACAATATGACATTTGTTTGAATGAAATACCCAAAGAAACAAAGAGGATAATGAAGGAAGAATGAAGGAAGATGAATGGTGACGTCATAAGAAATCGGACTGACGCACACATAGAAGATATAATGACCTAAGAATACTGACAAGAGATGAAAGATAAAGGAGATACCACGTATAAGTAACAGCTTGGGCGCAAGATGAAGAAACTTATGCCACATACATGATGAAGATATTTAGTTAGTTTAAATGTGTACAGATGCAAGTAACTGCAAGAGGCAAAGAAATCGTGAAGCTAGCTTATGCTTAATAATCAATAGATTGCGGCAAGCGCCAATAATTACAGCTATATACCTCAAGAAGCACTTTATTTATGAATGCAAGTCCACTACACATATGAGCAGAATTGAACAAAGGTTACAAAAGGCCTCAAATGGAATGTGTTGCAGCAAGAAAATCGAGAATCGAGACAGAGCAAAACTCAGCTAAGGATGACCATGCCAAGAAGCCAAGGTCTTATCTGGCTGGAATAAGCCGACATTGGATACAATTAAGGAGAGAAGAGAACAGAGGATCCAGTTCAGAGAGGTCTAGATAAGCCACAGACGTCAGAGAACTGGTAGAATTAAATCAAAATATACAAAAAAAACACAGAGAAAAGCCAATTTCACAGTGTCTAGTCATGTGACAAAGGCAGGCTGGAGAGTGAGACTTTCACACCTACGCATGGATCTCCACCATGCCCATACTCCTTACAACTTCTCAAAGCACAGAGCAGACTCAAGGCCAAACTACAAAGAAGTAATTGACACATGACTACTGAGGTGATGATTGATTATAGCATAATTGGTGGGAAGCTGGGGTGTAGACGAGCTTCTCTGCACCTGGATGTTCTTTCTGTGTGATGCTAGACGTAGGTGGAAAAGTATGAGTGGGGTTGATGCCAACCCAATCATAGTGGACCATGTAATCTAAGGTCCTATATAGTGAGTAGATCCAATGGGATGTCATACTTTTAGTCACATTCATAGTGGCCATTTTGAAGGGAGGGCTTAGTTGCCCCACCTGACATTCATTATCCAATCCCCTCTGCCCGTTACCATATACAGATATAGTACTTATATTAAGTTACCTTCCTATAACCAATCACATTGCATGTTAGGTTTTTAAGGTTGCCACGTAGAATGACATTAGTACATGTGCAGGTTGTATGTCAGCAATGATGAGTTTTTGCTATAAATATTGTGTTTTTTCAAAAAGTAAAGAGAACGAGAAGATCGAGCGATTGCTGATGTTCGTTGTACTCCCCGTTTTATGAACTTGCCATTAAACAGACTCACTTTGCCAAACTATTGAGTTATCTTAATTATTACATGCATGAGTTTGAATCTGCATCCCCATCTATCTCGAGGGTACTGCTGCTCATCTTAAAGGGCTGTTTGTAGATCATCCAGTTCACTTGGTAGCAAAGGATGGTTAGATTAGATAAAGATACCCATCGACCGTCAACATACGTAACTTCGGGTCCTCTGCAATATCACACGTCTTTTGCCATCTTGCTGATAGAACGAGAAGCTCCCCGTAGATAGTGGATAGATAAATTGAAAAACCCTGCAGGTTAGGTGTGATGGGTCCCTTGCTTTTTCCCAAAATCCCTTCCTACATCTGCAAGTAGCGGATTGGACGGGCGGCACGGAGAGGCAGTGACGAAGGCGGTGATCCCAAGTGTCCGTAGATAAAAGACATGCGAACGGTGAGTAAAACAGACTGACGGGGTAATTCATAGATTTCAGCACAGAGGCAGCGCACGCGAGCAGCGCAGAGAGGAAGCGTGTGCCAGCATGCGCCAGGGTGTGCGCTAAACATCATTCTGGAACACCGCTTATTCATGGAATTCCCAAGCCATTTTGAGCGCTGGCACAGAGAACATCCCGCAGCGCAAGTTACGCCCCCAAGAACGCCCCTTGCGCAAGGAAAAGGCGCTAACCTTGCACCAGTTTACAGGGCCGGTACACTGTAATCGCGTGAAAATACTACGCGCACCCCGCTCATGGCACCCAAAAGCGTGAAAATGTACTGGTGCACCCCATCGGAATACGCATTCCCGGCTCGCGCCAGGTAAATTGCGTAGAAAAAGCACACCCCTGTGGCGTGGGCTTCCTGCGGGCATGGGGAGGGTGAGTGGGCTGCCTGTTTGGCCTGGCCAGGGTGGATGGGCTGCCTGTGTGTATTTCGGGGGTGCACAGGAAGTTTCACATGCGATAGGCCTTGTACGAGTGGGGTATGTGTATTTCAGGGGTGTGCGGGAAGTTTCACACGCGATAGGCATTGTGTGAGCGGGGTACATGTTTTTCATGGAAAGCGGTGCGTGTGTTTTCCAGGTGTTGGGGTTCACACGCAATTACTGCACAGCGGGTGGGTGTTGGCTACGTGTTTTCCTTCTACACGCAAGGGAGACGGTGAGTCGCACACACGCTATTTTTCCCACTGCGCGTGTCATTGTTTGTCGCATACCCCTTTTTTTCCGCCCATACTAGCCTGCATTGTGATCACGTACATATTTTTGGGGTTCCTGGCTGCCACAGCGTACTACGTGTGTTTTTTAACACACACGTGGGCTACAGGGGTCGCTTATCTCTTTTTCTTCCTTTTATGGCATGCCTGTGCGTTGCATGACACGTCATTTCTCCTAGGGGGCCACAGAATGGGCCATTCATCGTAGCTGTATGTACGTGTTTGTTGTTTGCGCACACTTTTGTTATGCGCAGGGACGCTACCGCCTGCCTTCGTGTGGCGGACGTGTTTTGGCCTGTGCGCGTATTTTTTGGTGCACAGATTTCCCCTGTTCGATTCCATGAATATGCGTTGTTAGCGCGTGTGGGCGTTGCAAGCATTTACCTCCCGTACTTCCTCCATTACGGCCACATTTTTATGCGTTGTTCCCTATTCCGTGTGTTACGGCGCGTGTTACGCCCACTTTTCTTGTGTGCGCTACATGTTGTACGGTTTCCCTGTGTGCTTTGTGCACAGCGTTTGGTGACGGGTGCGCCTGCGTGCGCCACCCACGGATTTTGCGCACATCCCAGGTTTACACACGCAGCGCATTCCATGAATCGACAAACAGCTGCGTGCGCACCTCTTGCACGCGTGCACTGCTTTTTTCACCTTGCGCTCCCCTTTTCGGCACACATTTATTCCATGAATTACCCTGTGAATGTTTTGGCAAAGCATGCATGCTTAGAAAACAACTAAGGGAAGGTAACAGAGGGAGGCGGGATAAAATATAACGTTAGAGTAAGAGAGTAATGTATATATCAGGGGAAGGATATTGACTCGAGTGTGGCCGAGCAATATGAAGAGTTATCGTGAGTGTGGCCGCAATAAGGGTATACACCCAGTTCCTAGATTTTGAAGAGTGCAAGAAGAAGCCCTTATCTTAAGTCCTGTAAATAGGATGACGTAGGAGACCGGATCGATTAAAGACAATCCGAAAGAGGTAGGATTAAGTTCCATGTTGGAACAGACATTAGGGGCAAGATTCGTCTTAGAGAGCAAACGTCATAGGATTTATGTGGCCGGCCAGAGTCTGTCTGTTTGTTTTATATGTTTGAGTAAAATTGTGACGTCATAATCAAAAACACTTTTTTAAGTGAAAAAAGGTGTCATGCATGCTGGACGCTACGCTCGTAGAACAGCTAGACCGTTCTATTCCAAATGGAGGTTGTTCGATACGTTACCGGGAAAACGACGTTTGCACTTTTCACGTCGCTAACTTCACGTGACTTTTGCTTCGTCACGTGAACTACGGTATTACGTATTTAAGCAGCGTAGAAACTTCACTCGCTGCTTCTGATCGAATCTATTGGCGTTGTGTAGCTGAACCTCTGATCTGCATCCTGGCATATTTCTACAGCTACTTTTGGACCTTCTGTAGCGTGTGTTCCGCCGCACGCTGATTCCTGGAGCTATTCCTTCGCGTGATAATTCACACGCGTTCTCTGTCTTCAAGCGTGGCTGATCCGGACTGCGGGAATCCCGCCCGCGTGTACATCCACACGTACACTCTGTCTTCATACGCGGCTGGCCCGGACTGCGTAAATCCTGCCCGCGTGTAATCCCACACGCGCACGTTGTCTTTAAACGCGGCTGTTCCGGACTGCGGGAACACCGTCCGCGTGTAATTCCACACGCGCACTCTGTCTTCAAGTGCGGCTGGCCAAGACTGCGTAAATCCTGCCCGCGTGTAAAATCCACACGCGCACGTTGTCTTCACACGCGGCTGGCCCAGACTGCGTGAATCCTGCCCGCGTGTAAATCCACACGCGCACTCTGTCTTCAAGCGCGGCTGCCAAGACTGCGTGAATCCTGCCCGCGTGTAAATCCACACGCGCACTCTGTCTTCAAGCGCGGCTGCCAATACTGCGTGAATCCTGCCCGCGTGTAAATCCACACGCGCACTCTGTCTTCAAGCGCGGCTGCCAAGACTGCATAAATCCTGCCCGCGTGTAAAATCCACATGCGCACGTTGTCTTCAAACGCGGCTGGCCCAGACTGCGTGAATCCTGCCCGCGTGTAATCCACACGCACACGTTATTTTCTTCGCGGCTGTTTATAACCGCGTGTACTTTGTTTTTCCTTAAAAAGAGCGCTATTTCTAACTCCTGCATCTGTGAGATTAACAGAAGGATTGACCCCTATATATAGACATTACTTTCCGTGGGAAGGAAGCTTTTCAAGGATTATTGGAAGGTGACATTGAACTGAACTTTTGGACGCTATCCTGTGGTGAATTCAACCCGTATCTAGCGTGAGCCTTGTTCCGTTCGGGATAAGTCTCCCTTACTAATTTCCCCTTCCTTGTCGTTTGTTCTCCTTTCATTTTCATCAAGAGACTTCTGGATTCTTCTACCCTAAACTAAAGGTCAGTGTGAACATTCCTGTCATTATCTAATTCATCATACTCAGGTTGGAGCAGTTATTCATGATACTTTAATTTGTTCTAGGCTGGCTTTCTATACCTTGCCCACGCCCTTTCCAGTGATCCATCGCTCTGCCTGTTTTATCAGCCAGAGGGTTGTATCATTTGGAAGGTCTTCAATTGACTTCACAACTATCAAATCGTGTGAACAGGGATCCGGAAGACCATACCTCCTGTATCCTTTTGAGTATTGTATCCTTTTCAGTTAATACTTTGGTACATTCTGACAGAATCAGAAGCCATGGAGGGTACGGATCCTTTAGCTGTTTTGACACAGTTGATCAGCGATTTGAGAACCGAAATGGTTACAGCACAGGACATGTTACGGCACCGTATGGACGTTCTGCAAGACGCCCTGCATGGTAGTCCTCAGGGAGCACAGGTGCCAATGGCTACGGCATCTGGATCTGGGACTACGGCACCCCCACAGGAAACTATTAACGTGGTTATGCCCACTCAGTTTCCCTTGGCCCCTCCGGAACGGTTCACGGGTGATCCCAAAACCTATAGAACCTTTGTAAATCAGTGCCGACTCCATTTTCTTTGCCGTCCTACATCTTTTCCTGATCTAACCACAAAAGCAGCCTTCGTGCTTTCCCATTTAGGGGGCACAGCTGCTGCTTGGGCTAACCCTTTGTTGGAAACAAATAGCCCTTTGTTGTACGATTGTGACGATCTCTTGACTGCTATGAGTAAAGTCTTTGACATGCGTTATTCTACCCAAGCCACAGATTTAGAGTTGCTTAACCTACAACAAGGCAACCAACCCCTTATGTCTTACGTTGCCCGGTTCAATCAACTGACGGCGGAAACCCAATGGCCTGACAGCAAGAAAACGGCTGTTTTCTACAAGGGTCTTTCTGAAGAACTGAAAGATGCATTATCTACGGTTCCTGTGGTTCCTACAGGTTTTCCAGAGTTGCTCGATTTGGTTCTACAAGTCGACGCCCGAAGGAATGCTCGAAAGGGAGAGAAAAAGCCCTTCATGCCAGTCTCGGGGCGTTCAGAGACACCAGCAGTCATCTCTAACGACCCTGAACCCATGCAGATTGGCGCCGTGAGAGGCCGATTGTCCAATGCAGAACGGGAGAACCGAAGAAAAAACCACTTATGTATGTACTGTGGTTCTTCCGAGCATTTATTGGCGACATGTCCTAAAAAACCCATCAAGCGTTCGGGAAACGCCAAAACTCGACAATAGCAGGAGTCCCTATGTCGAGTGTTTCATCGGACTCCAGTACCATTCCTAAACATGCACCTGTAATAGTTCAGGTGACGTTACGTTGTGATGGGCGAGAAGTGGTTTCCAAGGCCATGGTTGATTCTGGAGCCACCAACAATTACATAGACATCACTTATGCCAAGAACTGTTCCTTACCCCTTGTAAACAAAAAAAGACCTGAAACGGTGAACACCGTGGACGGATCTGTTTTGACTTCTGGTATGGTAACCCAGGAGACGGTACCTGTTCAGATGACATTATCGAATAATCATTCAGAAGAAATCATCTTCGATGTTATTGCTGCTCCACAGTACGAAATCATACTTGGTCTTGCATGGTTAACCCTTCACAATCCTGCTGTTGACCGGGTTTCGGGATCGCTCCAATATCCTTCGATTCATTGCAATGAATATTGCTTTACCAGTCAGGAGGTGTCAAATAAACAACACATATTGGCCTCTATGGTGGAGGATTCAACTATCAGCGTAGTACATCAATGCGACAATACCATACCATGCGAATACGCTGATTATGCTGATGTCTTCGATAAAGGCCAGGCAGAACAATTACCTCCCCATCGACAGTACGACTGTCCTATCGAATTGATTCCTGGTGCCAACATTCCTACAGGCCGTGTTTATTCACTAACACCTAAAGAAGATGTTGTGTTAAAAGAATACATTGATAAAGCGCTAGCAATGGGCTTTATACGGCCTTCACAATCACCTGCTGCATCTCCTCTATTCTTTGTTCCTAAGAAAGAGGGAGATCTCAGGCCTTGCATTGATTACAGGGCACTTAATGATATCACCATCAAAAACCAATACCCCTTACCACTGATAAACGTTCTATTGGATCAATTAGGCACTTCCAGTTATTTCACCAAATTGGACTTGCGGGGTGCATACAATTTGGTTCGCATTCGTGAAGGCGACGAATGGAAGACCGCTTTTAAGACACGGTATGGTCTTTACGAGTATTTGGTGATGCCTTTTGGTCTGTGCAATGCTCCCGCCACATTTCAATTTTTCATGAATGATATATTCAGAGACATAATGGACCAATTTGTGGTTATCTATCTGGATGACATTCTGATCTACTCATCATCTTTATCGGAACACGTCAAACATGTTTCTACAGTCCTACAAAGACTCAGGGAGAACCATCTTTATGTGAAAGCCGAAAAATGCGTCTTTCATTCACAGGAAGTGGAATTCCTTGGTTACGACATTACCAATCTAGGTGCTCGAATGAGTCGTTCCAAGGTGAAGGCCATCTTGAATTGGCCGATTCCGCATAATGTCAAGTCACTACAGTCTTTCTTAGGCTTTGCGAATTTCTATCGCAGATTTATTCATTCCTTTTCCAAAACAGTAGCTCCTTTGACAGCTCTAACTAGTTCTAAAGTTCCTTTCTGTTGGAACCAACATGCCCAAGCAGCATTCGAAAAGCTGAAGGAAGCATTTACCACTGCACCCGTGCTTCAACATCCGGATCCAGATCGCCAGTTTATCGTTGAAGCGGATGCATCCAGTGTCGCTATTGGTGCAGTACTCTCACAAGTTTGCACAGAAACCAAGGAGGAACACCCAGTGGCTTTCTTCTCTCGCAAACTTACCTCATATGAACGAAACTACACCGTCACTGAGCGGGAACTACTGGCTATCAAGGATGCTTTCCGAGAATGGCGTCATCATCTTCTTGGGGCCAAACATCAGGTGTTGGTGTACTCTGACCATAGAAATCTCCAAGCATTCAAATCCATGAAATGCCTTACGGCCCGTCAGGCCAGATGGCATGTCTTTTTTGCCCAATACGATTTCCAGGTCACCTATCGTCCTGCCCGAGAACATGTTAAGTCGGACGCTTTGTCCCGTATGAGTGAAGAGGCACAGGAAGAAAAACAAGTACAGATTCAGCTGTTGGCAGATCATGTGATATGTAGTTGTTCGGTTCAACCATCCTTAAAAACCGAAGTACAAGAGTGGGTAAAAAATCATCCACAAGTTGTCCAGGATATGAATCTGGACGTACATAACGGTTTACCATTCACACAAGGAGTACTTTATCTACCAACACCTTCAATGCGGAATAAAGCCCTCAAATGGAATCATGATTCCTTGATTGCAGCCCATCCTGGACAGAAGAAAACACTGGAGCTGCTCAAAAGGTGGTGCTGGTGGCCATCCATGGCAAAAGATGTTATAGACTATGTATCTTCTTGTTCTGTATGCATCCAATGTAAAAATACTCCTGGTAAATCAGTGGGCTTACTCCAGTCCCTACCTGTCCCTAACAAACCATGGGACATGATATCTATGGACTTTGTGGTAGAACTCCCCCCAAATCAGGGATATGATACCATATGGGTCGTAGTGGATTATTTCACTAAATTGGCTCTTTTTATTCCCTGTATTGGTTTACCAACTGCTGCTGTTCTGGCTGAACTATTCATCCAACATATATTTCGTTTCTTTGGTCTACCATCAGTAATCATTACAGACAGGGGCTCACAGTTTGCATCCCGCTTTTGGAGAGCTTTAACATCTGCATTACTGATTGATGATAGAATGTCCAGTGCATATCATCCTCAAACTGACGGACAGACTGAAAGGGTCAATTGCACTATGGAACAATATCTGCGGTGTCTGTGTTTGCAATACCAATCGGATTGGCTCACGGTACTGCCGGCGGCTGAATTCGCCTATAACAACTCTTATCATAGTGCCATAGGCACTTCACCGTTCTATGCTCTCTATGGACAACACCCCCGATCAATACCTCTGGATTCCGGTCTATCCTTGGACACGCCTGCCGCAGGCCGTACTATTCGTGATCTGGAGAGATTACAGAGAAAAGTGAAGCAGCAATTGGAGCAGGTTAAACGACGTGACAAGTTCTATGCCGATGCTCATAGAGTACCCGCACCTGTCTATAAGGCTGGTATGAAAGTCTGGCTGTCCACTAAGAACTTAAGAATTCCAGGCAAAAAGAAATTGTTGCCTAAATACATTGGTCCGTATGTAGTGCTCCAAGTACTTAATCCTGCTGCTGTACGTCTGGCTTTGCCACAACGATGGCGAGTGCATCCTGTATTCCTCGTGTCACTCATTAAGCCATTTTCTGAAGCTACTAGACTGCCTGTACGGCCTGTTGCTATTTCTGTGCGGGGTTCAGATGAATACGAGGTACAAGACATACTGGATATGAAACTACGTTCTGGTAGACCATATTATCTGGTGGATTGGAAGGGCTATGGTCCCGAAGATAGGTCCTGGGAACCTCTTTCTAATATTCATGCTCCTGCTTTATTGAAGCGCTTTCACACAAGAAGGGGAGAGGTTGCCCCTTTGGGGGATGGCACTGTCATGCATGCTGGACGCTACGCTCGTAGAACAGCTAGACCGTTCTATTCCAAATGGAGGTTGTTCGATACGTTACCGGGAAAACGATGTTTGCACTTTTCACGTCGCTAACTTCACGTGACTTTTGCTTCGTCACGTGAACTACGGTATTACGTATTTAAGCAGCGTAGAAACTTCACTCGCTGCTTCTGATCGAATCTATTGGCGTTGTGTAGCTGAACCTCTGATCTGCATCCTGGCATATTTCTACAGCTACTTTTGGACCTTCTATAGCGTGTGTTCCGCCGCACGCTGATTCCTGGAGCTATTCCTTCGCGTGATAATTCACACGCGTTCTCTGTCTTCAAGCGTGGCTGGTCCGGACTGCGGGAATCCCGCCCGCGTGTACATCCACACGTACACTCTGTCTTCATACGCGGCTGGCCCGGACTGCGTAAATCCTGCCCGCGTGTAATCCCACACGCGCACGTTGTCTTTAAACGCGGCTGTTCCGGACTGCGGGAACACCGCCCGCGTGTAATTCCACACGCGCACTCTGTCTTCAAGTGCGACTGGCCAAGACTGCGTAAATCCTGCCCGCGTGTAAAACCACACGCGCACGTTGTCTTCACACGCGGCTGGCCCAGACTGCGTGAATCCTGCCCGCGTGTAAATCCACACGCGCACTCTGTCTTCAAGCGCGGCTGCCAAGACTGCGTGAATCCTGCCCGCGTGTAAATCCACACGCGCACTCTGTCTTCAAGCGCGGCTGCCAAGACTGCGTGAATCCTGCCCGCGTGTAAATCCACACGCGCACTCTGTCTTCAAGCGCGGCTGCCAAGACTGCGTAAATCCTGCCCGCGTGTAAAATCCACACGCGCACGTTGTCTTCAAACGCGGCTGGCCCAGACTGCGTGAATCCTGCCCGCGTGTAATCCACACGCACACGTTATTTTCTTCGCGGCTGTTTATAACCGCGTGTACTTTGTTTTTCCTTAAAAAGAGCGCTATTTCTAACTCCTGCATCTGTGAGATTAACAGAAGGATTGACCCCTATATATAGACATTACTTTCCGTGGGAAGGAAGCTTTTCAAGGATTATTGGAAGGTGACATTGAACTGAACTTTTGGACGCTATCCTGTGGTGAATTCAACCCGTATCTAGCGTGAGCCTCGTTCCGTTCGGGATAAGTCTCCCTTACTAATTTCCCCTTCCTTGTCGTTTGTTCTCCTTTCATTTTCATCAAGAGACTTCTGGATTCTTCTACCCTAAACTAAAGGTCAGTGTGAACATTCCTGTCATTATCTAATTCATCATACTCAGGTTGGAGCAGTTATTCATGATACTTTAATTTGTTCTAGGCTGGCTTTCTATACCTTGCCCACGCCCTTTCCAGTGATCCATCGCTCTGCCTGTTTTATCAGCCAGAGGGTTGTATCATTTGGAAGGTCTTCAATTGACTTCACAACTATCAAATCGTGTGAACAGGGATCCGGAAGACCCTACCTCCTGTATCCTTTTGAGTATTGTATCCTTTTCAGTTAATACTTTGGTACATTCTGACAAAGGTATGAAAATTGCACGATTGTGAAAGGAAATTATTGCATGACATAGATTGATGGTTGTTTTTTAGCAAGATTAAAGTAAAAAATATTGTTGACAAAACGGGATTGGAGCTCGCTCATATTGTTGATTTTTGAGACGCAATTTTGATAAAGTATGAAGTGAAAAAAAAATAATAAGCAAGTATTATATGAATAAGGGGTAAACGAGTTAAGCATGGAAGACATTACTCCGTTAATTCACCTGTGCAAACAGTTGCCGAAACACGCACTTAAGCTTAAACAGTACAGTGCAGAATGGGTTAAAGGGACTGCGGACAAAGGGCCTCATCACGACTTCAGCGGTAATGCAGCGGTTTTCCCACCGGACGTAAATAGCGCTAACGCCAAGGCCCCCGGCGGACAATCCGCCAAATCACGAGTCATCGTGCACGCGCCCCGGTCCATGGCGTTATCGCAAATAGCGCAAACCTTTAAATCCGGCGCACTGTGCACTACCGCCATATCGCGCACATAGCGCGCGCTATGAGCATGCAGGAAACGCGTCACTGCTGGAACGGGAAACAAAGCGCCGACCATCTTGGAAATCACAATCCGTCGGATATCACAGCCCCTGGAAGCCATCCAACCCCAAAACATGTCTCAGGAGCACACTAGGGGCAAGACTGCCCTGGACAGGGTGAGAAAGCCCAAATTCAGCGACCAGGAGCTAGCTGTACTGGTCGAGGAGGCTGAGACACACCATGCGGAGCTGCAGCAGCGCAAAACAAGTGACCAGCGCAGAGCACAAATTTGGCGCACCATCAGCCAAAGGGTCACCGCTGTGGGGCGCGTGCCCCGGGATGGGGAGGATTGTCACAAGCGCCTGAACGACCTGTGCGTGTAAGTCTGCGGCATCCTGTCACAGCACACAGGGGCACTGGTGGAGGCCCACCACCACCCCCACCCGAACTCACACCTTGGGAGGAGAAAATGACTGCCCTGATAGATGTTGGCACCATCGAGGGCATTGGTGGATTGGAGGCCGGCACTGGCATTGATCCAACTGCAGGTCAGTCCCACCCCCGAATGCATGCAGCTGAAAGTACCACACATGCAGACCCACAGTGAATGAATGCGAAGAAATGTGTGTGAGGAACATAAGTGAGGCCTACATCCATTGAACCGTAGTGCTGCCTAGATGACCCTGCACATGCAGTGCATGAATGACAGGGGCAGGGGATAGACATCCATAGCCATAGGACAGCTACGTAGAGTTTGAGTGTGCATGAATACATCCCCAAAACCCTGAGCGCAGTGCACCCCAACCACGCATGCAATCTTGTCACTCCGACATTCCAGTGCAGTGTACCTCCATACCCACTCACAACAAGCACCACATGAAGACAGAACAGAATGCAAGTTGAATGCGTGATTGATACTGTCTTCAATCCCACTTGTTGGCATGAACTGCATCACACAAATATATGTAGCATTGAACTCAAACCACACCCTATTTACCCCACAGACACACGTCGATCCCAACGGGATGAAGATGATGGGGAGGAGGCCACACCAACACAGCGCCCCCAGCAGCGCGCCTCCACCAGCACCACCACCCCACAAAGAGGCCGCATGGAAGGGAGACGACACAGGCCAACCCCCACTTCACCCCAACGCAGCCCTACCAGACAGCAGCAGCAGCCACATGCCCACAGGGAGGCCACCGCCAGCTCGCCCCAAGCCACCAGTCACAGCCCCGATGCTGAGGGACTGAGCTGTGGATTGGAGCCCGATGTGGGAGCAACACCTCCACGTGCCCATCATGCAGGAGGACAGCACTCTCCCGGAAGCAGTGACGCCGAAGGGATGGTCACATCCCAGGGAAGCCCAAGGCCGGCACACAGCATTTACAAAGCCCACATGTGCCTGTGCGTCGTGTCCGCACACCACAGCCAGACGTGGACACGCCATCATATGGCAGCCCAGAAGACCGGCACTCAGAGCCTGGCAGCCCAATCCAAGCCGGCGCCATGTCTCCATGCAGCCCCCCCGACAGCGCACAAGTCAAGGCCAGCACATGACACACCAGGGGTGCCCTTCGTCACAGGGGCAGCAGTGATGGGCCGACTCGACATTATTGAGGCCAAACAGGCCAGGGTGGAATCAATGGTCAAGGTACAGAGCCGGCACATCAAGGCTGTCAGTGCATCTATACGGCATGGATGCAAATACATAGCGCGTGACAATGCGCGCACACGCAGAGTCGTCGAACAATGTACCGCTGCCCTGACAGGGTTTGGACAGCGAGTGAGGGAGTTGAGCAAGGCAGTCTCAGCACTTGCTGAGCAAACAAGGGAGGGAAACAACCTCATGCAACAGCACATGCTGGCTGCCGCTTCAGTCCCTTCGACATCAACCACACCCACGGAGGGTTCCCTCGAGCCATCTCCTAGGCGCCGGTCTATGCGCCACCTGAGGGCACGCCCACCAGAGGGGCCCGGAAAAGGAAAGCGCCCACGACAATCCTAGTGGTGCATGGCATCGTTGTTGGTGCCCTGATAAGACACATGCGCCTAACTGCACAGTTGAGGGTAGTTCACTGGGGGTAGGGGGGATTGTGTGCTGGGGGTTCACTGGGTGGAGGGGGGATTGTGTGCTGGGGGTTCACGGGGGAGGGGGATTTGTTGTACAGAAAATAAATCATGTTTGAAAAATCACAAGGCATAGACAGTAATGATTGTTGACAAATCCAATTCAATGTTGAAGTGACATCTGTTCAATTTACCCATCACCCGTGTTAGAAAAATGCATCAATCAATCCCTGTCTGGCCAACCTCCCCTCCCTCAGCCCAAACCTTTGTGCATGTGCAACACCTTCTGGCACGTCATCACCCTCACTCCCATCCTCAGGTGGCTGCACATGAGCATCAGATGGCAGTGGCACATTTCTGCGACAGCAGAGGTTGTGCAGCATGGCACATGTCAGTACAATTTTGCCAACTTTTTCTGGTGCATACAGCATTGCCCCTCCCGTGCGGTCGAGGCACCGGAAGCGTGCCTTCAGCAGTCCAAATGCCCTCTCCACGCAGATCCGTGTACGAGCATGGGCAATGTTGTATGCCCGCTCCGCTGCTGTGTGTGGATGACGCACAGGGGTCATGAGCCACGTGTACTGGGGATATCCAGAATCACCTGCAGGGGAGATAAAGCCGGTATGGGGACAAGGTAAGTCCAGTGGGTGTACAGAGCTCTGTCATCAGTGTCATTTTGCCATACTTGTCATTAGGTCTACAACATTGCAGAGTGTGCTGTTCTATGGGCACAAATGAATCAATGAGGTACTCTCAACTTGGTACGCCTATGTTTCTGGATGTAACAGTACTCATTCACTTGTAGCTGGGTAAGGGGGCCCTTCCATCTACTTCTGCATGACAGAAGTGGCTGCCTCATGTGTCATTGCAATTCCATTTGGCTGCAGTTGCATTTGCTAGTTGTCACTATTCTGTACTGTTCTCCATGCATTTGCTTGTCCATTCTGACGACAGTGTTCGTGGGATGTACATTGCCATTACTTAGGCTACTTATGTGTGATGCAGAGATGTGCTAATTTATGGGTTGGAATTTCATTACAGGCGGGTGGGCAGGGTGGGATTTCTGTACTGTGTCAGTGTTGGGAGCCAAGGTGCTACTCACACAGGAGGCTTTATGGTGGTAGGCCTTCCATATGTCACTGTGCCGCCACATGTCTTTTGCATCATGCATGGGTGTGTTCTGCTGTGTTGGACATGTCCAAGGTTTGTCGTGCAAGCTACTTGAATGTGAATGCTGCAGTAATGGTGCTGCCTATTGGGAATTATGGATTACGTGACAGGCACCATCAGTTGTGGATTGACATGCATTATGGTATACATTTGTACTCACCCAGCAGCCATGTGTTTTGGCCTTGGTGCCTTTCCATGTACGCCGGCAGGGTACTGTTGCGCAGGACCATGGAGTCGTGGGTGGATCCTCGGTAGCGGGCACAGCAGTGGCTGAAGGTGAGGTCAGGACCACATGTCAACTGCACATTGAGGGAATGATACTGTTTCCGGTTTCTGTAGGCTGCCTCATGTGCCTGGGGTGGTACGAGTGCCACACGTGTGCAGTCCAGGGCTGCTATTACATTCCGGACTT
The DNA here is from genome assembly GCF_040938575.1 of Ambystoma mexicanum. Taxonomy (NCBI): domain Eukaryota; kingdom Metazoa; phylum Chordata; class Amphibia; order Caudata; family Ambystomatidae; genus Ambystoma; species Ambystoma mexicanum. The sequence goes on from NC_090935.1 coordinate 1,525,668,540, forward strand.
GGGCAATGGCATAGAATTGACCCTTCAGCTGGTGCACCTGTGCCTGTGTGGCTGGCAATGCAATGTGCTCGTTCACATGATTCAACAGTGCATCGAGCACCTGTTCCAGCATGGCACTGAATGTGGACTGGGCCATTCCATGCATCATGCCAACGGTATGTTGGTAGCTGCCAGTCCCAAGGAATTGTAGCACAGACACGAGCTTCACTAGGGGAGGTACTGCTGTGCTGGTGGCTATGCGGCTGCCGATGTCGCCCTGGATTGTGTCCAGCAACTGGGTGATGGTTGCCCTGTCCAGCCGATATTCCATCACCAACTGGCCATCAGTCAGGGCCCAGGGTGTTGGCCTGACCCTGGGGATGGCTGGCCACCTTGCTGGTGCTGCTCTCCTCCTCCTTCTCCTCATCCCCACTGCCCCCTGTGCTCCCAGGGCCTGGCCTGGTTGGCTGGCCTCTGTAGCTCCAGGTGCAGCAGTTAGAAGTCAACATCAAGGCTCCCGGCTCCAAATGGCAGCATGGTGTTGGGGAGGGTGTGTTGTGCATGGGTGGGTCCTTTGTAGGCCTCTGATTTGCATTGGTTTCAGCTGGGCCCTTATTGCTGTCTCCTCCCTGCTCCTGCTGGTGTAATGGTGTTGGGGATGGTGTGTTGTGCATGGGTGGGTCCTTTGTAGGCCTCTGATTTGCATTGGTTTCAGCTGGGCCCTTATTGCTGTCTCCTCCCTGCTCCTGCTGGTGTAATGGTGTTGGGGAGGGTGTGTTGTGCATGGGTGGGTCCTTTGTGGGCCTCTGATTTGCATTGGTTTCAGCTGGGCCCTTATTGCTGTGGCCGTGTTCTGTTCTTAAAGCAGCAACAACGGTATATAGCAACCCTTCATATGAGTCACCTACGCAAAGTAGTGACACAAGCCCAGAGAAAGACAAGGAAAGACATTTTGCCTCCAAAGTCCCGAGGGATAAGGAGAGACGCGAAAAGGAAAAAGGACATCAAACGCAAGTAAGTACATCTCTAGGTACAGGAAAAGAGGTAAAGAGATGGAAAGGAGATGAGGATAGAACTGATGAGATGGCACTCACACAGAACAAATGGATGGGAGGTCAGATTTTATTGAAACTCGATGGTAAAGGCATTGAGGACATTAGACAAAGGGGAGAACAAGATGAACAAGAAAGAAAGGATAAGGAAAAGGCAGGTCAATTAAGAGAAGAAGGGGCAAGAAAAAAGGATAGGCAGAAACGAGAGCAGTTATATCATGATTAACAGGTCACAAAACAGGAAAAGGCGAAGAACAAAGAAAACGCGACAATAAGCAGAGAACAGCTGATGATCAGGAAAGAATAGAACAAAGGGTAATAGAAGAAGAAGAGCAAAAGATACGAGAGAAGAGATTAAAAAGATGCAGAGATGAGGAAATACGAAGGGCAAATGAACGAAGAGATATGAGGAAAAAAGAGGAACACATGGTTAGAGAGGAAGCGAGGAAGCATGGAGAATTTGATGATGCCATAGAACGCAGGCGAAAACAGAGAACGTGTGATCTTGTTTATCTGGAAAGGAATGTTAGAAAACCCGATCCAGTGGTAGAATGGAAAGATATAGAAGAATTATTTCCCGAGTACGATTCAGTACCAAGCACGTCTAGAGTAAATCTAAAAGATGACTTCGACACCAGAAGTATCAGAGGGACAATCGATAGAATATATGATGAGATGGGACAAGAAAAGGTACCCCAAGGAAAGGGAAAGGATGAGCACCTTGAAAGCACTCAGTTGTACGATACTGAGGACACTTCACACAGCCGCAGACATAGAGAGCTGTCGTTAGATAGGTTGACACTAAATAGAAATGATGAAGATGAGAGAAGCTGCAAGAGTTGGGCACAGGCAATATCAGACAAAGAAAGGGAAGCCTGTGAAATAGAAAAAAGAGAAGAAAGAGACACAGAGTGAGGTCGAGTGAGACGCCTCTCTAGGGGTAAGGAAATAAGATAGTCGGATTCAACGTGTCCGCATCTAAAGTACCAGAGTCAGTGACACAGTCAGATCGGCATGAAGATTGCCACACGTTCAGGGGGGGGTGTCTCCCCCACCATATGTAAGCAGGTTAAGGACATTGCCAGGCAGACGGCGATGTGGGAATATTACCCCTGCGGTAGAAAGACAAATGATGAGAGAAGAAAAGGAGTTCAGTGCGTCACAGTTTCCCTTAATAGAGAAGGGAGGGATAAGGCCACAGTATGTACCATGGCCACAGATTGATAGAGAGAATCTAAAAAACAAGCTCCCAATGTTGACATCTGGAGCTGGGAAATGGATACACGAGTTAGAAAAAATGACCGGAGGTAATATATTGACTATAGGGGATATCAAGGGTCTTTTGATCGCCATACCTGGTGATAGAGCTGACAATGTTTGGACATGTGCAGGTTACCCTGGTGTGACTGCAGTTAACACTGCCCATGAAGGAACACTGTTTAACAATTGCAGAACCACGGTATGGAAAGCACTTCGAGTGCTATACCCGGACACTACTGACATGGGAGCTATAATGACGCGTAAGATGAAAGAGGGAGATGATCCGTTGCTTTACATTCAGACGTTTCAAGACGCATGGGTACTGGAAACTCGTGAATCCTGTGGGAAATCTATACCCGTGTTTTACCATATATTATGTGAAGGGCTGCCAGAACAGGTGCAGAAGCAGCTCAAGAAGTTGGTAGGAATCGTAGCTAAGCCATGATCAGAAATACAACTGACCATCGCGCATTATTGCAGGCTGCTGCAAGAGAAAAATCACAAGATAGAATGATGCAGCGAAAGGTGAAGAGGCCAAATTAGTGCAGAAAAAATTGTAGAAATATGCCATTGAAGGGGCAATGTTAACTAGCGCGGAGGGATCCAATGCGCAGCTGGTCAATAACCAAAGGCAGTTCCATCAAAGCAATAATGGGTTTAGCCCAAGAGGAAGAGGCTACCGGGGAAGGGGATGGCAAAATAATCAGAGAGGCTTTCAGAATATGCAAGGCGGAAATCAGAATATGCGAAATGGACAAATGATCAGACCACTGCCAACGTGCTGAACGTGTGGGCTGACAGGGCATCTAGTGCGTATGTGCAGGAGTCAAGGGATGGTGAAAAATGACCAATTTACAAGAGGGGGATGATGAATCCACCTGCGTTTACACAGCAAGGTGGAGATGGATTTGCACAGAATCAAAATGTACAGCAGCAAGCTCTGAGAGTGCAGCAAAGCTTACAGTCACAGCAGACTGTGACCAATTTCCTGCAAGGGCAGTCTCAACAGTCCCCGATGCAACTTCAACAAACTACAGGCACAGGACAGGTAGTGAATTCTAGAGCAGGAAATGCCACTGGTGATGCGGGGAATCCATTCACAAACAGTGGGACGAGATTATAGATGGACTAGGACAACTCACTGGGAGACCTGATGTGTTCCATTCTATCAGTGACACCAAAACCTCATGAGGAACCAAGGGTAGATGTCACTATAGGGGGCAAAGAATATTATTTTCTAGTTGACACGGGTGCGACACGTTCGTGTATACGTGAAGGCAAGTTTTCTTTATCCAGCGACGCCATGAATACCCAAGGTTTTACATGAGCTACAAGTTGTGTTCCTTTTACAAAAGAACTTCCAGTTTCTATAGGAGAATGTGACATGAAGGTGCCACCATTGTTTTCGAGACAGATGCCTGTCAATATATTGGGACAAAATTTCATGACAAAGCTAAATATGACAATCTCGTTCACTGAGGAAGGAATAGTGTGCTCAACTCCAGGAATGCACAATTTAAACGTGTGCGAAATGATCAGAGAATACACAGGACGAATGGCTATGGGAGCTATTCCATTTGAACCTGAGATTTTCGCATATGGAGTGCGCATATTAATGTTGTGGCTACCAGGCCTGGCAGACAGAACAATGAGATCCCAGATGAGTTTCTGTTCAGGCCAAGAATACCTATGCATGAGGAAAATTGACAAGTGTTTCCCAATACAAGCAGCCATAGTGCGAGGAGAGATGGCTTTGCTTGAAGGTTGTGATGATGAAGGTAGGTAATGGTGTGTAATAATCGCCATTGGGGAAGGTTACGGATTGACTGACATCACTGATGACGATCTGTTTAAAGAACAACTAGGAGAGGATGAGATGACATATGAGGTAAACCTCATTTATTGGGTGAAAATGATTAAAAGAGAGGTGCCCCAGAGAATGATGCTGGCAAAAAAACGTCCTGAATATTTTGATGACGACATGGCAAAGGTGCTTATCTCAGTATGGACTACAGGCCCCTATGACGTAGGCTTTCTGAAAGGAGTCAGAGAAGTGAAGATTAAATGAAACCAGGAGCAATTTTACCAAAAGCACGACAGCATCCCATGTCTAGTAAGGCAGATGAAGGGATTTTGAGACAGTTTCTGCCATGATGGATCAGGGCATCTTAGTGACATCAGAGTCACCATGTAATACGTCAGTGTACCCCATGAAAAAAGTAAGGGGGGGGTTGTGGTGTTTAATACAAGATCTTCGCCCGATAAACCAGATAGTAGAGGCCGAGTTCCCTCTAGTCCCTAACCCGTCTACAATTTTGTGTAAGATACCTGTTGAGGCATGTTATTTCACAGTGATTGATTTGAAAAATGCATTTTTCTCAATCCCATTGCACAAAGATTCGCAGGACTTGCCATCTTTTACGTTCAGACAAGTTTGTCTGAAAAGCACAAGGCTGCCTCAAGAGTATTGTGAGTCCCCTTCGATGTTCAATAGAGTCATGCAGATGGACTAGAGCAACATTGCAGTAGAGAGTGTTGTTTTGCAGTATGTGGATGACATTTTAGTTTGCAGCACAACAGAGGAAGAGTGCAGACGCGATTCCATTGAGTTATTGACTATTCTTGCTGAGAAAGGATATAAAGTTGAAAAAGAGAAGTGACAGTATTGTAAACAAGAGGTGGTGTACATAGGCCAATCGATTTCACATGAAGGAAAGAGGGTTAGCCCTGAAAGAGCTGAAGCTATTTTGACAACAGCTAAGCCTCACATGATAAAACAGATGCAGAGTTTTCTAGGATTATGCAATTATGTCAAGGCATGGGTCATTGACTAGAGCTCTTATAGCAGGCCCTTATTACAAGCCTTAAAGAAAGCACAGGCAACAAAAGAAAAAAATCAGGTGGACTGAGGCCATGGAGGAAGGGTTTGATGAACTAAAAAAGGCCATTTGCATGGCACCAGTTTTAGGGATTCCCAATTATGCACAGGAATTCTACCTGTTTTTACACACGGATGGTACTGTTATGACAGCAGTCCTTACACAGAAAACCACATTGGGGTACAAGCCCCTGGCATACTACAGTGGGATAGTGGGATTTTAGACCCAGTGATGTCAGGTCATTTCCTGTGCGAACAAAGTTTGGCTGCCGCCGCATTCGCCATAGAAAAAGCTACAACCATTGTAATGGGGTGCCCAATGACGTTATTCGTTGAGCACGCATTATTTGCCAATTTAGAGAAGCCGAAAGGTACATTGACGTCACAAAGAGCTTCTGTATATGAAGTGGTCATATCAAATCCAGCGATTGAAATAGTTTGATGCAGAATAGTGAACCCAGCTATGTTTATAGCACAGCCAGTTACTGCAGGAGAGCCAATACATGATTGCTCGAACTATGAAGAATTTTATGATGAGACCCCCAGAGTAAATGAAAATGCATTGGCAGATGGAGAAATCGGTTTATAGTGATCATTTCGAAAACAAAAATTTCGAAAATCTAAATATTGAAAAAAAAATATCGAAAATAAAAAGTCCCATTTTTTGTTAATTATGTTTTTTATTCAAAATGGGAGGGTTTCCGCCTCAACCCATGTTTTTTTTATTTTTTTTGTTTTACCCATTTTTTTTATTCCGGGACCCCAAAATAAATATATAATTAAAAAAAATGTGATTTTTTTTTTCGATATTATTGTTTCAACATTATTGTCTTTCAAATGTTTTTTTAAAAAATTATGACTGACAACCGGAGAAATCATCTTCATTGACGGTTCTTGTAGGATCGATCAAAATGATGGACAAAGATATACAGGTGCTGCTGTGGTAAAGCACACAACAAATGGGGAATTTCGAGTACTTATTAGTGCTCGTTTACCCTCTCATTACTCAGGCTGCAGAGTTAGTGGCATTGATACTCGCAATTGAAGGACATGAACACCCGGAAGTAACGGTGTACAGTGGCTCTGCCTATGTGACGTCGACAATGCACGCACGCTTAGCGCGCTGGAAAAGGAGGGGCTACCTCCGATCGGATGGTACGCCAGTACAGCACTCTGCCTTATTGGACAGGCTTATTAAGGCACTACAACTACCAGTGGGCATAGCAGTCATGAAATGCGCAGCCCACACGAAAGGGACAGATTTGATCTCACGTGGAAATGAAGCAGCAGACGCTGAAGACAAGTGTGTGGCAACTGAAGATGAAATAATGATGGATGTGGGAATGCCTAATTTGTATGAGAAAATGATTGTTGTGAGGAGTGAGCCGGAAGGCAACAGTAATATGTCAAATACTCAGTTAATGGAGCTCCAAGGGGAGGCACCGCAGGAAGAAAAGAACCTTTGGAAGCAAAGAGGGTGTTCTTTAAACCCCTCTGTGGCGACGAGACAGCACTGGTAAACTAGTAATGCCTATAGCCCTACTGAAAATAGCACTAGAGCAGTTACACTATCCAGTGCATGTAACATGAGAGAATCTAGCAGCAACCATTGCCTAAGACTGCTTTGTACCAAACCTAGCAGAGCATGTTGCATTTTTTATGATAAATTGCATAGTCTGTCAGAAATGTACGGCTGGGCAAACACTATGTGTGATCAGAGGAGTCATCCCCAGGCCTAATGGTCCTTTTCAGCACTTGCACAACGACTATGTCGATATGATTCAAGCATGCAACGGGTACAGGTATCTAATTGTTGTGGTGTGTCCATTCTCTAGATGGATAGAAGCAGTCAATGTACACATCCAGACTCTACCTGTGCGGCCAAATTCTTGATGAGGGACGTGTTTCCCAGATGGGGAGTTTGTGAAGTGATGAGGTCAGATAACGGTCCTCATTTTGTTAAGGCAGTATTTGAACAGATCAGCTTGTTGCTTGAAATAAAGCACAGGTTTTCGTCGGCGTATCATCCGCAAGGGAATGGAATATGTGAGAAGCTCAACAGCTTGTTAAAGGAAAGGCTAGCCAAGTTGAAGCTTACTCTGAAGAAAGGATGGTTGCATTGCATTCCACTGGCATTGTATGCACTCAGAAACCAGCCTGGTTCTGACCACCATCTTACGCCACATGAAATTGTGACGGGTAGAAGAATGCAGACGCTTTTAATGTCTCGAACTAGAGCTAGATGTGATGCTTAGCCAACAGGAGAAGTGCTAAGATTGGAAATGCAAAACTACTTGAACTGCATGACATCTAGTTTTTCTCTAATTTCAGGACAGCTGCAGCGACGAGGAGGGTGTAGGGCAGTGCTGAACACAGAAGGAGATACTACAACAGACAAGGTTCTGGAGTTAAATGTACCTCAACTATACCCTGGGGATACCGTCTTAGTTCAAAATCACACAAGGAAAAGGTGGGACGAGCCAAGGTTCCACAGCCCTTTTATTATGGAGGACATAACGCCATCTGCAGGTAAATTGCAGGGAAGAAGAGCTTGGATCTTCCTTGGTGACATCAAGCCATATATCGGAGAGACCCCTCAGCCCGCACCCCAACCCGAAAAGGCTACAGACAACGGGGAAGAAGCACAGCACGTGCAGATGAGATATATGACGAGGAAGAAGGATGCATGACCAGTCAAATGAAAAAGCAAGGAACCTATGTGATAAGGTTTTGGCTCAGTTATAAGACATTTCCTTTGAGCAAAATAAGGGGAAAAGGACACAATACGAACACTCTGTGCATCCTAGTTGCAGGGTAAAAGAAGAGAATTGCAGTCATTGAGCCACAAGTAGATTGTTGACTTTGGACCGGGGCACACTGAAGCCCTGATAAGAAAAGCTATGCCAAATTTTGATCGAGGATATATAAACTGGAAGAGAATACAGTATCCTGAGTCATTCAATACAGGGTCATTGTTTGGACTTACTTATGGTGTCACACAATAGTGATCGCACCAGGAACATACCGACCTATTTTGAATTGGTAGTGAGGTCCTATCCGTTGTTGGTGGGGAGACTTACAAGCATAACAGAGTTCAGAGGTTTGCAAGATCCTGATAACGAAAAGATAATATCAAACTTGCTCACAGTTATCATGAGCAGTTCTTATTATTGCTGGAGTACAGCGAGGACAAGACAAATGTCCCAATCAGAAGAAGCAGCGAATAGGCTTGTCAGCGTGCTTTTCTTTCGCTAAATTGAAGACTGTCCAGATCTTGTTGGGAGACATACCGATGTCCTGACTTTTCTTAGAGATCCAGCAAACACAGAACGTTTGAGCACCATCCTGAATGGAATCATTATTCAAGTTGCTCTTCAAGCTCATCAAAATCACAGAAGCGTCTAGAGACTTTTATTCGAGGGACAGATCATGGAAGTGTGGAAAGATATACACTTTTTTCTATGCTGACAGGGAAGCAACATGTCATCTGGAGTGAAACAGCTTTGAGGTATAGGCTGGGAACAAGTCCATATGGACCACATATAGACTTATCGAGGTCATTGTTCATTGTTGGAACATTACATTGCAAAACAGAACTGTTTCCAGAGACAAGAGACAGTCTATTATCTATATTCAGAGGACAACTGGTCCAGAACTATTGATCCATGAAGCAGAGACAGCAGAATCCAGAAAGAAGTGATAATAATGAAAATGTATTAAAGAACCAGTTTTTTCTTCCTTAGATGATCGAGATGGGGAGTCAAAGCAGTAGCATTGTTCTCCCTCAGGAGGAGAGACATTCATATTGCCCAAGAAACTAATGCTGTAAAATTGCATATAGATGTATTGGTGTCCAGACATTTGGTCGACTGAAAACTGGTCGAAAGACATTTGGTCGACGCAATTTGGTCGAAAACCAAATGGTCGATTTTTTTTTTTATTTATATATATATTTTTCGGGTTTTCGTTTTTTAAAAAAAGGGGGTTGGGGGACTCCCCCCAAAAAAAACAAAAAAGGGGTGAAAATAAAAAAATTAAAAATTCGACCATTTGGTTTTCGACCAAATGTCTGCTAACCGATGTATTATCTATGCATGCATTATAGTCATAATCATATTGCTGTCATTGACGATTAGAACCGCTTTTTTTATAGGTGCAAAAAGTGTTACTCCCGTGCACCCACCTGAGGATGTATGCCTGATACCTACAAGAGCTCCTAGACCTTATATAGTCATTCCTGATCCGAGAGAGAATGATAGAGTGACTGAGCTTGAAATGGACGTGGTAAGCAATGACATACACACAACACTTGTTTTAGCAAATGAGGTGAAATGCCGGAGACAGGGTCGGCAAAGTAAACCAGATAAGGGTTTGATGAAAGTTACACCTACACAAATAATGAGTACAAACACACCTGGTCTAGTGTCAACAATTTCAAAATCACATTCCAGAGAATGGGGGGAGTTTGGACAAACAACGATGAGAAGTTTTATGCCAAAAGAAATTGGAGACTGCAGGAAAAACTTCAGAAGAATCCAGCAGATGGATGAACAGAGGTCAAATGCAAATCTGGGAAACAGTGCTTTCACCAGACGGATGGGAGAAAGGAGTAGTGATCTGCAGAGCATGGGTAGTCAGTGGTTCTTACAAGGCTACCATTGACATAGTGCAGAATGAATTCAAGCCACTATGGCTGAAGCTTGCTAAACTACTGACATGGGTCGAGGACAGAGGAGGACCCTTGCAGATAGTACCATTGGATAGCCCTAAATTCTGTTTCAGAAATAATGGCACAAAATAACGGGAGAGAATCGCAATTGTGGCTGAGTGTTTGATGCTCCAGGAATGATGCATGGTACTGCAGGGATCATGGATAACTATTGGGCGTGTGGATCCCAGGCATACATAAGATTGCCGAAAAAATTGGGGACGTATATGTACATTGGTGAATGTCCATGTTCCAGCGTTGGTGATTCCAAAAAGTGATGTGAACATTGACAGTTTCCCGAAAGCAGATGCTCACCTGAGGAAGAAGAGATCATTGGAGTTTATGAAGAGAAAGAAGAAGGAACATTATTTCTCTGCAAAGGCCGTAGAAGCTTTTGATGCTATCCCACATGAACACAGACTGTTCAGTCATACTTCTTCAGTATTCAAATTAATGAAGCTCGGGGAACTTTTTGTGCAGTCACTCTTGGACCTCCACAACTTGATACAGCATAAAGGTGTTACAGTGTCGCACCGGTGGGAGCAGAGAACGGAGACATAGAGTTCTCCCACTCCGTTTGCGAAACAGACACCTAGGTTACAAACACTTAGCCAGCAAGACAGACCAACCCAAGAAAATAAGGTCCATTTTATTACAACCTACTGTGCTAACAACCATGTCATTAGGAAAACCCTTAAAAGACTTTGGGATCTGCTTAAACTGGATCCTCAATAGGACCATTTATCAATGACTATCCGTCATTAGTTTACAGAAGGGCAAGAACTCTGAAGAGAAGCCTTAGCCCTTCATTATTACCTGATGACAACAAAGAAACGGCAGGTACCTGGCTTCAGGAATCTCGACCAGGTTTCAGGAAATGTGGAATGTGCTCCATGTGTAAACATGCGGTTACTATGACAGATAACTTCAAAAACAAGAATGGAATTCAGATGCAAATAAGAGAACAGATGAATTGTCGTACTAAGTATGTGATATATGCTATCATATGCACCTGCGGGAAAATGTACATTGGAAGTACAATTCGAGAACTCCGTACCAGGATTCGGGAACTCTTAGCAGCTATCGGAAGCCAAGACAGAAATATGCCATTAGCTGAACACTGGCAGAGGCATCATCAGATGGAACTCAAGCAAAACATTAAATTTATTGGACTCAAGAAGGTGACCCTGGGACGCAGGGGGAGAAATCAAGAATTGCGACTTCGTCAGGAAGAAGCTAAACTCATAAACTATTTTAGATGTATAGAAACTGGTTTGAACACGGACAATGAAATGTCCAATTTTCTGTAAAAAAATTTTGAACTGTGAAATTGAATTTTCTAACTGATTTTGCACCAACTATAATGTACATATGAGAATACAAGTACCCCATGGTTATAGTTGCATTAATATACATACACATGACATGCATCTCACGATTTTTTTTTACTTAAAATAGGGTATTAACCTTGCCTGTATTTATATATATGACACTACATCTCCCACGAGGCATGGAGCAATGACTAGTAGGACAACGAACATAATGTGCATAATTAAATAAATTAACTATGAAATAAGTGGATAATAAACCTCAGAAAGGAGCACGAATAAATGTTAACCAGACTTAGAGGACATATCTAGAGTCAGATACACGGTTTGATATTGGCTTATTTTGTCTCCCCCTCGGTGGAAAACTACACTTCCCATGCATCCCTGGGAGTATTTCTTCCTAAATATATGTGGCACTGGCAGTAAAATTACGGGAGTCCATTTCTCACCCGTGCACCAATGGTTCACCCCAAGTGTATGCTCAAATGGTAAAGAATAGATTGTGACTTAACGCAAATTAGAATCTCACTGAGCTTTTATCCCAAAACATGGCCGACAGACTTATTGAGACAGAAGTGAAAGTAGGACAACGCAGTTGCCTAGGCAACACTAAATATACGCTCCGCGGCTGCCGTAAAGGGCTCTTAGTAGAACCTGATGCGTGAAGCAGGAAACCAGATTGTTAAGGTAAGCACCGAAGGGCAGCGGAAGCCCACTCAAATAGCCTCCCAATCACAAACAGGTCCGCAGCTAACCAGGCGGGTTTACACATGCCACTTTGTTTTGTGGACGCTGCGATATACATACGCACGGAACACTCGTTCAAAGTCCTGGTGTTCATTTACTACATGAACGCTCATCCACCTGAATGAGGAATACAGTACATGCATGCTTTATGAATATACGTCTCTTTTAATGGCCAAGTTTAATCGCTATGCTGGAGTTTCTGCTCCTATTAGCAACCTGGCGAAAACGCAACCTAGTTAAGATTTAAACACAACATCTCCAGGTCGGGCACTTTAGTATGAACAATTAATTAATAATTTTTTAAATAAACAGGAGGATTGTCAGATACCTGAATCCTGATAGAAATAAAACTCTAACATAAAAAGCAAAACGTCGATACGGTAGCAAGCAGGGGAAATTTACATATTCTCCCACTGTGTTCTTTTTTTCTTGTTGAAGTGCTCGCAGCGCTTATGAGTCTGATGGGACTCTCTCTAATAACACGAGACCAGTGCATGCATTCCTGACAATAGGTAAGCCCTATCTGGAGACAGATTTATTTCAAATCTAACTAGCAAGTGAAATTTAAACTAATCTTTAGTCCTTTTCTGTTATTTTTTCGTTTTCCTGTTCTACCAATGATGTTTCCCTCCCTCCCCTTCCTCTCCTACGGTGATTGCTCATGTCCCGTCACTACGTTTGGGCGCCATGATGGTATGTTCTATATTTTTATGTTTTGATGGATTTACACATGCTTTCTCGGAATCATAATGGTGTGGAAACAAACGGGTGATATATTTTGTTTTGTGTTATTAACAAAAATGCTGATCTGTTCTGGTCATATGCTGGATAATATGATTGATATGCATTTGGTCTTTTGGGAACCCCGGGGAATCTGTTTCATCTATACATCACAAAAATTGCTTTGTAATTTTATTTAAATTCTGCTATCTTGTAATTAGTCTATCAAGCGACTCTTAATGCCCAGATTTGAAAAAGGCACACTTAGGGTGCCGAAACACGTGTCAACCTTAAGGGCTACCAATAAATATAAGATGATTTAAGAAAAACTGGTTTTGGATGATACCTGAACTTCACTGTGGCGCAGTAATAGATGGGCGCAGAAACCCTTTTTCTTCAGTATTCACCCTGATCCTGATGCTAAGAATTCTGGTTGGAGCAAATACTAAATGGTCGCAGATAGCCAGATGGGAGTTACTGCAGACCATCAACACGACCATAAAATGATTCAATGCAATCAGAGAAGAGTTGAGATCAATCAGACTGATGACACTCCAGAACAGATATGTCTTAGACATAATCACAGCTATGGATGGAGGTGTTTGTGCAAAAATTGGAGAATCATGTTGCACATTTATACCTTCGCACGACGAACAGAATGGGACCTTAACAGAGGCCATAGATATGCTGAAAAAACTACAGAATCAGATGATAGATGAAGTTGACGAAGTTGATGATGACAGTTGGTTTGGAGCACTGTTTTCATGGGTTTCGCAATGGATTGCAGATGCATTCTAGTTCCTCTGAGCCCTGTTGGGTGATGATATTACTTGGATTATGTGTGATAAAATTAATAATCTCTCAATGCCAGAAGACTGCAAAGAAAGCCACAGAGATGAAGATCATGACTGATGTCGAGTCAGAATGGAAGCCCAAAGACCTGACCGATGAAGGAATAAGAGACTTTGTGAAATCCAGCATTTATGCACCAGAGGGAACAAAGTTCCTGTATCCAAGGGATCATCGAAAATATGTGGTAAAATCGATCTATTGCAGTCCAAGTGGAGAATGCCAACTGATGACATGGAACAAGGATGAGCATGTGAGAACAGCAGGATGCTTGAAGGGAGTCATAAAGGTATGGACCCTAAGGAAGCATTTCTTCAGACCAGGATGTCTGGATCCAGAGGACGAAATAAAATTGAATGATGAAGAAAAAGTGGATGCAAAGAAAGAAGTGAGAGTGGTCGATGAATCGCCCAGAGGGGGGAGTGAAGAAGAAGTGTCGAGTATCGCCCCCACTCCAGTTGCCCCCCTCTCATTACCTGTTAATCACAACAAAGTATGTGACGTATGAAGAACAGTTAAATCAGCAAAGAGCAGCACATGGGCTTTGCCCAGTACCGATCAATGTAACAGCACCTACTAATATACTAACACCTAAGCAAACCTGACCAGTAAGGTATCCATTGAGAAAGCCATATCTACATCCTAGACAATATGACGGTTGTTTGAATGAAATACCCAAAGAAAAAAAGAAAATAATGAAGGAAGATGAATGGTGACGTCATAAGAAATCGGACTGACGCACATATAGAAGATATAATGACCTAAGAATACTGAGAAGAGACGAAGGATAAAGGAGATACCACGGATAAGTGACAGCTTGGGCTCAAGATGAAGAAACTTATGCCACATACATGATGAAGATATTTAGTTAGTTTAAACATGTACAAATGCAAGTAACTGCAAGAGGCAAAGAAACCGTGAATCTAGCTTATGCTTAATAATCAATAGATTGTGGCAAGCGCCAACGTTTACAAGTATATACCTCAAGAAACACTTTATGTATGACTGCAAGTCCACTTTGCATATGAGCAGAATTGAACAAAGGTTACAAAAGGCCTCAAATGGAGTGTGTCGCAGCAAGAAAATTCGAGAATGGAGACAGAGCAAAACTCAGCTAAGGATGACCATGCCAAGAAGCCAAGGTCTTATCTGGCTGGAATAAGCCGACATTGGATACAATTAAGGAAGGAAGAGAACAGAGGATCCAGTTCAGAAAGGTCAAGATAAGCCACAGACATCAGAGAACTGGTTGAATTAAATCAAATATACAAAAAGACACAGAGAAAAGCTGATTTTACAGTGTCTAGTCACGTGACAAATGCAGGCTGCAAGAGTGAGACTTTCACACCTGCGCATGGATCCCCGAAATGCCCATACTCCTTAAAAGTTCTCAGAGCACAGAGCAGACTCAAGGCCAAATTACAAAGAAGCAATTGACGCATGACTACTGAGGTGATGATTGATTATGGCACAATTGTTGGGAAGCTGGGATGCAGACGAGCTTCTCTGCACCTGGATGTTCTTTCTGTGGGCTGCTAGACGTAGGTGGAAAAGTGAGTGGGGTTGATGCCAACCCAATCATAGTGGACCATGTAATCTAGGGTCCTATAGTGAGTTGGCCAATGGGAAGTCACACTTTTTGTGATGTTCATAGTGGCCATTTTGACGGGAGGGTTTAGTTGCCCCACCAGACATTGATTATCCAATCCCCTCTCCCAGTTATCATATACAGATATAGTACGTATATTAAGTTACCTTCTTATAACCAATCACGTTGCATGTTAGGTTTTTAAGGTTGCCACGTAGAATGACGTTAGTACATGCGCAGGTTGTATGTCAGCAATGACGAGTTTTTGCTATAAATATTGTGTTTTTTCTAAAAGTAAAGAGAGCGAGAAGATCGAGCGATTGCTGATGTTCGTTGTACTGGCCGTTTTATGAACTTGTCATTAAACGGACTCACTTTGCCAAACTGTTGAGTTGTCTTAATTATTTGATGCACGAGTATGAATCTGCATCCCCATCTATCTCGAGGGTACTGCTACTCATCTTAAAGGGCTGTTTGGAGATCATCCAGTTCACACTGTTACCAGATGCATAGTTTGATTGACTTCTAGCCTGTTGACGCACGCATAGGATGATTATGCTCATATGATGCTTTTGTAATTGTGTTCAGAGATGTTTTTCTATAAACTGCTTCTGCAGCCTTACAATGTTTACCTGTTCATATGCTCCCTAGAGTGCTGCTGCATCCATAGATTCTTCACACTCATTTACTGTTTTGCTAATGCTCTCCACTGCACTCATATATTGTATTGTTTCCATAGAATGTTTGCTTATGCAGATTATCATTGCACTCAGATTGTTTGTTTCTATTGTATTCATAAATTGTTTGGCTTGTGTTGTCTAATTTAACAGCCATAGACTCTCACTGCACTCAAAGACTGTGAATGCAGTAGCAGTTTATGGAAGCAAAACAGATAACTGTGCTGTTACAGTCACTGGGCATCATTACGAGTACAGCGATGCGGAAAAAACGGGGGTAACAATGTCTTACCACCGAAATTACTGCAACTCTGTACTACAACTTTTGTGGTGAGCTGGAGGATTTCCTCCAGCAAAATCCTGGAGGTAAATCCTCCACCTTACTGCCAAAAAACTGCAAAATCGGCAGAATTACTGACAGCAGTAATTTCACTGAAATCTCCATGGAGTCCTATGGATTCCAAAAAATGGGATCTTGCACCCGCTACCACCACTTGCAATCCTGCGATAAATCCCTGGGACCAAGTGGCAGTAACGGTAGATCCATTTAGGCATATTTTGCTGGATTTAGCACAGAAACACTGCCAAACTTGTAATGAGGCCCTAAAACTGTTTCTCTCCCACAGACTTGTATTGCACTTGCACATTCAATACACACATAGGGCCTCATTACAAGTTTGGCGGTAGCCTTACCGGTAAAACTGGCAGGCTGCTGCCATCTGCGAATGGGCAATTATCGGGTCATTACGGCCCCACCAGACCCGGTAAGTGCCCATTCGCGGGTGCCGGAAGAAAATGCTCCCCATTCCCTTTGAGCCACTTAGGGCTCAAAGGGAATGGGGAGGTTGGATGGGGAATGGGGAGGTCGAATGCAATGGCAATAACAATAATGTGACAATAATGAATGTTGATCAAGTAATAATAATAATTTAGCATTTATATAGCCCTAAGAAACCCTGAGGTATCTGAGTGCTGCTTATTATTACCCACGGTGTGTGGTGTGTGGTGCTCATTTATCGACCTCGGAAGGACGAAAGGCTAGTTTGGACCTGCGTCAGCTGGTTCTGCACAGATGTCAAAACAAGTGCTCTACTCGCTGTGCTATCAGACCGGCTAAGTGTCATTCATTGTGTGATAACTGGTGAAATTTGACAATGTCACTTCCAACAATTTCATGAAATTGGCAAATGGCAAATAAATCAGTCTATTTGAGATAAATAATCTATTTTTAAATGGGTTTTTGAGGTTTCAGAACTTACAAGAAATCAGCATAGATAAAAAAAATATTCACTTTGTATGGT
Source organism: Ambystoma mexicanum (assembly GCF_040938575.1). Taxonomy (NCBI): domain Eukaryota; kingdom Metazoa; phylum Chordata; class Amphibia; order Caudata; family Ambystomatidae; genus Ambystoma; species Ambystoma mexicanum. The sequence goes on from NC_090935.1 coordinate 1,525,685,627, forward strand.
AAGAAAAGGTCAAATTGCAATTCTTTTTCTAGTACTATAAATAGTTGACACATTTTTTTTTAACTTATTTGCTAATTTCTTACCCATTTCTTATTAAAGTCACACCCACGGCCAACCTATTGCAAAGGCCTTTACCGTTGCTTAGCGGCACATCCAAAATGGATTGAAATTGCATAACTATGATCTATAACTTCGCCTGTTTGTGGCAATTATAAACATTTACCATGGGTAAGCTACTGGACGACGAAAGCCTCTAATAGGTTTAACCCTAATAAATCCCAAATAGCCAAACCAGCCTTCATTTTCCCCTTCCAAAAACTGATAGATAGCATTAGTAAAAAAAAGAGTATAAACATCAATATTAAGCTGTTTGTCATTCCGTTTTTCCTGCAAAACTAGCACATCAAAAGCAGAGACGTCTTTATGGGAGGGCAAAGGAAGGGGGCACTTGCCCAGGGCCCCCACCTTGGAGGGGGGCCCCACAAAGGTAGCTGATCTGAAGAAGTAAGATTCTATTGTTCACCATTCTTAAATAGAACACGTCAGGATATTTTATGGGGTGCTGCTGAGGCTTTAAACCCATTGCCTTTCTGTTTTGATAAGTATATTCTGCCTTGATCAATTCATCATGTAATGCTTTCTGTGTTCACTGTGGTATTCATAGTTTGTGTGTTCCTTAAGGCACAACTCTGTAACATTCTTTCCTTCCTGTGGGAATTATGTTGATCATGTGCAATAGCCAATGGTGAAATGCATATTGATAAAATGAGTGCCACAATGGTTCAGAAGTTAGCTCAGTGTGTGAAGCACCCATTGCAGAGATGTGTGTTAGTATGCACAATTAGAATATCACATTCCAGCCAGGCTGGCTAAGCATTTCCTATGTATGAAGTTTATAAACCTGCCTGCATATGTACTACGTTTTGCAGAACAACATCTGCTATTATCAGCAATGTACCTGCACCAGCTAGGGGCTGCTATAAAAACTAACATATCATCCGTATGGTGAAGGTCTAGAAATTAGTTTGTACAGGTGTTGTAAAACGAAGGCAATCGCCTCATACAATGGGATAAACTGTTAGTCCAAGAGGTGACCAAGTTTCCAAATTCAAGACTATGGAACAAAAGCGTTCATGCTTGTATCCTGTTTTTTTCAGCAGACAATACAGTGATCTATGCTTTCTTCTGTGAGGTTTGCCTTCTTGCATGCTGCTGGTATCGTTTAGCCTATTACTTGATCTTTCTTCGTATGTAGGCTATTTGGGTGGAAGGGTTGGTAGACAGAAGAGAGCAGACCATATGCTGCAGGCCTCAGGCAAGCATATTTTAAGGTCTTCTTGTTTGACACAAAAAGCGGTTTACTTTTTGGTAAAAATCAAAGGTTTTTATTCATGTTTATAAATGAAAAAGTTGCAAGCCATTATTTTGGAAGTATTTAAAGCTTTAAAATACAAAAGACAACCCCAGATTAAATTTGTTAAATCATATCGATTGGTATGCTGGTTCTTATATACTTCCCTTGATGATAGAGGGGATGAAGCTAGAATCATTCCCATTTCGCATAACACTCTTCTATAATATTTTGTTTAAAAATGGTCATGTTTGGTAATGTGATTTCTGTACTTTCCAAGTCCATTTTTATAAAATGAGATTATTTTAGTTCATGGTAAGAACTGGAAAATAAAGTGTTCAAATGCAGAAATTGCAGAGTTGGCGCAAATCCCATTTTCACCCCTTCAACCCTAAACCAATGTGTGATCCTGGGCATCTCAATTAATCTTGTATTGCCTAACCTCTCAATATTGCCAGTCTCTAAACCTTTCAAAATTGTCAGCCCTTCAGAGTGATTTCCTTCTCATGGTATTCTTGATAAAAGCCTTATTCATGGTTTCACTGTGTTAATAGTGAGCATATTTATATCGCACACTACAGGCATTTGTTCCTTTGATATCTATGGCAACACTATGTGAAAACCATATCCCACTTCGAATCTCAATCTGTCCGGATAAAGACACCTTCCAGGTAGCTTCTAATCTGCCTCCACTATCCATGCTACGGTATGTGTAGTGATATGGATATTGATATTTTATTTCTATCGCACTCGCACACAAGTGTTTCAGAGCACAACAAGGCAAGGGAGGGGAACAGGGGTGAACAAAACAACGATTTTATTAGGCTCAGTGACATTGAGAACGCGCATGTGTATGGGAGAGGGGGAGGGGAAAAGTGCATGGAAGAGGGAGAAGTGGAAAGTGCGGAGCAAAGGAGAAACAGAGAAATAATAATAAATAAATAATAAAGGCAACAAACCGTGGTAGTGCAGCCAGCAAGTGGCAAGTGCTGGGTTTAAGGCAGCAGACAGGGTAGGTCTGATAAGTGCAGGAAGAAAAAGGGGGAGAGGGAGACTCTATGGGTACAGATACAGACCCCAGTGCAAGGGGTGGCCCGGAGGCAGTGCGGAAGAGTGGCAGGGTGAGCAGTTAATTGGGCCGGAGGACAGAAGGTGGCCAGGTGCACGGTGCCAAGAGAGAACAGATCAGCAGGGGAGACAGGGAGCGAAGGCAGAAGCAAAGAGGAAGGTCTTCAGGTGCTTTCGGAACTGGAGATGGTTCTCCTCAAGTTTTAGAGTGGCAGGGAGGCTGTTTCAGAGGGAGGCCTGAGCCGAAGACACAGATCTACCCCCAGCTCATTTCTTTGAAAAACGACTGACCCTGAGGGAGTTGGTGGTAGGGGAGTGAAGAGCTTGCGAGGGGAGGTATTTGCGGAGGGATAGCTGAAGGTATTTTGGACCCAGGCCCCAGAAAGCCTTGTGGACAATGCAGAGGGTTTTGAATTTAATCCTTGCATCCACTGGGAGCCAATGCACAGATTCCAGAGCTGGCGAGATACGATCCCAGGGCTTGAGGCCAAGGACAAGTCTTGCTGTCCTGTTCTGGATTAGTTGCAGAGGGTGGAGAGTAGCATTCTCTTTCCTTCCAATTGTTTTTCTTTATCCATGCATGGGCACATTTGCATTCTGTGAGGCAGCTAATGTGAGTTCTCTGTCTATTATGGCTTACATGTACCTTTTACATATGGTGCATTAATACTACAGACTGCAAATCTTCCTGGATGGTATTGATAAAAAGTATCCTGTATGTACTAGAACAGTAACCGCTTCGTAGACTGTTATTGTTGGTCTTCAAATGCTACTTGTTTATCATTCTGAATGGAGCAAGAATGAAGAGGGTAAGGGTACTTAAAGGGAGTAAACATGCTTATTATGCTGTGAGACAGCATATCAACCTATAGGTTGTGAGCGCAACAGGTGGGGGACGCAGACTGTATTCTTGATCCCTTAATTCCTTTGGTTTGGTGGAGGGGGGCCCCAAAGATGTCCATGCCCAGGGCCCCAAAAGTGCTTAAGATGGCCCTGATCAAATGCAGTGACAGTGAAGTTATGAAGTTGCCATCCAACATAAGACAACCTGCACCTGGCCACCTGCTACATTCCCAGAGCTAGTTATGAGAACGGACCCGGAGGAAGCCCCTGCATTTGTGCCTCATTTGTATCGGAGATACGTGTACTCACGAGAGGCTCAAATATGCTGTTAAAGTTCTTCAATGTCCTCCGGTTATATAGTGGTTGGAATGGATTTGACCACTGCTTTCTTTCATGTTAGCACTCAATGGCAAAACCCACCTTGGTCAGGCAATACATGCTAAATGTGTACAATGTCATAGGATCTGTGATCTTTTTAGATTTACCAAAGGAATACATTATGCGAACATCACTTTGTTTGAGTTGCAGGCCCACTGCCCAGTTTATAGTATTTACAGTATTTTATTATTAGCTTCACTTGGCCTTTTGCTCTTAAGAAACAGGAGGGACATAAGGCATCATTAGCTATCTTTGGAATTGATTAATCTGCGATAGGCAATGGCAAAATGCCCTATCACCTGTGCTCACTAGATGTGTATGCAGGATCACCATATGTGGGCCCCAGTACAGGGCATACGTGCATACACACCCCATTTTAGATAACATACTGCAGAAGTGTCACCCGGTGTTCCCACACTTGTGAATGTGGCCTGACCAGTCGGTAGCGGTCCTGAGGCCTCCCACGTGTACGAAGCCACCTCTGTACCCCTTTGATAAATGGACGCCCCATAGCACAAGCATTTCACATAGGTGAGCACATTTATTTTTTACGACCGCTCAGATACTCGCATCATCTGTGCTCAGCCTCCCAAGCAGTCATTCTCGATTAGCAGAAGCACACATGCAGTACACAAGAAGAAAGTTTCGCACCAGCAAGAGGTTCATAGGATAATGTTTTGGACACAAGTCGTACACATAAAGAAAGAGTGGGACCTCCTTCACATTTACAAATAACAAAGAAAGAAGTTGTGTTGAGAAGATAGGTCAACAAGGCATCTTTTTGAAGCAGCACATTTTGCTTATCGAAACCCAAGTAACACATGGATCTACAGTTTATTCGCTATTGGAAAAAATCCCCCTGAAGAAGCTTCAAAACGAAGGGATCTGAAACATGTCAGAGTAATGGTTTGCCTGGTGAAGGCCCTAAGGAAACAATTCTAGATGAACCCCTTAGCCACGGCCGATCACATGACCACCTGAAGGACATGGCTACATGCCAGCTGATATCCACTTCTGCCTCATGGCGTAATTTACCATCTGGATTGACACTTGGCGTGGGGATCCAGCGTCTGTGCCTGTGGCTCGGTGGCTTCAGCATTAGCTGCTCTAGAAACCGCTGAGTGGCACTGCGGCTCTGCCCACTCAACCATGGCCAATCACGTTGAGGCTGCTGCTTTTTTGTAGTCCCCAGGGCTTCCCACGCGGGCGTTCTGTTTAAGGGCGGCTGTACAATGGCACTGTTTGCCCCTGTTCACACCGGTTAGCCATCGGTTTTTTGCACACATTTCTGCTTTACGGACATGCATGAAACCCTTTTCTCATTACAATGATTTTGTCTGCTGGTCTATTGTTTTGTGATTTCTTTCTTCTAAATTCATTCCTGTCCATGTCTCACAATTTCGTAGTTTCCATACCCCGCATTTACCTAGACATTCTAATATTATTTACCCTACAGTTTATTCTTTTTCGCCTCCTTCTATTAACTTTGGTCTTTGGAATGATTGCTCCATTGTCTCCAAAACCGACCTTGTTCTCGACTTGTTTTTCTCACACAAATTAGATTTTTCATGTGTGCCTGAGACCTGGATCCATCAGTTTGATACCACTACTATTGCTACTTTAGCTTTATCTGCTTCCTCGTTTTCCCACGCACCCGGAATTACCGCTACTATTGCTACTTTAGCTTTATCTGCTTCCTCGTTTTCCCACGCGACCCGGAATTACATGTACGGTCGGTGGGACTGGTCTGCTATTTCATCCTCGTTAGGTTATTGCTTTCTCGCTTCCTGTCTTCTCCTCTTTGAGTTTCACGTTTTTTCCTTTTCTGCTCTATCGTCCGGAACTGTGCTGGTCATCAACCGCCCCCTCATGTTCCTTGGCTTCATTCTATGATGACTGTGATTCTTTGCTTGCTATCATTTCCACACTTGTTGCACCCCTTCTTGTTCTTGGCATCTTAACATTCATTTCCCTCAGCTGATCCTGCTTCCTGTCCCCTGCTTTTGTCTTCACTTTCCTATAACCTTCATTTTCTTCCCTCCCCTGCTACACACATTAAGGGTGGGGTTCTTGATTAAGTATGTATCTCTGCTGATTGTCTTCTCACTGTCTCAATTCAGTCACGCATTATTCCTTCTGCTGAGCATATGCTGCTATCCTTCTTGCTCTCGTTTCCCCTTCCCTCACCAATCACAGTTCAGTCTTCTTCATCTTTTCTTCGCCAGGACACACACACTCTTAATGCCACGGATTTCCCCCTTTCTCACCTGAGATCGATCCTCGCAGGATTTCTTGGGAGGAGTCTTCTTGCGCACGGATCGGGTTTTGTACAAGCCCGCGCAAGCCTCTTCTGGCTCCAGCATGCGTTCAGTGTTCCTAGATACTCGGAGGCTCCGGAAAGTCCAGGAAAAGAGGAAGGTGTATGCGAAGACGGCACACGAAATCCGGGAAGCAAGGTAGAGAGAAGAGGGAGGAAGGGAGATGGGGTTTAGAGGGTCCGGGAACCAGGAACAGGAGAATAGTTCAGCGAACTACGGAGCACACATCTAGCCACTACCAGCGATAGGGTTGAGACGCGTGGGGCTGCAGGGGCGTGGTCTATTTGTAGAATGTGCTATGTCCGACGTGGAGGCTGGTGGAAGGTGTACCACGTTAGACGGCCATGTTGGGAGTACCAAGGGGTGCAAGCCCCGTTGTGATAGGGACCAGGAAGTCCAAAAGGGGCGTGTTCTGTGGATCATGACACTTAACCATTTCACTCTTGTTCATTCCATTGCTTCACGCTTAACTAGTTCCCCTGACACTGATTTTACCCGTGTAGATTCTGCAGTGGCTGAGTTCCACAATGCCATCTTCACTTCTCTTGATGCTTTATGTCCTCAGACTAATTCAAACCCAGTGGAAACACCCCTCAGCCTTGGCTTTTAGACTCGCTCCAATTATTGCATAGGCAGCTTCAAAGGGCTGAACGCAAATGGTTAAAATCTAGGTCTACTGCCAACTTCTCTCTTTTTTCTGAACTTTTGCACTCGTTCTCTCACCTTCCCAAACAGGCTAAACTATTTTCAATCTTTAATTTACTCTTATAGTTCTACACCAAGACTCTTGCACTATACATTGAACAAACGACCCCCCCTCTCCCCACTCAGACCCCTCTTCTCTTTCTTCTCTTACTACCAATGATCTTGCTTCTCTTATCAAATCTACCTTTCTGACATGTATTCCTTATCTTACCTCTCTTTTTAATATATCACTTATGTCTGGTGAACATCCTTCTACCTTTAAAGTCACCGCCATTATTCGCCTCTCTTAGTCCTGCCGATCCTTCTAATTTCCGCCTGATCTCCCTCTTTCCCTATTGCTTCAGAATTCTTGTGTCTCTCATCTATGCGCAGCTCAGATTGTATCTCAACTTGCCTTGCACAACCTTTCCCTTCTTCTCAGCCAGTCTGATAGCACGAGTAGAGCGCTTGCTTTGACATTCATGCAGAGCCTGCCGATGCAGATTGGATTGCCAGCAGGGCCAACCTCAGCCTTTCATCCTTTCGAGGTTGATAAATGAGCACCACACACTGTGAGTAATAATAAGCAGTGCTCAGAGACCTGAGGGTTTGTAGGGCTAAATTATTATTATCAATATGGCTTTCATTCTGATTTCTCTAAAGAAACTGCTCTTCTGTCTGACTCTATCCTTCATGCACATCATCACAGACTCTCTTCCTTTTTTGTTGTGCTAGATCTTAGCCCTGCCTTTGACACTGTGGATCGTTCTATTCTTCTCTCTGCACTCTCTTTTTTTCGTGTCTTTCTGATTCCCCTCTTCGTTTGTTTCACTCCTATTTGACTAATCACTCTTTTGCTGTTTCTTGGAAGGATTATTTTTGTCAGTCTTTTCCTCTCTCTTACAGTTTTCACCAGGGCTCTGTCCTGGGCCCTCTTCCTTTCTATCTTTGCACCTCTTCTTTATCTTCATTTATTCTTGACTTTGCCTTTCAAGTTCATCTATATGCCATCGACACGCAGAGCTTTCTTTCTTTTCCCTCATTCGTCACCGTCTCTCTTCCTGGCTTTGGGCTGTCCAGTCTTGGATGGCGTCCCTGTTCCTTTGTTTACATTTTTTTTAAAAACGGACATTTCGTTAATTTTTTCGCGAATTCTTCTATCTAGCTGCCCTAAGTATTTATTTTCCTCTGTTGCAGCTCTCTGTGAATTCTTAAGTCCTCAATCTTGGTTTTCTTTTTGATTCCTCTTTTCCTTTGCCAACACAAATTGCCTCTACTGTTCAATCGTGCCCATTTCAACTTTTTAATATTGAAAAGATCTGCCACTACTTACCTTTTCTTCAGCCTAAACCCTTCTTCAAACTGTTGTCTTATCATGCCTGAATTACTTTTGTTGCCTGTATGTTCTATACTTTGCTCGGCTGTTCCTATTCTTTGTTTGCCTCCCCTGGTCTACTATTATTTCTCCTTACCTAGGTCGGTTCCACTGGCTCCCGATTAAGCAACTTTTTTAGTTGCACTTTTTATGTATAGTTTTCAGGTGTATCCGTGCCCTACCTCTCCCCGTACTTATGTTCTTTAATTTCTCTACACCATCCTTGCAGAAACGTACGCTCTGCTGCTCAGTTTCAACTGCCTGCTTTGCGCCCCTCCTGGTGCTTCTTCTAGGTTCTGTTCTTTCCAACATGTGGCCTCTTTTCTTCAGAACTCCCTTCCTCTTCAGATCCGTTCTTGTTCCAATCTTTCGCAGTTCAAAGAGCGCCTATAAATGTATTTGCTTCACTCTGCTTCATACATTTTCCCAGGTATCATTATTTTTGTTTGGGTTTGTTTTTCATGCCTGTGATTTTTCTCTTTATATTGTACCGTTTTCGCCCTATATAGTGTGGATGCCCACCTCTATGCGGCCTTAATACGCGTCCAATTACAGCAAGGTGCTAAGGTTCCATGGCACCGAGCCAGGCTGCGATGAACAGGATTCCCCAGCCTTGCTTTGTGTAGAGGCCAGTGACCATCCACGTTGAGACTTCCTTCACAGCATGCTGTTCCCTAACGCACTCCCTTGGCAGGTGCCCCTAAGATCAATGGGCACTCCTTGTCTAATTCCCAATTCCCACTCAAGGGAGCTGTCCAGAACGTAAGCCACCTTCTACATCGATCTACATTTTGCACAACGCTCGGGATTTGTTACTAGCCATGTGACAAGAAAGGGACATGCTCTGGGCTAAAGGAGGACACCCCACTAATTCGGAGAACCCCGCACCTACATTAATGAATTGTCCTCTTGGAATGCATGAGCGCTGAGTCAGCATACAGAAGAGGCTTTTTAGCCTCTTCTGAAATACTAAATAGTGCTGGCCTCATACAAGAGGCATTGGCAAAGTCAACCGTTTTGGCTTTTGCATAGTCATGGCATGAGCATTTTCCTGCAACTGACATCAAGATCATCTCTGATCATAGGATGGAAACAGCTGGCAAATTGAGTTAGTTGCAGGGCATAATATGGCAGTGCCTTGCAAATGCGTATCCAATGCCCACACATGAGCCAAAACTGTTGGCTTTGCAAAGAGTCCGTGCACGGAACGAACATATGGACACACATATTGCTTATAAATCAAGTGGCTGAAGGCACCTTTAGTTAACACATTTTCATTATACCAGGAGCTGCTTTACAGATCCATTTAAGCAATTACCTTTCAGAAAGCTGCTTATAAATACCAATGGCATGCACTTAAAAGCACATAGCTAACTAAACAAATCCCAAGGTCTGCAGTTTCAGCATGGGGCGGCAAGTAGGGGCTGGTAATGGCCAAAGCGAGTAGCATGGCCATGGGCGGTCAGCAGGTGGCTAATACACCAAACTCCCACATTCTGTGTGTTCTTCCCCTCAAACCAAGTGTCCTATCTTCACTTCACAGGCCAATAGCTTCAGCGTATAGGCCACGCTTACAGCACTAATCAATAGAAAAAACTAAAAATGTCAGTTTAACAAATGTGCTTCTGTGCTGCAGTTTGCACCAGCTTTATTATTTCCCTAACATGCCATATGGTCTTTCCGTTTTATGAGTTACATTTGTACAAACTCCATAGACGCCATCTCCACATGCCAGGTTACTTACTCTGAGAACTAATTTCCCGCTCGTCGTTGTGGAAGTTTCAAATCTACTGTGCACGCAGGCTTTACATAAGCGCTGCATAAGGGCTCTGGTATCGTGCGTAGCAACAAATATGCCACTTAAAAATCAGCGTCCAAGTGTCAATTTAAAGGAAGTCAGCGAGACTTTTACACACATGGGCAAATGCAAACAGTAAGTTACAGTCCCCAGTACCTCGGGTGTATATATATCAAGCTGGTTGTAGTTGTCTAAACAAATATGTGGTTGTTTGCCTGCCAGACTATTTAAAAGTTACATTTCTCTGAACTTTTCATTTTGTTATTACTATTTAAATTGCAAGTTTGGTCGTCATACAAGTCTATAGCTTAATCATCATTGAGAAACTCTTATTTTGTAATGTAATGGGGCTTCAGGGGCAATACATAAGTCGCATCTAATCTAACAAAGTTACTTCTGCTCATATAGAAGTGCGAATTAAGATCCATTGTGTCACGTTAGGTCGTGATTTCCACGGAGCACCCTCAGGGTATCCCAGAGCACCCCCTGGGTGCTTGCCGATCCACAGCACTCCTACACTTCCTAGCGAGATCTGCGCTTTGTCAATTAATAAAACAGCCAGGATTCTAATAATGCAAGTGTGCCTGAAGACCTTCAGTTTAGTGCTTTAAATATAATGGCAGTTGGCCCCCAAGTAGTGACAAAAGAACAATGCCACAGAGCCCTACTCGTTCAGAAGGGGTGTCTTCCAGTGATCCTCGCACATAACCTACGAACACATACACGGTTGTCCAACTCCAGGCCTCCAAGGCCAGGAGACATGTTGGATGTATTGGCTACCACCCGTTAATATTCATGAGATAAATGTGCATACACGGATTCAAAATGGATGCACATTTTTTCTCATGAATATTAATCAGGGACAGTGGCGTTGCTAGGGAGGTCTGGGGGGACCGGGCCCCCCTATAAAACCCTGTGCCCACCTTGTGCCCCTCACCTAACACGAGCAGTGACCATGTTCTCCCCCTACTTTTATCTGTGCCCCCCTACTTTTGTCTTTGGCCCTCCCTCTGTGCCCCTCCTAATTTTGATTCCTGGCGACGCCACTGATCAGGGATAGACTGAAAACCCATCAGGATTCCGGCCCTCGTGGCCTGGAGTTGGACAACATGCTCTTTGTTCAGATTTAATAACCAAGGGGCAATTGACGAAAAGTGGATTGTCACGTGCTTATCCCAAGTCCACACAGAAGAGATAGAGCCTAAAGTCGGATCGGAGAGCCTGCACAAATGGCAGAAGTATGCTCATCCGCAGACCTTGTGGAATGTCAGCATGCCACATCTCAGAGCATATGCCTGATTCATGAACCAATGTATTCTTGGATCTCGCAGTACATCTGTTTGTTTCCACCACGTATGGTCTCACATCACACACAAGACACAGGAAAAGCGACAGGCAGACATGAATATGTGCATATACCGCTGCCTTATCCACATCTCTTGATAAGAAAGCTAGTGTAAGCGTGAACGTTTCCATCATTTCCTAACATTCCCCCCTTTTGTCTACGGTAAAACTGTAAATATTGCATTTGCAGTGGCTGACCTTATATGGGCTGTCACTGCATCCAGGTGGGTGGGGCTGAGCCTCAACCCTACACACATGTGGGTGCAGGTTTCCAATGCACACGTGAGTTGAGGGGAATTGCCCCTCACATATGCTTACAGAGACTAACTGCAGCTCCCTGGCGCGCTCAACCAGTCCCACCTCCTGCCACAAGTCACTGTGAATTAGTGGGCGTGCTTGCTGGCGGATGTGGAATGCTGCATCCCACAGTTACTTACTCCCAATGTTCTCGTCTTATTAATGGGGCATTTTTGTTTCACAAAACTGAAGGGATAGGGGAAGACCTCATGTAGGCCCTACAGGTAACCTGCTATTTATGATGTGAAGTTCCACAAAGGACAATCCCTCTACCTATGCACTAGCCCATTGCTTTTTAGCAGGAGGTAGTGCCAAGATCTAGCTAAATTGATATTCACCATTTTCCCTAAGAGATTAATATTGCAACGCCACTAGTTATTATGGGTTCATACCATTAAAAGCAGAATATTCAGGGCAATCAAACACAGTACATGTATATAAATAACCACCAACAATGCAGAAATAGAACAACATATACATTAAGAACACCTAACAATTAACATAGCAAGATGATTGAAAAGGAAGATAAAAATGTCATCACAACATATTAGTACATGTGAATACATCACAATTCTAAACAATGTTTCATCACTACTTAGCCTTCTTCAGGACTAAAGAGATGTGGATGTGGTGGCATCCACAGCAGGTGTAATTCCCATGTCCTTGTGCCACTAGGTGGAGATAGAGAATCACTTTTGATATTACAAAAGAGCGCGCTACACAAAAACTGGGGACCTGATCCACATTGAAAGGGCCATAGGTCTTTATATTTCGCTTTTGGGAGCATGAAGATTGCTACATGTATCCCTTGTTATGAAGTATGGAGGATTCAGCCCAAACTGAAATAGGAAGTGGTCCACACAAGGCACTCTACTTCATAATGCTGGGAGAGGCATATGTGATCCGTTCACTGGGATGAAGGAAGTCTCCACCTAAAATCGGAAAGTCTGAAGGAAACCTTGAGTAATGTGTCTCAGGAGTGCAATGGGATCGCGTGTTTAAAGAGGGCCATGGTATCAGACAGTGATATCACCACCTGTGCTGTTCTTCAATGATAATCTCAAAAAGAACACTCGATCACTGGGGCACCGCCAGGGGCGGATTTAGCGGTCGCTAGGCAGACAAACGGCGAGCGGGCCCCTCCCCCCATTCCCTTCCTTCCCATTTGTTTTCACAGTCAGGCAGAGGCAGCAGCGCTCATGGGGCCCCGCGTGTTCTGCGTGAACACTGACTGAGCAATGAATCCATTAAAGTGGAGGGGCTGCCAAGTTCACTATGCATAGAAGTGCCCTAACTGCTCTAAATGAATGGGGGGGGGGGGTGTCTCAAGTGATGCCAAAGAAATGCATAACTAACAGGTTTGTGATGTGCCCTCTTGTGAATAGGCAGTTGGTGGTCTCCCACCATTTACAAGGGCCCATTATCTCCACCTGAGCAGCAGTTGCCTCCCCATAGCCAGGCCTTTCCCCCTGGTGAGAATTTCTACTCTGGGTGTCAATGGGTGGCGGGGCAAATACACAACCCTTCCATGCCCAGAAGGAACTTTAAACAAAAGGCATCACGTAAGATGATGGCCATTTGCTGTTTTTCTATTTCACCTCCCAGTTTATTCCAAGTAGACCAAACACATCATGGGCTAGACGTGAATAAATTAACACATTCCCGCAATAAAGCCAACATTATAAAAAATTGCTTTTGTTCCTAAAGTTTGCCATTCCGCACTCGTGATCACAATTAACTTCGCCCACCCTAAGATCTGCCTCTATGACCAACCCATCTTGGGCCCTTTATCACGTGCTGCCCACGGGGCCCTTTGCCTTAAATCTGCCACTGGGCACCGCTTACCTCACTGAATGGCGGTAAGTCCTTTTCCCCCCACCTACACTCTGGTGAAACAGAAGAATGATGCAGTAATCGGTGGCCGTACGCCCTTCCACCACAGCACACTCTAGAGGCAGCATGCAGTGATAATGGACAGTACTCAGGGGCAGAATGCTGCAGGGCCCTGCTCACATGTTCCCGTGACAGTTGGAGACTCTGCCTTTTATCTGTAAAGCGCCACATACAGTGGGTACTGACATCCTTCAGGGGCTCTCTGCTTCTAAGTTCATATGCTTTAGTCAGGATCGTGCCCATGAAGAAAATTACATATATTTGCAATGCCAGTAAAAGAGGACATATGTACCCTTATTGGGGGTGGGACTGAGACGAAACTTAGTCCCGGGAACCAAACGAAAGTGGCGCATATGTGCGCATCGCGCTTTGTTCCGTGTGCTAAATAGCGTGTTCTGAAGGACATGGGTCAGTGTCCTCGGAGAAAAATACCATCAGGCCAGTTCATTCAGTGATAGAACTGGCCCACATCACCTACAAAACCAGCCCGTATTGGATTGCCCTGCCCACGCATCAGGCGTTGCCCTGCTGCCTTCCCGCCCAATCCGAGCTCTGACACATGGGTTAGACAAAGCAGTTCATTGTATGCCTTGACGTCCCCTCGCTGCAGCACTCCAACTTTTGAGAAACGAGAAGAGGGAGATTCTGCACCAAGAAGAGAGAGTTCAGTTTTGGCCTGAATATCTTGCTGTAGAAAAGTAACATTTGGATAGGAGAACGTTTAAAAAAAATAAATGTAAAACATCAACATTTTGTGTTGAAAAATGGCTAGTCTCCGGAGGAAGCTTGACTGACAGTTGCCAGACTTGTGCAGCACCCGATTCCCGTGTGCAGAAAAGCACACGCCACTGGCACTACTGCAAGTCTGGGGGTTCTTTCCTGGCTCTTTCATTACCTGGGACAGGGCCTGGCTCCTCGTGCTGTTCTCTAGCAGCGGCATGGCGATGCTGGTGGCGGGAGGCGTCCGCGTACGCCTGTTCCGACTCATAGTCACCCATTCTCCCAAACGCTGCTGCTGCGCACGTCCTATTGGCTCTTTCCACCGAAGCAAATGATATCTGTCGCGGCTAAGCGTGCAGTCCGACCAGAGAGTGTCGCAGGCACAAGTACACTGGAGGGCAACTTACTTTTCTGTGTCATATCAGGCCTGCCCAGTGTGTCATGCCTGCCCAAGTTTTTTCCAGCATGCATTTCATATCTGGCCCGAGCAGTGCAGCGGCTGTAGCATTTTCCCCTTATCATCTTGTTAAGATGTGCCTGCTCATGCTGGCCGTTGAGGAGTTCCAGATGTTACTGCGAGGGAGCTTGAGGGGAGTTCTTCTGTTGACTACTACTGTTCCACACCACAGTCAAGTCAACAGGCAGCTCGAAGTTGGGCTGTGCCGGGGTCTTCACCAGAGCATGGTTTTAAGAGAGGCGAATGCTTCGTGGTTCTTCATTCTGGCCCCTTTCTCATTTGAAGAAGAAGGGGCAGCGGAAGAGTTCTCAAAGCATCGAGATATATTACCACTTTTGCTTTCATTTATCCGTTTTTTGGGAACAGGGAAAACGTGTGCTATATAACATGCTATTTGATTTGCAAATACCACCTAACTATGAGCTGGTATCACGTGCGATATTTGCAACATAGCTATGTGGAATTGCACGGTGGTAACTATAGATTTATGGATGGTGTACATATAGATTGTTTGCATCGTGCTCTGTCTATGGGGTATGGGGTAAATAGACTGTATTTACCTGATGCATCGTAATCCATATTTTTCCCATTTAGTGCTTTCTGTGTACCCCATTTAGTAAATAACCCATGCAATATGTAGTATTTAAAATAGTACACGTTTTTACTGTTACTGCCATCATTATTATACCCAGCTTTCTTGTCATACTTACGGCCAGGATTCAGGTGGCGCCACAACGATTGTCTTCAAAACTTTCCTCTCCACCTCCCAGCTGTGCACGCCCAACAACGTAAGACAAAGGTGGGGAAAATACAAGACACAGTGGGCCTCATTACGACTCAGGCGGTAAGGGGTTTACGGCGGCGTAAACAGCGCCGACCCTTACCGCCTGATTCCGAGGTCCCTTAGCGCCATGGAGATTTTAACACCTGCTTTTAGCAGGTGTTAAAATCCATGGCGCTAAGGGACCTTGATGTTAATTACGCCACCGTAATTTACGGTGGCGTAATTAACGCCTTCCCCACTCCCATTATGCCCTATGGGGCAAAAATGGGAATGGGGAAGGGTAAATGGGGATTGGGGACTTACTGCCCCGCCAACCTCGGAATGGGGCGGTAAGTCCGCCAACCACCATGGCGTAAACGTAGTTTACGCCATGGTGGTAAAGGTACGACCCAGGCGGTAACTTACCGCCTGGGTCGTAATGAGGCCCAGTATCACCAATGAAAGCTATAAAGACACAATCAGGAAAAGAGCAATACGAGAGTAATGCCTATTTCTTATGCATTGTCCCAGAGCAGAGGTCTCCAAGTATGGTCCATGAGAGCTCCAATCAAACCAGGCATTACTGATGGAACACTGACTACTTAAACAGCTCCCCTTTGCATTGAATGTATTTAATGTGGATGTCCTGAAAAGATGGATTGGATTTGGATCTTGAAGACCGGATATGCAGACATGTGTTCTACAGTAATGTACCTATGGGGTGCATTTAGTATGAATGAACCTACACATGGAACCGTGGCTATGTAACGGTTTATTGAGAAGCCACCCTCAACACGGGGCGTTCCTTCCCGCCCCACTCAAGTGGTTATGCAACAAACTGTTTAACAGATACTTATTTTTAGCCTCAGACACATATCATGCCCCTTGGATCTCTCGCCACTGAGCTACCAATGAGCCAAGGACCAGACCAGTGTACGGGAAATATATTGGTATTTATCTAAATTAAAAGTAAGAGAAATTAGCACGAAAAGGTCAAAACACCACTTTATCCGTGGCACAATACAATCAACTTCTCTCAGTATAAACAAATTACAAAAGTGAGTTAAAAAGAACACCATCACAATTCTTCACTTTCTGTAAATTTCACTTCACAAAATAATTACAATGATCAATAAAGAAGGCACTTATGTCATGTTGTGCGATTTGGATTTTCCTGCAGGCTTAAAAGACTAGCAGCAGGATTTCAAGATTCGTAATTAAGATTTCGCCAACACTTTTGGTTTAAAATGAACACAGGGGGATTTATCGGCTTGTTTTTCAGACCCCCCGATTGACTTTGTCTATGCTGAGAAGTCAGACAGAAAATTAGAATGCTTTGGGGAATTTCGGATTTGAGACCCCCTTACTAAAAGGCCTGTGTTGGGGACGCTGGATAAAAAGGTTGGACTGATTTAAGAACAAAGACATCCCTCTTCCTTAAGAAGTTGGGGTCCGCTGGACAACAATGATTACCCAATTATGTATAGGCTATAGTTTTCAGCACACACTGGAAAATGAGCTTTGTTAATTTTGAATTTTAACAAAATTCACCCCATGGTGTTCTGCCAAATGGGGAATTCATTAATATTGTTGGTTAAATAGGCTAAGGACCTTCAATTTTTCCCCCACCTCACTGACTATAAAGGGCAAGGATTCAAGGTAAGCAGACTCCCCCACCATTTGCTTTCCCAGTGCTCAGTTCTACTTACATAGCAAGCCTCTGTTTAAGGTCCAGGAAAGGCAGCTGCATCTCAGGACCCTCTGGAAAGATAGGGCAGGGTTCTGGTCACTCCACTCTCAAAGAGGGCCTCATGCTCTCCACCATAGGACCCAGTCAGCTTTGAGGCCTTCCTAGGAATAGACAGCTCCACCCAGATGCGCTCTCTGCAATCTCCTCTGGTGCCTCCTTACTGCTGTCAGGTGGTAA
This sequence comes from Ambystoma mexicanum, assembly GCF_040938575.1. Lineage (NCBI taxonomy): Eukaryota > Metazoa > Chordata > Amphibia > Caudata > Ambystomatidae > Ambystoma > Ambystoma mexicanum. The sequence continues at coordinate 1,525,702,843 of NC_090935.1, forward strand.
GTTTCAGCCTTCCTGATGGTCTGTCTCTCCTCTCTGTCACTGTGTGTCTCCTTTTTTCTGTCCCTTGTCCTAGTGCAGTCAGTCCCCCTTATATAGCAGCGATGACACCACCAATTTTACAATCTTGGGGAAGTATCCTGCAATAATCCCTGCCACTAGGATTGGACAGTTACCCTTCTCTCTCCTCCCAAACCCAGCCTCCAAGTCAGGATTTGTTTAGGGGGTCAGGAGCAAAATATGGCAATTCCCATTTGTAATTGCCCTTATGTACTACTTTCAACTTTTTTGGCAAAAACTAGTTATGTATCACAACTTCATCATTTTACTAGCCACTGTCATACTTAAAATATTTTCTGTTTCAGCTAATCATGGGGAATTAGATAAGCCGACCACCAAATCCATATCATGTAGCACGGCCATGTGGCAACTTTCTGCCGTTTCCATAAAAAGCACAACCGTTATGAATATGTAAGTTATTAAGCATATCCATAATTTCATTTTCCACCCGCTCACCAACTCTCACATTTGCAACATGTTCAGATCAGCCAGAAACACATCTTAAATAGCCATTAGAGTTCCATGAGTCGCATGTGGATGACTTTTATATCCCTAAATTCGCCTGGAAATTACATAAAACATGGTGCATAGATGAAATCCATCCGCCTTATGATAGCTGAGAAAAAGGCCTAAATGATAATAGTCCTTTTAAATTAATTGTGAATCTTCATGTGGAACAAATGGCCCTGACTCCTGCCTTTCGGCCTTTTGTTTTCACTGGATCAGCCTGTGCCTTTATCAGTCTCCTTTGTGTTGGAAGCTTGCTCTTTGAAGTAGGTGCCCTCATTTTCACAAATATTGGTCGTGCTCCCGCCAAGGGTGACTTTTCTTGAAGTCCATGCTTTCAGAGCAAGCAGGTCTGGAGAACACTGAATTTCGATGCCTTTGCAGGACATATTTATTGCGGTTGGTCATTAGATGGGAGATGTGACATCCAGGCTAGAAGTGGGAGATGTCCTTGTGAAGTTTTGCCCACAGCCAGCAAAAGGGTCTGCCTTGGGCTGTCATTTTCCATGAAGACAAAGTGGCTCTTCAAATGTCACCGGAGTTTTGTAGTTGAAACGTAATATACATTGCTGTTGGTCAACCCACACATCATGTTTTGTTTTACGGACATTTTCCTGTACGGCGTGATCTTTTTTTTCACTTTTACTTTTTTTAATCGTTTTTATTTGCACACACATGTGCAGGCCATTTTTGTTTTCAATGTTTAAACATCCTGTTTTCCATGTGACAGGGATCTTTGATTCCTCCTTCCATTGTAAATTAAAATGCTGCTTATCAATTGTTTATGATAGGTAGGCCCCTTTCCACATGGCTCTTTAATTGTACTTGAAAAACAATAACAAAGTCCAGGCCATTCATGTGAAAGGGACTTCTTTTTGGGGCCTTTAAATGCACCCACAGCTATGTGTGGGGTAAAATACAGAAGTATAGGTAAATGGGGAGAGGAATATGGGTTGCTTTCCAAAGCGCAGAATATGGGAGGATTAGTCTAAACATCCCAAAGATGGTACAAAAGGAAAAGTCTAAATGAGTGAATACAACTTTGGAGGGAAATACAATAGGTCATTTATTTGGCAGGACTTGGTCAAATTAGTTGGCACTCGTGGTCCAACAGGCAAGTTGCTTGTCAGCTATTAAGTCTTATAGTAGGTGTCGGTCCTCTTTTAGTGCTGTGTGTGCCTAAAAAAGGCTTGAAGAGTGTATCAGGGGACACCCCAAAGACTCTATGTCAGGGATGGTTTCCTAGTGAGTGTTTTTCTTTTTCCCTTACAGCCTTAAAATGCAGCTGTTGTGGTATTAAGGGCTTCCAAGAAACACCATTGTGTTTGTGGTGACATATGCATCCCATCTTGTGACGACGGGACTACTGCTCTGCGATGAGTAGTGTCTAAAATCATCATGTCAAGAATCGACTATGCAAACAGCCTCTACCTCAGAATACCGGAATACCTACTGAAGAAGCTACAACAGATCCAAAACACAGCAGCCATACTATCCAGAAGACTATCCAGAAGAGACCACATCACCCCTGCCCTAAAAACACTACACTGGCTCCCAGTAAAACACTGTATCACCTTCAAAACAATGTGCATAACACACAGAATTCCTACAAAAGAAAATAACAATCTACAAGCCAACAAGACCCCTCAGGCCAACCAACAAAATCCGCCTGGAACAAAAACCTTACATCAAGAAAAAACTCGGAGGAACCACCTTCTACCACTTAGCCGCAAAAACCTGGAACAACATCCCAAAATAAATAAGGAACACCAAAGATCACCTTAAATTCAGAAAATTACTAAAAACCTGGCTCTTCAATACCAGAGACTAAAACCGAAACAACAGTAAAACAAAATGACTAAACGGGAAAGGACATTGACAAGCTCCCAGAACCGACTGAGAAGCACTCAGGGCACCGGGAGGGGTGACGCCGGACAGAGTGGTTCACATGTGAGACCCATGGAGACAGAGGCAACAACCCCAGCCAATCCTTACCATCCCCAACCGCCCGTTTAGCTACAACTAGGTACCACTGGGTTGTGGAACTGGCGAGATACCACCAATCACCACACTAACTGAGGTATGGACACTGGCAGGTGCACTAGCCATGTGGGCGGGGTGAGGAACATGCAAGGTTGTTGGCGGAGCGGGCGGAGGAGGCAGCGAGATGTTCAAGGGGCCTCGAATGCAAAACGGGCATGGACCTTCAGAGGCACAGGGTTCCCTATCGGGTGAGATTACGCGAGCCCAACTGGTCAACTCAGGATAGAGATGCCAACTAACCAATACCACTAACAATTTCCTCCTCTGCATACACCTCTCAAACTACAAACCATACACAACCACAAACCTCCAGCACAAGAAACCGCACAAACTTCACTACACTGCAACAACAAAACAATAAACACACATAGTCTTGCACATCAGTACACAACGACTACCGGCCGCATACACCCAGGACCAGCCGACGGACCCACCGGGCTGAGGCTGCCAACAGCACATCACTGCACTCTTGCACTTTTCCAGCCTCCTCCCACTAACTCACCCTACCTCCCTCTTTCAGAGCCGCCAGAGCGCCAGGGGACCACTCCAGTGGTGATAGTGCATGGTACAAACTTCCTTTAACATTAACATTAACTAAGCCCTCACACTACTACAAACCAATCATTAAGGTGAAATAGGCAAAGTACAAATGTCCAATCAAGGTTCTATAAAAATATACATACTTTAATTAAACACACCATATGCAAATAACAGACTATAAAAACACATTCAAAACCCTGCTCCTGTGGAAAGAACACAGAAAAAGCAGAACATGGGTATGAAGGCTCTCTGGGTATTGTAGCTGTGGTGAAATTAAATACATTACAGCATTGTCACTTGAAATGGATATGTCTTTGAGAAAAAAGTGCAATGGGTGGCTTATCAGCCACAAACACCCCAAATGTGGACCAGGTGGGCTGGGGCCTCTCAACAGTGCCTTTATCAATTCTTGGATGGCTCTATGGCACTGAACCAGATTTCGGGATACTGTCTTTGTATGTCGAACCAGGTTCGGATGCAGCGAGTCATGGTAGCCCTGGTGGCCAGCTGAGGTTGAGTTAGTTTGAAGCAGAGCTCTATGCACTTCGAAAGTGGCTTTCAAGCGATGAAGTTCAGAGGGCTCACCAGGTTTGGTTTAAAGGTCAAGCCAGTTTGAAAAATTCATAACAGATGGGTTGGGTGGATGAGTGATGCAATGCTTCCAGTGGTTGGCATCGATGTCCGAGGTGATTTCAAGCTGTGATCCTAATGGTCCAATGCAATGTTCAAAGAGGCGTTGGGTTGAAAGTCTTCCACAGCGGCAAGCTGGTTGTTCAAGCTGAACAGGTGACATGCTCTTTTTGGTACGATGCTTTTCTGAGCCAGCTAGATGAATTCAGCAACGTTGGGTTGGAGAAGGATCAAAGAAGTGCCAAAAGTAGAACCATGGGTACTAGTGGTTCAAAAGGTGCTCAAATGCGGTCGACTCTGATTTGAGGTTTGTTCAAAGCTTTAGAATGCAGGAATCCAGCTGATTTGCTTCTTCTGATGCTACAAGTCCCAATCGAGGGGCTTAGGGACAAAAGTGGTGCTTTTTTACCTTCACTCGCACGTAAGCTGAGTCTAGCAAACACCTGCAGGAGTGCTGCTTCACCTCCAGTTACGAGCCTGGATACTGGTGCATCTGGTAGAGCGTGCAGGTCTTGGTACAACAGCAGTTCACTCCCAGGTTCCCTGGGGATGGGAAAGAAGCAGAGCTTCCCTCTGTCTTGGAACACCTGTCTTCACTTCTGTCGGAGGGTTTTGGAAAGGACTACTCTCCCAATAAGTCCAAACAAACTCATTTGGCCTTAAGAGTCCAAGATGAATCAACAAGGGAGTTGGAGACGCCATGCTTATAAAGGTAAAAGTCCACCCGGGATTGGTTAAAAGCAAGTCTGCTTTAAGGGGTCCAATCCCTGTCAAGTTAGCAATTGACTTTTGCATTCTTACATTATACCAAAAGTGTTCTGCTTTGCTTTGCAAGAAGTGGAGGATAGAGCAAGGTAAGAGTAGCCCACAGAAAATCAAGATGGGGGAACCCTTCCTCCAGTCTTTTCTGCTTGTCTGTTTTCTCTCATAGCGAGCTGTCCATGAGAAAGTGTTCATGTTGCGAAAGGTGTAGGGGTTGAGTTCCTAGGTATCCTACCTGGTAGGATGGAATAAAGGTGTTACAGGGAAGGGGATACCGCATCTCGCTATCTGGTGTCCCACTCCCACTCCCCAAAGACCCCTCACCCAGGTGATCCTCCGACACTGGTCCACCCCCAGGAACTGGATCCACAAGCGATGGCTGCGTCATGGCCTCCTGGATGACAGATCACCAGGCACTAGCGGGTGAGACACCTTCAGGTTTCTCACATGCCCTTCCCTATTCGATGTAGCCGTATCTGTTTGACAAGGAAACCGAGAAAGGAAATCTATGTTTCCTTGATCTTTGCCTTTTTGGTGCTCCACAGTGAATCAGTAGGGTTGCAGGTCTACGAAACATCGCATGATTCAAGGGTTCAAATATTTTTGCTGGCTAATCCATACTAATGGAGAATGATCTGTGACGAGTGTGAACTTTCTTCCTGAGAGTGAGTATCTAAGGTGGGGGATGGCCCACTTGATGGCAAGGGCCTCTAATTCCAGCACAGAGTAATTTTGTTCACGTGGGAAGAGTTTGCAACTAGTGAATAAGACAGGGTGTTCCAATCTGTCACAGATTTGTCACAAGACTGCTCCTGGCCGTGTAAAGGAGGTGTCTGTTTGCAGCACAACCTCCTCCGAGAAATCTATTACCTTTAGGATCAGGTTCTGGCACAGGGGTTGTTTTAGGTTATTGTAACATACATCGTCCTCGTCAGTCCAATGAATGTTCTGGGGTTTTGTCTGTCAGCCTAGATGTCCTGTCCGAGAAGCTAGGCATAAGCCTACCGTAATAACTGATTAACCCTACGAATGCTCTGATATCTCTCTTAGGTTTAGGTGTGGGGGTATCTAGGACGGCTTTTTTTTCGCAGTGAGGTTGGACACTACCATTCCCTACAAAGTAGCCAAGGTATTTCATGGCTGATTGAGCCAGCTTGCATTTGGATGGATTGGCAGTTAGGCCGGCTTCTCTGAGGGCTCTCATAATAGTAAAGAGATGTAAAAGATGGTCTTCCCAGGTATGACTATAAATGACTTTATCGTCACTATAAGCCCCACAGAAATCAGAGTAGGGCTGTAATAAGTTGTTCATAAGTCATTGGAAAGTGGCAGGGGCCCTGTGTAAGCCAAAAGGGAGGAATTTGAACTGGAATAGTCCCAGGGGCGTCAAGCAATCTGTCATTTCCATATCAGGTCCATGTACTTGGAATCTGCCAGTACCCCTTGGTTAAAGCTAGGGTTGATAGGAAGGTGGCAATTCCGAGTTTATCAATCAATTTATCGGTAGTGGCATGAGATAGGCATCGAAGTCGGATATGGTGTTGACCTGTCGGAATTCTATGCAAAATCGCCAGGAAAAGTCAGGTTTTATGACCAATATCATAGGGGAGGACCATGGGCTTGAAGAGGGTTCAATGATATCCGCCCTTAGCATTTTGTACACTTCCTCAACCACTACCTGTCTACAGGCTTCCGGGAGTCTATATGGTTTAAGATGGACCACTTTTCCCTTTGGAGTTCTGAAATAGTGATAAGTGTCTTGCACTCTTGCTGGTTTCTCAGAGAATACATTGGGCAATGTTGTGACAAGATCCTTTAAATCGCCTTGTTGTTGACTAGATAGCTCTTGGGGAATTAATTCAAAGTTACCTATTTGTTCTGGTACCAAACAAGATCGTATCTTGGCATTGGCGGCGGGAGGATTTTCCTTCCACTCTTTTAAGAGATTTACGTGGTAGAGATGGGTCTTTTGTTTCCTGTCAGGTTGGGCTACCTTATAGTTACAGGTCCCTGTTCGTTGTAATATTTGAAATGGCCCATGCCACATTGAGACAAGTTTGTTTTTCCCGAGGTAGGTAAGAGGAATAATACCTTTTGTCCTATTGAAAATGATCTTAAGTTTACCTTTTTGTCGAGGTGGACTTTTGTTGTGCTTGGGCTTTTTCCATATGACTATAGACTAGATTTTGAACAAGTTTCATATGTTCTTGCAATCTGGTAGCTGTTTGCGAGAGGGGAATTTCTTTGCAGATCTCCCAGAGCATGTTCAGGACTTCTTTAGGTTCTCTATCATAAGGTAGTTCGAAAGGAGAGAATCCAGTGGATGCCTGAGGGGTTTTTCTTACTGCAAATAGGGCCCAGAGGATCATGCAGTGGCACTCCTTCCCGTCCTTATCTGCCAACTTTCTTATTTATTTATTTTATTTATTTTATTTATTTTATTTATTTGTTACACGCCCAGACCCATGGCTGTCACGGCGAGGTTACAAGACAGCTTAAAAATTAATAATACATTGTTACATTGGTTACATTACATTTTAGAAAGGCAGGTGCATAATAACAGTGTGCAAGTATTCACTAACAGGGTGCTTCAATACGGAGGCCTGAATTGGGTGCTAATATTGGTTGTATAACCAGGTTTTTAGCAGTTTCTTGTAGGTTATGAAAGAGGTTTCTTTTTTGATATTAATAGGTAGGGTGTTCCAGTGTTTGGGGGCTAGGGCGGTGAAGCTGCTACCCCCTGCTCTAGTGGATTTGAAGCGGGGAGGAGCCAGAAGGAGTTTGTCGTTAGATCATAGTGATCTCCTATCATCTTTAGGGTGAAGGGTGTTGTTGAGGTAGATAGGTCCTTTTCTAGTCAGGCATTTATGTGTGATACATAATGTTTTAAAGATGATTCTTGCTTTGATAGGGAGCCAATGAGCGTCCCTTCTAGTCTTGAGGATGTGGTCTGATTTCTTTATGCCTAGCTCTGTTCTTAGGACTTTGTTTTGCAACAATTGCATTTTGGCTAGGTTGGTGTTGGAGGTGCCTAGTAATAGTATATTGCAATAATCCAGTTTCGATAGAACCAGGGCTCTGGCTAAAGTGAGGCAATTTGCTGGGGTCAGGAATTGTCAGCTAAGAGTTATGAGCTTGGAAGTGTACGCCGTGGAGGAGGCGAGTGCATTGATCTGTTTAGTCATAGTAAGACTGGCATCAATGTACACTCCCAGCGTTTTGACATGCTTCAGCACTGGGATAGCAGTGCCATCGATGTTGATGGTAGAGTATTCTGGGTGGAGGGTTGCTATTTTGGCTGGCGAGCCTACGATGAGGACTTCTGTCTTCTCATCGTTCAGACAGAGGCTATTTAAAGCCATCCAATTTTGTATGATGACATATATTTTATTGATAGTTAAGGTGCCCTGGTCGTAGTTGCCTGTGAGTGGTATGAAAATTTGTGTATATGACACCCATATCGTCTAGTGCTGAGAATAGAAGTTTGGTGTATGCGTTGTACAAAGTAGGGGAGAGACATGAACCTTGGGGAACTCCTATTGGGACTGGAATGGGATTGGCTGCTTCTTTCCCTATGGACACTCTGGAAGTACGGTCGGATAGGAACGATTTCACCCATGCTGTGGCTTCACTGGAGAAGTTAAACTCGCAGGCGAGTGACATGCAGAGTTTGTCGTGGTCCACCAGGTCAAAGGCAGCAGAGAGGTCCAGGAGCAGGAGAATACAGAGTTTCCCAGAATCTCTGATAGCCTCCATCTGGATTTTGAGGTCCAAGAGGGTGGTTTCCGCGCTATATCTTCAGATCATTTTGGGTATTTTATTGAATATTTCTACCAGTCCGTCTGTTTGGGTGTGGTAAACTGAGGTTCCTAAGTTGGGGATTTGGAACAATTCCTTTACTTCAACCATGAGCTTCCTCATAAAATTCCATCGCTGATCCGTTAAAATTTCCTTAGGAAAACCAACCCTGGGAAAATATTATAATAGGTGTTTTAAAATCTACTGGGTGGTGTTGCTCCATATAGGGAATACCTCAGGGTATCTGTTAGCATAATCGATGATTACGAGGACATATTTGTTACCCAGTCTAGAGGTTTCCAACGGTCCAATGATATCCATCCAATGCTTGAGAAAGGGACTTCTAACTTCTATTATTGGTAAAGGATTCAGAGGGCGAGACAAGGGAATATGAGTACTGGTTTTCTGATATATTTCACAAGTCTGAATGAAGTTCTTTATATCAGCATGGATATCTGGCCAGTAAAACTTCCCATTGATGTGTGCCTGGGTCTTGGATTGTCGTAAGTGTCCCCCTGTCAAATGAGGATGTGCAATCTGTAGTATGATCTTCTGATGGATTTTGGGGATTACTAACTGAGTTTTACTTAGGCCGTCTATTGTTTTTTCCTTTCTGTACAGTAATCCCTGTTTTAGGAAGAAAAAGGCACTTCTCTTCTCTAATACTTCCCCTAAAGGAATCAATTGCAAGAAAGCCTCTGCGAGTGCTGGATCATTTCGCTGGGTGAAGGCTAGGTCAGGAAGGATGGTAGGTTCTTCTTCCCATTTTGCTTCAGTGGCAGATGGTTCATCAGCTTTCCCAAGGCCTAAGTTACCTCTCTTCCGGTTCACTCTTTCTCTAAAACGAGGAAATAGAGCCCTTTCAAGAATTACATATGCAATTTTGTACCCACAATCTACTTCAAATGGAATTTCGCCATGTTTTGTTGGAGAACCTTTATGTCTTGTCGGAAGTCATGATCTATGATGCCTGCTAGGACATCTGGACCAAACTTCCAGTCCAGGCCAGATTTTGGAGACAATCTTCTATAACACTGAGGAGGGGCTATCCAAACGAAGTCTGTGGGAATCATTCCTCTTTTCCCTGGAGGGATAGTAGCTTCTCTGCTGCTACAGATATCAAGGCCTATGGATACTTTTGACGCTCTATGACTAAGCTTCTGGAATTGTAGGGTTCTCCAACTTGTCTCAATTGAGTCACATCCCACTCCTAGCACCACATGTAAGGAAGGCATGGTATCAACAGTAAGACAGACACATGTGATCACAGTTCAAGGGTGTTTATTGAACTTCAAAAAGGGTTTGGAAAATGCCTATTTAATCCTAAATCTAAAGATGGGAGCAGGCTATGACCATCATATCATAATAACGCAGTCCTAGTAGTGTCTTGTCAAAACAGAAGGGCCTATACTAAAAAACCTATTGCCAATCCTTACCTCTAAATACAAATAGTGTGGGAAACAATGTTATGTAAAAGAAAGAAGTGTTCAAGAAATTATATGTCAGGATATTCAGGGCGTTGGCCCCCCTTCCCCACATTTTCAGAATGGGACAAGGCGGCACACTCAACCTTAGCACAGTTGCTGGTTCTCTAGCACGAGGGTGCAGTTCAGACATTAGCATCAGGGTCTTCTGTGCCCAAGTCTCTTAGCCTTTCAAAGTCTCTTCTTTCAGAGGGCCTGATGCAACAAAAAAACAATACGTTATGTTCTTCTCAGGATTTCATACGTACTCAATTTCTTAGGTGATTCACTAGTCACCTCAGATCCCCTTCAGCCGGGCTGAGATCCCCTTTAACACAATGCTTGTACGATTTTCATGTATCCAGTTTCTAGGTTGATTCACGATTCACCCCAGATACCCCTCAGCCGGGCTCAGATCCGTTTTAACACAATGTCCAATCAGTCTCCATCCTCCGGGTTCAGACCAATTTAATTCACTCTAACACAAACTTGCTTTAACTCAAAGCTTTCAATTGATCTCCCTTGTTCAGGCTTGGACCAACTTTATTTACTCTATCATCAACTTTCTTGGCAGTGTCAACAACAAAGACTTTCAACTGTGCACAGGATTTTGCTTGACCCATTGCAGGACCACTTTGATACACAGTTCTTTGCCACTCTTTCACCTTTGTCAACTCTCAGTTGAATACCTTACAGAGACCTTCGAATGAACACACACGCAGTGCTGGACCACTTGGCCAAAGGTATCGTATCTTGGTTTCAAAGTTCAATCTCTCATCTGTTGTTCAATTTTCCTCGCGTTGGTTATCACATGCATTTCATACACTGTTCGATTCAGCACTCACCATACAATGCTGCTGCTTGCAACCTTGGCTTCAACACAGACTGGTATGGTTTTCGTCTCCCCAACTCACCGGCTTTGTTGATTTCACTGGCGCTGCTTTGTTGTAGGAGCCAAGGACAATACCACGGCAGCAGGCAATTCTCCCCACCTTGATTATCGATGCAGGAGGGCCCTGGGTACCTCTGACACACAATGCATGGATTCTTCAGCCTGAATTCCTGGTCTTACACTTTCTATTCCTGATGTTTTAAAAAAGTAACGGTTCCTCGTTGAAAAGGTCAAGGGCACTCCACTCCTTGAGATCCCCTTCTGTTTCGCCGTCTTTCTCCTTGTGTTAAACTGCCATCTTCAAACTGTTGTTTCCTTGTGTGCTTTGCCTCGCTCAGAGTGTGCTGTGGTGCTGCGCCTTTTATCTGTGTGGGGAAGAGTAATTGAAGTCAGGTGTGCATGATGGTCAGTAATCGCCTGACCCTGTCTGACCATTATATTGGGACATGTCCGATATACGGCTCCGGTGTTAGTCCGTTTTTTCTCATAGTGAGCTGTCTGTGAGAAAGTGTTTGTGTTGTGAAAGGGGGGGGTTGAGTTCCTAATTATCCTACCTGGTACGATGGGGTAAAGGAGTTACAGGGAAGGGGATACCGCGTCTCGCCATCTGGTGTCCCACTCCCACTCCCCGAAGACCCCTCACCCAGGTGACCCTTGTGCAGTGGTCCACCTCCAGGAACGGGATCCAAAAGCGATGGCCATGCCTTGGCCACCTGGATGACAGATACCCAGGCACTAGCAGCTGTGATACCTTCAGGTTTCTAACAATATGCTGTACAAAGTTGTCTCATTTTATTTGAATGTTTAAAGTTTGGTATTGCACGTGTTTTGTATATATATATATATATTCAATGGAAAAATGTTGCTACAGGGACGTTATGGTTACAAGTAAAACCGGAAAACCCCAGGAATTCACCAGTTATGGTAAGGTATGCAACCATAACTTGCGCTACCACTGTGCACTGCAAGGACTAACACCCATGACCTCAAAGATGACATCACAAATGTGCCTTTAGTTTCAATAACAAGCCTCCACAAGGGATTGTTAATATAATGTTGCCACAAAACTATCAGAGGGCCATGCACCCAATAGTCTAGGCCTTAAACAACCATGCAGCCACATTGTGCCACCATGCATGTCACCATGTCACCAAACATGTCACAATTAACAGAATCCACAAACATACTACAGCCTGCACCACCCCTACCCACTGCCATCCACAAAGTATTGTGTCACTGGCAACCTAACCGCAACAGCTTGACAACATTGGGGCAACTTCAATAAATCTGCACACAGCACACTAACCAAGCACACATTAGCTGCACTTCAACCATACCCTTTTCCATACTCACATTACATAAACCCTGTGTCCACAAAGCACAACTTCTCACTGCACGTAACATGTTGCAACTATCACCACAACCATGGAATGCACAATAAATGCTTTTCAACTCACTTGTGCTGCTGCAGCATGTCTACAATGGTCCACTCCACACCCATTCTCTAAAGCTCACCACCCTGTGCCTGATGAACTGTCAGAACTGGATTTCTGTAGTGGGTGTGCTCCTTGCACAAATTCCCCGCACCATAATGCAACCATAAATGTCAGTATGTCACCAACTACCACTATGCACATACGAACCACTGGCACCAACATTCCTACCAACCTCCACATTGCAATGAAGCTACACAGCATTAAATGCAACAGTTACCATATTCTACAAACGTTACAGTCTCCGGCACAACTACGCCCTTTCATTCACACAGTATCGCCTTACCCTCTTCCACTCAGAAAGTATTGTGTCACTGCCAACCTAACCGCAAAATGTTCACACCATTGCCCCTATACCAAGCAATCTGCACACAGCACACTATTCAAGCACATATAAGCTGCACTTCAACCAAATCCTCTTCCATACTGACAGTATGCAAACACTGCACTCAGTGCCCAGACTGCGTGACTTTTCACTGCACCATCTCCAACCACACGTGAAAAACTTTACCATGTTCTAACAGTGACCTCACCTGCGAAACCAAATGTACATGCATGGCAGCTCACTTCTGCTGCTCTATTGCATCTGATATGTGCTCCACACCCATTCTGTGCAAGTCCCCAGCCTCTAACTGATGCAGAGTCACAAATGCATTAATATGTGAGTGTGCTGAAGCCCTAGGCTCTTGAGTGCATGGCCTACGGCCTACGGCCTCTACTGCAGAGTCACAAATTCATTACTGCTGTGAGTGTGCTCAAGCCCTAGGCTCTTCAGTGCATGGACTACGGACTACGGCCTTCGGCCATGCACCCAACAGTCTAGGCCTTGAATACACCCACTGCAACGTAATGCCACGATGCCTGTCACCATGTCACCAAGTACGACAATCCACATACACACCACTGCCACCAGCACTCCTACCCAGCCTGTGCACCGCCATGGAGCTATGCAGCAAAAAAGTGGAACTGTTACCATAATTTAGAAAGAAAACACTGTCTCCTGCACCCCTGTGCACTTTCATTCACATACTATGGCCATACCAACTTCCATTCACAAAGTATTCTGTCACTGCCAACCTATCCACATACTGTTCGCAAACACTGGCCCTACTCCAACCAATCTGCACACACCACACTATGGAAGCACCACCCTCTACCGAATGCAAAGTCAGACAAGCCCTTTGGTGTAAAGAGCTATATAAACACAATAAGCATAAACATGCATTGCTGCGGTGGGTGTGCTGAAGGCCAATGCTCTTGACTGCATGCCCTATGGCCTACGGCCTTGGGCCATGCACCCAATAGTCTAACCCTTCAACAGACTCACTGAAACTTCATGCACCCATGCATGCCACTATGTGACTCACTACCGCAATCCATCCGCACAGCACAGCCACCCACGCTTCCACCCAACCTATGACATGTGCAATTCACTCCCCTTCTAAAAATCACCTGCCACCACTCACCATGGAAAGAGGTCGACGCAAACAGGCCGCAGCACAAGCTAACGGGCCGTTACGACAGCTACCTCCAATCACCACACAAAGTAGTCACCTGTCTACGAACATGCGATTTGGTGCAATACGCACAAATACTGCAGCCACTCCTCTGTCTTCTTCCACCTATTGACATATCTCACATGAACCACTTCTCACTCCTCCACCCTTTCCCTTCCTTCTTGCTGCCAACACATGGCATACGGTATATTTTCCAGACCTTTCCGCCAGTGCACTCTCCACTGATACACCATGGTGGCATTTCCCAAAAATGTTGATGCAAAGCATGCTACCCTCCATCCAACCACCAGCCAAGTCCAAAGTTCTCCGACAGCACACCATACCGCAAGCCAATGACACGTCAGTCCACGAAGCGAATGTTAATGTTAATGGTAAAGGTCATTTGTACCGCACACTAACACCACCGGAGTGGTCCCCTGGGGCTCTGGCGGCTCTGAAAGAGAGGGGGAGGGTGGGTTAGTGGGTGGAGGCTGGAAAAGTGCAAGATTGCAGTGATGTGCTGTTGGCAGCCTCAGCCCGGTGGTTCCGTCGGCTGGGCCTGGGGTGTATGCGGCCGGAAGTCGTCGTGTGCTGATGTGCAAGTATATGTGTGTTTTTGTTTTGTTGTTGCAGTGTAGTGACGTTCGTGCGGTTTGCTGCGCTAGAGGTTTGTGGTTGTGTTTGGTTTGGAGTTTGAGAGGTGTATGCAGAGAAGGAAATTGTTAATGGTATTCGTTAGTCATCTCTATCCTGGACTGAACCGGTTGGGCTCGTGTAATCTTACACGACAGGATGCTTGTACACCCTGAGCCTCAGGAGGTACGTGCCCGTTTTTGCATTCGAGGCCGTTTGAGGATTTAGCTGTCCCCTCCGCCCGCTCCCTTAATAACCTTGCATGCTCCTCACCCCCTCCACATGACTAGCGCAGCTGCTAGTGTCCATACACCCGATTGTGTGGTGATTGGTGGTATCTTGTCCGTTCCACAGCCCCGTGGTACCTAGTTGTGGCTGTACGGGCAGTGGGGGATGGTAAGGGTTGGCTGGAGTAGTTGCATCCGTTTCTCTGGGTCTCGCGGGTGGACCCCTGTGTCCAGCGTCAGCCCTACTGGTGCCCAGGGTACTTCTGTCGGTTCTAGGGGTTTGTCAATGTCCTTTTTTGATGAGTCGTTTGTCTTATTGTTGTTTCGGTTTTAGTCTCTGGTGTTGAAGAGGCAGGTTTTTAGTAATTTTCTGAATTTAAGGTGATCTTTGGTGTTCCTTATTACTTTCGGGATGTTGTTCCAGGTTTTCGCGGCTAAGTGGTAGAAAGCGGTGCCTCCGAGTTTCTTCTTGATGTAAGGTTTTTGTTCCAGTCGGATTTCGTTGCTTGACCTGAGCGGTCTCGTTGGCTTGTAGATTGTTATTTTTTTTTGTAGGAATTCTGCTCCTTGTCCGCTGATTGCCCTGTGCGTTATGCACATTGTTTTGAAGATGATACGCTGTTTTACTGGGAGCCAGTGTAGTGTTTTTAGGGCCGGGGTGATGTGGTCTCTTCTGGATAGTTTGAGGAGTAGTCTGGCTGCAGTGTTTTGGATCCGTTGTAGCTTCTTCAGTAGGTATTCCGGTATACCGAGGTAGAGGCTGTTTGCATAGTCGATACTTGACATGATGAGGCCGACGATGGTGAGTGTTTTGTGTGTGAAGGAGAGGAAAGGTAGTATTTTTCTTGCTGTGTGGAGGAGGAAGAAGCATTTCTTGACTGTTGCGTTTATTTGCGGTTGTAAGGTTAGGGTGTTGTCCATCAGGACTCCCAGATTTTTTACTACCTTAGATGGTGATGGTGTAGATCCCATTTCCGTTGGCCACGGGATGGCGGTTTCCTTCTCTTGGTCTTTGGATATGATCATGATTTCGTTTTTTCCTGGGTTGATTTTCAGGTTGTTGGCATTCATCCATTTGAAGACTTTTTTTAGACAGTCGGTTAAGTTTGAATGATCGGCTTGGGTGTCTTCGATCTTGTAGATGATTTGAGTGTCGTCTGCATAGTTGTAGCATTTGATGTTGTGTTTCTTGAAGATTCTGATTACTGGGGTTTGGTAGATGTTGAAGTACAGTGGAGATAGTGAGGATCCTTGTGGTACTCCACAGTCGTTGACTCGTGGGGTGGATTTGAAGGGTTTGATCCAGACGGTTTCAGTTCTGTCTGCTAGGAATTATTTAGTCCAGCGTAGCGCTGTGTCTGTTATGCCTATGTCTTCTAGTCTTTTGGTTAGGGTGTCATGGCTAACTGTGTCGAAGGCTGCGGAGAGGTCGAGCAGGATAAGGGCAGATGTTGTGTTGGAGTCTGCGTTTGTTTTTAGGTCATCCCAGATGGATAGTAGTGCTGTTTCTGTACCTCTTGTGGGTCTGAAGCCGACTTGAGCTTGGTCTAGCAGGTGGTGTTCTTCAATGTATTCTTGGGTTAGTTTGTATACGTAGGTTTCGAACAGGGAAATGGGTCAGCGGAGCCGACCCAGATATCACACATTTTTAGAGACATACATTTCAGTTGTTTGGAACAGAAATACTGATCGGATTTCCACCAAACACACAAAAGCACACTTTCTGACCCAATCCCCCGATCCTGCTGCAAATTTTGTGCAAATCCGTCCAGCCGTTCGGACTGTAGCCATGCAATCCACAATGACATGCCACTACACACTGTCTCCCATTCACTGTCAATCAATATATTTACAACTCGCCCACAAAGCATACGCTGTGGCTCGTGCAACACACAGCCATAAGTGCACCAACTGCATTTTGCTCGACAAATACAATGTGTACCACAGGTTGTGCGTGCCATCCACACCCTGAAACCTTATTTACCAATCCCGTGTCCTCCACAGGCCCAATGGTATGGCTATCATCTGCAAAAGGGGCGAATGTCACACGTACAACCCTGCAACTGCTGCGATGTCCGCAGACTTTTTGAGCTGTGCACATGCGGGTGTGGGAGAATACATTTCAACCAGGGTAGGGGACCTCGTCAGTAGTGGCGGCTCTGAAAAGAGCCTTTTTTGTTATTTTTTGTAAAGGTGGTTCCTTAGTAACACAATATTTTGTGATTTTTATAAGTATTTTTCTGTTTTGTACTTGAGCTCACATGCTTACAGTAAGGTCTTCAGTGCAGCCTGTATATTGGAAAACAAAATATGATTGCCACTGGTCGATAAAAAAATTCCATTAGCATTGAAAAATTGAAAACTCAATGTTGTTGTTATCACAGGAGAACATCCCAGCAGCACTCAAGGAGTCGCACATGCTTCGGTTGATTAGAACCCTTCCGACCTCTGGCTGGTGACAACAATCATTGGAATAGTCCCATACTATTGATGGTGGAATACATGAGAAAAGCACCTTTGCAATGGGAAAAATGCACTTGACTGCTTTCATCAACATCTTGAGTTGACGGTACACACGGGAACAAGGCATGGAATGCTCCATAATGCACGACCACAGCATACACAGTTGCAAAAGTGCCCACTCGTTGACACTCTCCAATGAGAACGCCGAAATTGTGGACATCGCCACAGCACTACAACTCGTCCACTGCTTCCAAGTCGAAATCACAATGAAAACCTTTTTCGACAGCATACTGGAACAGAACTTCCACAAACTCATCACGACTACCAACACAATGCGTCTGTCCATCTCTGACAGCCACCCTCACTGCACAGAGTAATGGAACAAAATGTTGCCACCCTTTCCTGTGATGCACACCCCGAACACCTGATTGGACAAATCCCACAGTCCCATTCCCATTGGACAGCTTGATGACAAGAGCACAATGTGGCCTGTGCGCTTTCCCAAAAACCGCAACGGCCGCGCCCCAGCAACACAGGAGTAGTCCTTCTTCCCATTCCACTACTGTTGCTCCACCACTACCTCATTGCTACTATTCAATAGTGACACACGCATCCACCAATCGCATCCAAGCACTTCACTTGTACGTTACACATTCACACTGCAAGTGTTGTGCCTTTCCAAAGCACATCCCCTACAAAGTTCAGTAAAAGTATGCACGATTTCTCCATCCGCATACATCCACATGCCCACCCACAATGTGGCACGTGTAATCCTGACAGTACCGTGGAATCAGGCTACCTTTTCTTGATATTGAGGGGCGGGGCTGGGGGAGAGGGCGGGGGAAGCAATTTCAAGCAGGGAAGGGGATTGGATCTTCCAGCATGGGTGTGAAAATGATTTTTTTGTTGTGTTTTTTTGTACGTGCTTGAGAGCAACTTTTTTTTTACTCTTTATAACCATTTCTGTTTGCCTCTCCTCACAGTTTTACCAAATTCTGCTCAATGTTTCTTGCACAGTGTAAAAGAAAACGGCATTGCCAATGGAGCTCAAATAAATGCCATTTCTACGAAACTACTGGATATTTTGCGACCTCATGATCTCATAGTCATTGGCGAACATCCGAACAGTCTGCATAAATCCGGGCATTCTTCTGTTTTACAATACACCTTCCTAACTGTGGCTGTGGATCAATTACACCGGCATGGTTCCATACTCCTCGTGGTGTTATGCATGAGTACACGACCTTGGCAGTAGGAAAAATCTGCATCACTGCATTCAGCAACCTCTTCAGGTAACGGATTAAAAATCCACACGACATGTAACCCGAATGTAGACTTCCATAGTGCACCACGACAAAATCAACGTTCGTGACAGAGGCCACATATCTGCAAAGGCGAACCATTCCACTGAAACTGCACGCACACTGACAGCCCCAGAGAGCATCCACTCCTACCAACCGCACGACACAGTAGTGGCCAACAAAAATACTGCCCCTTCCTATCAATCAAACCCTAAACACCTGATTGCCTAATTACCACAGTTCCATTTCCATGCCCACCATGCACATAATGGCAGGATGTGGCATTTCATTTGCGCTTTCCCAGCTACAGCGAGGGCCATGCCCCACTAAATGAAACACAATACTTTTTCCCTTTCCACTGGCATTTTTCCAGCACTCCCTCATTGGGTGCTGTGAAAGTTTCACACATGCATGCTCCAACCACATACAAAAGCTCTGCATTGCACACTAGCATTTCTGTTCACCATTCCATATTTACCCTTCAACACTCTCAATAAGTGTTGTGTTTGCTTCTAAAGCACTTCCACCAGAACCTTCTGCTAAACCATCCACGATTTCACCATCCACAATGTTCGTGAGCGGCACCCAGCACATCTTTGGCCATGCACACATCAGTGTAGGCCTTGTCCACATCCACCACAGCACTATGGATCCATGTATGCAACCATGAGCGCAGCTAACTTTATCCACAAACGTAACATACGTAGCAGTACTTCCACCCAACACACCCTACCATAACACAGCCATCCACCAAAACATATCACTGTTAGCAGAATCCACAAACATACCACAGCTTTGCCACCCCTACCCCCTGCCATTCACAAACTATTGTGTCACTGCCACCCTACCCACACCATCTTCACAACATAGGGCATACTACAACAAATCTGCACATATCACAGTAATCAAGCACATATACGCTGCACTTCAACCATACCCTCTTCCATACTCACATTATACAAACACTTCACCCTGTGGCCACACTGCACAACTTCTCACTGCACCATCTCCTGCCGTACACCAAATACTGAAGCATATTCCAACTATCACCTCAACCATGGAACAAACAATACACACTTTTAAATCACTTCTGCTGTTGTTGCACGTGCACAATGTGCTCTACAACCATTCTCCAAAGATCACCACCCTCTAACTGATGCAGAGTCAAAAAGGCATTACTGTGGTAGGTGTGCTCAAGCCCTAGGCTCCTGAGTGCATGGCCTACGGCCCAGGACCTTCAACACAATAATCTAGGCCTTCAACACACCCACCACAATGTAATGCCACCATGCATGTCAGCATGTCACCAACTACCACAATCCACATACACACCACTGCCACCAGCACTCCTACACAACCTGCGCACCACAAAGGAGCCAAGCAGTGAAAAATGCAACAGTTACCATATTCTACAAACAAAGCACTGTCTTCGCAACCCTATGCACTTTCCTTCACCTGCTATAGTCTTACCCACTTCCATTCACAAACTATTGTGTCACTCCCAACCTAACCACATAATGTTCACAACATTGGCCCTACTCCAACCACTGACCACACACCAGACTATGCAACCACCACCCTCTACCTAATGCAGACTCAAACATGCATTGCTGCAGTGGGTGTGCTGAAGCACTAGACATTTGAACATCTTTGGCATGTCATCTGTTACAGTGGACTAAAAAGATCATAATTTAGAAAAGAAATAATTGAAATTAATAAAAATCCAATTACCTGTCTAAAAGTAAATCTTTAATTTCTAATAATCATTACTTTTGCATATATGAAATTATGAAGTATCAGTATTTCTTTTGGCGTACCCATGCTTCAAATTCATATGCTATTTCTCAATACATAAGTACATCTACTTAGTTTTACATGTGTTTTTAACACTTCTCATTTAGAAAATGATATGTTTATATACTTATTTTATTATGAGCACAATAGAAAATGTAAATCTGTACATTTAGCATTTCCCTAACACTCAGAACTCAACACGTTTCTATTTCTATCTATTCCTAATATCATTTTTCTACTACTGTTTATATATATATATAATATTATCTTACAAATATCTAAAGTACATTTTCCACAATCAGGTACATTCTATGGAATAGACTATTTTTGTTAAACACATTTTATTTCCATTCCAAACACACAGAATTATGCATGAAACGTATATACAACATTATACATAACAAGAAGGGGAAGAGAGAAAGAGAGAAAAAAAGGGAAACTTGGCACATCCATATCAAACATACAATTCATGAAAGACACCCAAAATGTCTCCGTAGATCTCTAATTTATCCTTCTTTAGGAAAGAAGTCTTCTCTCTAATTGAAAGAGTAACCATATTAGTAATCCAGTCTTCATTAGACTGTTCCACACTCTTACAATCGGTTTTTAAGCCACAATGAGTGCTCTGCACACCCATACCCTCCACCCCCCAACAGTTAGGCCCATGGCTTGTGGTATCAAACCCAAAACACAGCAAATTGGAGATCTCGGTAATAAAATGTTCAATATTACGCCTATGCTCTGCAAAACTTAATTCCATTAAGGTTCAACTTTGTTACAGGAGCAAAACATATGAAGAGATGTTCCAATGTAGCTCTTGCAGTTCAATCACTTATCCGTATCCATGAATTTACAGTGCCACATGTTCCAAGGAAACCAGTATAGGTAAAGTATTATCCTTTGATGAGTGTATCTCAAGTCAATATCTATTATCTAGCGTGACAATCCTGAACAAATATGAGTCCATTGTTCATCCGATACTGTCAACTGTAATTCAATTTTTCCCTCCCTCCAGTGGGTGTTTTGATTCAGTGAATGCAAGAAAGCTGCATATAAAAAGCCTATATAATTCCAGTGCATGTACAACAGATTTCAGAGTTGTAAACAGAATCTCAAAAACATTTAGTAATTGACTATATTTCAGAATCTCACACGCTTTCAGCTTGTACTTACATTTAAAAAACCAAATTCTAGCAATTTGGTACCATCCAAAACCTGACCTATCTCCATATACCAGCCATTCACCATGATGTCCAAAGATTTCCAAAAGATCATACGATTATTTATTAATAAAGATGGGTATTTCCAAAGACAGGAATTTTTAGATAAAAGATGCCCCCCCAAGAAATAACACTTTCTTTCCATTCATTTATGACATGACTAATTGAAGGGGCTGTAACTGCTATTTTTCATGTATTATCCATAAATAAGGAGCAATGTTGAGGAATACAAGACTTTTCTATTTTCACTCCATTAGGAGACCTCTCAAGGTCATCAGTTAACCAATAATGAAGTGAATGATGTGTATATCCTCTATGATATTCTTTTAATTTAGGAAATCCAACCCCTCCCCCCAACAGCAATTGAGCTTTGTCAAATTTTCAACAGAATTTCCCCTTATTATTTTCTCCCCACAAGAATTTACCAAAGAGTTTGCAAATGTTAGATATCATTTGGTTTTAAATAATGGAAGCGGAAGCATATTACAGAGATATAATCATTTCTGCAAAATGGTCATCTTATTACTCCTTTCTTCCCCCAGAGAGCGAGTTTCAGTTTCTCCCACTTTTTGCATAAGCTTTGGACTTCTAATAGCTTCAAGTGAATGTTATATGGTAGAATCTGTACAATGTTTTGGATCATTAACACCCCCACGTACTTAAATTCCTTCTCAGTCCAATGTAATACGTTGTTTCCAAACAAGCTGCTACGACAGGCTGAGTTTATCGGGAAAATACTCATTTTGGATGTATTCACCTTAAAGTCATTAATCTGCTCAAATTCATCCAAAACCACAACCAACTTCTAAAATGACTTTTCAGGGTCAGAAAGCATGACCAACAACTTATCCATATAGAGGAAAGCCTTATAAGTATATACCCACACTTTACCCCAATAATCTCTTGCTCCTTTTGAATTTCAAATGCCATGTGTTCGATAAGTGCATCAAATAAAAGAGGAGATAACAGGCAACCTAGCCTATTACGCCAATTTATAAAAAACATCTAAGAGGTTATTCCAATCACTGCTATCTTAGCATCAGCTTTTTATATAAGGCATCAAATAGACTTAAAAAGGAAGGGCCACATCCAATTGTACTCAAAACCTGGCACAGATAAGGCTAATTTACTCAGTAAAATGCCTTCTCGGCATCTATGCTCACTGCTGCCGTTGGCAATACCAGATGTCCTATGTAAATATATATATATATATAACAATTCCCTTACATTATCTGAATTATTGTGACCCTCCAAAAATGTTGTTTGATTTTTCCGAATTATACTTCTTTGCAAGTAATTTAATATCTGCATTTAACAACTAAATCGGCGGATTGCATTGATGCAGAAGACGAACTTCTCGCAATAATAGCCGCATACACTCTCTTAAGAATCGGTACAATTTCCTTATCAAATGTATTATTGAATTAAACTGGGAAGCCACTTGAGTCTGGGCTTTTTGCCTTTTTTTGTTAAATTTACAGCTTTGACTATTTCTTCTGTCGTTATTAACCAATTCAATTGCCCAGAATCCTCTAATAGCCTTTTCGATTTTCAACAGAACAAATTTCAACAGAGGCAAAAAGCTCACCAATCTGTTCCCTATTTCCTACTCTCTTCCGAGTATACAATCTTTCATAATATGTTCTGAACACCTAAAAAACTCCTAATTTTTCCAAACCATCTTGTTATTCACATCTATTATGGATAAAACCTGCCTTTTATCATTGTTATCTTAAAGGCTATTTGCCAAGAGTTACCCTGCTCCTTGTCCATATTCCCCAAAAGCCTATCTCATTTATTATAGGTTTTGTTCTGTTTTACATGTCAATCTACGATCCAGTACAAGCTTTTCTGCCTCCACCCTATCTCTCTTCACATCATCTGGATTATCATTATATTCCTGTTCTGCATTATGGAGGGATTCTTCCACTTCTAACAATTCTCTACATGTCTCCCTATGTTCATGCATCGCATTACTAATCATTCTAGCCCTAAACGTCACCTTCAGTCCATCCCAGATAAACATAAATCTGTGTCAATCTCATTGTTAATCATTAAAAATTCTTCTATACCCTCTCTCGTATAATTCTTGAATAATGCATCAGTCAATAAGGACGTATTCCTCCTCCAGCGGGTTCTTCCACATTGACCTGCAGAGGATTTGTCCAATGTCAACTCCACCGGAGCATAGTCTGAAATTACTATCCTGCCAATATCTGAAGAGAAAACATCTCCAAATACACTTCTAGACGTAAATAACAAATCAATCCGAGAAGAGATGTTGTGTGGTGAGGGATAGATGGTGTATTGTTTCCCCATTAAATGTAGATCCCTCCATACATCTACCAAATCCCACATATTCTGGAAATCTAACAAACCCTTTCTGGCTTTTTACAGTTTGAAATCCCCTTACCATCAAACCACAAGGATTAAAGTCCCTCAAAACACTACTCAGCATCTCAAAGAACTCTTCTTGAACCACACTTGGTACATAAATATTGGCACCAAATGTTGTAAATTAAGGCCAGTTTTCAACAACAATATTAACAATCACATAACGTCCTCCTATGTCACAATTGATCTTAGCAATAGAGAATATTAAACCATTCCCAAATAAAATACTCACACCTCTTGAACAGCTAGGGAAACAACTTAAATTGTTCTTATTGTAGGCCTTATTTAGTTAATACTCCTTATCTTCCTTTTTGAGATGAGTCTCTTGGAGAAAGAATATATCAACTTTTTTCTTACTCAAAATGTTTTAAAGTTTTTTCGTCTTAACTGGATTATTTATTCCGTTCACATTCCAATTTAAGATTGTTAACTGTCTGTCATGATTAGACCAAACAGGGAAAAAAGGGAGAGAGAAGAAGAGAAAAAAAAGAAAAACCCCTATATCTTGTACAAAACTGAAGAGCCTATAACCAAGCTTATAACCTGAAGAGCCTATAACCAACCCACCCGATGTAAAATGCATGCTAAAAACGAAACCGATATCTAAATATAAACCAAATGGATAAGATATTGATATTTTATTTCTATCACGCTCGTGCACAAGTGTCTTCAGGTCATGGCAAGGGAGGGGAACAGGGGAGAACAAAACAATGATCTTACTAAGCCAGTGACATTGCGAACGCGTAAGTGCATGGGAGAGGGAGAGCGGAAAAGTGCATGGAAAGGGGGAGAAGTGGAGAGTGCAGGGCAAAGGAGAAACCGATAAATAATAGTAAATAAATAATAAAGGCAACAAACAGTGGTAATGCAGCCAGCAATTGGCAAGTGCCGGGTGTAAGGCAGCAGACATAAATAGCGCACATTGATCAGTGACGTCAAAATACTTCCTACGTATTTTAACCTGTTAAAACCCAAACATGTGTACTTGTATTAGTACCTACAGCATCCACTCATCTAAATCTCAACAGTAAAATAAAAGTTAATTATTCTTTAAAGACAAATTACTAACAGGTCAAGTGCAGACTTCAGTCGTCATTTCATACATGTCAAATCTCTCTAACTACACTATAATCAAACTGCAAGTGAAAGCAGGTGCCAAGTAATACCAATTCAGCCCCATGATATCCCACACCACCCCGAAATCAATTAACCAAAACATCCCCTCTGTTCTCTATCCAAAATGCTATCCCTCTTACAATCTGACACAAAACAACATTCCCACCCTTGCGTACACCTCAGCTCATAATTACTTATACAACCCTGAGCTTTCTTTACCACCCCCTCACCGGGTCTTCATCGGGGGTGATTTAGAGCAGCAAAGGGCTGTGTATAGTAGACACGCTTAGCCATGTGATCCAGCCTCACTCCCATATTTAACTCTGGAATTGGGTGACCCCACCAGAGCATCCATGTGAACAGCTGTTTGCTACTGGTATTCCCAGTGTTACTGCCCTCTTGGCTCCCTTTTTTCGTCGCCAAAAAGTACTTCCTCCCTCTACCCGCTGCACAAACACTCCTCTATTTAAACACATTTAATTCCCATTTTGAACAAACAGAATTATCCACCACACTTGTATACAGCAATAATACCTAACAGGAAGGGGAAGACTTTGCTTTACTTTACAGTTGCAATGGCAACGCACAAAGGGACACAGTCTCACCCTTCGCAAAACCCATTTAAGAACACAGGATGTTGAATGCACCATTCAAATACCAGCATAATTCTAAAGTGACGCATTTTGTTTCTTGTTTTATATTGAACACAGTGTTTTGTCTACTTATCTCGCGGTATCAAAGATAATTTATTTTTGTATTTGCAAGCTCATTGCACAAGATACAGGTGCTAATTGCTTTTAAATTCTGAGCTGTGATATTCTGAATAACCACTATATCCTTCCTGGTGTTGTTTGAAGAAATGCCTTAAACATTTAAAAGGTTAAAAAAAAAAACTCCGCTAAAAGCCGAATGTTCAATTTTATGTCAAAGCGAGGCAGGCAAGCAAGAGGGGCAACGGGCAGACACAAAAACAGGATATGCAGAGAAGTGTGGAGTTCAAACAAAGATAGACAGACATGCAGACCAGACATCCAAAAGGAGGTTATATTGTAGCAGGCAGATAAAGAAAGACAGCTAGAAAATATGCGTTTGGCGCCGACAAAAGAAGGCGTGTGAGGGAAAAGCAGGTCAGGCAGTTTGATAGAGAGAGCATGAAAAGGAAGTGCTTTGTGGACAAATAGGAAATCACAACAACACCTAATTGTGGCATGTGCATGCATGAAATGCATGGAAGTAAGGGAGAATTGGGTTCTATGTGATTAGAATTGTTTAGAATTTTTTTAGAATTGTTGCACAAATGCCTACACCAGAAAGAAAACAAAATAACCCCATATACAAATACTCTGCAGCATCTCAGAAGCACTGTGCATATTTGCTCATAATAAATACGAGCAACAGAGGGACAATGCCTCATGAAAAGCTTCAATGATATTACAGATCGGATATAACAGATGCTGCTCAAATCAGCAACAACATTTTTGAAAATCTGTGCACTTCCACTTGTGTCTTTGATATTAGTGTATTAGCAGCCACTGCAGAAATAAAAAACAACTGGGATCTGCGTGTTGAGATGGCAGCGTTCGCTGGAAGAAGCAATCCACTTTTATGAGCATGCCCTCTATCCTCCTACACGCACACTCAACCCAACTCCTTATAGTTGAGGGGCATATGTAATTCCGTGGGATTTTGAAAGAAGTGAAGTTATGAATACTGGGGATGCATTGCAAATGAAGCATATAATCGTGTATTGCCAGGTGTTTTGTCTGAATTTGTGGAACAAGATCTGTGTGATGTCATTCATCCAAGATGGGAAAGTGACAGTGGGAATCAATGGGCTTCCACTTTCTGTCTATGCCCAAACACTTGCAACACAAAATAGACAATAGCTGGTTTATTCTAAAAATATGTATACCTAAATCTAAGTCCCTACAGATACATTACTTGCCCTGTGTGTGAATAACTCATACCCCCCTAGTATAGCAAGCCCATGCCTAGTTGGCAATGGTGTGCCGTCTACAAGGGGTATGTGAATTCTTGCCCTCAACCCTCTCACTACTTTCCTAAACTCGAGTAGTGGGTGCACATGTGTTGGTGGTCGGTGTCTTCATTTTATTAGTACCGCCTCCAGTCTATTTGTCTTATACTTAAAAACTATATATCTGTTTTGACCCGACCGGGTCAGAACAACAGTTAAAAAAGAAATGTTTCTTTCAATAAGTCGAATAACTTCATATTGTTCTGAACATAAAAAATGATGAAATCTAATTATTCAAGCCCATTCTTCAAGTTGGTGTAGGGTCTTGGAGTTGTGGTCATCAACCTAACAACTCTATAAAGTAGTCAACCGGTTTCAGCGGTTCTTGTGACTAGCCGCCTTCTTCAGGACAGAGAATCTTGCATTCTCTTTGGCACCATGATTTCTTCACATATATCCACATCTTGAAGGATTTTTGGGAGGTGCTTCAGATTACCCATGGGCATTAGGCTTGTGTCCCGATCCCTGTTTGGGTTACAAGAAGGACAAGGGGAGATTATAAGTACGGGGAAAGGTCAAGGGTTGTGGGAACAGTCTCGTAGATTGGAGAATATTACCTGTAGATCCACTTTCATCCAAGATGGCCACCGGTACAATTTATGAATCAGAATTTGATCCATAACTCCTTTCAGAGTGATCCTTTCAAATAGTTTCTGAAGACCTTTTTTGTTCGCCATAAAAAATGAATGAAGAACGTCCTTAAAATAATTTGGTACCTCTTATTGTTTAGAGGTTTCTGTTCACAGTTAATTTTTCATGATTTCTAACATGGTAATTAGCAAGAAAATGTGAAAATTATCTAAGATCACTTGAAGCGTTAAATTTGATTCTGTCTTCCAGTAAAATCATTTTTTTCAAAGTGTTGATACTCCACATATCAAAAGTCATTTAAAACTGCAACTTCCACCATCAGCCAAAAACAAAAACGGATAACAGACTTTTCCTTGTGTATCTTATGTCAACAAAGAAAGAAATCTCCGCTGGTTAATCCAAAATGTTATGAAAAGGTTTTAGAATGTATTAAGAAGAGGGCTGAGTGGAACAATAATGAATACTAGAACATAAGTCCACAATTAGGCAACTTAACACCTGAAGAACTGAAAAATGAAAAAGCATCATGGCATTCGGAATGCTAGAAGCAATTAACTGTGATGAATCCTACAGACTCCTCATTAAACCCCTGTCTGAAGTTTCCTCCCAGGTAGCCTGGGAAAGGCAGATGCTTTTTGGATCCTGATCTTGGGGATGGTGTTCTGCAGGTGGATCATCTGGGAGGAGAAATGGCCCAGAGGAATAAGAGGATTCCGTGGGGTGAGACAAAGTATTTGTCTTCCTCTAAGGAAGACATCTCCTCCATGACAAAGTCTGTAATAGCTTGCTGTTGTAACAATCTTTTTGTTCCACAAACTAAACATCAGCTGGTCAGATAGCACAGCGAGTAGAGCACTCGCTTTAACATCCGTGACATCCGTGCAGAGCTTGCTGATGCAGGTTCAAAACCTGCAGGGCCAAACTCAGCCTTTCATCTTCCGAAGGTCGATAAAAGAGTCCCACACAGTGTGGGTAATAATAAGCAGATGCCTGAGGGTTCACAGCCCTAAATAAATGCAAATTATTATTATTAAATAAATGTGGGAAAAACAATCACAAATATCCAGGCATTGGAAGAAAAAAAAAACCCTTCCAAAACCCTGGAGAATTATGAAGATAAAAACTTCCCAGACTCCCAAAGGTACAGTGAAATCTGTGAATAATAATGGTTTAAACTCTAAAGAACTTTATTCCTCTTTTAAAATCAAATTTGGTGACTGATACTTATGATATTTCTGCAAATAATATTACGGGGAACAGAAATAAGTTTGAAAATGAAAATCTAGCTAGAAAAAATAACGTTGCCATTAGGTACTTCAAGTCCCATAATTCCATAAGTACTCTGACGAAGAATAGGTCTAAAGAGGACTAATGCTGCAGGAGTGGTCAGATTGATAATAGAAATGACCCACACCTGAGGGAGACTGAGAGGCTTAAAAAGCCCCTTTAGGTGCAGGCCATTGTTGAGCAGAACGAGCATGAAGAGCAGTCTGATTCGTGTATGCAGCCGATGCAAAAACTGGAAGAGGGAGAAAATGCTGTGACCACTCTCAGGCAGAAAACAGTAGCCTGTCCTGAGAGGGTCTGTGCCTCCAGAAGCCATAGGTGCAGAGGTTATGCATCAGGAAGCGTGCAAGAGGGGAGTTTGCCCTCTGAAGACCTGTTTTGCGTAGGCTGCGCAGCAGGAAGTGAAAGCGAGGGAAGCTTTCCTCCCCAAGAGGCTATCTCCGGTGGCTGGCGAGCACCGGAGAACCTCAGGAGCAAAAGAAGCTCCAGTTACAAGTGGTGTGGGCGGACTAGGCATAGCAGTTTGCCAGGTCGTGAAGCAGAACACCGGTGAGCAGAGAGCGGTTCGGATGCGCACGCCTCACCAGGGGAGTTCACTAGCAGTTAGTGACCCTGGAGCGCTCCGAGACAAATCACATCCTCAAAGCAGGCATTTACCAAGTAGAAGGCACTTGCATATGAGTAGAAGTGATACAAAGAGTAACTTTGAATACGGAACCATCAGAAAACAACAAAAGTAACATTTGTTAAAACTAAATGACTGTAAATTTAAGCGTGTGAGTTTGTTGAGAACTCAGCAACTCAATGGGGCAATATTTTTAAAAGCTTATACATACAATCATTGCCCACGAGAAACCAAAAACATGGAAATTCAAATCCAACATATATTGCCAAAGGCAGAAGGGTACTAATGAAAGGTCCAAAGGTTGTAAAGCTTGGTGCCCATGTTTTGAGAAGCACATAACAAAACGTGGTATAAACCCAAATTGCCAATGCCACGGAAGAAGCAGAATCTGACTCTATACTTGTCAGCATTTCGTTACTTGTGCAGTAGGGAAACAAGAGTGGCAAGAAGGCTGCCCTTGTGGAAAAGGTTATTCAGAAGGAGAGCAGCATAATTTGAAAAGGAGCACCAATGTGAATCTTGTAGCCCCTGAAAAGTTGCTAAATGTTTTGATGTTGCAAAAAAATGAACACTGTGAAGCTGTTGTAAAGTTATTATAAGTTGATCTTAAGCACAGAACCTTCTATTTGCTTTATTGAATAACTTCAGTGTTAGAACGTTCTGTTGTCAAGTTGGAGTCACAAAGAACTGTGTTGGAACTTTGTTACAAACCAGGATTCCCTTGTTTCTTTTGGAACTGTGGAGCAGAATCGTGCTTGAATCTGGGGAAGGGGAGTAAACCAGATTATAAGGAGAGACTGTTGTCGTATTACGAATTTGATTGTCATAATTATGTTCTTTTGAACGGCCATGCATTATTTCACTGAGTTATTGTATATATAAGTGTGAAAGAAAGATATTCTCGGTTAGAGTATTTCCTTTAGTTTATTTTAGGCAGGGAAATCCTCAACAGGGTAGAGATAGTGAGGTATTTATCCAATATTTTAATTTAATAAAATTATATCTTTTGAAAAACACTTCACAAAGTTGTCCATCTCTCATTTCTGAACCCTCAAGGTAATCATAAGGCAAACATGGATCGAAGCAAATGATTGTATGGAGAGCAGTTATGTGAGCCAAAGGGGTCTATCTCCAGCAATGAAAAGAGTTAAGAGGTAGAACGATTCTACACTGCAAGATCAAAAATACCTATCTATGACAGAAATAAATGCTTCTTATGCAATCAAGAAGGAAAAACAAGAAATCAATTATATTTTATAGCATCTGATTCAGCAGGCATCTGTTTGAAGAGAGCAGTAGAACAGTCTAAGAATGACACATTGAATATTCATCTTAGTGGTTGTACAGATCCTAGAGACCCTCACATAAGGAAAATAGCATATCACAAGCTATGTTGGAACACACATGTAGTGAATATCTTATGACACAAGTCTTCATGAAGCGGAAAGATGCAGCCAAGGTCACTGTCTTACGAAGCAACTATTGTTGAATTTGTATCCTCAATAGGAAAATTGCAGCTAACAATTGTTCATAAGAAGGAGAGATGAAAACAAGAAATCAAATCAAAGGTTTCATAGAAGAAAAGCTTGAATGTACTGGCATTATTTTTAGTAATCCAAAAGGGCACCTGAACCACGAGTCTCACTGAAAGTAACAGCAGATGTTACACTATCTCATGAAGAAGAAGAATTTGAGGATATTGAGAAGAATATGAGAACCCTTCTTGAAGCACCTACGATTTTACAGAGCATCATACTAACTTGTAAAAAATGGAAATTCACTGGAGATTTTGAAGAAGTGAATTTGGCAGATGCCGTTCCAAAGGAAGTTGTTCTTTTTTACAACTGCTGCTGTCAAGGACAGATGGATATGAAAATTAATTCAGAAAATGGTGATACTACACTGATGAACAGGGCACATAAAATGTCACAGAAGCGTGTAGATGAAATGCTATGACCACGACAAGCTTCGTACGTGAGCACTTCTATGACACGGCATACCCGCAAAATGCCGTTGCAAGTGGCAGTTGGGCTACAATGCACACAGCTATCTGCAGCAAATTCATCATTCACTTTGTGCATAGCAGGGGAGCATCTATAGATTATGACAGAGTCCTTCAGTTTCAGACACAGATAGCCGCAGAGGTAATACAATGCATGGATGAGTGTGTAGGATCTTATGTTCCTTCAGAGTTGGTTAGAGGCAGGTTTGTCTATTGTGCTGTTGACAACATTGCCTTCCTCGATCATTTTGATCACAGCAGAAGATTCCTCAGTCCCTGTCTGAGGTCATGTCTTGCAACATTCCCAAAGAGCGTAGACCACAGAATCCTGTAAGCAGACAAATCACTCATTCTGCAGAGATAATGAGGTTATTGTAGATTCCAACAGGCTTGAGGACCAATTTTGGATGAGGGCGGAAGTCTTGACTTTGAGTGACTTTCAAGAATGTTTGATGAAGAGTTGCTGGATAGACATTGTAATCTCACTGAAGGATCCAAGAATGATGAATCTGAGACAGAGTCAGAACCACTCACTACAGTTCAATTATAGGGGATCCTACAACTAAAGCAACTACAGTCTGTGTACTCCGACTCATAGATGCCCAACAAGCACACAAACACAGCTCACATTCATGAAGAAGTTGGAGAAAATAACATCTGATGTCACCTAAAAATCAATAACAGTTGTAACATTTGATCTTGGCTTTTACAAGCCTGATTTAAAATTAGCTATGGCTAAAAAAGACTTGTCAAAGAACTGGATGCTTAGACCAGGTGAGCTACATATTAGAATGGTGATGGTTCGAGCTATTGGTTCTTTCTTGAAGGTTCAGGCATACAGACCACTTTAACTTTACTTTATGTTGCAACTGTTGTGTTGAAGATTCTATCAGGGAAGTGCGTAAGGAGAGCAGTTGAAACACACACGTCACGAAGGCTTGCACTTTTCAAATGCATCATCGATGAATTCTACAATGAGAATGTTAAAATCAAGGAAAGGATGGAACCTGAGCTCAAGAAGTTACTTAAAAGTTTACAAGTGGATGATTCCCAAGAAACAAAATCAGTCCATAATTACGTTGTGACTGACAAATTTGAATGTGATGGTCAAATTGGAAGCATTTGAGGCTAAAGAATCATCTCAATAAAACACAACACTCGGAGTTGCTCTTCAGTACATTCATATGGTGGACACAGTGTTTTTATTGATCCGATCCGTCCAAACTGCAAACTGGGATTTACACCTTGCATCACATGAAGAGTTTATTAAGCACATTTTCACCCTCGATTTGACAAACTACACACGTATGATAGCATGGTACTTAGAAGAAATGAAACAGCTTGAAAGCAAACATCCTGAATTATGCAGTGAATTTCAGAAAGACAATTGGGTAGCAAGCAAGACAAATGTACCCTTCTGTGCTTTAGGTTCACCTGAAGCTCTGGAACATCACAACAGGGCAATGAAAGTACTTGGTGGTGTGGTTAATATTACTCAAAAGTAACAGGCTCTCCTCAGCTGTCAAGGCTGTGTACAGAAGCAAACAAAATTGTAGGAACCACAGATTACGAATGGTCAAAACATCACCACCTAACAGCATCCAAAGCAATACACCAAAAGGAAGATGTTCAATAGATATACAACTCGATCATGGCATTGACTCATCCTGTGAATTTTCATGGAAAAGAATTCATCAACATCTCGACAAAGGCAGTTTTTGATGAAAAAATTCAGAAGAACACATCAAGAATGACAGAAAAAAGTTGTCAAAAATACAACAGCTTTAGAGAAGACTGGATTGAATCAGACAGTTGTAGCTTGTCGGCACCAATGAAGAAAGAGAACGTTCAGCTGTGTAAAAGTGCACGGAAAGTTGTTAAGGCAGAGGTATCAGACACCATAGTGTCAGAGGAGTAGGCAGGGTAGGGCCTGAGCGGGCCATGCCCACCCAAAATCTGTAAAGGCCCATTCAGCAATACAGTGTGGTCATTTACAGATGTTAATTTCACTGCGGTAGGCACGACTACATTAGCTTCAGGCCCCACTTGTTAGACAATCCTGGCTACACCTCTGCATTGTGTAGTTGAAGGCAGATCCTTCTTTGTTCACCCATTTGCTGATTGCTTCACAAAGTCGAACTGACATTGGTCTTCAGGAATGTTTGAGTAATTACGAATTTTCTGCAGTACCTCTTTCAATGTTCAACTTAGATGATACAATTATTTTAGATGCAAACAAAAGCAAGCTGATGAATATACTGGAAGAGGAACAACATACAGAGGTTTATAACAACAGGACAGAGGTCTCCTTATTTGTTACTGAGGAAAGGTTATATGTACCACAGCAAACATATTCAGCAGCTGGCCTTGACAGAATGGCAGAAATACAAGCAATGCAGAAACTGTCATATGTGAAGACATGCCATGACCTTGCTATTGAATTCAACAAGAAAATAGAACCTTGTCTGCTCAAGTACAATGAGACTCATTTAGCATTTGATACCTATCTAGAACATTCACTCAAGAACGTCATGCGAAGGAAAAAAGCAGGAAAAGCAACACCTGCTGAGTACAAAATCTCAGATTCCCATCATCATCATCCTCATATTGCTTTATTCAGCATTATGCAATCAGCACATAATTAAATAAGTATTTAGTATAGCATAAGGCATCCAATATATCATACAAACCAGCACATAAACAGATAAAAAGGCACCTAAACGGGTCAAACAATATTCCATTGCTTATTTAAAAATAATTCTACATAACCAACCTTGATAAATGAATTTTGCCACAAAATATACATCATTAACCAATGTGTTCTTACTTTTTCCTGCAGGCGAGCAGTACATTAACCCAAAATGCAGCAATCCTGGCTCTGCACATTACCCACTACTCATCATCATCAGCAGCAGCAGCACATGTTATCTTCCAAAAGAACAAAGATTGTCAGGACTGGGGTAGAAGCCTCCTGGGCCAAACTGAGCCAAACAGGGAATGGGCTTTTCCCACTGGGTTTTCGCTGCAAGGGTGGCATGCCAAACCATTTGATGATCCTGGAAGTGTGGCCACTCACAGCTGAACCCTGCCTGCAGATCTCACGAGGGGCTCAAACACGACTCTCAGATGCACAACCAAACAAGGAATGGATGTCTAGAAGAATTTAAGAAGGAAGTTGAACGATTGAAAGAGGGATTAATTTGTCAAGTCTACTCAGCATAAACAAAGATTTCAGACATTGGTCAGCAGCATTGGTCGATGTTCACAAAAAAAGAGATGCAAAGTGAAAATCGGCCACCAACAAGATCCTATTTCATGCCATACAATTTAAGGGCTCATTACCAAGTGATGGAGTGGCGACTCACTGATCAACAACACCTGAGCATCACGATTCGGGGGGAGAAGGCAGATAATCAATATTCTCCTACTATGTGCATGCTTCCATGTGCACCATGATCAATCATATAGCTAGTACAGTGTGCATGTGTCAAAGGATGGTGTGCTGTGCATTGCAAATGCCGGCTCAGGCACTAAGGTGCACAGAACTGTGTAAGTGTGGTGGTGGCGAAGAGCTCTCTGATAACAATTATTTTGTAGATGATGAAAATAAACTCTGGGACTCAGAAGATGACTTGTAAAACCTTAATTTCTCTCTTGAAATGTAAATAGCTACGGCAGTTTTAATAAATAGAATATTTCAAAGAGAAAGTTGCAAATTATTTCAAACTTTCTAATTTAGTGAGCATACAGTCGAAGGTTTGCGATGAAGTAGAAATAATTTACGAGGCTATATCTCAGAAACTGTAAAAGATATAAAACAATTCTGTATATCAACTTTTCTATTCATGTTTAACGAAAAAACCTATTTACCACATTTTTCATACAACCACACTAAAAGCAGTTAAAGCTCAAAAACTAAATTTGTATCCATAATGGTGGCCATCTTGGATTAGTGACATCACAAAGGCCCTCTGCCACAAATTCAGATAAAACATCTGGCAGTACATTATTGTATGCTTCATTATCAATACATCCTCTGTAAGCATACCTTCTGTTCATTCAAAATCCCACAGATTAGGTTATTGCAATAGATGCCCCACTTGAAACACTTTGCATTTCAAGCACCAACTGAGTGGCATATATAATTAATTTAGGTATGATAGCCCACAGGCCCCTTCAGCTGAACTCATCCACAACTCGGTGTAATAACATAGCAGCAAAGAGATTCTCCAAGTGAGCTGCCTGGACATTTTTCTGAAATTGACTATTTTAATTGCTTGCTATTAAACTAAATTAGATATTTCTAAAATATTACATGTTTATATTTTAAATATCATCCTTTAATAAACACTACAAATGAATGTTCCACAAGTACTCATATCATATGTGTGTACCTGTCTATTGTTCAATGTCATGTTCTCATTGTTATTAAGTATACTAAAATAACATGTACCAAGAGAGGGACCCAAAGATATTTTCACATACATGAGTGATCTCCTGTTTGGTGCCATCAGTGATGCCATCAGTGATGTAATCACTGATGTCATATATGATGTAGTTGATGATGTCACCAGTGATGTCATTAGTGATGCCACAGGGTGCGTAGTTAAGGTGGCTTTGCCTGGATTGCTGCCAAATTTCAAGGGTTATGTTGCATTGCATTTTCACCTGAATGTCTCTTTAAGATATTTTCACTGAATTTGAAAGGTTCATTACAATGTATTGTTCATATTAACTGTTTTCAAGCTAAATGTTTTTGCAGTGAATTTCAAAGGTTTTGTTGCTATATATTTTTCACGTTAAATCTGACCACCTTAATCTCTCTCTCAACTAATGTGTTTTCACTGAATTTCATAGTTTTGTTATACTATAGTTTCTTCGGGGCCCACTATGCATGGCCTTCAGCCATGGCCAGTGGCCACTGTACATGTTGCACCAATAGGTTTCTTTGGGGTGAAATCAATATAGCCTTCGGCCTTGTCCACTGTACATGTTGCATCAATAGTTTTCGTTAGGACCCACTAGACATGGCCTTCGGTCATGACAAGTGGGCACGGCCTACAGTCATGGGCACTTTACATGTTGCACAAATACGTTTCTTTGTGGCCCACTAGCTATGGCCTTTTGCCTTAGCCACTGTCCATGTTTCACCAATAGATTTATTTATACATCAAGTATATTGTGTTTCAAAGCTCCCATAGGGCAACGGTGAGGGCAAATGGGAATGAAAGGCATATATAATAATAATGAAGAGAAAGAAAGAGGGGGTCCTACTAGGCCTTGTGAGCATACAGAACGTGCAAGTGCAGAGAGACAGAAGGGACAGGGGGGGTAAGTGCTGGGAGTTCCAAAGAGACAAAGTGCTAGGGAGTAAGTTGCAAGCAGCTGTTAAGTGCCTGGCAGAGATCACTTGGTAAAAGTGGTTAACTGCCAATACAATAAGTGCAGGTCTGTGAGACAGCACAGGCTATTGGGTGGCCAAAGGCAAGTGCTGGGATGCTGGGAGTGGGCGGAGGCTGAAGGCCATTAGGGGGAGGGGGTGGGAGGCCAGGACCCAGAAGGACACATAACAGCCCTGGGCACCAATCTCAGCGACTGTGGGGTTTAGCAAGGGAGGGAGAGCGGGAAGTAGGAGGTGAAAAGGAAAGTCTTGAGGAGCTTCTGCAATTTGAGGAGATCCGACTCAAGACAGAGAGGGGGAGGCTGTTCGAGAGGAGGGAGCCAGACGAGGAAAGAGATCAGCACTTGACATGCAGAGAGTTGGTGCCAGAGGAGCGTTAAGATCTGGAGAGAGAGTATTTGGTGAAAGCCAGTTGTAGATAGCGTGGTCCCCAGCCCTCAACAGCCTTATGGATGATGCAGAGGGATTTTAATTTGATCCTTGCAGCAACCGGGAGCCATTGGAGAGATTTTAGGGCTGGGGAGATGAGGTCCCTGGGCTTGAGGCCAAGGATAAATCTTGCAGCCCTATTCTGGATAAGCTGGAGGGGACGTAGAGAGGAAGAGGGTAGATTAAGCAAGAGGAGTACCAGAGCTCTAGAGACATTGAGTTTCTGGGGGAAAGTGAGGAAAGAGGATTCCTTTGAGGAGGCGGAGTTGGAAGTGGG
The DNA here is from genome assembly GCF_040938575.1 of Ambystoma mexicanum. NCBI lineage: Eukaryota > Metazoa > Chordata > Amphibia > Caudata > Ambystomatidae > Ambystoma > Ambystoma mexicanum. The sequence continues at coordinate 1,525,740,319 of NC_090935.1, forward strand.
CCTTCTTGGCAAGGTCCTGGATGTGTGGGGGGAAGGAAACAGGAGTTGAAGATGACTCCAAGGTTTCTGGCTTCAGATGAATGAAAAGAGGGAGAGCCCATAGAGGGTGGCCAAAGTGAAGAGAAGAAAGAGGGAGCAGGGGTCCGAATGGGAAGGATGTCAGTCTTGCTGGGATTGAGGCAGAGATCATTGGAGGCACAACAGGACTGGATGGCAGATAGGAAGTCAGGAATGATGGGGAAGTAAGTAGAAGATCATAGGGAAGTTTGAAGAAGAGTTGTATTTCATCTGCATAACACTGGAGGTAAGGGGAGAAAGTGGAAATTAGGAGTGCAATCAGAGCAAGATAGATTTTAAAGAGCTACAGAGAAAGGTTGGACCTCTGGGGAATGCCACAGGTGGAGAAAGAGGTGGTAGAGGAGAGAGAGCCCAGGATAACCTGGGAGGGACGGTCAGTGAGGAAGGAGGTCAGCCAGTCCAGCGCCCGCTCCGAGATACCAAGGGTATTGTGGAGCCATTTTATGAGGATGGAGTGGTTGACCGTATCAAATGCAGAGGAGAGATCAAGTAGAATGAGAACAGCTGTGGCGTTAGAATTGAGAGATGCAAGCAGTTCTTCACAGGTGTTCAGGAGAGCAGTTTCCGTGCCTCTGGATGCTCGGAATCCAGATTGATGGTCGTGTAGGCAACCGACAAGCTCAGTATGCTGGGTCAGTTGGGGGAAGACCAGCTTCTCCAAGAGTTTCCCAAGGAATATAGAGATGGGGCTCTGAGGGAAGTATGCTTGAGAGAAGAGGGGAAAAAGGGGAAAGACCCAGTAGCAAGAGAGTGATTGCAGAAATCAGCAAGTGCAGGGGCAGGAGACCCTTTCTTTGGGCCCAGTATACATGGCCTTTGGCCATGACCATTGGCCACGGTGTAACGCTCACCTGGTATCCACAGGGACGTCACCCAGCCTGTTCTGACCTCTTACAACCTCGAACCCTTCCCTGGAGTCTACTCGACTGGAGACTGGGCCTGAAACACAGGATTGGTAGAGTTTAACCGCCTATTGTCTCTGTGTGCTTGAACCCCTTCTTCCCCGGGGTCCAACCCTTCCCTTTGATCCACAGCTCACCTTGTTTTCTTGGAAAGTGTGATCTCTGTCCTGCTTTCAGCGCAGGGGCGTATTGATTGATGCGGGCTCGTTGCTGCCTAGTTACCTCACTGGCAAGAATCCGACAGGTAAGTATAATGAGTCTTTTGAACAGTTCTCTAACTTTGTTCCTTTCCTTCCTTCGATGATGGCCGGCGTCCAGGAATGGCGACATGCTGCTGAGATGAGCAGCGCTGAAGGTGAGTGAGAGCGCAATGTGCAATGCAACCCTTTTGTATTTGTATTGAACTGAGTTCTTTTTCTGTGTCTTTTAGGTGCCGCAACGTTTTCAGCGTGGATGCCGGTTATGAAGAAGAAATGCGGTTAGTAAGCGCGGTATGTGGCGCCTCCAGATGTTTCCACGCTAACCTGGAGTGTCTTTTCTCTCTTGCAGATGGATGAGAAGTTCCGGAGACAGAGTTCCCCCAGAGAGGCTGGGATTCAGGTAAGCGTTTGAAGCTCGTACAGTCTTTAAAAAATAAGCAAAGGTTTGCTGAATGCTTACTAATGCCTTTTTTCTGTTCTTTTCCCTTTTCCTTAGGAAGCGGCATGCCGGAATGGGAATGACACCGCCGAAGATGCCCGCTGAACAGAAGGAGCGATGAACGATGGGCAGAAGCACTGCACGGTAAGGCTGTTCCTAACAGTGTTCTTGTTCTTGCAGGAGCTGAGCGCAGAAGAAAGATGCAGGCCTACTGGAGACCAATCCGAACACGGTGAGTGTCACGCTGCAGGTGCAGAAAACACAAAGCATGTTTCTCAGCCTGGGCGTGGCTTAAATAGTCTCTGGGTATCCCAGGTGTCGCTGGGCTGAACCACACCCAAAAGAATAGACTATGCATGCAGTTCTGGGAACTGAAATATGTGGGGGCATCCATCTTGCCCCATCAATGCACTACAAGTCCAATTCCCCAATGTTATCCTATGGGAGTGAGTTGGTCTGGTGCCACAAGCGCCAAGTCTGACCCCAAGTGGGTCTTTGGAGGGATGGAGAGGCCCTTGAGGGCCATGTAGGTGATTGTGGCCTGGCTCCAGCCTGACATCTTGGAGGGCTGGGGACATGAGGGGCAGAAATCTTGACACACGGCAGTCAGCCTTGGCCACTGTACATTTTACACCAATAGTTTTATTTGGGGCCCACTGGCCATGTCCTTCCGCTATGACCAGTAGCAATGGCCATTGGTCGTGGCCACTGCACATGTTGCACCTATAGGTTTCTTTGGGGCCTACTAGCCATGACCTTGGGCTTTGGCCACTGTACATGTTGCACCAATAGGTTTCTTTGGGGATCACTGGGCATGGCCTTCAGCCATGGCCAGTAGCAACAGCGGTCATACTCTGCCACTGTCCATGTTGTACCTATAGCATTATATGGGGACCACTAGCCATGCCCTTTGATCACGACCATTGGCCAGGACCTTTGACCGTTGCCACTCTACATGCTGCACCAATAGGTTTCTTCTTTGGGGCCCACTAGCCATGGCTCTGGCCATGGACAATGGCCACCACCTTTGGCCTTGGCCACAGTCCATATTGCACCAATAGCATGCTTTTGGGGCCACTAGTCATGGCCTTCAGCCATGATCACTGACCACGGCTTTCGGCCTTTGCCACTATCCATGTGGCACCAATAGCTTTCTTTGGTCCCACTAGCCATGGCCTTTGGCCTTGATCAGTGGCCACGGCCATCAGCCTTGGCCACTGTACATGTTACAGCAATAGTTTTCTTTGGAACTCACTAGGCATGGCGTTCGGTTTTGGCCAATGCACATGTTACATCGATAGGTTTCTTTGGGGTTCACTAGCCATGGTCTTCGGCCGTGGTGACTGTAAATGTTGGACCATTGGTTTCTTTGGGGCCGACTAGCCATAGCCTTTGGCCATGGCCACTAGCTACAGCGTTTTGGCCATGGCCAGTGGCCTTCATCCTTGGCCACTGCATGTTGCGTGCCCATGGCCGAACCGTGGCCACCTAGTGGGTCCAAAAGAAAAATAATCGAGGATCATGTACAGTGGACCTGGCTGAAGCACGTGGCCACGTTTAAAAAACGATGTTATAACAAAACCCTTGACATTTACTGAAAACCCCTTAGCTAAGGTGCAGTTAAGTTGTGCAGATTGAACACAACACAACCCTTGAAGTTCAGCAGATGTGGAAAGTCATGAATAGCTTAACTCGCATTCCTGTTGCAAAGCCCATGAGCACATACGTATTATGAGAGAAGGGATTCACAATGAAATGTCATTATGGGGGACATTCATGGGAACAAGCAGAGTTAAGCTGGTCATGACTTCCCACATCCGCTGAATTTCAAGGGTTCTGTTGCATTAAATCTGCACAACTGACTGCACCTTAACTAAGGTTTTTTTTTAGTGAATATAGGTATAGCTTTAGGTAGATAGGTAGCAGTACAGGAGTGGAGGGGCTCACACTGGCTCCCTGCTCAATATACCTTTTATCCATTGTCTCCTCCAAGGGTTTTTAGAGTTCATCCCATCTTCATGGTGGCAGTCTCAACTTGCAGCTTGTAGTCAGTGCTGGAGTTTTAAATCAGTTTCAATTTTCCAGCAAGGACTTCTGATAGCTGTATTTTTCAGGTGGCAACGAACCCGCTCTCCTCCAATCACCCATAGTGAAGGGTGGGGGGAGAAGCCCACAATGCGGCACTCCAAAGCCATACATACCATTACAAGAGGGGAGGGGCACACTCTGGTTCCCTGCTCAATATACCTTCCAGCCACTGTTTTCCTCCAAATGTGTTCAGGACTCATGTCATCATCAAGGAGGCAGTCTCAACATGCAGGTTGCCCTCAGTGCAGGTGTTTTAAATTAGTGTCAATTGTGCAGCTAGGACTTCTGATATCTGTAGGTTTCAAGTTGAAGGAAACTGCTGCTCCCCATCCTCCCAAAGTAGGGTAGGGGAGATTAGACCACAAAGTCGCACTCCAGCATGTCACCTTGGTGCAGCACCCTTTTGAACCTGGATAGCAGAACAGAAGGAGAGGGCCACACTCTGGCTCCCTGCTCAATATATCTTTCAGTCAATGGCCTTCTTCTCCAAGGGGCCAATTCATAGAATTCAGCGCAGAAGTAGCGCACGCGTCTGGCGCAAAGAGGGAGCGTGCACCACACATGCGCCTGGCACAGCGCAAAACAGCATTATGGCACACTGTGTATTCATGGATTTCCTGAGCCATTTGCAGCCGTGGCGCAGTGAAAATCCAGCAGCGCCAGTAACGCCCCCAAGAATGCTCCTTGCGTCAGAAAAAGCCATAGAAATCCCCAATACGGTGCAAAGGGCTGTACTAACACTGGACCAGCATACAGCCCTACATCGTATTTGCATGAAAAACAGCGCATACCCCACTCACGGCAGCCAAAAAGTGTGAAAAGGGCCTTGCGAAACCCCACCAAATTTTTTTCCAGGCTCGCGCCAGCAAAATCGTGTAAAAATCTGCTCACGCACCCCCTTGAATATGCGTACCCCGCTTTTGCCAGCCAAAACGCATGAAAATCTACCCATGCACCCCCTTGAATATGCGGACCCCGCTCGCGCCATCCAAATCGTTTGAAAAATGCCTACCGTAGCCCCTTCAATACGTGTACCCCGCTCGTGCCAGCCAAAACGTGTGAAAACTCCTTGCGCACCCCCTTGAATATGCATACCATGCTTGCGCAAGCCAAATCGTGTGAAAAGGGCCTACCATAACCCCACGAATATGCATACCCCACTTGCGCCAGCCAAATCGCGTGTAAACTCCTCGTGCACCCCCTTGAATACAAGTACCCCGCTCGCGCCAGCCAAAACACGTGAAACGCTACACGCGCACCCCCTTGAATACGTGTACCCCACTCGTGCCAGCAAAATCATGTGAAAACTCCTTGGGCACCCCCTTGACTATGCGTACCCCGCTCGCGCCAGCCAAAATGCATGAAAATCAGCCCAAGCACCCCCAGGAATATGCGTACCCCACTCGCGCAAATGAACTTGCGTGAAAAGTGCCTTGCGTACCCCGAGAACTTGCATACCCCGCTCGCACTTCCCGAATCACGTGAAAAATGTCTCGCATGCTGGCAGCACCCACGAACACACCTGCAGGAAGCCCACACCACAAGGCACCCCCCCATCACCCGTGACTATGCCAGCAGGCAGCCCACACCACTAGGGACCCCCATCACCCGTGACCATGCCCGCAGGCAGCCCACACCATAAGGGACCCTCCATCACCCCTGACCATGCCTGCTGGCAGCCAACACCACAAGGGACCACCCATCACACGTGTCCATGCCTGCAGACAGCCCACATGGCACCAAACACCGCATGCAGGCCCCGACTCATGTCCCCCACCCCACCAGTGATGGCAACCTGCAGGCAGGCCCGACTCATGTCCCCCCACCAGTGATGGCAACCTGCAAGCAGGCCCCGACTCATGTCCCCCCACCCCACCAGTGACGGGAACCTGCAAGCAGGCCACGACACATGTCCCCCCACCAGTGACGGCAACCTGCAAGCTGGCCCTGACTCATGTCCCCCTACCCCACCAGTGACAGGAACCTGCAAGCAGTCCCCGACTCATGTCCCCCCAACAAACACATTGTCACAACATACAATCATGCAGCAAATGTCCACCCAAATGCCACACCACGCTGCCCCTCCACAGTGCAACTCCACACCCATCCATTGGCCCCACTTCCCAATACAGGCCCCATGTCATGTTATTCACAAAATCACACATGCATGCACCCAAAGACATGCCCTACTGGGCCCCACAGCAGTGACACATGACTGAGCCAATGACGATTGCCACATGCCCCAAACAAATCAGAGCAGACAACACATAGATTGAACTGCATGCAAATGTATCAACAAAAGCAAAATTCACCAAATGAAAATCAAACATGAGAATGAAAATGAAATAAATGCAAAGAGAAATGAAATCCAAATCCAAAAAGAAAATCCAAAAACGTGAAAATCCATAAAGTGGTCCTTGTCTAAAGTGATGTTTTCCGTTCCAAACGTAAACCATAAAAAACATTACTCCATGTGAACAAAAAAATCAAAAAATCAAAAGAAGCCCAACTATATACAATGAAAGGATGAAGGGTTCATGATCCCAAAAGTCTGAATAATGCACGAAAAACACCACAAAAAACAAACTTTATACAAAAAGTGGAGCAATGTCCATGGGCTCCAAAGAAAATAGAAAAAGAAAGGAAACCTAACACTAAATAACTATTTACAATGGCAGCGGGCTAGTCCTACGGCTCACTGTTGTTACCAAGAGTTTTGACCAGGGCATCATCGAACTCTGTGTCTATAGCCCGAAGGCGGGACTGTGCTCTATTCCTGAGGGCTTGCAGGGACACCGCCATGCTCTCCACCAACTCCCTGCGAGTCTCCTAAAGGAACTCAGCCCACCTCAATGCCTGCCGCATGGAGTTCTCCGCCCTGACCATGGTGAGCCATGCCCTCTCTGCCCACCACCACTCTGCACCTATTTGCTGGCCCATCCGCTGCCACACGGAAGACACACTTTGCCCGGGGTCCTCCTGCCCTTTGGCCGATGCCTGCCCCCGTGATGTAGTTGGCCATGAGTCCTGACGCCTCCTATGTCGAGCCTGCTGCTGCCTTGATGCCATCTGCCTGTGCTACCATGACTGCCTCCGGGAAGATGCCAACCACCGGGGCCGTCGTGCATGTGCCCTGCTCGAAGGTGCCTGCACAACCTCCATTACCAGGTGTCCTGTTGCTGGGGTGACCACCTCTGCTGAACCTCCGACTCCCGACTGTGGCAGGGATGGGATCTCGACCAGCCTGGCCACGGTGGCTGGGGCAAGTCCACAGGGGGCGCTGGTGGCATCTGGGCCAGAAGACGGCATGCAGGATGACTGGCGGATATTGGGTGAAGAGGAGGAGGGGGTCGCAAGAGCGCCCAGCACATGGAGGAAACCCCCGACAATGAGCTGTCCTAGCCAGTTCAGGATGGCACACACCTGTTCGTGATGACGTGTGTGGTCCTGCCAGAAAGCACACACATCATCACGAATGATGCGTGTGTGCATCGTGAGACCTACTAGGACAGGCTCCACCCTGTCACAGATTACCTCGTCCGCACCAGTCCCCTCGCTCCCGGAAGATGACATAACCTGGGAGGGTGACTGGGCCTTGCGTCTCCGCCTGTGGAAGCATCCCCACTGCTTTGCTCCACAGCACTGTCTCCACCCACTTCCTCAATCGCCACTGTAGATAGGGAGAGATTGAACACAAAGATCAGGGTACTGAACAATAGTCTGCTTGACACAAAGCAATTGCACATGAGTGGCACTGTTAAACGTCACTACCATCATCACCTTCCACAACATACGGGTCAGTGCAAGCAGTACACGTGCACAAACAAGCATGGCACATGCAACAGACATTTGCATTCATGTCCAAGGCACTGTTGGAACATCAGAAGGGGGGGCTGAACTTCACATGCTTTATGGTACATGCCGATCACATGCACACACACCACCGAACAGTCATGCATCTGGCCATGTCTACCTCCTGTCACAGAGCACACATTGGCAACTGTACAGCATCAGTCAATCAGGGATAAAGATGGCCATGTTTCATGCATCCCTGGCGATTCCCAGTCACACACTCACCACTCAGTCACACGCACATGTACACCGTGCACGTCTATGAAGGTGACATAAGCATCCATGTCTCACACCCCAAACATGGCTGAGTACAGACACAGGCATGCAAACATGTGTGCGTCGTCACATGCTGGTTCACATCATGCATTGCAACACAGACACCATTGATGTGGAACACGCTTGACTGGACTCACATGCAGCACCGTCATGTCCCTGCACACAGAAATCCATACGTGGGGCATGCCAGACATATGGCCGAGGTTCCCACTCCTGCCACACCTCAACATGCACTATGCTGGACAAGAACACATGGACACTTACCACTCGACTTCAGACAGGTCTGGAACTTGAGGACCTGGTGGTGAAGCGCTAGGCGTGTGCGCTTCAGGACCCTCATCTGGATGTTGCTCAACTGGTCCCGGCTCCCCACTTCACCACAAGCCGCAACGAGGCGCCGGGCCTTGCTGAGGGTTCTGGACCTGAAGTCCTCCCAGCGCTTCCGGACGCGTAGGTAGTTGCGGGATGCCACCACCTGCGCATTTTGCAAATTGCAGGGCATGTTGGCAGCAGGCTGGCTGGCAGCAGCAGATGGCACATAGGAGGCTGCTCTGGGTTTTGGGGGGCAGGTAAATGACCTTCTAGCCAAGAGCGTGGTCTTCCGTGTGTAGTCACGTGGCCAGCTTGCTGCAGAGTGACTCAGCACATGACAAAACAGCGCATTAGCATGAAATTTGAGGAAAAGCCCTTAGCGTGTAAGTATGTAAGTGACGTGACACGCGGGCGTTGCCTGCAGCACGGGTTAAAGGTCCACACGTGCCAGTAGTTCGCTGTACGTGCTTTTCGTGGAGACTGACGCTTGTGTTTCTTCTTCTTGTGGGTTCAGACGCGATATCTTCACTTCGCTTAGAGTTCGTACTTCTTGTTTTGGCGGGAGAGTTGCCTACGCGCATGTGTTTTTCTTTTCCACGCAAGGCAGACGGTGAGTCGCGCACGCTTATTTTTCCCACTGTGGTTCCCCCCTGTGTTGCGTACCCCATTTTTGAGGTCAGTATATTCTGTGTGTTCCACTCATATGCATTTTTTGTGTCCCTGGGTGCCACATCGTACTGCGGGTGGTTTATTCCACACAGGTGGGTTACCGGGGGTTGCGTGCACTTTTCTTTTTTTTTTGGGGGGTGCCTGAGCATTGCGTGACCCGTCATTTTTCACCAGGGGTCACAGACAGCACCGCAGGAGCACAGGTGTGTGTCTACCATCACGTACCCTGACCCCTTCACCCCCAATTGCCCAGGACAATTGTTGTGTGCACCTTCCATTGGCAATAGTCCATCTGTGCCACCAAAAGGTAAGGGTGGCAAAGCTGGGCAACCTCCCAGGCCTGGGCATGGTGGGGCACATGGCCGGGGTGGCCAGGGAGTCCAGGGAGTCCAGGGAGGCCAAGGTGGATACGGAGGGGGACGTTGCCAGGGTGTTCCACAGGGGCAGAATGTCCAGCCACATGTTGGGACAGCCATGCCACCACCCCCAGCGGCTCATGGAGATGCTGCTGCTGCTGACATCCCCGGCGCCCATCTGACCCCACAGCCAGTGTCATCTGCTGGCATGGGCCACCATGTAGTGGAAGCTGCAGGTGCAGCTGTGGCAACCACCACCCATGCACGTGGTCAGCCAGCGCAGGCTGCCTTGGCACAGGAGGACTCCCAAGCAGATTTTCAGGTCAGGAAGGCCAAGCCACATGTGTCTAAGGTTGCTGTGACCAAGGCACATGTATCTGGGGCAGTGGTCACATCTGCTGCCCCGAGCAGCCAGGTGCTGGGAGCTGCATAGGCAGATGCAGCCAACACCACCCCCCGACTGTGAGTCTGCCAGCCAGGACTGTGTCGGTCTCAGCCCTTGGCACTGAGGCAGTTGTGACGCTGGGTCCTGGCAACAGCACCCAGAAGCCAATGACTCAAGGCAGGCCTTCCGCCCTCATGCCATTGACTACTGCCATTGGCCAGTCCACCAGCGCCACTGCCCCTAGTGACCAGGGCAGAGTTCCATGAACCAGGAGCCTAGCAGCTGTGCGGAGCACTCGGCAGGAGCCAGTGCAGCCATGCGGCTTATTTCGCCCAGGTAAGCCCACGCGGGCACCCCAACCTATATTGAGCACCTTTGATGTACTGACAAAATACACATATCGCATTTACCGCGTGCCTACAGCAGAGTGCATAATTGCTAAATGCTGCATCGGTCCTGACTATTATTCAAATAGATCGTCCCCGATTATTATATTCTGGGCCTGGTTATTGCCCATCACTCCTGCCTACATGTTGGTCCACCATTTGCATATGGCCAACATCATTGCACCGCAGTGTATCTAGCCTGACTTCCAATATGAATCAGCCTCGCCAATCGTATTGGCCACCGGGAGCTGATAGCCATCCAATCATGAAGTCGGCAGGTGAAGCCGGCCCTACCCCAAAGGCCTGCACCTAAGGCCCTTTTGGCACCCTGTTGGCGCACTGGAGCGCGAGGACTTGATCCCTCTACCTAGCGGCCCATGTAAGTGTAACTTGAACTGACTGAACAACGCTTCTCAACCTCCCAATTCATTGGGGCCCATCCACTCCTACATCAACATTAGTTTCAAGTGCAACTGCCTACTGCACTATTACTCTGATTGCCTAAGATTCTTCGAACAACGTTGACAACGCTGGAAATAAACAAGTGTGTTCCTCCTTTAACTTGCGCAGCAAAGCGCACTATCCCTACACTTTCCACAGTAGCCTCCCAGCTGTCCGTGCTGGCTGTATTCTTCCTCAGCCTGACCCACGATACTGTAGCAACCCTCGAGACATTCCACCGTACCATTGAGCGACACTCTCCCAGTGTCTAACCCTACCCTCAACTGTCTAATGTCTGCTTACCTACCTTATTGCTACACTAGTCGCACTGACCATACTTACAAGGGTCTAAGCATACATGGTTGTACTTTTGTTAGCATCGTTCGACTTACCTACTTTGCCAAAATGTATTACGCCTGCCTTCCACATTGATTGCATTTGCTCTGACCGCTTGCACATAACAGCATATTTCAGTGATTGTACCCATTGATTGCACATGATTGTATCACTGATTGTAAAGTTGGAGTAGGCTAATTTTCAAAATATATTGCGCCCGCATTTCACACTGATTGTATCTGCTCTGACTACCTGCATATCACTGCACTAGCATATTACATGCACTGTGCATAGTATATGTGTATGGCATAAGTACTGCAATGGATACTGGCCCTGTCCATGTCAGACTAGCCTATCTTGATTTACAAACTAGCCTACTGTGATGTGTACCTGCCCTGCCCATATCAGACTAGCCTATTCTGATTTTTAGACTAGGCTACTGTGATGTGTACCTGTCCTGCCCATATCGGACTAACATATTCTGATTTGTGGACTAGCCTACTGTGATGTGCACCTGCCCTGCCTATGTCAGACTAGCCTTTTCTGATCTGTAGACTAGCCAATTCTGATTGCACCTGCCCTGCCTATTTCAGACTAGCCTATCTTGCTTTGTATCTGCCCAAAATCAAACTAGCCTACTTTGATTTGTACGTGCCTTGATTATGCCAAACTAGACTATTCCGATTTGTACATAGGGTGGGGGCCCACGTGGGGGCCCACCCCCCGTCTTCACTGTATCTGAGTGCCACAGTACACAATGTATGCCACTACCCTTCACCTAACCATTCTTCTTATCGTATTGTCTTCTACTGCTGGCTCACTACTCCAAAATATGTCATCAAACACCATGACTATTAACACTTCTATCTCGGCAAAACCTTTCAACCCTAGCTATATTTATTTATTTATTTATTTATTTTACATTTTTAAGGCGCTCGCACAGCCCGTGGGCATTGAGGCGCTGTTACAGGAATTGTTTGTTTTCTTAGTTGCGTAATTGTATTTTGTTTGTCTTAGTTACGTATAACGCGCTTAAACACCCAGAGGTTTCTAAGCGCGGACCCGGGGATCGAACCTGTGTTGCTTCGTGTCGTCTTGCTTCCAAGACGCGTACGTTGCCGCTGAGCTATCCTCCCGGGACATAACCCTCCTAGAACTAGCATCCCGTGTGACCTTACACACAGGAACATTAAACTACGCTCGAGACTATCTAAACTATTCGAACTGCCTGCCAGCCACTCCATCACACGTACCTACCATAGCAATAAATATGATACTACCCTCAAAAAGATGAATAGCACCAACCCCAGTGCCACCCACAATCTGAATCCTAGAATATCTAAACCTAATAAATATCCAACCATAATGGCTCACCTCCATAGTAAGGCCCTGCCTATTATATCAACAGCTACCCCTGCTCCCCCGCTCAAAGGAGCACTCATTAATGCAAGGTCGCTAGTAGCGCACGCTACAGAAATTTCTGACCTGATAGAAGCAGAAAATTACGACTTCTTAGCCATCACTGAATCCGGGCTACACCAGGATGCAGGGCCCACCTTAATGCTTGCTGTGCCAGCTAACTATACCATCCTTAGATAGAGCTGACACCCGTGGAGGAGGTATAGTATCAAGCCCGCGCCGCTGGCACACGCATTGGCAACCATCATGGACTACTTGGTACTCATTTATCCTCCCAATACTCTTTGAACAACTCCTATTCACGCCTTGGTCTTTAATTTCCATTTGCTCGACTTTGGTTCTTTCTTATTTTATTCAACTAACTACATTTACCACAATGCACCTTGCTACAGTCCTCAATTCCTGGCTATTCTCATTCATCGTTATTGGGACCACAATCCCCAGAAGCCCTAGCGGCCAGTGCTGTTTCCACCTGCTCAGGACCAGAGAGGGAGGAGGCAGATTGTCTTCAGGTGTGCTGCTACAGGTGCTGTCAATTAGCCTGCCTCAGAATAGGGCAGGGCTGTATATAAGCAGCTGCCTGCAGGAGCACAGTAGTGTCTTGCATCTTGAAATCTCCCCGCTCCTGTTTGCCTTGACCCTCTACTTTGTTTGCTGTTCCTGTTGCTGCATTTCCCTGTTTTGGTTCCAGTGCCCTGCCGGGCTCTCTACTTTGCAGCTGATCACGCTCTGCTGCCTCCCAGCCTCCGCCCTTGCCCTGCCGGGCTCTCTACTTTGCAGCTGATCACGCTTTGCTGCCTTCCAGCCTTCGCCCTTGCCCTGCCGGCCTCTCTACAATGCAGCTGATCACGCTCTGCTGTTTTCCAGCCCCCGCCTGTGCCCTCCGGGGTATCCTACCTTGCAGCCGATCACGTTCCGCTGCTTTCTACCTACCTTTCTCCGCTGGGTTCTCAGCCTGGCAGCCTACTACAGTAATCTGCAGCCCTCTACAGTCAGTGACCCTGCTCCTCTGGGCTTCCTGCCTTGCAGCCTACTACAGTCCTCTGCAGCCCTCTACAGTCAGTGGCCCTGCTCCTCTGGGCTTCCTGCCTTGCAGACTACTACAGTCCTCTGCAGCCCTCTACAGTCAGTGACCCTGCTCCTCTGGGCTCACTCGCTGCGGCCCTGCTCTTCAGGGCTCCCTGCCTTGCAGCCGATCACGCTCCGCTGCCTTCTGCCTACAGCCCTTGTCCTCTGGGCTTCCTGCCTTGCAGCCTACTACAGTCCGCTGCAGCCCTCTACAGTCAGTGACCCTGCTCCTCTGGGCTCACTCCCTGCGGCCCTGCACTTCAGGGCTCCCTGCCTTGCAGCCGATCACGCTCCGCTGCCTTCTACCTACAGCCCTTGTCCTCTGGGCTCCCTGCCTTGCGGCTTGCTACACTCCTCTGCCTTACAGCCTGATTTACACTTACCTGTCTACAGCCCTGCTCCTCTGGGCTCCCTACCTCGCTGCCCTATTCTTTTGGGCTCTCTGTCTGTCGCCTACTACTAATCTCTCTCTGTCCTGTTCTTCTGGACTCCCTGCCTTGCAGCCTACTACAGTCCACTACAGTTTGCCTGTACCTAGTGCCACTCTTGACTGCAGACCTGCTTTCCTACTTTGCAGCCCCTCTGTTTTCCTGACTGCTGCTCCCTTGTTCTCTTCCTTGAGTCGTCTGTACTCCACCTTAGGTTATCTACTTCAGTCTAACTGCCTTTCCTTCATTTCGTTCTGCTAGATTGCTCATTGACTTCCTTTTCGCTGGATATTTCTGTTCTTGTCTTCTTATGTGTTTTATGTAATCCATTTGTACAGAGCTTGCCCTTTGGTTTCCGGCAGGCAACCTCTGCCCCTTCCCTTGTCGCGTTTTCAGTGTTACAGACACCCACTGCTGTTGTTCCCAGCCATGAGCATACAGCGCGGGCCTCTGTTATAGCAATCTGTGCAGAAGGCTGGAGTTTCCTAAGGTTCGTGGAACACTCTTTCCCATTTCAGCATACACCCCAAGAGGGAATCCAGTTTGTTTGTACCTTTGTATCTTTTGCCCCTTTTGGCTCCCAGCTATAGTTTCATACTCTTCTTTCTTGTTGAACTTCCTGCTGCGTGTGCTTATCTGCTACCTTACTTCAGCACAGCCACCCAAAATCTACCGGGGTGCCCTGTGCCACTCTTGACAGAGTGCCATTCCTGACAGAATGCAAGACCCAAAAGATTCCTGTTCCATAGGCAGGAAAAGCACACACAGACCAAAGATGCCTTCTTTTCGGTTCAAGAAACCTCTACAAAGATCTAAAGTTTTTCTAAGGACAGCAAACAAGAACCCTAGTTTAAAAGACAGACTCGTCCTAGTAAACAAAGGTTTACAAGCACAGTACTACACTCACTGGCTCTCTGACGCTTCCATGCATAACTACTATGACATTTGCAACTATGATCCACAGTCCCTATCTGTAGAAGAACTACAGCTAGATAACGAACTCTTGCAGATTTTGTTTGCCCAACCAGTGGAAGACACTCATGCGCTTTCTGGCATTTCTTTTGACACTGCTCCAACCAAAGATGTTGCACTCATTGTGGCAAACTCTCAACCAGAGTACGTTGTTGCCAAAGTGACATCCTCAAGATCAGATTGGCAAGCTACACAACCTCCCCAGACTACCGATACCACTCATTTAACAGGACGAGACATTCAGTATCCTGATGTTAGAGCTGCAAGTCCTGGGTACAAAAGACCAATACTGACCATCGGCTGTCCTAATGCTTCCCTTGTAACTACTAACCACGATAACTCTAAGGTCAGTCTTCAGATGGTAACACCTGGCTTTTCTGCCACACCAGATTTCGAAGTTGTAGAACTGGCTAATGGAACATACCTGTTACAAGAACAACTCTTAAGCCTTAAAAGACAAACCGAAGACCTCTATGATGAATTTGTCTATCTGCATTATAAGAATCTAGATAAGGGACACAATTTACCAGACCATCTGACGCTATGTCCAACACCCGACATTCTGTCTTTAGAGTTTAACAGATTAAGGCCTGTACTGGTAACACAGAAGAGGATACAGACTTATACAGAGCAGTTGGAAGACCTGAACTTGGCATTGTTAGGACACTTACCTGGCCTTCTCGTCGCATCCGTTCCCGGACGTGGCAGTTGTACCCTTATTACCGGCTTGGGAAGCGTGGTTGTAGGCAGCGGGCCGGCGCTCACTTGCATGCGCGAACCTCGCGGGTAACCAGGAACGGGCAGACAAGCTTGTGTTCCAAGCCTCGTTCTGGTGCCCGCTCGGCCATTACGCATGCGCAGCCCCGCTAGCGTTTCACGCCTCGCTTTCGTGCCGGATGCTGTAAATAGCGTCCAGCCCTCTACAGATTGCGTCTTAACGCGGTTTGTTCCCCACTTACCGTCGCTTGGTGCCTTGCATCAGGTTCCTGCTCCTTGGTTCCTGCTTCCTTGTCCGATTCTCTGCCTTTCGGGCTGCCTTAGCTCCTGTTGGGTCCCTTCCTTGCGGTTCCTGCCTTCCAGTTCCCACTTCCCTCCCTGGGTTCATTTCTATTGGGATTAGTTTCCCTTGGCTCTGTGGCTCTTAGGAGGTTGTGGGGTTCCCTTCTTGGCCTTCTCCCTCTCCTTGGACCTTCCTGTTCCCTGGGTCCACTCTCTTCCTGATCTCCTTGTTTGCCTGGATCTTTATTGTCATTTTGGCTCTGGGTGCCAGCCCTCCTGATTTTCCAACTGCCTTGGTGGATCGTGCCTGGACATCTTTGAAGACCTCTCATCCTCCAGTTGTGAACCTCTACCGGATCTTTCCAGCTCAACACCTCATCGCCTCCCTGTCAGTGCTTGCACTGCCCCGACGTCACTTTAATCTGCAGGGAGGTGAGCCAGTGGCGTTGGGGGGGTGATTCTAATCCATCCCTGTTCCATTAGGGTTGGGTCGGGGTCGCTTCCTAGCGTTACAATTTCTGCATAAGGTTTGACGGTTTACCAGTCTGGCGTCACCGGCGAGACCAGCAACTGAGACTTCAGGTACGCAGCGCTCCCGAGACACACAGCTTAACAGGCATATACATACCAGTTAAAGCTTGACACCGTTCATTCACTTACTAGCCTCAGTAACACAGGCTGTTGTTCAGATAGTGAAAAATGGACTCCTCCAGTGGGCCAGATCGCTCACACGGCCATTACACCAAAGATCAAGTGTAATCATCTGACTGGACATTCCTCTGAGTCAAAGGATTGTTCCATTCTTGCCCTTAATGTCAGTCCTTTACTCCCACTTACAGCCTCTACTGAAGTGACCAGATCTGAAATGTACTCTGCTTCTATGAACATTGGCACTCCTGACCATGAGTCAGATCCTGAAACATACCCAGTACCTGTCTGGAATCCAACTTTGCCTACTGTCAATACCCCAGATCCATGTATCAACTTGGGCACACAAGACTTTGCAGGCCAGCCTTCGAAAGGCTTACCCTTTCCTGGTCCTACATCCACCGTGCTACTTGTTACAAGATCTGCTAGCCCAATCTCTGCTGCTCCCCCTGCTAGTACTCCTGAATCTGCTACTGATGCATCATCTCAGATCACTCCTACTGCAGTCGAAGCACCCCTTTCCTCTCTGCCTGCAAGGGCAGTACCTGTTGCAAAGCCAGTTAAAAGTTCTCCTATTAAGGCTACAGCTCCGCTAGATCCTGTTGGTGCCTCTGCAGCACCTAAACTACCAGTCACGACGCCATCAGTCTCAGTTGCGTCCCTGTCGGCTGGTGCTCCTGTGACACCTATACTGCCAGCTGTTACAGCATCTGAACTTCCTACTGCCATTCCTGATCTTCCTGCAACTCATGGTGTTCCTGCAACATTTATTACTCCTGAAGTCTCTGTTGCAAATCTTCAGGTTGCCATTGCTGCTTCTGACTATTTGGACGACCGTCGAAGAGCAAACAATTCAGCTGAATCTCTGGTTCCACCTTTCAGCACTCTACCATTGCCAGTCCTAAGGAAGACCACTTCTTTCAAAGCAATATATGCCATGGAGTCTGCAGCACATCTCCACAGTTCCTCAGTTCATGAACGCACTGTTGGGTTTTGGGTCCCTAAGAAGTTGTCTTTTCTGAATTCTACCTCAAAGGTTCGAAACATTGGTAATGTCTCCTCCCTTCAAGACTCTCACCTTGCAGCATTAAACAGTTTTTGTTGCTTCATGCTGTGCCTTTTTGGTATAAGACTCTCTCGCGGTGTGACAGGCCTTGGACGTGCTCTTCTTGTTGGTCAGTCTCCAAGGGGCCCGGAGAGGGGCATGGAGAGGGGCATACTGTCATGCCCGCGCTGCTGGCACACGCATTGGCAACCATCATGGACTACTTGGTACTCATTTATCCTCCGAATACTCTTTGAACAACTCCTATTCACGCCTTGGTCTTTAATTTCCATTTGCTCGACTTTGGTTCTTTCTTATTTTATTCAACTAACTACATTTACCACAATGGACCTTGCTACAGTCCTCAATTCCTGGCTATTCTCATTCATCGTTATTGGGACCACAATCCCCAGAAGCCCTAGCGGCCAGTGCTGTTTCTACCTGCTCAGGACCAGAGAGGGAGGAGGCAGATTGTCTTCAGGTGTGCTGCTACAGGTGCTGTCAATTAGCCTGACTCAGAATAGGGCAGGGCTGTATATAAGCAGCTGCCTGCAGGAGCACAGTGTCTTGCATCTTGAGATCTCCCCGCTCCTGTTTGCCTTGACCCTGTACTTTGTTTGCTGTTCCTGTTGCTGCATTTCCCTGTTTTGGTTCCAGTGCCCTGCCGGGCTCTCTACTTTGCAGCTGATCACGCTCTGCTGCCTCCCAGCCTCCGCCCTTGCCCTGCCGGGCTCTCTACTTTGCAGCTGATCACGCTCTGCTGCCTTCCAGCCTTCGCCCTTGCCCTGCCGGGCTCTCTACATTGCAGCTGATCACGCTCTGCTGTTTTCCAGCCCCCGCCTGTGCCCTTCGGGGTTTCCTACCTTGCAGCCGATCACGTTCTGCTGCTTTCTACCTACCTTTCTCCGCTTGGTTCTCAGCCTGGCAGCCTACTACAGTCCTCTGCAGCCCTCTACAGTCAGTGACCCTGCTCCTCTGGGCTTCCTGCCTTGCAGCCTACTACAGTCCTCTGCAGCCCTCTACAGTCAGTGGCCCTGCTCCTCTGGGCTTCCTGCCTTGCAGCCTACTACAGTCCTCTGCAGCTTCTACAGACAGTGACCCTGCTCCTCTGGGCTCACTCCCTGCGGCCCTGCCCTTCAGGGCTCCCTGCCTTGCAGCCGATCACCCTCCGCTGCCTTCTGCCTACAGCCCTTGTCCTCTGGGCTTCCTGCCTTGCAGCCTACTACAGTCCTCTGCAGTCCTCTACAGTCAGTGGCCCTGCTCCTCTGGACTCACTCCCTGCGGCCCTGCTCTTCAGGGCTCCTTGCCTTGCAGCTGATCACGCTCCGCTGCCTTCTACCTACAGCCCTTGTCCTCTGGGCTCCCTGCCTTGCGGCTTGCTACACTCCTCTGCCTTACAGCCTGATTTACACTTAGCTGTCTACAGCCCTGCTCCTCTGGGCTCCCTACCTCGCTGCCCTATTCTTTTGGGCTCTCTGTCTGTCGCCTACTACTAATCTCTCTCTGTCCTGTTCTTCTGGACTCCCTGCCTTGCAGCCTACTACAGTCCACTACAGTTTGCCTGTACCTAGTGCCACTCTTGACTGCAGACCTGCTTTCCTACTTTGCAGCCCCTCTGTTTTCCTGACTGCTGCTCCCTTGTTCTCTTCCTTGAGTCGTCTGTACTCCACCTTAGGTTATCTACTTCAGTCTAACTGCCTTTCCTTCATTTCGTTCTGCTAGATTGCTCATTGACTTCCTTTTCGCTGGATATTTCTGTTCTTGTCTTCTTATGTGTCTTATGTAATCCCTTTGTACAGAGCTTGCCCTTTGGTTTCCGGCAGGCAACCTCTGCCCCTTCCCTTGTCGCGTTTTCAGTGTTACAGACACCCACTGCTGTTGTTCCCAGCCATGAGCATACAGCGCGGGCCTCTGTTATAGCAATCTGTGCAGAAGGCTGGAGTTTCCTAAGGTTCGTGGAACACTCTTTCCCATTTCAGCATACACCCCAAGAGGGAATCCAGTTTGTTTGTACCTTTGTATCTTTTGCCCCTTTTGGCTCCCAGCTATAGTTTCCTACTCTTCTTTCTTGTTGAACTTCCTGCTGCGTGTGCTTATCTGCTACCTTACTTCAGCACAGCCACCCAAAACCTACCGGGGTGCCCTGTGCCACTCTTGACAGAGTGCAATTCCTGACATATAGCAATTATAGCCAAATCTAGCCTAGCAATGAGATTAGCAGTACCGCTACGCATCAACTCCTGTGAATCCCTCACAGTCAAGCTGCCCCTCTCAGAATCCCAAACTATCACTATATATCTTATATACAGACCTGGCCCCATTTGCTCCTCTCCATGATCCTTTCGGATAACTTAAAGCATGCATCACAGGTACTCCTACTAGGAGATATGAACTTGGGCTACAATGATCCTAACTATGCACATACAATGTCCATTGCCAACGTCCTCGCGGAGCTTGGCTTCTCCCAAAAATTAACACAGCCAACCCATGACAAGGGTAGAACACTTGACTGGGTGGCTGACTATAACTGTAATACTACCATTACCACTATCAGCCCACAGATATGAACTGACCACTCGCTCATAGCTTTCACCCTAGACGCCAAAATCAACCTGACCCAAAACAACCGTATAGCACTGCCCATGCTAACCAGAAATAAAAATATATACCTCCTGACAGACTCTTACTGCTGATACTCCCTACCTTAAACTCACTACCAGATTTACTAGATCCATCTACCTTAGTGAACGAATTCAACAAAGTTATGACAGAAGCTCTAGATACCATTGCCCCCTTAAAAATGAGGAGTAGGAAGCCAACAGCACACTTAAATGCCTGGTATATGCCATATCTAAAATCATTAAGAAAATAAAAATGCAAAAGTGAATCCATTTGGAGAATAACACCATCTGAGGTGAACAAAGCTAACCTTATTAACATCACCACGAAATACAAATCTGAAAATCAGCGAGCAAAAAAAGAAAGTTTGATAACAGGATATTGCAAGCTAAATCAGGTAAGGTACTAAGAAACTTTTTGCAATACTAAAGGAATTAGAGAACCCCATTCCTGTACCCGATAACTGTGTTAAAGACAAGAGTTGGTGCTCTGACATACAGAAAGCACTCACTGACAGAATTGATACTCTCCAAGTTAAAATTGCGAAGAAAAGATTAAACGTATCTACATCAACCCCTCAAACTGATAATCTACCGACTTCACCTAAACCAGCACTTCGCTTCAACTTCACTAAAGTATGTATACTAGAGGTTGAAAAAAAATAAAATACTCTCACTCAAACCTCCCAAGTGCTGCGGAGATAAATGTCCTTCCCAAATGATAAAAGACGCTGCAAAAGAACTATCACCATTTATCTCTAAGCTCATTAACGCGCCATTCACCTCAGGCACCATCCCAAGTAATCTTAAGGAATCTTGGGTCCTCCAACTCCTGAAGAAACAAACACTGGACCCTGCTATACCTACGAACTATAAGCCAATCACAACGGTGCCATTCCTCCTAAAGATACTAGTCAGGGTGGCGTACCTACAGATTCAGAATTTCTTGGAGCAGAACCAACACCTCGGCATCCGGCAATCAGGTTTCAGACCAAAGCACGGGACGGAAACAGCACTCATTGACCTTAAGGTCCAAGTTGACGAGCTGATAGATCAGGGAAAATGTGCCCACTACTTCTTCTGGATCTATCAGCAGCGTTTGACTTGGTCAGCAGCATATTTCTCGCAACATGCTATAGCTTGGATTCAATCTTTCTTAAATGAAAGAACTATGAGAGTCTTCTCCACATCACAAGCAGCTGATCCCATTCCTATCACGTGTGGTGTCCCCCAGGGGTCCTGCGTCTCCCCTACAATATATAACATATTTACCAAGCCCCTCTTTGATAATCTGGACTGTTGTGGTGTCACCTACACTAACTGTGCAGATGACACCCAGATTCTCATCCACCTTACAGGGGATTACAATCAGGATTTGGTCTTGGTGAATAGGATATACCTCATCATCCAGGCATGGATAGCACTCCATGGTCTATGCCTGAATGATGACAAAATGGAACTCATCATCCTGGGGACCACACCCAACATTAACAAACTTGGCCATAACTACACCTCCTTTGATATAGATGGCAATACGATAAAATGTTGCTAAGGAGGTAAAAACCTCAGGTTTTTAGCTTGACTCCAGCCTTACTCTGACAAAACAAGTGAATGCAGTGGCCATCTACGGCTTACACATGTAAACCAATTAGATCTTCTAAACCCTTCCTCTCAACAAGCAGCTCTACCACACTGGCAAGAGCACTTGTGTTGTCCAAATTGGACTACAGCAATGCCCTATATATTGGATCCAACAAACACATCACGAAGAAAATTCAAATACTCCAAAATAACACCCTGAGAGCAGCGTTAGGAATGACCAAAAGAGATCATGGGGCCGATTCATGGAACAAACGTGCGCCAAAAATCCCAGCGCAAGCAGGCGCAAGGAGGCGCAAGCGGGAGAAAGCAAACGCACACGTGCGATTCAAGGAAGGCGCTGCGCTACTTTTCCACTGGTTGTGTGCCAAATCCGTGAATGGCGAACACTGGCGCACACCTCTCCAAACAGCGTGCGCTAAGCGCACATAGCGCAGCGCACACAACAAAAGTGGGCAGAACAGTGGGCGTAACACGCGGAATGGGGAATAACGCGTGAAAAAGAAGGCGTAACTGGGGAAGTACTGCAGGGAACTACACGGAACGCCCACATGCACGAGAACAACCCGTATTCATGGATTCGAATACGGGAAGCCCGCGCACGGCAAAAGACGCGCACAGGCGTCAACGCGTCCGCCACACAAAGGCAGGCGGAAGCGTCCCCGCGCACAGCATAAAAGTGCGCACAAACAACAAACACGTACATACAGCTATGATGAATGCCCCATTTGTCGCAGCACTGATCGTGGTGCACCGCAGGAGGAGGAGAATAGCCAGGGCACGCATTTTTTCACAACGGACAAGCCTTTTTGGGATGCCTGAAGACCAGGTCTATGGCAGGTATAGGTTTCCACCCCACATCATCCTAGACCTGGTCAGGGAGTGGGAAGATGACCTAACATCCCCCACCCTCTGCTCCCAAGCATTGAGCCCCTTGGAGAAGGTGCTCAATCTCCTGCATTTTTTGGCCACTGGGTCTTTTCAGCGGACTACTGCCATAGTGGGGGGGGGTCTCACAGGCCACGCAGTCACGCTGCCTACACCAGGTATTGGCAATCATGACAGCGTGCCCCTCAGTCCGCAGGCACATATACATGCCCAGAACACCCGCAGAAAGGCAGGCCGTTGCCCAGGACTTTTACAGGGTGGCACACTTCCCCAAAGTGCTCGGTGCCATAGATTGCACCCATGTGGCCCTACGTCCACCTAGGGCCACTGAGCACATCTACCGAAATCGCAAGCACTGGCATTCCATCAATGTACAGGTGGTATGCGATGCAAAGGAAATCATCACCTCTGTCTATGCAAACTACCCTGGCTCCACCCATGACAGTTTCATATACAGAATGTCCGCCGTGAGCCGGGCCCTGGAAGCTGGGCAGCATGGCGACACATGGCTCCTAGGTGAGTACAAATGCCTGTGCACATGCATGCATGTCACACACACACAAAAATACACAAACCCCAATAATCACAACCATTATCACCTCTCTAGGGGACAGTGCCTACCCTCTGAGCAACCACATGATGACGCCAATCCGGAACCCCACCACACCACCCCAGGTAAGATACAACGCGGCCCATATTGCAACCAGGGCCATAGTGGAGCGCACATTCGGAGTGCTCATGTCACGTTTCCGCTCCCTTGACCGCTCTGGCAGGCAGCTACTCTATGCACCCCCAGTAGTGTGCAGGATCATTATGGCAGCATGTGTCCTGCTCAATGTTGCAGCACGGCAGGGCGTACCGGTGGACATGGTGGTGCCCCCACATCCCCAACCACAGGCACAGGCGCTGCCCATGGGAGGGGATAGGGCACGTGGCGAGGAAGCCCGGACCCAGCTTGTGGCCAGATTTTTCACCTAAACTCCCAACCCTGCGGAGTGCACACAGGCCTGGCACATACCAGGTGACAATCGATAACAAAGAGACAGTCAACTGTCACAACCTTACCACCCTGAGAATGTTGCCACGGAAGTGCTACATTGTGTGCATCCCTAACTACTTAAACACAAGCAATCCTGTGTGACCAAAAGGCACACATGCAAGGTGTGAATCACACAGACCTGCAAAACAGGACATGACTATCACTGGAATGTCACTCAAACCCTCCAAAACCACAACATGACATGGCAAGCAATAGCCATACACCAACACAGTACCAAAAAGGTACACATTGCCATGTGAAAAATGTAAATGTGCATCAGACAATGATGCCTGACATGGAATCAGATGAAATGACTGACCAACAACCTCCCACCAAAAATAAGTCATACCCATATGCATTCCAAAAGTTGTATTTTAAACATGAATGCCTGTCCACATGCACAATGTGCATTGCAAAATCAACACTGCAGCTACTGTGTGCCGTGTCCACCTCCTGCAACACACTGCTCAGCGCACAGTACAGTGAACAGCCATTGTGTGTGATGCACACCCTGAGCATCACATCTAAGCAACAAACTACATAAAAAAAACAAAAATGGCATGTACAGGATCCACAAATGGTCATAGAACATGTGCTGCAGGGACACAGTGGGCACCAGAAGGCAAACAGAGTGTACACGTGGACATGGAAGGGTGGTTGTACATGTAGTGGATCATAGTGCGAATGTGTGGGTCAGTAGGGACATGCACTCAACATATGCATGTGAAATCAAGTGACCATCAGTGTCCTCTACACATCACATGTGAACATTCACCATGTGTATGCCCCAGCATGTCAAATCACAACTATCCCCTCACACCTGAAAGGTAAACACAACACATGAACAGGCATTGATCAGCAGAATACATCATGTAAATAGGAAAGCACAATTACAATTTCAAGGTGCCCATCACACTGCAGGACAAGGCAACTATAAACAACAAAACACCCCCCCTCCCTCACAAATCACCACGACCCACTGAACAACTGCATCTGGGTTATTCATCCGACATCCTCGAATTCCACCTGGCCACAGGATCACCCTTCCCCTTTGTCACCATCTCCCACCTTGTGTGTAAAAAGTTGCCAGCACCCTCAGAGTCCACCTAGATTTGCAAAAGCACAAAATCCAACAGAACTCAAAGCAGGACAACACAGAAGCCAAACAAATACCCTGCAGGCAGTAAAACAAACCAGAACAGCCTCCAGTAGATGACTTGAAGTAGCAGTACGGCACAAAGGCCAAGTACTACCACAATGATATTAACAACCAATGTAGCACAGTAAAACAATGTCACAACAGGATCTGAACCATGTGTGGCACATAACATAGAATGATGCACCACAAATGGATGTCTACTGTCACAGCTCCCGTGTACTGGCACAGGAGTGGCAAGAAACAACCACCCCCACCGTGGTCTGGGTGCCTGCAAGGTCAAACTCACACAGGCCTCTGAGACCCTGGTGGGAAAGGAGGGTCAGGGATATGCAGTCGGGACAGGCATTGGCATAGTGGATAACCGGAATGAGGGGCAGGAGAGGGGAGTAGGATTGACACAGGAAGGTACGGAATGCACCAAAATGTAGTACACACATTAACACATACACAATTAGATCAAACTTGTTCACATGCACATAGCACCAAATTACTCAAATGTAAGTCAAAGAGAAACTTATCTCTGGGGTGTGTGCTGGCCTCCTGCCTGCGCACTCTCAGGTCCGGTAACAGGAGCATTTCAATGCTGCAAAGAGAGCCACAGTTAATAATCTGTGCATGCCCAAAACACACAAAGACACCACCAAATATGCCACAAAGTAACAAAATACACTACAAACAGACAAACTTGTGTGGATGCTTCATACCCATACGTAACATTACCCCTCTGATGGTTCATACACAGTCAATGCAGTAAGTCAGGCACCGGTGGGTGCGTGGCAAATGGAACACCAATGTGTCACGATTCACACAACATTCAATGTTCCCTGTGTAAGCAGACAGACGCATATAGCAAGGTTTGACTTCAGAACAAGTCCTGTACCACCATGACCAAAATAAAGTAGGCAGTGCATGTATCAATTTCTACTTGGAAATGAAATGCACTGCACCCGAGTCTGTCCCTTGCTGTCTGTCCCTGTGAGCTGCTTCATTCCATGTCTGGGAACACTACATGGCTAAGACAAGTGCCTCAATGGACCATGGTGGACCAAAGGGTATGTGCCACTGCCCCTGCAGGTGCCCCAGACAACTTTCACATCAACTAGCCATCAGTCCACTAACACATTTGAGCTGTATTGTGTGCTTCTACACCAGTATTTGTTCAAGTTCACCGTCAGTGCTGCTACTAAGCATGCATGTTCAACTGGCCAGGTGGAAGGTTTGCTGTGTTGTGACCCCCGTGTGCTGCTCACCTTGCCTGGAATCCCTCGAAACATGTCATCGATTTTCGGATGTATGATCGCAATCCCTGTGCCTCTGCTTGCGCACACATGCGCATGTCGGCAGCACCAAACGTGTCCTGATTCCAGACGTGCAATGGCCCATGTCTGCTGGCAAAGGTGGTCTTGAGGCTCATCCCCCTGCAGAAAGTGCATGAAGCACATGATTAATGTTTAATATTCATCTGTGTGTGTGTCTTCAGGCATTACATGACTGGACCATGTCAGAGACGTACATCAGAAATCACACCATCAGTCCGTCTTTCACAGCAACAGTGTGGAACACACTATCTACGGCATGATTTGCAACAAGCACATGTTCATTAAAGATAAGAAACATACTACACAATGCATAGCAATGAACGTACACATGAATCATTAAACACCCCATCTAGCAAAAGAAGAACAGTGGACAATTACACCCCAATCATCCCCACTAGGGGTGTTAACACAAGTTCCACAGCAGCAGACATGCCACAGATATGACAGTCCATTGCCCTTGTGTAATAGGCTGTTACACCGAACCATCCTTGCGAGCCCATGGATAAGGGAAGCAGGAGTGGCATATGTGAGTCAAGGACCCCAAGCAGCAAACACATACACAAGACAAGCTTGAAGGGCCCAGCTGGAACAGACAGTGGATGCTTTCAAAAGCCACAAAGCACCACACCGTCACATGAAAACACAATAGACTAGCAATTTTAAACTATATTAACTAATTACACTAACTATGAAAAACCTACTTTACCTATTTAAACTAACTATCAAGCAGAAACTTAACTAACTAAACTAAAAGAAAAATCAAAAATGGCCACATACGACCCGGGGGGGGGGGGGCACCCAGGAGAGGGGAGGTACAGGTGCTGCTCAACACCCACATGCGATGATCCTGAGGAAAAAAAAAACCTCCATGGGCTCAACGCCTGCACAGCCCGACCTATGTGGGAGATAGATTGTCGTCCGAGTCTGGCTCTTCCTGTAAAGGAGGACATGGCACAGGAACATGACCATGCCTAGCCTCAGCTTGCCCCTCGTCGGCAGCAAGTCTGCCGGACGGGTGAGCCTGGATCTGTGTGGTGATTACATGTAGGTCTGCATGCAGAACCTCCCGTGATACACGTGCTTCCTCCTGCAAGGTAGCACGTGTAGCACGGAGTTCCTCCTGCAAGGCCTGGCTTGAAAACCGCTGCACCTCCCGGCAAGCATGTAGCTCAGCCGAGATGGTACGCTCAAGCTGTGCAAACCTCTCCTCTGCCCGCTCCCTCTGGGACATCAGAAGGACACCCAGAGTGGATCTGAGGGAAGCATACTCCTCCCTCAGGGCCTCCATGTGTGCCTCTGCGTGAGCAGCAATTGCTTCACGCAGAGACAACATTTCAGCCTGGCGTGCCCTGTCTGAGGCCGCCATGCCCAGCCTGAGCGAGCGGGCCGTGGACCGTGCCACCTGCTGCTGGAGAAGCACCTGCCTAGCAGGGGGGAGCACAGATCGGGCCACACGCTCCATGCCCTCAGTGATGTACTCCATTGCTGCCCCCTGGCATTCAGAATTTGCAGTTATGTCTTGCTCCCACTCAGTATACAGTGGTTGCGAGCGGTGACTGCGTTGCTGGGCTTGACCCCTACGGGACCCAAGGACTGGGTGTCCTCGTTGCGTTGGCACCGGCCACGGCTGCACGACTACATGCCCCCGTCGACGTGATGTCCCAGGCACATCAGTGACTGGTGTGGAGGGTGACCCTGCGTCCCGATCCACCATGGGCGGAGGTTCCAAGGCTGTCTGACCCCTCAGTGCAGGTGTCGCGGACAGAGGAGTGTCCACATCAGAATCACTCACCCCTGACATATGGACCTGATGCTCATCCAACTCGACATGGTCGTCAGAGTGTTCATCAGGGCTGGACTCAAGATGGACTGTAGCACTTGGTGGTTTTCGTGGCCTACCACCCCACGACCCCCACTTGTGCTGGGTTGATGTAGTGATAACAACCCTGTGCCTGGCATGACAACACCATCCTCCGGCTCCATTGCGTCATCACCTGAAAAATAGAGAGGAAAAAGGTCACTACACATGTTAGAAGCACACAACACACACACACACTGACACCAAACACATCAGGCAGACGTGTGACACACAAAATAGAACCTGGCATGCATGCTGGGTAAACCTGAAATTGCTTCTGTGATTAGACCTGTGGAAAGGTGGCAGTTTGCACTGAAGTGGGTCTATGCAGTGCAGCAAATATGTATGTTACTCACTATCTACATGTACAAGGACTTCATGGTGTGTGTCAGAAAATGTGAAGGCAGTGCAAGGTCAACTTCAGGCATCACGTGCAATGTGCATTCAATGGGTAGCATATCTACAAGCAAACCACCCTTCCCCCCAAGTGCAAAAGCAGGGATGCCTAGCATGGTATCAAAAGGCTGACCATAGACCTGTGTATTGACAGACAGTGTTGACCAGCATCAACAGCATCATGTGAGTCAAGTGACAACACAGCAAACGATGATGGGACAGTAAGCAGGACACATGATGAAACCTCTGGAGTACACCCACGTGTGAACAAGACACTACACCAGTTGGACAGAGTAATTGGCCATTAAACAGGCTGAGGCCTGTGACCTACACAGATTGTCAGACCCTAAACATGTGTGCAACGCAGTACTGAGCCACAGTTGACATGGGAAGGCAGATGAAATGCCATGCAATTTGGGTCATCATGGACTTGTGTAACAGAGATCATCCAGTCATGGACAAATATGGCCATGCGTGAAATGCACATGGAGCATGAATGGGCACTCATGTCCCTGCGGGGCATCTGACCTCTGCACAGTCCAAGTGAGACACCCTGCATCAAGTACTAAGGATGTACCTCAATGGATATGTCTGGCAGATTGGCCGCTGGATGTTAGAATTTACACAGGAGGCATGACCAGGGAAGTAACCAAGGGCAATATTGTAGCAGACCAGTGCTAAGATGGAATTGGGGTGCGGAGCAGGGGGTTGAGGGGCAAAGAAGCATGCCTACTTTGGCTACCACCTTGCAGACAGAGGACACATGCATGTCAGTCATGCTATGCATAGTTCCTGGGCTGAGAGGAAGGTCACCCCACGCTACATGCAGAAGTGCCAGTGATCTGGAACATGGACCGGAGGGGCATACTGGTAACCAGCATGTGGCTAGGGTGCAAAAGTGGTGATGTGGACAGTCCCCGTCTGCTCCACATGTCCACCATCCAGCAGAGTAGACATGCATCAGGGAAGCATTGCATTACTTGCACATCATAACCATATACACGTGACATGTAGTGGCAGTCATACACAACACATCACACAAGTAAAACACACACGTCCTCGACAAACACGCATCAACACTCACTGGACTGGGCATCAAAGTCCGGCATCTCTCCCACTCCTTTGACCAATTCAGATGGTATGAACTCCGCAACGAGTGACTCATGCGGAGTGAGGTCTTCCTCCTCCGGTGCAGACCCACCGACAGTCACCAGAGTCAAGTTGTAATTTAAGGCACGCTTAGCCTTAGCGCTGCGTTTGAGGTCATTCCAACGCTTTTTGCACTCTTGCGCCATGCGCACCTCATGGCCGAATGCACTCACATGTTCCGCAACTTGCTTCCAGTGGGTATCACGGTGGGCAGCCAATTAGCACCCACTAGCATGTCACGGCTGTGTTTCCGCACGTAGCCCACGAGGAAGTCCAGTTCCTGTTTGCAGAAAGGCTTCTTCCTCGACGTGCAGGAGGTCGTGGCTGTGTGTGGGGTCCCAGCCTGTGCTGCAGGTGCAACCTTCCTCCTCTTGGATTGTGGCGCAGACCCTGGCTGGCTGATGCCGCCCTGATCAGTATGGCAAGTGGGTTTGGTGGATTGAGCCAAGGGAGTGGCAGGTGGAGGGACGACCAAAGGCTTGACTTGTGTCAGTGGCAGCTGGGTGCCCTCTAATGGACCCTGCGCAGCAACATCCGCTGTGGCAGGGTCATTGACCGCAACTGTCCTGGTTGGCAGACTCACAACCAGGGTGTTGTTCGGTGCATCTGCCCCTGCACTTGCCAACACCCGGCTGTTCGGGGCAGCAGATGACATAACTGCCCCAGGGACACGTGTCTTGGTCAGGGCAGCCCTGCGTGCCCCTAGGGTTTCCCTCCTGGCCTGTTGGAAATCTAAAAAGGGCTCTTCAATCGCCAACTCAGCCTGCGCGGGCAGACCCTGAGCCTGGGTGGTGGTGTCCACAGCTGCACCTGCAGCTACCACTATCCTTGGGCCTGTGGCAGTCAATGGAACAGACTGCCGGGTCACACGGGCGCCACTGCCAGATGCAGAAGCTGCATCTCCCGGAACCACAGGGTGTGGTGGCATGACTGCACCGACACATGGCACAACATCGTGCTCAAGTGGCGCACCCCTGCCTCTTCCCCCTCTGCGGCCACCCTGGACACCCTGGAGTCCCCCGACTCCCTGGTCACCCCGGCCATGTCCCTGACCACGCCGCCATGAGGAGTACGCCCAGCTGAGGCGCCCCTCACCTTTGGCGGCCTCCCAACCCTGGCACAGATGGAGTAGTGCCGGCACAGATGGAGTAGTGCCAATGGGAGGTGTACACTACAATTGACCTGGGCAACTGGGGTGAAGGGGGTGGGATGCAAGATGTTAACAGTCCCCCTGCACCTGCAAGGCTGTATGTGACCCCGGTGATGTAGTCACGGGTCACGCTACGCTCAGGCACCCCAAAACTGCAGTAAAACCGTGCACGCAACCCTGCAGCCTACGTGCATGGAATCAACCTCCCGCAGTACGCGGTGGCACCCAGTAACACGAAAAACGCATACGCTTGGGACACGCAGGCTACCATGACCTCGAAAACAGGTGCGATACACAGGGGCACCCGCAGTGGGAAAAATAGCGTGCGCGACTCACCGTCTGACTAGCGCAATGCAGAAAAACACACGTAGCCAATACCCCCGCCAAAAGAAGAGATACGTCCTCGATCGCTGTGAAGATGTGATGGCGCGCAAAACAACACGAAGCAGCTACACACGTCGGTCTCCACGAAAGGCACGTACAGCGAACTGCTGGCCCCGCTCACCTTTAACTCATGCCGAGGGAAACGCCTGTGCGCATCACGTCACTTAAACGCATAGGCCCTTTCCTCGGATTACACGCATTCACACGCGAACGTGCAGTTTTTTCACGCGCGCTGACCCACTATGCTCACGTCATGAGGGAAACGCCCACACGCATGATGTCAGAGAAGCGCTTATGCGCTAAGGGCCTTTGATCCAATGAAAACGCGTACGTGTGCTGACGCGCTTACGCGCTAAGGGCCTTTCCTCCAATTACACGCTGACGTGCAATGTTTTCACGTGCCAAATCACTCTGTATCAAGCTGCCACGCGAAAACACACAGAAGACCACGCTCCTGCCCAGAAGGCCGAATTACTGCCCCCCAGAGCCCCGAGCACGCTCCCACCTGCAATCTGTTGCTGCCTGACTGCCTGCTGCCCACGTGCCCTGCCATTTGCTGCCTGCACGTCAGCCAGGGGTGCAGTTGCTGTGACCACCACTGCTGGAACCGAAGATTCCCGACTGGGATACCATCGCTCCACAGCCCAGCCCCAGGACCCAGTTGCCCACCCACTCCTCTGGGGTTGCCATGTCCAGCACAATACCATCTGGCAGTACTGGCAACCTCCAGCCAGAGAGGCAGAGGGCCACCAGCTTCAGTGCCAGGGAAGTTGGTGTCCTGGTGGAGCAAGTCCTGGGGCAGTATGATGCCCTCTTTGGAAGTTTGCGTGCCGACAATGAAGGGCGGACCAGGATCTGGATGGACATCGTGACTGCCATCAACGCGGAGGGGGTGGCAGTCCGCGACTTACATCATGTCAAGAAGTGCTGGGAGGACTTCAGGTCCAGGACCCTCAACAAGGCCCGGCGTCTCGCGAAGGCAGCGGATGCTGAGGGGCCAGCTGTCAGACCACCAAATGAGGGTCCTGGAACGCATATGCCCAGCGCTCTACGTCCAGATCCTTGAGAGGCAGACCCGTCTGGAGTCGAGCAGTAAGTGTACATGCAGAGTGATTGGACGCTGCGCGTGTCGTAGTGTGCAGGTTGCACATGTGTTTTTGTAGCGCCATGTAGGGATGTGTATGAACATGGGTGTGAGGCTGCCACATGTGTGTCCTCTCATGTGTGAGACACATTGATGGTGTATGTGTTGGTAAGCATGCTGGACAAATGCAGGTGTGGGAGCACACATGTTTGAATTTCTGTGTATGTACATTGGCATGGTTGTGGCATGGATGGTGGTTCCTAATGCATGTATCTGCACTGTGTAAATGTGCATGTGTGTGTATTTGACAAGTGTGCAACTGTGATGCAACATGGATGCATGTGACACTGATAAGTAGAAGGCTGAATGGCAGATCTGACATGTATGGCGATCTCATCACTGCAACAGTTGGAGGAGATGTAGACATGCATGTAAGTGTGGTGGCGTGTGTGCATATCTACTGCACTCCCTGTGTTTCATGTGATGTCTGGCTCACCTTTGGATGCTCATGCTGTTGTATGTGTATGGATGGTGCTGGCTGTTGTGATATCGCTGTGGAATTGCTCTTGTGTGTGAGTTGAAATGACATGTGTGTTGGGGATTGTGATGCCATGTCTGAAGTTTGACACTGCCACTCATGTGCAACTGTCATGTGTGTATCAGTCCATTGTACAGTGCCCTGATGCCTGTGTCCTATCTCTCCCTGTCTGCAGCGTCAACTGATGAAGAGGGCGGAGAGGGTGCTGTGGAGCACAGCGGCAGGGATCGCACCGCCAGCCGGAGACGCAAGGCCCAGCTCCCCTCCCAGGTTGTCATCTTGTCAGGGAGTGAGGAGTCCGGTGCCCGCTCCCAGGCCGCAGCTGCCGAGGGTAGGTCCAAGAGGCAGAGGTCGGAGTTGGGCTCCTCGGCAGCAGAAGGGGCAGCTGAGACCCCACAGGGTCCAATGGAGGAAGATGGCACAGAGACATCCAGGTTGGTGGGGGGTTTGGTGGAGGAGGAGGCCGTGCAAGGGACAGACACAGGGTCTGGAGGTGGGGATTCCACTGGTGCTAGTGGTGCAGTGCAGGGACAGGGACAGGAGGCAGCACAGGCCACCGCAGAGGTGTCTGTGTGTAATCCTGACCCCGATCCTGTGACTGCATCATCCTGCACCAGCAGGGATGTCTAAGTCCAGACCCGTTTTCAGGGAGGGGATCCGCTTACAACAACTGGCCTTCCTCTCCCTGCGGACGTGGCTATCCGGGACCGGGTTGAGCCTGTCCTGAGTGGGATGGCGTTGCATCAACGGGGCATGCGAGGTGACCTGCAGTGTTTTCGTGAGGACACTGCACGTCATCTCGAATGCCTCGTTGACCGCGTTGACCTACTGGGACGGGTCACCAGGGCCGGATTCCTCGGTTTGCTGGACCTTGTTCCGACCCCCTCCTCACCTGAACCCCCTATGCGCCAGTCGTCCTCCATGTCATCTTCCCACCCATGTATCACCTGGGTACCCTGTGGGGCTGCCTCTGACCCTGCGGCCAGGCTGGTGGAGGACACATCCCTGCCATAGTCGGGAGTCGGACGTCCAGCAGGGGTGGCCACCTCAACAACTGCACCCCAGCCGGAGGAGGATGTGTAGGCAGCAAGAGCCAGGGCACAGGCAGAGGCACAGCAGCAGCAGCAACAAGGTGGGAGCCATGATGGCTCGGGGCCTTCAACATCAGAGCGGCAGGCATCGGCCAGAGGGCAGGAGGACCCAGGACTGGAAGTGTCTTCCATGTGGCAGCGGTTAGGCCCTTCTATAGATGCAGAACAGCAGCGGGCAGAAGAGGCACGGCTCACAATGGTCAGGGCGGAGAACTCCATGCGTAGGGCTCTGAGGCAGGCCGAGTGCCTCGAGGCAATTCGCAGGGACCTGGAGATCCACATGTCATCGTCCCTGCGAACCCTCGGGGCCATGGAAGAGGACTGCCTACGGGACATTGAGCAGGAGTTTGATGATGCCCTGGCCCGGGAAATCGGGAAGTGAGCTGTCGGACTAGCCCGCTGCCATTGTAAATAGTTTTTAGAGTTAGGTTTCCTTTTCCTTATCCTTTTATTTGTGGTCAATGGACAATGCCACACACATTTGTATATAGTTTTATTTTTATGTAGTTTCTTAGGTAGGTTTCATTTGTTTGGTTGGGCTCATGTACCCTTTACATAGTTAGACAATGGATTGATTTGATTCATTTTTTGGATTTTGCACATGGATTCATGGATTTTTCTTTTGGACAATGGATTGTGAATAGTTTGAACATGGATTAATTAAAATATATTTTTTCATCATGGACATGGAGTAATGGATTTTTTTTTGGAACAATGTATTGTAAATAGTTGGACTATGGAATAATTTGATTTTTTTTTTCATTATGAACATGAAGCAATGGATTTTTTTTTTACCTTTCCTTTGAATTTGCGTTGGTGGAGGGAGAGTTTGGACTGTTTTTCTTTCTCATTTTTTTGGATTGGTTATAATTTTCATTCACTCATCTTTTGCACATGCTTTTCATTTCATGTTTGCTATTTTTGTATGATTTCATTTCATTTATTTATTTTTGTACGTAATGCACATTCATATTTTATTTCCATTCGCTCATTGGGTTGATGCATGTGAAAATGTGTGTTTACACAATCAATGCCAACCAGTGTATCTGTGTGACGGACATGTGTTGATGTACATAGTTAACTTTTGGTTTGTGTCTTGAGATAGGCATGTCAGTGTGGGGTGGATTGGGAAATCATTGCCTCTCAAGAATGGGGTAGCGTGATGTGGTTTTTTGGTGTAGAAGTGGCCCATGATTGTGCTTCTTTATTTTGTGTAGGGGGGACATGAGTGGGGGCCTGCTGGCAGGTGCCCCTCACTGCTGGGGGTTGGGGTTGCAGGGGGACATGAATGGGGGCCTGCTGGCAGGTGCCCGTCACTGCTGGGGGGTGAGGGTGTTGGGGGACATGAATGGGGGCCTGCTGGCAGGTGTCCCTCACTGCTGGGGGGTGGGGGTGCAGGGGGAAATGAGTGGGGACCTGCTGGCAGGTGCCCCTCACTGCTGGGGGCTGAGGGTGCAGGGGGACATGAGTGGGACATGAGTGGGGGCCTGCTGGCAGGTGCCCCTCACTGCTGGGGGGTGGGGGTGCAGGGGGACATGAGTGGGACATGAGTGGGGGCCTGCTGGCAGGTGCCTGTCACTGCTGGGGGGTGGGGGTACAGGAGGTCATGAGTGGGACATGAGTGGGTGCCTGCTGGCAGGTGCCCCTCACTGCTGGGGGGTGGGGGTGCAGTGGGACATGAGTGGGACATGAGTGGGGGCCTGCTGGCAGGTGCCTGTCACTGCTGGGGGGTGGGGGTGCAGGGGGTCATGAGTGGGACATGAGTGGGGGCCTGCTGGCAGGTGCCTGTCACTGCTGGGGGTGGGGGTGCAGGAGGCCATGAGTTGGTGATCACTAGTGGAAGGTGACATGTGTGCTGGCTGGGGGCATGCCCAGGGGTGCAGGGTAGTCCCCTGTGTTGTGGGTTGCCTGCAGGGGCCGTGGATGGGGTGGAGGGCACACCTGGGAGGACCCACACTGCCAATTCATGTGTGGGACTCCCCGTGCACCCCACTAGATACACGTACCCACTCTGAAAGCAAAATCGCGTGTGTAACTTCCCGCGAACCCCAGTAATACACGTACCCCACTCGCACAGGGCCAATCGCATGTGAAACTTCCCACGAACCCCAGTAATACACGTACCCCACTCGCACAGGCCCTTTCGCGTGTGAAGCTTCCCGCGAACCCCAGTAATACACGTACCCCACTCGCACAGGGCCAATCGCGTGTGAAACTTCCTGCGAACCCCAGTAATACACGTACCCCACTCGCACAGGGCCAATCGCATGGGAAACTTCCTGCAAACCCCAGTAATACACGTACCCCACTCGCACAGGCCCTTTCGCGTGTGAAACTTCCCGTGAACCCCAGTAATACACGTACCCCACTCGCACAGGGCCAATCGCGTGTGAAACTTCCCGCGAACCCCAGTAATACACGTAGCCCACTCGCACAGGGCCAATCGCGTGTGAAACTTCACGCGAACCACAGTAATACACGTACCCCACTCGCACAGGGCCTTTCGTGTTTGAAACTTCCTGCGAACCCCAGTAATACACGTACCCCACTCGCACAGGGCCAATCGTGAGTGAAACTTCCCGCGAACCCCAGTAATACACGTACCCCACTCGCACAGGGCCTATCGCGTGTGAAACTTCCTGCGAACCCCAGTAATACACGTACCCCACTCGCACAGGCCCTTTCGCGTGTGAAACTTCCCGCAAACCCCAGTAATACACGTACCCCACTTGCACACGGCCAATCGCGTGTGAAACTTCCCGCGAACCCCAGTAATACACGTACCCCACTCGCACAGGGCCAATCGCGTGTGAAACTTCCCACGAACCCCAGTAATACACGTACCCCACTCACACAGGACCAATCACATGTGAAACTTCCCGCGAACCACAGTAATGCATGTACCCCACTTGCACAGGGCCAATAGCGTGTGAAACTTCCCGCGAACCCCAGTGTTACACGTACCCCACTCGCACAGGCCCTTTCGCGTATGAAACTTCCCGCGAACCCAGTAATACACGTACCCCACTCGCACAGGGCCAATTGCATGTGAAACTTCCCGCGAACCCCAGTAATACACGTACCCCACTCGCACAGGGCCAATCGCGTGTGAAACTTCCTGCGAACCCCAGTAATACACATACCCCACTCGCACAGGGCCAATCGCGTGTGAATCTTCCCACGAACCCCATTGATACACGTACCCCACTCGCACAGGCCCTTTCGCAAGTGAAACTTCCCGTGAACCCCAGTAATACACGTACCCCACTCGCACAGGGCCAATCGCGTGTGAAACTTCCTGCGAACCCCAGTAATACATGTACCCCACTCGCACAGGGCCAATCGCATGTGAAACTTCCCGCGAACCCCAGTAATACACGTACCCCACTCGCACAGGCCCTTTCGCGTGTGAAACTTCCCGCGAACCCCAGTAATACACGTACCCCACTTGCACAGGCCCTTTCGCGTGTGAAACTTCCCACGAACCCCAGTAATACACGTACCCCACTCACACAGGGCCAATCACGTGTGAAACTTCCTGCGAACCCCAGTAATACATGTACCCCACTTGCACAGGGCCAATAGCGTGTGAAACTTCCCACGAACCCCAGTGATACACGTACCCCACTCGCACAGGGCCAATCGCGTGTGAAACTTCCCGCGAACCCCAGTAATACACGTACCCCACTCGCACAGGGCCAATCGCGTGTGAAACTTCCCGCGAATCACAGTAATACACGTACCCCACTCGCACAGGGCCTTTCGTGTGTGAAACTTCCCGCGAACCCCAGTAATACATGTACCCCACTCGCACAGGGCCAATCGTGTGTGAAACTTCCCGCGAACCCCAGTAATACACGTACCCCACTCGCACAGGGCCTATCGCATGTGAAACTTCCTGCGAACCCCAGTAATACACGTACCCCACTCGCACAGGCCCTTTCGCGTGTGAAACTTCCCGCAAACCCCAGTAATACACGTACCCCACTTGCACACGGCCAATCGCGTGTGAAACTTCCCGCGAACCCCAGTATTACATGTACCCCACTCGCACAGGGCCAATCGCGTGCGAAACTTCCCACGAACCCCAGTAATACACGTACCCCACTCACACAGGGCCAATCACGTGTGAAACTTCCCGCGAACCACAGTAATGCATGTACCCCACTTGCACAGGGCCAATAGCGTGTGAAACTTCCCACGAACCCCAGTGATACACGTCCCCACTCGCACAGGCCCTTTCGCGTATGAAACTTCCCGCGAACCCAGTAATACACGTACCCCACTCGCACAGGGCCAATTGCGTGTGAAACTTCCCGCGAACCCCAGTAATACACGTACCCCACTCGCACAGGGCCAATCGCGTGTGAATCTTCCCGCGAACCCCATTGATACACGTACCCCACTCGCACAGGCCCTTTCGCAAGTGAAACTTCCCGTGAACCCCAGTAATACACGTACCCCACTCGCACAGGGCCAATCGCGTGTGAAACTTCCTGCGAACCCCAGTAATACATGTACCCCACTCGCACAGGGCCATCGCATGTGAAACTTCCCGCGAACCCCAGTAATACACGTACCCCACTCGCACAGGCCCTTTCGCGTGTGAAACTTCCCGCGAACCCCAGTAATACACGTACCCCACTTGCACAGGCCCTTTCGCGTGTGAAACTTCCCATGAACCCCAGTAATACACGTACCCCACTCACACAGGGCCAATCGCGTGTGAAACTTCCCGCGAACCCCAGTAATACATGTACCCCACTTGCACAGGGCCAATAGCGTGTGAAACTTCCCGCGAACCCCAGTGATACACGTACCCCACTCGCACAGGGCCAATCGCGTGTGAAACTTCCCGAGAACCCCAGTGATACACGTACCCCACTCGCACAGGCCCTTTCGAGTATGAAACTTCCCGCGAACTCAGTAATACACGTACCCCACTCGCACAGGGCCAATTGCGTGTGAAACTTCCCGCGAACCCCAGTAATACATGTACCCCACTCGCACAGGGCCAATCGCGTGTGAAACTTCCCGCGAACCCCAGTAATACATGTACCCCACTTGCACAGGGCCAATAGCGTGTGAAACTTCCCGCGAACCCCAGTAATACACGTACCCCACTCGCACAGGGCCTATCGCGTGTGAAACTTCCTGCAAACCCCAGTAATACACGTACCCCACTCGCACAGGCACTTTCGCGTGTGAAACTTCCCGCAAACCCCAGTAATACACGTACCCCACTCGCACAGGGCCAATCACGTGTGAAACTTCCTGCGAACCCCAGTAATACACGTACCCCACTCGCACAGGCCCTTTCGCGTGTGAAACTTCCCGCGAACCCGAGTAATACACGTACCGCGCTTGCTGTGTGCTGTGTGGCGGCCATGAAACCTACTGGTACAGGGTTAGCGCAGCCCTTTGCGCTGGATTGGGGATTTTGATGGCTTTTCCCTGCGTGAGGGGCGTTCTTGGGGGCGTAACTGGCGCTGCTGCAGAGTCGCTGTCCCACTGTGCGCCACGGCTGGATTTGGTAGCTAAAATCCATGAGTACGCTGTGCGCGGAAATGGATTTTAGCGCACGCGGCTGGTGCAGAGATTCACACGTGCACACTGTGCGCCAGCCGCGTGCGCCACTTGTGTGCTAAATTCTATGAATTACCCCCAATATATCAACAGCAAGGAGACAATCTAACTGGCTGTCCACTATTGCCAAAATCAGACTTAAAACTTCCTCTTTAACATTCAAGTGCCTTAATAACGCAGCACCTCATTACTTTACTGAGAGGTTCAATAGAAGACTTACGATCCGATCTACCAGAGTGTCCTACACCAACCGTCTGACAGTCCCCTCATTCAAATGGATGACAATCGCGGTAATAGCTTCCCTGTCAAAGCTGCCAAACTCTAGAACTCCCTTTTACCCATCTTCAGGGCGGACCAATTTTACCCACACTTCAGACGAAATATCAACAGGTTTAAAACCAATGACCTTTAATCCCAGACTAGCCACTTCCGTTCAACATCCTCTCTCCCCACCGAAACAACCTAGCTTAAATGTTCTATTCACAGCTACAACAGCACACATCTGCAACCCATCCCGTGCATTTCCCCTGTACCCTTACTTGGTATCCTACAATCTACATCACATGCTTGTGGTGACCCCTACTGTAACTAACATGGTGCTTTGTATGGTATCCTATCCTTGTATACCTGTGTAATATCTTTGTAATCCTGTAAATTATGCTATATTTTGTATTGTACCTTGTAACTATGTAAGCTGAAAACTTCCTTGTCCTCGCGCCCTGTTACCCTTGGGTCTGGTGCGCATTACAAATAAATAAACAAACAAGCCACTCAGGGTCCGCACAACCTGCCAAGGGGGGAAGTGTGCTTCTGTACAAGAGGCTGGGACCCCAGACACAGCTCCGGCCTCCGGCACCTCGAAGAAGCAGTCTTTCAATAAAGAGGAACTGGACTTCCTTGTGGGCTACGTGTCGGCACACAACCGTGATATGCTAGTGGGTCCAGGGTGCCATACTATGCCTGCCCAGCGTCAGGCCCACTGGCAGTGCATTGCGGAAAGTGTGAGTGCCATGGGATTTGAGAGGCGCACAGCTAATGATTGCTACAAGCGTTGGACTGACCTCCGACGCTGTGCAAAACAAAAGCGGGCCTCCAATTACACCTTGACTATGGTGACTGGCAGTGGGCCACCACCATTGGAGGATGAACTCACTAAGCACGAGGAAATCGCTGCAGAGTTCATCGATGAGGGACTAATCCAGGGAGTGGGAGAGATGACGGATTATGATGCAACGTCCCGTGAGTGTTGTGTCTGTGTCCAGCCCATGTGTGTTTTGCTTGCGTGATGTGTTGTGATTCACTGCCAGTTCAGGCTATGTATTCATGAGTACCATATGTGACACATGCAATGCTTGACTGATGCGTGCTTGTTGTGATGCAGTCTGCATGCAGACCATGTGCTGCGTGCAGGGGCAGTCCTCATCACCACACATGCACCCTACTTACATGGAAGTCACTCGGCAGCCTCTCCTGTCCATGTTCAAACTCACTGACATGTTTGCATATGCCTGTGGTTTTTTTCCACTGAACACTCGGCCTGTGTCGTCACATGACTGGCGGCTATGTGAGGTCAGCCTGCAAGCTGCTCCCCCCCACGGGCATGCTTCCTTGCCTCTACACCACCCTGCAGCTCAGTGTCTCCATGGTACTGGTGATTTCCGTGTTGAACTACTACAATGGCCTGTTCCTCATTCCTGTGTACATGCACACTTCCCTCTGCAACCCTGCCAAACCTGTACTGTGGGGTACATCCTTTGTCCTTGATGCAGGATGTCTTACTTGGACCGTGCAGATAGCACAGGCTCAGAGTGG
This sequence comes from Ambystoma mexicanum, assembly GCF_040938575.1. NCBI lineage: Eukaryota > Metazoa > Chordata > Amphibia > Caudata > Ambystomatidae > Ambystoma > Ambystoma mexicanum. The sequence goes on from NC_090935.1 coordinate 1,525,781,288, forward strand.
ACATGAGTGTTTATTCATGGACCATGTGCATTCCCTACAACCCCTATGGGTCCGTGGCAGTCTGCTCATTGTACTACATATCTGGTATTTTATCCATCTCATGGTATTTAGTCATCCATTTCATGCTCACTCAGTGTTACGCTCACCTGGTAGCCATGGGGGCGCCACACGATGCTGGATGGAGGTCTAAGCGCTATCCCGGATCCCTTTCTGCTTAGTTATGTGCCAGATGTTGGGTAGCACCTATAACAGGAGAATGGAGGGATAAGATACTGGTTCTGTGATGGGTGGATTCCCACCTCCCTCTGGTCCAAATCCCCTCCCATGGGTTTATTGCTCACCTTAGGTTTTTGTGCATTGAACTCTCTGTCCTGCGTCTCTGTGCAGGAGCGCGTGGTTGGTGCGGGTGTTCCGTGGACCTAGTTGCTTCACTAGTCCGTGTGCCCTTATGTCGGGTCCAGACCGGCTGTGAATCTGACTCTGCTTGCTGTCTTCCAGGTGAGTTATAATGTCTTTTCCGTCTTTATTCTGTCTCTTTCTTTCCCTCCGCTTTCTCTGTCTTTTTGGCGTCTTGCTCCACTACGCTGTTCCCTAACAATGTCTCTTTTTGTTTTCACTGGGATGGTTGCGATCTCGGAGTTGCAGCACTGGTGGCGAAGACCACGGTGAGTTATTGATGCGCGGAGCGATGCGCTGTTTATTGGTGTTAATTGCTAACCTGTGTTCTCATCTCTTCTTTGTACAGGTTGCTCTGATGTTCCGGAGTGATGAGCGATCGAAGCGCTGCTTGCCCAGCTAAGTGCTTTGTTAATGCTGACCTTGTTCCTTCTCCCTTGCAGGTTGCAGTGAAACCCGGAGAAGGGCGAGGGAAGAGAAGTGCAGGGTGCTGCCAGGACACGCTGCTTGCCCAGATAAGAATTGTTATTAATGCTGTCCTTGTTTCTTTACCTTTGCAGGTTGCGGTGAACTCCGGAGATGGGCGAGGTAAGCGAAGTGCAGTATGGATTCAAGGCTGATTACTTCACAGGTAAGTGTTCTTGCTTGCTAATGCTGTTCTTGTTCTTCCAGGTTATTAATGGAATCCAGATCTAGGGCTTCAGGATCGGGCCGCCAGAGAAGCAGATGAGCAGGAGCCAGACACAGTGAGCGTTACGCAGCAGGAGTGCAGAATAACTCGAAGCGTGTTCTGCTGTTTGGGTGTGGTTTAAATAGCCCAGGTAAAATAGTTCCAGGCCAAGTAGTTCCAGGCCCAGCCACACCCAAAACATAGACCGCATGGCTTGGTTCTAAAGAACTGAGCTGTGTAATAGGCCTCCATGTTGGATTAAGGTCCAAAACTGGTATTGCTTTAGTCCTGATAATGAGCCTGACTGACTCCATGTATGTTTCTAATGGAGTTTTAAGGCCCTTGGGGCTCGTGTGAAGGGCTTTAGCCCCACTGCTGCCAAGGGGCTGTTATACCTGAGGGGGTCAGGGGCATGGATCGTGACAGCACTCCCCCCCAAGGCCCCTCTCAAGGTATTTCCTCCATCTGGCCCTGGTTTGGTCGGATGGTTCCGATGAAATCGTCTTACCAGGAGTGGCGCATGGACATGCTCGCTAGGCTCCCATGTCCTGTCCTGAGTAATATAACTTGGACCTGGTGAGTTCAAAATCTAGGATGTCCTTGACTTCAAATTTGGGTTCTCCGTTAACCAGTACCGGATTTGATGGTGTTTTGACCCGAGTTCCAGGCTGAACAGGTTTTAAGAGTGACACGTGGAATACGGGATGGATCTGCATATTTGGTGGTATATCTAGTTTTACTGCCACAGGATTTATAATAGCCTTGATGGTATAGGGCCCTAGATATCTGGGACGAAATGTTCGAGTTCCTCTTATGGGCACGTGCCGAGACGCCAACCAGACATCATCTGCGACTTGGTAGTCTGGGGCTTTTCTTCGGTGTTGATCAGAGAATCTTTACTGTCTTTCTTTGGCTTGAATCAAGTGTTCTGCTGCCTTTTTGAAGGCTTGAGTGATGGTCGTATGTAGCAGATCTGTGATGAAATTGAGGGACAGTGTGTGCCAAGGTGCAGGTGGAATTTCCATGGGTTGAAGAAGGCCCGCAGGTCTTTGTTTCTGGGATTTATTCTGTGCACAAATGCCACATGACAGAATAAAGTGCGTAATGTCCTTTCGCCAGGTTGGCCACCAATAATTTCTTTTCACCTTGACTAGGGACTTGGCGATTCCTGGATGTCCTTCTATCAGGGGGTCGTGATAACCAGAAATGACTTGTTCTTTTAGTGCCTTATTTGGTAGATATAAACGCCCTCTGAAATACGGGAGTTGGTTCTTTGTTGTGTAATGTTCACCTTGAGAGGCCCAGTCTTGTAGAGCCTCGGTGTTCATTAGGAGCCGAATTTCCTTTTGGAGTTCGTCCAATGATAACGTTGTTGTAAGTCCTAGTAGTTTGTCACCTGGAATAATGGCCACTGGGTCTGGGGTTGAATATGCATCCTCATCAATACCCATGCGGGATAGCATCGGCTTTTCCATTCTGGACTCCAGGTCGGTACATGATTATGTAATCATATTCAATCAAAGCCCATGGGAGTTGACGGGATGATTGAGCTTTTGCCGTCTTGAGGTATTGTAGGTTGCGATGGTCAGTGATTACTGTGATGGTATGTCTGACGCCTAGTCATGAAGACAGTTATGACAGGCCTCCAAAAACAGAATTTCTACCAAGACAATTTGGAGCAAGAAGAAAGAGCAGCACTACAACCTCTAAGAATGGACAAGTCCATCACGATAAAACCGGCTGATAAGGGCGGGGGCATAGTCGTCATGGACACCCTTGATTACGACACTGAATGCCTATGTCTTCTGGGTGACCTTAAAGTCTACAAACCGCTTAATCATAATCCGACCGCAGACCTACAAGAAGAAATCAAAAGCTTAACCTCACATGCTGTAGAAGAAGGCTGGATATGCGAAGACGAGCAACGTTTTCTAAACAAAACATACCCTAGGATTCCAGCATTTTACATCCTACCTAAAATCCATAAGGATGCCACCAAGCTCCCAGTTAGACCCATTGTGTCCGCATGTGATTCTCTTCTGGAACCACTGTCACTGTACACCGACTTTTTCCTAAAACCTTTTGTCATCCAGATGCCTTCTTATTTGAAAGACACTACTAGCACCATCAATTTACTCAACCATGTCCACCTACATCACAATAGCCTTCTAGTCACTATGGACGTCGAGGCTCTCTACCCCTCCATCCCACAGGTAGAAGGTCTGGAAGCCGTCCGATTGGTGCTTGACCAGAGAAATGACACTACTACAACCCCAACCTAGTTCATCCTGGAATGTACCAGACTTGCCATGTCTGATTTTTTTTTCTTTTTAATAAACAGATATACAAGCAGATCCATGGGGTTAGCATTGTGGCCACTTTTGCGCCAGACATTGCTAACCTGTACAAGGCACAATATGAAAAAAACAACATCTATTGCGCAGAGAACCCTTTCCTGGAACACATCGGCCTATGGAAGCGGTACATAGATGACGTCTTCTTGATCTGGAATGGAACACCAAATTCTCTACAGGACTTCCACCTATGGATAAACCAACGTAACCAATACATTAAGTTTACCATACAGTGGGATCACCATCAGATTGATTTTCTTGATCTACATATATATAAAACAGGAGATCTCCTTAAAACCGAGCTATAACGTAAGCCCACAGACCGGAACAGTTTACTACATTTCCAGAGCTATCACCCACATGGCCTTAAGTATAATCTACCCTACGGACAATTCTTGAGGATCCGAAGGAATTGCACTGACGTTGAAAAGTTTAAGAAACACGCAGAAGATCTACATGTGAGTCTCAAGGAATGAGGATACCCCTAAAGGCAATAAGGGATACCAGAAAAAGAGCCACACACACCCAGAGGGAGATTTGCCTTGAAACAAAACCTAAAAAGGAACTAGACAGATTGGTCTGCGTCACAACCTTCAGTCCATTGAGTGACATCATACAGAAATCTGTGAAGAAGAACTGGCATTTAGTCAAACAAGCAGGGACACTCAACAAATTCCCTTGTTTCGCCTTTAAAAAAGAATACGAATTTAAGAGACACTCTAGTCCACACCTTTGTGGAACCAGCTCGATCTGTTAAAAACACCTTATGGAACCTACCTTCTGTGGTCGGACATTACAAATGTGGGCAATGCGTTGCTTGTGCCCTCACTGTGCTGAAAAAGGTTTTCAAACATAAGAACATTAAGTGGATAATGAAAGAACACACAAATTGTAACTACAAGGGAGTCATGTACATTATTGAGTGCCCTTGCGGCCTTTTGTATGTGGGCAAAACTATCCGTCCCATCAAAATGCGCATTTCGGAACATCACTCCTGTATCAGAAACAAGGTCCCTGATAAACCCCTAGTGGACCATTTTTGCCTCCTGAAACATACAGATTTGGGCCTCAGATGGTTTATCATCCAAAAACTTGCACCTACAGTAAGAGGAGGCGACTTGAATAAAGCTTTGACACAGCTAGAACAGAGGTGGGTCCACAGATAAGACACGGTCAAAACAGGCCTTAACATATCTGTAGAATGGAAATCCTTTTTTATAGGTCAATATATCATGTCTCAGATATACAACATCTTTACACAGGCACCATTGAATGAGAGGTATGAGGTTTGGTCTCAGATAGGCTGACTGCATTGTGGACTGTTTTTGAATTACAGCTCTCATCCCTTCACACATGGGATTTGTAACGTCCTACCTCTATTGTTAGCACGTTCAGAGGAACAGTCCTCTTTCACTGCAGTTGATAGTGGGCTGCGCCCCACGTGATGCTGGGGGCGGGGTTACCGCCTCCTAGGCAGTTCGATGCTTGATTAAAGTCCCGTTAACACCCCTGCGTGTTCGCTCCTGATTTATTGATTACGCATTGCCCGCTTATTACATTTACACGTATTCTCTGAGCGAGAATACATTGCCGGAGGCTAACAATGGCGACGAGGTCTTCCTGAAACGGTGCCGGAGCCTGAAGGTCCTCTCAGCTGGTAGTCGCCGACTCCAGGACTCCTGCCGCCCGACTTGCAGCACCGGAGCCGTTTCACGACGCACGCGGCGCAAGCATCCGCTTGGAACAAGAAGCCCCGACTCATCTCCAGCATTCTATAGAGCAGGTACAATTCGCCAACCCACGTGTTACGCGCGCCGCGTAATACACGTGGAAACCTGCCGCAACATCGCGTGCATCCCGACACGCGTTTGAAGTACTGCAGTCCGGCCCAGCACGAGGAATTCTGACGCAATATTAACATCAAGGGCCAGCCACGCGTGCGTACCCTACAAAGCACGCGGCCCGCTTTGATACACACGGCAAGGCTCGCAGGCCCAACCACGTGCGCGTGCGCCTGATAAAAGCACAGTGCATTAATCTCCTTCACATTAAGCCTCATTATAAAGCTGCACACTTCTTAGCAGTCAGTCAAAGCGTTACTGGCAGGGATCAGAAAGCAACCATGTCTGATGATAACCCGGACAGTGGAACCCTGAGCCCCTCATCCAGCTCCACACCGCGCCAAGCAACTCACAAAGAGGATCATGGCTCTGAATCACTTCATCTACTGGCTGTGCCACCATTTGATATGACAGACACCAGCAGCCTCGCTCCCAGATGGGCCAGATGGCTCAAAGAGCTGCATGTCTACATAGACGCATCAGGGGTAAGGGAGGAGCGCCGACTCAGAGGAATCCTACTCCACTCCCTAGGACCAGTTGTACGGGACATCGTCTTCGAAATGCCTGAATCTAACACAGACACGTTTCAAGGTATCATTGATGTTTTAAATGCATACTTCGCACCATTGCGAAACGTCGATTACGAACGACATATCTTCCACACCTCCACACAAGACAGCAGTGAGAATATGGACAACTTCGTAATGCGTCTCAGAAAAAGAGCAAAATATTGTGAGTTTGACAGATATTCAACGGAAGAAGCAATAAAGTCCCAAACCATTGCCGGCTGCGCATCTCAGGAATTCAGAAAGAAATTATTGCAAAAGAACAGGACACTAGAAGAGATACTACAACTAGCGCGAGCTGATGCTGCCCTCGCGCAACAGACAGAATCACTCGATAACATCAAAATCACACAGTCCGGTTCCACTGCATCGTTATGCCCCATCAGAACATCAAATACATCACACCCTACGGAACAAAAGAAATGCTACAGGTGCGGTTTCAAATTTCCACATGTCGGTCCATGTCCCGCCATCGGACACAACTGTGACAAGTGCGGAGGTGAAAACCACTTTCAATCCGTGTGCAGAAACGTAAATTTCTTCCAGCCGACAGAAATACAGAAGAACACGAGGAGGCTAGACCGACCTTCAACAAGAGAAAGCCCGAGATCTCGCAGGAGACAGTCACCCACAGTATCCAGACACCATCTCCAGAGCTCATCCCGCGACACGCCACGAGAAGGGAGAAGGCGAGAAGAAAGAAGAGAACACGCGAGCCATACTAGCGCCAGACATGACTCACAAAGGAGATCTTCCAGACAGAAAATCAGACACCTAGAAAATTCGCCTCTCAGAAGACGAAACTCGGACTCATCATCATCCAGCGGGGACAGGAAAAGGGGATACGTGCACGCCATTGGAAACAGCGTTGCTGCGGAATACAGTCCCACACTGCTACTACAAATAAATGGACAAAACAAAGAATTCCTGATCGACACGGGGGCAACAGTCAATGTCATAAATAATGAGACTTATGAGCGCCTCAACGACAAGAAATCATTGAAGGAAGCAGACACGCTAATATATTCATATGGCTCCAACAAGCCTCTCAACTGCCAAGGAATGTTCATGGCACACTGTCAATACAAAGACAAGACTCAAAAGATTAAAATATATGTCATAAAAGGGGACGTACCAGGTGGCAGCATCTTGAGTTTCAAATCTGCAATTCAAATGGGACTCATTCAAATCATGTATCAGTTGATGTCGGCATATACGACCAGCCCCAAGGACATGATAAAACAAATGTTTCCCTCCCTATTCAAAGGGTTGGGAAAATTAAAGGACAAACAAATAAAGCTACACATTAACCCTCAAATAACCCCGACAGCGCAGCACTACAGGGGCATACCCCTAAACATACAAAGACACGTGGAAGACGAGATTCAGTCACTATTGCAGCAAGACATCATAGAGCCAGCATCGGGACCAACACCCTGGGTGTCTCCCATTGTACCCGTGCCGAAAAAAGACAACAAAGACAGCATTCGCATTTGCGTAGACATGAGGGCCCCGAATGTAGCCATAGAGCGAGAACGGCATCTAGCCCCAAGAATGACCGACATGATGCACCTACTGCATGGATCCAAGGCGTTCTCCAAGTTAGACTTAAATAAGGGATACCACCAGCTCGAGTTGCACCCAACTTCAAGGTATATCACCACCTTCTCAACGCATTTAGGCTTGTTCAGATACAAAAGACTCAGTTTTGGGGTATCGTCGGCTGCCGAAATTTTCCAAAATGAAATCCATCAAGTAATAAAACATATCCCCAACTGCCTAAATTACTCCGACGACATTCTAATTTTCGGCACCACGCAAGAGAGGCATAATGACACACTGAGGAGAGTTTGCATGGCACTAGAAAATGCCCACCTCACACTCAATCCAGACAAATGCGAAATCAGTAAATCCACTCTTAAATTTTTTGGACACATCTTCTCAAAAGATGGCCTAAAACCAGACCCAGAAAAAGTTCAAGCACTAGTGGAGACTCCCACACCCACATCAGCCTCAGCGGTACGCTCATTCCTGGGAATGGCGAGCTACTGCACCCGATATATACAAGACTTCGCCTCAGTGAGCACACCCCTGCGGCTACTAACAGGGAAGCACGAAGAATTCAAGTGGTCGGACACATGTGAAGAAGCATTCCAAGAAATCAAGAAAAGAATCGCAATGGCCTCATGCATGGCCTATTACGACCCGGATTTTGACACGGAACTCACAGTAGACGCTAGCCCAGTGGGACTAGGAGCAATCCTAGCACAATCCAGACGCGGAGCATCACCGGACTCACCAAAGAGAATTGTAGCCTATGCCAGCCGCAGCCTTTCTAAGACAGAATGCGCTTACTCCCAACCTGAAAAGGAGAGTTTAGCGGTAGTGTGGGCGTGCGAGCATTATCATTTATTCCTGTATGGTCGACCATTCACCATAGTCACGGACCACCAAGCTCTCACCACCATCTATGGAAAACCGACAGCAAGAATGCCACCACGAATCGCCAGATGGGGTTTGAGGCTACAAGAGTACTCGTTCAAGATAATACATCGACCGGGCAAGGACAACAATCCTGCAGACTTCTTATCCCGCTACCCACTTCCAGCTCAAGATGAGCGCCAATCACACAAAGCAAACCAATACCTAAGATACCTGATCAGCAGCGCGCTACCCAAATGCATCACCACGGCACAACTGGTGGAAGCAACCCAGAAAGACATACTGCTCCAGACAGTGCAATCGTGCCTAAAATCAAATCAATGGCAGATCAGAGCAAAAGGGGCATCTTCCCTATCCACGGAAGAGGAACTACACTTCCGCACATTCAAGCTTATCCGTCACACACTATCCACATCACCGGAAGGTCTACTATTAAAAGAAAACAGAATAGTCATTCCAGAAACCCTCCAAGATCAGGTACTAGACATCGCCCATGCAGGACACAGAGGAATAGTGTCGACCAAGAGGCAACTTAGAACAAAGGTATGGTTCCCATCCATAGATGAACGGGTAGAACAACTCCTACGAAAATGCATAGCATGTCAGGCAGTGGCCCCGCGCACGTTCCCTGAACCTCTCAAAACATCGGAGATGCCGCTGCAAGTGTGGGATGAGGTAGCAGTGGATATGTTTGGACCGCTGGCAAATGGCAAATACGTGCTGGTGATCATTGATGAAATGTCGCGATTCCCCGAAGTACATCTCATCCACTCAACCAGCGCACAATCCGTCATACCCGCACTGGACAAGACGTTTGCCGACTATGGCATCCCCTCCAGGGTCAAATCCGATAATGGACCTCCTTTCACGAGCCATGACTTTGCCATGTTCGCAGAACATCTAGGTTTCCAACACCACAAAGTCACACCACTGTGGCCCCAGGCAAATGGAATGGTGGAACGTTTCATGGGAAACCTTAAACGCACCCTACAAATCTGCTCCATCACAAATGGATCATTCATGCAAGCCATCTGCACCTTACTACGAGAGTATCGAAACACACCGCATAGCTCAACCGGTGAATGTCCATCAATGCTCATGTTCGGGCGCGTCATCAAAACAAGACTTCCACACCATGTACGAGCAAAGGATGAGTCCACGCACACAAAGAAGGCCAGAAGCAAAGATCAAGAAAGTAAAGAAAGGATGAAGAAATACACAGATGCAAGAAGACACGCTAGACCCAGCACTCTTTGCATTGGGGACCAAGTACTAGTACGGCAAAAGCAGATCACGAAGGACATGCCTGCTTTCAAACCAGACCCCATGACAGTGACTCACATCCATGGGTCAATGATAACTGCCGTTAGCCCAAGTGGCACAATCACCAGAAATTCATCCTTTTTCAAGGCGTTCAACAACACTGACACCATCATTGACTCCTCAATAACAGCAACAGATGACTCGTCAAACACGGACTCTGAGTATCATGAAGAGGAAGGAGACGCTGACGACAGTGGCAGTGAAAGCGACAGCACACCAACAAAATCAACCCAGGTGCGCAGCCCATCCAAGAGGGTCATCCGCCGACCCATCAGATGGATTGAAGAAGTTAATTGAATGTTGTTGAAGTGTTTAGTTAAGGTGGGGGGAGATGTAACGTCCTACCTCTATTGTTAGCACGTTCAGAGGAACAGTCCTTTTTCACTGCAGTTGATAGTGGGCTGCGCCCCACGTGATGCTGAGGGCGGGGTTACCGCCTCCTAGGCAGTTCGATGCTTGATTAAAGTCCCGTTAACACCCCTGCGTGTTCGCTCCTGATTTATTGATTACGCATTGCCCGCTTATTACATTTACACGTATTCTCTGAGCGAGAATACATTGCCGGAGGCTAACAGGATTTGTTTTGTATTTGAATTATGAAATGAGGTATTCATCCATCCTGCATACCCATGAATGTTACATAAGAAGTCAACCCTATCTGTATTCACTGTAGACAATTCTACACGTGTGTAGAGTAATTATTTCTCTTATTGTATCTCTTTTCGCACTGTTCTACATATCTGATGTTTACTTCACCCTGTACAATGTTAGGTGGACCATTCCATGTTCTATCCATACTCTGTGGTTACACCACTCGTTCCAACTGTTGTCTAACACCACACAGCTGCGAAGACATGAGGGCACCAAGCCATGCCCGCACCACTCCTTAGGATGATCATAGGCACGTCTTTACGCAGATATGGCATCACTCAATACTCTGACTCACGTCCTTTAGAATTGAGCCCCAGTGCCGATCGATCACTTCCCAATCGGTACACCATGCCGTTAGTACTGGTGGTCTAGTGACAGTTCTTTTTAGTGTGCTCACATCCCACATACTCACACTACATCGCTTGAGTGCACACATGACTGGTGCTCTATGCTGTGTACCGTCACCATGGCTACGGATACACACATGGGGCCGGCTTTTTTTTCATCATTTTTTTCATCATTTTTCCCATTATAAATTCCTCTATTTTGAGACTTAGTCCATTAATCCATCTGATTCTGGATTAAGTCCAATTTAGACCGTGTTTTTCGTTCCTCACATGTGAAGGGTTGCCATGGGAACGGAAATAAACACGTAACGGAAATCACACAACAATTATCTAGACTTCAATGTGGCTTATGATAATTCTTCATCGAGCTTCTTTGGTGACCGTATATCGGATATTCATCTTACTATCTTGTCACACGCAGACACCAATCCAAAATGGCGCCCGCTATATGTACCCATGGCGCTTAGCAACGGCGTCCTCACCACTGCTTTTTCCGTGGAAGAGATCTTTGCGCTTTTGCTTCTGCAAGACGCTGCAGCCGCGCTGATCAATCGGAGAGACTAATACTCCCCCTAACAAGGTATGAAGAGAATGCATTCTCTAAATATTCCGAGATGTGCATCTCGGAGACCCGGTGCTATGAGCATTTTTCTTATCTATATCTACATGTGTTTTGCAGCTCCCAAGGCTCGCCCCATTATTGATGCAGACACCTACAAACACATTGGTGCCATCAGTGATTCTCTAAGCACGTGGCTTACTGAATTTAGGTAAACGTGTTCCAGTTGTTTCATTATTACATACACTGCATTCCCAGCGGTGGAATACACTCTTTGATATGATGTTTTCAAGAATAGTCCACGCCAGCATACTTATTGATGTTGTGCGTGTCTTTGTGTTCTCCCAGCTTTGCACTTACAGCACCGCCATGACTATTATGCTGAACCTTTCAATTCATTCGACTTCACGGCTGCCTTAAAATAGGTAAGACCGTTATTGCAGTGTGTTGTAGAGGTAAGACCGTTATTGCAGTGTGTTGTAGAGTCACCACTATTAACACACTCCACCCTGTATTAAATGATACCGATATATTTGGTAACCTCAAATCCTACTCCCTTTTCCCAATTAGGTGTCCACTGTGACATTTACCCATAGGTGACTTGGGCCTTGGGATTATCTTCTACCTTTTACACCTGTGGCCAGACTTTCGTCCCCCCAGGTAAGTGATGACCATTAAGTACATGATAGACATCCAGTGATTTATCTCACACGTTTTCCTTCTATTATGCTTGGAACTTCCCCTCATTTTCCCTCATTCATTTTACAGCACCTCCTGAACATCCTGACTGCATAGTCCTCCTCTGTCCTGATGAAGTCCCTATGAAGAAATTGGCTGCCTTAGCCCCACTATAGGGCTAAAACAACGGGTGTAGACGCATTTTTCTCTAAACACAGTGTCACCAATGTTAACTGTTTATATCAAGAGAAGCATTATATACCTGTTGTTCATTTGTTTATAGAATCTTGACCCCTGTAGCCCCCTTTTGTTAGCGACAGCAGTAATTGTATTATGTTCTTTGTAAAAAACGGTGTGCAAGAGTACCAACTTGCTTTTGTTTTGATTGTGCAAACTGTGATTGCTTGTTTTGTTGTAATCAATGATGTTCAGAAGTATCTCTTAAACTATGAAAAAAGCAGATACCGAAAACTATATAAACACAAGTTTTTGTAAGTCTAGGTGTGATTTTTTACACATCAATGTGCTGAAATCTTGAATGAAGAATAAGGGAGGAGACTCTTTAATTGGTTTTTTCTCGACCCTTTCATTTGTGTTCTAGTAACTGACGGCTAGGAGGTAATGCCGCCAAGCCTTAAAGGCTGCCTTCATCTCTAGGAGTTCCTTGTCTGTTATTTCATGGTTAAGTTCAGGTGTAGTACATTTTCATGACCAAAAGGCCACGGGATGTAACTGGGCTGTTTAGGGATCCCTTTGGGAAAGAACAGCCCCCATTGCCATGCTGGAGGCATCTGTTTCCACTACATATGGGAGATCTGGGCAGGGGTGTCGTAGCACCGGGGCTGAGGTAAATCTTTTCTTGAGTTCCAGGAAGGCCTTCTCCGCCTCTTCCGTCCATTGGAACAGTTTGTTGTTTTTTCGTAATAAAGAAGTGATCGGGTGCACAATCTGGGAGAAACCCGGGATGAATCGGCGATAAAAGTTCACAAAGCTGAGCATACTTTGGACACCTTTGACTGAAGACGGTGATGGCCAGCTAAGGGTGCCGTCTACTTTGTGCATATCCATCTGGACGCCTCTGGGAGTGAGGACAAAACCAAGGAACTCGACTTTGGTGACATGGAAGGAGCATTTTTCAAGTTTGGCGTATAGCTGGTGTTGTCGGAGTTTTGCAAGGATGGAGCGAACGTGCCTGACATGGTCCTGTTTAGAAGAGGAGTACACCAAGATGTCGTCGATGTAAACTAGGGCACATACGTCTATCAATTCCCATAGTACATCGTTCATGAAGTACTGGAATGTGGCGGGAGCGTTGCAAAGCCCAAAGGGCATCACCTGATATTCGTACAGCCCATACTTAGTACGAAAGGCGGTCTTCCATTTGTCTACTTTCTTTACACGCACGAGATGGTATGCCCCCCTGAGGTCCAATGTGGTGTCAATTTGGGCATCCTTGACTTGGTCCAGCAGTTCTGGGATAAGGGGTAGAGGATAACGGTTTTTAACTGTTACCTGGTTTAGTGCGCGGTAGTCGATGGACATTCCCAAGTGCCCCTCCTTCTTGGGTACGAGGAATAGGGGTGATGCTGCCAGGGATTTGGACAGGCGGATAAAACCGTTTGCCAGCTAATGGTCCAGATATGATTTTCAGGTTCGGTGAGTGCATAAATTCGACTACATGGGATTTGTGCACCAGGTACGAGGTCGATCTGACAGTCATATGGCCTGTGAGGGGGTAAGGTATTAGCCTGTTCTTTTTGGAAAACATCTTGAAAATCGTGGTATTCGCTTGGTAGTGTACTTGTTACACCTAGTAGCAATGCCTCTTTATCTTGGACAGGTGTCTCTGGGTCAGACGATGTGTCATGCAGGCTGTCCCATATGTAGATCCCCATCATTCCAGTTACAGTTCCAGTGCCCTTCCAGGTTCCCGTCATTCCAATTCCCCTTCTGCACACTTGCCATCACTCACCCAATCAGGGCGGCAGCAGCGTGGTATCCGTTGGCAGCGCGTATGGAGGCAGTCGGGCATTGATGGTCACCCGAGTTCGCTGCGTCCATTTCTCCATTGGCAGTTGCCGTGGCGTCTCGCCGCAGTTCGGCGTAGCCACCGGCTCGGTTCAGTTCCGCATCACGTGACCCAGAAGGGTCGGCCAGTTGTTATTTCCATGGAACACGTGATGCGGAAATGCATGGGGGCCGTGCATCACGTGATGCCAAAGCGCTTGATCACCTGACTACTCGGCAACAGCTAAAAGTGCCAATTTCGCGCCTGTATAGTGCTTCACAGCTGATTCATTCAGCACTGTTTGGTGTACTCGTAACTTCTTGAATCACAGTTTTTTGGACCACGGATTGCTTCACAGATTCCTCTTGTCTTTGCCCTGGATTGTTTGCGTGCTTCCCTTCGCCTCTGGTTTCTTGACTCATGGACTGCTATAACTGGTTTTTCCTCGAATAATTCCTCAGACTTTGTTGTACTCATTTGGAACCTGACCTCGGAACTCTTCTGTATTGTTTTCGGATTGCCCCGCTCCATTACTACGCTCAAGTGTGCAATCGTGACTCACACAGGTATTCCAGTGTTTGACCAACTTCCAACAGAGTGCTGCTCAGTATTATTATCGCTTGCTGCCACCATCCACACACTGAAGGTGCTCGGAAAGCCTATTACACTGCCTGTCCCAATACAGTTATTGGTTGACGTCCAACCCTTCTTCCACCTAGGTAAGCCCATTGGAGATTCCCAGCTTACATTTTGGTTATTGTCTGTTTTTGCCATTGTGCTAAACCCTTGCTTGCCTTGCAGCGGTTGGGGGTTTCCGGCGTTCCTGGTTCCTGGTACTCCAGCACTCAATACCTGTGGCCTCAAGGATTGCACAGGGAGTTTTTAAGTATCTCCCTGTGTGGTACTTGCGGACTGAGGCTTTCATAATCTTCACGACCATCAAGACACAGCACAATGGCATTTCCACTTGGTAGCACACATGAGCACACTCATTGGAGAAGGCTAATTTCTTGGCTCGCCAGTCGGTGTTAGGATTGTGAGCAACTAACCACGCCATCCCTAGAATCACCCAGAACTGAGGGGCCTTGATATGGTCGGAGGCAATGGCTTCCCAATGTCCGTCTTGGCACAGAAGGGTCAATTCTGCTGTGCGTTGAGTTACAGGACCAGAAGCTATCTCTGTGCCGTCGACAGTGGTGACCTTCTCAGTTGTCGTTTTCTGACAGAGGGGAAGCCCCAGCCTTGTTGCCAGGCCTTGGTCTGTGTAGTTACCAATGGCTCCGCTGTCTATGTATGCCTCCACAGCATGCATCCGAGATGGTTGTTGGTGACTGATCAAAATCACTGGCAGGGCAAGGTGTGAGGTCTGTGGCTCTTTTCCTTCACTCGACAAACGGACCTCTACGCTTGCCGGGCCTGGATGTTTTCCAACTCTTGTTCTCCTTCTTCTTTCTCTGAGCTCCAATTGTTCTCCTAGGGGGTTTTACGGGACATTCTCTGAGGAAGTGACCTGGTTTCCCGCAGTACAGGCATAATTTCTGTTGTCTCCTTTTGTCTCTTTCGGCCTTGGTTAATGGGCTCTGTACTCCCCCAATTTGCATGGGTTCCGAAGTATTTTTTGAAGAACGCGGACTGTTCTCCTTTGAGTTTACATACACAGTCCGATTCTCCGTTCTGGCTCGATCTGTCCTTCGATCTTGCAGCCTGTGGTCTAGCTGCACCCCTAGGTTGATGAACTCTGCACAGTCTTTTGGCGGGTTTACCACCTGAGCTAGGACGTCTTTCAATTCCCCCTGTAATCCTCAATGGAATAACGTTGTTCGTTTCTCCTCAGCCCACCCAGTTTCAACGACAAGTCTGTTAAAAGTGGCGATATATGTTAATAAATCTTGGCTGCCTTGACATAGGGACAGAAGTTCGTTATCCAGAGGTTGGCACTGGGTATGTTGGGCGAACAGCTTCTCCATCTCCTGTTGAAATCCCCTGAAATCCCACAGGAGTGGGTCATCCTGGCTTACTAACGGTATGGACCAATCCGCTGCAGTGCCACTCAGATATGACAGAATTAAGGAAACCCGCGACTGATGGTTAGGAAAGGCTCCGGGTCTACAAAGAAAATGGAGGTGGCACTTTTTCATGAATACTGCATATTTTCTTGGGTCCCCCGTAAAACGTTCCGGTGGGGCCAAAGGAACTGCCCCAGGGAGAACCACCTACACTGGATTCACGGATGTGGCTGGAACCGACAGCATACTTCCTGGCAACGGAGCCTGCTCAGCCTGTGTTTGGAGCAATTGTCTGGCTAATTCATCGGTGTGGTCCTTGATGACAATCAACTCCCTCCTAAGGGTGTTGGTTTATTGCCGGGTGGAGTGCACCTCGGCCCATAATTCTCCTAGTAACTGGGCTAGTTGGTCAGTCTCTGATGTTTCCATGACGCCCAGGTGGATGTTTTAATTGAGGCTTCGAGTTCTGTTACACTCACCTGGTATCCACGGGGGCGCCACACAATACTGGACGGAGGTCTAAGCGCTATCCCGGACCCCTCTCTGCTTGGTTATGTGCCAGATGTTGGATAGCGCCGATAACAGGAGAATGGAGGGTTAAGATACTGGTTCTGTGATGAGTGGACTCCCACCTCCCTCTGGTTCAAATCCCCTCCCTTGGGGTTATTGCTCACCTTAGGTTTTTGTGCGTTGAACTCTGTGTCCTGCGTCTCTGTGCAGGGGCGCGTGGTTAGTGCGGGCGTTCCGTGGACCTAGTTGCTTCACTGGTCCGTGTGTCCTTATGTCGGGTCCAGACCGGCTGTGACTCTGACTCTGCTTGCTGTCTTCCAGGTGAGTTATAATGTCTTTTCCGTCTTTATTCTGTCTCTTTGTTTCCCTCCATTTTCTCTGTCTTCTCTGTGTCTTGCTCCACTATGCTGTTCCCTAACAATGTCTCTTTTTGTTTTCACATGGATGGTTGCGATTAGGAGTTCCCGCGCCTATGGCGAAGACCACAGTGAGTTATTGATGCGCGGAGCTCTGCACTGTTTATTGGTGTTAATTGCTAACCTGTGTTCTCTTCTCTTCTTTGTACAGATTGCAGTGATGTTCCGGAGTGATGAGCGATCGAAGCGCTGCTTGCCCAGGTAAGTGCTTTGTTAATGCTGACCTTGTTCCTTCTCCCTTGCAGGTTGCGGTGAACCCCGGAGAAGGGCGAGGTAAGAGAAGCGCAGAGTGCTGCTAGGACTCGCTGCTTGCCCAGGTGAGAATTGTTATTAATGCTGTCCTTGTTTCTTTACCTTTGCAGGTTGCGGCAAACTCCAGAGATGGGCGAGGTAAGCGAAGCACAGGATGGACTCAAGGCCGGTTACTTCACAGGTAAGTGTTCTTGCTTGCTAATGCTGTTCTTGTTCTTCCAGGTTATTAATGGAATTCGGATCTAGGGCTTCAGGATCGGGCCCCCGGAGAAGCAGATGAGCAGGAGCTGGACACAGTGAGCGTTACGCTGCAGAAGTGCAGAATAACTCGAAGTGTGTTCTGCTGTTTGGTGTGGTTTGAATAGCCCAGGTAAAATAGTTCCAGGGAAAGTAGTTCCAGGCCCAGCCACACCCAAAACACTAGACCGCATGGCTTTGTTCTAAAGAACTGAGCTGTGTAATAGGCCTCCATGTTGGATTAAGGTCCAAAACTGGTATTGCTTTATTCCTGATAATGAGCCTGGCGCCAAAGGCACCAGGACTGACTCTATGTATGTTTCTGTTGGAATTTTACGGAATTTTCTTTTTTTTTCACATATTTTTTTTTTTTGGGGGGCCCCCCCCCCATCTCCTTTTTTTTGCTAAAAAAACACTTTTTTTCCCTAAACGAAAACCTAAAAAAATATATATAATTTTAAAAAAAATTGATCCTTTGACCTGTCGACCCTTTGGTGTCAATCCTTTGACCTGTCGACCCTTTAGATTCGATCCTTTGACTAGACACCCTTTAGCCCCACTGCTGCCCGGGGGCTGTTATACCTGAGGGGCTCAGGGGCATGGATTGTGACACTCAGGGTCACTTCCTCATCACACACATGTTTAGGGTGTCCTTGTCTGTGTCATGCACAGGCCTCCCTTTGTTACAGCCACCCTGCCTCTAGGCAACTGGTGTTGTGGCTTCTGCGTGTATGGGTGTACTTCTGATGGTTCTTCCTGTGTACTGATTTTTGTCCCCCTCTCATCTGCTGTAGTCTCAGATGACTGAGATGATGCAATTGACACCTGCCAACACTGTTTGCAACTACACAGTACTCTGGTCAGCCATTCAGAGCGATGCACTGCCTCTCTGCCATACCCCAGAGGTGGGGGAGGGGGATCACTGTATCCCTACAAGCCAGTGCCAACACTTTGCACATGATGACTGCACTTGCCCTTACGCTGCCATCATATCACGAGATTGACATAACTACGTTTTTGTTTATGTTGATAGTTGAGGGCGTAGACATGTACTGCACTGCACCCATGCACCTCTGAGCCATGTTTCAACCTTCAACAAGCCTATTCACTTGTGTGATGTCAAAGTGACCTTGCATGTATGTATCCATGTGCCTCCCTTTACTGTATTTCAATGCACTTGCATTGTTGCCTCCTGTGACACGTGTACTTTTTTAAATATTTATTTTATTGTAGTGCATGCTGACATGAATTGTACATGTGTCATGGACAGTTCTATTTAACTTACTGCTGTGGCTATTTGGGAATTCTGC
Organism: Ambystoma mexicanum; assembly: GCF_040938575.1. NCBI lineage: Eukaryota > Metazoa > Chordata > Amphibia > Caudata > Ambystomatidae > Ambystoma > Ambystoma mexicanum. Next base: position 1,525,799,854 of record NC_090935.1, read on the forward strand.
CATGGCAATACTACGTGCCATCTCTTTGATGCCATCTGTCTTTTTCAGCTAAGATCTATGCCTGCCAGAAGGCTGTGTGTGATGTAGGTGATACGCAACATGCAGTACATATGTGGGCTTCACGTTTGACACGCATCCATGTCTGCTTTCAGGGTCCCCTTCCATTTCAATGCCACTGCATGCATGCCGGAGTTTGTGTCGTGTGTGACATGGCTGCTTCATGTGTTGGCTGTCAATATTGTGATGTCTAGGTGTGTGGTATGTGCTGCTGACATGTGTGCTCATGTGTTTTTTTATTTTATTTTGTTACAGGTGATGAGGCGCTGGAAGCAGAGGAGGAGGAGGAGGAGATGGCAGACAGGGTGGAGGGTTCAGGTCAACAACCATGCACCAGTGGAGGTCATGGTGTGGTAGGCCGCGAACATCCATTGGTGCTCCAGGCCATTGTGTCCAGGGCTGCCTCTGGGTTCTCTTTGACTCTGATGTTGAATCGGATGCTCATCAATCCATGCCGTCGACAGTGAGTGATTCTGCAGTGGACGCTGTTCTGTAACCCACACCTGCAGTGGGGGTTGACCACTCAAGGGGCCAGTCAGTTTTGGAATGTCCGCCTGTGGTGGTTACGGGGGCTGGGTCACGCTCCACACCAGTAGCTCCTGTTCCTGGGGCAGCAGATCGACGGAGGAATGCAGTCCTGCAGCCACAGGCAGTGCCAGCACAGCAAGGACCACGTCTCCTCTGACCCGGTCCCCTCTGACCCAATAGGTGTGGTGTCCAGCACCGCAGTGGCCATGTGCCTCCGGGGAAAACTGGGTGGAAGAATGCCATGTATGCCATTGCACAGCAACAGGGGGAGCGATTGAGATGTTGACTCAAGGCATGGAACATGTTGCCGATTCCATTCTTCCCCCCTGATAGGCAGGTGGAGCTCCAGCAGCAGGAAACGCAGTTCACGTTCTGCTAACTCAGGCTGGGCACGGCAGCCTCCAACAGAGCCCGCCGGGCTGAACTGGTGGTGCTGCTCAAAGCTACTGCTGCTGAGTCAGAGGCCCACAGGGAAGCACTGAGGGAAGATAACACCTTCCGCAGAACTACTCTGGCTGCACTCATGATGAGCCAGGGGACATGAGCAGAACAGAGGATGGAGCAGCTGGAACGCACCATCTTGGCTGAACTCCATGCAAGCCGGGAGGAGGTCTGTCTGTCACATGAAGGCTTGCAGGCAGAACTCTGTGTTACATGTGAGACCTTGCAGGAGGAACTCCATGTTACATGTGAGGTGCTGCATGGGGACCTCCGTGCCATATTCCTGCAGAACCACGCTTACCAGGCCCCCATGCTTGCCGCCATGAAGGGGCTTGCTGGGGCTATGTCACATTGAGGCACTTGTGCTATGGTGATTCGTCACTGTCTGACATTGTCATTGTTGGTGCCTGTGTTCATGATATATTATGCTGGTAAATTGATAATCCTGTGTTGGTTTTGCTTATGATGTGTCACGGCATCAGCAATATGTTTCCGTTGCAGATGTGTCCTCAACGGAGTAGTTCAGATGGAAAATGTATGCAACACTGAAGGTTCATGCATTTCCCATGCTAACATGCATTGAATAGCCCTGCAAACACACCCACCACAATAAACCCCAAGCCCCACCCCCAACACCACCCCAACATTCCCCCACGCACACACTACTTGCCTTCTGAGACACGCTGTGTCCCTGCTGCACAAGTTCACTTTGACTTTCGTGATCGTGTACTGGCACCGCTCGCTCATTTTTTTGCTTTGTTTTTTTATCCAGCTGTAGGGGATTCCAAGCCGCAAACACCACTCACTGTACTGTGTTGTGTAGTGAGCAGGGTGTTGCGGGGGACACGCCCGCAGCACCCGCATTTTCTTTTCTTTTTTGGGATTCCCTGAAATGCATGCCACCAAAGGTTCAAGCTTTTGTCGTTCACACCTTTGGTGGCATGCATTTACATCCTTTTAGTATATGTTGGATATTTTTGCTCACTCTTTTCTTCAGAGTCCGTGTCTGAGGGGATTGTCTGTGGCCTGTTTCCATTTGTGACGGTGCACTTTGTGACAGTTGTGTGTTATGTGTGTTGATTTTTTATTGAAGTTTTCACATTGCATGCCATAGCATGGTGTGTCGGGTGGGTGACATGGGGTTGAGGGAGGTTTAGGTGACATACCAGCATTTGAATGTACTGTTTTGCATGGGGGGGTGGAATCTGTAGCTTGCATGTGTGTTTTTTGGTCACACAGGATTGTGCTTGTTTAAGTGGCTAGGGATGCACACAATGCAGCAATTCCAAGGAAACATTCTCAGGGTGTTAAGGTTGTGACAGTTGACTGTCCCTTTGTCACCATCGATTGTCACCTGGAATGTACCAGGCCTGTGTGCACTCCGAAGGGGGGGGGGGGGTTTAGGTGAAAAATGTAGCCACAAGCTGGGTACGGGCTGCCTTGTCACGTGTCCTTTCCCCTCCCATGCGCAGAGGGCATGCATGTGGCTGGGGATGTGAGGGCACCACCATGTCCACCGGTATGCTCCTCCGATTTGCAACATTGTGCAGGACGCATGCTGCCACAATGATCCTGCACACTACTGGGGGTGCATATAGTAGCTGCCCACCATAGTGGTCATTGGAGCGGAAACGTGACTTGAGCACTCCGAATGTGCGCTCCACTATGCCCCTGGTTGCAATATGGGCTGTGATGTATCTTACCTGGGGTGGTGTGGTGGGGTTCCGTATTGGCGTCATCATGTAGGTGCTCAGAGGGTAGGCACTGTCCCCCCCGTTTTTCACGCTTGCGCCACACATTTTGGTGCGCAATGATTCCATGAATCACCCCACAAATGTTTTCAGGGCTCATCCCATCACCGGGGAGGAAGTCTCTACTTGCATCAATGGGAAGGACATTTTATCAGGTGTAAATTCGTCTTGGAAAATAAATAAATTAGTCTTTTTAACCCGGGGTCCACATTTATTTATTTATTCATTTATTGTTCACTTGTTAGGTGCTTATACAGGAAGCAAATACTGTTTCAAAGTGCCCACAGGGCAACAGGGATTGAAAGAAATGTAATTACTACAATAAAAAATAATTAAGTTAATTAAATAAACCAAAAGAAGCTAGGTCGGGAGGGGAAGACAACCCTACTATGCCTTGTGAGCGTTCAGAATGTGCAAGTGCAGAGGGGAGAGGGGTATGGGATAGGTGCTGTGGTGCTCATTGTGAGCAGCAGGTGAAGTGCTATGAAGAAAAGGTAAGTGCAACCTCCAAGGACAGGGTGAGCCAAAGCAAGTGCAGAGGATGGACAGCAGCTGAGATGATAAGAAGTGGGAGGTCAGGGCCCCGAGGATGCATAAGGGCCAGTGACGGAAGAGGTTGAAATGAAGGTCTTGATGCTTTTCCGAAACATAAGGAAGTTCTGCTCAAGACGAAGAGGCTATTCCAAAGAAGGGAATGGGGATTTACACCATTCCGCCTCCGTGATTCCCGGAAAACCGGGGCTATAATGCCCCGGTAATTCCGGGAATCACGGAGGCGGAATGGTAATACGAGTCCGGCGGTAACCAGGCGGTTTTACCGCCTCGGTTACCGCCGGACTCGTAATGAGGCCCATTGAGTCTCTGCGGGAAGGTGAGGAAAGGTAAAACTCCTTTCAGAAGGAAGAGCTGAAAGTGGAACTTCTTGACAACGTCCTGAGTATGATGGAGGAAGGAGAGAGAGGAGTCGAAGATGACTCTGAGATTGCTGGATTCTGAGGAGGGAGCAGGGGGAGGACCCATGGAGGAAGAAGGGAAGACGTAGGGTGCTGGGGTCCCAATAGGGAGGATCTCAGTTTTGCTGGCATTGATGCAGAGATCATTAGAACTGCACCATGCCCAGATGTAGAGAGGCAGTCGGGATGAAGGAGGGTGTAAGATATGATATGATATTTTATTTATATCGCGCTCATACACAAGTGTTTCAGAGCGCGACCAAGCAAAGGGAGGGTAACAAGGGAGAAGAAAAACAACGATCTTACTAGGCCCAGTGACTTTAAGAATGCGCAAGTGCATGGAAAAGGGAAAATGGGGGAAAGTGCGAGGAAGGGGGAGAAGTGGAAAGTGCAGCACAAAGGAGAGAACAGAATAAATAATAAGCGCAATTAATAAATAAATGTAATAAATAAACAGATACTGGCAGAGGCAAGTGCATAATTTGTCAGATAGGGTATATCTGATAAGTGCAGAAGAAAAATGGGGGACTGTATGTTAAAGATACAGATCCCAGTGCAAGGGGTGGCTCGGAGGCAGTGCAGGAGGGTGAGCAGGAGCATGGTGCCAAGAGAGAAAACAGATCAGCAGGGCAGAAGAAGGGCAAAGGCAGAAGTGAAGAGGAAGGTCTTGAGGTGCTTCAAGAACCGGAGATGGTTCTCCTTAAGGGCGTCTATAGGAAGTTTGAAGAAGAGTTGTGTGTCGTCAGCATAACACTGGAAGTTAGGCGAGATGGAGGAAATGAGGCGTGCAACCAGAGTAAGGTAGATGTTAAAGAGCCAATGCGAAATAATGGAGCCCTGTGGGATGTCACAGGTGGAGGAGGATGTAGGGTAGGTGAAGGTGCCCAGTATGACTTTGGAAGAGCAATCGGTTAGGAAGGAGGTAAGCCAGTCCAGTGCCCACTCTGAGATACCAAGGGTGTCATGGAGCCTTTGCATGAGGATGGAGTGGTTCACTGTGTCAAATGCAAAAGACAGATCAAGTTGGATGAGGACAGCAGGGGAGTTGGAGTCAACGGGTGCAAGCATTTCTTCACAGGTGTTCAAAAGAGCAGTTTCCATGCCTCTGGGTGCTCGGAATTCAGACTGATGGTTGTGAAGACCGTCAACAAGTTCAGTGCGGGACTTAAGTTGGGGGAAGGCCAACTTCTCAAGCAGTTTCCTCCGGGAAGGGGGGTCATGTAGATGGGGTGATTGTTGGCCCGGGCAGGAAGGATCTGCTGATGTTTCTTTAAGGAGGGGCGCACAAGGGAGTGCTTGAGGGAGGATGGAAAAGAACCAGTGGCAAAGGAGTGGTTACAGATATCAGCAAGAGCAGGGGTGAGAGAGGAAATGTTATCCTTGATGGTTCTGAATGAGCAAGTGGCAACGTGTTTGGAAGAGACCTTTATGGAGTTGTCTACTCTGGTGACTTCTTCCAGAGAGACAGGGGCAAAGGAGGAGAAGGACGAAGAAGGAGGGTGAGTGTTCAGGGAAGGCAAGGGGAGGGATGGGTTGAGAGAGTGCGTGACAAGGCTGATCAGTATGTGCTGGGTTTTGGACGTGAAGTGAGTGGCGTGTGCATTGCAAAGGGCCTGGCATTGAGATGGGGCAGAGGATTCTGCAGACGGATAGACAAGTTCCCTACAGATTTTGAAGAGTTCAGTCGTGTTGTTGGAAGCGCCAGATACTCATGCCTGAATGTGGGCTCTTTTTTTTGCATGGCTAGAGAGCCATAGTGCCTTTGGAGCAGGCAGCAGGCCAATTTGTCAGAGGATGAACCTGAAGTTTGCCACTTTCGTTCTGCATCCCTGCACTTATATTTTTGGTCTGAAAGTTTTCAGGTGCTACACTTGGAAGCAGTTTTCAGGCAGATCCTTATGACTGGGGCAAGGATGTCAAAAGTGTTGGTAATGGACAGACAGAGGTCGCTGAGGGCAGAATCAGCGGTAGAGTCCGTGTTGGTTGGGTAAGGGGGAATAAAGGTGGAAGTGAAAGCAGCAGCTGACACTCATTTCATTGGACGGATGCTCGTGAACGGGGTTGGCAGAGCTTTATGAGGAGTTGTCAAAGGGCCATAGGGGCCCAGGTGTGAGGTGAAGAGAGAGTGGTCAGACCAGCAGAGAGGGGTGACCAGGGGAGTGCAGAGTTGGAATGGATGATGGCGTCCAGCATGTGTCCAACAGAATGGGTTAGGCTAGGGGGAAGAATGGAGAGGGATAGGGAGGAACAGAGGTCAGTGAAGAGGGTGGATGCTGTGCATGGGGAGTCTATGTGGATGTTGAAGTCACCTAGGACTAGCAGGTTGGAGGTGGAAGAGAGTAGGGAGGAACAGAAGTCTGTCCACTCAGAGAGGGACATAGATGAAGCACCTGGAGCACCGTAGATGGTAGCAATGGTCAGGGTGGAGCAAGGAGAGATGATCAATTGTCATACTAGCCTCTCAAAGGACGAATAGGGCTGAGTGGGTAAAATGGAAGAAGAAATACACTCAGGGAAGATTAAGAAAACCCCAACATCATCACAGTGAGGTTGAGGCTTTGAGGTGATCTTAAAGCCATTGGGTAAGAGTGAGTCAAAGGGAATCACTGAGCTGGCATTGAGCCAAGTTTCAGTGAGTGCGAGTATGTCCAGGTCAGTGTCTTCAAGGTGAAGGCAGATGTCAGAAGAGTGTTTGATGACTGAGAATGCATTGAGGGTGGCCCGCTGGAGATGATTGGTGCCTTTGAATGTTTTTTGAGGCGGAATGTCGTGGCGTGGGGCTTCAGTCAGAAGTGTGGGAGTAGGGAGGTAGAAGGGGGAGTGGCAGGGGAAGGAAGGAAGTTGGTGAGAGATGGCAGGATCCGGTCAAAGAGCAGGAGGTTGGCCTGAGGGCCTTGAACCAGGATCATGCCCGTGAGGTAGATATTAATGCAGCAGTGAGATGAGAAAAAGCTCATCAGGAGGACTTGCCACTTAGTGACGCCATTAATGGATGGTAAAGAATAAGAGGGTATTAGTGGGGGAGCAGGGGTGTAGAAGGTGGAGGGGAAGCTAGGAAGTTGATGAGTGATGGCAGGATCCGGTCAAAGAGCAGGAGGTTGCCCTGAGGGCCTTGAACCAGGATCGTGCCCGTGAGGTAGACATTAATGCAGCAGTGAGATGAGAAGAAGCCCATCGGGAGGAGTTCCCACTTGGTTCCGCCATTAATGGATGTGAAAGGATAAGGGGGTAGAGTGGCGATGAGGTGAGAGGTCCACAGGTCAGGAAATGGAACAGAGGAAAGGATGTCAGTGTAGATTTCTCTGGAGGATGCAATTGTCTGCAATTGGGAGGCCAGGGTTTGCAGCAAGGATGTCTTTTTTATGCTTTTTCTGTCCAGATTTTCTGAAAGAGGGAGGATAGGTGATGGTGTAGCAGTTGGAGTAGATTGGGGAGATGGAGAGTGCCATCTCGTAGCGAGAGCAGGAAGTGAGAGGCAGAGAGAAATTGATTCCCTCTGAATCAGCCATGCAGATGGAATCATCTCTGCCATATCTTCTTTTTTCATCTTTGTTTCTTAGACAATCTGGTTGTGGATAGTCACAGGCATGTCAGCACTTTAACTAGGCTTTTTCATCTTTTGCACTTTATTTGTATTAACTATCGAATACATTGTTTTTATGAACTGTGTTGTTAGAGTATTTCTTGATTTAAGGTATGATTTGAACATTAAGTGACTGTGTAGTTATTTCTGGTATCTCTGGGCACTTTGCCTTCCACTCTGAAACACTTTTATTCCTGACCCTACTTTTATTATTTCTAGTTTTCAGGTTTCCGGCTAGGGTCACGGTGGCACATACCCCTGTACCGGTGCTTCCCGGAGCGCCCCTTGTTTGTACTGCTCTCCAGTGTACACCAGCTGATAATAATATGTTTTGAAACAATCGCATAAAGTTCAGATTCCCACGTATCTGCTAGATTGAATGTGGGAATTTTCTGATCCTCTGTAATTTCCTGAATAATATTTCACTGATGAAGTTTCTTTAGTGAGTTAAACAAACTTTGGAGAGAACGGATGTCTTACCTTCATTAAGTTGAATGGGGAAGAATATGGGTTCTCCTTTCCTTTTAAGTGGAGTAAAACTGTTGATTTTGTCTCCTGAGTTATCCTCCAGTTGACCTTGATTCTCACTGAAAATTTGCCATGGATAGAACTTCAATGTATTTTCCTCAAAAGTGGAGAACCAGTGTTATTTGGAGGCAGATTTATTCCCAAAGGTTCTGGCGAAGTCTTTTCCCTCTGGTCTTGTTCTTTCACAGATATAATACTAATGTCTGGAACTTGAGCGTTTTGAAAATGAATCGTCACTTGGTCAGGGTGTTTTTCAATCTAGTGACAGGGCACTTCTCTTTATTTCGGTCAGGAGGCAAGTCTGGGTCCAGAGACCTGGTTTATGCAATCTATCAGATGCAAAGATATCCAAAGTAATTGTTTCTCAGAAAAACCGGGGGGCTCTGAGGAGCGACGACTATTGCCAGAGTATGTCGCCCTATTTTGTTTACATTCTCGCTTAGCCCTACCTACTGAGATCTCCTCTCCATCAAAAGTCCGTAATTCCCCAAGGAGAGGTTTGAGGGATATACAATGACTGTTTCCTCTTCGTTGGTTCAAAGTTTGAAGTACTTCTTGAGATGTCAAGGTTGCCTGAGAGCTTGTATCTATGAGAGCCAATTAGTCACAGTCTTTTATCTTTAATCTCCAATTTACATATCAAGTGTGAGTTAGTGGATAGTTTGAACTGCATTTTCTTGATGTTTGGAATTTCATGAGTTTGACCTTGTGCAGCCCCCTCGGGGGCATTTTCCTTAAGACCAAGTTCATGTGGATTCATCAAGGACTGTGGAGGAATGAAAATACATTTGAAATAAACATTGGGACAGGGACTTCCCTCTCTTCTGCAGATTCCGGATCACCACTACTGCTTGGGTTGTGCTACCTAGAAAAACCTTTAGAGGAAAGTAAAATCATTTATTTTTAATGTCTCTGGCGACATGAGTGGGTTTACATTTTCTTTGGTCTCATGTTTAGAGGCTTGTTTGCTACTGTCTTTCTTTTCATTCAGGTTCTTCGTCATATTCTCTGCTCTTCTGAAGGAGATATTACATTTTGGAGCTCTCCTCTTTCTGAAATGTAATTGTCACATTTTTCCCCTCATTAAATTTCACTGTCTTGTTTTTATCTGATTTTGTTTCGGGTTCACCTTTGATATTTGCCATATTGTCAGAAAACTCATTGGTATTTAGGTGTGAGGTAAAAGAAGCTTCCTCTAATGCTGGGGCATTTCATTTCTGTTGCATCTCCCCCATCCTCTTCTCCTTGTATATTTTTAACTGATATGATTTCCTGCATTTATCTCAATATTTCTCACACACAAGTGCTCCTTTCATGATCAATTTGATATATATATATATATGTATATATATATATATAATATATATATATATATATATATATATATATATATATATATAAAGTTTTGAATAATGCTATACATTCTAACTATACTTCTACTGCTTGTCAGTCAGTATATCTCAATCCTTGACTTTAAAACATTTCCAAAATACACAAAAAGTCACATTTGCAAATGAATGAAAAACTTTGCTTTCCCCAATGACACTAATACATGATAGAATCAAAGAACTGTTTCCGTTTTTTCTACTTCTCACCTAATGTGGTGCTATAGGCTAATAACATGAAAATGTTACTTACACTATACTTACAATGATTTAAAACTGAAGGTTTTGGGTTAGGTTTGTAATAGTTTAAAGTTAGCATGCACATACGATTTTACTCACCCACCCACCTTTGGAAAATGATTTTCAGATTGCAACAAATATGAATACCCCTCCCACTTCAAATTAAATATGAGTCTCACTGTGCAATTCCAGAATGATGAGTTCCCTGGGATTTCCATTCACATTATTTTTATGGGAAAAGAAATCACTCCTTTAAACATACTCCCATTTTCCAATTTAGTCTAAGTACAACCTTCACAAAACATATATTATTAATCTGGTCCTCATTAGGCCAAGGTAGGGCCCACTTTCAAGCTATCTATCTTCCATCTAATCTCAACTACATCTGCAAAAACACCTTGGGTACAATGTTATGAGATTATGATTTTAAAAGTGCAGTCCACCAAAATACACAGACGTGCTATATATACCATTGTGCACACAGCTCAGAAAGATATTTTAAGGTAGATTGAATTGACATTTCACTTAATTTTACATGCAGTTAAATTGTACTATTAATTTCCCATTTAAATCAAGGCATTTTGACCACACCTTTCCAAACCACCTCTTTTTCGGGACTCAGCAGGAAAATAGTTATAGAGACCATGTATGAATTCTTTTGGGGAAATCACATACTTACTTTTGGTTAGTCTTTGGAGGCATGACGCCAGGAGAAATCCTCATGTGTTCCCATGGGAGTCTCAGTCATCATCAGATTCCCATCTATAGATCCCCTTGTGGACAGGAGCCATCCCCTGGAACAGTAACCTTGCCTTCTGCAGCTCTTAAGTTGGTCTGCCTCTTAAATACATCCAATGGGAAGAGGTGCTGTCCTTTAGTTGAGCTCTTCCAAGTGTCAGAATTCATCTTGTCTGTAATCACAGTGTTTTAAAGACTCCATAATTCCCACCTTGTGTCATCATTATGTCACAATATGCGACTGATCAAGTTCATTCATTAGCCTTTCTCATCGGTAGATACTCCAATTGATTACATACCCCCAAATCTTTATTGAATGACTATTATTTCTATATTTCTAGTCAGAAAATGGTGAGGTAAAAAACCACTCCTTATTTCATTTTTCTTCCATAGGTTATGATAGTAAAAGGTAAACTTAATGAAAACAAGATGACTGGACTGATGCATGTGTGGATATGCAACACAACAGTTTGGCATATTGCTTCATACAATTATGACTTTTTCACATTGTATTATTACGAATTATAGGCAAGTCAAATGTGGTGACAAATCAAATAAGAGTGTTTGATCTTTAAAACATATTTTGTTTCATGTCCCTAGGTCTTTTGTTCAAATGTTATGAATAATATTAGCTTTCTGCATATAAAACCAATGATAAATATGTGATACTTTAAAATAAAGGTAAAATATGCATGCCTAAACTTGCCCAGTGCTCAGTACATGAGAACAACTCTTTGGTTGGCCTTGATAATTGATTAATGTCAGTAATTTCACATGGTTCTTTTGTTCCCATGTTATTAGTCCAATGCACATGTTGCATTTTGTGGTGATCAGGGTCAATAGGTTGCCAACTAATGCACTATTTTGCCTTTGAAACTGATCATAAACTAGCATTGGCTCCAACCAACTGACAATTCCAGACCTCAACCTTGTGTGAAGCCCATAGATTTTGTATTCTTAGAATGTTAAGGTGTTTTCTATCATCCTCCCCTGAAAGACTTACAAAGTTGAGAGGGATGTTGTTCTGAGTTGAAATACAGGTCAGCTAAAGGTCAGCACAATGTTCGCTGAATTGAAGACAGAGTTAGCCAAATCAATTGAACTACTGCTTCTTTCTTTTCTTCATTTATGATTTGTCTAATTTTTACATTCAACATTATTTCACATGATTGAAATGAAATACACTGCAGGATGCAATCCATTTATCAATTATTTGTGCACCACCTGAAAGTAAAAAACAAGTTACTTTAGAAAATTACAGGTGAATACGTTAGCTGGCGCATTGTTTGATATAATTGTTACCACAGTGCAGGCTGGGTTCATTTGCTTTCTGAATCAAATTTTCACACTTGGGCCTTGGTATTTTTGGATATGCAGTTACATTTCAACAAATGCAGCTCTCCATGAATGCTGATTCCACTTTACATTATTCAAATGTAGTCTTTGGGTGAAATGTACTCAAAGGCCCAATGTGCCAATTGCTATCTCTCAAGTGGTCAGGTGATTACCCGCTTACCACAGGTGCATCCTTGTTGGGGTGGCAATTAAGAGGCAGAAGTCATATATATCAAATGTTTAATTTTTTTGGCACCTCTCTCACTCAAAATTGAAACTGTTTCTGGTCTTTTATTCTCCCTTCACTTTGACCATCTGCCTCACACTTACAAGGAGCAGTATAGTTTTTGGCATCAGTTTGCTTTAGGGAAATAGTCTTAGGTTCCTTTTATTTCCACAACTGGAAGATCTCTTACGTTATATTAAGCAAGAGGCCAGGTAGTAAAGGAAATTACAGTGTAGGGTGATGTGCTATAAGGAATAGAATATGCCCTACTGTACTAAAAAAAGGAAAAAGCAAGTCACCTGAGAGTTCTGTGACATTGTAAAGAAACTTGGCCTTCATCCTTGTTTCTCTTTTTGGTCTTGGAGCTACTCAGTGACTTGCAGTATCCTATGTGAGGAACATGATGGCATCCTTCCATCTACTGCCCCTGGATCTTCCTCTCAGGTGGCTGGGGAAAAGCCATCACGCTTGGATCGCGACCCTGGGGGTGGATATGCGAGGGAGGATCACCTGGGTTGTGGGGCCTTGGGGAGTGGGGAGAGGATGTCTTTGGGTGAGGCATGGTATCCCTGTTTCCCTTGTCAGAATGAACCTTTCCCCCCGCCTTTGTAGGTTATTGTCAGTCTTTACCTCTTTCACACACATATATTGTCCCACAATCATATTCTTTTAAGACTGGGAGGAGGAGGAGGCAACTGGGAGTTATGCACACTTATATTTCTTCACAGCACTTTGGTACTGAGACGAGGAAGAGGACTGTGGAGGAATACCACGGCAATTGCCAGGCATGTCCCACTTATAGATTCAACTATGGTCAAGCAAAGGACTTGAACCCACAACCAGTTAAGAAGCCACAGGTGCATCAAATGGGAGACTGTCAGAAGGAAGGGAGAAACCTGCCTGGCGAGAAGGACGAGGCTACCAGATGTGGAGCAGGTGGCAAGGACACCATGCATTGCAGAATGGTGAGAGAGACACCAGGGCCCGAATGGGCCGTGAGAGTATTGATACACCTGCAGTCCCCTATGCCGTGTGTCCACAGTCAGAGCTGGGGGACCCTGAAGACTCCAAATTGCAGCAGGCCACAGCAACAAGGTTCGAAGGCGGCTAGTGCTGCCCGCCGGAGCTCCCAGCAAGCACAAGGGGAGCGTGAGGGGGCCGCAGAGGAGAAAGAAGATGCCCAGAGGTGCGGCCGCACACCGGTGAGTGTAAGAAAGGGAACATTCATGCCGGGGCGCTCCAGCCGCTGGAATTGGGCATATGAAAATGCTGATCGAACTGAAACTTATAATGGTTGGGTTTGGAAACAAAATTGATGAATCTTGAATATCGGACAAGCTGCAAAGTACTTTTGAAATGCAACAAGTATTACTGAATACCGAACTGAAGAAAAGATATGAAAAGTATATGAAAATACAGCACGAGTGAAAAGCAAGTGATGTGCATTTATGAATGCAATGAAAACAATTATTGAGCATTTATGAACCAAGTGAAAGCCAGTAATAAGAACCTATGAACCAAGTGGAAAGCAAGTGATAAGCACTAATTGACAATGTGAAAGCAAGGTGGTTGAAAAGTATAAACACCACTGAGTGAGTTGCGTGAAATTCACGTTGTGGCACAGCCAAGACACTGCCAATGAGAAACCGAATTGAAGTTGACTAATGACACAGGTTCAGAGAGAAAGCCTCTGTTGGCAAGAAAGCCCAAAGAGAACATATAAGTGTAACAAAGTGCCAAGGGTGATTGGTTGTGTGACCTGTAATGGGTGACCCTTGTGGTCCGACAACTGCACGTAGACGGAGTAACCCCTACTTGGAAAGAACCAAGGAAAGTCAAGAAACAGAAGCAGTTTTATATAATACGTGCTGAAGTGATTGAAGAAAGGAATAATCTGTGTGAACTATTGAAAATCCTGAATGGTTACAAAGTTGAACTGGATTTATTGTTGAAAGCCAAGAGATTTGAACTGTTTGTAATTTCGAATCTGGAAGAGCTGCCTTCTTGGGGAAGGGTACCCTGAGACTTTGTGAACTGTGTTGAACTTGAGAAAGGGGAAGCTGGAAGGTTAGCCAGGAGCTTGAAGAATCTCAGAACTTCATTTGGAAGACTGTTTCTTTTGTTGCTGACATCCCTACATATTGTATATATTTAGCTGTGAGAGCAAGTATAGGTTTTGGATACAGCCAGACTTTTGAATTGAACTTAATGACACGGACTATCCTTTGTTTCCTTAGGTAGGGAAATCTCACCTTAGCATAGGGCAGGATAGGCCTTACTCCATGCTGACACTAAATAAATAAAGCATTCTATTTAGAAAATCTGTTGTCTGTGTCTTCCTTCAGGAATCCTTCATACCTTATAAGGTATGGTAGGGGTTACTATATACATACATATAAACAGGACAAGGGGTTAATATATTCCAGATGTTACTAAGATTGAATAGCAATTTCACATTATTCCAGTTTGAACTTTACAGCCATTTTGCTGCATGACTTTAAAGTGAAGTAATGGTTGTTTCTGCCCACTGCTGTTACCAGTACACATAAAAAATACTGAGTATACCATAGGAAAAACATTCAGAATGCCTCTGTGTCAAGCTCTAGCTAGTGCAGTTAACAAAGGTAGACAGCCCATCAATGCATCCCACACAGCCTACAAGAGGCTTCGTGAAGTAAACATGTGTGCCTCATTGCAAGCTAGATGATTGTGTTATGGGTTAATGCACTTGCTTTGGTGATCTGTATTTACCTTTTGTATAACAGGTCTGAATGGAACTCATCCTTCTAAAATTGATTAAAACTGTAGCACTGAGGTGGACAATAGCACTACTTTCAATCTTTGGTAATAAAGCATTTTTATGAGACACTAGCGATTATTACATCAAACCCTTCAGTGTTCATGTACATTTTTGTTCCTGACTTTTCTCACTTGTTAGACCATATATCCAGTATGCCTATTAAGCTCCTAAAGCATCACTCTTCGGAGAATATCAAACAGTTGAAGAGCAGAACTCGTAGCCACGCTTTCCTACTATGACGCATGGCAGAGATTTGGTACCCAGGAATTGAGCGACTACTCAAGTAGCACTTCGAAGACCAACCCTGCAAGAATGACAGTTTCACTCGATAATTTGAGCACCATTAGGTTGAACTATAGAAACACCTGTTGTTGCATTGCTTAGCAGTGGGAGGAATTCTGCAAGGAGTGCTATATGGGAACACACATATGGCTGTAGCTATCATTTGTACTATTGGATTCATTATATTATGTGGGCTTTTAAAGTAAATATACCCAATGTGTCACACAAAGCATCAAGCATCTTTATCACCCTCTAGTCTTTAAAGTAATTTAGAAAATTGGCCCTATTTCACCGAAAATGCTAGAGGTGGACTACAAGGATCATAGTGCGCCTCTCATACTGAATGCACGACCCCTGATTCACACATTATACTGCCATACAGGAGGAAGGATGTATTGGGAGTGCATTGGGAGTGTAAGGGGCTTGCAATCCACCTCTCTATGCATACGTGCCAGGGCTGCTTCCAACACTAAATCATGCTTTGGCCCCAGCTCTGTTGCTGCTTCAAACCATATAAACGGTGACCAGCAATATTTGTGGGTCACCTGTGCAAACATTTGTGGACCATAATTTTCCCATTAATGTGCCTGTGTAATTAGCCAAGAGGAAGTAAAGGGAGCTGTGTGTGTGTGTACCTGCTGACTAAGGGAAATGTCATTGCAAAAGCCTCTGTTCTGAGGTCCTGATGAGACCCACCGATTGATCTAAATCCGACGATTAAAGCTCTTGTGTTGGGTAATTTATCAATCCTGAAGTACAAAAAACTGAAAAAGGTGACCTAGTAGGATTGTCTTGAGCTGTTTCTTAAATGTCAGGTGGCCCTGTTGCAATCTCAGTCCGATGTCAGGTTTTACATGCCACTTAACTCAAGGGCTTATCACAGTTGCTGGCATGGGAGAAGGATATAGGAAACATTTGACCTTCTTAGGGTATCTTGAACCACGGACATTTTGACCTATGTTGTAGGATCACACATTATATTTGGGAAGTATGTATCTTGGTTTTTATTAAGAACCCACTGCTGTTAACTCTGTAATAGGCCACATTGAGTGGGCCATGTGTATGGTTTTGATTTGTCTTCCTTCATGTTTGTACCTTCTCACTTTTGCGAAATGTAAAATATTCACTGAGGAATTAAATGAAAACATGCTCACTTAATAAATGTTTTTAAAATAATGAAGTTTTGATTTTGTAAAGGCAGCATTCTAAATAAATAATGCAGACGTGTCTTAACGTTTCTACCATAAGTGGCAGGTAGAAGTTTACCTTATGCGAGGGGCACCTTCGGTTTTATTGTTTCACTCTGACTCAAATGCAAGAAAGGAGGACTGCAGCCACAACCATTAAGAATAGACATGTTCCCAATGCGTCTCAGAATAGGTTCCTCCAGTATTAAAATACTTCAGAACGGATTATTTGATTACCCATTTCATGTGGTACTCTGTTTATGAACACCAGAATGATGAAAAGTTGAGTCAACCGGGACAAAAGACTGCACACAGATGTCAACAGCATGCAACTAATGGGTTGAGCTACTTTACCATATCGTGCTGTGGCCTCGAGATCTCCCAACCCTTCACTTGTTATGTTGGGCTATTGGGGTGTGTCCAGTGCACCATTGCCCTCTTCATTGTCTCCAGACACTCATGCAGATATGAAACAATAGGGGGGAACTGGAGGGAAATTATGGGTGTTGTTCTTTACTGTTGGTGCATGTAGATCCTGGAGGCGTTTTTGTTTCCAAATGACAGGCCTTGGAAGTCTGGGGTGGGTCTAGGGATTTTGGCAGTGGTATCAGTTTACATCTTGATTGGAGAGGTGTAGAGTTGTGACTAAAGAGGGTGGTTTTAGGGTTTTTTTAAGCCATTTTTTAATGTAGTTATTTAATTCTTATAAAGCGTAACATGCCCGTAGGCCTCAGAGCGCTACAAAAAACACCACTTACGAACATAACACACATAAATAACAAAAGTACACAAAAAGAGAAGGAAACATTAGTGATAAAAATGTTCCTATGATCCATGATCAGATCTCTAATGGATCCGTTCTTGGGCATTGTCATATGTGATTTTCTTAATTGGCAGACTGCGTAAATTGGCCGGTTTGGGTCTGATATTCATAGACCAATGGGAGCCATCCAGAAATGGTTCTACTTTGTCAGCAGCAGCAGCAGAAGATGCAGAGTTAAGGTTCTGTGGTCGCTCATTTCTTACAATGGACGGAACCAATGGTACTACTTTCAGTAACAACGTTACTTCAAAACTCGGACAAGCTGTCATATCCAATATGGTTTGTGAATAATTATCCACGTTCTTAAGTAGTAAGTCTGACAGGAGCTATTCACTTTATCAGTGATCAAATGTACCACAGGTGAAACTTGGGAGTCTGACAACATTTGTCTGTATTAAAGGATTGATGTCTCTTAGCCAATGTACTCAAAAGTTCCAACCATACATCAAAATCATGAAGAGTGTCACATTTGTTTAACTCATTAATGATTATAGCCTTAGATTTCCTCAGGATTCTGGAGTACTATTTCTCTCAGAGTCTAACAGAGGCTGCAAGGTAAGATTGTGTTGCTTTTAGCTCCCTCTTCATCAAAGGGATATGCTACAATGGAAGTCAGCATCAAAGATTCAGAACTACTTCCTGGGTAGTTTTCAGAATTAGTAGCCCCAATGGCTGTAGGTGTATTTACACGTTCAACCAGTTACTTACTTATTTTAAACATATCAGTAGCCATATCAGGAGGCATCTTAGTTCTCTTGGCGTGGATTCTCTGCCTGCTAATGCCAAAACTTCAGAAAGACTATCCCTACTAGAGATTGGAGATGTAACCACAGGATTGGGAATCGTGGTAATATACTTTAGCGATATCGACATTGAAGTATGAGTGGCATTAATCAGGAGTTTGAGAGCTTTTGTAACAGAGGAGTGCTAGTTACAGACATTTGCATATAGAAAACATAAACACTATAAGAATGCAAAGAAAGAGAGTGGCTCCACTGGTTCAGGCAAGGAGTGGCTGCAAACCAATTTTACCGCCATTCGAAACCTTGGCACCCACGGGAGCAAGCCACAGTAAACGACCTCACAAGCTTGGCGCCAGAGAACAGCGGCCGGACGATACGACTTCAGCGGTCAGAGCCAATTTTCCGTCCACAGGCAACAGGAGGAAACAGCATGGGTGCCAACTAGAGGAAGGGACCCACCAAACAAACAGGACATGTCAAGCCTCACTGCAACTGACGTTGCTGCCACTTCTGATGTGTCTGTGTCTCCGTTTATTTGCATAGGCAAGTTGGCAAGATCGTTCTGAGTGAGCATGAATAGAATGTGAGTTTGTTAGTAGGTTAAGTCTTTGTGTATTGTTTACGAGCAAGGTTAGTTTGACATGCATTTTTTTTCATTGGTCCCAATGATGCAGAACATTTTGAGAGAAGGTTCTTCTCGTGTCCCTAAGGCGCAGGAGCACTGATGTAATTCAGCTTTTGGTGTATGCTGTGTAAAGTATACACTCTCTTCCTGGCACCCGCACCCCTTCATGCAGTTCACGAATGTGACACTTCTAGATTGAAATGATGCTCAATGAAAAATATGTTCATACAATTTCTATCACTCGCTCCCTACTCCAACCCATCTAAGTACTAGCCATCTGACTGGTGAGGGTAGGATAGCCTGAAACTTTTTTGATGTCGGTCCTTCTGTTTCTAAAGCGGGATCTGTTAATCAGATCCCACATTCTGAATGCTCCATGACTAATAATCATAATACAGCCATGTACACTGCTATGACAGTATATTGACATATCCAGCAGCTTCCCTGCTTTGGTAACAGGGCAAGTTCAAAGGTCACATGTCAATTCCTAAACAGCTACTGGAACAAAAAGTTCCAATAGACAGATGTGTTTTTTAAGTATAAGAAACCTCTGGCTCAAAATCCGTATAATTGGGCACACTGGTACCACATTAATATCTAAAAATGAGACATGTCTGGTCATGACATGGTGGTTACTGAGATTACACAATAAAAAAGCCACAAGCATTTGGATGTCATATTAGTGTCAGCTTGGTCAGGGGATCCAGTCATGACAGGGCTTGGATATTATCAGTCTGGCTTGGGCATACCTACAACGAACTTGTGGAACCCTACCCAGGAAGCTTGTCTTTTGATCCCCTGTGAAGGGTCAGCACTTTCCTTCAAGAGACAACAACCCTCCCCAGGAGGTCCCTTAGAAACAGGTGATTCAAAGACAGCCCTGACATAACAATCTACCTCTCACACCAGGGTGCTTACTCTTGAAATCATTTTGAAGTAGGCAGACAGAGGAAAGGGATGGAATTAGAGTAGCCCAGATGAGAGGTTTAGCCCCTTGCAACATTCGACCACCCGGGATTTTCCTGAGGGTCCCTAAACTTCCTGTTCCCTTTCTACGTCCTGCAGACAAATCACACTGGGTTACATGTTACAGCCTCCTGGAACCCTGATGAAAAGGTTCTTTTCGACCAATCTACAATATAATGTAGACTTCATGGAGATGTAGCCATTCTACAAATGCATCATCACTTCCATGTTGCCTGTTAAAACTGGTTTACTCTGTGTTTAATTGACCAACAACAAGAAAATGTGTTCTACAATGAACCAATTTCCAAACATCAGACCTGTAGGCACAACACAGATTAATCAGAAAACTAAAGAAAAATAGCCCTGGACTATTGTTCCCTGACCTGTAAGCCATTCAGAAGTCGATGCAGTGACAGCAACCACTTCATGGGATGGAGACACCAGCAGGAAACACTAAGGGCCTCATCACGAGTTGGGCACTAACCCCAGCGGTATTACCGCCGGGGCTATTAGCCCTACCGCCAAACCCCCCAGCATTATTATGGCCGGATCACAGGTTTGGCGGAATGGTAAGTCCCCATTCCCCATTGGGCCCATTTAGGAATTTCCCATTCCCCATTGGGCCCAATGGGAAATGTTCAGCACTATTATCACTAGTGGTATTACCACTGGCGGTAGTAGCACTGAAAATCTGCAAAATCAAGGTGGATTTGCCTCCAGCTCAGAGCTGGGGCTAAAGCCACCAAGCCTGTGATTTGGCAGACTCTTAAATGCGGCGGTAATAGTGTTACTGCTGCATTTAAGGGTTACCGGCAAACTCGTGATGAGGCAGTAAATAAAGTATTCTCCCAGGGAGAATCTTTATTGCCAGATACTGTACTATGCTCTCGAGTATGGGTATAAGGGTGGAAGTAGTGGGGTACTGTGCCTGTGACCAAATGACTACTCTCAAATAGCAGTACAATTATGAGTAGCGCCTAAAGCGTCTACTCAGCCCTCACACTTATACAAAACTTCAGTCATCACGATCATATGGATGAAACTGGCACAGTCAAGAGATATACCCCCTTCACCGCTTGGGTAACGTGGGCCAACGGTAAGCTATACTCTTAAGAGGGGTGTGAATGTGATGACAGTAGAAACTGTGGTGGTTTAGAAGAAGGAGTCGGACACATGTTCAATGATGTTTATTAAAATAATGTGGATAAGGCCTATCTTTCCCTATTGCTAGAGAGGTATCCCTGCCTATCTATTTAAACTAAAGGTGCTCGTCAGTTGTCAGGAAGTCCAACATGAATAGGTCCATTGTCCAAACTAGTTCTAACTTACCCAACCACTATTTTAACTAATTTAAGTAGGTCAGGAGACTGTCTCCCTTCTCCTGGTTGTCTCTTATTCAAATGTCTCTTCTTTACTGAAAGGTTCTCTTTGGTACGATATCTTTAGATAGTATCTTGCCACCTTCTAAATAAGTTCTTGCAACTCTTTCACAATACACTTGGGTTGTATCTCCACCTTCGGGCCTGACTTTAGACAGTTCTCCTTGACACCCTTTCTTATAGTATGTTCCAGACCTGTGTGTCTTTCTGACTCTTGTATCCAAGACCTTCTCAGTTTGGGTGTACTTTTTAATTTGACCTTTACCCTCTCCTGGGGCTTCTCACTTTGGTTTCACTTCCCGATCATACTCATAGGATTTTCACTCTCGTTTCCACCACCACTCTACTTTCTTAAAACATGGGGTACTTCCCCTCTGCCCAGGGCATTGATGTCCAGTCCTTAATGACTCCTCTTTGAGGCTTATTCGTTATTCTCTTTATCGATTTATCACAGTTCCACATGAATGGTTTTAAATTCAGTATCTCATCAATTTCAATGGGTGTGTTTCCTGCTTCATAACGATGCCCCGGCGGCCTCCTGGTTCTCCCTGTTACCTCTTTGTCTGCAGGGGAACTCTGTCGGGCTTGATGCTCACTCGGGTTCTCTTCCTCCACTTGTGATGTTGTGCTTCTACAGATTGCTGGCCTCTCTCAGTGCTACCGGTTATGGTTACTGGCAGGTTAGGGTTACTGGCACCAGAGAGTCTCATCCACTCTCCACCTGGCTGGTTTTGCTAAAGTTCGATGGGTAAATTGCCCACCACAAAGCCATTGTGGTTTGTCACCAACAGGGTTATGATTCCCTTCTCCACTGTTTCTCTGTCCTCGTAAATGCGAGGGCTCTAGCACTTTCCTGTGGAATTCAGGACTTCTGTGAAAGTCACCGGCTCCGTGGCTCTCCCTCGCTAAGCTGTGATGATGTCAGGGAGCTTATCCTGCTTACGATTTCTCTCTGCGGTCTACTTGTCTCAGTTAAATGTGTGTCTCTCCTTAAAGAGACAGATTCTTTTCCTTGTGCATAGTGCATTTTAGTTGTGTTTTTAGACAAACATCCAGATGTTACATTGCTCTTCACAACAGGTAGTCCCATATATGCTGCTATGCTGGATGGTCTAGGGAGTTCCTCACAGGAATGGGAGGCCTTGTCCCCTAAGGGGAGCCTCTCCCAGTGAGGTCCCACTTGTCCAGACCCCTGGGGAGGGTCTTGCGGAGTGGGCTCACCTTCCTAGCCTCAAAGGGGGAGGTTGCCACTTGGGGAGATGATACTAATACCCTTGATTCAGCACACAACCCAAACAGCAACAGGATAACATTACAAAGTAAAGGTATGTCCAATCAGGGTTCTTTGAAAATAAATCCAGCCGAGGGGCATGGCTAGGCAGCACACCATGAGGACCTGCTTCCCCTGAGCTCCGCTCCGTAATGCCCAAGTCATTAAATTTCCCCCGTCTAAAGGAAGAATTTTCGCCCTACTGGCATCCGGAATGAAAACGAAATGCTGCTGAGGCTTTTGACGGGCTTTGAAGCTTAAAGCCTTTCATTTAGAGCACTTCTCAAGAGGCGGTATCTACCAGCAAGAAAATCCAAAATGGTGGTGCGCGCCATCCCGGGCTGTCTCTAACAGGAGGAAACCATGATCGCAGAGCGCCAGGGCCGGGACACTCACGGCTGCCCTCGGCGGCAACGAGGAACAGCGATAGAGGATCGGGCATGCCGCAAGAATGGTAGGACTGGCATGAGAGAAGCGAGCCTGCGGCGGGAGAGCCCCCGGTGAGAGGGAGGAGCGACGCCGAGGACGAGTTCGGCCAAGCCGCATGCCTTGCGGCTGGAAGACCCCCCGGCTGCCTTAAGAAGAACACCAGAGGGAGAGTAAGTCTCCGCTCCCCCTCCAGCCCCAGCATCAGCGCGGTGCATGCCCTGGCTGCTCTTGGGAGCTCCACTCGCGGTGGCGCGGGTTGCGGCAGAACATACTTGGAGGGGTTCCCCCCTTCCGCAGGACGAAGAGCGGGCTGCCCGTGGGTGAACCCGGAGAGGCACCGGGACACACCAGACCACACCGCAGGCCACACACCCAAAAGCTACCGGATCCCCCCCGGCCGACCTGAGAAGAACGCTGGAGGGAAAGGGAGGTACCACTGCCCCTCCGGCCCCAGCAGCAGCGCTGTGCCTGCCCGGCCTGCCCTTGGGAGCACCGCTCTTGGCGGCACGGGCGGCAACGGGCCGTGCCCGGAGGGTTCACTCCGCCCTGGCAGAATGAAGAGCGGGCCGACCGTGGAAGGATCCGGAGAGACACCGGGACACGCCAGCACGCCAGACATGCAGGCCGCATGCCCAACAGCTGGTGGATTCCCCGGCTGACCTCAACGCCGGAGGGAAAGTGAGTTCCACTGCCCCTCCGGCTCTAATAGCAGTGCAGTGCCTGCCCTGCCTGCCCTTGGGAGCTCCGCCCGGTGCGGCGTGGGTGGCAGCGGGCCGTGCTTGGAAGGTCCCCCCCGCAGGACGAAGAGCGGAATACCCGGGGGTGGATCTGGAGAGGCACCGGGACATGCCAGACGGGAGGAAGGGCGGTCCCGGCCTTAGAACCCGGTTCGAGTGGCCCTCCTACTAGCACTAACTGATCATCGAAGAGAGAAGGAGTCTCTACCACCTCACCGGACCCGATCACTACGCAGCGCCAGATCCTGGTGGCGGTGGACTGTAGCTGGGAGTGCCAAGGGTTGCCCCCTGCAACTCAAAATCTGCAGAGAGATCAGGAAGATACACAAGGCCCCTGTGGGAGCCTGGCAACAAAAAGGGGAGACACCCCGAAGGTGAAAAGAGGACCGGAGGACCACACATTAATAAAGCACTGGTGAGTGTGGGAGCCTCGGGGGACAGAGCGGAGATTGGGGTTTGTGACTGTGAGGAACCTTAAAGGGTGATCCCAACGGCTGGGAATGGGTCCAACACAATATAATTGAGTCCTCTCGCATTATTTAGGGCTCATATGAACAATAAAGCACATGCGCTGAGCCCCTGCATGCTTCTCCCCTCAGGAGCCTCTGGTTGCCCTGGGAAGCCAAGTAGGCGACACCGGCAGTCCCGCTAAGGGATGCCCAAAACAGCGGCTAAAAAGAAAACACACAGCATTCAAGCCTATCTAACACCACAGCCCGGGGACCCACCCCTAACAACTACTATCATGGCTGAAATTCACCCGGCTCCAACCCCGAAGCTGACCGCTAACATGGCTATGTCCAGGGAGGATCTGGAGGGAATGCTCAAGTCCTTTAAACAAGACATCACCCACTAAATTAAAAGAGAAATCAAGTCTTCCAAGGACTCCCTGGCCCAGTCACTTGCAGACCTCACATCCCACCTTGGGGGACTGGAATCTAGGGTTAACTACCTGGAGAATGTAACCTGTGTGCAATCCCACGACAGCGAAGCCCTGGCGGGAAGAGTAAAGGTCATCGAGGAGCACCTCGAGGACATTTGGGCAAAACAGGCGGATTTGGAAAATAGATCAAGACGAAACAACGTGCGACTCCGTGGGGTCCCTCGAAAGGTTCCAGACAAAGACCTGGCAGACTACATAGAGACGTTGTTTAGGGCCCTCCTGGAACTACCACCAAACGAAGACCTAAAGCTAGATGGAACCCATCATGTGTACTCATCTGCCCCGATGAAGAAAAATGTACTCGCAGACGTGTTCACCCGGGTGCACTTTTATCGCCAGAAGGAGGATATCATGGCTGCAGCCAGGGACTCAGGCTCAATACGTTTCCAGGACACAGAGATCCAACTGTTTCAGGACCTGGCCCCCTACACTTTGGCACGTAGACGGCGACTGCAGAGGGTGACGTCCTGGTTGAGGCCACGAAAGATCCGTTATCGCTGGGGATTACCCTGTAAGCTGATGTTCGAACTTCATAACCAACACCACACAATCTCCTCGGAGGAAGAAGCAAAAATCCTGATGGGTGAGACACCCGATGAGGTGGACCCTGACCCACGATCCCAAGAGGAGATTGGCTCTGCCTTACGCCCGCTGCCAAAAGCTGAGCGTGGGAGGTCCCGACATCGACCGCGGCTCACAACAACAATCCCACACCAAGAACCTGATCCAGGAAAAGCAACAAAAGCCCCAGAAGAGGCCTCACCCCCAGCATCATTGGAGGGAGAGAACTGGGCAGGGACCTGAACGGTTCAAGGGCAGGAGGTTCATTTTTCACCGAGGAGAAACGCCCACCTTTGGGGCCTCCATTTGGCTCCCACTGTCACCCAGGGATGGAGATTTTCTTGACGAGGTGGGGGATCCTGGACAGCATCAGATGCCTCTTTCTTTACGCCTGAACTGTGCCTAAGAATGCTCCACATACAGCCTACACTGAGGCAGCAGTGAGGGTCTAATCTACCCCAACGAAAACTCAGGAAAAGTTATGACACTCCTTTGCCGCCCTTGAATCCATGTTTAGCTCGACTTCGGGCATCGAAAATTCTGTTTAATAAGTTGACTTGGGCGCCGAAATGGATGGTGCCCGAAACATTTCATATTTGGTTTAAATTACCTTGGGGACAAAGAATAATCCCATTTTTGTTGAAAGTAGCTTGCTTAGATGGTATTATCAGTTTCTATTATAATGTTTTGTTTGAGTTTTTTGTGTATACCCCCACCATGAAGCTAGCAGGGGGAAATTATATTTTGAATATTTTGACTCACCGCAGTCCCCACTCCGGTTGCACCGTAATGTTCAATCTAAAAAGTTATCCCACTCCTGACTTTGCTAGGAAAGCCAGTTTAAGGCCAAAACCTGAGCGACCGTACCATGGCAACCCCTAGTTATAAATTCATCTCGCTCAATGTGCAAGCCTTGAACTCCCCCCTGAAACACAAAGCACTCCTCCATAGACTGAAGTCCCTAGACGCATCATTTCTGTTTCTCCAAGAGACTCATTTACAACCGGCTGATGAATTCCGCCTAAACGACAGGCTCTATCCCACCAAATTCTTTGCATCAAGCGGGCTAAAGAAACGAAGGGTTGCCATCCTGGTGCGCAAGGGGATTTCCTTTAAGACCCAGGGGGTGGTCCGAGATGAGGAGGGAAGGTTTTTACTGATCAACGCCACATTAGATAGCCGTAGAGTTACACTGGTCTCCATCTATGCCCCAAACACTAACCAAAACCAGTTCCTTATGAAGTTGTCAAAAGCCCTATTTGACCATGCAGAGGGGGAAGTGATACTAGGAGGGGATTTTAATGCAGTGATCAACCCCTTGGTTGATAACACATTACCGCCAACAGCAATTGATGGGAACAACTTCAAGGCTTTCACCTTACTGTTGAAGCATCATTTCCTGATGGAGGTATGCGAGATACTGCCACCAAGAAGAAAGGAATTACACATATTTCTCTGCAGTTCATGGGGGATTCTCAAGGCTAGACATGTTTTTTATATTGGACTCCCTGATCCAAAATGTTTTGGAAGTGGACATACTCCCAGAAGCACTAGCGGACCACTCCCCGGTGTCATTGTCCATAACCCCTCTCCGAACTATCCCTCCCATGAAACCCCCCTGGAGGCTTGATGACTTCCTGGTAGATGACCCAACAGTCTGCGCCCACATTAGAAAAACCATGGAACTATATTACAGTGAGAATGACACGGGTGACGTGAACTGGGGCCCGATTTGGGATGCAAGCAAAGCGGTACTCAGGGGCCATTTAACAGAAAAAGCGGCACAAGGAGGGAGAGCTAGGAGATTACTGCGGGAGCAATTAGAAGGGGAAGCCCTTAGACTTGAAGAAGCACACAGGGAAAAACCCTCCAGGCGCTCACTAAGAGACCTGAGGATGGCAAAAAAAGCGCTCGAAGCACGCCACATGGGGAGGGCGGCATATGGTATGATGCGCACCAAGCTATTTTTTTATACAAAAGGAAACAAGGCTAACACATTACTGGCGGCCAAATTAGGTAAACAGACTAAGCAAAACAGAATAGATTTCCTGCGAGATAAATCAGGCAAAGACACATACTCTGAGGAGGGCAAATGCTGCATTATAGAAGGATTTTTCAAAGAACATTCGATCCCACATAAGGGAGACCCGCAGTCGGTCAAAGAGTTTATAGCCAAGGCGGAACTTCCACAGCTGCCACAATCCTCACTAGATTCCTTAGAAGCCCCAATAATGGTGGAAGAAGTTGAATTCACCATCAAAGCCCTCCCTATTGGCAAGGCTCCGGGCCCAGACGGTTTCACAAATAAGTTTTACAAAACTTTTGCAAAAGAACTCATACCGCACCTCACAAAGCTATTTAACGTCCTATGGAAAACGGGCTCTGTTACACAATCTATGGCTGAATCAAATACAACCTTACTCCTAAAACCCGGAAAAGATCAGGCAGATTGTGCTTCCTACCGGCCCATAGCCTTGCTCAACACTGATGCCAAATTGTTTAGTAAAATCATAGCGTGGCGTCTGGGGGAAGTGTTACCTACACTAATAGACGGGGATCAGACAGGCTTTATCCAAGGCCGAGCGGCCCATGACAACATTCAGAGAGCAATAGACCTAATAGTTCTAGCCCCCTCCATACTAGGTCCCCTTTCTTTGTTATCTTAGATGCCCACCGGGCCTTCGATAGCATGTCATGGGACTACCTGCGTTCGGTCCTGAAAGGATTTGGTTTCGGCCCACAATTCTCTAAATTGGTTTTGGCCAACTTCCGGATTCCCTCCACCCAAATACGAGTCAATACTCATTGGACACCACAGATACCCCTCAGCAGGGGTACTAGACAAGGGTGTCCCATATCGCCTTTGGTTTTTGCGCTAGCAATGGAACCATTAACCCAACACATCCGCCTCCACCCTGATATCCAAGGGTTCGAGGTAAGAGACCAAAGCCATAAAGTAGTGCTATATGTGGACGATGTGCTCTATTTCATGAGAGAGGCTCAGACCTCTGTCCCCCCGCTTATGAACCTGCTTGATAGCTTTGCACAGATCTCGGGCTTCACAATAAACATGGCCAAATCAAAGGGACTGAATCTATCTGAAATACCGGAGGTGCTAAATGCGTTACAGAACACCTTCTCCCTTAGCTGGGTAAATTCCAAAATAACATACCTAGGGGTGCCCTTAACTCCTACATACTCAGGACTGGTGATAGCCAATATTCCCCCGCTGATAAAAGATGCGAAGGAATCGCTACTAAAATGGGCCCCCCAAGAGATATCATGGCTGGAGCGCATAACAGCCGTTAAAATGTCTTTACTACCCCGACTTCTTTATGCATTTCAAGCGCTCCCAGTACATATTCCAGAGCGTGAACTACAAGATTTGCAGAAGGAGATATGGCGATTCATCTGGCAACGTAAAATGCCTAGAATTCAGCACAAGATTCTCATCAGAAACAGGCAGCTTGGATGCTTAGGGCTCCCCTCCATCGTAAGATCCTACTGAGCAACTCAAATTGCCCCCATCCTGAGCTGGGCTATCCAAGACGACCCCCCCAAATGGCAGGACATCGAACAACTGTTCTCTGGGGCTCCTCTCTCTCACCTCCCCTTTCTACCGCGGGAGACACGGGCCTCCCGGAGGCCCCTCCTCCCAACCACAAGATCCACCCTCCGATGCTGGGACAGGCAGAGTACCCTAAGGGGGATTGCCCCGGGACTGGGCCCGCTAGCCCCAATCACGCAGAACCCAGTCTTCACTCCAGGGCTTCAACCTAGATCATACCAAAACTGGACAGGAACGGGGATCCTGAGACTGCAGGAGCTTTATGCCGGCGATAACCCCCTGACCTTCGTCCAGTGCAAGGAGAAATTCAACCTCCCAGAGACAGAGAGATTTAGATATATACAACTAAGGCACTGGGCCAACAACCCGAACGTTAAAAAGGCTGTCAATAGGCCTCCCAAAGGGCTAGAGATAACTGTCTCGGAGAGACAACGCCTACATAAAGTGGCAATGTGTTACCGCCTCCTAGAAAACGTCCCAGAGGAGGAAAAACTTTCCTACATGTTGGCATGGGAGACGGAGCTGGGGAGAGCGATAGCTCCGGAGTCATGGCAGAGAATCTGGGACAGAGCACATAGGTCATCTAGATGCACAACAGTCAGGGAGTGTGCATTTAAGATATGCTACCGATGGTACTTCACGCCCCTGAGGCTGCATGCAATGAATGTAGATTACCCTGATGTGTGTTGGCATGGGTGTGGGGCAAAGGGAGACTTGGGACACCTGTGGTGGCATTGCCCAATCATTCAATCTTTTTGGTTGGAGATCAGGTCCAAAATCAAGGACATTTGTGGAACCCTCCTTCCCATGGACCCATTAGTGATGGTGCTGGGTGACACCCCAGATGATGGATACTATCCATAGTCGGGTCCAAGAGCGCGGCTGATCACACAACTACTGATGGAGGCCCGCCTCACACACGCTCAATTCTGGAAAGAGCCGGAGGGTCCCCACATTGCACCCACGTCTGGGCATACCCGTCCCACTCGGGGTGACAAAGCAAAAACAAAGAGGTGATGGCTGGAAGGTTTAGACTGAATCTTAACCACTGGCATTGCTCGGGGCAACCCCCCGAGTGGGACGGGTATGCCCAGACGTGGGTCCCGTGCCTGCTGGGCCTAGAGACCCAAGCTACTCCTCACTGATGAGCCTCAACAAGGGTGAAACATGTTTGGGGATGCTTGTGGTCTCGTGCAGAAGGGATGTGACCTAGCAGTTCGGGCTGGACTTCCCCTTTTGGGGTGGGGCCAAGCCTGATTTGCATATGGTCTTTCCCCTTCTGTAATGGCTTGGCAGGCGAAGAACGATGGGCTGGAGGGTTGCCCCGAGCAATGCCAGTGGTTAAGATTCAGTCTAAACCTTCCAGCCATCACCTCTTTGTTTTTGCTTTGTCACCCCGAGTGGGACGGGTATGCCCAGACGTGGGTCCCGTGCCTGCTGGGCCTAGAGACCCAAGCTACTCCTCACTGATGAGCCCCAACAAGGGTGAAACATGTTTGGGGATGCTTGTGGTCTCATGCAGAAGGGATGTGACCTAGCAGTTTGGGCTGGACTTCCCCTTTTGGGGTGGGGCCAAGCCTGATTTGCATATGGTCTTTCCCCTTCTGTAATGGCTTGGCAGGCGAAGAACGATGGGCTGGAGGGTTGCCCCGAGAAATGCCAGTGGTTAAGATTCAGTCTAAACCTTCCAGCCATCACCTCTTTGTTTTTGCTTTGTCACCCCGAGTGGGACGGGTATGCCCAGACGTGGGTCCCGTGCCTGCTGGGCCTAGAGACCCAAGCTACTCCTCACTGATGAGCCCCAACAAGGGTGAAACATGTCTGGGGATGCTTGTGGTCTCGTGCAGAAGGGATGTGACCTAGCAGTTCGGGCTGGACTTCCCCTTTTGGGGTGGGGCCAAGCCTGATTTGCATATGGTCTTTCCCCTTCTGTAATGGCTTGGCAGGCGAAGAACGATGGGCTGGAGGGTTGCCCCGAGCAATGCCAGTGGTTAAGATTCAGTCTAAACCTTCCAGCCATCACCTCTTTGTTTTTGCTTTGTCACCCCGAGTGGGACGGGTATGCCCAGACGTGGGTCCCGTGCCTGCTGGGCCTAGAGATCCAAGCTACTCCTCACTGATGAGCCCCAAAAAGGGTGAAACATGTTTGGGGATGCTTGTGGTCTCGTGCAGAAGGGATGTGACCTAGCAGTTCGGGCTGGACTTCCCCTTTTGGGGTGGGGCCAAGCCTGATTTGCATATGGTCTTTCCCCTTCTGTAATGGCTTGGCAGGCGAAGAACGATGGGCTGGAGGGTTGCCCCGAGCAATGCCAGTGGTTAAGATTCAGTCTAAACCTTCCAGCCATCACCTCTTTGTGTTTGCTTTGTCACCCCGAGTGGGACGGGTATGCCCAGACGTGGGTCCCGTGCCTGCTGGGCCTAGAGACCCAAGCTACTCCTCACTGATGAGCCCCAACAAGGGTGAAACATGTTTGGGGATGCTTGTGGTCTCGTGCAGAAGGGATGTGACCTAGCAGTTCGGGCTGGACTTCCCCTTGTGGGGTGGGGCCAAGCCTGATTTGCATATGGTCTTTCCCCTTCTGTAATGGCTTGGCAGGCGAAGAACGATGGGCTGGAGGGTTGCCCCGAGCAATGCCAGTGGTTAAGATTCAGTCTAAACCTTCCAGCCACCACCTCTTTGTTTTTGGATGAGGTTCGAAGACATGCCAAAAGCAGTATCTTTAGTCCCGGTTGTTGAAAAGCGTTTGAATGCAGTCGACAATGGTTTGATGGCTTTTCAGAACTGTAGAATGAAGGAAACCAGCTTATTATTCTCAATCCAGAGGCTCAGGAACAATATGAGTCCTTGTTCTCTTTACTCCCAAGCCAGGGGAGGCTAGCTAGCACCTGCAGCAGCCTTTACATCCAATGAGGAGCATGCCTATAAGTGCAGCTGCCAGAGAGAGGCAGGTCTTGCTCCAACAGCAGTTCACCCCCTTTGTACCCTGAAATGGGTAGAGAACAGAGCTTCCATCTGCCTTGGAAAACCTGCCTTCACCTCACTTATGGAAGTTTCTGGAAAGGACTGCTCTCCCAGCAGGGTCCAAACAAATTCTTCTTGAAGCACTGGAAGGACCAAAATCAATCAAGGAAGGAGTCGGAGACCGCTTCCTGATAAAGGCAAAAGGCCACCCAGTCTTTGACAAAAGCAAGCCTGCTTTAAGAGGTCTAATCCATGTTAAGGTAACAGGTGACTTTTACCTTATGGCAACATACCCAAAGTATTTTGCTTATACGGGATGTGTAGGAAACAGGATGGAAAGAAAAGCCCACAGAAAAGCAAGATGGGGAAATCCGTCTTCCCTTGTGTTCTGCTCTGCCTGACTGCCTAGACCCACCCCTTTATTAGTGTGTATTTTAAAGGCCCTTGATTTGCAACACCCTGGTGTGAAGCTGGTCATTGTGTTTTAGGTGTACCAGGGGACCTCTGCCAAAAGTAATCCAAAGGAAGAAAAAGTTATCCAAAAAGGAGCGTACACCAAGCAACAAGTGATGCAAATGTATTGAACCCAAGACAGCTGGGAGACACAGTTCGGACAGCCCTGTGAACCTGAATTGAATGAAATGAGCTCTCCACACAGCCCACTGTGGCTGGACATTTTATACACAATTACAGAATTACCATACAACATTTTAGTTACATTTTCTGGGCAGGTCACAGGACCTCATTGGTGGAACTATGGCAAACCCTTATAGGAATGTTAACCTTAGATGACCTTGATTGGCTAAAACATTTCCTGGAACACAATTACATCAACACCCCTTAGTGATGTCACAAACCTTCCCACACTGCCCTGCAATTATGTGTTTGTTCTGATCAGGTAAAAACATGTGTTTGCCATTGGTTGGCACTGCCCAATATACAAATGGATAAACTGCTGCATACTGATTGGACATGGCATCCTGAGAGGGCAAGGGGCGAGACAGTCCCAACGAATCTGACCAATGATGTGCCCTGTGGACCTCGGCAAGGACACTTTACAATGTTGCACTCTGCGGACACCAGAAACTCTCCCCATCGATAGACTCCCTGTCGCGCACCCCATAGCCCTTACCCCAGCACTCTGGCCCCCCAGCTCCCTTCTCACGCCTTGCTGTCAAAAGTATTCTGAAGGAAACTGTACCACACCATGGCTGGATTTTAATTGACTGTATTTGATTTCTATTTCTCTGCCACTTCTTCTCAGACACCCAGGTGCCTAGCTCAGTGGCCTCAAAAGTATCTCATGGAGCGACTTTGATGGAACTGTGTTCTCCTGGGAAGCTTCAGTCTTGCAACATTTCTGCACACTGTTTCTGCTGAATGTTCAAAATACTGCTGTCACAGCAGCCTGCAGCTCTTTTATTATGAGCTGTCTGCGAAAATGCTTTCCTAACTTGGGCCTACAAAAGATGGCTTCTCTACTGTTCACATATTGCAACAACAAAAAAACTACCATGTTACTCCTTAAGGCACCTTGCACCCTCACCTGGTGCCCGCACAGTGTGAACTACCCTATCACTACAACAAAAAACCCACCCTCCATCGTGTCGCCCCATGGGACTTCTCAAGCTGTGCCTGCTACTGTGTCGTGACACACTATGCCTATGCAACCAGTACCATGTTCAATGGCATCACCACTCCTGATGACAACCAGCATGTCACTTTCTACATCACCATGTTACTTTTGCAACTGGTACGTGCAACTCCCCCTTGGCAGCGTTGAACCTGGACCCATACAACAAAGGTGCACCCTTAGACATTTCTTTCCCATGGGAGCTCTTGCTGAGAGTTGCCCTACTGGAGAGGTTTGTCAACTGGCCGCACAAAGGATCAAAAGAGAGGCGCAGTCTTCTTCTAAACAGTCTGACTATAATACAAACCTTCCCTGTCAGCGTTGGCATGTGTATGTTACAAATAATTTGTGGCTTTTTGTAATTATTTATTTTTGTTTATTTATCCAGCAATGAGGTTTACATAAAACATTCTTTTAACAAGTTACACACAAAAATATGGTACATTATTTCATTAAATACGTATGATTAAATAAATACTTCACTTTTATCGTTCCAATCAATCACTTTATTTCATAGTAGTAGCTTAAAAGCACAACATATGACATAAACATTTAAAACATGTAAAAAACACAATCACAAGACAGCAATTCAAAATGACAATATAGGGTAAATAGATTACACATAATAAAATAGTAGAACATAAGACAAATATTTTAAAGCCTAATATTAAATCAATTCTCTAAAAAGAGTCATGACACTTTAGATCGCCTGTTCTATGCTCTGGACATAAAACTCATTACTGAAAAACCATGTCTGCTATTTTTGGTACTTTACAGATATCTAGTGTGTAAACCAATGTTCTAACTTTATACTATTTGAACATTGAGAGCAACCAGGAGTGTCTAAAGTCAGAATATGCATGGCAAAAAAGAAGAAATTACATTCATTTTCTCTTGTATGTCCACACATTTGACAACCCTACAATGTTTGACCTGTCCATATACCTCTGAAAGAGTTCAAGAGGAGGGTACACAAAAAGAATTTAGCAAACAAATTGTGCGCTCTTAGATTTTTCGACCAATCAAAATAGGATACCAGCCCCAGTTGCATCTTAGACCTAAGGTATATTGTAAAAGTAGGTTTTCATTCTCCCTTTCACAGGAACTACAATAGGACCTGGTCCCAAAACAATTCCTTCACACGCCTACATTTGCTGCAATCAATTTTTTTAGGTTTAGTCCACACATCATCAAGACCAATTTTACATAAAAGTGTCTTTATGTGCATAATCCAAGCCTATAGATCAGCCGGTTTAACCTCTGGTACATCCTGGATTGCCCCTATATAATTTACAAAGTGATTGATCTACTAAATTTTGATCCAAAAGAGAATTGGTCTTATTAGGATGCTATACTCAACACCTAACTGTCCGAATTCCCTTTTGACTGCAGCATTTGAAGTACTAAGTGGCAGAAACAAAAGCTTCTTAAACAAAAAACTATTTTCATTAGTAATAAGATGATTAATCTGACAGTGCCCCATAGTTCAGCACCATAGGAAACTGCTGCCTGCATTTGAGCCTTCTATGCCTGAATAGTAGTAGCAATAGTGCTGGCACAAATCTTTTAGAGAAACTCAGGGCAGCACGTAAGTGTCTACTATAGACCATACTACATTTCATGAGATGAGATTGCCAGTCTCCTTTAACATTGAAGCAAATCCCCAAATAGACAAAATGCTCCACGTTTTCAATGGATGTTCCTTCAATCTCAATATTGATTAGAGGAATCTTCTTCCAAAATCTTAAAGTTTCATAATTGCTACTCTGTGCAAAATTAAACGTTCAAGTATTTATGATTAATTTCAGTCCAAAAATTTAAAAATCTCAATTACTACCAAAAATGTGATTTCTGAGCATGATTCTCCCCCAAAGCACTTCCTCGTTTAACATTTCTACATTAATAGCAAATCATCAAAATGTCACAATTCTCCAAGCTTCTAATTCTTGGCATTCTAAATATACATGTTGCATGGTCTCAATTACAAATGCGACAGATTCTTAGATTGTGCTGAACATTTTTCCATGCAATGATTACATCATGTATAGGTACATTTATTAAGCCTAAATGGCAAGAAAGTTCTGGCCACCAATTTATGAGGCAATCTAATACAATATTTTGGAGGTTCGTTAAAAACTGTGAAGACCACTAAATAATAATTTAAATAACACTTATCTATCATCAGTGCATATCTGCTTTGTCTATCCCATAAATCAATCTTTCCAAAAACTATTTTCCTGAAAATTGCTAGATTGTCTAAATATTTTCATTTACTTTGATTAATTTAAAATAGTAACATCATTCTTTAATACAGTTGTTAATCCCTTTACATGTACCACTTTGACATACCCTTTTTACAATTCCGTGTATAGTCATCTCCTCAATCTCATACAGTATGGTAGTGTAGATCACGAGTTTACGATTCATTATTGTTGATGCAAGTGAACTAAAAGCTAGATCATTTCTAATCACTTACACAGGAGTACCTTGGGCTAAACCTCATAGGTATTTTATTAAATATCCCTCCATTTTCTTTAATTCTGCCCAATTCATGTTCAACTCAATTTCCATTCTATATGTGATAATCGGGATTACTTTTGGTGATATAAATTCACCATATTCTTTATCCAGTTTTATTAATTGCAGTTAAAACTGGACTAATTTTATGTTTCATTCTATCTCCAGATTTTTTCAGACATGGATCTAAACAAACATGAAATTCCAGATACAAATTTCTCTCCACCACATCTAAGACATGATTTTCCAGTTCCCAAACAAAGGGTCTTTTCTTGAGCTTTGAGGGTGCCATAAACATTATCTTTACCTTTTCAAAATGTAATTTTAATGCATTTTCCCATGAATATCTACTTATGCTTATAAGTTATGTTGGTTATAATGGTTATGTTGGTTATAATGGTTATGTTGTGGGGATTCTATCCAGCAAAATCACATCCCCCACATAAGCTACACTAATTATGGTGGATAGAAAAAAAATGTTCCAATGCACAGTCAAGATCTGACAGAAACATTTGTGTATGAGTGCAATATAAATAAAATATATCCTATCATATCATATCATAATGATTAAACAAAAAGGGAAGGCGAATGCCATCCTGTCTCACACCACATTCCATGGGAATGCTTCTGAGAAACATCTTTTGTAATTTACTATTATGCAGGCTGATTTTGTGTAGAAGCACGAGTAATTTTGATAGGTCCTGAGGAATCTTTTTATCTACAAGTTTCCCACATAATCTATTCCTGTTTATAATGTCGAATGCAGCTTTGAAATCTAGAAATTGAAATGCTGTGTACAACTGCATTTTCACTTCATTGCAAAATTCTTGCTACAAGCAATTCAGAATAAAGCTGCTTATCTGAGTTCCCATGCCCTTGCAGAACCCCAGTTGTTTGACATTTAAAACGTTCTGCTTCTTATACCATTCCTGCAGATTTTTAAAAGATATGGTGCTAACGGTTTCCCTGAGCTATCCGACAGGGCAATTGGTCTATAAATGTTTGGGTTGTTCCAATATCCCTTTTTATTAATTGGAATAGTTAGAGTAGATGTCCATGAAGACGGAACCAAATTTGTTTTTGTACAGTTATTAAATAACAGTTTTAAAATAGTTGGCCAAGGCTCTACCTTTGTTTTGAAGACCCCTGGAGGTTGGCCATCTGCTCCAACTGCTCTAGACTCTTTCATGTTTAGAATATCTGTTTCAACTTTATCTATAGTGAATTGAATAGCTAATATGGGTTAGTCATTTATATTTAAAGTGCCTTTCACCTGATTGGAACTCCTTTATTTCTCTTTAAAGTATTCCTCGCAGGTCCCTTCAGACATTTGAGCAATCTGACTGTTATTTAGATCTTACATATTATTTGGTAATATTTTCTAAAAAATGTTGTTGTCCCTACTTTCTAGCGCTCTTAACATATTATTACATTTTACCATATGTATCGATTTGTTTAATCCAATTAGGCCCTTTTTTCTAGTTAGTTGTCTCTATTTTCATTGAGGTAGTATTTTATCAAAAGCTCTAATTTATTTCCTCCTCATTCTCTTTATATCCCTGGTTATGGGTTCACAGTATTTATGTTTTCATTTAAATAATATTGAGTTGATCTTTTAAATCATCTGCTAATCACATTTTTTAATTCCTTGGTAAAGAGACAGGATTTGTTAAATTGCTAAATGCATTAGCAGCAGCTCCTAATAAATTCTTAAACATTTTGCTTTCACCATTTGACAGGACGTTTCACTACATTTACTTTCCAGCACCTCAATATTATACTTTTTCTTAATAGATCCCAGCTTCACAACTAGATTTAAGATTAAATATTTATGATCACTTAATTTCATTGCAGTGGTATTTAGCTCCTTTGCCCAATCTGAAATCTTAGAAGAACAAATATATAATCCAAGGTTCAAAAGGTCTTTCCAATAGACCATGTTCAACAACCCAAAGGTATGTTGAATTCTCATCTAACCTTTTGCTATGATAGAAGCTGTGAAATCATCTCCCAATCTTTTTTGTAGCCTCCAGTGAGGAAATTAATGTTTCTGACCTCAGATCTTCTTTTAGACTAGTCTATGTGAAGTATGTCCTAATATCTTCTTGTATACTTCTGAGTTTTCCGTCTTTTTCTAGTCTCCCTACTATTTTGTACTTCCTCCTTTTTTTTATCACTTATCAAACATGTCTTATGTGAACGAAGGATATCACAGGGGCAACGCGCTGGTCTTGGGAGCAACACCATGCAGAGCAACAGAGGTTTGAATCCTGGATCTGCGCTTAGAAACCAAACTCAGCTACGTTATTAGGCGTTTTATAAAAAACAATAAAAGAAATTAAAAAATTCAAATTGCGGATAATGCCACTTTTAGTTAAATAATCTTGTGTCAACAGTAAGGAATCTGGTTCAGAATGCCCATCTTGTAGAGCTGGAAATATCATTCGCATTTTCCCTGTCATGATTGTGTATATCTTTCAATCTGCCAGTGTTTTCATTTGGCGTTTTAAGGAGATGAGGAATACTTTGTCTGTGTAACTGAAAACTCCTTGTTTTGTTTTGCAAACAGTTGGTCTACGCTCTGCTTTGAAGTGTAGCTGTGAACTGTCAGCCACCATACACAAATTCAGGTAGGACTTATATGTCAAGATCACCTTACCACCAGGTGATAGTTTAGCCTAATTATTATGGTTTTGGGACAGGGGTTCAGATTTAAATGCAACCTCTGCACTACAGAGACTCTGCTGTCACAGCAGGTATCAAACACGGCACATGTAACCTCTTATTGCTCTGTGCAGGTATCAAACACGGCACATGTAACCTCTTATTGCTCTGTGCAGGTATCAAACACGGCACATGTAACCTCTTATTGCTGTGTGCAATGGAAGAACAGGGGCTGCAGTGCACAGGTGTGCTCAATGCTTCGTGCATGGAGTTTAATGACAGGGAGTCTGGTTATCAGACCACCCTTTCTGAAAAGTAATTAGCTGAATCATTTGATTTTTAAATTAAAATAAAAAAGTGAGGGCTTTTACACCCTCACCAGATGGCAAATCCACACAGTACCACTATCCAAATTCCCCAGAAAGAGTCTCCAATGCTTGATGCCATTCACTTACGAATATAATTAACTACTTGCTGTGAAGTGGACTCATCAAAGGAGCCTTTCCATATGTCTACAGAAAAATGGCTGCAGGATGTGTGCTGTTACATGTTACATGTGCAGGAGTGACTGAAGTGAAGATGGAGTGTTTCAGTGAAATAATGACCCTTTGTGCTAGCATAGAGTTGGACAACGCACAGTCTAGCGGAGGGTGAATGTTTCTGGAAGGGTGATTTATCAACTTGTTTACACCCCAATACTGTGAATAGCAGCTCTTGGTGATTTCCAATGCTTCTAAGAGCTGTTCCCACCCTGATAGCAAAGGAGGTGCAGGTGAACGTGACGTGTGGTTAGTGAACTCCAGGAGGTGCGTGCAGGTATCAGGCCCAAGTTTCAGTCCTGAATTAGGGCAGATGAGCAGACAGCATGCAAGGAAGCATTAATTGCAGTGTGAGGTCAGCGGCCGCCTCGAACATAAAAGAGGATAAACAAATAGATTGAGGCTACTTTCAGTTACAAAGTCTCTGAAATTGGCATGGAGAAGGGGTGTGGGAAGCAAGTTGGATGTTCACTTTTCTTTAGCCTAGGGGCTCAAGTTCTGGGCTCAGAATCAGGAACATGTGTTTGTGCCATGGAGTGGCCCTGTTTCAATGATCATGTATCGGTTTAAGCCATGCATCATAGCCTCCTGGACCTCATAAGAGAGAGGCAGTGTGCCTAGGGAGCATGGAGGCTCTGGCAGTGAAATCTGATCAGCTGGATCTAGGGGTGCCTCTGCAACCTGGGCCTCTTCTGCGTGATAACCTATATTATTTCCAAATGTTCTAATAGGAAAGGGATTGAGCTTGCTGAAAATATGTAATATGGGTCACTTAAAAATTATATCCAGGGCCTCTTTCGGTTCTAAGTCCGCCTCTGGCTGGGCCCAATGTATGTAGCCCACAGACAAACACAAGACTGTCACTCTATAGGGAAGCTAACTGATGAGGATGGTTAGTGCTACATGGTGCTGCCACGGTACTCAGCATGAGCTCAAGGCATTTTTCTTGGAACTCATCATGGGATCGAAGAATTATCTGCCGTTGCTGTAATTCTGTGACCGACATCCTGCAGAGCTGTGCAGTACCTAGTGCTGGTCAATGACAGTGACTATAGTTCTTGCTTTTATATTCTGTACTCAGGGCCTCGGCATCAGTGTGAGGCGTGGGGCCACCAGGGTTCACCACAGCATGGATATTTTTAGAAAGAGGCATAATCCATACTGTGTTACATACACATGTTCACCCAAATTTTATCTCCACTTCGTGGCAAGAAAGAAGGTGGGGTATAGCTGGCAGAAGAGATCCTGTATTCTCTCCAGTATTAAGAAACCATGTGACTACATAAGTATTCAAGACTGCATATTGTAATAGATGGGATAAAGTACCGCCTGCTGTAAGTTATAAGGATATTGCAAGTCCCTGAGGGGTTCCGTGACCAAACAGAGAAACGAGGTCAAAAGCTGAGTTCCTTTATAAAGTCATGGAACTCTGAGGTGACTTGCAAATAACCTTTTTACGTATAGTGGGTGTATTTTATACCTGATAATACATGGCCACACAGTATCATCTCCATTTCTATCTGGTTGCTGGCTAAGTCTAATGTACCAGATTTTCAATATGCTGTTCCATATAATGAATGCATCAGGGAGTACACAGGCGAGTGGTGTAAACTGTACCTGCTAGTCTCTCTACTTGCCGCCTCTTAAATCAACGTGCTGTTCTGTATCTCGCACTGACTATGAATCACCACTTCAAACCTTGGATTACCCCTCGGGTATATTGACTGCTCAACCACAATATATATATATATATATATATATATATATATATATATATATATATATATATATATATATATATATATATATATATACTTATATTTCATTTAATATCCACCTAATTCAGCTTTTTTCCTTCTCTTTAAACCATATCCACCAATCACGTGACCTCCATTTATTGAAGAACCCACGCACATCGCATGCTCGCATCGGGGAGCGCACAGGCGAGTCATGTCAGCTGTCCGCTGCGCCTTGTGCCTCCTCTCCCCTTAACCTAGTTACTTCTGTATCTCACCCTCTTAGCCAGTTTTCGTTTCCTTGTTACCCTTGCAACTCCGTATTGCTGTTACCTACTATGCCTGCCTAACGCCTCACGAGTGCAATGCCACAACAAGCTGGCTCATTAATCATTAAGCAACCAAGGCTGCAACCATGATTCCCAACCAAAGCCCTGAACTTTCCCCATCCGCGCGTACAGATCCAAAAGCGCATCCAGATGGGAACTTCAGACATTAGGCACTTTTGTCTAGAGAACAGAGATGGAGCTGTAAGAACGTCAGCTACAAACATTGCAAATGTCGTCCCTCACTTGGCCGGCTCAACCCGACCTCCTGACCTTTTTGATCCAGCCTTACTGAGTAAAAATCTTCCTATGGACCTCTCAGACACTACAATTCAAGCTTGTCTGACTCCGACAACAGTGGATCAAGATCATGATTCCTACACGACTCCTAATACCTGTACAGAAAGCTTATCACAACCCCAAGTTCTTGTAATTGTTCCCACAATGGATTCTCCTTAAATCCCTCCACTCTACTCACAAATAGTGCAAGGCGCCTCATATGAAAAATCCCCCAATAACTTACCTTCAAGCACCTCTTCTGAAGACCCATCTGACCATTCTACC
Source organism: Ambystoma mexicanum (assembly GCF_040938575.1). Lineage (NCBI taxonomy): Eukaryota > Metazoa > Chordata > Amphibia > Caudata > Ambystomatidae > Ambystoma > Ambystoma mexicanum. Next base: position 1,525,840,873 of record NC_090935.1, read on the forward strand.
CAAGCTCCTTATTCCTCTATGAACACTAGTTCTGCTATCCGACTTGAAGATAACAGAAATGAGCAAGCAACTAGACTGTCCACCTCTCCCAACCTCTATACCAACAAAGAAATGCCAGAGGCCATCACCTCGTCATTTTCAGAAACCTCTTTAGTCACATCATTCTCCAAACCGATGGCAAGACCTTCATTTGGCTTTCCTCCCCCCACTTCTCTATCAGTTGACAATGCTCTTTCTGCCATTAACACAAGCGTACTCACACTAACAAAACTTTATGAATCCATAGAAAACAAGGTCACCCATCACAATTCCATTCTACAATCTGTGGTAGCAAAAATTGATTGGCTTGCTTGGAAAGCAATGTGTTAGCCTAGTTCCTTGAAATATCTTCCTGATACATCGCATGCAGAAATAACAATGCCCGATCAAGCTAACTTGAAACTGCCAACGGCCCGGATGGAGAGCAATCCAGTTTCCCACGTGGACTCAGTAGAATTAGCCATCCTACTTAATCCACCTCCAAATGAACTCACTGACCTATCTGTGTTACAAAGTGAATACCTAGAGACCATAGAAGTTCATTCTACTGAACCCCCTATCTTTGATTTATTCCAACCAAATCAACAGAGAAAGAAAAAAGAAAAAAATCTAAAAAACGTGACTGTCCAACCATTATTCATAAGCAAAAAAAATCAAAGAATCACCCGCCCAAAATAAAAAAAAAGTCCAAACAAAAATCAAAGAAATGTATTGATGGCCTAACTATTCCCAGAAAAATCAATCAACTGAATCCAATCACTATAGACCCTCCTGAAGAAACTAACCCGGACCTTCAGCGACCTTTGCAACTTCAGAACTCTGCTCTCCCTCTGCTGAGCCCCCTGGCCTCAATTCAAGGTAGCTTACACAACTCTTTATCAAATGTAAACTCTAACAATGTTAATCAAATACTTGTGAATAATGATCCAATTGACTCTGCTAATACCAATGATGATCTCATGAACCTCTCAGGTTATTCAGTTTCCTCTCTTCCTATAGTAGACATTGCACACCAGAGTTTACACTACCCTAGGCCCTGATGAATAAAACTAAACAAACAATTTGTGTCAACCTAGACAGCAAACTAAAGATGATCTGAAATCATGTGGATTCGATCTCCAAGTGCAAAAGCCACTAGTAGCTCCAAAACTGAACCCAGCAAATCAACTCCGACAAACAGACCCTTCCCATCAAGAAAATAGACATGGCTGACAGCCACATTCACAATTTAATCAAGAACATTTCAGGAATAAGCCTGAAGCTAGAACAGAGCCAACCCCTCATGGATGCTGCAAATGCAACTGCAGAAGAAACATGTCCTCACAGCAAACTCAATTTAAACAAAACGCTTTACCCTGTTCTAACTCCAAAAGGACATGGCTCTCTGAAGCCATGCTGAACAACAATCGATCTGGTAATCATTAGGTTGACTCAAAAAAACAAACACATTTGTGCACCATGGCAGCCTGGAATACAAGAGGCTTCTCCCATCTACTCACCTCTAGAGACAAAATCTAAAATACATATGATATCGTCCTTCTGCAAGAAACCTGGATCACTGTCCAACCTATATGGCCAGGTTTCCTAATTGCCTGGGTGCCCGCAATAACGTCTGCCAAAGGTCGTCCAGCTGCAGGCCTGTTAATAGCAATCAAACTTAATTCCCAAATTCACTTTGAAAATTGGACCCCTCCTTATCCAGGGATCCAGCTAGCAAGACTATCGCTGACAAATCCATATCATCACCTCTATCCCCGAACAGCACTCCTAAATCTATACTGAATCTCACAGCCATTAATGAAGACCAGTTTCTAACCTACATGGAATCTATGTTAGATTGAGTCCTTCTTGACCCTCAAATTCGAACAACTCTGATAGCAGGAGATTTTAACACCAATTGCATTATAACGAATACCAGCCAATGCCCAACTAGAGCTGACAAGTGGCTGGCATTAATGAAAATAAGAAACTTTGTTATGCTTAATGGTACAACTATGGAGGACACCCCCCACTCCAGCTCCCACATGGTCAAGAGGCACTGCTTGTTCAACCCTTGACTACGATTTTATTTCATCCAACTCCATTAACCAAATCACAACTTTCAAAGGGATCCCTAATACAGCCAGCGACCATCATATCCTAGAAGTAAGTTGGGTAACTAACATGACATCTCTGTCTGAAAATTGAAAACTTCTAGTAGTGCTGAATCAAGGCAGAAATCTGTTGATCTGGCAACCACATAAGCTGGAACTACTAAAGACTCAGCTATCGTAACCTACTTAAGATAACTTATCACCAGTCGTGCAGCACTACATCGACTGCTTAAAACGAATTACCCAATCAACTCCTATTTTAAGTCGTCTGGTTTTCAAACATAAATATAGTCATGACTCAGTTATTCAGCATCTAAAGACAAAACTGTGACAAGCGTTAAGGCAGCTCCCTCCTCTCACATATTGAAAGCAAAGAAACAACCTAAAAACGACCTCTAAAAATGCTGTTAAACAAATCATTGGCAACAAAAATCAAGAAAATGCTGAGAAGATGATGATAGCTATAACAAGTAAATCAGCCTCCCAGATTTGGAGCCTTCTAAACAAAGCTAATCGATGTGCCACATCTTCGCTGATACTAAATACCATCAGTGAGCAAGCATGGAACACACATTTCTCTTCCCTACTTAGTAAACCTACATCAAAAACATCATCCCCGTCCATGCCTTTTCCAGATCTTACAAATTTTATATTTGATCAATTAGACATTATTCTTCTTATAAAATAAATGAGTTCATCCAGAGCTCCGAATACAGACACCTTCACAAACATTACTCTTAAAGCTCACCCAACTGAGTGGGCAGTCATTCTAGAGAATATCTACATTAATGTGATTAAAACAGGTCTCATTACCCCATCATAGAAAGAGTCAATTATAATTCCTTTTTTCAAGAAAGGAAACTGAAACAACCCTATAAATTATAGACCCATAGCACTTTTAGATGTTCTGGGTCAAAGATCTTAGCTTGACTCATATTACGTGATCTTACCTCATGGATGAACTCTATTAATCTTTTTGATAAACATCAATCAGGATTCATCAAAGAAGTTGGGACCTTTCTAAATCTAACTATTCTTTCAGCTAATAAAAAACAAGCTATATCATCTAAACAACCAATTTTCTTAGCATTCATTTATTTTAAACAAGCTTTTGATTCTATATCGCGCAATCTTGTATGGGAAAAACTTGTTAACGCCAAATGTTCTATGAATATTTTGTATCTGATTCGCCAATTTTACACTGACACCTCGATAAAAGTGAAACTGACCAGTGATTGCCCACCCTCAAATACAATCCCAACCAACTCAGGACTGAAACAAGGCTGCATCGTTGCCTCCATCTTATTTAATTTTTATATCAAGAACATCAACAAGTCCTTCGAATATCTATGTTCCTTTCCTCCAAAACTTGCCACAAAAGAGATATCTTGGCTTTTATACGCTGATGATCTTGTTATACTAGATAGAACATCGATAGGCCTTCAAAGGAAACATACTGCCTTAGACGAATATGCCCACAACAACCATCTAATCATAAGTGCTCAAAAGTCAAATACTATGATCTTCCATCACAAAATGACCACGCATAAATATAAATTTAACTGGACGCTTGCCAAAGCTTCCCTTACTTAAATCAACCAGTATAAATATCTTGGTATAAATCTAAATACTCATGTATCTGACTTACCATATAAACTGGAGCTAAAGTCAAGAATGAAACTTCTAGCAGCTCAGGGCAAAGCCATTCAAACCAAATATGGGAAATGTTCGTACAATCTATCGAAAACCTTCCATAGACACAATGTTGTGCCAGTAATCACATATGGATCCCAAACCAAACTTCTATCTAATTCTCCTAAATGGGACCTGCTTGAAGGAATTTACTGGAAAAAAATGTTATCCCTTCCTTTGAGCACACCAATTGCAATCATCAGATATGAACTGGGACTAACATCATTGTTGGCAATTTGCATAGCAAATGTTATCCTCCTATAGAAAATGCCAATCCAATATGACTATGTAAAGAACTTCTGCATTCCAGTTTCATGAGCCGTGTTATGCTTTCTGCGTGACTCGTGGAACTGGAATGCAGGATTGAATGTTGAATGGTTGGCGGAGCCATGAGGAGGTGGGCCTGCTATGATTAAAGCTGAATCAAACATTTCTTGGACTGCGTACTTCTTTTCATTGGCAACAAGGTTTGTAGTCCAGAGCAGGCCCGCCGCACGCTGCCTGCCTTAGGAGGTCCTGGGCGGACATTTGCAACAGATGGCTGCGTGGAGAGGCACACCTGCGGCAAGACGGCGTTGGCCTGAAGGAACGACGGCAATCCAGAAGGAGATCAGCAACTGCCGCTGTTCCTATATGCAAGCCGCTCCACCTGTGCCGTAGGCGTAGAAGTGGCCAACGAGACTCCTACGTGCTGCAAATTGGACTGGGAAGTGCTGACTGCTTCCCCACACCAGCCGCTCCGCCCGTCCCCTGGGCATTGAAGCGGTCAGCGTAAGACAGTGTTGTTTGGCCCATCTTGCCCCGCCCACCTGCCGGGTTTCCAGTGGGGGATACCATAATAGGCACAAGAGATCCCCAGTTACTACGTAACTTACGTAGGTGGACAGGAAGACCAGCAAAGCTGCAGGGCAATGAGTGAGAAGGGACTTCCCCTACAGTGGTCACTATAAAAAAGTTACAAATGCAAATACTGAGCCAGATGCCGCTTTGATTGTAATGAAGTGTTCCAGTACCATAATGAACATAATAGAGTGGCAAGTAAGTATGGAATCAGTATAACAGATACTGTATTAACTGTAGTACGGTGACAACACATATTAGCTTTTCTCTTACTGTGTAAACTGTGCTAGAGTGGCAAGGAAGTTGGGGAATTGGCCTACCAGTACTTGAGACAGAGAGTTTTTCCAGGTGACACTTGGAATACCTTAAGTTTAAAGTTAATCTTATAGATACCATAAGACAAGCAAAGTGTTATACACAGCTTCATCTCAAATTGACGCAATAAGACAGGGAGCTCAAGAGCATTTGTAATACATTAGCAAATATGGCAGCTGCCACTATGTCCCCCCCCACCTTTTTTTCAGAACCAGGCACCCTGCCCAACAGATGGGACTGATGGAAGAAATTGTTCGATACTTACTTGATTGCCATTGGGGGGATAAGTTTGCTCCTGCAAGGAAGGAGGCTGTGTTGCTACACAATTTGGGAACCGAAGGACGCAGTGTCTTCGATGGTCTGTCGGAACCCACAGAGAGAGGTCAAGGAGAGGAGGATCAGTTCTCTGTGGCAATCAGGAAACTACAATTACATTTTGAGCCAAGGAAAAATGTCACCTTTGAGAGACACAAATTCTTTTCAAGGAGCCAAGACCTCCAGGAACCTGTTGAAACCTTTATTGCTGCACTTCAAACTCTTAGCCATTCATGTGAATTTGGACCCTTGGCAGAATCACTAATTTGTGACCAGTTGGTGTGCTGCACTAACTATAGTAGAGTGCAAGAAAAGCTGCTGTCAAAAGACCTACCCCTTGAGCAAGCAGTGGAAGTGGCAAGGGGCATGGAAGAGACGTCCAAATACATGTCTAGTATGAGGGCAGACAAACAAATCAATGAGGTGGCAGCTATCAGGACTAGCAAGAAGTCCAATAATGCAAGAAATATCATGTGTTTTAAGTGTGGCAGCAATAGACATGTTTCGTCAGATCCATTTTGTCCAGCACGAAATGCAAATTGCCTCAAGTGTAAGAAGAAAGGGCATTTCCCAGAGTCTGTAGGGAGAATTCCTCAGTGGAGAACATAGAGGCAAATGCCAATGTGAGGTGCCCAGAACAGGAAGAAAGCGTTGGAGAGTATCAACAAGTTAAACACGTTTTGGAAATTGGGGATGTATCCAATAGTGACAAAGGACCAATTGATGTCTTTATGGTCAATGGCAGGGTTATCACCATGAAGGTGGATAGTTGTTCCCCATGGACTATAATGTCTAGACAAACCTTTGAGAACTGTGTAAATGGTAACATTGAACAATTAAAACATCCGGGCATAAAACCCCATGCGTATGGCAATGTCAAAATAGACTTGCTAGGAAAGTTTCCAGCCATCTTCAAATTTAACGGAAGGAGTTGTGAAGCTGATGTGTTTGTCACCAGGGAAGGATCCTCATTGTTGGGCTGGAGCGAGCAGAAGAAGCTCTGTATAAGGATTCAAGCCAATGCGGAGAGTCCTGTCACAAATGCAGAAGTGAGAGACCAGTGGGAAAGAGAGTTTCCGAATGTGTTCACTGAAGATCTAGGAAGATTGAAAGGTTATGAACATTGTATTAAGTTAAAGAAGGGAGCTATTCCCAAAATACACAAAGTCAGGCTGGTTCCTCAGAATCTCAAACACAAAGTGAAGGAGGAGATCGAAACATTACTTCAAAGGGGCATCATAGAGAGAGTGGAAGTATCAGAGTGGTTGTCGCCAGTCGTTGTAGCTACTAAAGCCAGTGGAGACAGAAGACTTTGTGTTGACCTGAGAGACCTTAATAAGAATATTTTGATGGATCGTCACCCTCTACCCATCATCAGCGAGGAGTTGGCCATGTTGAACAAAGCGAATAACTTTTCTGTAATTGACTTACCACAGGCATATCAAATTGCACTCTCGGAAGACTGTCAACACCTGACTTCTTTCATCACCACTGAAGGGACATTCAAATACTGCAGAATGCCATTTGGTTTGGCTTCCGCGGCTGCTGTTTTTCAGAGGGTGATGGAGATGGTGATGGATGGTGTTCAGAATGTAATAATTTTCCAGGATGACATATTGGTGTATGCGAAGTCTAGTGAGGAGCATGACAAGCGGTTGAGAGTTGTCTTGACAAAGCTGGGTGAAGCTGGTCTCACAGTGAAAAGGAATAAATGTAGACTGTCAGTAGATAGTGTGGAATACCAAGGTCATGTAGTGTCTAACCAAGGTATTAAACCCAAGCTAAACCTAGTGGATGCAATTCAGAAAGCTCCCTGTCCCAGAGATAAAGGTCAAGTCAGGTCCATCTTGGGGCTAGTGGAATACTACCACAAATGTGTGAGGAATTTTGCCTGTATTTCTACACCATTAAGGGCTTTATTAAAAAAAGGGGTGAGATTCCAATGGTCTACACAATGTGAGGAAGCTTTCAAATTGACCAAGCAAGGGATTGTGCAGGCACCCTCGATAAGAATATTTTATGCCAATGATAGTACAGTGCTTGTGGTCGATGCCAGTACTTTAGGTTTGGGAGCTACATTACTATAATATGATGTTAACAAAGTGGAAAGGGTGATAGCCTTTCCCTCCAGATCACTCAGAGGGGCTGAGGAGAGGTACTCTGTAATTGAGCATGAGGTGTAGGCCATGTTTTGGAGAGTCAACCGTTTCAAATATTTTCTTTGGGGAAAGAGGTTCACAGTACGATCAGATCACAAACCTTTAGTACAGTTATTTAATAGTGGCAGGTGGGCTATAGGATCACCAAGAATAAGCAGATGGGGACTCAGCCTCCAGATTTACAATTTTTAAGTTTGTTATTTGCCAGGAAATAAAATATCTGGTAGCACATTGCCTATCAAGATTGCCAGTAGATCAAGCTCAAACAGTTCTTGTACAGGATAATGAAGAAGAGTATGTGGTTGCTGAATTGGTGAGTGTGGATCGAGAGGAGTTGGAACAAGCTGAGTTGGCAGATCAAGATTTCAGACTTATTAAACAATGGACAGTTGTAGGGTGGCCTGATAAGGAATTGCTTGAAAAAAGATGTGAGATATGGTAGGAAATACAAGACGAATTAAGTCTAGTGGGTGACAGGCTAAGGAGGGGGAGTTGCATAGTGCCTCCTGAAGGTGTGAGAAGAAGCTTGTTGGAGTTAGCTCACCAAGGTCATCTGGGTGAGGGAGCTACAAAATCGAGAGTGAAACATGTTACTGGTGGCCCAGGATGGATGGCGGAGGATCTGGTGAAACAGTGCAATGCTTGTCAATTAAGTGACAAAAACAAGGTAGTGCAGGAAGTACCTTTGATGCCTAATGTGGTACCCGATCAACCATGGCAGAAGTTAGAAGTGGATATTTTAGGACCTGTGGCTGGTTTAGGGGATGGGCTTAAATACATTTTCTTTCTAGTGGATTTCCATTCTAAATGGGTGGAGTGGGAAGCAGTCAGAGAAGTAGCGGCAACTGAATTGGTTTCTTTTTTGGAAATGTTTTTTTCAGGGAAGGTTGTCCAGCTGAATTGGTTTCAGATAATGGGGTACAATTTGTGTTTCATTTCATGAGGACATTTATGGAGGATTAAGGCATGAAACATATCAGAACAGCACTGTACCACACAAGAGCGAATGGGTTGGTTGAGAGAGTAAATAGATATATCAAAGGGGGGATCCAACTTGCAATGTGCAATGGACAACCCTGGAGGGAGGTAATGAATCACATGATGTGGAGCTACCTGACGACTCCCCATTCTACCACCAATATATCTCCCTTTGTTGTACTTAAGGGAAGAGAGCCTGCAACTAAATTGTGTCCTGGATGGCTAGGTTTGGCAGGGACAGTGACAGTTGATAGGGACGCCATTATGAGGTTGATTGCTAAAAGTCAAACTAGGAACAAAGAGTCATTTGACAGGAGGGAGTGTGTTAAGAAAAGAGTGTGGAAGGTTGGAGATTGAGGAGAAGTCTGGTCACAGGGCAGGTTGGCAGGAGCTGGAAATCTTGGAGGTGTAGGGGGTAAGGAAAAGCTAAGTGAGAGTGAGGAGTGAGTGACAAGACAATGTGAAGGAATTGATGATTCTGCAACCGTATATGTTCAAGCAGCCAACAATTATGAGACCAATACGTAAACCCGGTAAGATGAAGGACTTTGTTCAATGAATGTACTTTCCCTTCTCTTTAATCCTTTGTTATTTAATCCATGTTGTATATTTAGAGTTCTTGGTATAATATCCTATAGATAAAAATTTTATTAATTTTTATTATTCATTGTTTTTCTTTTATTGGGGTATTTTTACTTTTGTGAGGTTTACTTGTTGTGTTATAAGGGAGAAGATATGTAAAGAACTTCCGCGTTCCAGTTTCACGAGCCGTGTTATGCTTTCTGTGTCACTCGTGGAACTGGAATGCGGGATTGAATGTTGAATGGTTGGCAGAGCCGTGAGGAGGTGGGCCCGCTATGATTAAAGCTGAATCAAACATTTATTGGACTCCGCACTTCTTTTCAGACTACCACCAATACTCTCCTGCCAGCCTTGAAATCAATTCTACATACTACAATCAGTAGCCCATTACAAACATGGAAAGTGTACTGCACCACTATTCTAGAGGACACTGTGTCAGAAATCCGCAGAACACTTGACCACGTAGTGCCGCCGAAGATTTCTTCCCACTGACTGGCTGCTAAAAATAAACAGACAGCAAATGGTATTCCTTGAAAGATGGAAACCCACGAACACACCAGGAGGCTCGTCCACAATGGTGGAGTCAGCAACACAGGCACCTAGAAGCAAAATCTATGTTTAGGACTAGCACAAATACAAAATAATACAACAATGTATTTGGGTATGGAACCCACCTTGGAAAAAGAGAAACTGCCTGGAGCCTGGATAGTATGATGTGGTATGGTAACTTGTGCTGTACTCTTATCCTAAGTATGAAAACAGAGGCAATGGTTTAAGGGTTGAGAACTAGGCTAGGGATATTCATGAAATGGGCATGCAAGTATTGTTCTTACCGTGAGTTCATAGATGATCAAGGTAGCAGACAACAATGGACAACTCTGAACCAGTGAGACAACCAACCCTACTGTGCCCCACGGAATGAGGATGCATGCGAACAGTCTCTAGTCCACAAAGGAATACCCAACGGAACGAGGACGAACAACTGCGTGCACCAGGAAGGCAGTCTCTAGTTCGTGTGCAGCAGTGGGGATGGGGGAAGGGCTGTTGTCTTGCAAAGGTGCAGAGAGTATGTGCTAGGAAAACACCGGAATTCCACGTACAAGGTGAGTCCAGCGCAGCGCCAACTCCGTTGTAGTAGTACGTAGCAGTCTAGCAGACTAGAGCAACAAGTGAATGAGGCAGGCAAGGATAAGACAAAGGAGTCTGTGACACAAACCGTGGTCGAGAACCGAAAAGTCAAAAAATCCAGGCAACGTAGCAGACAAGGAGCAGGAGTAAGCAAATCCAGGAAGTCTGATGTCGACGAGGAAAAACAGGATAACAAGACAAGGCGAGGAGTCACAAAACGAAGCACACTTCCACAAATTCAGAAGAATGGTATCCATGGAGACATGATGCTATATAGACCAAGAAAGGTCACCTGATATGATCCGCGTCACAATGTATTATGCCACCAATCACGGCTGCGACAATTTCCAGGGCAGCCTCCAGGAACGGCCATAACGTCCTGGTCGCTGAGCTTTCTGGGAAATGTAGTGTGGGACATGTAATGGGATGAAACGGCATACATTCTTGTGCAGGGAGAGATGCCGGGAAAGCCACTGAGGTGAGGATGATGTAAGAGCGTGTTTATCTAATGAACATGATGTTACGGGCAACCTGAATGAGGTGGACCGGCCCTTTCTGTGTGGTCTGAGTCCCGTGGTGGATGGAATCCTAACACGCTAACATCACCATTGAACTGCTACTAGAATTCCCTCATAAAGCCAATTTAAAACTCTGGCTACGGGACTCATGCATCACTTGGGAAACTTGTAATTCATACGCGACATTTCAATTGGGTGTCTTTTTACTCAAACCGCTCTATGAGATGCTGTTATACTTCACTAAATTCCTGGGCGCGAATATTTGCCTCTCAATCTTAAGACTCTGATTAAATGTATGGCCCACCAAAACCTGATGAGATTGTTATAACAAATCTTCGAATCTAGATACAACATGCAGATTTTGTAAAAGGATTAAGCATGAAGAGTCACTCTAACATTTGATAACCGAGTGCCCTATATTGACACAATTAAGGAAAGATTCCTACTTTAAGCATTTTAGCGAAATGAGACTAATGTCAAAAGAACAAATGTGGATACATATTTTCAATGCAATATCTCGACAGTGAAATTCTTATTAGCACTAAATTTATCAGATGTACTGCTTTTAACTTAGAAGCCGATGATACTCATAATACTGCCGAAACCTTGCTTTTATCATTCTAAGTATGATATTCAAATATGTGATTTATTTTAAAGTATTTTATTGGCATTTATATAAGTACATAACAACCATCAAACGGTAACATAACAAATAAACTACAACTAATTAACTACCACAGTCTTCGTAGCTCAATATGTTGTTCATAATTGTAGCGGGGGGGAGAGGGGTCGGTAGTCGGCGTACCCAAGGTCACGGGGGATGGGTTTTCTGGTTGTCCATTCTTGGGGTAAGCCTCAGGCAAGTCTCTAGCAAGGGTGAGAGCTCAGGGGGGTTTGTGGTCCGAGGCATATTGGATGTCGCGCAACAGGGCCTTCCATGATTCTAGGGTGTCATTGGAGTCATCATCGTTTGAGTGGATTCCATCCTGCCAGGCTCTGGTCTCTGCCTCCGTCCACTTTTCCAGGTCCTTAAGCCAACGTCCCTGCCTCGGGCCCCCTGGTGATTTCCATGCCATAGCTATGGACCTTTTTGCGAGGATGCAGGCTAGGTCCATTAGTTTGACCAGGTGTTTGTATTTGCTGAGTCTGGGATGGGCTCCCAGTAAGCATTCCTTTGGGTTCCACTCATATCTTGTGAGTCCCGCTTTGGTGCAGGTGCTTTCCACCATGGACCAGAATTTCGCCGTTTTGGTGCAGGTCCAGAACATGTGGATCATGTCCGCTTTATCATTTCCGCACCAGGGGCAGTTCGGTGGTGCTTGTTTGTTAAAGGTAGCAACTCTTAATAGGGTCATGTATGTTCTGTATAGCACATTCAATTGAACTTGTTTGAATTTAATGTTCCTCGACACCTCTTTGGGGTATAGTAGTATTCGCTCCCATTCACTGTCAGTTAGTGTGGTCCCTAATTCGGTTTCCCATTTTTGTCTCAGGGACGCACTTTTTGGATTGGGTCTATCATTCAGTTTGATGTATAAGCGGGAGACCGGCTTCCAACCGTCTGCTAAATCGTACATCTCCTGAAGGAGGGGGTCCGGTGGGGGTTCCTCTGGCCAGACAGGCCACTGTGCCCTGGCTGTCCGCTTGAGGTGGTGGTACCACAGGAATTGGGTGTTCGAGATTCCTTCATTAGCTTGTAGCGATTCAAGTTCTCTGAACATACCGTCTTCAAACAGGTCTCCCCATGTGTAGATTCTGGCTCTCTCCCATTTCCTGGCGGTCGCTAAGTCTGCCTGAATTTTGCATACATCCGCCAGGATGGGGGTGTTGGGATTGTAGGGATGTTTTAGTTGTCGAAGGAAGCCAATTCTGGCCCATATCTGCCTGCCCAGGGTAACAATCATGGGAACTTCGGAAGTTTGTTTCGTCGGGTTCCAAAGCATTTCTTTAGGGAATAGCTTTGAGGTCGGATGTCGCAGGAGCCCCACTTCGGCTGACAGGTCATCGGAGAGCCATTTCGTCGCGTGGCTGAGCTGCACAGCTAGGTAGTACCTTTGCAGATCTGGTAGTTGTATCCCTCCTTCTTTGTACGGGACCGTAAGTGTAGGCAAAGAGAGCTTGTGTCTGGACGACCCCCATATGAAGTCCTTGATTAGAGAGTCTAGTTTTTTGAAGAAGGGAGGTCTGATGTAGAAGCATAAGTTCGTGAAGTGATATAAGAAACGGGGGAGCACTATCATCTTGACTATTGCCGCTCTGCCCATTACTGCCAGTGGTAGCTTCGACCAAATGTTCATAGATTTGCGGATGGCTCTTACTGCTTTTTCAGTGTTGTGCTCGTGCGTGAGCGCAGGGGTATGACACACTTCGATTCCCAGGTACTTAAACTTCTCTGGTTGCCATTGTATCCTGACGTATGGAAGGTCAGACTTATCCAGACCCCTGAGTCTGGCCAGTGGGAACGCACACGACTTTAGCTTGCTAAATGTTATCCCAGAGTATCGGGCATAGTTGTCGAGGATGTCCAACGCGACGTGCGCATTGAGCTGAGGGTTATTCAAATACAGGAGGACGTCATCTGCATACATGGATATTATGGTGTGATCACTGCCCAGCCCAATGCCTGCGTCGAAGTGTTGTTTCCTGAAATAGGCAGCCACTGGCTCCAGGCCCGGTATGTATAGCATCGGGGACAACGGGCATCCTTGCCGCGTGCCCCACTGTATCGGCCAGGCTTCGGACACCGTCCCTCCAGTCTTCACTCTGGCTGCCGGAGTATTATACAATACCTCGACCCACTTTACAAAACTCTCACCAAAGCCGAATTCCCTTAGTGCTTCGATCAGCCACTCCCAGTAGATGGAATCGAAGGCTTTTATAGCTTCCAGGGATAGCACTGCTAGGTCCTCGTCTCGATCATAGTTCTCTGCCATGATGTGTTGGAGCCTCCTCAGGTTCGCGGTGGTATTGCGTCCTGGTACAAAACCATTCTGGTCCTCGTGGATCAGGGTTCCTATCACCCTCGCCAGCCTCTTAGCGAGAATTGTGGTCAGGATCTTGCAGTCATAGTTTAGCATGACGATTGGGCGGTATGATTCACAGTTGTCGACAGGTTTGTTGGGTTTAAGTATAGGGATGATAATTGTTTCTTTCATGGAGTTGGGTAGGTTTCCGTTTTCGTATGCCTCCATATACACCTTGTGGAGTATTGGGGCAAGGGTCGCTTCATACGCTTTATAGAATTCTGGCGGAAGCCCGTCACTCCCGGGGGTCTTGCAGGTGGATAGCGATTTAATCGCCTCCGTCACGTCCTCTGGAGTGATTTCCGCGTCCAGTAGCTCTCTTTGGGCCTTTTTGGTGTCGTGGGCGTACAATTTGGAGTAGAAGGCCGCAAATGCTGAGTTAATGCTTGTTGCGTCCTGTGGGTTATCCCCCCTTTCATCAGTTATTTCAGTTGGGAGGTGTCTTGGGAACTCGCGTTTGCATAGCCAGGCCAACATTCTACCAGGTTTATCTGCTTCTTTGTGTGCCCTGGCTATGTAGGTCATGTAGTCGAATTTAGACAGTCTATTCCAGGCCAAAAGGCACTCCTCCCGGGTGCCCTTCAGTTCTGTTTCAGCTTCCGGCATGATGTCGATTTGGGATTCCAGGTGCGTGATCTTGTTCTCTAGTTCCTCTAGTTCCAGCTTCAGGTGCTTTCGGATGCCACCAGCACCTGATATAACTTCTCCCCGTGTTACAACCTTCATGGCCTCCCATAGTGTGCTCCAGCTTGACACTGAGCCTGTGTTAATGTCTAGGTATTCCTCAAGTTTAGTACCAAGTTCCTCCTTAAATGCGTGGTCTGTGAGTGCTGCGGGTGGCATTCTCCATAGCGGGATTGGCGGTCTGGGACCTCTAGGAGCCCATTGCATGGTCAGCGGTGAGTGATCGGATATGGTTCTGCCTAGATACAATGTGCAGTCTACTTGTTGAGCCAGCTCACAATCTATGAACAAATAGTCTATCCTCGTGTGGACCTTGTGCGGGGCCGAGTAATAAGAATAGCACCTCTCGGTGCGATGTTGTTCCGTCCAGATGTCTACTAGGTCGAGCTGTTCTATTGTGGTGTTTAGCGCGTTAGATGCAGGGTTATTTGGATGACGGGGGGGGGGGGTCTGATCTGTCCACAGCTCCGTTCCTGATGCAGTTGAAGTCGCCACCCCATATGAAGGCCCTCTCTCTGCGAAGAATCATTTTAGCACTGAGCATTTCGAGGTGTGAGGGTATTCCGTGTTGCGGAAAGTATGAGTTCACCAGGCAGACTGGCGTGGATTCAATAGTACCCCATATTATTAGGTATCTGCCCTCTTTGTCGGCTTCATAGTCCAGTAGCTGGAAGGGCACAGTCGGGCTCACCCACGTAAACACTCCTCTGGCGAATTTGGAGTATGGCGCCCCTCTCCCGATCCCACCCCATCTTTCGGATAATTTGGCTGTGGTTTCTTCCGTGAGGTGAGTTTCTTGAAGCATCACTACCGACACCTTTTTCCTGCGCAGGTAAGAGTGGATCCGATTCCTTCTCAGGTACGTGCCCATGCCCCTCACATTCCACGTCATCACCTTAAGTTGGAGTGCCATTGAGTTTGTGTCTTGGTTTCATCTTTCCGGTCGCCCCCGTTTTCACGGGGCGGCCCTTTCTCCAGGTGGTGAGGCTCTCCCTCTGGGTTCTGGTGTTTTCTCTTCCTCGGCCCCCAAGGGCCTCCGGTCTCATGTTTCCCCTCTGCTAATATTTCGAGGACTGTGGTGTGAACAAAACAATTAACAAAACTGGAACTGGTGCGCCCAGCAACGACAAGTTCCTGCTGGTGCTCAGGCGCTCTCGTACCGTCAGGACCCATCCGGGTGTCAGGCACGAGGGAGGTCGGTCAGGCAACTGGCCTGTCCTGTACTGTTCGTGGGGGTAGGGCTCTGTGCTTGGCGTGGGCCGAGCGAGGGCCGCATCTTTGTTGCTAACTGTTGGGTGATTTTACTTTCTCTTAGGTCATTTGCCTTGCGTCCGAGTTAGCTTTATGAGTCATGGCTTCGTCCATGCCTCAGGCGCAGGGGATTCTTCAGTTTTCCGTGGGTTGAGGGTCCTTATCTGCGGCTAGATTGTTGTCTTCCAGCCACATGTTTGCAGCTGCCAGAGATTCCAAGAAGATCGCCCTCCCCTTGTGGATCACTTTCAGTCTGGAGGGATATAACAGCATGCACTTCAGGTTCAGTTGCCTGAGTCGGGCTTTAATCGGCACAAATGAGTTCTTCTCCCGTTGGACTTTCGGGGTGTAATCGGGGTAGATCGTGATCCTAGAGCTCCCGCGTTCAATGGGGCACTCCTCTCTGGAGTGCCGGAGGATGGTCTCTCTATCCTGGAAGTTGAGTACTTTAGCGATTATAGGGCGAGGATGTGAGCCCGGCGGGGGTCTCTTCTCAAGCGATCTGTGCGCCCTTTCGATCGAGAATCCTTGCGTTAGCCTTCCAGCGCCCACCTCCTGTTGTATCATGGATTCTATATAGGCCGTCAGATTCGAGCCCTCACTTCCCTCCGGAACCCCCAGTATTCTGATGTTGGCGTGTCTGGCCCGGCCCTCGGCCTCCTCAGCCCTGGCCTCGAGTGTGAACACCTTCCGTTCCAGGTCCAATACCTTAGTTTTCAGCTCCGCTGTGTCGTCTGACGTCTCTTTTATGGTTGTTTCGGCGGTGGTAACTCTTTCTGTTAGATTGCGGGCATCCTGGCGCATGAGTTGTAGCTCGGATTTGAACTCCCCGATTCTGGAATCTATAAATGTGTGCAGTGATGCAATTGCCTCCAGTACCTGAGCTTGATTTTCGTGGTAGTCCGCCGGTTTTGCTTGGGGAGGTTCGGGAGTGGAAGTGCATGGCTGCGGAGGAGTTTTCGCTTTAGCAGACACATACGTGTCCATGGTGCTTGTCTTCGTCTTGTTCCTGGCCGGCATGATGAGCGGCGTTCGGAGACGCCACTCGGTTGTGTGGGGGTAGATGGTGGTGGGCGTCGTTTCCTCAGCAATGCCCCCACCAGCCCAGTGATATCGGTGTGTGGTCTGGGGAGCTTATGGTTCCGGAGGTGGGGTGGTCCGTTTTACGCTGGGTCAGTGTTCAAGTTCTCGGAGGGATATACAACGGCACATGTTCGATTGGTTTATGCCCTCACCCAGTGCTCTCCTCGCCTCCACCTTTTTCTGCTGTGATGGCGGGGCTCCCCGCACCAGGGGATCGGCGTGGCCACTCACGGTGCCGTAGTCCAGGGCCCGGACCCAGTCTCCCCGGACGGGAGCGCCCGGTTGGCACCCCGGTCGGTAGCTGTCGCAGCAGAAGTTCAGACCCGGGTGGGGGGGAGGCTCCTCTTCCTTGTTTCAGTCGTGGCAGCAGCTTATGGATTGGCTTTGCTGCGAAGGCGTCTAGCGTTTTCCTCCGGCATCGGCTTCAATAGATGGCCGCCATCTTAGGTCCCGCCAACAGAGGGGACCTTTATCGGGAAGAATCCGTGGGTTTGGAGGTCCGAATCCAGGAGAAGACCACAATATCGTGTCTGGGGTCGGTTCCCCTTCCCTCGGAACCGGTTCTTTCCGTCTCAGGTGCGATTTCAGGCAGGCAAAAGGATCGAGATACGGCGTCTCGGCCGGAGCACGGCGACTCAGCTTCCACTCGCCATGAGCTCCAGGCCACGCCCCTCAAATATGTGATAATGTGATAATCTTTTATGCTTGAAGACTATTATTTTACTCCTCTTATCACCATTTTAACGCTATTTGCTCATTTTAAATTTTAAGAATGGATCTGTTACTAATTTATGTAAAATGTCAATGCTTGTCAATATCATCATTTGGTTTTAAATGCGTTCAATTGTATCTATTGAAAAAGATGTACCTACAACTAAAACAATAAATTCAACAACAACAAAATAATTAATGTAGAATTTGTTTGGATTTTAAAAAAGCTAACATGCACTTTGTAATGTGTTGCAGAAAAATAGTATAAGCAGTTTAATAAAATACATTTAAAAACGTTTCATTTTGTGCTTTAAAATAAGTAAAAATATGCTGAATTTTGCTTACGTGTTAAATTCCAGAAGTGTACAAATCAAACAATGTACCATAAACAGTTACTTTTTTATTACTCTCTATAGTGTTGCAGAAACTATTTTACAAGCCCATCATTTGAAAAGGTTGTTACGGCTTTACGTGGGTTTACTGTGATTTTAATGCTGAAATAACAGTGACGTACAATTACAAAGTGCAATAAATATTGCAAGAAAAAATATCGACATGCCTTTTGCATTGCACATTGTAAAAATACCTTTTTACCTCTCCTAATCCTAAACTTCCTTGTCTCCCTTCTCTTTATCCCAATTTTAACCTAAATCTGTTTTTAACATCTAAAACTCACCCCTATCATTACACTGTCTTGCCTTTGATATTTTTTCTGCTGGTAGGTATTTTTTACCCACTCTATTACATTTAGCAATATTTGTTCATCTTTGTAAATTCAGTCCTTATTATTTCCTGCAATATTATTACTCGATACCCTTCATTGCTTGCAGCAGTGGCAGCTGGAGTTCTGCTCTTTATTTGCTCAAGAAGCAGGCATTGTGACGTTAATGAAGCTTAATAACTGATTACAGCGCAGCTGTGATGTCATTTTCTTATTACAGATCAGTTGTGATGTCACAACTAGCCCGTAACAAGAACATTATTTCCTCGTATATTGAAGGCTGCCATGTACAACTGTTACTGGACCTGAAAGTGTTAATTTTTGAAAATTGTAATCGAAAATGCTTCAATTCCAAGGCAGACTGGACAGTGGTTCGTTTAATGCACTCTATGATCAAAATAACCAGGCTCGCCCATACTGTATCCGCCCGGTTTGCCAACAATAATACGGGTGAATCACTGTTGCTACAAGTCCAAAACTGTTTAAATATTCTCTTGTTTATGGTAGGGAAAGGTTCGACTTGTCTGTGCTTCTGCAAGAGCCCTGTCTCCTTTTAGGTGTGTGCAGATTTCTGTGCCCAGGTCTTGAAGGGAGATGACCAAGAAGGCATTAGGGGCTTTCCCCACTCACTGTGACAGGCAAGGAATAAAAAGAGTGAAACAAGGCTATGTGAGCCACGGAGGCTGCACATACAAAACCAGCAAAAACGTCATAGGGCGAGATACCAGCAGGACATTAGCCCAACTGAAAGCAAAGACGGAGACAGCGAGTGTGGGAGAATATGCACCGCCTGAAGACGTCACAGGGATGGATGTGGTGCTAACGCGAAAAAATATTGCATAGCATGCCACATTACTCCTAACCTCAATTATTATTTTCGTCTTCTTCATTGGTAAATAGAATATAGATGTTAGTATTATTTAAACGGTGAGCTGTCTGGGATCTTAGTTTGAAAAATCAATGGGAAAACATGCTTTGTAGTAATTTTCAAAAACGCACGCAGTGTAATTTTAATATTTTGCTAAAATAATGTCCAATTACAAAATATCTAATTAAAAACATGAACATCTATGTGTCAAACTAATATAAAAGAAAACGGATTTTAAGCCTGTTTTAGTCAGCTGTTGTGGCGCTTCTCCTAGTCCTAGCTTTCTGGCAACATCTTGTTGCATTCTGAGACTTGTAC
Source organism: Ambystoma mexicanum (assembly GCF_040938575.1). Classification (NCBI taxonomy): domain Eukaryota; kingdom Metazoa; phylum Chordata; class Amphibia; order Caudata; family Ambystomatidae; genus Ambystoma; species Ambystoma mexicanum. The sequence goes on from NC_090935.1 coordinate 1,525,860,191, forward strand.
TTTGATTATTTTCTTTCAAGTACAAGCATGCAATGTCCTGTTGGCCGGAAGTTGTCACGCATGCCATGTGTCAATCTGCAGCTGTGCATTGGTAGCACAAGCTTTTCAAATGCAGTTTAGAGGGAGAGTCGTCTCCTTCAGCCTGCAGTCGAGTCTGTTTAAACGAGATAAAGGGACTATGACTTTGCTTAAAAGAATTCAGCAGATGGCTGGGAGAGTCAAGAAGATAAATTCCTGTTTAGTGCTCACATTTTGAGTCACACTCACTCACGCATCTCAAAACTCGAACACATTGTTGTACAGCATATATACACGGCAAAAGCACAAGAAATGTTTTGAATGTCCCATTTTCAGTTGCAGAGTAGTGCATGCAGTACTAAGGCTTCATCGCCCTCGGGGAAATGCTACACTTTTTAAGACATTAAAACATATGGCAGTTGTATCTTTTTTGTCGGTTTCAAAAGTGCCACAACGATGTTTGTGCGGCTAATTTGGAACAGCTTGGACTGGGCGTACCAGTGAGCTGTCAGCTCCCCCCCCCTCTGAAAACTGCTCTTTGGCTAAAACGTGACTCAAACGAAAAGTCAATTATTTGAACTGCTGGCATCCACGCAAGGAGTGATGGCTTGCTACCTGTGAGCTGCATCAGTGGCGTATTTAGGCTTTATGTTGCCCTAGGCCCAAATAAGCGCATCTGCTCCCCAACTTTACTCCACCTCTGCCAGACTCTGCACCTTCACCAGATTCCGCCCCTTCAACAAACTCTGTCCGCTTGTCCATACTTCGCCCCGTCACTCCCATTTCGTCCCCTATTTTGGCTCCATAACATAAGGACGTTTTTATCATCTTATATCTTATGTAAGTTGAAAGAGTGTTTTCAGATCTCTGCTGCCCAAGATTTGGAAAAGGCAGCGTGTTACACAATTGAGTGCACTAGAGGTAAATGTTACGGCTGTCTACTTTCGGTTAGGTCTGAAAATAATCTTTTAGAGGAAATTACAAGAATATAAGCTGTCTGCCAACTGGACATAAGTGAGAGATGCTTGAAATGAGGAATTTTGGTTTCAATGCTAATATCTGGTTTGTCTCACAAATTGCCTGCTTTCACTCTATGGAAAGCACTTACACTGGTCTGTAATATGAATGCAACAAAACTAAATTTCAACATGCGGTCTTGTCAAATGGTAAAGTTTACATATGAAATATATGCAAGTGGTACAGGCACATTTTATAAAAGTGTTGAATAAAAATAACTCAACACCCTTCTCATGATTGCAGCTCTGGTGTTAGCAGAGGGCAAAATGCAAGTTACCTGCTGTAGCCGATGTACCACCAACCCTTGGGCTGCAATGCCATTAAAATATGGCAAAATCAGAAGTGAAATTTGCAAACTGTGCCTGGACATAAAACCTCATTAGAGTAAAGACAGTTGGAGAAGGTTATTGGAATCTTTGGCTGTGCATTCTCACGGTGGAGTAATGTTTATTTTTTATTTTATTGAGCATTTGTTAGGCGCTTTATACAACTGAATAGTGTTTCAAAGCACCACAAGGCTAAATGGGAAGGGGACGGGGGAAAATAACAATGGCAAAAGCAGTAAAATACAGTCATGGTCCTACTAGGCCTTGTGGCATTCAGCCATGCAAGTGCAGGAAGGAGAAGTGCAGGAGATAGGGAGGGTGGGCGGGGTTACCAGAGGATTGGACAAGTGCTGGTGGAGGACTCCGGAGGGAAGTGCCAAGGGGAGCCAGGGAGAACTTCAGGCTAAGTACAAGTGCAGGTGGCTCCCACGGATGGGATGCAGACCCGCCAAGCTGGGCCCACAGGGCAGTGGGGGTGCAGGGTGCTGGTATCGGCTTGGAAGAAAGGCCTGAAATTCTGTGAGATTCAAGAGGATCAGGCCACCAGTCACAGCAGCAGTGGGATGATTAGCAGGGAACGGAAAGATGAAAAGAGGAAGAGAAGAGCAGTTTTGAGCAGTTTCTGGAACTTGCAGAGGTTCAGCTGAAGTCTGAGAGGAGCAGGGAGGCCATTCCAGAGGCCGGTGCCCGCCGAGGAGCGAGCGTTGCCCCACACCCACTGTCTGCTTAGAGAAGTGCTTGACAGTGAAAGAGTCTGAGTTAGAGGAGCGTAGGGCTCTAGCAAGGCATATATTTAGGGAGGGAAAGTTGGAGTTAGCATGGTCCCGAGCCTCAGAAGGCCTTGTGGATGATGCAGATGGTATTGAATTCTATCATTGCCGCCACCCGGAGCCAGTGGAGAGATTTTAGGGATGAGAGATACAGTCCCTGTGTTTGAGGAAAAGGACACGTCTTGCAGCCCTGTTTTGGATTAGTTGGGGGGGACGTATAGAGGAAATAGGGAGATTGAGAAAGAGGATGTTGCAGTAGTCCATCCTCGAGAGGACCAGAGCTCTGGAGACATTGAGCTCCTGTGGGAATGTGAGGAAAGGAAGAATGCCTCTGAGGAGGTGGAGCTGGAAGTGAGACTTCTTAGTAAGGTCCATGATGTGCGGGATGAAAGAGAGAGAGGAATCATCGAAGATGACCCTGAGGTTTTTGGCATCACAATATGGTGTGAGGAGAGGGCCCAAAGAGGGTGGCCAGAGGATAGGAGGAAAAGACGGTGAAGGTGTCCCAATCAGAAGGATCTCCGTCTTACTGGCATTGAGCCAGAGATTCTTAGTTGCACCACCATGCCTGAATGGCAGACAGGCAGTCAGGGATCAGAGAGGAGAAGGAGGAGGAGGAGGAGGAGATCATAGAGGGGAGTTTGAAGGAAGGCTGTGTGTCATCGGCATAAGATTGGAAATGGGGAGAGAAGGAGGAAATCAGGTGAGCGAGAGGGGCAAGATAGATATTGAAGAGCCAGGGCAATAGGATAGAGCCCTGGAAGGCGCCGCAGGTAGAGAGTGAGGTGGTGGAGTTGACAGGGCCCAATTGCAATTAGGAGGAGCGATTAGTGAGAAAAGAGGTCACATGATCCAGTGCCCAGTCAGTGATGATGAGGGTGTTGCAGAGTCATTTTATGAGGATGGATATGGGCGACCCTGAACATTCATGTGTGGGAAGCAACAGCATTCCTCAGAGCTGCACAATGCAGGCACCTTTTATAACAAATGAAGTGGTACAAACTGTTTACATCATTGTTGTTTGTGCAATTGTACAAAATACCCTACACTCCAAGAGTAAAATTGAGCAATGGATCAAGCATTCCAGCACAATATTACCTTTGTGGGTGTGGTTTAGGCTATGGGTATTGCCAGCTTGCTTTTAAGGTAATTTAAAATGTTTGTTAACTCTGTAGACTTGGTTGGACTGTACAATACATAGGAACCTTTGGGATGGGTGGGTATAGACGTAGATGTCCTTCCGTCGTTAGAAATACTGTTTCACGGTAAACTTCCTACTTTGTATTTGAAATATAATTAATGTAAAGATTACTTATAAGCATCACACTTATGCATTGTGTGGCATACTTTGCAGTCGGTTCTCCTTGTAGTACTAAGCGTGTTACAGAATGTCATCAGAGACACAGGATAAACCCAGCAGGGATGCCATTTTGTTGCTTAGCACTGAGCAGCTTCTGTAAAGATGGCTGAACGGATATCTTTATGTGAGGAAGGATAACTCAGGGGCAACATGTTTGTCTTGGAAGCAAGACAATGCACCGCGACACAGGTTTAAATCCCGATCCCGTGCTTAGAAACCACTCGCTGGTATTAAGCGCATTGTAAAAATGCTATTATTATTTACACCTGTGAATTAGTTTGTTCCTTTGGCATACAGTTTTTGTTCTCATGCTTCTATGGCTTTGGGTATCCTTTCACAGGTTCTTGACGCACTTGCACGTTCAGATTTACTCTCTGGTCTATTTGCACCTTTTGGGCAGCAAGCACAGACATCTGGTATGTGAGGCTGAGGAGGGAAATTAGTGTTTGCTTCTGAACATCATTTTAGTTCCACATGTGGGAACTCTGTGCTTCACTTATGCATAGGCATACGTTTAATATCTTAAAATGATGTATCCTTTTTAAACTTTACTTTTCCGAAGGGAAAACCCTAATTTTTGCAACAGTTTAAAAAATGCATGTCATGTATTTGGAATATAAAAGTGATTGCTTCACACAGTGTATGTGTGTATTGATTAGAAAAAACTCCAAACATAATGTGAAGTGGCGCCAATATAATCAATGAGGTTTGGGCGGTTTTACATATTCAAGAGCATTTTGGATAGATAAGAATGACCAAAGAGCTTTATATCTGTCATATATGTCTGTAGGCGTTGTATGACTGAATCACTAAATACCTAAAGCACACTGGGTTTGGTACGCATTTCCTTTTCTTTTTCTTCTTTTTTCATAAACAAAAGTCACCCTAGCAATAAAACGTTTGCAAATATCAAGCATATTTACATGTTTGGCCATCAAAAACTTTAGCTCTTAGAGTGGAATCATTACTTACAGCTCAAAATGACTTGCCATCTTGTGGATCAGCATGACTCAGAGAAATAAAATCTGCTATATAACAACCAATAATTTGAAAATAAAATGCAATAATATGCCAATCTGCTGGCCTGGGCCTAGTCAGCCTTGTTATAAATATGATTATGAGCTGTGTACAATTGAACAGATCATTGACCTGGGACAGATCAAATATAATCATATCTGCAAATCCTATGTCCTGGAAAGACCCTATATGGTTACTAACTAACAGTCCTACAGAGCTGTATGGAAGAATCAATGTGCCACAAAAAGCAGAAAGCATGCCTCGCTGTGACTATGTTGCAAAACATGTGTGAAGCAAAGGCATATGGGGGAGATAGACACCCGAGGCCTGATTATCACAACTTTATACCCATTTGCCAAAATGGAGCAAATTTGGAGCTGATTGGCAAAAACAATAGTTTGGGCTTTTGTATAGGCATTAGATATGCATTTGCCAGATACTGCAACAATATGCCCAGGCACTAGCACTTTGTTGAAGATCTGTTTGTGTATGCCCTCCAAGAGGGCTTTTGTGGCAATTTCTGTTTGGAGAGTGTGAAGGCTTTGTGGTGCAGTGTCGAAGCATGCTGTTTCAGCGCAGTGCTTGTAGAATGTTGACGCATGGCCACTTCCGCAACTCTACATGTTGTGGTTGTGCACTTTGGAGCCATCTTTTTGGGTTCCATGCGTTGTTCCCATGTGTATGCTGTCAACTGAAGAAGATGATTGGTCAATAAGGTTTGTGGGTGTGGTGTGTACGCACAGACGGTTACACAGTGTATTTGTCAAAAGAAATGCAAAGGGTGTGGTTATGGCTGTGTTTTTCACGAGCCACAGCGTGTGGGTTTTGGGGGAGTTTGAAATACATTGACTGAAAGTGAATGGAAAAGACTGTGCAGCAGCTGCTCATTTTGGAATCTATCATGTGGATGTGTAGTGCTATGGAGTACCTACAATGAAGGGACTGATTTTGGTTCGTCTGTGTGACACTTTGGTGACGCCCAATCATGCCAACATTATTGTTGTTCATTGTGGAGGAACAATTGCACAGCATGTTACACGAGTTTCAGTGCCGTTTGAGATGAAGGAGGCACTTGCCGAGGTCATGCGTCTTTTTTTCGATCTCCTGCATAACTTTCTATCGCATTGTGCAGACACCGATGTGGCTGCATCATTTTTCATTAGGTCCGCAAATGGAGAAAGCGCAGTACATTGCGAAGAAGTGTATTTGTGCCTTTCAACGACATGTGCCAATGGCATACTTCACACATAGGAATATGACGTTTCACAGCAAGAACAGTTTTCCCCAGCAATAAGGTTCATCTTACTCGGGGTGTGGCTTGGGCAGCCATGGAGTAGGACGTGCTTCCTGAGCAGCTCCGGAGGATTCGACATATGATCCGTGAAAACTACCTACAAAAGCGCGCTACTGGTTCCAGGATTAACTATACATGCATGGGAACGTGTCTTCTGCTCACTGTATAAAGACGGAGTGAATCGTGTGTGGAATTCTGGAGGAATTGCTCGGCGAACGACAGTGGCTGCTCGGTCCATTGTCACACAAGATGGCCGACAACAAAGGAAATGAAACTGAAGCACCCGGAGCGGCAGAATAGAGACGGCAGCCGCGGGAAAAGAATGATTATGGCGAAGTGGAGACGGAGCGAAACCCCTGCGGCGGTAAGCCTTGTGTCAGGTTGGCTTGCGTGCTGACCCGGAAGGCAAGAGCCCGGGGGCAGCGGGGGTGCAAACAGGCCGCGCCACGATAGACATATGAAGCGCTCGCTCGGCATCGATGAGCAGAAAGCCACGGTACGAGGTGGCGGACGGTGCGACTGCTTGAAGTGTACTACAATAGCTGATAAGGCTGGAAAAGACGGTTGGGGAGGCACGCGGACGCTGAATCGAGACAGCGAGGCCCAACGGAGGCCGCAGAATGTCGGCGCGAGGGGCCGTGAGCAAGAACAAGAATAAGCAATCCCCAATGGATATTTTTGCCAAAACGCAACATTCTCCTGCGGCCATCGCTGCCAAAGGCTCGATGGCACCAGCGGAGGCACCACAGTGGCTGATAACCATCAGATTTTAGAGGCCATCACGGAGCTGAAAGACTCTTGGGGGGTTGCGATGTCAGACCTGCGCACTTCCCTGGAGGCTAAAATAGACGCAGTGGGCATAGAAGTCTCCCTGCTGAGGCAAGATGTCAGGGGGCTGGCGGAACGAACAAGCAGCCTGGAAGGTGCGGTGAAAACCAACACGGACACCAGCACTAACAACGCAAAGGAGATCCATGTACTCAAACAACAGGTAGCTAACTTGGAGTCTCGAGCGGAGGAAGCAGAAGGGAGAGCGAGGAGGAACAATATTCGCGTGGTGGGTTTGCCGGAGGGTGAGGAGGGACAGGACCCAACAGACTACGTCAAGAACCTACTCCTACAAGGAATTAGGGCTGGCAAACTCTCACAGGGATTCGCAGTGGAGCGTGCACATAGAGCCCTTATGAGGAAGCCGAGACCAGGGGCTCCTCCCCGGGCGATGATCGCCAAAATATTGAACTACAAAGACCGCGAGAAAATACTGGAGTACTTCCGAAAAGGTGGAACAATCGAAAGGGACTCGAGCACCATCACGGCGTATCCGGACTACACTATGTTGGTCCAGAGGCAACGGTACAGCTATGTGGCAATCAAAAGAAGGCTGCGCGTGGCTGGGATAAAATATATGCTTCTGTACCCCGTGAAATTGAAGGTGGTGCACAAGAGCAAAATGTATTTTTTTGACACTCCGGAAGAAGCAACGACGTGGCTGGATCTGCAGGGCTGCCCGGAACGAGACACGGAAGAGACCCAAGAGGGACACGATATGTGACTGGGATACGGTATGCATACTGTTAAGGCGTCGAGTGAGCACCCCAGGGGTGCCTAGATGAAGATTAAGAACAATGGGCGCGGCTGTAGGAGGCTGATATTTTGATAAAATACCGCTGATTGTCACTGACTTGAAGGACTGGAATATAGTAGCGTGTACATATATGCAAATTGTATAGCAATGTGTAGTTAACCCGAAGTGACATAGGAGCAGCAGGGCGAAAGCACCCTACCCCCGACTTATAGTTGTAGTAGTAGTAGGTTGGCCACTAGGGCAGCCTCACTCTGCGGAGCTTCGAGTATAGGCGAGAGCCAGAAAGAGCTAGATGCGGGGGAGCCTGAGATCTGAGGGGTGTGATGTTGGGGAAGGGACGGGAGGCGGGAGGGAGGGGGAACAGGAAGTTTGGTGTGTTTTTGGTTAAAGGGAATTTAGAATGGGATGCGAGCCTATACAGATTGGATTGGAATTCAAAGTCAGACTGCACCTGGGGGAGGAGGACCGGAACTGGTACAGGCCATGGGGGACCTTAAGATACTTACATGGAATGTGTGGGGGCTCAACAGCTACTTAAAAAGGAACAAAGTTATGTTGTACCTGCGCAGGCAGAAAATAGATATTGCATTGCTGCAGGAAACCCACCTTACACGAGAGAGGATGGACACGATCGCTGAGAAGTGGAAAGGAGTGTTGGTGGGCTCATCGTACTCTGCTTATGCAAGAGGAGTGCTTATTTGGGTGGCACCACATGTCCCTTTTCAGCGATTGCAAGTGGTGGCTGAGACAGACGGGAGGATGGCTATGCTGAGGGGACTGGTGGAGAACAGGGAGATAAGCATTGTTAACACGTATGCCCCGAACCAGAACACAGCGGCGTACATTAGAACATTGAGTGCGAATTTGAGCGTATGCATAGGCAGCGCGAGGATCTGGGGAGGGGACTTCAACTGCGTATCGAACCCGAGGGTGGACAGATCGGATGGGAAGATGGATAGACCGGCCCCTGTGGCCTGGGCGTTACAGACATTGCTGGATGACTTTGGTTTGGAGGATGCATGGAGAGTGAGGCACCCCCAGGAAAGGCAATATTCACATTATCCTGCCCCACAGCAGTTATCAACGAGGTTGGATTATGTCTTCACATCACCCAAAATGATTGCGGAGATCGCACAAATAGAGTACAAGGCCAGGGTCCTTTCGGACCACTCGAACCTGATTCTCGCATGGCAATACTGCCCCCGAAAACGAGGATCCCGACATGGCGACTACGAGCGGAAGCGTTGCAAGACCCCTTTTTTAGGGAGGACTTGAGAGAGGAGATTGTAAATTATTTTGAAACAAATACTGGGAGCGTGGATTCCGCGGGAACACTATGGGAGGCCTTTAAAGTTGTCATGAGGGGGGTAACCATAGCGAAATCCAAGGGCCAACAAGGTGGGGTTTTAGCTGAACTGCAGGAGACGGAAGAAAGATTAGAAGAGGCCTTAAGGGGCGGAGACGATACAGCTGAGAAGCTAGAATTGACACTTAGGCTACAGCAAAAATGTGCAGAATATTGGGAGAGATTGTGTAACCTTAATTATAAAAAAAAAGTAGAGAGACAGCATGCGGGAGGTGATAAACCGAGGAGACTTTTGGCGTGGTTATATAAGAGTGAGACCCCCAGAGTCACAATCAGGACTATAGAAAGAGAAGACGTAGCGTAGAGGACACCCAGGAGGGAGTTAATCAAGCGTTTGTGGATTATTATAAGGTATTATACGGAGATGACGGGGAAAGTAGTCGCGCTATGATGGAAGAAACGCTTGAGGACATGGGGTTGCCCAGGATAAGCGAGGAGGAGAGAGAGGAACTAGATACCCCGAACACCTTGGAAGAATTAGGGGAGGTGGTGAGGCAGCTGCCTACTAGTAAAACCCCAGCGACAGATGGACTCCCAAGTGAGTTTTACAAAGTATACATGGAAGAGGTCCTCCCCCCACTGAAGAAGGGGGATGGCTGCAGCCTCAGTCCCCAACACCACAGAGCAAGAAAGGATTTCCTGTGTCAGTGTATCCTGTGGGGCCCAATTTTGAGTCGGTGAAGACGTCTTGGCTGAAGGGGTCCTGTGAGTCCAGTGAGTCGGTGAAATAACGAAGCAAAGCAAAGGTGGCCATGTGTGGGGGCAACAATAGGAAAAGGGGGGCCCACAGTTCTAAGACAGCTGTCCTGGGCACCAAATAGTATGTTTAAGCCATTATTGATTGCCATTATTGATTGCGCCCTGGTCGCTCCTAGACCCCATTGTAATTGCATTGTGCCTTATGGTCGCTAAAGACCACTCCTGCCATTATTGATTGCGCCCTGGTCGCTCCTAGACCACATTGTAATTGCATTGTGCCTTATGGTCGCTAAAGACCACTCCTGCCATTATTGACTGCGCCCTGGTCGCTCCTAGACCACATTGTAAAATACATTGCACCTATCTCTGCCCACTCAACCCCCACCAATATAATGCTGGCTCTCCTTACCATTATCATGTTCCCTTTTTGTATAGTCCCTAATGCTACACCATGCACAAGAGAACATTTCATCAAGGTTGGCGAAGGACTAGCCAGACTAGGTTGTCAACCCCACTTCCCTATCCCCTGCCCCACCCCCTTCCTCCCCACACACCGCCCTTTCCCCATACCATCTCCCCAATCCCACATTACACCTACCACCACCAAGAATGCAGCAACCTCAGACTTCCCGTGCCTCAGTCCCAGCCCGTCCACATACAAACACACCAAACCTATTAGCATTAATGATAGGACTACACCCATTCTGGGTATTGAAAGACTCAATAGACTCATGTCTAGAACTAAAATGTCCCTACTAGCTACCTCACTCACCACCACACCCAATACACTGACCAAACTAAACACCACGCCCATTAATTTCCAACACAAAAGCCTCCACAACGCACCACTCAAACACCAAACCAAGAACGAAACCACTGATTTTCCCCCCATTTTAGGTAACACACCACCCCCTGCCCCTACCTCCACCCTCAAAAGTGCACTCATCAATGCCCGTTCACTAGGTGCCCATGCAATAGATATCCATGACCTCATCGAGGACCAACATCTTGATATGCTGGTGGTCACTGAAACCTGGCTTCAACCAGCGGCAGGACGACTTCTAGCCCTTGCCATTCCCCCGGGATTCAGCATCCTTAGAACAGACAGGACAAACACCCAAGGAGGTGGAGTTGCCATAATAGCCAAAACCACTCTGGAAATCAGAGTATGCCCAATAGAACAGATACAAGGTTATGAACTCCTACTAGTGAAGTATACTTCCAACCCCAAAACCACTACCAACTTACTAGTGGTGTACAGATCACCCAATAAAAATACACACCCCGATTTGGACATCCCGCTACTCCTAACTCCCCTCATCAAGCCCAAAACTAAATGCATAGTTCTCGGTGACTTTAACCTAGGATACAATGACCCCCTGGACTCGGAGGCATCTACATTCTATACAGCCATGTCAGAAATGAATTTCGTACAGCTGATAGATAAACCCACCCACTCAAAAGGAAGAACCCTGGACTGGCTTCTCACTCTTAATTCTCTAGTCACCATTGACTCCATCCTCCCAGTCAATTGGTCAGATCACTATGGCCCTCATTACGACCCTGGCGGAAAGTGACTGACCGGAGCGCCACAGCGTAAATAGCGTTTCCGCCATTGCACGAAGGAGCAAAGTGCGGCCCATTCCGACCCATCGGGCACGAGCACCACGCCACGGCGGAAGTGCAAAGTCCGCGATGGCGGAAATGACCCCAAAACGGCCCACACCGCCGCCGTACGGCGCCCTAGGTGCAATACCGCCACCCCTCTTAGCGGTCACCGCAGTGTGCGCCTACCGGAAAGTACGGTGACCGGAAATATACGGAAACGGAAGTTAAAACATGGGCCCGGAACGGGAAACATCCCGGCGTACACCTATAAAAACACTAAAACCACACAACCACTAAAATCACTACCCTGAAACACACCCCAACCCGTCAACCACCCTAGCGAAACCAAGAAAAATGGGAAAAGTAGCGAAGAAAGCGTGCGACCGCAAGCGGCAGGTCCACTTCTCCCGTGAGGAACTCACCGTGCTAACAGAGACCCTCCAGGAGAATGCTGCCGTCGTCTTCTGCACGCAAATGACCAGGACGGCACTTGCAAACAAGAAGGCCATATGGGCTCTGGTGGCACAGCGGGTAAGTGCGGTGGGGACCGCACCCCGCACCCCACAGCAATGCCGCAAGCGATGGGACGACCTGCGGATACGCGTCCACAGCATACTCTCTGCCAACCGCAACATTGCCACAGCCACCGGGGGAGGTCCTGAATCACCCATCAAGTTGACCCCCTGGGAAGAAATCTGTGCCTCCACCATCGGAATGGAGAGCATAGAGGGAGTCGAAGGGATGGAGAAAGGAGTGCAGACATCCGAAGATTCAGGTAGGTGGGCCAGATAAAACAATGCCAAATCCACACAGTCCATCCATGTGAAGTACCATGCGTCCACATAGTGCAACAGAAACACATGTCCAGGAGAACGTCCACACACATCGGCCTGATAGCGCACGTTAAAACCCACAATAAATACATAAATAATTAAAAACCCCTAATACACGCACTACACGTGCAGCAGGCACACCCTAACTGCAGGCTGCCAAACAACTGCACCCTCACTCCACACACAAATCAAAGCACCTCCAAGGCCCCGACCCAAATCACCCTCAGGTACCACCCCAAAGCATGTGATACAATGCCATTCCAATTCCCACAGACCCATCAATAACCCTCGCCCTCCTTTACTCCACCACAGGGTCCGATCCAAACGACGAGCTACAGGACACCCCTACCAGCACACCTGCAAAGAGGGCCAAGACCAACGGCCAGAGACCCTCCACCTCAGCTGCACGCATCAAGACACGGCAGCAGCACAAATCAGGTGGCAGCACAGAGGAGGGAACATCAACAGGCACCCCAGCAGCCAGCATGCCCACAACACCACCACCACAGGTCCCCCCAATGGATGCCACAGAAGGCACTGCCTCTGGTGGCAGCAGCACCATAGGTGACACCCCATTGATGGCAGCATGCTCGGACACAGAAAACGGGGATGCCGAAGTCAGATCCATCCATGACCTGTCCCAATCCCCCTGTCTGTCCCATCCCGTACAACATGAGGATACCACGCAGGGGCACCCACAAGACGACGACTGGCCATCCCCCACAAGCCCTGTGGCAAGGCAACATGAGGACAACAGCCCCTCTGTGACACCCCCGCAAATGGCCATGGCCCAGCAGAGGCAACAGTCCCTCGACCAGTTGATCGAACAACAGCAGCAACTGGCCACACTCCTCAAGGACCATGCCGATGAATGTGGGGGCACTAAGGCAGACATAGAAACATCAACTGAGACACTTAGGGCAGAAATGGAGAGAGGTACAGAGACGCTAAGGGCACAAATTGAGAGAAGCACCGAGAGCCTGAGGGGGGAACTGCATGCGACGTCCAAAGACGTATGTGCCGAACTTGCCGCAGTGCGCCGTGTGCTCACTGAGCTCTCGCAAACCCTTAGGGACATGCATGGACGTGAGCAGGCAGACACATCATCCGTTGCAAGTTCCGTCCAGGGCAGCCCCCAACGTAGATCTGGAAGGAACCTGCGCTCCACAGGCAGGGGTGCCCCTGATACCCGCAGAGGGGGCTTGCAATAGCGACAGCCCACTGACAATGAGCATCTTTGGACACTGGTGTTCGGAGGGGAGGTAGGAGGGTGGAGGGGGTGTGTTGGGCTCACTTGGGTGGCGGGTCGATAGGGTGTTCAACATGACATCACATATGCCATAAAAAGTGCACGATAAACCAATGAGATGTGTGGACATTGATCTTTGTGTACTAGGCCATCATAGGCGTACAGTCCATATTGTGCATGTCCCAGACACACGCAGTGCCACGAGTCCCGTGTCCATGTATCAGCCACCAGGCGTGAGTGCTAGAAGCATACATCAATGAGATGCTGACGAATGTCACGGGCCTCCGGTGCCTCGCAGACTCCATGAGGTGCTGCCACATCCCCACCCTCATCATGACCATCATCAGGTGCTTGCAGTTCTGCGTCAGGGGGCATGGGCACATTTCTACGTACGCACATGTTGTGGAGCATGACACATGCCATGACCATCTTTGCAACCTTCTCATGGCGGTACAGGAGTGCCCCGCCAGACCTGCTGAGGCAGCGGAAACGGCCCTTCAGTAGGCCGAATGCCTGTTCTATGACTACACGGGTACGTGAGTGGGCATGGTTGTAGTCCTCCTCATGCTGGTCCCGTGGGTTCCGGACTGGTGTGAGGAGCCATCTCTTCAGTGGATATCCAGCATCACCTGTATGTGGACGAGAAACGTATGATGTGGAATGCCATTGATACGTACGCACACCCCCCCCCTTCCTGCCAGGTCATTGCCAATTCACATACCCCACATCATCATGCATGTAATGAGACTCACCGAGTAGCCAGGATCTGTTCCCTGCGTGTCGCTCCATGTAGCGTGGTATTGTAGAGTTCCTCAAGACCATAGAATCATGGGTTGATCCAGGGAATCGGGCACAACAATGTGTAATGATCCTGTTGGAGTCACACACCATTTGTACAAATTGTTTTCGGTTGCGGTACTGGGCCTCCATGGCATGTGGGATGACCAATTCAACATGGGTGCAGTCGATGGCACCAATGCAACCCGGTATGCCGGCAAGTGCATGGAATCCCTCTTTTGTGTTGGTAATTTCCTGCTCCGAGCGTGGTAGAGAGATGTAGTCGTCTGCGTGCTGCAGGAGGGCATCGAGCACTTGCAATAGTGTCCGTGAGAACAGTGGCTGAGAAATGCCATGCAACTGTCCGACTGTGTGCTGGTAGGTGCCTGTGGCCAGGAAGTGTAGTACTGACACCACCTTCAGTAGGGGTGGGATGGCGGTTGGGCTATCTATCATGCTGACAAGGTCAGCCTGTGTCATGTCCACAATGGCGGCTATGGTGTCCCGGTCCAGACGGTAGAGGGTGTGGATCTGCTCATCAGTGAGGTTGAACGGATGTGCTCGGAGGCGTGGTATTGCGGGCTGCCTGCGTGGTGGTAGTGGCTGTGCTGGTGGGCCTTGCTGGCCCTGCCTTGGCCTCCTCCTCCTCCTGCGTCTCCTCCGTGCGGCTGGTTGTAGTTGGTGTTCGTCTTCTTCTTGGAGTCGGAGCACTTGCAGTGCTATCAGGTCCCCCAGGGCCAACATCGCGAGTCCTGCCGGTAGCATTTCGGTGTGGTTGTGGGAGGAGACTGGCTGTGCAATTTATGTGTTTCCAGGCTGTATGGCCTCCACCTGTGGTGATTAATTCCACCTGTGCAAACTGCTCTCCCCTTTGGCCGAGCACGTCCCGCGCACAACGCTGCAATTCGGGGAATGGTATCTTGCTATTGCAATCATGTATTTGTACCCGATGGCCGTGTAAGATTGGTTGATATGTTCATTCTGCTGTGGTCCCATTGTTTCCCATACTATCTGTGCAGTCGCGAACAGACTTGTGAAGGGTCAGTGGAACGTAGTACTCGAGTAACGGTGGGCCCTCATGCATCACTGTACCGAGTTGCAACAACGGGCGGGGCGTCCCATTTGTGGGTGAAGGCAGTTGCCATTTTCACACACAGCCGCACTCGATGGAATAATTAGTGATTTCAAACGGCCACAGATGCCTTTTCGACGTGATGTTGCAAATGAGGAATTCGAAGGGCGGCGCTTTCGGTTTCCAGCTAGCGGCGAGGAGATGCCCACAGGTCTGACTGCAAATATAACGTTCTATTGTTCAATGTCCTTGAGACAGGGCCCATGGCGAGGGAGCAATGATTGATATGAATAGTTTGGGATGCGCAATAGCTACGTGGGCGATGAGGCCGGCCGTTCCCAAATACATGTTACTTCACAACACTGGAATTACGGGCTGGGGCACTGTGGATTTAGCAGGCTGCATAACGCACAGACTCAATGGATGTTTCTAATGTTATGTGAGTAATTATTCAGGCGTTTTGATCCCGGGATGAGGGAATGATGAATGGATGCATGGGCAGGTGATTTGATACAGAGTTTGCCATGTACAGGGCTTCTTGGGATCTATCCGCCTCCCCTACGCTATGTGATGCAGGGCTGCCATAGTGGGACCATCGTCTATCTGGCCTTGTTGAGCCCTCCCTGTCTCGAGGCGCCCTCAGACACTTGTGTCCATGCACGTTAACATTCCCATCTGATGGATTCTGTTTTGACAGACGCATGCACAGGTACACTCGTTTGTGATGGTGTTTGCACCTCGATATAGATGGTTATGAGTCGCAAGTGGTTTTGGGGTGGTGATGATCCTTTTGAGTGGGCTAGCATGCATATGGCTGTGGATTTCGTGTGATCATTGAAGTGAGTTGTTCGAATGTAGTTCTGATGGCCATTCTGTTCTTTTTCTTTTCTTTTGGTTGACAGGTATCTCCTCCCCTTTTGCCACTGCCATCTGTATGCCACTCCTGCAGATGGATTTTACTCCCGACACCTGCTGCTTCGTGTTAATCAGTGGAGCAGCATTACGATCTTATGGGACGATCGCCAATGGCCCACATGCCCTTACGCAGTACTGGTGGCTCGGAGCAACATTTCGGCCTTTCAGCTGGACTAGTGCCTCCCCATTGGGTCGGCCCTGCGGTTCTGTGCGCTTCCATGTTGCCTTTTCGTACGTGAATGTGGCTCTGTGTACCATGGGGGAACAGGGCGACACACAGGTAGTGGCTGGTCATTTCTTGCGGATGCAGCCCACAATGGTGATTAGTGTTTTGGAGTTCATGGCCTGATGGCTGTATGGGCTTGGTGACTTTGATGTGCATAAAATTTCTATTCTGATTTGGCCCGTGTAGCGTTTTTCTTTGCAAGTGATGTGGCATATGCCTATTTGGGGGGCGATGTATTGTGAGGAGATCTGCATTGGGTTCCAGCTTCGGGGTTTAGTTGCGTGGTACTGTGCTGGGCGCGTTTGCCTACGAAGCCCAGTGAGGTCAGGGATGGGGGCTGCCAATATGACTGTTTGAATGTTGTCATGCTCAGGGGCGGGGGATTGGGTTTTGTGTAACAGATGCCGGTCAGCCAGGTGGACTGGTGGAATGATGTGATTTTCGGAATATTGCTGGTCACAGGTGCCTGTGTTTGCGTGCGTTTCTTGGTGGGGGACTGTGGTCATGTCCATTGGGATGGCTTCTGTATTCGTGTCATCTGTGCCCTGCAGCTCCCATTGGCCCCTCTTGTGTTTCTTTTGTTCGTTGCCATGCATGGGTGACTTGTACATTTCAATGGTTGCATTGTGACTTCATTGCACCTACGGGGAGTTGTACTTTGTGGGCAGGGAGCGGTGTACAGGCACTCAGTGGGGCCGTTTACGGTTGATTCGCGATGCCGTACTTCTCGCCATGGCGGAATGGTACATTACGCCATGCCTGATGGCGTTAGGTACATGTCCGCTAGGGTCGGAATTGGCGTACCCTTGCGCCATGGTGGTGTTTGCGGTTTGGCATGGCGCGCGCGCGCGTGCTTGGTGCAGTTAGCGTTGGCGTTCACTACGGTGTCGCTAATGGCTTCGTACTTTGCGGTGACGGGTCATAGTCGCACCGAGCGCTATTCGATGGCGGTATTGCATTTCCGCCATCGTTTTTCCATTTCCGCCAGGGTCGTAATGAGGGCCTATGTAATTAACTTCATTATAGACAACGCCAGTACAGATCACATAACCCCCAAAAAACCAGAAACTTTCGAAACTAGAAATATCAGAAAGCTCTCTTCCGACAAACTCACTCCAGCCCTGAGTGCTGCCCTTGCCCATACAGTTCTAGGCACCAATAACCCTTCCTACCTAGCAGAACAATACCAACAATGCCTTACCCAAACTATTGACCTACTTGCGCCCATCACCCCTAAAACCTGCAGACCGGACAAACGTACCTGTTTTTGGTATAATGAGGAACTTGTAGCCTTAAGACGCACAAAAAGATCACTTGAACACCTCCATAAGAAAAACAATACCCCAGAATCGGCATTAGCCTTCGCTGACGCCAACAAAACATATAAATCAGCAATAATCACCCAAAAAGCCAATGCCTTCAACATTCGCATTACTAATGCTTCCTCAGACAGCAAAGAACTGTTTACCATCCTTAGAGAGCTTGAAAACCCATGTCAAATCTCAGCACCCTCCAACGCTAGTAAAGACTGGTGCACCACTATACAAAACGCCCTCTCATCTAAAATCCTCCTACTGCAAAATAAAATTGATAGTGAAAAAACCCTCCTAGCTGACAAAACTCCACCCACCATATCAATGACCACATCAAATGCCACTACTGGCCCCCCATTTCAATTCACACCAGTGTCTAACAAAGAAGTATTTGACACCATAATGAAACTCAAAGCCTCCAACTGTAAAGAAGACCAATTCCCCTCCCACCTAGTGAAACTCTGTGCCCCCACCCTTACACCCATCATCACTGAATTCATCAATTCCTCTTTCCTCACAAACACAGTCCCCACCAGTATCAAAAAAGCTTGGGTGACACCACTTCTAAAAAAACCATCCCTGGACCCGTCAATACCCACCAACTACCGACCTATTACAACGGTCCCATTCCTCTTAAAAATAATTGATAAAATAGCCTACTGCCAAATTCAGACCCATTTGGAACACCATCAACTATTAGGAGACCGTCAGTCAGGATTCCGTCCCAACCACAGCCCTCCTTGATCTGAAGATCCAAATGGATGCCACTAGAGAAGCAAGTAAACTCTGTCTACTGATGCTCCTGGACCTCTCAGCAGCCTTTGATTTGGTTGACCACGATAAACTCTGTAACACTCTAGCAAACAATTTCAACCTAGCTCAGAACGCCACCAACTGGATCGAATCATTCTTGGCCGATAGGACTTCCAGAGTATCCATCGGCAAAGAATCAGCAGACCCAGTGCCTGTCCCGACAGGTGTGCCGCAAGGCTCCTGCCTATCCCCCACTCTGTATAATGCCTATACCAAGCTATTATTCGCAGCGTTGGATGCCATGGGTGTCATCTATACTAACTTCGCCGATGACACCCAAATTCTCATTCCTCTCTCAGGCAATCACAAACAAGACTCCCTCCTTGTTAACCAAATCTACTCACTCATTCAAAACTGGATGGCTAATAATAGTCTTTGTCTCAACGACGACAAAACCGAGCTCCTCATACTAGGCTCCTCCAGCAAAATCAATACCCTTGAGCCCGCTTTCAAATCATTCACCATCGATGGAACCATAATCCCTGTTCTTAAACAAGTCAAGACCCTTGGCGTCTACTTAGATGCAACACTATCCATGTCTAAACAAGTTAACACATTAGCCTCATCCACTTCCTACACCTCCAAACTCATCTCCCTCAGCCGTAAATTCCTCTCAGCCAATAACTGCGTTACTCTAGCCTGAGCACTCATACTGTCTAAGCTAGACTATTGTAATATCCTCTTCCTTGGCACCTCCAAAGCCAACATAGCCAAACTTCAACTCATATCAGAACAAAGCCCTCAGAGCAGCCTTAGGCATCAAAAAATCTGAACATATCTCTAACGCCAGAAGAGACCACCACTGGCTCCCCATCCAAGCTAGAATTCTATTTAAAACCCTGAGCATCACTCACAAATGCAGGGCTAACAAAGCTCCCAAATACCTCAGCAACACAGTCATGATGAAGCCCCAGACCAGACTCCTCAGGTCCAATAAAAACGCATACCTTGAAACCCCTAGATACAAAAGAGAGAAAGCAGGGGGTAACAGCTTCAAAACACTGGCCCCCAGACATTGGAACGCTCTACACACCCACATTATGAACAAAACTTCCTTCCCTAAATTCAAAAGTTTCTTGAAGACTTGGCTCTTCAATAAGTACTAACTGAACCAGAGCACTAATCCGCTCCAATTAACTGTACATATCTGACTGCTTTGTATATTGTTGTATAATATCTGACTATTTTGTATATTGTTGTATATTATTGACTGCTATTCCTGTGTACCTCTGTGTTTATTCTAAGATTGCATTCTCCCATTGTCTGTAACTGTGCCGTGATACCCCCGGGTCTGGGCGTATAATAAATGATGTAATAAAATAAATAAAATAAAACTGTTAGAGATGTTAAAGGAAGCGTTCGAGACGGGACGCTTACCGGAGTCACTGAGAGAGGCCGTCATAATACCGCTCCCCAAACCTAACAAACCTGGGCACAGCTGTGGTTCCTATAGACCCTTGTCAATGCTGAATCAAGAAAGCAAGATATCAACTGCTGTTTTAGCAAATAGACTGAAGAAGGTTATTGGCAAATTAATACACCCGGATCAAACGGGCTATGTCCCTCATAGAAACATTACCAATAATCATAGGCGACTCTAGAGAATCATTGAGTTTGGCAGAGAAAGAGATGAGGAAATGGCAATTGTGTCTTTGGATGCAATCAAGGCCTTTGACTCCGTTAAATGGCCATGGCTGCTTGCGGCCCTGAAGTACTACGGGTTAGGGCCTGGATATGTAAGGTGGGTGAATATTTTATATAGCGAACCGCTGGCTAGAGTTAGGACAGGATCTGTGATATCGGAAAGGTGGCAGCTCAGCAGGGGTACTAGACAGGGTTGCCCGTGGTCTCCAATGCTCTACATACTGGCCCTGGAACCTCTAGCAATATATCTGAGGCAGCAATATGACACCATAGGCATCGAGGTGAAAGGGGAGCGGCATCTGATCTCCCTATATGCAGATGACATGCTGCTGTACTTGCGATTCCCAGAAGAAAATCTCCAGTACATCCTAAAAGTGCTGGAGAGATACGCTGTGCTGTCCGGTATAGCAGTGAACCCCCAGAAGTCCAGCATGTTCCCATTAGGGGGGTACATGGGGATTCCAGCGGAGCGGCTACCTGTATTGCAAGTGCCGTGGGCGGTTAGCACATTTGGGTACCTGGGGATAGATATATACCACACCGTGGAGGAAGAACATAGGTGCAATACAGAAGTAGCCACTAAAAAAATTGAGAAGTGCATGCAATTTTGGGCAAAGCTGCCCTTGGCGATGATGGGGCGGGGAGCAATGCTAAAGATGGTGGTCCTGCCAAGGCTCCTACAATACTTCGGGAACATACCGTACCTGATTCCTAAGAAGTTTTTCACCAAATTGAATAGCATGTATAGGGACTTTTTGTGGCATGGCACGCAAAATAGAGTGGTGTTATGGAAGCTACAGAACTTCCATGACAAAGGAGGGATAAAGCTGCCCAACTATGAGGAGTACTATGTGGCAGGCCAGTTACAGTATGTTGCCAAATGGCTCTCTGACGAAGAGACCTCGGAATTTAGGCTGTTTGGGCGTGATTGTGCACCTTTTTATTTGAAAGAGATGATGCCGGTACCCAGGGCGGAAATGGTGGGGCGCCCAAAAATGATGCTACTTGGGTGGAAGGTGTGGCGCAGGGCATGTCAAATGATGGAGAACCCGTCCCCATGGTCACCGCAGATACCACTGGTTGCATTGACGGGGCAGACGCGCAGCTACGAATGATACTCAGGAACCACTGGGAACTAGCTGGGGTGGCAACAATGGGTGATATTTGGCGGGAGGGCTCTAGTATTACTTTTGAGGGGCTGCGGGAAGAAACTGGGTTGCATGAGGGCCAGTAAATTACGTATCATAGAATGGTACAGAGGATTAAGAGAACAAGGCCTGAAACTGTGTTGGAGGAATAATCAGATGCCACCATAGACGTGATATATGACATAGCTGAGGGGGGTCATGAGACTTCCAGATTGTATGAAATGCTGATGTCTAAAGTGGGGAAGGAGGTCACGCAGTTGAGACTAGACTGGGAAACAGAGGTTGGAGCCCCGATGGGAGACGGGATGTGGGAACGGGTGCAGGGGTATCATAAGAAGGTATCTAGAAACGCAAGGCTGAAACAGATTCAGCTGTACATAACGCATAGGGCATATATGATGCCTTGGAGGATATCGAGGTAAAATACAGGACGGCAAGCATGCCCCAAGTGTGATGAGGAGAACGCGGGCATGGTGCATATGTTCTGGTTATGCCCGATCATAGAGTGTTTCTGGAGGGGAGTGAAAGGGAAACTGGAAGAAAAAGGGGTCAAGATTGTAGTGGATACAGTGTGGGCCTGTCTGCTGGGGGGGTTCCCCAGACCACAGAAGCTCAGGCACGTGAGTAAGCTGAGGGATCTGGCTTATGTGCTTGCAAAGAGGAGGATTGCCATGGGATGGAAGACATGCCATGTGTCAAAGGTAGAGGTGCGGTGGAGAGTCTTGCAAAAATGGGCGGAAGCCGAAACCATGGCATGGCAAGAAGTGAGTGGCACAGGGGGGAGGAGGAGACTAAGTCCCTGATGGCCTGGAAATCACTGATAGCCGAACTGTTTGGGTCATTAGATGACCCGGCAGGGCCTGTAGAAGAGGAGACCGAACCACAGGATGCAGAAACTGAAGGTTTAATACAATAGACTCGTAGAGGGGGGTGGGTAAGGGAAGTAGTGGTTAGAAGTTAAGAAAGTGTAATTAAACTGTTGGAACATGCACTGTTTGGTTTGTATTGTTTGGTTGTTTTTATAATTCAATAAAATGTTTTTTTTTTAAAAAAAAGGTTCATTTTACTATGCCTCCCATCCTGATTTCTGCACACCCCATCCAAATTGCCCTTCTTGAAAGTAGTGGAAGAATATTTGTAGTAAGTGTTGTGCACTGAAACTCTTCAAAACGCTCTGCAACACGTAAAGAAACCTCTTTCTGCAGCAAACCCCTTTCCAACCAATTCAACTACAGTGTTTTGCATAGTGCCACGCCTCCCGCCCTGCATCCGTTCATTGGCAATTCCATTGTTCATCTTTGAAAGGTCCTTTCTTTATTTCCTTTTTTTCCTTTCCCAGTTCATTTCCATTTATTTTGAGCTTCTAACACACGCCACAGAAGGAACGGCAGCAAAGGCCCAGTACGGAAGGGGCAGCACCTGCATGGATGCCATAGGGGGTGTGCACATAGATGGAATTATTGGGTGACCCTCACCTACTTAGGTACCAGTCATTGTCATGCTCCCAAAAGGACCCTTCCCACGCCACGCTCTTCCACGTACCTTCCCTCTGTAGAGTAGCACTTTGCACTACATGCACAATGCAATGCCCTTTGCCGGGTAAGGGTCTAAAGCGCAGCATATGGTCTGCAAGGATGTTTTAGAGCTGTGCTGCCCTACAGGAGTGCCCCTGTTGTTGGCCGCAGCAGATGTGGAAAATGCTGTACATGAAATGACCCTACTTCATTGTTGGAAGGGCGGTAGACTGCCCACTGGTCCCTTGTGCTTCCATTTCAGTTGTTGTCACATGCAGTACAAACACTTCATGCTACGCCATTAGCCTTAGGAGTGGCATTCACAGAGATGCATACATTCTGGAATACAAGAATGTTTACAACAACGCGAAACACAGCTTCATTACGTGGAGCAGGAAGACCTTTATTCAGTGTGACCTATGCAGCTAAAGTACTTTTCTAACCACCACTGACATTGTTTGCGCTTTGAACATTCTGCTGTTTGCTTACTTGCCTTTACATGCACTAGTATGTGTGTGACCAAGCCGCACCAGCTTTGCCATTTTGCAGACTCACTACAAACTGCCCCACCTGCAGTTACATGTTTTCTTCAACTGTAGGACACGCAGGCAACCTCTTGACACTTTCCGTCAAAGTGCTCAGTGCAGAGACGGTGTGTCTGTTTCATGGGTCATGGAAAGGCAAGCAGCACATCAATCAAATTAATGCGACATTTAACACGCCCACGTTACACTGCAGGTTGCTGCTGTTTGTTTACCAGTGGGCAACATATAGCCACGCGTGCTGCAGCCATACATTGGTAGGTTTGCAGAGCCACCCACGTAGTCGACAGGAGTACTTGAAATATGGTTACCTACCGTATGAATCTGTAGGGCTGGCGACAGGGGCGGTTTTACCAGCACACAGAGGATGCCCTACCCATGGGTATAGCTGTGCAACGGATACACCTGCGCTCCCACAACTATTTAAAAGTGCATTAGAAGATGGGGACATGCGCCCACTAATGGAGTCCTACAGATACTTGGAGTGTGATTTCACATACGCCGGCCAGGTGCAGTCTCCCTAAGAAACGTCCATATTGCTCACCTGCAGTCATCTCAGCCAGTACTGTGCAGCACAGTATCCCCATGCAATGTTAACACAATCAGAGAAAGCACTCAAACACTCACCAACTCTTACCATGTACATCTGTAATTGCCAAGATACACCAACACTATTAGGAAAAGGAAGGGTAGTGCAAATGGATACATACACCAGAGAATTTGGCTTTTCCACACGTTCATTATGAGGGCAGCCAAGGAGTCAGTGACAAACCGTTGTTAACGGGACGTTATCGTTCTGTTGCAGTACCAAACAGCTATCATCTTTACAGAAAACACTTTGCTAAAGCAACATTCCGGTTACAGTGCCCTACTAATAACTAATGAAATTCACTAACAAAAACATTGTTAAAGGGACATTATGGTTAAGTTGCTCTACTA
Source organism: Ambystoma mexicanum (assembly GCF_040938575.1). NCBI lineage: Eukaryota > Metazoa > Chordata > Amphibia > Caudata > Ambystomatidae > Ambystoma > Ambystoma mexicanum. Next base: position 1,525,884,236 of record NC_090935.1, read on the forward strand.
AAAACCTATCACCTTTACTGAAAAATCTATGCTAAAGAAACGTTCTGGTTACAGTGCCCTACTAAAAACCTATGCAATTCACTGACAAAACACGTTGTTAAAGGAATGTTATGGTTAAGTTGCACTAGTAAAAACCTATGCAATTCAATGGAGAAACGTTGTTACAGGGAATTTATGGTAATACGTCTCACAATCACCCCTCACACTTTTTTGCCAACATGATCCTCACAACCCCTTATAGGGACTTTTCATGAAAAATAATTGCACATGTGATGTCATCAGTGATGTCATCAATGATATTTGTGATGTCATCTTTGATGTCATGGGTGTTAGTCCTTGCAGTGCACAGTGGTAGCGTGAGTTATGGTTGCTTAGCTTACCAAAACTGGTGAAATTCTGTCTTTTTTTGGTTTTACCTGTAACCATAACTTCCCTGTAACAACTTTTCTCCATTGAATTGCATAGGTTTTTACTGGTGCAACTTAACCATAACGTCCCTTTTACAATGTTTTTTGTCAGTGAATATATATATAGATAGATTAGGCGGGAAAGCATATTAATAATGACAAGGATGTTAATGTTGGTAGTGAACTTGAACTGTGTTCGATGATTCGGTTTTGTTCATCTAGATGAACCTATTGTGTCCTGGACGTTATTATCACTTTACTAAGAATATGCAAATAGTACTGAGTTTACACTAACACTGACTGGTGGAAATGTCAGAAGAGATTGGATGTTTCTGTAACAGTTGTAACTCAATCAAAATGTTCAATACGAAAAAAAAGAATGAAACCACCAGATCCTAAATCATGCACTTAGTAAGTGTGGTTCCCATTGTTTAGAAGATTTATTTCTATCTCCAAGGGCTTAGTCTGCCAGAATAGCCGTGGGTACCCCTGGCTATGCTATTTTTCCTCATAATTCTTGTAATCTAGGAAACACATGTGAGCCTTTCATTATCCAACTTGAAAAACCACAATCAGCTGTGCTTCAAGCATGCAGGTTACCAGTTTGTTAAACCTTCCAGCATTGAACACTTTATAAATATGTTGCTTTCACAAAAAAGCATGAGATTGCAAAGCCAAGTTTAGTTCAAGATTTGAGGCAATATTAAAAAACCTGGTTTGTGAGCTACCCTACATGGTTTTGTTTTCTGGCCATTGTCAAATGTATCCAGAGAAATCATTAATCAATAGGATCACCCACAATGCATCAATGGCCTCATTACGAGTTTAGCGGTGTGGTAAAAAGGTGGTGGTAATTCCATTACCGACAGTTTTTTGGGCGAAACAGAATTGCAGCCTTTTTTTAAGGAACCAATAAATTCTGAGTTTGGAGCTAAGGAGGAGGATTCATCTTCAGCAAAACGTAGAGGTGAATCCCCACATTACTTCTAAAAATTGGCAAATGTGCTGTGCGATATTACCGCTGGCAGTAAATACACAGTAATCCCCATAGAGTTATTTGGACTCCAAAAAAGGTGTACCACCACTCTTAATCCTATGGCAATGCCACAGGATGAGTGTCAGTAACAGTAAACATTGTGTTGAATCTGTGGATTTACCACTGATTTACCACCAAACTTTTAATGAGGCTGATGACTCTAAAGCCAAGCTAACATTTACGGTGTCCACGTAAAGTCACACTTAAACAGACATATTAACATAAACCCAAAATACATCTTTTGCTGCTGAATTACATCTGTTTAAGCACCAGCCAGCTGTAGAGAGGAACGAGACCAGGAATTAAAGCCTCATATTGAGTTTGGCCGTGTTGTAAAAAGGTGGCAGGAATACTTTTACTGCCACTTTTATGGCAGTAGTGGAATTACTGCGACTTTTACTGTACTGACACATTTTAAGTTTAACCTTGAAGTAGTGGATTGACCTCCAGCAAAAAGCTGAAGGTACATTCTCCACTTCAAGAACAAAAATGTTCCGATTTACACCAGTGGAATTACCTACGCTGACACTAGTTGTAACCCTGCAGTAAATTAACAGGACTGAATGGCAGTAATGGCTAATTAATTTGATGGTAATTGCACAGTAAAATCACAGAATTACTGCCAAACTTTGAGACCTTTAGGGCTTCATTTTGAGTTTGGCATTAATTCTTAGATTTTTATTGTGGTATTGCCACTGAACTGCCACTTATTCTTGCAAACTTACAGCAGAATTTCTAGGGGTGGAAATGTTGTGTTAGTCGCCATTTTTGGGCCCATATAACTCCATGGGGATTTTGTCAGATTTAACACAAGTAGTAAATCTGCCTCAATAAAGATGCAAATATTTCGCATTGAAGTGGAGGAGCACCTTGCTGGAAATAAATCCACCACTTGAAGGACAACTTAGAATTCAGTGGTGCAGTAACAGTGATGGTCATTCTGTTACCGCCCAGGAAAGAGGCAGTGACAGAATGAATTACACTTGTGTACAGCACCACTGAATTCTTAATGAGGCCAACAGTCTTTTGCAATCGAATAAAAATCCAGCCATCTGTATCTTGCAACCATTGTATTGTGTTTCTAGTGTGTTGGGCTTTCAGTTTACGCACCAATAGACGAGAGGTCTTCTTAGAAGTACTTAAATAGAAATGCTTTGTTTTCAAAAGTGGATATGACATATCCGAGGCCCATAACGACGTCTGTTCTGCTTGACCATTTGTAGCTGTCTGCATAGTTTGCATCAGCCTCCAGCCTTATATTGCGTTTCAAGTGTGTGTATCCTCTGCTCAATCCCTAGTCTCTGTGCCATCAATACCCTCTTCCTCGCTGGGCTAAGCTGATTAGCTCTCCCCTGACCGTGGACTTAAAGGTTTCCCAGACAAATGTTGTTTTTGAGGTGTCAGCACCATTATTATCAAGAAAATATTGAGGAATTTCATCTGAAATCGTAGAACAGTAAACCTGGCCTATAAAGAGGAAGTTGTTCACTCGCCATGATGTATGCCCCTGTGTTTGCTGGTCTTGTAAGTCTAATTGCACTGTAATCAGAGAGTGGTCAGAGACCGTGGCGAGGTCGATTGTGAAGTATATGGCCTCAACAATGGCCTTGAGATCATAAAGTAGTTTATCCAAGAATAACTACGGTAAACATGAGAGAAATGTGTGTAGTCCAGTGTAAGATGACTGAAATGCTGTCAACTATGTTGAAGGCCAGAATTGCTTGCAAAAGAGATGGGGCAGCATCTGGAGTATCCCTTCCCTGGGATCTGTCTAGGGTTCTGTGCAATGCTACATACTATTAACCCCCATAACTAGATCCCTCACTTTTAATTGGGCAATGCACGGAAACAGCCTAGCGTAAAAGTCCTCTTTCTTTTGGTTGGGGACATACAATGAAAAAAGGGATAAATCTACTCCCATCCTCACAACTGATATTGATGTGCACGATCCTCCCTTGATTATCTTTGATCTCTGTCATTTTTAAAAATATCACTGGCTTGTTGATCAGGATCGCCACACCTGCTTTTTTGGCAAGTGACGATGCTAAATATTGGTACAGCAACCATTCTGATTTAAAGGAGAGTTCCGGGACTTTTTTTTTATTGTCCCTACGGGTCGGCCATGTGTTTGTAAGCATAAATCGGTAGATCGTAGGAAACTTTCCTATGGACCTTACCCGACTTTTCGCCCATTATCGCACTCGAAATCAGCCTCCATTTTGTGATAATCCTATCATTTCGCCGCATCGACCTGGCTCACCTGCCTTTGCAGCACTAAATCAAATCCCCCGCCCCTGAAACAGACTTTATCAAAACATTCATATTCCCCGCCTCTATCCGTGACGTGACTGAGTTGCGTAGGCAAACGCGCCCAGGCGTCTTCTACGCGACTCCACACAGACCCCGGAAATCAACACAGATCAGCTCACAATACAGCGCGCCACAATTCGCAATATGAAACTGTACTTTGAAATCAAACCGCAAGATTGTAAATGTGGTAAAGTACATTTATTTGACATCAAATGTTTAGAGAATATTCAGCGATTTGCATTTTTATTTGCTCACGTTCCAAAAAGTTCGTATTGAGGAACGCGATGGTCCTTTGCTGTACACAGGGTCTTAGAGCATCTCACAATACAGCGCCACAATTCGGAATGTGAAACCGTGGTTTAAAAGCAAACGGCAAGATTGTACATTTGGCAAAGTACGTTTATTGGACATCAAATGTTTAGAGAATATTCAGCGATTTGCATTTTTCTTTGCTCTCGATCCAAATTAGTTCGTCTTGAGGGAAGCGATGTTCGTGTGCAGTACACAGGGTGTTGGTTTACGATAAAAATAAGCTCTTCGGTCGCACTGATAATCGCATGGCTGTTCCAACAACGAGGCACTAGGCCACCACAACGGTAGGTATGTTGCATCTAACCGTTAGTACCGCGTAAGGGCATACTTGTACTTGGCGATCGTCCCATAAAATGGTCAGGGTGGTAACGTTGTTCACGCGGAGAAGCAACTGGCGGCTGTAGAAGCCGTCCGCCGGTGTCTGGTACTCGTGACACAGACAGTAGTGAATGATGTACCTAAAAACATAAAAAATGAAATTAGTCTCACCATCAGATCCTTATTAAAATTATTCATTTCATAGCGAGGACAGTGCTACTGGGTGTACACAAGTGTTTAAAGGCGTGGCGAGGCATGGAGGGGGGGGGGAGTGGAGTACAAGGTAAGTAGCATAAAATAATAAATAAATAGGGCCAGCTGGTGGCAAGTGCAAGGTAAGTGCAGAACAAGTGCTGGGAAGGGGGGGCTGTAGGATACTGAGACAGTCCCCCAGTGCAGGGGTTGACAGGGAGGCAGTGCAGGTGGAGAGTGGAAGGGCCCAGGACCGAGGTCGCAGACAGTGGACCAGTTGTAGCAGGGGAGAGGGAGAGAGAAAGCAGAAGCAAAGAGGAAGGTTTTGAGGTGCTTCAGTAAAAGCAGATGTTTCTCCTCAAGATAGTGCGCGGTAGAAAACAATATGCCACATAGAACGAACAAGTACAACTGAACCCGTCTTTAAAGCCACTGTATAGTAATGAAATTGCGGTATAAACTCATCAAAAGTTACTTACATTATATTTGCATTTTCCATTGTGTCTCTGTGTAGGGCAGACCCGAAACACCACTCCTTCTTTGCCGACGTTACTTCTTCTAATGAACGTGGCTCATCGTTTCGTTTCTGAAATTTTATTCATTATCTTTTCTTAGTCAGGATGGTCCCGGCCTGTCAAGGTCAAATCACAATAGAACTTTATATTGGGTCGTGGGCCGTTCCGCCACCCGAGCAAAACATCAAAGCAGCTGACCTTCACTTTGAGCGAGCACACATTTCTAGTTAGCTGCAGTTAGTTTTAGGGACATCTTGTCTGCGTGCCTTTTTTTTTATTGTCCCTATGGGTCGGCCATGTGTTTGTAATACGGAAACATTCTATAATTTTTGTAAAAATGATTTATATTACTGTTTGGTTTAATTGCAATGGGCCTGCAACATGAGGAGACTCGAGAGAACAGACAATCAAATTACAATCATTTAAACCGTGATGTGTATTTCTCAATGAGCTCTGCTTTAGGTGGACATGGAACAGAGGCAATGTTGGGTGGCAATGCAGTTGTCCCCTGCATAGGTTCGTTCACCACTCCATGTATGTGCCTATCGAGGACATCTACGATAAGTCTCTCAATAAACTCGTATTGCATATCCTCAAACACTGGTTTGATCACCCATTGTTTACTTCTTTTAGTGAAGGCCTTATTGTAGCGAAGCGTCCCTAAAGTTCCGGTCGTCCTACTTTGTTGACGGCCAACATTATGGTTATGTGCCAAGACCGCTAAAAGAGTCCGATTTATCATGCCTTCCATGCCAAAATGCAATCTTTTGGGCCTGTACTTGAGGCACATATTGTGGAACACCTCCAAATCTCCTGTGTGGCAGAATTCCGTGAGTCCCCTCAAAGCTTTTGTTATAGTTTTATCAAATACAATCTTTTCAATGGCTTTGTGAGTGGGTGATGAAGGAATCAACCACTTCTTCTTCCGTGCCTCCTCTGTGGACAAATGGCCATGTTCACATTTGTGGAAATGCTCATTTGTCGACCATCGATGTACGTTGCTACAGTGCAACATTACTGACCGCCATTTTTCCAGTAGAATTTCCAACGACCCTTCACATGTTTTTGAGCTCCACCAAAGATGGTTGCTGATTGACTTGGACCACTGTGAAATACCTTGCAATTCTTTTTTTTTACCTGCAGCCGACAATTTTTTATTGATTGATTTTGCAAGATGCCAAACGTCAAATTGGTGATTTATATTTTTGTACTCTTCTCTCATTGTCTTGGCAATTGAAACGTGTCTGTCCGTGGCTATCAGGTCGATCACCATTCCCCGCGATTGTAGTTCTTGCAATGATGCTACAAAGCCAACTTTCTCCATGGCCACTGAGGATGTACTTTGTGACACCTGCACGACCACCGAACTCACAATTTTCTTACTTTCCATGTCCTGAAAGTGGTAGGTGCAGTACTTGGCTGAAAATCCTGGGCTGTCGCACTGTCCATCACCGGCTAGCCTGAAGCGTTTGCCCGCGAATGTACTTTCCATTGACATTTTTTCCATTCTCCAAGCTTCGCTGATGGCTGGAAATAGATAATCGGTTTGGTATTTGTAGAACTGACTTTTCGCAATGAAATGGATTCACACAAACTGAAAGAAATACTGTAACTTTTTAAAACTTGAACCACTAAAAAGTGCGGCCGCTGCACAAAGTAGATTGCCTGCTGGCAGTTGCCCCAGCATGGGTTGTGCAGACCATGCGAACGGATGATATTTTGTACAGGTGGCATGTATTTTAAGGTTAGTGCCTCGAATTGCACGAGTCACATTAATCAATGGCTCCCCACATACTTCCCCACCAACCCAATGCCCACATTTCATCATCATAATAATATCCATCAAACAGCTATCGAATACAATGAATTTGGCCTCTTTCCTTATACTGTCACTCTGCATCCCAGCTGGTTCGGCCTGTAACGTTGAGGACATGTCACTCGCATGAAAGGTACAATCTCTGATATCGTCTTCCGCTATGCTGAGTGATATTGATGGTGTTTCATTGTCGTCCACTTCATTCTCTTCCATTGCAACATCTGTTCCTTGTCCGGAGATGGGAGAAAAAAACAATGTCTTCAACTTTCGCGCGCTCTTATTTTTTGCGGGTGTGGATTCTGTGAATTGATCTCCGACTGCATCCAAACTACCAGGAGGACATTCACTATCAATGGCTGGTGGTGGTATAGCTCCGTTGTCAATCACTTCATATTCTTCCCATTGGCACGATGCATCTCCAGTCTCAAGTCCCTGCCAAAAGGTTTGACAAGCAACATCTCTCGTTCGCTTCACTGTCTGTGTAGATCTAGTTCTTACACCCACTCGCAACTAGAGGACAGATTAGAAAAGGGATGTTCAGTTTAAACACAACTTACAGTATTGAACTATTGACAGTGAAAGACAACATAATATAGTGAACAGGACACTAACCTTCTTTTGCTTTCTTTTGTTTGAAACTTTCTTGCCTCGAACTTCAACATCTGGACGCTGTTGCTCCGACTCGTGTGTGCATGTCTCCACTTCCTCTCGCGCTGCAACGACTATATTTTCATGATAAGCACATCCATCACTCACTGAGGCTCCATCGACTCTCTGAAACATAGAACTTTCATTAGTATGTATAATAATATTGAAAACACAAAATGTACTTGGGGACCAATACCCATACGTACATCTCAATAGCAAAACACGAATGAACGCATTGTGTAGAACATTCAAACGACAATAGTTCACGCATTGTTGATCTAGTTAGATTGAACTGTCAAGATCCATACCTCGGGCTCCGCATAGACTTCCATTGATGATATTATTGAAGATGACGCTTCAGCAACTCCCTGAAACACAGTAATTGCATTAGTATGGTTTTCTATTTTGTTTAAAAGAACATAAACTTTCTGCAGGCGTCAACGGCTCATCTAAATAGACCTGCACAAATGATCAGTTGTCTAAAATAAATAATGGATATCTAAATATGATTCGATTTGCTCCATCGTTGGAAGTGTCACCACCCAGAGATCTGCATCAACTACTAGGGGTGATGTTCTTGTTGAAGAAGCTCCGTCAGCTCCCTGAAACATAGTACTTGCGTTAATAAAGAAGGAAGTATAGCGGATGTAATCACGTCATTTGATCTCGCATGATTGATCTGTCAGTATCCATACCTCGAAATGCATAAGAACATCAAGGGACGCTGTAACTGCGGTGCACACTTCTGCAAGCTGTTGCGCCGACCCGTAACTGCATGCTCCCCCTTCTTCTTGGACTAATGCTCCATCGACTCCCTGAAACATAGGACTTTCATTAGTAATGAACACAATATTGAAAAAAGAAGACACATAGGAGGGCGACGACAGAAGGACATACCAATGGCTAAAAACGAAAGAAACATTGTGTGTAACAATCACGCTACAAGAATGCAAGATCTGATGATCTCCATCGATGGAACTGTCCGGAAACGTACCTCGAGCATCTGAGTGACATCTACGGTTGTCGTCAATGCGTTGGACTCCTCAGCATCTCCCTGAAAGACAGTACTTGCATTATTTTGGATAACAATAATTATAACTGAAAACAAAGACTAGAGGACGAGTACTGTGGTGTACCATTAGGTAAAATAATTACACGATCAATTAAAACTATTGATTTACATGCCTAAAACAAGTCAGTGTCAGAATAGCTAAGTAAGATTACCCGATAGGCGCTTGAAGTGGCTGATGACTGCAATAACGACACGGATGGAGAATCTTCCGCCTTCATATTGAGTGGATACATAAATGGGGAAATTATTGTTAGCTAATGCTACACACTACCGCAATGCCGAGAGATAAATACGTAAACTTGACTCACCAGTGGAGGGATGTGGACGAATAGAGTGGGAATAGCGGTTGAGAGCAATTTTCGCCTCGCTCGCAGTGTTTTCTTCTTTATTAGCAATGATGTGGAGTACATGTCTGGGCTAAAGTGCCTGCTGCAGATGCGGTATCGATCACCCCTCTTGTCCGCAAAGACTTCTAGGACTCTACTTTCTAGCTCAGAGGCTGGATATCCGCAATATTGGACCCATTCTCTTATCTGATCTATTGTCTTAGGGAAAACATGCATTATAGTACCTTCAGATTTGTTATGGGTCTTCGAAGGGCAACCGCCAATGGAACAGGCAGGCATTATGGAAAGTTCTGAAAAGTAAAGATCAACAATTCTCTATGAATACCAATGTGTTAAAACATTAAATGACACATAAAAGGTTCAATGCAAGGTCCGTTTTGGTTCTTGGAACTATACACGTTATTCACATGCGGATAAGTATTTCAATAACTTTCAAAAAATAGAAAAAGTAATTTGACTAAACTCAGAACATGTGACTAGTTCCTTGCATGTACTGTCGAGAACGAAAAGAAAACATGGATGCAATTTGATGACTACTAGCAAATAGATATAAATTAAAAAATTGGGCGCAAAATGATTATGGTACATGGACTTACCTTGACGAACAAACAGTTGGATGCAGGGATCAGAGTAGTTTCTTGTCGTAGAACAGGGACCAGTGCACAGGTTGCAAACTGACGAGTTTGCTCAAAGTGGTCACGGAAGTTCACAGAGACGAAGAGCAGATAACCAGCACCTTCACGGGTTGACTAGCAAAGCGCAAAGAAGTTCTCATTAGAAATATGAAGTGGGTTATAAAGAATTCGAAACAGGGGTGTGTTTGTGAATGAATGACGTGTATATGTCGTGGCATTATGCGGTTTGCAGGGGGCCGTCCAGCGTGTGGGGGGATGCTTGGCAGGAGACACGGGGTCTGGAGGTAGACATGGGAACAACAACCCATGCTCTATAGACCACTTTGAAGTGTACATGTTCTTTGGCACCTCTTGGCCTTTATCGCTCCCTGACAGCTCCACTTGCCAGCAGCGCAAGTACCCTGGTGCGAACTGCCTTTGATAGGGCGGGGGGTGGATCGGGGCGGTGGTCGTGCAGACAAGACACAGGAAGACTCGTGAATGGAGACACACTTATGTGGATTGCAGGGGGCCGTCCAGCGTGAGGGGGGATGCTTGGCAGGAGACACGGGGTCTGGAGGTAGACATGGGAACAACAACCCATGCTCTATAGACCACTTTGAAGTGTACATGGTCTTTGGCACCTCTTGGCCTTTATCGCTCCCTGACAGCTCCACTTGCCAGCAGCGCAAGTACCCTGGTGCGAACTGCCTTTGATAGGGCGGGGGGTGGATCGGGGCGGTGGTCGTGCAGACAAGACACAGGAAGACTCGTGAATGGAGACACACTTATGTGGATTGCAGGGGGCCGTCCAGCGTGAGGGGGATGCTTGGCAGGAGACACGGGGTCTGGAGGTAGACATGGGAACAACAACCCATGCTCTATAGACCACTTTGAAGTGTACATGGTCTTTGGCACCTCTTGGCCTTTATCGCTCCCTGACAGCTCCACTTGCCAGGAGCGCAAGTACCCTGGTGCGAACTGCCTTTGATAGGGCGGGGGGTGGATCGGGGCGGTGGTCGTGCAGACAAGACACAGGAAGACTTGTGAATGGAGACACACTTATGTGGATTGCAGGGGGGCGTCCATCGTGAGGGGGATGCTTGGCAGGAGACACGGGGTCTGGAGGTAGACATGGGAACAACAACCCATGCTCTATAGACCACTTTGAAGTGTACATGTTCTTTGGCACCTCTTGGCCTTTATCGCTCCCTGACAGCTCCACTTGCCAGCAGCGCAAGTACCCTGGTGCGAACTGCCTTTGATAGGGCGGGGGGTGGATTGGGGCGGTGGTCGTGCAGACAAGACCCGTTTGCCGCAGGGCCTCACCAAGGAGAGGCCATCTAACTGAATGTAAGAGGATGGCTGCAGGATCTACTACATGGAAGGCAGGGGGGTGAGTTTATAAATACCTCACCCTCCCAGGAGAATATATGGCGGTCATCTCTGTACCCGGTGCCCAAAAAGAGGATTTATTATGATCAACCATATTTATTATTTACCTATAACCATGTTTTGTATCAATAAAATCCAACAGCTTTTTATTGCCAACGCTTGATGCCAACCCACAAAATAATATATGTATGACTGCTGCATATATGGGTTCAACGGTTATGTGGATTGAAGGTGTGCGGCCAGCGTGAGGGAGGATGCTGGCCGGAGACATGTGGTGTGACAAGACAAGGCACTGGAAGGCTATTCAACGGAGACACACTAGATTCATTTAAAAAATCAAAACAACCATTGTTAAAATATATGTTGGGCTTTATTTTAGATTTTAATTAAACATAAATAATAAACATTACACATTGTAAAGTTGAGGTTGCAGCACATCGAGGGAAAATCCGCGGTATTGTCCACTGTCACTGGGGAAATGTTGTCTAATGGCAAGTACCGCACAGGCAGGTATTACTCTCCGAACGCGGTGTCCGAGCCTCCCGTGAAGCCACCAAGTGAAGCAACGATAGGCCACCAGCCTGTACCACCTGTGAAAAAAAAAGATGCAAACTGTATTAAACTGACCAAACTTTCTTATCAATGTCGATTCAGGTAACACATGTCATTTTTCTTAGAAAAAAATTATATCTAGAAAATGCACTATATGGAACCAATTTACATGCGTTCGAATGATATGTAAATGTAATTTTATATGTGGGAGACGACCATGAAATAGTGGTGGCATCACTGACATCACAAGCAGAGTATACTTACTCGTTACTCGGATTACGCGGACGAACAGTGCCACGAAGTTCGTGCATAAGCACCATCATCATCCTCAACACTGTCCGTGAGAGGCAGGCTTCCCTGAACTCTGGCAGCTCGGTGATGCATTGCGGACTTTGCTCGCCTTCCTGCAGACTTTGCTCGCTTTCCGAAATGTAGGCCAAGCACCCGGAATTTTCACGGCAGCAGCAGTTCTCCTCCTCAGTTGGCATTAGCTCGCACCGATTGCACGTGCACCAGGTGGAGACGCCGTCCATGCGACATGGTCCAGGCTCTTCATCCGTTGACTGGTCCTCCCAACTGCCGTCCGAATCCCCATCGTTTTCGCGTGCTTGCCTTTCCAGTAGTTCCTCCTCGGTGTACTCGGGCTCGTACATATACGGCATTATTGTGGCCATTGTGCGGTAAAGATAGTAAAATAATTTACAGAGATGGTACAGGTGTTCACACGGGCTACAAGCGGCGAAGGTAGCTGACCAGAGCACTGAAACGAGTCACAGAATACTCAAAGTAACACAGAGAGAGTAATGGAATCGAAAATCTGCTGCTGTATGTTGTGAAACGGTCTGTTTATACTTATTGGGGAAAGAGGCGTCCTGCCATTTCCATGGCAACACGTCAATAGCTGAGGCGCAGCGATTGTTGACACGAGACGTGCTTGAAATGGGCAGTACGCGTCTGCTGATGTCAGGCTCAGGGGCGGGGGATTTGATTTAGTGCCGCAAAGGCAGGTGAGCCAGGTCGATGCGGCGAAATGATAGGATTATCACAAAATGGAGGCTGATTTCGAGTGCGATAATGGGCGAAAAGTCGGGTAAGGTCCATAGGAAAGTTTCCTACGATCTACCGATTTATGCTTACAAACACATGGCCGACCCGTAGGGACAATAAAAAAAAAGTCCCGGAACTCTCCTTTAAGTCTCAGCCAATCTGATCTAAGAAGATGAGTATATTGAAGCAGCGCAATGTCTGCCCCCATTTCTACACGTTTTGTGAGAATGTTTTCTTTTCATGGGGGAATTCACTCCCTTTACATTCAGGGAAACATCCTTAAGAGCTGTCATTCATGTGTAATGTGGTGTGTCAAGAAAACCGTGAGCACTTGATTTCTTTCATATTGAAGTGCCCACCTCAGGAGCCCAAGCCTTCCTTGAAATGAACCGCAACCACCCAGATCAACAAAATAACTATTGGCTCGCTTCTTTCTGTACAAACATGATGTTGGCTAGAAACTGTGATGTCCTGGTGAACCTATTAAATAAATCATGCCCTGGTATATATTAAACTAAACCAATCTCGTTATGGGAAAACATCAGCTAATTCAACTAATCTAGGGTGTGTGGGCCCATTGTCACTGCATAAACAGATGCTAAGCTACTTACGAAGTACAACACTCGGCTAAGTTAGCACAGCGAGCCAGTGCCAGTGCGATAGCACAGCAAGTAGAGCGCTTGCTTTGATATTTGTGCATAGCCTGCTAACACAGGTTCGAATCCCGACAGTGCCAAACTCAGCCTTTCATACTTCTGAGGTCGATAAATGAGCACCAAGTGGGTAATAATGATAGTCAGAATAGTAATAATAAGCAGGCTGGGGGTTTGTAGCTAAAATATACTAAAAAAAAAAAACAACAACAAAAACACATGTGTTATGAATAGCTCTGCAATATCCCTCTGCTGATATCGACCATCATCCTACAGCCCCACAGTGGTCATTATTGAGTCTGAACTTCTCTTTCTCGTATCCCATGAATGTCTCCTGTGAGCTCTGCGTTGTGCCTGTCTGGAGCCAGCGCAAGCCCATCCAGAACCTACGTCAATAGGGTCCCCAGCATCTGAATGTTACTCTGGGGAATTTTAAGTACTTCCACAGCCGCTTGAAGCGAGGTGAACTGATGTCGTATGACCTTTAAACTATTATTCTGAAGAGATGAGCCCAATGATATGCAATCCTTTCCTCTTGCAGCCATTGAGTAAGTGGTTTCATAAGTCAGCATTTTGCTATTGTGGACTGTGGTAAGTCTTGAAAGAGATACACTGTGGAGCCTCTGAACGGTATTCTGGTCTGCGACCTTGCTTTCTGGAATATCAATTCCTTGGATTTGAAAAAGTGTAATATGGTGAGGGCGTCAGTGAAAAGGCCTTTTGTATAAATCCTATGCATGCCTTCAAGAGTAAGGTCTGCTCCAGACTCGGCCCCCAGGATGTCAGTGACTAGAACTCTCACTGAGCCTTCCAATCCTTGATTCTCTATGCCCTGAGGAATTCCCCAAGCCTAATGTTGGTACTTTGAGACCGGTTTTCGCTATCCTCCAGTTTCTCCTCCATAAACCTACAGTGGTTTTCCAGCTCTATGACTCGCAGAATTCTGTTTCCAAGCCACATAGCCACTGATCAGTCTCCTGTGACTTTCAACCTAGTTTCTGAAGGGAGCCTTTTAACTCATACCTTGTTGCTGCCATAGCTCATTGAAGCGATTGTAACAACTTTGCTATGTACCCTTCAGTTGCTGACTTAGAACGTGCATCCAGCCCTGAGACAGTTGGTGCAGGTGATGTTCCGGAGTTTGTTGACACTGCATGTTTTTAATGGAAGTAGAGGAGTAGGACTTTACCCACTTAGTTTTGGATGGGCTCATAGTGGGTGATGTTATCATTGATGCCTCCCTTCCAAGGTACAGTGACTTGGGGGAAGGGGAGATGCTTCACTCTGTGGAGTGGGTGTTGCTATTCCAACATTCAGGGCCGAGTTGCAGGCCAATAAAGACCCTATGCACCCTGATGGGAGGACATATAGATATGACCTCACTGGTAGCCACCACTGCTCTTTCCGCCTGAGGCAACGCCTTCACAGCATCCGGGACTCCTAACCGAGACGACCAGATCTCCATGTGTCGCCCTCTGGTTGATCTGGTGAAACTCCACCAGGACAACACGGTTCCCTACATCCGGTTCCCTACCTCCTCCGGTGACACTGCACCCCGCTTGGTCCCTTCCTGTGCTGAGCGCCTCCTGTAGTCAAACTCCGATCTGACAGATTTTCCATTCTTGGGTGCACAGAGGCCACTACTGAGGAGCATACTGCGTAGTTTTGGGGAGTTTTCTTCACCCGCTGCTGCGATGAAGTTACTGAAGTCCTCTAGCCATTCTACCCACCGGTGCCCTTTGTCAGCTTGCAGGGTCATAGAGAATGGCGGAGGCATGCGCCAAGCTGTGGCTGTGAATTTCATTGGAGAAACCTGAATCGCCTGTGGCTGCCCAGCTTCACCAGGAGGTGAGCTCATGCTGGTAGCGGGTGGTAGAAGGTGGCGGAATCACCTGGTAGGAGGATTTGGAGGAGGCACGTGCTGGGCACGTCTTTGCAGTCAATAGGTGGTGCACGCTCTGCCTTCTGGTGGTGGCTGGCAGGTGGTCGATCAACGTGCTTCCTTGTGTATGGCAGGAGGAGCTCCGGCGTGAAACTGTGGGGAGCATACTCCACCGTGGCTGCTTTGGGGGGAAAGCAGGCTTGGCCAGGTGTAGAAATGGGTTTTCACGGGAGATCCACATGTGAGTCCAGCGACCGTGAGGGCCGCTTTGCGGTGTAGGAACAGAGCAGAGATGTGTAAGGGCACAGAGAAATGTAACCACTCATGCCTGACACCTACGCCCAAGTGCATTGTCTATTAATGAGGGATATTTTCGCTGCCTGACCGCCAGGGTTTAACCTTTCTTCCTGCAGCACAGCGGAGCTCCGGAGAGTCAGGTCTCCATCCGGCTCTTGCCAAGCCACGGCCGAGTGTTTCATTCAGAGGCGCTGCTAAGGGAGGGCCTGCGTGGGTTATAGCCCCGGGTCTTTTGGTTGCAGCCCCGGATAGAAGCTCAGGTGCTACAACCAAAAGGCTAGCTAGCCCTGAGTCCCGCCAGTCCCAAAATTAGCATAGCCCGGATATTTTCCAGACCTAGCAAGAACCATACTTTCATTCTTAATCTTTTGTTTGTGATGTAATTGCAAAAACATCCGTGCAGTTATACTATTGTTTTTCGTAAACCGGTAAATGTTTAAACCCTGCCTTACCTGAAATGTGTGATTACTGCACACAGTCACCCTTGTGACTAGCTCATTATGAAATTCGTTTAAACCCCTACATCTGTCCGGCGAGTGTACATTTCTGAAACGTGTAAAGTTAAAAGGCAAAGTGAAGAAACTATTTAGTCTAGGGTGATTTTGTATCCAGTTACAAAAAGAAAGCTTACAATACTCTTAACAGTAGTAGAAGTGTTGGCTTTGTCAGTGCTTGTTTTTATTAGGACGAAACAGATGTAAATCAAGTAGCGAAAGGCACGGTTGTTAAGACATTTTTGTGACACCAATCGGGCAGTTGAAGAGGCAATAAAGTCATTAACTGTCAGCAGATTGCTTAAAAGTAACACTGGTGATCCGAAATGTCATGTTACAATTTTACATGGCTAGCTCAAAAAGATCGCAGAAGCATGTGTTTTGTGCAAGAAGGGGCAGGTAGTGGGTAGGAATGACTATCGGGATTAGCCTGGCATTGGCAGCCAATGGGAGGATAAAAACCCACACACCACCCCCAAGCTTTGTAACCCTCCTCACATGCCACCTCCCTCTTAACATTACTCCAGTGCAATAGTTCTGACTTATAAATGGCGCAAAAACGCCACCTACTGGCCAAAACTAAAAAGTGCTGGCCGTGTGCAGACAAAAAGGGCCACGTTTTGCCACTTTGCAAAAAAAAAGTTATAACAACAATCGGATGGATTTACTTTGGAGAAAACTCAAAGAGGACAGAAAACAATTGAAGGAAATTCAACATACTCACGTTTGTGCCTTAATGTATTCGTCATATGTAAAGTTCTACCACTGCAGAGAGCTTTTGCCAGATGTCACACAGAACCAGGTTCCTCACACAAGAAAGAGGAATCCTCGCAAAGGCTCCCGTCCCGAATAACGGACCAAAATATCATGCTTTGTTCAACAAATGCATAAAGTGTTTTAATTATTTTAATTTGTTTTATTATAGTGGAAATATTTGCATTCTGGAAAGTTCGAATGATGTTCTAGCATAAGCAAATTAGTTGTCAATTTGTTGCAAACAAATGGTTTTGACCTGCCCAGATACCACATCGCCTTGGTGGATTGTGCTCGACAGAAGTCATGGGGAGTCACTGTCAGTACCAATATCCTCCCTACAGCACACCAAGGTCTGGCGGAACCAGAGATTCTGTCTGAAGCTGAACGCAAGCCAAAATGTAAGGCCTTCGGCTGTTTCTAAGACTACTGTAGACAGGGATACAGCAACCAGGATGGAGCACTGTGCTCCATTGGGTGGGAGCTGCACTTTTGGGGACAACTACGCGCTCCAGGCACCTACA
Source organism: Ambystoma mexicanum (assembly GCF_040938575.1). Classification (NCBI taxonomy): domain Eukaryota; kingdom Metazoa; phylum Chordata; class Amphibia; order Caudata; family Ambystomatidae; genus Ambystoma; species Ambystoma mexicanum. The sequence goes on from NC_090935.1 coordinate 1,525,901,420, forward strand.
CTGTTGCATTTACGGAATGCCAATCAACATGGTGGCTCTAAACTGATTTCACATCACCGTCGGTGCACCAGCAGTCAACCGCGTGAATATGTGAAATGGTGGGGCAATCAACCTTTAATTACCGTTTCTTGTATGGAACTGCTGCCTAATTATAAAGCACCTTCACAGCATGGCAGATTGCTTGATCTGCCAGACAACTGTCCATACCCAATAGGCCAGGTATGGGCGGGGTGTTTTGCTTCCCAAACCTTTTATGGCACATTGGGCTTGCCAGCCGCAGTTCCGCAACCCCAAAAGTTCACAGTGAGCGCTACTGTGCATCCCTGTCTGGAGTAGCAAGTTAAGCATGCATTGGCTCTGCCATGCATGTCAGAAACCCGGAAAGAAGAGGTGTTTGCCTAAAACCTCCCACACCTTTTTGTTCCTGCCTGCAGGGTGTATGGACTCGGAGCGCCGTTCCTGGGTAGATTGTGTGACAGTTGCAGGAGCCTCGAGCTAGAGAAAAGCTTCGCTGTTGTGCAGGTAATACAAAAATGCAATGCATGCAAGCATGTATGTGTGCGCATATGCAAGGGGTTGAGTCTGTGTGCACTTGAGCATGAGAGTACATTGTGTTTGTTGTTGTGCCCGGCTGTGTTTGTGTGTGTGTGTGTGTGTTAATGTGTGTCTGGTCCAAGGGAAGGGGGCCTGCTAATTATGGTGTGGGGCATTTTTATTGACATTTTGGGCAAGACCAACATGATCCGTCTTCATATGTGGGGGCATTTTTACTGGCGTTGTGGGCAGAGCCAAAAAGATGAATATTCTTACATGGGATGTTGACCTACATCGACGGTGACAGTATGGATATGCTTTTCTATTTACAGTGGCATAAGAGTGATATAAGTGATTTCAATATACAATGTTTTATTAAAAAGAAACATTTGACAGGCATAATTAGTAACTTCAAAAATAAACGAACAAGTTGATGTTAAATGGTTGTATTTTTAGAGTCTTAAGTTACTTTGTTGTTTATTTATTTAATTTATTTATTTGGGTATTCATATGGCACTTATACAACAAGACAGTGTTTTAAAGCGCCACAAGGCAAAAGGGAAGGGAACAAGGGAGCAAGTAAATCATGGAAATTACAATAAATAAATAAAAACAACAGTCCTAGTAGGCCTTGTGACATTCAGAGCGTGTAAGTGCAAAAAAGGAGGTGGGAGGGGACGAGGGAGTAAGAGCTAAAAGGCCCCTGCGTTGTTAGATAAATAAGTGTGTTTATGTGTGAAAGGAGGAAAATAAAAATTGACGGAATGTGAAAATATGTTATAATGCAGACGCTCATTCAACAGAGGTATCTCTTAATGTTCTTAAATGGGATGTTGACCTACATTGAGACAGAGAGCATGGATATGTTTTTTACGTTTTTTTTTTTACAATGGCAGCGCATGTTTACTGGAAATATGGGCAAAGCCAAAACGATGAATTGCCTTACGTTGGAATACTTGCCTGCATTGGTGCATCCAGCAAGTGTGTAGGGCAAAGCCAAAACGATGAGCGTTTTTTCATGGGGATACTGGCCTACACTGGTATAGCCAGCATAGGCATGTTTTCTTTCAGTTGCTTGACATTTTTACTGGCATTATGAGCAATTCAGACATGATCAATGTTCTTACGTGGGGATACTAGCCTACATTGGCAGAGCTAGAATGGGCAGGTATGCTTACAGTGGGATTACATTATTTATTACTTGCATTATGGACAATCCAATAATGAGTGATATTAAATGGGCACAGTGGTCTGTGTTGGTGCAGCCAAAATTGACATGTTTGGGCACAGCTATCATGAAAAGGTTTTTTGTACACTGGAAGAATACTGGTATATATTGTAGGCATAGCATCATGAAAATACATTGGAAAGTGCTCCTGTGTACTGTTATTGATATGTCACCTTTTGGATTTATATAATGTGTTATCCTACAAAAACAATTGTAGATTGTGTTGCTTTTTACCTAATTAATTTCCTACAAAAGGTCTGGGTACATGTGGGCAATGTATAGCTAGCTGTTCTTGGGGCGTGGCCTGAGCTCATGCGGTGAGATTGAGACTGCTTGGAGCTCCCACTGCGATCCTACACAGATCCTTATAGCGGCGGCTAGAATTGGTTACCCTCACAACTGTCACTACCTACCTATTTTGGAGATTGGTGCCTGTTGAAACAGCTTTTGCCCGACAAGAATTGGACCCAGGAACAAAGAGAACTTTGGTCTGGAACCTGGGACCTATGATTTCCAAGATGGCGGCTGCAGCGATTCCGAGAAGCTCTTCAGGTCTCAGCTGCCTATAGCACAACATTGTTAGGGATGGTGCCAACTTTTGACCAGTGTCATGCTCACTTCTTTCACACTAGCTCATACCTGACCCTTCACTATACTGGTTCCTCCAGATGTTCTTCTCCGACCATGTCACAATCCCTCCAATCTCTCACTCAGTCTTTCAACCTCCACCCTTGTATCTTACTTCCTTTCTTATTCCTGTTCTTATTAGTGCTAGAACCTCCAATTACTGCTCTACCTCATTTACCTCCATTACCTCCTTTGCCCTCCTTCCCCTCCCTCTATTTCCTCACCTCTTGCTATTCTTCGGGTTGCAATCTCTATTTCACTCTACACCTATAGCTTCTCCTATTCTCTCACTCACTGTTGCTCTTCCCACTCGCCGTCTATTATTGTTCCTACTTCATTGCTGCTGAGATATACTACAAAAGAGCAGGGGGGTCCTCTTATTTATATGGGGCTGTGTGGATGAGGACAAATATATATGGAAAGAAAACGAGTTCCACTATACAGCTACCAAACTGTCACACGCTAAGGTCGCGGGTGTCCTCAATAGCAGAGTAAAGAGGTCTGTCTTACATTATTTGGAAAGAGATACAGGGTACAGTGAAAAAATACATATTTTAATCAATATACACATAATTACTAAAACTGTGGGGTACATTTACCCACTTAGAAGAATTCCCCTCCATCACTAAGCTGCACTTCAGCAGTCACCAGCAGAATGGCTGCGCTGGCTCCTTTGAGCACCATTGCCTCACATAAAAACTGCATTTTGCAGCTACCAAATGACGGCTGAACTGTTTTGCCAAGCACCTATTGGGCAAGATGGAACAGGGAGCACATCGAGAAAGGCTGCCGGTGTGTTTTCTTAGGCGCACCCAAGAAGAGAATTGAAAAGCAGCGCTGCTTTGTGCTGGCTAAAAATTTCCCTTTGAAAAAGGAAATATTTGGCATTTAAAATGATGGTGCCCTGATGTTCTTTTCATCTGTTAAACAATATACTGTTCTGATCTAGTAAGGCCCAACTATGCCCAGCCATATTCCTGTTATGCTTTAGCAAAAGAAAGCATTTTTCACTGAATGACAGGCTGTGTCAGGCAAGATCTGGGAAATCACCAGAAACTTTACTCTCAGCCATACGGAAAAACACTTGACTTTTACGCTACAAAATGTCAAAATAAACTCTTCAAAAGAACCTCTCACTCTCTGTTTATATGTCAATTTCAGTGGACCTGTGCCTTGAACAGATTGCTGTATAAGAGAAACTGACAAGGGCTGCAAACAATCTTTGGAATCCAGATGGAAGAGAGAACCGAATTTCAAAGGGGCATCCCAGCAGAATTCACCACGTGTCAAAATGTGCTTTTGCAAACAAGAAAAATGTCTGTTTTAATCATGTAATGTTGAATAAGGCCCTGTAAGGGGGGTTAGTTTAAAATCTAATATAATGTTTTATTCCAACAGCCTTGCCTTTTGGGCTCACGGAAATGAAATAAATAAATAAATAAATGCATTGGCTGTACTGGGGAACCAGCCAAACAGGTTTTTTCTGCCCTGGCTTCAAAGGACATTGCATCCCCCCAAGGGGACCAGCATCTAGAAGCTCTGAAGGGACTAAGGGGGGAGAATGTAAAACGCTTGTCAGACTTTCTGTATGGGCCCCAGCTTGACACAATAGATTCTGGGACACCTAACTGTTACTTTTGGAAGTGACACCACCCACCACTCAATCTAAGGAGCTCCAAAGACAAACTCCCTTGCAACCCTGGGCTAAACTGACATTTGGTAACAAAGGCCAGCCCATTTGGCTCAAAGGGCTATTTTTTTAAATAAACTTTAAAACTGTTATTTCTACAACCGGACAACGCAGTAATGTAAAAGTTTTACAGTTTAAATGTAATGTTTGTGGCTATAAAACACAATATTGTGGCTGTCCATAGCATGTATGGGACGCAAATGCCAGGAAAATGTGAATCATGGGGAAAGTACATATGATGTAACATTAAAAAGTAATGGAAATATGCTCTATGATAATATATACACATATCTAAAATTGTGGAATTTTGGGTGAGGCGGTTCCCACTAAAAATTGCGAAAAAGTATTAGAAGGGCAAAACAATGTCGTACAGACCTGGGAGTTGGACTGTCGTGCTCTGTGTGAAATATGTAATCTGCCTATGTAATTTGCAAAAGGGCCACAATTGTAAAAAGCAGCAATTTATGTCATAATTGATTTTTGCAAAAATGACCGTGGGATGGCTTTGTACCTCATAAAACCCAACCCCATAAACTGTGTCCCCTCCTGGAGGAGGTGACCAACATAGGCTGACCTATCTGGTTCTTAGGGGTAGGTCTAGCTTAGTTCTGCCCAACAATATATCCTGTGATCTCACCCGCTTTATATAAACGGAGGAATCTCACAGAGACAGACACTCTCTTCTGAATTTTCCAGTGCCTGTGATCCAGATATTCCACATTCACTTTGCAAGATTCCAGACTCTACTGCCAGGCCAGAGCATAGTTGACCCTATCCAGGCAGAACCATCGATCCACAAACCCCACTAAACAACCCAATAACTAGGGGGAAAAGCTGTGGCATCCTTTTGGGAGTATCCTGTGACCAGACCAACTTTTTGCCTCACTACCTGCATGCCAGCTGTACCCTTGCTATCCAGTGATCAGACAGCCCCAGCTGTTGGCTGTTAGGCAAGCCCGCTGTGCTGTGACCCGAGCCTTTGAGTCGAGAGACCCGGTTGGCTGAGCCAAATCCCAAAACCAAGTGCGGATTGTGAGTATTTCCCCATCCCATAGCCACACATAGCCTACCCCATCTTGATATCTTGTCTTTGTTCCACTCTCTAAGTAATGCTATCCCTACCCTGGTAACTTGTTTAGAATCTGTCCGAATTCTCATTTGCATGCTGTCCTTGATCTCTAAGCGCCGTCTTCTACTCATCTCTTTCTTGCATAGATCCTTAGTCATATTTTGAATAATTTAAGTATTTCCCACATAGAGCTGAGCGCGGGGTGAAAAGGTTAATGTTGCAAATTAACCTTGCAGCTTACCGTGTCTTTCTTTAACAATCTAGTGTTGATAATCTAGTTTAAGTAAAACTTGTCCTTTCTTTCCAAACTGACTTTCTCTGTTAACTGTGTTTATTTTCCCAAAGCCGAATCTCCTTCCACATTGAAATCTCATCCAGGTATTCAGCTAGAGTCACTCTTTCACTTCTATATTATCCCTGTAATGTGCATCTATCACCCAGCCTAAAAACCGCATTCCGATTCTGTCTATTTCACCGTTTAAAAAAAAGAACCTTTTTGACATTTTAAACTGCAAAAAGTGGAAAATTCAACTTTTCAACGTGTGATTTTGGCTGCACTGTGTTCTTACTTTCAAGTTGTTTTCTGAACTGTATGCCCTTTGTTGATACCTTGCCTTGTAGTTGCTAGTGATATTACCTCCCTGATACCGTGATAAATCATATTTACCTCATTTATTCAACCGCACGTTTAAATCAATTATTTCCAATTCTGAGTATCATTTTAGGCAATTGCAAAGGTTTTAAACCCATTTCATGAGGGAAGGTTGGATTTTAATTCTATTTGCTGCCTAGTACCCCTGACTCCTTGCTGCCCCTTTCTATCCACTCAGAATTCGATTAATAGGAGTTTGAGGGAGCATTGCAGGGAGAGATCTTAATTTGGGTGCTATCTACCCGAACAATAAAATTGCTTCTATTCATCTGTGCTTTGGATATGTTCTAGTAGAAGGTCAACCAAGTGTATTTGATCGGTTTACATTGTAATTATCACCCCATTGGTGATTGCTGCCCAATAATCAAATTGTGTGATTCTCTTTGAATTTAAAATAAATAAATATTGTATTTACCACCCACCGGCCTGGTTCGTGGTCCATTGTGACCTGGGGTATCTGCAAAAGGGGGTGTGAAACGGGTTGTGTGCCAGCTCAATCCGAATTCGTAGAAAATAAAGAAAAATATCCAAATTGAGTGCTACGTCCTAGGCTCAGGGCAAAGGTCTTAGTCTGGTGTGGAACGCCCGATTGGAATCCTTTACAAAACAACATGGTAAAAAACATATAAAACACGGGCATTTGTGTCCGACTAACATTTTCATTTTTATATTGACAAGATAAAAATTAAAAGAGAGGGTCTACATGTTTATACTAACCTCACCTCCTTTCTATTTAGTTAGAAATAGACAACATATAGAGGTAGACATTTGTTACTCACAAATGCCTGTGTTTTATATGTTTTACCATGTTGTTTTATTAATTATGTGTATATTGATTATAATATGTATTGTGTATATTGATTAAAATATGTATTTTCTCACTGTACCCTGTATCTCTGTCCAAATAATGTAAGACAGACCTCTGTACTATGCTTAGTGTGTGAAGGTTGGGTAGCTGTATAGTGAAACTCGTTTTCTTTCCTACTTCATTGCTTACATGATCTACTAACTCCCATCACCTCCCACTACTACCACTACCATCAGTCTGTTTATCTCATTACTCACTAGAGCACAGTACCACCCTCTACTACCCACTACCACTCTACTACCTATTTCACTCACTCGTTACTTTGCTACTCCCACTGCCTACTATCTCCACTCCCAACTACTACTAGCTCATCCAATGCTACTACTACCACTCTGCTACTTCTACTCTACCTCAACTACTCTCAACCATTGATCTCACATGCAAACACTCGACAGACTCCGTCCATAACAATAGCCTTGCATGCCAATCGCTCTTGCCTCCTCTGGTCTCTTGGGCGTCCTCCACCACCTCCTGTCCTCACCCAACTAACCCACACTGCACAACTCACATGCACCTCCTTAAATACTTCACCCCCTCCCAGGATTGGATACTCACCCTATCCAATCACTTACCTGGCTCAAGGGTGTGTGACAGGGAAGGCCATGGGAGGGCTTAAAAGAGCTGGTAAGCCCCACCCCTTTTCCAACATGAACCCTTCTGGGGTCTAGGGATGTTGTGTTGTTGCTCAAGGCCTGCAGGGCCTTTTAAAATAACGATATTCCCTGGTGGCATAGCAGGTTTTAAGGCCTTCTTGGGGCCTTTATTTATTTTTATTTTTTTAAATGTCCCTGGTGAGATAGTGGTGGCTCCTGTGTCTGTTGGAGTCTGCCAGTGTGCCATGTCTATCCTTGACGTGTCCTGCAGCCGGTGTTGTGGCTTTTGCAGCACCCCATAACATGGATGCTACTGCGGTCTACGGCATCTCCTGGCTCTGCGTCTTCCCGTCTGAGGCTGCCATCTATACAGGTAAGGAGGGATGCAGAGCAGGCCTGCCTGCATTCAGGCACTGGTGCTGGGTTAGGGTAGCCCCCCCCACCACCGCTGACAGGGCCACAACATTGGTCCTGTCACATTTGTTAGTGTTGTGCAGTAATTCATAACACTCCTCCTTAAACAACAGACAACATTAAAGGAAGGACTGTGCACAGGGTTGAGGGAGTAAGAGAAGGGGCCACCAGGGCCTGAAACCAGGTGGTATGGAGAGGGGAATAAAGAAGGTTGTCCAGTGAGTTTGGCTCTGTCTCCTTTGAGGGGTATACCGCCCCAGCGCCCACACAGGGCTGCATGCTTACCACATGGACCAGATAAGGCCACACCAATTGGTGACGAAGGGAAACGTTTCCCATGCACTTCGAACAGACGTACTTCACCCATAGCGGGGGCAGCCTAACACCCTTCGCCTCCCCCCCCCCACAGCTCACTCACCACACCACCCTCCCTTCCGTCGCCCCGGTGTCGTGTAGGCCGGCACCTCCCCCCCAGTCCTTCTCTCCCCTCCACCGCCTCCCTTTCTCCCGTGCCGGCCTTCCCCCTTCCACCTTCCTTCCCCGTGCAAGCAATAATAGGCGGAGACAATTGTACGATTGGAAATGTTAATGCCACAGCAGCTTTATTTTGCATAAAGTCTTGGAGTTATCTTACATACGATCCGTAATTCGCCACACCACAGGTTCTTCTTCTCCGTGTGAGGTTACCTAGGGTCGCCCCCCCCCTCCTCCCCGTCGTCATCCAGCGGACGCCTCCGGGGTACCCCGTCCCTGTCTATCTTCTCTCTACCCCGTGTTCATCTGTCGCTGATTGCCCCTTGCCCCCATACATCGTGTAGTTCACCTCTTAACTTTGTTCCATAGACCCCAATTGCATCTCTGCCCGCCCCCTCCCCTCTTTGCGTCCCCCAGGTCCCCTTCTATCTACCGCAGGCCGCCCCTTGGCGCCTGGCAAGTTCCTATACAGACACCACCGACAGTGTCCCAATACATCTCATACATACACCGGGCCGGCCCCGACCTCCGGTGCCGACCCACCACCACTTTCTCCCTGCCTAAACGGTCATCATCCTGCGATGTCCTTCTGCCTAGTGTCCCCTGCTATTGAGACTCACCGTCCCACCTTCTTCTCTAGCACCGCCTCTACTCGAGGCCCTCTTTCCCCAATTCCTTCCCCCCCCCGGAGGGCTTCCCCTTGTATACCTTAGTTGTGTTTTGAGCTTCGTTCTTTTGACCCCCCCCCGGCCCTCTCTTTTGGGTTTGGAATGGTTTCCAAGACCCCTATCTCCCTCCCCTTTTTCCCAGGGCCTCCCCTGAGTCTAGTACTCCTGGGGCACCGTATGATCTAATCTGTTGGCTGTGCCTTCCCCTATGGGCCGGACAGCGCTTTGCTACAGGGATCGCATTGTAACTCCGCCGGGCGACCTGAAAAAGAAAGCAACATAATTACAACGCATTTATTCATAACCGGAGGGCGGGTGGGAAAAGCTTCTTCTTGTCCACGGACGTGGAGGGGGAACAGGAAACCGGAAGAAGAGATCGTTCTAGGGACGATCCTTGCCCTTTTGTAGGGTCTTCCCCCCCCGGCTTCCTGTTCCCCCACCCCTGGCTGCCCCCCTCCCCCCCAATTGCTCCCCGGGTACCCCCAGCCACTTCCGGGCGGCCCCTTCCCCCTCGTCCCGCCCCCCCCTGTGAGTGTGAGTTAACCCCTCCCCCCCCGCGCGCCGCCAGAGGGCGGTGACTCGGGGGGGGGTGGAGTGTCTCTGGCCCGGCAACCCCCACTAAGGGGCGGCGCCTGCCATGCTGCGTCCTGCGCGCATTCGCCCGCCATAGCGGGGGCAGCCTAACACCCTTCGCCTCCCCCCCCCACAGCTCACTCACCACACCACCCTCCCTTCCGTCGCCCCGGTGTCGTGTAGGCCGGCACCTCCCCTCCCAGTGCCTCCCCCACCGCCTCCCTTTCTCCCGTGCCGGCCTTCCCCCTTCCACCTTCCTTCCCCGTGCAAGCAATAATAGGCAGAGACAATTGTACGATTGGAAATGTTAATGCCACAGCAGCTTTATTTTGCATAAAGTCTTGGAGTTATCTTACATACGATCCGTAATTCGCCACACCACAGGTTCTTCTACTCCGTGTGAGGTTACCTAGGGTCGCCCCCCTCTCCTCCCCGTCCCTGTCTATCTTCTCTCTACCCCGTGTTCATCTGTCGCTGATTGCCCCTTGCCCCCATCCATCGTGTAGTTCACCTCTTAACTTTGTTCCATAGACCCCAATTGCATCTCTGCCCGCCCCCTCCCCTCTTTGCGTCCCCCAGGTCCCCTTCTATCTACCGCAGGCCGCCCCTTGGCGCCTGGCAAGTTCCTATACAGACACCACCGACAGTGTTCCAATACATCTCATACATACACCGGGCCGGCCCCGACCTCCAATGCCGACCCACCACCACTTTCTCCCTGCCTAAACGGTCATCATCCTGCGATGTCCTTCTGCCTAGTGTCCCCTGCTATTGAGACTCACCGTCCCACCTTCTTCTCTAGCACCGCCTCTACTTGAGGCCCTCTTTCCCCAATTCCTCCCCCCCCCCGGAGGGCTTCCCCTTGTATACCTTAGTTGTGTTTTGAGCTTCGTTCTTTTGACCCCCCCCCCGGCCCTCTCTTTTGGGTTTGGAATGGTTTCCAAGACCCCTATCTCCCTCCCCTTTTTCCAAGGGCCTCCCCTGAGTCTAGTACTCCTGGGGCACCGTATGATCTAATCTGTTGGCTGTGCCTTCCCCTATGGGCCGGACAGCGCTTTGCTACAGGGATCGCATTGTAACTCCTCCAAGACTCTCTGCGGGCAGCCGGCGGCAGAGAGTTCCCCCATTCTCCCTTTCCGCATCGCCTACCCTCCCCTGCTGATCTCCTGATCCACCCCCTCCCCCCCCTTCCTCCCCCGCCCCTCCTTCCCCGTGCCCCTATTTTGGCTGCATTCATGTACAACCCACCTTCCTTAGCCCTTCTATCCATTCCAGGCACATCAGTGCTGTTCCTACATCCGAGAGGTGTGTTCCGTCGGAATCAAAATACCCGGGTACTTTTAATGTTAGCAGGGGATGCCTTACCCAAACCATTCCTCTGCTTTTCAAAAATCCCCCCATCCTCCCGTTGGTCTTTCTCCTCGATTCCTCGATCGCCCCGTGTCGTGCCGCCCCCCTCCATACCATTCTGGGGATAATTTCCGACCACATGACTTCAACCGCCTTGAATTCCCTGCCAATTCTAGTGAACAGGGCCCTTAACCGCGCGGATAAGTCTTTGTGTCCCTTTGCGACCAGATCGTTACCCCCCGCATGAATCAGCACAACATCGGGGTAACCGTGCATGTGCGAAGTCGCTTCCAGGGTGTCCCACAACTGGTCGCAATGGAGGCCGGCCTTTCCCAGCCACAGTATCTTTGTCTGCCGGAATCCCAGGTTCCCGTCCCTGTGTGCCGTCCGTGCTCTTCCTGCCGCCCGAGTGACGAAGGAATGGCCCACGATCCACACCCGTGCCGCATCTGGGAGGAAACATTACAGCTGATTACCATATGTGTCCCTCCTCCTGTTCCGCAGCTACCCCCCCCTTCCCGTGCCGCCCGTTTTACAGGCGTACATATACTTTGTATTTGTCGGAATCCCACCGGCCCAGCTTCTTGACCTCCTCCTCCCCCATCCCTTCTCTACTGGCCGTGGTTGCCGCGCCTATGCGGAACGAATGTGTAGAATATTGGGCCGGGTTCTCCCCTGTTCTTTCTAGCGTGCTGGCCAGTACCCTCCGGAACTGAAACTGCGTGAGTGGTGTGCCGTTGGCGTGGGTAAATAAGTACCCTGGTCCCTCCCTCCTTATCCCTAGGTACCCTTCCATGTTTTTTACCGGACAAAATGGGTCTTGCCCCAATCTTGCCAAGGCCAGAGAACAGCCCTTGGCCCCTTGGTCAGTTTTAGATAGCCTTATCTTTATATGCAGTACCTCGCTCTTGATGGAGATGTCCCCGATTAGCAGCGCCTTGTAATCCCTATCGCCCCTAGCCGCGGCCACTAACTCGCTCACCCGTAACGCGGCGAAAAAGGCCGTGGAAAAACAGGCCTTGAACATGGTATGCTCGTGTCCTGAGTAGCATACGTCTGCTAAGGCACTCATTAGCCTCTTTAGTAAATTGAACTCTATGGGTCTCCTCTCATGTATTGTTTGCGAGGTACCCCTATCCCTGTCCCAGCCTTTCAGGGCCGACCTGACCAAGAAACCTTTGGTTGGGTCGGACGTACACTCCAGCTGATGATGAAAGGCCACTGCGCTGAGGTGCGCCGCCATCCATGACCTAGATTTTCCCTCCTCCTTTGCCCTGAGTGTGAATCCATATACCTTCTCCTCCCCGCTCACCTCCCCCAAGTGTCTGGTGTAATTTAGGAACGTTGTGAAATTCGTTCTGTAACGTGCCCTAGTGCTCCCAGCCAAAGCCCTGGTGGCTAACTGTCGCATTCGCATTCGCCCGCCAGGAAGAGAATAGCTGTATTGGCAGCCCGATGCATTGGGTGAACATAATAAAGCAGCAGGTGTCCCCGCAACGTAGACGGCAGTCCGCCGCAACTTGAGGGAAAGGGCAGTCTGCCCATTGAATATTGGAAAACGGCAGTCTGCAGCAGGTGAAATGGAAGGCCAATCTGCTGCATTCGATAGTGGAGAATGGCAGTCCGTCACAATTGAGGAAGAAGGGAAAGCCGCCCCATAAAGAAAGGCAATCCGCCCCATTGAATATTAGCAAACGGTAGTCTGTCGTATGGTCAGTAAATGGCTGCCTTTCCCAGCCTCAGATAAAAAGAGAGGACATTCTGCCCATACTAAGGAGGGCAGTCCGCCCCGTGGAGGAAACCGATCCAGGCCGAACAGAAAGAAGGGAGGGCAAGGCGCCCGTAATATGATGGCCAGTCCGCCCAGTTGAGGAAGCGGATCCAGGCCACAGGAAAACAAATAGGTCAGTCCATCCAGCGAAGGAAACCGATCCAGACCACACGAAAAGTAGGAAGGGCAATCCGCCCAGTGAAGGAAGTCGATTCAGGTCACAGGAAAAGAAGGAAGGGTAATATGTCCGTAATCTGGAGGGCAAACTGCTCAGTTAAGGCTGCCGATCCCAGCCCCATCACAGTAGAAAGGGCACTCCGCCCACAGTGGAGCAGTGACGAGGAAGAAGGGATACAAACAGAAGCTGATAATAGCGTGCATCTGACGACAGTGTTGGTGCAGCTCAGGTGGGTCTGTGCAATAACTGCTGGACCCATATGTAGGCAAACTTACTTTTGTTGTGTTGGGATGTGGATGTCATGTCTTGGCGCCCCCTTCCCATAAATTATTATACCACATCATTTGGTCAAGTGTTGGCAATAAAAGGCCGTAGGTTTTTATTGTTACAGATATGGTTATGGAACATAAACAATAATCCTATATTGTAATAATATAGTACTTTTGGGCACTGGGACCTGAGGTTACCCCCTCAGGCCCGTGCCGCCACAAACCTGTAGGTTATCGGCTGCCTGTGTTCCCCCAAAAGTTAGGTTATCTACAGCCTCTGGTAGCTAAAGTACTGGTGATTTCTTTATAAAACTGTTCCATGCTGTGCGCCGATAGATGGGTGCCATCCTTGTGAAACAGATTAGGGTCACCCAGAGTTACGTCGGGGTGTTTTATAAAACCCAAACCCCTTGCTATGCAGAATTTCTCAAGCCCTCTGCTCAACTTTCTCCTGGAGTTGTCTACTGATTTATAAGGCCCCCTGCCATATTTTTCTAGGCAGGATTGCTGAGAAATACATTTCCGCATCCCTCCAATTGTGGGAAATGCCTGATAGTGAGGTGCATATTTCTTCATATAAAAATGTTCTCCCCATGCTTACCAGGTTGTTTCCCCCTAAATGGATTATCAAAAATTCTGGCGCGTCTCTGTAGGCGACTAGGTCGGCTAGCTTGTCATGGATGTCTGCCCTGTGGGGCCTCTCTAGCCCCACCATGATGCAATCGTTTTCGTGAAAGCTGGGCCGTCTTTAGTTTCTTCGGCCCAACGCCCTGTACTGAATACAAAAGAGTGCCCGACTATCCATGCTGATCTTAGGGGTGCATCCCGCTCAGCTGTTTTTTCTGGAGAAAAAAGCGGGTGAAAGAGAGGGGGGCGTGGAGAAAACTATATTAGTTCTGGTCTGATATATCTCTTGTAACAATCTGACTTCCAACCCCTATTTTCTTTACTTGCTCAATGCCTAGACCTCCTTGCCATGCTGAGGTTGCTGCTCCAATCCTAAAGGATTGGGTACCGAACTCCTTTGGATTCCACCCTGCTTTGCCAATAGCTTTCATCAGCACCCCTTTGAATTGGCAATTACTTAATGCTGGGTTATCTCTGTGGATTCGGAATCTCCCCCCCACTTTGGGCCGCTGTGCGTAATAGAAGTTAGTGATGTACACGGGGCAGTTTGGTGCATCATCAATGCAGCAGATGTTAACAGCCCTTTTTGCCCCTGTTTTTGATCGTTGTATTTTGATGTTGACGCTGTCCCTTCTTAGCCTGGTTTCCATAATGCCCAAGCCATTGTTGGGTTTGGTGCTGAAAGCTATGAGTTCTCCTACTCGAAAAGCCCCAAAATATGCTAGAAAAAACGCTGTTTTAAAAAAGAATGCCTCATATGGGTGAGAGCATATGCTGTCTAAAAGGCTTGTTATTTTTACTAGTTTAGCAAAATCTAGTGGGCGACGAGTATCTACCTGAGGTCCCTTCAAATACCCCAGCCCTTCATTGCATATGAAATTAATGCGCTTTGTGTGGGGTCTGAGTCACCCATAATTTTGAGAAATAAGATATTGCTACCAGATATCATTTTTCCCAATCTTTTTTAAAACCCTGATCGTGAGCCCACTTTAAAAAGATTTCTATATATTTTATTGTTATTAACTCCACATGGTTTAAACCTGTTGTTCTAAAAACAGTATGCAAGCACTTACTGTACTGGGCTGTAGTGCTGCTTGCCAATGCTTTCTCCACCATCTCTGCTAGTAAACCCGTGGCAGGGTTCATGTTTTCTGTGGGCAGCATGCTGCTGGCAACCGTTTTTGAGGGGCCTGGTTGTTCATGTGCATCCCGGCCTTGGCCCTCGGGCGCCGGGGGGTTGATGCACCTCTCCCTAGCTTCCCATTATCGCCCAGCAGTCCGCTGGGATTGATGTTATCTTTTCCTTGGCGTGTGGTGCTAGCTCCCGGAATCTTGTCCACTGAAAGCGAGATAAAGCGTCTGCAATGTTATTATCTGCTCCAGCGATGTGTTCTGCTGTTCTTTTTTTAAAAACAATTTTTATTAAGTTTTCCAAAATAAACACAACATCACAACATGCCCGACGGCGAAAGCATTACTTATTCAAGCATCTTATACCTTAGCATATGTTGTCGCCGACATCCCTTCCCACCCACCCTTAACTCGAGCTAACTTGTTGCACCTTGGACCTAATGTCTCCTGGGGCACTTCTTTCTCTGTGCCCCCGGAGGTGTCATGTTCGCTTAAGCTGGCGCGCGCGGGCTCAGTTAATGTAGATATTAGCTGCCTCCAGGCCATCAACGCTCCCACTTCTTTGTCTTCAACTTTATTGGCCGCATCATACCATGCTGCTGTTTCCGCTTCTGACCATTTTAGTAGGTCATGCCACCACACCTTTAACCAAGGTCTCTGGCTTGCTTTCCACCCCATAGCTATTCTGTGTTTGGCCAGGATGTACGCCAGATCTTTGAGTTTGTATATATGCTTCATTTTACTGGGTCTGGCAAATCCTATACACATGCCCACACCGGCAAGTCCTGGGTCTGGCAAATCCTACATACATGCCCACACCGATTCTACGTCTAGTGTGATCCCTTTCTCAGTGAGGCGAAGGGTACCTTCTCTCCAGAATGTACGAATCTCTGGGCATGCCCAGAACATGTGTGCCATCCCTGCATTCACTTCTCCACATTTGGGGCATTTTTGTATATCTGTGTTTCGAAAGTGTGCTATCCTTTGAGGGGTCATGTACGCTTTGTGGGTTATATATAGCTGGATCTGTTGTAATCTAGCATTCCTAGACACTTTCTTATGGTATCCTTGTGCTCTTTCCCATTGCCTGTCTTGCATGGGTTCTCCTGCATCCTCCTCCCACTCTCGTTTTAGCTGGGTCACCTCCTTCCCCACCTTGGACATTAAGAGTTCATATATCCGGGACACCTCATGCCCTATCTCTGAGATGTCGTACATTGTCCCTATGACCGGATCTGGTTGGTCCTCTAATACTACTTCTGACCACGTGGCTTTTATCTGCCTTAACACTCTGGTGTGGGCAATATATTGGCCAGGGTGCACTCCGGTTTCCTCAATTAATGTTGTGAATTCCAGTGCCCTCCCTTCCGGCCACACATCCCCCATTGTTGCTATGCCCAGCGGTTCCCAATACCTGCGTATTTTTTTCCTTAGTTGCTCGTCTACTCCCCTTAGTGCTACCAGCGGCGCTTGGGGGGAGCACGGTGACGGATTCTCTATAATCTGGCATGCCTTATGCCACATTTTCCACCCTAGTTCTAACAGTTTTGTTCGTCCTTTCAGCTCTGATCTAGGCAGCCATATTAGTTCTTTCAGAAAGAAGGGTGCACATCAGCCCTCGGCACTCTGGACTCTGCTGTAGTCTCTTCAGACAGCCACTTGGCAACATACTGCAGCTGCCCCGCCAGATGGTATATCTCGAAGTTAGGCAGTTTTATTCCCCCTTTCTCATACACATTTTATAGTTTCCATAAGACCACCCTGTTTCTGGAGTTGTGCCAGATGAACCCTCTACATAAGCTATCTAATTTACTGAAAAAGCGCTTGGGTGGCAAATATTGAATGTTTACAAAAAAATGCAATAATCTAGGCAAGACCACCATTTTCAGCAGTGCCACTCTTCCCATCATGGCTAAGGGGAGTTTAGCCCAGAACTTCGTGCTGTTTTCAATATTAGCTACTACCGTCTCCGTATTATATTTATGTTCGTCTTCCACCTCATGGTAAATATCTATACCCAGGTATCGGAATGTGCATATTTCCACAGTATTTGTAGTACCGGCAGCTTGTCTGGCATAACACTCCTGTATATTCCCAAGGGGAAAATGCTCAACTTCCTGGGGTTAACCGCAATACCGGAGAATGTCGCAAATCGTTCCATCTCTTCTAGGATATATTGCAGATTTTCCTCCAGGTACCGCAGGTAAAGCAGCATGTCATCCGCATATAGTGATATGAGGTGTGGCGCTTCTCTGGTATGGACTCCTATCTCTTCATATTTTTGCCTTAGGTATATGGCTAAAGGCTCCAGTGCTAGAATATACAACATCGGGGACCAGGGGCAGCCTTGTCTGGTGCCCCTACTGAGTTGCCACTTATCTGAGATAATCGCTCCTGTCTTGACCCTAGCTATCGGCGAGCTATACAATAGCGTCACCCATCTCAAATAACCAGGCCCCATTCCATATTCCTCCAAGGCCGCCATGAGCCAAGGCCACCTCACTGAGTCGAATGCTTTCACTGCATCTAGCGAGACTATTGCTACTTCGTTTGCATCTCTTTCTGTCTGTTCAATGACGTGGTGAAGCCGCCTATGGTTATCAGCTATACTTCTCCCCGGCACATAACCCGTCTGATCATGGTGTATCAATTTATTTTTAACCCGACCAAGCCTATTTGCCAGCACAGTTGTGAGTATTTTGCTGTCTTGATTTAGCATGGATAGTGGTCTGTATGACCCACAATCTGTGCTAGGCTTATCAGGCTTAAGAAGCGGAATAATCGTTGCTTCTCTCAGTGATTCTGGTAGCCTCCCAACGTCAAACGCTTCATTTAGCTTCGCCAATAACGGGGGTAGCACCTACAACTTATACATTTTATAAAATTCGCTAGGGAGCCCATCTGTTCCAGGGGCTTTGCAGGTGGGCAACTGTCTAATCACCAATTCCAACAATTCTAATGTAATGGGGACCTCCAGGGTCTCTTCTATGCTCAATTTAGGTAACACAATGTCTTCCAGTATCTATTTCATCTCTCTCTCCTCTACTCCACCTACATCTGTGTATAAGTGTTGGTAGAATTTCTGGAATCCCTGGTTCACACTCTCTTGGGTGTCTAGTATTTGCCCACTCTCTTCCCTTTTCTCCCTTATCGTAGGTCTGGGCCTCTCTTGCTTGTATAGCCATGCCAACAGCCTTCCCGGTTTATCTCCTTCAGCATGTTGCCTTTCTATGTAATTCTTGTAATTTAGGTTACATAGTCTCTCCCAGTATCCTCCACATTCTTGTTGCAATTGGCTCATGGTTTCTGCGTCTTCCCGGGTGGCATCCCTTTTGTTCATCAGTGATTCTAATTTTCTTTCCGTTTTTTGCAGCTTTTTTACTATGTCCCCTTGGAGCCCTGCCCCCCTTTACCACTACTTTAAATGACTCCACAGGGTACACTCTGAGTCTATGCTACCAGTATTTTTCTCAAAATATTCAATTATCTCCTCTCTCAGATCCTCCCTGAGCTATGTGTCTTTCAGTGCTTCGGCTCTAAGCCGCCACGTTGGAATCTTGGGTCTGGGGGGCTGGTATTGCCACTTCAGGAGCAATGGTGAGTGGTCTGATAGGGCCCTCGCTTTATACTCCGAGCTCGCTATCTCCCCGGTAAATTCAGAATTGGCGAACATATAATCTAATCTGGTATATAGGTTCTGCGGAGCAGAGTAGTGCGAATAATATCTATCGTTGGGGTGGTGCATTCTCCATACATCTTCTAACTGAAGGTCGCCTAACAGGGTCTTCAGCACTCTGGCTGCCGGGGTGGGCCTATCCTGCTTATTATCTGACCTATCCACCCTGGGGTCCAGTGTGCAGTTAAAATCGCCTCCCCAGACAATCGCGCCTCCTGGATATGGGCTAATTTTTCCACATAGAGCTTTAAAGTATGCCGCTGTGTCTTGATTCGGGGCATACGTGTTTATAATGCAGAGCTCCCTGTTTTCCACCATCCCTCGTATCCCCACCATTCTCCCGTCTACTTCTGCTGTGTGCTGCAATAACTGAAAGGGTACATGTGGCGCTATAATCACCCCTCTGGCATATGCCGAATACGTTGCCCCTATAACAGTCCGTTTCCATTTTCTCTTTATCACTTCTTGTTTTTCTTTTGTGAGGTGGGTTTCCTGCAGCAAGGCTATATCAATTCTCTGCCTCTTCAAGTACAACATGACCTTGTTCCTTTTCAGATAATTGTTGAGTCACCTGAAATTCCAGGTTACTATCTTAAGGTCCCCCATCTCTTGACCATATCTTAACTCGCTTCCGGCCCGCTTTGCCCTTCCGCCATCTAACTGCCACGTGCAAATATAAGCTTGTTCCCCTCTCCCACTTCTCCATCTCCACATTCCCATTCCCACTCCCATTCCCTCCCTCCAATCCCCTCAACACCCTTCTAACTATAAACACTCCAAATCCCACAACTCCCTTCCCTCCCCTCCCATGTCCCTCCACTCCCCGCCCGCCCTCTGTCTCGCCCTTCCCAACTCCCCAAACAAATGCCCAGCTCCATCCCTGGATCTCAGGCTACCCTGCATCTAGTCCCTTTCTACGGATTAGCCGATACTCGGAACCCAACAGGGGGCTACTATGCTACTAATATCCTAATGTATCCAACTACTGGGGGTGCAGGTGCGTCTCCTACCTGGGAGGTTGGTAGTGAGTCTCCTGGAAAAAGCCTTCTGTAATGCAATGATTGCATGCCTCAAACAATTATAATCCAGTCCCAATGTCCACGTGTATACTGCACATATCTCACATAAGGCATTCAGTGCCATAGTTCTGTGCATGCTCGTGTCTGCGTCACTCTGCGCCCACGTCCTTCTTCTGGTCGTCCCCTCCCGTCGGGCAATTCTGTGTGTGCAGCCATTTGGCCACATCCTCCGGCGTCTCAAAAAACAAAGCTTTGTTCCTTAGAAGCACCTTCATTTTTGCTGGGTACAGCAACATATATCTGTAGCCAGCTTCACGCATCCTCCTTTTTACTGCGACATAGCTCAAGCGCTGCCTTTGCACCTGAAGGGTGTAGTCCGGGTATGCGGTGATGGTCGCCGATGCTCTGTTTATTGTTCCCCCTTTGCAAAATTACTCTAGGACCTTCTCCCTGTCCTTGTAGTTCAAGATTTTGGCGATGATTGGCCTTGGTGGGGCTCCCGGTGGCGGATTCCTTGACAGGGCCCGGTTGTGGAACTTATTTCCGCCGCATACGCAAGTCATCTGGTGCCCCCTCCGATGACTGCCTGTGGCGCGCTCCCTCCTTTGTCGGGTCCCCCATCGGGTCCTCGAGCCGTATCCGTCCCCTACAGCCGCGCTGCTCCACAATCCTCGATCTCCAGGGGCGCCGAAGTCACTGACAGTGCTCAGCTTCTGCTGCCGCTGCCGGAGCGAAGCGTTTGTCTATTTTGCAGGACAAGGCTTCTTACTTGATACAAAGTTGCCGGCGGGCCCTCTGAAGTCCGGGTCCGCCATTTTGTTTCCTTTGTTAGTGATTTGCCGTGGCTCTCGACACTAATATCCCCGGATCCTGCAGTATTCCACTTGCGTGTTCAGAGGATCTCTGCAGTGCACCTTCCAACCCTCTCTCCTTTGTTAACAGGGTTTTCAAATAACAATATGCATGTTTAATGCAAGGATCGGTTGCGGATCACCAGGAGCCGCCAGGAAAGACGTCCTACTTCATGGCTAGTTAGCCACGCCCCCCGATGTGTTTTGCTTTGACACAAATGTATTCATGAACGATGTGATGGCTCGCAGCACTCTGAGCACCAAATGGCATTTGGTGGTTCTTTTGTTTATAATTCCTACCACTGCCATGTTGTCACACCAAACCATGAGTTCCGTGTTAGCCAGTTGCCTGCCCCATATGCGTATGGTTAGCCAGATGGGAAATATTTCTAACAGAGTGATGTTTTTTGTCCATCCTGCTGTGTGCCATGACTCGGGCCATTGTCCAGCCACCCATTTTGTGTCTAGTATGGCCCTGAACCCTTTGCTCCCTGCTGAATCCGTAGAGAGTACCCTTTTTGCCCCTGTGTTCAATGGCGTGCGCCAAAGTGTGGTCCCATTGAAATTTGTGAGGAAATTCCCCCATACTTTCAGATCTTCTTTAACTTCTTTGCCCAACCTGATGTGCAGGTGGGGTTTGATGCATGCTTTGGTTTTAAACTCTAGGCTCCTGGAAAAAGGTTTTCCTTGCGGAATGATCTTGGCCACAAAATTAAGGCTTTCTACCAGTGATTGTAATTCCTTCGCTGTGCCCTTGTTTTTAAAGATAATGCGTGTGGATGGCTTGGTTGTCTTCTCTGCTGCCAGTGGGATGCCCCATTCTGCTGCCATCCTTCCAACACTGCCAGTGCCCTACTGCATTCTTCAGAGCCTGTAGGGCCCATCACCATATAATCGTCCAGATAGTGCACCATTCTGACCCCTGTTACTTGTTTCTGAAAGGCCCATTGGAAGAAAGAGCTGAATTGTTCAAATAGTGCGCAGGACACTGTGCAACAGATGGGGAGGCCTCTGTCCACATATTTTATTTTTTATTGAAAGTGAAGCCTAGCCATTGCTGTGAATTGTGTGGACTGATAGTAACCTGAAAGTGGATTCAATGTCCTGTTTTGCCATAATGGCTTTCCTGATGCAGTCCTGTATTAATCTTAAAGCCTCCTGGAAATGTGTGTAGGTAACAGCAGATTCAGTGTGGGGGATGCCGTCATTGAGTGAGTGGCCCCTGGGATATGAGAAATGGTTTATTAGCATCATTTTACCAGGTTCTTTAGTTAGGTACCAAACCTAGCGGTGACACCAGGTAGTTTGGAAAAGGCATTATTTCCCAGGTGCCTCCAATCCTGCCCAGGTGTAATTCTTTCTCTATTTTTTCTCTTACTACCTTTGGGTTGTCCCTAGCTGAGACCAAATTCCTTGGGATTTTCTGGAACCCTTCCCCCTTTAAAGGAATAATGAAACCTTCCTTGAAACCCAGCTTGATCTCTGAGCTGATTTCTTTGTCGGGATAATTCATTAATGCTTCGCTAAAGTTTTCTAGGGGTTGATGGGAGTTCTGCCTGATTCCAAAACTGGCAGAAATATTTCTTTACTGATCTTCTTTTTTGGTGTTTTTGGAGGGTAATCTGGTGCAGTTGCTTGCAGGGTATTCCCCGTTGCAATTGGAGCAGTTGTGCTTATACCAGCACTCCTTCCCCCATGAGCACTGATTTTTTCCATAATTCTTGCATGGAAAAGTGGATTTTGAGGCATGGTGAGTTTTGCTCTGCCCGCAGGCATTTGACCTAGATGCCTATGGCTGATTTTTCCGAAAGGGCTGCTCTCCCTTCCTGGGTTTTTCATTTTCTGCATTTCTATTTCTCCCTTGCGGGTTTTTATTTGTCTTACCAGTTGCCTGAGCAACCTCCTCCTCTGATGGAGGCTCACCGTTCATTAGATATAAATCGTTCTGAACTTCATCCCATTCTATGGCTGGTCTTCTTGACATATTCCACCTGAAGCATATGTCGTAGGCTAACCAACTATTCCCCTTGTGGGCGACTTTTACTTCCCCGATTTTATCCGCATATGCCCATAGCTTTATCCATCACCCAGGAATTTTTCTTGGAAAATTGTTGCTAAAATAGCAAATGATTTTAACCAGTTGTCCCAGTTGTGTTCCAAGTGGGTGTTCCTGGCTATGGCCTTGTCCTCAACCTTTTTGGGATCCCTAAATGCATCCCTGCCCTTGCGTTGGGCCTCGATAAGCGAGAATATTTCAATTAATTATTTTACCCATATAGCCTCTTTAATTGTTATATCAATGTTCCATCCGTCCTCCAAAGGTATTTTCTGACGTGACACCCCTTCAGGCTCTTTGGGAGCCTGCTGCTTGTTTCTGATTTCCAACATTATCTGTTGCATCTCTTTCATATTCTCACATAACTTTGACAATGTTCTGTTTTTCTTACCTTTGCTAGTGCCATCCAGTGCCTTGGTTTTCTTTGCTGGGGGGCTGTCTCCATCCCCTGCTGGCAGTGGCAACCCCTCCTTTGGCAGCCCGTATAAATGTTCTCTCACCCACTCCCATCCATAATGTTCAGCGGCCTCTATTGCAGCTTGTAGATGTGCTGATATTGTTTTTTTCTGCAGGTCTTTTGGCTCTTGCGGCTTCCTTCTGGGTGCCATACTTCCTCCTGGTTTAGAAAATAGGTAAATTTGTTACCTATTTCTGGAAAACTGTGTAGTGTGCTCCGTTCCGGGCACTGCTTAAATTGAGTCTGCCTAATAATGAGTGTCCGCTGTGGCGAGGGCGTGACATTTTTAAGTTTGTTGTTACCCGTGTTTAGGTGACTGCTGTGTTGTGCCCCGTGACAGGGTACTGTCTATGGCCAGGTTGTCTTTGTGGGCTTGATTTCAATTCCTTACTTGTTATTGTGTAGTGCACTTTTTGGGTTGTGTGCCTGTGAAGAAAACACTGTTTGCCTCTTTAACAGACTCACAGGCTTGTGTAAAGAGAAATGTCTTTAATGTTCTGCCTGATCGCTGAATTTGTGCACTAACTTTTTTTGTATAGCTGATCTGTAGCGTAGAAATGAAACGTTTTCAGCAACAAAATGCTGCTGTGACATGTGAAAATTGCTGTGAAAATTGCTTCTTGTGCTGTATTGTTGTAAACATGCTGCACAGGTTTCTTGGGCTTTGTTAAATCGATGTATGTTTTAAATTGGGGTATAAATATTTTCTAAAATACATTCCCCTCCCTGGTATTTTTGTTTTCCCCCAAGTTTCGTTTTATGGAGAGAAATGCTCTTAATACTGTGTCTTTAAAAATCCCCCCAACGCGGTATGAGCTTTCCTGTGTCGGCTTGTTTCCAATATTTGCAAGCGTGACCTTTCAATCCTCACGGGACTCTTTTCGAGGCCCATTGCCGGGCAACCACGGCGCAGGGGCTGACTTACTTGACAGAAGTTGTACGCCGGCTGTGTCGGGTTCCCTCCTTGGCGTTGTTTGCTTCTTTCCATGGAAAGCACTCCCGTCCGCTTGTCCCTCTTTGAACTTGCTGCGCTCGCCACCTGCCGTCTTCAGTTGAGCTAGGATGCTGGATGACACTTTCTTCCACCCGACTGCTTGGTTCTTTACCTCGCCGCCGACCGCCCCAGCTGCAAAACGTTCCGTTGAACAGGTCAATGTTTAAAGAGGCAGGAAAAGAGCAACGACGCTAAGTACACAGCGAACTTTGCTTAAAGAGGAAAGATATAAGGTAGAATAAAAGACGCTGAGTACACAGCAAACTCCCTGGCTGTTTGGGTCCCAGTGCAGGGTCCACAAACAGCTTGTGTTTCTCTGAGCTGAAAGCAGCTCATTATATAGGACCGAGGGGTAGCCTCTCTCTCTCTGAACATCCATAACTGAACTCCTCTCTGATCTACTCAAGATTTCCTACTCATTTCTGTTTACACTTTAGCGACAGTCCAACAGCAACTGCAAGACACTTTCTTCCACCCGACTGCTTGGTTCTTTACCTCGCCGCCGACCGCTCCAGCTGCAAAACGTTCCGTTGAACAGGTCAATGTTTAAAGAGGCAGGAAAAGAGCAACGACGCTAAGTACACAGCGAACTTTGCTTAAAGAGGAAAGATATAAGGTAGAATAAAAGACGCTGAGTACACAGCGAACCTTAAAAGAAAAAGAGAGGAAGACGCTGAGTACACAGCAAACTCCCTGGCTGTTTGGGTCCCAGTGCAGGGTCCACAAACAGCTTGTGTTTCTCTGAGCTGAAAGCAGCTCATTATATAGGACCGAGGGGTAGCCTCTCTCTCTCTGAACATCCATAACTGAACTCCTCTCTGATCTACTCAAGATTTCCTACTCATTTCTGTTTACACTTTAGCGACAGTCCAACAGCAACTGCAAGACAAAACAAAAGGTTTACAAAGTATTTTGGTTATGCACCAACCAACTGAGTGTGGGGTAATGTAGGGTGTAGGCAGTGCAGCATCTCAGGGTGGAATCCAAATGTGGGAGGTCATAAGTGCACACCAAGGAATCCCAGAGAGACCGAAAGAAACACATTGCAATTATGGAAAGGAATCAGTACAACCACTGTATCACATCAGTCATTTGTATAGCGCCTTTCACTAGTGGTATGGTCCCAACCCGCTGTAAATTGAACACCGTTGGGGGACCAAAGTCCAGCCATGGGAAATGGATTAGAGGGGTATAGAATATAGGTGGGCATTTTAACCAATACAAAGGTAGGTAGGGTGCAAGTTCACATCACACTGTTATGGCAAATGATCTGTGGATAGGTAGAGCTGATACATAAGCAGAAAGGAGCTCATCTGAATGGAAGCCACCTAAACAGATAACTGAGCCAGGTTTTCAGCATTTCATATTGAGCATATTTTAAGTGTTTTATTACAAACTAAAGTTTCACAATTACAAATAGACAAAAGTATCCAAACTTAAGATAGTCTTGAAAAAGGCTGCAACAAACCGAAGGACTGCTGATTGAAATGAAGCCTAATATTTCTCATATTAGCACCAGGGATCAAGTCGTGGGTACACGCGGGTAGACAGAGTCCACCCACTTTTTTCAGAGGGTGTACTCAGTCCCCCCCCAGCTAAAATGAGAACATGGAACTTCTTATAATTTATGAATTAAAACCGACCACTGGGATCGAACCACAATCGTTATGTTTGCATGCTTGACACTTCACCACTGCACTATATAACCTGATAAAAATGTTTTACAAACAACTAATGGTGAAATGCCACATTTCGGTACTGCAGGTTGCAGTGAAAAGATTTAAAACAGGCACACCTTTAACGTTTTCAAAAACACTATTAGAAGAAAATATCCTCTCTTGGTTTTGTGTGTGTGTTGATTTTATGAAAGGCAAATGCCATCCACTCGGTGCAATGTGGGCGGTTATGCAAAGCCAATGTAATGAAATGTGCATATTTTACCTTGATATGCTAATTTATGGTGACGTCACATCCCATTGCGTTTGTTGATGAGTCCCCTCACTTTAATTGTTAGCACTTGACCCATGATTAGGACAGGTGTTTATGTGTGTGTGTGTTGCTGCTCTGTATGTTTGTCTAAATTGAACACACAGATCCATCAACCTTACACACCCAGACATATGAACACATATATGCACACCTACTCAAACATTTGCCAAAACTGCCAGACGGCTTATTTAGTCTGGGCATCTTTAGACTAAATGCAAAAGGGTTCAACTGGACCCTCTGCTGGAGAGTGTGTTAAAGGAAAGCCGTGATGTGACAACGAAGCATGGTTTGGCATGATAACACCTTTTTACACTAAACAGCTGTACCTAAAGATTGGCTTAAATGTACGCCCGTTAGCTAATCTTAGTCATAGCTGCCTTTGGGGCCCTTCTGGCAAGTGTGTCTTTTGCACTTCTATTAAGGGAGACTAGGTACATTTATTGTTTTTTTCCTTTTTATGTACATTTGGGAGGTTTCTGGTATGGCCTGTTTTAAGAGATAACTTATAAAACCCCTCCATTTTTGTAAATCCACTAATGAGGAATATGTCATTTTTGCATTGCATTTGTAGCAGAAGACCGAAGTGCTTGGAACTGACCCCTTAAAGAGTTTTTTATTTAGCTCACCTGTTTGATTTTCCTTTTAATTCATGATATAAAATGCAATTATTGTGACTGTCTTTAGAAAATATCAAGTAAAGTAAAGCTACTCACTATAGCAATGAAATAACACAAGTCCACTTTAGTTTTAAATTACTTTGTGGCTGCTGTTATGACTTCTTGGATGCAGATATATATATTCAAGGAAAAACCTTTAGTTGCAGAGACTTTAAGGGGAGAATGTAATGCAACAAAACCCCTGAAATTCAGCTAAAGCCACCTTAACTTTGCACCCCCTGTTGAGCAGCCTATGACCACAATGATGACATCACTAATTACATGTTGTATGAGAACACTGATGACATAACATATAACATCACTGATGCCATCACTGGTGACAACACTAATTACATTGAATATAACTGATTACATCAATAATGGAATTAGACATAACATCATTTATAAGTTAGCTCATGACAACCTTGATTACCTTAATAACAATTTAGGCTGTGGAATTGGCCATGACCAAGGCTGGGTTCACTGGCCAGAACCAAAGGTTCAGTGTCGGTCAGTGTTAAAAAATACCAATGTGCATGGTTAAAAGCCATGCCTAGTAGCCCATCACTATTTTAAAATATACAGTGGGCAACGTTGAAAGCTGTAGTCAGTGGCAATGACTAAATGCCATAGCTAGTGCCCGTTAATTTGTTAGAATATACAGTAGGCACAGCCAAAGGCCATGGCCACTGGCTAGTATTGTGTTGAAGACCATGGTCGGTTGGAACAGCCACTCTATATTTTAAAACACTTGCAACCCATTGCTCACAGATGTTCATCAATCACAAACTGATTTTGTCCTGTTTTGGCAGTGGTATTGTTATGTATAAGAGATTGCAGGTTTTGAGAATTCACAATGTTTCTAGGCAATGCACAGTGAGATTACATTATTTGCTCTGGACCCCACACACTTTGGTTAAGCAGTGTGCTACAAGTCCCTTGTGTTAAGGCCGGTCTCTTGGTGACAGTTGTGATATATATCGCACGGCCCCAACTAAACACATTGAAGCAGCACAGAAAAGGGTACAAAATGATCAGCTGCAAGAATAATATATGTCCAGGAACTTTTGCCCCCATAGCGAAAATCAAAAGCTTGCAGCCATGAATATATGTACAGTAAGTGACCATATATTTTAAAGTGAAATATACAAATGTAGTTCAATAGACCTTCTCCTCAGAAGAAAGTGTGCAAGACAAAATAACATGGGTCTTTTAAAAAAAGTAATGAACACCCAAAAAATAACGCGAGAGGAAATTTTCCAATAAATATGCTGGCAAAGTATAAAAGGTCACCTTTTAAACCCAGCAATTTGTAGTGAAATATTCCATGGAAAAAAAATCCCACTACGAAACAAGTGCTTGTGGTCTTGTGTGTAAGCGCCTGCACTGGGAACATGACAACTTGAGGAAAATCCTGGTATTCAAATATTTGAGCAAGCTTGCCAACCTAAAAAAAAAAACACGGGTTTGTATCCGCCCTTGTAAAAAAATGTTACGCTGTCCAGCCACATGTGTCCTTTACTGGTGCCCTGAAAAGCAGCCACAATGAGGGGAAAATAACTGCACCAGTGTCCAGGGTTGCAAGCTATCTTGCCACATTGTGGGCAAATACTCATGCCATACTTGCCCTCTCATCATTTACCCCTCATCACCCCCATGTCTGGCTTTCAACAATACTCTGCTTTATATAGCTATCTTGAAAGGTACACATATCATAGTGTCACTCAAGTATGTACATCCTTATAGAACTATGTTAGGCAAAAAAGTGTACAATTGTGGCATCATTACCACCATCTTGGCTTTGAGACTACAAATACCAGAATGCAATTGTGCAAAATGCAAAAAATTGTTTCTGAGTGCAAAACATTCAAGGACTGACAGAAGAACGTTTTAAAAAAAAGAAGTAATGTGGATGTGGTGTGTTGTGAGATATTTAAAACTAAGAAACCACACGCTATTCTGGGCTGTGGACTGTCTCCCATCCGTGTAATAACCGGGACTGACCCTGCTTAGTTTCAAAGCAAGGAAGGATCCAGCCCCCTTAGGCCATGTTTCTTTAAGCGGTCTTGTACACAGGGCTAGTTTATTAGGCAACATGGCCTTAGTTGGCTGACCCCTTCCTCACTTTGAAGCTAAGCAGGGTTCGTCCCAGTTACTGCAGGGTTGGGAAACCCACTGTTGCTGTAAAAGAACAAGTTACTTACTTACTGGTAACGTTCTTTTGACTAGATGTTGCTCCAACGTATTCCACATCTTTGACATGTAATGTCTACAGCTGTGCTGCTTCGGATGTTTTTCGGCAGAGGGCGTCCTGTGTCGATGGCGTTGGGTCGATGTCCCTCGAAGGCCTCCGTCGAGGGTGACGTCATCCGATGTTATAAGTAGCACGCACAGCGCCCGTAGCCTCAGTTCATATTGTTTACCCCCCACAACGTGTGACATCACCGCACACAGTGCCTCCTTGACTGCATATAGCCTTGTGGGAACGCAGGCTACAATCGCATAGGAAATTCTTCAGAAGGGTAGACTGGAAGGGCGATGAGGAATATGTTGGAGGGACATCCAGTTGAAAGAACGTAACCAGTTGGTAAGTAACATGTTCTTCAAATGGATTGTGTCCTCCAACTTATTCCACATCTATGAAAGACTCCCAAAGCAGTATCAGTGATTGGAGGAGGGAGAAGAATTTAGATATACCCAATTAGATGGCAGAATAAAGCACTGCTTCTCCAAAGGCCATATCTTGACCATGGAAAGTATCCCGGGAGTAATGCTTGACAAAAGTGTGGATGGAAGACCACATTGCAGCCTCACAAATCTTCCTAACAGGAACTCCCCGTTGCAGGGCTGTGGATGTAGCCACGCTCCTGGTGGAGTGAGCTTGCAAACCCTCAGGAGGGTCCTTGCCAGCCAATCTGTAACATTCAGCAATGGTGAGGATGGACGTACCCTCAGTACAACCCTATCCTTGTGGAACAAAGTAAAGGGTGGCTTAGATGACAGTGCCTGCAACTCGCTCACGCTGCGAGCTGATATAACTGCAATCAAGAAAACCATTTTGGAGGTCAACAGTCTCAAAGGATAAGAGTGCAAAGGCTCAAATGGAGCACCCATCAAGAATTTCAAGACTAAATTCAGATCCCAAACCGGCACCTGAAAAGGGGACGGTCGGAACACATTTGTGAGCCCTTTTAGAAACTGGGCAATCAAAGGAATTTTAAAATAAGAACATTCTTCAGATGAGCGCTTGAAAATAGACAGCACCGCCAGGTAACCCTTAATGGTACCCACTTGAAGACCCCTGTGGGCCAAAGAAAACAAGAAAGAAAGAACCATTGGAATGGAGCACTGAAAAGGATCGACATTGTGTTCTCTGCACCAGTCGCAAAACATACGCCAACGGCAACGGCACCGGGATTCGGTAGCCAAACGCCTGGCCGAAAGCAACACCTCCATCACGTCATCCAGGAGGTCCCAATCCTTATATCTCAACCTTTCAAAAACCAAGCTTCAGGGCAAGCCTGATGGCCTTCCGCTCCAAAAGATTTATGTGGCGTTTGAACTCCGACAGAGACCAACGACCGCTGGTGGTCAGCTCGTTGGCGTGAGCACCCCATCCTGTGAGGGAAGCATCCGTCACTACCGCCACCTCCGGCCATGGTGCCAAAAAGGCTCTCCCTTCATCAGATTCCCTTCGCTGGCCCACCACAGAAGATCCTGTGAGACTGTGCGCGGAATCTGAAGGAGATCTGACATTTTGCCTGAGAATTGCGACCATTGCATCCTGAGAGCCCATTGAAGGGATCTCATCCTCAGTCTGGCCTCTGGCACCAGAAAAATGCAGGATGCCATGAGGCCAAGCAACCTTAGGAATTCGAAAGCCAGGAGACTCTGGGCATGTTGAAATTTGTTGACCATCTGGACAATATAATGAGCCTTCACCTTGGGTAGTGAGCACTTCCCAAAGGATGTGTCCAACACAGCCCCAATGTACTGGAGCTGTTGGGAAGGTGTCATATGCGACTTCTTGAAATTGAGGGGGAAGCCCAGCCTGTGAAGGGAGTGGCAGGTGAGGCTGAGATGATACAAGGCTTGTTCGGGAACGGCCACCACCACCATGAGCTTGGTGAAGACCCTCGGACGGAGGTCAACCCGAATGGCAGGACCCAAAACTGAAAGTGCGAGCTGCCAACCGGGAAACTCGGGTATTTTCTGTGCTTTGGATCGATCGGCACATGAAAATAAGCATCCTGTAGGTCCAATGACACCAACCAATCCTGAGGTCGACCTGAGAAAGAGTGACCATCTTCAACTTGACCTTCCTGAGGAACTTGTTTAAGCGACGCAAGTCCAAGATGGGTCTCAGTCCTCCGTTTTTCTTGGGAATCAAAAAATATGGGGAGTACCATCTCTTGTTCCTTTCCACCACAGGCACTAGTTCTATAGCACCTTTCTCCAGGAGGGTCAGGATTTCCTGCACAAGGAGCAGATCTGGAATGTTCAAAGAGAGTTTCCCTGGTGGATTGTCGTGAGGCCAATTTAGAAAGGGTAGGCAGTAGCCGTGGGCTATTGTTTTCAAAACCCATGCATCTGAAGTAATGGCTCATCACTCTTCGAGATGTTGAGACAGTCTGCCCTCAACCGGCGAACAATGAGGCATGGCCTCATAGCTGTTTTGGAGCGGCTACGGCAGCGCCTGAAGGCAAGGAGGCAGCTGCTTGAGCGGCTGTGGCACCTCTTCCCTGTCCACCACGAGGAATTTTACGGTGGCCCCTTTGACTGGCCGCTCCTCTCGCTCTACCAAAAGAGGATTAGTAACTAAAGGAACCCCATCCCCTCCACTGCTGTCCTCTTGGACAAATAGCCAGAGGTTGACGCACAGCTGCGCCCAAAGATTTTGCAGCTGCTTTGGAGGTCTGCAATCTCTCAAGGCTCTCATCAGCCTTGCTGCCAAACAAATGAGAACGGTCAAAGGGCATGTTGAGAAGACGGGCCTGCACATCCGGTGCAAACCCAGACTTCTGCAACCACGCAAACCTGCGTATTACGGTGATCACAGCCATGGGCCGGCTGACACTATCAGCCGTGTCCAACCGAGACTGAAGGGATTCACACATGGCATCCTTGCCATCCTGCACAATAGCAAGAAACCCATCCCTTTCTTCCACTTTGGGAATATGCTCAGCCACCAGAGAGACACAATTCCACAGAGTGTATGAACATTTTGCTAAGGCTCAGGTGGAGTTGGCCGATTTAAGTGCCATACTCCCAGATGAAAATACCTTGCGTGCCCATGCATCAAAGCTCTTGTTGTCCCTATCTAGAGGGATGGTAGGGTACGCCGCCTGCCTCGAGGTGGCCGTGGATGCCTGAACCACCAAACTCTCAGGAGTGGGGTGTGTGTATAGGTAGCTGGGGTCGCTACTGGATGGGCAGTATTTCTTAGTCAATGACTTGTTGACCGCCGGTAGAGACTCCGGGGTGTTCCAAGTAGCCACCCTTTTCTGTAACACCATGTGAAAAGGCAACACTAGGTCAGTGGACGGACCCTGATCTAAAATGTCAGTCAGTTCATCCTGATCGAATTCAACTGGAGGGCCGGACCACCCCAGGTAATCCGTAACTCTCGACATCAACCTTCTATAGGAGGATTCAGCATGAGTCCCAGGCTCTGGCCTACCAAACTCCATTTCAGGAGATGTGTCCAGGCCACTGGCATCATGTAAAGACTGACGCACATCATGTGAAGACTGACGAAGATCCTCCGTCTGACTGTCCTCGGAAAAGACCATGTCAGGAGCTTCAGGGGTTTAACCAGGAATATCAAAAGGCTCCAACTCCACATCAGACCTCTCCTCATCCTCATATATGTTCTGTAGGGAATGGAAGAACTCCTTCTGAGGTACAGGAGCAGACTTGGAGTCAAGAATAGGCCTCCCAGTCTTAGAAAGAGCCATTCTCAGAGGATCCACAGCCCTAGGGGCCTCCGCTGGCAAATTTTGGCCTGTAGGCCCCGATGGCGCCGAGGGCGCTGACAGCTTCGGCGTCGACGTCGACAAGGGCGCCGAAGGCTCTGCGGGCCTGACCGAGGGCAAGGCCCCCGACAGCCGCACTCGATGGACACGGCACTGACAGTGTTGACGCCTTCCTTGACACCTTCCCAGACTTCGACGGTTTTGTCGGGGACGAAGACCGCAGCCTGGATCTGGCATGCTCTGGCGATCTACAGGAGCCTTGTCCGAACAGGACCTCACCGGTTCCCGATGTTTATCATGCCGACTGCCCGGGCCCGAATGCACGCGAGCGTTGGACCAAGACCGTTCCCTGTCGGCTTCAACCAAAGGCGTGGACGGAACAGTGCCCTGACATTGAAAAATCTCCAGTATTTTCTCCCGGGGTAGAGGATTTAGTGGGGCAAGCCACTTTCCTCCCTGAGCCATCATCCGACGAGGACGGGGAAGGCGACCAGTGACGCCGCTTCCGGGAGTGCCTCGACGAGGACAACGAGGGGCAAGAACCACTCCGGGACCGAGATCCCCTGGACTCCCTCCGATGGGGAGAGTCACCCCTCGAGTCATTGGTGGAAAGACCAGTAGTTTTTTGGGATTTACAGGGTTTGGATACCCGACCTACCTGCAACTTCCCCTTACGCTCCCACAAGGCCTTGGCAGTCAACGACTGGCACTTCGAGCAGTCGTCTGTGTCGTGGCTCTCACCTAGACACCACAAGTAGATACGGTGCAGGTCCGTGATGGACATCTTGGACAAACAGTCCCGGCACTTTTTGAAGCCAGACAGCGGGGTCGGCGGGATAGAAGAAGACATTATCGAAGTAGATAACATGAGGAGCGTCGAGTTCTCGAAGTGAACACGTTTGCGGAACAAATGGAACTGAGGCTACGGGTGCCATGCGTGCGACTTATAACATCCGATGACGTCACCCTCGATGGAGGCCTTCGAGGGACATCGACCCGATGCCATCGATGCAAGATGCCCTCTGCCGAAAAATTTACGAAGCAGCATAGCTGTGGACATTACATGTCAAAGATGTGGAATACGTTGGAGGACACAACCCATTCGAAATATATATTTTTTTAATTATTATTGACTGCGAGACTACAAATACCAGAATGCAATTTAGAAAAAAGCAAAAAATGGTCTCTTAGTGCAAAACCTTCAAGGACTGACAGTAGCACAGTTTAAAAAATAATAATAATTTGGATGCCCATTCGGTCACCCAACCATACAGTAACCGGGACAGACCCTGCTTAGTTTCAAAGCAAAGAAATGGCTTGCCCATTTCTCTAAGTGGTCTTGTAACTTTGGCTCATTTATCAGGCAACATGCCCAGAGGAGGCTGGACCCTTCCTCACTTTCAAGCTAAGCAGGGTCGTCCTGGTTACAGCATGGATGGCAATCGTATCACCCGCAATGTTGCTATAGCTGTAAAAATATCTTTTTTAAAAAAATGAAAACACAGGTACTGAACTAAACATGCCCTCCACTTTCTGTAGTCCTTTATAGGCTCGAATATAGCCACAAATATCGGAAAAACGTCAAAAGAAACAAATTCTTTGCTGCCCCGCAGGCTCTCACCCAGTGCCTCCCTCATCTGCGCCAGCTCCCCCCCCACTTCCCAGATGGCCTTCTGCCCTCTCCCTTTCCCCCCACAACACATTCTGTTTCTGTGATGCAGTTTACTTTGAGATGTTGGCTATTTGCAACTACCGATGCTACAGAAAGCTTTGTTTTGCAAACTCAGTCCTTAGGCCCCTTCCAACTTGGTGCCTTCAAGCCACACCACCCCCTCTAGCATGATGGCATTAGCATATTCTTTGACCTGCAAATGGCTTTTTTTTCCTGCATTTCATTTTCCCATATCCTTGGCTGTAACCTCAAATATCTCTCACATTGAGAGAAAAACAAGACGGCGACTGTTTCATTTCCACAAACACCCAGTTTGGGTAAATAGCTATCTATTTTGGAGACGGGGCACTCCCTTCTATCCCAAATATTTAAATAACTACTGCACAGAATAACCCCAAACCAAGCATGGATTGCGAGTTAATGCTTCATGCCCAAGTTGTTTTGGACCTAGTGCAAACCCGTCCAGCGGTTTGGGGTGTGCGCTTTGGCAATAATTGACCTTCTTTGTCTATTGTAAAATTAATGGGGAGTAGGCCACAACTTTGGAAAATAAATTATTTTGTCTTCTTAATAACTTGCTTATTTTTTTTAACTTATCTTTACGAAACTTTGCAGTCTGGCAGGGTGGGTGGGGAGTCCCTAATCACTTCTGGAATTTCAGGCAAATCCATTATTCGAATCAAACATTAACAATGGAATTTTAAGGGGTTCCTATGGGAGTTCGACTCACTTTAACTATAGAGCTGTTATCCCCGTCCTATGATATATATATATATATATAGTGCGGATTTGTTATGTATTTTGGTTTCAAATCTTTGTGTACATGTTTTAAGAACTTTGTCCAAGAATAAACATTAATTACACAACTAGTACAACTACTTCTAATACTACTGCTACTTACTCACATATTCCCATGCCACAGTGTTGTGTTGATATCCCACTATGTGTGGGGGAGAAAGTAGATCTGTGTGTGTTTATGCCACTAGGTCAAAATTGCCCACTGCTCCATACAGCCACCTTTGTGAATCCACGCACCCACATTCAATAGCACATCCATCCTTTAGCACACACAACTACAACTCCTACACACACATTGATCAACCCGTTTAGGAACCATAACCAGAGATGCATGACACCCTCAAATTCACACACCCACTGATGGCCTTTTCCCAGAATTGCAAGTCATTGATTTAGGCATACACTTGTGCTGAAACATTCACAAAAAACCCATGCAAAGTAGTCCATAAACCGAGAAGTGTGTCAGCACAAGCCAGATAACCCATATCTAAAGAGATAAAAAACCATCCCAATCCACATATGCACTCACAATTGTAGTGGCACACACCAAACATATTTCTGGTATGCTTGTCAGCTTTTGGTTACTCTACATAAGAAAGCATAATTACCAGAAAAGCAAATCAGAAAGAAGGTTATCGACAGCTCACCAAAGCAAGAATTTTGCAGGGTGGTTAAATAAGACAATTTTACAACTTTTCTGACGATTGGGGGAAAAATAATAAATAAGGACAATTTATTTATTTATTTCATTTGTGTAGCGCACATGCAACCCGGAGGCATTAGGAGCAGTAACAAGAAAAGGTTTTCACAGTGGGTTCATCAACAATACAGAGGGTGTCACCAGTAAATGATTTCACTTGATCTAGAAAGCAGTATTGTAAAAGTTTTCACAGTAGTTACATCAACGATACGATATGATATGATATGATATATGATATGGCATATATAACGCACCTATATACAAGTGTTTTTCACGGCGCAACGAGGCAAGGGAGGGGAAACAGAGGGAAGACAGAGACAGCGATCCTACTAGGCTGGGTGACATTCAGATCGCACAAGTGCAGGGGAGGGGCGGAGGGGAAAAGGTGCACGGGGAAAAGGGGGGGGCAGTGCAGTATATGGGATAACAGTAAAATAAAGAAAGAAAGACAATACATAATAATAAATAAGAGTGCGGCCAGCTGGTGGCAAGTGCAGGGGTAAGTGCAGACATCAGGTCCCAAGTGCTCGAAGGGCCTGTAGGGATACAGAAACAGCCCCCCAGTGCAAGGGTTGCCAGAGGGGCAGCACAGGTGTGGAACTGGCGGGTAGGGGACCTGGGCCAGGGATCAGAGGGTAGCCAGGTAACCAGTGCAGTTCAGAATCAGCCAGGAGATCAGCAGGGGAGAGGAGGACAGAAAGCAGAAGCAAACAGGAAGGTCTTGAGGCGCTTCCGGAACCAGAGATGGTTCTCCTCAAGTTTCAGAGAGGCAGGGAGACTGTTACAGAGGGAGGTCCCAGCAGAAGAAAGCAATCTACCACCAACTCGCGGCTTGGAGAAGCAACTAACCCTGAGGGAGTTGGAGGCGGATGAGTGAAGAGCTCGAGAAGGAAAATATTTAGGAAGAGAGAGTTGAAGGTATTGAGGCCCCATGCCCCAGAAGGCCTTGTGGACAATGCAGAGGGCTTTGACCTTAATCATCGCTGCCACTGGGAGCCAGTGCAGAGATTTCAGTCCTGGAGAGATACGATCCCTGGGCTTGAGGCCAAGGACAAGTCTTGCAATCCTGTTTTGGATGAGTTCCTGAGGGCAGAGAGTAGAAGCAGGCAGGTTTAGAAAGAGGCTGTTGCAGTAGTCCAGCCTAGAGAGAACCAGAGCTCTGGAGACAGTGAGCTTCTGGGGGAAGGAGATGAAAGGAAGAATACCTCTGAGGAGGTGCAGCTGGTAGTGTGGCTTCTTAGAGACGTCAGAGATATGAGGAGAGAAGGAAAGTGTGGAGTCGAAAATTACCCCAAGCTTTTTAGCCTCAAAGGTGGTAGCCAGAAGAGGGCCAAGAGAGGCCGGTCAGAGAGTGACAGGAAAGGAGGGAGCAGGTGTGCTGATGAGGAGAATCTTACTGGCATTAACGCAGAGATCATTGGTGGCACACCACTCCTGGATGGCGGACAGACAGTCAGAGATGAGAGAAGGAGAAGAGGTGGCAGAAGGGAGCCTGAAAATGAGTTGAGTGTCATCCGCATAGCACTGAAAGTTGGAGCAGAGAGCGGCATTGCGGTGGGCGAGAAGTGCCAGGTATTTGTTGAAAAGCCAGGGAGAGAGGTTAGACCACTGGGGAACACCACAGGTAGAGATAGAGGAGAGGAAGGACCCAAGTTGGACCTTGGAGGGACGATCGGAGAGAAAGGAGGGCAGCCAAGCCAGGGCCTGATCGGTGATACCCAGGTTATCACAGAGCCGGTTGAGCAGGATGGCATGGATGACTGTGTCAAAGGCAGAGGAGAGATCAAGTAAGATGAGGACACGGGGTGTTGGAATCAAGGTTAGAAAGCAGGTCTTCACGGATGTTCAAGAGAGCAGTTTCCATGCTTCTGGCAGCTCTGAAGTCAGA
The DNA here is from genome assembly GCF_040938575.1 of Ambystoma mexicanum. Classification (NCBI taxonomy): domain Eukaryota; kingdom Metazoa; phylum Chordata; class Amphibia; order Caudata; family Ambystomatidae; genus Ambystoma; species Ambystoma mexicanum. The sequence continues at coordinate 1,525,938,867 of NC_090935.1, forward strand.
CTGATGGTCATGGAGGCAACCAACAGATTCAGAGTGAAGATTAAGCTGGGAGATGGCCAGCTTTCCAGGTGTTTGCCTAGGAAAGGAGTAATGGAGAATGGATGATAGTTAGCCGGGCAGGAAGGGTCAGCAGAGGGTTTCATAAGAAGAGGGTGCACAAGGGAGTGCTTCAGGGGGGAGGGGAAGACTCCAGTCATGAAGGAGTGGTTGCAGAAATCAGGCAGAGCAGGAGCCAGGGTGTCAATGTGGTCCTTGATGGTTTTGGAGGAACAGGGGTGAACCTATTTTGGCGAGATTTTCATAGATCAGACTTGTCTAGAAACCTTGTCTGAGGAGAACAGGGGAAAGGCAGAGAAGGAGGGAGGAGAGGTGGCCGAAGAAGGGCAAGAGGAAGAGCAGGGAGTAGAGGGAGGAAGGGGGGAGGAAGAGAGAGAGGACAGGATGTCCTGGGTTTTAGAGATGAAATGAGAAGCCAGGGCCGTGCAAAGGGCCTGGGAGGTGACATCAGAGGTAGAGACTGTAGCAGGATTGGCCAGCTCCTTGCAGATTTTAAAGAGTTTGGCCGAGTTGTTAGAGGCCGATACAAAGGAGAGCACAGGTAGAAGTTAACACATTTGAAATAAGAGCAGTATTTTAGCAGAGATACATTAGGGGTGCATGGCAGGGTCAGAAGGATCAGGTGCCTGGGTGTTCTGGGTTAGGAAAAGAACTTTCTGGAACACCCAGTAGGATTTTTTAGCCCTCGGAGAGGGGGGAGTTCCATTGTTTAGCTGCTAGGTAAGGGAAACTTGAGCCGCCGGCTTTGGTTCTCTTTACTTTGAGTAAGATTAGGCAGTCAGTGTAGGGAGTCGTTGTCGGTCTTGAGGAGTAGGCTTTGGCATCCCATTGAGAGAAGTATGGGGGCAGCGTTAGAGAGGTATTTGTTGGCGATGGATAAGGTTTTGAATGTGATGCGCTTCTGGATAGGAAGCCAATGTGCTTCTCTTCTTAATTTAGAGATGTATTCCCTTTTGGAGATGTTAAGGGCTGCTCTAAGGGTGTTATTCTAGATGCCCTGGAGTTTGTGGATGTTTCCAGAGGAGGTGCCTGCAAATAGTGCATTGCAGTAATCAATCTTGGACCCTATGATAGTGCGGGCAACAGTTAAACAGTTATTAACTGAGAGGAAGGGTCTGGCCTCAATCAGGACGTTGGTGGCGTAGGCTGCTGAGGAGGCAATGGCGCTCACCTGTCGGGATATGGTGAGTGAGGCGTTGAGTTAAACCCCTAGAGCTTTTACCATGGTTGATATGGGAATAGAGCATTTGTCAATGAGGAAGGCCTTCCATGGGTTGTTAAGATTTATTAGGGCACTCAGTGAGCCAACAATTAGGATTTCAGTTAATTGGCTGCCATCCAGGCCTATATTGTGGAGTAGCTGTTGTTGAGGGTGTTTGAGTCATCAGTGTAGTTACCTGGGAGTGGGATCAGGATATGGATGTCATCGGCATAGTTAGTACAGGCTATGCCGAGTGAGTCCAAGATGTTGAAGAGTGGTCTGATGAAGATGTTGTAAAGAGTCCGGGAGATACAGGACCCTTGAGGTAACCCTCATGATATGGGGGGTGGTGAGGTGTTGGTGATCTCTGAGAATACCCTCATGACTCTTCGTTCTAGGAAGGATGTGATCCAGGCAGTGGCTGATTGGGAGAAGTTGGCAGAGGTGGTGAGGTGGTGCAGAGGATTTGGTGGTCGACCAGGTCAAAAGCAGCCGATAAATCTAGGAGAAGGATGAGAGCTGAGTTTCCCTCGTTCCTGATTTCATCAAGCTGATTTTTACAGTCCAGAAGAGCAGATTTGTGCCATTCCCCAGACAGGAACCGGATTGCTGCATTTCTAGAATGTGATTAGCCTCAAGGAACTGCTGAACTTGTAGGTAGGCTGCTCTAGCCAGAATTTTTAATAAGAAGGGGCCAGTCGTGATTGGCCTATAGTTGGAAGGAGTAGCTGAATCTAACACAGTTATTTTAGGAGTGGAAAACCCACGCTTCTTTGAGGCAGACGGAACGGTGCTTTTGGTGAAGGAGGCATTTTTGATGGCTGTGATAAGAGGGGCTAGTGATTCGGCACAATCTTTGATAAGGGATGCTGGGCATACATCTCCTTTGCATTTAGAGGGTTTCAGACTATTAATCAAGTTTAGGACTTCCGTTTCAGAAAAGGCTCTGAAGGTAAACTGGGGGATGGAAGGGTTGGGGGTGGCGGGTGCTGTATTGATGTCTATGGCGTTGTGGACAATGTGCAATTTGTCTTGGTGAAGAAGAATTATTTTGTTCAGCGTGTCAACTTTATATAATAATGCTGTTTGGATGCTCGAGCACCAGGTTACATCTTTTGTGAGGGTGGCCGGTGGAGAGATCATTACTGATTCTGGTGTTGAAGGAATTTGATTTGGCAGTGATTATTGCAGATGTATAAAGTTTGGAGATTTTGGTGAAGTTGTCTTTCAAGTTGTCAATGGGATTTTCTAACCAGGCCAGCTGGGCTTGTTGTTTCTTATTGCGTAGTACCAGGAGACCAGAAGTAAACCACGAGTTGGAGTGCTTGACGGCTTTTGATTTGTGAGGCATTAAGGGAGCAATGGTATTTACTACTTTAGAGAGGGTCGGGGTGTAAATGTCTACTAGTGAGTTGGGGTCGGAGGTGAACAGGGGGTTGAGGCAGGGGGTATCCAGCATAGGCAAGATGTTATCTTTGGTGCGCTTCTGCGTGCTGCGCATGACTGCAGGAAGTAAGGGGAGGCATCAGAAATCTGTAGGTGGAATCCAGAATCGATGCATGGCCTAAACATATCTGATAGGCTATGTAATCGGTAGGACTTCCCTACATCATCCATTGAAGGAAATACATCCATTAGGATTTTATATCCCGCTTTATGTCGAAGTCCAACCTCTTAGCACAGACTGGGTATTGAATCCATGCTGCTCGTTCAAGATGAGCGTGTTGCCCCTGAACTGTCCTGCATTCCTAAAGTTCGGTGGTATGTCCAGGCCTGTGAAGTCTGTTAGAATTTTGTCTGTCTGATTTTAACTATCGATAGAGCCCAATTTCTGTTGCCTACATGTGCATTTATGTTTTCTTTTTTTAAACATTTTCTTTAATCATCTTCATTTTTTTGCAATTTTAAACTGGGGTTGGTGGAAAGCTCTCTCTCTGCAAAAAGAGGAGTACTATACAAATGTAAACAAAAGTGATAAGAAATAAAACAAAATCAATTATGGCTAATTTTGAAGCGATGTATCACTGTATTTGTGTGCACTTCGGAGTATTTCTCTCCAATGAAGAGGTGGGTGCTAGATTTGATGAAATGCAAAAGATTTGGTGAAATGCACAGCAAGTTGCTGGGACTCGTTTTTTGGTATTCTTTATCGTGAAGTATATTTGCTTGAACATGTTAATCTACTGCAGGAATGCTCCTAGATATGGCACTGTGTCCGTTTTTTTAAGCAATGAAAGCTATAATATTAACTGGGAAAGGGTTTTGGGTGCATTTATAGAGTTGTCGGGTCCGGGTGCGAAGCGTCATAGTTGTTGTGTGTATAAGCCCCTCTGCTTATCTTGATTTGACACAAGTTATACATGACCAAAAGTGCGTGTTTTTTCATGTCCTTTAGTGATAGTGCAAAAATCAAGTCCCAGAAGGGTTTATGTTGTGTTCTAGCTGTATGGATGGCACCAGTGCCGGACTAGAAAGACTAGTTGTCAGGTTCCCCTTCTGAGCCAATATATAGATGTATAGTAGCAAGTATACTAACACAATCTATAAATGTACATCAAAAGAAGCCCTTTTCACATCCAGCTATGAAGGAGCAATGATGTATGTGACTCGCTTTCACATTTATTCTGTGATAAAATAACAAAGAAACGGGACTCCATCGCCTCTTCTGTCCTAGATCAGTCTACCTATTTGCCTCACAAGGAGTGGGTGACTGTGCTAGGTGCTACTTTCCTTGAGTTCCTTCTGGCAACAGAGGACCAGGTTCTCTGAACTGTTTCATCAATGAGGTCCTCTTCTCCTCTGGACTCCATCCACTTAAAGTGATCAAGAAGCTGGCAGTCAGGCTAATGCCATTATGTACCATGGTCCCAAATCACTCTTTAAGGTGTAGGTCAACTCAAATGGGCAGTAGTATCACCCATCCTGAAGAAACCAACGCTGGCCCCCAAAGACCCAGCTAACATCTGCCAAATTTCCTTGCTGCGGTTCTTGATGAAGGTCTTGGAAGCAATTGTCACCACTAGCTTAGAAACTTTCTCAAGCATCAGAACATTCTTGATCAGTTCCAGTCTGAATTTTGACTGTCAATGGGCACGCAGTTAGTTCTCGTTTTCATCATTGACAACCTGACCATGATTGTGGATCAGGGCGGAGTGGGCCTGCTGGTCCTGCTTGATCTCTCGGTGGTGTACGACACAATCACCCATTCTATTCTGTGTCATCGCCTAGGGGAGATCGGGATTGGAGGCCCGGCACTGTCCTGGTTTGGGGCCTTTCTTTACAACTGAACACAGGCGCTTTCTCTCTCCTTTTGTCTCTGCATCTTTCCGTTGGACCTGTGGAGCACCCCCAGAGGTCTGCAATCTCTCACCTGCTTTTTAATATCTACGTTCTCCCGCTTGCCAAACTTATCCGTTCGTATGAGTGTCAGTTTTAACCATGCGCAGATAACATGCAGAAATCCTAAGAATTGATTGGGAGGAGGGTTTCCCTGCTTTAAGACTGAGAAATTGCATAGACGACATTGGCAGTTGGTTGAATTCCAGCTCCCTCAGCTTCAATGCCGGGAAGACCAAGTTCATGGTATTCTGGCGGTTGGCAGCAGCTCGGGCTATGTGGACTGCCAACAACTGGCCTTCCTCACTTGGCCCTCTGCCGGTTCCAGTGTCAATCGTCAAGATATACCCGCAAGTCGCCGCCAGATGTAGTTCGGGTCATATTAAGCTGAATGTCCTGAAGAAGATCAGTCAGCTTATTCCGGTAAATTTGCAGCGCCTTGTGTTCTCGTCTACCATCGCACAAACCCTAGACTACTGCAACTCAACACTGCTTCTCCAGCCTAAATTCCTGATTTAGGGCCTGCAGGTGCTGCAGAGTTCTGCAGCACGTTTGGTCACTAGCTCCTCCAGATTTTCTCATGTTTTTTCCGCTGCTCAGGGGCCTCCATTGGCTCCCGTGGGCAGGAGAATCAAGTTTATATCTCTGTCTATCATCTACCGGACATACTATGGAGAAGGTGCTCTCTATCTTTGGGAAACATTTGTCAAATATACCGCCCCTAGGAACTTACGCTCGGCTAATTCTTTCTTGCTGACGTCCCACGTTTTTTAGAGTCATGATTGGAGGCAGAGCCTTTTCAGTGTCCGCCTCCCAGTTGTGGAACTCGTTGCCTTTCCCGCAACGGGCCACCATCGGTCACCTTGCCTTTAGAAAGGCTCTATAAACGTTCCTATTTAATTAGATCACCTTGCACCCGATTGCACGTCATTAAACTACTGTGACTGTCTCCTCGTGTCAGGAGCCGGCTTCCTAGCGCCAAGACACTCTCGGGTCATAGTTGCGCTTTACAAATTCAGAAATAAATGACTAAATAAATCAAGAAACACGTTTGTTGTCTTTAAAGAAATTACAGGAAGTGACATCAATGTATTGTTTCTTACTAGATTTTTTTTAATACAATTTCGTGTTTATTGCTTTAATTTCTGAATAACATTTTAGTCTTATCTGAAGCTTACAAATATAGAACTCTTATCATCAGAAAAGATGTTGAGCTTAAAAACTGCAGATGAACGATTCTGCAATAATATATCCCTCGTGTTCTCGAATATGCAAGTATGTTCGAGAATGCTTCCTGCTGAAGTGAAATGTTTTAAAAAATAGTATAGTATTAGTACAAGATGTGTTTTAGTACAGAATCAATGGAGTGACAGTGAGCGTAAAATGGTTCTCCATCTGGTCAGAATGTGTACTTAAGCATGTGTTCAGGAACCTATAATTAGGGAAATAGCCAAAAACGTCATCGAGTAAAAACTATGTTCAGAAATGCTTATTTGCTGTTTGAAAACTTGCATTTTAAAAAGTAAAATGTTGAATGACAGTGCCTGAGTGTTAACGCGTACATGTCTACTGATTGCAAACCGTCACTGGACTATGGACAGTCAATGAAATGTGTAGGTTGGTTCTTGTCTATGTGTTGGAATTCTCAATTGTGTTTAATAATCACAATCATTTAAAGAGCTAATTAAAAATAGAAGAAACGCTTTATTTAAACTGCAGAGTAGAGTCCTGACCAGGTGGAGCAATTGTATTTATAGCATTAGGGTGAAACATGAAATAGTATCCTCATCAAGAAAACGTGGGCGTTCAGACGCAAAACAGAGATGTGTGCATGTTTGAGACCATTGCTGTGGGCGGTCATAGTTGCAGGTCTTTACGTTTTTTTTAGAGGAGATGTTTACTAGGTCTGAAACGGGCATCGCACAGTGCCTGCCTCCGGGATTGGTGATAAACTGCAAGTAGGAGCAGATGCGCATTTGGGATGCTTGCATATATATCGACAAATTGCATTTCTGGAAAGTTTTTTACGAAAATGCAATTGGTTATGATAAATCAAAACAAGGGGTAACTGGGGATACTCCCCTAAAAATGAAACCTCAGAAAAGAAGGTGGGCAGGTTCATGAAGAAGAGGTCGTTAAAGGTCGTTAAAATGATCTTTGTGAATCCGTAAATCGGCGGGAATGCGCAGATCCCACGGTTTATTGTGACTGACAGCTCAGGAGAATTTTGCTGAGTTCTTGAGTTTTAATGTTCTGAATGTACCAGTTGGGGGCCTGAGCTGGAGAGTATGAGGATGGGCAGCGCCTCCTGCATATAGCTTAAGAGTAACTGGAACCCATAATGTACTCTATATCTGTGCATTTAAGCTTACCTGGACTTTCTAACCAAGAGACTCACAGTTGGTCAGTGGCTGGACTGCCGTCAATTCTCCGGTGGTAACCAACCATGTGTTAGACATTGCAACAGCAGGACTGGGTTTAACACTTAACATCTTGAGAGGATCACATTGGCTGAATTTAGCAAAATGCATTCATATTTATTGATGCTGGATGCTGACAAATGTTTTTTTTTGTTTTGAGCAACAGTTCAGTTAAAGACTGTTTCACTACTTTAGTACTTCCTTAAGTTGTCCAAAAGTATATGTCTCGGGTAAACACATACTTTGAAAGCCCCACTTGGGTAAGAAAATACATCTTTCGGAAAACCGGGCAAACTTATCTTTAGGGGAATAAAAGATTTCTGCTAATGCACGATGACTGTATGGATTCTTGTTAAAACCAAATTGTGTTTTCAAAAAATATGTTACAAATCACAATTTGGCCTGCACCTCGATATTATAAATACCTATTTCCAGACTTAGGGCCTAATCATAAGTTGGGCAGAGTGGCAAAAATGCAGCGGTAATGCCATTACCTCCCATTACCACTCCGTCCAACTATGAGTTGGATGGAAAGTCGCCCAGCTTTACCTCCAGCTCTGAGCTGACTTTATCGCCAATCACAGTACCTCCTTGTGGGGTCTAACAAGAGCCCGACTGGGACTGACTCTGAGCCCAAAAAGTACAATTATTTAGCGCGAGGTCAATCATTCACGGGGGAATCCCACTTATATCTTTTGAGGCCTCCAGTAATATTTCCAACAGATGTAGAGGCATGAGTCACTTTCCCTATGGATGCAAATGACAGGCATGCAATCAGGTTGATATTATACAATGTGGACCCTGTGTTTTGGCCTAGTGTCTTCGGGTACACAGTTTGACCACTCATCCCCCCTATTTATCCACAGCCTTCATCAGGACTCTGGGATCTCTAGCTACAGTGGGCTCCCCAACTTAACCCCCTGTGTTGTGTTACACATCTGTGGTCGTTCACACAGTGTATATAGTGAATCCATTCTGTAAAGTGATGAATGCTTTCTTCTTAATGGATAGGTTATCTGTAATCCCTCAGTCTAGATGAATAGAGGCTCACAACGTGTCAAGGTGGCCTGCCTGCTTGGCTTCCATTTTGTGGGTCTGGGATATGCCAATTATGGTGTTCCCTTCGTGGGAAGTGGGGCACGCATGGTCAACCCGTGTACATGAAGACACTAGGTCGAAACACAGAGTAAATAAAATGGTGATTCGTTACACGATGACATCATCACATAACAGAACATTGGTGACACCATTGCATAGTGACACAGTGACTCACAGGCATGGTAAAATGTTGTACTCGGGCGTGATTGGAATGCAATAAACTTCTGTCGTGGGATATCCGAATATTCCATTTTTAAAGTGGCAAGAATGACAATAAAATATAAATTAGTGTCTTTTTGGATTTACATTGTACAACATTACATGGTGAATCAGTAAAAAGTAACAATGTCTGCGACAGTACATTATATAAGATCGATCTAAGCAAATTCCTCGAAGGTGGAGATTCTACAGTCATGTTGATTAACACGTTCGTAAAGAATTCATAATTTACAGTCGACTCATATGCCATTGCTACCCAACAGTTGCTAAGCTTCACACACAGCTGCAATGTCCACTGTAAACACAGTGTTTGCAAATATTTGACTGCATATATCAAAAACACTGTCATCCCTTTCTCACAAAATAACTTGCAATTCATGATGGTCATTAAGCACCTTAGGGATTAGGGTCCCTAAAAAATGTATCCAAAATGCTTCTCGTTGGGACAAAAGGCTCTCATAATATCCACCTTTTTTTCTTTTAGGCATGGCGTCTAGGACACTTAAGTGCATCTGTGACACAGTGTGATTATGTGCCACATAATGTCTGGACAAAGGGTGCAATTTTTTAGTCTGATAGTTGAACAATGTTCACTCTGTCTAACTTGAGCTTTCCGTGTGGTTTTACCTACACAAAACACCCCACAAGGACATCTGATTGCATAAATAATTCTGTGGCATTTGCACATGGCAAAGTGTCTTAGGAAGATCTTATGTCCTTTTAATGGATGATAGATGATGGGCCCTTTCAAAATGCAACTGCATTTTCTACAATTTAAACAGGGGTATCTATGATGCTTTTTTAGTGCTATTTCCTGAGGATTGTGGATTCGAACTAAGGCGTCCAGCTGCAACCAATGCTTGCCGTAAATTCTGGGTCCTTTTGCAAGAAAATATGGGAGCATCCGTGAATAGATTGTGTAAGAACCTATCTTCTAAGATAGTTGACCAGTGCTTTCTAACAGTTTGCTGTAAGATCACACTTTGTTTAGTATATGTGGTATAGTAAACGAGGTCAGCAGATGATTTAGACTGAGTTGGTGTTAGAGCAGATTGTCTATCTATGGACATAGCCAGGGGTGTTGCTAGGTCTGGAAAAGATGCGGGGCTACAGAAATTTTGGGACTGTCGGGACTGGGGGCTGCTAGCCTTTTTGGTAGTAACCCTGAGCTTCTAACCGGGGCTACAACCAAAAGACCCAGGGCTGTAGCCCCCTCGGCCCCCCCTAGCAACGCCTCTGGACATAGCCTCGCGTTATGCTTGCTCAATGCAGATGCTATCATATCCTTGTTCTTTGAATCTAATGGACATGATGTTTGGTTGTTTTGCCAATTCCCCCTCGTCTGAGATAATACATCAAAAGTCTTAGGAACTGACTATAAGGAACATGTGTTCTGATCCTTGGGGGATGAAAACTAGGTGCTCTGAGTGTACATTTCCTGTCAGTTGGCCTATAGTAGATGTTGGTTATGAAATGTGCTAGCACGTAAGGGTAAAGCACATTTACATCCAAAAAATGTATGTGAGGGTTTACTATGTTCATAGTAAATTGAACCCTTGGTAATATGATGTTCAAATAACTATGAACATTTTGTAAAGATTATTGTGTTCCATGCATGGGGAGGATTGTGTTCCTGAACATCGGGAGGATTGATCAGGGGCAACGAGCTCACCTTGAAAGTAAGAGGATGCGGAGCAACACAAGTTCGTAACCAGTGTCCGCTCTTAGAAACCTCTGGGTATTAAGCGCGTTATAAATAACCAATTACTATTACAATGTCATATTCCAAAAGCACTCGCAGAGTCAATAGTTGTGGTGTTTAAAGGCACCAGTGTGCAAGGAGGAGAGTGAAAAGTTTCAAGGGAGAATGCGAGAAGGAATGCAGGTATACAAGAGAATGGGAAGGGGATAGAGCAAGGGAGGAAGTCATTAAGAGAGGTTGCCATTGATGATGAGTAAGGGGAAATATGAAGGACAAAGGGTGTGAGAGGAAGGATGAGAGAAAAGGTGAGGGCTACAAGCAAAGGTGAGAGTTGGAGAAGATGGAATGAGGGTGCAAGAGGGAATGTGTTCAAGCACCAGCAGCTCATCCATAATGGGGGAGAGTGCACATTGACCCACCAGTAAGTTCGCCCATCATGGAGGAGCCGCGGAAACCCAGTGGAAACACTGAGCTCTCCCTTGCTGCTTGCTGCAGCCGAGGAAGCTCTCCTGGGCTTGCTTAAACAGTCAAAAAGAAACATAATTTCCCCTTGACAGTTTAGCTCCCCATCGTGTATCTCTTATGGAATATGGAAGGAAATGCGTGTTTCGCTTCTCAAGGCTATTGGTAATGTAGGCTGGGGACTCGCATGTTGGAATGTGCAAGGGGCTGCTCCTGCAACGCTCCATACTATGGAATAGATTGGGGCGCTGTCAATTAAGCACTCCAGCCCCTGCATGTATGTGTGGGAATCAGGAAGTGCGCTTTGTTTCGTGGTTCCTGTTTGAGCTGTATGGGAGCCGGAGGGCTTTTGTGGAGGCAGTGGAGTGGAGCAAATTCCTCCAATTAAAACGTATAGGGGCCTGAAACAGGGATGTGTGCTAGCCTTGTCAATATTTAATTTTTTCATTTCAGACATTGGTTCAAGTTTTGCATACACAGTGGGAGATCCCCCAAAATTAGCACTGAAACCAACTCCAGCCTTGCTTTATGCGGATGATCTTGTCCTTCTCTCTAAAACTCCTTCGGGCCTTCAACACTTACTCGATGAATTAGCTCTCTACACTCAAAAAAATTTGCTATCCGTTAATTTGTCTAAAACTAAAATCATAATTTTCTCTGCTAAACAGCAGAAGCAGAGTAAATCTTTTCATTGGTATCTAAATAAGTCTGAAATTGAAGTGGTTAATCAATACACCTATTTAGGTGTCACCATTTCTAATGTTGGAAGTCAATCACATTGGCATACCATCACTGGGAAATTGACCCAGATGCTTGCACAAATAAAGATCATCCAGGCAAAGCTGGGGAAGTTTTCAATCATCCCAGCAGTAATTTTTTATTGTCAAAAAGTCACTCCGATACTCCTTTATGGTTCGGAAACACGAGAATTAATGCCTGAATCATTCTGGAGCAGACTGGAGAGTCTGTATTGGAGACGATGCCTAGGACTTCCAAATTGTATCTCTATTTGTTGGATCAGGCATGAACTGGGTTTGATTTCTTTATACACTCGTCACCTCTGGTCCATTGTTAGCTTGTTTCGCAAATGTATAATGACCACGAATACCTTGATGCTAATAGGCACCCTGTCCACTCATATGTTTACTAGCAAAGAATTACATATGTCAAAATGGCGCCAAATTGCAATCAATGCACTAGCAGAAGCAGATGTGTCGTTGAAAACATTAATTGAAAATCCCAACAAGGCAAAAACCATGATGTTTGATGCTGATTGGATTAGAACTCGAGAGCATTGTGCAAACTTGTGTGACTTTAAAAATTACTTTCTGTTTCATAAAAAACATGGTTCAGTAGAACCATATTTACTTAAGTCCCCATCAGTCATACACCGAATTGAATTTTCTAGGTTGAGATTCAATCTTTGTCCAACACGCGAAATATTAGAGAGACGAAGATTGTTGGCTGATAATAGCTGTAGACATTGTGAAGATCTTGGTCAAAAGGAAACACTTAAACATCTGCTCACTGAATGCGCCTCCTTGTATATGAAACGAACTCAATTTTTCAAATCTACTCTTAAAGAATATGTTAATTTATCTTCAGATTTATTATGGCAAATGATACTCGAAGGTAAAAACATATCACTCAGAATTAATGTTATTCGTTTTTTTACATGATGTGAACCTTTTAGAACATTTTAAAGTGAGAGATCCCAGTTAATTAAAAATGCATTTTTTATTTAATTTTTTTTTATTTTCTTTATATTTCTTAACTCAGTAAATGGACATGATCAGATGAGTCCAGTTTAAATCAGTATTCATTTATGTATAGAAACGCTTCTATTATGTTTGTTATTTTTTGTATCTGAATGTGTTTCTTTGTTGTTCTTTCTTGTTGTCTTTTTTTTTGTTTTGTTTTTTTTTGTTTTTTTTTTTTTACATAACATGTTGTTTTTAAAAGTTGATTAAATTCAGCTAAATAAAAAAAATTTTAAAAAAAGGAGTGGAGCAAATTCAAAACTTAGGCTGCATGCAGGTAAGCATTTAGGAATTATAATGATGCAAGGTGTGTAAGCATGAGTTGATGTATGATGTATGGGTGCACAGATGAATGAGTAAATGAATGTTGTGTGCAGGGACGTCATTTCACCAAAATACCAGGGGTAGCGGAAGTGACATCACATGACCCTTGACCCCTGGTGACATCACAGGAAGTGATGTCATTTGATCCCACCCGAAGTGATATCGTGGGATGCGATGGAACGCGACCTTTCACCCGTTGACAAAACAGGAAGTGCTATAGAATTGTACACTACAAAAAATATGGTTACGCTATCACTACAATGTGATGTACATTTCATACAAGAATGGATCGCCATATGTATCGTTAAGATCAGTGTGTATAGGCCCATATTACCAAATTACTGTGAATGCAAGCACCATGACCAAATGATGATGTGTTGTTATATAGCACTTACGCTTAAGCGCTTTATATAGAAAAAATATACACCCAAAATCACCCAACCTGTGTTGGTACTCATGTATCGACCTCAGAAGGATGAAAGGCTGATTTGAGGCGTTTAAGAACACACTAAATCAGTGACTCACCCCCTGAAATGTGCCTGAAATAAACCTTTAATGAGTATCAATTATTGTATAGAATTCCAGAAAGACACTTTATTTGGTATTCCTAATCTTTCTTATTTAGGGTCAGTGCTGAAAGTGTTAGACTTGTATCACTCATTTTCTTCTTTTTCTTCTTTTTTTTAAGGGGTTAACAAGAAAGCCAGCCACTCCAAAATTAAAGAGCCACATGGTGCTGGCAACAGCCATTGAGCTTGCATGACAAAAAAAAAATAAAAAATAAAAAAAAAAATCTTTTTTTTTCTTTTTTTTTCTAGAGGTCGCAAGGATGACCACAGGGGTCGCAAGGGAGACCTCAGAGGTCGCAGTTGCGACCTCTGGCGACCCCCAAATGACGTCCCTGGTTGTGTGCGAATGAGCTAGTTAATGTGTGAATTTGGTTTATATGTCTTACTGTGGCATGGAATTTTGTAACTGAGCATCAATGATAAAGTAAGTCTGATAAGTGTTACTGCATGACTGGATTGGCATATTGGTGCAACCACTCCAGCTATTGCTTACTGTGGCATAGCATTTTCAACTGGGTATCAAGAGTAAAGCAAACATCTTAAGTGTTATTAAGCATCTACACTGGTCTACATGGTGCAGCCAGCTTGAACATATTTACTTTTTGTGGCATCGAATTTTTAAAGGCAAAGTCAACAGGAGTATGTTCTTATGCAGAGCCAGCATGGACATGCAGAGCAAATATGCGTATGTTCTTATATAGGAATACTGGCATACGTGCACCAACAGCGGCAATATCCGCTATGTAATTACCTAGTGGAAAACTGGCACTTAGCTTGGCAGAGTTTGACTTGAACAAAATAGTTTTTTTCTCTCCTCCCTAAACGTTATGTATTGCATTCCATCTATGCGGTTATATTCAACAATTTCCCTGCAACTAACCCCAATTAACTATCAGATCGCACCTTAAAACTAGTCACCAGTTGAACCTGTTTTTTGTTCAATTTAAATGTGCCTTCTACGTTTCACCAAATGCCATTACTCTGACGCTGCACTGTAGCCGCTTCAAATGTTCCCTGCTAACTGCCTGAAGATACAATATATGGCACAAACAAAATCCTCACACCACCAACTCAATAAACTGAGCTGTCCGCTCCAGTGCCACAACCAAAACAGTAATGGTCGCAAAACTTCCGTAGCCTGCCAATTGCCCAAAGCGAAATACTGAAAAGAAAACTGTCAGGTCCAGCAGGCTTCTGCTGGCACCCAAACACATCCTATGAAAACCCATACATTCTTTACTCTGATACCCACATGTCACCAAACCTTGGCATTAAGCTATTTCTGAGCGCAGTTACAATAGGCACTCAACATATTAAGCCAGCCATTCACTGAATGGTGTGCGGGCCTGCCGGGCTGATGTTAGGGAGAATTCTGAGAAATGTGCTAATTCCCTCTACCTTAGAGACCCCCAGCAACTTTGCTGGATTTGGAGGACTTGATTTTTTTTAACCTGGAGCTAGTGAGACCATTTTTCCCCACTCTCTTGTGTATTTTAATGTTATGTCTGAGCTTTGTGTTTCTTTTGGTTATGGAGCCCGACAAACTCCATAGGCAACATCTTTTACATTGTGTCACACAGCAGCTTCAGTGCAGTGGCACAGGGAAGTCCTTCAGATTTCCCAAAGGTTTAAATACCTTCTCTGGGATAAACTACTGTTTCCCAGAGCAGTAAAGTGAAATTGACTTTACTTACAATTGTAACTTTCTAGACCCTATCTTACAATAGGGTGCTGGAGGGGTTACCTAGTATCCCCTTTTGTCTAGCTTCTCATGTAACATTTTTATGATACCCTTTTCTCACTGAATGGCTGGTGGCAGTGGTTTCGTTTTAACTACCGTGGTGTGCATTTACAGCGGGCTGCGTTCGCAGCTGCAGTAAAAGTCCCTAAGGGTGCCATTTTTGTCAAACAGGCCCCGGTCTTCTTTTTTGCCATTTCTTTGTGGAAAGGTCCTTCTTGAGATTTACTCTGCGCCCCAAACGAGGTTTGATCCCATTGTACGCTTTGCCTTTGGCGGGATTCACAAGTGAAGTCCGTCTCTGGCTCCAGGTTGTCTGTGGTAGGCAGAAAGTGAGGGAGGTTCCCCAAACTCCCTCTGCTTAGTCTCCTAGGAGACCCAAATGCACTCTGTAGTGATTGGCCGCTGACTGTCCGGCAAGGGCACCCACTCTGCTGGGTGAGTGGCAGCTAGGCTGGAATGAATGGGAGAGAACTGAATAAAAGGCAAGGCTTTTGGCTTGGAAGGCAGAGTCGACCACTGGAAGAAGGAACCGAAGAAGAACTTGAAGAGGACGCCTGCTGCAACTCCTGGACTGTTGGTTTGCCCGGTGAAGCCCTGCTGCTGTGCTGAAACTCCAAATTCTTATCAACAGAGAAGCCCCTGCAAGGACGACTTCCCCCTTTGAGTTGGTGGGACCAATCAACTCCAAAGTAAGCCACCTGGCCATCCATCTCGGAGCTGGTTGAATTTCCAGAGTTGCTGCTGGAAACAGTATAGCCAGGGAGAGGAACACCAGATTGTGTGTGTTGCTTTAAAGCTGGGCTAGAGCTTCAGGAAGATCCTCCGGACTCCCAGGAAGCAGGACTGACCGAGCCTGGGCCCCCTCAACAGAGTGCGGGACCCCAGAAGCAAGGAAAGTCCATCTCGACAGCCAGGAACCGCAGTGTTGTTATATGCGGTAGACGCAAGGAGCTGAAAAACTAAACAGCTACATATTTGAAGATTGCCAGTTGCGAGCAGTGACCGTCCCATTGCAGTGCAGGAGTCCCCAGAAGTCCTCCCTCTTGCCCCCACGACTGAGGCCCAGGAACAGTGAGATCTGCAGAGCTGCACAGGAACGGAAGCCATCTGCTGCACTTTTTCTTCAATTCAAAGGTACTGTACAAGTCTGAGAGAACTTACCTCTTGCTGTAGAGTTGCTTGCATCTTCTACTACTCACAAGTCTAATCAGCTTGTGGCCCTACATTTGATTCTTCTTTTCTTCAAAGACTTCTAAAACATTGTGCAAATACTGTTCTACTTACCTACTAAGAGTGCATCATCCTATATAAGACTTTTGCCCATTGACTTTGGCCTAGCCTGTTATACTGAATGACTCTGCTGTAGGAAACTAAAAGTATTTTCCTGCCTAAGAATATTTGTGGTCTCTTGTTGTTCTAATAACCTTTTCCTTTTACCAATGTATAACAGTATTCTGAATGCAAATAGTAAGATATTACTGTCCCCATCACCCTGGCTATTGTAGTCACCTGATGGTGTAGGTTGTGTCTGTGGGCCATCCCAAAAGGGTCTTTGCTGATTTAGAAACTGAGAGTGTACGGTATTGAAGTGTATTTGTGTGTTACTATTATATTGCCCCCCTTCTGAAGGAGGCTTATTCTAACTGACTGATAAATAAATCAATATTTGTTTATTCAAGAAACCTTGACTGTAAGTGTTTATTTGAATACTTGTCACTGTGGATCTCTGTGTAACGTCCCTACAGCTCACATTGACCCCTCTTGAGATAAGACTGGCTGCTCAACACGCTACCAAAACGAGCCCATGACCCAGGACCCTGTCCTTATGTCCTCCATATCTGGTGCCCCCACAGCTGCCCCCCCCAAACCTCAACCAACATGATAACTGCAAACCGCTTCAGCGCAACACAAAACCAAGCGCCCAAACACCAGTAAACATCCCCAGTAGATCATTCCCCTCCATTTGTAACTTCAATCTCACCCCCCAGAGTCCGCAGATGGACTCAGCCATATCAGAACCATTACAGTCTCCCCTCCGGCCTCCTGTGGAAATCCGTTCAAGACAAGTTATCCGGGGCAGTGTTCAGCTTCATGAATTTCCTTCAGCTGGGGATTTGTCCCCTGCCGGGTCCCTTAATCCGCCATTGTCTGCCTACTCCGTTGTCGCCCCTGGGTCGACTCATCCCCAACTCAAGCAGCTCTCAAGAGACTCTATTTCTTCCTCTATAGCCAGCCCGTAATTACGACCATCCAGCTCAAAAGTGATTGAGAATGGGAACCCCCATGTATATCTGACCCCCTTTTCGTTCCGCCATTTCATCAGCGGCAAGCACAGTCTTAACTTAGTTAGTGTTAGGAAGGACAGGTCCTGAAAGATGGTGATTCTTAATGTGCTGAGGGTCACAGGGCCCTTAGCCCTAGCCTTTTCCAGAGTCTTAAGCTTGTCCGGGTAGTTATGGAAACACACCAGGACTGATCTTGGGCTACCACCCAAACCCTATGAACTCTTTCCATTTTCGTCTCATCGATTGAGTCATCGTCAAAAAGGAGTTTTGTGATTTCATGTATCCTCCGCCTGAGGTCCCTATCGGTCTCTCCTTCCACCTCCAGCATCCCCAGAAATCTGAGGTTATTCCTCCTTTTGCGATTTTCAAAGTCATCCATCTTCAAGACCTTCTCCGTCTCTCTCCTCTCAATTTTGCCCCCATTCTCACATCCATCTAAGTCTCCATGGTGCCTAAGGAGGATTGGTTGCATTCAACTGCCTGCAGTCTCTCCTCCATTTCTGTCACATTAATCTTGTCAACTTTTCCCCTCAATGTCAGCCCTCCTATTTTAGAGCTCTTCAAGTAACAAAGCAACATCCCTCTTGGTTGCCAATGAGTCTTCCCCTTCCGTCGCCATATTCACCTCTAGGTTACTTTCGATACACTCCAATCTGCGAGAATATGCAAATACAGCCAGACTTGCTTTAATCTCCATGTGGCATTGCACCAGAGTGAAGACACCCCAGAGGACCCCTCCATCACCCCCTCCAGGGCAGATCCCTCCTCATCACCACTTGTCCGGCACAGGCTTCAATCCAGTTCACAGGAGAGGGTTCAACCCCACTCCAGTTGAGGGGGGCACATGCCCCAGGAACGGGAGCCCCCGACTCCCAAAGCGTCCCCCCTATGGTGACCCAGTGTGGCCTCGCCTGTGCGGCACCGTGGCACTGGGATGTTCTACTACCCACACTGTGTATGCCCAGGTACCTCCGGGTCACACCTGGCCCCTCCGCAATGTCGTGGCGGACCGCAAGCCAGGCACCCAGGAGGACTAGTCAGCCGCCTTCAGTTCTCCCAATGAAGCACCTCACTCCACCAACTCTCCCCTGGGTGCAGACAACCGGGAGGCAGACACACGCCCGAGTGCTGGGGGCCCTCACCTCCAGGATACTACTGGCTGTGGCGGAACAACAGCCACTCTCGAACACGCGCCGACTCCTCACTCTCCCTTCTTAATTATCCTGTCTTGATGGGAACAATGCAACATCAGGCTGGCCCCATCCCTTCCTCTACAGCAACCTCACTGGCTGAAGTACCTGCCTCTACTCCTCTGCTCACCTGCACCACGCTCCAAGCGAGCGGCTCCTCCTGAAGACCCTCGCCAGATACTACTCTGCCCGAGCCGCATCCCCCGTACGGGAAGCGTGCAGCCTGGCGATGCAGGCCACTGCTCGGTGTCCTGGCCCAAAGGAAGCAACAGGGGCCCTCCTCCGCTTCACTTCCCTCGCTCATGGGGGGGAGGATTCCAGCCCCCCGTGGTCCCCTTGCTGCTCCGACTCAGCGCCGGCCTGCTCAAGTGGGCCTGCTCCCGTAAAGCACTTTGCTTTCCCACTCCTTCGCTCACACGGCAGATCTCCGGACGTGTATGGTCTATTTGCACAATTTTTGGTCCAGGCATGCCTGATGGGTTACTCTGTCCTCCGCTGTTAGCGTTTATCATCCGGTGGGGGCGTAAGTGGAGGCACTTTCCCTTATTCGGGGTCCGGTGACTGTAGGAACCCACTCAGGCAACCTTCATCCACGTCCCTTGGTGGCTGATCGAGAACACATTTTTAAGAGGCTTATTGATGCAACCCCGTGGAGACCTGATGGCTAGCCTCCATTGGGAATTTGACATTTTACCCATTTCCGAGGTTTCAGCGAATAATCCTCTAATTTATTGGCTCAGCGTTTGGATTGCTCCTGAGTTGGTTAAATACAGAGAAGCTCTGAGTAATCTGCTGAGTTAGTCTGGCTCTGGCTCACTCTTGGTGCAAGTTTGTCAGCTCCCGGCTTAGTGAGTTGGACATAGCAGATATATGGAAAAATCCTGTTGGATTGTTACCGCGATCAAAGACACTGGTAAAGGGCTTGCAATGAGGCAACCATTATTGGGATGAGGCAGGCCTGTCAGGATTTAAGCATGGGCCCTCTGTTTTATCAACATAAACAGAACCAGGGATTTGAGATGTATCTGGACTGTGTTAGTATGGAATATGCTTTAGCGATTTGTATACAGCTGTGCACCCATACTTTGAGGTTAGCCACATTTACTTCCAAATGGAAGCAAGACAATGGGCCTCATTACGAGTATGCCGGCCCAGTAACAACGGTGCAGGTAAGCTTACCGGCACTGTTGTTACCAGACTGGCACACTCCGAGTCTGCGTGCAGGTACAGTCCCGCCCGCCAGCCACTCACAGACTTTCCTGGAAGTACCAGCACCGTTATTAACAGTGCTGGTGCTTCCCTCATCCCCATTCCCATTGAGTCCTTGTTGCAACATTTACTACCACCACCAAGATCTGCACCTGTGGCGGCTCCACCCATGCACTTGCTCTGGCTACCTTGCACACTGCAGCATCCCCCCTACACATCACGGCATAGCCCCTGTGGCTCTCATTGCTGGCAGCAGATGTGTATATGCCCAATGCTCCAGCATTGACTTGGCAGGTGAGTTGTTACACACTGCGTACGGTATCACTACATATTATCCCAACCAAAAATATCGGCGTATATATGGTCGTCTGGAATGGCCATAGGTGATATTTTTTGGGGGGGAACATTTTGGGGGTTTTTAGGAGCGGGGGTTGTGGGGGTATCCTCCGCCCCTTTAAAAATAATGCAGGGGTTGCGGGGGTGTCCCCTGCAGTTTCCATGCCTTAATATCGCTGCAAAAATATCGCTATATTTTTGTATGGCGATATTTTTGCGGGGATATTAACACATGGAACCCTCCGTAGCAGATGCTGACTTCCATGGCCGCCGTTCTGCTGGCCATATCAACCAACACCTTTTCTGGGGCATAATGAGCATCGGCATCGTGTGCCTAAACCTGGCGTTCAGTTCATCCTCCAGTGCCAGTTCTGTGTACAAGCTAGGTTCCTCACCCATATAAAGTCTGGGAATCAGTTGAGATGGTTTTTCGCCCCAAGACCGCTAATCATTTGCCTCACAAGATAAAACTGGGGTATTGGAGTGCCAGCTATCCTGAGGGAAACTCCAGAAGAAACCAGCTACTACATGTTTCGATTAGTCTTCTGCCCCTATACCCATTTTGGATTACCAATTTGCATGACAGGACTGCTGCGGACCTCCACCAGAGTTCCCTCTGGCTTTGCCCTGCACAGGTATAGATCACCATCTTTTGAGTTATATCACACGTGCACATGCTCCAGCTCCCCAACGGAGTGGTTGAGAGGTATTGTGGTGTGCATGGCGCAATGGGATCCCACCTCAGCCAGCTGCGCTGGCCCTCACCTTCATTGTGCCACAAGGTTTTGTTTTTCTCTTTGACTCTGACTCCTTGGTATGTGTTTTAAGACGGGTCGGGTGGGTAACCAAATCACTGCAGACTCCTGGTGCCCTTTGTGGGCTTCCCCACCTAGTGGTGCGACGTGGTCAAGGTACACCCCAGTCAAACGTCGCATTGGGAGTAGGTGGCCCGGTCCCCTGTCTCTGCCCTGTTGACCCCCGAGAGGGGCTGGGACGGTTGCTGGAGGAGGCTGCGCCGGTGGGAAATATCTCTGGGCCCCATGGACATGGCGAATATGTAGCCAGGAGCTGTAATACTCTCTACCAGAGCAGAGGGCCACCTGCCCCCCCCCAGGCATTCACAGTCTACCTGGAGCCAATCGTGGGGCATTGCCATGGAGGAAATGTGGCCTGCGGGGGCTGGATGTGCTTGGGTCGTGGTCCCACTGGGGATCCGCTGTTCCAAGTGACCAACCTGCCCATTGTGTTGAATCCCCACCCGTTTACCTCTCAATGGTTTAGCGCCCTCCCAAACTCTGACTTCAAAGTACTTTTCAACTTTGCCTTATGGAACTTGTTGCCATCAGTCTTGTGCCCATGCTTATCCTTAGATGTAGTCTACCACCCACTTTGACCTGCATTCCTAAGCACCCAACTCAGAGAACACCCTATCCCAATGTACCAGGGGCTGCTACCAACCTAACGCCATCCACGTTAGGGGTCCTGAACAGAAGGACTTGAGCCCACTGCGTGATGCTGGGGAGTCGGTCTTCTGTACGTCACATTTCCTGCACCTGCTGCTGGACGTAGATTCAGCGCTGGGCACTACCCTCTCCATTTGCTGTTACTGAAGTAATTCTGATCCGTTCATTTACCTCCACTTAGTGAGATGCTTACATTCAGCAGATTGTCACGTCTGTTCTGAGGCTGTAGTTGGGGAGCTGAAGCACGGGTGGCAGGCCTCGGGCCCAGGGCTGTTGGGGGGGATGCCCCAGCATGGCCCCTCCGGCGCTGTCGAGTGTCCACTGTCCAAATCTGCATCAAACACCACCTGGGGGAGCATGGCCATGCTCTGAGGAGCTCTGCTACGTCATTGGACCTCACCCATGAAATCTTGGCAGATCCTTTGATCCCATGATTGATTTGCTAGAGAACGTAACAATCCCTGGAGACTCAGTGGTTGCACTAACTGTGATAACCGAGCGGCTGTTGCCTGACAATAGGTGGACAGCTGGAGTGGCCTTCACCCACAGCTCAGGTGCCGCCGGTGGTGGACGAAGTTCCACGAGCTGCGCTGGTGACTGGGGAGCCTCGGTGTGCGACTTGCCGTCATGAGGACGGAGGGGCAGAAGTGGCGAAGTGCAGTGGGGACACGGCCAGCCCATACCTGTTCTGGGGAGATTGTTGGTCGCATTGTGAAGGACACATTGTGGCTGTGGAGGAGACGGGAGAGGGCTGAATACCCTGTTCCATGGAGGAGTGCTTATAGTGGGTTTGCTGGGGCAGCTGCTCCAGTGCTACACGTCCTGTAGAGGATTGCCTGGATTGCCTAGGTAATCCTGCACTGGCTGGGGGTGTGGCACCAGCTGGAGGCTTCTGTTGGTGGCCGAGGAGGAGCGCTCTTGGGCTGCTGACCTGACCACATTTGTTGTGGGCTGTGTGGTGGTAAAAAGACTGCCTGCCTGGGGGGCAGGTGAGTGGCCGGTTCACTAGAACAGCAGCATTTGACTGAAATACTGCCCAGAGGAACAGAGAGTGGGCCAAGTGAATGGCGCCACAGTAAGATTGGGCAAAGTGTGAGTCTCGGGAGTTGGGGGCTACCCACCAGGTTGAGAAATTGGAGATCAATGGATGTGTAAAAGTTGGATGAGGTAAAAGTGACTCACTTGAGAAGTGCGTGCACTCATTTGGGAGTGTTTTGGAAGACTGAGGGCATCAGCCTCGGTGTGCGGACCGGCTGCACGATTGTTAAGGGCCAACAGCAGAAACTGGAATAGTGCATGGGGGGCAAAGGCAGGAAGCCTAAGCTGAAGTCGCAGTTGGTGGAAGACAGCAGGGAGCTGGTGCCGATGGAAGACATTGTGACTATGGGCCAGCTACTGGAGGTGATCCAGGACCCTACGGCATCATTGGAGAGTAAAGTTGGAGAGTAAAGTGAGGGCAGTCTCTGTAGAGCTTTCATTGGGGAGGATGGATTTCAAGAAGGTGGGAGAACGGGTGATAAAGGTGGAAAAAACATTGGCTGATGTGGATGACACAGTGACTATGTAGCAATCCAGGATTAATGCTCTCAGAGTGGCCACGAGTGTGTTGGAAGCCAAGGTGGAGGATGCTAAGAGGCAATCCTGTAGGAATAATGTGCAAATTCTTGTTGTTGCAGAGGGGGAGGAAGGCCCTAGCATGGAGCTATATCTTGAACAGCTTTTTGTGGATAATCTGAACGTCAGGGGTTTTCCATGTAGTTCACCAGTAACAGGGCACACATGGTTGTAGAGAGAAGACCTCCAGTGGGTGCACCACCACGGGCTATAGTGGCAAAGTCGTTACATTTTCGGGATCGAGACACGATGTTCATCGGTCTACAAGGTGGTCTTCCCTGAAATCATGTAGGAGGTGCAAAAGCAGCATAAATCTCATGATGCAGTGAGAAGAAGATTAAGGGAACTTGGATATAAATAGGTGAATCATGTTATATGAATCATGAAACATGATGTATTTTTCCGGCAAAACTGAAGTAGCTGGCGGAGGGTCGTTCCCTTTTCCATCATTGCCCATTTGATGTCTGGGATTGGCTGGACAGAGTGCCCGCGGGTCATGGAGCCTCCAGGCTAGGCAGCGGACATGGAATGGGTTGGATGGGGGGGATACTCTACACCAAAAGTGAAATCCATTGATGAAGGTACCTGAGGGAAGAATCTACGTGAATGAGGATGGCACGTTCGACATGAGGAAGGAGTCGCAGCTTCGAGAGACTTGTGGTGACAGTGTGGAGAATCCTGCTGAACTTGGTGATACAATCATTATGGGACAGGGGAACACTGGTTGATGGCCTTGTTTGGCTTTGGCTGTGGCTGATTGGTCCTGCCTGTCGCAGATCTGGGGTACTCTTTGAGATGGTTGGGCTTCTGTCAGTACTGGGGTGGGAGCCTTCTCAATTGGGTGTTGGTTTGGAGAATGGGTATCATGGGGGTTGTGCAGCTAGGCGAAGATGCAGAAGTAAGGGACTATACGGTATTGTGAGGATACGGTAGGATGCGGTGCATTTGCAGACATGTTGTGGAATCATAAGGGGGGAATCCCTCGGTGGAAGCAGGAGCAGCCCACCCTTCGTGTCCTACCTTTCACCCTTTTCTGGCCATAAGTGTCGGGTACCGGATGCAAGATGGAGCCTCGGATAGAGGTTTTTGGGGAAGGGATGTTGCAGAACATGAGATGGGGTTGCATACACTGTTGGGGTTGTTGGGCGAGGGGAGGTGTGTTGGGACAGAGGGGCTTAGGTGTTTGGTTGTTTTGATGTTAACTAATTTTACACTAGGGTGGTTGGATCTAGTACATGGGGTGGGAGGATGAGTTTTGAGGAAATGGGAACTGACCCATGGCTGCATTAAATGTACCCATCTGGAATGGAAGAGAGCTAAACAATGTTGTGAAAAGAGGCAAGGTTCATTCATACCTCACCAAGCATAAGGTGGATGTGGCGGTGTTGCAGGAGACTTATCTTGACACGCCAGGGCTAAGAGTGATGCGGGCACAATGATGGGCAGAGTGATTGGTACAGCTTTCTCCTCGTACTCCAGGGGAGTGCTTGTATGGACCAAAGATGACTCTTTGCTAAAGATCACACATTTCATCGTTGATAAGGAAGAGAGATATGTGTCATTGGTTCACTAAATGCTGGGATGAAATATATTTCTACTTGGGACATATGCCCCCAACGTGGCCCAGGCAGAGTTCTTGCAGGGGATGCAGGATATCATAGCGGTATATAGTGCCTTGGATTCTCTGTCTTTGGAAAATTAATTGTGTGGTGATCCAACGGTGGATCATGAGAGTACAATGTTTCGACCTCAGGGGATGGCAACCAAAGCTCTGGTGCAGGTGACGGGTGAAATGTGCCTAAAGGATGCCTGGTGGCTGCTGCATGATGGTGAACATAGCTATTCCTATTTCTTGGCTGTACATGGGTCCTATTCTCACATAGACTATGCATTCCTTGGGGAGGTGTTTGATTTGGTTTCATCTTCAGAATTTCTCAACAGGACTCTGTTGGACCATCCACCACCACTAGTGGGGCTGGTTAGGAAATAAATGATTAGGCCCACCATTCCCAAACGGAAATTTCATAAATGAATGCTATTGGACAGAGACTTAAGGACCTTGCTGGCAGAACAGATTCTTCCGTTTTTGCAGATTCATTGGGGCTCAATGGCGGGTAGGGCCATTGAGTAGGAAGCGCTGAAAGTGTTCATTAGGGAGGTTGGTATCTCAGCAAGGTTGGGGCGCACAGAGTTCTATCCGAGGAAGTACGAGGTCTTGAACTAAAGGCAGCCTCACTGGGTCAAGATCTGGCTAGTGGGGAGGTGGTGGCTGATGCTCAATATGAATTGCAGGGGGCAAGGAAAAGTCTGGACACGGATGACTATGCCAGGTATGTGGGCAAGCAGCATTCTGAAGGTGATAAATGATAATGATAATGATGAGTTATTTATATAGCGCCTTAAACCAAAGCGCTTTACAGAAGGATGAAAGGCTGAGTTGGCCTTGCCGGGATTCAAACCTGCGACCTGCAGATCATGGTCAGATCGCAGCAGCGAGCGCTCAACCCACTGAGCTATCTTGCCGTCTAAAAGCAGGTAAACTGTTGGTCTGGTTGGTGAAGAGGGAGAGAGGTCAGCTAATATGCGAGCGGGTGAAGGGGTGAAGGACAAGGATATGAGGGATGGCCTTTACAAGGGTGGAAGAAAATAACAGGCACCTTACTTTGGAATTAAACATGGCCACATTTATTTACATTGCAAACCACACTGCATTTTCCAACAATGTGACCCTTAAAAAACATCAAATGCATACATAAGAAACAACATCAGGCCTTCATGATTGTCAGCAAAGGTCCAGGTGGACCATACTCTCTCATCCAGTGGCCGCTGCACAGCAATGAGTCCCCTCTCCTTGCCCAGCCTCCCAGCTATGCCCTCTTGGGGGCGATATAGGTAGGCACCTCACTTTGCACTAGCACAGACTGCGCCTGATCCTGCCCCCTTAATCCCCCCGCCCCCGGGACTCCCACCAGCCAGAACCCTCTTACTGAGAGGCAGCCAGCCCTCGACACTGTACCATATTGGCCCTGGGGTCCTCGGAAGGGAAAACTCAGTGTCCATGTGGTCCTCCCCCACCTGTCACAGGGGCCCAGACCACACGGTCCTGGGCACTCACCCCATTCCATGCCGTGAGTACGAATGCCACAAAGTTCTGAGGCAAAAATCAAATACCCCGTTCGGACAGGTGTACCCTGTCCTGATGAAAGTTTTCAGAGCCCCCCTCCAGCCTTTTGGACATAATTTGGAAGTACCAGTGGAAAGATGCCAGCCGAGCCAGCTTGTTATTCAGTTTCTGTGCCGAAATGTTCAGGTGGTGCGCTGGTCCAGGCAAGCCCTTTCTCACCCTTGCGATGATCTGGGACCATGCAACCAGTGCCTTGGGCAAACTCTGCCCATCCACGAGAAGAGAGACCAGAGTTTCCCTCCCCTCTCCCCTCCCAAGGGCACCAAATCATTGCCCCCAATGTGTATAATTACCAAGTCTGTGTCAGGTAACTGGTGTTCCAGTTGGCAGGGAAGTGAACCAAGTTGTCCAAGCCAAAGAATAAGAGAAACAAGGGTTGTGGACCCAACCCAAGAGAGTGATACCAGTCATCTTCCTCATGGCAGGGAAGTGAACCAAGTGGGTAAAGTCAAAGAAGAAGAAGGGTCGAGGACCCAAACCAAGAGCTCAATATGAGTCATCTTCCTTGTGGCAGTACTTGGCTGGGAAGTGCACCAAGTGGGTCAAACCAAGGAAGAAGAGAAAAATCAGGGTCGCTGACCCAAAAAGCACTCAGAGTTGGGTGTTGTAGGTGTGAAACCTAATGAGGCAAAGACCAGGAGAAGGGAATAATTCTCCTGGTAACGTGGACCGGGAGAAAGGTCAAACAAGCCTGAGGAAGGCAGTAATTCCCCTGGGCTAACTTGAGACTGAGACCAAATGCCATGGGAAGGGAGGCAGTCTCCTGGCTTATGAAGTAACTGTTATTTCAGAACGTCATGACCTGGGGAAGGGATTCGTCCCGCCAAGCCTATTATTTGGAACTTTATTTTTAACTTTGTGACCTGAGGAAGAGAGTAATTCTGCCAGGTAATTTGAGACAGAATGCCAGTAGAAGGTAGGCATTCTCCTGATCCAGCAAAGAGACATTGGGCCTCATTCTGAGTCTGGCAGTAAAAATCTGGTGTTACCATGATGGCGGTCCTACCATGTCCGCCACCACATGGTGCTGGAAACAAAGTAGGATTACGGCGTGGCAGCCACACGCGTCCCTAATGCGTGGAACCGGTGGCACCATCATCACTTTAACACCGGTAAAAACGCATGTAGCGCCACCAATGTTGGCGGTGCATCCACCTCTGCCGCATGCATGCTGGACATAGCGGCACCACGTACGTGGATCTGGAAACACCGGAACCGGTAATAACGTGATCGCCGGAACTGGATAGAGGCCAGCAGCCATTACTTAAATCACAATCCACTGCCATCTCCCTGTACCAGAAGCCATCCAGCACCAGTGAGTGGTCCAACACACACAGGGACATGTCTTCAAGGATACCCCAAAACCGCATGCGGAAACCACGCTTCAGTGAGTCCGAGCTCATCATGCTGGTGGACCATATTGTGGCAAATGCAGGGGAGCTTTTCTCTGCCGACCAGTGGTGCAGCACGCAGCTCAGGCGCAAAGCCATATGGGCAGAGGCAACTCAGAAGGTGACTGTTGTGGGTGTCACAGCCCGTAGCGTAAAAGACTGCCACAAGAGTTGGGATCCCCTCCGCCTAAGGGTGCAGAACCTTCTGGCTGCCGGCAGGCGCAATGATACAGCAACAGGTGGCGGACCACCCTCACCCCTTAAACTGCTCTCATGGGAGGACAAGTGCAGCAGTGTGCTGCATCTGGAGGGCATCGAGGGAGTCGGTGCAGCAGAGCCAGGAGCTCGGACACCTGTCGAGGCTGGTAAGTACAGAAAGCGCACAAATATAAAGCTGAATCAAGCTAATCCTGCCTCCCTCTCTTCCATCAATGCACATAAATGCCCATAGCACAGTCCTCATCACCATGACCACACCCAGTACTCCCATGCCCCCTCACGGAATACAGTGCAAAGGTAGTCAAATGCCCTCCCCCAAGTATGACCCATACACAACCACATGACAATGCACCACACATGAATGCGTGTAAACTGACACTTTTGTGTAAGTAGACCACCACCCATGTGACAGGTCCAGCAAACACATGAGGATGGGCCATTACAGCGGCTGCCATGGCTGCAGCAGCCAACCTGCCTGTCTGTGGCGGGTGCTGTGTTCCTGCCATGCAGAGCTGCCATATAATCACTGCCACCGTCAACAACGTTGACACTGCACATGCCTACCCACCCAAATGGGACTGTATGGGACTCAACACAAATGTGAATCAAGAACATCCTGTCGCCTGACTTCCTGTTTCCTGTACTAGGTACATCCAAGGTGAACTGTTAAATCTGCATATGTACATTGGTAATGGCTCCAGTAGCAAGGTACCGATAGCACTGGCATGGTCAATACAGGACCCATAATGAGTGTCACCTGCACACTGCAGCACATACACCCATGCTGGCACACCAACTTACAGCTGCGTGTACAGCATGGCTATGGCGTATGCCGCGCACCCAGGCCCCCCACCCCCATAACTCGCAAATGCGCACACAGAAGAACAACTCTCCAGCCGGCCAAAATAACTATACCACAAAACATTACTTACGAATGCAACAACGTGCATCCTGGTCACAAGTATTGCATGTGTGTCTGCCATGCTGCCACTGCCAGCACATCACAATACTGGTACGCCCTCACCTGCACACAGACACGGGCACACACTGATTGTGTCGTGCATGTTACTCTTATGCACCTGGCAGCCCTACCATGAACATGCCACACACATCCTGGTCAGTCACCCCTCTACACTCAAGGCATTGCCCCCCCCCTCAACGTTGACCCACATCCCAAATTTCTCCACACAGACAGACACTCATAGCACTACCCACAGCACAATGTGGGTGTACATGTGAACATACCTAGTACAGCTGTGTCACATTTGCCGTCTGCACACAGTGTCTGTTGCTCATTCAAGGCAACACATGCATGAGATAGACATAACATGCATCAATTCCTGCACCCACAATGTGATCTAGCTCGATGACCATGTTGCATGTAATTGCATAATACTCATCCTTTCTGTCCACTAACAGCATGCCTTTCATTCACCCACAGGAACATCATCTGACACTGATGGCAGACAAGCAGGAACATCGAGGGAGACCAGACGTGCACGTCACACAGCACACTGTCCCTCAACCTCTGCTGCAGGCACCTCGGCCATTGAGGAAGTCACAACATCTCATGTACACCACACTGAGGAGACCGACACCCCTGCTGCCCCTGTGACACAGCAAGCCCCTCTGGCCCTCATCCCTGCTGCCCCTGTGACACAGCAAGTCTCTCTGGCCATCATCCCTGCTGCATGTGCATTACCACAGGGACGTGCAGCACCACCACCCAAACAGGCCGAGTCCCATGGCAAGGACAGCAGTGCTGAGGAAGTGACTGTTGAGGCAGATAGAAACGGAACACCCCAGATGTACTGGGCACATACAGCCCCATGAGCCCCAGGAGACCCATGCGCTCTCCCACCCCATCAATGCAGGAAATCACAATGCGTCTCCAACGGATGGAGGAGCGCCAAGATATGCTGCCCACACTGGTGCAGCAGCACCTCGAGGAATCACGGCTACAGAGGGAAAGCAACCAGGCTATTGGGTGCTGGGTTACACGTGCCATTGGGTGTTCCACCTCAAGTCCTGATGTCACGGAGGGTCACAGAGGGTCAGTGAGGGCACTAGTGTCCAATCGAACATTGCCGAAACAATGGGCTAGCCTTACAGGCCATCATGACGCGTCTACCGCCTCATAACACCCCAATACCCTCCACCAGCACCACGCCTACTAGCTCTCAGGCAGGCAGCCCCAGGAGAAGGTCCATGCGCCTGTCTGGGTCGTCTCAGAGGGACAAGCCTGCTGCCAAGCGTGGCAGGAAGTAGTGATGATTAAGTGACACCTCTTCCACAACTTGCTATTTCTGGGCTGGGAGGTGGGAGGGTATGTTTGGGAGGGGGAGGTTGGGTCCATAGTGGGATAGGTAGTTGGGGCCTGGGAGGTGGGAGGGTATGTTTGGGTGGGGAAGGATGGGTCCATAGTGGGATAGGTAGTTGGGGCCTGGAAGGTAGGAGGGTACGTTTGGTTAGGGGAGGGTGGGTCCACATTTGGGATAGGTAGTTGGGGCCTGGGAGGTGGGAGGGTACATTTGGGAGGGTGAGGGTGGGTCCATAGTGGGATATGTAGTTGGGGCCTGGGTGGAGGGTACGTTTGGGTCGGTATTGTCATTGCAACTGTTATCTTTTGTCTTTATCTCAATACACTGGGTTGTTTAGCTGAATAACAAGTGGACAATCCTCTTATGTGTGTGTATCAATTATTAAATGTGTTACAAATTACGTTTGTGAAAATGTGCTCCTTGTGCTTGTAAGGATTGTGAATAAGTGCTGCCCGTGCATGTTGACCATCCATTGCATCCCGCCGTGGTCACACTCCCATTCCATCATCGTCGGCGTCATCCCCATCGTACTCATCTGCTGGGTCCATGTCCTGGGGCAGTGCAAATTTCCGTCAAATACACATATTGTGCAGCATTGCTCATGCCAGGACAATTTTGCCAACCTTTATGGGGCTATACATTAATGCACCACCGGATCTGCGGAGGCAGCGGAACCCGGCCAGTTCCCCACATAGCAGTGAAAGTACTGCAAGATAATAATTTACTGAAAATTCATTCGTGCAACTGCAAAATAATGGGAGCCCACGCCTAACTTTGTCAGATTACTCAACTTCTACCTTTGTATTCAAAATACACACTAGCCAAGATTAAGCCTCAGTAGAAGAGCGGGAAGCTCGAAACACGTGTCAGGCTGCACCAATTCTGATTAAAACCACTCATTTAATTTGCAATTGCTTATTATTCTATGTGTGTGCGCAGTTTGAGAGCAAACCCTTTCTTTCTCTGAACCCGGCCATTAGCAGTCCAAAAGTCTGTTCTATGATGCCCGTGTACGGATGTGTGCCCGGTTGTAGGCCTCCTAGGCCTGTTCTGTGGTCGTCTAACGGGTGTCATCAGCCATGGCGTTAGAGGGTATCCCGCATCACCTGCATGGGAGTGACAGAGAGGTGATTGGATGTTAATGGTGGAAATCACCTGTCAGTGATGATGGCATGTACACATTCTCAGTATTTTGTTATCACACAACATAGTAGATGCCACAGATGACACAATGCATTTTGCAATATTTGATGGACACAACCTTTCTATAAGGTAAACTTTTCTCACTCATTCCTACTGAGACTGTTTTGTCTGCTCAATGTCTGCAGTCATGATATGGCCTTCAATGCTACTACATGTCTTATTCCTTTCAATGTACACAATGGTGTGTTTCTGCCTACTAGGAGCCTCATGTCTTTTATGGTGCTGACAATCAGCGTCATGCACCCACAGCGCACTAGAGTGAAGACACTGCACTGCTGTACGCAGCTGGGAAAATTGGCATTGTGCACATGGGAGCAGCTGCTACTTTCTCACCGTTGTCAAAACACCCATTTACATGTCACCATTGCATAGTGTGCCACTCCATGGTTAGGGCCTATTTCCATTAGCCAGTACATGGATTCCCGTGATATGGAAAACTGTCATGGGCCTTATGCAGCGGTAACCTGGGTGCACTCTGGTGAGTGCCTATTTAACCCCCGCCCCCAGTGCACAGGGTTCATGCATTGGTCATTCTACTCACCCAACAGCCAGGAGCACTCTGGTGAGTGCCTATGTACCCCCCACCCACTACACAGGGGTCATGCATTGGTCATTCTACTCACCCATCAGCCAGGTTCACTCTGGTGAGTGCCTATTTACACCACCCCCACTACACAGGGGTCATGCATTGGTCATTCTAATCACCCAACAGCCAGGTGCACTCTGGTGAGTGCCTATTCCCCCCCCTCCCCACTACACGGGGTCATGCATTGGTCATTCTACTCACCCAACAGCCTGGTGCACCATGGTGAGTGCCTATTACCTCCCCCCCTCCAACCCCACTACACTGGGGTCATGCATTGGTCATTCTACGGGTGCTCTCTCTGATGTGACGTGTGTGGAGGGTTTTGACCCATGTGGAATCATTAGACGGGGTAAATATGGGGATTAAGCTGTCGCTGCCCATCATTTTACCCCAGAACAAAAATAAATCATTGGAGTGCGTAAAGATGGGGATGCGCTGTCGCCGCCCATAATTTCATCCCAGAATCCAGGAGAGCTGCGCAGTTGTGCGCACACCAAAATGGTTACCTAACTTGCCACCACCAGTGTAAAGAAAGGTCTTTGTTAACAAAATCCACTGTTACTGATGTCAAAAAGTTGCTGAAATCGTGACTCATTGGACCACTTTAAAGATTCAACCCTTTTGTGGGGTGCCACATAACCATTTTACTGTAAGGAGCCCCATCAAAACAATGTTAAGCAAGGATTTACTACCATGTAAGAACCATTCCTGTTTAGAATGCATTAATCCAAGAAAATCCCAAAATTGCATGCAGTACCAACAAAATCCTCAAGGGGGCGCTGGCGGTCTAAACTCTGACAGGAGAACTGAGTGCAGTAGCTGACAAAGGGATTTGACTTAGCTGACTTCAAAGGCTGCATTTTAATTAAAAATTAGCCACATGCTGTTCCCAGAGGCCTGAAGCCTGGGAAACCCTCTCACCTCCAGAGCTTCACACCAGGAGTTAGAATCTCACATGACCTCTTGATTGATAGAAGGCAGACTGGCTGGGAGCTTCCCAGAGACCACACAATGGCCCCTTTCCTCTGAAAGGAATATGTTGATTTTGACTGTTTAATGTCAACAAAGCCCTGCCTGCCCAGAGGACTGACCCACCCAAGTCTTGGAGGCGGACTCCAACACTCTGAGAACTGAATTGAAAGAAAAATATATATTTTACAAAAACACTGATAACTCTTTGTAATCAAATGACAGAAATGTATAACTTTGAGAGCTTTAATTTAAAAAATGTACCTTTAATTCAAGCCCAAACTCCAATTTGTGTGATGTTCTGGGGCAAAACCCCATTGTTTATTAATATTACAGACTCCCTGTTTCAGCTAGACAAACGAAAATGCATTGGTATGTGGGTAGATATGTGAGGAACAGTTGTATAAAATTTAATGAAGATCCAATGTTGTTCAGCACATGAAAAAGTGCTAGAAGTTGCCATTTTTGAATGCAAGCTCCTAGAAACAGCAGATTTGGACAGAGACATGGCTAAATTCAGCCACACCATGTATATGTAATTTCAAGCAACTGTGTAACTGTGAAATATGTCTTTTATTATCAAATATAGAATGTGTGCAATCTGACAGAGGAGTGTCCTATCTGCAAGCCATAAAATGACATCCCTCTGACTCACAGTTCATTCCCCAATCAAATGATAAATGGAAGTTTGACCAATTAGAAGCTGAGAGAGAGGTAGGGTCAGTGATGCTAGAACACACCCACATTCTAAACACATAAAAGCAGACAGACAGGACAGATAGGGACCTTCCAAATCCATCTGCAGCGGGACGCTCTGCCGGAAAAATCCATACTTACCTCCATCAACCTTCAGAGAGCAACATAGAGACTTCAAATCCTTCAGGCCAGACCAGAAGCAGAGTAGAGCTGACCTGTTAGCAGAACCAGAGAGAGCTGACCCAGATCACTGTGAAGTGCAGAGGCCAGACCAGACCAGAGTCCAGTTTAAAACCCTGACCAGATCCGTGACGAGGCCCATTTAATTCAAGAATATAGTGTGAGTACATAGTAAAACTGTGCAGAACCAATCTCTTAGTTAAAATAATATAATTCAATCCATTTTAACCTAAGTAGAACTGCAGCTTAGCAATCGTGTTATCCTGCCATCATTTTTAAAGCTGAAAAAGTGTGCGTTTAAAATTTCAAATCTGAAAAACGACCTTTATTCAGTCGTTCATATCTCCGCAACCGTTTGTGCTAGAGACTTGCAGTAACTTTCATTTTGAAGCTGAGATCCTAGGCTTTCCTAGGACCCCAAAACGATAGAGATAGTCCTTGTGGTTCCTCTGTAATAGCGCTCGGCGCATCCGCGAATTTTACCGCGATTTGCAAATTTCTCCACATGTAAAATCAGCTGCTGCTTGCCTTCCATTTGGCAGAAATTCGTTTAACCTGCTAATCATTCCTGAATCATTGCTAGTGTGAGCCTGGACTAATATTAACTAGATACCACTCACCCTGAACCTCTGAAAAGGGAATTAAAAGCATTTTAGCATATTTTTTAAT
The DNA here is from genome assembly GCF_040938575.1 of Ambystoma mexicanum. Lineage (NCBI taxonomy): Eukaryota > Metazoa > Chordata > Amphibia > Caudata > Ambystomatidae > Ambystoma > Ambystoma mexicanum. The sequence continues at coordinate 1,525,973,271 of NC_090935.1, forward strand.
TCATTGCCAGCACATATCAAAGCAATTTGGACCTGTGTTTTCAAACTTCTGTCGTGTAAGCTTGCTGGGGTGAACTGATTTACATTGATTGCATTTCTGAGAACTGTGTGTTTTCCTTCCACTTCCTTGCCTTGCATCAAAGGGGGGGAGGGGATTGCCAGAGAAAAGTGATCACATTGTTTGGTTGAAATCATATTGAGTATTTTCTGTACTGCATTCATTGAATATTGCATCCACCTGAGCTTACATAAAGCATCCTCTACCACATTATACTTTTGTTCCTATTTACCAGTGTGCTACCTTATCCATTTCATGTCAACTCATTAGTGATTATAAGAAGTGTGCTAGTGCCAGATTCTCCATTGTTAATCTTTATCATATCAGATTAAGGGTGATCTTCAATTATTAATTTATTATAAAGTGGGATATATATACCTATTGTTTAAATTATCAAATAAACCTTTTAACTTGCAAAACAGAACTACTTCTTGGCTCAGTGGGGTCAGGGGGATTCCAAGAGAGGGGTGTTATATAGGGGTAGTCATCCAGAACGCATGAACTGGACCTAAAGATATATCAATAAGGGTTTTCATTCAGTATTCTAGACTAGGCGTTAACTTAGCTGTAGTGCTGAATTGAATCCTCTTACAAATTGGGGGCTCGAGCCGAGACGTTGGGTTAGATTTACCACTTGTGCAGCTTAATACAGTGTGCTAACTGATGGGATACATACATCCGGTCGGATCACCACGCTGCATTACGCTGTGAAGCATTCCTCAAAAGGGACACTCCAAGAAAAGTTCTGTTCTGCAAAAATAAAATGCAAACTTCTGTAAGTCAGGACAGAGACCAATCTCTAGAATGACGACCTTGGTAGATATGAAAATAGCCAGAGAGCACCTCTTGCATAAGCTATTTGTGAGAGGTGAATGGACCGAACAGGGCCAGGATGCGTGGTTGCAGGCCATTACACAACAGGTCACTGAAACAGGGTCAGATATATATAGAGATCAGGGTCCCTTACATGTGGCCCTGAGTGAACTATATATGGCTCCTAAAGCCAAAGAGGAACACAATAAGATTGCCAGGATAGCGGCATACCTGTACCTATATATGGGAGACATGCAGGATAGATGTGCTGAAAGCCAAAATCTGGCAAATAGGCAACAGATGGCGTTAGAGAAGGTCCAATCTGATCTGGACTCTTCTGAGCAGAGGCTGCAGAGGAGCCAGGAGTCAGAAGATGATAGTAGGCAGCACATCATTAAAATAAAGAAGGATATGGATGTGCTGCAACAGGAAAAGGTAGAACAGGATACCAGATTTCTGGCCTTGCAGAAGGAATACCAAGAAGGTTTGGACTCCCTACTGCAAAACCAGAAAAAGCTGGAGCAACAACTGGACTTCAACAGGGTATGTGCTGAGCAGGTAGTCACCCTGCAAGGCCACCTAGATAGAGTGAAGGCAGAGAGCAACAAACTAATTCTGAAAGACCTGGATACCCAGGCAGAGTTTGATCAGGAGCGCCAGAATGCTGGTGCCTTCCAAAGGCAGAGGGACGACCTGGCGGCACAAATGCAGGCTCTTAGTCAGGAAAGAGACGCCATAGGCCAGGAAGTCTGCCATTTAAAAAGAAAAATGGAAGAAAATCACCTGGCCCACCAGGGACTGGGTGACCTCCAAAAAGAACACCAGAACTCGTTAGAGCACACCAGGAGGGTGGAAGAGGCTCTGGCAAGAAAGGAGCAGGCCAATAGGGCCATGCTCAGGAGGTAAACCTCCTGCAGCAAAGACTGGCCCAGTTCTCCAGGACCAACCAGGAAGCACAGAGGGAAAATGAGGCCCTCTGTCAACACAATGATAGGCTCCAACAACAGGTAGCGATGCAGGAGAGACTGATAGAGTCTAGTAAGGCCTTGACTGAGGAACTGAAAGCACAAATGCAGGCTCTTGCATTGCAACAGGGAGCAGGGGCGGATAGAGATGAGGTCCGCTGGGTAAGAGAGACTCCTGACCATAACCGCAGGAGCCCTAACATCAGGGGCCTTCATCTCCCCCAGTCCCTGGACTCTACCACCCCCATGTCCCCTGGCGCACATGAGCACAGGGCCACAGGGATGGCAGATTACTATCCAGCTAAGAGTATGGGGCTCATAGGCCAGTACCACTCAGGAATGGAGGGGTGGGCATCCGGGTATGGGCACCCAAGTACAGTACAGTTCAATGGGGAACCCCAGGAGAGTAGGCCCATTAAGGGCATCCTGAAAACCTCTGCCCAGTTAGGTCAGTGGAGGGGGTACCCGTCAAATCCTGGCAGCAAGGAGGAATCTGAAGACTCCTCTGAACTGCGCAGGACACAGGAGACCAGGTCCCCACATTCTGCCAGCCATTCCCAGGCTCGCAGAATCCGGGAAAACCTGGAAGAACAGACGGGAACCTCTGGGAGCAGTGCCTCTGAGTCCGAGGAAGAATGGACAAGGGTTACCCGAACCAAAAAGGCCAATAAGGCAAAAAGGGCCTTGCTTAAGGACCCCTTAAAGCAGATTAAGGCGATCAGGAGCGTCATCACGCCTTACCATAAGAACGCTAGGTATTCTGTTTGGGAGCACTTAGAGTTGTTTGAACAAATGATGGAGACTTTCCATTTGAAGGACAGCCAAAGCTGTATTCAATATGTAAAGTGGACATTCTCCCCGGAATACTCCAGTTTCTTTGCGGCGCTGGAGGACCAAAATCATTTAAGATGGTCCACATATAAGGCGGCCATCCTGAAACATTTTTCTGTTCACAGAAATCCTCAAGAGGCTCGCAAGGCAGCCTACAATTTGCAATGTGGGGAGGATCAGGCCCCACAAGAATTTGTGCAGGAGTTAAAGCGTGCTTTTGCACAGACCACAAGAAGGGTGCGCACGGATAGCAGGGAATTTATAAATACGTTTTTCCATGCCTTGCCCAAATACATCATGACCCAACTCGTGAGGGATTTTCACGAGAAAAGATCCTTAGACTGGGTCATTGAACAGGCTACCCGGATCTATGAGGTGCAGAAACCGGTAGATAGCAAAAGTAATGCCCAGAAAAACCCCAAAGCCAACAGCACCCCTGCTGCTGCCAAGGTGGCAGAGGTAAAGGTCACCCCCGTTTTGGATTTGGAGATGGGGGGGCCTAAAAACCTGCCTGCACCTAATAATGCTAGGCCCAGGAGGTCCTCGGGTCAGTCACAGACAGGGAGCCAAGGAGGCAGCCCCACAAATGGGGTCCCTCGCTCTCCTGATTATGTAAGTCCCCGTTACAAGGGAAATCGACCCATCCTGGGTTATGTGTGGACTTCTCCAGCCCAAGGGGGGGGGATCCAGACAAGCACCTAACCCAGGGAACTTCCCTCCAAACTTCCCACAGGAGGGCAGAAATTTACCAAACCCTGGGCAGAACTTTTTCCCCAGATATCCACCCGACTTTCAGCCCCAAAACCATCCATCCTTCTTTCCCCAATTCCCTGAGCCCAGACCACTGAATCCGGGAGAGGGGAGGCCAAGGGTGGAGGGGTACCCAAATCTTCCCAACCCGGGGTATTACCAGAGGAGGGACAGCTACCCTTCCCGGGATCAGCCCAGGGGAGAAAACAGGGCCCCGTATCAGCCTGAGCGGGTTTCCCAGTTAGAGCGCCAGGTTCAAAACATGGCGCGGGACCTGGGTCACATACTGAGGGCTCAGCAGAACCCTCAGATGGGCGTGCCGGCGCAGAACGCACCCAACTATGGACCTGGTGCTCCAGAACAATGACGGGGGCAGCACCCCGATAACTCACCGGTTCCCAGGGAGGAGGCACAAGGGGAAGGGGGGTGTAAGGCCTTGGAGGAAGCTTCCTTCCTCACTTGTAAACAGCCCCTGGAAACCCAGGAACCGGAAACAAAATCTCTTGCCCCTGAAAGTCTGCCCCCTAAGGAGCAGAGGGGGGGTAGGAGAAACAAAAGACCCAAACAGACTCAGTTTGAGGAGGAGGTACAGATCTTCCAATTTGAGGGAGAGGGATCCTCAGAGGATCCTGGGAAAAGGATCTTCTCCTTCAGAGAGGGGGGAACTCCTCCCAAAGAAAAATGGGTTCCTAGGGATGCAAATCCAGACTGGGGAGATGTGGAGACTGAGCTACCGCCGCCCGCCATCTCATCCCAGAACCAACAGCAAAAAAAACCCCTGGTTCAAACCCATCCTGGTGACTGCCTCCAAAAAGGGGGGGGCGGCCCAGAACCGGAACCAGGGGAACCCACAATGGCTCTGATCTCCAGTTGCCAACTTTTTCTTTCAGATTCCCAAGGCTCTCCACAGAATTCTGCCCAAATCTCTTCTCTCGCCATGTCCAAAACCAGAAAATTAGCCCACCAGTTGTCCAAAAATGTACATTATCTGTGCCCCCTTGAGGAGAAGGAGGGAAGATATTATGCCCCGGTACAAGTACAGGGGCAGGGTACAATCTCGGCACTGGTGGACACTGGATCTCAAGCTACCCTTCTGTCCAGAAGGGCCTTTGACGAACTGAATGCAGGAAGGGGAGAGAATTACCAAATTCCTCTCACCTCTCTTCCTGGACAACTGCAGAACTTTGACGGGAAGGAAATTCCCGTTGAGGGGACTGCAGACTTAAACATTAAGATCGGGCGACACAAGTTGAAACACCCGGTCATAGTTGTGACCCCAGAGGGCACCCCTTGTTTACTAGGGAATGACCTCCTGAGAAGGTTGTCACCCCTAATAGATTGCGTAAACAAGGTCCTCTGGACCCAGACTAGCCGACCGATAAAATTAAAACAGAGTGTCAACCATGTTAGTTTAAACGGCACCTGCCACATGGTTGAACAAAAATCTGACCAAGTAGAATTTCACTTCCAGAACAACCAAATTCCAGACGTGACAGTCATAGCAGTCGGACAACAGACTGGTGATGGGGGGTCCTCTCTATTTCTGAAAATCAACCTTCCTTCCAGTCTAAAGTGGTATTCCACGCTGGAAGGAAACACTTTGAAATTCTATACCAATCCACAATCTGAAACTCCCACTCCTATAGTCCAGAAAGATGTGAAATCAGCTCAAAGCCTGGCTGATATTCAGCAAATTGGAGAGCAGTTGTTCATCCCTGTTCAGTTAAATGATGGGAAGGACTCTGTTCTCGCTCGAGTGTGTGTGAACAACGGTAAGAGCTTCATCAGCGAAGCCATGTTTCGCCAACTTCCAAAAGATCCAGCCATTCCCACCTTCAAACTGATAGACAAATGGGAGATGGACCTGGAAGCACCTAATTCCAAACATCTCCTGCCAAGCAGGTGTATGCTCAAAATCTCCATTGGCAACAAGAGCATAGTCCACAATTGTTGGGTCGTGCGAGACGTCCCCGCCGCCTTTTACTTAGGCAGTGACATTCTCAATCGCTTTGCCATTAGTTTGGACCTAATAAACTTCAAAGCTTGGTCCCGATTAGCGGATAATCCCATGGGCTTTGATGATCCAGAAAAAGCATTTAGGTCAGCTCAATTGCTACCTTATGCAGTTGAAATTCAGGTTAAAGAGGAAGTCACCATCCCAGAAAGGACCCGACAATTCTCCCTGGAAGTGAAAGTTAAAAGGGGACAAGAGTTGAAAAACCCTGATGCTTACATACATCTAAATGCTTCTCTCCAACAGCAAGGGTTGGGGGTAAACCCAACTCCATTAGTCAACATAGAACATGACACCATTCTAATAGAGGTGGATAACAGCGACTTAAAGAGTATTACTCTAGCCGCAGGCACCATTATTGGAATGGCGGTTGATGACCGACATTTTTCCATCGACTTAGTAAATGAACTGTTAGGACCAATCCCCAAGGACTGTTTTGACAGTGACAGTGATGACAATACAACACCAGACAGGATTTTTACCCGGCATGGGGGGAACTTCCTGGTGTACACTTCCTGCCCCTATGGTAAGGAAGATGTGACTTGTGACTTCAGGAGGGATGAGGTGATTTTCCAGGTCCATGAGGGCTGCCTTTCCCACCTGAAGCCTCCAGTCCAAATCAGCACTCTGACCAGGGACTTCTCCACCCAGCTGGAGGAGGCCGCGGAGATAGCCAAACCAGATGTTTTTCCAGGCTTCAGGCAGATGGTGGAAGAGAGAGTCAACCTAGCTGATGCCTGTGTGACTCTGGAACAAAAGCAAAAGTTGAAACAAGTTTTCTTGGATTTCCAAGATCTCTTTGCGGTAGACTCATATGACTGTGGTCGCACTGACATCCACACAACAACAATCCCCACGGACCCTGGCATGACTCCTGTGTTTGTGAAGCAATATCGCTTGCCTCTCGCATCAATGGAGTCCCTTACTGAAATAATTAAGAACCTTGAGTCCCGGGGAATAATCCGTCCAGTCCACAGCACCTTCAATAATCCGGTGCTGGGGATATTAAAGCCAAACGGCCAGTGGAGACTCTGCGCCGACCTTAGGGAGCTCAACAAACGGGTCCATACTTCCCGATGGCCTCTGCCCTACATTGACCAAGGGCTGGCCCAGATTCAGGGGTCACAGGTATTCACTGCAATAGACCTGACCAATGGATACTGGACCGTGCCTGTCAGTAGGGAGGACCAATACAAACTGGCTTTTACCTTTGGGGGCCAGCAGTACACATGGACCCGGACTCCCTTCGGATACCTCAACTCCGGCAATGAATTCAACATTTTTCTACACAAGGCCATGCCCGACTTGGGTGCAAGGGGTAACCTGGCGTATGTAGATGATGTCCTTATCAAAAGCTCAACTGTTGAGGAACACATAGCGGAGATCCGTTATGTTCTGACACAGTTGAGGGCCGCCGGAGCAAAACTTTCCTTTCAGAAAGCACAGTGGTGTAAAACCCGTGTTAACTTCTTGGGGCATGAGATTACTCCTCAGGGTCTTTGTCCCCAGGAAAAGAAAGTGGAAGCACTTCAGAAACTGAAAGACCCCACAACGCTGCGGGAACTAAGGAGCCTCCTTGGACTGACTAATTACAGCAGAAAGTTCATTGAGGGCTACGCAGAGATCACCAGACCCCTGATTCATCTCCTGAAGGGGGGGGTCAAGTGGGAATGGGGTCCAGAACAAGCCGAGGCAGTAAAACAACTCAAAAGAAGCCTCTCACAAGCGCCTTGCCTAGCTTACCCGGTCAGAAACAAGGAGTTCTTCCTGGAGACAGGGTTCTCTAATACGTGCTTGACGGCAGTATTATATCAAAAGCATGACAAGATCAATAAAGTAATCTCCTATGCGAGCAAAACTTTATCCTCTGTGGAGGAAAAATTCAACGATTGTGAGAAGGCACTCCTGGCAACGGTGTGGGCATTGACGAATTACCGCCCGTTTATCCAGGGGGAACACATCATAGTGGAGACTCCACACCAGCCTCTGCAATATCTCCAAAGTGACAGAATCCGGGCCGGAAATGTGAGTAATTCCCGAATTACTTCCTGGATTCTGTCAATGCAAGGCTTTCCTGTGGAGGTCAGATATGGCCAAAACAAGAAGAGTCCCCTCGCGCAAGGTCTGGCTGACTTGCATGATTGTGCCAGAGAAAACTGTCTCGAGGACGAAAGTCTAAAAATGAAGGACAACATGGAGGCATACCTTAATTCCCCCCACAAAGTCTTTGAAGAGGACAAGTGTGAGGGAATGCCCACTGTCTATGTGGATGGATGCTCTTACCATGTTGACAACGACGGGGAGAAATAACTGGTGGCCGGCGTAGGGAATGCATGGGTGAATGAGTCCCCAGAACCCTCCGCTGGATACAAAATTGGTCCCCGAAGTAGTCAGGTGGCAGAATTGATGGCTGTGCATCAGGCCATCCTCACTGCTGTCCAGCATCAACTCCACGAACTGGTCATAATCACAGATTCGGATTATGTACGGAACGGGTTCGTGGAGCACCTGGTTAATTGGAAAACCAGAGGCATGTTATGTGCTAACAACAAACCCTTGAAACATGGGAAGTTGATCCAAAACATTGATGATCTGGTCACATCGAATGAGATGACCATCTACTGGAAAAAGATCAAGGGTCATTCCAAAGTAGAGGGACCAGACAAAACCGGAAATGACTTAGCTGATCAGCTGGCCAAAACCGGGGCCATCCAAGGGGATCTAATTGAGATTGAGTCCCTGTTGGGGGAAATCCAGGTCACTGCCATCACTAGGTCCCAGACAAATGCTCACAACGACCTTTCAATTGCACAATGGAGTAAGGAGACCCCTGATGCTGATTTGATTACCGCTCAGAAGGGGGATCCAATAATTGGTAAATTTTACCAGCACCTTGAGGACCCTGAGAACTTTCCCCTGACGGATACCGATTACATTGGGAAAGAGGACCTAAGAGTGTTGATGAAATGTCCAAAAATGTTCCGAATCCAAGACGGTTTGTTGGTAAGGAAATCCAAAGCTGGCCACGATCAGTGGGTGGTTCCTACCTCATTCCGAAGCCTGATGTTAAGTCACGCCCATGATGCGGCCACCGCCGGTCATAGGGGGTTTCACACAACACTGGAAATCTTAAGAGAGGTTGCATACTGGCCACACATGGGCCAGGACCTCAACCAATATTTGAAGGGTTGTCTTGTGTGTGCACAATTTCAGCCGACATCCCTCACACACCGGGCGCCTTTACAAAAGAGGGGAATGACACTGCCATGGTCAGATTTACAAATCGACTTTGTAGGCCCCGTGGTTCGCTCGGCTAGGGGGAATAAGTACATGTTGACCGTCACATGCTTGTTTACCAAGTGGGTGGAATGTCTCCCAGCCCCAAATTGCAAGGCAGAAACTGCAGCTGCCTTGATGATTAACCACATCTTTTCCCGTTTTGGTCTACCTCAAAGGATTGAGTCAGACAGAGGTAACCACTTCACCAGTGAAGTAATGACAAAGATGTGGGAGATACTCGGGGTCAAAAGGAAGTTGCATATTGCTTATCGGCCAGCTTCTTCTGGGGCAGTAGAGAGATATAACCGGACAATTGTGAGCATATTAAAGAAGTTTGTGGCAGATTCTGGGCCAAGTTGGGATATCCGATTACCTCTGGTCCTAATGGCCATCAGATCTACCCCTTCATCTGCAACCAAAATGTCACCATTTGAGTTGATGACTGGGCGCAAGATGGTGCTTCCTCAGCATTTGCTCTACAGGACCCAAGAGCAGACACTGATAAATGCCTCCACTACTCATGAGTATGTGGAGAATTTAAGGAAACACCTCCAACATGCTTTTGCTTATGCTCAGCGGAATCTAGAAAGATCAGCTGATAGCATGAAGACCCATTATGACCTGAAAACTTCCAGGAAGGAATATCAGGTGGGAGACCGGGTCTATCTATACAACTTCCAAAGGAACCAGGCCAAGCAGCGCAAATTTTTGCCTACATGGAAAGGACCCTTTGAGATCATCGACAAGATCTCCCCTGTGGCCTACAAGATCCGCATCCCCAAAGGCGGTTCGGCAGAGGGGGAAGACAAGTGGGTCCACATAAACCAGTTGAAATGTTGCCATCCCAGGCACACTCTGCAACAACTGGAGGAATCCTCTGGAATCCTAGCGGGTACTGTCTCAGACTAATTCAGTTCCAATCATAAAACATACCACATCTAGTCTCTAAAATATTGTGATTTGCATGAAACTGTCTCTTAGTTATACTGTTTTTTTATCAAAATAAGAATGTAATGTTTCGTTATGATGAAATGCATATGCCGCCCCACTATCTCAACAGTGGTGGAAAGACGTCTATGAGTAGGTATTGCCGCTCTTCCTTTGTCGTCCTAGGAGAAAGAAAACCGGGAGACGGGCCAAGGAGGACTATCCGGAGACCGGGAGCAGAGACGCAACGGGCCCGGGGTACCGCCCAATCTTCCCATCAGGACCGGCGAGGAGAACTGATCGATCTGACCGGATGGAGAGGAAGATGCTGAACTGTGCCATCTACAGAATTGGAAGAAGATAATGTGGACATACCAGCGCCAGGGTTCAAAACCTCCCTTGCAACCGACTCCCCCTCGACTCAAGTCAAAGCGCAGTCGGGCGGGGGGGTTTGTGGAGGGTTTTGACCCATGTGGAATCATTAGACGGGGTAAATATGGGGATTAAGCTGTCGCTGCCCATCATTTTACCCCAGAACAAAAATAAATCATTGGAGTGCGTAAAGATGGGGATGCGCTGTCGCCGCCCATCATTTCATCCCAGAATCCAGGAGAGCTGCGCAGTTGTGCGCACACCAAAATGGTTACCTAACTTGCCACCACCAGTGTAAAGAAAGGTCTTTGTTAACAAAATCCACTGTTACTGATGTCAAAAAGTTGCTGAAATCGTGACTCATTGGACCACTTTAAAGATTCAACCCTTTTGTGGGGTTCCACATAACCATTTTACTGTAAGGAGCCCCATCAAAACAATGTTAAGCAAGGATTTACTACCATGTAAGAACCATTCCTGTTTAGAATGCATTAATCCAAGAAAATCCCAAAATTGCATGCAGTACCAACAAAATCCTCAAGGGGGTGCTGGCGGTCTAAACTCTGACAGGAGAACTGAGTGCAGTAGCTGACAAAGGGATTTGACTTAGCTGACTTCAAAGGCTGCATTTTAATTAAAAATTAGCCACATGCTGTTCCCAGAGGCCTGAAGCCTGGGAAACCCTCTCACCTCCAGAGCTTCACACCAGGAGTTAGAATCTCACATGACCTCTTGATTGATAGAAGGCAGACTGGCTGGGAGCTTCCCAGAGACCACACAATGGCCCCTTTCCTCTGAAAGGAATATGTTGATTTTGACTGTTTAATGTCAACAAAGCCCTGCCTGCCCAGAGGACTGACCCACCCAAGTCTTGGAGGCGGACTCCAACACTCTGAGAACTGAATTGAAAGAAAAATATATATTTTACAAAAACACTGATAACTCTTTGTAATCAAATGACAGAAATGTATAACTTTGAGAGCTTTAATTTAAAAAATGTACCTTTAATTCAAGCCCAAACTCCAATTTGTGTGATGTTCTGGGGCAAAACCCCATTGTTTATTAATATTACAGACTCCCTGTTTCAGCTAGACAAACGAAAATGCATTGGTATGTGGGTAGATATGTGAGGAACAGTTGTATAAAATTTAATGAAGATCCAATGTTGTTCAGCACATGAAAAAGTGCTAGAAGTTGCCATTTTTGAATGCAAGCTCCTAGAAACAGCAGATTTGGACAGAGACATGGCTAAATTCAGCCACACCATGTATATGTAATTTCAAGCAACTGTGTAACTGTGAAATATGTCTTTTATTATCAAATATAGAATGTGTGCAATCTGACAGAGGAGTGTCCTATCTGCAAGCCATAAAATGACATCCCTCTGACTCACAGTTCATTCCCCAATCAAATGATAAATGGAAGTTTGACCAATTAGAAGCTGAGAGAGGTAGGGTCAGTGATGCTAGAACACACCCACATTCTAAACACATAAAAGCAGACAGACAGGACAGATAGGGACCTTCCAAATCCATCTGCAGCGGGACGCTCTGCCGGAAAAATCCATACTTACCTCCATCAACCTTCAGAGAGCAACATAGAGACTTCAAATCCATCAGGCCAGACCAGAAGCAGAGTAGAGCTGACCTGTTAGCAGAACCAGAGAGAGTTGACCCAGATCACTGTGAAGTGCAGAGGCCAGACCAGACCAGAGTCCAGTTTAAAACCCTGACCAGATCCGTGACGAGGCCCATTTAATTCAAGAATATAGTGTGAGTACATAGTAAAACTGTGCAGAACCAATCTCTTAGTTAAAATAATATAATTCAATCCATTTTAACCTAAGTAGAACTGCAGCTTAGCAATCGTGTTATCCTGCCATCATTTTTAAAGCTGAAAAAGTGTGCGTTTAAAATTTCAAATCTGAAAAACGACCTTTATTCAATCGTTCATATCTCCGCAACCGTTTGTGCTAGAGACTTGCAGTAACTTTCATTTTGAAGCTGAGATCCTAGGCTTTCCTAGGACCCCAAAAAACGATAGAGATAGTCCTTGTGGTTCCTCTGTAATAGCGCTCGGCGCATCCGCGAATTTTACCGCGATTTGCAAATTTCTCCACATGTAAAATCAGCTGCTGCTTGCCTTCCATTTGCCAGAAATTCGTTTAACCTGCTAATCATTCCTGAATCATTGCTAGTGTGAGCCTGGACTAATATTAACTAGATACCACTCACCCTGAACCTCTGAAAAGGGAATTAAAAGCATTTTAGCATATTTTTTAATTCATTGCCAGCACATATCAAAGCAATTTGGGCCTGTGTTTTCAAACTTCTGTTGTGTAAGCTTGCTGGGGTGAACTGATTTACATTGATTGCATTTCTGAGAACTGTGTGTTTTCCTTCCACTTCCTTGCCTTGCATCAAAGGGGGGGAGGGGATTGCCAGAGAAAAGTGATCACATTGTTTGGTTGAAATCATATTGAGTATTTTCTGTACTGCATTCATTGAATATTGCATCCACCTGAGCTTACATAAAGCATCCTCTACCACATTATACTTTTGTTCCTATTTACCAGTGTGCTACCTTATCCATTTCATGTCAACTCATTAGTGATTATAAGAAGTGTGCTAGTGCCAGATTCTCCATTGTTAATCTTTATCATATCAGATTAAGGGTGATCTTCAATTATTAATTTATTATAAAGTGGGATATATATACCTATTGTTTAAATTATCAAATAAACCTTTTAACTTGCAAAACAGAACTACTTCTTGGCTCAGTGGGGTCAGGGGGATTCCAAGAGAGGGGTGTTATATAGGGGTAGTCATCCAGAACGCATGAACTGGACCTAAAGATATATCAATAAGGGTTTTCATTCAGTATTCTAGACTAGGCGTTAACTTAGCTGTAGTGCTGAATTGAATCCTCTTACACGTGCCATGTACCCTGGCAACATGGAGTTCTGCAGGACCATTGAGTCGTGTCGATCCCGGAAAACGTGCACAGCAATGGGTTGGTTGGTTTGTTTGTTTGTTTATTTATAATGCGCGCCTCACCCAAAGGTATCTGGGCACAGTACAGGATAATGTACTTTCTTAGTTACACAGGAGGAAATACATCACATATATACAAATACATATTCAGCAGAATATGTTCACAGTTACAGAAATAAAGCAATATAGAAAATATAAATACAAGAATAGCAAAGAGTGTAGCATATATACATAGGAGGCAGGTGCACTAGTAGGGGACATCATTAGTAATAAACCAATTCTTCATGTTGTTTCTGAAACTACCAAGGGATTGGTTGGTTCTGAAGTTGGAGGGGAGGGCGTTGGGTGGCGAGTACAGGGAAGCTGTTCCCTCCTACTTTTTTCAGTTTGTATCTCGGAACTTGAAGACAGCCAGAACTGGCTGATCTGGTCAGACTGGGGAATTGTTTTAAGACAAATTTATCAGAGAGATATTGTGGGGCTAAATTGTTAAGGCATTTGACTGCTAGGGATGCAGTTTTAAGTTGAATTCTTTCTTTTATAGAGAGCCATTTGTGGTCCCTTCTTATGGAGGAGATATGCTGTCTGCGAGGAAAACTCAAGGCTGTCCTGAGGGCATTATTTTGCAAAATGTGCAGTTTCTTAGTGATATATTTGCTGGCTCCCAGATAAAGTCCATTGCAATAGTCAATTTTCGATATAGGACTAGGGCTCTAGCCCGGGTGGTGCAACCTTTAGTAGAGAGGAAGGGTTTGCAAGCTCGAATGAGCTTACAGGTATAGGCACAAGCCGAGGCTGTGGCGCTACCTGTTTTCTCAAGTTTAGGGAGGAATCTAGGTAAAAACCCAAAGTTTATACTTTGCTGGCGAATTTAATGATATTGCCATCGATTTCAAATGATTGATATTGGTCACCTATTTTAGTGGTGTTGACGGGAGTGGCTAGAAGGAGGAGTTCTGTTTTACCACCATTCAGGCAGAGGCCATGAGTGGCCATCCATGCCTGAATGATGAGGTAGATTCTGTTAATCGGGGCTAGGTCCTTGGCATAGTCACCTGTCAGTGGGATAAGGATCTGGGTGTCATCAGCATAGTTAGTGTAGGTGACACACATGTGATCCAAGTCGTCAAACAATGGTTTGATGAATGCGTTATACATGGTCGGGGATACACATGATCCTTGTGGGACTCCGTATGTAATAGGGATCGGGGTTGCAGCGGCTGATGCCGAGAATACTCTCATTGATCGATTGCTTAGGAATTACTTGATCCAGGCTGTGGCTTCTGGTGGGAAGTGCGATGTAGGGGAGAGGTGGTTGCATAGGGTCTTGTGGTCAACCAAATCAAAGGCAGCCGATAGATCCAGAAGAAGCAGGCGGGCTGAATTGCCTTTGTCTTTAAGGTCATCAATTTGCATTTTTAGGTCAATCAGAGCTGTTTCAGTCTCATGTTGTAGCCTGAAGCCTGATTGACGGAGACCTAGTAATTTGTTAGACTCCAGGACATTTTGTATTTGATTGTAGACTGCTTTATCTAAGATCTTTAACAGGAATGGGACTGTGGTAATGGGTCTGAAGATATGGGCACTTTCGGGTCTAGGGACTTTTATTTAGCAGTGGTAGTACCCACGAGTTCTTCAAGTTAGTTTGAACTGTGCAGGTGTGGAAGGAGGCGTTAATTATAGATGTGATGAAGTGGGCGAGGATACTTGCTGCGTCCTTGATGACTGCAGCTGGGCAGCAATCTCCTTGGCAGTTGGAAGGTTTGAGGGAATCCATGATTTTTAGTACTTCTTGGGGTGATACCGGAATAAATTTGAATCTGTGCGTGGAGGTGGGAATGTTAGGACATTGTTTTAGGGAGTTATCTTGCGGAGGCAGGATACGTTTTTGTCAGTGATTTTATTTTGGAGCAGTGTAATTTTGTTGGCAAGTGCCTCCTGGATTTTAGGGCACCAGGCTTGGTCTTTGACACAGAGATCTGTAGGCGGGTGGGGGGGGGGGTGATTCAAGTTCTCTGAGGATGACAAAGAGTTTGCGGGTGCTGGAGCTGGCCTTGTCAATCCTGTCATTGTAGAAATTACGTTTAGCAGCTAAGATTTCATCTTTGTCGCTGGCAAAGATTTTTAGGAGGCTTTCTTTATTGCTGGTAGATGGGTTGCTTTTCCAAATGGCTTCAAGTTTCCTTTTTTCTTTTCTAAGATCTTTAGGTTTAGGGGTGAACCAAGTGTTCACATGCGCAATCGGTTTACTTTTACACATTTTCAAAGGTGCAATGGAGTCTATAGCAGTATTGATCGTTTTATTGTACAACTCTACTAGTTCATCCGGGTTAGAAGGAAGTGAAGGTGTCTGCAGGGCTTTGAGAAAAGGTCTTAGATTATCAATCGTAATATTTTTCTTATTTCTCATTGGAATAGGGGGAACTACGGTCTTTGTTGTCGCTGGAGGCGAGCAATTTAGAAGGGTAAAGGTTAGTAAACTATGGTCATTCCAGGGTAAAGGCTCGATAGCTGTTATATTAGTTGGGCAGCTGAGGTCTGCAAGCCAATCCAGGGTTTGTCCTTTGTCATGGGTAGGTAGGAGAACTCTCTGGGTAAGGCCTAACTCAGTCAGGGAATTAGCTAGGAACAAAACTGGGTGGTCAGCTGGGTCATTAAATCCCAAATTGAAGTCGCCAAGTAGGAGGATTTGTGATGAAGGTTTGGTATTGGCTAAGATGATATTGTTGATGTCATCTTCAAATGAACCTGGTGGGCCTGGAGGGCAGTAGATAAGGCGCATGGTTAGTGTTTGTGACGTGGTGAGTGGCAGTTTTACAGACAATAGTCTGTACAATGAGGTCAAGGGACCTGGTGGATAGCTCTGAGGTTAAGCAAGGCTTTAGGAATGAAGGCAATGCCTTCACCCTCTAGTTAGTTCTCTATCTGTTCTCAGAACGGTGTACTTGTCGGGTGTGGAAATAAGGAGAGATGGACCTGCGGCTGTATGTAGCCAGGTCTCAGTTATTGCCAGGAAGTTCAGTTCTTTATCGACTATCAGATCAGCGATTTCCACAGCGTGGGCGACTAGGGATCTTGCACTGATTAATTAATTAAAGTAGTGCTAGTATTGATGGTGGAAGTTTTAGGTGGCATGGACTTGCGTACAGAATATGTGGCATTTTTGCTCTTTTTACGCGGTAGCTTTGTGGTGCATGCCTTAAGGCGCATAGGAGTGGCGGTAGTGGGCAGAAAGTATGATCCACCTAGTCTTGAACCGAGTCTGGTGTTTCTTAGTTGAGTTGGGCATGGGACATTCTCGGTTGGAGTAATGGGGCTCTGGTCAGTGGAACCTAGGTTACTGACTAGGGTGAGTTCCCTTGTTCTGGTATAGTCTGTGGGGATAGATGACTGTAAGGTAGGATTTATCATGCCATAGGTGCATCTAGACTGCAGAGGAGGTAAGAATGGTGTGGGTTTAATATTGTGACCAACTTCAAGTGGCGGTAAAAACAAGGTTGGTTTAATAGTGTCGATCCTTAGGTCGGGGTCGGACATAGTTCTAAGGTTACACATTGTTTGTATTGCTGTCCTATTTGTGGGGTGGGCAGATAGGTGAAGTAAAACAGGAATCTGGTAATGTGCAAGGAGTCCTTCTATGAGTATGGCATGTATTTATGGCATTTGATCATACGATCTACGTTAGCGTTAACAGAGTGCTGGAGTCGAGCTTCAATGCATCACGTGCGAGCGAGTGCCGCATGACTAGGTGAGGGGAGCATGCATAAGGCAGGGAAAACTACTGCATGGTGAGCAGAGAGGTCAGATGTAACAACAAAATGAAGAGGTGTACGAGCAGGCACGATAAAGACACGCTACGAATGGGCAGCTTACTGAATGCTTTCAAAGGCTGAATTGTCTAAATAACGCAATGGCACAGCCGTCGGACAGGTCTGTCGTGCAGATACTAAACACAGCAAACATAATGCAGTAGAATTAGGCAGACAGTGCATATTGTCATGTGGACGGGTACTGGTATGCTTGGCAGGTCGTAGTATTCATCGTACACTACTATGAAAGACGAAAGCTTAGGGCAATCCAGAGAGTGTACATACGTTTTGGATCAGAAAGAAGCACTTGTCTGGTTGCGTTGTGGATAAATGGTCCAAGATATTGGTGCAGGGGTTACATAAATTGATGCCGTGAGCTTGAAAGGCAGTAGGCTCAAATGGGGTGTTGTGCTTACCCTTGGTCGGTTGGTCCGGTGGAAAGGGCCCAGGCTCGTCGGCCGTCTCGGCGCGGACAGGCGCAGACAGGTATTAGCCTTGCAGAGTAGGCCTTTGAGAGGAGGACATGGTTTACGCCTTCTGGTCTACTCGTTCAACGGAAGTAGGTTTCACGGCCCAATCAGCTGGTGGAGCTCGTAGGTTGCCAGGCAACGTGGCAATACAATGATGAGGTGATGAGGTGTTCAGCATCACAAACCATTGGCACGTTGAGGGAGTGGAATTGTTTGCGATTTCTATACACTGCCTCAATGGCATGTCTAGCAACCAACTCCACATGGGTGCAGTCAAACGCACCAGTGCAATTGGGTATGCCTGCAAGGGCATGCAAGGCCACTTTGGTGGCATTGACCTGGGCAGGAGTTCGGGGTAGGTCGATGTGGTCGGCGACATGGCGCACCAGTGCCTCCAGTACCTCTTACAATATCATGGAAAAACAGGGTTGTGACAGCCCGCGTAACTCCCCATCTGTGTGCTGGTATGTACTGGTTGCAAGGAAGTGCAGTACAAACACTTCCTTCAGCAAGGGTGGAATTGCAGTCTGTATGTTTATCATGCTGCAGATGTTGTCATTGATGAGGGTGACTATTGATATAATGGTCTCCCTGTCAAGCCGGTATAAGGTGTGGATTTGGCTTGGGGTAGGTTCCAGGGCGAGGCCGAGATGCGGGGTATTGGTGGCTGCCTGCGGGAAATGGCCAACTGGTTCCTCATTCGCCTCCTGCGCCTACACCTCCCCCTCTGCCTCAGTGCTGCTTCAGCCTTAATTGCTACTTGCAGGTTCCCCAGCTCAATTGCTGCTACACTGACTGCCAGCATGGCTGTGTAGGGAGGTGGGCTGGGTGTGGGTGTGGTCCTTTTGTACATTCCCAGGGGTGAATAGTGCGCAGCGGGGCTAATTTGCTATACCTGGGGCCTGTTGCTGCCTACCTGGTACGGTTTAACGCCTGGTCCACAGTGCCAGTATTACAGACACAGTGGTCATGATGGCACTGCCATTTTTATGGCAGTGTTTCCGTGTAGGCAGAACTCCAAATGTGCCTGTACTACTGCTGTGCTGGTAATTCAGTTACGTCCGGCGACTCGTCCCACTGTTTGCGGTCACGGTGCTGCCGGGTGCAGAAGCACCGTGGGGGTCACTTCGCGGTGACAGTGTTTCCACATTTGTGGGTCAGAATGTGCCAGTCTGGAAAACGGTGCTGGTACGGTGCTACAGGCACTGTTGTTTTTCAGACCGACAAGGTTGTAATGAGGCCCATTGTGTGGAACTTGGACAATATTCCAGGAGAAGGGAGGCATTCTCCTGGGATCAGGACACTGCATCGGTATTTGTTAGTTTAAAGTGCAAGGGCCAGAAGTAGGGTGTTCTTGACACAGGACGGTGTACACTTTTACTTTAATAGACATCCTGACAGTTACCTTAGATCTTTAGTTGAGGGAGAAAAACCCCTCTTAGAAATAGGGAAAGGTAGGTTTTTTCTTGCTTTACTTTTACTAATAAAAGTCTACAGCTCCAACTATGCCACTTTTGTGTCAGAGTCCTTCTTCTGCACCTTTACACCACCCGAAAACACTCCCGGATGACATCCTTTAGATGACAAATAGAAGAGAGATAACACATCAGGCCAACCACCAGACATTGCTAGAAAAACTCCGGACCTCTACCCCTGACAAACCACGCACCTTTCAACAAGCCAGGTGTGGTCAGATTTAACCCTTGAACACGCTCGACTTCCGTCGGCCAATCCTCAAGATGTGTTCCATTTACAGCCCCAACCTAGCCACTGTGGTTGCTACACCTGCCCTAAATGAATGCAGGGCAAACCCTAGACCCCCAAATCCTGCATCCTCAAGGGCCTTCTCGAATACTCTTTTTTTTTTTTTTTTATTTGCATTTGGTTCAAAATACATAACAATTCATGTAGAACCTTTACAAAATTTAAAATCTTACAGATAATCATTTAATCAATCATTGCAATTACAAAAATAGCTCAAATTCATTCTCAATGTGCTTACAAAAACTTGCCAATTCATATATTAAGGGTTTATGCAATCCCTGCATCATTCTGGACCACAAAACCTCAAGGCAGTCCTCAAATTCAATTTCCACGAATTTCCTCAATTTAAGTGTCCTTATGTTCTTAAAATGCGGACAATACAATATAAGGTGTTTCAACGTTTCATAAGATTCATTACATTCAACAAATCGACATCCCACACAATTATTTGATTTATTCATTTCCCAGTTCTTAGTTCTTTCCCTTCTATGGTATAGGTTTAGTCTAAAGCGAATATATACCTTTCGGATATTTTCACAGGGGAATAACAAGACATGATCATAACGTGGAATGCGCTGTTTAACATGTATACCGTATTCTTTATATAGCCCATAGGTCTTAATTAAATCAATTGTTATACACCAATCCATTTCAAAGAGTTTTTTCTTAGCAAAACCAGGACGATATTGTATATCCTCAACAGTTATATTTACATTGTCCAAGATTTGTTGCATTTTCAATTGATAATTAGAAAAGGATTTTGGAGTTTGAGAACCCAACATTTTGTTTAAGTCGATATACAATGAATTTGGTGGAGGATAATGAATCTTAACGTAATTGGACAGCTGTCTCCATTTCCAACGAGATGATAGTGAAACCAGCCCCAATTCGTGTCGAATAATTGCATTTGGAATTGACATAGGGAGAAACATTGCAGATTTCAAAAGAGAGCCCTGTAAGCTATCAAGCTCGCTTGTCATGTCACATAGACAAATATCTAATGTATACAATATGACACTTTCAATTTTTAATGTCATAAAATCTATTAGCGGGATTAAAGAGAATTTGCAATATTGGCTATAGATCCTTTTCATTTGAGATAATAGTGGTCGAGTTTTGTTTCTAATGATAGTTGACCAAGCGTTAATGGAGTTAAGGGCTGATATATAATACCCTAGATAGATAGCATTATTCACACGACAAATTTGTGTATTCAATATTTGCCATCTAAAATTCGCTCTTTTTGATTTAACTCCAAAGGTCATAATGGCAGTTTTCGCTGGGTTAGGTGTCAAGTTATGAGCTTTTGCAAAAGTCTCAAATAATGAGAGTTTAGTTTGAAGTCCTACCGATGTAGGGTCAAACAAGATGATATCGTCAGCGAATGCAATCCATTTCAAATGAATACTCCCCACTTTGACAGAAAACAATTCCCTTTTACCCAGTTTTCACCCAGGTCAGATAGGTATAAATTAAATAAGGTAGCCGCCAGGTTACAACCCTGTTTCACACCAATTGTTGTGCATATGGGGGCAGTGGTTCCACCTTCTGGCGAGATTCTTATTCTATACGAAGTATTCGTGTGCAACTTAATGATCCAATACATCAACACAGTTGGAATCCCTATCTTCATCATTTTCTTCCACAATAAATTGCGGACCACCGTGTCGAAAGCTGAACTCATATCGATCATTGCTATATAAACAGGATTGGAATTCTTTTCTTTTGCTCCAGCAATAACATGCGACATGATAAAAGCGTTTAAGGTTGTGCTCATGCTCTTCCTAAATCCAGTTTGGTATTTCGAGTACATGTCATTCGCCCCAATTACTTTAACCAATTCGTTTAAGAGAAGGATAGAAAAAATCTTAGCCTCAGTATCAATTAAAGATATTGGACGATAATTTTCTGGGAGAGTTGGATCACCCTTTTTAAATATGGGTACTATATTAGCGGTTAGCCATGAGGGTGGAACCTCCCCGGATCTAATGATAGAGTCGAACTTATAGTTTATAATGCCAGCCCACAACACAGGATCCGCCTTATAAAGACATGGGGGAAGGCCATCAGGTCCTGCAGCTTTTGAATATGTCAACCTGGAAATTGCCCACATAATGTCAATGCAATCCCACTTCAGCCTTGGGATATTAGAATATTCAAGAGAAACATCTGGGACAAAACGAAATTTGCAAGGCAGTTGGTATTTAACCTTTATAAATGTTTGCCATGTCTGCTCAGGAATACAGTTTAACGAGAACAATGCCACACATTTATTATCGGCTTTCAAGGTGCGCCAGATTACTCATGTGTCATGAGCCAAAATGGCACGAATTAATGTGCAATTCGCGTCGTTATATCTTGAAATACGAGCAGATCTCAAATTGTGTTTATAGGCTGATAATATTCTATTCCTCCTTGCCTTGCTAACTTCGATGCCCAAGTTGCTTTTCTTTAAATATCTCAGCGCCCTATTCTTCTCCCTTTTTAATAGTTTACATGTATGATCATATAAATGTGTATGTTGCACGTTACTTTGTATTTTGCCAAACCGCTCGAGTGCTGTGGCAACTATATCAGAATAATGCATACACAATGTATATTCATAATTTCCCCCTGCTCGTCTAATCCTCTCAATCTCTGAGGAAATTTGTTTAACAACAAAGTTGCAGGTCCCTCGATTCCATCTGATGGAATGCAGAGGACGATCAATTTCAACCACTGTCAAGGTTATATTTGGCATAAGCGAATGACATTTTAGTTGAAAAAAGGTAGAAAGTTGTGCATGATCTCCTATCTCAATCCGTCCTATTACTAGGGGTGCCATATGCATGATATGATTATGAGATACAAATATATAATCTATCATTGAATGCATCGTTCCTCTTGCCCATGTATTTCCTAGATTCATGTAATTTCTGATCATTAAATCCATATCCCACTCTGTGAGGAGTTCTCTAAATTTAACTCCTCTGCTATGAGAAAGAGTGGACGATTTAAGTTTATGGTCAAATCTCTACAGACACAATTAAAGTCACCGCCTATAATGATTTCACAAGTCTGGTATCTACCAGATATATATAATAAGCATGCATCTAATTCGTCCAACATCACGTCTACTGACAAGGCAGCTGGATTCCAGCATAGGGAAATTATCATGAGTGAGGAATATCTAAATGAGGGTATTTTAAGATCGATCCACAGTATACTAGCAGATTCCCAAGCTAATTCCGCTTGAGCCTGCAAGGATATCTTAACTCCAACCAACAGACCCCCAGATGGACGTCCTAGCAGAGATCTCCTTGCAGGTGAGGTAAAAGTTAAGTACCCAGGAATCACGAATGGCTCAGTTTTCATCGTTTCTTGTACCATTATTATTATTGTTGGTTGGTCTACATAGGTTGAAGCAGAGTGCCACTTCATTAAGTTTACATATCCGCAAGAATTCCAAGATATAATTTGCATATTCATATCATTGTATGGCTATTTAGCAGGAATAGGTAATTTTGAACATAGGATTGCCGAAAGCATAGGTTCCAACCATGGTAGTCCTTTTGTGTTGGCTACAAATTTCAATATTTCCAACATTCCGCCATCCAGCCCTGCTTCAGATTGCGTACAAGGCCTACCTGCTTCTTCAATCTTTTCATTACCCTTGCCCGGTGTTTTTAGAAATATTAAAGCCTCCGACTCACAGTCAAACGTAAACAGCGTCAAACCCTCCTTTTTTATTTCCTCGCGATTAAACCAGATAAATTTCATTATAGCCTCAGAGGTAAGATAACAAATAGCCCTGTGATTATTTACACTTGCCAAGGAAACCCTTGTAATATCTTCAGATTTGATTATTCTCAATTGAGGTATTTTTGAGAATACGGAGAATGTATAGGATCGATTAATGCGATTATCCGCCAATATCCTTTCATCCCCCTCAAATCCAATAATGTACTGTGTTTCCAATTCACTTTGTTGTGGCCTAGTGGAAGGTGTGTTTTTTCCTGTATTTATTAATGTTACAGCCAATGGGGATGCCCTAGTAACCACACGGGGATTTGACTCCAGTGAAAATGTGCTCTTGCTATCGGATAAATCGTATTCCTTATTTGAGTTATTCATGTTAGTTTGATTCTCAGATAAGGACCTTCTTAATGGAGGACCATGGATAGATATATGGCTCGGGGCAAAAAGGGTACCCACATTATTTGCTTCATTTATTGATAAATTCCCAGGCTGGGTCCTCAGAAGTGCCTCAACCATTTCCGCTTTTTTGCCTTGGCCATTTACCATCACTACATTTTCTTTTTGTCCAATAAACAATTTTCAAGCCTTATTGAATCATCACATATTACATATATTTTATTACTATTTCTATTTCCTACTTCTAATTGTATTTCATTACTCAGTATGGATACATTATTTACATGTGTTCGATTATTTGGGACATTAGTACATATCTCACTATAGTATTTCCCCATAGGTATTTTTAGGGGGACGCTGATTCCTCCGTCCTGATGTTTTATTTGACTTTTCGACGTACAGCATCTGCCTACTATAGGGAAATATTCATTTAAGGTGGCTTTTGCCGAGTTTTGAATAGTGAGATCTGTGTTAGACTTTACATTTTCCTTTTCCTGGGTTGAGTGGTCTTTTGGAATAATCGTGGCTATTTTTTGGTGTAACACAGTTCTGGAAGTTAAGGTTTTCTGAGAATTTAATTTTGCCAATTGTGTGGTACTAGTTTATATCATTCCCGTATTGGTGTGCACGTCTTCCTTCAATAGCGAAGAGGTGCCAAGGCCCCCACCTCCTTTTTCCACTCTTACTTCAATTGCAGGTGTGAGGGTGTCCTGACTCTCTTTGGACAACTGGTCCAAGTCAATGTGCTCCTCATCTGCAATTTCTAGGATAGAAGTTGATTTTATGACCTTCGCCTCCCTCCTTCTTTTCGCAAGTCTTTTCACAGCACGCATATGCATCCTCTTAGCCTGGCGAGACATAAAGGTTGGGGTTACTTCGGTGTGCATATTTTCAATCTCTGCTTTTTTTTGTTTTTCAATTTCATCCAGCAAGACAGAAGGGCTATCTGGCAGATCTAAGATCGGAACTTTGGCAATAGGACTACGCAGCATATCAACAGGCTGTGCTTTATTAAATAGTTGTGAAACTATTGTATCGTTTAATGCGATTATCGATGCTTTAATCTCACTCAGATCATTCTCACAATTGCACTTCAGCGGCTCGGATGATACTCCATGTGATTGTCTAGAATTGTTACATTCTAAATAAACAGGTAGCGAACATTGCGTACTTTTTTCATGACACTCATTTGTAGCCTCTCTTGATCTTTGACCACCTATTTCATATTGCAAAGATCTCAGGGTATCAATTGCAGTTATAAAGCCCTCAATTTGATCCATCTTGGAACAGAGATAATGCATAATTGCCTTTAATTCCTTTAATTCCAAGTGGGTAAGTTCGTGGCCCTTGTCGAGAAGATCTAATATTTTTGTGATCACTGGAAGGGGGCTAGGAGATTGATGTTCAACACTACCCCTATCAGATATGTTACCCTCAGGATCATCATTTATGAACCTTCTTTGATCTTTGATTTGCTCAGGAGAGTACAATAAAGCATGTGAAATCCCTTCAGAGCCTCCTTATCCTGTTATTTCATTGTGAGTTTTCATGATGTCCTTTCTGCAAGTTGGTTTAAAAATCTCCTTGTTAGATGATCTATGAACAAGTGGGGTCATCATATCAATGGATTGACTAACCTGTTCATCTAATTCAGCCATTTTCCTCATAGTTATCCTAAACGGGTCTTGATTCAAAGTGCAAGGTAGCAGTGGGGTTATGCAACTCCCCAAACTCACCCTGTCATCATTATTTACTTCCTCTTTTATGGAATTGTACAAAGTGGCAGTTGGGTCGGCATGAATCTGAGCCAAATAAGTAGTTTGTGTTGGAATATCAGTATGATTCAAATTATCGTCTTTAGCTACCTCAGCTAAAGTGTTATTATCAAATAGCTCATTATCTAAGGAGTCATTATTAGTTTCAGTACAAGCTTTCAATATTGCCTCAGTGCACCGCCCGCTGCGCAATCCATTAGCCATAGTTAATATGCAAGATATATCTCTTGTGCAATGTATTAATGAAAAGACAGAGTTCTCAGCCTGCTAGATAAATGTCAGGATAAAACAATGGTGTATAGAGACTAATCTAGCTTTACACCCAAAATCTGATAAAATACGAATTAGCACGATATGAGGTGACAAGCACCTAGCACTTTATAATAAAATGTCAGCAATTTATTAGAATAGAGCCTCGCCCTCACTCACCAGCGCATATAATAAAATCATAGGATCTTCATGTTCTAGCAATATATAATTGGGTTCACTACTTTCAGCACGAACCTGAGCGTTAACACTGTTAAAAATAGAGGCTCAGGGTTCGAAGTGACTAATCACTGCAGTCTCCCTTCTGAATGTGCCGCCAAACAGCCGCACAACAGCCAGTGGGCTTTTCACCGTCGGGCTTAACGCCGCAAGGGTGGGTTGAGCGTAGTTTTCAACACGCTGCCAGTCACGTGATCACACACGTGGTCCGACTGACTCCGCCTCCTCCAGGAAGCGGTATGGGACAGGCAAGAGCAGCGCTCGAAGTGCCTGGATGATGGCAGTTAAAAACAAGGTCAGACACAGTAGTTCACTGCTCACACGCTCGTTGATTCCACAATAAAGCGCCGCTCAGGCGGCTCGAGCGCAGTTTTCAACACGCTGCCAGTCACGTGATCACACACGTGGTCCAACTGACTCCGCCTCCTCCAGGAAGCAGTATGGGACAGGCAAGAGCAGCGCTCGCAGTGCCTGGATGATGGCAGCTAAAAACAAGGTCAGACACAGTAGTTCACTGCTCACACGCTCTTTGATTCCACAATAAAGCGCCGCTCAGGCGGCTTGAGCGCAGTTTTCAACACGCTGCCAGTCACATGATCACATACGTAGTCCGACTGACTCTGCCTCCTCCAGGAAGCGGTATGGGACAGGCAAGAGCAGCGCTCGCAGTGTCTGGATGATGGCAGCTAAAAACAAGGTCAGACACAGTAGTTCACTGCTCACACGCTCTTTGATTACACAATAAAGCGCCGCTCAGGCGGCTCAAGCGCAGTTTTCAACACGCTGCCAGTCACGTGAACACACACGTGGTCCGACTGACTCCGCCTCCTCCAGGAAGCGGTATGGGACAGGCAAGAGCAGCGCTCGCAGTGCCTGGATGATGGCAGCTAAAAACAAGGTCAGACATAGTAGTTCACTGCTCACACGCTCTTTGATTCCACAATAAAGCGCCGCTCAGGCGGCTCGAGCGCAGTTTTCAACACGCTGCCAGTCACGTGATCACACAAGTGGTCCGACTGACTCCGCCTCCTCCAGGAAGCGGTATGGGACAGTCAAGAGCAGCGCTCGCAGTGCCTGGATGATGGCAGCTAAAAACAAGGTCAGACACAGTAGTTCACTGCTCACACGCTCTTTGATTCCACAATAAAGCGCAATCTCGAATACTCTTCTAAATTGGAATTGCGATAGGCCTGGCCCGTCCTGGTGAAGGAAGAGCAGGCCCCCTGCTCCTTCCCTGAGAGCTAGGAAATCTCCCATAGCTCTTACAGGGCATATCAACTTGTTGTCATGCATCGCTAACAAAACCCTGCCCCCTCTCCCTTTCTGGTCAGTATTGGATCTCCTTACCCATAGGTGTACCATGACCCCACCTATGATAGACACATCATAAAAAGTGAGATCCCCCTTCCTGTTCCTTGTGGAAGAACCCACCAGCCTCCAATCCTAAACTCCCTGAAAAAGGCAGTGACAAAGTCAGCCATAAACAGTGTGGCTTCGTACTCATCCTATCATCCTACAGAACCCCCTCAGTGCATGAACTAACAACCCCAGCTTCTGCAGGTCCAGTGGCCATCTAGTGTCCCTCTATGATACCTCCACCTTTCTCCATCGCGCCAAGGCCCTCCTTACAGCAAAGTCTGCAGATGGGCTATCAACCCTGCAGTAAAGGTGTAAATTCAGCGCTGCCAAGGGGGGGGGGGGGGCACCTATCAAATACTTAACTGATGGGGGGACACAGCTGGGAAGGGGGCACTCCTGGGGGTGAGGACATCATTGACCGCTGCAGTGTGTAACTTATGCACAGTGTGCGCATGTGCAGCCGGAGAAGTCAGTGGGGAAGAGTAGGATTGGGGGAACTAAGTGGGGCATGGGGCAGAGCAGCACGCAGGGGATGGGGATAAGGGGCAGGGGCAGTGGTAGTAGTAGTGTAGCACGATGTGAACAACATAACAGCCATTTTGGAGTATATGCCTCGGGTAATTAAAACATGTGTCTTTTCGCAGCCACAGGCCTCATGTCCTGGGTAACCAGGAATTTCACGAGCACTCAACTACAGCAGCGTGCTAGAGAGATTTTGAAGGTTGACTGTTCCCAGGAGAACGTAGCCACAGGGGAATGGGACCAGTAGAAACTTTCGATGCCAGCGAGCTGTGCACCTGGGTGCTCGCTGGGAACTTCTAGGGAATTAGAATTAAATCCAGTCAAATGAAATCAACCACGTTGGGGTACACGGTTTCAAATAGCCTACTGGTAGATGGCCATAGGAAGTGGGCTGAGAGGCGAGGGAATGAGCGATGGGAAATCAATCACCAGATAGGACTGGTGTCCCTAGGGTGCAACAGTGTTTTGTGTCCTTGACGATGTCCGTGGGGCACCTCATTGGGTGGATGCTGTGTGAATGTCTCCCATTTGCCAAACTAAAGTTGTCTTGCATGTGCGATGGGAACTGACCAATGGCAGATTAATAAAGTTCCAGTGGTCAGCACAATCGCGTAATGCTTTGAAACGTAATTGTGCCGCTGTATGGGAAGGTTTGTGATATCACAATGGGCGGTGTTCGACAATGGCAATCAGGATGGCATGAACAAATTAGACCAATCATTCAATGTATGCCTGGATATAGGGGACTGGCGTAGTCCCACCAATTAGCTTTTGTAAGGTGTTTCAAAAAAATGTCAACTGTGTGTATGCAAATTATGTTGTTTGTTTATAAAGAATTTGCCCGCTGTTGCCGCCATTGAAAGCGCTCTTCAGTTCAGTTCCACAGTGCTGTTTGAACAGTGCTTTCTCAGCTGCGCTTTGGGCCCAAATAAATAGCATTACTTACTTCTTGGTGTCCGCTCCTTTTGCTACCTTTCGAAGCGTAGTCTCCATTGGCACCCCTTTACGGTTCAAGTGACCCAGAAACCTGATTAAGGTGTCCCTGTGAAATAATTCCACCATCCCCAGTTCCCTACAAAAGGCCCTGAATTCCCCAAAGGACTCCTCGTAGGCAGCTTTAGTTTTCTGGGACACGGAACCCGCAATCAAAGGGGTCAAGACGGGGCACCAAGCCTCCAAGGTGTCTTGGTGAAAGCGGTCACCTTGTCTTTCGCATGAGGTAGACAGCGCCAGAATTCCTACATCTTGAAACGAGATTAAGCGTCATCAGCATTATTAAATACACCTAGTACACGTCTTGCTTGAAATTGCATATTATCAAATAGGCATAGCAAATCTAAATGCTTAAATAGCCTCAGGACCATCGAACATGATTATTGATTGTCAATACCACAGACATGCTATCGGATCAAAATACTATGTTTTCCCCCACAATCCTTCTGCCCAAACCATCAATGCCACGACTATCTGGAATAACTCCAGGAAAGTAATGTTTCACATCAACTGTGAAGATCCTCCAGACGACGTCACTTCTCCCCAGAGGGGAGCTCCTTTCCATACAGCTAGGGAGGTGAGGCCGCTAACCGACAGCCTCCCTGGGGGTGGTAACATGCAGGAGGCTTTCGGGGGAGGAGCCAGCGGCCATGCTGTGAGGACGCACTGACCAATAGCACCCGTCAGATATGAATAAATTATATGCCTGGTATGACTTTTTGTTAGCAATAAATGCACAATAGCACTGCACTGAGCCACAAGAACCTGTGGGGGATGCTGCAAGCCCTTACGGCTACGGAGGGGCTGAGTGCACAACCCGATGGGCAGCAGTGACCTGTCCAGGCGGTGTTTGCGGCCTACAGCGGAGAGGCTTGTGGAGACACAGAGGGTGCCGTAGCCTGGAATCAAAGGGTGCCGCCTGAAGGAAACAGCACAGATCGGAGGAGCGCTGCACGGGGGCCTCCGTTGGTGGTACGCACGCTGTGGGGGCCTCGGGGAGTCACAGCCCGGGACCCGCTGGGAGCGTGAAGCCAGGGCAACATGGCCTGCATCCCATGGTGACGGAGGACGCGGCAGGAAGAATCACCAGCAGAGGATCCGTTGCGGTGCCGGAGCTAGGCTGTGACGGAGCACAGTCAGTCATCGGTGCCAGAAAACGGTGGCTGCATTAGGGAGTGGAGTGGGCTCAGCCCCCCTGTAAAGGTGAACTGGTGGAGAGGGCTGCCTGGAGAGCAGGTGGGATCTATTGAGGGGACAGGGGAGTGGAACGCACAAGGTATATGTTTTGTCGGGGCGTGGCTAGCGGCCATGGTGTAAGGTCGCACTCCAGAGAAGCATGATCCTGGAAAAGACGGTGATCCTGGCGCTGTAGGAAGCGTACTGCCCACTGAAATACACACGCCGGCACCAGAAAATTGCAGGAGCCGGCCACGACTGAAACAGGCAGAAATCAGAGGCACATCAGCGGTGAACGCCAGCCTCTCAAACCGAAGGAGGATGGCCCAAGATGGTGACTGCAGCACTGGGCAGCCGAGACGTTGAACACGCCTGGTGAGGAAAGCAGGGGCAGCGCACAGCGGGACTGACTGCAGAGGAGAGAGGACCACGGAGAGTGCACACGCAGTGGGGTAAGGCCATAGGCGATATTATTAGTGGGGATAATTTATGGGGTAAGTGGGACGGGGGTTGCGGGGATGTCCACCGCTCACTTAAAAAAAAATGGGGATTGCGGGGGTGTCCCCCGCAGGTTGCATGGGTCAATATCACTGCAAAAAGTGGCGATATTTCTGCAGAGATATTAATACATGGAACCCTGCAAGGTGAGGAAGCAGCGGAGCCCCTCCCTTCCCCCATACATCCCTCACTATGTCCCCCAGAGTGTCGCCGCTTGGCCCTGGATGCGTATGCAGGGAGGAGGGGGGAGGAGGGTCACTGGGGAGCACCCTGGGACACCCAGAACAAGGACTGATGCTGGAGCAGACCACGGCATGCAAGCCCTGGGCAAGCACCAGGGGACAACAGGAACACACCAGACAGCGGCCTGAGCAGACCTAAAAATCAGGACTACCACCTGCCCAGACTCAGGCATAAGCAAGAGGGGGGCTGTGCATCATCTATACTGTAAGGAAACCCGGGGGTCGTAAGGTAGAAGTGTGCCAGTAAATACCACTGTTTAATAATAATGTGCGAAACTGCTACATTGGAAGCCTTTAAATGGCGCCCTCTAGCAAGCACCAGAACACATAAGACAGAAACTATGAAGTAAAGGCAAGTCCCATGCGCAGTTTAAAATAATATGCAAACACATCACATTTTGAAAGCAAGAACATCTGCTTTTATGCAAGATTTATTGGTCATAGGCAGCCGACGCGTGTTTCGACCATTTGGTCGTTATCAAGGCTGTACATTTCGATACAACAAATATCAACATAGCAGTGCATACAGCATAAAAGTATGTGCCATTAGTTAGAAAGGATTATGTAGTCACAAGTATGGCAACAGTTACATCATGTTAAACAAGAAAAAGAAAAGGAGGGCAAGATCATACCAAAGTGCAGTGGTTTTTTGATGCAATCAGGGAAACCAGTAGTCCATGGTCATGGAAAAAATACAAATTAAAAGTTAATAAAAATAGCTTAATTAATTGGCCAAAAGGAAAGGCCAAAGGAAATCCACAAGTTACATGATTGCACATGTGGGATGGTGACATATCTTGAGTCCAGTTGTGCAATGAGCAATTGCTCTTAGTGGTTAGTGAATGGACAGGATATGTCGAAAGAGAAAGTATATCGTGCCTCCTATTGTAATAAATATATTAATATTGGCCTACGCCAAGCTGCTCGAAAGTCGCTTGCAAAAGAAATCCGTGTTGCAAGGTCCTGACCTTAAATCCATGTAAGCCGCCATTTTAGGTCAAACCGCCATTTTAGGATTCGCTGTGTTAAAGTCACTCTGTGAGTTAAAATGGTAGACAATGTCATTCCAGACTACAACATGGCCGTCTTGACCTCTGTACATAGCTAATGTGTAACTTGCCTGCAGGCCACTTGTTGAGGTCGTGAACTGAGACCTTGTCCTTCGTTGACCTATGTGTAGAAGGATTACTCATGCAATGAAACTAATCCACGAGCATATGTTGAGACAATGTATTGAAATACTGAACGAAGAACATCTGTTGAACTAAATTGTATTAATGTTTGAGAAGGCCTGCATGGAAAATCTTAGAATACACAGTTATTGCATAGGCTTGTTGATACATGTATTAAAGGCAAACCAGTTATATGCGGTTGTTTGAGACTTGGCACGAACCCTAGATCGGTGATGTATTAAAAGGAATATTAACCCGAAGTGGGGCTGGACATCGTGCCCACCAAATGTATAAAAAGCGAATGCATTCTAATGTACAACGTCTCTCACTGAACACACTGAACCACACTGGAGTTCGTTGTGTTGTACTGAGGGGCGATAGCTATCTGATTTTGCTCTGTTTTTGTAACTGGACTCAGTATAAAATAAAGTACTTTGTATGTTCCTTTGTAACCCGTGTTCGGTGTATTTCCTTTTGGGGTACTCAGCCTCGATATTTTGATTCTGTTTTCACAGTTGGCGCCCGAATAGGAACCCTCAAGATTGATGCCGGATTGTTGAAGGTTGGCGCACGCTATCGAACCAGAATCGGACGGTGTGACATAAGGGGCCCCCTGAACGAGATGCGACACCTCAGCAGCGCTGCACGACCTGATCCTTGGACGATAAGCGTGTGGTCCGAGACGGCATCTTGACGAGGGTCCACTTATCGAGGCGGGCAGATTTGTCGAAATCACCATACACGAGGTAAGATTAGTTAGGTAAGATTCTTAGAAATCCGATCGGACCTCCTTAGGTTTGGTCAGGGGAGTCGTCACCCGATTCTTAATTTAACCCTGACAATTTGAATTTTGGCGCATTGTATCTGCAGACACAATTATTGACCAGGTAACACCAAGAATTTGGGATATGCCTGGGAAATTGTCTACCTGCTTTAGGGCATTATTCCGCAGTGATAGACAATCTTTGGAATTTAGCGGTCTGGCACCACAGGAGGGGTCGCTGGCGTGTACTATGTACTGTAAGCATGGCATTGGAAGAATAGTATTTAATGACATTTGGCACAGACAAACCAGACATGCCTCCGAACTTCAGTGGCCAATCAATGGTAGTTTTTTTGAAATCCCTCGTATTGAGTATTTAAAGTCAATTCTATTAAAGAAAAAGGCTAGACCTGCAGCATTTGATGTTTTGCAGAATTAGAAAAAAGAAGCGTTGCAACAACTTAAAAGTAGAGAGAAACATGCACGCCGTCATAAAACGAACGCTGAAAAAGCGTTGTTATATGATCAGGACAAACAGTCTGAGGCGACTAAAAATATGGATAGGGCTTTCTCACTCGGTATTCAAAAAATACATCCTTCTAAAGATCTTCATATTTCTGATGAATTTATTGACAAAATATTAAATGAACGAAGGCCTGGTGCCTCTGCGCCACCTCTGTATGTTCCTCTTCCTGCTGCTTTGCCTATTCCTCCTGTTATTCCTGCTCCACCTGTTGTTGTTCCCGTTGTTCTTGCTCCGCCTAATGTTCCCCTTCCTCCAGCTCCCCCACCTCTTTTTATCGCACCAGTTATAGTACCTCCATCAAATATGCCTGCTCCCTCTCTTCCAAGTGGTCCTGAGCCGCTTGTAATCGATCGA
Source organism: Ambystoma mexicanum (assembly GCF_040938575.1). Lineage (NCBI taxonomy): Eukaryota > Metazoa > Chordata > Amphibia > Caudata > Ambystomatidae > Ambystoma > Ambystoma mexicanum. The sequence continues at coordinate 1,526,006,315 of NC_090935.1, forward strand.
GGTACAGGAACAAAGGTTGTCACTCGCAATACTGTACCGCCGGAGAAGAAACGTGAGTTAATTGCATGGGCTAAGCATTGTATGGAGAAGGATGATCAAGCTAGCGTTTTTGCCACACTTTGTAATACGGATAATTTTCCTGAGAAAAATGTTTTTATCGAAGGTTTAGGGATTCAGTTATGTATAACGTGGGGAACATTAAATAATGCAGATCTTCCGCAAGGGTTAAGGGATCTAAATACTCTAGCGCTTTCTAGAGACACTGTGGAGAATGTAAATGAGCATGTCGAGAGGTTATTTGGGTATAGAAAGGAGTTAGAAAAGTTACAGAACAAGGATGACGAGGAGGAAAATATGTACGTACAGAAACGGTTCCTTCCGTGTCGCGAATTTGTAAGAAAGACGCGATTAGGTGGATTTCAGATATATCGATAACTCCAGTTGAGGTATATGACACATATAGTCAATATATGCTAGAAATGCAGAGGAAAGTGATACAGGTAATGGTAGAGTACCTGCAGGATGAGTGTGTAAAAAGGAAGATTAGTTGTCCCACAGAGTTATTGAGCATTTATAAGAGAGCTTTTTCACTTGACACTTCTTCGACTGCTTTAGCGCTCAACTTGGCTCTGTAAGCGTTCGGAGTCACCTACTTCTCAGTTGCCTATGAGAGAGGTTCCTCCGACATTTGTCCCGAAGGTTGAGATTGCGGCCGATGTTGCACGCAATATAGTCGCTGTGGACATTCCTGCGCATTATGTATCGCAGTTCGTTCACGTCCCGTTCTCAAGACAGGAAGTGAATACTATTAGGCAATCTATTCCTGATATTAGGAAAAATCCGACAGGGTTCTATAAAGAGATATAGTCCGTTTTGCAGTCCTCAGTGTTCACCCTAGGTGACATTGATTTGTTGTTTCTTGTACTCCTGCCCATAGATTTATGGAAACAAGTTAGAACTATTGACGACGTACCCAGGTTGGGAGATACATGGGTGAATATAACTAGACTTGATGGGGAAAGGCCAGCTGGTGAAAGACCGCCTCAGGTGATATTAACTTTGCCTGACAGAATCGTTGCTATATTAAAAACCATAATTCCCGAAAAGAGAATTATTTGGGACAAGCTTACGGCCTGTGTCCAAGGGAAATCTGAGGGTGCTACCGAGTTCTTTAATCGGTTCGAACAGGTATTCTCGGATTTCAGTGGACAAGACTTAGGCACAGAGTCTGGGAAAAGATTATTTGTGGACAAATTTGTACGTGGATTGCTGCCTGACATCCAGTCACAAATTATGTCTTCTGAGAGCGCGTGTCAATAATGAAAAAGATAAGATTGAAAAACGGAAAGGCGATTTAAAAACTAAAGTGCTATTGCAGCAAATTGTTAGGGGCCCCAGAGGGGGTAGTTTTCAGGTTAGAGGTCAGTATGTCCCACAGGGGAATGTGCCCTTGGGTCCTGTGAACATTAACCAGTGCGCTTATTGTCGTCGAGAGGGTCATTGGCGAGCACAATACCCCGTCCTTCAACAAAGGTCAAATAATACATTTGGTAACATGGGTAGGCGATCCAGAGGTTGCCCGGGCATAGGGGGCCCTGGTAGAGGTCAGTTTACACAGGACCCTCAGCAACCTTTCTCACAGGACAATCAGGCTCCGAGTGTTGACACCAGGAACATATTTGATTTTCCTTCCGCTGCATATTTATCTGAAGAGCTTCCTTTTGATGATATTCTGTTTCGTTAGGATTGCCCGAAGACGGGTTTGGAACCTACACCTATTCCCGTCAATCAGAAGGGTCCCTACGTTGAAATGGTGGTGGGAAATAGGAAACATCAGTTTTTGATAGACACTGGAGCACAGAAGTGTTCCATTGATCATTCACGGGTTCCAAACATTCCACTGTCAGGGCAAACCAATGTCTCTGTAGGGTTTTCTGGTACACCAGTTGTTTGTCCGGTTTCTATGCCGGTACCTATTTCTTTGGGTCCCTTTAGGGACCATTGTCCATTTCTGTTGACTTCGGATTGCGGAGAGAACTTGCTGGGGTTGAATATGTTAAAAGAATTAAATGCAGTGATTTATTGTTCTTCTGATGGAGTGCGCTTGACGATTTCACCACAGCAATTTTCTGCCTCGCAATTCTTGACTAGACCTTTGCCTCCAGAATTCATTGATGTACCAGAGAGCTTGTGGGCTGTCGACGACAGTGTTGTCAGTGTTTTACAGATTGAGCCTGTCAAAATAGTTTTGAAACATGGAATTGAGCTGCCACGCATTCCCCAGTATAATATTTCGGTTGAGGGAGCTTTGAAATGTATTGTTTCCGATTTTGTGCATCGTGGGGTGATTGAAGAAATTTCAGGAAGTTTGTGTAACAATCCGATTTTACCCGTGTACAAGAAAGGTGATAATGCAATTCCATTCCGTTTCATAATTGATTTACGTGCCATTTAATAAAGTTGTGGCACCACAATTTCCAATTGTGCCTGATGTAACGACAATCCTAGCCATGATTCCAGCTACAGCTACTTACTTTAGTGTTGTGGACCTGAAGAATGCTTTCTTTAGTATTCCTATACACAAGGATAGTAGATATTTGTTCGCGTTCACCTTAGGGGGACGCTCGTTCACATTTACTCACGCACCTCAAGGGTACACGGAGAGTCCTAGCATTTACAGTAGGGCTTTGAAAGAACAGCTTGATACCCTTGAATTGCCCTCTACCTGTACTTTGCTTCAGTACGTTGATGATTTGCTTCTAGCTGCTCACTCTGAGAGTGCCTGTAAGGAGGGCACTGTGTCATTACTTATTCATCTAGCAAAGCATGGTCACAAAGCTTCGCTTAAAAAATGTCAATATTGTTGTCCGGAGGTCGCCTATTTAGGCTATCTCCTGTCAAAAGAGGGAAGAAGATTGACACCTGAAAGAATAAAACACAATTCTGGCATGTCTGTCCCAAATACACAGAAGGAAGTTAGGGCCTTGATAGGTATGGCTTCTTACTGTAGGTTGTGGATCCCGATTTTTTCACTAGTGATCAAACCGATGTTGGCTTTGACGAAGAAGGGCATTTCTTTGCCATTGCCATGGAACGCGGTACACCAGCAGTCGTTTGACTTGCTGAAGACTGCATTATGCTCTGCACCAGTTTTGGGCACACTAAACTATGAAAAGGCCTTTGTGTTGTTTGTGCATGAATGTGCTTTGGCTGTATTAACGCAGGAACATGGAGGGAAGAATAGGCTGTGCGGTTACTTTTCTTCCACCCTTGATCCTGTAGCATGCGCTTTGCCAAGATGTTTGCGCGCTGTCGCTGCTGCTGCCGCGTCTGTAAAGCAGAGTGAGGGAATAGTCCTAGGCCATGATCTAACCCTGATGGTGCCTCACTCTGCAGATGTTCTACTGAACCTAACTCAAACGCAACACCTCACTTCTGCACGGTTGACAAGATATGAATTGATCTTGTTTGCTCCTCACATTCAAATTAAGAGGTGTTGTGTTCTTAATCCGGATGAACTCCTACCTTTCCCGCAAGATACTACTTGCGGTGATGAAGTGCCACATGATTGTTTGTATACGACCGAACAAGAGACAAAGGGTAGAATTGATTTGAAGGATACTCCCTTGGATAATCCGCAAGGAGAGCTGTTTTGTGACGGCTCCTGCTTCAAACTTCCGGATGGTACATCCACAGCTGCTTATGCGATCACTACATTGAGCACGGTTCTGGAAACTAAGAGAATCACGCATAATTCTGCACAGGCCGCAGGGATTATAGCATTGACCCGAGCTTGTGAACTTTCCGAAGGGCTTGCAGTAAATATATATACTGATAGTCAGTATGCCTTTGGGGTGGTCCACAACTTTGGGAGACTTTGGTCAGAGAGAGGGTTCCTAACTTCGCATGACACCAAAATTCAACATGGCTCCCTAATAGTACAACTACTCTCAGCGCTTGCGCTCCCTACTCACTTAGCAGTTATGAAATATGCAGCACATCGAAAGATTACAGATGATATAGGGAAAGGGAATGCTTTCGCTGATCAGATGGCTAGGCAAACTGCTACTGATCTCCTTACGGAGATGTATGTTTCAAGGGAATCTGTAGATGCTTATGCAATAGATGAGGGTGTTGGGTCTGTACGGGATATCCAAGCTTATGCCACGTTAGCAGAATCCAAAAGGTGGGCTGAAGGCTTGGGGAAACTTGATGATGATGGGTGTTGGGTAGACATAGTAGAAGGGAAATGGCTACTCCCTGACGCATACGTCATGATGATGGTCATCATGGCCCATGGTCCTACGCATGTATGTGCCCAGAAAATGACAAAAATGTTAGAAAAAGTTTGGGTAAATGACAAGATTTTGAAAATTGCCCAGCGCTACGTCCGGGAGTGCATGATTTGCCTGCAACACAACGTGGGAAAGGGGACAGTAACTCCAAGGGGTAGTTTTGGGCCACCCTCTGTCCCCTTCGAAGTGATCCACTTTGATTTCATTGAAATGGAACGATGCGATAATAAGAAATATGTACTGGTGGTTATCTGTGCTTTTAGTAAATGGGTTGAGGCTTTCCCTGTTAAAGATGCTACAGCTATGACTACTGCAAAAATCATGTTAATAGAATACTTTCCCCGGTTCGGTTTGCCAAGAGTTATCTGGTCAGACAATGGTCCACATTTTGTCGCCGCTGTAATTCTGCAGATATGTACAGCATTACGAATTGACAAACGGTTCCATTCGGCCAGACATGCTCAGAGCGCCGGACTAGTAGAAAGACACAAAGGTATCATCAAGAACAAGCTCACTAAGACGTGTGCCGGCACCAAACTAAAATGGCCAGACGCCTTACCGATTGTGTTGTTATCTATGCGCACAACCGCTCAAACTAAGACTGGGCTCTCTCTATTTGAGGTGGTAATGGGGAGACCTGCCAATATTTGGAACCTTCCTAAATGTAACTCGTTAAGAAATGTTGAAAATGTACTACTTCAGATTATTGTAGCCAATTGACTAAAAACCTGTATTTGATTTATCACCAGGTATGAGAAGCTTTACCTGTGCGATACGAGGGCCCGGGCCACAGCATACGGCCTGGAAGTTGGGTGCTCGTCAAATCATTTGAACGCTCCTCTTGCCTTGCGCCTCGCTGGCGTGGGTCATTCGAAGTCCTGTTGGTCACCCAGACACCGGTGCGGGTCGCTGGGAGAAAGAACTGGATACACGCGTCCCACATCAAGAAACTTCCTCACCCTGTGCCACACGTTACAGAAGAAACAGAACCCCTCGCTGACACTGCAACCAATGATTCCAAAGCAGTAAGTGTCACTGAGAGCGTGTCGGAGAATTTCTCTGAGCCCGTGAGGCTTGGGGAAGCTGCCATTTTGTCTCCACACTCTCCACAAATTTTGCATCCGGAAACTGCTATTTCGAATTCAGTACCTTCACTTCCGACACGTTACTTCCATCAGGAAGTGACGACATCTTGTTTCCGGATCAATCAGTACCGGGAAAAGTACGATATAATCTACAACCACGAAGATAGACTTACGGCATGGTTTTGCTGTGCATTTGATAGACTTACGGCACGGTTTTGCTGTGCATCTGATAGACTTACGGCACGGTTTGGCTGTGCATTCGGAGAAGGAAAAGAGTCATCGAGGGCTTGCTTTTGCCCAAATTTGAGAAAGGGGATTCTGTTGGCTAGGGTTGTGGAAGGACTAAGAAGTCGCTCGACCGGGCGGTCGCCAGCAAAAAACTTTGGAGTATCCGTTTGAAGACTACGATGCCCGCCACCGCTACCGCTCGTATGGGACTTGTAAATAAGGGGGTGACCAACCGGAACAATGGACAAAATGCCTGGGCCCCGAAAATGTATTGCTGTATTTTGATAATGATATTTGGGTTTTTAATAGTCGCTGCCTTAGGATTGTGGTAACTCGAGGAAACGCACTCTTTAGAACTTTTGTTGCCTACTGAAAGTGCACCCATTGTTCCTACTCCCTTTGTATATTTGCATACTCTATCCCCTCGGGATTCCCAGCACAGACAAAGGTACCACAATAACACTTTACTGCTTATATATAGCTAAATCAGTTGTGCCATTTTGGGGGCAAATAGCGAATTCAGAAGATATCAGAAAACTAGCGAGAGTACTGGAGAGAACCATCAACCGGACCACGGACATACTTTATAATATGACGTTAGAACAAAAGGCGATAAGATTAGTAGCACTTCAAAACCGAATGGCATTAGATGTCATTTTAGCTGAGCGTGGTGGTGTGCGCAAATTAGTGGGGTCCGCTTGCTGTGTTTTCGTACCAGATTCCTCCCCAACTATCTTCAAGGCAATACAGAATCTGCACGTCCTTAGTTCTGAAGTGCATGTTCCCGAAGGAAACTGGGATCTAAGCACTTAGTTCTGGGACTTCTTGCGATCTTGGGGTTGGAAGGTACTTTCGGCCTTATTAATTATTTTGGGAATCCTTTTGTTTCTTTGTTGCTGTATTCAGTGTCTACCTGGTATGTGTTCGATGCTAGGGGGATGTTGCGCATAAGTGATAGGTTCGATAGGACATAAAGTGTATGCCCCGGATAAAACTTCCAAAGAATATGGGCCTCATTACACGGTAGGCGGTAAGGGTTTACCGGTACCGGTATTTTACCGGTACCGGTAAAACCTTACCGCCTTACTACGAGGTCCCTTTGCGGGTTGGGGAATTTAACGCCTGCTTTTTGCAGGCATTAAAAACCAACGTCAAAGGGACCAGGGAGCTAATTACGGTACCGCAATTTGCGGTACCGTAATTAGCGCCTTGCCCATTCCCATCGAGCCATATGGGGCAAAAATGGGAATGGGGAAGGGCAATGGGGGAAGGGGGAATTACCGCCCCACCAACCTTGGAATAGGGCGGTAATTCCCCTTTCCACCAAGGCGGTGCTGGTATTTTACCAGCATGGACCAAGGTGCTAGTAGCTCCTTGGTCCACCGCCATCCGTGTAATGAGGCCCTATGTGTTAAAAGATATTGTAGAAAATGACCTAATGGCAATAGATATTTCCGATAGTGATTCAGGGTGTATGGACGATGATGCATGGTGCATGAGTTATTTGCAAGGAGATCCAAAGTAGTTTTTTAGCACTTGGCATAAGCCAAAAGGAGGGTTTGTCGAAAGAGAAAGTATATTGTGCCTCCTATTGTAATAAATATATTAATATTGGCCTACGCCAAGCTGCTCGAAAGTCGCTTGTGAAAGAAATCCGTGTTGCAAGGTTCTGACCTTAAATCCATGTAAGCCACCATTTTAGGTCAAACCGCCATTTGAGGATTCGCTGTGTAAAAGTCACCCTGTGAGTTAAAATGGTGGACGATGTCATTCCAGAATACAACATGGCCGTCTTGACCTCTGTACATAGCTAATGTGTAACTTGCCTGCAGGCCACTTGTTGAGGTCGTGCACTGAGACCTCGTCCTTCGTTGACCTTTGTGTAGAAGGATTACTTGTGCAATGAAACTAATCCACGAGCATATGTTGAGACAATGTATTGAAATACTGAATTGAAGAACATCTGTTTAACTACATTGTATTAATGTTTGAGAAGGCCTGCATGGAAAATCTTAGAATAAACAGTTATTGCATAGGCTTGTTGATATATGTATTAACGGCAAACCAGTTATATGCGGTTGTTTGAGACTTGGCACAAACCCTAGATCGGTCATGTATTAAAAGGAATATTAACCCGAAGTGGGGCTGGACACCGTGCCCACCAAATGTATAAAAAGCAAATGCATTCTAATGTACAACGTCTCTCACTGAACACACTGAACCACGCTGGAGTTCGTTGTGTTGTACTGAGGGCCGATAGCTATCTGATTTTGCTCTGTTTTTGTAACTGGATTTAGTATAAAATAAAGTACTTTGTATGTTCCTTTGTAACCCATGTTCGGTGTATTTCCTTTTGGGGTACTCAGCCTCGATATTTTGATTCTGTTTTCACAGATAGATACCTAAAAAGGAAGGGACGTATAATATGCTAAGTTAAGCTCTTGAAGTTAGTGCAGCTTAAAGATGTTGAAAGAACAATTAATGCTTAATAACTTACCAGCAATGGTAAATCATTGAAAATGTCTGTTGGTAAAGTAGTCTAGATACAAATGAAAAAGAGGATGCATAAGGCACTGCTCACATTCGAATGGAACGTTTCCAAGAATTATTGTATAGTGATACACTTTCTAAGCGTATAGTTTCCTGGGTAGCTTAAATGCTATTGAGAATCAAGGGGTCCAATCCCATAACAGCGTGAGTGTGCACCCAGTTAGTAGGGGGTTATAGATACGCAAGCTCAATGAGATGTGGCCGCCATCTTACCCGTGGTGCGCGCATGACGTCACACGCACGTTTTGCGTGTGACGTCATACGCGCATGACGCGAGCTACGTCAATCACGTAATTGCGGCCGAAACTGTAAACAAAGAGCGGTGAGTGCACGTAGAATAATTATGGCCATCCTTGAAGTGTATTACTAAGTACAATTGGTGAGAACGCCCACAGAAACATCATGTAACTTTGGAGAAATATTTGAATATATTTATGGTATGTAAAGTGAAACTACTGGATAGGTAAATGCAGGTTCGTGCATTGGGGCAAAGTGGGAAATAAACATTATTTGGAAGAACATAGTATGACTAACATAGTGAATTCATTCCAGGTTCACAGTGCAAGATACAATATTATTAGCATACAAGTTCTTGAATCTTAAAAAAGATTTGCATAAGAAAATAATGATCACATGTATGGGAGGCATGAATGTCAACCTTTGTAAACATTCATGGTATGATTCTTGATTCTATATTAACAGACTATGTTTTTGGCAGCAAAACGAAATTGAAGAATCCAATAGCAATAATCAAATTACAGAATTTTCAAACCGTCAATGTAAAGAGATCCATAACATATGCATCAAAGGCAGATTGCTGATTCTATATTAACACACTGTGTTTTTAGCAGCAAAATGAAATTAAAGAATCCAATAACAAAAGTAAAATTACAAAATTTCCACACCATCAATGCAAAGAGATCCATAACATATATATTGAGGGCAAATATCCTCAAAAATAGTGTCCTTGTAGTAAATCCATTATGGACAAGAATTGGCAAGACGTCTAAAGTATCAGGGAGATGTCAAAATGGTATACTTGTTTTAGAGAAAGACATGCATCTCATGATCCGAATTCAAGCCAACTATGGTGCATCTAAAATGACAAATGAGCTTGCATTCTAATTGCCTCAGTTTCATACACATATTACCACCGCGTTTACCAGCTGAGACCTTAGCCAAGCCTAAGAATTGTATGTTGCATTTGTTGTCTAGTTGGTGCTTGGTTTGCCAATGTAATGCCAACGGCAGACCGGCATCTGTTTTATTCAGGCTGGAAAGATGCTCTCGAATGCAAACCCTTAATTGTCTTATCGTGCTACCTATGTAGATTTTGCCACAAACACAAATGATTGCATAAACTACAAATTTGATTTTGCAATTGATAAATTCTTTGATCGCAATCTTTGTCCCATTCTGATCTAAGAAAGTCTGACAATTCGGATAGGCATATTGGCATTGGTTACAATTGCCACATTTGAAGAAACCCACAGGCTGTTGCAACCAAGTTGTGGGCCTCCTGGTATCTGGCGGTTCAAAGAACGAGGGGCTCAATCTGTTGTGAAGGGTGTTCGCTTTCATAAATGTAAATTTAGGTTTTTGTGAGATAAACAATGTTAGATCTGAATCTAAATGGAGGAGATGATAATGCTTAGATGCTAATTTAAATAGAGTAGAGGAGTCTGATGTATATTGTGTTATAATTGAAATAGGCCTGAATTTCGTGTCAATGAGAGGCTTTGTACTCAATTAGTCTGCTTGGCTTGTGAGCTGATATTTGCGAGATGCTTTGTGTAAAATAGAAGTGGCATAACCACATTATTTAAAGCGACTGGTCACTAGTTTGCATTCTGCTATAAAGTCGGTATCCTTTGAGCAATTTCTCCTGGCTCTGTAAAATTCACCATTGGGGATATTATTTATTGTTGCTCTTTGATGACAGCTTTTAGCATGTAATAAGGCATTCGCTGCTGTTGGTTTGTGAAAAGTTCTAGTTTGGAGTTCATTACCATCAACAAAATTTCCAAAGGTCTAAGAAGGTGGCTTGGGTAGAACTGGACTGTCCTGTCAAAGTTATTAAAAATTATTATGATTAGCATAGGTAACAAATTCATCAAATGAAATGCCAGTACCTTGCCAAATTATGAAGATATCATCAATATATCTTTTCCAACACACCAGTTTGTCTTGAAAATGTGGCTTGTTTAGTATATGAGTCTCCTCTAAGGAGACATAAAAAGATTTGCCAGGGATGGTGCGAACTTGGCGCCCATGGCAACGCCTTTGGACTGTAGGTAATAGACATTATTGAAAAGACAAACGTTATTCGTGAGAGCAAACTTAAGAAATGATTTGATTATTTGAATGTGACAATGACATGTGACAGATGAGTTCCGGAATATATAGTCAATTGCCTTAATGGCTAAGTCATGTTTGATATTGGAATAAAGGGCCGTAACATCTAAAGTTGCTAGATGAAAGGTGGGTTGCCATACTATAGTTTGAAGGAATTGTAAAACTTGAGTGCTATCCATAATGTAAGTACTCATTTTAATAACAAACGGTTGAAACACTTCATCAAGGCATTGGGATAATGCTTCTGTGACCCATCCGATGCCACTCATTATGGGCCTAACTTCCGGAAGATCAATAACGTGCTTATGAATTTTAGGCAAAAAGTAAAGTGTGGGCATCGTTGGTTCAGTGATGGTCAAAAATTATTTTTCGTTATCGGTTAGAAATCCAGAAGGCATACCGTTGGTCTAAAAGAGATTGAAGATCCAGTACAATCTGTTTTGTGCGACTAAGTTTGATGTAACAGTCTGGTGTTTCTAAGTGTCTCATTGCCATTGTGATGTAGTCTTCTGTGTTAAGTATGACAATATTGCCACCTTTGTCAGCTTCTTTGATCGTAATGGTTGAGTCTTGCTCTAGTTGTTTCAAATCTTGTATTTCATGTTGGTCCAGATTGGGGAGATGTGATGTTCTGTATGGTTTGTCCACCAATTTATGTATATCTTTAGTCATAGCCATAAGGAAGGTATCAATGATGTTATCAGTACCAAATACCGGTGTGAATTTGGATTTAGGTTTGAATTCTGTGATGTCCAAGTGTCTGATTTGTACATCCAATTCTGACATAACTTGCTCCCTGTCGGGTGGTAAGTCTGTAGTGAGAGATAGCAATGTGTCAATGTGGTGAGTATCTTGCATTGTGTGTTCACTAAGGGCAGGAACTGGTGCTTTGGAAACATGAGTTTTCACTTGGGTAGCGAAAAATTTCTTTAGTTTGAGTTTCCTAGTGAATTTAAAAATATCAATTTGGAATTGCACATAATCAGTCCGAGTAGATGGGGCATATGAGAGTCCTTTGTTGAGAACCCTAATTTGATCTTGAGTCAAAGCTAGATGTGATAGATTGACAACTAAATTCTGGACAGTCATTTGGTTAGTTGTTTCTTGGCATTGGCCCTTGTCAAGATTCCTGTTCGGCCGGATTCTAGGTTTGAGTTTCCCCCCTCTTTGGCCTTTCCTTTTGGCCAATTAATTAAGCTATTTTTATTAACTTTTAATTTGTATTTTTTCCATGACCATGGACTACTGGTTCCCCTGATTGCATCAAACAACCACTGCACTTTTGTATGATCTTGCCCTCCTTTTCTTTTTCTTGTTTAACATGATGTAACTGTTGCCATACTTGTGACTACATAATCCTTTCTAACTAATGGCACATACTTTTATGCTGTATGCACTGCTATGTTGATATTTGTTGTATCGAAATGTACAGCGTTGATAACGACCGAATAGTCGAAACACATGTCGGCTGCCTATGACCAATAAATCTTGCATAAAAGCAGATGTTCTTGGTTTCAAAATTTGATGTGTTTGCATGTAATTTGAAACTGTGCATGGGACTTGCCTTTACTTCATAGTTTCCATCATCTATACTGAACCCACCTTCCTGGGAGCCACTAAACATGCCAGGGATCCACAGCTACGGCTGCCATAAAGTGGGGGCATATAGGCACCAGGCCCCTGCGAGGACACAGCAGCGCAACAAGGGCACAGAAGAGCTGGAACCAGTAGCACAAGCAACAACCATATCCAACCTTCTCTACCTCCCCCACGGTGTCATCATGGCGCTCTGGGCGCGTATGCAGGGAGAAGGGGAGAGGGGGCCAATGAGGACCGCCCTGGGACATCCAGGATAAGGACTGATGGCTGAGCAGTCCACAGCATACAAGCCCTGGGCAAGCACCAGGGGATGTCAGAAACATGCTGGAGAGTGGTCAAAGCTGACCTGCGGACCAGGACCACCACCTGCCCAGCCTCAAGCGTAGACAAGAGAGGGCACCGCGCACCATCCTTACTGAACCCACCTTCCCAGGGGGCCAGTAGACATGCTGCGGCTCTGTGCTTACGGCAGCCATAAAGTGGGGGCATATAGATTCCAAGCCCCTGTGAGGAAACAAAAGTGCAAAGAGGGCACAGAAGAGCTGAAACTAGCAGCATAAGGCAATGACCAAAGCGAAGGCAGCGGGACTGAAATAGAGTGCCCGTGACACATGGGAACGCAAAGAGGCGGTGCCCAGAAAGTGAAGCACAGCCGGAAGAGCTGCCTGAAGAGGAGCACATCTCGGAACCCCTGTGAGGAGAATTAGGAGACCCAAGACCCTGGAAAAGGGCACATAGATTACTGATGAAGAGGCCACCAACGGGCGCTCCCCCAAGACCAATCATACCCAGGATCCACAATTATAAGGACAGAGAGATGATACTTGCCTTCTCCAGAAAATGAGGAAGGGGATCCTCGAGACTCACAATATACCCAGACCACACCGCCCTCGTCCAGAAGCCGAGGGCACTGTTTGGCCCAACCAAAGAACGGCTGCGGAGAGCGAACTTGCGCTACTTGTTAATATACCCAGCGAAATTGAAGATACTGATATTGCACGACGGATGATCGTATTTTTTCAACAGCACAGCAGAAGCGCAATCCTGGATGGACGCACAGGGAATACTGCAACTCCTGAGAAGGAACAACGAGGCACCGTAACGGAAGAACACTAAACACAATATGGAACGGAGTTTGGGGGCCAATGCACAGCAACATGTTGGAATTCAAAGACAGATGCACATAGTGAAGAGGAATGCAGGAGCACAAGAAACAGAGACACCACAACACAAGCTAAGTGCCTATGGAAAGGCCACCAAGGCTGCAACCTCACACCCCAGTTGACACTTAATGGAGGAGAGACGGGAGCGAGAGAAGCAGCAAGACCTGAGCGGCAGTAATACTGCTGGGCCATTAGTTTGGTTTGGTAAAGTTTCATTGGGAAGGGGGAAGGGGTTTAAACAGGGGGAAATGTTGGGGGAACCATTATGTTAACAGACAAGTGGAACCATGAACATTGGACATTGAGTGAGGAATGCATAACTGTGAGACACAACAGGGAATTGACTCACCAGGGTGTGCAGACGAGACATAGAGGGCCATTAAATAGGCTATGGTGGCAGTGGGAACCAAAAAGCCCAGAAGCCAACAACAACCACAAGACCTGAAGGCGTGAATATAGTCACCTGGAATGTAAGGGGCCTCAACAACTATATCAAGAAACTACAAATACGGACCTACTTGTCCAGGAATAGTGCACAGGTGGTGATGTTGCAGGAAACGCACCTAACAGCAGACCGCCAGGCCACACTAGCGAGAAAGTGGGGGAGGGGAAAACTGTATGGCTCCCCTTTCTCGGTGTATGCACGAGGGATCCTCATCTGGATCGCCCCAACAGCCCCATTTGAGCTGTTAGAGTTCAAAAAATATGAAGGGAGAATGGTTGTTGCACACGATTGTAGGAGGGGAGGGAGCTCTGCTTCATAAACACCTATGCCCCAAACCACGATGCCACAGGGTTCTTTAGATAATTGTGTCCCACATTGTCCACGTATAGGCAGGGGACATGGGTGTGTGGAGGGGACTTCAACTGTACTTTTAACCCAGAGCTAGATAGATGGGACACGAAATACAAGAAGCAGGCTCTGCCAGCCAAAGCCCTTAGTGGCCTAATGCAAAACCTCAGACTGGTGGATATATGGAGGGAGTGACTTGGGGTAGGGCAAAGCTATCCGCACTTCTCAGCCCCCTACGCGGTACACACGCGATAGACTACATGCTCACTGGGGAAGAAACACTGAGTGACTATGAGCGCATAAGTTACAAAGCCAGGACACTCTCGGATCATGATCCGCTAATAGCAAAATGGCAGAGCAGAGCCCCGAAACCCTGAATACCCAGCAGAAGCCTTTGCAGGGGGAACTGCTCGATGACTACTTGGCAACTCAGATAGAGAAGTATTTTAGCATTAATACAGGCAGCATGGAATGGGTGGGCACTGTGTGGGACGCGTTCAAGGTGGTGGTGCGAGGGAAGTCAATAGGGAAGATGGTAGGCCTCAGGTCAGAAATACAGAAGGCCCTGGAAGACATTGAAACGAGATAGCAGGCCTGGAAAGCACAGAGATGGGAAATCAGCAGTGACAAGACGGCTGGTAGAACTGAGGAAAAAAGGTATGGGGGAATGGGAAAAGCTAGGGCGCCTTGACTTTGCAAAATACACCCAAAACCTACATGCAAAGGGGGACAAACCGGGGCGACTGTTGGCATGGCTATGTAAGCGCGAAGAACCGAGAGACGGAATTAACACCATCAAGGACGCTAATGGTGACCTAGTTCGAACCCAACATGGAATCAACAAGGTGTTTGCTAGGTTCTATGAATCCCTGTACGCAGATGATGGGGTAGAAGGAGACAGAGAGGTAGAGGAAGCACTGGTACAAATAGCCCTACCAAACCAGCTAGACGCGCTGCTAACACTAGAAGAAAAACACAAAGTAATAAGAGATCTCCCGACCTCTAAAACCCCGGGACCAGAAAGACTCCCAGGGGAGTTCTATAAGGCATACGCAGACATATTGGCACCCAGACTACTAGAAGTCTTCACAGAGGCATATGAACAGGGCAAGTTATCAAGCAGCCTGAGGGAGGCGCCGATTATACTGATCCTCAAACTGGGTAAACCACCACAGCAATGCATATCATATAAGTCCCTCTCGATGGTGAACCAGGATTGTGAAGTCCAAACGTCAATCCAGGCCAACAGGCTAATAAGAGTAATAGGAGACTTGGTACACGTTGATCGGGCGGGATATGTTCCCGAGCGGAACACCACATGGAACCTGAGGAGGCTGCACCATGTGATAGACAGCACGAACCAGCAGTCCAAGGCCAACGCTGTGGCCTCGTTAGATGCAGACAAACCCTTTGACTCACTCCAGTGGAGCTGGATGATGGCCACTCTAGCGCACTTTTGAATCGGCAAGGTCTTCCTGTCAATGTCCTGCAATACCCTCCCCTCTGTTTGTTGCAGACACCTTCTTGGTAGCATTGTGATGCCCTTAGATTTACAGCTGAAGCAGCTAGAAATTTTCATAGCTTATCTCCTGTTGAGGATATAATCTGTATTTTCTTCAAACAGTTGCATTTTCTGAAGTAAAACCATAATAAACGGTCTGCTTTGGCCTTGCATATATCAGCACTTTTTTCCCTTTAACTGGTCCATTTAGCCTTTTAACGTTCCAAGAGACCCCTGATATCTCATTGAGAATCATTTATCAAAACAGGTCAATATGTTCTAGGTACTAGGGTGTGACCCATTCCTCATCAGTCAGACCCAACTAATAAGCAACGTACCCGCACACAGGGGCCCGGGTTGTGGCTGAATACTGAAAGAAAAGTGCCACAGGAAGGAGGCCTCAGAATGCATACATGAAAAGAGGAACATAACACACATGGTAACACCAACCGGAAGGACGCAGTGTAGGTGGAACAGACAGATATGGGAAACCCTCAATGGCCTTCCAATAACAAAGTCTAGTATGTACAACACAGGTAACAAAGCCAGGACCAGCATAAGTCCCAAAGAGAACCTGTCACCTTTACCCTGAGACCAATTCCAAGATCTCGCCAACACCTAATTGAGAGGATCCCACTAGAGTTGCCTATCGGCTGGCCAATGATTATTGAGGCCCACCATGACCCAATAACAGAAATGTCAAGTGACTACACATTAGTCGCTTGACAGAGATTCTCCTCATCGGCATACCCGCACCCTCCTTTCCTGTCACTCTCTGGCCGGCCTACCTTGGCCATCTTCCTGCTCTCACCTGCGAGGCTAAGAACCTCTGGGTCATCTTCAACTCCACACTCTCCTTTTCTCCTCACATCTCTGACATCTCTAAGAGGTCAAACTACCAACTCCACCTCAGAGGTATTCTTCCTTTCCTCTCCTTCCCCCAGAAGCTGTCTCTAGAGCTCTGGTTCTCTCTAGGCTGGACTATTGCAACAGCCTCTTTCTAAATCTGCCTGCTTCTACTCTCCGCCCTCTGCAACTCATACAGAACAGGACTGAGAGACTTGTCATTGGCCTCAAGCCCTGGGATCATATCTCTCCAGCCCTTAAATCTCTTCATTGGCTTCCATTGGCTGCAAGGATTAAATTCAAGACCCTTTGCATTCTCCACAAGGCTTTCTGGGGCCTGGGTCCAAAATACCTTCAACTCTCTCTCTGTAAATACCTTCACACTCCAGCTCTTCATCCTCAGGGTCAGTTGCTTCCCCAAGAAACAAGTTGGGGATAGATCTGTTTCCTCGGCTGGGGCCACCTTCTGGAACAGCCTCCCTGCCTCTCTGAAACTTGAGGAGAACCATCCTTCCTCAAGACCTTCCTCTTTCCTTCTGCCTTTGCTCTGCCTCTCCTCTGCTGATCTGTCTGCTTTGGCACTGTGCACCTGGCTACCCTCTAATTTTAGGCCCCGGTCCTTGCCCACCCAGCCACTCCCCCGCACTGCCTCCTGGCAACACTTACACTTGGGTCTGTATCTGTAACCTGTAACCCAACAGTCCCCTTACCTGCACTTATCAGATGCTCCTTGTCTGCGCTTTAAATCTTGCATTTTCCACCTTGGTGGCTGCACTACCAGTTGTTGTTTTTATCCCTTGCTCAGCACTTTCCACCTGTCCCCTATCCCCTGCACTTTTCCCCCTTCCCTCTCCCCTGCACTTGCGCGTTCTCAATGTGACTGAGCCTAGTAAGATCATTGTTTTGTCCTCCCTTGTTCCCCTCTCTTGACTTGTTGCGCTCTGAAACACTTGTGTATGAGCGCGATACAAATAAAATATCATATCATATGATATGGCTAAGGGCATCCCCATCAAACCAGGATCCCAATCTAGAAAGGCCCTGAAATACGTATGAAACCACACACCCTTGCATCATCGGGGACGGAAGGTGGAGCATCCCTATTTCAATGCATGTGAGCAAAAAGGACAGAAGTAAATAGAATAGATCACATATACTTTCTAGGCAGTGCAAATAGTTTCAGTTTACCAGAAGAGTTCAATTCAAGTCAATAGGCCAGGCCAAAGTCAATGGGCTAGTGTTCTGGATAGGACAGAGCAGTTCTTGTATCAAGCGGTAAAGTCTTTGCGAAACTTCTTAGAAGTAGTTTAGGCGAAAAAGGATCATACGATGGGTCACAAGCTGATTAGGCCTGTAAGCTGGGAAAGTTTCACGAGTTTTCACAGTGAGAGTGGCGTTCTCTCAATCGGGTTGGCACAGTACCTTTTGTATGAAGAAACAAATGCTGCTGAAGTCGTGGTTCCTGGCAGGTCCTGCAGATCTCACTGTTCCTGAGCCTCAGTCGTGGGGACAAGAGGGAGGACATCGGGGGGCCCCTGCACGGGATCGTCAAAGAAAGCATACAAAACGGAGTCACTTCAGTTCCCGTAGCTGTAGTTTCAAGAACACAAACTGGTGTCCTTCTCCCTGGTTAATCCTAACCAGCCTTGAGAATGGTATCCAGGTGTTTTATGAGTTGATTGGTCCCACCAACTCAAAGGAAGAAGCTGTCCTTGAAGGAGCTTCTCTGTCGAATGAAGTTTGGCAATTCAGACCTGCAGCAGGGCTTCACCGGGCAAACCAACAGTCCAGGAGTTGCAGCAGCCGTCCTCTTCCAGCTCGTCTTCGGTTCTTTCATTCCAGTGGTCGACTCTGGTTTCCAGTCCTAGAGACTTGCCTTTTAAGCAGTTTTCTCCCATTCATTCCAGCCGAGCTGTCACTCACCCAGCAGGGTGGCTGTCCTTGCCGGACAGTCAGCCAGCCAATCATGCCAGAGTGCATTTGGGTCTCCTAGGAGACTAAGCACAGGGAGTTTCGGGCACCTCCCTCACTTCCTGCCCACCCCAGACACTCAGACACCAGAGGCGGTCTTCAGTCCTGAACCCTGCCAAAGGCACACGAACAAAGGGACCAAACCTGGTTTGGCACGAAGAGACAAACACTAGATGGACTTCTCTAAAAAGAAACATTGAAAAAAGAAGACCGGGACCCGTTTAAATAAAGGGGCTTAAGGCACGATCTTGAAAAACATGGCTCCCGTGATTTTTCGCTACAGGTGTTCGCGGTCGGGAAAAATCATGCTAGTTCGTTGTAAAACCACTGCCACCAGCCTTTTCAATAGGAAAGGGTAGCATTTGACTGCTACATGAGTATTTTAGACACAGGGCATACTATTTAAACCCTCCCGCACTCCATTGTAAGATGGTACCAGCCGGTCAAGTGGCACAACGAGTAGAGCGCTCGCTTTGACACCCGTGCAGAGCCTGTTAACGCAGGTTCGAATCGCGGCAGAAATGAGCACCACACACCGTGGGTAATAATAAGCAGCACTCAGATACCTGAGGGTTCGTAGCGCTATATAAATGCCTAATTATTATTATTATTATTATTATTATTATTATTATTATTATGGTGTGTGCTGTGTCTAGGAATTTGGAAAGACTAGTAAAGTCAATTTCACTTTACATTCTCTGGGAAACAGTAGTTTATCCCAGAGAAGGTATTTAAACCTTTGGGAAGTCTAAAAAGACATCCCTGTGTCACTGAACTGAGGGTGCTGTGTAACACACATGAAAAGATGCCTATGGAGTTATCTTAAACCTCCAAAGTCAAAGAACACAAATGTAAAACACACATCAAAATACACACATCAAAATACATGAAAGAGTGGGAAAAAAGGCTCACACTTTTTCCAGGTTAAAAAAAAAAAAATCAAGCCCTCTAAATCCACCAAAGTTTCTGGGGGTCTCTAAGGTGAAGGGAATTTTCACATTTATGAGAATCCTCCCTAACATGCCAGGCAATGCACTGGGACTCGGTAGACAGAAAACGTGACAAGCAGTTGCCATTTTGCACCAGCATAGAATTCAGCTTTAGCTTTGCAACTTTAAGAAAGCCCAGTTTAGCATGCTTGAACAAATCAGGGAAAATGCTGTAGCCGGCTAGGTGGTGGCTACCCAAAGGAATGTCAAGGCCAAACCTTTACAGGTAGTCTACATGCCAGAATAAGATATTATTGTGAGCAGTCAGCTGTCAGATAAATCAAGTTGCAAAGACACAGCAAACAGTTTCAAGTTTATGCGACGAACTGGGCATCCCAGGAAATCAGATGGAGTTGGCAGATTAATGTACTCTGCAGTCGGCTAGGCGTGACGGGAAGACGCAAGAAGCGGCTAAAGAAAAAATGAAATGCCACAATGAAATCTGATTAGGGTAAGAGCAGGATGACTCACAAAATAATTATTCATAAATCTGTCAAGAGCAGGATGGCGATCACGGATTGCGAGCAAGGCCTTGAGCCTCAGCGATTCATGGCATGGGCGGTAACATGGGCTTTTTGATTTAATTAAAATAAGGTGATGCACTTGTCTCTCTCGCTCTCTCACCTACATAAATGTGACATCAAGCAGCCAGTTCATGAACAGTGTGACCGCATTGGACCTGATGAAGCACATGTCTTTTTTCACAGAAGTACTTTAGGCCCTACCAATTAATTTCCAGATATGATGAGGTAGCACTTTTTAGGGGAAGGTCCATGGGTGGGATTTTAGAGAACTATTGTCCAATCTGTAGTTCTTCACATATAAGATTCCATATGTAGCTTAGTAGTGGGAGTGTTATGCCTGCTGATTTCCCTGCCCCTACCAGAGTCAACCCTCCTGCTGCACAAAAAAGAAAACTGCTCTCGCCTGCCATGGAACTGCCAGGCCGTTCTTTACGCGATGGAAATGGTTCGGGGGGTTGTCATGGTGAGGTGGACTGTTGTCAGGATGCCGCGCTGTTACACTGTGGTCCAAAACTTTGCGTGGTCACATGATACGCAACGCTGCATTACCACGTAGAACTGCGCTCCAGCAAAATATTCAAACCTTCCATTTCAGCGCTCTGGTGCTTCTGATTGTTGTTTGCATATCCTTTGATTCATTGTGACTCCACGCCGCTTGGCTGATTCCAGTGATTTTGTGTTGCTGACCCTGCCTGTTAACAGTATTCCTTTTGTCTATGCCCTCTGCCTTTGGTTAATGCTCGATCGCCTGCTGACTTCCGCTTGTACTTTGAACTCCTGAATTCCCACTGATTGTGCATCGTCCTTGCCCGCACTTTCCCGGCCCTGGTTTTGCCTTACAGATTCCTTCATAGTGTCCCTCTTCGGGGCCACACTGTTTGTCCAGCACAAGGAACACCTTCTGCTCCTGCCCAGCGTTCCGTGTTCGGCACATTAGAGTCCCCTAGTTTCGGATTCATCCGCTTCATCATATGAGCTGCATACTTTGAGAGGATCTACAAATTGAATCTCCCATCACCTTTGTTTTCCCTAATTTGACAGTGCACTGGACTTTTAAGGACGCTGTGCTGTTTCCCTATTGTGCACCAACCTGACACTAGTGCGTCTCTCATGCCGGCCAGGTATAAGCCCCTCACTAATCTTCCCTTCCTCGTTTTTCTCCAACTCCTTCCTTATCACTGCTGCACTAGTGACTGGACTTCCACCTTATTCATATGGTAAGAGAACTATCAGTCAAGGTTGAATACCACCATAGGGAAAGGGAAGGGGTAGGGGGAACGGAACTGGAACCCTCTTTGCTAACACTTGAATTACCTTCCTAGGGAGAGCCACGAAGGAGCTCCACTAACCACTCTAGACCAATCGCATGCTCCTATATCCAGGTTAGTGAAGCATCATTAGGGGTCTAGCTATCCTCTGCATTAGGATCAGTACTGACCTCTGCCTCTCTATTCCAGCCTGGTGATTCCTGTGGTCGCGTACTCCTCGCCCTTCCAAATTATTTACTCCTCTAGCTTTTCTTACTATCAGTAGCTAGTGAGGTGATCATTGGAAAGGTCTTTCTTTTGAATAAGAGACCCGGACAAATCTAGAACCCGGGTCGTTCTTCACAACTAACCAAGTAAGATACCCATTCTCCATCCAGAGGGCTCATATTCAACCCTGGTGAGTGTACCGTTATCCCTTGATTTTGAAGTTGTGACAGAATCAGAAGCTACTAATATGGAGGTCACAGAAACCTTGGCAACATTAATGCAGTTGGTCACAGACTTGAGGAATGATATGACCTCGGCTTATGATTCAATGCGCCACTGCATTGATGTGTTACAGGACGCGGTTCAGGGTGACACTCATACTGGGACTACGGCCTCTTGTTCAGGGTACCCGATTCCATGACAGGATCCTGTTCCTGTACTTATGTCTACTAAGTTCCCCTTGGCATCGCCTGAAAGATTCAATGGAGACCCCAAGGTGTACCGAACCTTCACAAACCAGTGCAAACTAAACTCTGCAGGCCTGCGTCTTTTCCGAATTCAAACACAAATGCTGCTTTTGTATTGTCTTACCTTGGTGGGACGGTAGTTGCATGGGCAAACCCATTGCTTGAGACAAACAGTGACCTTCTTTACGATTGTGACACCCTTATCACAGCCATGAATAGTGTGTTTGACATGAGATATAAAACTCAGGCAATTGATCTGGAGTTCCTCAACTTGCGTCAAGGCACTACCTCTCTCTTGTCCTACTTGGCCAGGTTTAATCAACTCGCGGCTGAAACAGACTGGCCCGAGCATAAGAAGCCTGCCATATTTTACAAGGGCCTTTTCTAGGAATTAAAGGACACCCTGTCCACTGTGCCAGTTGTGCCTACAGGGTTTGCTGTATTGTTGGATTTGGTCTTCCAGATTGATGCAAGGAGGACAGAGAGGAAGGAAGACCCAGCCTGCTATTCCTCTGCGTGCCGTCATCTCTGCCTCAATGACTTCTGATCCAGAGCTCATGCAGATTTGGGTAGTCAGAGGGCCTCTTTCTACCGCCGAAAGAACAATTTCATGCATGTACTGTGGCTCATGAGAGCATTTCCTGAGATCTTGTCCAAAGTAGCCCCCGCGTAGGTCGGGAAACGCCAGGACCCGGCAATAGATGGGGTCCCTTTGCCGGGTTTGCGTTCGGACTCCTGTGTCTCTGTATCCTGTTCAACCATTGTGCTACCTGTCTCATTTATCTTCTCTACCAATATAGTGCGATCCATAGCGGTTATTGACTCTGGAGCATTCAATAACTATATGGATCTTCGATACGCAAGGGATTCTGGAATACCCATGGTAGCTAAAGGAGTACCAGAAACCGTGCACGTGGTAGGCGGAACCGCGCTGACCTCGGGCATGGTTACAGAACAGACAGTACCCTTGCAGATGATTACTGAGGATGGAGATACAGAGGAAGTTTGTTTTTTACCTTATTGCCACTCATCAGTTCAAAGTAATCCTCGGTTTGGCTTGGTTGTCATTGCATAATTCCGTCATAGATTGGGTAACCCGGCAACTGCAATTCCCCTCCGCGTATTGCAACGCCCCCTGTTTTGAGTCTTACGAGGCAGCACATAGTTCTCCTTGTTTGGCGTTCATTGATCTGATTCCGGCAATAGGTTCTGTTTCGACCAAACAAACATCTGTACCCCCTGAGTACACATCCTTTTCTGATGTGTTCAATAAAGGCAGGGCTGAACAGTTGCCACCGCACAGACCATACCTACTCTCACCCACCAAGAGGATTTAGTCCTCAAGGACTATATTGATAAGGCCTTGCATCTGGGGTTTATACGTCCGCCTCGTTCTCCTGTGGCCTCGCTGTTGTTTTTCATTCCAAAAAAGGAAGAGGACCAGAGACCCTGTATTGACTACAGGGCTCTCAACGCAATAACGGTGAAAAACCAGTATCCACTGCCCTTGATATCTGTGCTCCTAGACCAGTTAGGTTTGTCTGCGATATTCACCAAACTCGATCTACGAGGGGCATATAACCTCGTCTGCATCAGAGAAGGCAACGAGTGGAAGACCACCTTCAAGACGCGGTACGGACTCTACGAATATCTAGTGATGCCCATCGGCCTATGTAACACCCCGGCCACTTTTCAGTTTTTTATGAAAAACATCTTTAGTGACATACTTGACCAGTATGTGATAATTTATTTGGATGACATTTTGATTTACTCTCCTTCCTACCAAACACATGTGAACTACGTCTCTTCGGTTTTGCAGCGGTTGCGAGATCACCACCTATTTGTGAAGGCCGAGAAGTGTGTTTTCAATACCACTGAGGTGGAGTTTTTGGGCTACGATCTAACCAATCACAGGGTTACCAATCACCAATTTCCTTGGAGGGTTACACTGCAACCACTCCAAGGTAAAAGCCATCCTGAATTGGCCGACTCCTGCTTCCACCAAATCTCTCCAGTCTTTTCTCAGTTTCGCCAATTTCTAGCGCTACTTCATCTGTTCCTTCTCTTCCATGGTTTCACCCCTTACAGCTCTAACTAGTTCCAAAGTGCCCTTTTGTTGGACTTCAGCTGCGCAGTCGGCTTTTGATCGCCTAAAGAAGGTTTTCACCACAGCACTGATCCTCCAACATCCTGACCTTGAGCTCCCGTTTCTGGTAGAAGCAGACACCTCAGGTATTGCTGTTAAGGCTATACTTTCACGGGACTGTAACCAACACAGGTGAGACACACTGTCATGCGCCTCTCTCTGTGGCGCCTGTGGCCCAGATCACATCTAGGGGGACATTCATCTCTTCGCCACGTACTGCCCGCAGCGCTTGCAGCAGTCTAGCATTTCAATGTTACTCTGGACGTGCACTTAAGCCACGCCCACCGCCGCTATCGTTGCGTTGCAACCTTCGCGGTTTGTTTTTCACTGCATTAGGTTCACAACGATAGTGTGTTTCCTTTGTTCCTTTCTGGGAACTTTCCGCTGCTTTCTCTTTTGTGCTCTCTTTCTCTCTTCTCTGTCCCCTGGTTTCCTCACTGGATTGCCGTGCCTCTCTCTCGTCTGTCCTTCGTGCGGCGTACCGGCTCTCTGCCGCAGTGCCTTCACTCTTCTCCTTGCTCTTCCTTGCTTAGGAGTGCGGTCACTTGCCTGTCTATTATCCTTTGCTCTGTTCTCCTTACACCCCTGCTTGTGGTGTTCTGTTCTCTTTGTTTCTGCCTTCTCATTCCCTTTCTGGAACTTGTCATTGGAGTTCCCGAAACTTCCAGTCATAAGGACCCCATCTCCCTTCTACACCTCTGGCAAATCACGGCTCATTGGAGTTCCTGAAACTTCCAGTCATAAGGAGCCCATCTCCCTTCTACGCCTCCGGCAAGTCACAGCTGGCTGTTAATCCTGCACCTCTCATCTACGACCTACTGGGGTTTTTTGTGCCTGGATAGGCTTTTTCCTCAAACGTCCCCTCCGGGAGGGAAACCCCAGGGAAACTGAGCCTGAAGCTTCCACTGTGGCTTCCTTTCGGGAGAGACACGCTCTGCAAAAAACAAAGAAGAAGGATTATCGCACCTGAAGCCCGCAGTTACTCGTCAGTTTGGATTCAAGCTCTCCAGGTGAGGAGGAGGAGGAGAATTGGGGTTCTGGGGAAGATAAGTCAGTGGAAGCTGACACACACCATGTGGCCTTTTTCTCGAGAAAGCTATCACCGTACGAACAGAATTACACTGTCACAGAGAGGGAGCTGTTGGCCATTAAAGACACTTTCACGGAATGGCGACACCACCTCCGGGGGGCCAAACACCCCGTTACTGTGTTCTGTGATCACCGCAATCTGCAGGCATTCAAAACCATAAAATGCCTGAATGCAAGGCAGGCCCGATGGCATGCCTTCTTCACACAATTTGAGTTACATATCAGATACCGCCCGGCTCGATAAATCACTAAGGCTGATGCTTTCTCCCATTTTAACACTGGTGCTACTCCGTTCACTCAGACCAACTGCCTGTTCCGTCTGACCAAGTGGTCTGTAGCTGTACCGTGCAACCTATGCTACGACAACTCTTACAGGATTGGGTAACCAAGAACCCGCCAGAACTAGAGGAACTTAACCTTGATGTAAATAACTGACTAGGTGTCATAAGCACTGCTCCCGAGAAGCCAAGTCAAGCCCAGCATCCCCGGAAGCAGGCTCAAGAACCTCGTCCCCGGCTCCAGCAAACCCCTATTGGGGCCCTTTGGACCATGTCCTGGCGCCTCTGGCGCCAGGCTCATAAGGAACCTCAGTCCCGGCGCCAGGGGCGCCGGGCTCATAATTCTTGCAAAGGTGCTTGGGTGGACCTACCTGTAGCAGACCATGCTGCATACTCACCTTTGCAAATGCTGGCAGGATGAAGTCCCCAGCCTTCTGCTGGGAGGAACTATTCCCTGAACTGGGACTACTTTCTTACCTGGGTGGGGCTGGTGCCACTCCTTAGCTCTGGAACACAGGAACTCTTTTACCTGGGCGAGGCTGAGGAAGAAGGCCCCCAATCACTCCAACACTATTTAAACCACACCCGATTGGGAAAACGTGCTTCGCGTTATTCTGCATCTGCAGCAGGACGCTCACCGAGTCAGCTCCAGCATTCCAGTGACATCTCCAGCTTCAGCTCAGCAACCTGTGGAAGAAAGACACGAGAACTATACTTACCATCCAGGAATCCAGACACCGGCAGAACCTGCAAGCAAAAGAAACATAAGGTTAGCAAGTTGCAACACGTTCGCAGCCGCGCTCGCTTACCTGATCCATCTGTGCTTTCACGGATTCTTTGCGGCCTTCTCTTCAGCAGCCTAACGGCACCTGTAAAGACAAAGAACATTGTTAAGTATGAATCGGGTGAAGGCGGCCGCATTTACTTTTCTTACCTGCTTTTGTGCGCGTATTACAATCTCTTCAACCGCAGCAGCCCGGCACCTGAAAACAAGAAAAGACATTATTGAAGTGCCATTAAAGACTGCAAGAAAGCCTAACACTTACGTGTTTCCCCACGTGCATCCGCGACTGGGAAAATGCCTGCAAGGTCCCGACACCTGCAAATAAGAAAAGAACATTGTTAGAGGTGCTAAAATAAGGTCACAGATCATTATACTCACGTACTTCGCACGTGCAACGGCAACGGACGAACAACGCCCTCAGCATCCAGGCACCTGAAAAAGACAATGCAAAGACTTCATTAAAGGTGCCCATCTCTTCAAGACTATAAACTCTTTATACCTACTGGCATCCGCTCGTGCAGTAACGGCGGCATCACCTTTTGGCATCTCAGCACCTGTGCCACTTCTAAGGCCACAAAAGACTTTGAGGATCTCCAGTGACGTAACTGGAACCCACGCACCCCTGCATAGTCGCAGGATGGAGAGCCCAGCATTTATACGCCTAAGGTGAGAGCTCACCAGGACATTGGACTTTCATAGAGTTGGCGATTAGTGAGGAGGAAGTCCAGCCAAACGGTCATTAACCCTTTTTTCTTCCGCCTGCAGAAACCTTACCCTGCAAGCCAGACGGTCAATAAGAGGAAGCCCAATCCAGAGAGTCATCCGAGCTCTACGCTTCTCAATTGAAGAGACTATAACAGTTCAGCCGGGACCAGCGCCTCCGTGGGAATCAGGTGAGCGTTACAGAACGCAAAGCCCTCCAATAACCTCCTACCCAGGCGCTATGGAAACTTCCGACACTGATCAACTGGCCCAGTTACTAGGGGAATTAAGAGCTGAAGTACATGCTGCCCGCCAAGAAACGAATGCCCTGAGGAGGGAATTGATTATGTCCAAAGAACAAACTGATGACCTCGACAGACAGTTATTACAATCACAAGCGGGGCAAACCCCTCTACCTAATTCAGGAGGGACCTATACCCCGGCGGCTTCAGCCAATCCTGTTCAAATCAATCTGCCCGGAAATGTGCCTTTGGCTCCGCCCGAACGCTTCTCTGGTGACCCTAAGAGGTTTGCGGTGTTCATAAATCAGTGCCGATTGCACTTTCTTTGTAGACCAGCTGCTTTTCCGACTGATCAGACTAAAGTAGCCTTTGTGCTATCGTATCTTAGCGGCAGCGCCGCTAATTGGTCGATCCCTCTGGTTACACAGGATGACCCGGTTCTTCGCAATTTCCAGGCCTTCCAGGCCAATATGGAAAGACTTTTCGCAAGACATTCCCAGGGGCAGGCCCTGGACAACAAACTCCTTTCCCTACGGCAGGGCATTCAGGATCTTCTGGCTTATGTTGCGTCATTTAACAGACTAATCGTAGAAACCAGATGGCCCGAGGACAAGAGGATCACGCTTTTCCACAGGGGTTTGCGTGGCGAACTCAAAGACGTCCTAGCCCAGGTCGTGAATCCCCCTCAAGATTGTTCAGAGTACATTGATTTAGTGGTCCAATTGGATCACAGACTACAAAACAGAAAGGCAGACCGCTCCAGGTTCGAAACTCGAGTATTCTCTAAGCCACTAACTCACACCAAAGGAGTTGAAGCCGTAGAACCTATGCAAATAGGGGTCGTAAAAGGGTCCCCTAACCCAGAAAGAACGCGACAGGAGACGACAATTGCAGCTATGTCTCTATTGTGGAAATTCAGGACATTTCCTCCGAGATTGCCCGGTGAAACCTCCGAAGAAGAGAGTGGGAGCTTCTGAAAAGCCCGAGCCGGGAAACGACCTCGCCCGACAAGTGTAGAGGTCCACTTGCCGAGCGTAAAAACCAGTTCTTTGACCTCGCACTTC
This sequence comes from Ambystoma mexicanum, assembly GCF_040938575.1. NCBI lineage: Eukaryota > Metazoa > Chordata > Amphibia > Caudata > Ambystomatidae > Ambystoma > Ambystoma mexicanum. Next base: position 1,526,034,461 of record NC_090935.1, read on the forward strand.
ATAATGTCAATGGTCCTCATAAATCCAGAATGACCGGATCGTTTGCATGCCATTAAAGCATACATTGATAGCGGAGCGATTGGAAATTATGTAAACCGCGAGATGGCTTCCAGGATGAACCTACCCCTTTGTCCTAAGGTAATTAAAGACATCATTACCACAGTGGATGGCACAGAAATAGCCCCCGGACCGGTAACCCATACCACCACAGAAGTGACGTTATTAGGCCAAGATGGACATCGGGAGGTAATCGTGTTCGATGTGATCAAGGCCCCTCAGTTCCAAATAATTCTGGGGATCCCTTGGTTGGAGAAACACAATCCTCAAATTGGTTGGCGAGCAAAGACTATACAGTTCCCAGAGTGTGCACCTACTTGTTATCCTCGACCCAGTATTGGCCTAGCGGTAGCAACATCCGAAGGACCGCAATTGCCTCCAGAGTATCAAGAATTCCAAGATGTCTTTCAGAAGGAACAGGCTAATACCCTGCCTCCCCACAGATCTTACGACTGTCAAATAGACCTGATACCCGGAGCCACTCCTCCTTGTAGTAGAATTTACCCCCTTACCAAGCCTGAAAATCTTCATTTGCGACAGTCTCTGGACCAGTACCTGGCCAATGGATTTATCCGCCCATCAAAATCTTCTGCATCCTCAGCTCTGTTCTTCGTACCTAAAAAGGAAGGTGACCTTAGAACCTGTATTGATTATCGTGCCCTGAACCAGATAACGGTAAAGAACAGATACCCCCTACCTCTGATTCCGGAACTCCTTGACCAAGTTAAGAACGGCTGCATTTATACAAAGCTAGATCTCCGGGGAGCCTACCACTTGGTACAGATTAAAGAAGGCGACGAATGGAAGACGGCATTTCGCACCAAGTATGGACTATTTGAATACCAAGTGATGCCCTTCGGACTATGCAATGCACCAGCCGCTTTTCAGTATTTTATGAATGATGTCCTCAGAGAACTCATAGATGTTTGCGTAGTCGTCTACATAGATGACATCCTTGTATACTCATCTTCAGAAGCAGATCATCGGAAACATGTTAGAGCCGTCCTTGAAAAACTCTGCCAACATAAGCTTTTTGCTAAACTCGAAAAATGTGTTTTTCACATCACGGAGGTCGAATTTTTAGGCTTTATTCTGACACCCAAAGGAGTCCACATGGACTCGAGAAAGGTGGACGCTATCATCAAGTGGCCATCACCTACTTCCGTGAAAGGTGTCCAAAGCATGTTAGGTTTCGCCAACTTTTACTGCAGGTTTATTCCAGAGTTTTCACGAGTGGTGCAGCCCATCACCGCCCTCTTAAGAAAAAACAGATGTTTCGAGTGGTCAACAGAAGCAGAACAGGCCTTTCAAGAGCTAAAAGCCAAGTTCACCTCAGCACCCATACTGAAACACCCACGCCCAGACCTCCCTTACATCGTTGAGACCGACGCCTCCAGCTTAGCAATGGGGGCGGTTCTATCACAGAGAGATCCGGAAACTAACCAATTGCACCCCGTGGCATTCTGGTCTCGCAAGTTCTCGGCGCCTGAAATTAACTACACCATCACAGATAAAGAGCTTTTAGCAATTAAGTCCGCTTTCAAGGCCTGGCGGCACTATCTCCTTGGAGCCAAAGACACTGTCACGGTAATCACTGATCATCGAAACCTACAATACCTGAAAACCGCCAAAGCTCAGTCCTCCAGACAGCTTCGCTGGGCACTTTTCTTTGCCGAATTTGACTTTGTAATTACGTATCGCCCCGGCAACAAAAATGGCAAAGCGGATGCCCTTTCCCGGATTGGAATGGGAGATAATATTGTCAATCCTGAACCTGTGCCAATAATTCCAGAACAGAGAATCCTGGGCCTGATTTCTTCACAATCCATCGAAGATATCGAAGCAAAAGTTAAACAACTTGTGACCCCTTCGGACTTACAAAACTGGCAACTGAAGGGAAAGGACTTCATCATAAAAAAAGACCTGCCTTATTTTCAGGGACGACTATTCCTACCACATGCCAATTTACAAAAACAGGTAATCTCTTGCTACCATGATTCCTTGATGGAGGGCCACCCAGGCATTGCCAAAACCTCAGAAAAAGTCAAGAGACACTTCTGGTGGCCGTCATGGAGAAAAGACATTGGGCCTCATTACGACTCAGGCGGTAAGGGGTTTACGGCGGCGTAAACAACGCCGACCCTTACCGCCTGATTCCGAGGTCCCTTAGCGCCATGGAGGTTTTAATACCTGCTTTTAGCAGGTGTTAAAATCCATGGCGCTAAGGGACCATGGAGTTAATTACGCCACCGTAATTTACGGTGGCGTAATTAACGCCTTCCCCACTCCCATTATGCCCTATGGGGCAAAATGGGAATGGGGAAGGGAAAATGGGAAAATGGGGATTTACCGCCCCGCCAAGGTTGGAATGGGGCGGTAAATCCGCCAACCACCATGGCGTAAACATAGTTTACGCCATGGTGGTAAAGTCACGGCCCAGGCGGTAACTTACCGCCTGGGTCGAAATGAGGCCCATAAAGGAGTTTGTGATGTCCTGTGGTGTGTGTGCCCAATCCAAAGGTCAGAAGGAAAGACCAGCGGGTCTCCTGCATCCGCTAGACATCCCGCCACATCCCTGGCATACCCTCTCCATGGACTTCATCACCGATTTACCCTCCTGTTCCGGATACAACACTATTCTAGTAATTGTAGATTTGTTTTCTAAAATGGCCCACTTCGTTCCACTAAGGGGCTTACCTTCAGCTTCAGTTCTAGCACGGGAATTCCTTGAAAATATTGTAAGATTGCACGGCTTCCCTTCGGTTTTGATCTCAGATAGGGGGAGCCAGTTTATCTCTCACTTTTGGCAAAGTTGCTGTCGTTTAGCTCAAATCGATGTGAGACTTTCAACCAGCCATCATCCCCAGACCGACGGACAAACTGAGAGGACAAACCAAACTCTGGAACAATATTTACGTTGTATGCTACAGCAGTCAGAAAGTAATTGGAAAGATATCCTTTGGATAGCCGAATATGCTTACAACAACTCGATCCATTCAGGAACCGGAAAAAGTCCCTTTTACATTTTATATGGGATTCATCCTCGAACCTCCAATCTCGACCCCCCCAAGATCTTGGAACGCCTGCCGTGGATCAACTTCACAATGCTATCACTCAAGCTTTCAAAGAAGCGACAATCCACCTACAACAGGCTAAAGAACGGTACAAAAGGGGAGCAGACCAACACCGAAGAGACGCCCCTCAATACCAGGTTGGAGATCAAGTTTGGTTATCCACCAAACATTTATCACTTAAAGGACCTCACACCTTCAACCCAAAATATCTGGGACCATATCCAATTACAGCCATAATAAACCCAGTGGCTGTCAAATTGGGTTTGCCATCCCACATGAAAATACATCCGGTGTTTCACGTATCTCTACTAAAACCTATGCAACCTGGAACCAGACTGAATAAACCTCCAGAGCCTATTCAAGTAAATGGAGAACCTGAATTTGAGGTTAAAAACATCCTGGACTCCAAGATCATCAAGTCAAAATTATACTATCTGATCGACTGGAAGGGTTACGGACCTCAAGAACGATCATGGGAACCCTCTGACCACATCCATGCTCCTCGTCTAGTCAGAGAATTCCACTGAACTTTTCCCAATAGGCCAAAACCTCTGGGGAAGACAAGTTTGGGAGGGGCCTTGAGGGGGGGGTGCTGTCATGAGCACTGCTCCCGAGAAGCCAAGTCAAGCCCAGCATCCCCGGAAGCAGGCTCACGACCCTCGTCCCCGACTCCAGCAAACCCCTATTGGGGCCCTTTGGACCATGTCCTGGCGCCTCTCGCGCCAGGCTCATAGGGAACCTCAGTCCCGGCGCCAGGGGCACCGGGTTTATAATTCTTGCAAAGGTGCTTGGGTGGACCTACCTGTAGCAGACCATGCTGCATACTCACCTTTGCAAATGCTGGCAGGATGAAGTCCCCAGCCTTCTGCTGGGAGGAACTATTCCCTGAACTGGGACTACTTTCTTACCTGGGTGGGGCTGGTGCCACTCCTTAGCTCTGGAACACAGGAACTCTTTTACCTGGGCGAGGCTGAGGAAGAAGACACCCAATCACTCCAACACTATTTAAACCACACCCGATTGGGAAAACGTGCTTCGCGTTATTCTTGTGGGATGTTTTTATCCACGCATCCAAGCCCTACCTCAAAACTGTGCAGTACTGACATGGAAAACATCATGATGGCCAGAGCTTCCCAGAAAATGCACAGGGAAATGCATGAAGAATAGGCTCCCACTCATTTTTGCTGATGTTATGGGCACAGAAGGACACTGCCTAAAACCCCCATTGGACTACCCACACAGTAGTCTGAAACCATTGGGAGTGGCAATGCTGATTGCCAAAAGCAAACCCATAACTGTTGGGAATTCATTTTCTTAAATCCCAAAAAGGGGTGCAGTACCAGTACTCACCACTATCCAAAAGCCGGCGTTTTAAAACAACACCAGATTTTACTTTTTGTATAAAACTGAATAAATGAACCCAAAGCAGGCCAAAGAAAGACTTACTGAGAGGTGGAGCCAATTTAAAGTTATATTCTGAAGGGACTTGAAGGTTTATAACAAGACTGGCTGAGCTGTGGATTTCAGCAGTTTAAGTAAATTTGGACTGAAAGACACTAAAAATCTAAATGTTTAAATTGACTGAGTGACCTACTTTTGAGTGTCACATAGGTTTCAATTGTTTAAATGTCATAGTTTTAAACTTAGAATCAGCATTCTAGCTGCATATGTAAAAATGTTTAGTTTTATTTGAATGCAGAAAACTGGGGAACAAAAAGTGACATTTTATCTGAAACCTGGCTTGAGAAACTGAATTCTGCCTGACATCTACCCCCATCAGGAGTGAAACTTGAGTCACAGCTGTGTTCCCAGGCCTATCTGCCTTTTGCTGGCCACACTAAGGATATGCCATCTCTCTGATAATTGAATTAAGGGGAGCCCCACAGAATACAGGAGCTCTGAACAAAGCCCTGTCCTGACTCAGACAAATGTTTTATTGGCGGGAGTCGTAAATGGAGCTTCCTCCTGGAAGGACAGGGGAGGGGCACTGCCTGTGAGAGCAAGCTGGCTTGGCAGAACTGGAAAAACCAGAAATTCAACCTTGTGCTGGGGGGAAACCACACCCCTTTGGGGCCAGAACATAACTCTAAAAAGATGAATAACTCATAGTACGGACTTGTGAAAATTATTTAAATGACACCATAATTCTTGTGATTTTTCTGCCCACATTTTAAGACGTGTTAGGACCCGGTGGTATGTTCAGGGGGGTTTTAGCGGAAAAGAGGATATTACTCAAAATGTGTGCATGTGAAAAATCTGACACTTCATCAACTAATGTCCATACTCCTTGCGCACATGTGTGTAAATTTGGGGTAATGTCCGGTATTGCAAACCAGTTAAAAAGTGCAAAATATTGCCATTTCTGAATGCAAGCTCTCAGGAAGAGCAGATTTGGACAGGGTATACCTCCTGTGATATGTGATGGGTGCGTGTAATTTTAAAACAATATGTACCTCTGCAAATATGTATTTGGTTCAAATCTAGATTTGTGTGCAAGTTGACAGGAGGAGTGGACTTTCTGCAGGCTGTAAAATGACATCACTCTGACACAACTTAGCTCCCCCAATCAGGGGAGAAATGAAAGCTTGGCCAATGATAAGTGGGGAGGGGTAGAGCCTAGTGATGCTGCACACACACCCATTTTCAAAACACATAAAAGCAGACAGACAGGACAGATAGGGACCTTCAAATCCATTTGCTGCGGGACGCTCTGCTGGAAAATCCATACTTTACCTCCATCAATCTCTAGAGAAAGCTGTGCAGAAAGATCCAGACTTCAAATCTATCAATATCCAGAACCCGAAACCCAGACCAGCAGAGCAGAGCTGACCCAGATCACTGTGAAGAGACCCAGACCAGACCGGAGTCCAGTCCAAAACCTGACCAGATCCGTGGCGAGGCATATTTTAAAAAATATATTGTGAGTACCTAGCAGACTGTGCAGAACCAATCTCTTAGTTAAAATAATCTAATTCAATCCTGTTTTAATCTAAGTAGAACTGTCTCCTAACTGTCACCTGTCATTTGTAAAGCTGTCACTTGTCATTTTCTAGTTGCAAGCTGCACTTGTCTTTTTGAACTTTAAAATTTCAAATCTGAAAAACGACCTTTATTTAATCGCTCATATCTCCGTGACCGTTTGTGCTAGAGACTTGCAGTAACTTTCATCTGGAAGCTGAGATCCTAGGCTGTCCTAAGACCCCAAAACGATAGTGATAGTCCTTGTAGTTCCTCTGTAATCGCACCCGGCGCACCCGCGAATTTTACCGCGATTTGCAAATTTCTCCACGTGTGAAAACAGCAGTTTGTTTTTGCTTCTGTTGCAGAAATTCGTTTAACCTGCTAATCATTCCTAGGACATTGCTAAAGTAAGCCTGCAACTAATTTAAACCAACTAATCCTCAACCTGAACCTCTAGAGGGAATTAAAAGCAATTTAGCATATTTTTCACTTCATTGCCAGCACATATAAAAGCATTTTGGGCCTGTGTTTCCAACTTCTGTAGTCTAAGCTTGCTGGGGTGAACTGAATCACATTTAATTGCATTTCTGAGAACTGTGTGCCTTCCTTCCATTTCCTTGCATTGCATAAAAGGGGGGGTGAATTGTCCAAGAAAGTGATTACATTGTCTTTTCTGAAATCCTATCAAGTTATTTTCTGTACTGCATTTCATTCCACATTGCATCCATTGGAAACCATAAAAGTATTGTTGCTATCTTATCCATCCTATAACCACTCATCATTGATTATAAAGAAGTGTGCTAGTGCCAGATTCTCCGTTGTTAACCTTTATCATATCAGATTAAGTGTGATATTCAATTATTAATTATTAAAAAGTGTGATAGATATATATTGCTTTACTTCTCAAATAAACCTTTTAACTTGCAAAACAGAACTACTTCTTGGCTCAGAGGGGTCAGGGGGATTCTGAGAGAGGGGTGTTATATAGGGGTAGTCATCCAGAACGCATGAACTGGACATAAAGATATATCAATAAGGGTTTTCTTTCAGTATTATAGACTAGGCGTTGACTTAGCTGTAGTGTTGAATTGAATCCTCTTACAAATTGGGGGCTCGTCCGGGACGTTTGGGTTAGATCCACCATTTGTGCAGATTAATACAGCGTGCCAGCTGACCAGATACACATATCCGGTCGGATCACCACGCTGTGTTACGCTGTAAAGCACTCCTCAAAGGAACGCTCTTAGGAAAAGGTCTGTTTTGCAAAAATAAAATACAAACTTCTGTAAGTCAGGACAGAGACCAATCTCTAGAATGACGACCTTAGTAGACATGAAAATAGCCAGAGAGCACCTCTTACATAAACTATTTGTGAGAGGTGAATGGACTGAACAGGGCCAGGATGCCTGGTTGCAGGCCATCACGCGACAGGTCACTGAAACAGGGTCAGACCTATGGAGAGAACAGGGTCCATTACATGTGGCCCTGAGTGAACTATATATGGCTCCTAAAGCCAAAGATGAACACAATAAGATTGCCAGGATAGCAGCATACCTGTACCTATATATGGGAGACATGCAGGATAAATGCACTGAAAGCCAAGATCTGGCAAATAGGCAACAGATGGCAGTAGAGAAGGCCCGATCTGATCTGGCCTCTTCTGAGCAGAGGCTGCAGAGGAGCCAGGAGTCAGAAAATGATAGTAGGCAATATATCATTAAAATAAAAGAGGATATGGGCATCCTACAACAGGAAAAGACAGACCAGGATACCAGATTTCTGGCCCTGCAGAAGGAGCACCAAGACAGTTTGGACTCCTTACTGCAGAACCAGAAAAAGTTGGAGCAACAGATCAATTTCAACAGGGCATGCGCAGAGCAGGTAGTCACCCTGCAAAGCCAGCTAGATAGAGAGAAAGAGGAGAGCAATAAACTGATTCTGAAAGACCTGGATACCCAGGCAGAGTTTGATGAGGTGCGCCAAAAAGCTGGTGCCTTTCAACGACAGAGGGACGACCTGGCAGCACAGATGCAGGCTCTCAGTCAGGAAAGAGACACTTTAGGCCAGGAAGTCTGCCACTTAAAAAAGGAAATTGAAGAAAATCACCTGGCCCTCCAGGGGCTGGGTGACCTCCAAAAAGAACACCAGGACTTGCTAGAGCACACCAGGAGGGTGGAGGATGCTCTGGCAAGAAAGGAACAGGCCAATAGGGACACAGCTCAGGAGGTAACCCTCCTGCAGCAAGGACTGGCCCAGTGCTCCAGGACCAATCAGGAAACACAGAGAGAGAATGAGGCTCTCTGCCAGCACAATGATAGGCTCCAGCAACAGGTAGCGATGCAGGAGAGACTGATAGAGTCTAGTAAGGCCTTAACTGTGGAACTGAAGGCACAAATGCAGGTTCTTGCATTGCAACAGGGAGCAGGGGCGGATAGAGATGAGGTTCGCTGGGAAAGGGAAGCTCCGGAGCATAACCTCAGGAGCCCTAGTACCAGAGGCCCTCATACCTCTCAGTCCCTGGACTCTGCCACCCCCATGTTCCCTGGCGCACATGAGCACCGGGCCACAGGGATGGCAGACTACTATCCAGACAAAAGTATGGGGCTCATAGGCCAGTACCACCCAGGTATGGAGGGGCGGGCATCCGGGTATGGGCACCCAAGCAAAGTGCAATTTAATGGGGAACCCCAGGAGAGTAGGCCCATTAAGGGCATTCTGAAAACCTCTGCCCAGTTAGGTCAGTGGGGGGGTACCCAGCAAATCCTGGCAGCAAGGAGGGATCTGAGGACTCCTCTGAGCACCACAGGAAACAGGAGACCAGGTCCCCACATTCTGCCAGCCATTCCCAGGCTCGCAGAATCCGGGAAAACCTGGAAGAACAGACAGGAACCTCTGGGAGCAGTGCCTCTGAGTCAGAGGATGAATGGACAAGGGTTACCCGAACCAAAAAGGCCAATAAGGCAAAAAGGGCCTTGCTTAAGGACCCCTTAAAGCAGATTAAGGCGATCAGGAGCGTCATCACGCCTTACCATAAGAACGCTAAGTATTCTGTTTGGGAGCACTTAGAGTTGTTTGAGCAAATGATGGAGACTTTCCATTTGAAGGACAGCCAAAGCTGTATTCAATATGTAAAGTGGACCTTCTCCCCGGAATACTCCAGTTTCTTTGCGGGGCTGGAGGACCAAAATCATTTAAGATGGTCCACCTATAAGGCGGCCATCTTGAAACATTTTTCCATTCATAGAAATCCTCAAGAGGCTCGCAAGGCAGCCTACAATTTGCAATGTGGGGAGGATCAGGCCCCACAAGAATTTGTGCAAGAACTGAAACGTGCTTTTGCGCAGACCACCAGAAGGGTGCGCACAGACAGTAGAGAATTCATTAATACATTTTTTCATGCCTTGCCCAAATACATAATGACCCAGCTCGTGAGGGATTTTCACGAGAAAAGATCTTTAGACTGGGTCATTGAACAGGCTACCCGGATCTATGAGGTGCAGGAACCGGTAGATAGCAAAAGTAATGCCCAGAAAAACCCCAAAGCCAACAGCACCCCTGCTGCTGCCAAGGTGGCAGAGGTAAAGGTCACCCCCGTTTTGGATTTGGAGATGGGGGGGCCTAAAAACCTACCTGCACCTAATAATGCTAGGCCCAGGAGGTCCTCGGGCCAGTCACAGACAGGGAGCCAAGGAGGCAGCCCCACAAATGGGGTCCCTCGCTCTCCTGACTATGTAAGTCCCCGTTACACGGGTAATCGACCAATCCTGGGTTATGTGTGGACTCCCCCAGCCCAAGGGGGGGGATCCAACCGAGCACCGAACCCAGGGAACTTCCCTCCAAACTTCCCACAGGAGGGCAGAAATTTACCAAACCCTGGGCAGAACTTTTTTTTCCAGATATCCACCCGACTTTCAGCCCCAAAACCATCCATCCTTCTTTCCCCAATTCCCTGAGCCCAGACCACTGAATCCGAGAGAGGGGAGGCCAAGGGTGGAGGGGTACCCAAATCTTCCCAACCCGGGGTATTACCAGAGGAGGGACAGCTACCCTTCCCGGGATCAGCCCAGGGGAGAAAACAGGGCCCCGTATCAGCCTGAGCGGGTTTCCCAGTTAGAGCGCCAGGTTCAAAACATGGCGCGGGATCTGGGTCACATACTGAGGGCTCAGCAGAACCCTCAGATGGGCATGCCGGCGCAGAACGCACCCAACTCTGGACCTGGTGCTCCAGAACAATGACGGGGGCAGCACCCCGATAACTCACCGGTTCCCAGGGAGGAGGCACAAAGGGAAGGGGGGTGTAAAGCCTTGGAGGAAGCTTCCTTCCTCACTTGTAAACAGTCCCTGGAAACCCAGGAACCGGAAACAAAATCTCCTGCCCCTGAAAGTCTGCCTCCTAAGGAGCAGAGGGGTGGTAGGAGAAACAAAAGACCCAAACAGACTCAGTTTGAGGAGGAGGTACAGATCTTCCAATTTGAGGGAGAGGGATCCTCAGAGGATCCTGGGAAAAGGATCTTCTCCTTCAGAGAGGGGGGAACTCCTCCCAAAGAAAAATGGGTCCCTAGGGATGCAAATCCAGACTGGGGAGATGTGGAGACTGAGCTACTGCCGCCCACCATCTCATCCCAGAACCAACAGCAAGAAAATCCCCTGGTTCAAACCCATCCTGGTGACTGCCTCCAAAAGGGGGGGGGGGCGGCCCAGAACCGGAGCCAGGGGAACCCACAATGGCTCTGATCTCCAGTTGCCAACTTTGTCCAAAACCAGAAGGTTAGCCCACCAGTTGTCCAAAAATGTGCTTTATCTGTGCCCCCTTGAGGAGAAGGAGGGAAGATACTATGCCCCGGTACAAGTACAGGGGCAGGGTACGATTTCAGCGCTGGTGGACACGGGATCTCAAGCTACCCTTCTGTCCAGAAGGGCCTTTGATGAACTGAATGCAGGAAGGGGAGGGAATTACCAAATTCCTCTCACCTCTCTTCCTGGACAACTCCAGAACTTTGACGGGAAGGAAATTCCAGTCGAGGGGATGGCAGACTTGGACATTAAAATTGGGCGACACAAGTTGAAACACCCGGTCATAGTTGTGACCCCAGAGGCCACCCCTTGTTTACTAGGGAATGACCTCCTGAGAAGGTTGTCACCCCTAATAGATTGCGTAAACAAGGTCCTCTGGACCCAGACTAGCCGACCAATAAAATTAAAACAGAGTGTCAACCATGTTAGTTTAAACGGCACATGCCACATGGTTGAACAAAAATCTGACCAAGTAGAATTCCACTTCCAGAACAACCAGATTCCAGACGTGACAGTAATAGCAGTAGGACAACAGACTGGTGATGGGGGGTCCTCTCTATTTCTGAAAATCAACCTTCCTTCCAGTCTAAAGTGGTACTCCACGCTGGAAGGAAATACCCTGAAATTCTATACTAATCCACAATCAGAAACTCCCACTCCTATAGTCCAGAAAGATGTGAAATCAGCTCAGAGCCTGGCTGATATTCAGCAAATTGGAGAGCAGTTGTTCATCCCTGTTCAGTTAAATGATGGGAAGGACTCTGTTCTCGCTCGAGTGTGCGTGAACAATGGTAAGAACTTCATCAGCGAAGCCATGTTCCGCCAACTCCCAAAAGATCCAGCCATTCCCACATTCAAACTGATAGACAAATGGGAAATGGACCTGGAAGCACCTAATTCCAAACAGCTCCTGCCAAGCAGGTGTATGCTCAAAATCTCCATTGGCAACAAGAGCATAGTCCATAATTGTTGGGTCGTGCGAGACATCACTGCCGCCTTTTACTTAGGCAGTGACATTCTCAATCGCTTTGCCATTAGTTTGGACCTAATAAACTTCAAAGCTTGGTCCCGATTAGCGGATAATCCCATGGGCTTTGATGATCCAGAAAAAGCATTTAGGTCAGCTCAATTGCTACCTTATGCAGTTGAGATTCAGATCAAAGAGGAAGTCACCATCCCAGAAAGGACCCGACAATTCTCCCTGGAAGTGAAAGTTAAAAGAGGACAACATTTGAAAAACCCTGATGCTTATATACATCTAAATGCTTCTCTCCAACAGCAATGGTTGGGGGTAAACCCAACTCCATTAGTCAACATAGAACATGACACCATTCCAATAGAGGTGGATATCAGCGACTTAAAGAGTATTACTCTAGCCGCAGGCACCATTATTGGAATGGTGGTTGATGACCGACATTTTTCCATAGATTTAGGTAATGAACTGTTAGGGCCAATCCCCAAGGACTGCTTTGACAGTGACAGTGATGACAATACAACACCAGACAGGATTTTTACCCGGCATGGGGGGAACTTCCTGGTGTACACTTCCTGCCCCTATGGTAAGGAAGATGTGACTTGTGACTTCAGGAGGGATGAGGTGATTTTCCAGGTCCATGAGGGCTGCCTTTCCCACCTGAAGCCTCCGGTCCAAATCAGCACTCTGACCAGGGACTTCTCCACCCAGCTGGAGGAGGCCGCTGAAATAGCCAAACCAGAAGTCTTTCCAGGCTTCAGGCAGATGGTGGAAGAGAGAGTCAACCTAGCTGATGCCTGTGTGACTCTGGAAAAAAAAAGCAAAAGTTGAAACAAGTTTTCTTGGATTTCCAAGATCTCTTTGCGGTAGACTCATATGACTGCGGTCGCACTGACATCCACACAACAACAATCCCCACGGACCCTGGCATGACTCCAGTGTTTGTGAAGCAATATCGCTTGCCTCTCGCATCAATGGAGTCCCTTACGGAAATACTTAAGAACCTTGAGTCCAGGGGAATAATCCGTCCGGTCCACAGCACCTTCAATAATCCGGTGCTGGGAATATTGAAGCCAAACGGCCAGTGGAGACTCTGCGCCGACCTCAGGGAGCTCAACAAACGGGTCCATACTTCCCGATGGCCTCTGCCCTACATTGACCAAGGGCTGGCCCAGATCCAGGGGTCACAGGTATTCACTGCAATAGACCTGACCAATGGATACTGGACCGTGCCTGTCAGCAGGGAGGACCAATACAAACTGGCTTTTACCTTTGGGGGCCAGCAGTACACATGGACCCGGACTCCCTTCGGATACCTCAACTCCGGCAATGAATTCAACATTTTTCTACACAAGGCCATGCCCGACTTGGGTGCGAGGGGTAACCTGGCTTATGTAGATGATGTCCTCATCAAAAGCCCAACTGTGGAGGAACACATAGCGGAGATCCGTTATGTTCTGACACAGTTGAGGGCCGCCGGAGCAAAACTTTCCTTTCAAAAAGCACAGTGGTGCAGAACCCGTGTTAATTTCTTGGGGCATGAGATTACTCCTCAGGGTCTCTGTCCCCAGGAAAAGAAAGTGGAAGCACTTCAAAAATTGAAAGACCCCACAACTCTGCGGGAACTAAGGAGCCTCCTTGGACTGACTAATTACAGCAGAAAGTTCATTGAGGGCTACGCAGAGATCACCAGACCCCTGATTCATCTCCTGAAGGGGGGGTCAAGTGGGAATGGGGTCCAGAACAAGCCGAGGCAGTAAGACAACTCAAGAGAAGCCTCTCACAAGCGCCTTGCCTAGCTTACCCTGTCAGAAACAAGGAGTTCTTCCTGGAGACGGGGTTCTCTAATACGTGCTTGACGGCAGTATTATACCAAAAGCATGACAAGGTCAATAAAGTAATCTCCTATGCGAGCAAAACTTTATCCTCTGTGGAGGAAAAATTCAACGATTGTGAGAAGGCACTCCTGGCGACGGTGTGGGCATTGAAGAATTACCGCCGTTTATCCAGGGGGAACACATCATAGTGGAGACTCCACACCAGCCTCTGCAATATCTCCAAAGTGACAGAATCCGGGCCGGAAATGTGAGTAATTCCCGAATTACTTCCTGGATTCTGTCAATGCAAGGCTTTCCTGTGGAGGTCAGATATGGCCAAAACAAGAAGAGTCCCCTCGCGCAAGGTCTGGCTGACTTGCATGATTGTGCCAGAGAAAACTGTCTCGAGGACGAAAGTCTAAAAATAAAGGACAACACGGAGGCATACCTTAATTCCCCACACAAAGTCTTTGAAGAGGACAAGTGTGAGGGAATGCCCACTGTCTATGTGGATGGATGCTCTTACCATGTTGACAACGACGGGGAGAAAGAACTGGTGGCTGGCGTAGGGAATGCATGGGTGAATGAGTCCCCAGAACCCTCCGCTGGATACAAAATTGGTCCCCGAAGTAGTCAGGTGGCAGAATTGATGGCTGTGCATCAGGCCATCCTCAATGCTGTCCAGCATCAACTCCGCGAACTGGTCATAATCATAGATTCGGATTATGTACGGAACGGGTTCGTGGAGCACCTGGTTAATTGGAAAACCAGAGGCATGTTATGTGCTAACAACAAACCCTTGAAACATGGGAAGTTGATCCAAAACATTGATGATCTGGTCACCTCGAATGAGATGACCATCTATTGGAAAAAGATCAAGGGTCATTCCAAAGTAGAGGGACCAGACAAAACTGGAAATGACTTAGCTGATCAGCTGGCCAAAACCGGGGCCATCCAAGGGGATCTAATTGAGATTGAGTCCCTGTTGGGGGAAATCCAGGTCACTGCTATCACTAGGTTCCAGACAAATGCTCACAACGACCTTTCAATTGCACAATGGAGTAAGGAGACCCCTGATGCTGATTTGATTACAGCTCAGAAGGGGGATCCAGTTATTGGTAAGTTTTACCAACACCTTGAGGACCCTGAGAACTTTCCCCTGACGGATACCGATTACATTGGGAAAGAGGACCTAAGAGTGTTGATGAAATGTCCAAAAATGTTCCGGATCCAAGACGGTTTGCTGGTAAGGAAATCCAAAGCTGGCCACGACCAGGGGGTGGTTCCTACCTCATTCCGAAGCTTGATGTTAAGTCACGCCCATGATGCGGCCACCGCCGGTCATAGGGGGTTTCACACAACATTGGAAATCTTAAGAGAGGTTGCATACTGGCCACACATGGGGCAGGACCTCGACCAATACTTGAAGGGGTGTCTTGTGTGTGCACAATTTCAGCCATCATCCCTCACACACCGTGCGCCTCTCCAAAAGCGGGGGATGACACTGCCATGGTCAGATTTACAAATCGACTTTGTAGGCCCCGTGATTCGCTCTGCTAGGGGGAATAAGTACATGTTGACTGTGACATGCTTGTTTACCAAGTGGGTGGAATGTCTCCCAGCCCCAAACTGCAAGGCAGAAACCGCAGCTGCCCTGATGATTAACCATATCTTTTCCCGTTTTGGTCTACCTCAAAGGATTGAGTCAGACAGAGGTAGCCACTTCACCAGTGAAGTAATGACAAAGATGTGGGAGATACTGGGGGTCAAAAGGAAGTTGCATATTGCTTACAGGCCAGCTTCTTCTGGGACAGTAGAGAGATATAACCGGACAATTGTGAGCATCTTAAAAAAGTTTGTGGCAGATTCTGGGCCAAGTTGGGATATCCGATTACCTCTGGTCCTAATGGCCATCAGATCTACCCCTTCATCTGCAACCAAAATGTCACCATTTGAGTTGATGACTGGGCGCAAGATGGTGCTTCCTCAGCATTTGCTCTACAGGACCCAAGAGCAGACACTGATAAATGCCTCCACTACTCATGAGTATGTGGAGAATTTAAGGAAACACCTCCAACATGCTTTTGCTTATGCTCAGCGGAATCTAGAAAGATCGGCTGATAGCATGAAGACCCACTATGACCTGAAGACTTCCAGGAAGGAATATCAGGTGGGGGACCGGGTCTATCTATACAACTTCCAAAGAAACCAGGCAAAACAGCGGAAATTCTTGCCTACATGGAAGGGACCCTTTGAGATCATCGACAAGATCTCCCCTGTGGCCTACAAAATCCACATCCCCAAAGGTCCTTTGGCAGCGGGGGAAGACAAGTGGGTCCACATAAACCAGTTGAAATGTTGCCATCCCAGGCACACTCTGCAACAACTGGAGGAATCCTCTGGAATCCTAGCGGGTACTGTCTCAGACTAATTCAGTTCCAACCATAAAACATACCACATCTAGTCTCTAAAATATTGTGATTTGCATGAAACTGTCTCTTAGTTATACTGTTTTTTTTTTCAAAATAAGAATGTAATGTTTTGTTATGATGAAATGCATATGCTGCCCCACTATCTCAACAGTGGTGGAAAAATGTCTATGAATAGGTATTGCCGCTCTTCCTTTGTCGTCCTAGGAGAAAGAAAACCTGGAGACGGGACAAGGAGGACGATCCGGAGACTGGGAGGATGACGCAAGGGGGCCCAGTGTACCGCCCAATATTCCCATCAGGACCGGCGAGGAGAACCGATCGATCCGACCGGATGGAGAAAAAGATGCTGAACTGTGCCATCTATTGGAAGAAGATGAGGAAACATCCCAGGTCTTGCGAGTCCCATCAGTGAAACAGAATGGCCATCGCAAGAGGGGGGCTTGTGGGATGTTTTTATCCACGCATCCAAGCCCTACCTCAAAACTGTGCAGTACTTACATGGAAAACATCATGATGGCCAGAGCTTCCCAGAAAATGCACAGGGAAATGCATGAAGAATAGGCTCCCACTCATTTTTGCTGATGTTATGGGCACAGAAGGACACTGCCTAAAACCACCATTGGACTACCCACACAGTAGTCTGAAACCATTGGGAGTGGCAATGCTGATTGCCAAAAGCAAACCCATAACTGTTGGGAATTCATTTTCTTAAATCCCAAAAAGGGTGCACTACCAGTACTCACCACTATAATAATAATAATAATAATTAGGCTTTTATATAGCGCTACAAACCCTCAGGTATCCGAGCGCTGCTTATTATTACCCACGGTGTGTGGTGCTCATTTATCGACCTCGGAAGGATGAAAGGCTGAGTTTGGCCCCGCCGGGATTCGAACCTGCGTTAACAGGCTCTGCACGGGTGTCAAAGCGAGCGCTCTACTCGCTGTGCCACTTGACCGACTATCCAAAAGCCGGCGTTTTAAAACAACACCAGATTTTACTTTTTGTATAAAACTGAATAAATGAACCCAAAGCAGGCCAAAGAAAGACTTACTGAGAGGTGGATCCAATGTAAAGTTATATTCTGAAGTGACTTGAAGGTTTATAACAAGACTGGCTGAGCTGTGGATTTCAGCAGTTTAAGTAAATTTGGACTGAAAGACACTAAAAATCTAAATGTTTAAATTGACTGAGTGACCTACTTTTGAGTGTCACATAGGTTTCAATTGTTTAAATGTCATAGTTTTAAACTTAGAATCAGCATTCTAGCTGCATATGTAAAAATGTTTAGTTTTATTTGAATGCAGAAAACTGGGGAACAAAAAGTGACATTTTATCTGAAACCTGGCTTGAGAAACTGAATTCTGCCTGACATCTACCCCCATCAGGAGTGAAACTTGAGTCACAGCTGTGTTCCCAGGCCTATCTGCCTTTTGCTGGCCACACTAAGGATTTGCCATCTCTCTGATAATTGAATTAAGGGGAGCCCCACAGAATACAGGAGCTCTGAACAAAGCCCTGTCCTGACTCAGGCAAATGTTTTATTGGCGGGAGTCGTAAATGGAGCTTCCTCCTGGAAGGACAGGGGAGGGGCACTGCCTGTGAGAGCAAGCTGGCTTGGCAGAACTGGAAAAACCAGAAATTCAACCTTGTGCTGGGGGGAAACCACACCCCTTTGGAGCCAGAACATAACTCTAAAAAGATGAATAACTCATAGTACGGACTTGTGAAAATTATTTAAATGACACCATAATTCTTGTGATTTTTCTGCCCACATTTTAAGACGTGTTAGGACCCGGTGGTATGTTCACGGGGGTTTTAGCGGAAAAGAGGATATTACTCAAAATGTGTGCATGTGAAAAATCTGACACTTCATCAACTAATGTCCATACTCCTTGCGCACATGTGTGTAAATTTGGGGTAATGTCCGGTATTGCAAACCAGTTAAAAAGTGCAAAATATTGCCATTTCTGAATGCAAGCTCTCAGGAAGAGCAGATTTGGACAGGGTACACCTCCTGTGATATGGGATGGGTGCGTGTAATTTTAAAACAATATGTACCTGTGCAAATATGTATTTGGTTCAAATCTAGATTTGTGTGCAAGTTGACAGGAGGAGTGGACTTTCTGCATGCTGTAAAATGGCATCACTCTGACACAACTTAGCTCCCCCAATCAGGGGAGAAATGAAAGCTTGGCCAATGATAAGTGGAGAGGGGTAGAGCCTAGTGATGCTGCATACACACCCATTTTCAAAACACATAAAAGCAGACAGACAGGACAGATAGGGACCTTCAAATCCATTTGCTGCGGGACGCTCTGCTGGAAAATCCATACTTTACCTCCATCAATCTCTAGAGAAAGCTGTGCAGAAAGATCCAGACTTCAAATCTATCAATATCCAGAACCAGAAACCCAGACCAGACCAGCAGAGCAGAGCTGACCCAGATCACTGTGAAGAGACCCAGACCAGACCGGAGTCCAGTCCAAAACCTGACCAGATCCGTGGCGAGGCATATTTTAAAAAATATATTGTGAGTACCTAGCAGACTGTGCAGAACCAATCTCTTAGTTAAAATAATCTAATTCAATCCTATTTTAATCTAAGTAGAACTGTCTCCTAACTGTCACCTGTCATTTGTAAAGCTGTCACTTGTCATTTTCTAGTTGCAAGCTGCACTTGTCTTTTTGAACTTTAAAATTTCAAATCTGAAAAACAACCTTTATTTAATCGCTCATATCTCCGTGACCGTTTGTGCTAGAGACTTGCAGTAACTTTCATCTGGAAGCTGAGATCCTAGGCTGTCCTAGGACCCCAAAACGATAGTGATAGTCCTTGTAGTTCCTCTGTAATCGCGCCCGGCGCACCCGCGAATTTTACCGCGATTTGCAAATTTCTCCACGTGTGAAAACAGCAGTTTGTTTTTGCTTCCGTTGCAGAAATTCGTTTAACCTGCTAATCATTCCTAGGACATTGCTAAAGTAAGCCTGCAACTAATTTAAACCAACTAATCCTCAACCTGAACCTCTAGAGGGAATTAAAAGCAATTTAGCATATTTTTCACTTCATTGCCAGCACATATAAAAGCATTTTGGGCCTGTGTTTCCAACTTCTGTAGTCTAAGCTTGCTGGGGTGAACTGAATCACATTTAATTGCATTTCTGAGAACTGTGTGCCTTCCTTCCATTTCCTTGCATTGCATAAAAGGGGGGGTGAATTGTCCAAGAAAGTGATTACATTGTCTTTTGCTGAAATCCTATCAAGTTATTTTCTGTACTGCATTTCATTCCACATTGCATCCATTGGAAACCATAAAAGTATTGTTGCTATCTTATCCATCCTATAACCACTCATCATTGATTATAAAGAAGTGTGCTAGTGCCAGATTCTCCTTTGTTAATCTTTATCATATCAGATTAAGTGTGATATTCAATTATTAAAAAGTGTGATAGATATATATTGCTTTACTTCTCAAATAAACCTTTTAACTTGCAAAACAGAACTACTTCTTGGCTCAGTGGGATCAGGGGGATTCTGAGAGAGGGGTGTTATATAGGGGTAGTCATCCAGAACGCATGAACTGGACATAAAGATATATCAATAAGGGTTTTCATTCAGTATTATAGACTAGGCGTTGACTTAGCTGTAGTGTTGAATTGAATCCTCTTACATTCTGCATCTGCAGCAGGACGCTCACCGAGTCAGCTCCAGCATTCCAGTGACATCTCCAGCTTCAGCTCAGCAACCTGTGGAACAAAGACACGAGAACTATACTTACCATCCAGGAATCCAGACACCGGCAGAACCTGCAAGCAAAAGAAACATAAGGTTAGCAAGTTGCAACACGTTCGCAGCCGCGCTCGCTTACCTGATCCATCTGTGCTTTCACGAATTCTTTGCGGTCTTCTCTTCAGCAGCCTAACGGCACCTGTAAAGACAAAGAACATTGTTAAGTAGGAATCGGGTGAAGGCGGCCGCATTTACTTTTCTTACCTGCTTTTGTGCGCGTATTACGATCTCTTCAACCGCAGCAGCCCAGCACCTGAAAACAAGAAAAGACATTATTGAAGTGTCATTAAAGACTGCAAGAAAGCCTAACACTTACGTGTTTCCCCACGTGCATCCGCGACTGGGAAAACGCCCGCAAGGTCCCGACACCTGCAAATAAGAAAAGAACATTGTTAGAGGTGCTATAATAAGGTCACAGATCATTATACTCACGTACTTCGCACGTGCAACGGCAACGGACGAACAACGCCCTCAGCATCCAGGCACCTGAAAAAGACAATGGGCCTCATTCCGAGTATGGCGTTAAGGGATAGCGGCCACCGGTAACGAGACCGGTGGCGGTGATCCCTTACCGCCATACTCCGAGTTCCCTTTGCGCCCTCGCCCTTAACGCCTGCTTTGAGCAGGTGTTAAAGTCGAGGGCGCAAAGGGGCCTCCAAGCCAATAACGGTGACCGTAATGAACGGTCACCGTTATTTGCATCTTCCCCATTCCCATTGAGCCCTATGGGGGCTCATTTGGGAATGGGGAAGAGCCTTGGTGAATGGGGAATTACCGCCCCGCCAACCTTGGAATGGGGCGGTAATTCCGCCATCCACCAAGGCCCTGCCGGTCCGGGTACGGCGTCAACCAAGGCGTTAATAGCACCATTGGTTAGTGCCGTACTCGGAATGAGGCCCAATGCAAAGACTTCATTAAAGGTGCCCATCTCTTCAAGACTATAAACTCTTTATACCTACTGGCATCCGTTCGTGCAGTAACGGCGGCATCACCTTTTGGCATCTCAGCACCTGTGCCACTTCTAAGGCCACAAAAGACTTTGAGGATCTCCAGTGACGTAACTCGAACCCACGCACCCCTGCATAGTCGCAGGATGGAGAGCCCAGCATTTATACGCCTAAGGTGAGAGCTCACCAGGACATTGGACTTTCGGAGAATTGGCGATTAGTGAGGAGGAAGTCCAGTCAAACGGTCATTAACCCTTTTTTCTTCCGCCTGCAGAAACCTTACCCTGCAAGCCAGACGGTCAATAAGAGGAAGCCCAGTCCAGAGAGTCATCCGAGCTCTATGCTTCTCAATTGAAGAGACTATAACAGTTCAGCCGGGACCAGCGCCTCCGTGGGAATCAGGTGAGCGTTACACTAGGGTTTATACAAGGAATGCTATACTTACCAACCGAAGAGACACACATTCGGGCCTTGCAGTGGTGCCAGAACTCCATATTTGCAGCACACCCTGGCAGGAAAAAGACAGAATTCCTCCGCAGGTGGCCGTCCATGAATCATGATGTGCTGGATTACGTCTCTTCTTGCGCCATTTGCACTCAGTGCAAAGCCACTCCTGGAAAGCATGTAGGACTATTGTGTCCTCTCCCTGTGCCCCATAAGTCGTGGAACATGGTGTCTATGGATTTTATAGTGGTGTTACCTGCTGTCTGTGGCTTCAACACCATTTGGGTTGTTGTGGCTTATTTCACAAAGGTAGCTCTGTTTGTTCCGTGTACTGGTATACCGTCAGCCCTGGTTTTGGCGGACCTGTTCATGCGTCAGGTCTTCAATTTCTTTGGGCTCTCTACCATCATCATTACAGACAGGGGTTCCCAGTTTACATCACACGTCTGGAAGGTGCTCAGTTCTGCATTCCATATAGAAGACAGATTCTCCAGTTCCTATCCTCCACAAACAGATGGCCAGGCCGAGCGGACCAACTACACCTTGAAACAATACCTCCATTATCTGTGCCTTCAATATCAGACCTCCTGGTTGTCCGTTTTGCACTTCGCAGAATTTGCTTACATCTCCCTTCACTCTTCCAGAGGTACCTCTCTGTATTTTGCGTTATATTGTCAACATCCCAGGTCACTCCCTTTAGATCCGACCGTGCCCTTTGACAATCCAGCCGCTTCGGCCTGTACTAGAGACCTTGTGAAGGTAAATAAGGAAATCCATTCTCATTTGGAGCAGGCACAGGCGTGAACCAAGCGGTTTGCAGATGCCCGTAAAACATCAGCCCCTGTTTATCAGGTGGGCAACCGTGTATGGCTATCAACCAAATATCTGAAAATACCAGGCAAGAGGTCATTGCTTCTATGGTATGTTGGCCCTTACGTTGTCTCTGGGCTCATCAACCCGATGGCGGTGTGTTTGGATCTACCGGCCCGATGGCAGGCCCATCCGGTATTCCATGTCTCTCTAGTCAAGCCCTGCTTACCGCCCACGTGCATAACTGATCGTCTGGCTCTGACCACTGTTCGTGGTTCGGATGAGCATGAAGTGAGTGTGATTCTGGACAAGCGGATGCGCGCTGGGGTGCCGTATTATCTTGTGGATTGGAAGGGCTATGGTCCTGAAGATCGGACCTGGGAGCCTTTTGCCGGCATCCATGATCCGCTCCTGCTCTGTCGCTTCCACAATACCCAGGGTGTGTTGGTGCTTTGGGGGATGGTACTGTCATGCCTGCTGATTTCCCTGCCCCTACCAGAGTCAACCCTCCTGCTGCGCAAAAAAGAAACTGGCTCTCGCTTGCCCATGGAACAGCTGCCAGGGCGTTCTTTACCCGATGGAAATGGTTCAGGGGGTTGTCATGGCGACGCGGACTGTTGTCAGGACAACGCGCTGTTACACTGTCCTCCAAGACTTTGCATGGTCACGTGATACGCAACGCTGCGTTACCTCGTTGAACCGTGTCCCAGCAAGATATTTAAACCTTCCATTTCAGCGCTCCAGTGCTTCTGATTGTTGTTTGCAGACCGAAGTTCGTTGTGACTCCACGCCTCTTGGCTGATTCCTGTGATTTCGTGTTGCTGACCCTGCCTGTTAACAGCATTCTTTTTGTCTCCGCCCTCTGCCTTTGGTTAATGCTCGATCTCCTGCTGACTTCTGCTTGTACTTTGGACTCCTGAATTCCCACTGATAGTGCAGCCCTGAAGCGGGACACTATGAAGCAATCCGTAAGGCAAATCCAGGGTCGGTAACGTGCAGGCAAGTACGATGCACAGTTTGCCAAGCACAAGGAACGCTTCCTGCTCCTGCCCAGCATTCCATGTTAGGCACTAGAGTCCCCTAGTTTTGGATTCATCCGCTTCATCATATGAGCAGCGGTCTTCCTGCATACTTTGTGAGGATCTACAAATTGAATCTCCCATCACCTTTGTTTTCCTTAATTCGACAGTGCACTGGACTTTAAGGACGTTCTGCCGTTTACCTATTGTGCACCAACCCGACACTGGTGCGTCCCCCGTGCTGCCTGGGTAATAGCCCCTCACTAACCTCCCCTTCCTCGTTTTGCTCCAACTCCTTCCTTATAACTGATGGACTAGTGACTGGATATCCACCTTATTCATATGGTAAGAGAACCATCAGTCAAGGCTGAATACCACCGTGGGGAAAGGGAAGAGGGAGTGGAACAGGAACCCTCTTTGCTAACACTTGAATTACCTTCCTAGGCAGAGCCACGAAGGAGGTCCACTAACCACCCTAGAAGAATTGGATGCTCCTATATACAGGTTAGTGAAGCATCATTAGGGGTCTAACTATCCTCTTCATTAGGATCAGTACTGACCTGTGGCTCTCTATTCCAGCCTGGTGATTCCTGTGGTCGCATACTCCTCGCCCTTCCAAATGGTTTATTCCTCTAGCTTTTCTTACTATCAGTAGCTAGTGAGGTGTATCATTGGGAAGGTCTTTCTTTTGACTAAGAAACCCAGAAGATTCTAGAGCCCAGGTTGTTCTTCACAAGTAAGCAAGTAAGGTACCGATTCTCCATCCAGAGGGCTCATATTCATCCCTGGTGAGTGTACCGTTATCCCTTGATTTTAAAGTTGTGACAGGGAGCCAATTACCAGGAGCGATAGGTTTTCATAACTGTGACATTACAATGACTAATTTGTACTATATATACTCCTGTTTTCTGTTAAAAATTTGGAGAATGTTGGAGTGAGAGCTTAGCTTTTATCTTCCTTTTTCCCCAGTCTATTGCAATAAACTGGTTACCTTGCATTTGGCGTACCACAATCACTTTGTGCTGTCTCTTTTTTGACAAATACTAGTAAGAGGGTTATTTGCCTTTTGACCTCTGGTTTCATCTGGTAGCAGAGTCCGGTTGAGGGCTGCAGATTTTTTGTGGTGCCCTACCACCCTCCTTTTGAGCAGCGGATCGGTCAGGGGAGCAGATTTTCTTTTGTGCACAACTCAACAGGAAGCACAGCAAGTCTGACTTTGGATTAGAACTCTGCCTGGTCTTCCACGGCCCACTGGAAGCAACAGGAGAAGCTGGTCAGTGAGGGTGCCCCGTAAACCCACAACCCTCAACGGTCCATTAAAAAAACGTGAGTGTGCTAGGTGCATTGTAACAATTGGGGGGTTTATTGTATGATATTAAGGAAACTGAAGTTGATTGAGGATAGCTCAAAACAAGGTCCTGGAAGATTGGGCAGTAGGACCACCGAGGGCCCAACCTTCTTTTGCAGGTAGAATTAAAGAGACAGAGAGATAAGGATATCCAAGGGGGAACCGGAAGACAGCTGTATTTTATTGTGTTAACTTGTGGTTTTGTTGATTACATTGTTGTTTGCCGGCATTGTATTGTGAGGCAGGTCCTTTAGAGGGGATTTTTCTTTTGTGTGTTGGGAGAGTAGCAGATAGTATTGTCTGATAGAGGTTGATGGGGTAAGTATGAACATTTAGATTGTCAGCGGATTTTGTTGTTGTGATCCAGAGGTAGGATTTGGAAAAGTGTGAGAAAATTGTCAAAAACGATTTCTGCTTCAAAATTTTCGGTAAGCTAACCACTATTTTGCATCGTGTATTCAAAATGTACTCCAATAATTGTGCACATACTTACATGCCATACACAAGGGCAGGAAGCTTGCGAACAGGCTAAGGGTATTAGAACCTAGGAAGGAATGGAAGCTTAATATGTGTCAGGGGGAGCGCGAGCAGCCAACAGCGCTGCCGCCTCCTCCCTCTGAGGAAAGGGCTTAGATACAGCCAACAGCTCTGCCACCACTAGCTGAGGCAGGTAGCCATACACAATTCACAGTACCGCCTCCATATGAGGAGAGCACACCAGGTTCCACCATCCCAGGAATATACCCGGTGCAGGCTGCAGCTGTAGGGTATAGTAATCCCAGGTATGAATCCCCTGATGAGGAAAGTAATGAAAATAGGAAAAGGGGGAAAGTGATAAAAAGAAAGGCGCCATTAGTGCAAATAGAGAAAGAAGCATGGCACAGCTCAGAGTCACAGTTAAGTCATGGGGAAGAATATAGAGGGCAACATAGCTTAGAAAAGCAGTTAAGACGAGCCAAGGTAGAGCTCCTGAGAGTGAGAGTCAAACAGATAGAGGACCACGGGACAAGAAGTGTACCCATAGGTAATGGGGATAGTGGAGAGACCATGATAAAACCAGAAAAATGGGTAGGAGGAAAATTATTGTTAAAACTTGATGGGAAAGGCACTGAAAATAGTTATGTGAAGGTAGTAGAGTATGAAGAAATGAAGGAAGCAGTGAGGGAGGAAATCAGGAGGGAGATACAGGAAGAGATATAGCAAAATGCACAAGGGGGAAAGAGAGGTAACAGAGTGAAGCAGCAGAGAAGGTGGAGAGAGAGGAACGGGAAAGACAAAGAAGGAAGAGGGAGGTAGGAGAAAGGGATGAGTATGTAAAGAGGCTAAATGAGAAGACCAGTAGAATGACAAGAGAAAAGGAAGAAATTGAAAAAATAAGGAAGGGCATGAGCCAAAAGATGAGCAGAGGTATGATGCCAGAGATGGTGGTCAGTCAAAAAACCGAAAACAAAATCTCGAACTGCAAAAATATCGAATCCAAAATCTCGAAAAACAAAAATCTCGAATTATTTATTTATTTATTTAGTTATATGTGTTTTTGGGGTCAGGTAAGTAAAAAAAAAGGGTTAAAATAAAAAAAAATAGAAAAAAGGGGGGTTGGGGGAACCCCCCCATTTCGAGATAAAAACGTATTAAAAAAAAATTCGAGATTTTTTTTTTCGAGATTTTGAACTCGAGATTTTTTTTTTCGAGATTTTGTATTTCGGTATTATCACTATAAACCGCCAGAGATATGGGGAGAAGGGATTGGGACAATAACCCCAGAGACCAGGGGTAGAGATGTGTTGCTAGAGATAAGTAGAACATATGTAAGGGAGCCAATTAAGGGAGTGAGTTTTGATCTCATACTCGAGGATGAAAGTGGAGAAAGTGACAGGGAGACAGTGGGTGTGAAAATGGGAGATAAGAGGGACCTGTCACCAGATATGAAAAGTTGTTATGAATGACTTCTACCTATCTCTCCTCCTACCAACAATGATAGGACACATTTGAGAGACCAAGAAGACCGTAGACAGACCCCCTACTTCCCCTCCAGAGGCAGAGGCTGGCAACATGGAGATCGTCAACAGAATTCCACAGGTGAGAGCAAGCAACCTGCGCTTAAATACCCCAGAAGTAGGGGGGAGACTAGCAGAGCATGTAGAAAACTGGTAAGTTATATCTGGAGATACCTGGGTTCTATAGATGGTACAGGGTTTCCATATGATACCACACCAGAGAAA
This sequence comes from Ambystoma mexicanum, assembly GCF_040938575.1. Taxonomy (NCBI): domain Eukaryota; kingdom Metazoa; phylum Chordata; class Amphibia; order Caudata; family Ambystomatidae; genus Ambystoma; species Ambystoma mexicanum. The sequence goes on from NC_090935.1 coordinate 1,526,061,148, forward strand.
TCCCCCAAGGGGTTTATGTGTAATCAAAGAAGACATGCAGTTGTTAGAGGAAGACCTGAGAGGGCTGGAAAGCAAAAATGATATAAGACTGGTAACTGACTCCTCTGTAGGGTTCATAAGCAATATGTTCCTAGTGAAGGGGAAACACAACGTGAGACCAAACACAAATCTGAAGGGTTTGAACGATTTTGTAGTATACGTACACTTCAAAATGGAAGGGATTCACCTCCTAAGGGACACATTGATTCAAGGCGACTGGCTCGACAGAATAGATCTAAAAGATGCATATCTGACAGTGCCCATAGCGGCAGAATACCGCAAATTCCTAAGATTTATCTGTGGAGAATCAACATGGGAGTTTTGATGCCTACCCTTTGGTCTGGCATCCGCACCATGGTGTTTTACCAAAATAATGAAACCAGTGGTGACCCACGTCAGGGTTCAGGGGATAAGACTCAATGGCCCTCATTCCGAGCATGGCGGTAGTCTTGGCGCTATTTGCGCCATAACTGCCTCCCATACCGGTACCAACTCCGGTTTGGTGAAAGGGGGACTTATTGGCCCAGTCCGACCTTGGCGGGACCGGTAAGTCCCCATTCACCAAACCATTCCCCATTCCCATTTGAGCCCCCATAGGGCTCAATGGGAATAGGGAAGTAGCTAATAACGGTACCGCAAATTTCAGTACCGTTATTGGCTGATGTTACAAGCAGGCATCGACATAATGAGGTACAGTGCTCATTCAGTGAAGCAAGTGATAGCCACCAGAGCCTTTAGAAGCCAGAATAGAAGACATCATGAGATTGGCAGACTGGCTCGACTTTTAAGACATTTTATTTTATATGGCATGTTAGTGGTCAGTAAGCTTTGAACAAGCATAATCCGAGCCTCTGTGTTGACATACAATTCAGATTTTTAACACATTTGTTGCAGAAAGTCATAATTCTATTAAAGACATGGAGGTGAAGGATTATCTCACCCTATCAATCGTATAATCAATGAGGAATGTTGAACATGGTATTAAACTGTTATAAAAAGGTATATAACTGCAAATGTAGGTATTGATGATAAGTGATATAAATGTATAAAATATATATATAAACACAAAAGGTATACATTCTGAAAGGTCGGCAACATACGCTTGTCCCGCCCTATTTCGGCTTACATTAACTGAATATTTTGTCATACTAGGTACGGTGGTGGACTACCAAGCAATCGGGGAATTGATGGACGACACCAACCAGGCAAAGGGATTAACAGCAATTTCGATCAAGCAAAGAAAGAGCAAGTGAAGGAGGATGTTCAGTGAGGTCATGGCTATGGACTGGACTTATTCACGTAATCAGTTAAGAGACCAATAATATTGGGACGACCACAGACAATATCGCCACTGGTCGTTTTTGATCTTTTGTTATCTCATCATAGGTTTTTTCTTGCTGCTTCAATAGTAAATTTGAAAGAGAAGCATAATCCTTTGCCTCTGTGTCTTTAACAGAATTATAACTTTCTGGAACGAATGATGTTGAAAATCTGAATTTGCTTTAAAGTATAGTTTCACTGAATATTTTCATAAAACCTATATATAGCCTTTTCTTTAATTGTATTTAAATCCTATCAGGTTGTAACCAATGTTACCGACCCTGTGTGCTTTAAAAAGTTGTATTTGCTATAAAAGTCACTACGATGTCCTTGAGGTGCGGTCAATTTCCCAAAAATGTCCCTATGATTTCCTTGATGGAATAACCCTAAAAGATATTGTCACATTAAATTTCCACCGCATCTTGTATTGACCAACATAAGATTAATCATGTTTTTCCTTGAAAAAAAACCCTACCAAGTCGCCGGAATGCAGATGTTTCTATAGTCCGCATGTTTCAAGTTCGAGACTCTTTGTATAATAGCGGAGGCAGGCTAGCACAGCTCGCCATATTTTGAATGAAAGTCGCTCTGGAGAACAGGCAAAGCATTCGTTGTTCTAGGTTGTTTTTGAAAATCATAGGGACGCCGCGGAATGAAAGGAGCCATACTGTAGACGTCCAGCACCATCTCGGACCTTTTGCAATCCTGCTGTACCCTTAGTATGAACAAAATGAAGGCAGTCCTGGTTTAAGAGAAATGGAAAAGCCCTGGTTTCAAAGGAGGGAGCACGGCAAGCTGCAGTGCTGTCGGTGGCCTGCAGGGGGCAGGGACATGAGCGGATATCTTTCCCTTCTGTTGCAGTGTATGTTTTTCCCTCCTCTCTCTTGAAAGAGTAACTTGCCGTTGAGACCGAGCTGCCCCTCCGCAGACCCATTGAACCAAGCCAGCCCAATTTCGTCTCCATTAAATCCCAGCGCAGTCAGCGCTCTCCACAGCCCTCTCCGATAGTCTGCGGCTGTACAACTTTCTGTAAGGGGGAAGTACAGAAAGAAGAAAAATGGACATGAAAAAGAGAATTCACTTAGAGCTGAGAAACAGGACGCCGTCTGAGGTAAGCACATTTTGACATGTGTGATCCTGGTTTTGTGAATTGGAAATTGATGTACGATGCTTTTGCGCCAGAACATAATTCAGGGTAGCACACGTGGATTTGAATGTTTTGATTTTTTTGGGCGCTGTGCTGACGTTTATTAGTTTGTTTACAAAGTCCCCGGGAGGGGACGGAGCACAAGAGATAAGGGGGCGATGTGGTATATACGCGAAATAATCCATTTAAGTACGGTGGGTGCGTGACATACTCCGCGGTGGATCAAGGACTTGCATTGGTTTAACTGATGATGTGCCTGCAGTGGGGGTTACATGCGATAGTGAAAGAAAGCGGAGATACATTCTGGAAGTTCAATTCGTCTCTGGCAGAGGGGTAACCGGACGCTCTGGGTTGCCGTATAGCTGGTAGCCATGTTTGCGGCTTGTAAACGAACCCCGAAAACACATTTTTAACGAGCTCTGTGACAACAGCTGCATTTTGCTGTTTAGGCAGCAGTTATTTGGAGTGTGCTTTAGAAAACTCATCCTTGTCAGAACACGAGCTGTCTTCGGCAGCCGTCGCAGTGACGGGGAAACTTAACGTTGTCCGACGGCAAAATGATCAACTTTAGGGGCCCAAGGCCACTTGCCCTTAGGATTTATGTGACCTCAGACGCACGTTGGAAAAAAAGTTGCTTTTATGACTGTCAGGAAGTCCACCTCTCCCAAACGTCGGTTCTTTTGCCCCCTTTAAATTAGGAAACCCAGTGAACAGGATTCACATTTAAAAGGGACAGCCCATCAGGGAAAATCGCAGACCTTTTCAATCAGAGTTGGATTAATAGAATACGGAATTGTGGCGCTAAAACGGTACAACCCTCCCTCCCCCATACACAGTACGAGGGCAGAGACCCCCGCCCCCTAATCGGGAGTGTTCTCCAAGAGGACGCCGAATGGTTTTCACAACGAACTGTTGGGAGTTCAGGGTGGCCATAGCACACAACTTTGCTATCTATACAACGACCCCGGTTTAAGTCGTTATTGCTGATCGGGTGTGGCGCGGTAAAGGACAAACGTGCCTGGACTATGGCATATGTCGCCATTCGCAATGAACGCGGATGGGGGTGTCTTCCCGTTCATTTTGCCTCTACCGCGTTCCCCTCCCCTTATCTCAAGCCGCCATATTGAGCCTCCATCTTCTACCGGCGTTACAGTCTTCCTCCGCGCCTGGGCTGTCACTGCGTAGTTCTACCTCCTCCCCCAATCCGGCTCAGGTGTGCTCACCACCGATTTGGGGATGGGTCGCTAATCCGCTCAATGTTTTCCTGTAAGGGCGGGGGCCTCTTCCCCCATCAGTCGCTGACAAATGCACCGCGGCGTCTCTGCGCTTGCCTGTAAACGAGGTTAAAGTGTCGATGGTGTCTGTGCGTTGTTGAACACGAGAAGACATGGCGGCGTCACAGATGTCAGGTTTCGACGAGGAAGGAACTGCTGCCCACAGGGCTCGTGTAGCCCAGCCCCCCGCCGTGACACGTTCTGTTCTACATGGCCCATGTCGAAGGACTGCTTTGCCCGCCCGTGTTTCTGTGGATGGCAAACTTCGTCGTCCCTTCGTTGATGAAACATGTAGTTCACACCTTTTCACCACTGGGGCATGACATTGTTGCGAATGTGAGCAAGCGAAACGCAATGGTGCCCATCGCCTTCCTAGCGGGTAGTGGTTTGGGGGAGGGAGGCGATGCACGGGCACGTGCGTTTAAAAAAAAAAAAAAAATATATATATATATATATATATATATATTATTTTACATTATAGAACCACGCTAAAGCCGAAGGCATCGATGCGCTGGTTACAGGGGCAGAGTTTGTGGAGGAAGTCAATATTGGTCAAACGGCAATGGCCCTATAGAAGATAAACAGCCGTGTTTTCTGAAGGTACAGTATGATTGTTTAGATCGCCCTGGTGGGTGGCGTGGAATTCCAGAGCTTGGTGTTGGTGATCGGGAAGCTGGCCCAACATGCCTTAACGACTAAATCTGGGAGGGTTGAGACGGTGGGCATAAGTGGAACATATTTGTCTTGTGGAATGAACTTTCAAATTGTCCATTTTACATCCTAATCATAAATGAAAGTACACTTAAAAAAAATGTATTCCAGCACTTCATGTACATGGTGCGACAGTAAAGTTGCAGAGAACCATAACCAAGCATTAGCCGTGCCAAGATTCTTTTATATTTATTTAAATTTGTGAAGCACACTACAGCCCAGAGGCATCAAGGGGCTGTTGCATAAGATTGGTTACAATACCTAATCCCCCACACTGGCGTGAGATGGGGGTTTAGATTCTATTAAAGACAAGGAGGCGAATATTATGCATTACAATCTTTACTCTGACATCACAGCAGCAAAGAAGAAAAAACTTTTGTGATAAAACTTTCTGAACAAAGAACTCATCACAGTTCCAATAGTGCAATGTAAAACATCCCAATCCACAATGGAGGACAGGTCATGCCTAAGTGTAACCAATGGGCTTAGAGCCAGTCCCATAAATGTCCCTTTCTCTAACACCAACTCCTCTTTCTGATGCTGTTCTTCCTCGGACGTCCACTGTAGAAACTATCCGCGTAGCACGAGGAGTATGATCCAACTGAAAACAGGCGAAACTTGAACTCTCCCGCAACCCGAACTTGAACCGATCTCCTTTCAACCAGGACCTCTCACCCGAAAGCTGAAATAACCAAAACAACAAGTAAGGGTGGGCGGGTCGGATAATATTCGCCTCCTTGTCTTTAATATAATCTAAACCCCCATCTCACGCTAGTGTGGGGGATTAGGTATTCTATGGCAAGACAGGAGGCTCCTATTATGCAAGTTCAAAGCCCTTGCAGAACATCAACAGCCACATGAGCAACGCGTTTATGATAAAACGTTTTGAAAGTTGACTCTGTTGACCAATCGCTGCTTTAAGAATCTGTTCCAGGCTGCCGCCCAGGAAAGCGTCTTTAGAGGCCATAGCACCCCTAACCGAATGGGGACCAAATGAGGAAATGTCAACCCCCGCCGCCTGCATGACCCACTTAATCCATCTGGCTAAAGTGGAAGGGGATACTGGCTTATGGTGCTTTCTATAGGAAATCAGCAGCTGAGAGGTATTCTGAGGTCTCAGACTTTCAGTTTTTAATTCAAAACATTTCAAACATGCGATAACACACAATTTGCAGTCCTCTGGGAAGGCTGGATAGGATATTGAGGAAGTCATACATTTAGTCCTCCGTGAAACAAAAAAGGTAACCCCTTGAGGGGTAAACATTCTATTGTCCACATCTAAAGCTCTGATATCACTCTTAATAGATACCAGGCACAATAACATTGCTAGCTTGGAAAATAACTGTTGAAAGGACAGATCCTCATTAGGCAGCCAGGATCGGAAGAGATCTAAAACCATATTAACATCCCAAAGAACTGAATACTTCGGCTTCAGAGGAACCTTAATACGAATAGATTTAAGGGCCCTTTGCACTAAAAAATGCCTACCTACAGGTTCCCCTTTTACCAAAAGGTGCCCCGCTGAAATAGCAGATCGGAAGCCATTAATGCTTCTATAGGCTTTGCCCTCTTTAAATAAATACTCCAGAAAATTAACCACCTCTACAGGAGGGGCAGAACCCAGCGGTTCCATGCTGAAGAGTATCCCAGCTTGGTAGAGGGGGCCCAAGAGCCCCTGTGACTGACACAGAGTCCTGCGAAAGCCCTCGGAAGCACCAGGAAGAGCTGAAATCTTCCAAGCCATAAGGGAGAGGTGCCCCTGAAGGACCAGCTCCTGCGGGAGCCCACCCGGGCCTATCAGCAATTGGGGATGAAGGGGAAGAAGACGAGGAAGGTCCACCGACAACTCTAGAAGAGCTGGGAACCAAATTTGAGAAGGCCAAAAGGGGGTTAGTATCACTAGCGTGGCTTCTTGCCTGCAAACCTGAACCAATACCCTGGCTATAAATTGCGAAAGGAGGGAAGGCCTACAACCTCTGACCCGCCCAATCCTGTAGGAACGCATTGGTAGCTAGAACGCCAGGATCTGGTCTCCACTGTAGAACCTGGGAACCTGACAGTTTATCCTCGAGGCAACAGATTCACTACAAACGGACCCCAAAGAGATTCTATCTTGGCAAAGAGGCCCTTGTCTAATATCCAGTCGCTTCTGCCCTGAAGGTGTATGGAGTTCCATATCCGCCACCTCGTTGCTGATCCCCGGAAGGTATTCTGCCTTCAACACAATATTGCAGTCGAGGCAAAAATGCCAAAATTCCCTTGACAGATCCGCTAGGATCTTGGACCTGGTCCCTCCCAAATGATTGACATATCTCACTGCCGGGACATTGTCCATGCGGAGGAGGACACAGCAATTCCCCTGATCCTTGAGAAAACTTCAGACTGCAAAGGACCCCGCTAACAATTCCAGACAGTTGATATGGAGCTCTTTCTCCCTTTCGGACCTTTTTTCCCCTGTGGAAATCTGACCCGGTCTGGCTCCCCAGCCCGCTCTGCTGGCATCGATTCCAGAACGACATCCGGAGAGGGACCAAAAATTGCTTTCCCATTCCAGGCATCCATGTGCCCGAGCCACTAAAGGAGCTCCAACCTGGCTTCTGGGGACAGCAGAGTAAGATAGACATCTGTGCAGATGTCGTGCCTTCAGATGCTGTAACGCTCTGTAGTGTAGGGGGGCTGGGAAGATAGCTTGGATGGATGCTAACATACCAACTATTCTGGCCAACAGCCTGAGAGAAATGTTGTCCTTCTTGAGGATAAGCCAAATCTCTTTCCTTATCTTGGCCAACCTGCTGTCGGGGAGGAGAAGGATGCAACGCTTTGGATCTATATTGAAGGGCAGAAACTGGATACATTGTGTAGGCTTCAATATGGACTTTTTGACATTTACACAAAACCCAGGCTCTGAAGAAGAGTCACTGTGAATTCCAGATGAGAGCGCAGATTGAGAGGGTTCTGGGCTAGCAGGAGCATGTCGTCGAGATATATAATGATTTGAATCCCCTTGGACCTGAGAAGAGCCCTCACCGGCTTCATCAACTTGGTGAAGCACCATGGGGCTGATGACAGGCCAAACGGGAGGGAGGCAAACTGCCAAACCCGACTTCCCCACTGAAACTGGAGAAACTCTTGGTGTGGAGAGAACACAGGGACTACTAGGTAAGCATCCTCGAGATCCAATCAAACACTAAGGCAAGAACTAGGAGGAGTGACTTAGCGGTGGCGTCAGCAGCAAAGAAAGAGGAGTTGGTGTTAGAGAAAGGGACTTTTATGGGACTGGCTCTAAACCCATAGGTTACACTTAGGGCATGACCTGTCCTCCATTTTGGATTGGGATGTTTTACATTGCACTATTGGAACTTTGATGAGTTCTTTGTTCAGAAAGTTTTATTACAAAAGTTTTTTTCTTCTTTGCTGCTGTGATGTCAGAGTAAAGATTGTAATGCATAATAGGAGCCTCCTGTCTTGCCATAGAATTAAGACTGCTTGGTTCAAGGTTATTGCTCAGGGTTACATAGAGCAGTGTTAGGCAGAGTTTGTATGCAGTACCCTTTGGGACCACTACACATAACTATGACTACAGGTGTAAGCAAAACCAACCTTTGGTATAAATCTGTACTACAGTTTTTGTTAGCAGAGCTGAACAGCCAGGCTTATCTCGAGGGAATGCGCTGTAATGCTGTTACACAGAGGTCTACAATCGCACGTTTTCAAATAAACTTACACTCAAGGTTTCTTGGTAAAACACTTATTAATTTATTTCACAGTCAGTTATAAAACATTCACTAGAAGGAGTCAATCTATATCACACATATTCTTCAGTACTTTACACTGTACGGTTCTGAGGCATGTAAACTACTTTGAAGGAGGAGCAAAATGGCATTTAGAGTATTTTGAAATGGGAGCAAAAAGGCATAGTTTAATAAAAAAGATTACATTTACTCTTAGACAGTGCAAATACTGAGTTCACCAGAGGAGTCAATTCAATGCTACAGGTTAGGCCAAAGTCTTGTATAGGATAAAGCAGTTCTTGGAGCTAAACTGAAAAGTATTTTCCAAAGTTCTCAGAAGTAGTTCGTAAAAGAAAGAATCATATGTTGGGTCAAAGTTCCAAGCACTTTCGCAGTGAGAGGTAAGTTCTCTCGGTCGGGTTTTCACAGTACCTTGCAATGAGCAAAAAGATGCAGCTGAAGACTTCTGTTCCTGCAGATCTCGCTGTTCCTGAGCCTCCGTTGTGAGGACAAGAGGGAGGATGTCGGGGGACTCCTGCACTGGGACTGGTCAAAGCTGGCACTTGGCAAATATTCAATTCCAGTAGCTGCAGTAAAGCACACAAACTGGTGTCCCTCTCCCTGATTATTCGGTTTCCTGGAGCACTCTAGGGGAAAATACAACCAGCTCTGAGAATGGTATCCAGGTGGCATACGGGTTGAGTTGATTGGTCCCACCAACTCAAAGGGAAGTCGTCCTTGCAGGGTTTCTCTGTCGAGATGAATTTAGCGATTCGAACCTGCAGCAGGGTTTCACCGGGCAAACCAACGGTCTAGGAGTTGCCATCCTCTTCAAGCTCCTCTTCGGTACTTTCGTTCCAGTGTTCGACTCTGCATTCCAAGCCAAGAGACTCACCTTTGTATCCAGTTTCCTCCCATTCATTCCAGCCTAGCTGCCAATCACCCAGCAGGGTGGCTGTCCTTGCCGGACAGTCAGCAAGCCGATCACGCCAGAGTGAATTTGGGTCACCTAGGAGACTAAGCACAGGGAGTTTCGGGCACCTCCCTCACTTCCTGCCCACCCCAGACACTCTAACGCCAGAGGCAGTCTTCAGTCCTGAAGCCCACCAAAGGCGATGAAACAAAGGGACCAAACCTGGTTTGGCGCGCAGAGACAAACTAGAAGGACCTTCCCAAAAAGAAATGGCGAAAAAAGAAGACTGGGACCTGTTTAAACAAAGGGGGGCTCAGACGCATCTTGAAAAACATGGCTCCTGCGATTTAACGCTACCGGTGTTCACGGTCGGTAAAAATCATGGTAGTTCGTTGTAAAACCACTGCCACCAGCCATTTTGAGAGGAAAGGGTAGCATTTGACTGCTACATGAGTATCTAGCAGTCAAATACAAATACTAGGGGAAACTAATTAACTCCTCCAGCACTCTATTGTAAGATGGGTGGGCTGGGTCTAGGAATTTAAAAAGACTAGTAAAGTAAATTTCACTTTACTTTGGGGAAAAGTAGTTTATCACAGAGAAGTTATTTCAACCTTGGGAAAGCCTGAAAAGGTTTCCCTGTGTCACTGCACTGAGGGTGCTGTGTGACACACATGAAAAGATGATGCCTATGGAGTTGTCTAAAACTCCATAATCAAAGAACACCAGTAAAACACACATCAAAATACATGAGAGAGTTGGGAAAAAAGGCTCACTCTCTCTCTCCAGGTACAAAAAAATAAAGTCCTCAAAATCCAGCAAAGTTGATGGGGGGGGGGGGGGGTCTCTAAGGTGAAGGGGAATTAGCACATTTTTGAGAATTCTCCCTAACAAGCAGGCATTTTGACATAAGGAATTCATTGGGAAACATGCACAGAGATTTAATGAGGGAAAGTATTGTTAATAGATACAAATGCGATTAACCTAACACTTAATACGGTAACATACATACTTAGGTGGTTACAGATTTAAAGTCTCGTAATGTAACATCAGCGAGTGCATTACTTGCTATGTTATATGAATAGCATGGTTTTCATCGCTTTACGAAAGGCTAGGTGTAAGTCAATCCTCCTGATGTGATGGGGTAGAGAGTTCCAATGGGTCACTGTCATGGTGGGGAAGCTAGTGCCTCCTATTCAAATTCTACGTGTCTTAAGGATAGCAATTCAATTGGTGTAGGCCGTTCTGATGGGTTTAGCAGAGAACAGTTTGGCTATTCTTTGAGCCAGGTACAGGGGTGCCCGATTATGGACACATTTGTGCGTAAGGGCAAGGGTCTTAAAGATGATCCTCTCTTTAACGGGAGGCCAGTGAACCTGTTTCCTGGTCTCAGAGATATGGTCCTTTCTAGAAATCCCAGTAGCAGCCCTAAGTACATTGTTTCTGTCAGATGGTTTGCCTGGCACTTCCACAATTTGCCAGCTGTTGCACCTTATGACCCGATAGTGCCACCATCTGCCATGATGTTGCCATGTACATGTATTACATGTTATGGCATTGGTATCTGACCACTTGTCTCTGCCTGTGCATTCAACACCAGGGCTTTGAGCCGACTCGGGGAACATTTCAGGCCTGTGATAGGTAAGTTGCACATCTGGACACGTAGGTGGGGCATTTAGCTATATTGCTTGCTTTCCCATAGTGCCAGTACGCCCACATTTTTAGAGGACTTAATACAGTATAAAACAAGAGCTACCAAGTATAGGTATGGGATTTGAACATTCATGGATCGAGGTGAGCCAAGGATCTGGCTTGGTTCAAAAAGCAAAACACAAGCTGTATAGGCAAATATCGTAACTGGCAGCCTGCATTTCTACTCTCCATAGCATAAAACCCATATCTGGCTTCTTGCATCCCAAGCCCCCACACACCAGGCTCATGCCTGTAATCCTGCCCTATAGCTGCTAAAATGCAAACAACAAATTCCTGACTCTCGCTGCCTCCCCAGACCCCACAACCCAAAATATGTCATCACAATTTTGTCAGTTAAGGCACAAGGACATAAAACCATCTGGCCAGAATTCCATTCTTGTTACGAGGTGAAGCTGGAATTGGAGACCCGTCTGCAGTGGAGTAACTTTGCTGAAAATGTTGGGGGGGGACATGACATCTGGAGAAAAGGTGCCCCAGCCAAATGAATGGGGACAAAATGGTGTGCCATGAAAGTTGGGGGGACAAACACCCCGCCCTCTAAAATTACGCCCATGCCCGTCTGCACATGGGAAACGTTATCACATATTCTTTCAGCTCTTGTTACTACAGATGGGTGTTAATGCATGTTTTTAAAGAGCTAAAATACGATTATTGCTGCTATGAATTGAGAAGTTCACAAATGCCACTATATACACCAATATGACAAACATATATGATATGGCATTTATAATGCACCTATACACAAGTGTACATCCTCATGTTGAGCAAAACAAGCATGATTGTAGCTTTGTCTTCTCCATCTGCAATCGAAGACTACAAGTGCCAACATGCAAAGTAATGCCAGTCTATAAGATCTACTGGACTTTACAATAAAGCACACAACAGCAAAAAACAAAAACTGACCAGATCACTTGCATGTGGTGATTGTTTGATGCACGCGTGCAGATTGCCGTTGTGATGAAAAAAGAAAAATATATATTCTTCAAAAAGCAAACTCATTTTGGTTTGTTTGCGTCAGACCAGTAGCTATAATAGAAATATACTAGCAGTTTAATTTCCTTGGAATAAGCCATACAATTAACTGGAGCCATGTGCTTTCGGGTACAAATGGCCCATCCAGTGCTTTTTTGCAATGATCACAAGGTCGGTGTGCAAAATGTGAAGTTGATCACGTTAAGATGTGTAAAGTTATTTGCGAGGCCCTGTCAACCCCTGCTCTTGGGGACTGCATTCTTGTTCGTGATTACCCAGAGGGCTTCGAACATTGCCGAGGCGGAGTCTTGTGCTGAGGGAGAGACGGGCGGCAGGAAGACTCTACCCTCAATGCATCCACCCAGGCATGGTTTTTCTGAACTTTTTGTGTGTGGACAGATGAGACTCGGCATGTTTTCAAGGGCCTACATTGACGTCTAGCTCGAGCCAGCCAGTTGGTCTGAGCCTCAGCTAGCTCGCTCATCTTTTAGAAAGACGATATAGTTTAAAAAAATCTGTGTCGTGCATAGTGCTTTTTACTGGCATTCATTCCTCTGTACACGGCTTCGTGTGTAGATATGCCGAGACGTGCTTTCCAAACGACAGATCAAGAATGAGCACTTTACTAACTTAACTGGCTAATTCCCCCTGCCTGCTCCTTCCATATATCCTAGTTGCTGTCCAGCTTTTAAACTTGCTTTATCAGTGCAATAGCTAATCTGTGCCTGGATGCAGTTTAATGTGTTCAGTTTGAGATATATATATCATCATCCTTGTGTTGGTTCATTTTGCTAGACCAATAGTTGGGAGCTATGCCTGAAAATCTTAGAGGGGGCAGGGCGTCTCCTTTGTTCGCGATTGGGAGTTGAGTAATGCCATTGCTGACACCTGACTGGGCATTCCTTGGCATGCTCTTTTTATTTATTTGTTCAATTGTGATTGGTTTACAAAAGAAACCGTACACAAGTAAATCAGTGAGCACATGCACTATAAATCATAAGAACGTCGCAAAATTAAAATATTCTAAACAGAAATTTCTAGTAAAAGATAATATAATCAATTGATCAGTGTCTCCAACATATCAAAAATGCATTCAAGAATCTATATCACTCTTAACAGCGAAGCAATACTATTATTATTCTGGTCCATAGGGAGTCACTAGCCACCATATGCTTCCTGACTTGAAGCGGGAAGGGAGGTTACTTGGTTTGGCCTTTCGTATCTTTTATAAGACATTTTAACACCATTTCTTCCTTGCCAAGTATTGGTAGCCAGTGGGTAGTGGTGAGTGCAAATGAAAGCCATGAGTAATGTACGTTACCGTTTCATAGAAAAACATACATCAAGCAGATAAAGATTAAATAAATAGGGGGCAAGTACTTATCCTTGTTGGGTTATGGTAATGTCCTCACTAGCACAGGGAGGTCCAAGGGCAGCAGTTATGTTTTTCTGGGGGGTTTCAAAAGGCTGAACCCTCTTAGTAGCCTCATGTCCAAAGGCTCCCTGGAGAGATCTTGTAGGCTGCCTGCCAGCTTTACTGCCACTGGGCCTTAACGGTTGAGAGAGCAAGTCCAAATATTAATCCCCTGGGGAAAATCAAAAACTGACATGGAACCACAGGAAGTTAGCTGTACCCCTTCCTTGACGCCACTTCCGGTAAGAAGCACAGTGGGGAGAATAGGAGCAGTTTGTAGAGTACCTCCTTGACTGAAAGACCTTCTGACGGGAATGTCCTGCTTAGCTGCCCAGTTGTGGATCCCACAGATGTGGCATGCTGTTGACAACAAGCACAGATGTACCTCTGCCACAATCTGCACAGACAGCCGCCGGGGAGCTGCATTTTATGCCCCACTCACCTCTAGTGTTTAAGGTTTGCCTTAGCAGTGGTATTGTCTATCCAAACAACCTGGTCCAACTATTGAATGTGAAAAGGCAATCCGGCTATCGCAACAGCTCTGCTCTCGGCTCCTTTCATTTGGAGGAGTACCTGCTTTGCTGTTGGTCCCGCTGACGCTCAACTGTTGGCAAATCCATGGTTGCTCTCCACCTTTACCCACTGGTCTCAATTACAAAGACGATAGGGAGTGCATGGTCCAGATCCACCCGGTTAGATGTTCCTGATCGAGCCACCAATAAAGATCCTCATGCTGAGTCACTGGAATACGGTTTTCGTAGTTTCTCCCCCACTAGGTCCCAATTTACCAGAACATGTAATGGGGGTTGTAAATGGAAGCGTGCCCGTGGCCTCAGCAATATAGTGGTTGCCATGTGTCCCTGGACCACCAGCCAGTTTCTGGCTCAGGCGTCTTGCTTCGTCAGTAGGTCTGTCAGATTTTGTTGGGAGTGCAACACTTTCCCAAGATCTGTCTGAAATAAGCATTTGATGAAGCCAGTGGATGGTTCCAAGACTTCTAAATTGATACGCAGACCATGTTCATGGTTGTGAGCAGTTGTTATCAAGGTTTACTCCTATGATGTAAGCAGTATGGTGACAGCATGATCCCTTTCTCATGCAATAAGGCCACTAGCGGAAGCAAGACGTTGGCAGATGAGGGTAAATTCGCAGACATACCCCAAACGGAAATAACCGTTACCACCATGTGGCAATTTTGTAGTTTCTTTTGGCAGAAAGGTGGGAGATTTACCTCCGGCTCTTAGCTGGAGGTGAATCTTACTCCTCTCCACCAAACTCTTAGTTGGGCGGTGCAGTATTGGGGCAGTAACGGAATTACTGCTGCATTTTTACCACACCACCCATCTTGTAGTGAGGCTGCAGGTCTCTGAAACTCTGCATCTTGCGAGTTTGATGCAGCTTGAGGTTTTTAGTTCTATTTATATCCTCCACCAAGGCTCCTGGTGTATTTCACCAAGAGCATCATTACAAGTTTTGTGGTGCACCATAAAACTACAAGTTTGCTGCTGAGGTTAACTGACTTACCCCCAGCCTGTTGGTAAGTCAGGCCCACACTGGCAAAAAACTGCCGATATTGCCGCCACGGGTAATACCGGAAATCCCCTCCATGGAGTCCCATGGGACTCCAATAAATGGGGATTTGCCTCCCCTTCTGCCACCTGTAATGTCCTGGAAATTCTGGGCTATCAGGCGGTGGAAACGGTAGGTCAGTTTGCCGGTATTCCAGCAGGATTTTGGAAAACATGAGGCCCAGAGCCTTCACTTGCTAATAAGGTTTCAATGGCGTGTGTGATTTCACCATGAGCGATGTAGCATATACTGTCTGTCCTCCCAGGACCCCTTGACTGTGGAGTGAAGTGTTGGCCCAAATTGCATCTGGTCCTGGAATGAGCGATTGAGCACTATATTCTTTTGCAAGATATCTGTCTTGCACTGACATGTGAATGTGGTGCCTAGCTGATGCTGTATGGCCGGCAGCGTCCATGAGTGTATGCAAGACCATTTGGGTCAGCTGCTCTGGATGGATTTGTGCATCAGCACAATCCTCCCCTTCCATCATCCTAATAGAGTCTGCCAGTACTGCGCTTGGTAGGCCACATACATACTGGATCTGAGGGACAGGGACAGCCTTGGCCCTCATGCATCATAAACCTACTCTTATCGGGGAGTCTTTAGGGGCAGGTCTTGTAATTGTTTGGAGCTATTTATCCGATGCTTGTAGCCTACAAGAACATGGTTGGCATGGCACAAACAACTAGTAGGGGCTCCGTTAGACTCCCCAGGCCAATTGGTGCCATCAAACATACCTATGTAATATTAAGTATGTGCTTGGGAATGTGTACGAAGGTGTATTAGGACACATTAAGTATAACGGGTCATACAGAATTGACAACTGTTATAGTTCACATCTTACATGAAAGTTACATTTGGAGCACATTATATAGTAGCTGCTGGCTCCCCAGAGGTAACTCCTACTTGCTGAGTGATGGATATCTTGCTGAGTGATGGATATCTGGGAGGAGTTTTTGGCTCCTGCTCATAAACCCTTTATTTCAATGCTTGCTCCCTAATCATAGTGTGATGCATTCTGTAAGACCGGTGCATACCATGGATATGCCCCCAACAATCGGCCTTTGTCTGAAGACGATGCTAGATTTAGGGGCAAAGCAAACATAACTATAAGCAGACCGGCACAGGGGATGGTCATTCAAGTGGGCAATCGTCATTCCTATGGTTCTTGAGAAGGGCTGAATACCTTGGCAGAAGGCTGCAAATAAACAAGTGAATGGGTGAACTACCAGTCACTAGGCATGAGTGCAATTTCAGAATCGACTGAAAGACCTATGACATGTGCCTCTGAGTGGAAATTTGCTAAGAAGGTATGGGATAAGTGTTAAAGAATAGCCATGAAGGGGGCCGTTGGGTGCCAAGTCACCCACCTGATTTAAGTCCCTACAAGGTGCTTTTGGAGCCAGGCACTCCTCCACGCTCAAGATGGCATTCGTTTCAACAAGACCAGTGTTGTATGATTTGTCCTAAAGTTCATTCAAATGTAATCCTCCTAGGTGGGTTGGGAGCACATGTTGTGCTTGCTGCAAGTTAACCTTTCGTGTGGAAGTGGAGGAAACCTCCTCTTAAACCGTTAGTTTTGTTTCTGTGAACCTGTTTTTTAGTTGCTATTGCTTATGTATTGTTTATTTAGTCATGAGTTGTTGTTTTGAAGTCAGATTTATGGAAGGTATTACTAGGTAGTCTTAGAAAATCACAATATACAGAAAGGATTCTTCTAAAACTGAAGATGGCCCTGGGTGTCTAATCTGAGTTTGAAAATATAAGGTTTGAAACCAGGAAACTAGGGTTTGAATCCTGGCTTCCCACAGGACACATTAAGCAACCCCGAGAGAATCACTTCTCTCACTGTGCCTTACTTTCTATAACTGCCAAAATTTGGAACAAATGGCACTGATTCTGATAACTGTTTGCTATTGCTGCTGTAGCGAAGAGTAGCAGTCCCTGCAGGTGATTTTGACTTGTGGCATTCTCTCTACAGGGCTTCTTGAGTGGAGGTGGAGCTTTCCTACAGAAACTCTTGCTATCCGCGGAGCGGCGCAGAGTAGAAAAGAGTTAGCAGTTCCTGCAGTTCGTGCAATACGAGGAGCCGGGCTGCTGGGGGCGAGGGAACAGCTGCTCTTTGCATGTTCTGTGTGGCAAGAAGGCATTGGATTTGTATCACCGTCGTAGTGCAGGGCTGCGTTGTTAGGCGAAAGCTTGCAACACCGGATAGATAATCTGGCGTAAGCAATGAAAAGAACGACCCGAGGAGTGCAAATTGTGGTATGGCGAAGCCACTTTGGAAACATTATCAGCCTAATTCGTGGAATTATTTGCGTGAAAAACACAGATTTGCGCGCCTTGCTGCCTGCAAATCCCTGTTTGAAGTATGGGGATTTTGGGGTAGAAAGGCGCGCAAATCTGCGTTTTTCACCCAAATAATTCCATGCATCAGGCAGTTGATCCAATGTTGAAATGTTGACTGCAATTAAGCTTCCGCTCCCTCCTCCGTTATTACAACCTTTGCAATCAGACAATGCAATTACTGTAAGTAATGAAGTGGAAATGCGGCCACTAGATCTCCAGGTTGAAGTAAACCATATGAGTCCCCCAAAAATTTCTCGTTCACATATCGCAGCTTTTTAAAATCCGGTGGCAAAACCCCAAACCAACCACAAAGGGTTTAAACGCTTAAGGGTTACCTGTACGAATACTGTGGTTAATGGCGTGATGAGGGTAATACCGGCCAATCTGAAAGTGGATGTCTTGTTATTGCGGAACCCGAAGGCACCCACTCAGTTAAAATCGTTCCTCAACGGCTCCCAAGTGCTGAACAGTTTTGGGGACAGTCCTCCAGATTTTGGTAAAAGATACGCGCCTGATTTTGACTTTGTCCTCAATTGACCCACCACTATCCATACCTATGAAGAGACTTTTAACTGGTTCACCGTTGGCGAATTGTATTTCTGGGAACTCTTTGGACCATTTACCAGGCTCTGCTAATCAAGTGCTTCAAAAAATACAATCTTACGAGCTACAATTACGCAGACAACACTGAAATCATCTACAAAATCGAAGATGCACAAGAAAAACACATAACTCTAGGAGAAAGTCTCAAATGAGTCTACGACTGGACGAGGGCCAACAACCTAAAGATCAACCCAGAAAAGACAGAATTCCTGATTCTATCCAAGAGAACACCACCTACATCCCGTGGCCGACAGAATTGGGATCGGCGCCCACACCATCAAAAGTAGTCAAAAACCTGGGAGTCCTAATGGACAAATTAACATTAGAACCCCAAGTAAACACAATAATTAAGAAATGCTTCTTCCTCCTACACTCAAAAAAAAAGAATCCTACCATTCATGTCCTTCACCCACAAAACACTGACAATCGTTGCCCTCATCATGTCAACTACGCCAAAAGCCTCTACTTCGGTATACCTACTGAAGAAACTGCAACACATCCAAAACGCAGCAGCCAGACTCCTCCTCAAACTATCTAGAAGAGCCCACATCACACCAGCACTAAAAATGCTACCATGGCCTCCAATCTGACAACTTATCGCATTCAAAACTGTGCATAACGCACACAGCAATCAGCGGCCACGGAGCAGAATTCCTACAAAAGAAAATAACCATCTACAAGTCGACGAGGCCCCTCGGATCAAGCAACGAAATCCGTCTAGAACCAAAACCATACACAAGGAAAAAACCTTGGAACAACCTCTGGAAATAAATAAAAAAGAACACCTAAAATTCAGAAAAACTACTCAAAACCTGTCTCTTCAAGACCTTGTAACTAGACGGAGACAACTGAAACAGTAAAATCAAAATGCAACCGAGAATTAACAACAAACCCCTGACGGCACAGAAAACCAGCAGAGAGGGGGACCACCCGCAGGAACAAAAGAGACCATGCCAGGCTGAACCAACCACAAGCAATAAGCAATAATCCAATCAGCAACTAACGATACCTAACGGGGCTGACACCCACAATAGGCAACTACATTCTAACCACTACCCAGCATCCCTCCCTACCAGACATGACAACATAACCCGGGAGGATAGCTTAACGGCAACGTGTGCGCCTTGGAAGCAAGACGACACGAAGCAACACAGGTTCGATCCCCGGGTCCGTGCTTAGAAACCTCTAGGTGTTTAAGCGCGTTATAAATACGCAACTAAGACAAAAAAAATAACCATTACGCAACTAAAAAAAACAAACAATTCCTGTAACAGCGCCTCGATGCCCACGGGCTGTGTGAGCGCTTTAAAAAATGCAAAACAACTGTGTGTAAACCGCCAACCCAACGCAACCTTGCATCCACATTATTCAACAATTATCTCATGCATACAAGATGGCCATCTTCAAAACCAACCTCACCATACAAGCTACCCGCTAGCCAATACGAGACCACTAGTGTTGCACTAAGAAAACCCGCACCTAAGCTAGTAAGTAGAAGATGGAATCCACTAGATCAACATACACAAACCCTAGGCAGAACTTCTGGAGATGGACTTGCATCTTACACGACTAACCCAACACACACAACCAAAATCAACTGGAGACCTAGGTATGGTGACCACCCCCCCTTTATTTTTTTCAGATCCGCCAGGGGACCACTCCAGTGGTGATGGTACACGGTATAAATATAACATTCTTTGACTGAAATCAACCAGAATCTCAGTATTCTGGTCTCCCTCTGAGAATTTGAAATCGGAAGTTAAAATCAAATTCTATTTGACTGGAATTGCTTTTATTCAAATTTGACAATGTAAAATTGCATGTTGCCGCAAAATGAGTTCCTATTCAACCATGCTCCTAAGGAACCAGTGACAACGATTGATCATTAATCTTTAGTTGATCGCCAGTTGGAAGCAAATGCCTCGATTGTGTTAATTCCGGAGCATTCTTCCCAAATGTTCTCTAATAGCACTTCAGAGTCGTGTGTTAGTAGAGGAGAGGGGAAAATGGTGAATGCGATAATGGAACAATGTAAGAAGAATGTTATCTCACTTCCTAGAGAAAGGCATATTATTGGGAAACCGGCTATGCAACAGGTAGTTGCTGGTGGTATCAAGTGTTAGCAGTGCAAGGTGTGGTCCCGGAGGTTATTCTAATTGAGGATCCTTCTTTACATCAAATCATAACTGAGCTATCTTGCAGCAATGGGAAAAAGGGACTTCCAGATTAAAAACTCAAAGAATTTTTTGGCTCAAAAGAAAAATAATCGACTTTCTAAACAATTCATGTTCAAGCCTTGCTGCATAACACAGGTTCGAATCCCGATCCCGCACTTAGCGCTTAGAAACCACTCGCTGTTGTTAAGCATGTTATAAATGAACAATAAAAAAAAAAATACCCTACAGGCTCCACACTAGTACGCTCTTCAAAAATATTTTCACCATCCACAATTTCGGATACACGGGGCATGTACATTTTGCCGAATGCCATGGAGGTTGTTTCCTCTACTACTCTCAGTGCCCAGAACGAAACGAATATTATTGCTGGACTGGGTACATGTAACTTGGATGAGCCGCGGCAAAACCAGATGCAATAAAATGCTACGGTATTAGGAAGTAATTCCATAGAACCAATCCAAGCCTCATTGGGTGTGAACTGTATGACTGGGCATAGTAATAATAAAATAAATCGGACCATGATTGGGGGCTGATTCAGACATCATCAAGCAGCCGAAAAGTGTCTTGGTGTAACGCAGGCTGGAGGCTCCACATGCCTACCCAGGATCAAATGATAAAAATGTCTTTCTGCATTCTAATAAGCCTCCCAACATTTATAAAGTGAAAAATAACGTGAACAGTAGTGAAAAACCCTTAGTAATTCTTTTTGAAGGTAGCCTTCCGTAATCCAAATCTGTAATTCTTAGACTTTCTATTTTTCCATCTTTTGCCACAACCCCTGTTTAGAGGGCATAACAGTTGATCTGAAAAGAGTGGGGTGTTTGGATCAGTACAGGACAGATCGATCTATTGTTTATTTTCATTCTTAATTTATTTTGAATGCAGTAATGAATGAGATCGATAAGTTGAGAATGAAGGAGTGAGTGGTTTTGACCTTTCTCATTATAAAGGCACTTCAATTAACGAGTGTCAATGGAGCGTCTGATATAAAGCCTGTGGTGACATCATTACCTGTTTACAACAAAGAATGAAGGCTTCTGGGGTATCTGAGGATTGGATGTGGTTAAACAATGCAATGCATCCCTAAGGTACATCTAAGGGACAAAATTACCCACACCCAGCCCTTTCAGTTGTCTCTTTTGTCGTTGAATACAAGGGGCCATCAACACTTGTTTCTTAATCAAGACTAAGTGACACAATGGGATCCTTCTCCGTCATTTCGTTACAGGAAACATGGTTGATAATCTACCAACCTTAGATGTGTCATCCGTTTTTCTTCAGCCTGTTAAAGGTTTGGTGGGTCGTCCATTTGGAGAAGTAATAACACTAGAACGCTCATGTAGAAACTTTGTTTTTGAAGAGTGATGATGTCCGTTTTTGGATTTTGGGTACGCATATTGGAATGTCTGGGGAGAATTGTTATGACTTCTTAATAGTGAATATCTATTGGCATGCAGGGATTGGGGATCTAAATGAAATCTTCAAATATTCTGGTAAACCAGTGGTCCTCTAGATTTGCAGAGGGCCGCATCATAATTGTGGGAGATCACAATTCAAATTATGTGGACATCAATGAATGGGAAGCAGATTTTCCGATAATGCAGTGATCAACTGTGAAACGGAAGAAAGTGGCTTAAATGTTTTGATGCCCTGGGGCTGTCGTCTTTGCATAAAATTGGGACTTCCAGGCAATCCAGTCCACTCTTGGTCAAATGGCAAGGCTCAATCATCATTGATTATCTTTTTGTTGATAGTTGGAAGCTCAATTGAATGCTTCAGCAAGTTTACCAGAAATACAGGTGAAAGGTTTGACTGATTTGCAAATAAATATAACAGGTTCAGGCATCATCCGAACTTGCACATGTGGAAGTATGTTCCCGGAGCACCACACCATCTCCAGCAGGTCGGATCCAATGAGTTGTTGAAGTGGTGCAGACGTTCTGGTGGGTAGTACCATTGATAGAGCAGTTTGAGCGCCCCTTCTTTTGTTGTTCCTGGACCAGATGTCGACCCATGTCTGGTCCTCGATGCTATGTCCTAGGTCCGATTCCCATTTGGTCATGTAAGTCAGCCTCGCCACCAGCAAATCTTCCTGCTACAGATTATGTTTAGTGATTTGGCCTCTCTTGGGACCTTCAGAAATTGAGAGTTCCAAGGGGATGGCGCCCTGGAGGCTTTCTGCTTAATTGCTGGCTGGGAGATCCAGTGGCGTAGTTGTGCGTAGGTGAACCTATTCGTTTCCGGGATGTTAAAGCGGGACTTGTATTCTAGAAAGTCCAGTGGGATTCCGTCTTTAAGTAGCTGTGAGAGAGTTTGCAGTCCATTTGCAGAAGTTCACTGCTTTCAGTCACGGGGGAAAAGTCTGGGTTATGGGTGACTGGGGCGAGGGGGCCTAGCCCGATGGGGATCTTTTTCTTTTGTAGTGCGCTATCCTACATCTTCAGGGTGGTCCTCGTTGATGATGATAGGATTGTCAGCCATTGCCTGCGAGTTGCCGCTGAAGTGTGTACAGGTTGCAGAGCGAGATCGGGCTTCCTGCTTATTCGATCTTGACCCATTTAGAGGGATCTGTGGAGTTGGTCCACGCCAGGGAGTTTGTTAGTTGGACTGCCATATAATAGTTGCAGATATTGGGTACCCCCCATTCCCCTCCATTTAGCTGCCCCCGACATTACTTTCCGTGGAATTCACGCTTTCACCACTTTCCATATGAATCAGAGGACTTGTTTCTGCAATTGAAGGAGGGGTTGTAAGGGGGTTTCCACTAGGCGAGCCACACAGAGGTACAGGAATCTTGGTAGTAAGTTCATTTTGCATGCCGTCACCCTCCCCAGTAGTGAGATCTCCTTTGTCTCCCACCTGCATCGGTGGGGGAAGTTTGCTGCATATAACATTTTGGGGTTGGCCGCAATGTGTACTCCCAGGGATTTAGCTGTTGTGATGCTCCATTTCAGTAGGCAGATTGGGCGGAGGAGGTGCATCGTTTCTTTCGATAGGCTCATTCCTAGGGCCTCCGACTTGGTGTAATTAATGAAGAAGTCTGCCACCTCCTCGAAGGCTTCCAGCTGTGTCACCGGTTCTGATAGTGAGCTCCGGAAATTTGCGAGAGACAGCGTCACATCGTCGGCATATATCGATACCTTGTACTGGTCCCCTTTTAGCGACTTTCCCTCGATGGAATTATTATTGCAGACCCTCTGGTCAAAGGGTTCCATGATTTAGGCAAAGATCAGTGGGGATAGTGGACATCCTTGTCTTGTGCAGCACATGAGTTGAAAATGGCCTGTTCGGTGTCCGTTTATCCTTAGGGCGGCTTTGGGGGCCACATAGTTGGCTAGGATCATGGTGCAGAAATTGGGGCCAAATTGGAATGTCTTCAGCGTTAATTCCATGAACGACCCAGTCAAAGGCCTTGGTTGCGTCCAGGGTGAGAATGGCTAGTTCTTGGTGGTTTCTTGTCACTACCGGCACTAGGTTCAGTGCTCGGCAAATGTTGTCGCCAGTGCTTCTCCCCGCAATAAAGCCTGTCTGGTCCACGCTGATCAGGATGGGGAGGATCCTCATTAGTCTATTTGCTAGCACTTTAGTGTTGATGTTCGCGTCAATATTGAGAAGGGAAATTGGTCTGTATGAGGCACAGTCTCTTGGATCTTTCCCAGGTTTGAGCACCATAATGATAGTGGACTCCTGCATTGATTGGGTTATTGAGCGCAATTCTTGGAAAGAGTTAGGAGCTCAGTCAGGGGGCCGGAGAGGAGAGGGCTGAAGAGTTTATAACATTTTGGCGAGAATCCATCTGGGCCTGGGGCTCTGGGTTTTAGGGTTTTTATCACCTGTTCCACTTCCTCCCTTGAGATGAGGAGCTCCAAGACTTTCTGGCCCGCCTCTGGGTTGTGTGGGAGGCCGGGCTCCTTGACGTACTGTTCTTGCAGCCTTGGATTCCATGGGGTGGCCGTCATGGTGTTGGTTAGATGTGCGGGTGCCAGATGTAGTTTAGTTGCTTCAGCATATTGGGTGATCCCTCTGTGAGGTTTTAGGCCGGTTATCTGATTCTGGCAGCAGATTTGGCCCAAATTCCTCACTAGGAACTTGTTAGCTTTGTTGCCATGTACATAGTAGCTCTGTTTAGTTTGGGACAGGGATTGCGCCGTCTGTTCAGCATAATGTGCTTCTAATTTGTTACAGGCAATCGCAGTGCCCGGGTGGCTGTCGGGGACCACCCCTCTTTGTGCCTCCTTTCTGCTTCGGCTAGGTCCACCTCCAGTTGCTCCCGGCGGCCAGCTTTGGCGTTTTCTGTAAGCTGATGTGTGTGCGATCAGCTCCCCTCTGATGACTGCTTTCATTGCCTCCCCATCTTGTGGCAATTTGGGTTTTCCTTAAAGTAATGCCGAATGGCTGTGGCTACAGTGTCTCGGAGAGCCATGTCATGGAAGATCGGGTCGTAGAGGGACCATTGCGGTCATGGGGAGGGGGTCCGGTTTGTGGATGCGTGCTGTTTGGCTCACTGGGGCGTGGTCCGACAGCACCCTAGTGCCGATCGCTACATCATCTGTGAAGTAGAGGAGTTGTGGGCTGGCCAGTAGTAGGTCTATCTAGGACGAGGTGCGATGTACGTGGGAGAAAAAGGAGTAGTCTTTGACTGATGGCGCCAGTACCCTCCAAGTGTCCACCACTCCTAGAGTCCAGAAGAGAGAAGAGCTGCTGTAGGCCTAAGGCTATTTTAGAGTCTCTTGCCGTGAGGGGGCACGGACTTGTCCAACTGTGGATCTGGGACCCCGTTGAAGTCTCCAACTATCACTGTCTGGGCCTCAAGGAAGGTTGCTAGAGCGGTTTCCACTTTGATGTAAAATTGTTCCTGGTTTTTGTTGGGGGCGTAAACTGAGACCAGGGTGTACAGCTGGCCAAACAGGACCTCTTTCACGCAGCGGCCCTCTTGCCTTAGGAGCGTCTCTCGTTCCACAAATGGGACCCCTCTTGCTATCAGGATCACGGTGCCCCCTTTCTTGGCGCCTTCTGTTGCCATGTATTGCTTTGGGAAGGATCTAGCTCACAGGCATGGAAAGTTGGCCTCAGTTACGTGCGTTTCTTGGAGGAAGGCCACCGAGCTGTTCCGGTCACATAGGCGTCAAAGAGTGGCCTTCCGTTTATTAGGAGAGTTGAGGCCTCTGACGTTCAGGGTCACGAAGCAGAGTTTTTGGTGTGGCGGGAAGTCTTCCTGGGGAGGCACCCCAGCTTCTGAGGGCGAAGGGGGGAGACTTGAGCGCTGTCATCTGCCATGCCCCATTCTGGGGTTAGTATTTGGCTGCTGAGTCCAGGGTTTTAACTTTTGTGAACCAGTAAAACCTGTCCTGAAGCGACGATCAACCAAAAGAGAACTTAACAGGTTCAAACTGGACCAAGCGTCCCCTTGGTCCATGAGAGACTTCTTCTCATGGCTGGGGTGAACTGTGAGAGCCCCAAGCTCTCTGTGGTGAGTGGGCAGAGGTCAGGCTGATCGCCTGCGCGGGGGGGTTCGGCAGGGCAGGTGTGGAGGAGCGTAAACCTGTTATGGATGCTTCAGGGAATCTATGGTTTTCCCTCTTCTCGTGAGCCGGGTCCATGCTTTCAGTCTGGGTTTGACCCCCCCCCCTCCTTGAGTGGGGCGGCTTCTTAGATCTTCGTCAGGTGTAGATGGCCCCCCCCCCCCCCCCCCCCCCCAGGACATCGCCTGCCTCCTCGAGGGAGCTTATGACCCGGGAGTGGCCCTCGTATGTGAAGTGGAGGGCTGCTTGGAAGATCCAGCGGAACCTGATTTTGTGGTCTTGAAGGAAGGGCGTAAGTGGTCTAAGGGCTCTGTGCCTCTGGACCGTTGCTGGTGCCACACCCTGGTATACCTGTAGAGAGGACCCTTAGAAAGTTAGTTCTCCTTGCTTTCGGCTGCTCGACCTAATCTCTTGCTTCGTCGAGAAGAAATGAACTCGGGTGATATCAGGTGGTTCTGCTACGGGGGCCCCCTCTGCGGCTCCTTACCCTAAGGGTACGGTCCAGCAGTATAGCTCTGTCACAATCTGGGTGGCGGGTCGGAAGAAGCTGCTTATGAAGGATTGTAGGGCTTGATCTGAGACAGTGGTGGGGACCCCTCTGATTCGCACATTATATCTGCAAGCCCTGTTTTCTAGGTCTTCCTGCTTGCATGCCACTTTGCTTCTGCCTTCCAAGGCCTGGATCTTCCTTTTAATTCCGTTAGCTGGTCCGCATGGTCTAGGGTCTGATCTTCAGCTTCGCTAATTCTGTGTTCCAGTTCCCCCATCGGATTGCCTAGGCCTTCGATTTCTGCCATACGGTGCCGAAAATGTCGTCTTTCATGGCCCAGAGATGCGCTTTGGCGGTTCCGGGGTCCTGTTTTGTGTTTTTAATCTGTGACTGCAGCATGGTAGCTATGTCCGTTGAATTGGAGGACTTAAGGTGTTTTACCATTTTCTTCTGGGGAGCGGTGGAAGGGCAAGGCAGAAGTTGCGTTCTTGGAGCGTCCCTGTAGTTCTTGGGAGCCGGGTGGGCTGCATGGACCCAGACAGGTTCTTGCACCACCTCAAGGTTTTCCTCTCTGCCTGGCTGCTTGGTTGGGGGAACTATTCTCTTAATTGCAGGGCGGGGTTTGCTTCAGGCTGGATTGTCCGTGCTCCCTGCTTTTTCTCAGGGTGGCCTGGGCTTTCTTGCTTTCCCGTGGGGTACGGGGAATGGGGCCTCCCACCCCTCACTCGTGCGGGTGCCCCAGCTGGATCTCCTGGTGCCTGGCTTGTGGTCCATGCTGCAGGGCTCTGCATGCAGGCCAGGGCTTTGTTGCCGGTTATGGCGGGTGATGGAGCCTCTAGGCACTTCTAGGATGCGTGTGTCAAATGAGGGGAGTTTGGGCTGCTGTTGCCAGGCCCTGGGTGTTAATTTTCCTCCGGTCGGTGCTTTTCCTTAGTTGAGTGAGCCTGGGTGGGAGCATAGGCTGGTGTGCTGCCTTTTCCACTCTCTTGGGTTCACTGGAGGCGGAGATAATGTCAAGAGTGACTTCACCTAGGCCCAGAATCCCTGGATCCCTTTGCAGTCCCACCAAACGTGCCTTCAAGTACCCTCCCCCGCGCATTCTTTTCAGCAGCGTTTGGACGTGTGCGGGAACATCTTGTTTAGCCTCTCCGGGGCATAGTGCCATTGGGTCACAACCTTTACCCACATTTCCCTCATTTGGACTGAGCGGGTTAGTTTAGGGATGTTTCCCTATAGCTCCCCCCACTGTGGTTTACTGATGGTTTCCCTAAGGGTTAAGTCCCACTTCAACATGTAGCTCCACCTGTAGTCCTCTTTCTGCACAATGTTAAACTTGTATAGTGCCAACACTAGCTTCTGGGACCCAGAGTTGGTCAGAGTGAACTTTTCAAATGGCGTAAAGTGCCTCGAGGCTGCCTGTTTAATGGAACGTGTCGCCAGTCAATGTCAAAGCTGTTCATATCGTATCTGTCCGGCTCTTTGAGATTTAAGTGTGTTTTGCAAGCTTCGAGGGATCTGACATCCTGGCCCTGCATCATTTCTCCTATTTTAGTGCACCCCGCCATCTCCCATTTACTCAACGCCCTCTTTTCCATTCCTGGCGGGAATTCTGGGCTCCCGAACATGGGTGTGAACAGGGCCGGCACTTCTGTCAGGGTTCTCTTCCTCGTCTGGTTGCCCCATGCTTCTAGTGGGGCCCTCATGACTTTGCCAGTGCGAAGATTCACGTGCCTATATTGTATCCCTTTCCACAATGTCTCCACCAGTGGGGATCTAGCCACCGCCCTGTCTTGCTCTGCCCAGATTGAGTAGAATCAAGCAGATGCGAAGATTCAAGAAATGTAGGGAGCAGAGGTGACACCAGTGATTCTAGAAGTTTTGAGACAAAAGGAAGGAGCGAAATACGACGGAAGTTGGACAGAGTGGCCGGATCCAAGGAAGGGAATCACCCTGGCTGCCTTCAATTCCTGAGGCACCAGCCCCGACTGACGGGAGTTAATAGCTGCTGTGATCTCCGTGAGGTGGTCCGGGGAGATCTGTTTCATATAGTCAACGGGACGGCATCCGAGGGGGAACATGATTTGACTTTTATTTTGGATGGCAATCAGTACTGTCTCTTCAGAAAACCTGGGGAAGACGGACCAGAGCTAGCTGGGCCACAGAGTGAGTGGAATGGTTCTCAATAGGTGAGGAGGCGGTGATCGACGTAGAGATGTTCTGGCGAATAGTATTAATCTTCACGATTAAATACTGAGATAAGGCATCGCACAGCTCCTGAGTGGGAATAACTTTAGGAGTCCGTTTTTCTGACGAGGAAAGTGACTTGACTGCAGAAAAGAAAGCTCTGGGTTGGCATAGTGATGACTCAATTTTGGCAGTTATGTATGCCGCTTTGGCTACTTTAATGGCTGCTGAATATTCTACTGAACAGGCCTTGTATTGTTTTTTTTTGGATTGGGTCATAGGCCTTATGCCATTTTCGCTCGGTCTGTCTTAGTTTGAGTCGAGCAGCCTTTAGGTGATCCGAAAACCAGGGCTCTGAAGGCCATCTGCCGGGTTGAACAGCACCTTGGGGATGTGGGGAGGCGGTGGCTCGATCTTTGTCTTGGGGCTGGTTGGTCCCACCAGCCAAAGGGAAGGAGTCCTTCTCTTCGGAGTTCCTCTGTTGATAAGAAAACTGGGTCAGGACAGCAGAGGTCACTTCACGGTTTACTGGAAGGGTCTGCAACCATCTCTGGTGGTCTTTAGCTCTTCTGTTCCAGTCGTCGACTTGCCTTCTGCCTCAGGAACCTCACCTTTTTATATTCGGATTTCCTATTCTCTCCTCTGCAAACATTCCTAGCAGTTTCGAGAAAAGGGCGGGCGGCTGTCCACTTGGGACAGTCAGCCCCTGGCTCCACAGTGAGAACTGGTTCCATTACGGCACTCTGGCAGAAAAAAAAGCTGACAGAAAACGTCAACTGCCACCAGCCATAACTGTAGGGATGTCACTGTGATTAAAATGTCACAGGAGCAGCGAGATGGTGGCGTCCTGTCCCACTATGCGCCTTAGAGTAAGGCGAGATGCATTTGAAGCACTATGATGGGCCAGAAGGGAGGGGGGACGGTGAGAAGACCACCTCCCAATATAATCAACCCACATATTATAGCACAGGTCGCAAGCAACCAGTCTCACTAGGACGGGATTAAGCATAAAACTGATGCATCTCCTGAACAGCTGTAGTGAAAGTCTCATAGCGTTTCTCTAGTTCTAATTGGGAAATTAACAGTTCTCACTGTATGCTGAATTGTTTTGCTCACTCATGGCAACATAACTTGCCTTACCACCCTGTGAACGTGTGCAATACGAATGTAATATACTGCCACCTGAAGCTGTGAAAAATGAACTGTACATGGCAACTTTTCTGATGTGTTTTTAACATCACTTATTCCGTCCGCACACAGAAAATGTAAATATACTGTATGCTACAACAAATTACATATGTATTCTTTTTTCTTTTTTTTTTGTACTCTTTATTAATTTCACATTATAAAGAAACACAAACTACACACTACAATGGCGCCACATGGTGAGTCTGCACTGTCGTACGTCTTCTTGGCACACTGGCATGGCCTTCCTCTTGTCGTCCCTGACGTTAACCTCTTATTGCCACTGTCCCTTAGGTCCGGCCCCCTCCCACGTGGCCACGGTCTCTGACATCCGGTCCTGCTGATTGCCCCTGCCCACACTACCCCCAGCAGTTCAGTTTTCCTCTGGCCCGCTCGGGCCTGCCCTTCTGTATTTCCAAGCAGATCATGTACAAGGGAATTCATGCAAGTAGCTTGCCCCCGCCTTCTCCATCTCCCCTGTGTTGCTCTAGTCCACACTGTTTCTGCTAGCATCCATTTCTAAAAGTCTGCCCACCACATCTCTGTTGAAGGTCCTGTACTTGTGTTCCATGCCATCGCTATGCGGCGCTTCGCCAGTATGCACAGCAGGTCTTTCATTTTTGCTATGTGTGTCCTCTGTTTGCCGCCCCTCGGGAACAGCCCCATAAGGTACGATTCCGGCGACCACGTCTGCATCTGGATCCACCAGCCGCAGCCCTGTCTTTTATCATGTCCCAGAAGTTGCTTATCACCTGGCAGGACCAGAACCTATGTAGCATATCTGCCCTTTCTGTCACGAGACCTGGGAGTTGAAGGCTTTGGAATCACTGGCGAGACGTCCGCCATGGGATGGTGCCATTACGTTTTGGCAGCGCTGCATAGCGCGGTCTAGTCTTTTTCCATTATGTGCGCCACTAGTTCCTTTTATCAGGTGTGCTTCCTGGGGGCTCTGCGCGTTGCAACTTTAGGGGTTCTTTTTCTCCTGCTTGTTGCCTGCTCTTTGTTGTTTTTCCCCTTGGCAGTGCTCTCCCGTGCTATTCTTTGTCTACCCTTCTTTGCAGCCCACTCTTTTCTGTTTCCTTTTTTGATAGAGCTCTCTCGCATTCTGCCTTTGCGCTGTGTTTTTTTCTTTCCGCGCTCCTCGTCTTCGTGAAGCAATCTTCCACTGAGCGCATTCCATTCTAGCTATTGATCTCACGCCCTTGTGCTCTCCTCCTCTTTCTTTCAGTATCGTTACCTTCCTCGTATTCTTTGCTGCTCCTTCCTTTCGGATCCCTTTTTCGGGTCCGGGAAAGTGTTTCCCAACGTTCTGCATTCCCGAATGACCGCTGCTCAGCGCGGTGTGCTCGCGGGCAGCTGCCCATGTGCTTCCTGAAGTCTTCCCTTCTTTTTGGCATTTCGTGGCCGGACTAGACCTTTACCCTGTTCTTTCTCTTTCTTGGTAACTACTCCTGTGTCATACTCACGAACAGAATTCAACTACCAGCCTTCCTTGCGGATTAGTCAAAATCTCCTACCAGGGATTTTTATGCCTAACGGCTTTTTCCCCTTTTTTGGCTGCACCGGGAACGCCATATCTAGTAAAAAAAGGGGAGATTCCATCAAGAAGAAAGAAGGGAACCAGAAACCGTAACTTCAGGTGAGGAAGAGGAGGAGGAAGAAGGGGAATTTCTTACTGTTTCTACCTCTACCGAAGTAGGGATGTAACGGTATAACGGTATACCGTTAAAGATACCGTGAACCACTTAATCGAACAATAATAACCGTCACGTTGTTTATACCGTTCATACCTTTAAGTGTGCTTTTCAATCTGATTTGGAAAGGCTGCAGTAAGCAAGTGCTGCGCAGTCTTGGTCTTGTACTGTTGGATGTGCCGTCTGCCAAGTAGTTTCAGTTGGAGCAGTTTTTAATGCCATTCCATAAACCACACGTGCCTGACACAAAATCAATATGTTAAGAATAGAAAGAATAGATACAGTGCCAAGAAGGAAAAGTGTTTACTTTGGGGTGGCAGCTTTGGGGTTTATATATTTATAATGGATAATGTTCTCTAAACATATGGCAATGGGGGAT
This sequence comes from Ambystoma mexicanum, assembly GCF_040938575.1. Lineage (NCBI taxonomy): Eukaryota > Metazoa > Chordata > Amphibia > Caudata > Ambystomatidae > Ambystoma > Ambystoma mexicanum. The sequence goes on from NC_090935.1 coordinate 1,526,092,534, forward strand.
TTCCCTGGTTCTATCATTAAATTTACATATAATAAGTCACACTGCGAAATTCACTCATCTGTCGGTATTCCCTGCTGCCATACCAAAGGTTAACAGATTACCGAACACGAACGAGAACGAACACACTACCATCAGCCTCCATTGATCTGTGGCATGCAGGTTATCAGGATGGCAACATGTTAATCTTCACCAGTAGCCAGTGGGGGAGCAAAAAGCCTAAATGACCACTTAAGAAAAGCTATTCAGTTTGCCTTGCCAGTTGCAGCAGGGCCCCCTCCCCCTCTCCACACGTGTTTGTGTTTGGTGGAAGCAAGGCATTTCAGTGGAAAGTATGTTGAAAAGCCCAATTCTGGCCCTGGGTGCCTGGTTTTGTTTGTGATGATAAATCTGCCGATTTATGACCTTTTAGAAAATATTTGTTAAGATTAATTAACTCCACCTGCTATACCGCGATAACCATGTTATGGTGTCATTTGGCAAGAAGGTTATCGTACCGTCCTAAAACTAATGCCGTGACACCCCTATACCGAAGAAGGGGAGGGACAACCCATACAGTCGTGACATTTTCTGCCGCACAGCGTGGGCAGTTACGGGTTTGCTTGTTTCCCATGTTTGACATTCTCTTGGGTGTGAGGTATGCCCTATGGATGAGGTAGAGCTGCATCTGCTTAAATCTTGCGTTCCTGGAAACTTTCTTAGCATACCGAAGTGTTCTGCTCCACTCCTCATCCGTGAAGTTTCTGTGAAGTTCCTCCTTCCATCTTGCTCTGGCCTGCAGCTCCCTCCCATTGTTGCTACTCGGAAGTCGTTCATATAGTCTGGACACGGTGTGTCCGCCCCCAGATACATCGTACCACGCGCCCAGCTCCCCTTCGTCCTCTCCCTCAGCAGGTAGTGTCCTCCACCTTTTCTTGATCCCCTTGTTCTTCCATCAGGGTCTGAAAGTCTACCCATTTTCCTTCTTTCCATAGATTTCTGACCTGGGCCACTCCCTTGCCTTCCCACTTTGCGCGATAAGTTGTCAAGGTCTCCCTGCGGGTGACTACCAGGCCGTTGAGGGTGATCTGCCTGGAGTAGGGGTCTCGTGCCCCTTGCAATTTCCATGCCCTCTTTCATAGGGTCAAGCCCAGTTTGACCATGTTGGGGAGTGATCTGACTAGGGCTTCTTCCGACCACAAGAATTAGTAGTAGGTAGTAGTGTCATATTGCTGGCTGGAAAAGCAATGCACCTATGGATGTGTCATCCCTCAGCCATCTGACCACAAATTGAAGTTGTCCCGCCAGGTTGTAGCGTTCAAAGTACATATGTATTCTTATTAGTAAAACTGGTTCATTGAAAGACGCCAGCCTGCAGCTGTAGAACGCACATGTCCTTCCCTTGTGGGCTGTCTCATATGTCGGAAACCCAAATGGACACCTTTTGCCAAACTGAGAAATGGCCATTAACCAACAGTGATGACCCCCCTGGTCTGGTCTGTTCTGTAAAACCAAGATTGCGGACGAAGGAGAAATAACCTTGGGTGATGGAGGCACAACTCAGTCAGCCAGTCAATTAGCAGGGGGTAACATTTGTAGGGTGTAATGACTTGCAACTTCAGTTTTTATCCATGCAGAAGACACCTGAGGGAGTACTGCATGAATAGTTAATTTACTCTTTAAACTGAAGTAATCAATCCACTAGAACCTTTTGATTTACTAAGTATTTCTTTGGAAGTCTTTTCAGTTGCTCCCTTGTCCTATTAGCATCCCTTTGATCTACCAATTACCCAATAATTCAAATATTTTTTTTATAACGCGCTTAATACAAGAGAGGTTTCTGTGTGGGATCGGGATTCAAACTTGTTGTGCTGCGTTGTCTTGCTTCCGAAACAAATGTGTTGCCCCTGACCTATCCCCCCTCATCAATAGTTTACACATTCACCCTAGGCTGCCCTACATTGGTCACCTGTCATCTCTGTGTGCAAAAATGGTTACACAATGATTAATCCATGCAAGACTTAAAAAATCTATTGGATGACATTAAGACTCTGGCAATGCTGCCCTCCTCCTTCTGTACTTTTTCGCGGCATTTGATCTTGTGGACCACCAAATCCTGTGCCAAAACCTTACCACTGCAGCTCACTTCTCTGCAGAAGGGTCCGACTGGGTTTCTTCCTTTATATTCAACAGAACCATGAGGGTCTTCTCATCCACAGATACCCCTGCCCCTGTCTCCTGCAGGGTTCCTCAAGGTTCCTGTGTCTCACCTACACTGTACAATATTTTCAACAAGCCCCTCTTCGATCTCCTGATGATCTAGGCATATCCTACACTAACTAGGCCGATCTCCTTCCTCCGACTGGCAACTACTCTACTGTCTCTAAATCACAGATATGTCTTCTAAACTATCCAAGTCTGGATGGCTATGCATATGCTGTGCCTAAACGATGTCAAGACGGAAATTTGTTTGGTCGGTTCACAAACCGCACTTTGCAAACTTGACCCAGCCTACAAATCTTTTGTCATTAATGGCATTACTATCCCAGTATCGCATGAGGTCAAGACCCTTCTTGTTCATCTTGACTTCACCGTGTCACTAACAAGACAGGTCAATGCTATTGCATTGTCTGCTGCCTGCACCACTAAGCTTATTAATGGCTGCAGGCCCCTTCTCTCAAACGACTGCCTCAGCATTGCGTGTGCCCTAATAGGCTCTAGACTTGACTAATATAACGCAATATTTGCCGGCACATCAGCTAGAAACATTAGAAATTGCAGGTAATTGAAAACCATGCTCTCTGGGCGGGCCTGAACATTTCCAAAGGAGAGCACATCACAGCTGCCAGAAGAAATACGCATTGGCTCCCAGTTCGCGAGCACATCATTTTTAAAACTCTTGCCGTTATACATAAATGCAACTCGAACACTGCTCGAAAGTACCTCTGTGAGAAACCAGAGGGCGACACCCCCGCTAGTCCCCAGGAGATTTCTCTCTAGGTGGCCAGGGGACGGCCATCGCCTTTGGATCCAGACCCTGGGGCTAGTCCAGTGCGGGAGGATCACCTGGGTGAGGGGTCTTCGGGGAGTGAGGGTGAGGCGGCTAATGGTGAGACGCAGTAGTCCCTCTCTTCTTTTATCCGACACATCCTATGTTTTAGGATGCTCCGAGGTCCCAATTCCACACCAACACTGGGCAGAGGAAGAGGGTGACTGAGAGTAACAACATTAACTTTCACACATCGTACTGGACATGTCCCATTAATCAGTTCAGGCAAAGTCGGGCACTTGATTTTAAGTGCATACCCCTGATACCAATTGGCTCTCGCATGAATAAAAGGCAATACCCAAAGACACTCTGAGCAAGGAGGAACACTAGTACGAGCAGGGCTTCCGGGACAAAGGCAAACATACTAGAGCAGAGCGATGGACCAAGGGACGAGAGCAGAGGGTCGAAAATCCCAAGAGCTCCCTACTGGAGGTCGTTGCCTCGGACAGGCCACGAACGACACGTGGAGAAGGCCAGATCCCACAAGTGAAGACTGCATTGTGTTTCAAGGGCGTCAGCGACCCTCCCAGATGAATGGCAGAGTTTGGGGAGGTGAGGCCAAGCCTGTATTGCTAATCTTGACTCGTGAATCCTTGCAAAACCAAGAAGAGAAGCACACAGCCGGTGAGTTGGCAAGCAACCTGAAAGACCTGTGTGTGTGTGTGAAAGTTTAAAATAGTAACTTTTTATCGCAAGTGAAGGCTGCATGTGTGTGATTGAAGCACGAGGAAAGACATCCCTGTGATTGAACTTTGAAGTAAAAGAAACCCTCAGTGAAAAGTAAATTGTTTGAAGTGAAAAAAGCGAATGCACAGAAAAAGTGAAATAAAGAAGTTTAATTCCTAGAGAAGGGGAGAGTGAAAGTTGAACTGTAAACTTTGAGTAGAAGTGGTCCTACAGTGTTTCGTAAAGAAAGCCACACGCATTTGAAAGTCTTCGACATCCGAAGTGGTCCGAGCCCGATGGAGGGAGACCCTAAGTGAAATAAGCGTGGGGAAGGGAGTCCCCTTGCAGGTTTGTGTTGAACTTTATCGTGCGAGGTCTGAGCCCGACATAGGGGGACCTATGGGAACTGTTTGAAAAGGTCTGAGCCTGACAGAGGGGGGGACCTTTTGAACTTTTTTGGTTCTGGTTGAAACATTATTTTGGAAGTCAAGGAAAGACTTTAACGTGGAAGGCAAGACGGGCCTCAATCCACATTTTGGAACCATTTATTGTGTTGGAAACCGAGCCAGAGTATGTCATCCTGCCTACAGGGACAGCCTTGCTCTGTGAGGTCTAACGTGGGGAGGGGAGCTGGTTCAACCACATTTATTCATTTGAACACCGATATTTTTCTTTTTTTTTTTCTTTTTTTTTTTGCATAAATTTCTCCTTTTTTACACTTTTTCTTTGTATCCGAGATAGGGCAGGCATTAGGTTTTTGTTAGCATAGGCCATTTTGATTTGATGGACTCCACTAGGACTACATTATTTATTATTTGATGGCCGAGACCACTCCCATCTTAGTTATAGGGCAAAGTAGGAGTTTCCCCAACCATTTCAATAAAGGTTTTACAAATTGTACCCATATTGTCAGTCATACTTGTGATACCATGCCTCCCCTATACCGCTCCTAAAAGATCACTAACTAAGGCACAATCCACAAGACCAACTCTCACCGTCTGATCCCATCTAGATTCAGCCTAAAGGAGTCGGGAGGGATGAGCTTCCAAGTGATTGCCACTAAGAATTGGAACGCCCTACCACATCACCTTAGATCGGAGCACTTGAACAGGGTCTTCAGAGGAAAAAAAACATAAGCCTCTACTATTCTCACAGGATGTCGAACTTGCTTTTTCCACGTCCTAAAATGATTGTTTTTGTGTCTGCTGCTCTACGTTCACTTTCTACCATGTAACCAGCTCCTTGATGTCCTTGGGTTTTTGTGTGCTATACAAATGAAATAAATGAGAATATGGACACCATTTTTTTCTAAACCTCTACAATGTTTCTTTCTTAATGTTGTACTTGATCTGTGAACGCACCTGCAAATGAGATGGTCCAAGTGTATATTCATTGCTACTCAAGGTTCCTGTGTCTGCGGCCTACACGTAGGGCTTTTCTATGTCCCTCTTTGGAAGCACTTGCTGAAATCTATACTTCTTTTGCCCCTTTTAAGAAAAACTTTCTCTCTTTATAGGTGCGAGAGCTGGTGCTGGACAACTGTCGATCAAACGAAGGCAAAATTGAAGGGCTTACAGCAGAGTTCGTTAACTTGGAGTTCCTCAGCCTAATAAACGTAGGATTGATTTCAGTCTCAAATCTCTCTAATCTCCCAAAATTGAAAAAGGTGAGCATTTTGACTTCTTATATACTAGTTGTTGTCCCATAAAGTGGAGACTATCCCTATGCTTAAATTTAATTAGCACTTATGAAATCGAGTTGTAAAGGAAACCGCAGGTACAATATATTTCAGTTTGGGGTGTGATTTGAGTAATTTATATAATGTGACTATTACCTACATTGAGTTGTTTCATAATGCCTTTGTCCTGTTTAAACCTCTGATACCACCTTTGCACCAGGTGCTAGTATGTAGGTCCACTGCGGTACTGGTGCATATGCTGATCCAACTGGTCAGCACTTTAAACATCTGATAGAGCATGTAAACCCGGCTCTTTAACTGTCAACTGATCTAAGTAACTGCATTGACGAGATTGCTACAACGATGGTCCCAGGGCATAACATTTGCTCTCGCCATTGGCTAGTGATAATTGACAGTTGCGAGTAAGAATTGGTGTGCTGTGTATGTGTAGAACTGAGGTGGCAAGTGATTATTTTATAAAATTGTTTTTTAAGGCTGGCTTGTAGTTTGCCATTTAAAATGTTTACACCTGGATGGACCTTTTAGCCACATCCTTTATAGCACTAACAGGTATCTTTACCTCCCCTCAACTGAAAAGGACACTTTAGTGACTAGCGTGGCTTTGTGCACCCAATCCGTTTCCTACTCTTGTCTGTCTGATCAATGTTCCCTTTGCAGACAACGGTATTGTGACCCCAAAGGTTTCAACATATCGTTGTTCAATTTCTGAGCTCTTTCGAATACCTGCACAGGAACTTGAAATTGAGCTAAGGCCCATGTCCACATATACTTGAACATTTATTTCCTATGTCGAATACTTTTGCTACATGGAATACACAAATGAATGTTAGGCTACATTTATTAGCCAGTGCTTTAGTATGACCTGTAAACTGAAACTATTACATAGGAGTACAGCTAGGGAGATGGGATCTGAAGTGGGACATGGAGCTTGTGGGTATTGTTTGGCTATTTACGCACCCATTGGCTGTGCATGGCCATCCCTATTGCCATTCTTACCCACTACCTGCCCAAAACACCTCCTCCCGGGATCTCTGTGAGCAAACGTTATGAAGCAGGAACAGTAAACCTTGTACTGCATATGGTCCGCCACTGTTATTTCTAGCAGTTCCCTTAGTTAATGGCTTAAGTGGGGTTGTAAATCTGCTCCTGTTGTAATAAAAATATATTAACTAAGTGTATCCTTGCCTGCTTGATTCTTAAGCAATATGTGTGCCCTTGCATCTGTTCCTTGCACTGAAGTCCTGTGAAAAACACGCATTAGTAAAGCCAGCATTTTGGCTTGTGTATAGTTCTTAGATTGGCATTTGCGAGGCACTGCCATCCTATTCCTAGGTTGATGCACTGTTTTCTTGCTGTTGCTTTGCCAGTGCCTCTTAAGTGATGTATGTTTTTTCGGATGCTTGATAAGGTGCCAATTAAAGGAATGTACGACTTTGTTGTAGTATCCTAGGCGTATTTGTGAGAAAACAGAGCCCTAGAGTATTATTGTTGTTGTATTGAGCGCTGACCTAGCTTCGAGAATCGTTGCGCTATATAGAGGTATACAAGAGTACAGATGCATAACGGAGTGCTTTTCAGAGGTAGCAACAGAACGGATATGCGGAGGTAGAATACAGAAGAGGGGTACAGCTGGACAGGGTGGCAGGGAGGAGAGGGGCAGATGGCATCTAGCGAGTCAGGTGGCTTGAGAGAGGGGGGGCGTGATGGCCATCAATGCAGGCAATGCAGGACAATTAGCACATTGTTCCATTCTATCATCGTAATCGATGCACAACATATCCTATCAACCTACTAGTCAAGTCTGCGATGAGGGTTGGGGGGGGCAAGGGATCGGCTCTCCCATACCACTAGGTACCCATCCCCCCAGCCACACTGTGCAGGAGAGGATGCAGTGCCACGTGCTCCAAAAAGCACCCTTCTGTGTCAATGATTACTCCTAGGGCCTGCCCCTTTCTTCCATACTTCTGGGACATTTTGTCCTTTGTGATGGAATTGGAGTACAATGCCATATCCCAAGCCTCACCCTTCAGTACCATTGTCTGCATGGTTCGGGATCAGACACGCGGTAGCACTTGTGGGTTATTTTTCCCTGCTTTTTTTTTTCTTGTCACAATTTCTACACTTGTGTTCTGCCTTTTCCCTGTTATTGCTGGAGAAAAAAGCGTTTGCATTTTGTGCGTAGCGCAGGTGCCACTAAGTGGCAGCGTATTTCAGTTGGAGCGCGTGCTTCTACTGGTTTTATTTTTTTTATTGCATTTTATTTTTTTATTTCCTTCGGTTCATGCACTTGAAAGAAAACTCGAAGAGGTTTTTTGTTGTCTGCCACAGAGCCACATCTGGGAGTTTATCATGGAGAAACAACTCAGACTGGTTAGTACTTTCATTGAATAAGGAACTGTTTAGACTTTGCTGATACCATTTTGTGAAGGGCCTACGCCGGAAGAAGGGAACCCAGGGGCAAAGCCATCAGCCAAAGTATACGTGAAGCCGAATGTTGTTTGTTGGATACATCTGGCCTCGAAGGCAAGAGACTTTATATGGAAGAGACTTCACCCTCGAAGAACCTGATGGCTGATAAGGAACTGCTGGCTCGTGCTGGGAAAGCTTGGGCGTGTGCTGTGCTCAGGAGATCCACTTTGTCTCGTGGGAAAGGGAGACCCCTGGCAATCACATTCTGACTTATTTGTGAACACTTTTCTTTATCAAAAATCCTATCCCACACTCTTTCTTTCTGTAATTAGTTGTAAGGATTTGGCAATCGTTTTTTGTTTTTGTTTTTGTATAGGTTACTTTATTTTGACATGACACCACAAGGACTGCCTTATTTTTCATTTGATGGTCAAAGCTTGCTCCCATTTTGGATTTAGTTTAGGCGTTTTTCCAGCTTGCATTTACAGTTTAATAAACACCCTTGAACTGTGATCACGTGTCTGTCTTTACTGTTGCCACCATGAGTTCCTTACACAACCCACCGGTGCATACTTGGAGAGAGGCGGCTGTGCGTAGAATGGTACCTCGACCAGTCAATCATTGGATGATGTTTTCTTCACAAAGTTGCAGTCATTGAGGCATTCGCCTCAATGATGGTGAAAATGAAGCCTCATCTACACAGGCTTTTCATGGTAGAATTATGGACCTTATGGAATACCTGGACATTACCCCTTCTGGAGAAAAATAACAGTAGAGGCTGGCTTTTTAGCGAGTGCTCAGTCAATACAATCGTCTGAGTGCACAGGACTCGGAAAGATCTATTGTGATTCGTGTGTATCTTCTTAGAATCACATCCTGTGCATATAGTCCGACATCTAGTGGTAATTGCAAAGTATGGGTGCGACTGTAATACTATCTCCTTGACATATCAAGGTCCCTCAGATTGTTTTTTTCTGCCATTCTGGTCTGTTGATTAATGTGTGGTGCTAATCTATCGAGATTATATTGCTGTTCTACACCCTTGGCGCATCCATCGCCAGACATCCAATGCGAATGTTCGGCGACACTTTCGGTGGCTGGTCTAGTTTTGCTGATTCTACGTCCTGGGGACTGTGACTGCAGTTTCTTGTTTTTGTCGCTCCGACCCGGCGTTAAAGTGGGGAGAGTGGGGACATATTTCTACTGACTATTCTCTCTGAGAAAGCCTTTTCCTTGAGCCCCTCTCAATCCCCCCTCTCCTCTTCCTCTTTTCACCTGGCTGCTTTTTGCCTCCGTTATGGAGCAAGCTCCCTTTAAATTTTGCCCATCGTGTAACAGCAAATTCCTGTGGGATGACACTCGTAGGGAGTGTAACCGGTGCCTCCCTTGTGATCATGATGAACGGCGTTGTAAGGCCTGCAAGCTCTTTCGGCTTAAGACCCTTAAGGACAGGAGTGCCAAGTGGTGGGCAACCTATGCCATGCAGGGCGAGAGCCACTCTCCCGCCAGCGCTTCAGACGAGAGTCCCTATCCAGCTGCGGCTCTGATTTGGAGCTCATAAACGTGTTGGTGGAGTCTACAGATTCCTGCATACCCGGCTCCGATAAGCATGGTGCCGTCAGTGCGATGGGGAGATCACCCCGGTGACAGAGGCACACATTCTACACATAAGGCCAAGCGCGCACGCCATAAGGCCAAGCACACAACCCCTCAACCTTCCTCCAAAGCCAAAGAAACCAAGATTTCGATGGGGCCTACTGGACCACAAGTTCTGGGCACGCTGCGCCCCAGCTATCGCAGCAGGCACAAGGTCCTAAGGCTTCGGCATCTAATGGCGCGGGCCCTAAAACCCCTGCGCACATTACGGAGGCGTCGAAAGATGCACCTCCCTTGCTAAAACTCCAGGAGAAGCTTTCCCATGCCCCGTCTCATGGTTCTAGCCCTAAGAAGGCCTGTGGGGTATTGCCCAGCCTCTACTGTCACAGGCCTTACAAGAGGACCCTGTTCTCTCGAATCACCCCCCCCCCCCCCCCCCCCCCCCGATATTCCTCATCTTCTGAATGGACTAGGGAAAGATTTGAGGGTTGATGAGAAAGATGTTAAGTTTATTAATTTCTCTGGCAAATTTGACGACATTCTTAAGAGACGATGCTCTATGGATGACTTTCCTAGGACGTTTAAGTCCTCCAGCCACTACTCTCCTGAGGCTTGTGTTTCCTCTCCACCTAGGCAGCATTTGCCTGATCCTCCTGAAGATATCTTCAAGGATTACCAATATGAGCCAGACAACCCACGTCCTGATACTGTCTCACAGGACCCGTTTTCTCATGATCCTGATGCCTGGACCCCCACTGATGACCAGGGGACTTGGCCCAAAACCCCTGCCCTTGAGGCTGAACCAGACTATATATTCATGGACACTCCTCCTGTCTCTCAGCCCTGGGAGGCTTCACCAGTTGACGATAAAATGTTATTTAACACCATCCTCAAGAAGGCTGTGGACCACTTTAAGACTATGACACAAGAGGCAGTGCCCGTTGAGGACATCCTCAAGGAGAAGGTCTCCGTCAGCCACGTCATCCCGCTTCTGAACTTTGTTAAGAAGGGCCTTGCCCCCCTCCCTACGTGTGCCCTCTCTCACTAGGGCAGTCAACACGAAGGTTGTGAAGATGTTTCGCCCGCGGCTTCTGATCCCTTCTACACCAGAGGACATGCTGTTCCAGACGGTGACCACCACCAGGAAACGTGTAGGGGTTCCACTATCCCCGCTCGAGTCACCTCCCGACAAGGACTGCAAGAGGATTTATGCCCTTGCAAAGCATATCACTTCCTCAGCTGCTTACAGCACCAGTATAGCTAATAACATAAGGCTAGCTATAACGGCATACCGTGGGCATGCATTGGTGCACAAAGACCTGCAGAATGTTGCAGAGTCATCTTGATCTCTGCTTCTGGCAGTCGTGAATGAAGGGCATCGGGTGATGCAGAACATATTAAAAAAAAAAAAAAAGAAAGTAAAAAAAAACACGCTTTACTCAGCAGAGACTGCAGGAAGGGTACTAGCGGAAGGCACCCTGTAGAAATGTCACACATGGCTCAATAACTCTGGTTTCAAACCCAATCCACAGGCTTAGTTTGTTAATAAACCTGTGGAAGACTCTACCCTTTTTTTCGGCAAAGTGGTAGACTAGGCCCTCGAAACCGCAAAGGAGCATGAAACGCTAAAGTCACTAAATCATATCTCGCCCAAGCCATTTGTTCAACGAGGGGTCTTTCACACCCGCCTGTCCTTTCATTGGCATTCCTTTTCCCGCTCCTCTCAAGGTACCTAAATAACCGGAGGATCTACCGGGTATTCCGGCTAGGACACTTCCGGCAGTTTTCAAACCCCACAACAACTGGGATTCGGTTAAAGGAGAAACAGAGCAGCCAGAGGCTCCCCTTCCCCAGCCAACAAGTGACTCAGTGCTGCAGGTACCCTCCCATGTTTCCCAGTAGCGGGAAGTTTAACATCTTTCACCCACGGATGAGAGGTCATCACCTCGGATCAGTGGGTACTCAAAACCATCAGCAGCGACTATTGTATAGATTTCCTCCTGCCATCCCGATACCACCAGCCAAAAAGCAGACGGCTGTCACCAGATCCTACTAGAAGAAGTCCAGATCCTGCTGCAGAAGGGAAGTGATCGAAATCATGCAAGGTTTTCAGGTAAATGAGGGTATTTATTCAATATACTTTCTTGTACCCGTACAACAATCTACGCCTTTTTAGATCTGCATCAAGTATGTCAAACCTCTAAGGTTCAGGATGACAAATCTGTAGGAGGTAATACCGCTGCTATAACAGGGGGATTACATGGCCACTTGGATATGAACGATGCATAGTTTCATATTTCAATGTTGCCAGTGCATAGAAAGCACCTCAGGTTGAAGATAGAGACCATTCCCTGTCAGTTTAAAGTACTCCTTTTCGGCAATTGCCTTGGCTCCAAGGGTGTTTACAAAGAGACTGGCAGTTGAGAAAGCTCACCTGCGCAGGCAATCCATTCCAGTAGAACCTTCTCGACAACTGACTACTAACTGGAGCCAAGTGTCCCTGGAGAACACCCACAAGACTGTAGATCTTCCTGGGGTTCTCATTCAACGACAAAATGTCAGTCTGGTCCCCAGTCAAGTCAAACAGTTTCTAGGAGCACTAATTCGAACAGAAGACTGCCTCGTCTTCCTCACCAACGAGAGGGTTCAAAGCTTATTGTTCCAGATACATCAGTATGTAGTCAGTCGTCGGGTATTTTATTTTGTTTATTTATTTCATTTATAAAGCACACAAACAACACAGGGGCATTGAGGCGCTGTTGCATGTAGAACTCAGGGAGGTACACTGAGTCAAAGCAGTAAGGTATTGGTGGAAGGAGAACGAGCATAGGTAATGTTTTCATTGGTTGCATAGAGACCTAGGGATTTCATACATACATAGTCCTACTGTACATGCAGAGGTAAAGTGTTGAGAAAATAGCTGACTTGATGGTGCAGTTTGAGGAGTTAGAAGAGCTGGGTTTTGAGGGCTTTGCAAAAGACCCGGTAGGATTTCTCAACTCTCAGGGACAGGGGGAGGTAATTCCAGAGTTTGGCGGGGTAGTAGGGGAAGCTGGAGCCTCCAGCTTTGAATCTTCTTACTTTAGGTACAAGGAGTCTGTCCGAGTAGGGGGTCCTGGTGGGTATCATGGAGTGGGCTTTGGTGATTCTTTGTGTGAGGTAAGGGGGCGCTGTATTGGAGAGGCACTTGTGGGCCATGGACAATGTTTTAAACTAGATCCCTTCCTGGATGGGCAGCCAGTGAGCTTCCCTTCTGGCCTCAGTGATTTCTCGTTTTGGGATATTCAGGGCTGCTCTTAGAGCATTATTTTGTATAACTTTCATTTTTTTAATATTGCCCGCGGAGATGCCTGTAAATGGAACGTTACAATAGTCCAGCTTGGAGCCAATGATGGCCCTGGCAATGACGAGACCATTTGTGAGGACTACATTGAGAACTTTGGTTGCGTAGGCTGCTGAGGAGGCAATGGCACTAACTTGTCTGGATAGGGTGAGTGAGGCGTCAAGATACACTCTGAGTGTCTTTACTGAAGTTGAAACCAGAATCACCCGCTGCTCGATCTGGAAGGAGGTGTATTGAGTGTTCAACGACTTGCGGGCATTGGGCGTGCCGACAATTATGATTTCTGTCTTGTCACTGTTTAGGCAGAGGTTATTCGCTGCCATCCATGCCTGAATAGTAGAGTAAATGTTGTTTAGAGTATTGGAATCCTCTGTGTAATTTCCCGAGAGTGGGATCAGGATTTGAGTGTCATCAGCATAGTTGGTGTAGGCTATGCCGAGGGAGTCTAAGATGTTAGAGTGGCCTCGTGAAGATATTGTAGAGGGTGGGGGCGATGCAGATCTCTTGGGGGACACCGCAGGTGATGAGGAAGGGTGAGGCATTGACTGTGTCTGAGAAGACTCTCATGACTCTGCCTTCCAAGAAGGACGCAATCCAGGCAGCAGCCTGTCGGGAAAAGTTGGCGTGAGTGGTAAGGTTTTGGCATAGGATTTGATGGTTGACCAAGTCGAATGCTGCAGATAGATCTAGGAGAAGGAGCAGGGCGCAGTTTCCTTTGTCCCTAATCTCATCAAGCTGATTCTTGAGGTCTAGAAGGACAGATTCCGTTCCATGTCCTGGGCGGAAACCGGATTGGCGAATCCCTAGGATTTTGTCTTCCAAGAATTGCTGAACCTGCAGGTAGGCTCCACGGTCTAGAATTTTAAGTAGGAAGGGGACCTTGTAATTGGCCTATAGTTTTACAGAATGGATGGGGTCTAGTGAGGTTTATTTAGGAGGGGGAGGACCCAGGCTTCTATAAGGTTGGCTGGTACTGTACTGTTGGTGAATGAGGCGTTAATGAAGGCAGTGATGACTGGGGCTAGCACGTCTGCACAGTCTTTCACGAAGGGTGCAGTGCAAATATCGCCTTTCAAGCTCTGGTGAATTGTTTAGTGGAAGGAGTTAGGTGGTGAGTAATAGAGTGAATGAGGCTTGCAGTGAGAGTATTTTTGATATATGGTGTTGATTTTTCCTAAGAGAGCAACTTGGATGTCAGAGCACCATGAAGCGTCTTTGATGATCGTGGAGGGTGGTGAAGTGGGGTATTCTAATTCCCTGTAAATAGTAAAGATTTCTTTGGTATTGGAGGAGGCGGTGCTATTCTTGACCTAAAGAAGTTGGATTTGGCTGCAATAATGGCTGTCTTGTATTGTTTGGATATTTTGTTGAACTCATTTTTCAGAGAGAGGGAGTGAGTGTTTTAGCCAAGTGAGCTGGGCTTGATGTTTTATTGTGCGGAGTTCCATGAGGTCCGGTGTGAACCAGGAGTTGGTATGTCTTACTGTTTTGGATTTGTGAGGGGCTAGGGGAGCTAAAGTATTCACTGCTTTCGAAAGGATTGAGGCATATGTTGCCACTAGTGTGTCAGGGTTTGGTGCGAATGAGTGCTGGAGCTCTGGGGTAGTGAGCAGGGGACGGATGTGGTCTCTATTGAGCTTGCGTGAGCTGCATGTTAATGCAGGAGGCAGAGGGTTGAGGGTTGTCTTGGGAGGATAGCACAGTGGCAACATGCTCGCCCTGGAAGCAAGGCTACTCGGAGCAACACAGGTTCGATCCCCGGATCCGCGCTTAGAAACCTCAGGTTATTTGTAGCGCCCTTAATAACCAATCATATCCTAAGTGGTTTGGACTTTGGTGGGCTGCAGTATATAGAAGATGATGTTATAGTTAGCCCAGGGAGTGATGGGACAGGGAGTGATCTTGCAGTTGTAGTCCGCGATCCAGTCTTTCATGCATCCTTTTAGAACGTGTGGGAGAGGGAACGCGTTGACAAAATCCTAGGGTGTTGAGGGTGTCGAATAGTGAGGATGCCTCTGGGTCGTTGGGGATATGGAGGACCACGTTGAGGTCTCCTACTAGGATAATTCGAGAAGACGCTTTCAGGTTGTCCTGTAGATGGTGTAGGTTTTGCTCGAAGTTGGGGGGGGGGGCTGGTGGGCGGTAGAGAAGGTAGATGGTAATGGTGCATGTAGGTGTGGGAGAGAATTTGAGTGAAAGGATGTCAGAATGACCGTCAAGGGTGGACTTGGAGCTTCTGAAAGGGAGGGATTCTCTGGCTATAAGGGCGACGTGCCCTTCTCTGGCAGAGATAGTTTTATGATGATCAATATGGTGGTGATGATCAATATGGTGGTGATGATCATTATGAGGACGACAGAATGTCTGCTTCCTCCACCTCAGGATGATGACCAACCTGTAGCTGATTCTCCTGTACATGACCAAATTTTGTATGACTGGCTTAAAAAGGCAGCAGACCATTTTAAAATTCACACGCAAGATGTTCCACAAGATCTTGATTTTGTAGATGAAATGCTAGAAGAAAAGTACTCTATAGGTCAATTCATTCCACTGCTTCAGTCGGTATCCAAGATAATTCAACCTTCTTTAGTAACCCCTTCTCCCCCCAGGGCTGTTCATCCCAGGGTGGAGAAAACATTTTGTCCAGCACCCTCTGAGCAGTTATTTATTCAAGGTCACCTTAAACTGGGATCCCTAGTGGGTAACCACCTGTCGCAAAAGGGCGGGACTCCCTTAGCTTCCACAGAAGCTCCTCCTGGAAAGGAAAGTAAAAAATGATTCACCCTGGGGGAAAATGTGGCAACTTAGCCACGTACCAGTGCATATTGCCAACAATAGCTCTTATTTCCAGCTATAATAAGGCACCCTGGGACAATGTTCAGTCACAGCTGGACTCAGTCCCTGAACCATTTTGGACTCTTAATTTCAAAAACCGCCGTAGGCAAGCAAGTGGCTAACAATATTATTATTATAGGAAATTTAGATGCAGCTGACAATGCTGGTAGGATTGTAGCAGAAGGCACCTTACTAAAGCGCCACACTTGCTACAATCTGGGTTTAAGCTTGAGATTCAAGCAACCTTACTCAATATGCCTATTGTTGCTAGCGTGATGTTGGGAAAGGCGGTGGATGACGCCTTGGAAACTAAAAGAGCGTACGAGACTAAAATCCTTAAACCAGACTTGCAACAAAACCTACGTTCAACGGGGTGTTTTAACACATGTAGGTTTTTTTCGTGGACAAACCTGTCCACGCACAACACATTCTGCCCTCAACCAAAGTTCATACACTTCAGTCAACCCCCTTTCAATCTACCAATCAAAGGGGCTCCAGACGGGATAGAGGTCGCTCTAGGGCAACAGCTGCTAAAGGCTCAGCTGCCCAAAAAGTGACAGTCCGATTCAGGTTCTCTCCCATGTTTCCCCAGTAGGGGGCTGTATCTCACAACTCGGCCAAGCATGGGAGGGAATCACGTCAGACAAGTGGCTACTTTCCACTACTGTGTCCAAGTGGTACACGATGGAGTTCCTCACAAGACCTCATTACCATCCACCAGAGCAACAGACAATCTTGCAAGAACACCAGTGAATTCTACAAGACGAGATTCAAACTCTTCTACTAAAAACAGTGATAGAACTGGTCCCCCCTTACGAGGTAAATAAGGGATTGAACATACTTCCTGGTTCCCAAAAAGGATTTAACTATGCACCCTGTGTTAAACTTAAGTCCAGCAAACATGTATGTCAAAGTGCAAACATTTTGAATGACAACCCTTCAGAAAGTAATCCCGCTCTTAAAACCGGGGGATAAAATAGCAACATTGGATATGAAAGATGTATACTTTTGTATTTCAATGTTGCCAGCGCACAGGAAATATCTCGGGTTCAAAGTCGGAATGACTCCTTACAAGTTCAAGGTGCTTCCCTTTGGCGTATCCTCAGCGCCAAGGGTAATCCCCAAAGTCCGTGCAGTGGCGGCTGCCCACCTGCATAGACCGTTCATTCCAGTGTACCCTTATTGCGATGACTGATTAATTACAGAAGAGACACCTAAAAATGTCAGCAAAACACCTAAGAGACAATCGACCTACTCTTCAGTCTAGAGTTATCAGACCAAACAGTTTCTTGGTGCTCAAATTAGAACGAAAGACGCCGTAGTCTTCCCCTCCAATGAGCGGGTACCAAATATGCTATTTCATGTTATGGCATGCGCCTTCTGATAATGGCTTCCTGCATTTACCTAGTATCTCACTCGCGGCTGTGCATGCGTCCTATGCAAGAATGCCTAGCGAAACAACGGTCGCAAGCAAGCACTCAGTGGGATGATCTAGTGGTAATTTCGCAAAACCTATTTAATTCTCTGCAGTGGTGGACAAAGGAGAAGCTTCTGCAAGGAAAATCATTCAATACCCCTACAGTGAGTCCATTCTTACCACAGACTCGTCACTGTCAGGGTGGGGAGCACATCTCCTTAATCGCAGTGCACTCAGCAAATCGTCACAATTACTAACGAAGAAGCACATTAACCTTCTAGATTTGTTAGCCGTGTTCAACGCGCTTCAAGCCTTTCGACATCTATTTCAGGGGAAAACAGTCCTAGTCCTAACAGACCATGTTTTACTTAAAGCAGCAAGGGGGAACATATTCTCCAGATCTGTCCAAACTAGCACAGAACATATGGAACTGGGCATTAACAATGCAACATGTTCCCACTGTCCCAACATGTTCCAGGGGAAACACAACTGCCTAGTTGATGTGTTAAGCAGAGACTTAACAGCTTCCGTCAGAACACGAATGGCAATTGCACAAAGATATTTTAACTGGGGACAACCAGACCTAGATCTATTTGCAACCCAGCACACTGCACAATCTTTGCGTCTAGGTACCCCCAAACAGGGTATAAGAGCAACGTTCTGTGGATGAGCTGGTCAGGTAGATTCATTTACACAGCCACCCCCCTATCCCCTTTCCAAGACAACTACTCAACAGAATCATCCACAAGATGCACCAGGAACAAGTCAAACTTATTCTAATAGCTCCAATGTGGGCACGTCAACCATGGCTCTCAGTGAAACCTCCATGCCCATGCAACCTGCTGTCCCATCATCAGGGGACAACTTATCATCCGTGCCCTCTGTTAGGGAGACTTCTCAGAAATGTGCTAATTCCTCTCTACCTTAAAGACCCCCAGCACTTTTTGCTGGACTCCTAGAACCTTTTTAATTTTAACCTGGAGAGAGCAAGACCTTTTTCCCACTCTCATGTATTTTTATTTGATTTAAGACAGTTTCTTTATGGTTTTACAGACAAACTCACTAGGCACCACCTTTGCATTGTGACACACAACACCTTCAGTGCAGTGCCACAGGGAAGTCTTAGATTTCCCAAAAGCTTAAACACCTTCTCTTGGATGAACTACTGTTTCCAAGAGCAGTGAAGTGAAATTGACTTTACTTCCAATTTGTAACTTTCTAGACCCAGCACACACTATCTCACCATAGAGTGCTGGAGGGGTTACTTCGTATCCCCTTTGTCTAGTTTCTCATGTAACATTTTTGTTATCCTTTCTACAATTAATGGCTGGTGGCAGTGGTTTACTTTTTACTACCATTGACCCTGGTCTTTTTTTTCACCATTTCTTGCTGGAAAGGTCCTTCTTCAGATTTACTCTGCGTGCCAAACCAGGTTTGGTCCCTTTGTTTTCTTTGGCGGGATTCACAAGTGAAGCCCGCCTCTGGCTCCAGGATGTCTGGCAGGGGCAGGCAGTGAGGGAGGTGCCCGAAACTCCCTGTGCTTAATCCCCTTAGTAACAGGAATGCACCCAAAGGTTATTGGCCACCTGGCTGTCCGGCAAGGACAGCCACCCTGCTGTGTGATTGACAGCTAGGTTGGAATGTATGGGAGAAACCTGCATAAAATGCGAGGCTTTTTGGCTTGGAAGGCAGAGTCTACCACTGGACGAAGGACTCCGAAGAAGAACTTGGAAGACCGTTGGTTTGCCCGGTGAAGCTCTGCTGAAGCTCAGAATTCGCCGAGACTAGAGAAGCCCTAAAAGGTCGACTTCTCCCCTTGAGTTGGTTGGACCAATCGTCTCCAAAGTGAACTAGTTTGGACATCCTCTCGGAACTGGCTTTACATCTGCTGCTGGAACCGAAGTGCCAGGGAGAGGAACACCAAACGGAGTGCATCACTTTAAGTCGGGCCCGAGCTTGTGGAAGATCCTCCGAACTCCCAGTAAGCAGGACTGACCAAGCCTGAGCCACCTCAACAGAGTGCTGGACCCCAGATCTGAGGAAAGTCCAGAGTGGTACCTGAGAGTCCGTGTGGTGCTATTTGCTGGGACGCGAGGAGCTGAAACCGCAAAAGGGCCGTTGAATTGAAGTTTGTCCTTTTCTGACGCTGATTGTCCCATTGCAGTGTATGAGTCCTCAGACGTCCTCACTCTTGTACCCATGACTGAGGCCCAGTAAGAACACAATATACAGAGCTGCACAGGAACAGAAGCCAGCTGGAACCATTTCTTCTGACCAAAGGTACTGTAAAGTTTTGGAGGACCTACCTCTTGTTGTTGTAGCCTTACTTGATCTCAGTTGAGACTTGTCTTGGTTGTTTCTGTAGAGTTGCTTGCATCTTCTACCCCTTGCAAGCCTCCCAGCTTGTGAACCTACTTTGATTCTACTTTTTCTACAAAGACTTCTAAAACATTGTGCAAGACTTCTTACTTACCTGCAAGAAGTGCTTCAGCTCAGCAAGACTTTTGCCAAATTGCCATTGGCTGGCCTGGCTCCCTGTATGACTCTTCTCTCCTCTGCGTGTTTATTACCTTTCCTCCAGGAAAGGGTGAATTTACTTTACATTACTTTACATTGGGGGGGTTCAAAAGTACTTGGCTGCTTCAGAATATTTGTATGATCTCATGTTTTATTCTATAAGCTCTTTACATTAACACTCATCAGTATTGCTCTAAATACATGTACCAGTGATACATTAATATTAATGTCCACAGTGTCCTAGTTATTTAAGTCCCCTGAGGGTGTAGGGAGTGTCTGTTGTGCCATCCCGAATGGGTATTTGCTGATTTAAAGAAACTAAGACTTTGTATTTTGGAGTGTATTTGTTTGTTACTATTAAATATATTAATAATTGTTTAATTAAGAAACCTTGAGTGTAAGTATTTCTCCGATGCTTGTTTATATGCTTAGAATCACATGCTGTGCATATGATCCGACATCCAGTGGTAACCGCAGAGTATTGCATCTTGTCTTTCGGGACCGAAAGGGGATGTCGGCATAGGCGTGTCTGTAACACTATCCCTATCGTGATGTGTAGTGTACCCAAAATCCCTCACGCGCCGAGGTCCCTCAGATAGTTTTTTTCCGCCCAGATAACTGGTCGCCCCATTGCGGAGATCTTCATAAGAGACATTGTTTATAATTGTTTACCGACTTTGTTGGTTACTTCCCCTAAAGTCACTTCGACGGTGCTTTAAATACGACGACGAAGACTGCAGGAACCTTCGACGGCGGTGGACCTCAACGCCTAAGAACCGGTGGTAGAGCCATCCACGTGGCTGGGCCCTCTGTCTGGCCTATACAGTAGGGAGAGTGGGGTCAGGGTGGTTATATCTTCTGCTAGGCCTCTCCTCTTTCCCCCACTTTACCCTCTAGGTCTGGTCATCATTTTCATTACCTTTGGCTATGGAAAGGACATCCATTTAGGTTTTGCCCCTCCTTGCAGGGTCAGATACCCATGGAAGAACCAGCACGATAAGTGCAATAATTGTTTACCCCTTGATCACGACGAAGCGCGGCCTGTAGACTCCTTCGACCTAAAACACTTAAGGTGCGCCGCATTACGGCATGTCGCGGGCTGGTTGTTCTTCCTCCACCGCCGCACCCGCCGAAAGTGACGGGCGCACTAGTGATGACCAAGCATCCGTATAGCATGCCATAGACCATACAACACTTCTAGGTCCGCTACGCTAGTCTCCCACCCCCGTAGGCCTGACACGAGTCATGCTACTGGGAAAACACCTGGTGACAGAGGCGTACAAAAGACGCACACTAAGCACAACCCCGTCCCTGATTTCAACGGTTCCGTCTAAACGGGTGAAAGCGCCAACAGGACCACCCAAGATTTCGACGGAACCCTCTGATCTTGAAGATCGACAGCCTTCCTCGCATCCGCAGCAGCGTCTTGCGACTGGGCCTTTGAAAAATAAGGGCGCTACCTAAAAATCACATTTGGCCCGCGAAGCGCGTTCAGCTGCCGCTCCGACGCCTCCTAAGGCCCCGGTAGGACAAAAATCTACCGCTAGGCGTCCTAGTCATACGGCACACCCGGATTCGCCGGTCATCGTCGAAAGCATCGCAAGGATTACTTCAGCAGTGGAGCTGATGCCTAGAGAGTCGGCGAAACGCAAGGAGCGTGCAGCGGACATGTCTAAAGATGCGCCACAGCACCCTGATGCTCGCAGAGACTACAAAGGCAGTCGGGAGCCTTTGTCCAGCATATTAGTAACAAATTTTGTCGTCAAAGGGAGGAAAATGAAGATTTTCCACCTTTTGCCCCTTGTGGTTCGTCTAAATGGACCAGGGAAAAATTCGAAGGGTGCATTGACCGCCTGGAAAGGTTTGTCTTGCTTTTCAGAGCACCCTACCCCCAAGAGACCCTCTCTCTGTGTCAACTAAGATTGCCTGGAGATTTAGAACCTTCTCAAGTACCTTTCACTTCTGTCCACCCTGAAGATGAAATTCAGATGGACACACGAGATCTATGATGAGGAAGAATATACTAACTTCCTAAACGACTACACTGCAGATGACCAGGCGGATGCCACAGACAACTGGGAGGACTCTCATCAGGTTGAGACGGAGCCATGGGCGCTTCCTACTCACGATCAAGACACAGATGTCCTGGGTGTAGTCTCCACCCTCCACCCCGGCCCGCCAGGCTTCACCAGTAGATGATCAGATGGCTTTTAATGGCATCTTAAGGAAGGGAGCCGATCACTTTCAGATCGCCACCCAAGAGGCCATACCTGAACAAGACTTTGTGGAGGACATTCTTAAACCCCCCCCCCCCCACCCTCCAGTCAAGCCATTCCTCTCCTAAATTCCATTAAAAGGTGATTGGCTCCTTCTCTGGTCACACCAGACCAGGGCAGTAAATCCAAGGGTGGAGAAATTGTTTCAGCCATCGCCTACTGACCCTCTATATATCAAGAGCCACGCCACCCCCGATTCCCTAGTGGTTACCACCACCCGGAAACGGGCGGGAGTACCCCTTGCTACGGGAGAGGCACCTACCGAAAATGAGTCGAAAATATTGTATGCCTTGGGTAAGCGTATTACCACAGCAGCTGCTTTTACCACGCGCATAACAAACAACACTACGTTGCTTGCCAATTATGCCGATGCACAGTGGAACCTGATGCAAGAAGGTCTCCAGGGAGTGCCTGAAGCCGCAAGAACCAAATTACTCGCTATCGTGGCCGAGGGCAGGCGGGTCAACCAAAATGTAACAAAAAATAC
This sequence comes from Ambystoma mexicanum, assembly GCF_040938575.1. NCBI lineage: Eukaryota > Metazoa > Chordata > Amphibia > Caudata > Ambystomatidae > Ambystoma > Ambystoma mexicanum. The sequence goes on from NC_090935.1 coordinate 1,526,114,804, forward strand.
CCTGGATTCTGCAGAGATGGCAGGAAGGTCCCTGGCTCAGGGCACCCTGCTCAAATGGCATGCTTGGCTCCGGAACTCGGGCTTCAAGCCGGAGACCCAAGCAGCTCTTATTAACAAATCTACCGAGGAGTCGAATCTTTTTGGTAAAGCAGTCGACGATGCTCTAGAGACTGCCAAAAAAGAGCACAAGACTCTTAAATCCCTGCAACAAATCGTAGAAAAATCCTCCCTCCAAAGGGGTAGAGGGTCCCGCCGGTCCTTTCGAGGCCAATCCCGTTCTGCACAAAATACGTACAGTACGGGAAACAACTGGAACTCAGGACAAGCATCCAGCACCCCGCCAACTCTCCACCTAGGGGTAAGTGGCATGGCAGAGGCCCCAACTCCAGGGGAGCCACAGCCTCCGGCAGAAATGACCTACGGATCCAGGTCCCCTCCCATGTCCCCCCGGTCGGGGGGCGCTTAACATCTTTCCTTTCGGCATGGGAGGAGATTACATCAGACCAGTGGGTTCTAAAGACGGTCGCCCACAGGTAATGTGTGGAATTTGCCCGACCCGCACAATTCAGACTGCCCAGAGCATGACGCCAGACCATCTGCGAATCCTAATACAAGAAGTAGAGGCACTTCTGGGAAAGGACGCCATAGAAGCCGTTCCGATTCTTCAGGTAAACTAGGGTATTTATTCAGTGTACTTCCTTGTACCCAAAAAGGACCTCACCATGTGCCCTGTCTTAGACTTATGCCCTGTGAACAAATTTGTCAAACCTCCAAAATTTCATATGGTAACCCTGCAGGAAGTAATCCCACTGTTGAAACATGGCAACATTGGACATGAAAGATGCATACTTTCATATTTCAATGTTGCCAGCGCACAGAAAATATCTAAGGTTCATGATAGAGGACAGGCAGTATCAATTCAAAGTACTCCCCTTCGGCATTGCCTCAGCGCCAAGGGTTTTTACGAAGGTTGTGGCAGTGGCAGCAGCACACCTGCGCAGACTATCAGTCCCTGTTTACCCTTACCTCGACGACTGGCTAATAACAGGGGACTCTTACGAAACATGCCTAGGGAATACTCAGAAGACAATAGACCTCCTGTTCAGTCTGGGATTCACCATCAACGAGAAGAAATCCAGCTTAGACCCCAGCCAAGTCGAGCAATTTCTAGGGGCCCTGATTCGGACAAAGGACGGTCTTGTCTTCCCCTCCAACGAGAGGGTTCTGAACATGCTTTCTCAGATCCCGACTTGCAACATATTAAGGGAAGTGACAGTATGCAAGGCCATGCGCTTTCTAGGTATGATGGCGTCATGCATTTGCTTAGTTCCCCACGCGCGTCCCAAGCAAGAGTGGCTCAACAGCCAGTGGTGTCAAGCCAGCAGCCAATGGGAAGATCTGGTTATCTCGCCAGCCCTTGTTCTCTCTCTGCAGTGGTGGTCGAGGGGAAAACCTCTTGAAGGGGGAAGACCATCACCACCCCCGCAGTAGAAGCCACTCTCACAGATGCATCTCTCACAGGGTGGGGGGGGGGCTCACAAGATGATCCTACTGTCCCAACATGTTCCAGGAGAACTCCATCTTCTAGCGGATGTGCTCAGCAGAGATTTCCCACTGCCCTTAGAATACGAATGGCATCTACACGAAGACATAGTCTTCAACGTCTTTGCAGAATGGGGCTTCCCAGAGATCGAACTGTTCACAACGCAGGAGAACGCCCAATGCCAAGACTACGCCTCCAGGTACCCCCAGAACTGCTCCAAGGGGAACAGGCTCTGGATAGCGTGGTCAGGGAAATTTGTCTACGCTTTTCCCCCGAATCCCCTACTCAACAAAATAGTGCACAAGATGCACCAGGAACCAGTCGCCATGATATTGGTTGCCCCCATGTGGGCCCGCCAACCCTGGTTCGCTCATTTAATGCAAATGCCCCCCCCCCTTGCCCCTTTGAGGCTATCCTGTCTGTACAACATGTGGGGGAGATGCTACACCCATGCCCGCAAATTCTGAATTTAGCGGCCTGGCTCCTGAGGTCATAGAGTTTGGACACCTTCAGCTCCCTCAGAGATGCATTGACCTACTCAGGGAAGCTAGAAAACCTCACTCCTTACTGCTATTCCAGTAAATGGAAACGCTTCGTCATCTGGTGTAATACCAAGGGCGTCAATCCCATTGACTGCTCGCCTACACACATTGGGCCTCATTATGAGTTTGGAGGTAGCCATGGTGCTATTAGCGCCATGGGTGCCTCCAAAATCGTGTCCAGGTTCCTTTAATGAGGAATTACCGGGTCATTCCAACCTTAAAGGACCCGGTAATTCCTCATTTAAAAAACCAATCCCCATTCCCATTTGAGCACCCATAGGGCTCAATGGGAATGGGGATGGAGCTAATAACGGGCCTGTTTAATAACGGGCCCGTTATTAGCTCCTTGGTCCCCTTGCGGGACCCGCAAAGGACGTCTGGTCTGACCAGACGTTCTGAGCGGGTCCTGCAAGGGAACCTCGTAATAGGGCAGAATGGGTTTACCGGCACCATTACCGGTGCCGGTACACCCATTCCGCCAACCTCGTAATGAGGCCCATTGTGTTGTACCCAACTAATTTGTTAGACTCCGGACTGGTTTTTAATTCTCTAAAGGTCCATGCTGCTCTCTCAGCCTACACTACGTCACAACAGAAGGTGTTGTGGTGGAAGATACCTGTTATTAAGGCTTTTATGGAAGGGGTTAAGAGAATACCCGCCCCCCCATTTCTCCCTGATGGGACCTAAATGTGGTTTTAACCAGGCTCGTGGGATCGCCCTTTGAGCCAATGCATAAAGCAAGTCTAAAAGACCTTACTTCTAAAACGGCCTTCCTAATAGCTAGCACTTCTATTATAAGGGTTGGCGAACTACAGGCTCTCTCAGTCCTAGACCCTTTTGTTACAGTCCACAGGGACACAGGGATAAGGTGGTTCTGCGCACTTATCCCAGGTTTGCACCTAAATACATTTCAAACTTCCATGTGAACCAATCAATTGAACTACCCACCTTCTTCCAGAATCTCACTAGCATGGCAGAAGGAAGCTTGCACACTCTAGATGTGCGCAGGGCAGTCCTGTTTTACCTGGAAAGTACGAAACCACTGAGGAAGACAAACCAGTTTTTCGTTTCAGTGGCGGCTGGTAGAGCAGGGGATCCTGTCTCTAAATCGGCTATCTCAAGGTGGATTGTCAAATGCATCACACTTTGCTATAGTCTTGCTAAGAGAGCACTGCCCTTCAAGTCTAGAGCACATTCTACTCGAGGTACTGGGGCTTCCATAGCTTTCATTGCAAATGTTCCCCTTGAGTCCATTTGCAAAGCGGCAACCTGGAGTTCTGTACACACCTTTACAAAACACTATTGCCTAGACACACATTCTAGATCTGATTCTCAGGTGGAACAAGCAGTATTAAGACACCTTTTCACTACTGTTCCTTCTCACAACCCACCTCCAACTCCGGGTACTGCTCGCTAGTCTATGCACAGCATGTGATTCGAAGCAGATTAACAAGCATCAGAAGACATGCATTACTCACCATGATAGCATTTCTGATGATTGTATCTGCTTAGATTCACATGCGTCCTCCCTACATCCCCGCTCGGGGTGGAAGGAACATAGACATTTTATTACTTTCTCTCTTCATGTACTCACTCACAAAAGCCCTGGGCTCCCTGTTGGCAGAAAAAATACAATCGGAGGGACCTCGGCGCGTGAGGGATTTTGGGTACACTACACGTCACGATAGGGATAGTGTTACAGACACGCCTATGCAGACGTCCCCTTTTGGTCCCCGAAAGACCAGATTCAATATTGCGCGGTTACCAATGGATGTCAGACCATATGCACAGCATGTGAATCTAAGCAGATACAATCATCAGAAATGCTATTACGGTGAGTAATGCATGTCATTTGGATACTTCACTGTGAATTGCTGTGTAACTCCCCTTCTGCTCATCTTGACACCTCTTGAGATCAGCCTGGCTGCTCAGCCACACTACGAACCTGCGTAGTACAGAGCTATACCAAAGGTTGGGTTCCTATTGCCAGGAGGTCAAGGTTGTTGTAGAGCACCCAAAGGGTAATGCTCCAAATCTTGCCTAACGCCCTCAAACACTGAACTTGGCAGCTTGGCTCCTTAAGTCATATAGCCTGGTCATTTTAAACTTGCCACCAGACATTGCTACTACAATAAATGGAAATGGTTTATCTTGGGCAAAGCTCGAGACATCAACCCAATTGATTTTTCTCCTTCACACATTGTTCTCTATTTACTTTACCTGTTGATTCAGATTTAGTCTTGAACTAGTCCATTAAGCAACACTCTATGCACACACCACTTCTTTCATGAAAGTGTCTTGGTGGAAGGTGCCAGTAGTAAAGGTATTCGTGGAGGGTGTTGAGAGATTGCAGCCACCTATTTCTAACCCAGCTCCCGGATGAGATTTAAAAGTTGTACTTACAAAGCTTATGGGTTCCCCATTTGAGCCAATGCATACAATCAGTCTTAAACACCTTCTTACAGGACTTCTTTTCTTGTTGCCATTTTATCCATTGGAAGGGACAGTGAACTACAAGCACTCTTAGTTCAAGATCCCTTTGTTGTCATTTATAAAGACAAAGTGGTGCTAAGAACACACCCACATTTTTCTTCCAAATTCCAGTCCATAGAACTTCCAGCTTTCTCCAAAACCCTACCAATTCAGCAGATGGGAGCCTCCATACATTAGATGTAAGAGGGCTGTAATGTATTACCTTAACAAGACAAGGCCCATGAGAAAAACGGATCAATTCTTTGTGTTCATAGCTACTGGAAGAGATGGAGATTGCATCTCTATGTCGGCCACCTCAAAGTGGATAGTCAAATGCATTCAAATGTGCTAATCCCTTTCAAAGAAAACTGCCTTTTTATAATTGTACAGGAAAAGAAAAAGTTGCTTAGAGAGGTTCGGGGCGCTCGGAAGGCAAGGCTGGTATCCTTAAGATTAAAAAGAGAAATCTACACAAATTTCCTTAAGGGTCGTCGATGCCTACTGTACCAGAAAGATTCGGTAGCAATGTTAAACTTGTTCGGGGTAAGTAAAAGTGCAGCTTTCTGGACGCTTATAAAATCAAATTCTTTCCAAAATTCCAGTCAACCGCAAATAATAGCGGGGTCAGTATGGGAGTCGTACTTTATGAAACTTTGTTTGAATAGTCAAAGCGGATGTGGAGGGGACCTCTAGTTTGAGCGTTTCTTGCAATATTTTGGACATTGAATTGTTTGGTTGAAAATGCAATTGAGAGGGCAAAACTGTCCAAAGCCCTGATGGCCTCTCAAATCCAGTCCGATTCAGTTCTATGGGCAGAAATTGTATTTGATCCGTTTCAGAATAGTCGACATCTTGAGACCTTCCTGCCATCATGGAGGGACTCGACGGTCAATGTTAATTTATAAAAGTGGAGATGGATCTAGTCCATCAAATTATCGCCCAATTTCATTGTTGAATGTCTTATATCAGATATATTAAAGGGAAAGTGTGCTCAAAAATATTATTGTCCCGATTGTTTGGGCATGTGTTTATCAGCATATAGTGATCGATCGTAAAAAATGTTCCTATGCATCTTACCTTAGTTTTCCTCACTTTTACACATTCGAAAACGAGGAGTCGGGCGTAGGCATCTTGTGCTAATCTTATCCATTGCCGCATCACACTAATGTCTAGTGCCCCTGCAGCACTAAATCCTATCCCCTGAAGCTGAAATCACTATTCTAAATGATATGCTCCACCTATTTTCATGACGTTAGTGGGCAGCGTATCCAAACATGCCCAGTCATCACCTACGTACTGACATCAGTTGATGCAGAACACGGAAGATCAACACACTCTCACAGCGCGTCCCAACTCGAATTTGCTACCAATAATTTTACAGAAAGCATAATTAATCTTCAATTTTGCAAGTGCTTTTATTTATCAAAGAACGCTGCAAAAACCACATTGATATCCAGCGATTGCGATGAACCACCAATAGTTGTGTGTCCTTGAGTGGCAAAAGTTTAAAATGATGCACATGGTGCTCTTTCAGGTGAAGATGTGGATTCGATGCATCCGATTCTTACTACACCATAAACGATGACCGGTTGCTCCTTGTCGCTGGTATCGCCAGAGGGCAGATCGGTCCCGGTATATCGTCCCACATGATGGTGATGCTGAACGATGCGGTTAGGCGTATCTGTCATTGTTGGTTAAAAAAGCCATCCCACGGCAGCTGGAAACGATGGCATTGAACGATACAATATATCTGTGTAGATAACGGAATAAAAATATATTTTAGTATGCGTTCTTTATTCTAATTTATGGTATAATTCTGCATGAAACAGAATAACAAACGCAAAGCACACACAATGAACACACACAGACAACGTGGGGGACTATTTTATACTACGATGTTCATGAAAGGTTAGCGATGAGAAGTCGGTATAGCTCCCAAAGGTATGGATAAAGTGACTCAGAAATTGGACAACGGACAGATGGCATTATAACCGAACTGGGAATATCATCTATAGAAAAGCGAATCAATTACCCTTGGAAAATGTTCTAACCCCAGCCCTTTCAAGAATGCAAACTTGATTGCGCACCCTGATGTTTCATGGAACAAAGTGGTTAAGATATCACTAGCCTTCATACAGGTTGTGCTTTTGTCTCGTCTGAGTAATCGTCACAATATGCTCCAACGAAGAACCCATAACAATGTCAATAATCAATACAGGCAAAAAATCCCAACCTTTACTCATTCTGACTTAACCAAAACACCAATAACCATTATTAGTAGACTTATAAATAAACTGCGAGTTACGCATTCTGTCTTCTAAATATGGCGCGGTAAACTGAACAACGTATTCTGTCCACTCTTTACGTCAAAAGGCCATTTTAGCACGCCGCTAAATTCTCCAATATGCAAGAAGAGCAATTTCCCCTTTTTTCATCGCAAAAATATTATCTATAGTTCAACTTACATTATGTGTGGTTATTCCATTCTCTTGGCGTAACGCGCAGTGTCCGCTCTGAACAGTTTGCATATATTGAAACTGAATGTTCCAATGTCCATTTTCATAACAGTAAATTTTAATCATTTTTGCAGGTATGCCACAGCTTCTTTGCTTCTAGCCTGGTGATTGCTCGCAAGGTCACATAACAATTAAAGCTTGTTTTCAGCGCTTATGTTTTGGTAGGTTTCGTTTTTGTGAATGAGTGCCACAATATTAAAACAAACCGGAGAAGATGCCGCAGTGTGAACTGATACATTTCATCTTTCATCACAAGCATCATCCCACGAAGTGACCTTCACTCCATGGAGCACTGAGCACAGCAGGTGCACATGGCATTCGAAAAACACAAGAAAAATAAACTAATTGTTCGCATCCACCAATGCCACGCAATCTTGAATACTGTCTCAACCATCACTAGTGTGGGTTATGAACCTATATGTGATGTCATTCACAACACTGTGACCTTTCCATAGGCAAACCCATTGGATCTGGAGTCTGAACGTTAACGAACAGCATCTCTTTGCTTCTTTCACGAGAGGTTTGTATTCATTAGGTTCTGAGCGTAACATGGGACAGCCGTTCACGCTATCTACCCGGTTAGTTGTATTTATGATCCGACCTATGCCTTGTCTCAATCGGCAGTGCCTGTGCATAGGTTAAGCGCAGATGAGCGTTAGCCAATTTTTCGCATTCTTTCACTTGATTTTCAAACGCGGACCTGAGAAGTCTGTAGCCTTGTGCTCAAAATTGCAGTAGTGCGGGAAGTCACGCAATTGCGACGGTCAAGCGAAAAGCTTATCTACTTGGGAAGGCTGTAGCAAGCCAGGAAGGGGCCTGAGGTGATGAAGAATTGGTTCCCACTATTGCAGCAGGGTGTGCCCTTCGCAGCAGATCAGTTTTCGAAATCTGAAAACGGCCGGTGGGCACAGGCCAAACCAGCCAACATAGAATTCCTTTGCTAGACTCTATCCTTTGTACCGTGAATCTCAGCAAGAAATCACGTAGTCTATAATAGGCACGGTATAGAACTATGAATTGGTATAGAACTATGAATTGTATGACTTCAAATTAGTTTTTGACCACACTTACACTGAAGGTAAGTAAAACAGATAGTACAAGGCACTGAAAGCCTTGTGTAACCTAGGATTCCTTTTGTGTCTGTACAAAACAGACCACAGTATCGACCACATATGGCATTTATAACGCACATATGCACAAGTGCTTCAAGTCACAACGAGGCAAGGGAGGGGAAACCGAGGGGAGACAGAGACCAAGATCTTACTAGTCGAGGTGACATTGATATCGCAAAAGGAAGGGGAGGGGGGCAAGGGTAAATGTGCCGTGGGAAAGGTGGAGGGGCCAGTGGAGTGCATAGGATAAAAGTTGAAAAAAATAAAGGAATCAAATAAATAAAAAGCGTGGACAGCAGGTGGAAAATGCAAGGGTAAGTGCAGACAACGGGTGTCAATTGCTGTTAGGGTGCTGTAGGGATACAGAAACAGTCCCTGAGTGCAAGTGTTGTCAGGGAGGTAGTGCAGGTGGTCAACTGGCGTGGTGGGGACCTGGCCCCAAGATCAAAGGGTAGCCAGGTGAGACGGTATCCTGGCAACCAACACAGTTTCAGTCAGCAGTGGATAGGGGGAGAAAAAGCAGATGGAGATGGAGAAGAGGAAGGACCCAAGTTGGAACAGGGAGGGTCAGTTGGTTGAAAAGGATGGTAGGGTTCACCATGTCAAAGGCAGAGTTGCATAGTAACAGAGTAGCCATCGAGTAAGATGAGGTCACAGGGGGTGAAGGAATCAAGTTTCAAAAGCACGTCCTTAAGGATGTTCTGGAGAGCAGTTTTCTGTGTGTCCTGAGGAAGTACACAAAGCATCCAGTTGGATGCTAAATTCTTCAAGAATGAGACTTTAACAAGGTTACTTCTTGACCTTGCACAGAGTGGAAGGAGGCCAAGAGGGCCTCCCACCGGGTGCAACCATTAATGTGAGAAGAAGAAAACGGAGAGGTGACGAAGACCATATGAAGAGTCCATAGGTGTGGTGAGGGAACGACAAAGAGGATGTCGCCAAGGGTTTGCCTGGACGTAGCAGAGGTATAGGTCTCGGTGATAGGGAGGCCGGGGTTGGAGACCAAGAAGTCCTTCGGAAACTTCTTCCTACCGATTTAGTGAGGAGAGCAAGTTAGTCGATAGAGAAACAGTTACAAAAGATAGGAGAGACGGAGCGCACCAGGGAGTTGGTAGACAGAGGGAAGAAGAGGAATGGTGTTGGAGGGGTCTGTGAAAAACACAAGGAGGGGCGCGTGCCAAGCAGAACACAGAGTGACACTTTATGGAGTGAGTAAAAAGGGGCCTAATCACAGAGGTGTTTGTTAGGGAGAATTCTCAAAAATGTGCTAATTCCCTTCACCTTAGAGACCCCCAGCAACTTTGCTGGATTTTGAGGACTTGTATTTTTTACCTGGAGAGTGTGAGACCCTTTTTCCAACTCTCTCATGTGTTTTGAAATGTGTTTTTCTGTTGTGTTTTCTTTGGTTATGGAGTTTTAGACAACTCCATAGGCATCATCTTTTCATTTGTGTCATACAGCACCCTCTGTGCAGTGGCACAGGGAAACCTTTTCAGGCTTTCCCAAGGTTTAAATACCTTCTCTGGGATAAACTACTGTTTCCCAGAGTAAGTAAAGTGAAATTGACTTTACTAGTCTTTTTAAATTCATAGACCCAGCACACCCTATCTTGCAATAGAGTGCTGGAGGGGTTACTTATTATCCCGTGTCTAGATACTCATGTAGCAGTCAAATGCTACCTTTTCCTCTCGACATGGCTGGTGGTAGTGGTTTTACAACAGTGGTTTTACAACAAACTACCATGATTTTTCCCGACCGCGAACACCGGTAGCGTTAAATCGCAGGAGCCATTTTTTTCAAGATGGCGTCTGAGCCCACTCTGTAAAGGTCCTTCTAGAGTTTTGCTCTGCGTGGCAAACCAGGTCTGGTTCCTTTGTTCATTCGCCTTTGGCAGGCTTCAGGAGTGAAGACCGCCACTAGCGCCTGAGTATCTGGGGTGGGCAGGAAGTGAGGGAGGTGCCCGAAACTCACTATGCTTAGTCTCCTAGGAAACCCAAATGCACTCTGTGGTGATTGGCTGGCTGACTGTCCAGCAAGGACAGCCACACTGCTGGGTGAGTGAGAGCTAGGCTGGAATGATTGGAAGAACTGAATAAAAGGCGAGTCTCCTGGCTTGGAAGGCAGTCGACCACTGGAACGAAAGAACCGAATACGAGCTTGAAGAGGACGGCTGCTGCAACTCCTGGACCGTTGGTTTGCCCGGTGAAGCCCTGCTTCAGGTCCGGATTGCTAAGTTCATTTCGACAGAGTAGCCCTGCAAGGATGACTTCCCCCTTTGAGTTGGTGGGAGCAATAAACTCGCCACTAAGCCACCTGGATACCATTCTCGGAGCTGGCAGTATTTTCCTCAGAGTGCTTCAGGAAACCGAATAACCGGGGAGAGGGACACCAGCTTGTGTGCTGACTACAGCTACCGGAATTGAAGATTTGCCAGTTGTTAGCTTTTTGACCAGTCCCAGTGCTGTGCAGGAGTCCCCAACGTCCTCCCTCTTGTCCCCACGACTGAGGCCCAGGAACAGCGAGATCTGCAGGAACTGCCAGGAACCGAGGTCACCAGCTGCATCTTTTTGTTCATTCGTAAAGGTACTGTAAAACCAGACTGAGACTTGCAGTAAAAGTGCTGGAAACTTTCCCAACTCACAGGCCTAATCAGCTTGTGACCCATTCTTCTTTATACAAACTATTCCTGAGAAACTTTGCAGAGACTTTTCCGTTTATCTACCAGAACTGCTTTGTCCTATCCAAGACTTTAGCCCTTTGACTTCGGCATAGCCTATTGAATTGACTCTTCTGCTGAACTCAAAATATCTGCACTGCCTAAGAAATAATTTCATTCTTTCTATGTTCTGGTAACCTGTGCATTTGTGCTCCTCCTTCAAAGTATTCTGAATGCCTCAAACTTTGAGTGTACAGTACTGAAGTATATTTGTGTGTGATTATATTGCCTCCTTCTTATCAATGTTTTATAACTGACAGTTAAATCCTTGAGTGTGAGTTTATTTGAACACCTGTGATTGTAGACCTCTGTGTGACATTATTACAGCTCCCATTCCCTCTTGAGATAAGCCTGGCTGCTCAACTCTGCTACCAAAAACGGTGTAGTACAGACTTCTACCAAAGGTTAGTTTTGCTTACACCTGTAGTCATACTTGTGTGTAGTGGTCTCAAAGGGTACTGCATACAAACTTTGCTTTGCAGTGTTTATAAAAACTGCTAAGGCAGAACGTTCTGGAAGTTAGTGGGTTGACAAAGGTCAGTCGATTGATCATGGTTGAAAATCTTACCCACCATAGGCTTTCAGTGGCAAGCACTGCATATGTGTATGTGGTTTGGGTCAGAAATTAAGGGTTTTACAGACACCAAGGACCTCATCACGAGTTGGGCTGTATCCCAGCTGTAATACCGCCCGACTGTAATAGCCCTAGCACCGACTGGTCCGGCGATATTCCTGCCGGATCACGAATTGGGCGTTAACGGTAAATCCCCATTCCGTCCATTGGATTCAATAGGGCATTTTCAGCGCTAATTATGCGGGCTAATACAGCCGGCGGTGATACAGCCGGAAACGGATTTTCACCTCCAGGGAAAGGCTGGAGGTAAAACAACCCATTTAGCGCCCAACTTGTGATAAGGACAGCCCTTAAATGCAGCAGTAATACCCTTACCACCGCATTTATGGTCTACAGCGCATCTTGATGAGGCCCCAAGTCTCATTGTCCCGTTGACTGATTGCTAATATCCAATTTGCCTATCATTATTTCAGCAACTGAAATGGGCAGTGCAGCACCGATGTGCTAGGGCATTTCCATTTTCAAATATATCACGAATAGCAATCACAGACGTGTGTCTTATCGTTCGAGGAACAATCGATGTAGGAAAGGTGAATGAAATACATTAATGAATCGTACACCGAATTTAATCTGCATAATTACATATTTTTTAATACTGTCTGTAGCATCTAAAGTTAGTGTAATAGCATTCAATTGTTGATGTACAATGTACAAACATTGGGGAACATATCGAAAATGTTATTGTTTGCAGATTGTGAAGACAGCTACTAATTACTATTTATATCGGGAAGTCAACTGTTCTACAAATCTCTTTAGGTGGACAGGGCTCGTTTGCAATGTTTTGTGGCACTGTATGTGTCCTTGGAACAAAATCTGGATCGACTCCATGAGTATGCATGGGCAACACATTCAATGTCAAATCTTTCACAAATTTGAATTCCATATCCTGGTACATTGGCTTAACCACCCATTGTTAGCTTCGTTTTGTGAAGGCATTGCGGTAACCATGCATTCCGAAATGTCTTGCAGTTTTCGCTTGTTCCCTCCCAACGTTCTTGTGCGCAAGTATAGCTAGTCTTGTTCTGGCCTCAGTACCGTCTATGCCGAAATGCAACCTTTTGGGCCTGTACTTTAGGCACATATTGTGGAACACCTCTAAATGTCCAGTATGGCAGAATTCTGTGAGTCCCTTCATGTCTTTGGAAAGCGTTTTATTGTACACAATCTTCTCAAGAGCTTTGTGTGGAGGTGAACATGGCACCAACCACTTCTTTTTTCGTTTCTGCTCCTCAGATAAAGGTCCATGTGCACATTCGTGAAAATGTTGGCTTTCTGTCCATGAGTGTACGTTGGAACAATGGTGCATCAATGAATGCCATTTCTTAAGTAGAATTTCTACAGACCCATCACAAGCGTTGGAGCTCCACCAAAGAGGGCTGCTGATAGACTGACATCACGTTTAAGATTTCTTCAGCACCCTTTTTTCTACCAGCAACTGTACTTTTTGTATTGACTGATTTGGCAACATGCCATACATCGATTTGATGACGAATCTGTGGAAACTGCTGTCGCATGGCCTTGGCTACCGAAACATGCCTGTGAGTGGCTAACAGCTCTATTTGCACACCCCCTCGATTGAAGAAATTAGGCAGATTTGATGAGACCACGTTTCTCCATGGCCACAGAAGGTGTACGTTCGACCACCTGCACTATCGCCAAACTCATAATTTTTTTTGTTTCCATGTCTTGAAAGTGGTATGTGCAGTACTTTGTTGAAAATCCTGGGCTGTCGCACTGTCCGTCGCCAGCTAGCCAAAAACGTTTGGCAGAGAATGTGCTTTCTATTGACATCTGTCCAACCTTCCAGGATTCACTAATGGCTGGGAATAATAATTGCCTTTGATATTTGAAATACTGGGTTTTTGCAAGGAACTCGACTCCTACAAATTTACAGAAACTGGAAATCTTACCGAAAGTAGACCCGCTGAAAAGTAGAGATGCTGAACATAGTAGATTTCCAGCTGGCACTTTTCCCAGCATCGGTTGAGCGGACCATGAAAATGTACTATGGAGGTGGACACAGCTGGCTTGGATTTTCAGGTTAGTGCCTTCTAATACTCTAGATGCATTCACCAATGGCTCCCCGCATATGTTCCCCCTTCATGTATGGCAACATTTCAGCATCAGTACAATCTCTAGCAGGCAGCTGTCAAATACAATCTAGTTTTGCTTCTTGATCAGCCAATTGTCCGGCATGAATGTGGTTTGTGATTCGGCTGTGGTGGACAAATCGCCATAACTAGGCAAACTGAAGTTGAGATCTTTAGCAAGTTCCTTGGTCAGTTCTGTTGAAGCTTCAATCTCTGTTATTTTTGCTTGTGATATTTGCACGCGAATTTGAGAAAATTATATATTATCAAATTTCTCTTTGGTGGAACATTTTTGGCGGGTGTAGATTGTGTCAAGGGGTCTGCGAGGAATTGCAATGCATCTTCATTGTATTCAATCTCATCTTGTCGAGTTGTCACATGGTAGCAATGGTCCATGGACATTTGCACGGATCGCCGGTCACATTAAATTCAGTTTCCGGCCATTAGGCATACGCATCACAAGTCTGCTTATTGACTGACCAGGCTGCGACCCAAATAGTAGTTGCTCCATTGTCAAATCAGTTTGACAAGCAACATCTGTTGTTTCATTTGTTGTCTGTGTCTTTATACTTCGCTTCCTATTGGGCCTCTAAGAGATGTTTTGAGAAACATGTCAACGTGTAGCAGACATACAGCAGATACCACTTTATAAACAAAAACATTATATGACTAAATCAACAGCTTAAAAAGTTCTACAAAGCAAACTTGTTTGTTCGTTACCCTTGTTTTATTGGAAACTGACCTCTTTATGCACCGCAGCAGCAAGCTGAAACAAATTGCATTTTTATATGGTGTTCATCCAGCACATTTCATTTTTTCGCAAACCAACATCTGTACATGTCTACAAACAGATCCAACTTGATTGAATTGCAAAAATGACAACATTCCAAATGCAATGTGATGTCCAATAGTATTCAATATTCGGTTATGTTCACCTCTGGTAATGTGCCGCCTCCTTCCATTTCCACACCTTGTGTACATTTCTTGAACAGAATGTTCATTTACAAAAAAAAAGCAAAAGTGAATCGTACTGGAAATTAAAATCTTTCATCGCACTGTGCACTTGCATACAAAGTAGTATTAAATGAATAAGAACCGTATACTACAAGGTTTGTTCTTGCAACACTAAGATCATTCGTATGAACATACCCTCGTAAACCGTCATAATATACCTTTCACATTGCACCTGCTAACGTTCAGAGATGACACGTGTGCTTGATCAGCGGTCACCGTGCGAAACATACTGATTGTAATGTTGCCCTCAAACATTTTGTAATGTATTCTGCACTAGGGAGGAAGTACGCATACCTTGTACTCTGGACCAGTTTCAAAGGATAAAGTGATTGTGGCCAAAGTTCCAGCATCCACCTGTAACACAATACTTGTTTTAGTACGGGTGAAAACAGCTAAATGGAACTGTGACAATGAGATTCAAACAATCCTACACATAGAGGGACACCCATACATGCCACTTAGTGCTACTAACCGATGGCACACACAAACATTTAAATTTCATTTTAAATTGTAAGTATAACAGATTTTCGTAAAGGAAAAGTATAATAAAATTACTTGATAGGTGAGCAAACTTGATGCTGAATCTGGAAATGAAATGGTTGCATAATCTTGTTCCTTCATTTTCTGAGCATTGTCATAAAGTGAGCCAAGGGAAAAACAAAGTTGAATTAGATGTGTGGGCAGATCCAACGCTCGAGAATGTCACTTTGTGCATGCCGGTAGGACTCACCATTGGGACACTGGACGTGTCAGTGGTTTCTTCAGTTGTGAGGGGCTGCATCAATCACTGTGCTCTACACCAAAAAAGGGACATGTCAAGCAACTGATTCCAAAAACACAATGCGACTTTTAAAGGGCACAATGGCATTGTTTTATAATGGTCATAATTGTTAGATTTGTTCGAGGCTCAAGAAAGCGGGGACCGATGTAGTGAAATCTAGTATAGTATTTTACTATCTTGTAGCAATGTAAAGATTAGACACTTTTGAAGTAAATATACACTGAAAGCTCAAATCCGTTCATGAAGTTAGCATTTCAGTACCCTACCAGATTTAGAGAGATCATTGATAGTACTTGCTTATGCAGCCCATCGTCCAACCTAACAACAAACACAGCTAATTCATCACGCAGGACACACTGGAGGCAGCGTGTGCATAAATTCAGTTGGAATTGCATGTGGAAGCAATTTACGCTTTTTAGTGTACTTGGATCTGTTGTATATATCGTTGGTAAAGTGCCGGCTGCAGATCCGGAATCGATTGGCCCCGACATCCGTCAAGACAGCCTGGGTGCTACTTTCAATCTCGTCCACCCGAAAACCACAGTATTTAAGCCCATTCTCTTATTAAATCAATATCCTTTGGGAATGTATGCAGGACCATGCCCAGACTTTTTGAATGGCTCTTAAAAGGGCAACCGAGTACCATACAGGCTGGCATTCTTCAATTGTCTCTTAGACCTCTATAAACATATATAAATAATTTTAAAAAGTTACTGTCTGCAAGTGGTGATTGTATTACAGCTTTCTATGCATTTTTCAAAGAGGGGAAAACAAGTTTAGCTTTGTCGAATGAACACAGCGGTAACTGTCTTACAGATATGATTGGTATACCGCTATTCGTAACGTGTTACTCGTCCGTTGCATGTACTTTCAAGCATCAAAAGGGAACATGCTTGCAAACATGTCCCATGAAATATTCAATTCTATTACGATGGACAAAGATGCAATGTGGTATTTTTCGAGATGAAAATACTTGAAACGTTAGACAATGGTGAAGTCATTGGACTAAATGAACATTACGATGGCCAGTACAATTGGTGGAAATAGTAAAACAAATTGAGATCATCATGTCAATGAATATAGAGAAGGAAATTCGGTGACCTACCACCCTTACCTGGACGAACAAACAAGCCGATTCGGCAAGCAGGGGAGCAACTATCCAGGGAACAAGTTGCACGTCGAACAGATAACTTACTGAGCACAGAGATGTTCTCCTGATAAATGGCAAGGTGTTTGTAAGGGATTAGAAAAATGGGTGTGAAAATGAATGTGTGACGTGTTTGTTGCGGGGTCTTGCAGAGGGGCGTCTGGAGACACTCTGTCTGGGGAGGCCATGAGAACAATGGTCACCGTGCAGAAGATCCCTTTTGAAGTGTACAAGGTGTTTGGCACCTTGGCTGTTCACACCCACCCAGCCCCTTTGCTTGCGCATGGCCACAGATGCGAAATGCCATTGATACTGGAGGGGGGGATGTATGGGCATGGGGCGAACGCAAAAGGTCCGGGACACCACAGAAGGGAGACACACTCGTGTGGATTGCCGGGGTGGGGTCTTGCAGAGGGGAGTCTGGAGACACTCGGTCTGAGGAGGCCATGAGAACAAAGGTCACGTTGTTGGTAAGGAGACAATCCTTGCCCCCCACTCTTGCGTTGCTCTAGAAACATACCATCTGTAATAACAAAGGGGGGAGGTGTTAGGAAAGATTTCGTAATTGTGGGTAATTTTCCTTCCATGTGGCAACCCCTAAACTTTTTTCTGTTGTTTTCACCATGATCTAGACTTTGCCAGCGAAGTGCAGCCTTCTGCCGCACTCCTCTGGGCTTTCGCTCCATTCTTACGGGGAAACTGACATGCCCTTAAAACAGTCTGTACCGGGAAACGCTGTTTTCCGTAGTTTCTTTATCATGTTGCGGCTTTCGTGCAACATGACACAAGAGGGCACTGTAAGCTAAGTTACTGCTCTCTTGGGTCTCTAGCCTTCTACAGGCCCTAGATACGCTTTTTGGATTGTAACTGATTGGTGCAAGTGAATCACGGACGGGAATAGTGGCAGCGATCGTTTCTTGTGTTTTGAGCTCCTTTTGGCGTTTTAAGCGCGTTTCTCAAGCTTAGCCCAAAATGGTGGCCTGGCTCCCAAAATGGCCAGACCACGAGGCTCCTTTGTCCTGTCCGCTGACCGTCTTGCTCTCTTCACCTTCCCCAGGTCGAGCCGACCCGGGGCCTTCCTTATTTGGGCATGTAATTTCCCGCGAAACACGGATGCTTTTGCGGGCTTCTACAGGCCTTGTGTGTGCCTCCAGGATGTGGGCTGGGATGTCTGGTCCCAATACACAGATTAACAAGGGGGTCCTGGGAGTCCCTCTGCCAGACATTAGTCCTGGTTACGAGAGACTTACCCAGAGTCTTTAGCTCACTATCTTTCACAAAGAAGAAATATCCCAAACATATCAGTCTTTGTCCTGCCCTGGGGCAGTCCAGCACCGAAATGCTAGGCAATTCTCCTCTGAACAAGAGTACCAATAGAAACCCCAGACACGTGTTTCGGTCTGGTTGGACCTCATCAGTAGGGTGGATCTGTGCCTCTCTAAGAATAGTGAGCAAGGGGTCCACGTCTGGATTCCCCTAGTAACTTAGGGTGAGACCCAAAGTTACTTAAATATGCAGATTAACAAGGGGGTCCTGGGAGTCCCTCTGCCAGACATTAGTCCTGGTTACGAGAGACTTACCCAGAGTCTTTGGCTCACTATCTTTCACAAAGAAGAAATATCCCAAACATATCAGTCTTTGTCCTGCCCTGGGGCAGTCCAGCACCGAAATGCTAGGCAATTCTCCTCTGAACAAGAGTACCAACAGAAACCCCAGACACGTGTTTCGGTCTGGTTGGACCTCATCAGTAGGGTGGATCTGTGCCTCTCTAAGAATAGTGAGCAAGGGGTCCACGTCTGGATTCCCCTAGTAACTTAGGGTGAGACCCAAAGTTACTTAAATATGCAGATTAACAAGGGGGTCCTGGGAGTCCCTCTGCCAGACATTAGTCCTGGTTACGAGAGACTTACCCAGAGTCTTTAGCTCACTATCTTTCACAAAGAAGAAATATCCCAAACATATCAGTCTTTGTCCTGCCCTGGGGCAGTCCAGCACCGAAATGCTAGGCAATTCTCCTCTGAACAAGAGTACCAACAGAAACCCCAGACACGTGTTTCGGTCTGGTTGGACCTCATCAGTAGGGTGGATCTGTGAAAGATAGTGAGCTAAAGACTCTGGGTAAGTCTCTCGTAACCAGGACTAATGTCTGGCAGAGGGACTCCCAGGGCCCCCCTTGTTAATCTGCATATTCAAGTAACTTTGGGTCTCACCCTAAGTTACTAGGGGAATCCAGACGTGGACCCCTTGCTCACTATTCTTAGAGAGGCACAGATCCACCCTACTGATGAGGTCCAACCAGACCGAAACACGTGTCTCGGGTTTCTGTTGGTACTCTTGTTCAGAGGAGAATTGCCTAGCATTTCGGTGCTGGACTGCCCCAGGGCAGGACAAAGACTGATATGTTTGGGATATTAATTCTCTGTGAAAGATAGTGAGCTAAAGACTCTGGGTAAGTCTCTCGTAACCAGGACTAATGTCTGGCAGAGGGACTCCCAGGACCCCCCTTGTTAATCTGCATATTCAAGTAACTTTGGGTCTCACCCTAAGTTACTAGGGGAATCCAGACGTGGACCCCTTGCTCACTATTCTTGGAGAGGCACAGATCCACCCTACTGATGAGGTCCAACCAGACCGAAACACGTGTCTGGGGTTTCTGTTGGTACTCTTGTTCAGAGGAGAATTGCCTAGCATTTCGGTGCTGGACTGCCCCAGGGCAGGACAAAGACTGATATGTTTGGGATATTTATTCTCTGTGAAAGATAGTGAGCTAAAGACTCTGGGTAAGTCTCTCGTAACCAGGACTAATGTCTGGCAGAGGGACTCCCAGGACCCCCCTTGTTAATCTGCATATTCAAGTAACTTTGGGTCTCACCCTAAGTTACTAGGGGAATCCAGACGTGGACCCCTTGCTCACTATTCTTAGAGAGGCACAGATCCACCCTACTGATGAGGTCCAACCAGACCGAAACACGTGTCTGGGGTTTCTGTTGGTACTCTTGTTCAGAGGAGAATTGCCTAGCATTTCGGTGCTGGACTGCCCCAGGGCAGGACAAAGACTGATATGTTTGGGATATTTATTCTCTGTGAAAGATAGTGAGCTAAAGACTCTGGGTAAGTCTCTCGTAACCAGGACTAATGTCTGGCAGAGGGACTCCCAGGACCCCCCTTGTTAATCTGGTCCCAATACACATCCTGGGTGCCAGAGAGTCTAGGGTGGTGTGAATGCCTGGGACCACCGTGGTCCGTGATAGGTCCACGTATGGTGTGAGTGTTAATGAGCGGATCTCCCATGGAGTCCCCTCCGTTTTGGCGCGAAGGGAACCGTGGATAAGAGGGGGCTGGAAACGCCACTACCATGTCGATCTCCTGAGTTCTCACGAACGAAGGAATACAGGAGCCAAGTATCCTGCAACCACGAGGCTGGACCGAGGAATCGCTGGTGACCCGCTGAAGGACTGCTGCTCTGCACTGCTGTCGCTTTGTGAAACCCTTTCTACCTCTGATCGAACCAGAAGGCCTCTACTGGTACTTCGACCCTTGGAATAGCGGGAACAGCTATTCTCGGCATCTTCACCATCTCCTGCACGTAAGCCTTCGGAAGTGTCTCTGGGCCATCCAGCAGACTGACCAGCCTACCCAGGAG
This sequence comes from Ambystoma mexicanum, assembly GCF_040938575.1. Lineage (NCBI taxonomy): Eukaryota > Metazoa > Chordata > Amphibia > Caudata > Ambystomatidae > Ambystoma > Ambystoma mexicanum. The sequence continues at coordinate 1,526,135,014 of NC_090935.1, forward strand.
TCTTGCTCTGTAACCGCCGCCAGGTTGTGTTGTATTTCTAGTCCTTGTCACTCTCACACGATTCGTACACTTGGCGTTCCCAGGTCTGAAGTGAGTAGTGTACATTTGGCTGAGATACACACGGCCGCTCCGTTGCCCTGCTGTGGTAACAAACTGTGCAGGTTCACTTCGTTTGGGACATCTTCAACTCAACTCTGCTGCTGCAGGATCTACACGACGACGAGACGTCCCCTGCTCTCCTGAACCTGCCAGCACTGAAACTGACGCGGAGAAGCCTGGGTCTGCTTGCATCAGGGACCGGTGAGTAGCATAGCTAGGAACTGGTCGCCCTCCTGCAGGAGCCCATAGCTTTTCCCCGCTGTGTCAAAACAGCACGCCTTTCCGTACTCGCGCTCTGCTTCTGCCCACAGTGGAGGCTGCGCTTGAGTCGCGGAACTCTGTTCTTCTTCATTTGTGCGCTAAACTGAACTGCCTGATTCCCTCGAAGAGACTCCCCTTTTTGCCCGTTGGCACCAGCGTGTGCAGGTACTTTTGAGCACAAGGCTCCACTCTTCGTAGGGCTTGGACTTCCTTTTAGTTAGGTGCCTCTGAAGGCGGACTGGGTCTAATCATTATTTTGCACTGCCTGTTTTCCTTCCCTTCTAGGTGGACTACACATTTCGTGCATCTAACGCTTTAGACTCGTTTGTATTTGTATATATATTGTATTGGTTTGGTATGTTGGTTTACTAGAGTTTTATTGTGATTTCTCGCTACGGTCATTATTGCAAAGGCCTTGGAATAAATGTGTATATATTTTTAATATAACACCTGTTTGGAGTAGTTTGTAAGTGTCCTTGCTTTGTGTGCTCATTGCGGGCTTTCAGTCACCCTCACTCCTCTTGAGACCTAGTCTTGACCGCCGCGATCGCTACCCTGATTGGTCTGGCTTGTCCAGAGGTTACCCTGTTCCAAGTAATTAGGTTGGCCTTCTGAACTTCTGTGCCGCCAGGACAGAGTTCAGAAATCCGTCTTAACAGGAGGCATAGCCACCCCCCACGGCATTCTGTTGCACCACAGCCCATAGAAAATAACCCATACTTTATAGCCCCCAGCTCAGCCATATGAAAACATTTTGAACTAGTCCCAACGCCATCTTTTCTACCAGGCCCGAAAAACAATCTATGTAGAAATGCAACCCTCATCCATCATCCACAGTGCCTTGCACAGCCAGCCCACACCATTGCCTCCCCCTTGCCTGCTCTTCGCAAGCCCCGTTTTCACAGAAGCCAGCCATGCATTGTTACAATCCTGTGGTATGATTTCCGAAAGAACGTGCTCTGCAAAGAGCGTGAGACAATTAGAAGTCATAAACCAAGTGCCCTCCCAACCACCACCTGACAGTCCAGAGCCCCCCATTCCCCATCCCACCCCCCAGTTCCTTTGCTGGTGATACCGACCCTACCCTGCAGCGCCCCAGTCACTCAGACTCCCAACACAACCCTAATTCTGTTTGGCAATATATTTTCCCAAAGAACAACAAACGTCTATCTATCTTATGAGGACCCAAGCGGGCCAGATGGCAGATCAAACCTTTGGGGCCGGCACCTGGGTGAAGAGTTTGCAGTATCAAAGAGAATCCAAAAGGGTGAAGGTTAGAATGCCAATAGATTAGCTCATCTGAACAGAATAGATCTATTCATGCTAGATTTTATGTGTGCCATTATTTCTGCATTATCAGATCCTGTTTTAGTTGGAAAGATGTGTGCCCCCTTGCCCTGACCTTCACACTGTGGAGATGAGCCCAGCGGATTTGCGTGTGCCAAGAGCAACAGAGAGACGGCGGCCAATTATCAGCTTGTTTCCCTATAGTATCAACTTTTCGGTAGGCTCCTCACCGATGCAATGCTAGAATGTGCACCCTATTCATGATGTCATCAGTGATGCTGGTACATTGATACTGGAGGGTGAATGGATGGGCATGAGGCGCGTGCAAAAGGCCTGGAACACTGCTGAAGGGAGACACACTTACGTGGATTGCAAGGGCGGAGTCTTGCAGAGGGGAGTCTGGAGTCACTGGGTCTGGGGAGGCAATGAGAACAATGGTCACCGGGCAGAAAATCTCTTTTGAAGTGTAGAGGCCATTCCCCCCCCCCCCCAGTACTAGAGTGGGGTATATGGCTTGTTGCGGTTGATGTGAGCAAAAAGGCACCAACCATTATTTCATGTCCCTCAGAAACAAGTGAGCGTGTTCTTGATTCACTGAAAAAAAGTGAAACAACTATTCGTATATGCTCATTTGTATTTTAATTAGATTGGTTGCACAAAAAAACTACAAATTATCCTAAGAAAGCTCAATGATTGGTCCAAGGATATGAAGTGCTCAGACTATTATCAATCTGGATTCCAAAGAGGCACTAGTACCTCATTGCTTTGTTATTCATCTATTATCTAAACGGGTTAAATCTGCAAAAAGACAACTTTATTTAGTGTTATTAGATATTAGTAAAGCCTTTGACTGTGTGACGAGAGGAAAATTATCGGAGACGACTTTGGAGCCGGTCCAAGAAAAGAGTCCATATTCAAGCCCACATCTCTACGACATCTAACACGGCTTAACTCTTCAAAGTCAGCAAGGAACTAGCCAACCCTACCGCAGCCTCATCCTCTACTGCACCCACCCAAGCCCTTTGCTGAGTCCTGGCTGCACACTTCACCGCCAGAACGCAGGACATCCTGTCCTCTCCTCCGCACCCACTCATGCCCCACCATCCGTTGGGCCCCCCTCGGCTAACCCCTCACCTCCCCCTGTTCTCTCCTTCCTCTCCACTGTCGCACCTGAGGAGATTTTTAGACAAGTCCGGTCTATGAAAGCCTCTTCCCAACAGGTGGACGCCTGCCTCTCCAAAACCATCAAGTACAACATTGACCCTCTCGCCCCGGCCTTGGCAGACCTCTGCCACCTCTCCTTTGCCAGTTTTCCCCACTTCTCTCAAGCACTCTTGTACACTCTATGCTAAAAAAACACTCTGCCGACCCTTCCATTCAGCAAACTATCGACCGATCTCTATCGCTCCTTTCCTGGGCAAACTCATGGAGACGCTGGCTCTCTCAGCTTACCCTCCACATCGAATCTGTTTGCTGTCTCCATGACCATCAGTCTGGTTTAAGAGCATCCAGAAGCAGAGAAACTGCTCTTCTGACCACCTGTGAAGACCTGCTTTCAAATCTTGACTCTAACTCTCCTCCTTCCTCGTCCTTCTTGACCTCTCTTCTGCTTTCAACACAGTAAACCACAATATCCTGATCTGCCTGTTTCTTGATACCCTGGGCATCTCCGAGCAGGCCCTGACGTGGCTTGCGCCCTTTCAAATTGTCCTTCCAAGGTGGAACTTGCCTCCTTTCTCCACTATCACTCTCTACTTGTGGTGTTCCCCAGGGATCTAATCTATCCCCCTGATTCTTCAATGTCTACATGTCCCCTTTGGTCCGCATGATCTCCTGTTTCACCTCCAACTTTCAGTGTTATGCGGATGACACACAGCTCTCTTTCAAGTTACCCTCACTGCCTCCTCCTCCTCCTCGCTGATCTCTGACTCTGTCCGCAATTCAGTCCTGGTGTGCTGCTAATGATCTCTGCCTTAAAACAAAGATCATCCTCATTGGGACCCCTGCTCCAGCTTTCCCACTTGCTCTCTGGCCGGCCTCCCTTGGTCCTGCGCCTTCACCCACCAGTGATGCAAATAATCTGGGGGTCCTCTTCGACTCCACTCTCTCCTACTCTTCTCACATCTCGAACATCTTTAAAAAGTCCCACTACCAGCTGCACCTCCTCAGAGGTATTCTACCTTTTCTCACTTTTCCCTAGAGGCTCACCGTCTCTAGAGCCCTGGTTCTCTCTAGACTGGACAACTGCAACAGTGTCTTTTTCAGTCTTCGTACCTCTAGTCTCTTACCTCTTCAACTTATCCAGATCAGAACTGTGAGACTTATCCATGGCCTGAAGCCCAGGGACTGCATCTCTACGGCACTGAAATCTATACACTGGCACTGGCAGTGGTTGCAAGGATCAAATTCAAGTCCCTCACCATAGTCCACAAGACTTTCTGGGGCTGGAGCCCTCACTACCTACAATGCTCTCTCCCCAAGTACTCCCCTTCCAGAGCACTCTGCTCGGCCTCTTCCAACTCTGCACGTGAGCCCTTTCTCCAAACAGAAATTTTGGGGGTAGAACTTTATCTTCTGCAGGTGCCCCCCTCTGGAACAGCTTCTCTCCACCTTGAGCCGGATCTCCTCAAGTTCTGGAAACTCCTCAAGACCTTCCTCTTTCTCTCCCTCTCGCCTGCTAACCCCCCTTTCTCCTCTCTTGCTTTCCTCCCCAACTCTGCTCAGTTCGCTCACTGGTCGCCTGGTGGACCTCCAGAGCCACACATGTCCTAGGCTAGCGCGCCAGTCCTACACTTGCCTCCGAGCCTCTGCACTATGCCTCGCACTTCTGCACTTGAAATACATTCCACGTGAGAGGCTCCTTCTTCTGCACTTAACCGAGGCCCTGCTAGACTGGGCGCACCCTCCGCCTCCCTTGCACTTACTGTCTGCACACTTGCACGACCTTGAATGCACTAGGCCTATTAAGTTATTTTTGCCCTGTCCTCCCTTTCTTCCCTCCCAAGCTTGGTTGCACCTGTAAAACGTGCACATGCACGTGATGATCTGCTCTCCCTTCTCCCCCCTCCATTCTCTCCTTCCCTCCTGTCATTCACTTGCAATAGTAGAAATGCCTCAGGCCTTGAAGTTTCCGAATGATCTAACAAAGATTAGCTAGTATATTAGGCCAAAGAATGACTATCGTTTTCCCTTGCACCCTTCCAGCTTTGAAGCACTTCACTTGTGTATAAGCGCTTGTTAAGACGGATTTCTGAACTCTGTCCTGGTGGCGCAGAAGTTCAGAAGGCCAACCTAATTACTTGGAACAGGGTAACCTCTGGACGAGCCAGACCAATCAAGGTAGCGATCGCGGCGGTCAAGACTAGGTCTCAAGAGGGGTGAGGGTGACTGAAAGCCCGCAATGAGCACACAAAGCAAGAGCGCTTACAAACTACTCCAAACAGTTGTTATATCAAAAATAGATACACATTTATTTTAAGGCCTTTAAAATAATGACCGTAGCGAGAAAATCACAATATCACAATATTAAACCAACACATACCATATCAACACAATATATATACAAATACACAGTCGCAAGCGTTTAAAGCACGAAATATGTAGTCCACCTGAAAGGAAAGGAAAACAGGCAGTGCGATAACGCTTTAGACTCAGTTCGCCTTCAGAGGCACCTAACTAGATGGAAGTCCGAGCCCTGCGAAGAGTGGAGCCTTGTGCTCAAAGTACCTGCCACGCCGGTGCCAACGGGCAAAAGGGGAAGCTCTTCGGAGGAAGTCAGGCAGTTCGGGTTAGTGCACAGCAGAAGGAGAACAGGTTCCGCAACTCAAGCGCAGCCTCCACAGCGGGCAGAAGCAGAGCGCGAGTACGGCCAAAAGGGTGCTGTTTTTACACAGCAGGGAAAAGCAATGGGATACTGCAGGAGGGCGACCAGATCCTAGCTAAACTACTCACCGGTCCCCGAAGCAAGCAGACCCAGGCTTCTCCACGTTAGTTTCAGCAGCTGGCAGGTTCAGAAGAGCAGGGAACGCCTCGTAGTCGTGTAGAGCAAAAAGACGTCCCAATCGACGAAACCAGCACAGTTTGTTGCCGCAGCAGGACAACGGAGCGGCCGTGTGTATTCGAGCCAAATGTACACTCCTCCCTTCAGACTTGGGAACGCCAAGTGTACGAAGCGTGGGAGAGTGACAAGGACTCGAAATACAACACAACCTGGCGGCGGTTACAGAGCAGGACTCCCTTGTAAGCTGGTCAGTCAACTGGATGGCCCAGAGACACTTCCGAAGGCTTACTTGGCAGGAGATGATGAAGTCGCCGGGAATAGCTGTTCCTGCTATTCCAAAGGTCGAAGCACCAGTACAGGCCTTCTGGTTCGATCCAAGGAGGAAAGGGTTTCACAGGACGACAGCAGTGCAAAGGAGGATTCCTTCAGCGGGTCACCAGCGATTCCTCGGTCCAGCCTCGTGGTTGCAGGATACTTGGCTCCTGTATTCCTTCGTTCATGAGAACTCAGGAGATCGACATGGTAGTGGTGTTTCCAGCCCCCTCTTATCCACGGTTCCCTTCGCGCCAAAACGGAGGGGAGCCAATGGGAGATCCGCTCATCAACACACATACCATACGTGGACCAATCACGGACCATGGTGGTCCCAGGCATTCACACCACCCTAGACTCTCTGGCACCCAGGATGTGTATTGGGACCAGACATCCCAGCCCACACCCTGGAGGCACACAAACGACATGTAGAAGCCCGCGAAAGCAACCACGTTTCGCGGGAAAGTACATGCCCAAATAAGGAAGGCCCCGGGTCGCCCGACCTGGGGAAGGTGAAGGGAGCAAGACGGTCAGTGGACAGGACAAAGGAGCCTCGTGGTCTGGCCATTTTGGGAGCCAGGCCACCATTTTGGGTTCAGTGCGAAAAACGTGCTCAGAACGCCAAAAGGAGCTCAAAATAAACAAAACGATCGCTGCCACCATTCCAGTCCCTGAATGACTTGCACCAATCAAAATACCATCCTAAAAGAGTATCTAGGGCCTGTAGAAGGCTAGAGACCCAAGAGAGCTGTAACTTAGCTTACAGTGCCCTCTTGTGTCATGTTGCCCTAAAGCCGCAACACGATAAAAGAAACTACGGGAAACAGCGTTCCCCGGTACTGACTGTCTTAAGGGCATGTCAGTTTCCCCGTAAGAAAAGGAGCGAAAGCCCAGAGGAGTGCGGCAGAAGGCTGCACTTCTCTGGCAAAGTCAAGAACAAGGTGTAAAACAACAGCAAAAAGTTTAGGGGTTGCCACATGGAAGGAAAATTACCTACAATTACGAAATCTTTCCTAACAGCGCTCTACAAATAATTAAAATAAGATGAGGGAGCAGGATTGCCCTGAGGCTTTGTTAAAAATGTTGACACTACTACACACAAACCCAAGAAGTAGGGTCGGGCTGGATGTGTATAGGACATCCTCAGCCTGCATACCAACAGAACGGGGCCTACGCCAGGGCTGCGTGTTGGCCCTGTTCTTGTTTATTACTTATATTTCAGATTTGAATAGGGGCAAATTCTCCTAAATTGGGCTCTCTGCCCATTCAATATCTCTTATAAACTGACAATTTGGTCTTGCGTGACTACACACATCTGACTCCAGCGTTATTTGACAGTGGTACGAGTATTTTCAGATTTACAGCTCAATATATCAGTCAAAGATTATGATTTTGAATTCCATTGGAAAGTTAAGCGGCCAAAAAACTTTCTTTGGTTGGAAGATTGATGATCTAAAACTAGAGTGTGTCCATAGCTTTAAATACTTAGGAATTAAGATGCCTAGAAAAGAAACGAGGGAGGCCAGAAAGACTGCATTGAACATTGCCAGAGTTGCTGCTGCTGCACAACTGCGGGCGTTGGACACAAAATTTGGCCCTTTCTCATTGTACCCAGTAATTAAGCTCCATAAACAGATTGTACCAAAACTCAAATATGGAGCAGAGTCACTGGAGTGTGAGGTACAATGGGAACAACTTGAATCAAAGCTTTGAAAAAGTGTTGTCACTTCCACCAGGAATCCCTTTGGCTGCAATTCAACATGAAATAGGAATTGGATCGTTAAAGGCTTGCGTAGATTGGCGAAGTATGCAGCTGATGAGTGTGATTGGTCTGCCGGAGGGGACTCTTTGTTAAATTAAATGAATTATGGCGTAATAGCTCATGTAAAATACTTTCATCATGCATGGGGGCTGGTATATTATGTATGGGTTTGATGGATTCCTCAGATGAATTGCTGCTTTCGCCACACAAATTGAAAAGGGAAAACTAATACACACTATACATAAATACAAACTCTGCCTTTCATACCCAGAGCACACTACACACTTGGCACAGGAGCTACTTTGGCTTTTATTGCAAATGTCCCTTTACATGCCATTTGCAAAGCAGCTACAGAGTTCTGTTCATTCACACAACAAAACTGCCTGGATGCACATTCCAAACAAGATTCATAGTTGAGACAAGCAGTTTTAAGACCTCTCTTTGCTGCAGTACCTTCAACCCCCCAGTTTTTCCTGAAGTCCAACTAAGGGCTTAGTAAAACCATTCAAGGAAGGCAGTACATGACTACACTCTTATAAGGCTCTACCACCTGAGTATATGGTAGCTTATACAGAGCATGGAAAAAAGAGACCTTGGCCGTGAAGCCAGCGGTGTGGGCTGCACACCCGTAGACCCAAAAAGTGGTTAAATTCAAATGTTTAGGCTTTCAATAATTATTCACTGTAATCGTGACTCAAAAATATTATTTTTATTAATTGCTTATTAGTTTCATAAGCTTTAGAACCCTTTTGGGTATTATGATTTTGAGGCTGAAATGTCACATTAAAGGCCTATGCATTTCGGGTTAAACACCCTTCATCAGGGCCTGCGAACATATAGCATTGAGCTGCCTTGTGGTCAAATCTACGTACATAATGTATGTATTATCAACAATTAGCAAGTGATAAAACAGTTTCCATATTACAAAAAAAATCAATCAGTGTATACAATTAAACAAATCAACCATAAACGAGCATGTAACGTTAAGAAATGTATGTTACCAATTATGTATCATGGAGATGGTATATGGGTGGATCATCATCATCATCAAAGACCTGGTCACGAGTCTGTAAAATGATAGTGGACTGTCAGTAGCTATAATTAGATAAAATGACAATCAATCGGGTCCGTGTCTGGAGAGTGTCTTACCTGAAAGTGTGTTGCACGGCTCTGGAAAGCGGCAGAACGCTGCAAACCCTTGCGTGGGGGGTGAAACTAGCTAGATCATGAAAGGTAACCATGGGAACCAAAATGCTAGCAGGGTCGGGTGCGCTCTGTGTTGTGTATGTAGAAAACAAAGCGGCCATCTTAAGATGGTATTCTAGGCTGGTAATAGTAATGTGGTGATTGAAAAGGCAGAAGTGCGCCAAATCTGATAATTGGAGAACGTGCATCTAATTGTGATAAAAATAATAAATAATATAAAAGAAAAAATGATATGGAAAAATAAGAAAATTAAACAATTAAATAGAAAATGCATAATTGAAAGAAGGGTGGTATTAAAAAGATATGGAAAAGTTCAAAGCATAATGTGGAAGAAAGAGGAATTGGTAGAAAAGTGAATGAGTCGGTTCATATTGATCCGAAAATACTTATGGGTATGGTTATGGGTATGTAAAACGTAAATACTAAACCCAATCAAATTGGACAACGTAATGCTGGTAAACACTTAATGCTAAAGCTGAACACAGATAATATGAATCTTTCATAAGAAACAACTCAAATCAAATTCTTCGTTCATTCCTTCTGGTGTCAGAGACCCTAATTTTTCTATCCAAAACGCTTCCTTCTGGGCTCTGTTTTTTCATGTTCGTATTCTGTCCTTTGGTGGGGATCACCTCTAGCACTGCAAATCTCAGTTGTGCTACTGTGTGTCCATTTTGAACAAAGTGTCTTGCCACTGCTGATGTTTGGTTGTTGATTCGGATGCAGGATTTATGTTCATTGATACATACTCGTATTTTCCGTGCGATCTTGCCGACATAATACTTAGCACATGGGCATTTGTTTGCATAAATGACTTTCTCTGACAAGCAGGTGGCGTGGTGTCTGAGTTGGATTTTCTCTCCTGTCCTTGGATGCAATATGTATGGTCCTTTAATTATGTTATTGCAATTGCCGCAACTCATGCATGGATATGTCCCTGGGTGTTTGTCAGCAGCTTTTTGTTTGGATTTCTTACTGTGTGTGTCGACCAATAGGTTTCGTAGGTTGTTGCTTTTTTGGTAGGCAAACACTGGTGGTTGCGCAAACAAGTTCTTTTGTCCTCTGATCATTCTGCAGTATATTCCATCTTTTGAGCACACTGTCTTTAATTTGTCGACTTTGAATTGAGTATCTTGTAACAAAGACCAGTTCTCGACTCGTACGTTCAGGTTTTAATAATTAACTCCTTTAAAACCCTCCCTTAAGCATAAATCCTCTTAATCATCCAATCCGAGAGAGAGACGGCTGACAGCCCCATCCTGGTCCTCCTGTCCACTACACATCTTCCCTCCCCCTGGCACTTGCCACCTTGGCCCACCAGCACTTGCCCACCGCACCCCGCCCTCATTCCCCTCCCCCCTTGGGCACTCCACTCCTGCGCTTCTCCTTGGCCCCCTTCCCCCTGCACTTACCACCTTGTCTTGCACTTATTTATTTAATTGTTTATTTATAACGTGCCTAATACTGTACCAAAGTTCGGTTTCTAAGCGTGGATCCGGGATTCGAACCTCTGTTGCTGTGTATGCTCTTGCTTGCAAGACCAGCGTGTTGCCCCTGCGGTATCCTCCACTTGCATGGTGGGATTCTCACAAGGCCAATATAAACGTTTTTGTTCCATTTCTTCCCATGATTCCCCGCTCCCCCATAACTTTTTTTGTGCCTGGAAACACTTTATAGGCGCCATACAAATGACCAATACAATCAAAATAAAATAAATGGTAATGCTACATTTCAGAAAGCTATTTTTGAAACCATCCTGACTAAAATGTCTCCTTTTGAATGAGCCATTCGGACTAAAGTGGTTCTTATAAAAAAAAAAATACAAAAAAAAGAATCATGTGTTGAGAAGTGATGGGCCTTTGGAGAAAAGAAAACTTGTATTTGGTTTCTGAATTTGTTTGGAGAAAAAGATGTGGTTTATCAAGCAAGAGGTTGTGGAAATATTAAAAATTGCTTTGAATTGCGAAGAAGCCTTTGAGAAGTAATATAGTCATTTTTCCAAGTGAACGGATATATTGAATGGAAAATACTTTGAATGGAACTTTTGTTACCCAGAACTTTTTTGAAACTGAACTTTGTTCCAGATAAACCTTGTTTAGTTAGGTAAAGATGGGCATTTGTCTGGAAACGCCCAAAAAGACAGAAGAAAAAAACATATGGCATATTTGACCGAATTCAGGCTGTACGAAAATCTCGTATAGCCTAAAAATTCAAACAAATATGCCATACAAACCATTACAGTGAAGAAGGGCAGCGGGGGCTCTGGCGAGGTTGTCCCCTGCACCTTTCTTCACTGTAATGTGAGCGGGAGTTGCGGGGGTGTCCCCCGCTCCCGTCTCAAAGTAAATAAAAAGGAAAAGTAGACCCTGAGGTGCTGGTTCACATATACGCAAGTGAAGGGAACCAGCGTCGCAGAGGGATGCTGGGGACGGCGGCACACAAGGAGGTATGCCGCCCACAGCTAAGTAAGGGGGTGGGGGGCAAGGGGATAGTCTGAAGTGTTTTGGGGAGAGAAAGACAAATATTATTTTTGGTAAAATAACGTTCAACTTTCGGTCTTTTCTCCCTCAAACATTTCAGCTGTGTGAAAATCACAGTAAATCATTTGTCTCACCCCTTTTATTTAATAAAATGGCAAATTGTGAGAACTATGCCTGTGTGTCAGTCTCGCATTTCTGACTCCTCACGGTGCACAGAGAAAAATCTACTCTATTTTTCCTGAGATATTGACTTGGAGCGAGACTGCGGGCTGTGTTGGAATTTTTGATTCCAGTCACAGATCTCGATCTGTAAAAAGGTTGTTTAAAAAAAAACATAGTATGAAAACATTTTCACATTAAAACTAACTGATAATGACATTGCTCAACAAGCTTACAAAATATGAGGGGGAAAAACAGACTAATTTATATTAAGATCTCAATCTCCACATAGGAAGACCAGAAAAAGGGATTGACTTACTTGCATGGTTTTGAAGTAGACATCAGTTTGGTTCAGGAATGTGCAGATCTCGATTCACATCTCTATATTGCATGTGAAATTGAAACTTACTCATTGCTTTTGAGACCGATCATTGTGTACAGTTTGTCAACCATATTTGTCTAATCGGCAGATGTACCTTTCCAGACCATTTCTCTTTGACTTTCCTTTTGTGTTTTCGTTTGTTTTATTTTTACTATTATGTGTAGATTTTTTATTTTTAAGGCTTTGACCTGATAAAGGGCATAAACTAGTTTTTCTGCAAATCAAAATATTGTTAAAATGTTTCTTTTCATATTTTTAAAATATATCTAAAACATATTTACACTATTAAAGATATTTGCGAAATTAGTACTTGTATTTAATTTTTGTGTTCATGTAGGCATTCTTTATATATAATTTCATGGCAATATGTTTGAGGTCCTAGTGTTTTCTATAGTTATTGAAACTACTTACTTTTTTGTGTTCCTTTCTAAACAGTAGAAAAATAGGTCTCTCCTTTGTTGTATGACTTGAAAGACACTGTTGAGAGACGAGGCAGGGTTCTTTCTATTTGATTTGTTAATATGATCTGATATGATAGTTTATTTATATAGCGCCTATACACAATGTGAAGTGCTTCAAGGCCAGGGAGTGAACAAGGGAAAATACAATGACATTCTTACAGGCCATGAACAGTAAGCATGTGAAATTAACTATCGTACTCGGCCTGACGACATTTTAGATGGTGCAAGCGCTCATACATAGATAAGGAAGGGAGGGGGAGAGTGGGAAGGAGATGGAAACAGACAGGCGACTACTGTACTAGGCCTGATGACATTTATGGTAGAGCCGGAGAAAAACAAAAGGTGAGGGAGAGGGGTGCAGAAAAGGAGGGGAGGCACAAAACAAGCGACTATCGTATTAGGCCTGACAGCATTTCAGATGGTGTTCGAGAGAATTCTCATAAATGTGCTGATTCCCTTCAGCAACTTTGCTGGATTTTGAGGACTTGATTGTTTTACCTGGAAAGAGTGTGGGGCTTTTTTTCCCCCCTCACTCTCGTATTTTGATGTGTGTTTTACATTTGTGTTGTTTGACTTTGGAGTTATAAGATCACTCCATAGGCATCTTTACATGTGCGTTACACATCACCCTCAGTGCAGTGACACAGGGATGTCTTCTTAGACTTCCCAAAGGTTTAAATACCTTCTCTGGGATAAACTACTGTTTCCCAGAGAATGTAAAGTGAAATTGACTTTACTAGTCTTTCCAAATTCTTAGACCCAGCACACACCATCTTCCAATGGTGTTCTGGAGGGGTTACATAGTATCCCCTGTGTCTAAATACTCATGTAGCAGTCAAATGCTTCCCCTTTCCTATTGAAAAGGCTGGTGGCAGTGGTTTTACAACGAACTACCAGGATTTTTCCCGACCGCGTAGCTAAAAATCACGGGAGACATGTTTTTCAAGATGGCGCCTTAAGCTCCTTTGTTTAAATGGGTCTGTCTTCTTTTTCTGCCGTTTCTTTTTGGAAAGATCCTTCTAGAGTTTGTCTATACGCACCAAACCAGGTTTGGTCCCTTTGTTCGTATGCCTTTGCTGGGCTTCAGGACTGAAGACCGCCTCTGGCGTCTGAGTGTCTGGTGTGTGCAGGAAGTGAGGGAGGTGCCTGAAACTCTCTGTGCTTAGTCTCCTAGGAGACCCAAATGCACTCTGGCGTGATTGATTGACTGGCTGGCTGACTGTCCGGCAAGGACGGCCACCCTGCTGAGTGAGTGACAGCTAGGCTGGAGTGAATGGGAGAAAACTGTTTAAAAGGTGAGTCTCCAGGACTGGAAGGCAGTCGACCACTGGAACGAAAGATCCGAAGACGAGCTGGAAGAGGACTGCTGCTGCAACCCCTAGGCCGTTGATTTGACCGGTGAAGCCCTGCTGCGGGTCTGAATTGCCAAACTCCATTCGACAGAGAAGCTCCTTCAAGGACGGCTTCTTCCCTTGAGTTGGTGGGACCAACCAACTCATAAAACACCTGGATACCATTCTCTAGGCTGGTTAGGATTAACTAGGAAGAGGGACAGCAGCTTGTGTTCTTGAATCTACAGCTACTGGAACTGAAGTGACTCCATTTTGTTTGCTTTCTTCAACGATCCTGTGCAGTGCAGGAGTCCCCCGACATCCCTCTTGTCCCCACGACTGAGGCTCAGGAATAGCGAGATCTGCAGGACCTGCCAGGAACCACGACTTCAGTAGCATTTGTTTCTTCATACAAAAGGTACCAACCCGATTTAAGAGAACGCCACTCTCATGGTGAAAGTTCGTGAAACTTTCCCATCTTGCAGGCCTAATCAGCTTGTGACCCGACATATGATTCTTTTTCGCCTAAACTGCTTCTAAGAACTTTCACAAAGACTTTACCGTTTGATACCAGAACTGCTCTTATCCAGAGCACTAGCCCATTTACTTTGGCCTGGCCTATTGACTTCAATTAAACTCCTCTGGTGAACTGAAACTATTTGCACTATCTAAAAAGTATATATGAATCTATTTTACCTACCTTGTGCCTTTTACTCCCTTCTTCTAAGTACTGAACTGCTATTTGGCTCCTATTTCAGGGGAGCTCAAACTGTTTCAAAGCCTTAGAATTTTATAATATTAAATTGTCTTCTTCTAGTGAAATGTTTTCTAAATGATTGTGTAATAAATTAATAAGTGTTTTTACCAAGAAACCTTGAGTAGAAGTGTTTACTTGAACCACTGTGATTGAAAGTCCACAGTCTAACTACTTGTACTGCTCACATTCACTCTTGAGATAAGCCTGGCTGCTCAGCTCGCTTCCAAAAACTGTGTGGTACAGACTAATACCATAGGTTGGTTTCGCTAACACCTGTAGTCCTAATTGTGTGTAGCGGTCCCAGAGGGTACTGCTGGCAATTAACAGATTGTGCTAGGGGGTGGGGGGAAATAACAAGTAAGGGGAGGTGGGGAGGAGACAGACGAGGTTGCAATCTTACTAGGTCCGGGGACAATTCTGATGGAGTAAGCACATAGAAGAAAGTAAGGGGAGGAGAGGAGAGAACAGAGTAAGCAGTCAAAAAGAGTGGAGAAGCAAGATTGGAGAACGAATACAATTGCAGAAGTCAGTAGTAACACATCATGTTGCAAGCCAGTGTACAAGATGAAGATGGGAACTGATTCAGGTCCACCGTGAGTACAAGATGCAAAGGAAGTCCAGCATGAGAGTTGAGAAAGGATGACATACTGTGAAGTCCATAAGTCAAATCCAGCATTGGCCACAAGACTGTGATGGTGAAACCAGAATGTGTCAGGACAGATTCCTGCAGAAGTGGGCTGAAGGGGGAGGGGGAGCAGGGTATGAAAATCAATCAAAACAGACACCTGCGTGCGAGAAGGGTGCGAGCACAAGGGAACATCATAGGGGGACCAGAGGGGGTGGGGATGGCCTGTGGAGTCAGAGGGGGTAAACACATGTTGATGCATCCTTACCTGCTTTCTGAGCAGGGGTCGGGCCCTGGGTTGTCCTGGTCCAAACAGGAATTGCCATTTTCTTCGTCTGCCCTTCGCTTCGAACGTCCGCGTGAGAGATAACCTTGATCGAAGAGTTAAGAGCAGTAAGGAAGAGGCAGGGCTAAGAAGGTGGGTGGTGCTTAGGGCAGGTGACCTAGATCCACTCGCACCTGCTCCTCATCTGCAAAGGAAAAGAGGCTGGAGTACTCTTTGTACAGAGTTGCAAGTAGCCAAAATAATGTCAAGTACCTTAGCTGATGTTTAAATACCAACATACTCTTATTGGTTCATGTGTGACAGGTGTATTAGTGATATTCCCTCATTCATTAATTTTGTCATTTGTTATAGCGCCTTTCACAATCATTCTGGTCGTAACGTGCTTTTGGTTGACCGCCCTTGGGGGGCGGGGGGGGCTGTAGTCCAAAGAAATGTGGGAAAGTTTGGGAGGGGCTATTATGTGTCTGCGTTTCAGCCATTTAGTTATGGGAGGCTGGGCATAACCCTGGTAGATACCGATGTCTAACTGGAGTGTGTATGGGCTCAGCAGAAGAATACTATGGACTAAAGGGGGGATTGTGAGTTATGTGGGAAGCTGCAGTTTGAATTTGTGTCCTTTAAATGTAGCTCCACTCTTATGGCAGAGGTGATGTGCAATAGTGTTTGTGTTGTATGTGTGTGCAGGGTGTGTTGAGTGAAGCCGTGCCTTCCACTAAGTTGTGAAGATGCAGTGTGCGAGGGCAGAAATGGGTTAGCTGTACAGACAACATTTAATGATTTGTCGTTTCTATCTTTGTACAGGGAGAATTGCACTGTCTCACAGGCGATTTAAGTGCTTGATGAATGCATAATATTCTCCCTCTGCAAGGCTCTTTATGCGGGAGAAATTGCCATCCCTAGTTACTTCTATTGCGAAAACAAGGATCCTGTTTCCTAATTATGTGCAGCGGCTTGGCCCCTCTGCTCATCCAGTGCTTTATAGTTAGCTGCCATGTCAACCATGGGCGATGGTTAATTTTCTTCATCTTTATTCACTGTTGTGACTGCTGGTGGCGGGGACCGTCAGTTGAGATCCAGTTCATTGTCGGCTCTGCAGACTTTGAGACTGCAGTCTCGGTTTCAGACCTTCACTACGCACCATGATGGAGACTTCCAAGAAAAGCCTTTTCAGGGCCTTCTCGAATTGTGGCCTGTAAAACATCTTCGTCGAAGATGGGCATCAATAATGCATTTACTGCCTGCATCCGGACCACGATGCAGACAGCTGTCCGACTGCCAGTCTTCTCCCTTTTAAGATCCGGAAAGATTGTCATAGGAGGTTGGTGAACTGGCTTGTAGAAGGTGCGAAGGCCTCTTCAGGGATCGAGGGTAGTTGGCAGCTATTTAGTTCCTGCTTCTAGCCTTGGAGAGCCTGGTTAGCTTAAAACCAAGAGCTACCAGGTGCTACATTTGGCTCCCCAGGCCAGTCTGTGCCTTACAACATGCATATATGACATTAAATGTGAGTATTTGAGAACGCTCATAACAAATAATAGGGATACATCTAGTACACATTTGAAACATAATGAATCGTAAAAAATGGGACAAAAGGTTAGTGTGCATCTCGTGTGGAAGTGAGGTTTGCAGTATGCTGGGTACTCGCTCCTGGTTCCCCAGCAGTAGCTCCGGCCTACTGGGTGATGCCAGACACCCAGGAGCTGGTTTTGGCTCCTTCTCATTGAATCTTAATTTAGAACCTTGCTCTTACTCAGCCACGGTGCACTGTCATGCCTCAGCAAGGGATCGGCATCCTTTGAGGACACTTCCCTGGGGAATATACCGAAAAAGGGGAAATCATCTCATGCTCCTTCTTCCTCCTCGTAGACCACTGCGACACCTGCAACCACCATGTTGACGACTGGTGCAGCATTAGCCATGTCATAAAAAAAAGACGCTCGACAACAGCTCTTCCGTCAACTGCTCTTCAGTCGATGGACCCTGCACCGTCGACTGGCCAGGACCTCCTAAGAAGCACATTTCCTTGTACTCGTCTCCGAGTGTCAGGTTGCTGGTCCTGAGGAAAACCCGGTAGAAGAACTGGAAGCGTTGCTGTAGAGTTCTTCCTACCAGTGTACCCCTTTGTTTTTCTAATCGAACTACAAAGGGATCAATTAGCCGAAAGATGGAGATCACTGCATCCGTAGTTGGCAAGTTCAGACACCGTTGTCACCCTCGGGTTGGAGACTCCCAATACCAAAGACTGCCTAAATGGAAAGACCGGAGTTCAAAACAAGGGAGTCTCCCAAGAACAATGACATGAACATGAATACCAGAACCAAACGAGAACATGAAATAGCCAGGGTGCAAGGAGATTAAGTGTAGCACACTTACCACTGTGGTCTATTTTAAGTAGTCTCTAGTCCAGGGTACTATCCCAACGAAACGAGGACGCCTAGCGGCTTATGCGCCAATGATCACAGTCTCTAGTCCAGGCGCGTTAGAAATGGGATGGTGTAGGTTCGCTCTAGGCAGTAGTAGAGGCAAAGGAAGCACAGCCACCCAACCAGCCGTAGCGGATTGGAAGCCATTCCCCAGTCGATGGCGTGTGACGGATGTAGATGATGTCCGAGAAGAGAAGGCAGGTCGTTGGACGGTCCGGGCTCAGCAGCGTGCGAGCAATGTAGGTAATATCTGGAAAAAGAAGGCAGGTCGTTGGACGGTCCGGGGTCAAGCAGCGTTAGAGCAAACGGGTAATATACGTAGAGAAGAAGCAGTTTGATGGGTGGTCCGGAGTCAGCAACGTGCAAGCAAAAGAAGGTAAGACAAATCCGCAATGCAATACAGGTCAGAGGAACAGTCCGGAGTCGAGTGCCAAGGGGAGAGCAATTAGACAAGGAGGGCAAGAGGGGGGTCAAGAGCAAAGGTACCAACAACAATAGCCTTGATACAAAATCAGAAGCAATGAGTGCGGCAACCCGGAAGAGATTATAATGGGTGAGCGCGGTCTCGCTTTCGCTTGACTCCTCCCCTGCGGAACGCGATAGCGTTGCGCTTGTGGAGGGGATGCCACAATCGCCATGGCAACGATGCTGTATGCGTTCTGAAGCGGTTGTGGATGTAGCGGGAATCTGAACGTGATTTGTGTTTGGAAGGGATTCTACAGGGGATATTGCCGGGTGACAAAAAGGTTAATGAGTGTTTGTGGCCAATCCTGACAACGAGGACCAGATGGCTGTCGTTGAGGTCCTTGTCGACAGCTGACAACCATCTTGTTGACCACCTCAACTTCGACACCTTAAATACATCCCGTCTACGGCCTCTTCGACGTCCCTGGCGACAACTCATCAGCATTCCTGTCGAGGAAGGCTACTGTGAACAAGGCTCTTGCCCCGTAGCCATGGTGTTTCTGCCCCGAGACCTCCCATAGCTCTGTCTGTTCCAGCAGCAGCTTCGTTGAGGTCGCCACAGGCTCCTTTGATTGGCTGCTTCTCACAGGGTGCTAGTAGAGACAGGGAGAGTCCACCAGCTGCCCCCTTCCTTAAAGCCTAAAGCCGACCAAGGCCAGGCAGGCAGGCCAGCACTCGTTCTACTGTGGAATCTCCTAGGGCGGCTCCTGTTGCTGCATTACTTCATCCATCCAACCTTTCACATGACAAGTCTTGGAGGGTTTCTACTCTGACCAAGGAGGCGTGCGAGAGGAACTTGACCCCATACTTCCAAAGCCTTATCGCTTTCCTTGGTCGACTCCACCTGCTTGACCAACCCTTCCAGGGCCTCATCACTCTCCCCAGCCTGCTAGGCCGGCCAGCCCTTCGTCTCACTGCACCATGGGTATGATCGATGGTCATTCTGTCTACTCAACAGACACTTCTCTCAGAACTGTAGCAGCGTCTGCCCCCAGCAGTGCCCCTTCCCGCTTCTTACAGGAGTCACCTTTGCCTTCACAGCCCCAACTGGTGCCCCATCATTGGACCCCATACGCTCTTCTTTCCGCATGCCCATTCCACTGACTCCCATAGATGATCACGGACAGATACGAATTTGGATACCTCCCAGGGTACTTACTGATAATTTCGACTACCTTATTCACGGAGATGGTGTGCACAGATATGGACAGGTCATATCACAAAGCTGACGTGAATTGCAACACTAGAAAAGCTGGTGCGAGTGTACAGGGAAGAAGTATATGGACTGTTTCTGCAGCAAGGGTACTGCTCGAATAAACGGTACAATAAGACTCCTGATTCCAGACATGAAGAAGGGAATGGCAGCTGTAATGGATTGCTACTGGGTCTGTGGCCAACAAGCTTACTTTTACCTCCCACCATCATGAAGGGGCTGTTAATCGCTAACCACGATGCACTCAGCGCTGCAAGTAATCCCACAAGAACACCTGAAGGGGGTGCACTGCCTGCTGAGAAGCCAACTGCCCACCCCGTATTCGAAAAAGAAGAAAAGAATATGTTGTCCACACAAGAGCTCCACATCCTGCCAGGCAAAGGACAGTTCCAACAACTAAAGAGGAAGAAAAGATAGAATTACATATCAAAAGACTCCTCTGCATTGCTTTCTGAAATACCACAGGAGTACTGACTCTTCAGCTCAACAGAATCCTTTTCACATCTCTACTGTTGCCAGGAGTGCAGGCCGCAGCAAACACCAAATGGCTGCAGTTTGTGCGCTGGGAGCTGGAACAGCCTGTGAATGATGCGTAGCACGGGTTCAACGTGGTCAAGGTTGAGTTGCGTGCATTGAGACTTATGACAATGCAAAACCACTACATACTGGACATGTCAACGGCAATGGAAGGCAGGGTTTGCAAAAAGTTTGCCAATTCCTGTTGCACATTTGTGCCTTCAGGAGATATCCTACATCATTGCAGCTGTCCATGGCCTGGGTGCTCGCATGAAGGAGGGAGGAGTGCAGGAGAGGGAACTGGGCCCCGTCTTGTCTCGGAGCGATCATGAGGATGCTGATGCCCATTATCGTGTTCACCCTAGTTCTCTTCTTCACCTGCCAACTGTGCCTCCGATGTTATCACAAAGCGGCACCCAATGGAGCAAGAATGATGGTATCAGTTGGGGGTTTCAAAAGCAACTCGCGAGACATGACTGATATCTCAGAGTGGCCACAAATATGATCTGCTCCCCATCCTGTATGGAAATGAAATGAACCACCTATACCACACTATAATTACTCCACCCCCGAATCTAGAGAACTACACAGAGGTTTGGGTGGACTTGGCGGTGGATGGGGGATATATCAACTTGCTCACCTGAGGAATATGTGCGTAGGGGAGAGAGAGTGGGAGGAAAGTGGTATGAAGGAGTTCATTACTGTAGAAGTAACGAAAGGGGGGAATGTTGGGATGGGGGCGACCCGTCCCACCCCTAAGCGCTTTAGAGTAAGGAGAGCTGCATTTGAAGCACTATGATGGGCAAGGGGGTACGGTGATAGGTCCCCACCCCAATATAATCAACCCATATAGAGTAGCGCACGACACAAACAAGACTAGAGGTTAGTGCATTTTGGGTAGATGTTTGTAAACCTAGCCAGGAGACCAGCCCTGCACAGCGAATGCAGCATTTCCTGCACTAGGCCCTAATTGCGAGACGAGGGAAACTTCCAGCCATGTCCGAGTTCCCATGAGCACAACCCACACCCCCCCAACCGCCATAAAGCTCATTCATTGTTCTAACAGTGTTGCAAAGATGTTTTTCTACCCAAAAGGAATGTGCCTTACAAGGCCGCGATCACAGACCGACGCCCGGTGTGCATGTCATCTTGCACTAGCCAAAGCCTGACTCGGCCCGCCCCTAGGTGACCACGAGTTATAGCCCATATAACTGACTAAGCCCCAAGATACCTGAATTCATTGGCACCAGGTGACCTCCGACCATTACCCCTAAAGTAACCAGTCTTGAATGTTCATAGAGAACGGAAATTGCACCTCTGTGAGCTGCAATCATATGATTTGCGATGTGCTGGGTGGGATAAAATATAGTTCAAAACGAGGGTGGACACCTTGGAGCCGGATGGCGTTAAGGCGAGTGAGTGAAATGTCTGTGGAGTTCAGAGTGCCCCAGAACCTCCTTTGTGTCAGTCTTAAAGCCTGCCAGGTGTACAGTATAATGATGAAGTAGCATTGCTTAAGGAGTGTAGTTAATTTGTTCTTTGACCTTCGTCAGTGGGCAGATAATCTCTACAGCACCAACGTGATGGAAGTCGGACGAACTGGGCTGGAACTAATGACCTGGCATCCCTTATGGAGGAGACGGATCCTGTATAGGCGCACACCAATCGGCCACGCAGGTTTTTACTGTATAGTATTGCGTCACAATGACTGTGTCTCCTCTTAAGCCTCTGCTTGTACCCTTTTTCAGCAGAACTTTCTTGGCAGCAGAGTTCTTTGCTGTTGCTCTCGTCTTTGTGTGAGATTAAAACTTGTTATCCTTACAAGATCGATTTGGGCCTTTCTTCCTTAGCGGGTTGTATTCTCGCTCGTGTGAGCCTTCAGGGGCGTGCCTTCAATGTTCAAACCAGGATGTGGGCAATTTAAGCACCTGAGCATCTTCCCAGGTTTAGTTGATAAAAATATTTATTCGGGTTTTGCTTTGCATTTCAAGTTCTTAAAATAATAATTTATTTATAGCAATGCCTTGGAAGCAAACCATGTTACATAATTTAATTTCATAGTAAAGTAATTATAAACTGCATACATCGTCCTAGAAATACGTTGAGCAATAAGAGCATAGCTTTAGTTTTATTTTCCCTGTCTTCCATGCAAAGTCACAATAGCATAATGCAGGTTAATGTGAGCATAACCAATCCCCCATGGGTTTTAAAGCGATAGTCATTGTTTCATAAAGCATGCAGCATTATGCACCCTTATCACTTCTTATCACCCCATTCACATTTCGTAAGGGATACAAGTCCCTGCTAATAGACCCCCTCCTTCCCATCAGTGCCTAATGGCTCCCATTCTAATGCTCTGTTGATGCAGAGCTATGTATCTGGTCCTCGGAGAGCCGCTCTGCTTCCCAGAGCACCTGGTACATTGTACTGGCGGAGGGCCACTTTTCCCATTCCACACCCTCATTGGCAATGAAGGTGCCGAATGGGAAAGGTCTCCTGCCAGGACAATGTGGGTGCTAAGCAGCAGCACTCCTGCTCTGCACCCTCATTGTTCTGCCAGCGGTACACCTTCCTATTTGGCACACTCATTAAGGTGCTAAACGGGAGAGGTGTCCCACTGCCAAATGCCCCTGACTGGTTCTTAAAAAAGCCACAGGGGGTATGCTGACCAAAATAGGGACGGCTTACTGGGCAGTCTCTGACAAAATGTTTGTGCCCATGACCAGGGGCGCAACAAACATACATTTCGGGGGAAAGGAGGCAGACTATTCAATTGTTGGGGGGGAGGGGAGGCGCTAACTTCTGAGATGGTGGGGGATGGGCAAACCTATTTGAATGGGGGGTATCTAACTTCTTTACGCATTGAGAGAGACTAATCTAGTGCAGCTTCAATGTTGCAAGCAGTTAACTCTCTCATTTTGGTCTGAAAGCAGTTAACTCTCTCATTTTGGTCTGAAAGCATCGACTTAAGAACTGCTGTGAGAATTAGCAGTCCACTGTCCCCTCTCTACCCTTCCAACCACCCCTCTGGCATCCAAGTACGAACTAACCCCACATCACTATTCATATTGCCTAAAAATGTATACATATGAGTGCAGGTGTGCATTTTACCCAGCACTTGCCTTAATGCTGGAAGCATATGTGTATTGTTGGTAACCTGGCATCTCTGGTAGGAGAATATTGTGTGGGTTCTCCTCTGAGAACTGCTTGTATCTTGGGTCTTTTCCTACAACTTTTCTTGAATATTGTGCTGGAAAATGCATAATTTCAACTAATTTCCCCTGAAAAAATGTGCATGAGAGAGAAGAACCTCCTGCCTCCCCACGACCCCCCCCCCCCCCTGCTCAGTCCATACCTCCTCCATGGGACATACGTTTAAGCCCAACCACTTTAAAATTTCTTAAGCCGCTACTGATTTTGTGTCTTCCGTTTGCAAATGTCTTTGTGTTTGACGGTCAAGATATATCTATATCTAAATCTATATCTGTTTTCCGGCTACATGCTACGATCAAGAGCATCAGCTCTGGACAAATGACAGACCAATCCTGGGCGAGACAAAATTCTCCACTCAAATTCTCCACGCATACTGTATGAGACACAGCCTGGGGCAATATCCTCCGCCCTCTCAAAAATGAACACTCCCTTGGATAAGGACCCCTTGGGGTCGACACGTGTCAGCTGACCACTATAAGACCATGTGTCTACACTATAATACATTTTTTTAAAAACCCACTGGAAACACTGCATTCAGCTTGAAAATCTCATTATATATGATACAACAATCGCTTAAAAATTGCAAGGTATATCTATATTGTGTTTGGCCTTAGAAGTGCTCATAATAACAGTGGTATTTTATGCGTTCCCTAGAAATGTACTGCATTTTTCATATTTGTTTCTTTTACTCGAATGTGCTGTTACACTCAGTGATTTAAATAAGCTGCAGAACCTGTCTGGTGCACATGTGTTTATCATTTTAATGATGATACTCTTGATTGGGAAAGTAATTTTTCCTTTTTATGGTGATCAAATATAGTTTGTAAATCATTGTTTTGTAGGTTTTGTATCTGAATATCATTAGCCACTGTTTCTTTTTCATATTACTTACCTGTTGTCCATTTTCTTTTTCTCTTGAGTTAGCTGGAGCTCAGCGACAACAGAATTTCTGGAAGCCTTGATGTTCTAGCAGAGAAACTTCCAATTCTGACAAATCTAAACCTTAGTGGAAATAAACTTAAAGATATCAGTACCTTGGAACCTTTGGTACGTACAAAACCGGTTAGATGGGAATGTAATGGACAAATATTGTATCCATTCATCATTTGCATGCTCCTCTTTGCTTATCATTTCTGAATTAAAGCGAGTAAAATGCAACTGATTTCGCGATTCAGATAATCAAGCTATCAGCGGAATAACATAACAAATGCCTGGCCTTGAACACACACACTTTTAAAACCTCACACTACTTTATAGAAATTGTGTTAAAAACATAATGCAATATATATTTATCTATGTTTCAAGTAGGCGCTACCACTTTAAGTGTTGCCCCTTTACAACGCGTACAAGGCCTCCCCCACCCGATATAACCTCAAACGCCAATGTTTATTAAGTCCCACGTAATGTTGCGGTTATTGTAATGTTTCCTATGGACGTTATTACTGTTAGAAATGGCAACCTTGTTGTTCAGTAAATACAAATAGTGTGTGCCTTTTATAATGCAGTGCACCAACTGTCCTTGCCAGGTATCATTTGTATTTATTTTGTAATTGTTTTGCTGAACCTTGTGTTGAGCATTTCTCAATTGTAGGCCTTTTTTATTTCGGTTGTATTGCGATGACTTTTCATCCTTTCTTTTTTACCTATCATCCCAGAACTCCAGTATTTCACTTCCTTTCTTCTTTGTTGGGAGTAAAGTCATTTTTTTTAGAAAGTTTAATTAATTCTCGTTTCAAATTGGGGTATTTTTTTCAGAGTGTGAAAATATTGTGTTCACTGCAAAACTAATATCTTTCTATAATCTGTACTTTAATGCACACCAATTAATACAATTATATGTATTTTTTTATTTATTTACATTGTTAAAGTGCTCACACAGCCGCTGGCATCGTGGTGCTGTTACAGGAATAGTTTATTTTTTTAATTTTTTTGATTTGCTTAATTGTTTATGTCTTAGTTGCGTATATTTATAACGTGCTTAAACACCCAGAGGTTTCTAAGCGTGGACCCGGGATCGAAACTGTGGTGCTTCGTGTCTCTTGCTGCCAAGGTGTGCACGTTGCCGCTGAGCTATCCTCATGGGACAAATCATAAGATTCACTTTTACCCCAAAATGTCTCTTTTTAGAACAAAGGAGAGCTGCTCTGCTTCTACCACTAAATTCGAACAAACCCATGGAGCTCAGCGGGTGGAAGGAGAGCTACAGGCTCCTTTGTTTCCATTTCCATATTTTTTTTTTGCTGGGAAATTGTTTTTGTTTTTTTGTATTTTTTGTAAAGTGGCGGATGCACTGCTCTGTGTTAGGCAGAATTGCATGCAGTACCCTCTGGGACCACCACATACAGTTAGGACTACAGGTATAAGCAAAACCAACCTTTGGTATAAGTCTGTACTACACAGTTTTGTGGTAGCGAGCTGAGCAGCCAGGCTTATCTCAAGAGTGAATGTGAGCAGTACAAGTCATTACACAGAGGACTTTCAATCAGAGTGGTTCAGGTAGAAATTTATACTCAAGGTTTCTTGGTAAAACACGTGTTAATTTATTACACAATCATTTAGAAAACAGTTGACTAGAAGGAGGCAACTTAATATTATATACCAATACACTTCAATACAAAACTCTTAGGATTTTGAGAGAGTTTGAGCTCCCCTGAAATAGGAGCCAAATAGCAGTTCAGTTAACACTTATACCAAAGGTTGGGTTCCTATTGCCAGGAGGTCAGGGTTGTTGTAGTGCACCCAAAGGGTACTGCATACAATATTGCCTAACAGGGCAGGTGGGGGGGTGGATTTCCCTTCACCTAGGTACAGCCCGCGGAGTAAAGGGCGCAGATTTTGTTTATGCTGTTTGGCTGTGCTGTGCGAATACGCTCACGGTCTGCAGTAACTTCATTGCTGACATTGCAGTGTTTTATTTGTGTGCTTTTTTTACCCTTTTCTTTGGGATTTCACCGGAGTGGATTGTGACGGTTTTTATTTTTTCCTCTGTGAAGTAACACTCCAACTTGAACTAAGAGGGCGCCTTTAAGAATCTGTGAACTCTCAAGCTCCGCCCACTTATCCTCGACCAGGAAGAGGATTTATCATCAATCTGTCGCCCTTGTGGCGTGAAGCCCGCGGAGTAAAGGGCGCGGATTTTGTTTAGGCTGTTTGCTGTGCGCTGGACGTGGACGGAGGGAGAAGGTGCGGAGTGGACGGTATCGGGCGCGATAACAGCGCTCTACTCTTGGAGAAGATATAAGGTACGGTGAGTGTGGCGAGACGAATATTGATGACTGAGTCCGGTCCACACAAAGTTCTGTGATGTGATAAACTGGAACATACAGTTGCCATAATCTGCAACTCAGTACTTGCAAATTACTTTTCGGGGACTGTGGGCATTGAACCTTTGACCCGAGGGCAGGACTTGGCGCATAGTGTTTTCTCTGCCCGGAATAATACCTTGCGGACTGCGGGCCGGTGAGCCTTTGACCCAAGAGAGGGGTGTTGGGCCTGCCATACGAAGAAGTGGGAGGCAGTGGGAAATGTATAATTTATGGAGTTCAGACAACCCTGAGGATATCGTTACTAAAAAAAACAAAAAGGGGACCGCTGGTAAGGACCAAGATGAAGGGGCACAACGTACACAAGGCAGATCTTTTTAAAAACGCTATAAGGCAGGTGGAGGTGTCTTTCGTCATCCCCCCAGCGTTTTCCTTTTGGACAGTCAACTACCTTCAACCTCAGGTTTCCTAAATTCATCTGTGGTCCTCGGTTCCCTCCAAAGTCTGGAACAGGGTATCTCGACAACGGTGAATCAGATTATTTGGGACTCTCTCACCTCTAATCTAGACTATACCTTGAGGACAACAACAATGAAAAATGCAATATCCACTCATTTCACTCAAGACTCAAAGACAATAACTAATTGCTCAAAAACAGGGCCCTCAATGCAAGACCCAGGCAATGTAATCGCGCAAGGACAGATAACCGGGTCTGTTCCAGGCGATGAAGAACTGTTGGAGTTGGAAAGACAGATACCAGGGAATGTATCGTATGATTTAAATAAAATACCGGAAGAACAACATTGTGACTTGGACAATGAGGCCTCATTCTCTGTCCCGAGGAGGTTGGTTGACTGTGACGCAAATATCCAGCCTCGAGGGCTGGGGGAGACAAACTCAACTCTAATTCCGCCAACAATTACCGCACGGAACTTTGTGTTAAGCTCATTAGTGAAGGGGTTCGAAGTGATCAAGCTAGAGGTCCAACAACATATGGGCATATTATTGGAAATGTCAAAGGAATTGGAATTGAATGATATTATGATGACTGCAATGAAAACAGCTGTCAATGAAGGGATGGGAGAGCTTCAAAGAGAATTCCAAGGAAATGTCAAAAGATCAATCACTGAAACTTGACCAATTATCGGTCCAGTGTGGTATGATGAAAATGGATATAGACAAACTGGTGGAATATTCTAAACCTCTCCAGAAGGTAATTTAGAAGACGTCCAGTCCAGAGCAACCCACGATAGTACCGGAGCTATCGTTAGATGATTCTCCCTTGTCATCGTCAGTGATGGAGGAATTTTTGCGAATGGCACAGGCCATAGATTTAGATGTAACATCTAAAGGTATTATATTGGCTCCTCCAGCCAATGCATCTGCCAACTCTGAAGGTCGGGAAAAAGAGAAAAAAAAAAGAAATTGTCTGGAAAAGCAAAAAAGAAAAAGCAAAAAATGGCTTTGGATGAGGCTGTAAAAGTACAAGGGGAGGCAAAAGGGAAATGTAAAACACATGATGACCGAAACCAATCGCTTTGTGAAGAGTCTTAAGGCTAAGGCAGGACAGGTAATAAGAGAAGAAAAAGAGATTCCACCAAGGAGTGGAAAGGGGGGGAGAAAACGGAAAAAAAAAATCAAAGAAAAAGATAAAGAATCAAAGGAGATGCCCAAGGATGATATAAAGAAAATAACAGTTGGCATTCAAACCGATAAAATCGAACCTCCAAAAAGAATTGCGCCAATTGTTCTTATTCCAAGGAAAAAAACAAAGTTGGTGAACCCTACAATTAAGATAGCCCCAATCTTCTTGAAAAATAAGCAATCTCAAGACGCTGGACTTGGGGCTAGGGGCCCAACCACGGCTAGTAAAAGCGGGCCGCCAGTGACAGGAGTAGAGGGATGCTCACAGATATTGCCTGTAAAAACCCACAATCAGGATGTACGACAGGCTCAGTCAAAACCTCTGCACTGTTGGGTGAGGTCTTTGATTTAAATAAAAATACTCTGACACATTCACAGACGGAGGGTAAGCTAGAGGTATACAACAGCACAACCTCTAGTAAAAAATCAATTTAAGATACTGTCATGGAATTCAAGAGGCTATAATTCTGTTAGCTTGGAGCCAAGAAAATCCTACATTTTTGGAACATTTTACTTGATCCTCTACTTGAAACATGGTTGATATCCTTAATTGGAATAGATGAATTCACATTGTTCCAACAATTGGCAGTGGGGTCGGAAGGAGGCAGACCCTCGGGGGTGGCGGGAGAGGGGGGGTCTGTTGACTGCTTGTAAAAATAGTCCCCTGTATGAATCCAGACTACTATCGAATGAGGTTCAAGGTATCCTGATAGTGAGATTGGAGTTTAAACTCCCTAACATTGGACATAGTTGGATTTTGGTTAATTTGTATTGGAATTCTCGGGGGGGGGGGGGCAGAATCCTCTTGGATTTTCTATGAAAATTGTCGGACTTGTTGGTGGATTTACTCTCCCTCTACTCTACTGATGAAGTTCTAATAGCAGGTGACTTAAACTCCCAATGTTTGACGACCAAAGATCAAGCTACAGGGACCTTACGTCAGAAAACACAAAATGGTCTAAAATTGACTAATTTTATGAAGGGATGGGATATGTGGATGTTGAATGGAAATATCAGGGGCGATATCCCGAGTAACCCAACATGGCATAGGGGAGTAGCATCATCCACTATTGACTATCTTTTTTCCTCTGGGGAAACCTTGAAAAATTGCATGATATCTATAGAAGAGGGGAATGCGGACAACCATGCAATGCTTAAATTAGTAATTAATGTCAATCTGTCCTCAACTGTTTCTCATACACATGCAAACTGTTGGTGAAAATGGCGGGTAACTGCATTAGAAAATTTCATAAGGGAGGGGAAAGCTTGACTATGCAATTACAAAATTGGGTGTCTAATGCTCCTGAGGATCAAATATATGAATCCTGTTATCCCTCTAATTTTCATTTGTTATTGTTGGATCTGGATCCTCAAACAATACCCAAACATGTAAATTGTCCCATAAGCATTCCTTTAACCAACTGATTATGGAACAGAAGAGGAAGATAAGAATGCAAAAAGCAGATTTAAGAAGAGCTAATCTGGACGGAGAATCATTTAAGATAGCGCTTGCCCTCATTAATAACCGCCAAAGAAATTGGAAGAGATCGTTTAAGTCATCCTTGTATCAGCAGGATGAGGAACTTATGTTAAAGTCTTTATGTCAGAGAAAATCGAGAAATGTCTGGGCAATTTTGGGAGGCAAACAAGAACTGCAAATAGACAATCAAGATGTCCTTATCCAAGAACAGACTTGGGTGGAACATTTCGCCCAGGTTTATGGTTTAGTGGGTCCATCGGCGGTGGAGGACTGGGAAAGTTCTCAATGATCTCTCACGTATACTAAGGCGGACATTGAGTTACTAATTAAACGCTCTTCTAGCTCTAGAGCGGCAGGCCCGAATGGCTTGAGTAATTGGACCCTAAAAACAAATTCATCAATATGGGCCTATATACTTAAGTTACTGTTTGATAAAATAATCAAATTTAAATGCCTTGCAGAATCATGGAAAAACTTGATTACCATCCCATTCTTTAAAAAAGGAGATAGACTTCTAGCAGTGAACTATAGACGAATCTCATTATTGGATGCTGACAGTAAAATCTTGGCCTGATCTTAAGAAAGTTGGAAGACTGGGTGAATATCAATGAATATAATCCCGAAACAACAAACTGGATTTAGAAAGGGACTATCTACGTCCCTCAATGGTCTGGTCTTGAGCTGCTTGATGGGAGATCTGGGAAAGAAAAATGCTCGCCCCCCTTTTTGGGGCCTGGATTGATCTCACGCAAGCGTTTCATATGGTTAATGGGGGTCTTCTATGAAAAAATTGTATACATGAGGAATCCCTTCAAACCAACAATCCTGATTGAATTACACCAAAACACCAGGATGAGAGTTAGACTCTCCAAAGCAGGCTATTTAACAGAACCAAAATGGGTGAACAGAGGGGTCAGTCAGGGTTGCCTGATGGCGCCGCTCCTGTTCATCCTCTTCATGGCTGATCTGGGAATGGACTTAAAGGACACTGGTCTAGTATCACTGCGCCTCAGCTTAACTAAAATCAACTGGTTGGCTTATGCCGATGACGTGGTGGTACTGGATCATTCCCAGGTGGGCCTGCAGAGATTGCTTACTGCTTTGGAGAAATATGCCCAAAAGAACGATCTGAAGATTAATCCAGACAAAAATCGAGTATTCTTTTTTTAAAAATCCCCAGAAAATAGTGAACTATCCATGGGAAATGGACCATCGAACAATAGAAATTGTGTCCAAGCTCATTTACCTAGGATTGATAATTAAATCACATCCAACAAAAATCCATCTATCAGAAACCCTCCATTTAAAAACTATGAAATTGGGGGCCCAGATTAAGAGGATAAAAATGAAATGCTGTAAATTCTATATATTGCCTATGGTAAAATTCTATGTAGGAAAGGTGGTTCCAACAATTCTATTTAGTATGTGTAACGCTCACCTGGTTCCCACGGAGGCGCGGCGTCGAAGGCGCAGAACTCTGAAGATGGACAGGAAGGGCCCCTCTATTCTGGCTTCCCTGGCTCGTTGGATACCCTCCTGTGCGTGAAAAGGGAGTATTACCAACTGTGGAACAATGCTCAAGCCTCCCACTCCCTTCCAACCCTCCACGATACCTCCTCCACGATTCCCCGTGAAGCCTCACCTTAGGGTTTGGAAGGATGAGCTCTCCATCCTGTTTCTGATACAGGGGCGCGTTGAAACCCAGTTACTTCACTGGATTGAGGATTGATGGGAGTTCAGGTAAGCTTGACTGTTCAGGTAAGGCGCTGTAAAAGTTCTGTTCAAAAGTTCAAGCTTAATAATAATGTTCGTTGTCTAATTGCAGCAAGCGCTAATGCTTATGTCTTTTTCCCCTTAGGGGCCGGGGTTCGGAGTGCCGGAGATATGGCGCCGACCCGAAGTGAAACAGTTCTGGATGAGCGCTCAGGTAATGTCTTTGCATTCGCTCATTCAATGTCTTTGTCTTTTTTCCCCATAGGGGCCGGGGTCCGGAGATGCCAGGAAGTGGCAGGACCCGAAATGCAGTGGGAATAATCCAACAGGTAAGACTTAAAAGGAAACTGAGCTTTCCTTATTCCTTATCTCCCTCTCACCTTTGTTCTTGTCTTTTTTCCTCTTGGCGCCGGGGCGTAGCTGAATCCGGAAGATCGGTGCTGAAGATGGAAGCGCCTTGCAAAGGTGAGTAAAATGCAGCGCTGCAGCGATCGAAACGAAATGCCTTTAAAATGATGTCTTCCTTTTCAGGGCCATTGGAGAAATGACTCCGGGATGCAGATTTAGCAGGTAAGGGCTTTTCTTCTCCTATTCTCTTCCTTTCTCCCCTTGCAGGTGTTCCAGGGTGCTGGCAGGCGTGGCTGAAGTCAGGATGCAGGAGCTGACACGGTGAGCGTCCAGCTGCTAGGTGCAGAACAACGCGAAGCATGTGTGGCTGTTCGGGTGGGGTTTAAATAGCCTTGGAAGAAGTTCCTGGTATGTATCCTTACACCAATCAGGTATGTATCCTTCCCCGACCACACCCGGGTGGTGAAGTAGTCCTACAGGTTAAGTAGTCCCATTCAGGCCTCAAGAGGGCCTGGATGAAGCAGCAAGGTCTGCATCAGGTAAGTGCACCCAAGCACTTAAACACATATCCTCTTCTATGAGCCTGGCGCCTAAGGCGCCAGGACTGGGGTCCGCTATGAGCCTGGCGCCTAAGGCGCCAGGACTGAGTCCAAAAGGCCCCGACTTGGGCCCGCTGAGTCTTCCCTGGGGAAAATGATGTCTGCCTCTGGGGTTGCTGGGCCCGGCCTGGCTCCTTAGAGGTAGGCATCATGACCGTATGGCTACAAATCCCCTCGCAATGGATGTGAACTGGGATGCGATGGAATCAAAACTCTGGAAAAAATCATTATCCCTTCCAAATTGTGTACCCATTGTAGCTCTGAGGTATGAGTTGGGTCTCTCTTCTTTGAGATCTTGGCTGGAGTGGAAATGGATTTCCTTGTATAGGTCCCTTTTGGTTCCCGATAAGGGTTCCCTGTATGAGGAATTGTCTATTCTACTCCAATGCAATGCAAACAAGTTCCTGGAAAAATTGAAGCTGAAATGTTTAGACCTGTTGGATAACGCAGAGTGTACATTGGACATGTTGGTCCAAAATCCGATGAAAGTGAAAGAGCGGCTGAAAATGTGGGATTGGGTGAATACAGGAGATAGGATGAGGATGACAAAATTGTCACAATCATTCTCTATTATGGGGACAAAAAGATTGATTTTGCCCCCATATTTGAGAAAATACCCAGATTCAAGCTCTCAGGACTTAAGATTCAGGCTCAATTTACTCCCGACCAGGGAAATTCAATCAGCCAGAGAGATAGCCTCATCAGATGATAGATGTTTGAATTGTGATATCAGATGTTTCAATGTTTGGGTTTCATTGATATCTAAATGTACAGGCACAAGGGAGTTGAGAGTCGTGAGGCTGAGAAGATTTGTACATGACATTAATTGGCTAGATACAGAGGAATTTTGGTCCAGAGCTTCATCCGGGCATGAAATTTTACTAACTGCAGAAATAGCAAGACTGTTACGAGATCTAAAATTAGATGGTCATTGAGAAAGGAAACCTGGGGGATAAGTGTAACTGTATTATTCTTTTCTAATCTGAGTTCCTTTTTGTTCTTTTTGTCTTGCGGAATTTTATGTGGATATACGATTTTTAATATTTTGTATTTTATAGAATATGTATAAAAAGTCCAAAAAAATCGATGGCTAATGCACAATAAATAAAATAAAAAAGGTACTTTATAAAATAGTTACATATTCAAAGCAAAGGGTTCTAGGGTTGACGGAGGTCAGGAAGATGTATTATAGATCTGAAAAACGTATCTAGTAGTATGAGAAATGGTTTTACCCATGTTTATATCACTTTGAGAAAGAGGAGAGGCATTGAAAGGCATTCCAATTGATGAGTCTTTTTAGTGAGAATTAAACAGCAGGAGATTGTATATGAAGGTTTTATGACTTAAGTTGGTTGCTTCATTTGGAGTAGAGGTATAGGTTAGAAAATGATAGCAGTGTTTTCATTTGCAACCTTTCTCTTCGAGTGTGTTGCGTAGTTACAGTGATAGTTGCAATACGTTTTTCTCTTAAAGAAATGCACTTTGTTGAGGAGTATGAGAGTTTTCATTGAGTGTTCTTTATTGAAAATCAATTTACCAACATGTATGCATGTGTATTAAGTGTGGGGCATCAATCTAAAGTTCCTTACATTGTTTCACGGTATATTGTGCATGTGTTGATAGGGAATGGGTTGGTGGGAGGTTTAACAGTAGTCCTGATGTATACTGTATGACATTAGTGAAGAGTCCCGTGTGGATGAGTGAGGATGGCTAGCCCACTGCAGGAGTTTGTCTACTTTCCCTTTGATAGTGACAGCTATATACTTTTCTCTACCTTTATTCCTATCATAGCCACTATTGGGGGGAGGAGGGCCTAGTACACTTTTGGGTGGAGGAAAGGCTCTGGATGTAGGGGTGATAAAAAATCACGTTGATGCAATTAACTAAAACCTTGGAGTTCAACCTGATATAAGAAAGCTTTTTTTCTTTTGCTCACAACAGAAAAAACTACCGCTCCTGAAGAGCCTGGACCTGTTTAACTGTGAAGTAACAAACCTGAATGACTACAGGGAAAGTGTTTTCAAACTCCTTCCTCAATTGACCTATCTTGATGGATATGACCAAGAAGATGGAGAGGCCCCAGATTCTGATGCTGAGGCTGATGGGGTAGATGAGGAGGATGACGATGAGGGTAAGTCGTATACAGTAAAGCCTTTAAACAGTCATCCTGCCTAAACACACACACAACATTTTGGAGCGTTGAAAAATTGGGTCTGACAATCATGGGCATGCCTGTAGTATTACTTCACCCTGAGAGTAACCAGAAACACAAAAATTCCAACAATTTCGAAACATTTTCAGATTGTTTTTCCTGCTTTTTTGCTTGCTCCAATGTTTGCAGCGCTGAAATCAAAACTAATAGCAACCTTTTGAGACATAGGAACAACTTGATTCTTTTCGGTATACTAAACACAGCGATGTGAAAGAATTAATGACTTTCTGACCAATGTCGCAAGTGGATGCCACAAAATACACAAAACACAGAGTTATTTCAAGACCTTTGCTTTCAAGGTCAAGAGTACTGCTTATGGAATGGTAAACCAACTGAAAGTGGATGCTATGGAAACAGTGGGAGGAATCGCCTAGTGTGCGAAGTCCCCAAGTCAAATTCTGTTCACGACGACTCAACTCCTGGGGCATCAGCTCCTTGGGCAGTCATATTCAGGTTAGTTGGGCTCAAGAATTAAAAGTTTGCCAGCATACTTATTGGATTTCTCTTGGCATTTGCCTTTGCTTTGGACTATCATGTCCTAGATGGGCAGGTGGCCTTTAAATTGCTACCAGAGCAACACCTGCAACTTACCTCCTTTCGTTTGGGATTCCTCTGTGTGCAATTAGGGAGTGATTTTCCCCCCAACCCTTCCACACCTGGGATCATAAATGGTGCACGCTTTTTATTTGGGCTTTTGGCCTTTAACTTCCTCCAGGGTCTGGGCTTGAGCCTCTGGCTGGTTGTTCTCCAATGTCTTTAGGTAAGGGCAAGCTTCTACCAGCCCCTGTCAGGCTCCATATCCATCCCTTGTTGCCTGGCCTGTTGGCATAACTGGTTTAGCCCCTGTCTATTGTGTTCTCTTGGCCTGTCTGTTTTACGTAGTGTAGGTACTTTGCTTCTATTGCCTCTCCTTCACCTTCTCTTGCTATAACATAAATTGCACTCGAACGCCATCCACACCCTCCACATCAGGAGGTTTCTGCCTCTCTTTAAAGGAGTACTTCAGAAGTTATTGGCCTAATGGGTGCTCTCAGTGGTGTCTGCCCCCCCCCCAATCACAATCTCTTTACTGATTCTCGTATGGTTCCACCGCCTTACCTTATAGCTTGACTTAATTTCCACATGATTTCATGTGTTTATCGTGTTTCACTAGTTAATGGTCTTTTCCCCAATTTCTATGGCCCAGGTTTACAAAAGGCCTATCTCCCATATTGGGATCTGTCAGTAGTGTCAGGTCAGCCTTGCTGAGCCTGTATTTTAGCTCTCTTGTCAGCAAGTGGGTGGGGTTCCCTCCATCTGAGAGTGACATGGATGCTCCTCCTGTATAAAATGCCCCTCCTGTATACAATGTTCTATTGGGTTTGGTTCGTACTCCATACTGGGGCTTTGGAAACCTGATTTTAGCAGTTTTTCTGGTCCCACTTAGAGTCACAAACTAGGACAGAGCTAAATGCAATCTTCTGCTTCACTGGGACTGTTTTTGTCTGGGCTTTATTCTTCCATGACCGACTGCTACATTCACTGCTGGAAGCTCATTTCCCTTCATAGCAACAGTCCCCCATAGCTAGTCTGGGTTCCTTGGGCAGTTGTGGCAAATTTAGATCACCTGGTGGAGGGCAGAAGGGGACCCTCCATATGCCACCTCCAGTGTTCACTTCACAGAGCAGGTGACTCCCGCTGGCACCCGAGTTTTCCAGTCTCCCTCACTGTTAGGGAGAATTTTAATTTCTGTGCTAATTCCCTTCAACCTTAGAGAGCCCCATTTCTTTTGCTGGGCTTGTGATGTTTTCCTCCTGAGTGAGTGGGACCTTTTTCGCACTCCTTCATTTTCCTGACTAGGATTTTTGTGTTTTACTATTTTATGGATTCTAACAAACTCCATAGGTATCTGCTTTTTGTATAGTGACACTAGGTGCAGTGCCACTAAGAATTCCCTTGGACTTCTCTTAATGTCTTGATACCCCAGGAAATGACACTTTTAATAATCACAGGGCTCCTCTACCATAGATTACCTCTGCATCTCGTTGTAGCTCTGGGACAGGATAGTGGGATTTGAAATGTTGATGGACCCTAGTAGCGACCACCACCCAATTGGCCTGAAATTAAGTGGTGTTCTCGAAGGGAGGGGGCCTTGTGGGGGGCTAGGTCACCAAAAACTGCTTGGCTTGTATGGTAAAAACGAATGATGCCTCCAATAGGAGAATCAAATGGCCAAGAATTCGGGACACCCCCCTGCACATTGACACTGGCAGAGAACATATCCCTCATTCATGGCATTTAAGATGAAGTTGCAGCTAACTTAACCGACTTCATGTTTTTAGATTTCTTTTGAGGTTGAATTCTTTTAGTAATAGTTTTCTTTGAGTCGGTGTATGTGTGGCTCTTACATCAAAGACCACATATGTAGATTTCATAGCTTTATCATGGTTACCCAATTGTTGTGTGGTGTGAAGAGGAGATGTGGGAGTTGTTGCCGTCAATTTTTCGATAACTGTTCCTTTAACATAAGGCACAGCTGTTTTTAAGCTCACAAGTTGAGTTGAAGGCATAACTTTCTCCACTACAACCGAGTCAGATGCGATTGCTACAATTTTGGCAATCTGAATTTTCAAATGTTTGCACACCAAAATCAACATATTCTTTAGTATTCTTCAACGTTGCCTCTCAGTCAGAGTTTGGGTACAATACTTAGATAATTTGATAACATTGTCAATTTTTTTGCTAATACTAGCCTGCAAGTGATCAAAGGCTGTCGCCATAATTGCTGGTCATGTTTTATGATGTTGACATTTTCTGTAAGATCTTTAAGAGTACTGTCAACAGATTCAAAAAGTTTGGCGAGAGCCATTAGTGCAATATTCATTACCTCTAAAGTCAATTCTGATGATTTTGAAGGAGCAGAGCTTTTTATTGAGATTTGTGTTTCTCCATTGGCTCTCCGAGGTGTAGGGGCAATGTAGGACACTTCTATGGCTGAGATGTTACATCCAGATTGGCGAAACATATCAGGAGAATGTGAAAGATTAGAATCCTCCACTCTAGCTGAGAAACAAGAGTTCGTTGAATTTAATTCGATGACAGCCTCTTGGGTAGGAATTAAAATATTTGAATGTGCATGAGAGGGTGCTCCCGAGAGAGCATTACGAAGAATCATGCTATCAGTAAGTGAATTATTGATTCCATCAGATTTGGGAGCTACTTCAGCTTGTGTTCCATCAGATTTGGACGTTATTTCAGCTTGTGTTCTATCTTTAAAAAGTGATGGAGCATAGCTGCAGGTTCCTACATTGGCCTGCATGTCGCCACACCCATTAGTGACCGCTGTTGAAGGGGCTACTAGGGGATTTTTAGCAACCGGCCCACTTGGATCAACCATACCAACACCATACTTGCGGATGTCAATGTTATCTGTCACTGCCCCTTTTTTCTTATGAGTCACTTTATTTCTCGAGCGCAGCGTTCAGAGAATTGGGGTTGAGCAAGTGTTCACATCCGTCTCAGTCAATGGTTGCTCTTCACGTATTTGCTGAGATTCTGACATGATACGTTGTCGCGAGCTCAAAGCCATCCCTGTTGTAAGGCGATAAACGCCGTTTACTGACATGATTCTACCAACAAACTTTCCCCGTGCTTCCAGTCAAATATTCTATACAGGACACTCTAGGCATACAGGTTTGCGTGCTGAAATAGTTCACAACAAAGTACCAGACAGCAGACACCAAAGGTAGGACGCCCCGGGAGCCACAGACGCCGCGGCGAAGCCGGACTCACCGGGACTCCTCGGGTGCATGCACGCGCGCGGTGCCTTGTTTTATACACACGCCCACCTCCTTGCACAGGTTGCCTATATAAAACAATAGAGAGTATAAATACTCATACTATGGACAGATAAGAGTCTTATTATCTTGTTTTCTTGCAGGCTTCACCTTGTGGGAGTGGTAGTTCTGCTGCGTTAGAAAAAAAGCACACTTCTGGATTCAAACCAACGATATGTCCGGGCAAAGCAGGACTCACCGGGACTCCCCGGGTGTGCGCGCGTGGTGCGCGCGCGTGCCTTGTTTTATACACACACCCACCTCCTTGCACAGGTTGCCTTGTGTGAGTGGTAGTTCTGCTGCAGTAGAAAAAAGCACACTTCTGGATTCAAACCAACGATATGTCCGGGCAAAGCCGGTCTCACCGGGACTGCTCGGGTGCGCGTGTTAGTCATGCAGATTTAGGGCAGGTAGTGGAACAGTTTACAAAGCTACTGGGGGCACTGACTAAGGGCTTTACAGTACAGCGCAGCAGGAACGCAAACTCCTGTAAAAGGGGGTTGTTTGACGAGTCCTGTTCTCTTGCTAAGAAATCACTCCTGAGAGTCTTGAAATCACCAACCAGCACGAGGGGAGCGAACTATCGCCTGATGCTGGAAAGAAGGAAAGGGAAACTTGGAAGAGTACGCTTGGGAGGGTTTCTTGGAAGCATCAAGGCGCAATGATCAGAAAGCTTTCTGGGAATTTGTGAAAGGGGGCCCCACTCCCAAAGCAATGGAGAGGCCAAGAAGTATGCATTTGGAAGAGGCAGCTTGGGTGGGGTATTTTGGCAATCTGTTTGGGGGAGGAGCACCAGCGGAAACGAATAGTTGTACCTCATTGCATTTCAGACTAGAGGATGTATCTCGGGCCATTAATGAACAGGCCCGGAATCGAAACCCCCGATCCTGATGCGATCCCTTCGGACCTGTTTCAGGATCAGTTAAACCTTTGGGCCCCTCTGTTTACCATAGTATTTAATGCCTGTTTGGACACAGGCTCTTTCCCACCTTTTTGGAAATCGGCCATTATTTTTCCCATCTTCAAGAAAGGGGACCCTTCTAGTCCTATGTCTTATAGACCTATTTTCCTGCAGGATACCTCCTTAAAAATGTTTGGGGAGGTACTGCTGGGGCACATTGAGTCCTGGTTATCGGAGAAAGGCAGTTCTCCGAGACACATCTTGGCTTTCATCCTGGGGAGCAGAGCCTAAATCTGTATTTAGTTGTCTCCAGTTCAGTCTTTTGCAAGAGGGGCGGGGGGGAGTGTACCTCGCATTTATGGACTTGAGCACGGCTTTGACAAAGTAGATAGATCGAAGCTGTGGGCCGTGCTCGGGTCCATGGGTTGCCCAGAGGCAATTTTAGCTGTGTTACAAGAACTTCACAGGGAGAACCAGGCTTGTGTGCACAGCAGCACGGGGGGACATTAGACTGTGTGCTTTAAGGTGGGATGTGGGGTTTGTCAAGGTTGCATTTTAGCCCCAATTCTCTTCACCCTTTAAATCAATGGGCTTTTAAAGTCACTGGTGGTCACGGGGTCGATTATCTTGAGTTTGGTGAGCATGCTTTTTCCACTCCTGGCCTACGCAGACGATACTGTCTTAATATCCAGAACCCACAGGGCTCTCCAGATTCTGATATCCGCTTACACAGCCTTTATGAACAATCTGGGGCTTAAAATAAATTCCACGAAATCAGCAGTGATGGGGTGTGTGGGAAGGAACAGGCCGGCAAAGATGCAACCTATGATTTGCAACTGACATAATCAAATACCTTGACTCTGGTGATTATCTTGGTATAAGATTCTCGGAGACAGACACAGGCAATGCCCATATCAAAAAACAATCAGCGAAGCTAAGTCAATGCATAGGAGGGATTTCACACTTTTTGTCCCGCTGTCAGGATCAACCCCTGGACGTATTCTTAAAAGTCTACGCAGCACAGACAGGCGGTGACCCTGTATGGAGCACAATTATGGGGTTTCCGAAAAGCTCCTGAGATCCAGATAAAGGTGAAGAAGGTCTTTAGAAGTCGATTGGGACTCCTAGGATCTGCTCCCTATAGCTCTATACATAGGGAACTAGGAATGGATTTCTGGGAGGACGAATGGTCCTTGGCTCCGATTTTCTTTTTGGCTTCATCTTTGGGCGAACAAACATGCCAATTCATGAAATGTCATCATTGGGACAGTAATGGCAAGGGACAACTGGAAACAAATCCAGTGGCTGATCTTTATGGACACATTATTGTCCTGAAGTAATATTCAGTTACTTTCTCTACCTAATGACCTGTTGACCACCGGCCAAATGAAATCCTATAAAATAACCTTGGTTCGGGCACTAAAGGAGAAAAGCAATTTCACAAGTTCGCTTCTAATTCGAATAGAGCACTGGCGGTGATCAGCAGGGTGAATGAGATCCAGCCCAATCTCCTATGGGGCTCTAAAAGAGGAGATCGTTGGCTGATCATGCGTCCTAGATTTGATTGCCTACAGCTGAGGAGAACATCAGCAAAATTGTTTGATATCCTAACATATTGGGATGCCCGGCGTGCGGGGCAGATGGAGAGGATCTGAACCACCTCTTACTGTTCTGCCCAGTTTACAACACTGTTAGACGGTCTACTCTATTGCCGGTCCTTAGGTCGGCTAATATCCGCTCCTTTGGGCCGGCAGTGCTGCTTCTCTTGCCTGTGGACTCACAGACAGCGTGGGAATTAATATCCTTTTGAAAAGAGCCTTGTACCTTTTTAGGGTGGAATAGTGTTTTAAAATTGTCTCTTTAGCTATGGACACTGTATTTTATAGCAAGGAGAAATGGTATATTTTGATATGTACTGGGTTTGTATTTTTATATGTTTGATGGATTAATTGACTGACTTAATGTTTAATTACATTTCCTTGGGTGAACTACTGTTCCCAAGAATAGGTCGATGATCCCTGTCTTATTTACCTTTCTCTTTGTGGACCAGCACACATCACCCTAAGTGGAGTGCTGCGGGGCTACTTAGTAATTCCCTCTGCCACTTCTCATGTATCGTTGTTTGTTAGACTAACTTACTTTAAATGGCTGGTGGCAGTGGTTTACTTTTACTACCAGTGTGAATTTCTACCGCTAGCTGAGCCCTCAGCAGCATTACACAGCGCAGATGGGTGACCGTTTTTCCCAAAATCGCCCCGTCTCTTTTTTTCTCCCCATTTTCTGTTTTAGTTCTTTCTGGGCTTTTACTCTAATTGTATTGTTTATTTATTTAGCGCCTGTACACAGGCAAGTGTTTCAAATCGCTCAAGGAGGGTGGTAACATGTGGAAAGACAGTCACTCAGAGCCCTTGAAATTCTGAGATAATAGTCTGCACAGGCAGAGTAAAGGCGTAAAAATACATTTAACAGTTGAGATACAGCAAAAATGCCTGATGGCGATTATGCAGTTTTGCCAGTGCAATTGGGGGTGAAGACAAGGGAGGACAGACAGAGACCATCTTCAGGCACGGTGCGTGCGGCTCGTGCAAATGCACAGAAAGGTCACAGGGAGGGTGAGGATAAGAGCACCCAGTTGGTTGAGACTGGGGTAAGTGCAGAGAGAGCCCCTCTCTCGGTTATTCATCAAGTGTGGTGAGTGTGGGTGGGGTGTAGGGCCCTGAGGCAAATGTAAAATAGGACAGGCGGGGGGGCGGGGACCTGTGAGGCTCTGTGGTACACCAGGCGCCCAGTCAGCAAGATGTAAGGAAGAGGAAGAGGAGGGAGAGAGGGACAGAACGGAGAACTAGGTTAGCAGGGTAAAGGGAGAGAGAAGGAGAAGAGGAAGGTCTTGAGGAGTTTCTAGAATTTAAGGAGACCCGGCTCAACTCAGAGGGCGACAGGAAGGCTATTCCAGAGGGTGGCATCTGCTGAGGATACGAATCTCCCTCCAAATCTATGCTTGGAGAACTGGCTCGCTTGCAGAAGGTTGCAGATAGATGAGCGGAGGGCTCGTGAGGGACAGTATTTAGGTAGGCAGTGTTGCAGGTAAGTAGGTCCCAGGCCCCAGAAAGCCTTATGGACAATGCAGAGGGTCTTGAACTTGATCGTTGCAGCCACAGGGAGCCAGTGAAGGGATTTCAGGGCCAGAGAGATGCCCTCCCTGGGCTTGAGGCCAAGGTCAAGTCTCACGGTTCTGTTCTGGATGAGTTGCAGAGGGTGCAGGGCAGAAGAAGGGAGGTTGAGGAAGAGGCTGTTACAGTAGTCCAGGCTAGAGAGAACCGGGGCTCTGGAGACATTGAGCCATTGGGGGGGCAATGGGGGAAAGTGAGAAAAGGTAGAGTACCTCTGAGGAGGTGTAGCTGATTAGACATTTTAGAGATGACCAAAATGTGAGCGGCGAAGGAGAGAGTGGATTCAAAGATGACCCCAAAGTTTCTTGCCTTGCAGGTGGGTGCGGGCGCAGGAACAAGGGAGGCCGGCCAGAGTGACGATGGGGAAAGCGGGAGCAGGGGTCCCAATGCAAACCATCTCAGTCTTACTGGTGTTGAGGCAGAGGTTGTTTGCAGCACAACATG
Organism: Ambystoma mexicanum; assembly: GCF_040938575.1. NCBI lineage: Eukaryota > Metazoa > Chordata > Amphibia > Caudata > Ambystomatidae > Ambystoma > Ambystoma mexicanum. The sequence goes on from NC_090935.1 coordinate 1,526,177,838, forward strand.
AATGAATAGCGGACAGTTAGTCAGATATGAGCGAGGAGGAGGCGGCTGAGGGTAGCCTGAAAGATAGTTGCGTGTCATCCGCGTAGCACTGGAAGTTGGAGGTGAAAGTGGCAATCACACGTGCCAGGGCAGCCATATAGGCGTTGAAGAACCAGTGGGAAAGGTCAGATCCCTGAGGAACGCCACAGGTTGAGAGAGTGATAGTCGAGTGGAAGGCTCCTGGTTCCACCTGGGATTGGCGGTCAGAGAGGAAGGAGTTTAACCATGCCAGAGCCTGACCATTGATTCCCAGGATGTCAGAGAGGTTTGATCAGAATGCTGTGGTTAACTGTGTCGAAGGCAGATGAGAGGTCAAGGAGAATGAGAATGAGGATAGAGGGAGTGTTAGTGTCAAGATTTGAGAGCAGGTCTTGAAGAGCAGTTTCCGTGCCTCTGGATGCTCAAAAGCCAAATTGATGGTCATGGAAACAACCAATAGATTCAGTGTGGAGGGTCAGCTGAGAGAGAGCCAATTCCTCCAGGAGTTTGCCCAGGAAAGGAGTGATGGATATAGGGTAGTAGTTTGCCGGAGTTGGGGGGGGGGTCAGCAGAGGGTTTTTTGAGCAGGGGATGCACAAGGGAGTGCTTAAGGGCAGTTGGGAAAACTCCAGTGGAAAAGGAGAGATTGCAGAGATCAGCCAAGGCTGAGGCGAGGTAATCGATTTGTTCTTAACGGTTTTGGAGGGGCCGGGGTCCACCTGTTTGGATGAAGCCTTCATAGATCGACTTGTCTGATGACCTCATCAGGTGTGACTGGTGAGAAAGAAGAGAGGTTAAAAGGTGGGGGGGCAAGGGAGGCTCCAGTGTTGGTGTATGCTGTGATGTGGGAGAGAGGGTGGAAAGGATGCCTTGGGTTTTTATGGTGAAGTGTGCAGCCACGGCCAAGCAAAGGTCCTGGATGGGTGTGACAAAAGAGGCTGCTGCAGGATTGGCCAGTTCCTTGCAGACTGTTTGTTTGATGCCGTGGAGATGCAGGCTTGTGGTGCGGATGCAGAGTCGATAATGCCTTTGAAGGAGACGGCAGATCAGTTAGTCAGATGTTACGCCCAATGCATTCCATTTCCGCTCAGCTGTCCTACACTTGCGAAGAAGAAGAAGAGATTTAATGATAGGAGAAGGATAGGAGATAGTGAAAAAGTTGGAGAGGATAGGAGAGATAGATAGCGACATGGTTGGCTGCAGTGGAGTGGGGGGAGACGCTTCCCAGTCTGAGGCACTGATGCACTCCGGGCGCAAGGGAGGGGGGGAGACAGAGGGTAGCGCACCAGCTAATGAAGACACAAGCAGTTGCAAGGCAAAGCTAGATTTGTTTATAGCAGGACAAGGTGAAGCACAATGCAGCGACTACGCACAGCTAAATTCGATTTTTGGCAGGACATGTGAAAACGCATAATGCAGCAACTAGGCACAAGCTAGATTAGTGGGAGTCCAGATGAGATGGAGTGAGAGGTGGGACAGTCCCAGGTGTGGAGGAAGAGGATCGATGAAGTTAGTTGAGGGAACTGATCTTCAGAAAATTGTTAGATGCTCCATTGTTGTTGCAGTATTCGAAGAGTAGCTGTGATGCTGGAAATGTGTTGGAGGGACAGGGCCTCCATGTCCTTGTCCTGTGCTCCCTTATGTATGTTCTGTGTTGTTTTCTGCACAGGAGTCCATGTGGGACTCCTGGCAGTGCAGCTCTTCCTCTTTTTGGATGTGGTGAACAGAGACCCTAGGGATACCTTTATGGCACCCAAGGTGGGGATACAACCCTGGACCCCTGTGTGTGGCCCACAGAGCAGGGTATGGGCTGGTGGCAGCTCCATTCTGAATTTGACAGGTGCTCTGACTGTCCTCCATTTTGGGATACTCCGCTCCTGCCATAGAAATCAGTGGATTCCTGATAGGAGTCAAGATGGCCCCTGTGGCGTCTTGGTTTCTATTGCCCATTACCTTGTTTTGCCAAAGTCCTGGGAAGCCCTGACTGTCCCTTCCCTTGACTGGCTGTTGGCTGGAAGAACCATATATGGTATTGTGGGGGAAGTCCAAGCCAGACTGTATGTTGCGAGTACACGCTTGGGGTGGGACCTGCGTGAATGGTGTGTGTGACCAATATGCACTTCATGTTATGGGTGTCTGTTATCTGTGTGTGTGTGACACAAAGACTGAGACAGCCCTGCCCGGAATTGACATGAATGTAGTGTGAGGTGCTGAAAGGCTGGGTGCTTGCCCCAATCCTCATTCCTTGTTATGGGTGTCTGGATGGAACTGAAGGGCCTGAATGTACTGTGAGCCTGATTGGCTGCCTGCCTCCCTGAATGCCCTTCTGAACGATTGGCTGCCTAAGCCTGGCTCAGCAGTGTGAATGAGAGGCAGAACAGTATATCTGGGGACCTTTTACTTAGAATTGTTCAGAAACTGAAGTTGAAACTTGAAGCTGCTTATCCTTGAAGCCCAGCTGGAAGAAGAATAACTGCTGCTGCTTGACCAAATCCGAAAGCTGTCGAGTCTTTTGAGGAGTGATCCTACAGAGAACCTGGCTAGGAGACCTCTCCCCGAGCTACGAGGGAACATTGTGCAGAAAGCTGATCTTCACCAAGGCACCCTGGAATCCAGTCCCGAAAGTCTGTCGACCGGAGACGGGGTCCGCCGAGAAACATTGTAGTAACGCACCAGGACATCGAGGCCATCGACGTCCATCACAGTCGACCAGGGTTCGGAGGATTTCCGTGACCGCTGGAAGCCTGTCGAGTCGTGTTGCCCAGAGCCAGGGACAGATTGACGCTGTGCTCCTCGATGCCTGGAGGCGCAACGCTCCACCTTTTGCCTAAGAACATTGAAACAAAACGCTCCCTTGCCATCACCATCAACCACTTTGTCCTGCCGGAGAAAGTAGAGTTTGTCCATGAACCGAGGAGAATCCGCAGGTGGGTTTCCCGCCACCGGAAGTCATCAAAGACACAGATCAGCGAAGATCCGAAAGCCAGCCGCTGGCGAGCCTACGTTTGAGTCTGCTTTGCGGCAACAAACTCTTGTCATCGAGGTGCACGGCATTGCTCGTCCGCGTCTGACGTCCACGACCGATCGTCTGAGCACCGCCAAGGTCGAAGCTGCTGTCCCGACGACGGTGTTCACATTTTCTTCGCGGTATCTCAACGCCCTCGGGCTCCTACTTTAAAGGGAGTCTACCCACAAGAGATCTGTCAACGAACCGTCAAAAAAACTCTGAAAAACTCGTGTACGTTGGGGTAGTAGAACATTTTAACAGGAAACAAGAATATTTAAACATTAATGGACTGGGCTTGTTGATGCACTTAATTTACAGGTTGCCCGGGTGGGGTGGGGGGGGTGGGCTGGGGCAGGGGGGTGGGGATCCTCACACAGAACTGTGTCTTAGTAGCAAGAGAAATATTCTGCTATTGTTTAACCTAACTTGGCTTCCCTCCTATGTCTGATGTTGATGCACATTACTATTTGATTTGTATGCCAGTGGAACCGTCAGCAGTTGGTGCATAAGAGTGGTAACACATAGACATTGTAAATATTTACCAAATGAGATTTGCCAAGTACAAAGTGTGTTATTGATTGATTGTGTATATATATTGGACCTTATTTATATAAAGAACTGTTATCACATAACATAGTGTGTGGACATTCCTTTGTGGGGGGTCGTGGGGACTACACTACACTGTACTTAAGAACCAGCCTGCATCACCTCCTGAGAGCTTAAGCCTTGGTTGCTCGCCCATAGCTACCATATAGAGAACCTTGGATGGGATGCTCTGTGCTTCTACTCTACCATATAGAGGGCAAGAGTACAGATACCCCCCTCCAGTCTTCAGCCTCCATGTGCACGTGGTGGGGGGGTGGTGTAGGAGAGCACCCACAGACCCAGCCAGACAACGGACAGGGGAACATAGAGGGCCTTAGGAAGTCGGCCTTTCTTTTGTTTTTTCTTCGCTATTGATGGAATCTTATGCTTCATGTGCAGTAGGTGGGGAGGAGATCAGGGGCGAAACCTCAGGCGTCTTGTCAGATCTCTTGTCAGGTATGATGCAAAGAGCCCACCACCACAGGCTCAAGGTAGAAAAGGAAATGAGCAGGCAGAGAGACGCACAATTGAAATGGGCCTTTGGGGGTGGGCCGGCTAAAGCCTGCCACTCCACGATAGGCCAGATATCTTTTGTGGGTAGCCAATTGGCTGCAAGTGGCAGAAGGTGGGATCCAAGACAAGCTTCCATTTGGCGCAACCCCCCACTTGCTATGCCTCACCAGAGCCGCAGAAGCCCAATGCTTGGGGTCTTGGGACCATTGACAAGTGCATCGTCTTTCAAAGTCCGATCTGTCCAAATCTTCGTGGGCATCCACAGGACCCTATCGAAGCAGGAAATCTTGTTCCAGAGTCCCCTTTCCAGAGTCCAGGACCGAGGGAACAAGCTTTTTCCAACTAGAGTTTTCATTCTTCATTGATGCCGAGTACTGCTGCAGGAGCCCGCCAGACATCGCTTCTTTCGTCACCATGACCAAGGTCCAGGAACAACGGTCTGCCATGCTGTAGCAAAGGGGAATCTAGCTGCAACCTTCTTCCTCGAATCACAGGTACTGTGGGGCTTGGGTCTTTCACCTTTTAGCCATAAATTGTGCTCCCTGTCTTGCGAAATAGTTTTTTGGAGTTGATCTCAACTCACCTGCACTGGCCTAACAGCTTGTGCTCTCTACAAAGTAGCTCACTTGAGTTACTGCGATTTCCTCTGAACTTACTAACTTTGTCAAGACTTAAGTGCATCAGAACTATTGACTTTGTCCATTGACTTTGGCTGTCCTGGCTCCCTAAAGGCACTCATGTGAGCCTACTGACTTTGGCAGTACTTGTTCCCTCATAGGCTATAATTGTTGGCACTATTAATGCTGGGATAAAATCTTACCTGCCTCCTTTTAGGAGATTGTACTTGTTTTACAAACTGTTGAAAGTATGTTCTAAATCTTATTCCAACCTTTATTTCCTTTAACAACTCAATAGCTGAAAATAGAAATGAAATAAGTGCAATACTAACATTTACTGAAGTCCCTCTGTGTGCTGGCATAAGAAAAGTCTTAAATGATCTTTATCTATCTGCGGCCACGGTATATGTTGTGGACGTCCTCCCCTTTCTCTAACAACGGAAATTGTGTAAATCCTGTTCTACAATCATACCCACATACGCTCCTTGTCTTCCATGAGGGGCTATTTCCGCCCCCTCGTCTTTGTCCTGGCAATGACCTCAATCTACTTATATAAAGCAGGGACATTTCCCCTACACTATACAATCGTTTTTGTGGTCGTTCAGGATATGATATAGGCTCTGGTGTTTTTATTTCTGGTTCTTCTACATCTGACCACTTTACCTCTTTTCTTACATGTGGATTTATTAAAGGGCCACACGCGCCCTCTTCTCATGCTCTCTCGTTTTCTTTCCTTTCTTTGTCTGACATTAACCCTCTATGGTATGGCTTTTATCCCTTTCCTCATCAATACAGCGTTCTATGCTTGCCCATCATTGTCATCCGATCTATATTGCTTCTCTCATTGGAGATCCTTCGATACTCCCTCTGATCTCATAAACATTTTATTTTCCTCATTTGTATATATAATTCCCCAGTCATTTTCCCTATGTCTTCTGCCTCAGCCCATGTCGGTGCTCTGGCTATGTCGTGCAGCTCCATACGGGGCGGTTGTGACCCTCTCTTCCTCGCATCGTTCTCGTTCTCCACCTGGTTTACACATCTGTTAACAATGTGATCTATTTCGTCCTCACTTGTCCTCTGTTTCTCATTTCCTTTTTTCTTCCTCTTCCCGTCTTCTCATCTCTCTTCTTCTCCCTCTCTGCAACTTTCTTTCAATCTCTGTATATCTATTTCCTCACGTTTCTTTTTCTCCCCAGCTTTTCTCTTTTATCTGCTCTTGATATCTTCTTCGGTCTTCCTTTTGCTTCTTCTTTTTCCTTCTCATCTTCATATGCCCTTTCTCGTTCCTTTTCCTTTCTTTCCCATTCCTCTTTCTTTAGTTTATTCAATACCCTTTCCACCTAATTTAAGTAATATTTGTCTTCCCTTCCACTCATTCTGTACAATTGTTACTTCACTGGATGTGTCTTTCTCCTTTTTGGGCCTGATTCACAGAAAGTTTTTCTATGGGATTGCACCATTATAAAATGCTTCCACGAATCAGGCCCTTCTATCTCTATCAATCTGTCCTTCTCCAGCATTGGATCTTTCATAGATTCAGATGCTTAAATATTCTCCGTCGTCAGACTGGGCATCCTCGGTGATAAAATAAATATATTAAAAATGTCACTATACATCCATTCTCTACCTGAGAGTGCATGTCAATACTCCATTGTGGCCTATGAGCCATTCTATTGTGTAGCCCCTTTACCTCACTTTGGTCATTTATGGCCCCAACCAATGACCCCAGCCCCCAGGCAGCATCTTCAGATTTTTCACTGCAGTCGAACTGACACAGGGAATCCTCAAGCTCTCTGAGTTTTTTGTGTTTTTCTTCTTTATTCTTAGTAGTGTATATATTTATATATATGTATATATACTCCACCACACTCCCCTGGCTAGGGGCTATCACCTCTGGGTTTTGGAGCTCCAATAGACTTTATTTGGCCCAGAATTCGTCAAGTGAACCTTCTCTTCAGTTGGCTGATCTCCAGGCTCCCAAGAAGCCTTCCCTGTTCAGGGATTGCAGGAGGTGCAGGAAAAAGGTGGTTTGTATGAAAGACCCCCATGAGCACCGCATATATTGTCTGTATCCTCATGACATCCAGAAATGTCAGATTTGCAAGTCTTTTTTCGTCTAAGACTTTACAGGACAGACCTAGAAGACTCCTTATGCATTTGGAGGCCAAGGAACTTTCTTCTGACGAGGAATCTGTAAAGACCGCCCCTGTTCACTCCAGCAAATCATCTGAAAAGCAGACTTCTAAAAGAAGGGCTTCTTCAGTGGAAACGAATTCCTCTCCCGCTCCCAAGAGGAAGCTGGAAATTATACCTTTCCTACCTCCCCTGGAATCTACAAGCCATAAATTGAAGCATTCTACGGCAAAAACTACCTCCAAAGGTAAGGAGGAGTTTGCAAAAACCAGGGGGGGCAGTCCACGGAGAAGCCGTCTACGAGCGGCAGTCATGACAGAGGCCCATCGTCCACCAGACTGTCTCTGAAGCCCTCATCGACGACCACCATGCAGCGAACCATATCGTCCACGACTAAGTCCTTGTCGGCGTGTTTATCATCCACGAAGCAATCGTCGACGACGGACGCACACCAGTCATCCACGAAGCACTCGTCCCTGAGACATTCGCCCACAAAGCACTCGTCGACGGATAAGGGTGAGCTACCGATGACGAGCTCCTCGTCCACGCAAGCGCCCTCGATGAGGCCGCCGTCGACGAAATCTTCGACCATGGCTCTGTTGATGGTGCCACAAGCTTGTGTATCAACCGAGGAATTGGGGCATAAAAGGCGCCTCGCTGACGCCACTGGTGCGCCATCCAATGAAGACGTCTTCCTGAGGTCAGGATAATGCCGCCTCAGTCTGTCGACAGCACAATTCTCCAGCATGGGGTCTGGCATGGATTCACATGCTTATGAATATTCCCCGTCATCAGGCTGGGAATCCTCGGTAAAGAAAAAAACAGTATCAGTTTCGTTTCTTATCTGTCTTTCGTAGTAGTAACCAATCGCTGATCTCTGCGTCATACTGACCACAGCCAATGACTGCCCTCTACCTAAGCCCCGCCTCTGGCAGCCATCTTCAGATTTTTACCGCAAGTTCAAGTGTTGGGATCCTCGTGCTATTGCTCTCGAGCGTTAGTGCTATTTTTTCACGTTTTTTCTCAAAAACTTCGATTTTTCGGTCAAAAAGAGCCTCAAGCTCCTTCTTCATCCGATCAACGGGGACCCGTGTCGGATTCGTCTACGCCCCTCAAGGGTGAAGATTTCGTCGAGCTACGCTTTTGGAGGACTCCAGAAGTTTCTCAGGCCCATCTCGGACATGGCCCAGGAGAAGGGGAGCTCGACGCCCGGAAAGCTGTTCAGGGTCTGCCCTGGATGCCAGCTTCAAAATGTCTTTAAGGAGGACGAACACTCCTTTTGTCTTTACTGCCTACATGAGGACAAGACGCACGTGGAGAAGGACTGTGTGTTTTGCGGCAATATGTCGGAGCGGACCATGAAGGACCGCCATCAACGTCTCGCCAACTGGCTGGAAGGGAAGAGCCCGTCAGGCGAGAAGAAGAAGAAATCCAAGCGGTCTTCTAAGACCTTTGTGGACGCCCCGGCAAGGGGGGTCCAACACAAGGCCAAGCACCGTGAGTCCGCTGGCACCGGGAGCACCGAACGGTCGGGCTCTACGGGCGCCAGGCAGGGCGCATCCTCCCCGGCACCATCAACCACGAGCCAACGCTCTGGTTCGGGTAAGAGGAAGGCCGAGCACCCGGCGAAGCTCCTGGAGAGGCCCCAGTCGAGCTCGAAGGCCCCATCGGAGGGAGAGCGAGGCAGTGTCCCCCCCCCCCCCAAGGAGAAGGCGGTGAGCGCACCTAAGGTGGTGAAAGCCTTAATCCATCCGGCCAAGGCCTCTATCGAGACAGTCGCGGCGGCCCTGGCTCAGCCTGTGGAGGCTACACCAGTGGTGGCGACCTCGGGGCTCAGAGTCTCCCTGCCACCGCGGAGGGAGTCCTCTTTTATGCCCATCGACAGGACCCCCGTGAAACCTCCGACGGAGAAGAAAAAGGGGGGGCAGGAGGTCGTCGTGGATTCGGCCTCAACCTCTGAGGAAGAGCTGATCGAGGTCTTAAGCCACGGCGTTGGCGTGGAAGAAGACCAGCCCGTCGGGAGGGATCCCGACGTAGGAGACGACGATATCGTCGAGGGTGCCGACGGGGCCCCTGACCGCCCGTCGGACTCCCCTCAACCAGCGCCGCAAGACAACTCGGCGGCCGTTTTGTTGGCTATACAGTCCTTATGCTCGGAGATAAGGACGAGACTGCCGTTACCACCAGCGGAGGAACCGCTCCCGAGGGGGGAACCCGGAGCCAGGCCCTTCTGGGAGCCCTCCCCCTAAGAGAAGAAGGATTCACCCTCCACCTCCTTTTCAGCCATCGCGCCCTGTTCAGCCCTCCTCCCCGTCCACGACTCGTGGGGATGATACGGGGACTGACACGGCCGCGACGGGTACGGACGACGAGGTTTACGACGAGGATCTGCCGTCGTCACCTCCCACCCGGGCTTCCCCGCCCTACGAGATTGGATCGTTTCACTCCATGATCGCCAGGGCATCCGAGCTCTTCCAGCTCTGCCCGGAGGAGAAGAAGAAGGAAGGTTCCCTTTATCAACGGCGCGAGGCCAAGAGGAAGACGGTCCTCTCCGTGCCTCTACTAGACGATATTTGGGACGAGGGCCTCGCCCTCCTCAAGAACCCATCCACGACGCCGGCTAGAAGGGATCGGTACGAGAAGAAGTACCGGGACCCGGACGCGGCCCCCTTGTGCCTCCGGGCACAGCCGACCCCGGACTCCGTCGTCTCCGTGGCGGCCAGGAAGAAAGCGCGGGGGGGGTGCGGCCTCTACGTCGACTTCCCCGCCGGACGGCGAGGGAAAGAAATTGGATACGATGGGACGCAGGGTCATCTCGTCTGCAGCGATGGCGATGAAGGCGGCCAACGCCTTGGCTATCGTAGCCCGCTACGACAGGGAGCTGTGGTACAAACTGGCCCCCCTGCTGGACTTCCTACCGGACGACAAGAGGGCGGATGCCCTAGAGATCTTGCAGGAAGGTGAGGTGGCGTCGGACCACGCCATTACGATTGCGACGGACATCGCCGACACTGGATTTCGCCAGTTGGGCAACGGCGTGTGCCTTAGGCGCCGTGGATGGCTCAAGGCTACTGACTTCCGTCAAGACGTGCAGACCAGAGTCTTGGACATGCCGTTCGATGGAAACAACCTGTTTGGGAAAACAGTGGACGATTCCCTTCAAGCCATCAAAGCAGACACGGAGACGGCCCGGGCTCTTGGGGTTCTCCAGCAACGGCGGCCGCCCTTTCGGAGCGGCGGAGGCAAGGTTGCCTCCAAAGGTTCCGGCGGCGGATTTTCCACCTACCGTCAAGCGGCCCGTTCGTCGCCGCAGGAAGCTTACAGGGGACGAGGCAAGTCAGGCGGACCCCGCCATCGTCGCCAAGGAGGTCAAGGCGGCAAAGCCTCGTCGAAGCAGGACTGAACCGGCCGTGGGGTCGGGCCCCCACCGAAGCACCCCGGTGGGAGGCCGGCTGGCGAGTTTCGTCAGCGTGTGGGAGTCCATCTCCACTGACCATTGGGTGCTGGACAACCTAGCCCAGGGTCACGCGCTCGAGTTTCAAAGAAGGTGCCCGCGCGTCCCCCCTGTGGCCAGGAAAGAACATCACGTCCCTCAACTTCTCTTGGAGGTAAAGGCGATGCTCAAGAAGGGCGCCATCGAGCTCGTCCCAAAGAGGCTTCGGGGCTCCAGAGTTTACTCAAGACACTTCCTCGTGAAGAAGACGGGAGGATGGCGTCCCATCCTGGACCTACGACGACTGAACAAATTCATCAAGGCACAGAAGTTCCGGATGGTCACCCTCCAACACGTCCTGGGTCAGCTGGAGGAGGGCGATTTCCTGTCGTCGTTGGATTTGGAGGATGCCTACTTCCATATTCCCATCCTAAAGGGACACCGAAAGTTTCTCAGGTTCGTGGTCCAAGGGCGTCACTATCAGTTCAGAGCCCTTCCCTTCGGACTAAGGTCGGCACCCAGGGTGTTCACCAAGTGCCTCGCACCGGTGGCGGCGCAGCTGCGCCGAGAGGGGATCCACGTCTACCCCTACCTGGACGACTGGCTCATCCGAGCCAAGACGAGGGAGCTCGCCGTGGAGCACACGGCAAGGACTGTCCAACTTCTCACGGACCTGGGATTCTCCGTAAACTACGCCAAGTCCCACCTGGTGCCCGCACAAGACGCACTGTTTCTGGGAGCGAAGCTCGACAGTGTCGCTTCTGGCCTCCCCGTCGGAGGAAAGGACGAGGGCCATTCTGGGCAAGGTACAAAGGATGTTGGTTGCGGACGCGGCCAGAGTGAGGTCCATCAAGTCCCTCCTCGGAATGATGTCTTCTTGCATTTACCTCATCCCCCTGTGCAGGCTCCGGATGCGCCCGTTGCAGGAGTTCCTGGACGCGCGCTGGATCCAGTCGACGGGCAGCTTCGAGGAGAGGATCACACTCGACGAGAGTTTCCGACGAGCGATCCGGTGGTGGGGCACCCGCGCACATCTGACGGCGGGCATGGACTTCCAGACCCCCGGCCACCAGGAGACAGTGACCACGGATGCCTCCCTGGAAGGGTGGGGAGCGCACACCGAGAATCTGCACGCGAGAGGCCTTTGGCTCCCGACGGAGAAGGCCCTCCATATCAACGTCCTGGAGCTCCGTGCAGTGTTTTGGGCCCTCAGGTCCTTCCTTCCGTCCCTCAAGGGCAAGGTGGTGAGGATCTTCACCGACAACACCACCACCATGTTCTACATCAGGAAACAGGGCGGAACCAGGTCCCCAGCCCTGTCCAGGGAGGCGCAGGATCTGTGGCATTGGGCCGTCGCCCAAAGGATGTTTCTGGTGCCGTTTCATCTGGCAGGGATAAAAAACACCATCGCCGACTCACTCAGCAGGGAGCTGCGCTCGTGCCACGAGTGGGAACTACGACAGGATCTAGTGGACCGCCTCTTCCGACGGTGGGGCACACCCCAGATCGATCTGTTCGCGACGGCGACAAACTCCAAGTGCCGGTGGTTCGCCAGCAGGTTTCCCCAGCCGAGGAGCATGGGCGATGCTTTCTCGTTCCCCTGGGAGGGTCTGTTCCTATACGCGTTCCCTCCATTGCCATTGCTGATCCAGCTCAAGAGGTCCCGGTGCAGGATGATCCTCGTCGCACCTGCGTGGCCGAGGCAGATATGGTTCCCGGACCTTCTGGATTTGTCAGCGTCCCCGTCAAGCAAGCTGCCAGTGGACGCGGATCTGCTCTCCAGGGAAGGAGGCGCCATCCTCCATCACGACCCGAAGTCGCTGAACTTGCAGGCCTGGCTCCTGCAGCGTTAGAGTTTGGAGGATACGACATACCGGCCGACTGCAGAGAGGTTCTTGCAAAGGCCAGGGCGTCCTCAACTCTTAAATGCTACGGACACAAATGGAAGAGGTTCTCTGTCTGGTGCCACGCACAGAAGATTAAACCTCTGCGGATTACGGCTCCCCAAGTACTGCCGTACCTACTGACGCTGGCCAAAGCTGGACTGGCGCACGCGTCCATCAAGATTCATCTTGCTGCGATCTCCCGATACACCAGAACCACGGGGCGGACGTCCTTGTGGTCTCATCGTCTGGTGAAAGAGTTCATGAAGGGACTGTTCAGATCGTTCCCGCTGGTGAAGGCTCCGGCCCCGGCGTGGGAGCTCAACGTGGTGCTGACCAAGCTCATGGGACCTCCGTTCGAGCCTCTGCACTCGGCCCCCTTGAAGTTCTTGTCGTGGAAAACAGCGTTTCTTGTGGCCATCACCTCCGCACGACGGGTGGGAGAGATCCAGGCCCTTTCCTGCAAGGACCCGTACTTGACTTTTCACGACACGAGGGTAGTGCTCAGGACGCACCCCTCCTTCATGCCCAAGGTGCCGTCGGACTTCCACCTCAACGAACCCTTGGTGTTGCCTGTTTTCTTCCCGTCACCTTTGTCGCCGGCTGAGAGGACTCTGCACTCGCTGGATGTGGCTAGAGCGCTGAAGTTCTACGTGGACCGCACAAAGGGTTTTCGGAAGACGTCACAACTCTTTGTGAACTTTGGACCTGTCAATCAGGGGAAGGCTCTCTCGAAGGCTTCCATTTCCAGATGGCTCTCCGGCTGTATCATGTACTGTCATCGGTTGGCAAACCGACCCCTGCCTGGCTGTCCGAGAGCCCATTCCACCAGAGCGATCGCAGCTACCAGGGCGTTCCTATCTGGTGTGCCCTTGCTGGACATCTGCAGGGCTGCTACGTGGAGGTCGACGCACACCTTCACGAAATTCTACTGCGTCGATCGGGATTCCAGGGAGGAGTCCAGGGTCGGCCAAGCAGTGCTGCGCAACCTGTTCGCCTAAGGTGAGCCTGGTGAGGAGGTAAGATTTGCTTAATGTTGAGCCTTTGCCACCTCCCGTGGTTGTGCATGTGTGTACTGCTATGTATTCTTTATTCATGAGCATGTGAATCCATGCCAGACCCCATGCTGGAGAAGGAACAAGTTACTTACCTGTAACTGTTGTTCTCCAGCATGGGTCTGGCATGGATTCACATGCGAACCCTCCCGCCTACCCCTCTGCGGCTCTTCACTTGGCCATACTGCCACTTCACGTGCTACCAAATCTGAAGATGGCTGCCAGAGGCGGGGCTTAGGTAGAGGGCAGTCATTGGCTGTGGTCAGTATGACGCAGAGATCAGTGATTGGTTACTACTACGAAAGACAGATCAGAAACGAAACTGATACTGGTTTTTTCTTTACCGAGGATTCCGAGCCTGACGACGGGGAATATTCATGAGCATGTGAATCCATGCCAGACCCATGCTGGAAAACAACAGTTACAGGTAAGTAACTTGTTCCTTATTTCTTTTAGGAGAAATGCCAGAGCTCCCTGATGTCATCCTGCAGGAAGATTTTTCAGATGCTGAGTTTATCGAAGAACAGCGTTGTCTTGCACCTAAGGAACACAGTCCTCCTTGGCAACCTACAGCAGAGGTGCCGGCTGATCCTTATGACCCAGCGCTCATGTTATCAATGCAAAGGATCCTGGAGGAGTTCAACAGGCGTCAAAATGAGAAGAATAAGTCGGCTGTTCCGAGGAAGCCAAACTCCCCGCAGAGGGATCTTGCACCTCGACAAAGCACGCCAAGACATTTGCCTCCCAGGAGCAACCACAGAAGCAGGACACTCAGTGCTTCACCGACAAGGGTCCCTTCTCTGGGTCCCTTCTCTGGCTTCCTCACACAGGACAAGATCCCCAGCTAGGGATCCTACAATTGTACCTTCCTCGGTTTGCTCAGACTAGCAGGAAGATCCCTTCAGAGAGCTTTCAGAGCCGGAAGAAGGTGAGGACACGCAAGAACCTGACACTAGCGAATGGGACGATTACATTGTCGAGAAGCCAAGGAAGAAAGATTCTCCAGGAGACGCTTCACCGCCGGATGATCTAGTATCCTTTCATACTATCATTGGCAAAGCCACAGACTTGTTCCAGCTGCAAGTCACATCGGAGGAAAAGAAATCTGTACTTTATGAACACAGAGACAAACGTAGGAGAACCGTGACTAGCATCCCTCATCCCTCTCCTCGACACCATTTGGGAGTCCGGATCCAAAATATTGGCCCACCCTTATCCACTCCAGCTCTTGTTTCCAGGCCTGAGAAAAAGTACAAGGCTCCTGAGTCTGCACCTCTTTGCCTTCGGGGTCATACTAAACCAGACTCGGTTATCACTGTAGCAGTGAGGAAAAAGCTGGCCAATCCAGCGTCACCTCTATCAGCCCCACCGGACAAGGACGGTCGGAAGCTAGAAGCCATGGGCAGGAAAGTGTCTGCATCAGCATCACTGACCATTAGGGCAGGAAATGCGTTGGTCATGACGGCGAGGTTTGACAGCAAGCTTTGGCTCCGCATGTCCAAGCTAGTCAAACAGCTCCCTGTAGACCTCCAGGAAGAAGCAAGGTCGAAAATCGCTGACCGGGAAGTAACTTCGGATCACATGATTGATGCAGCAGTTGATGTGGCGGAGTCAGGATTCAAGCAGATGGCCCACGGCACAGAGCTGAGAAGACAGGCCTGGATGAAGGCTACCAATTTCAGGCCTGAGATCCAAGCTCAGATATTGGACATGCCATTCGATGGTCAACAACTCTTCGGGAAAAAAGATTGATGACCACCTCAAAGGAATCAAGACGGACACAGACACGGCGCGTGCCATCAGTTCTTTAAAGGATAAAGACAAGGATCGCCGGCCCTTTTGTCCTTTTCGAGGTTCTTCCTCGAGGTACAAGGGTTTTAACCGTCCCTCCTATGTTCAGAAATCGCAACTTAACTTCCACCAGGACACCAAGTACCAGTCTGCCAACAAGTACGCCCAGAGAGGGAGGCGGGGCTCCGCTCAAGGGAAGTCACAGAACAAACAAAACTGACAGTCCAGCTCCTCCCCCTCAACGTCACACCCCGGTAGGGGGAGGGGTGAGCCAGTTCTTTCAACGCTGGCAGTCAATAACCTCAAACAAATGGGTGTTACAGGTGGTCCGCGAGGGGCACACATTGGAATTTCTAGACCAACCACCTTCCTTGCCCCCGACTCCGCGCAAGGGGCATATGCTAAAGCAAGTCCTGTCCGAAATCCAGAAACTGCTGCACAAAGCAGCAATAGAACCAGTACCGCATTCTCTAACGGGGAAAGGTTTCTACTCCTGTTTCTTCCTCACCAAAAAGAAGAATGGTCACTGGCGACCCATCTTGGATCCGAGAGCGCTAAACAGATATATATAAAGCGCATCAAATTCAAGATGGTAACTTTGCAAGGAGTGCTTCCTTGGCTAAACATGCACGATTTTTTAGCCACTCTAGACTTGGAGGACGCATACTTCCACGTACCGATCCACCCAGCACACAGAAAATTCCTCAGGTTCACTGTAGGCAATCTTCATTTTCAATTTAGAGTGCTCCCATTTGGTCTGAAATCAGCACTGAGAGTGTTTACAAAATGCCTGGCTCCAGTAGCTGCAAAACTTAGGAGGACAGGAACAGAAGTTTTCCCATATTTGGACGACTGGTTAATAAGAGCAAGTTCCACAGCAAGTGCACACTTGCGGTTGCGAGGACGACAAACATTCTAAAAGGGTTAGGTTTCTCCATAAACAACGCAAAGTCCTGCCCAATTCCCAGCAAGATAGTTTCTTTCCTGGGAGCCGAACCCGATACCAACATTCCCAGGGTGAGACCGTCGGCAGAAAGAGCAGCAGCAATTCTCCGCTTGACCTTGTAGTTCTTAGTGAGGGAGACTACATTGGTGCGCTCGTAGAAATCCCTCCTGGGCATGATGTCCTCATGTATATTCCTCATACCAAACTGCAGGCTTCGCCTGAGGCCTGTCCAGGAGGCACTGGGCCACCAATGGAAAAAGCTCTCGGCTCTTGGGAGGAAATCGTCCAGATTCCAACAACTCTGCACAAAGCTCTTCGGTGGTGGAACACTCCGGAAAACCTTTTTGCAAGGAATGCCGTTTCAAGCACCAACGTTGACCCTTCTCCTGAGCATGGACGCATCCCTTTCGGGCTCGGGCGCTCATCTGGCAGACTTAGAAACCAAGGGCTCTTGGTCAGCCCAGGAGTCCAAACTCCACATCAATGTGTTGGAATTTGGGGCCATACGGTGGGCACTGAAAGCTTTCCTTCCCGTAGCAGAGGGGCAAGTTATCACTGTCCAGACAGACAACACAACCTCCATGCACTACACAAACAAGCATGGAGGCACAAGGTCAGAGATCTTATCTCAGGAGGCACAACTACTATGGGCATGGCCCTGCACCACAGAGTCCAAATCAAGGCGTAACACCTTTCGGGAGTGGACAATGTCCTTACGGACAAACTGAGCAGGGACTACACGTCATCCCACGAGTGGGAGCTGGACGAAGAGGAAGCTCAAAGGATCTTCTCCTTATGGGGCCATGCACATCTTGATCTTTTTGCCAACGGGGCCAACAAGAAGTGCAGAATGTTCTCCTCCAGGTACCCAGAGAGTCAATCAGTAGGGGACGCTTTCCCGTTGGATTGGACGGGGAAATTCCTATTTGCCTCTCCCCCTTTCCCCCCCTTCCCTTCATTTCCAGGACACTACGCAGACTGAAAGTGCACAAGTGTTCAATGGTCCTAATTGCACCGGATTGGGCACGACAGGTCTGGTACTCGTCCCTGCAGCACCTATCCCAATGGCCCCCGATTTGCCTCAAAGCTCATCAGTATCTATTGATGCAACAGAACCGCAAGGTCCTACATAACGACCCAGCGAGCCTGTCTCTCAAGGCCTGGTTCCTGAGCAGCGTAAGCTGATGAATCTCAATCTGCCTGCGGGATGCTGGGATATAATCCGGGCCTCAAGGGCTCCTTCGACACGCATCACCTACACTAGGAAATGGACTTGTTTTTCCAATTGGTGTGAGACCTATGCTACTGATCCCCCCCTCACCGCTTCAGTGGAGCAAGTACTTCCTTACTTATTACACTTGTCTAAAGCAGGGCTCTCACTGTCGTCAATCAAGGTCCACCTATCAGCCATTACAGCATACACGACGGCACCACAGACGCAGTACTTACTCTCCCTTCCGGCAGTCAAGGTCTTCCTTAAAGGGCTTCTGCGAATATACCATCCTACGTCCACGCTGGTTGAAGACTGGAGCTTAAATACTGTGCTAACACCCCTCATGGAGCCTCCTTACGAGCCCATCCACAGGTGCGACATAATATTCTTGTCATGGAAAACTGTTTCCGGCCAGGAGGATCAGCGAGTTACAGGCGTTATCTTCGGAACTGCCGTTCACCTTATCCCATAAGCATTGTGTCATTTTAAAACCACTTCCTAAATTCCTTCCGAAGGTATTATCGGAGATGATGCTCACAGAACGCATTGTCCTGCCAACTTTCTTCCAGAATCATTCTTCGGAAGCAGAAAGAACATTGCATTCTCTGCACATAGCAAGAGTGTTAAAGTTTTATTTGCAAAGAACTAAGGAGTTCCGTTCCTCAAAAATCTGTTCCTAAGGAGTTCCGTTCATCTCTTTCTCTGTCCACACAAAGGGCCAGCATATTTCCAAATAAGGTCTGGCGTGCTGGGTTTCTTCTTGTATCGCCCACTGCCATCAAGCGAAAGGCGACCCCCCCTTTCCAAACCACCCTCCGCACACTCCACCAGAGGGAGAGTGGCGTCCACAGCGTTCCACGCAGGGGTAGCCTTAAAGGACATATGCAGAGCAGCCACGTTGTGCACTCTGCACACGTTCGCTAAACACTACTGCCTGGCTGAAGATGCCAACAAAGAAACTGCAGTTGGACAGGCAGTGCTCCGCCACCTCTTTACATAAGGTAGGACCAGCCTCCTTTCCCACCTTTCCCTGAGTTTGTAACCGTTGTGTTGCTGCATGGTAAAGGTTTGATCAGAAATGTTTTTCTGTATTTATACATATATGTATATGATGGTGGCATGGTTTAACTGCTTGGTATTCTATTGAAGCATCTGAATCTATGAAAGATCCAATGCTGGAGAAGTCTTAGTTACTTACCTGTAACTGTATTTCTCCAGCATTGGTATCTTTCATAGATTCACATGCGCCCACCCGCCTCCCCTAAGAGGCTGCTCCAACGCTCAGCACCCATCATACTGTAATTCCTACGGTTCAAAATCTGAAGATGGCTGCCTGGGGCGGAGCTTACACCCTGTCACCTCATTGGTTGGGGCCATAAAGGACCAAAGTGAGGTGAAGGGGCTACGCAATAGAATGGCTAATAGGCCACACTCCTAGACCTACACAGCACCGGAGGAGCAGGAGCCCCTCCAACACTGCAGGAGCAGTGCATCGCCGTAGGAGGGAAGCTGGAGCTTCCTTCCACACTGAGGTAGGCCTGTGGGCACTTCTAACCTCCTAATTCCTCAAATGTCTGCACGATCGAAAAAGCGCTGACATTGCGCTTCGTGTCCCCCCAAATGCGAATGTATCCTGCTGCCTGAATTTGGGCATTTATCTGCTTTCTTCACGTGTTCCTGCTTTGGTGGACCACGTAGTAGCCATTCCAAGATGGCTGACCTATGCTTTTAGGCTTCTGCCTCCCTTGTTGGGTCCACATAGGCAGCTGCCACCTTTCCATTGGCTGCCTACACCTTGGTTTGGCCCAACCACAAACCGGCAGGCGTAAGCCGGCCTCCAGCACTAAGGCCTACACAACAAGGCGATCTGCCTGTCCTTGCCTGACACTTGCCTCTTGCCCGAAACTCTGCATCGCGGCGCTTACTGGGAGACGTTTACATAAGGTACTGTGATTCCCAAACTTGTATCGAGCCACTCCTTGCTCGGCCGCTTACACATGTCCTGAACTGCCCTAAGGCCATGCCGTCACTTCATTACTGACACTAAGGGATAAGGCACCTCTGATGACCGCTAACTTACCTGCATCCATTATGAATAATTGTCAAGGTAAATGAGATGTTGGCCTGAAATATTACTAGCTTTGCAAACATGCTGCGATATACGCTTGTAACCCAACTTAATTGTGCTAGCATTTATCTGTGACTCGAACCATACTATGCATTCTGCTTGTACCTACCCACGTGGCAATCTGTTACTAGCCCTTGTTTACATGTCCACTATTACTGTATTTAGCTTTTACTCTTTCCACAATGCGACTGATGCATTATCTCTCACTTGCCTCTTCACATGACTGTTGTACTTAGCATTTATCCTCTTGATACTTGAACATTGAACTGAGTCCTTGCCTGGCTTGCTAGCCTAATATTGTATCAGCTAGTATCTGCCCTGCCATTCCTATGTGGCTTTAGATTATATTGGCCTTATTACGTGATTATATTTACCTGCCTCCCATTTGAATGTCGTATCTAACTATACCCTTTTTATATTGACTCGTACATCTATTTTGCACTTGTCTGATAACTGAATGCTGCCCAAAGCTTACGCCTTCCATTTAATAATTTAAATTGTATCTTGCTTACACTCTCCTAACAACCAGAATGTTGCAATAGCCCGTTTTTGCCTATTACTTGAATGTTGTAATTGGCCTACACTTGTATGACTACTGAGTGTGGCATTAAGATCAGACCTGTAGCCCAAACTTGTATCTACCAACAACTTGCTCTTCCTTGCCCACGATCATGCTGAAAACAACTAAAACTCAGACAATACACCTTGCACTAGGCCTCCTTACCATCATGGCATTTGCATTTCTTGCCTGATGCCCTCCCAAGGATAGAAACATGCGACTGAGGGCAAGACTGTCCCGTCTCCATGAACCGTCATCTTACCACACCTTCAGAGTCTCCTCTCAGAAGGTGGCCAAACACACTGGCTTAGCCAACAAATGCACACAACACCTCGACTATACCCTCTTGCCTTCCGTCCTCCCGGCAACCGACCAGACATTTTCACAAAGAGCCACCCCAACTAAAATGAAACTCCCCAATACTAAACCAACCCGTACCCTATCACTATGTGGGTCACTCATCAATGCTAGATCTATGGTAGCTCATGCCGCCGATATCTCAGACACCTTAACTAATGAGAACCTGGACCTGCTGGTCATAACTGAGACCTGGCTCCACGAGGCTGCAGGCCCTGCCATCGTTGGCTGTACCAGATGGTTACCAACTACTAAGAGCTGACAGACTTAACACCAGAGGCGGTGGTCTAGCCATTATCCATAAATCCAATTTACCTATCAGGCTAGCTACCACCCCTTCACTCCAGTCCTGTGAACTCCTCACAGCCAAACTCCACCACCTCTCATGTAACCGTACCCTCGCCATCTATGTGATCTGTAGATCACCTGGACCATTAGCATCCTTTGAGGATGACTTAACCAGTATCCTGACTAATAATACTAAAGACCATGCGCAAATTCTATTACTGGCAGATTTTAATCTCGGCTTTAATTACTGTAATGATAAACATGCCCTATCCGTAGCCTCACTACTGAATGATTATGGGCTGACAAAAAAAGTCTCACCTCTGCACACGCTAAAGGAAGGACCCTAGACTGGGTCGCTGACCTGAATTGTAACATTAGCATTACTAATATAATACCTCAATTATGGACTGACCACCACTTGATCTTATCCGCCCTAAACCGATACTCATGGCCCTGCCACACTCTACTAGGTGCAAAAAAGACATTACAGCACAACATCTCCTACCACACCTTCTCCCCACTCTCGACAATCTAGATAACAACACAGACCCCACCGTACTTGTGGAAGTCTTCAATAGCACTATGATTAAGGCACTTGGCACCATTGCCCCAATCAAAACCCATAAAGGTAGACGGCTATCTCATCTGAATAACTGGTTCACACCACAATTGAAAGAACTAAGAATTCAAAAAAGAAAGCTGCAATCAATTTGGCGCCATTCGCCCACCGAGGAGAACAACATCAAGTTAACTAATCACTCTAAACTGTACAAAAAGGAAATCATTAGCACCAAAGATAATACCTATAATCCTATAATGATAGAATATCCAAGGCCAAATCTGACACCAAGGAACTAGTCTCTATCCTTCGTGAAATGGAATCACCTATACTTCAGATTGACAATACTCCCAAAGATAAGCCCTGGTGTACTAATATACAAAATGCCGTTGCGGATAAAATTAGCTCTCTCCAAATCAAAATTGCCAATAAGAAAGCCTCCCTGCTTCTACCGGCTGAGCCCCTACCCCAGCAACAGCCACCCCCAAACCCACATAATAATTCCCTTCATCCATTCAGCTTTAAACAAATATCTATAGTAGAGCCAGAAAAAATTATACTTTCATTGAAACCTTCTAACTGTAAAGGAGACAACTGTCCAGCCCAAATCATAAAAGATGCAGCCAGAGATCTATCTCCCTTTATCTCTTAGCTTACCAACGCATCTTTTAAGTCAAATCTTGTGCCCATTAATCAAACAATCCTGGGTGCTTCACTTGCTTAAAAAACTAACATTAGACCCCTCCATGCCTACTAACTATAGACCTATCACCACTGTCCCATTCCTACTTAAAATTATCGACAGAGTAGCCTACCTACAAATTCAGGATTGCCTAGAAGCCAATAACCTATTAGGCTCACATCAATCCAGTTTCCGCCCCTTTCATGGCACTGAAACAGCCCTGATTGACCTCAAGACCCAAATTGACGAGTTGAAGGACAATGGTAAATCAGCTATGCTACTCCTCCTTGACCTATCGGCGGCTTTTGACCTGGTAGATCATGCAGTTTTATGTAACCATCTCAGCTCAGCCGCCCATTTCTCAAGTGATGCCATAACCTGGGTGCAATTTAGCAGCCGCTGACCCTATGCAAGTCACCTGTGGTGTTCCCCAAGGATCATGCGCATCTCCTACCATGTACAACATCTTTACTAAGCCCCTGTTCGACAAGTTGGACAGTCTGGGTGTCATCTACACTAACTATGCAGATGACACTCAGATCCTCATCCCCCTTTCGGGCAACTTCTTGGAGGACTCTGCTTTAGTAAACCGGATATATCTCCTCATTCAGGCATGGATGGCATCTCACGGCCTCTGTCTGAATGATGACAAAACGGAGCTACTGATCCTAGGTTCAGAGACGGCTATCAAAAAACCTGACTCCAACTATGCCTCATTCAACATCAATAATAATGTCATCAAAGTGATGCCTGCAGTCAAAACCCTTGGGGTTTATCTTGACTCAGCACTCACCTTTAAGAAACAAATTAATACCCGAGCATCCTCCACAGCATATACTTGCAAATTGATCTGAGCCTGCAGACCATTCCTATCTGAGACCAGTTGAATTACACTAGCCAATGCACTTATTCTATCCAGACTGGATTACTGCAATGCTTTATATGCGGGATCCAACAAGTACATTTTTGATAAATTGCAAAGGCTCCAAAATAATGCCCTCAGAGCAGCCTTAAATATCCTGAACAGAGATCATATCTCTGCTTTTAGAAGAAACATCTACTGGCTCAAAATTAAGGACAGGATTGCCCTTAAAACCCTCTCTCTCACCTCCAAATGTCTCAACATCATAGCGCCTCCCTACCTGGTAGATAGAGTCAACAAGAGAACCTCGGACCAACCCACAAGAATGTCCAATGCCTACACCCTAGTGGTTCCTAGATATAAAAAGAGCACAGCCGGCGGTTCTATCTTCCGGTCATAGCTGCCCAAATCTGGAATGGACTCCCATTAGATCTTCGAACTGACCAACCATACTCTAGTTTCAGACGGAAAGTCCTCACCTGGCTACGTTCTAATGACGCTTAAACCGACCGCTTCACCTCCCTTATGACCCTTCGCTTTGCCACCCTACGCCCTCTCTGATTACTTTGTCCTGCCTTTACCAAATATACTTGTGCTATCTGCTGCTTGGATCTAGGAATGTCATTGGGTTTCATCTCGACCACTGCCAATTTATGGCTGCATCTACGCCACCTTTGCTTCAACTGTTTTATTACCCACTGTATGTAACCAAGTTTCCCAAGTATCCTTGCATTGCTCTGTAACCAAGTTCTCAAGTATTCTTGTAATGTTTGCGCCCAGCTACCTGTGGGTTTGGTTTGCGCTATATTAAACAAACAATGGAGTATTTGCATGCACTCTCAGGTAGAGAATGGATGTATATTGAAATTTTTAATATATTTATTATATCACCGAGGATTCCCAGTCTGATGATGGGGAATATTCAAGCATCTGAAGCTATGAAAGATACCAATGCTGGAGAAATACAGTTACAGGTAAGTAAGTAAGACTTTCTCTTGTTTGCTCCTCACTTTTACTACTTCTGGACATATATTTGTGTCTTACTTTCTTCTGTACTATCTAACCTACTAAAAGCAGGGGGTGCATATATTGGATTAATATACCTCACCACTGCTTTAATTCCTTTAAAGGATACAAGCTTGGTTTCTCAACATCTGTACTCTTGTCCTCAGAAGGAGAAAGAGGAGCTGATGCTGCTGCACCCTCCCCTTCAAGGTGATTAAGCATCCACTCTCTCTTGGGTTGGTCTTTATCTTTCTGATGCATTTTCCATAGCCCTAGAATAGATAACCTTTTCTGTAGCTTCATCCCTGTGTACAGATCTTGTAAGCATGTTGTCATGTGTTGCAATACAGTTCTTGATAGGGAACCCTCTTGAGGCCAAAGCATGAAGATTGTCAGCCGTGCCTCTCACCCATTCAGCATGATATTTCCTAATCTTAGGGGTCTACCTCGGTAAGGTTTTGCACAAATGTAAGAAGAGTGTACTCCATGATGACAAGTTGTTTTTAACTGCCAATACTTACCGACCCTTTTATTCTGCTATTACTTTAATTACATCACAACAATTATTTCGGGCAAGCACCATCAATCGCCGCCCATTACTCAAATTACTCAAAAACAATTCTTCAACCAATTTTCAAGCCTATACAATAATGTTGACTTCATTCCTTTGTTTACAGTTATATCAATATTCACTGCCCTGCTATTGTATTATTAACTATCTAAGAATCTTGTTTTGCTTATATTTTTTCTCAACTGTTTACGCTCCTATGATTGACATCAATCGCTTGTTTTAGGGTCTGATGACCAGCTCGATTATTACTATCTTTCCATGTGTCTAAACAAATCACATTTTGTACACTGACATATTCATAACCCTAAACAAATATGCACAATAGTTTCTACGGTCGTCTGGCAAACAGTAAAATCCCATCTGGTGGATGGTTTGGTTAAGGGAACATATATACCTATAGTTCGTATAAGTGTTCGTATCATCATTGGCTACCAATGTATAGTTCACCATTACCTAGACCCTCATGATTGGTTGGCACTTGCTTCCAACCTTGGACATTCGGTTAGTTAGCAGCACGTAAGAAACAAAACCCAGGTGCAGAGGAACAACGTCAGACAACTGCCTTTCTTAGCTAATTAGCCTACCATCTCTCATCAGTGAGGCCTTAAGCCGAGGCTGCTTCTTTGTAGTTTACCTTGCTGGCTGTTCTCTTTCTCTGGATTTTAAAGGGAGTGCAGGCACATTGATATCTTCGCCTGTAGCCTTATGATTAGGCCTTGTTTTCTGGACTTGCACCACGTGTGAGGAGACCATGATTTTGTCCATTCCGTCCTTCTATTTAATGCTATATAACTCAAATTATATTTGGTGATATTACTCCTCTTGGCCCCTGGAGACTTGGTTTCTCCTTCATGCATGTGCTTTCTGCATTTTTGACTGTTCAATGTTTGGCACTCATAATTATTCACTCCTTTACTTAATCTGAGAGAAATATGTCTGACGTGCATGGCTTATCCGCTTCGACTCCTTTCGTTCCTTGCAGTTGCTTCTTGCTGTGGCATCCTTGATCCTGAGCTAAACAGATACCCTTTGTTCTCGCACAAAGCTGTATTGCAGCGCCTTTCAGCTCTGCAGCCTTGGTCTTTCCTCGAGGCTTCTCGCTACTGTCCTGATACTTCACTTGTGTTATATTTTCTACTTTCTCCAGTATGGGGTCTGGCATGGATTTACATGCTCATGAATATTCCCTGTCGTCAGGCCGGGAATCCTCTGTAAAAGAAAATCCGTTTCTCTTTCACTTACAAACTGTATTTCTCCTCTAAACCAAACACTGTTCTCTGGGTCATACTGCCCTCAGCCAACGCCTGTCCGCTCCCTGAGCCCCTCACCTGGCAGCCATATTCAGATTTTTACCGCACGTTTCAGTGTTGGGAGCCCTCGAGTTTTTTTCCGTGAGCTACTTTCACTTTTTTTCAACTGAAAAAGTTCCTATTTTTGTTAAAAAAAAAAAAAAAGCCTGTGTGCTCATGTCTCCATCAGCTGACAGCTGCGATCCATTTGTCGGTGACTTTCTTGCGCCCCCTCAAGGGCAAGGATCTTCGAAGTTTCCAGAAGGCCATCGGGCCTACTCCGCACCTCCGACCATGATGGAGGAAAAGGAAGGCAGGTTCCATTTTCAGGCCCTGCACCAGATACAGGCTACGGAATGTGTTTGTAGAGGACAAACCCCTCCAATGCCTCTGTCTTCACCCGTACCACAAGGAAGGACACAGTGGACTGGTGGCGTGGCTGAGCACCAAGGCCTCTGCCCTATGCCCCGAGCAGGGTCATGCCTCACCCAGGACCGGCCGGTACGAGGAGTGGGCTTCTAAGTCCTTTGAGGGCACCCCTTCTGTGGGGTCCAAGACAAGGCCTAGCACTGCAAGTCCAGCTCCATTGGGGGCGCCGTGCAAGCGAGTCCCGCAGGGCGCCATCAACATCCGCCTCCATCGGCAGCTAGCGATCGAACTCCTCCGGCTAAACTGCGGGAGAAGCCAATGACTGAGGAAATGCGGCCGATCTGCCCAAGAAGGCCCAGGCGGCGCAGGAGATTGAGCTGGTGGTGGCTGCTCTCACAAAGGCGAAAGGGGCTGACCCAGTGAAGGTAACTCCTACTGCGCCCAAAGTGTCCCTGCCTCTGAGACTGGAAGCCTCCACTGTGACTGAGGCAAAGCCGGCTGGCACACCGGAGAAGAGGATGCCGGCTCCGACCCCTCAGGGTCCAAAAAGAGGATGGGGAGGGGGTGAGAAAGTCCCAGGGCGGGCCGACAGACTCGTCTCTCACCGGGTGGCAGGCTCATCACCTTCATCACACAGCACAAGGTCTATGGAATCAGGCCACGGCGCAGAACCACATCATTCTGCTGGAACTACTAGTAAACCAGTCCGTGCAAGTCCTCACCGATAGCACTACAGCAATGTTTTACATCAACAAACGGGGGCTGGGGGGGCACACCCTCACCAAATCTGTCCAAACTAGCTCAACAAATTTGGAAATGGTCACTTAAACTGAACATTTTCCTATCCTCAAAACACGTTCCACTGAACTCTCTAGCCGACTCTCTGAGCAGAGATCCCCTAACAGAGGAACACGAGTGGCGACTAGACACAAGGGTCGTAGACCACCTCTTCTCGCAATGGGGTTTCCCCATACTAGACTTGTTTGCTACAAGCGAAAACAAACAATGCCCAGACTTCGCGTTCAGGTTCCCCCAACCAGGCTCCAAGGGGGAACGCCCTATGGATGAACTGGTCCGGGAGATTTATTTACACTCCTCCATCCCCCACACCACGACTCCTCATGAACATGGTGATGAACAAGATCCACAAGGAACAAGTGACGCTCATCCTAGTTGCTCCTATGTGGGCAAAACAACCATGGTATCCACATCTGCGCAAACTGGCGATGTGCAATCCCATCACGCTCCCGTGCCAGACCTACATACTCACTCAGCACGGGGGATTAACATTGCACCCGCAACCTCACTCGAACTTGGCAGCGTGGCTCCTGAAGTCAGAGTTCAGACATCTTAACCTACCACATAGGTGTATGGATTTCTCCAGCATGGGGTCTGGCATGGATTCACATGCTCATGAATATTCCCAGTCAGGCTGGGAATCCCCAGTAAAGAATACATCAGTATGATTCATTTCTGAACTGTCTTTCTCCTAACAACCAATCACTGGTCTCTGGGTCATACTGCCCCCAGCCAATGACGACCCTCTACCTAAGCCCTCCTCTGGCAGCCATCTTCAGATTTTTACTGCACGTTCAAGTGGTGGGAAGTCCTTGTGCTTAGCCCTTGGGCTTTTACTGCGTTTGGTGCTTTTTCTAAGAGTTTCACAATATTTTTCCGTCAATCGAGCCTCACGCTCCATCAATCTACCTTCCGATTAACGGGGACCCGTTTTTCAGATTCTTCTGCGCCCCTCGAGGGTTTCCGGCAGAAAATCCCACGGTTCTTCGAAAGGATTCGGTGACTCAACGGCCGAGGAGACCTACAGGGACCATGCCAAATCTAGAGGAGGACGCCGTTGTCCCCAAGGCCCTCAAGGCGGCGCTTTGACGTCGAAGCAGGATTGAACCATCTATGGCGTCGGGCCCCCACCCATGCGCCCCAGTGGGAGGCCGGCTGGCAAACTTTATCAGCTTGTGGAAGACCATCTCCACTGACCGTTGGGTGCTGGAAGCTCTCGTCCACGGACACACCTTGGAATTTCAACGACGGTGTCCCGAATACCACCAGTGGCTGCAGGAAAACCATGTCCCCCACCTGCTGCTGGAGGTGCGGGCCATTCTATGAACGGGCGCGATAGAGCTTGTCCCAAAGAGGCTCCGGGTCTCCGGAGTTTACTCTCGTTACTTCCTCATCAAAAAGACCTGCGGATGGAGGCCCATCCTAGAGCTCCGTCGTCTGAACGAGTACATCAGGTCCCAAAAGTTCTGCATGGTGACTCTTCAGTACGTTTTAGGAAAGTTAGAAGAGGGGGATTTCCTGTTGTCGCTGGACCTGGAGGATGCTTACTTTCACATCCCCATGCACAAGGGGCACCGCAAGTTTCTTCGCTTTGTGGTTCAAGGGCAACATTACCAGTTCAAGGCCCCTCCCTTCGGATTGAAGTCGGTGCCAAGGGTTTTCACCAAGCGTCTGGTGCAGGTGGCGGCACAGCTGTGTCTACGAGGGATCCCCGTATACCTTTATCTGGACGACTGGCTCATGCGGGCAAGCGCAAAGGACATCGCAGTCGACCACACGGCGAGGACCGTCCGGCTCCCGACGGATCTGGGGTTCTTGATAAACTATGCAAAGTCCTGCTTGACTGCATCACGTGACGCACTGTTTCTGGGAGCTCAACACAGTGTCGTGCCTGCCATCTCCGTCGGAAGAGAGGATAGCGGCCATCGTGGGTAAGGTAATTCGGCTGTTGGCCCTGAAGATGGCACAGGTGAGGTCCATCAAGTCTCTGCTCGGCATGATGTCGCCATGCATATACCTCATTCGATTGTGCAGGCTGCGGATGCGTCCAGAAGCTTTGAGGACAAGATCCCACTCGAGGAGAGTAGTCCAGCGATGCACGCGTACTCCCCACCACCGTATCTGTCCGGAGGTGCGGATTTCCAGACCCCACCTTACCAGGAGACGGTTACGACAGACGCCTCCCTGGAAGGATGGAGAGATGACACCGGAAGCCTTCACGCAAGAGGCCTGTGGCTGCCGGAGGAGAATGCATTGCACATCGTGTTGGAGCTGCGGGCAGTGTTTTGGGCACTCAAATCTTTCCGTCCTTCAAGGGCAAGGTGGTGCGGGTCTTCACAGACAACACCCATACATTGCTCTACATCAGAAATCAAGGCGGCACCAGGTCCCTGGCGCTCTCCAAAGAAGTGCAGGAACTGTGGCACTGGGCCATCGCCCAGGGGATGTTCCTCATCCCGTTTCACCTTGCAGGAGGCAAGAACACTGTCGCAGACTCCCTCAACATGGAGCTACACTCTTGCCACGAGTTGGAGCTTCGGCAGGACCAAGTGGATCACCTGTTCCGCAGATGGGGCAATCTCCAGATCGATCTATTTGCGACAGCGACGAACGCCAAGTGCCAGAGATTCGCCAGAAGGTTTCCCCAGCCAGGGGGTATGGGGGACGCATTCTCATTTCCCTGGGATGGCCTGTTTCTGTATGCGTTCCCTCTGTTGCTGTTGCTTCTTCGACTAGTCAATCAACTCAGACGGTCCCTGTGCAGGTTGATCCTCGTCGCACTGGCGTGGCCGAGGCAGATATGGTACCCGGATCTTCTCGACATGTCGGTGTCCCCTCCAGTCAAACATTTGGTGGTCGCCGATCTTCTCGTCAGGGAAGGAGGCGCAATTCTGCACCACAGCCCAGGATCGCTGAAACTGCAGGCCTGGCTCCTGCAGTGTTAGAATTTGGGAGCTACGATCTCCCAGCGGACTGCAAAGAAGTGCTTGCCAAGATCAGAGTGTTATGTTACGGACATAAATGGAAGAGGTTCGCCATTTGGTGCCGTGCACGGAAGATCAAGCCTCTACGAGTCACGGCTCCGCAGGTGCTACCGTATTGCTGGACTGGCACCTGCTTCCATCAAAGTTGGTCTGACACCAGATCTCCAGGACGATCATTGTTGTGGTCCCACCGTCTGGTCAAGGAGTTCATCAAAGGACGGTTTAGCTCGTTCCCGCTGGTGAAGGCCCCGGTGTGGGAGCTCAATGTGGTGCTGACTAGGCTCATGGGTCCTCCGTTCGAGCCAATGCATTAGGCGCTGCTGACATTTTTGTCGTGGAAAACAGCTTTTCTGGTTGCCATCACCTGCGCACGACGAGGTGCCGTCGGACTTTCATCTAAATGAGCCCTTGGTGTTACCTGTATTCTTCCTGACACCGGCTGGGAGGACTTTGCACTTGCTGGAGGTGGCTAGCACCAAAGTTCTATGTGGACTGCATGAAAAGTTTCCGGAAGACATTGCAACTTTTTGTGAACTTTGGTCCTGTGAACCATGGGAAGGCCCTTTCCAAGGCTTCTATTTCCAGGTGTTTCTCTGGCTGCATCACCCATTGTCATCGGTTGGAAAACCGACCTTGCCTGGCCGTCCGAGAGCCCATTCGACCAGAGCAATCGCTGCAAAAACTGCGTTCCTGTCTGGTGAGCCCCCTGCTGGACATCGGCAGGACTGCTACGTGGCGGTCGATGCACACCTTCACAAGATTCTACTGTGTCGACAGGAATTCCAGGGAGGAGGCACTGCTGCGGAATCTGTTCGCTTGAAGGTGAGCCTGGTGAGGAGGTAAGAGATTGTTAATGTTGAGCCTTGCCACCTCCCGTGGTTGTGCATGTGTGTACTGCTATGTATTTTTTATTCATGAGCATTTCAATCCATGCTGGAGAAGGAACAAGTTACTTGCCTATAACTGTTGTTCTCCAGCATGGGTCTGGTATGGATTCACATGCGAACCCTCCCGCCTACCCCTCTGCGGCTCTTCTCTTGGTCCTACTGCCACTTTACGCGCTACCAAATCTGGAGATGGCTGCCAGAGGACGGGCATGACCCAGAGACCAGATATTGGTTGTTTGATGAAAGACAGTTCAGAAATTAAAATGAAACTGTTTTTTTTCTTTACCGAGGATTCCCAGGCTGACAGGGAATATTCATGAGCATGTGAATCCATGCCAGACCCATACTGGAGAACAACAGTTACAGGTAAGTAACTTGTTCCATCTTCAAGGAGGCACGAAAGCCAAACACTAGACACTGTTATTTCGACAAGTGGAGGAGATTTGTAATTTGGTGCCAGTCTAAACAAATAAACCTCATAGAATGTACCCCTTCTCATAGTCTAAATTATACGCTCCATTTGTTAGACTCTGGGTTAGTATTCAACTCTATAAAGGTCCACCTGGCGGCCCTATCGGTTTACACCACCTCCCACAATAAAGTATTGTGGTGGAAGGTACCGGTAATCAAGGCATTCATGGAGGGAGTAAGGAGACTCCACCCGCCAGGATGGGATCTTAATGTAGTACTCGCTAAGCTCATGGGACCTCCTTCCGAGCCGATGCACAAGTCAAGTCTTAAGCACCTGAATTACAAGACTGCTTTCTTATTGGCTATTACTTCCATAAGAAGAGTTAAATAAATTGCAAGCATTGTCAGTGCAGGATCCTTTCTTTGTCATACACAAGGACAAACCAGTTTTACGTACTCATCCTAGGTTCTCCTAAATTCATCTCAAAATTTCATGTGAACCAGTCCATTTAGAACCCAAAAAGCTCAGCAGAGGTAAAACTCCACACACTAGATGTAAGGAGGGTGGTCCTTTACTATGTAAACAAGACCAGACTGCGAAGAAAAACAGACCAACTACTTGTCTCCGTGGCCCCAGACAGAGAAGGTGACTGCATTTCCAAGAATGCCATCTCCAGATGGATAGTCAGATGCATACAACTGTGCTATTCCCTGTCAGAAAAGGCATTGCCTTTCACTCCAAGAGCTCACTCCACAAGGAGACAGCATTTGCAAAGCAGCTACATGGAGCTCAGTAAACCATTTCACTCAGCATTACTGCATTGACACTCATTCCAAGATAGATATTCAGGTGGGACATCTTTTTGCCCTTGAACCTTGTCACAACCCGCCACCTTCTCCTAACACTGCTCGCTAATCTAAGCACTGCATATGATCTAAGCAGATTCCACAAGCCTCAGAATAGATACATTTCTCACCATAATCGTATTTTTGATGCTTGTGTCTGCTTAGATTCACATGCACCCACTGTTCCACCCCTTGGAGAGAATGTGCATGGATGATTTTGAGCTTGTCTGATGCATATCTGCTTGGCTACACCTGTTCTTCAGCATGGGGTCTGGCATGGATTCACATGCTCATGAATATTCTCCGTCAGGCTGGGAATCCTCGGTAAAGAACAAATCAGTTTCAGTTTCGTTTCTGAACTGGTTACTAGTAGAAAGACAATCGCTGGTCTCTGGGTCATACTGCCCCCAGCCAATGACTGCCTTCTACCTAAGCCCCTCCTCTGGTAGCCATCTTCAGATTTTTACCACATGTTCAAGTGTTGGGAGTCCTCATGCTATAGCTCTCAAGCTTTTACTGCGTTTTGCGATTTTTCAAAGAGTTTAATCTAATTTTTTTCGGTCATTCGAGCCTCAAGCTCCACCATTTCTACTTCCGATCAACAGGGACCCGTTTCGGAATTTACTACGCCCTTCAAGGGCGAAGTTTTCGTCGAGCTATGCTTCTTGGAGGATTCCAGAAGACCTTGAGGCCTACCCCGTGGACATGACCAGGACAAAGGAAGCTCGACGCCCGGATCCAAGCTGTTCAGGAGCTGCCCTGGATGCGGATTGCAGAATGTGTTCGAGGAGGACGAGCATTCTAGATGAGTCTACTGCCTTCACGAAGACAAAACTCACGTGGAAAAGGACTGTGTGTTTTGCAAGAACATGTCAGAGCGGACCATGAGGGATCGGCGGATCCGCCTCACCAACAGCGGTAGGTGAGAAGAAGAGGTCCGAGCGGTCTTCTAAGTCCTTTCAGGGCGCTCCGGCGACACGGGCCTGACAGAAGGCTAAGCTCCGCGAGTCCGCGGGCCCCAGGCGCGCCGAACGGTCAGGCTCCTCGGGTGCCAGGCAGGGCGCGCATTCACCGACGTCATCAACCACGAGCCAGCGCTCTGGCTTGGGGAAGAGGAAATCGGAGAACCCGGGTAAGCTTCTGGAGAAGCCCCGGACGATCCCGACGGAAGTAGCTAAGGGGGAGCGAGGCTGTGACCCTCCCCCCAAGGTGAAGGCCTCAAGCGCGCCCAAAGTCGTGAAGGCCTTGATTCACCCGGCTAAGGCCTCTATCGAGGGAGTCGTGGCGGCCCTGGCGAAGCCTGTGGAGGTGACCTCGGGCCCAGAGTTTCCCTGCCACCGCGGAGGGAAACCCCTTTTCAGCCCATCGATAAGACCTCTGTGAGAACCAAGGTGGAAAAAGAGGGGTGGGGGTGGTGGCCATCATGGACACGGATACAGCCTCTGAGGAGGAGATGGCTGGAGTCGGTGCTGACGAGGTCCCCGTGGAGGCGGAAGATTCCACTCCCAAACCGTTGCGCCTGTCGCAGCCGGTACCCGAGCCACGGGACAACTCGGGAGCCATCTTAATGGCGATCCAGGCCTTATGACAGAGGTAAGGACGAGGTTGCCCTTAGCCCCAACGGACGATCCAGCGGAGCCTGGCCCGTCGGGGAGCCCTCCAAGCAAGCGGAGGAGAGTTCATCCCCCCGCCCTTCCAGCCTTTGCGGCCCTCACAGCCTTCATCTCCTTCCCCTGATCCTAGGGAGGACACGGGTACAGAGACGGCCACGACGGGGACGGATGACGACAGTGGTGACGACAGGATGGGCCTTCCATCACCACCCCCTCGGACCTCCCCGCCTGACGAAATTGGCTCCTTTCACGCCATGATTGCCAGGGCATCCAAGCTCTTCGAGCTCTGCCCCGAAGAACAGAAGAAGGAAGGTTTCCTCTATCAACGGCTTCCTCTATCAACGGCGTGAAGCCAAAAGGAAGACGGTCCTCTCAGTCCCGTTACTTGACGACATCTGGGACGAGGGGCTGTTGCTCCTGAAGAACCCGTCCACGACCATTGCCAAGAGAGACCGGTACGAAAAGAAGTACCGGGTCCCGGATTCTGCCCCTCTGTGCCTTAGGGCGTAGCCGACCCTGGATTTGGTCGTCTCGGCGGCGGCCAAGAAGAAGGCGGCAGGGGCTACGGCTTCGACTTCAACCTCCCTCCCCCCCGGACGGCGAGGGGAAGAAACTGGACGCCATGGGGCGATGGGTCATCTCGGCAGCGATAACGATTAAAGCGGCCAACACCCTAGCGATTGTGGGCCGCTACGACAGGGAGCTTTGGTTTAAGATAGCTCCTCTGCTGGACTTCCTCCCGGACGACAAGAGGGCGGAGGCCCTGGAGATCCTGCAGGAAGGCGAGGTGGCGACTGACCACGCCATAACGGTGGCCACAGACATTGCTGACACTGGTTTCCGTCAGTTGGGCAACGGTGTTTGTCTTCGACGGTGTGGTTGGCTCAAGGCGACCGATTTCCACCAGAACATGCAAACCAGAGTTTTGGACATGCCCTTCGACAGGAATAACCTGTTTGGCAAGATAGTGGACGTATCACTGCAGGCCATCAAGGGCGGCACGGAGACGGCCCGGGCCTTGGGGGTTTTGCAGCAACGACGGCCGCCCTTTCGGAACTCCGGAGGCAAGCAAGGTGCCTCCAAAGGATGTGGCGCAGGCTCCTCGACCGCCAGACGGCCTGTAAATCGCAGGAGGCCTACAGAGGACGCGGCAAGTCAGGAGGACCTTGTCGCCAAGGAGGCCAAGGTGGCAAGGCCGCTGCGAAGCAGGACTGAACCGGACGTAGCGTCGGGCCCCCACCTGAGCACCCCAGTGGGAGGCTGGCTGGCGAAGTTCGTCTGCGTGTGGGAGTCCATCTCCACCGACCGATGGGTGCTGGATGCCCTGGCCCACGGGCACACTCTCGAGTTTTTAAAGAAGTGCCCCCGATTTCCACCCGTGGCCAGGAAGGAAAACCACGTACCACAACTGCTGCTGGAAGTAAGGGCGATGCTGAAGAAAGGAGCCATCCAGCTCGTTCCAAAGAGGCTCCGGGGCTCCGGAGTGTACTCTTGATACTTCCTCCTAAGAAAGACCGGTGGTTGGCGACCCATCCTGGACCTTCGGCGTTTAAACAAGTACATCAAGGCCCAGAAGTTCCAGATGGTCACCTCCAGCATGTGCTGGGGCAGCTGGAGGAAGGTGACTTCCTATTGTCGCTGGACTTGGAGGATGCCTTCTTTCACATCCCCATTGTAAAAGGATATCGAAAGTTTCTCAGATTCGTAGTCCAAGGACGGCACTACCAATTCAAGGCCCTTCCTTTCGGATTGAAGTCGGCGCCCAGGGTATTTACCAAGTGCCTAGCACCAGTGGCGGCGCGGCTGCGCCTGCAGGGGATCCACGTCTATCCGTACCTGGACGATTGGCTCATCCGAGCAAAGACAAGAGATCTCGCTGTCGGGCACACAGCGAAGACCGTCCAACTGCTCACAGACCTGGGATTCTCCATCAACTTCTCCAAATCCCACCTGGTTCCGTCACAGGTCGCACTGTTTCTGGGAGCCAAGCTCGACACAGTGGCGTGACTGGCCTCGCCGCCGGAGGAAAGGACGAAGGCCATCATGGGAAAAGTACAGCGGCTGTTAACCAAGGACGTGGCTAGGGTGAGGTCCATCAAGTCCCTTCTCGGCATGATGTCCTTGTGCATCTTCCAAGTGCGCCTGTGCAGAATGCGGATGCGGCCACTGCAGGAGTTCCTCGACGCCCGTTGGATGCAAGCGGCGGGCAGCTTTGAAGACAGGATCTCGCTCAACGAGAACGTTCGGCAAGCGATCCGGTGGTGGGGCACCCGCGCGCATCTGGTGGCGGGTATGGACTTCCAGACCCCGGCACATCGGGAGACGGTGACGACGGACGCCTCCCTGGAGGAATGGGGGGCGCACACCGGAGATCACCACGCAAGGGGCCTTTGGCTCCCGGAGGAGAGGTCCCTCGACATCAACATACTGGAGCTCCGGGCCGTGTTCTGGGCCCTCAGGTCGTTCCTTCCGTCCCTCAACGGCAAGGTGGTGAAGATCTTCACCGACAACACCACCACGATGTTCTACATCCGGAAGCAGGGAGGTACCAGATCCCTAGCCCTAGCCAAGGAGGCGCAGGATCTGTGGCACTGGACCGTCGCCCAAGGGATGTTTCTGGTACCCTTCCACCTGGCAGGAATAAAAAACACCATTGCTGACTCACTCAGCAGGGAGTTGCGCTCGTGCCACAAGTGGGAGCTAAGCCAGGATCAAGTGGATCTGCTATTCCAACGATGGGGCAATCCCCAGATCGATCTATTTGCGACAGTGACGAACACCAAGTGTCGGAGGTACGCCAGCAGGTTTACCCAGCCGGGGAGCATGGGCGATGCCTTCTCATTCCCCTGGGACGGCCTGTTCCTGTATGTGTTCCCACCGCTGCCGTTGCTGCTGCCACTCCTCAACCAACTCAGACGGTCCCGGTGCAGGATGATCCTCGTCGCACCGGCGTGGCCGAGAGAGATCTGGTTCCCAGATCTTCTGGACATGTCAACGTCCCCCCCAGTCAAACTGCCGACGGACGCGGATCTCCTCGCCAGAGAAGGAGGCGCCATCCTCCACCACGACCCGGGGTCACTGACCTTGCAGGCCTGGCTCCTGCATCACTAGACGGCAAGGAGGTGCTTGCAAAGGCAAAGGCCACGGCATCCTCGACTCTCAAGTGCTACGGACATAAGTGGAAGAGGTTCTCTGTCTGGTGCCGTGCACAGAAGATTAACCCTCTGCGGATAACGCCCCCCCCCCCCCCCCCAGGTGCTGCCGTACCTACTGTCGCGGGCCAAGGCAGGGCTAGCGCATGCCTCCATCAAGATACATCTGGCAGTGATCTCCCACTACACCAGAACTCTGTGGTCCCATCGCCTGGTGAAGGAGTTTATGAAGGGATTGTTCCGATCATTCCTGCCGGTGAAGGCTCCAGCCCCGGTGTGGGAGTTCAACGTGGTGCTGAGCAGGCTCATGGGGCTGCCATTCGAGCCTCTGCATTTGGCACTGTTGAAGTTCCTCTCGTGGAAGACTGTTTCTTGTGGCCATCACCTCCGCACGACGAGTGGGAGAGGTCAAGTCCCTCTCCTGTAAAACTCCATACCTGACTTTCCACGAGACGAGGGTGGTGCTGAGGACGCACCCCTCCTTCATGCCCAAGGTGCCGTCTGACTTCCATCTCAACGAGCCCTTGGTGTTACCTGTTTTCTTCCCGTCGCCTGCGTCGCCGGCTGAGAGGACTTTGTACTCGCTGGATGTAACTAGAGCGCTGAAGTTCTATGTGGACCGCACATCACAACTGTTTGTGAACTTTGGACCTGTGAACCAAGTGCAAACCGACCGTTGCCCGGCCGTCCGAGAGCCCACTCAACCAGAGCGATCAGTGCTACCACGGCGTTCCTGTCTGGCTTCCCCCTGCTGGACATCTGCAGGGCTGCTACGTGGAGGTCGACGCACACCTTCACGAGATTCTACTGCATCGACCGGGATTCCAGGGACGAGTCCAGGGTCAGCCAGGCAGTGCTGCGCAACCGGTTTGCCTGAAGGTGGGCCTGGTGAGGAGGTAAAATGCTTAATGTTGAGTTGATGAAATGCTTAATGTTGAGCCTTGCCACCTCCCGTGGTTGTGCATGTGTGTACTGCTATGTATTCTTATATTCATGAGCATGTGAATCGATGCCAGACCCCATGCTGGAGAAGGAACTAGTTACTTACCTGTAACTGTTGTTCTCCAGCATGGGTCTGGCATGGATTCACATGCGAACCCTCCCTCCTACCCCTCTGCGGCTCTTCACTTGGTCCTACTGCCACTTTACGTGCTACCAAATCTGAAGATGGCTGCCCTGAGGAGGGGCTTAGGTAGAGGGCAGTCATTGGCTGGGGGCAGTATGACCCAGAGACCAGTGATTGGTTACTAGTAGAAAGACAGTTCAGAAACAATACTGAAAGTAATTTTTCCTTTACCGAGGATTCCCACCCTGACGACGGGGAATATTCACGAGCATGTGAATCCATGCCAGACCCATGCTGGAGAACAGTTACAGGTAAGTAACTTGTCCCTACTCCCGCTACACTTCATGCTACCTCATGTCAGAAACAAAACAATTTGAGGGACTTCGATGCGTGAAGGACCATGGGTGCACTGGACGTCACACTAGGGATAGTATTACTGGCACGCCCTGTTGACATCCGTCCCATTTTGAAAACGACTGTCATACTCCGCCGCTTCCACTAGATGTCGGCCTGTGCACAGTATATGAATCTAAGCAGATACAAGCATCAGAAATACGATTATGGTGTATCCCATATATTTATAACTGAAACCTTGAGAGTGTTAGTGTTACTTGGTTATTTGTATTGACGGATTTCACCTATACAGCTCACATTTACCCCTCTTGAGATAGGCCTGGCTGCTCAAACTACTAACTTGTGTAGTACAGAGCTATACCAAAAGGTGGGTTACCCAATACCAAGCAGCTAAATCTTGTGTAATCTCGCACAGTGTGAGTTCACCAATTCTTACCGAACAACCAGGATATCCATACAAAATATATTTCTGTTGCTTGTTAATCTGCTTAGAATCACATGTTGTGCATATGGTCCGACATCCAGTGGTAACCACAGAGTATTGCATCTTGTCTTTTGGGGACCGAAAGGGGACGTCGGCATAGGCGTGTCTGTAACACTATTCCTATCGTGACATGTAGTGTACCCAAAATCCCTCACGCACCGAGGTCCCTCGGATTGTTTTTTTCCGCCCAGATAACTGGTCGCCCTATAGCGGAGCTCTTACATAAGAGACCTTGTTTATCTTAAACCGACTTTCCGGTTATTCCCCGTTAAGTCACTTTGACGCCAAGAACAACTTTGAAGAAGACTGCAGAGGATTTGTCTATGGCGGTGGATTTCGGCACCTGAGGTCCGGCAGCCAAAGCTTCCACGTGGTTGGGCCCTCTGGCCGGCCTTTACAGTAGGGAGAGTGGGGTTGGGAGGGCCATATTTTCGTTATGTCTTTCCTCTTTCCCCCTCTTTACCCTTTAGGTCTGGTCATCTTCCCCTTTTGCTTTGGAAAGGACTCTTTTTAGGTTCTGCCCTAAGTGTAGGGTCAGATACCCTTGGAAGGACGAACACAGGACGTGCAACTCCTGTCTCCCCTTAGATCACGGCTAGAAGCGGTGTGCAGCTTGTAAACTCCTTCGGCCTAAAACCCTCAAGGAGCGCCATGTAAAGCGGTGGGCCGCGTACAGTATGTCGCAGGTGGAACCCTCTTCATCACCCCCACCGCCACACCTGCCGAAAGTGACGGGGGCACCTCCGATGACCAAACATCCGTTGCGGATGTGATAGACCTCGAGGCGGACACTTCTGGTCCGCCACGCCCGTCCCTGACCCTTCAAGGCCTGACAAGCACATTTCACCAAGTACACAACCCCTACACCTATTTTGACGGTTACGTTGAAAAAGGTCAAAGCGCCATCAGGGCTGTCAAAAATGTCAGCGGATTCCTCTGATCTTTCAGATCAACAGCCTTCCCTGCATCCGCAACAGCGTTTTGCGACTGGGCATCCCAAAACAAACAAAGGCGCTACCCCTAAATCAGGTTCACACGTCGAAGTGCAGAAATCCCGACGCTCTGACTGTCCCGAAAAGGCCTGTTAGACCCAAAAACTACGACTACGCCTCAAGGCGAAAAACCGACCGCTAGGCCCTCTAATGCCACGGTAGGCGGTAAGTCTACCGATAGGCCTTCGGACCTATTAACTCACGCCGATTCAGCAGTAATAGCATAGCATAACATCACAAGAATTACTTCGACGGTTGGGCTTATTCCTGTTTCGTCGAAAAACATGGGGCAGGCCGCGGACAAATCTTTAGATACGCCATGGTGCCCCGATTCTCGCGATACCTATGAGGACAGTCAAGAGCCTCTTTTCAACACCTTGAGAGACCATTTTCGACGCCAAAGGGCGGAAGATGACGCTTTTCCACCCATAGGCCCTTCTGGTCCCTCTAAATGGACAAGGGAGACATTTGAAGGGTGTATGGATCATCTGGAAAAAATTATCCATTTTTCAGAACATCCTTCCCCGAAAAGATCTTGTGGAGACCCTAATCTTCAATCTGCTTCACATTTACAAGATCAGCCATCTGTCCCCATCCATCATGAAGACATCATCCAGATGGATACTTATCAGGACATTTATAGTGAAGATGAGGAACCTACCTATCTGCAGGCTACAATGAGGACCAGGCGGATGCCTCGGACAATTGGGAAGAAAGCCAGCAAGTGGGGACGGACCCATGGACGCTTCCCCAACATGATCAGGGCACTGATCAATGGCATGTTAAGGAAGGCAGCTGAGCATTTTCAAATCTCTACTCAGAGGCGGTACCTGAGCAGGACTTCGTAGAAGACATCCTCAAGGAGAAACCCCCCTCAAGCCAGGCCATTCCCCTCCTTAGTTCTATCAAAAGAAGGTTGGTTCCCTACCTGGTATCACCAGCCCAAACCCGGGCAGTGAACCCAAGGGTTGAAAAATTATTTCGACCAGCTCCTTCAGACCATCAATACATTAAAGGGCACGCCACCCCCAATTCTCGGGTAGTGACTACCACCCGGAAACGGGCAGGAGTACCCCTTGCCACAGAGAGCCACCTCTGGATAGGGAATCCAAGAGGCTGCATGCCTTAGGCAAGCAAGTTACCTTGGCTGCCGCATATACCACGCTTATAGCGAATAATACTACGCTGCTGGTGAGTTATGCTGACGCTCAGTGGAACCTACTTCAGGAAGGCCTCCAGTAGGTCCCAGAACCCGTCAAATCCAAACTTCTTGCCTTTGTGGCCGAAGGCAAGCAGGTGAACCAGAATGTGATTAAAAAAACTCGACACGGCTGAAACAGCACGCAGGTCTCTGGCCCAGGGCACTTTACTTAAGCGTCACGCTTGGCTGCTTAACTCAGGGTTTGAACCTGAGACTCCGGCCGCCCTCATCAGTAAGCCCATTGAAGATACTAACCTCTTCGGGAAGGCAGTCGATGAGGCCCTAGAAACAGCCAAAAAAGAGCATGAGACTCTTAAGTCACTACAACAAATTACCCAACAACCGCCCCTATCCCCCCAGAGAGGGGGGTAATTCTCGTCGGTCCTTTTGAGGGCAGTCCCATGCAAGTCAGAACAACTATGGCACGGGAAATTTTAATGTTGGACAGACTTCAGGAAACACCACATACTACCCCACAAGGGGTCAGCAACGCGGCAAAGGCAGAGACAGAGGCCCCAATCCTAGAGGAGCCGCAGCCTCTGGTCAGAAATGACCATCAGAACCAGGTCCCCTCCCATTTCACCCGGATCGGGAGCGATTTAACATCTTTCCTCACGGCATGGGAGGGGATAATTTCAGACCAGTGGGTCATAAAGACGGGTACTGCATGGAATTTGCCCAACCTCCACAATTCAGACCACCACACTCACAGCGCCTCTCGCCGGACCATCTGGAAATCCTGAATCAAGAGGTGGAGGCGCTGCTGGGAAAGGACGCCATGGAAGCTGTCCCAATTCTTCAGGTAAACAAGGGTATTTATTCAGTGTACTTCCTTGTACTCAAAAAGGACCTCACCATGCACCCTGTTCTAGACTTGCGTCCAGCGAACAAGTTCATAAAACCTCCAAAGGTTTCGCATAGTAACGTTGTTAGGCAGAAACCTGTGCAGTTCCCTTAGGGACCACTGCAAAACGTTTAAGACTACAGGTGTTAGCAGTAAACCCAATTGGTAGCAGCCTGTACCACCCAGATTTACCTGGTAGCTATGGCTGAGCAGTCAGACATCTCTCAAGAAGAGTTAGGCAGTATATAGAGTATACACATTAGGTACAAAAATACAGTAGCACAAGCAAACACTGACCAGAGCTTTTGTATAAAAGTATATAATTATTTATTTAAAAACACACTTGTAAAAATACACTGGCACTAATATGTCAAGCAAGTTCAAACACAGTCACTAGAAATATATACACCTCCCTGATTAATTATTCGACAAGTCTTAGGAAAAGAACACCACTTATTATCAACACAGAGGTGAGCGCTTAACCAAGATGGCACTCCAATAATTATTTAAAAAGGGAGGGAAAAGGCAGAAATGGGAAAA
Source organism: Ambystoma mexicanum (assembly GCF_040938575.1). NCBI lineage: Eukaryota > Metazoa > Chordata > Amphibia > Caudata > Ambystomatidae > Ambystoma > Ambystoma mexicanum. Next base: position 1,526,219,876 of record NC_090935.1, read on the forward strand.
CACACAATACCAACACTTTTAAAGAACCAAAGGCAGGGTCTACTGTAGAGCAAAAAGTTCATAGGCCAGGCCCACTCTTGGAGAGAGCAAGGCGGAATTTGAAGATCACACAGTTGAAGTACACTTTAAACGTCTTTGCAGATAGTTCAAAAAGGAGTTAGATCAGTTCAGAAAAGTTAGTTAACAGGTCCGAGGTCACCCCAGGATAGAGAGTCAAGGATTTACGGGACACCTTGGACAGTCTGTTGCAAGGGAGACCAGGCGGGACACAGTACCTGAAATGGTGAGAAAGCTCCAGCGGGGGCCGTTGTTCCTGGCAGCGGGTGCAAGTCGGTGCTTCGTCCAGGGGAAGAGAAGATCTCGACGTGGAGGAAAGCTGGAGGTCGTTGCACTGCCAGGGAAGAAACCAGCCGCAGAGTTTCCCAGTTGAAAGGTACTACCCTTTTATTCACGGTAGTGGTGAAGCGTGGCTATCCGGGCGCCGGGGTGCTTGGCACGGGCGATTCGACCACGAGACGATCCAGGAAGGCGAAGAAAGGGCGAACTGGTTAACCCCACGAGCTCAAAGGAAGAAGACTCTCCTGGAGGATCTTCTCTGTCGTTGGGAAGTGGTGAGTCGGTTCAGCAGGGCTCCACCGGTCGTGTCGTCGTTGCAGGTCAGCTCAGCTTCTCCCTCTTCGGATTCTTTAGGTCCTGTGGCGACTTCTGAAGTTCCAGTCCCCAAAGCCCTGCTTTTTTGCAGAAAACCCCCATTCATCAGTTCTAGCTGTCACTCAAACATGCTTAGTGGTGAGCCGGGCGGCTCACCACTGGGCCAATCACAAAAGAGTGCAACTTGAGTTGCCGAGGCAACTCAGTCCAGGGTGCCTATACTCCTACGTCCCGTCCCCTTTCCTCCATACTTGTGGGACATCTCTCCGTCCTGTGGGACGGGACCGGAGCACTTTGTAAAAAGCATCCACATTTTTCCAAAAATGTGTCCTTCCTCTCTTTCCTGCGCGGGGCCCGGCATGAGGCCGTAACTCCGCATCGCACCTCAATGCTTTTCTCCGCTCGATCGGGGCCGGACGCACTTGCATCCTCGGAAGATTTTCTTCCCTGTTTTCCTCTCTGGCTCTCGCTAGCGTTCGTCTTCTAGTCTGTCTGTCTTTTAAATTAGACTTTCCAGACTGTTCTTCGTGTCATCGTCGCTTCGCGAGGGCGGATCCCCATCCTCTTTGTTTAGAGTGTTTGGGTCTGGAACACCGTTGGGACTCCTGTTTTTACTGTGACTCCCTTTCGGTCCGGGCTCTTCAACGTCGGTTGGAACGGTGGGAGGAGGTGTTCCGACGCACTCCCCCATCTCATTTTCAGGCGTTCATCGACGAGAAGAAGAAGAAACGCCCGGTAAGTTCTTTACTTTTCAGAGCACCCCGGCCGGGGGATACCTTTCCGGGTTCCTCTCGAGCCGGGAGGGGCGTTGATCGCTCTGTCACCGGGGTTCGCCCTGAGGTGCCTGTCGGGCCTAATAATTCTACCGGAGTTTTCTCCGAGGGTCTCTGTAAGGGGCCTGTGTACACCGGAGTAACTTCCGAGGCCCCTCCTGTGGGGGCTGTGTGTAGACCCAGTTCTGCTGAGTCACAGGGTACCGGAGCTTGCTCTGAGGCCTCTCTTTCAGCTTCCCTCAAAAACAAGACCGGGGTGCGCCCCGAGGCCTTGGCTGGGCTTGTGTTTACCGAACGGATGTTCGAGGCCCATGCCGATAAGGCTATTACCGGGGCTAGACCTGAGGTCCCTCATACAGAGGCTAAGGCTACCAACAGTTCTGAGGGGCAGGGCCCTGTTGGTGAAAGCGGTTTCTCACCGTTCCTGCTCTTGTGGTGATACCAGATCTGTTGAGGGGGCAAAGAAGCTAGGTTCTTCTTTTACCGGCAGTGCCGAGGTCCTTCCTTCGAAGGCTCAGTTGGCGGTTGGTATGTCGCAGAAACATTCCAGGCCTCACAGTACCGGCTCTGCCGAGGTTCCTTATGTTAAGGCTAAAATTAAGACCCCTGATCCATCGACGGGGACCCCTGCCTCACCTCCTCACGTGCCGCAGTTACCCTCAGATGAAGACAAAATGGCGGCTGTTCCCGCCACGACCACGGCGGCCATTTTAGGTACTACCCCTACAACTATGCCATCGGCCCCTGGTGTAGGGTTCGGTCCTTTGGGTGAACCTAAGGTCACTTGTGCGTATCCTTACCGGCCCGTTTATGATTGGAACGCCCGGATGCCTCTTCCGCACAATGTTTCGTTGCCTGCAGGGGCGGCCCCTTTGATTTATGTGAATACGTCGGCGGAGGGCCCGGCGTGGCACCCTTCTCCGTTACGTCCCTGGGTTTGTCCACCTCATGAGAGGCCTCCTCAGGGTCCGAAGCAATCTCCTGAGGACGCTTTTTTCTGTAAATTTCAAGCGCTTATATGCACCGACCCCATGAGGGAGTATTTCAAAGGGCTTTTTAAGGAAATTTGTCCACCAGCGCCCCCGGCTCCACCCGTTCCTCTGGTGGTTCCGCCGGCGCCTCCTTTGCCCGTGGTGCCTGCCCCTGCTCTTCCGCCTTTGCAACCGTTGTCCCTAGTGGACAAGGCAGTGCCTGACACGGTTCAGCAGGATCCTGACCTGTCAGATGACCTTCAAGGCGAGCAGGACAACGAGGACCTTCCCCGCTCTGTTAGAGCTTTTCATGACCGGGTACTGGACATGATGAATTTCTTAGATGTTCCAGTTCCCGAGGCACCTGCTCCACAGGAGCCCGTGCTTTCTGGGGCGTTCACCCTGTCTCCTTTGGAGCGTACCGGCCTTTTCCTGCAGAAGGATGTTTTGGCCAAGGTCCGAAGAGTCTGGGAGAAGCCACACTCGGGACTTTTTGTCAATAAAAAGATTTGACGCGAGGTACAGGCTGCACTCTTCGGAGGAAGTGGCCTTGTCGTCTTGTCCACCTCCCTCCTCCACAGTGGTGGCTGCGGCCACGTTGCAGTCCAGACCTGCAGCATCCTCTTCCGCGACGGCTACTCAGGTCTTGGGAAAGGAGGACAAGCTCCTGGACTCCCTAGGGAGGAAGATCTTTGCCAATTCGGCCTTGCAGCTCAGGCAGGCCAATGCCGAATTGATTTTGGCGGGAGCTAACATGCGGATGTGGAAAGGTCTGTCGGAGTTTGAGGAGCACATTCCGGTCGAGAAGTTGGAAGACTTCAGAGGTGGCCTTTCCAATGCCAGGGTCTTGTCTCAGGATCTCCTGGAGGCTGCGGCTCATCACGTAGACACCTCGGCTCGGGGCATGATGCTCGGGGTTGATACCTCGAGGCAAGCGTGGTTGCATGCCACTAAGTTTTCGAAGGAAGTGCAAGACAAAGTATTGGACCTTCCATTCGATGGTAAGGAGCTTTTTCATTCTTCTACTGATGTAGAGCTCACCAAAACCAAGGATAGCACTCAGTCGGCTAAATCATTGTCTGTTCTGGTTAAACCTCCCTTCAAGGCTCAAAGGCCGTTGTCGCAAGGGCAACCTTCCTCTGGTTTTAGGGGATTCCTCGACCGCAAGAATCGCAGAGTGGATACTCCTGCGGGGAATAACCGCCGTAGACAACAGCGTACACGGTATTTCTCCCGCTCCTCAGCCTCATCAGGTTCAGGTGGCACCGCCAGCGATAAACCTGCCAAATGAGGGTTTTCCGCGCTCGCACGAGACCCCGGTGGGAGGGCGCATTGCGTCTCATTGGGAGGCGTGGCCCCCTACCCCACCCCTCAACCCTCCTTTTCAGCCGTTGGGCTCGCCCTCCCTCAACGCCGAGGTTCAGAAACTCTTGGACCTCAGGGCTGTGGAACCCGTTCCCTTCGGGGAGCGAGGGGAGGGCTTCTACTCCCGGCTGTTTACGGTGCCCAAACCCAACCAGGCTGGCCTGCGCACCATCCTAGACCTTTCCCAGTTCAACCTCGTTCTACCCCAAGAGAAATTCAAGATGATCACGCCCAGCCAGATACGCTCCTCTTTGCAGATGGGGGACTGGCTCAGCGTAGTGGATCTTCAGGGTGCGTACATGCATATCCTGATTTGGGCTCCGCACAGGAGGTACCTCCGTTTCTCTTTGGGAGAGGAGCACTTCCAGTTTCGAGTGCTTCCTTTTGGCCTCAGCTCGGCGCCGCGTGTCTTCACGAAGATGATGTCGGTGATTGCAGCCTATCTTCGTCTTCAGGGTATCCATGTGTATTCTTATTTGGACGATTGGCTTTTACGCAGCCCTTGTCCGCTGGCGGCAGCGGACAACCTCCAGTCTCTACTTCAGCTCCTGTTCCATCTTTGGCTGTCGGTGAACTGGCAGAAATCCTCCATGACGTTCTCTCAGGACCTGATTTTTCTGGGTTTTCTTTGGAACACGATTGTCTGCAGAGTATACCTGACCGGGGACAGAATGGCGGATCTGTTGGCCACGTGTCAGATGTTTGCGCAGTCGGAGAGTATGTCGGCCTGGTGGTTCCAGAGGCTTCTGGGCCTCATGGCCTCGTGTGTGCTGGCTCTTCCTCTTGCTCGTCTCAAAATGAGACGGACTCAGATGGCCCTTCGGAATTCATGGCGTCAGGCAGTGGACCCGGACTCCATGCGGATAATGATTCCGGATTCCATGAGAGTGGACCTGGACTGGTGGTCATCTCTCAGCAATCTGTCTGGGGGCGCGGGGTTTCAGGACCTGGTCCCTATGGTGATGATCACGACGGACTCCTCCCTCCTCGGGTGGGGTGCGACGTTAGATCTCCTTCAGGTCTCGGACCTCTGGTCGCCTCAGGACAAGCTCCTGCACATAAATCACTTGGAGCTTCTGGCGTTTTTTCTGGCGCTCAAGGCGATCAGACCTCTCATTGTCAACAAGGTGGTCCGCATAAGAACGGACAATGTGGTGTCAATGTAATACATAAACAAGCAGGGGGGAACGAAGTCTCCCCCTCTCGTGGATCTGGCCATTCAGATTTGGGAGTGGGTCGTGCTTCATGGGGTCTGGCTGCTTGCAGTGCACATCCCGGGCCGGCTGAATGTCACCGGGGATGCCCTCAGCCGGCGGACAGTGGTCAGCTACGAGTGGGAGTTGAAGGCGGAGATCCTATCATGGATTTTCTCGCGTTGGGGCACACCGGAGATGGACCTCTTCGCCATAGCGATGAACAAGAAGCTTCCTCAGTACGCCTCCAGAGGGGGGCTGGGTGCCTTCTCTCTGGGGGACGCACTCGAGATCCCATGGCACAACATGAGAGCTAACGCCTTCCCGCCTCTTCCTCTGGTTCATCGAGCAATTTGGAAGTTGAAGAGTTCTGTCAACTGTTCTCTTCTACTGATAGCTCTGTGGTGGCCGGCCAGGTTTTGGTTCTCAGAACTTCAACACCTGTCGGTGTGCCCGCCGATCAGGTTACCAGTAACTCCCGATCTTCTTCACCAGGGGGAACAGCAGATGTGGCACCCCTGCCCACAATCGCACAGCTTGGCGGCATGGTGCCTGAGTTCAGGTCTTTAGAGCATCTGAATTTGTCTGCGGATAACATGCGTATTATCCAGGCAGCCAGAAAACCCTCGACCAGATCTCAGTACAAGAGTAAATGGCTCAGGTTCTGTCATTGGTGTCTAGAGAAGAAATTGGATCCAAGGGGCGCCACGGTTGACACGGTGTTGTCCTTCATGACCTCCCTAGCAGAGTCAGGGGTTCATGTTCTGTCATGCAGGACTTACCTTTCAGCGGTCTCCGCATATCTTTCTACGGATCAGTGTTCGTTTTCTCTGACTAACCCAGTGGTAAAGAGGCATTTTGCTGGTTTAACATGCCTTTACCCTCCAGTTCGTAATCCGCACCCGCCATGGGACCTGAATGTTGTCCTGACGGCGCTGTGCCATAAACCCTTTGAGCCAATGGCTACTGTGGACCTCAAGTACTTGTCTTGGAAAGTGTCCTTTTTGGTCTCCGTCACATCGGCAAGGAGAGTGAGTGAGCTCCAGGCATTGTCGGTGGAGCATCCTTTCTTGGTCTTTCACAAGGACAAGGTAGTCCTTCGAACTAATCCGGCTTTTCTGCCGAAGGTAGTGACCGAATTCCATTTGAATCAATCGATCTCCCTACCGTTCTTTTTTCCGAACCCCGCCTCTGAGGCGGAGAGGGTTCTACACTGTCTTGATGTGGGAGAGCTCTTAAGTTCTACCTGGATAGGACTTCCGAGCTTAGAAGTTCTTCTCAACGTTTTGTGACTTTCGGCAACCCTCAAGGCAAGCAGGTGTCTAAGGCAACTATTTCTAGGTGGATTGTCGCCTGCATCACGGAGTCTTTCACTATCCAAAAGCTGAAACCTCCTAAAGGTATTCATGCACACCTGGTGCGGGGCAAGGCAGCTGCGGTTGCTTTTCAGAAGTATGTTCCCTGGGAGTCCCTCGCTAGGGCAGCTACTTGGGCCTCTCCATCTGCTTTCTGTAAGCATTACTGCCTCGATATGAGTTCTAGAGCTGATGCTCAGTTTGGTCAGGCTGTGCTGAAGAACCTTTTTCAGTAAAGGGTATTTCCATCCACCCGTAGTTCCTGTAAGGAGTGCTTGGGAATCTCCCACAAGTATGGAGGAAAGGGGACGGGACGTAGGATTATTACTAGGTTACTCACCGTAGTGACCACCTTACTCCTAGTCCATAGTCCCCTTTCCTCCATACGTCCGCCCGCCGTCCCCTCTAATAAGGTTCCTCTGTTATTGGTAATGGGTCTCTGACCTGGCAAAGAAAAGGACTGAGGGGCGAGGCGTGGGGCGGAGCCAAGGTGGGCGGGGTTACGGCCGCATGCCGGGCCCTGCGCAGGAAAGAGAGGAAGGACACATTTTTGGAAAAATTTGCATGCTTTTTACAAAGTGCCCCGGTCCCGTCCCACAGGACGGAGAGATGTCCCACAAGTATGGAGGAAAGGGGACTATGGACTAGGAGTAAGGTGGTCACTACGGTGAGTAACCTGGTAATTCCCGCCCTCCCACACATCCTGTAGACCCAGACAGAGTGGCACCACTTTTGGAGGCTTCTGTGCAGAAGCCTGCCAAAAGTGGAACAAAGGGCTCGACTTGGGTTGGAGTTGCAGAGGCGAACGCAAATGCCATTTTAAAACCGAGTCCTGGCAAAAAGACCCAACTGGGGAATAAATATTAAATAAATAACCCGGCGGTATCTTTAACATTGCACCAAAAAAGTGGTGCATTTAAAATGAATGGGAAAATCCCATTGGAAATATTCCGGTGGAATATTTCATGTGGTATCCACTGCCACCAGCCAGAAACTCGACAAGGGGGGACTGGACAGTGTCCCCTTGGAAAACAGACCCAGGGGCAATCTAATTACCCCTACCAGTACTTCAACAATATGATGGTTTGTACTGGTTCTGTTCACAATTTGAGACTAGTAAAGCCAATGGTGACTTTACATGCCCTGGGAGTCAGTCCCAGGGTATGGAGTCTATGTTTGGGGGTCACTATGACACCCCTGTTTTACTGCACTGAGGGTGCTGTGTAACACACATACCAAAAACACATGAAGCCCTATTGAGTAAAAGACCCCATAGCCCATAAAACACATTAGATAGTCAAAGGACATTCTCAAATCATGCTTAAGAGTGTGAGAAAGAGAGTCTCACTCTTAGCAGGAGAAAAAAATAAACCCCAAAAATCCAGCAAAGCTGCTGGGGGACTCACTAGGTTTGGGAAATTAGCCTTTACAGAGAATTCTCCCTAACAAACGTTACAGGAGGTGATCCCACTGTTGTAACAGGGGGACTACATGGCAACATTGGACATAAAAGATGCATACTTTCATATTTCAATGTTGCCAGCGCACAGGAAATATCCAAGGTTCATGATAGAGGACAGGCATTACCAATTCAAAGTGCTCCCCTTCGGCATCGCCTCAGCGCCAAGGGTGTTTACCAAAGTCCTGGCAGTAGCAGCAGCACACCTGCGCAGACTATCTGTCCTGGTTTACCCTTACCTCGATGACTGGCTCACAACAGGGGACTTGTACCCCACGTTTTTTGAACACCCAAAAGACAGCAGACTTTCTGTTCAGTCTAGGATTCTCCATTAACGAGAAAAAATCCAGTTTAGTCCCCAGCCAAATAAAACCATTTCTGGGAGCTCTAATCCGGACGAAAGACAGCCTCGCCTTCCCCTCCAATGAGAGGGTTCAGAACATGCTTTTTCAGATCCCTCAATATGTAGCCAGTCAGGAGGTGACGGTACGCAAAGCCGTGCGTTTGCTAAGGATGATGGTGTTGTGCATTTATTTGGTTCCCCCACGCGCGGCTGCGCATGCGTCCCATGCAAGAGTGGCTCAAAACCAGTGGTGTCAGGCTAGACGACAATGGGAAGATCTGGTAGTTGTCTCGCCAGCCCTCGTTCTCTCTCTGCAGTGGTGGTCAAGGGAAATCTTCTGAAGGCAAAAACCTTCACCACCCCTGCAGTGGAAGCCACTCTCACGACCAACGCATCTCTCACGGGGTGGGGGGCTTACCTGCTTCAGCAGACAGCGCATGGAGTGTGGTCCCCACAAGTAGCGTCCAACCATATAAATGTACTGGAGCTATTAGCAGTGTTCAAGGCATTGAAAGCCTTTCAGAGTCAACTGCAAGGGAAGACAGTGCTTATCCTAACAGACAGCACCACAGCCATGTATTACTTGAACAAACAGGGGGGGCACACACTCTCCAGGGCTATCCAAGCTGTCCCAAAACATTTGGATATGGGCTCTCAAACACACAATGTTTCTGTTGTCCCAACATGTTCCAGGGGAACTCAATCTTCTGGCAGACGTACTCAGCAGAGATTTCCCTCTGCCCACAGAATACGAATGGCGTCTGCACGAAGACATCATGTCCAACGTCTTTGCAGAATGGGGCTTCCCAGAGATCGACTTGTTCGCAACTCAAGAGAACGCCCAATGCCAAGACTACGCCTCCAGGTACCCCCAGAACCACTCCAAGGGGAACGGTCTCTGGATAACATGGTCAGGGAAATTTGTTTACGCCCCCCCCCCCAACAAGATAGTGTACAAGATGCACCAAGAACCAGTGACCATGATACTTGGTGGCTCCCATGTGGGCCCGCCAACCCGGGTTCGTGCATCTAATGTAAATGTCCCTCTCCCCACCAGTAAAACTACCCTGCCTATACAACATGTTGTCTCAGGACAGGGGGAGACCCTACACCCATGCCCACAAACTCTGAACTTAGCAGCTTGAGGTCATAGAGTTTGGACACCTACAGCTCCCTCAGTGATGCATGCACATACTCAGGGAAGCTAGAAAACCTAACACACTTTATTGCTATGCCAGCAAATTTAAACGGTTTGTCATTTGGTGTAATTCCAAGGGCGTCAATCCCATTGATTGCTCACCCACACACCTTGTGCTGTACCTAACCCATCTGTTGGACACTGGGTTGATCTTCAATTCCCTAAAGGTTCATCTGGCTGCACTTTTACCCTATACCACATCACAACAAAAGGTGTTGTGGTGGACGATACCAGTAATTCAGGCCTTTATGGAAGGGGTTAAGAGGATTTATCCTCCCATTTCTCACCCAGCTCCTGGATGGGATCTAAATGTGGTTTTAACCAGGCTCATGGGATCACCCTTCGAGCCAATGCATAAAGCAAGTCTAAAAGACCTGACTTATAAGACGGCCTTCCTAGTGGCTATCACTTCTATCAGAAGGGTTAGCTAACTAAAGGCCCTTTCTGTTCTAGACCCCTTTGTGACAGTCCACAGGGATAAGGTAGTTCTGCGCACTCATCCCAGATTCGCGCCTAAATTCATCTCGAAGTTCCATGTGAACCAATCGATTGAACTACCTACCTTTTTCCAGAATCCCACTAGCATGGCCGATAGAAGCCTACACACACTAGATGTGCGCAGGGCAGTCATGTTCTACCTGGAAAGAACTAAACCACTGAGAAAAACGAACCCGTTTTTCGTTTCATTGGCAGCCGTGATGTCGGGCCCCCACCTAAGCACCCCGGTGGGAGGCCGGCTGGCGAACTTCGTCGGCATGTGGGAGTCCATCTCCACTGACCGTTGGGTGCTGGATGCCCTGGCCCACAGGCACACTCTGGAGTTTCAAAGAAAGTGCCCCCATTTCCCTCCTGTGGCCAGGGCAGAAAACCATGTTCCACAGCTGCTTCTGGAGGTACGAGCCATGCTGAGAAAGGGCGCAATAGGACTTGTCACAAAGAGGCTCCCAGGCTCCGGAGTAGACTCGCGGTACTTCCTTGTCTGAAAAAAGACTGCCGGGTGGGGACCCATCCTAGACCCTCGGCGCCTCTACAAATACATCAAAGCCCAGAGGTTCTGGATGGTTACCCTTCAGCGCATGCTGGGACTGCTGGAGGAAGGAGACTTCTTGCCGTCGCTGGACTTGGAGGATGCTTACTTCCACATCCCCATACACAAAGGACATTGAAAGTTCCTACGTTTCGTGGTCCAAGGGCAGCACTACCAGTTCAAGGCCCTGCCCTTCGGGTTGAAGTCGGCTCCAAGGGTCTTTACCAAGTGCCCGTCACTGGTGGCGGTGGGGCTGCGCCTGCAGGGGATCGACGTTTACCCCTACCTGGATGATTGGCTCATCTGAGCAAAGTAAAGAGAATTTGCTGTCGACTACACAGTGAAGACCGTCTGCCTGCTCACGGAACTGGGATTCTCGATCAACTTTGCGAAGTCCCACTTGGTACTGTCGCAGGACGCCCTATTCCTGGGAGCCAGACTCGACACAGTGGCGCAGTTGGCATCACCGTCGGAGGAGAGGACGAAGGCCATTCTAGGCAAGGTACAACGGCTGTTGACCATGGAAGTGGCCAGGGTGAAGTCCATCAAGTCCCTACCCGGCATGATGTCATCTTGCATCTACTTCGTGAGCCTGTGCGGGCAGCAGATGTGACCACTGCAGGAGTTCCTCGATGCCCGTTGGATGCAAGTGGCAGGGAACTTCGAAGACAAGATATCCCTCAATAAGACTTTACGTCGGGCGATCCGGTGGTGTGGCACCCGCGCGCATCTTCCAGCGGGCATGGACTTCCAGAACCCAAAACACCGGGAAACGGTGATGACGGACGCCTCCCTGGAGGGATGGGGGGCGCAGACCGGAGATCTCCAAGCAAGCGGCCTTTGGCTCCCGGAGGAGAGGTCCCTGCACATCAACGTCCTGGAGCACCTAGCCGTGTTCTGGGCTCTCTGGTCCTTCCTTCCGTCCCTCAAGGGCAAAGTGGTACGGATCTTCACCGACAACACCACCACGATGTTCTACATCCGGAAGCAGGGGGGGGGCACCAGATCCCCAGCCCTCTCCAAGGAGGCGCAGGATCTGTGGCACTGGGCCGTCACCCAGGGGATGTTCCTGGTACCTTTTCATCTGGCAGGAGTGAAAAACACCATTGCCGACTCACTCAGCAGGGAGCTGCGCTCTTGCCATGAGTGGGAGCTTCGGCAGGATCAAGTGGATCTCTTATTCCGATGATGGGGCATTCCCCAGATCGACCTGTTCGCGACGGTGGCGAACACGAAGTGCCGGAGGTTCGCCAGCAGGTTTCCCCAGCCGGGGAGCATGGGCGATGCATTATTCTTCCCCTGGGACGGTCTGTTCCTGTACGCGTTCCCACCGTTGCTGTTGCTTCTGCGACTCATCAGTCAACTCAGACGGTCCCGGTGCATGATGATCCTCGTTGCACTGGCGTGGCTGAGGCAGATATGGTTCCCAGACCTTCTGGACTTGTCAGCGCCTCCCCCTTTCAGACTACCGACGGACAAGGAGTTCTTGCCAACGGAAGGAGGCGCTATCCTACATCATGACCCAGGAACGCCGAACCTGCAGGCCTGGCTCCTGCAGCACTAGAGTTCGGAGGCTACAATATCCCGGCGGACTGCAAGGAGGTACTTACAAAGGCCAGTGCGTCCTCGACTCTTAAGTGCTATGGACATAAGTGGAAGAAGTTCTCTGTCTGGTGCCGTGCACAGAAGATCAACCCTCTACGGATTACGGCCCCTCAAGTTCTGCCATACTTGTTGTCACTGGCCAAGGCGGGGCTGGCCCATGCCTCCATCAAGATCCTCTTGGCGGCTATCTCCCACTACACCGGAACTCCGGGGCGGTCGTCACTGTGGTCTCACCGCCTGGTGAAGAAGTTCATGAAAGGACTGATCTGCTTGTTTCCGCCGGTGAAGGCTCCGGTCCTGGGCATGGGAGCTCAACGTGGTGCTGACCAGGCTCATGGGTCCCCCATTTGAGCCCTTGCATTTGGCACAGCTGAAGTTCCTATCATGGAAGACAGCGTTTCTTGTGGCCATCACCTCCGCACGACGAGTGGAAGAGATCCAGGCCCTCTCCTGTAAACCTTCATACCTGACATTCCACGAGACGAGGGTAGTGCTGAGGACGCACCCCTCCTTCATGCCCAAGGTGCCGTCGGACTTCCATCTCAACGAGCCCTTGGTGTTACCTGTTTTCTTCCCGTCACCTTCGTCACCGGCTGAGAGGACTTTGCACTGGCTGGATGTGGCTAGAGCGCTGAAGTTCTACGTGGACCGCATAAAGAGTTTTCAGAAGACGTCACAGCTGTTTGTGAACTTTGGACCTGTGAACCAAGGGAAGGCCCTCTCGAAGGCTTCCATTTCCAGATGGCTCTCCAGCTGTATCAAGCACTGTCACTGGTTGGCAAACCGACTGCTCCCGGCTGTCCGAGAGCCCATTCAACCAGAGCGATCGCTGCTACTACGGCGTTCCTGTCTGGTGTGCCCCTGCTAGGCCTCTGCAGGGCTGCTACGTGGAGGTCCACGCACACCTTCACGAGATTCTACTGCGTCGACCAGGATTCCAGGAAGGAGTCCAGAGTCGGCCAGGCAGTGCTGCGCAACATGTTTGCTTGAAGGTGAGCCTGGTGAGGAGGTAGGAGATGCTTTATTTTGAGTTGTTGAAATGCTTAATGTTGAGCCTTACCGCCTCCTGTGGTTGTGCATGTGTGTACTGCTATGTATTCTTGCATTCATGAGCATGTGAATCCATTCCAGACCCCATGCTGGAGAAGGAACAAGTTACTTACCTGTAACTGTTATTGTCCAGCATGGGTCTGGCATGGATTCACATGCAAACCCTCCCTCCAACCCCTCTGCGGCTCTTCTCTTGGGCCTACTGATACTTTATGTGCTACCAAATCTGAAGATGGCAGCCAGTGGAGGGGTTTACGTAGAGGGCAGCCATTGGCTGGGGGCAGTATGACCCAGAGATCAGTGATTGGTTATTAGTAGAAAGACAGTTCAGAAACTAAACTGAAACTGATTTTTTATTTACCAAGGATTCTCAGCCTGACAACGGGGAATATTCATGAACATGTGAATCCATGCCAGACCCATGCTGGAGAACAGTTACAGGTAAGTAACTTGTTCCTTCTGTTCTGTTTATTTAGTGGGGTTTGGGTCTTTTCATTATAATAATCTAATATTGTTCTGGTTGTGATTTGTTGAAATTGTGTGATTATATGCTTATTTGAAATTCAAATAAACTAGTCCCAAATAGCGCCTATACACAATGGGCCTCATTACGGCTTTGGCGGTAGCCATGCCGCTATTGGCGGCATGGCTGCCACCAAATCCGGGTCCGGGTTCCCTGAATGGGGAATTACCGGGCCATTCTGAGTTCGGAGGGCCCGGTAATTCCTCCCTCAGGGAACCAGGGCCCGGACCTTCCCCATTCACATTCGAGCCCCCATAGGGCTTAATGGGAATGGGAGAGGGAGCTAACAATGGGCCGATTACGACCGGCCCGTTAGCTCCTGGTCCCCTTGCGGGACCCGGTAGACGCCTGGTTTTACCAGGCTTCCTTACCGGGTCCCGCGAGGGGACCTCGTAATAAGGCGGAATGGGAATAACGGGTCTGCACCCATTAGCGGACCCCGTAAACCCATTCTGCCTGACTTGTTTTGAGGCCCAATGTGTTTCAAAGCGCTTGAATGCTCTTTCATTGACCGGGAAGAGCCAGCAAGGACACACCCCAGTTCCCTCAACTCCCCTGCAACACAAATGCATGCAACACCTAATTCTAAAGCTTTGGAGTCCACTGTCGAATGATTAGACATCAAGTGGAGAACACGAACCGTGTGTACAGTGGGTATCAAACCATCGAGACTTTCTGAACATTTACTGTAAACCGGCACCAACATCTTTTACTACTTTTACGAGATTACAGTAGATTTAATACTTCCTTGTTAACATTTCCTTTAGTCCACGTAATACTGTGTTGCCTTTTAGTCTGATTTACCTTTATGCCCTCCTTAGAGTTTAACTTGACTGCTCGAGCACAGTTATCAGTGTGTGTGTGTGTGTGTGACTGAGGGAACATTTAAAGCAACAACACATATTGGTGAAGAGTTGAACTGTAGCAATTACACCCATCCTTTACAACTCGCTCTCTCATGATGCACAGCTCCCTGGTCAAAGCCTAATGCCAGCCACACACCTGCTCCGGGCAACAATCTCTCACAGCAGGAGAGTGATGTCTTATTACATTGATGCCTTGCCACTTACAATACTTCAGTGTGCAATTTTCCTGATCGTACACTGCTTTTGTTTTCTACTGGCATCCTACTTGACTAAGGATGCCTACTTGCTGTTTTCCTTTTTCAACCTGAGCAGTATTTTCTCACCCTTCAACCTTTCAAGGCATCACCAAGCCGTTATTAAGTTTCTCTAAAAGCATGCTGCTTATGTATGTAACTTGTGGCATTGTGTACTGCCTCTATATATACAATATTTCACAACTGTCGCACGACGACTATTGATCGACAAATAGGCCAGGCAAGGTTATCGAGATGAAACGTTTTGTTGGAAATGTGCACAGGCGTGGTCAAAATAAATAACTAGTCTCTTAATTGAACTTGGTTCTTCTCCTCGAGGGGGTGGTGCTCGGAGGGGTGGTGGGGGGAAAGAAAATCTACCATTACTTCATAGGTCCGGGGGCTGGATGTCCCCCAGCAAGATATTAGGCAAGAATTGATGTAGTAACCTGGTGGGAGACTACACGACCCTTGTCCTCTTGGTATTAGGTAACCCACCTATTGGTATAGGTCTGTACTACACACGTTGGTAGTGTGACTGAGCAGCCAGACTTCTCTCAAGAGGGGTAAATGTGAGCTGTAGAGGTGTAGCATAGAAATTCCCCAATACAAGTATCCAAATAACACTTGCACTCAAGGTTTTCTAGTAAAATAATTATTCAATGGTCAGTTTTAAATAAGCATTCTTTAAAAAGGGCAATGTGCAACAATAAAAATACACTTCAAAATACTTTCTCAGAATCAAGGCAAAGTAAGTAGATAATCTTTAGAGATGCTTCATATACACTTCCTGAACCCTGAGGTGACTTCACCAAGTAGGGCAGTAATGGCATTTATATATCACTTTTGCACTTAGTAAATTCTGAAGTTAGTAGAAAGGAAAGGTTAAAGGAAGAAAAAAGGTTAAACGGGTTCTCAGTGCATGTGAGCACTTTAAATCTTTCAGTGAAGTCTAGATAAAAACCTTTCCCAGCAATATTATTAAAAACCAATGTATCACCTATGAGGGACAGTAAGAATCAGTCCATGGACAAGAAGAGTCTGCAGGTAGCCAGGACAGTCAGTCAATTGGAGCAAAGTCTATGGAGCTGAGGCACTTCTTTGATAGGAAAAGTCTTGCACAAAGTTACTTTGAAGGAAAATCACTGTAGGGTCACAAGCCGTTACACTCGTGAAAGTTAGAGCTACAATCAACTCTAGAAACGCAACTACTGCAAGTCTCCATTGAGAAAAGCAAGCCATAGACGATTTAGTTTAGTACCCCAAAGTCTGAACAGTACCTTTGGGTACAAGAAGAGGTTCCAGCTGGCTTCTGGCTGGTTGCAGTGATGCAGATCCTGGGCCTCAGTTGTGGGGACAAGAGGGAGGACGTCTGAAGGACTCATGCACAGCAATTCAAAGGTTGGCTGCAGCTACGGGCGTTCTTTGGATCAGCAGTACTTCGCAGTTTCAGCGCTTTGTGAACAGCATCACCGCAGATCTTGGACACTCGTGGGGCTTCCTTCACTCCTTGAGTCCAGCACTCTGGTTGACTCAAGGAGCCTGTGGCTCCAGCGTGTCTGGCGGGGCAGTAAGCGAGGGAGGAGCAATATAATAGTAACACACAAATACACTTCAATACTGTACAATCTTGGTTTCTAAATCAGTAAAGACCCTTTTGGGCTGGCCCACAGACACAACCTACACCCTCTGATGACTTCAATAGCTAGGGTGCTGGGGACATTCATATGTTACTGTTTGCATTTAGAATACTGTTATAAGTTGGTAAAAGGAAAAGATTATTGGAACAGCAAGAGACCACAAATATTCTTAAGCAGGCACATTTTTGGATCCCCACAGCAGTTATTCAGTATAAATGGCTAGGCCAAAGTCAATGGGCAAAAGTCTTATATAGGATGAAGCACTTCTGGTAGGTAAGTAGAAAAGTCTTTGCACAATGTTTTAGAAGTCTTTGAAGAAAAGAAGAATCAAATGTAGGGCCACAAGTCGTTAGCCTTGTGAGTGGTAGAAGATGCAAGCAACTCTACAGCAAGAGGTAAGTTCTCTCAGACTTTGTACAGTACCTTTTGAATTGACGAAAAAGTGTAGCAGATGACTTCTGTTCCTATGCAGCTCTGCAGATCTCACTGTTCCTAGGCCTCAGTCGTGAGGACAAGAGGGAGGACTTGTGGGGACTCCTGCACTGCAATGGGACGGTCACCGCTCGCAACCGGCAATCTTCAAATCAGTGTATGTTCAGTGTTTCATCTTCTCACGTCTACCGCAAATAGCAACACTGCGGCTCCTGGCTGTCGAGATGCGCTTTCCTTGCTTCTGCTGAGGGGGCGCGAGTTCGGTAAGCCCTGCTTCCTGGGAGTCCAGAGGACCTTCCTGGAGCTCTAGGCCAGCTTAAAAGCACCGCACACAATCTGGTGTTCCTCTCCCTGGCTATACGGTTTCCAGCAGCAACTCTGTGGAAATTCAACCAGCTCCAGGTGGCTTATTTTGGAGTTGATTGGTCACACCAACTCAAGGGTAGAAGTCGTCCTTGCAGGGGCTTCTCTGTCAATACGAATTTGGAGTTTCAGCACAGCAGCGGGGCTTCACTGGGCAAACGAATGGTCCAGGAGTTGCAGCAAGCGTCCTCTTCAAGGTATTCTTCGGTTCCTTCATCCAGTGGTCGACTCTGCCTTCCAAGCTAAAAGCCTCGCCTTTTATTCAGTTCTCCCATTCATTCCAGCATAGCTGTCAGTCACCCAGCAGGGTGGCTGTCCTTGCCGGACAGTCAGCTGCCCAATCACCACAGAGTGCATTTGGGTCTCCTAGGAGACTAAGCACAGGGAGTTTCGGGCACTTCCTGCCTACCCCATTCACCCTGGAGCCAGAGGCGGGCTTCGCTCGTGAATCCTGCCAAAGGCAAAGCGAACAATGGGATCAAACCTGGTTTGGCGAACAGAGTAAATCTCAAGAAGGACCTTTCCACAAAGAAATGGCGAAAAAAGACTGGGGCCATTTTGACAAGAAACGGCAACCTTGGGTGCTTTACTGCAGCTACGAACGCAGCCCGCGGTGAAGACACACCACAGTAGTTAAAACGCACCCACTGCCACCAGCCATTCAGTGAGGAAAGGGTGACATTAAAAATGTTACATGAGAAACTAGACAAAGGGGATACTAGGTAACACCTCCAGCACCCTATTGTAGGATAGTGTGTGCTGGGTCTATAAAGTTACAATTGTAAGTAAAGTAAAGTCAATTCCATTTCACTGCTCTGGGAAACAGTAGTTGATGCCTATGGAGTTTGTCAGGCTCCATAACCAAAAGAAACACAAAGCTCATAAACATGAGAGAGTGGGGCAAAAAGGGTCTCACCCTCTTCAGGTTCAAAAAATTAAGTCCTCCTGTTTGGGAGAATTTTCAAAAATTTGCTAATTCCTCTCTACCCCAGCTTTTTTGCTGAACTTTGGGACTTTGTACTTTTAATTCTTCGTTTTCTGTGTTTGTTTCTTTTTGGTTATGGAGTCTAATCAACTCCATAGGCATCATCTTTTTCATGTGTGTCACACAGCCCCCTCAAGTGCAGTGACACAGGGAAGCCTTTCAAGCTTTTCCCAAGGTTTAACTACCTTATCTGGGATAAACTACGGTTTCCCAGAACAGTGGAGGGAAATTGGCTTCACTTAGTACTGTATATTTATAGACCCATCACAACCTATCTTCCTATAGAGTACTGGAGGGGTTACCTAGTATCCCCTGTGTCTAGATACTCATGTAACAGTCAAATGTTACCATTTCCTCTCAGGATGGCTGGTGGCAGTGGATTTACAACGAGCTACCATGATGTTTCCCGACCGCAAACTATTCGTAGCTCTGGTAACGTTAAATCGCGGGAGCCATGTTTTTAAAGATGGCACCCAGCCATCGTTGCGAAAATGGTTCCCGGTCTTCTTTTTTCGCCATGTCTTTGTGGAAAGGTCCTTCTAGAGTTTTTCTCTGCGCACCAAATCAGATTTGGTCTTTGTTCATTCGCCTTTGGCGGGCTTCATGAGTGAAACCCGCCTCTGGCTCCAGAGTGTTTGGGGTATGCAGGAAGTGTGGTAGGTGCCCGAAACTCCCTGTGCTTAGTCTCCTAGTAGACCCAAATGCACTCTGGTATGATTGGCCGGCTGACTGTCCGTGAGTCTCTTGGCTTGGAAGGCACAGTGGGCCACTGGAGGAAGGAACCGAAGAGCTTGAAGAGGATGGCTACTGCAACTCCTGGACCGTTGGTTTGCCCGGTGAAGCCATGCTGCAGGTCCGAATCGTCAAGTTCGCATCGACGGAGAAGCCCTGCAAAGGACGACACCTGGACACCCATCTTGGAGCTGGTTGTATTTCCCCAGAGTGCTGAAGGAAACCGTCGACCAAGGGAGAGGGACACCAGATTGTGTGCATTACTTGTAAGCTGGCCAAAAGCGTTTGGAAGATCCTCTGGACTCCCACGATGTCGGACTGACTGAGCCTGACCCCCCTCAGCTGAGTGTGGGACCTTGGAAGCAAGGATAGTCCACATTGACAGCCAGGACCAGCGTTGAAACCAGTGCGGTAGCTGAAACGTGAAACAGCCACTGAAATTGAAGTTTGCCATTTGCGAGCTTTTGACTGTCCCAGTGCAGTGCAGGAATCCCCCGACGTCCTCCCTCTTGTTCCCACGATTGAGGCCCAGGAACAGCGAGATCTGCAGGAACTGCCAGGAACAGAAGTCATCAGTTGCATCTTTTTCTTCATTGTAAGGACTGTAAAACAAGACTGAGAGAACTTACCTCTCACAGTGAAAGTGCTTGAAACTTTTGCAACTCACAGGCCTAATCAGCTTGTGACCCAACATAAGAGTTCTTTTTACAAACTACTTCCAAGAACTTGTGCAGAGACTTTGTTTAATTACCAGAACCGCTTTAACCTATCCAAGACTTTAGCCCATTGACTTTGGCCTAGCCTATTGAATGGAATTGACTTGTCTGTGAACTCAAAGTATTTGCACTGTCTATGAATAATTGTAGCCTTTTATGTTCTGATAACCTTTGCCTTTTACTCTGGTTGAAAAGTATTGAAGTTTCTGAGGCTTGTGGAATCTGCTTAGATCACATGCTGTGCATAGGCCGACATCTAGTGGAAGCTGCGGAGTATTACAGTTTGTTTTTCGAAAGTCGAAAATGGGGCGTCGACACAGGCGTGCCAGTAATACTATCCCTAGTGTGACGTCCACTGTACCCAAGATCCCTCACGCGTGTAGGATCCTCAGATTGTTTTTTTCCGCCATACTGGTCGGAAGCATCTTGCGGAGTTCCCTGGCCTTAGCCATACTTTTGCTGTTATTATAATTATAATTCTTATTCATTCCCTTCCCCACCCCAACGTCGACCCTCAACCTCGACGACGGCTGGAGAAGTAATCGACCGTCGACTGCTGCACGACGGATCTGGGCCTCGGAAGGCCGCTGGCCTCGGCCCGGGCCTAGTAGGCCGCTGGCCTCGGCCCTTACAAGTAGGGAGAGTGGGGGGTGGTACATACTCTTCACTCTTGATATATAGTTACATTTTATATATTCCTACACTTAGCAGCCCGCTGCCTTAAGGTGCGTATGGAGGGTACCCCTTTTCAATTCTGCCCCAAGTGCAATCGCAAATACCCTTGGGTCGACAGGCACGCCACGTGCAATCTCTGCTTGCCGAGGGATCACCCCGAAGCGAACTGCAGAGCGTGTAGTAGGTTTAAACCTAAGACACTTAAGGACCGTTCGACAAAGCGTTGGGCCCACCACGCCAGGCAGGAGGCCATGGCAGCGGAGGGCGCCTTCAGCGATGGCAGCGACGCCGTACTTTCGGAACGGCGAGGGCATTACGGCGTCGAAAGACAGCCGACGAGCGCAGGTCCCCGACCTCGGAAGGTCGTCCGGCAGGGCGGCTATGGGGAAGACCCCCGGCGACGCAAGCGCTACACACCTAACACACACTAAACACACTAAGACCAACCGGACCTCGACGACGTCGACTTCCCGGAAAGAGGCACAAAAAGAAAGGTCCGACTCGGTGTCCTCTGGGCGCTCTCGATCGAGATCGCCTCACGACGCAAGGCAATCATCCACTCTTGCCAAGAGTGCCTCGCTACACACATTAACGGAAGTTCGATCGTCGGGAGACGAAGACGACTTCCACCCCCAGGCCGCGCTCCAAGATACCGAGACCGCGGTTAACACCAGTGAGGCCCCACGCCCGAAGCACACAGATACCTCTCCAGACCCTCGGCGCCAGGCGTCGAAAGTCTCTGGGGCCTCCAAGGGACAGGGAAAACATTTTTCCACGCACGGGGAGGGGGGGAAACAGCGGAAAGTACAGCCTTCCACCCCTGTAAAGCCATCCTCTCACCCTAGGCAGACAAGCAAACACAAGTCTACCCTTGAAAAGGCCCATAAATCATCACCTGCTAAAGTAATACCCTGTTCCAGGGAATGGTCCAGTGAAGACATAGACAGGGTTATGTCTAGGATGTCTTCCTTGGCTGATTTTTATGATAAGAACCCAGAACACTTTCTTTCATATAACCCTCAAGGGGCCACACCCTCAGGCTCCTCCGATCCTATCCCGCTAAGTAAAAAGCCCCGGTTCGGAAGACCTGAACCCTTCGAGGTTCAACCTTACTCCACTCCATATTCTACTCCACTCCCCAGTTACCAGGGACAAGTTTTCCCTGAAGAGGACCATGAGTTTAACATTATGGAAGAACAAACCGGGACAGATTACTATGCAGAGGATGAGGACCTGGAGGAGGGAGAAGATGAGCAGGAAATTTACAATGTAGATTCCCCAGTACAAAGCGAAGCCCCAGTTACTGACTCTCCAGTTGATAACCAGCCCCTCCTTAACGAGGTTCTCGCTCGAGCAGCGGAACACTTCCACATCGACACCCACGGTGTACAGGAGGAAAGGGACTTCGCGGAGGAGTTTGTAGGAGAGAGAAGACCGGTCGCTCAGACCATCCCTATCCTCAAATCCATCCAACGAAGAATAGATCCTTCCCTGGTGAATCCGAACCTCACCAGAGCTGTCAACCCCAGAATTGAAAAGATTTTCCGGGCAGCCCAGTCTGACCCTCTGTATATAAGGGGACATCTTAAACCAGATTCCCTAGTGGTTACCAACACTAGAAAAAGGGCTGGCACGCCCTTATCTTCATCAGAAGCTCCTCCCGACAAGGAGAGCAAAAAACTTTACGGGTTTGGCAGGAAGGTAGCCTCAACGTCCGCCTACCAAGCAAGGATTGCGAATTCCACCACCCTGTTGGCTAGTTACAATTGCCATCAATGGGAAGAAGTCGCGGCGCTCATTGCCTCTGCTCCAGAACCGTTAAAGGGCCAGCTGGCTCGGATCTCGGCAGAGGGGAGAGCCGTGTCTGGTTGCATTTTAAAAGCAACTTTCGACGCCGCTGACAACGCAGGGAGATTGATAGCAGAAGGTACTGTTATCAAGAGACATGCGTGGTTACGGCAGTCGGGATTCAAGACAGAAACCCAGGCTTCTTTAATAGACAAGCCAGTGGAACCCGACCTATTGTTTGGGAAAGCGGTCGAAGACGCACTTAAAAATGCCAAAGATGAATATGAGACTCTCAAATCCCTTGGCCAGCTTACCAACAAACCCCCTAACCAGAGGGGGAACAGTAATTTTCGTCGCCCACGCGGCCAAAATTCACAAAGAGGCAACTATGCCCAGGGACAGGGTACACAATGGAATAACAACCAGCAGTCTACCCAGAGTTACGGCAGGGGTAACAAGAGAGGTCGTGGAAGAGGCAGAGGCAGCCCCAACAAGGGAGGTGGCACGCCTCCACCAAAACAGTGACGCTCAGTTCAGGGTCCCTTGCCACGCAACCCCAGTAAGGGGACGCATTTCCACCTTCACCCAGGCTTGGGAAGGGATCACCTCAGACAGATGGGTGCTGTCAACAGTATCCGCAGGATATTGTATAGAACTACTGCAGCGTCCCCGGAACCATCCTCCACGACAAAGAGTGCACTCCCTAGAGCATCAAAGAATCCTTCTCGAGGAGATCGCCATTCTGCTAGAAAAGGACGCGATAGAACTCGTCCCAGGACACCAGGTAAACAAGGGTATCTATTCAACTTACTTCCTTGTGCCAAAGAAAGATTTTACAATGCGCCCAGTATTGGACTTACGACCTGCCAACAAGTATGTCAAGCCCCAAAAATTCCGTATGACCACGCTACAAGAGGTAATCCCCCTCCTAAAAAAGGGGGATTACATGGCAACCTTGGATATGAAAGATGCTTATTTTCATATTTCCATGCTCCCAGCGCACAGGAAGTACTTGCGCTTCAAGGTGGACAGCCGCCACTACCAATTCAAGGTACTGCCCTTCGGGATAGCCTCAGCACCAAGGGTATTCACCAAGGTACTGGCGGTGGCGGCTGCACACCTACGCAGGAAAGCAATCCCGGTGTACCCTTATCTGGACGACTGGCTCATAACGGGGGAAACCCCAGGAATTTGCAGGTCAAACATTCAGAGGACTATCGACCTCCTCCACGAATTAGGCTTCTCCATCAACGAGAAAAAGTCAAGTCTGGTGCCAAGCACCTCAAAACAGTTTCTAGGAGCTATCCTAGATACTCAGAAAGGATTGACCTTCCCTTCGGAAGAGAGAATTCGGAATATACTTCTGCAAATTCCGTATTATCAGTCAGGTCAACAGATAACAGTACGCAAAGCTATGCGGTTACTGGGCATGATGGCGTCATGCATTTACCTGGTCCCCCACGCGCGTCTGCGCATGCGTCCCATGCAGGAATGGTTGGCGAAACAGTGGTCTCAGGCAAGTGGTCATTGGGACGATCTAGTGGTCGTTTCGCCAACACTCGTACAAAGCCTACACTGGTGGACAAGAGAGAATCTCGCAAAGGGGAAACCCTTTTACGATCCCGAAGTACAAGCCGTGGTGACTACAGATGCATGCCTGACTGGGTGGGGATATGGGCACTCAGACGGAACATCTTCCTGTCATCGCAACATGTTCCAGGGGAGCTCAATTCCCTAGCGGATACTCTAAGCAGAGACTCCCTCCCAGAAGAACACGAATGGGTCCTTCACAGAGACGTAGTAGAAGATCTCTTCTCTCAGTGGGGTTTCCCCACTATAGACCTATTCGCCACAAGCGAAAACAAACAATGCCCAGGATTTGCATCCAGGTTCCCCCAGCCAGACTCCCAAGGGAATGCCCTTTGGATGAACTGGTCAGGGATGTTTGCGTACGCTTTTCCACCAACTCCTCTCATCAGGAAGGTGGTGTACAAGATGAACAAGGAATCGATGACGCTCATCCTAGTTGCTCCCATGTGGGCGAGACAACCATGGTTTCCACACCTACGCAGGATGGCGGTGTGCGAACCCATCAGACTCCCAGCCTGGTACAACCTACTGTCCCAGCAACAGGGTCAAACAGTGCATCAGAAACCCAACTCTATGAACCTAGCAGCATGGCTCCTGAAGTCATAGAGTTTGGACATCTCAGGAGTCCAGGAAACCAAATACAAGGCACTGTTACTTTGATAAGTGGAAAAGATTCGTTATCTGGTGCCAGAATAAACAGATCAACCCGGTTGATTGCACTCCTTCCAACGTTGTAACATACATGCTCCACCTGCTGGATGCAGGGTTGGTTTTTAACTCGCTGAAAGTACACCTGGCAGCCCTCTCGGCTTACACCACATCCCATAACAAGGTCTCGTGGTGGAAAGTACCAGTGGTTAAAGCCTTCATGGAAGGAGTAAAGAGACTTCACCCTCCTATTTCGAACCCACCGCCAGGATGGGACCTCAACGTGGTGCTAGCTAAGCTCATGGGACCCCCATTCGAACCCATGCATAAAAGTAGTCTCAAACACCTGACTTATAAAACGGCCTTCTTAGTAGCCATTACCTCCATAAGAAGGGTCAGTGAAATTCAGGCTCTGTCAGTGCAGGATCCTTTCTTTACTATCCACAAGGACAAACTGGTTTTACGCACACACCCTAGGTTCTCACCTAAATTCATATCCAAGTTCCATGTAAACCAGTCCATCGAGCTTCCGGCTTTCTTCCAAAACCCGCAAAGCTCGGCTGAGGTGAAACTACACACCCTAGATGTGCGTAGGGCGGTCCTATACTATGTAAATAAAACCAGACCGCTAAGGAAAACAGATCAACTGTTTGTCTCCGTAGCTACAGGCAGAGAGGGGGATCGCGTCTCTAAGGGCGCTATCTCGAAGTGGATTATCAACTGTATACAGCTGTGTTACTCTCTTTCTGAAAAGACTCTGCCTTTTACGCCAAGGGCCCACTCTACTAGAGGCATTGGTGCCACTCTGGCTTTCATTGCAAATGTTCCCCTCGACACCATTTGCAAAGCGGCTACTTGGAGCTCTATTCACACTTTTACTCAGCATTACTGCATTGACACTCATTCCAAGACAGATACACAAGTGGGACAAGCGGTTCTAAGACACCTGTTTGCTCATGACCCTTCTCACATCCCACCTCCTTCTTCTGGTACTGCTCGCTAATCTATGCACAGCATGTGATCTAAGCAGATTCCACAAGCCTCAGAAGGGATACATTACTCACAGTAATCGTATTTCTGATGCTTGTATCTGCTTAGATTCACATGCGACCCACCCTTCCTCCCCTCCGAGAGAAGGCGCATGATTGCTTGTAGTCTTACCTTTCTGTCTATCTGCTTGGATTATCTGTACTCACGCTACTCCTCATGCTTCCTCATGTCAGAAAAAATACAATCTGAGGATCCTACACGCGTGAGGGATCTTGGGTACAGTGGACGTCACACTAGGGATAGTATTACTGGCACGCCTGTGTCGACGCCCCATTTTCGACTTTCGAAAAACAAACTGTAATACTCCGCAGCTTCCACTAGATGTCGGCCTATGCACAGCATGTGAATCTAAGCAGATACAAGCATCAGAAATACGATTACGGTGAGTAATGTATCCCATATTTGTGTTATTATATGATTGCCTCCTTCTAATGAATGTTTTATAACTGACTGATACATTATTTAGTATTCATCCAAGAAACCTTGAGTATGAGTTTATTTGAACACCTGTGATTGTAAACCTCTGTGTAACATCATTACTGCTCACATTTCCCTCTGGAGATAAGCCTGGCTGCTCAACACGCTACCAAAACTCTGTAGTACAGACTTGTACATACCAAAGGTTGGTTTTCTTACACCTGTAGTCATAGTTGTGTGTAGTGTTCCCAGAGGCTACTGCGTACAAACTTTGCCTAACACCTCAAAATCCAGCAAAGTTGCTGGGGGTCTCCAAGGTGGAGGGAATTGGCACATTTCTGAGAATTCTCCCTAACACTCTGCCATATTACTACTGGAACAGAAGCCAGCTGAAACCAGTTTCTTCAAACCTAAGATACTATAAACTAAGGGGTACTTGCCTCTTGTGTAGCCTTGCTAGTTCAGTTGAGACTTGTCTTCGTTGCCCTTTTGCAGAGCTGCTTACAGCTTTGCCCCTCACAAGCCTCCCAGCTTGTGGTCCTACAGTGATTTCATTTCTACAGACATTTCTGAAACATTGTGCAAGACTTTTACTTACCTGCAAGAAGATCTTCAGTCCCCCAAGACTTTGCACCAATGACATTGACTGTCCTGGATCCCTGATACTCATCTAACCTCTGACTTTGTGCTTTAATCTGTTCCTCCAAAAAGTCACACATTCTATAACTTGTGTTGCTGGGAAAGGGTTAATTTACTTTGCATTGGAGGGTTGGCGGGGGTTCAAAAGTACTTGCCTGCTTTAAGAATATTTGTTTACCTTTGTTTTATTCCAAAACCTTTTCCTTTGACACCAAAGTGAGTATTGCTGTAAATGTGCCAGTGATAAATCAATGTCCACAGAGCCCTAGCTACTTAAGTCACCTCAGGGTGTAGGAAGTGTCTGTGTGCCATCCCCAATGGGTATCTACTGGTTTAGCGAAACTAAGAATGTGTATATCTGAAGTGTATTTTTAATGTTACATGTTTTCTTCACTTCTAAAGAAGGCTTATACAACTGTTTAATAAATAATTGTTTACTAAAGAAACCTTGAGTGCAAGTGTTTATTTGAATAACTGTCACTGTAAAACTCTGTTACAACCCTACAACTCACATTGACCCCTCTTGAGATAAGCCTAGCAGCTCAGTCACTCTACCAACTTGTGTAGTACATGCTTATACCAAAGGTTGGGTTAACTATTGCCACAAGGACAATGCTGGTGCAGTCTCCCACAGGGTACTGCATACAATCTTGCCTAACACTAGTGTTAGGCAGAATTGCATGCAGTACCCTCTGGGACAACCACATACAATTATGACTATAGGTGTAAGCAACACCAACCTTTGGTATAAGTCTCTACTACACAGTTTGTGATAGCGTGCTGAGCAGCCAGGCTTATCTCAAGAGGGAATGTGAGCAGTAAAAGAGGTTACAAAGAGGTCTTACAATCACAGTGGTTCAAGTAGACACACTCAAGGTTTCTTGGTAAAACACTTATTAATTTATTAGTCATTTAGAAAACATTCACTAGAATGAGGCAACTTAATATCATACACAAATACACTTCAGTACCAAACCAATAAGTTTCTAAGTAAATTAGGCTCCCCTGTAACGGGAGCAAAATGTCATTTCAGTCATTTTAAATAGGAGGACAAAGGCATAAGTTAATATAATAGATCACAAATACTTTCTTAGGCAATGCAAATAGTTTCAGTTCACTAAAGGACTCGATTCACTTCAATAGGCCTAGGCCAAAGTCAATGGGCTAATGTCTTGGATAGGAAAGAGCAGTTCTTGTAGTAAACGGTAAAGTCTTTGCCAAAGTGCTCAGAAGCAGTTTGTACGAAAAAAAGAATCATATCTTGGGTCACAAACTGATTAGGCCTGCAAGTTGGGATAGTTCCACAAACTTTCACTGCAAGAGCCAAGTTCTCTCAATCGGGTTGGCAAAGTACCTTAATATGAAGAAAAGATGCAGCTGAAGACGTTGGTTCCTGGCAGTTCCTGCAGATCTCGCTGTTCCTGAGCCTCAGTAGTTGGGACAAGAGAGAGGACGTTGGGGGACTCCTGCACTATGCGGGGATGGGTCACACAAGCTGGCAAAATGGAAGATCTTCCGTTTGAGTAGCTGTAGTCAAGCACACAAGCTGGTGTCCTTGCCCCTGGTTAATCCTAACCAGCTCAGAGAATGGTATCCAGGTGGCTTACGAGTTGATTGGTCCCACCAACTCAAAGGAAGAATTCGTCCTTGAAGTGGCTTCTCTCTTGAGATGAGCTTGGCAATTCGGACCTGCAGCAGGGCTTCACCGGGCAAACCAACGGCTCAGGAGTTGCAGCAGCCGTCCTCTTCCAGCTCGTCTTCGGTTCTTTCGTACCAGTGGTCGACTCTGATTTCCAATCCAAGAGACTCGCCTTTTAAACAGTTTTCTCCCTTTCATTCCAGCCTAGCTGCCACTCACCCAGCAGGGTGGCTGTCCTTGCTGGACAGTTAGCCAGCCAATCATGCCAGAGTGCATTTCCGGTACCTCCCTCACTTCATGCCCACCCCAGACACTCAGACGACAGAGGCGGTCTTCAGTACTGAAGCCTGCCAAAGGCATAGAAACAAAGGGACCTAGTTTGGCGTACAGATACCAACACTAGAAGGACCTTTCCAAAACGAAATGGTGAAAAAAGAAGACCGGGACCTGTTTAAACAAAGTAAAACGCACATCAAAATACATGAAAGAGTGCGAATAAACGCTTGCACTCCTTTCCAGGAAAAAAAAACAAGTCCTCAAAATCCAGCAAAGTTGCTGGGGGTCTCTAAGGTGAAGGGAATTGGCACATTTATGAGAATTCTCCATAACAACTAGGTTCCCCACTTCCTCCGGCAGGGATTTGCTCCTCCGGCCACTTGCTCCAATCCCCCTCTCCTCTTGTTGCTTTGCCTCAAGTTTATCCCCCTAAATCTTGTCCTTTGGCTTCTTGAGTGCCTTTTTTTCTTTTTAAAATCTTTGATTTCACCACCGCAGTCAACACTTCTGTGCGCCCTGTTATGCTCTAATGCCCCCTGTCCTAGTCCCATTTAAAAGTCCTCCCTTTCACCTCCTCGGTTTCTCGTACTACCTCCTCCTTTACATTCCAGCATTCCCCTTCACTTCTTTGTCACTTCCTTTTCCACCTTTCCAAGATTTCTCTGTTCCTTTACTTCCTCCGCCTCTTTGGCTTAACTTGCCTCTATCTTCTGTTCTTTCTTTATCCACCCTTCCACCCCTCATCAAAGGTTTTTCAATAACAGTCTATTCCGATAAGCTTCTACGCACCTTTGGTTGCCTCTGACACCATTTTAAATAATCCAAATCTCTTCTACCTCTGCCAACTTTTAGACCCTTGTGGGCATCTTTCTAAAACTCAAGTCTCATTCAACTCTTAACTTCTTCACCCCTTTGCGTTCTTAGGTATTAATTATGGTTTCCCCAATGTACTCATGTAGACAATCATGTCCATTAAGATTCTTGTAAATGCATGACCTATCAAACTGTAAAACTCTTGCTAAAGAGATTTGCAAAAATATTTTGCTAGTATTTCAATTACATATTTTGTGGCTTGCAAGAATGTATTGCAGTGTCCCAGAAGCTTGACAACCTCTGTGGGAGCCCAGTAGTGTCCTACAATTATGATTGATTGTAGTATTATTGTAAATATTCTTAATTCTTTCTGCTACAGAAGGCGAAGATGAAGAGGATTTTGATGAAGATGAAGATGATGAGGAAGATGAGGAGGATGTGGGAGTAGAAGGTGAAGAAGAGGATGTCAGTGGAGAGGACGAGGTCTGTATAGCATCTTAAACCCATTGAATAACTCCTTTTATTGTCTCGTTTTGGTAACGTTACCAGCGTTCACATTTGTCAACAAAAATGAAGTGGAATTTGCATCATTTGAGGGAAGGACTGCAGTTATTTTTGTACTCTTTGCTTCTGCCATGGCTAGTTTTGCAACGTTATGTTGGTCAAACAACTATGTTCTTAGAATAGACCACTTGGTGGACACCACAAAACGCAAGGATGACTTGCAACTTTTATTATTGTATTTTCAGGGTGAAGGGATTGGGAAATTACCTGTTATTGAGGTACTAACACTACAGAGAAATTCAAAGAGAACAGTGAGGAGTGAAAGAGATGATAGCAAATTAGATAATAAAACTGAAGGGCATAGTCTAAAAGGGTGCAGTGTCTGGAGTACAATCTTTCGAAGGGATTTTGTCCTCCGACGTATTCCTTATCTAAGATATTTGTATCTCCAGCTTGCTGGCCTCGGAAAACTTTTTTCCCAGTAGAGGGCGCTGTGCGTCGACGTCCGTCGAGTAGGTGCTCCTCGACGGCCACCGTATCGACGCCGACGTCATCATGCCTATAAATGGCCACGCGCAGCGTCCGTTGCTCAGTTCCGTTTTTCCGCGCTTCGTGTGCCTCGGAATACCGTTGCTCAGTTCGTCAGTCAATATATATTCATATTTCCTCGAGAAAACCGACTCGTACTCAATGGCTTCCTCCTCCGACCCGACGACTCCTCGGTCCGGTTTCAAAAAATGCCGAGACTGTGGGAAGAACATGTCGTTGACGGATCCTCACAGGCTCTGTTTGTGGTGTCTGGGAATCGAACACCAGTGTTCGGAGTGTGAGGAATGCCTATCCATGACGGCGAAAGCCTTGAAGGAGCGGAAGGGGAAGCTCGAGAGAGGTAAGTCAGTTTTAACTTCCTCGAAAGTTTCCGCGGTAGAGTCGAGACATTCGTCTCCTCACCGTCGAAAGCGTTCTCGGTCTAGGTCTCGAAGTGGCTCCCACCACTCGTCGAGGTCTAGACACTCGAAAAAAAGATGAAGAAGATCCCCTTTATCGTCGTCTTCTAGTTCCCCTGAAAGAGTAAATTGCCCCACAAAACATAGCTCTCAAGTTGAGTGGGAGGAATTCAGAAAAAAGATGCTAAGCGTCTTCGAGAAAGAGGCCTCGACCCCCTCGAAGTCAGCTGAGGGTGATACCCTGGGTGAAAAGCCCATAAAATCTAAACGGCGCGAGTTGTAGCACCCGGCGAAAGAGTCGACCCGAAAGCGCCATGAGCCATCAGGAAGTAAAGCATCTTCGACGCCATCGTCGAAAGCCCCTTTGAAGCATAGATCGGCGCCATCGACGCCGTTATCGAAGGGTTCTTCGACGCATCCGTCGATCGAGTCGACGCCGGCGTCAACGCCGACATCGACGCCGATAAAAGAAAAACCCACGGCTACTCCACAGCCAACGGTTACACCGAGAGCTTCCGACACGACGTCGAGAACGTCGTCGACATCCTCGAGCAGGATTCCGATCCTCTCGAGTTCTTCGAGGCCTCTTCCAGTTTTCTCAACACCTTTGTCGGCGCCTTCGAGGATTTTTACATCGGCGTCGACGACATCGACCTTTTTAAGGCCACTGATGATGGCTCCCTCTGCCTTAGAGATGGGTTTTATACCATTTCACAGACCATCAATTTTTGAAGAAAGGGAAGATTCTGATCAAGAAAGGACTTTTGGGCTGCAGAGGACCGCATTACCTGAACCAGAGACTTTTGCCTCTGAGAAAGAAGGTTGAAAGACCTTCAGGATGCATTACAGGAAGCAAGTGGCCTAGACACTTACCCAGAAGTGGAATTTGTCAGACCCAGGGGAACATGCTGATACCCCTTATAGAATCCTAATGTCAAGAATTATGGAGCTCATGGGTTGGTCTGCGCCTTCACCTGTTTTTCAACAGGATGACCTCACAGATATTCTGGATAAAGGTCCACAGGAGGATCCTGTGGTTCCCTTTCATTCAGCTTTACAAAGAAAGATTTTAACTAACTGGGAAACTCCTGAAGTTGTCCCTACGGTTAACAAGAAGTTGTCAGCGAAATATAGGGTATCTGCTTCTGACCCTGAATACCTATCTAAGCACCCTACTCCAGAGAGTCTTGTGGTCCAGGCTGCAACTTCATCAGGCAGTACTTCTGCATACCCCACTGCTCCTCAGGATAGGGATGATAAAAAATATGATGCCATGGCTAAGAAAGTCTTCTCGGCCTGTAGCATGGCTTTAAAATCTATTAATGCAACTTGTACGCTCGCTAGGTTCAGCCACACTCTTTGGGAGTGTGCTTCATCGGCGGCTGACTGCATACCGGAAGGAGAAGAAAGGGACGCATTTTTAAATATCATCAGAGATGGTAAAGATGCAATGTGTGAGTCCCTTCAAACTGGCATTGATTCTGCTGACAGTATCGGCAGGGCCATGGCGGCAAGTACCACAATCCGCAGGCATGCGTGGTTGAGAAAGTCCGGCTTTGCTTCTGACGTACAGGCCAGACTTTTAAATATGCCCTTTGACGGCTCTTCCCTATTTGGTAAAAAGGCGGATGACAGTTTGGAAAAACTACAAACATCTAAAGCAGCAGCCAAGTCACTAGGAGCTGCAATCCGACAAACTAATTTTCGTCCCTCAGGATCCTCTTGGAGAGGAAGGTCCTTTCGCTATTATTCCTCATATGGAAGAGGCAGAGGACGGCCGGCTCAAAGAGGCCAAGGAAAATTTACCCGTGGTGGACGGGGTAAAGGAAAGAAAGCCGCATCAGCAGGAGCCGCTTTACCTTCGGCAACTGCATCAGCCGCTCCCAAACCACTCTGAGGTCTCCCATCACAAGACACCTGTAGGGGGCAGGTTAACTCACCATCTGACGGAATGGCAGGCTATTACGTCAGATGCTTGGGCATTGGAGACAGTTGCCCAAGGTTACTGCCTGCCTTTTCTACTCATCCCTCAGAGCCATCCACCGGGGAACAGCTCTCTGAAAGTGCCGGATCCGCTCCTCTTGCAGGAAGTTGTAGACCTGCTAGAGAAAGGTGCCATAGAACCGGTAGCTGTAGCGGACAGGAACAAGGGCTGGTACTCCCCCTACTTTCTCATACCAAAGAAAGACGGAGGACTGAGACCCATCCTGGACTTAAGAGAATTGAACAAGTTCCTCAGGAAGGACAAGTTCAAGATGGTAACTCTCTCTCAGATCCTTCAGGCCCTCCAGCTTAAGGACTGGTTGGTATCTCTGGACCTTCAGGATGCTTATTTCCATGTGCCAATCCATCCCAAGCACAGGAAGTACCTGAGGTTCGCAATTGGCAACTCATTATCAATTTCGAGTTCTGCCATTTGGGCTGACCTCCGCCCCGAGGGTCTTCACCAAGCTAATGTCGGTTGTGGCTGCAAGTCTAAGGAGGGAAGGGATTCACGTCTACCCCTACCTGGACGATTGGTTGATCAGAGCAGTTTCTTCGGAACAAGCTCGGATCCAACTAGATTAGGTCTGCCACTCCCTTCACAGGCTGGGCTTCTCCCTCAATTTAAAGAAGTCACAGACAATACCATCACAGAGACTCCAATTCATTGGAGCAGTCCTGGACACGTCCCTGGGAAAAGCCTCGCCACCAGAGGTGAGGGCTCAAGATATTCTGCAGATGGTCACCAGGTTTCAAAATGCCCAACGTCTCCTAGCCTACGACTTTTTGAGGTTGCTAGGCCTCATGGCATCCTGCATATCCCTTGTGCCAGAGGCTCGCCTGCGAATGAGATCCCTTCAGTGGGCACTGAGGACTCCGTGGTCACAATTCTCAAGGAGGATGACAGATCTCCTCCGGATTCCGGACAAGGTAGCCCACGACCTTCAATGGTGGGCCTCTCCAGAGAACATCTTCAAAGGAGAACTGTTTTGGCAACCATGGCCGGAGATAACAGTAGTCTCAGACGCCTCACTCACGGGGTGGGGAGCCCATGCCAACGACTTGACCATCAGCGGTCGTTGGTCTCCATCGGAGTCCAGACTACACATCAACCTGTTGGAGCTGAGAGCCATCAGACTGGCACTGAAGGCTTTTCTGCCGTCTGTACGGGAGAGAAACGTCCTGATAATGACGGACAATACAGTGGCCATGCACTACCTCAACAAAAGAGGAGGTGTAGGGTCACTGCCACTGTGCAGAGAGGCGATGCAGCTCTGGTTTTGGGCAATTCAGGAAGGAATCTCTCTATCGGCAATTCACCTAGCCGGAGAGAAGAACTTGACAGCGGACGCTCTGAGCAGGCAGAACACAGTCTCCCACGAATGGGAGATAGCTCAGGAAGTCCTTCAAGAGATCTTCGCCCTTTGGGGAACCCCTCAAGTGGATCTGTTCGCCACCAGTATCAACAGGAAGTGCGACAGATTTTGCTCAAGGGAATTTCCCCCGAGAGGAGCTCTAGGAGACGTGTTCGTAGTGGACTGGGAGTTCCCACTTCTGTACGCGTTTCCTCCGGTCCCTGTCATTCCTCAAATAATCAGGAGGTTGAGAAGGTTTCGGAAGACCATGATCCTAATTGCCCCGGATTGGGCCAGGAGAACGTGGTACCCGGACCTTCTGGACATGTCCATCTGTCCGCCAATTCGTTTACCGTACAGAGAGGATCTTCTCTCGCAGAAGGGAGGTCAGGTTCTCCATCCAGCCATCAAGACCCTCAACCTTCACGCTTGGTATCTGAAAGGTTGAGGTACAAGTATTGGGACCTTCCAGATGACGTCATGGAGGTGTTGCTTTCGGCCAGAAGACCAGCAACTAAGACTCTATACCGCTGCCGTTGGAATACATTTTGCAGCTGGTGCAGAGAAAAGAATATCGAACCCTTTTCATGTGGTACACCTGCGGTGTTATCCTTCTTACTTTATTTGGCAAATTCAGGCCTTCAAGTTGGCACTATTAAGGGCTATCTCGCAGCGCTATTGATCTTTAAGCGCACTGCGGAGGAGCCATCGTATTTCAAAATTCCATTGGTAATACAATACCTGAAAGGTCTAACTAATGTTTGCCCTCCAAGACCATTCCAAGTTCCCTTATGGGACTAAAATCTAGTTTTAAACATCCTAAAGGGTGCTCCCTTTGAACCACTCCACTCTTGTTCATTGAAGTTTCTCACCCTCAAAACTGTTTTATTGGTAGCATTAACATCTGCTAGAAGGGTTAGCGAGATACAAGCCCTATCTGGTAAACCTCTTCATACAACTTTTCACAAGGACAAAGTAGTTCTACAGGTGAAGCCTAACTTCCTCCCAAAGGTAGTTTCGGAATTTCACATTACTCAGAAGATTACTTTACCTTCATTCTATCCTCCTCCCCATCCGGGGAAAGAGGAAGAGAGACTACACAGGCTGGACCCTAAACGAGCCTTGAGTTTTTATATCAGTAGACTTGCTAAAATTAGACAAGCAGACCAACTCTTTGTAGGTTACGCAGGACATACATTAGGATTACCAATAACCAAACAAACCATCTCCAGGTGGATTATTTTAGCCATTCTGGAATGCTACAAAATGGCAGGGAAAGAGCCCCCTCAAAATCTAAGGGCTCATTCGACCAGGGGTATCGCAGCATCCTCAGCTCTTCAAAGAGGGGTACCAATTAGAGACATATGTGCGGCTGCCACATGGTCGTCCGCACATACCTTTACCAAATTTTATAGCCTGGATTCCTCCTCTAGTCAAGAGACTAGATTTGGCAAAGCTGTGTTACACTCTGTTCATTCTTAAAGGGTAATATGACATCTTACTCCCGCCTCCAATCACATACCACTGCTATGGGAGTCTATCATAGATAAGGAATACATCGGAGGACACAATCCCTTCGAAGAACAAGTTACTTCTTACCTTGTAACGTTCATTCGATGGGATGTTCCTCCGACGTATTCCTTATCGCCCCTCCCATCCATCCCTGCAGTAACATTTCCCTTGTGGTTGCAGCTTACGCTCCTTCAAGGGTAGTAACCATTCATACAATAACTACTTTACTCTACAAAACGGAACTGAGCAACGGACGCTGCGCGTGGCCTTTTATAGGCATGATGACGTCTGCGTCGATACGGTGGCCGTCGAGGAGCACCTACTCGACGGACGTCGAAGCACAGCGCCCTCTACTGGGAAAAATGTTTTCCGAGGCCAGCAAGCTGGAGATACAAATATCATAGATAAGGAATACGTCGGAGGAACATCCCATCGAAAGAACGTTACAAGGTAAGAAGTAACTTGTTCTTCTGGCTATATCTGTTGGGCATCCACCCATAGAAGCGTTCCCTAAGTCACGCAATCACAAAGATTTTTAAGTGCTCCCGCACACCTCTTTTTGATCCTTGTTATTAGTTTTGAAATCATTCTGGTGGGTATTGCCGCCAAACTAGTTTACTGTTACTGCCACACGGTCCTACTGGCCTACGGCTGGATTACATGGTGTCAGGCTCCATTTCAGTCCACGAATCGGCATGGGGATTGTGACCGATATATTACAATCAGTAATTCTGCAACACTCAGTTATTCTGCCACCGTAAATCTGCGTGTTTGGCCTTGAAGTGAACGATTTACGCACCTTGCTGAAGCTAAATCCTCTACTGCATAGCCAATATTAGAATTTGTCTGTGTGGTAAAACTGGTGGTAATTCTGTCATCACCAACACTAGCAGTAACAGAATTTTTGCCACTTTTTCCATCTCGCCTCCTTTACCTTTTTTTGCTTTGCCTTTATCTTTGTCAGGTGACCCAGCTGCATCTCCTGGCAGGTTGGTCAATCTTGACATTGCTGCTGTGATAAGCCCAGTATCATACCCCTCTTGCCCTCTGGGATTCTTCTATTTACATATGAATAGGAATTAGCCCTCTACTTAAGTACTTCTTGGTAGCATTCTCTCCCCATTAACCAAGGGTTCTTAAAATGTTGCAAGCTTTTTTAGCCTGGACTTGTGTTTGTCAGGCAGAATTGCAGGCAGTACCGTCTGGGACCACTACACACAATGAGGACTACAGGTATTAGCCAAACCAACTTTTGGTATAAGTCAGTAACACACAGTTTTTGGTAGCGAGCTGAGCAGCCAGGCTTATCTCAAGAGTGAATGTGAGCAGTACAAGTTATTACACAGAGGACTTTCAATCACAGTGGTTCAAGTAAACACTTATACTCAAGGTTTCTTGGTAAAAACACTTATTAATTTATCACACAATCATTTAGAAAACTTTTCACTTGGAGAAGGCAACTTAATAGAAACAAATACACTTCAATACGAAACTGTAAGCTTTTGAGGCAGTTTGAGCTTCCCTGAAATAGGAGCAAAATGGCAGTTCATTTACTTAGCAGTGAGCCAAAAGGACAAAAGTAAGTAGAATAGATCACATATACTTTCTAGGCAGTGCAAATAGTTTCAGTTCGCCAAACGGTAAAGTCTTTGCGAAATAAGTAGTTTAGCTGAAAAAGGATCATATGATGGGGTCACAAGCTGATTAGCCCTGTAAATTGGGAAAGTTTCACAAACCTTTACCGCGAGAGTGGCGTTCTCTCAATCGGGTTGGCACAGAATTTTTGTATGAAGAAAGAAATGCTGCTGAAGTCGTGATTCCGGGCAGGTCCTGCAGATCTTGCTGTTCCTGAGCATCAGTCGTGGGGACAAGAGGGAGGACGTCGGAGGACTCCTGCACAGGACCGTCGAAGAAAGCAAACAAAATGGAGTCACTTCAGTTCCAGTAGCTGTAGATTCAAGAACACAAGCTGGTGTCCCTCTCCCTGGTTAATCCTAACCAGCCTTGAGAATGGTATCCAGGTGTCATATGAGTTGATTGGTCCGACCAACTTCAAGGAAGAAGCCGTCCTTGAAGGAGCTTCTCTGTCGAATGGAGTTTGGCAATTCGGACCTCCTAGCAGGACTTCACCGGGCAAACCAACGGTCCAGGAGTTGCAGCAGCCGTCCTCTTCCAGCTTGTCTTCGGTTCTTTCGTTCCAGTGTTCGACTCTGCTTTCCAGTCCTGGAGACTCGCTTTTTAAACAGTTTTCTCCCATTCATTCCAGCCTAGCTGTCACTCATCCAGAAGGGTGGCTGTCCTTGCCTGAGAGTCAGCCAGCCAATCACGCCAGAGTGCATTTGGGTCTCCTAGGAGACTAAGCACGGGGAGTTTCTGGCATCTACCTCACTTCCTGCCCACCCCAGACACACGCCAGAGGCGGTCTTCAGTCCTGAAGCCCGCCAAAGGCACACGAACAAAGGGACCAAACCTTGGTTGGCACGCAGAGACACACTAGAAGGACCTTTCCAAAAAGAAATGGCGAAAAAAGAAGACCAGGGCCTGTTTAAACGAAGGATCTTAAGGCGCCATCTTGAAAATCATGGCTCCTGTGATTTTTAGCTACTGGTGTTCGCGGTCGGGAAAAATCATGGTAGTTTGTTGTAAAACCACTGCCACCATCCTTTTCAATAGGAAAGGGTAGCATTTGACTGCTACATGAGTATTTAGACACGGGGGATACTATGTAACCCCTCCAGCACTCCATTGTAAGATGGTGTGTGCTGGGTCTAAGAATTTGGAAAGACTTGTAAAGTCAATTTCACTTTACATTCTCTGGGAAACAGTAGTTTATCCCAGAGAAGGTATTTAAACCTTTGGGAAGTCTAAAAAGACATCCCTGTGCCACTGCACTGAGGGTGCTGTGTAACACACATGAAAAGATGCCTATGGAGTTATCTTAAAACTCCAAGTCAAAGAACACAAATGTAAAACACGCATCAAAATACATGAGTGGGGAAAAAAAGGCTCGCACTCTTTCCAAGTAAAAAAATTAAGTCCTCAAAATCCAGCAAAGTTGCTGGGGGTCTGCAAGGTGAAGGGTATTAGCACATTTATGAGAATTCTACCTAACACTCGTCCCCCCACAATCTAAGGGACAGGAGGATTTAATCCACCCCTGGATGAATCTCCTTACACCAGTCGGTCAAACATTCTGGAGACACCATCAGCATTTTAATGATTACACCCTAAATCTGCGTTCAATGGTAAAATCAAACCCCTGTAGGCTGATTGACCATCCTAACAATTTAGGATTTTCCCCCTTCATCTGCATTAACCATCTTAAGGGTTGGTGGTCAGTCTGAATCACAAAAATAGATCCATACAAGTATGGTCTAAACTTCTTCAGAGACCACACAATGGCAAAATACTCACGTTCTATGGTTGCCCACCTTGTCTCAGGTTCTTTCAGCTTCCTGCTGATGAAGCAGATTGGGTGTTCCCTACCTTTCTCATCCAGCTGACTCAGAACTGCACCTATACCTGTATTGGAAGTATCTGTTTGCACAATGAAGGTTTGGCTGTAGTCAGGAACTCTTAAGACTGGATCTTGACAAAGGGCTTTTTTAAGTCCTTCAAATAACTTGTTGCACTCCTCATTCCATCTGACCTTTTTAGGAAATTTGGGTGAGGAGACTACATTCAAGGGAGAAGTTATGGACCCATAGTTCGCAATGAAGTTCCTATAATAACCAGTGCGACCTAAGAAGGCTATCAGTTTGGTTCGAGTAGTAGGGGTGGCCCATTCTTGTACAGCTTGTACTTTGCTAGGCAGTGGCCTTATTTCACCTCCTCCTACCTCATGTCCAAGGTAGACAACTTTATTCTGACCAATTTGACATTTACTTGCCTTTATGGTGAGATGGGCCTGCTCAAGAGCCTGCAAAACATATCCTAAGTGGTCAACATGTTCTTTCCAAGTAGGGCTGAACACTGCAATGTTATCCAAGTATGCCATGCAGAAGTCCTCCATCCCATTCAGAACTTGATTTACCATCCTTTGGCATGTTGCAGGTGCATTCTTTAGTCCAAAAGGCATGACCTTAAACTGGTAGAGGCCTGCTGGGGTCGAAAATGCAGTTTTCTCCTTGGCATGGTCTGTCAGGGCTATTTGCCAATAGCCTGACGTTGGGTCAAATGTACTGAGGTACTTGGCTGAACCAAGTGTGTCCACCAGATCATTTGTCCTAGGTAGTAAAGGATGGGCATCAGTCTTTGCGACCTGCATTTAGAGCTCTGTAGTCCACACAGAATCTCGACTTCTTGGATCCTTCCTTTGGCACTAGCACAACTGGACTAGACCATGGACTGGTAGAGGGTTATATTACCCCGAGATCAAGCATCTTGTTGACCTCTTAATTTATGTGGGTTCTGACATTATCTGACATCCTATAACCTCTGCTTTTAACAGGTAAACAGTCACCTTTGAGAATATCATACTGGCCCCAAGGGGTCAAGCCTGATGATATT
Organism: Ambystoma mexicanum; assembly: GCF_040938575.1. Classification (NCBI taxonomy): domain Eukaryota; kingdom Metazoa; phylum Chordata; class Amphibia; order Caudata; family Ambystomatidae; genus Ambystoma; species Ambystoma mexicanum. Next base: position 1,526,259,701 of record NC_090935.1, read on the forward strand.
GAAAACAGGGAGGCAAACTGATTTAACAGAAACTTGCAATCCTCCTGTTCCAGTGTCAGATTTGAAGATCGATTAATTCCTTCTATGTCCTCATCTAAAATTTGTCCCCTTAGGGGATCCGATGGAGGTTCTCTCTCTTCTTCCTCTTGAGCTGAACCTAGAAGCAAAGCTCCCACTTCTGGTCTGGTGACATAAGCCTTTAGACGGTTGGTGTGAAAGACCCTGGGGGCCTCCTTAGGATTGCCTAAATCCACCAGATAGTTGGACCTCTGCCAAGTTTTCCCACAACCTTGAAGGGTCCTATCCATTTGTCCTGTAAGGCCCTCTGTCTTGTAGGCACTATAACTAAAACTTGCTGGTCTTGAGTAAACTCAACCATGTTGGCCTTCTGGCCATGCCAATGCTTCACCAGAGCCTGACCTGCTTTTAAGTTATCAGTTGCTTCTGTCATGTGTGTCATTCTCGGTGACTCTCACTGGCTTGGGGGAAGGAGCACTCTCCAACCCCTCCTTAATTAGGGTCAATGGACCTCTAGAGAAGCTCAAAGGGACTAAATCCAACTCCCTCCTGAGGGTCTAACTGTAACAGTCCTCATAGATATGGCTTCAGGATACCTAGTAGCATGGTCTACTGCAACCAATCTAAATCGATTGCCTGAAGAGGTTGGAGGCTGTAAGGGACCAACAATGTCGATTCCTACCCTCTCAAAAGGAACTCTCACCACTGGGAGGGGCACCAACGGTGCCACATTCTTGGCTCCACTCTTGCCAGAGATCTGACGTGTGACAGCTCCTACAGAATATATCTACATCAAACCCCGACTTAGGCCAGTAGAAATACAGAGAAAGCCTTTCCTTGGTCTTCTTGAAGCTCAAGTGACCAGCCAAAGGAATCTCGTGGGCTAACTGTAGGAACTGGTGTCTTGTCTCTAAAGGCACTAAAAGTCTTCTGTAATCCCCTGGGATAGACTCAGTTGGATCACTGTAAAGCGCTCTATAAATAAATCAATCAATCACTGTAGAAGAGGCCATCTTCCCAGTACAACCTATGCTTCCCTGGCTCTTGCCCATCCAGCTGGGAAGCTGCCTGTTGGCAAAGACCCTAGAGTAGGACACTCTCTCTGGCCTCTGCTAAAGTCTGCCCTACAGGGGCCACCTTCTGCCAGCAAAGACTGCAGCTCAGGATGGTCTTTAGGATCCAGATCTCCAACAGGTGTCAGGTCTTCCTCCAGCTCTGAATTTTTCAGCAGCTGATTCAACCTTTCCTGGTTGTTCCTCACTCAGCCTCAACTGGTGGAGCAATCACAGGTGTGACACTGGACAGTCCTCTTGGGGATGTCCTTATTGTTAGCACAGGAGTGCTGTCTGATTTTTTTTTGTTCTTGAGAGCTTGGGTTTCCCCTTGTCTCATTCTTCCTGGAAATAGCAGTTACTAGCTCTTGTGGGCCAGGTGTTATAGATTATTCTGAAACATCCTGTGGAGGGACATCTACGGTACTCTCCCTGGCCCTCCTTGTCTGCTCCTGTTTCCTTTTGCTGGGAGGTAGGGGTGCTTGATGCAACTGCAGGAGTTTTTAAATCATTCCCCAACAGGACTCTCCCAGGCACCTCAGTCTGTACACTAACTAGTATCTTGACAGTCATGTTGTTCCACTGGATGAGAGCTGGTAGTCTAGGAAGCATTTGGACAGGGCCTCCAGCAAGCTTAGTGAGGCTTTTGAGTGCCTTAGCATCATCCTCAGCCTTGAAAAAAGATTCATCCACTACAGTAATGCTGGCCCCAGTGTCTCTAATGGCAGATGTCTCCTGACCATTTACAAGTACACTGTAATCGTAATATTGATTTGTGTTATCTGGAATTGAATTATAGACATCTAAATTCTGCTGTTACCCAGGGAAACTAAAGAAACACTGGCAGAGACTCCAATGGAGTCTTCAGCCAGTACTTGAAAGTTTCCACTTGTCACATGTACTTCTTCCTCTGGGGAAAAGGCTAAGGAGATAGTGTGGACCCCTGAAGTTTTACCCTTGCATCTGGGATCCCCTTTCACATGGTCAGTAGACCCACAAGCATAACATTTTCCAAATGTTTTGACAAATGGGGGTCTCTGCTGACCTCCCTCTGGTTTGGCACCAGAGGTTTCACTAGCCTGATTTGGTTTCCCTGGTGGCTTACCCTTATGTTTGGGGCCCTCTCTTGCATTGGAGGTATTAGAATTCTCTTTGCTTTCTTTCTTTGGCTGCTTCCCATCATCCTTCTGAGTTGCCCCAGAATCCTTGAGTAGCCCACTTGGCAACCCACAAGTCAGCCGCATTTGCTAACTTCTTTGGATCAATTTTTGTAGAGTCAGCCAAGTGCTGTCTCCGCTCAGGAGAGCAGGCAAAAAATAGATTCCAACAAAAATTGATTTCTCATTCCTTCAAAAGTGTTAACTCTGTAACCCTTTACCCAACCATCTAAGTGTTTCAAACATTCACACATCCAGGTAGCCCAAGGGGTACCATCATGCTTTTTGAAGGTGCTAAACCTCTTGAAGGTACGGGGAAGCGGTTTTCAAAAATCTAGCTATCAAAGCAAGCTTCAAATTTTCAGACTCCAATCTTTCAAGTTCCCCCAACCCCTTGACAGCATCAGTTGCAACCTGGGGGAGCCTAGACAAAAGCCAAGGAATCAACGGATTCCCTGTGAAACCCTGAATCCCATAGTTATACTCCAAAGCAGCCAACCAATCTAAAATATCAAGTCTCACCTCATACATACTCACAGCTTCTTTAGGCATGCGAGGTCTCTTAGTACTGGAAGACCTAGAAGAGACAATTGCTTCATTTCAAGAGCATTATGCATTTCTATTTATCTGAGTTTGATTTTTTGATGTTTACTTTCAGTCTGCATTTGGAGCCTTTTGAACTCTAACTCGAGTCTCATTTTTTCAAGAGAGACACATTCTGGACTCAGTACTGCACCTGGTAGGGTCCCTGTGGCTATAGATTGAGGGCCTAAATCAGGTAGAGGTGCAGTGGGGCTCACATTCTGACACTCCCCTGACTCTTCTAGCTCATCAATAACATTAGAGTTAGACTCTGAATCATTATCATCCTCATCAACACTATCCACATTTGCTGAGTGGGTAGGGGTTATGTCTCTACCTCAGTCTTTGATGATCCAACAATTTCTCAATCAATTCATTTTTCTTGCCTTTAACAGAGAGAGACCTGACCGTACAAATATCTTTCAGTTGATGTACTGTTAGAATGATCAGGGCTTCCTGTTTGAAGTAATCCATATTTGGCATTTTAAAACAATTGCTTTTCTAGTGGTGCTTAGCCTTGTGATGGTTATTTGAACAAAAGTAAGAGCAACACTCTCAATGTAACAACTATACTTTATCCTCACTGCTTGCCACCAGTGTTAGGCAGAATTGCATGCAGTACCCTCTGGGACCACCACATACAATTAGGACTATAGGTGTAAGCAAAACCAACCTTTGGTATAAGTCTGTACTACACAGTTTGTGGTAGCGAGCTGAGCAGCCAGGCTTATCTCAAGAGGGAATGTGAGCAGTAAAAGGATTTTACACAGAGGTCTTACAATCACAGTGGTTCAAATAGACACTTAAACTCAAGGTTTCTTAGTAAGACACTTATTAATTTATTACACAGTCATTTAGAAAACATTCACTAGAAGGAGGCAACTTAATATCATACACAAATACACTTCAATACCAAACCAATGCGTTTCTGAGTAAATGAGGCTCCCCTGAAATAGGAGCAAAATTGCATTTCGTTTACTTTAAATGGGAGTAAAAATGCACAAGTTAATACAATAGATCACAAATACTTTCTTAGGCAGTGCAAATAGTTTGTTCACTGGAGGACTCGATTCAGTTCAATAGGCCTAGGCCACAGTCAATGGGCTAGTGTCTTGGATAGGAAAAAGTAATTTTTGTAGTAAACGGTAAAGTCTTTGCCAAAGTTCTCAGAAGCAGTTTGTACGAAAAAGAATCATATGTTGGGTCACAAGCTGATTAGGCCTGTAAGTTGGGAAAGTTGCACAAACTTTCACTGTGAGAGGTAATTTCTCTCAATCGGGTTGGCACAGTACCTTAATATGAAGAAAAAGATGCAGCTGAAGGCGTTGGTTCCTGGCAGTTCCTGCAAATCTCGCTGTTCCTGAGCCTTAGTCATGGGGACAAGAAGGAGGACGTCAGGGGACTCCTGCACTGCACAGGGACGGGTCAAACAAGCTGTCAAAATGGAAGATCTTCGGTTCGAGTAGCTGTCGTCAAGCACACAAGCTGGTGTCCTTCCCCATGGTTAATCCTAACCAGCTCCGAGAATGGTATCCAGGTGGCTTGCAAGTTGATTGGTCCCAGCAATTCAAAGGAAGAACCTTGAAAGGGCTTCTCTGTCAAGATGAACTTGGTAATTGGAACCTCCAGCAGGGCTTCACCGGGCAAACCAACGGTCCAGTAGTTGCGGCAGCTGGTCTCTTCCAGCTTGTCTTCGGCTCTTTCGTTCCAGTGGTCAACTCTGCTTTCCAGTCCAAGAGACTCTCCTTTTAAACCGTTTTCACCCATTCATTCCAGCCCAGCTGTCACTCACACAGCAGGGTGGCTGTCCTTGCCGGACAGTTAGCCAATCACGCCAGAGTGCATTTGGGTCTCCTAGGAGACTAAGCACAGGGAGTTTCTGGCACCCCCTCACTTCCAGCCCACTCAGACACTCGGACGCCAGAGGCGGTCTTCAGTCTTATAGCCCGTCAAAGGCACACGAACAAAGGGACCAAACCTGGTTTGGCGTGCAGAGACAAACACTAGAAGGACCTTTCAAAAAAAAGAAGACCGGACCTGTTTAAACAAAGGGGCTTAAGGCACCCTCTTGAAAAACATGGCTCCCGCGGATTTTAGCTACCAGTGTTCGTGGTCAGGAACAATCATGGTAGTTTGTTGTAAAACCACTGCCACCAGCCATTTCGATAGGAAAGGGTAGCATTTCACAGCTACATAAACATAGGGGATACTAGGTAACCCCTCCAGCACTCTATTGTGAGATAGTGTGTGTTGGGTCTAGGCATTTAAAAAGACTAGTGTTGTCAATTTAACTTTACATTCTCTGGGAAACAGTAGTTCATCCCAGAGAAGGTATTTAAACCTTTTTGAAGTCTAAAAGACATCCCTGTGTCACTGCACTGAGAGTGCTGTGTAACACACATGAGAAGATGATGCCTATGGAGTTATCTAAAACTCCACAATCAAAGAACACAAGAGTAAAACGCACATCAAAGTACATGAAATGGTGGGAAAAAATGGCTCCCAATCTTTCCAGGTAAACAAATCAAGTCCTCAAAATCCAGCAAAGTTGCTGGGGGTATCTAAGGTGAAGGGAATTAGCATATTTATGAGAATTCTCCCTAACGGTGCCCTATCTTTCGTCCCCACATACCTGTAGTTACCTGGAATTGACCCTCCTCTCCACATGGCGTAGAGTATTTTTCGGCAATGTAGCCTACCCACTCCTACGCCGTAATGTTACATTCCATGCAGTAATGCACACCCTTACTAACTCCCCCCATTTTATTCCAGAAATTCAGTGTCTTTCTGAATTAGGTTCTTAACCGCTTGGTTTATTCTGAGTTTTTCCCGACCCCAAAACGTCTGAGGGAGAGTGTATACTTTCCACCAATCCCTCTCTTGTCCATTAAGATTACACATCTGTCAACAGTTGTTTTGAGGGAGTTTCTAATAACCGCCCTTTTAGCCTGTTTTGCCTGCTTCACCTTTAAGTCAAAGTGGTGGTTATGCTGTTTCCCTCCGTTTATTTGGCCCCTGTTAGTAAGAAGCTTTATACATTCCAATAAACTATAATTATAGTTATTGGGAGTTAACCTGTCCCCATTCATCTCCAATTGCAACAATTATTTTCCCCATATAGTGCTGAAGATCCTATATACTTTGGAGTTCCACTTCATATTCCAACCTGCCCCCCTCTCCGGAGTTATAATAGCAGTAGTATACTACAGATGACACAATGTATAAGGCAGACGGATGGGCAAGGTTATTGGGTAGTCATCACTACCCCAAGGGTCCCCCTTCATAAGTGGGTCACACAGATGACCCAAATCCTCAGACACAAAAAGGTGTTCAATCCATGAGTTTTTCCCCCTTGTCCATGCAAAGTCTCTCAGCTCCTGTTCCCCTAGTAAGCATACCTGAAAATTAAGTCAAAGTAGTGTTTTCATGCTACCCCCTGTCGCACTGTTTGAGTAGAGAATTCCAATGCATGGTGAGATCTCCCTATGGGTTGAGGCAATACACAGGAACCACTCAGTAAACGGGAGGTCTAATTCCTATTGTAAATCTGCCATTTTGGTATTAGCATGGTTGTGATAGAGATTTACAATTAGCAAATTTGCATTTAAGCTCAGTAAATGGAGATGCCGTCACATTGTTTGAGTTAACCTTTAGCTCATGATGTATACAGTCACAATTTGTCTACTGCAATTGCAAGACCACCTGATGGTCTACGTTGCAAGCCTCTAATTGCCGGCTTGCAATAAATGTCAATTCCTTCCAATTCAAAAGCATTTGTGGCCATTGTCTCTTGTAACATTACCACAGTTGCCCTTTTTAAGTCTAAAGCCAAGTGGCCCTCCAATTTGTGGTATCCACACATGTTCCAAGTCCTCACATTTAGGCCACCTTCCTCAAAGGCTCAGCTGTTTTGCCTTGGATTTTTTAAACATTTCAATTGCAGATTCCAGCCAAGTCCATTCTTCCAAGTCCGTTCTTCTCACCACTTCAGGCTACTCATCACTATATTGCCAGGAACTTGTAGGGACGGTGCATGGGCTAAAAAAGGCCTAAGCTTCCTCTGTTGTATGATCGCCAAGAGAATTAGATTTTCGAAGGGATTGTGTCCTTCGACGTATTCCTTATCTTTGATAATACGTTTCCAGCTTGCTGGCCTCGAAATTTTTTCTGTAGAGGGCGCTGCACGTCGACGTCCGCCGAGTCGATGTCCCCCGACGGCCACCGCATCGGCGCCGACGTCACCATGCCCATAAATAGCCACACGCTGCGTATGTTGCTCAGTTACGTTTTTCCGCGCTTCGTGGGGCCTCGGAACGTCGTTGCTCAGTTCAGTCAGGATAACTCTATCTACTCGAATAATACCTACTCGTTCTCGATGGCTTCTTCATCGGAACCAACGACGCCGCGATCCGGCTTCAAGAAATGTCGAGACTGCGGTAAAAAATAATGTCGATAACGGATCCACACAGGATCTGCTTGTGGTGCTTGGGATCCGAGCACCATTGTTCGGAGTGTGAGGACTGCATGTCCATGATGGTGAAAGCCTTGAAGGAGCGCAAGGGGAAGCTCGAGAGAGCTAAGTCAAAAACCTCCTCGAAGGTTTCTTCGGCTGAGTCGAGGCATTCGTCTCCTCGCCGTCGAAAACATTCCCATTCTAGATCTCGAAGTAGCTCCCACCATTCGTCGAGATCAAGACGCTCAAAAAAGAGACGTCGAAGATCCCCTTCCTCGTCGTCTTCTGTGTCCCCAGAAAGGGTCTCCTGTCCCACGAAACGCAGCTCTCAAGCTGAGTGGGAGGAATTCAGAAAGAAAATGTTAAGCGTCTTCGAGAACGCGGCCTCGACCCCCCCCCTCGAAGACAGCTGAGGGTGAAAAACCCAAAAAATCAAAACGCCGCGAGTCGCAGCACCCGGCGAAACATTCCACCCGAGAGCGCCACGAGCCATCGGGTAAGAAGGCACCATCTTCGCCGCCGTCGTCGAGGATTCCTTCGCCGCCGTCGTCGAGGATTCCTTCGCCGCCGTCGTCGAGGATTCCTTCGCCATCGTCGAAGATTCCTTCGCCCCATGGATCGGCACCATCGACGCCGTTGTCGAAGGGTTCCTCGACGCATCGGTCGATCGACTCGACGACATCGACGCCGATGAAAGAGAAGACCAAGGCTACTCCATAGCCAACAGTGATTCCAAGGGCCTCCGGCACGACATCGAGACCGTCGTCGATGTCCTCAAGTAGGATCCCGATCCTCTCGAGTTCTTCGAGACCCCTTCCAGTTTTTTCGACACCGTTCTCGGCGCCTTCGAAGCCTGTCACATCGGCGTCGACGACATCGACGTTTTCTCGCCCAGTAATGACGAGCTTGGCTCCTTCTGCCTTAGAGATGGGTTTTACACCATTTCAGAGGTCAGAGTACCCTGGACTATCTTCAATTTATGAAGAGGGGGAAGATTCTGACCAGGAAACATTTGGGTTACAGAGGACCACACTGCCTATTTCAGAGGATTTCACCTCTGAGGAAAGAAGGCTGAAGGACCTACAAGAGTCACTACATGAGGCAAGTGGGCTGGACACTTCTCCAGAAGTGGAATTTGTTAAGCCAGACCCAGGGGAACATGCCGAAATACCCTCTAGAACCCTTATGGCAAGAATTATTGAATTTATGGGTTGGTCTGCGCCTTCCCCTGTTTTTCAACAGGATGACCTAACAGACATATTAGACAAAGGTCCGCAGGAGGACCCTGTGGTCCCCTTCCATGCAGCCTTACAAAGAAAAATTACATCTAATTGGGAAACTCCTGAAGTTATCCCTACGGTCAATAAAAGATTGTCAGCCAAGTATAGGGTAGCGGCTGCTGACCCTGAATACTTATCAAAACACCCGACTCCAGAGAGCCTGGTGGTTCAAGCGGCAACTTCATCTAGCAGTAGGACCGCTTACCCTACTGTCCCACAGGATAGAGATGACAAGAGGTACGATTCTATGGCAAAGAATGTCTTCTCTGCTTGTAGTATTGCGTTGAAGTCCATCAACGCCACCTGTACGCTCGCCAGGTTCAGTCGCACACTATGGGAGTGTGCTTCATCAGCGGCTGACTGCATACCCGAAGGAGAGGAAAAGGAAGCCTTCCTTAACATTATTAAAGATGGCAGAGATGCCATTTGCGAATCACTTCAAACTGGCATCGATTCCGCTGACAGTATCAGCAGGGCCATAGCGGCAAGTACAACAATCCGCAGGCATGCGTGGTTGAGTCTGGCTTTGCTCCAGATGTACAGGCCAGACTTTTGAATATGCCCTTTGACGGCTCTTCACTATTCGGAAAAAAGGCTGATGACAGTCTAGAAAAGTTACAGACTTCTAAAGCAGCAGCAAAATCTTTAGGAGCTGTTATCCGCCAAACTCCTTTTCGCCCCTCAGGAACCTCTGGGAGAGTTAAGTCCTTTCGCTATTATTCCGCATTCGGGAAAGGCAGAGGACAGCCGGCTCAAAGAGGCCAAAGGAGATCCACCCGAGGTGGACGGGTCAAAAGTACCAAGGCCGCAGCAGCAGCAGGTGCCTCTTTACCCTCGGCATCTGCATCAGCCGCCCCCAAACGAGACTGAGGCCTTTCCACACAATACACCTGTAGGGGGCAGGTTAACCCACCATCTGACGGAATGGCAGGCTATAACGTCAGATGCTTGGGCATTGGAGACAGTTGCCCAGGGTTACTGCCTACCCTTTCTACACATCCCTCAGGGTCATCCACCGGGGAACAGCTCTCTAAAAGTTCCAGATTCGCTCCTCTTGCAGGAAATTATAGACCTGCTAGAAAAAGGTGCCATAGAACCGGTACCTGTAGCGGACAGGAAGAAGGGCTGGTACTCCCCCTACTTTCTCATACCAAAGGAGGAGGAGGACTGAGACCCATCCTGGACTTACGAGAATTGAACAAGTTCCTCAGGAAGGACAAGTTCAAGATAGTAACTCTCTCTCAGATCCTTCAGGCCCTCCAGCTCCAGGACTGGCTGGTATCTCTGGACCTTCAGGATGCTTATTTCCATGTGCCAATCCATCTCAAACACAGGAAATACCTGAGGTTCGCAATTGGCGACTCATTATCAATTTCGAGTTCTGCCATTTGGGCTGACCTCCGCCCCGAGGGTCTTCACCAAGCTGATGTTAGTGGCGGCGAGTCTAAGGAGGGAAGGGATCCACGTCTACCCCTACCTGGACGATTGGCTGATCAGGGCTGTATCTTCGGAACAGGCCCAACTAGATTATGTCTGCCACTTACTTCACAAACTGGGCTTCTCCCTCAATTTAAAGAAGTCACAGATGATACCATCACAGAGACTCCAGTTCATTGGAGCGGTCCTGGACACTTCCCTGGGAAAAGCCTCGCCACCAGAGGTGAGGGCTCAGTTTCAAAATGCCCGACGTCTCCCAGCCTTCGACATTTTGAGGTTGCTAGGCCTCATGGCATCCTGCATCTTCCTTGTGCCAGAGGCTCGCCTGAGAATGAGATCTCTTCAGTGGGCACTGAGAAGTCAGTGGTCGCAATTCTCAGGGAGAATGACAGATCTCCTCCGGATTCCGGACAAGGTAGCCCGCGACCTTCAATGGTGGGCCTATCCAGAGAACATCTTGAAAGGAGAACTGTTTTGGCAACCATGGCCGGAGATGACAGTAGTCACAGACGCCTCACTCACGGGGTGGGGAGCCCATGCCAACGACTTGACCATCAGCGGTCGTTGGTCTCATCGGAGTCCAGACTACACATCAGCCTATTGGAGCTGAGAGCGATCAGACTAGCGCTGAAAGCTTCCCTGCCATCAGTACAGGGGAGAAATTTCCTGATAATGATGGACAACACGGTGGCCATGCACTACCTCAACAAAAGAGGAGGCGTAGGATCACTGCCACTGTGTAGAGAGGCGATGCAGCTCTGGTTTTGGGCAATCCAAGAAGGAATCTCTCTATCGGCAGTCCACCTAGACGGAGAATAGAACTTGACAGCAGACGCTATGAGCAGGCAGAACACAGTCTCCCAGGAATGGGAGATAGCTCAGGAAGTCCTTCAAGAGATCTTCGCCCTTTAGGGGAACCCCTCAGGTGGATCTGTTTGCCACAAGCACCAACAGGAAGTGCGATCTGTTCTGTTCAAGGGAATTTACCCTGAGAGGAGCTCTAGGAGACGCGTTCGTAGTGGACTGGGAGTTTCCACTCCTTTACGCGTTCCCACCAGTCCCTGTTATTCCTCAAATGATCAGGAGGTTGAGAAGATTCCGGAAAACCATGATCCTAATTGCCCCGGATTGGGCCAGGAGAACGTGGTACCCGTACCTTCTAGATATGTCCATCTGCCCTCCAATCCGTCTTCCACTCAAAGAGAATCTTCTCTCGCAGAAGGGAGGTCAGGTTCTCCATCCAGACACCAGAACCCTCAACCTTGAAAGGGTGAGGTACAAGGATTGGGATCTCCCTTATGACGTCATGGAGGTGTTGCTTTCGGCCAGAAGGCCAGCAACAAAGTCTTTATATGGCTGCCGTTGGAACAAATTTTGCAGCTGGTGTAGGGAAGAGAATATCGACCCTTTTTCATGTGGTACACCAAGGGTGTTATCGTTTCTACTCTACTTGGCAAACTCAGGTCTTCAAGTTGGCACTGTAAAAGGCTATCTCGCAGCGCTTTCTATCTTCAAGCGCACTGCGGAGAAACCATCATATTTCAAACTTCCTCTAGTGGTACAATTTCTCAAGGGATTAACTAATGTTTATCCCCCAAAACCATTCCAGGTTCCCTTGTGGGACTTAAATTTAGTCTTAAACTTCCTAATGAGCACTCCATTCGAACCACTTCACTCTTGTTCGCTGAGATTTCTCACGCTTAAAACTGTCCTATTGGTAACACTAACATCTGCTAGGAGGGTGATCGAGCTACAAGCTCTCTCCTGTAAACCCCACATACAGTTTTCCACAAGGACAAAGTTGTCCTATAGGTGAAGCCTAATTTCCTCCCAAAGGTGGTCTATGAATTTCATATTACTCAGAAAATTACCTTACCTTCGTTCTACCCTCCTCCCCATCCGGGGAAAGAGGAGGAAAGGCTACATAGGCTGGACCCAAGGCGAGTTCTCAGCTTTTATATCAGCAGAATGGCTAGGATCAGGCAAGCAGACCAACTGTTTGTAGGATACTCAGGTCACAAGTTGGGACTACCCATTCAAAACAAACCATCTCCAGGTGGATTATTTTGACCATTCTGGAATGTTACAAACTGGCAGGGAAAGAGCCACCCCAAAAGCTCAGCGGTCATTCAACCAGGGGTATCGCAGCCTCTTCGGCTCTCCAAAGAGGGGTACCGGTCCGTGACATATGTGTGGCTGCCACATGGTCGTCCCCACATACATTCACAAAATTTTACAATCTGGATTCCTCCACTACTCAAGAGACCAGATTTGGCAAGGCCGTATTACATTCGGTCCATCCCTAAAGGGATACATAACATTCTCACTCCCACCTCCAATTACATGCGACTGCTATGGGAGTCTATCAAAGATAAGGAATACGTCGGAGGACACAATCCCTTCGAAGAACAAGTTACTTCTTACCTTGTAACGTTCTTTTGACGGGATGTTCCTCCGACGTATTCCTTATCGCCCCTCCCATCCATCCCCGCAGTGGTACTTCCCTTGTGGTTGCAGCTTACGCTCCTTCAAGGTCAATAACCAATTCAGGCATGACTTTTCTTATGCTACAAAACGGAACTGAGCAACAGACGCAGCGAGTGGCTATTTATGGGCATGGTGACGTCGGCGCCGATGCGGTGGCCGTCGGGGGACATCGACTCGGCGGACGTCGACGCGCAGCGCCCTCTACAGAGCTGGAGACGTATTATCAAAGATAAGGAATACGTCGGAGGAACATCCTGTCGAAAGAACGTTACAAGGTAAGAAGTAACTTGTTCTTCTCTATTGTTCCAAACGATCTGTGCAATGAGGTTAGAGGCATAGTAGCAGACAGACCTCTCCGTGCCTTTTTTAGGAACTCCAACCCTTTCTATGTCCTCGGATCTCAAGCCCTGCCTTTGTGAAATGGCCAGAAAGCTTTTGATTTGGCCCTTATGTATGTGAACGGACCCACAAATGTGTACTTTAATCTGCCAACTCCTCGTCGTGCCCTGGAAGATCTGATTGGGGTTTCTGTGCAGCAGGTCCTACTAACACGCGCTGCAGTTGGGGTGTGACATCTGCCGCCTTGTCCGCAATTCCCAAAATAGCATCCACCCCCACAGGAGGTGTCAGTCGTCTAATCGGTTGGAGATGTCTGGCCCTCTGCCGGGGCACTTATGATAGCCACTTCTTAAGAAAGCATATCCACATTAGGGGTCTCTGAATTATTCTCCAAATCTACATTTATTTTGGGTTGTTTTTTGTTTTTAACATCCCCCTTTTAAGAGCCTGCCGTGCTTAATTTTTGATTTTGCTGAGATTAATTTTGGCCCAGAGCCTCTCCTAAGAAAGCGTTGATAGACTGTCTTGACTTATTCTGTTTATTGCTGTTTAGGGATGGCGTATTTTTAGGCTTTTTTTTTTCTTTTGTGATTTGCCTTTCCTCTTTTGTCTGCTGACTCTTACCCTGCCCTCTCGACTACTCTCCTCTCCCGGTGAATCAATTGCTTGTATTTCCGGTACCGGGCAAGATTCCTCTGAGGCATTTTCCCTCTCCCTGAGGCATATTTCAACAAAGATCTGGCGGAACAATTAGTTTTCAAACTAATTGTTCGAGGGGATTGGGTCCTCAAACGTATTCCATATCTATGACAGTAATCACCACAGCTGTGCTGCTTCGGAAAATCTTTCGGCATCTGCGTCAATGACGTCGATACGCCACCCTCGAGGACCTCCTCCGACGGCCAACGTCACTGGATGTTATAAGTAGGACGCACGATGCCCGTAGCCTCAATTCCGTTTTTTTCCGCGAACGTGTTCGCTTCAGAGATCTCGGCGCGCCTCGACTCTTTGGAATTTCTGTTCTTTCGGTTCTTCGAACCTGTTCGTTTGTGAAGTTTAAGTCCTCCAAGATGTCTACCTCTTCTTCCACCCCGCGTCCGGGCTTCAAGAAGTGCGGGGACTGCGGGTCCAAGATGTCAGTGACGGACTCGCACAACGCCTGCCTCTGGTGCCTCGGGGAGGCCCATGAAACGGATGATTGTGTCGACTGCTAGTCGCTTACGTCCAAAGCCTTGCGGGAGCGCAAGAAGAAACTGTCGTCGGTAAGGTGCCCAAGCCCCGGAAGTCGCGGTCCACGGGGCTTTCGACAGACGATTCTGCATCTTCGTCGGAAGTCCAGTGAGTCTCGGTCCCGAAGTGGGTCCCGTCACTCCTCTGCCTCTTCGAGGCACTCCCGCAAGCACCGACATCGGTCGCCTTCCCCATCCTCATCCGAGGACTCCACCCGTCGGCGGGTCGCTTATCCCACCAAGCATGCGACGCCGGAGGAATCGGCTTCCTTCGGTAAGAACATGCTAGCGATTCTCAAATTGCAGGGCACTGGTCCGTCCGCGCCTCCGAGTGGGGTCTGTCGTGATCAGACTAGAGACACCGCTCGTACCCTTTCGGGCTTGGGTGGTCGGCACGATTCGCAGGAGCGGTCCCGCTCGGACAAGGGGAATCGTTCTAGTCATGCCCGTTCCAGGTCCCGGTCCTCGACGCGCTCGAGACAGTGTGAGCCTGTGATGTCTTCGAGGAAGACGTTGACGCCTGTGGCGCCAAGATCATCGAGGGACACGCTCGGGGCTCCTCCCTCGAGGCCTGTGTCGATGCTGTCGACGCCACTCTATGCCTTTTGAGGCTGTTTCACGGGAGCGGTCCCGCTCGGACAAGGGGAATCGTTCTAGTCATCCCCGTTCCAGGTTCCGGGACTCGACGCACTCGAGACAGTGTGAGCCTGTGATGTCTTCGAGGAAGTCGTCGACGCCATTGGCGCCCAGGATGTCGAGGGACACGCTCAGGGCTCCTCCCTCGAGGGCTCTGTCGATGCTGTCGACGCCACTCGATGCCTTTCGAGGCTGTTTCGACGGGGGTACCCCGGGGCACGTGGAACCCCCTAGCCAGGCTCTGGCCAAGGTCAAGCATGGCTTTGTTCCCCATTCTGGGCCCACTTTCCGCCATCTTGAGTACATTTCGGAGGTGGATGAGGGCTCTGATGACGGCATGGTTCCTGATACGGTGCCAGATGAGATTCTCTCGGGCCATAGCTAGATTGAGGACCTGCGTCAGTCCCTGCATGAAGCCAGTGGTCCGGACACCTCTCCGGATGTGAAGTTTTGTAGGCCTGAGCCTGGCACCCATGCCGACTCCTTGTACCGGCGCCTTATGTCTAGGGTCACCGAGTACTTGGGGTGGTCTGCTCCCCCAGGGGATTCTCTTCAGGATGACCTCACGGATATCCTCGACCAAGGTCCACCGACTGACCCGGTACTGCCGTTCCATATGGCCATACAAAGGAGGGTGGCTGCGGCATGGACTGCTCTGGAGAGTCTCCCGGCAGTGTGGAAAGTCTTTGCCGCGAAAATACCGCCCAGCCAGCAGCGACCACTGCTACTTGACCAAGCACCCCACTCTGGAGAGTTTGGTGGTGCAGTCAGCTACGGCCCCAGCAAAGCAGGCGTTGTATCCTAACATCCCTCCTGATAGGGACGACAAGCGTTTTGATGGTTGGGCGAAGAAAGTGTTTTCTTCAGGGGGTATGGCTCTTCAGGCGGCCAACTCCGTATGTGCCTTGTCACGTTTCACGCACACTCTGTGGAACTGTTTCCTTAGCGGCTGAACATATACCCGAAGGGGACGAACGGGATGGTTTTCTTGCTATGGTCCAGGATGGCAAGGATGCCAAGGATGCCATGTGTGAGGCCGTTCAGTTGGGTTTGGACATGGCAGATTGTGTCAGCCGGTCAAGGGCGGCGAGCACCGTAATACGCAGGTTTGCGTGGTTGCGGAAGTCTGGGTTTGCTCCTGATGTGCAGGCCCGGCTCCTCAACATGCCCTTTGACGGTGAACATCTTTTTGGCAGCAAGGCTAACGAGAGCCTTGAGAGATTGCAGACCTCCAAAGCTGCAGCGAAGTCGTTGGGCGCTGCAGTTCGCCAACCTCCGCCTTTTCGTCCTAGGGGACAGCAATGGAGGGGAGGTTCCTTTCGTTATTGCTCATCCTTTGGTAAAGCGAGAGGAGCTGCCAGTCAAAGGGGCCAGCGTAGGAGTGCCAGAGGTGGAAAGCAGGGTACTCGTGGTGCCAAGGCCGCTCGGGCAGTTGCCTCTTTGCCCTCAGGCAACGCCACAGCCGCTTCAGCTCAGTCATGAGGCCATGTCCCATGGTTCTGTAGCAAAACGAAAAGGTGATGGCTGGAAGGTTTTGAATTACTTATAACCACGGGCAAAGCTCTGGGCAACCCTCCAGACCATCGTTTTTCAGTCTGCCAAGCCATTACAGAAGGGGGAAAACCATATGCAAATCAGGCATGGTCCTACCCCAAAAGGGGCAGTCCAGCCCGAACTGCTAGGTCACATCCCTTCTGCACGAGACCACAAGCATCCCCAGACATGTTTCAGCCTTGTTGGGCGTCATCAGTGAGGAGTAGCTTGGGTCTCTAGGCCCGGCTGACTCGGGGCCCACGTCTGGGCATACCCGTCCCACTCGGGGTGACTTTAGCAAAACGAAAAGGTGATGGCTGGAAGGTTTTGAATGAATCATAACCACGGGCAAAGCTCTGGGCAACCCTCCAGACCATCGTTTTTCAGTCTGCCAAGCCATTACAGAAGGGGAAAAACCCATGGTTCGCCGGTTGGGGCAAGGCTGGCGCAGCATCTTGTCGAATGGCGTGCCATTACTTCAGATGTGTGGGTTCTGGAGATCATAGCCCACGGCTACTGTCTTCCCTTTCGGCAGAGGCCTCACGACAATCTACCGTGGAATCCCTCGTTGCAGAGTCCAGATCCGCTCCTTGTGCAGGAGGTTGAAGCCCTGCTGGAGAAAGGGGCCATAGGACTGGTGCCTGTAGCGGAGAGGAACAAGGAATGGTATTCCCCTTATTTTTTGATTTCCAAGAAAGACGGGGGATTGAGACCCATCATGGACTTGCGCGGTTTGAACTAACTTCTCAGGAAGGACAAGTTCAAGATGGTTACTCTTTCTCAAGTCCTTCAGGCCCTTCAACTTAAGGACTGCTTGGTGTCTCTCGACCTCAAGGACGCTTATTTTCATGTGCCGATCCATCCAAAGCACAAGAAGCACCTGAGGTTTGCGATTTGCGACTCGCACTTTCAGTTTTGGGTCCTGCTGTTCGGATTGACCTCCGCCCCAAGGGTCTTCGCCAAGCTCATGGTAGTGGTGGCAGCGCATCTCAGGAAAGGGGGGATTTACGTCTACACCTACCTGGACGATTGGTTGATCAGGGCGCGCTCTCCCATCTGTCGGTCACCTGCCACTCCCTCCACAAGCTGGGCTTCTCCCTCAACTTAAAGAAGTCCTACTTGACGCCAACTCAAAGGCTCCAGTACATCGGAGCAGTGCTCGACACGTCCCTGGGGCAGTGTTTTCCTCCCCAGGTGAGGGCTCATCACATTCAGCTGATGGTGCACAAGTTTCAGCATGCCCAGAGTCTCCCAGCGTTCGAGTTGTTGAGATTGCTCGGCCTCATGGCATCCTGCATTCTTCTGGTGCCAGAGGCCAGGTTGCGGATGAGATCTTTGCAATGGGCACTCAAGCTCCAGTGGTCTGTCCTCCGGCAGGATGTCGGACCCTGTTCAGATGCCGTCCTCGGTCGCCCAGGACATTCTGTGGTCGGCCATCGAAGGCAATCTGATGAAGGGGGCTCCATTTTGGCTACCCTGGCTGGAGGTGACTATCATGACAGACGCGTCCCTCATGGGGTGGGGAGCCCATACCAACGAGTTGACAGTCAGCAGTTGTTGGTCTCTGTTGGAGTCCAGACTCCATATCAATCTGAGGGCCGTCAGGCTTGCCCTGAAGGCTTTTCTGCCGACTGTGCGAGGAAAGAATGTCCTGATCCTGACAGACAACAGTGGCCATGCACTACCTCAACAAAAAAGGAGGGGGGGGGGGGCAGGGTCACTTCCTCTGTGCACGGAGGCGATGCAGCTCTGGTTCTGGGCAATCCAGCAGGAAGTTTTGCTCTTGACAGTTCATCTGGCTGGAGACGAAAACGAGACGACGGACGCTCTGAGCAGGCAGAGCGCGATCTCTCACGAGTGGGAGTTGGCTCAGGAGATTCTCCTGGAGATGTTCGCCCTTTGGGGGACCCCTCAAGTGGATCTCTTCGCCTCCAGTGTCAACCGGAAGTGCGAAAGGTTCTGCTTGCGGGAATTTCCTCCAAGAGGAGCCTTAGGAGACGCGTTCGTGGTGGAGTGGTCATTCCCACTGCTGTACGCGTTTCCTCTAGTCCCCGTCATCCCGCAAGTGCTGCAGAGGTTACGAAGGTTCGGTTCCCGGATGATCCTCATTGCTCCGGCATGGGCCCGGAGGACTTGGTACCCGGACCTTCTCGACTTGTCCATCTGCCCTCCACGTCGTCTTCCCTACCAAGACGATCTGCTCTCACGGGACGGGGGGTCAGGTTCTCCATCCAGATGTCCGATCCCTCAACCTTCACGCTTGGTTTCTGAAAGGTTGAGGTATAAGGATTGGGACCTCCCTGAAAACGTGATGGAGGTGTTGCTTTCGGCCAGAAGGCCCTCAACAAAGTCCCTGTACCGTTGCCGTTGGAGAAAGTTCTGCGACTGGTGCAGGGTTAAGAATGTGGATCTGTTTTCATGTGACATTCCTGTGGTTCTGTCTTTTATGCTTTCTTTAGCCCACAGGGGCTTGCAAGTGGGTACCGTTAAAGGTTACCTGGCGGCGCTGTCCATATTTAAGCGCTCGTCTGAAGAGTGTTCTTATTTTAAAATCCCTTTAATTTCTCAGTTTCTAAAAGGGCTCACTAATGTGTTCCGTCTGTCACCTTTCCAGGTGCCAGGTTGGGATTTGAACCTTGTCCTCTAGTTTCTGATGGGTTCTCCGTTTGAGCCTTTGCATTCGTGCCCTTTGAGACTGTTAACTCTTAAAACTGTAGTTTTGGTTGCGGTCACTTCCGCTCGCAGAGTGAGTGAGTTACAGGCACTTTCAGTTAAGCCACCCTTCACTGTATTTCATAAGGACAGGGTTGTCCTTAGAGTTCGTCCGTCCTTTCTTCCGAAGGTGGTGTCGGAATTTCATTTAGGCCAGAAGATCATTCTTCCGGCATTTTATCCTCCTCCACATCCTGGTAAGGAAGAGGAGAGGCTCCATAGGCTTGATCCTAGGAGAGCTTTAAGCTTTTATATTTCACGCATGTCCCGGGTCAGAGTGGACGATCAACTCTTCATTGGTTACGCTGGAAAGCGTTTGGGACAAGATGTGACTAAGCAGACTTTGTCTCGCTGGATTATTCTGGCTATTTCTGAATAGTAATAAATAATAATAATAATTTGGCATTTATATAGCGCTACGAACCCTCAGGTATTTGAGCGCTGCTTATTATTACCCACGTTGTGTGGTGCTCATTTATCGACCTCGGAAGGATGAAACGCTGAGTTTGGCGCTGCCGGGATTCGAACCTGCGTTCGCAGGCTCTGCACTGATATCAAAGCGAGCGCTATACTCGCTGTGCCACTTGACCGGCTTAGTGGGTAAGGACCCACCGGTCGGCTTGCGGGCCCATTCTACTAGGGGTATGGCTGCCTCTACTGCCCTACAGAGGGGTGTTCCTATTCATAACATCTGTGATGCAGCCACCTAGGCTTCGGTCCATACTTTTGTACGTCACTACTCCCTCAATTCCATCCGTGGGCAGGATCTGGCCTTTGGCAAGGCTGTCCTTTGCTCTGCAATTTGATTGGGCATTCTAAATTTCTGTATTCTAAATGATTTTCCCACCTCCTTGCATTGGTACTGCTTTGGGGGGTCTGTCATAGATATGGAATATGTCGGAGGACCCAATCCCCTTGAAGAACAAGTTACTCTCTTACCTGGTAACGTTCTTTCGATGGGATGGTCTGACGACATATTCCATATCGCTCCCTCCCTGCCTTCCCCACTACAGAATATCTTATGAGATTGCAGCTTATGTTTCCGCAAGGCTTTGTGTGGTCAGACTGGCAGAAGACTGGTGTCACACGTTCTGGGAAAAAACTACAACTGAGGCTATGGGCGTTGTGCGTCCTACTTATAACATCCAGTGACGTCGGCCTTTGGAGGAGGTCCTCGAGGGCGGTGTATTGACGTCATCAACGCAGGACGCAGACACCGAAAGAATTTCCGAACCAGCACAGCTGTGGTGATTACTGTCATAGATATGTAATACGTCGTCGGACCATCCCATCGAAAGAACGTTACCAGGTAAGAGAGTAACTTGTTCTTCTCGATTTCTCTCGATAGTCCTCCTTTCCACCTGTGCCTCGTCTAATTGTTGGTTCTCATTCATAATTGGTGTCAGATGCCCCCCACCCCCTCCTTCTTTGTTTCCGGGTTGCACATAGTGTTTTACACTGACATACATTTTCCAGGTTATTTGCAAGTATATTATTCAATCCTAGATCGAAGGAATTTAACTTTGAGGCATTAGCTTGTACCAGTTCTTTTACATTGTCATAAAGCCTTTATAAGTATTCCCGCACCAAATGAATTGCTGAAATCGAAGCAAGGCCAAGGGTTTCAATTTGTGGCATAATGTTAGAGTCCCTCCTTAATGTGATATTTTTGGGTGTGAGGTAATTTTCATGTAGGGGAGCAGACTGCGCCTGTCTGAGTTTGCGTAGATCGTGATGCTCTATTAGTGAGCTGTTTGGAGGACTCAGAACATGGTTGTGTCCTCTTCCAACTCTTTGGGCTCCTATTTCTCCACGAAAACCAGTTTTTCCAGTGGTTCGATGGGCATGTTGCCTAATTCCATCCATGTCATTGCAGAGTTTCTCGAAGGATGGATCCAGTACAGTCTCATGTCCATTACATATGTTGCTGGGTACCAACTGTGTTTCAAGGTTGACGTTATTCTCATATGTACATTTTGGGATTGGAAAAGTTGCATGGTTTATAGTCGAAGGTGGAACTCCTTTATCTAGGGATGGCAGATTCATGCTAGTTAGAGGCAGCCCTTTGCCAGTCTGCTGCATAGGCTGTTCTTGAGACCCCCCACGGGGTCCGTAGCTGTCTCCAAGGGCTTCAGAATACAGTCATCATGCCTTCCACTTCATGAGTGGCCTCTGCTTCTGGGGCTGTTTCCCCATGTAGTTCTGCTTTATCACCCTGATCTTCTATGGGAAGCAAATTAGATTTACTTTGTTCCTTTACCTCAGAGACAGGTTCAAGTACTTCATTGAGTTGTACCTGGATAATCCCTGCGAGTTCATGCGATTTCTGCTTGTCACACAATCTTGCCAACTCCTAATGAGCTTGCAATGCAATACGCCCCTTCTCAGTTATTTTAAGTTTGTCATTGTGGAGCTTGGACATTTTAGTTGATTTTTCTTTTTTGGGGGGGTGAGAGTACAAATTAGGCCCACACAGCCAAGCAGATGTTTTTAGTCTAGGCTGACCTGATTAAGGGCTCAAAGGGTAGAGAACTGCCCCCACAGTCACCCAGGTCTCCAGACAGCTCAAACAGTTGTAATTATACAAGCGCTGCTGGTCAACGGGCAGCATACACTCCTTGCTTCCCAGTTAATGTAGGCAGTTGGGCTCCCACCGCCAAACTGTGTATAGTGTGGTCCTTTTAAGTAACCCGCTTATGGGCTCAAAGGGTGAGGGTAATAAAAGAAAGAAACCCCCCGCCCCTCAGTTACCCAGGTCATAAATCAGCAGAGATAAAAGAAATCTGCACTGGTTTGTTTTTTACCCGCTCCTACAGAGCGAAAACGATGTGGCAAATTGCTCTTACCCTCTGCTCAGTATGTAGAGGCCCATAAGGATCAAAGCTCACTGGAGTAAGTCCTTCTTTCCCGGTGGGAATCTTTTTGTGAGCGAGGTCCAAACCAGACTTTCCCCGGCGTTGCTGGCTGGCCGGACTGCCTGATTGCTTGTCACTCGCTCCTCACTCTCCAACTCCAGTCTTTTCGCTCACAGCTTGAGCCTCCAGCTCTCTAGGCTCTTCCTCTTGCTCCCGCTCTCGCTTAGAGGAAAGGAAATAGCAGCGTGTACACACACACACACACACACACACACACACACACACACACACACACACACACACACACACACACACACGTGTACACACACACACGTGTACACACACACACGTGTACACACACACGTGTACACACACACGTGTACACACACACGTACGTACACACGTACGTACACACACACACACCACCAATTCCCCCCCCCCCCCCCCTCTGCCTGAATCAAGCCGCACTCGCATTTGCAGAGATCAAAGCACTGAGCAGGCCGCCTTCAATTCAGTATCAGTATTGTGTGCTGGATAGCAGATCTCTCGCAGTCTAATCTGACGCCTCCTTACTTTACTTCAAGTTGCTGATAGCTCCTTTTAAAACGTACATATGTTTAACTTACCTTGAGTTAGCTGTGTGCCATCCTAAAGTAGTGTGATAAGTTATTGCTCATCTTAGACTGTGTTCCACTGACCTGAAAAGGAACTGTAATTGTATATTACACCAAAAGCTCTTACTCACCTAGCATAACTGTGTGTTAGCATAAATGTAGTTATAGGGTCTACTTTCTTGAATGAGCGTTCCACTGTTCAGAAAAGTATACTTGAAGGTTGGTTTACTATGATTTCTTTGTTGAGCTTCACTGCATAACTGACAGGGTCTACTATCCTTGTATTACAGAAAGTAATCTAAAAGTAATTTATGGTTTTACTCCCCTAGAATAGGTGTGACCTATACCGAATATGTATGAAGAGGTTTGCCTTGCCTAGAATTGTTGTTGGGTATTCTGAAGAAGGTTTTATGCTTTGGACTGTGTACCTTCAAGCACTCTAGTGTGTTTTAATAAATGTGTTCATGACTCTATGACCAGTACTTACCCCAAGACTTAACTTGGCCTACTTGTATTTAAAATAAACCTTTATTTTTGTATAATACTTTTGGTTGTAAGTGTTTCTATTGAATATCTTTTGTGTACTACAGGTTGAGTGTACTTACTTACAGCCCTCTCTCCTGCCTAAAATGAGCCTGGCTGCCTTATACTCTGGTGGTACAGCCTTATATTAAGAGTGGAGTCTCAGTTGAATGGTTTTTATTAAGCCCTTAGTTGGACTACAGAAAAAAGGTCCTAACATCAAGGTAGAGAAGATTGGCATCCTGCTGCTGCCTGACTTTTGCAGGGAGCCTAGCAAATATAGGAGACCCCAAAGTGTATCTCTCCAGCGGTAAAGAGGCTGAATGTAGCGACTAACATGCACCTAAAAGTAAAGGGGTACCTCTCCTCTCAGACCCTGACCAGTTGGCATTTTTCACAGCAGTCCTTGATTTAGGAAGTTGGGGATGAGTATTAAACTTCTTTTCCAAAATTGGTATCAGTAGAGTGTAACCCTCAGGCTTGAAAGAGAAAGCACTTAGGGCCTTCCAGTGCAGGTCTTTAACAGGTTGATTCCCTCCAACTCAGGAAAGCAAACTCTATTGCTATTCTGCCAGCTTGCAGTGTTTGACTGTGGAGCGTCATAGCTGAGCTTGCCTGTGAGCACCCACACAACGAGAGAACTAGTCCATATCTGGAGCATAAGATTCAAAGCAGCTGTTCCACACGCTGTATGGGTATTCACCCGTTACATCCGAGAATATTTCAACAAAGCCCAATACATCGAATTTATTTTAACAAATTTTGCTACAATGTAGATGGGGGTTTGGGGCAGGGTTTTAATCAAGGTGGGGGGTATATACCACCACTTGAGCTAGCGGCCTGATTGAAGGGCTCAAGGCTTATTGGGGCAGCCGGTGCAATATCGGTCGCCTCCCCGACCACAATCTTCACTTTCTTCCATCCTATAACAGTCAATGGGCTTTGTTTTAGAGTATGGCGGTGCAGTGAAAAATTCTGCAGCAATGTGATTACCAGCAATTTGACTGTACCACCATATTCAGAGTTTAGTGGTACAGTGTAGGAAAAGCCTCTATTCTGCACTTGGCTGGCGGGGCTTTCTACTCCAGGTTAACTCCCAAAAATTGAGTATCTACTGTAGGCAGAATTACAGCCCACATCCTCCAAATCCTTAGTAAGAGACCTATGGAATTCTGTGAAGTGGGGAATAACACTGCCACCCTTTTACTCCTAATTGGGCAGATTTACTTCTCATACCAGTGGTGGCAACCGTATTTGAGTTTACGGCCAAACTCGTAATTAGAAGCCAATGTGATCTTGTTGATGACAATGTCCTCTGCCACCACTTAACATCAACGGCCACATTTTCGCCTAATGCCACCGCATGGATCACTTCTTTCTTACAAGGTAGATCCATGCAAGTTTTCTCTGACTCGGCCTCTGCCTCACCCACTATCATGCTATGTGACGTGCCACAAGGGTAATGCATCTCGCCCACCCTCTACAACATCTTTACACGCCTCCTCTTCCACATTCTTGACTCTTTAGGCATCTCTTACACCAACTATGTGGACAATTCACAGATCCTCCTCACACTTGCAGGCAACTACGACACAGACTCTAAAACCCTTAACGACATCTACACCACTATCCAGGCCTGCATGGTGGCAAACGGACTGTGCCTAAACTCTGGCAAGACCGAACTCCTCCTAATAGGACCTACCAAAACTCTCAAAAAACTGGACTCTGAATTCATCTACTTCATCGACTATCAGAATCCCAGTCTCTGAATCAGTAAAAATATTGTGTGTCTACCTGGATTCCAACCGATCTGCGACTAGGCAGGTAAATGCTATCGCCTCAGCCGCAGTTTACCATGCCAAGCTCCTGAACGCAGCCAGACCTTTTCTCCCAAAGGATAACTGCATTACCATAGCAAGAGCCATAACGGGATCAAGGCTAGATTACTGTAATCCCTTCTTCTGGGTACTTTAGCCAAAAACATGGAAAAAATGCAAGTCATCCAAAACGGCACGCTTTATGCAGCTATGGGCATCCCCAAAAGGGAATAGATCACCGCTGCCCGTAAACGGGCGCACTGGCTTCCCATCAGAGAGCGAATACTATTCAAAGCCCTTGCACTTACACACAAATGTATCCACCAAACGGCCCCAGCCTACCTCTCACAAAGGATGCAGCTCACTGCATCCACAAGACCGACAAGAACACCCAACACAAACCAGGTCACAGTGCCCAAAATCAAAAGAGCCAGAGCAGGAGGTGCTAGCTTTCCCTACCTTGCAGCCTTGCAATGGCATGCCCTACCACCACCCCTACGAGCAGAACATTCACACATGGCATTCTGAAAAGCAGTGAAAACGTTGCTCTTCATCTAATCACTCTTTCGAGGGGATTGGGTCCTCCGACGTATTCCATATCTATGACATGTAATCACCACAGCTGTGCTGCTTCGGAAACTTTTTCGGCGTCTGCGTCCTGCGTCGATGACGTCGATGCGCCGTTGTCGAGGACCTCGTCCGACGTCATCCGATGTGATAAGTAGGACGCACGACGCCCATAGCCTCAGTTCCGTTTTTTCCGCGAACGTGTTGCTTCGTGTTTCTCGGTTTAAACGCCTCGACTCTTTGGAGTTCTGTTCTTCTCGGTTCTTCGAACCTGTTCGTTTGTGAAAATCCTTCTGAAGATGTCTACTTCGTCTTCGACCCCGCGTCCGGGTTTCAAGAAGTGCGGGGAGTGTGGGTCCAAGATGTCGGTGACGGACTCGCACGACGCCTGCCTCTGGTGCCTCGGGGAGGCCCACGACACGGATGACTGTATCGACTGCCAGTCGCTCACGTCCAAAGCCTTACGCAAACGTAAGAAGAAGTTGTCGGTAGGTCGGGTGTCCAAGCCCCGGAAGTCGAAGTCTGCGGGGCTTTCGACGGATGATTCGAGGGGTGACTCTCCGTGTCATCGTCGGAAGTCTCGTGGGTCTCCTTCTAGGAGTCGATCTCGCCACTCCTCTGCCTCTTCGAGGCATTCTCGGAAGCGCCGACATCGGTCGTCTTCCAGGTCCTCTTCGGAGGGCTCTGCCCGGCACGTCGCTTACCCCTCGGGCCGTGCGACGCCGGAGGAATGGGCTTCCTTTGGGAAGCAGATGTTGGCGATTCTTGAGTCGCAGGGTACTCAGCCGTCCGCGCCCCCGAGTGGGGTCGGTCGTGTGAGGTCGAGAGACACCGCTCGCAGGAGTGGTCGGCACGAGTCACGGGAGAGGTCCCGTTCGGACAAGGGGACTCGTTCTCGACGTACCCGTTCCAGGTCCCGGTCCTCGACGCGTTCGAGACAGTGTGCACCTGTGAGGTCTTCGAAGAAGGCTTCGACGCCTGTGGCGTCGAGGGCGTCGACAGGCTTTCTCGAGGCTCTGGCTCCGAGGAAGTCGTAAATGCCGTCGACGCTCAGGTCGTCGAGGGACACGCTCGGGGCTCCGGCCTCGAGGGCTGTGTCGACGCCGCTGATTCTGGAGGCGCTGCATCTGACGTCGACGCCGATTCGCTCGACGCCATCGACGCCTTTCGTGTCGGAGGTACCCCAGGGCACGGGTGGACCCCCTAGGAAAGCTCTGGTTAAGAGCAGGCACTCTCGAGTGCCTTCTTTTCGCCACCTGGACTATATTTCAGAGGCGGATGAGGATTCTGATGGCCTGGTTCCTAGTCAGGTTCCAGATGACATTGTCTCGGGCCATAGTCAGTTTGACGAGTTGAGACAGTCACTGCATGATGCCAGTGGACTGGACACCTCTCCGGAGGTGGAGTTTTGTAGGCCTGAGCCTGGCTCTCATGCTGATTCCTCGTACCGGCGCCTTATGGCTAGGGTTTCTGAGTACGTGGGATGGTCTGCTCCCCCAGGGGAGTTTGTGCAGGATGATCTGACAGACATCCTTGATGTTGGTCCCCCAACTGACCCGGTTCTGCCGTTCCATATGGCTTTACAGAGAAGGGTGGCGGCGGCTTGGACTGCTCCGGAGAGTCTCCCGGCGGTGGGCAGATCCTTGTCGCGAAAATACCGTCCAGCCAGTGGCGACCCCTGCTACTTGACCAGGCACCCTGCTCCGGAGAGTTTGGTGGTGCAGGCGGCCACGGCCCCGGCGAAGCAGGCGTCGTACCCTACCATCCCTCCTGATAGGGACGACAAACGTTTTGATGGCTGGGCGAAGAAAGTGTTTTCTTCTGGTGGTATGGCGCTTCAGGCGGCCAACTCCATTTGTGCCTTGTCACGTTTCACGCACACTCTGTGGAACTGTGTTGCGTTAGCGGCTGAACATGTTCCCGAAGGGGATGAACGGGATGGTTTCCTTGCTATGGTCCAGGATGGTAAGGATGCCATGTGTGAGTCCGTTCAGTCGGGTTTGGACTTAGCTGAATGCGTCAGTAGGTCCATGGCGGCGAGCACCGTGATACGCAGGTTTGCGTGGTTGCGGAAGTCGGGGTTTGCGCCTGATGTGCAGTCCCGGCTCCTCAACATGCCCTTTGATGGTGAACACCTTTTTGGCAGCAAGGCTGACGAGAGCCTTGAGAGGTTGCAGACCTCAAAAGCTGCAGCGAAGTCGTTGGGCGCTGCAGTTCGCCAACCTCCGCCTTTTCGTCCTAGGGGACAGCAGTGGAGGGGTGGTTCCTTTCGCTATTACTCCTCCTTCAGTAAAGCGAGAGGAGCTGGCAGTCAAAGAGGCCAACGCAGGGGTACCAGAGGTGGACGACAGGGTACCCGTGGTGCCAAGGCCGCTCGGGCAGTTGCCTCTTTGCCCTCAGGTAACGCCGCAGCCGCTCCCACTCAGTCGTGAGGCCATGTCCCATGGTTCGCCGGTTGGGGGAAGGCTGGCGCAGCATCTTGTGGAGTGGCAAGCCATTACTTCAGATGTGTGGGTTCTGGAGATCATAACCCACGGCTACTGTCTTCCTTTTCGGCACAGGCCTCGCGACAATCCACCGGGGAACCTCTCTTTGCAGAGTCCGGATCCGCTCCTTGCGCAGGAAATTCAAGCCCTGCTGGAGAAAGGCGCCATAGAACTGGTGCCTGTAGCGGAGAGGAACAAGGGATGGTATTCCCCTTATTTTTTGGTTTCGAAGAAAGACGGGGGATTGAGACCCATCATGGACTTGCGCTGTTTGACCAAACTCCTCATGAAGGACAAGTTCAAGATGGTTACTCTCTCTCAAGTCCTCCAGGCCCTTCAGCTTCAGGACTGGTTGGTGTCACTCGACCTCAAGGATGCTTACTTCCATGTGCCGATCCATCCCAAGCACAAGAAGTACCTGAGGTTCGCGGTTGGCGACTCGCACTTTCAGTTTCGGGTCCTGCCGTTCGGATTGACCTCCGCCCCGAGGGTTTTCACCAAGCTCATGGTGGTGGTGGCAGCGCATCTCAGGCAAGGGGGGGATTCACGTCTACCCCTACCTGGACGATTGGTTGATCAGGGGGAGCTCTCCCGAGCAAGTCCTGGATCATCTATCGATCACCTGTCGCTCCCTTCACAGGCTGGGCTTCTCCCTCAATTTAAAGAAGTCCCATTTGACGCCAACACAGCGGCTCCAGTACATCGGAGCAGTGCTCGACACTTCCCTGGGGCAGTGTTTTCCTCCCCAGGTGAGGGCTCTTCACATTCAGCAGATGGTGCACAAGTTTCAGCATGCCCAGACGCTCCCAGCGTTCGAGTTCTTGAGGTTGCTCGGCCTCATGGCATCCTGCATTCTTCTGGTGCCAGAGGCTCGCCTGCGGATGAGATCTTTGCAGTGGGCACTCAAGACGCAATGGTCGCAGTCCTCCGGCAGGATGTCGGACTCGATTCAGGTGCCGTCCTCGGTCGCCCGGGACCTTCTGTGGTGGGCCGTCGAAGGCAACTTGATGAAGGGGGCTCCATTTTGGCTTCCCTGGCCGGAGGTGACGATCGTGACGGATGCATCCCTCACGGGATGGGGAGCTCATGCCAACCGGCTGACAGTCAGCGGTCGTTGGTCTCTGTCGGAGTCCAGACTCCATATCAATCTGTTGGAGCTGAGGGCCGTCAGGCTAGCCCTGAAGGCTTTTCTGCCGTCTGTGCGAGGGAAGAATGTCCTGATCCTGACGGACAACACAGTGGCCATGCACTACCTCAACAAAAAGGGGGGGGCAGGGTCACTTCCTCTGTGCAGAGAGGCGATGCAGCTCGAGTTCTGGGCCATCCAGCAGGAAGTTTCGATCTCGGCAGTTCATCTGGCCGGAGCCGAAAACGTGACGGCGGACGCTCTGAGCAGGCAGAGCGCGATCTCTCACGAGTGGGAGTTGGCTCAGGAGATTCTCCTGGAGATCTTCGCCCTTTGGGGGACCCCTCAAGTGGATCTCTTCACCTCCAGTGTCAACCGGAAGTGCGAAAGGTTTTGCTTGCGGGAATTTCCTCCAGAAGGAGCCTTAGGAGACGCGTTCGTGGTGGAGTGGTCATTCCTGCTGCTGTACGCGTTTCCTCTAGTCCCCGTCATCCCGCAAGTGCTGCCGAGGTTACGGAAGTTCGGTTCCCGGATGATCCTCATTGCGCCGGCGTGGACTCGGAGGACGTGGTACCCGGACCTTCTCGACTTATCCATCTGCCCTCCACGTCGTCTTCCCTACCGAGACGATCTGCTCTCACGGGAGGGGGGTCAGGTTCTCCATCCAGAGGTCAGATCCCTCAACCTTCACGCTTGGCTTCTGAAAGGTTGAGGTATAAGGATTGGGACCTCCCTGAGGACGTGATGGAGGTGTTGCTTTCGGCCCGAAGACCGGCAACAAAGTCTCTGTACCGTTGCCGTTGGCGTAAGTTCTGCGACTGGTGCAGGGTTCAGAATGTGGATCCTTTTGCATGTGACATCCCCATGGTTCTGTCCTTTTTACTTTCTTTGGCCCACAGGGGCTTGCAAGTGGGTACCGTTAAGGGTTACCTGGCGGCGCTATCCATCTTTAAGCGCTCGTCTGAAGAATGTTCTTACTTTAAAATCCCTTTGATTTCACAGTTCCTGAAAGGGCTCACTAATGTGTTCCCTCCGTCACCTTTCCTGGTGCCCGGTTGGGATTTAAACCTGGTTCTTAAGTTTCTTATGGGTGCTCCGTTTGAGCCTTTACATTCTTGCCCTTTGAGGCTGTTAACTCTGAAAACTGTGTTTTTAGTTGCGGTTACTTCCGCTCGCAGAGTGAGTGAGTTACAGGCACTTTCAGTTAAGCCTCCCTTCACTGTATTTCACAAGGACAGGGTTGTCCTTAGAGTTCGTCCTTCTTTTCTTCCGAAGGTAGTGACAGAATTTCATTTGGCCCAGAAGGTTGTTCTTCCGGCATTCTATCCTCCTCCGCATCCTGGTAAGGAAGAGGAGAGGCTCCATAGGCTTGATCCTAGGAGAGCTTTAAGCTTTTATGTTTCACGCATGTCCCGGGTCAGAGTGGATGATCAACTCTTTATTGGTTACGCTGGAAAGCGTTTGGGGCAAGCTGTGACGAAACAGACTTTGTCTCGCTGGATTATTTTGGCCATCTCGGAGTGCTACCGTTTGGCGGGTAAGGACCCACCGGCTGGCTTGCGGGCCCATTCTACCAGGGGTATGGCTGCGTCTACTGCCCTGCAGAGGGGTGTTCCTATTCGCAACATCTGTGATGCAGCCACCTGGGCTTCAGTACATACATTTGTACGTCACTATTCCCTTGATTCCATCCGAGCACAGGATCTGGCCTTTGGCAAGGCGGTCCTTTGCTCTGCTATTTGATTGGCTATTCTACATTTTGATTCTAAATTCTTTCCCTCCTCCTTGCTTTGGTACTGCTTTGGGAGTCTGTCATAGATATGGAATACGTCGGAGGACCCAATCCCCTCGAAGAACAAGTTACTTTCTTACCTGGTAACGTTCTTTCGATGGGATGGTCCGACGACGTATTCCATATCGCTCCCGCCCTGCCTTCCCCGCTACAGAATTTCTTTTGCGATTGCAGCTTACGTTCCGCAAGGCTTTGTGTCTGACTGGCAGTTGACTTATGTCACACGTTCTGGGGGAAAAAACTACAACTGAGGCTATGGGCGTCGTGCGTCCTACTTACCACATCGGATGACGTCGGACGTCGGAGGAGGTCCTCGACGACGGCGCATCGACGTCATCGACGCAGGACGCCGAAAAAGTTTCCGAAGCAGCACAGCTGTGGTGATTACATGTCATAGATATGGAATACGTTGTCGGACCATCCCATCGAAAGAACGTTACCAGGTAAGAAAGTAACTTGTTCTTCTCCACATCCTGTTATATTGCTAGCTAGGCCATAGCATACTTAGTCTGCTTATCCACAATGTATAAACGCATACTAAATAACATGCTGTACAGAAAGTATAAATGTATAACCTGTAACTAAGGTCCTCACAAGTAACAGTGCCTCTATGCCCATGGGCTGTTTGCGCGCTATAAAAATGTTTAAAATAAAATAAATAAATGCTTTCTCATGCAGACGCCCAGTTTCTCTCCCGTATAATAAAACCCATCATTTCAAAAGTTAGATGGAGCCGGATCATTCCAGGCACAGAAACAGAGGACCATCAAGGGGGTAGGGGGGGGGGTGTTTCCTGATCACCTAAACTGTTTCAGGCAGGTATACGGTTTGAATTTCACCACCACAGGGAACATACTACGCCATTGGGGGTGGGGCAGAGACTGCAGCTTTTTACTACAATGGAGAATTCACACTTTGGAGCCATGAACCCTTTTAGTGATTGCCAAGGGTTTATCTCTCCAACCCCACTTCTCCCCCCGCCCCCCCATGCCTCAACCACTTTCATGACACATGAAGGAAGAGATGGTGCAAGTCCTTACATTTGGGATTGACAGACAAGTTGCCTCATCAGGATTCCCTGGAGGGTTTCTGATTCTTTTTTGATTTCGAAGGACAAGAGGAGGCCTCAGCTGTCATGATCTCTGCTTCCAAAAGGTCAGGGTTTTCCCAACTTCCTTGGAAGCAGATTCATAACCCAGGTTCCGAGTGCCAACCAGTCCCAATTGGGACCTTTTGGACCCAGTCCTGGCGCCAGTGGCACCAGGCTCATAAATATGCCCAGTCCCAGCGCTGGAAGCGCCGGGCTCATAATGCTTGGGTGGACTTACCTGCAGCAGACCATGCTGCTTACTTGCCTGCCAGTTGAGCCTCTGATCCTCTTCTGTTTGGAACTACTTTTCCTGTTGGGTGGGGCAGGAGCCACTCCCTAGGTTCAGAACACTGGAACTCTTCTGGAAAGCAGGAGCTCTTTTCTTACCTAGGCGTGGCTGTGGAAGGAGACACCTAATCACTACAGGAGGCTATTTAAACCACACCCGATGGATGAATCTTGCTTTGCGTTATTCTGCATCCTCTGCAGCAGAACGCTCATCGTGTCTTCTGCATCTGATCCTGGGCCTAAGGAAAAAGGCTTACCATCCTGAATCCAGTCTTCAGCAACACCTATAAAGACAAGAAAGAACAGGTTAGCATTACGGTCTTCAGTGACAGCGCTTCACTTACCTGGTCCATCGGCTGTCACCAATGCCTCGCGCTGCATTCCGGCATCTGAAAGACAAAGGCTTACCTACTCTTCGTGCGCTCCGGAGGTCTTCGCACTGCATTCCGGCATCTGAAAGACAAAAGCTTACCAACTGTTTGCACGCTCCGGAGGCCTTCGGCGCTGCATCCCGCATCTGAAAGACAAAACAAGGTGCGTTTAAAGACATTGGGGAACTTAAATACTCACGTGACATTACTCCTTTCCACATCTAACTCAGTGGGTATTCCGGCACCATGCAGCCGCTCCGAACTTACCTGCAAAATAAAAAGACAGTTAGAGCGCATCGTGAAGCAGGCAACAAGCGCTTACTTACGTGCTTCCAGGCGCTTCTATTCATCACACGGGCTCCATCTTCAACTCACTTCAGCCCATCATCCGCCATCGCCGGAACCCTGCAAAACAAGAGACATCATTACTAAAGACTTTTAAAGACATTGGGCCTCATTACGACCCAGGCGGATTTCGCGGTGCTAAATGCACCGCGAAGCATGGCGGAAAGCCGCCGATAGCGCCATGGGGGTTGGCGGATTTACCGCCCCATTCCGACCTTGGCGGGGCGGTAAATCCCCAATCCCCATTCTGCCCTTCCCCATTCCCATTTTTGCCCCATAGGGTATAATGGGAGTGGGGAAGGAGTTAATTACGCCACCGTAAAATACGGTGGCGTAATTAACAACGAGGTCCCGTAGCGCCATGGTTTTCTCCGCCTGGTAAAACCAGGCGGAAAAGGCCGCCATGGCGCTACGGGAACTCGTAGTATGGCGGAGAGGTACGCCATGCACTACGCTGGCGTAAAACCCTCTCCGCCAGGGTCGTAATGAGGCCCAATAGAATTACTCGAAACTTACCGTTCGTGCAGTAAACGACGGACAGCAGTCCTCTGAAGTCAAGAGGCCTGCTCCCCTTATCCAGTGAAGAAACTGGTTACAGCACCCTGCCCCGAGGCAGATGGAGAGCACGGCGTTCACTTACCTAAGGTGAGAGCGTTAACCTTTGGGGTTCTACAGGAGAAGAGAAAGGGAAGAAGAGAGAGACATTCAATAACCCAGTTCATTAATCCCATATTTTCTATCTGCAGACATCTTACCCTTCAAGTCAGACATACATGTCACAGAGGCCCAGCCCAAAGAGCCAGCCGTGTGTTACACATCACCTTTGAAGATACGGTATACGCCCAGTCAAGACCGGCGCCTCTACGGGAATCAGGTGAGCGTTACATCAGCTCAGCACAGACATTTCAGACTTAATAGATCTCCTCCCCATAGAGAGGTTCAAGATGGCCGCTCCTTTTCAAATCCTGTTGGCTCTGCAGGAGGTTGATTGGCTTTGTGCACATCACCTGCAGGATGCATACATGCACATTCCAATTTGGATCCGCCGTTTTCTTTTCCTCTGTTTTTAATTTCCTGGACAATTTTACCAGTACACATGTTTGGGTTGAGCTCTGCCTTGAGGGTTTTCCCAAAGTTTATGAAGCCATCATGGTTCATTTGCATTTTGCATCACTCACACCGATATAGTGACTGTAGTACATCGGTTTGTGAGGAACATGAGACTAAGCAAAGTCGTCCCTAAGGAAGAGTACTTGGGCTATCCATGAGATTTGCTCTCACCTGATTGGGTCATTCAGTATCCCAGCTTTATAAGTAAAGCTTAGAAAATCAGTGTCAACAAAACTTGTGACCGGAAAGCACATGTACTTATAACACTTTATCGGTACAAAGGAGAGGTTTTTTGCTGTGTTCTGATGTTTTACATATACATTCTGACAGTGGTGGTGTGTTATGCCAGATGAAAATGCTTTTAAATTCATATATGTGTGATGTGGAAGCTTATATATAAAGTATTTACTATGTGGGGATTTGTGAAACTTTCCCAAGCCCTAAGGCATACCTTTCTTTATTTTGTCACTTCAGGATGACGATGTACCTGAAGATGGAGAAGAGGAAGAAGAGGATGACGACGAGGATGAAGATGAAGAAGGTTAGTTGTTAGAAAAATCAGGTCTGATAGTGTGGATGTAGGTTGCATGTTACTGTTCGCCATCATGGAATATTGATTAAAATAGGTTGAACACTGAATTGGTCTGCCTAAGGATGGGGTCTTGCAACACTTGCTATTGAAATATAATTTTGAAATCCGAGAGGTGAAGCCTAACAGGAAGGAAGATGACCTCACTCTTTCAAACTGTGCTTTCCCCCTTATGGACTGAGCACTGCTCGACCGCTTGTGAGGATGCTGGTTTAGGAGTGCTCAGATGTAGGGGAGCCTGTGGTCCTGATCAACAAGTGTAAACCAAAGAGGGTGCTGTAAGGAAGACATGGTATCAATAGTGATGACCAACACAAATGATGCACAGTTCAAGGGTGTTTATTGAACAGTATGGGTTAGAAAAATGCCTATCTGGCCCTGTGTCTAAAGATGGGAGCACGCCCAACCATAAACTAATAAATTAAAAAGTCCTTGTGATGTCTGTCAAAACAAAATGGCCTATACTAATGAAACCTATTGCCTGCTGTAACGCTGTTACCACAAATATGTGCTGGGAAAATATGTATGTAAAAGAAAACACTGAGGGCGGGGGGGGACGTGAGTCTCCACAGCTCCTGAGAAGTCGTGGATATCCTACAGTTAAATCCTGTTTCTCCACATGTCTGTAAGCTATTAAAACATATCCCTGGGCAGCGGAACGTAACGGGAGCAGTTCGCTGCAATCCTGAGGAGAATAGTTCAATGGAACCTGGAGAACGGACTGTCCGAGGGGGAACGAGGAGACAGGCGCCATGTTTGTGTGCAGCCAGGCGGCGGTACCGGAGCCGGTGGCACAGAATACTGCAGGCATACGCCAGCAGCTCTTCCAACCCCCCGCCCCCCCCCCCCCCCCCCCCCAGCAGTGGTGCACAAGTCCTGGAGATCAACGGTGCCGCAGAGGTGAACTCGCAACGCGGAGGACCCGACATTGACATTGTGTGCTCCTCCCTCAACCCCCCAAGCGGAAGCACAGACTACAGCTTGGCGCGACTCCAAACAAGGTGAGGGCCCGGGGGTCGCAAAAGCAACCCAGCGATACACTGTGGGGCCAGAGGGGGGAACGGAAGCCACTTAGTGCACCGAGCAACAGAGGGGCACACCCCCCCCCCACCAGCTGATAATAGGGTGCACTGAAACACTGCAATCCAGCCTCACCCACTGCACGGCAGACCAGCAGGCGCCCTTCTCACCACCCAGATTACTGCCTGGGCGCACCGAACTGCGGTGAGGCATCGTAATGGCAGGCCTCTGGCGCCGTATTACCCGCAGCACAGCGGAATAGCAGGCGCCCCTCATCCCCCCAGGTGGTGGGAAGTAGGGGGCGTCAGTGGCCAACGATGGGGATGGCGGAGAGAGAAAAACGAGAGGCGCTGGGAAGGAGTTAGCAGGCCCAAAAGAGCAGGTGCAGATCGTAAGGGGCGAAAGGGTGAAAAAGGACAGAAGGCGAGATCAGCGAAGAGCATCCACTGGCCAATGAAGCCACGACCTGGCAATAACAGGCAAACGCCCAGCACCATATAGGGACCACACTGGCCCACAGTCTCTCGCACTCTGACCCCCGACCAGAGATGTGGGGGGCTGGGCAGCAGGAATCGCGCAAGACCCTGTAAGCACTGTAAGCACTGGGTCCACCTTAGAAAGGTGGACCCAGTGCTGCAATCGGCAACAGGGTATTTCCCGCTGAACCCCGGCCTGCCAACAGGAGTACAGGTGTAAGCAAAACCAACCTTTGGTATACATCTGTACTACATACTTTTGGTAGCAGAGCTGAGCTGCCAGGCTTATCTCAAGAGGGAATGTGAGCTGTAATGATGTTACACAGAGGTCTATAATCACAAGTGTTCAAATAAACTCTTACACTCAAGGTTTCTTTAATAAATATTTATTAAATTATCTATCGGTTATAAAACATTCATAAGAAAGATGCAATTATATATCACACGCAAATACATTTCAACACTATTTCAGAAATACATTTCAAGAGGAGTAAAAGGCAAAGATTAATAGAACATGAAAAGTTAGTTATTCTTAGACAGTGCAAATATTTGGAGTTCACCAGAAGAGTCAATTCAATAGGCTATGCTAAAGTCAATGGGCTAAAGTCTTGGATAGGAAAAAAGCAGTTCTGGTAGATAAACAGAAGTCTCTGCAAATGTTATTAGGAATAGTTTGTAGCAAGAAGAATCATATGTTGGGTCACAAGCTGATTAGGCATATGAGTTGGAAAAGTTTCAAGCACTTTCACCGCGAGAGGTACTCTGTCTGATTTTACAATACCTTTACAAACGAAGAAAAAGATGCAGCTGATGACCTCTGTTCCTGGCAGTTCCTGCAGATCTCGCTGTTCCTTTGCCTCAGTCGTGGGGACAAGAGGGAGGACTTCGGGGGACTCTGCACCGAGACTGGTCAAAAAACTGGCAAATCTTCAATTCCAGTAGCTGTAGTCAAGCGCACAATCTGGTGTCCCTCTCCATGGTTATTCGGTTTTCTGCAGCACTCTGAGGAAAATACAACCACTCCGAGATTGGTATCCATTTGGCTTAGTGTCGAGTTGATTGGATCCACCAACTCATAGGTAGAAGTCGTCCTTGCAGGGCTTCTCTGTTGAGATGAACTTGGCAATTCGGACCTGCAGCAGGGCTTCACTGGGAAAACCAACGGTCCAGGAGTTGCAACAGCCGTCCTCTTCAAGCTCGTCTTCGGTTCTTTCGTTCCAGTAGTCGAGTCTGCCTTCCAAGCCAAGAGACTCGCCTTTTATTCAGTTCTCTCCCATTCATTCCAGCCTAGCTGTCACTCACCCAGCAGGGTGGCTGTCCTTGCTGGACAGTCAGCTAGCCAATCACCACAGAGTGCATTTGGGTCTCCTAGGAGACTAAGCACAGGGAGTTTCGGGCACCTCCCTCACTTCCTGCCCACCCCAGACACTCAGACGCCAGAGGCCTTCTTCAGTCCTGAATCCCGCAAAAGGAACAAAGGGACCAAACCTAGTTTGGCACGCAGAGACAAACTCTAGAAGGATTTTTCCAAAGAGAAATGGCGAAAAAAGAAGACTGGGACCTGTTTAAACAAAGGAGGCTCAGACGCCATCTTGCAAAACATAGCTTCCGCGATTTAACGCTACCGGTGTTCGCTGAAATCATGGTAGTTTGTTGTAAAACCACTGTCACCAGCCATTCTGAGAGGAAAGGGTAGCATTTGACTACTACATGAGTATCTAGACACAGGGGATACTAAGTAACCCCTCCAGCACTTTATTGTAAAATAGGGTGTGCTGGGTCTAGGAATTTAAAAAGTCAATTTCACTTAACTTACTCTGGGAAAAAGTAGTTTATACCAGAGAAGGTATTTAACCCTTGGGAAAGCCTGAAAATGTTTCCCTGTGCCACTGAACTGAGGGTGCTGTCTGACACAAATGAAAAGATGATGCCTAATGGAGTCGGTTAGACTCCATAACCAAAGAAAACACAAGAGTAAAACACATTTCAAAACGCATGAGAGTGGGAAAAAGGGTTGCACTCTCTCAGGTAAAAAAATCAAGTCCTCAAAATCCAGCAAAGTTGCTGAGGTAAGGTGAAGGGAATTAGCACATTTTTGAGAATTCTCCCTAACACCACCCGGTCAAGGCACAACACGAAGAAGCAAGCGGAGGCGACAAGATCACTCAAACGCCTCACAGGTCATGCAGAACAGAAGGACACTGCTTGGGTCCGCAATATAGGGGCACCAACAAGCACACTGAAGCGAGCACGGGAAAAATATGCGCACCATCATGGTCAAAGACCAGACTAAGAGGAGAAGACTCCAATGCAATTGGACAGTACATGGTGGGAACTTCCCAGGCAGCCTCGACCTGTGCCAACGAGGCAGCAGGCATGGGAGAGGAGCTACAAGACTCCCAATCACACTCCACAACATAATGGGCGCCATAGGAGAATCTCAAACAGTTATGGAGGAGAAAATAGACGGTCTCAACGGAAATTACCTTCCTCAGGCAGGAACGCTCATACTCCTGAACAAGAGGGTCCTCTTTCAGCTGTTGGAGGTGAGGTCCAACCCCAGGGGGCGCTACGTCATGGCAAAGGGTAAGTTGTAGGGCGATACCATGGGTTTAGTGGCGCATATGCATCCCCCGCCCTCCCATCCACCTGCTTTCAACGGATCTCCTAGCGGAGCTACAGGGGCTCACAATTCAAAGCCATGCGGACGCTTGGATACTAGGGGAGACTTTAATGAGGTGATGGACCAGGGCTTGAACAGGACTTATGTAAGCACCAGGAACCCGGTGGCGTGCACCAAACTGCATTCATGTGCTGAGGCTCTGGGGTGGGTGGATGCATGGAGATGGCTGCATTCTACTGACAAGGGCTATTCCTTTTTTTCCGAGGTACACGCATCAATGTCCAGACTTGATTATTTCTTTGTCCCAGCTAATATGATCCACCGCCTGTTATCTGCCAAATACATGGCCTGAGGGATATCGGCCCATTCCCCCCTAGTCATGGAACTAAAGAATGGGAAGACAATACCCAAAGGGAGCTGGCGCCTCAACACGTATTACCTAGTTTTGTGGATAGCCTAGCGGCAAAAAATGAGCAATACTTTGAAATAAATACCGGGACTGTCGATAGCCCTGTCATCCTATGGCAGGGATGCAAGGACATGAATACGGGGGGGGGGGTTCTCTCAATGGTGGTGGCCAAATGGGGGAGACATGTGCAAGAGGTGGAGGAGGCAGAGAGGAAAGTGCAGCAGGCAGAAGAGGAATTTCTCCTCTGGGGCACAAAAGGCCAAGCGATCACTAGTCACAGCGCAAGAAATACAGCGCAATGTGGCGCTGGATAATGCCAAAGAAGCGGAGGCCTTCACGCAATATTATGAGGCGCTATATAGTGAGGGAACGGAAGACCGAGAAGTATGGGACCCAGGTGCACTGAATCAGGTACCCCACCAGCTCTCCGCCCAACAAGCTATGGGGTTGGAGGCAGACGTCTCGGAGGAGGAAATCTCTGCAGCACTTGCACAGCTACAGACTGGGAAAGCACCGGGGCCCAATGGGTTTACAGTTGAGCTATGAAAGTGGCTGGGGGGAGGGGGGTGTGCGGCCATCCTACAGCGCCTCTTTCTACAGAGTAAACAAGATGGAAGTCTGCCGCTGACCTCAGAAGAGCTAGCATAGTGGTCGCCCCGGAACAATGTGCCTCCCATAGGCCAATATCCCTAATGAATTGGGAGGCTAAGATCTTGGCCCGAGTGTTGGCCATTCAGTTAATGGGGGTAATGGGCTTGTTGATACACCCGGACCAATGCAGGTTCATGCCCTCCAAATCCACTCGAATGAACTTTCACCGTGCACAGCTTGCTACTGGCCTTGCCTCCGAAATAGACCAGTTGGCTCTCCTTGCCATAGACTTCGAGAAGGCGTACGATTCCATGCAGTGGTAATCTTTGGGGAATTATAGGCCGCATGGGATTTGGCCAAAACATCCTTGCATGGGTCTGCCTATTATACACATCCCCGGAGGCGGTGGTGAGCGTTAACGGGGTCACCTCCTGGGCCTTTGATCTAAGGAGAGGCATAACCCTTTTCATCGCTGCTATTTATTCTGGCAATAGAACCCCTAGCAATATAACTCTGGGAAAGTCAGAATTGGAAGGAATTCAAATGGCCCTGGGGCGGGGGAGATAGGGTCTCGCTTTACGCAGACAACCTTTTAATATACATGAGGAATCCCAAGGCCTCATGCCCAGTCATGACAGGAATACTCCAGGCGTATCAAATCTTCAGCAGGCTCAAAATAAACTGGCAGAAACCTGTCCTTTTTCCACTGCAGGATGAGGTCATTTGGCTCCCCCCGGAATGCCCATACACAATAGCAGAGGCAGGCTTCAAAAACCTAGGTATGCATTTTAGCCCATGCTTGACAGATTATGTCCCGCTCAATCTCACCCCATTACAAAACACATTTCTTATGCTTGTTAATCTGCTTAGAATCACATGCTGTGCAAATGGTCCGACATCCAGTGGTAACTGCAGAGTATTGCATCTTGTCTTTCGGGGACCGAAGGGGGACGTAGGCATAGGTGTTGTCTGTAACACTATCCCTATTGTGAGGTGTAGTGTACCCAAAATTCCTCACGCTTTGAGGTCCCTCAGATTGGTTTTTTTCCGCCCAGATAACTGGTCGCCCTATTGCGGAGCTCTTTCATAAGAGACTTTGTTATACCTTGTTTATTGACCTTGTCGATGATCCTCTGATAGTAACTTTGACAGTGCTTCCTGTGCTACACTGAAGACAACGGGGGACTTTCAACGCTGAAGACTGCGGTGGACTTGAATGCCTAAACTCCGACGACAGAGCCGTCCACATGGCAGGGCCTTTTGGCCGGCCTACACAGTAGGGAGAGTGGGGTCGGGCGGTTATATCTTTTTAGCTATGTCTCTCCTCTTTCCCCCTCTTTGCCCTCTAGATCTTGTCATCGTCTTTATTACCTTTTGCAATGGAAAGGACACCATTTAGGATTTTCCCCTCTTGCAGGACCAGATACCCTTACAAGGACGAGCACGATAAGTGCAATAATTGTCTACCCCTTGACCACGACGAAGCGCGGTGCGCGGCTTGTAGACTCCTTCGACCTAAAATGCTTAAGGAGCGGCGCGTTAAGCGGTGGGCCACCTACAGCATGTCACTGGCTGGATCTTGTTCCCCCACCCCCGCACCCGTTGAAAGTGACGGGGGCACTAGTGATGACCAGGCATCCGTGTCGGATGCCATCGACGTCATGACGGACACCTCTACGTCCGCCATGCCTGTCCCCGACCCCGCTAGGGCTGAAACGAGTCACGCTATGGGGAAAACATCCAGCGACAAGGGCGTACAAGATCGTAAACACACTAAATACACAACCCCTGCGACAGGACCGCCAAAAGTTTTGATGGAATCCTCTGATCCTCAAGATGAACAGCCTTCCCCGCATCCACAGCAGCGTCTTGGGCCTTCAAAAAATAAGGGCGCTCCCTTCAAACCACATTCGGCCGTCGAAGCACGCTCGTCTGACTCTCCGATGCCCTCAAATGCCACGATAGGGGAAAAATCTACCGCTAGATCTTCTAGTCACCCGGCGGTAGAAAAATCTACCGCTTGGCCTCCTAGTCATACAGCACACCCCACTTGGCTGTACATCGCCGAAAGCATTGCTAGGATTGCTTTGGCATTGGTACTGAAGCCTAAAGACGCAACAAAGCACAAGGAGAAGGCCACGGACACGTCGAAAGATGAGCCACAACTCCCCGATGCTCAAGAAGATTACGAGGAGAGTCAGGAGCTTTTGGTTAGCTCTATGGGAAACCAATTTCGGCGTCAATGAAAGTTTTCCTCCTTTTGACCCTTCTGGTTCATCTAAATGGACCAAAGAAATATTTGAAGGGTGCAGGGACCGTTTGGAAAAGTTTGTTTCGCTTTCAGAGCCGCCTACCCCCAAGAGAACTCGGGAGGACCCTCTCTTTGTGCCAGTTTCTAAATTTCCTAGAAATGTTGGGCCTTCTCAAGAACAGTGGATTGTGTCCTCCAACGTATTCCTCATCTTAGATGTATTCCATCCAGCTTTGCTGCTCTTCAGAATTTTTTTTGGCAGAGGGCGCTGTGCGTCGATGTCGTCGAGTCGATGGTCCCTCGAAGGCCTCTGTCGAGGGTGACGTCATCGGGTGTATAAGTAGCACGCGCGCCGCCCGTTGGCCTCAGTTCCGTTTTTCCGCAGTACGTTGCTTCGGACATTCGGTGCGCCTCGAGTTCTGTCAGGAAATATATTACGAGAAGTAATTATGTCCTCGTCATCGACGCCGACCACGAAACCTGAGATCGAGTTTTAAGAAATGCAAGTGCGGCTCAAAAATGTCGATCACGGACCCGCACCGCGAGTGTTTGTGATGTCTCGGGGAAGGCCACGACATGGAGGCCTGTTCGAAGTGTCAGGCGATGACGGGAAAGGCCTTGCGAGAAAGGAGAGGAAAGCTACAGGTAGGTCCGAAGGATCGGAAAGCCTCTAGCGTCGAGTCGAGACCCCATGGGGAAAAATCTCCTCAACGCGAAAGGCATAGATCCAGATCTCGAGGTGATTCTCATCGCTCGTCGTCTTCCTCGAAAAAGTCGAAGAAACGACGCCATAGATCTCCCTCCACCTCGTCGTCAGACGAGTCTCCGAAAATGAAATGCCCCACAAAACATTCGTCTTCCGAAGAGTGGGAAGCATTTAGGGTCAAAATGATGGAGGTGTTTGAGAAAGCGAAGCTTCGGTCTGCACCTTCTTCGGAAGCCGGCCGGGAGCGTCATCGCACTGACACTCGCGCGCCCTCGAGCCCGGGTGATCGTAAAAGGAAGCCGAGCGAAAAACGCTCAAGTCGAGTCGACCGCTCGAGGTCACCGACGCCGTCCGAGACTTTTCACACCTCGAAGGAGAAGCTGTCGAAGGCCGCCTCGACGCCCTCGAAGCAGACCCTGTCGACGACCACGATGTCATTGATGCCGTCGACGCCTTTATCGACGCCGAAAACCTCGGCGCCAAAGGCTCCAACCAAGCCATGGCAGCCAGAAAAAGAGAAGGAAAAAGTTAAACATGCAATTCCTTCAGAGCCTGGTACTACACCTCTTCCTCCTCCTCTCCCAGAGAAGGTTTTCAAGCCTCTCCCTAAAAAGGAGTTTTTCAAATCCTTGACCTCAATTTTTGAGGAACAGGAGAGATCCGAGGAGGAAAATGTACCTTTTGGATTGGAGTATGGCACCCCAAATGTCCCAGAATGCTTGATCTCGGAGGAAAGCAGAATGAGGGATTTGGTGGAGTCTTTGCACAATGCAAGTGGCATTGACACCTCTCCGGAGAATGACTTCGGTAGACCAGATCCAGGAGAGCATGCCAGTCCATCTTCCCGTCAGTTAATGACCAAGGTGGTAGATTACTTGGGATGGGCTAGACCACCAGCCCAATTCGTCCAGGACGATTTGACAGACATCTTGGACCATGGTCCCACTGAAGACCCAGTACTACCTTTTCATGTAGCCTTACAAAACAGGGTGGCCAATAATTGGGAAACTCCGGATTCTATTCCTCCGGTAAATAAATCCCTCGCATCAAAATACTGCCCAACCAGTAGCGACCGCAGCTATCTGTCAAAACATCCAACTCCCGAGAGTTTGGTCATACTGGCAGCCACAGCTTCCAACAAACTTGCGTACCCGTCTATCCCTCCAGACAGGGACGATAAGCATGTGGATGGTTGGGCACGGAAGGTATTTTCAGCCGGGAGCATGGCATTAAAATCTGCCAACTCCACATGTGCCTTGGCAAAATTTTCGTACACTCTATGGGAGTGCATTGCAATGGCGGCGGAGCACATACCAGAAGGGGAAGAAAGGGAAGGTTTCCTAGCCATCGTTAGAGATGGAAAGGAGGCCATGCAGGAATCCCTTCAATCTGGATTGGACACTGCGGATAGTGTAAGCAGGTCCATGGGCACTAGCACAGTAATGCGCAGGCTTGCGTGGTTACGGAAGTCGGGTTTTGCACTGGACGTACAGAACCGCCTCCTGAACATGCCTTTTGACGGGTCTCACCTTTTTGGCAACAAGGCTGATGAGAGCCTTGAGAGGTTGCAGACCTCAAAAGCAGCAGCAAAATCCTTAGGAGCTGCTATTAGGCAACCTCAGCCTTTTCGTGCGCAAGGGCAATCATGGAGGGGATGATCCTATCGTTATTACACCTCATACGGGAAGACGAGAGGAATGGCCAGTCAAAGGGGCCAAAGAAAGGCCACTCGTGGTGGACGAGGAAAACATGCTAAGCCTGCTCCAGCTGCAGCCTCTTTGCCATCAGCAGCTGTAACATCCGCCACAAAACCACTTTGAGGACTTGCACCACAAAACACCTGTAGGAGGCAGGCTGTCGCAGCATCTGCAAGAATGGCGGGCCATTACTTCAGATGTTTGGGCTCTAGAAATAATAGCCCAAGGCGATTGCCTTCCTTTTCTAAAGCAACCTCAAAGCAATCCACCAGGGAGACACCCGTTGAAACTTTCTAACCCGCTCCTACAGCAGGAAGTTCTAACCCTGCTGGAGAAAGGTGCTATAGAACCAGTACCTGCAGCGGAGAGGAACAAGGGTTGGTACTCCACGTATTTTTTGATCCCCAAAAAGGACGTAGGACTGAGACCCATCTTGGATTTAAGAAACTTGAACAAGATCCTCAGGAAGGACAAGTTCAAGATGGTTACCCTTTCTCAGATCCTTCAGGCCCTTCAACTCCAGGACTGGTTGGTGTCATTGGACCTCCAGGATGATTATTTTCATGTGCCGATTCATCTCAAACACAGAAAATACCTGAGGTTCGTAGTTG
This sequence comes from Ambystoma mexicanum, assembly GCF_040938575.1. Lineage (NCBI taxonomy): Eukaryota > Metazoa > Chordata > Amphibia > Caudata > Ambystomatidae > Ambystoma > Ambystoma mexicanum. The sequence continues at coordinate 1,526,304,572 of NC_090935.1, forward strand.
GCGACTCACACTATCAGTTTCGAGTCCTGCCATTCGGGTTGACCTCCGCCGCGAGGGTCTTCACCAAGTTAATGGTAGTGGTGGCAGCGCACCTCAGGAGAGGGGGGGATTCAGGTCTACCCCTACCTGGACGATTGGTTGATCAGAGCGCACTCAGCCGAGCAAGCACTGGATCATCTGAAAGTCACCTGCCACTTCCTCCACAAACTGGGCTTCTCCCTCAATTTCAAGAAGTCACAGATGACACCTTCCCAACAGCTTCAGTACATAGGAGCTGTATTAGACACGTCCTTGGCAAAGAGCTCGCCTCCCAAGTCGAGGGCTCAAGACATTCTTCAGATGGTTTCCAAATTCCAAAATGCCCAAAATCTCCAGGCTTACGACTTTTTAAGGTTGCTTGGCCTCATGGCATCCTGCATTTTTCTGGTGCCAGAGGCACGCTTGAGGATGAGATCCCTTCAATGGGCCCTAAAGACTCAGTGGTCCCAGTTCTCGGGTCAAATGACAGATCCTCTTCAGATGCCGAACAAGGTCAGACGAGACCTTTTTATGGTGGACCTGTACAGAGAACATTCTAAAGGGAGAACCCTTTTGGCAACCATGGCCGGAGATTACAGTAGTGACAGACGCCTCACTCCTGGGGTGGGGAGCTCATGCCATCGATTTCACAATCAGCGGTCGTTGGTCTCCATCGGAGTCCAAACTACATATCAACCTTTTAGAGCTGAGGGCAATCAGACTAGCGCTGAAGGCCTTCCTGCCATCTGTCAGGGGAAAAAATGTCCTGATAATGACGGACAACACAGTGGCCATGCACTACCTAAACAAAAGAGGATGCGTGGGGTCACTACCCCTGTGCAGAGAGGCAATGCAGCTCTGGTATTGGGTGATTCAGGAGGGAATCTCTTTAACGGCAATTAATCTAGCCGGGGAAGAGAATATGACGGCAGATGCTCTGAGCAGGCAGAGCACGGTATCCCACGAATGGGAACTGGCTTAGGAAGTCATTCAAGAGATCTTCGCCCTTTGGGGAACCCCTCGAGTAGACCTGTTTGCAACCGGAATCAACCGAAAATGCGAAAGGTATTGCTCAAGGGAATTTCCCCCGAGAGGAGCCCTGGGGGACGCGTTCATGGTGGAGTGGAATTTCCCACTATTGTACGCATTCCAGTCATTCCTCAGGTCATCAAGAGGCTGAGAAGGATTTGGAGCCGCATGATCCTAATTGCACCGGATTTGGCCAGGTGAACGTGGTACCCGGTCCTTCTAGACATGTCCATCTGTCCTCCAGTACGTCTTCCTCAGAGAGAGAACTTTCTCTCTCAAATGGAAGGTCAGGTTCTCCATCCAGAGGTCAAAACCCTCAACCTTCATGCTTGGTATCTGAAAGGCTGAGATACAGGGATTGGAACCTTCCAGATAACGTTATGGAGGTGTTGCTTTCGGCAAGAAGGCCAGCAACAAAGTCTCTATACCGTTGCAGTTGGAAAAAGTTTTGCAACTGGTGCAGAGAAAAGAATGTCAATCCTTTTCTGTGTTCTATTCCGGAAGTATTATCTTTCCTTCTGACCCTAGCACATAGAGATCTGAATATCGGAACAATAAAAGGTTACCTTGCGGTGCTTTCCATCGTCAAGCGCTCATCGGAAGAATGCTCCTACTTCAAAATTCCTTTGATAACACAATTCATAAAAGGTCTCACTAATGTGTTTCCTCCTCACCCTTTTCAAGTACCGATTTGGGATCTAAATTTGGTATTAAAATTCTTAATGTGTGCCCCTTTTGAGCCTATGCACACGTGTCCATTAAGATTATTAACATGGAAAATAGCCTTTTAAGTTGCTCTATTGTAAGCAAGAAGAGTGAGCGAATTGCAGGCACTATCTTCTGGGCCACCCTATACTGTGTTCCATAAGGACAGAGTTGTGTTGAGGGTTAATTATTTTTACCGAAGGTAATATCTGATTTTCATTTAAATCAGAAAATTGTTTTACCCTCATTCTATCCTCCACCTCATCCTTCTAAGGAGGAAGAAAGACTACACAGACTGGACCCTAAAACACCTTTAAGCTTTTACATCTCTAGGCTTTCTAGACTTGGAGTGGGCAACCAGTTGTTTAAAGGCTACACTGGAAGAAAACTGTGTCAATCAGTAGCAAAACAAACAATTTCAAGCTGGATCGTGCTTTGCATTTCAGAATGCTACAGACTAGCACAAAAAGACCCACCAGAAGGGTTAAGAGCTCATTCCACCAGAGGCATAGCCTCTTCACGGCCCTTCAAAGAGGAGTCCCTATAAGGTCCATTTGCGAAGCAGCAACTTGGTCTTCGCTTCACACCTTCTCAGAATTCTATAACCTGGATGCTTCCCAGTCTAGGGAGTTAACTTTTGGAAAAGCAGTGCTTTATTCTGCCATCTAAAGGCTTTAAAAAAAAATAATTTAAAAATCTGACCCCTCCTCCAGAGGAACTATGCAAAATACTGCTTTGGGAGCCTATCTAAGATGAGGAATACGTTGGAGGACAAAATCCACTCGAAGAACAAGTTACTTCTTACCTGGTAACGTTCTTTCGATTGGATGTTCCTCCAACGTATTCCTCATCGCCCTCCCAACCTACCCCTCTGTAGATTTTTTCCGGGTTATTGCCATCTCAGATCTCACAAGGCTGATACCTGTCTGCCGGCACAATCTACAAAAACAGTACAAGATCAGATACAAAAGAGGGGAAAAACAGAACCGAGGCCAACGGGCGCCGCACGTGCTACTTATACACCCGATGACGTCCCCTGCGACGGAGGCCTTCGAGGGACCATCGACTCGACGACACCGACACACTGCGCCCTCTGCCGAAAAAATTGCCGAAGAGCAGCAAAGCTGGATGGAATACATCTAAGATGAGGAATACGTTGGAGGAACATCCAATCGAAAGAACGTTACCAGGTAAGAAGTAACTTGTTCTTCTATCCACCCAGAAGTTGAGATCCAGATGGACACTTATAAGGACCTTTATGATGAGGAGGAGGAGGAGACTACCTTCCTACAAGACTACACTGTGGATGACCAGGCGGATCCCACAGAAGGCTGGGAGGACACTCACCAGGTTGAGACAGAACCATGGACACTCCCTAATCAAGACCAGGACACGGATGTCCTATGTTTGGATTCCCCTTCCTCCACCCCGGCCCGCCAAGCTTCCCCCAGTAGACGATCAAATGGCATTCAATGCCATTTTAAGAAAGGCATCAGATTATTTTAAAATCGCCACCCAGGAGGCCCTACCTGAAAGATTTTGTGGAGGATATTCTTAAAGAAAACCCCCCCTCTAGCCAAGCCATACCTCTCAGAATTCCATCAAGTGGAGATTGGCTCCTTCCCTGGTCACACCAGCCCAGACTAGGGCAGTAAATACAAGAGTGGAGACATTATTTTGCCTACTGACCCTACATATATTAAAGGCCACGCCACCCCCGACTCCCTAGTGATTACCACCACCCGGAAACGGGCAGGAGTACCCCTTGCTACGGGAGAGGCACCTCCCGATAAGGAGTCAAAAAGATTGTATGTCTTGGGTAAACAAATTACCTCGGCAGCTGCTTTTACCACGCGCATATCAAACACTACTTTGCTTGCCAGTTATGCAGATGCACAGTGGAACCTTATGCAAGAAGATCTCCAGGAGGTGCCTGAACCCGCAAGAACCAAATTCCTCGCCATTGTGGCCGAGGGCAGGCAGGTCAACCAAAATGTACTAAAAAACACTCTGGATACTGCAGAGACAGCAGGAAGATCCCTAGCTCAGGGCACCCTGCTCAAACGGCCCGCTTGGCTCCGGAACTCGGCTTCACGCTGGAGACCCAAGCAGCTCTTATTAACAAACCTATCGAGGAGTCTAGTCTCTTTGATAAAGCATTGGACGATGCTCAAGAGACTGCCAAAAAGAGCATGAGATTCTAGGTCCCTGCAACAAATCACACAAACTCCTCCCCCCCCCCCCTCCCAAAGGGGAAGCGGCTCCCGCCGGTCCTTTCGAGGCCAATACCGTTCCACACAAAACATGTACAATACGGGAAACAACTGGAACTCTAGACAAGCATCCAGCACCCCCGCCAACTATCGACCTAGGGGTCAGCGGCGCGGAAAAGGCACAGGCCCCAATTCAGGGGAGCCACAGCCTCTGGTCAGAAATGACCTACGGATCCAGGTCCCCTCCCATGTCACCCCGGTCGGGGGGCACTTAATATCTTTCAGCATGGGAGGTGATTACGTCAGACCAGTGGGTTCTAAAAATGGTTGCCCATGGGTACTGTGTGGAATTCGCCTGACCCCCAAAATTCAGACTGCCTAGAGCACGATGCCTGAGCCCAGACCATCTGCGAATCCTAATGCATAAAGTAGAGACACTTCTGGGAAACAACGCCATAGAAGCCGTCACTATTCTTCAGGTAAACAAAGGTACTTATTCAGTGTACTTCCTTGTACCCAAAAAGGACCTCACCATGCGCCCTCTGTTAGACTTGCGAACAAATTTGTCAAACCTCAAAGGTTTTGTATGGTAACGCTGCAGGAAGTAATCCCACTGTTGAAACAGGGGGATTACATGGCAACATTGGACATGAAAGATGCATACTTTCATATTTCAATGTTGCAAGCGCACAGAAAATATCTAAGGTTCATGATAGAGGACAGGCACTATCAGTTCAAGGTACTCCCCTTCGGCATTGCCTCGGCGCCAAGGGTTTTTACGAAAGTCCTGCCAGTAGCTGCAGCACACCTATACAGACTATCTGTCCCTGTTTACCCTTACCTCGACGACTGGCTCATAACAGGGGACTCTTCCGAAACGTGCTTAGTGAATATTCAGAAGACCATAGACCTCCTGTCTGGTCAGTCTGGGATTCTCCATCAACGAGAAGAAATCCAGCCTAGACCCCAGCCAAGTCAAACAATTTCTAGCGGCTCTGATTCAGACAAAGGACGGCCTCGTCTTCCCGTCCGAGAGGGTTCAGAACATGCTTTCTCATATCCCTCAATATGTAGCCAATCGACAAGTGACGGTACGCAAGGCCATGCACTTGCTAGGTTTGATGGCGTCATGCATTTATTTAGTTCCCCACGCACAGCTGCGCATGCATCCCATGCAAGAGTGGCTCATCAGCCAATGGTGTCAGGCCAGCGGACAATGGGAAGATCTGGTAGTTGTCTCGCCAGCCCTCGTTCTCTCTCTGCATTGGTGGTCAAGGGAAAACCTCTTGAAGGGAAAGACCTTCACCACTCCTGCAGTAGAAGCCACTCTCATGACAGGCTCATCTCTCACGGGGTGTGGGGCTCACCTGCTCCAGCAGACCGTGCATGGAGTGTGGTCCCTACAAGTAGCGTCCAACCATATAATTCTGTTATAGCTGCTAGCGGTATTCAAAGCACTGAAGGCCTTTCAGACACAGCTACAGGGAAGACAGTCTTCCTGATAGACAGCACCACAGCCATGTATTTCCTAAACAAACAAGGGGGCACACACTCTCCAGTCCCAGAACATTTGGATGTGGGCTCTCAGACACAAGATGTTCCTACTGTCACAACACGTTCCAGGAGAACTCGATCTTCTTGCGGACGTGCTCAGCAGAGATTTCCCACTGCCCGCAGAATACGAATGTCGTCTGCACAAAGACATCGCCTCCAACGTCTTTGCAGAATTGGGCTTCCCAGAGATCGACCTGTTTGCAACTCAGGAGAATGCCCATTGCCAAGACTACGCCTCCAGGTACCCCCAGAACCACTCCAAGGGGACATACTCTGGATAACATGGTCAGGGAAATTTGTTTACGCTTTTCCCCACCCGACTCCCCTACTCAACAAGATAGTGCACCATGATCTTGGTGGCCCCTATGTGGGCCCGCCAACCCTGGTTCGCTAATCTGATGGAAATGCCCCCCCCCCCCCCCCCCCACCACCTGTGAAACTACCCTGCCCATACAACATGTTGTCTCAGAACAGAGGGGGGACACTACACCCATGCCCGCAAACTCTGAATTTATCGGCCTGGCTCTGGGGTCTTAGAGTTTGGACACCTTCAAATCCCTCAAAGATGCATGGACATACTCTGGGAGGCTAGAAAACCTAACACTCGTTATTGCTATTCCAGTAAGTGGATACGCTTTGTCATCTGGTGTATGACCAAGGGCATCAATCCCATTGATTGCTCGCCTACCCACATTGTGTTGTACTAACTCATTTGTTAGACTCAGGGTTGTTTTTTAATTCCCTGAAGGTTCATCTAGCTGCTCTATTAACCTACACTACGTCACACCAGAAAGTGTTGTGGTGGAAAATACCTATTAAGGCTTTTATGGAAGGGGTTAAAAGAATTCAGCCCCCCCCATTTCTAACCCAGCTCCCGGATGGGATCTAAATGTGGTTTTAACCAGAATCATGGGGTCTCCCTTTGAGTCAATGCATAAAGCAAGTCTAAAAGACCTTGCGTACAAGACGGCTCTCCTAGTGGCTATCACTTCTATTTGAAGGGTTAGCAAACTACAGGCCCTTTCAGTTCTAGACTCTTTTGTTACAGTCCACAGGGAGAAGGTGGTTCTGCGCACTCATTCTAGATTTGCGCCTAAATTCATCTCTAAGTTCCATGTGAACCAATCAATCGAACTACCCACTTTCTTCCAGAATCCCACTAGCATGACCGAAAGAAGCCTACACGCACTACAGGTGTGCAGGGCAGTCATGCTTTACCTGGAAAGAACTAAACCACTCGGGAAGACCAACCAGTTTTCCATTTCATTGGCAGCTGGTAGAGAAGGGGATCCTGTCTCTAAATCAGCTATCTCAAGGTGGATTGTTTAATGCATCACACTATGTTACACTCTTGCTAAGAGAGAACTGCCCTTCTAGCCTAGAGCACACTCTACTCGTGGCACTGGGGCTTCCATAGCATTCATTGCAAATGTTCCCCTTGAGTCCATTTGCAAAGCGGCAACCTGGAGTTCTGTACACACCTTTACAAAACACTATTACCTAGCCACTCATTCTAGATCTGATTCTCAGGTGGGAAAAGCAGTATTAAGACATCTTTTCACTACTGTTCCTTCTCATAACCTACCTCCAACTCCGGATACTGCTCGCTAGTCTATGCACAGCATGTGATTCTAAGCAGATTAACAAGCATCAGAAGATATGCATTACTCACCGTAATAGCATTTCTGATGATTGTATCTGCTTAGATTCACATGCGCCCACCCTGCCTCCCCGCTCTGGTGGAAGGAACATAGACGGCTTACTACTTTCTCTCTTTATGTACTCACAATAGCCTTGGGCTCCCTCGTGGCAGAGAAAATACAATCGAGGGACCTCTGCACGTGAGGAATTTTGCGTACACTTCACGTCACGATAGTGATAGTGTTACAGACACGCCTATGCCGACACCCCCTTTCGATCCCCAAAAGACAAGATGCCATACTCCGTGGTTACTACTGGATGTCGGACCATATGCACAGCATGCAAATCTAAGCAGATGCAATCATCAGAAATGCTATTACGGTGAGTAATGCATGTCTCACACAGGATATTATTCACTGGAAGTCCTTCACACTAACCCGGCTGGGCAAGGCGTCTTTATTTAAAATGCTAACATTACCCACATTTCTATATGCCCTACAGAACGCCCCGCTCCCGATTTCGAAGAAGGTATTTGTGAAAGTTGAGGGATCCTTGAGGGAACTCTATTGGGGGGGGGGGTGGGGATACATCCACGGGTGGCATTGCTGACGCTACAGCGGTCAGTATGGGAGGGTGAGATGGGGTTGCCCAACCTGTGCAGATTTTACTGGGCTGTCCAGTTGGGGACGATAAATGACTGGTTACACAGTGACCAGTCACTCCCGCACATCGCTGCAGAACGGAAAAGGATGAAAGGCCGGACGCCCAAACAGGCTCTGTATGGGGGGAAAAGATGCAAGGTCCCTTACTGGGCCAATGAGACACACATGCCAAGTATGGGCACAAGCTCACCAGGACATGGGGTGGGTCCGTAAACCGACTCTGGACCAACCATATGGCACAACACGCACCTTGAAGAGCTGTCAAAGATGGGGTACTTTGATAAATGGGCAGCAGGCGGTATAGAGACCCTGGCTGATGTAATACAAGGAATCGTTTGAGGAGCTGCAGGATAAATACAGACTATCAACCGGAGAGAGATATAAATATATACAGATCTCATGCCATCTCGGCCCAGTTCCCCTCCTTTGGAGAAGTTCCAAGTAGTTCCCCGCTGGAAGCCAACTTATTCGCACCGGGCATCTCTGCTAAGGTCAAGTCTGTTAGGGAGAATTCTCATAAATGTGCCAATTCCTCCCACCTTAGAGCCCTCCAGCTCTTTTGCTAGACTTTGAGCTTTTTAATTCTGTTGGTTTTCTGTGTTTATTTCTTTGATTATGGAGTTTTAGACAACTCCATAGGCATCATTTTTTCATTTGTCACACAGCACCCTCAGTGCAGTGACACAGGGGAAGCCTTTTTAGTCTGTACCAAGGTTTAAATACCTTCTCTGGGATGTACTGTTTCCCAAAGAAAGTAAAGTGAAATTGACTTTACTAGTCTTTTCAAATTCCTAGACCCAGCACACCCTATCTTACAATAGAGTGCTGAAGCGGTTACTTAGTATCCCCTATGTCTAGAAACGCATGTAGCAGTCAAATGCTACCCTTTCCTCTCGAAATGGCTGGTGGCAGTGGTTTTACAACAAACTACCATGATTTTTCCCGATCGCGAACACCGGTAACGTTCAATCGCGGGAGCCATGTTTTTCAAGATGGCGTCCGAGCCTCCTTTGTTTAAACGGGTCCCGGTCTTCTTTTTTCACCATTTCTTTTTGGAAAGGACCTTCTAGAGTGTCTCTGCGTGCTAAACCAGGTTTGGTCCATTTGTTCCTACGCCCTTGGCGGGCTTGAGCACTGAAGACTGCCTCTGGCGCCCGATTGTCTGGGGTGGGCAGGAAGTGAGGGAGGTGCCCGAAACTCCCCATGCATAGTCTCCTAGGAGACACAAATGCACTCTGGCGTGATTGGCTGGCTGACTGTCCGGCAAGGACAGCCAACCTGCTGGGTGAGTGGCAGCTAGGCTGGAATGAATGGGAGAAAACTGTTTAAAAGGCGAGTCTCTTGGCTTGGAAGGCAGTCAACCATTGGACGAAGGAATCCAAAGAAGAAATTGGAAGAGACGCTTGCCCAGTGAAGCTCTGCTGTAGTGCTGAAGCTCCAAATTCACCTCAACTAGAGAAGCCCTGCAAGGATGACTTCTCCCCTTGAGTTGATGGGACCAATCAACTCCAAAGTAAGCCTGTCTGGACATCCTCTCGGAGCTGGCTGTACTTCCTCTGCTGCTGGAACCGAAGTACCAGGTAGAGGAATACCAGATTGTGTGTATTGCTTTTAAGTCGTACCCAAGCGTCAGGAAGATCCTCTGAACTTCCCTGAAGCAGGACTGACCAAGCCTAGTCCACCTCAACAGAGTGCGGGATCCCAGATACGAGGAAAGTCCAGAGTGGTATCCAAGAACCGCAGTGTTGCTATTTGCTGTCAGACGTGAGGAGCTGAAACACCGAAGAATCACTGAATCGAAGTTTGCCCACTGCTGCCGCTGACCTTCCCATTGCAGAGCAGGAGTCCCCAGAGGTCCTCCCTCTTGTCCCCATGACTGCGGCTCAGGCACAACAGGGTCTGCAGAGCTGTACAGGAACAGAAGCCAGCTGGAACCATTTCTTCTAACCAGAGGTACTGTAAAGTCTAAGAGAACTTGCCTCTTGTTGTGTAGCTTTGCTTGCTCTCAGTTGAGACATGTCTTGGTTACCTTGCAGAGTTGCTATAGCTTTGCCCCTCGCAAGCCTCCCAGCTTGTGGCCCTTCAAGTTTTCAATCTTCTAAAAACTTTTCTAAAAACATTGTGCAATACTTTTTACCTACCTGCAAATAAGATCTTCATCTCCCCTTGACATTGTGTTATCAAAATTGGCTGTCCTGGCTCCCTGAGAGACTCGTCTTTACCTCTGACTTTGTGCTTTGGCCTTTCCCCCTGGAAAGGGTTAAATTTACTCTGCATTGGAAGGTTTCAAAAGTACTTACCAGTTTGTGAATTATTTGTTAACCTTTTTTATGCATCTCTTCTATCTTTTACACCAAACTCAGTATTGCTCTACATGTACCAGTGATAAATCAATGTCCACAGTGTCTTAGCTATTTAAGTCCCCGAAAGGTGTAGGAAGTGTATGTGTGCCATCCCCAATGGGTATCAGCTCATTTTAGAGAAACTAACAGTGTGTTTTGATATCAGTGTTAGCTATTGCTCCCTTCTGAAGAACGCTTATACAACTGACTGTGAAATGAATTAATAATTGTTTTATCAAGAAGCCTTGAGTGTAAGAGTTTTTTCTGATGTTTGTTAATCTGCTTCAAATCGCATGCTCTGCATATGGTCCGACATCCAGTGGTAACCGCAGAGTATTGCATCTTGTCTTTCGAGAATCGAAAGGGGACGTCGACATGGGCGTCCCTCTAACTCTATCCCTACGTGACATGTAGTGTACTGTCATGGTCACAGAGCAAGGACCACAAGCTCCATCACTTAAGGGGTCCATTTGGCGCCAGGCTCATGGGAAAGTGTGCTCTATTCTAGTGCACATGTTATTTCATCCCCTACAGGGCCCCCATGTGTATCCAGGTCGGGCGTGGCCATAGGAATGCATTGGGCCACAGATGCAGCATCTTCTGGGAGTGGCAGGATGGAGCCACAAGGCAGAGCAAAGGGGCGTGGCTGGGACCAGGCATTTAATCCTGCCCTGCCTGCATGCCTGCGCTTCGCGTTAGTCTGCTCACAGCAGCGTAACGCTGACCACTGCCTGAAGAGCTTCTTACCTGATTCCAGTGATCCCATCGCCTGAAGCACATCTTACCTGATTCCAGTGATCCCATCGCCTGAAGCACATCTTACCTGATTCCAGCAATACCATCACCAGAAGCACATCTTACCTGATTCCAGCAATACCATCACCACAAGCGCATTTACTTGATTCCAACAATACCATCGCCTGAAGCGCACCTTACTTGATCCTAGGAGTCACCGCTGTCGGAGCGCATCCTTACCTGTTCTGGATTTCCAACACGTACGCGGGAGCTCATCTCGGCCAGCATCCTCGCGATTCCAGCCATCCATCACCCGCCAGCAGATCTTTGGATAGATGCTTCCCATCTGACTTCGCCAGGCCATCCCCGCAGGAGAAAAGGACAAACAACATAAAGACATTACGCTAAGGTTGCACGCAACACAATCCTCGCGCTGACCATAGAACCAAACTTGCCATCTATTTTGGACATTGTAAACTCCTCAGGACTCCATTGGGGCTCGCTTCCAGCACCGCGACTCCGCTGGGCCCCTGATCGCCTATTGGGGAGAAGGAAAGACATTACAAGGGATACGAACAATAATCATGGGAAAAAAGACATTGCAAAAGAATACAGACAATAATCACTTAACTTAGACGTGAATCAGTCACTGCCAGTCTTGGCTGCCACGCACATGGACCAGTGAAGGAACTAAGTCCATTTAAAGCACCAATGCACTTGAGAAGCAGGACGGAGAGCTCACCCTCATAAATAGACAGCTGAGACTATATGGGTAAACGCATGCTCACCACATTCTGGGAAGAAGGGTTTGAGGGAAGCTACAGCCATATCACAGCATTCTCACGGCCTCTCGTATTCTCACCAGGGCAGTATCAACAATCAGAGCAGTCCACAGCACAGGAGCAGGGGGAGAAGCCTGACCCAGGGGAGCCAGTTCCACAGAGGGCTGCAACCCTGGCCAAACGTCCCCGCAGAGACCAGGTGAGAGTAACATGTACCCAAAATCCGTCACGCGTCGAGGTCCCTCAGATTGTTTTTTTCCACCCAGCATACTGGTTGCCTTGATGCGGAGCTCGTTAAAGACTTTGCTTATTGTCCATCGACCTTTGGTCGAATAATTATATAAAGAATCCCGATCCGTTCCTTGTTTCGATGGCTGTTGCAGACCTCCGCCGAAGACCTTCAGGAACTCGACGGACGGTGATCCGACCGCGTGGCCGGACCTCCCACCGGCCTATACAGTAGGGAGAGTGGTGTCTGGGTGGACATTTCTATACAAATTGAGAATGCCTTTCCCTTTCCTTCCTCTTTCCCTTTCGGTCTTTGTCACTCTAACCATCCTCCACTATGGAGAGGACTCCATTTAGGTTTTGCCCTAATTGTAGGAGCAAATTCCTTTGGAAAGACAGGCAAAGACGTGTAACAGGTGCTTACCGCACAATCACAAAGAGGAAGGATGCACGGTATGTCGAAGGCTGAATTTTTTTTCCCGCTGCCCTAACCACCGAATGTGACGGCGAGAGTGACGAACATACCTCCGAACCGGAGGTTGTTGACTTTTCGATGGAACGCTCGCGTTCCGGATTGTCTGTCCCCGGCCCCGATAGGCACGGCTTAGGCACTGCTATGGGGAAGTCACACCCCGGCGACGTAGACTAACATGTACATATCACAAAGCACACAACCCCAAGACATTCTTTGGCTAGACTTCAGCGCCAACGGGTACACCGGAAACCCCGGCGGCACCCGCCGACCGTCGGGTTTGGCAGCCCTCCCCGCAACCCGCAGTTGCTCCTTGTGACCGGGCAAACGAAAACAAAGCGTGCTACCCCCAATATATCAGGTTCCACCGAGACTCATCGGAAGAAGGCATCCGGCGACGATAGGGTTCCGGTTCTGCCGAAAACGGCAGTCACAGACAAGGCCTCGGCAGCGCCGAAAAAGGCAACCATTGAGGACAAGGCCCCAACACTGGCGAAAAAGACCCCCCTCCGCAGGCTGAAGCTACACACCTCCCCACCGTGGAGGACGTCGTCGGCAGCTTAGCCAGGGTTGTCGCCGCCGATTCTCAGAAGCGGCAGGCCCGGGATGCGCCGAGGCCCACGGAAGGGCCCAGGGATCCATCAAGGTCCAAGGATGGCCTAAGTGGGGTAGTGGAACCCACCCAGAAGTCTAAGGAGAAGCACAGAGACGTCTCGCCTCTTGTCGGTGCCCCAGGAGGAGTTCTCCGAAAGTGAAGGACTATTCTCGACGATGAGATGAAATTCTCGACGATGAGATGAAAATCTCGACGCTTTTCGACGGATGAACACAATCAAGACATTTTTTCACTTGTAGACCATTCTAGGCCCTCGGTTTGGACTAGAGAAAATTTGAAAACTGCTTGGAAAGGCTGGACAGGTTTGTTTCCCGTTCAGAACAACCCACACCAAGGAGGCCAAGACTTTTTGACCCTTCTTTAGAAGAGGATATTTACAATTATGATTTAACAGAGGATGACATTCATGCTGATACCCAGGGTGAAGAATTCATCAATCCTGAGGACTTGATGAGCCCATAGAGGGCTGGGAATAAAGCCCAGATGGGGGTGACCCCCGACCACGGCAATGCCAGGATCATCAAGACCCTGATGTCCTGTCCCTGCACTCTCCCTGGTCCACTCCCACTAGGCAACAACCATTGCCAGTGGATGACCAATTGACCTTTAACGTAATGTTACGTAAAGCAGCTGATCATTTTAAGATTGCTATGGATGAGGCGGTCCGCGAAGCTGACTTTGTGGAAGATATCCTTAAGGAAAAGCCACCGGCCAGCCAGGCCATTCCCCTCCTTAATTCAATTAAGAAACGTCTGGCACCATCCTTTGACACCTGCTCTCACAAGAGGTGTCAACCCGCGAATAGAAAAACTCTTTCGCCCTTCTCCATAAGACCCTCTTTATATCAGAGGTCATTCCACCCCAGATTCTCTGGTAGTGACTACTACACGGAAGCGGGCAGGGGTCTCTTTGTCAACCGTTGAGGCACCCCCTGATAAGGAAGGTAAACAACTTTACGGCCTGGGAAAAAAAAATCACGGTTGCGGCTGCGTTCGCAACGCGCATTGCCAACAATAATACTTTGTTGGCCAGCTACGCCGATGCCCAGTGGGCTTCACTACAGGAAGGCATACAAGAGGTTCCCGAACCCCTATGTACTCGTCTCCTCTCCACTGTCTCTCAAGGCAGACAGGTGAACCAGAGCATTCCTAAGAATACTTTGGATTCCGCAGAAACGGCTGGTTGATCCCTGGCTCAGGGCAAACTCCTAAAAAGACATGCTTGGCTGCGGAACTCTGGATTTAAGCCAGAAACACAAGCATCACTAATAAACCCGTGGAAGAATTCAACCTGTTTCGGAAAGCGGTAGATGAGGCCCTCAAAACTGCAAAAAAGGAGCATGACACCTAAACAACCTTGGACAAGATCACACAGAGCTACGAGAAGAGGATTTGGATCCAAACTGCTTTTTCGTGGCCAACACTTCCCTCAGCAACAATACTCATCGGGAAACAATTGCAATTCTACACAGGTTAATAGTGGATACACCACCCGATCCCCAAAGGGGCAATGCCGTAGCAAAGGAAGAGGCCGGATCTCTACCCCTAGAGGCTCCCAGGCCTCAGGCTCATAATGACTCGAAGATTCGGGTCCCCCCCCATGCCTCCTCGGTCGAGGGGGCCGGCTAACATCGTTTCTTCAGGCATGGGAGGAGATAACTACATACCAGTGGGTGCTAAAGACTGTGGCCCACAGGTACTGTATAGAGTTCAACCGGTCCCCAACATTCAAACCTCCACGAGCAAGACGACTGACACCAGACCATCTTCGCATTCTTCTGCAAGAAGTAGAAACTCTACAGGAGAAAGGAGCCCTAGAAATCATACCTCTGGCACAGGTAAAATAAGGTATTTATTCAGTGTACTTCCTTGTACCCAAAAAGGATCGAACCATGCGCCCTGCTCTAGATCTGCGCCCAGCCACAAAAGTTCTGCATGGTCACACTGCAGGAAATAATCCCACTGCTAACACAGGGGATTACATGGCAACACTGGACATGAAAGATGCATACTTTCATATTTCAGTGTTGCCAGAAAACAGAAAATACCTCAGATTTATGATACAAGACAAGCATTATCAGTTCAAAGTACTACCCTTCGGCATAGCATCTGCACCAAGGGTATTTACAAAAGTACTAGCAGTGGCAGCAGCACATCTGCGCAGGCAATCCATCCCGGTCTATCCTTACCTCGACGACTGGCTCATAACAGCGGACTCTTACGAAACATGTCTGTCAAATACCCAAAAGACAATCGATCTTTTATTCAGTCTGGGATTCTCTATCAACGAGAAGAAATCCAGCCTAGACCCCAGTCAGGTCAAACAGGTCCTAGGGGCTCTAATTCTAACAAAGGATGGCCTCGTCTTCCCCTCCGGGAGGGTCCAAAACATGTTTCAGATCCCTCAATATGTATCCAGTCGTGAGGTGACTGTACGCAAGGCTAAGCGACTGCTAGGGATGATGGCGTCATGCATCTACTTTGTTCCTCACACGGGCCTGCGTATGCGCCCAATGCAAGAGTGGCTCAACAGCCAGTGGTGTCAGACCAGCGGACAGCGGGACGATCTAGTAGTCGTCTCGACGGCCCTCATTCTCTCGCTGCAGTGGTAGTCGAGGGAGAACCTCTTGAAAGGGAAATCCTTTACCACCCCTGCAGTGGAAGCCACTCTAACCACAGACGTGTCTCTTACAGGGTGGGGAGCTCACCTGCTTCAACAAACAGCCCACAGAGCTTGGTCGTCAGACTTAGCATCCAACCACATAAAACTGTTGGAACTATTGGCAGTGTTCAAAGCACTAAAAGTTTTCCAGACACAACTGCAGGGGAAGACGATCCTGATCCTCACAGAAGTACCACGGCCATGTACTATCTGAACAAACAAGGGGGCTCTCATTCTCCAGGGCTGTCCCAAATGTTCTGGGACAGTTTGAAGTGGGCTCTCAAACACAACATGTTCCTGTTATCACAACATGTTCCAGGGGAACTCAATCTTCTGGCAGACATACTCAGCAGAGACTTTCCATTGCCCATGGAGTATGTATGGCGATTACACGGATAGATCGTCTCCAGCGTTTTCGCAAGAAAGGGGCTTCCCAGAGATAGATCTGTTCGCAACTCTGGAGAACGCACAATGCCAAGTTTACGCCTCTAGGTAGCCCCAGAACGTTTCCAAGGGGAATGGGCTCTGGATAACATGGTCAGCAGGGAAATGTGTCTAGGCTACCTCCCTCCCCAGCCCCCCACACCCCCGACTCCCCTTCTCAACAAGATTGTGCACAAGATGCACCAGGAACCAGTCACGATGATACTGGTGGCCCCCATGTGGGCCCGCCAACCCTGGTTCGCTCATCTGATGGAGGTGTCCCTATCTCCTCCAGTCAAACTGCCTTTCCCGTACAACATGTTGTTGCAAGACAGAGGGGAGACACTTCACCCGTGCCCGCAGACATTTAACTTAGCGGCCTGGCTCCTGAGGTCATAGAGTTTAGACACCTGCAACTCCCTCAGAGATGTATGGACATTCTCAGGGAAGCAAGAAAGCCGAACACAAGATACTGCTATTCCAGTAGATGGAAACGGTTTGTCATCTGGTGCAACTCAAAGTGCATTAATCCAATGAACTGCTCTCCCACACACATTGTGTTATACCTAACTCATTTACTTGACTCGGGCCTGGTCTTCAACTCCATAAAGATGCACTTAGCTGCACTTTCAGCCTACACTACATCACAACAGAAAGTGTCATGGTGGAAGATACCAGTTATTAAGGCTTTCATGGAGGGAGTGAAAATAATTCCTCCTCCCATTTCTAACCCGGCTCCCGGATGGGACCTAAACATGGTGTTGACTAGGCTTATGGGGGCTCTCTTCCAGCCCATGACTAAGGCAAGTCTTAAAGACCACACCCTTAAGACTGCTTTTTTAATAGCTGTTACCTCCATCAGGAGGGTAAGTGAACTACAAGCGCTCTCGATACTAGATTTCTTCGTAACAGTTCACAAAGACAAGGTGGTTCTGCACACTCACCCTAGATTTGCGCCTAAATTCATTTCAAAGTTCCATGTAAACCAGTCAATAGAACTAACAATGTTTTTTCAAAATCCTTCAAGCCTGGGAGAAAGAACCCTGCACACACTGGATGTGCGCAGAGCTGTCATGTTCTTCATGGAAGGAACTCAACCACTTAGAAAGACTAATTAGTTTTCGTTTTGGTTGCGGCAGGAAGAGAGGGAGACGAAGTCTCCAAATCCACTATCTCTAGATGGATTGTTAAATGCATTACACTCTGCTACACTCTTGCTAAGAGAGAGCTGCCCTTCAAGCCTAGAGCACCTTCCACTCGAGGCACTGGGGTGTCCATAGCATTCATTGCAAATGTTCCCCTCAAATCTATTTGCAAAACGGCAACCTGGGGTTCTGTACACACCTTTACAAAACACAATTGCCTAGACACTCATTCTAGGTCTGATTCTCATGTGGGACGGGCAGTACTAAGACATCTTTTCACTACTGTTCCTTCTCACAACCCACCTCCAACTCCGGGTACTGCTCGCTAGTCTATGCACAGCATGTGCTTCTAAGCAGATTAACAAACATCAGAAGACGTGCATTACTTACCGTAAAAGCATTTCTGATGGTTGTATCTGCTTAGATTCACATGCGCCCACCCTTCCTCCCCGATTGGATGGAAGGAACATAGACGTCTTACTACTTTCTCTCTCTCTTTTCTGTACTCCCTCACGATAGTCACAAGGCTCCCTCTTGGCAGAAAAAATACAATCAGAGGGACCTCGACGCATGAGGGATTTTGGGTACACTACACGTCACGTAGGGATAGTGTTACAGGGATGTCCATGTCGACGTCCCCTTTTCGATTCTCGAAAGACAAGATGCAATACTCTGCGGTTACCACTGGATGTCGGACCATATGCATAGCATGTGAATCTAAGCAGATACAACCATCAGAAATGCTTTTATGGTAAGTAATGCATGTCATTTGAAGAACTGTGAAACTCTGTCACAACATTACTGCTTACATTGACCCCTCTTGAGATAAGCCTGGCTGCTCAGCCACACTACCAACCTGTGTAGTTCAGACTTGTACCAAAGGTTGGGTCAATATTGCCAGGAGGTCATGGTTGTTGTAGGGTACCCAAAGGGTACTGCATACAGTCTTGCCTAACAGTCGGCCTGTTCATAGCATGTGAATCTAAGCAGATACACGCATCAGAAATACGATTACAGTTTGTTTTTCGAAACTCGAAAAGGGGCGTCGAACTAGGGCGTGCTTGTAATACTATCCCTAGTGTGACGTCCACTGTACCCATGAACCCTCACGCGTGTAGGACCATCAGATTGTTTTTTTCCGCCATACTTGTCGGAAGCATAGTTGCAGAGTTCCCTGGCTTTTAGCCATTTATCATAGAATTAGCAAAGAATCCCCGTTCTCAAACCCCACGTCGAACATCGCCGAAGATCGACGCCGGTACTTGAGACCAAGGAAGACCAGCCGTCGAGACTACATGACAGACTTTGGGCATCGGAAGGCCTCTGGCCTCGGCCCTGCAAGTAGGGAGAGTGGGGGGTGGACATACTCACACACTAATTTTTCCTACATATACCCGCCCGCTGCCAGATATTGACATATGGAGAGTACTCCATTTAAATTCTGCCCGAAGTGCAACCGTAAGTTCCCCTGGGTAGATAAACATAACAAGGCAAATTGTAGATCTTGTAAACTCTTCAAAGCCAAGACACTTAAGGACCGCTCTACCAAGCGTTGGCCCCACTACGCCAGGCAACTGGAGGCCATGGGCGCAGTGGGTTCCTTCAGCGATGGCAGCAGCACCGCTGTTTCGGACGGTGAGGGCACAGGGGTGTCTTGCAGGCACCCAAGCGCAAGCCCCCAACCTCGGAGGACTGACTGGCGGGTCAGATATGGGGATAACACCCAGCGGCAAGAGCGCTACCCACACCTCTTCCACTAAACCCTCCTGAGATTTGACGTGTGTGTCGAGTGATCGGAAAATAGAGAGCGGTCCGCCGAATCGGTGTTCTCTGGGCATTCCAGGTCACGCTCACCCCATGACACACAGCAACCATCCACGATTGCTAAGAGTGCCACACTATCTAAAGTCACAGAGGTATGGTCGTCGGAAGACAAATCTGACCTCTACCCCCAGGCAGCACGTTCAACAGCTATTTCAGTAGCTCGTTCGATGTCTGCTTCTGAGATTCCACGCCCCACTTCCAAGACTCCCGAATCTCGTGATCCCTCCTCCGATTCTCGACTCCAGGCGTCGAAAGATTCAGAAAAATCGAAGGGGTCAGGAAAACATTCCTCTACACATGGGAAGGGGGAAAAACAACATAAAAAAAGCCTCTCAACACCAGGTTCAGAAGGAGAAACACCCCAAGTCTTTAGAGAAGTCCAAGGCCCCTGTCACTAGGCCAAAGATTGTCCCTCCCATTCCCCAGGATATGGGATTAGAGGAGGAACCACAGAAGGAAAGGGTAATTCCCAGTTCCAAAGGATGGAATGTGGAAGACATCAACAGAGTAATGAGGAGAATGTCTTTTTTTGTAGATTTTTACAAAAAAGACTAATTACTTCCAGAGCTATCACAATACCCCTGCTACCTCTGCCCCTTTGGGATCCAAAGACCCTCAACCTCCTACTAAGAGACTCCGTACTGAGACTCCAGTTCAGGGGCTGATTTCAGACCTGTTCAGTGTTGAAACTTACCAGCAGTATGGTGAGGATTCAGAAATAAATACTAGATGACCAGGTTGGGGTTGCTTATTATGGAGATGACGAGGACCAGGAAGAGGAGGAAGAAGACGAGGCGGAGGCCTATAGTCTCGACTCCCCTATGCCCAAGGACCCCCCGGTGAATGACTCGTCTGTTGACAATCAGCCCTTGCTTAACGAAGTTTTAGCTAAGGCTGCAGGCCATTTCCAAATTGACACTCAGGGGGCCCAAGAAGAGAGATTTTGCAGAGCAAATTCTAGGGGATAAAAGATCCATTGCCCAGGCTATCCCCATTGTAAAGTCTATTCAACGCAGAATCGATCCTTCGCTGCTCACCCCTAATCTTACCCGGGCAGTTAACCCACGAATAGAAAAGTTATTCAGGGCCGCTCCCTCTGACCCACTTTACATAAGGGGTCAGCTAAAACCCGACTCATTAGTGGTTACAACCACCAGGAAGAGGGCGGGAACACCACTAGCATCTTCAGAAGCTCCCCCGGACAAGGAGAATATATGGGCCGATGGTTTTGATCCTTTGCTCTTGCAATTCAATTGACACCCTGATTTGATTGTTTTGTCCCCCCAAATACAGCTGGGCAACTTGAGCACCTGGCCGTATTAGTGGACTAACAAATCGGGCTCTCTTTCTCCCCCCCCCCCCCCCCTCCCCCCCCTCCCACAAGCATTTTTGGATATACCAATTTGGTTCTACTCTGACTGAATACACTCTGACCTGTGGAACTTTACCCATTGGACATCCAACTTAAAACCTTTGTTATAACATGGGGACCAAATAATTGGCCAGCATATTCATTCTAATTGTGTTACAGAATAACTGAACAACTTGTTGATACAACTGAAAAGAACCTGTTTCTTTCCGTTCACTGTGCACAAATGTTTTCTTGCACCACTAGATGATACTAACCCACTCGCTGTGTGACTACTGAACAGCGAGAGTATCCATTGTGAAATTGTTTTTCCAACTATTGTACTTATGTTTCTTTTTCTATTTAGTAACTAGCCAGCTATGGCTCATGATTTTTTGGTTAATATAAAAAATCAATAAATTGAAATTAATTAAAATTAAGAAGAACAAGTTACTTACCAACTGTAACATTCTTCCGACTGGATGTTCCTCCCACGTATTCCTCATCTTGTGATAATTCGTTATCTCCAGATTCGCTGCTTCGGAAAAATATTTTCTCGGCAGATGGCGCTGTGCTCGAGGTCGTGGCGTCGATTGTCCCTCGACGTACTCCGTCGACGTCACCGATGGTATAAATAGCTCGAGCCGCGCCCGTTGCTTCAGTTCTGTTTTTTCGATGAAATATATATATATATATATATATATATATATATATAGGAAGAACACCCAGGCGTGTCCCATGACCGATACATTCTTCGTGAGAGGGAAGTGTAAGAAACGTAAACTGTACTGTGGGGTAGGATGGGAGGGTCGATGAGGAACATCCAGTCGAAAGAACGTTACAGTTGGTAAGTAACTTGTTCTTCGAATGGAGTGTCCTCCCACGTATTCCTCATCTTGTGATAGGCTCCCATAGCAGTATATACATTTTTTGGAGGCGGGAGTACTAATTTCAGTTTTCGTGGACAGCATGCAGAACTGCCTTTGCAAATAAACCATGGTTAGAGGAGGCACTGTCCAAACAATAATGTTTAACAAAAGTATGCATTGTTTTCCAGGTTGCAGCTGCACAAATATCTGCTGCTGGGACCCCCCCCTCTTTAGAGCCGCAGAAGTAGCCATTCCCCTTATAGAATGGGCACGAAGCCCATCTGGTGGTTCTTTTCCCGCTAATCTGTAGCATTCAACTATGGTTAATATGATCCAGTGGGAAATGGTCTGTTTTGTTCCAGATAAGCCTAATTTATGACCAGTATAACCCACAAACAGTTGGTCATCTTGTCTCAATTTAGCTATCCTTGAGATGTAAAAACTAAGAGCCTTTTTGGGATCTAATCTGTGTAATCTCTCCTCTTTGCCCAGATGAGGAGGAGGATAAAAGGTTGGTGGTACTATTTTTTGTGACAAATGGAAGTCCGAGACTACTTTTGGCAAGAACGAAGGTTTAACTTTAAGGACTACCTTCTCTCTATAAAAAATAGTATATGGCGGTTTGCATGAGAGAGCCTGAAGTTCGCTAACCCTGCGGGCTGATGATAGGGCCACAAGGAGGACAGTTTTTAGAGTCAAAAGCCTCAATGGACATGAGTGCAGAGGCTCAAAAGGTATGCAAGTCAAGAATTTTAATACTAAATTTAAGTCCCAAGTTGGTACATGAAAAGGTACTGGAGGGTATACATTAGTAGGCCCCTTTAAGAATTGAATTATTAATGGTATTTTGAAATATGAAACCTCTTCCGAGGAGCGCTTGAAAATGGACAGCGCAGCAAGGTATCCTTTGATTGTTCCTATCTGGAACCCCAGATTAGCTAGATGTAGTAGAAAAAAGAGCACCATTGGGGTGCCACGCTGAAAAGGGTCCACATCCTTGTCTTTGCACCAGTTACTAAACCTGTTCCAGCGACATCGGTACAAAGACTTTGTTGCTGGTCTTCTGGCCGAAAGCAAGATTTCCATTACGTCATCCGGAAGATTCCAATCCTTGTATCTCAACCTCTCAGAAACCATGCGTGAAGGTTGAGTGTCTTGACCTCTGGATGGAGAACCCGACCTTCCTCTTGCGAGAGAAGATCCTCTCTTTGCGGAAGACATATTGGAGGGCAGATGAACATGTCTAGAAGGTCCGGGTACCACGTCCTCCTGGCCCAATCCGGGGCAATTAGGATCATGGTTTTCCTGAACTTTCTCAACCTCCTGATTACTTGAGGAATCACGGGGACTGGGGGAAACGCGTACAGCAGTGGAAACTTCCACTCCACTACGAATGCGTCTCCCAGAGCTCCCCTTTGAGGAAATTCCCTTGAGCAGTACTGATAGCATTTCCGGTTAATCGCGGTGGCAAACAGATCCACTTGAGAGGTTCCCCAAAGGGCGAAGATCTCCAGAAGGACTTCCTGAGCCAGCTCCCATTCGTGAGAGACTGTGCTCTGCCTGCTCAGAGCGTCTGCCGCCATGTTCTTCTCTCCGGCTAGGTGAATTGCCGACAGAGATTCCTTCTCGTATTGCCCAGAACCACAGCTGCATTGCTTCTCTGCACAGTGGCAGTGACCCTACTCCTCCTCTTTGGTTGAGGTAGTACATGGCCACCGTGTTATGTCATTATCAGAACATTCTTTCCCTGTACAGAGGGCAGAAAGGCCTTCAGAGCTAGTCGAATTGCCCTCAGCTCCAACAGGTTGATGTGTAGTTTGGACTCTGATGGAGACCAACAACCGCTGATTGTCAGATCGTTGGTGTGTGCTCCCCACCCCGTGAGTGAGGCGTCCGTCACTACCATTATCTCCGGCCATGGTTGCCAAAAAGACTCTCCCTTGAGAATGTTGTTGTTGCAAGCCCACCATAGAAGATCCTGAGCAGCTGCGCTCGGGACTTGCAGAAGATCCGACATATTCCCTGAGAACTGGGACCACTGAGTTCTGAGTGCCCATTGAAGGGATCTCATTCTCAACCTGGCCTCTGGTACTAGGAAAATGCAGGATGCCATGAGGCCGAGCAACCTGAGAAAATCGAAGGCCGGTAGATGTTGGGCATTCTGAAACTTCGTTACCATCTGCCGGATGTGGAGAGCTCTCACTTCGGGAGGCGAGGCTTTTCCCGATGAAGTGTCCAAGACTGCTCCGATAAACTGGAGTTTCTGGGATGGTATCATGTGGGGCTTCTTGAAATTGAGGGAGAAGCCCAATTTGTGGAGGAAGTGGCAGGTGATTGAAAGATGTTCCTGAGCTTGTTCTGGAGAACTTGCTCTAATCAACCAGTGGTCCAGGTAGGGATATATGTGAATACATCCTCTCCTGAAACTTGCTGTCACAACCGCCAACAGTTTGGTGAAAACCCTCGGGGCGGAGGTCAACCCGAATGGCAGAACTCAAAACTGATAATGAGAATTGCCAATCGCGAACCTCAGGTATTTTCTGTGCTTTGGATGGATTGGCACATGAAAGTAAGCATCCTGAAGGTCCAATGATACCAACCAATCTTGGAGTTGGAGAGCCTGAAGGATCTGAGAAAGAGTCACCATCTTGAACTTGTCCTTCCTGAGGAACTTGTTCAAGTTTCTCAAGTCCAAGATGGGTCTCAGTCCTCCGTCCCTTTTTGGGATGTGAAAATATGGGGAGTACCAACCCCTGTTCCTCTCCGCTACAGGTACAGGCTCTATGGCACCTTTCTCTAGCAGGGTTAAAATTTCCTGCAATAGGAGTGGATCTGGAAATTTGGCAGAGTTGGCTCCCGGTGGATGATTCTGAGGCCTTTTTAGAAAGGGGAGACAGTAACCTTGGGCTACTGTTTCCAGTGCCCAAGCATCTGAGGTAATGCCCCGCCATTCCTTCAGATGTTGAGAGATCCTGCCTCCCACAGGTGTTTTGTGTAATAAGGTCTCAGAGGGATTTGGAGGCGGCTGCAGGATGGCTGAAGGTACAGATGCCGCTCCTGAGGCTGATTTTGCACCTCTTCCTCGTGTTCCACGAGGGTAGTTTCTTTTTCCCCTTTGAGAAGCCTGTCCTCTTCCTATAACAAAAGAGGAGTAGTATCGAAAAGAACGACCCCTCCAGGAAGATGAGCCGGAATAGGGTTTTAGAGGCTGGCGCAAAGAGGCGCTAAGTGATTTAGCTGCCGCTTTCGAGGTCTGAAGTTTTTCTAGGCTTTAATCAGCCTTACTGCCAAAGAGCCTCGAGCCATCAAAGGGCATGTTGAAAAGTCTAGCTTGCACGTCCGGTGCAAGCCCCGACTTCCTCAACCACGCAAATCTGCGTAGCACAACGCTTGCAGCCATGGATCTGCTGATACGATCAGCAGTATCCAGTCCAGACTGGAGACATTCCCCCATTGCCTCCTTCCCGTCTTTGACTATATTCAGGAAGCCTTCCCTTTCCTCGCCTTCCGGAATATGATCAGCCGCCGCCGATATACAGTCCCACAGGGTATGGGTAAACCTGGCTACGGTACAGGTGACATTTGCCGACTTAAGTGCCATACTGCCTGATGTGAAAACTTAACGTGCCCAGGCATCAATTTTTTTATCCTCTCTATCTGGAGGGATAGTTGGATAAGCAGTTTGTTTTGAAGTAGATGCTGCCTGAATGACTAAACTCTCTGGAGTCGGATGTTTATTCAAATATTCAGGATCCGTTCCAGCCGGTCTATATTTTCTTGGAAAAGTGCTATCTGCAGCAGCAATAGTTTCTGGCTTCTCCCAGTTTTTCTCAACAGTCCTTTGGAGGGCTCTGTGGAAAGGGAGAACAGGATCTTTCTGAGGTCCCTTGACGATTATATCCGTCATGTCATCTTGTTAAAAAATGTGTGAAGTATTACCCCAACCCATATATTCAACTACCCTGGTCATAAGACCCCTGTACCTAGCATCTGCATGCTCTGCAGGATCAGGTTTGGCGAACTCTAATTCTGGGGATGTGTCAACTCCACTGGTAGAATGTAGAGTATCACTCGGGTCTCTCATTCTAGATTCCTGGTCAATAAGTTCCTCAGGAGCTTGTCTTGTACCATAAGTAACTCCCGCATTTGGCTTTGGCGTTGAAATTATCAACGTCGAGGGCGTCGACGAAGTTGTCGAAGTCTTCGACGACTTGTGTTTCTTGCATGGCACTGGAGAGGTGCTCGACTCTCGAAGAGTCTTCGACGGTTTTACGTCGACTCAAGATTTTTTGGATTCCTCGAAGCTACCGGTCTTAGCCATGGTAGCCTTGGACTTCCCTTTGTCGTCCAATGGAGCGACTTTAGGGGTATGGCTTTTTTGAGGGTCTTTCGAGGGGTCGACCACATTCTCGAAAACCTCCATCTTTTTGCGGAATTCTTCCCACTTACTGGGAGAATCCGATTTAGTCGGACAACGAATTTCTTCAGTCGACTCTGAAGAAGATGATGATGATGAGGGAGATCTATGTCTCCTCTTCATTTTTTTCGATGACGACGGTGTCTCTATCTACTCCTAGATCGAGATCTCTTTGAGTGCCTATGGCGATCCGATTCCTTAGAATCAGTCGCTTTCTTGTGTCTTTTTGACGAAACCTTTTTTGAGACCTCCCTCCCCACCGACAGTTTACCTCTCCTCTCACAAAGAGCTTTTATTCGGTCATAGATTGGCAGGACCCGCAGTCGTCAGTTCGGTGACTGGAACCGAGACACCAGAGACAAATCCGGTGGGGATCGGTGATCGACATCTTAGATCCACAATCTGCACACTTCTTAAACCCAGTTCTGGGTGTCGAAGATGACGACATTTTCTTCACAGAAAATAGAAGCGCGCCGTTCTCGATAGCGAAGCGATCGGAAAAACGGAACTGAAGCAACGGGCGCGGCTCGAGCTATTTATACCATCGGAGAGTACGGAGTACGTCGAGGGACAATCGACGCCACAACCTCGAGCACAGCGCCCTCTGCCGAGAATTTTTTTTTAGCGAAGCTGGAGATTACGAATTCTCACAAGATGAGGAATACGTGGGAGGACACAATCCATTCGAATGAGGGATTTGTGCCGCCTTCTATCACGTTTGATGACCTAATAATGCATGTAAAGGATATTTGGCTTACTATTTTGAAGCACTACCCTGAAGTTTTCATAATAGAACTATATAGACACCCCGACATTAGGATAGTGCCTTTAAGTTTATCTGTGGATGGAGCCTTTTCTGTTCCCCTAGGAAGGAAGGTGGCATCGGTTTATAGCGAATATGTCGACTCCAAAAATGTCGAATGTCCGGATGCATTCTCAAGGCTAACTTCGATGCAGCAGACAATGCAGGGAGGCTGATAGCAGAAAGCACAGTAATCAAAAGACACGCTTGGCTGAGGCAGTCAGGGTTTAAACCCGAGACCCAAGCCACCCTCATTGACATGCCGGTGGAACACCAAACATCATGTTTGGAAAAGAAGTGGAGGAAGCGCTAAAAACGGCTAAGGACGAATATGACACCTTAAAGTCCCTTGGCCAACTAACAAACCCACAAACCAGCGGGGAAATGATAATTTTCGTCGCTCTCGCGGCCAAAACTCCCAGAGGGTCCCATTACTTTCAGAACCAAGGAACATCGTGGGGCAGCAACCAACAAGCTACCCAGGGTTTCGCCAGAGGTCATGGGGGGGGCCGTGGTAGGGGGAAAGGCAGCCCAGGTTTAGGCGCTACGCCTCCCACAAACAGTGACGTTCCACTCCTGGTCCCCTCCCATGCATCCCCAGTAGGGGGGGGTAGGAGAGGCGCATTTCCATCTTCATCCACGCATGGGAAGGGATCACTTTGGACAGATGTGTGCTGACCGCGGGATACTGTATCGAACTATTGGAATGCCCCATGACCATCCTCAAAGACAGAAGATACACTCCTTGGAGTACCTAAGAATCCTCCTCGAGGAGATCACCATTCTTCTCGCAAAGGACACGATAGACCTCGTCCTGGGCAACCAGGTAAACAAGGGTATTTATTCAACTTACTTCCTTGTGCCAAAAAAAGATCTAACGATGCGCCCAGTATTAGACTTACGCCCTGCAAACAAGTATGTCAAGCCACAAACATTTTTGCATGACTACACTCCAGGAAGTAATCGCCCTACTAAAAAGAGGAGATTACATGGCAACATTGGATATGAAAGGTGCTTATTTTCATATTTCCATGCTCCCAGCGCACAGAAGATTCTTGTGCTTCAAAGTAGACAGCCAGCACTACCAGTTCAAGGTGCTGCCCTTCGGAATAGCCTCGGCTCCAAGGGTATTCACCAAGGTACTGGCGGTGGTGGCAGCGCACCTAAGCAGGGAGGCAATCCTAGTGTACCCTTACCTCATCACAGGGGAAACCCCCGTAATTTGCAGATCAAACATTCAAAGAACAATCAACCTCCTCTTCCAATTGGGCTTCTTGATCAACAAGAAAAAGTCAAGTCTAGTGCCAAGCACCTCCAAACAGTTCCTAGGAGCTATCCTAAACACCAAAGAGGGGTTGGCTTTTCCATCGGAGGAAAGAATTTGGAATCTGTTACTGCAAATTCCTCAATATCAGTCCGGTCGCCAGATAAGGGTGCGCAAAGCGATGTGTTTGCTAGGCATGATGGCATCATGCATTTACCTGGTTCCCCACGCGTGCCTGCAACCCATGCAGGAATGGTTGACGAAACAGTGGTCTCAGGCAAGTGGTCAGTGGGACAATCTAGTGGTTGTTTCGCCAACACCAGTACAGAGTCTTCGCTGGTGGACAAGAGAGAATCTTTCAAAGGGGAAACCCTTTTACGACCCAGAAATACAGGCCGTAGTCACAAAAGACACGTCCCTGTAAGGGTGGGGAGCACACCTCCTTCACCACATAGCTCAGGGTCTCTGGTCTTACACAGTGGCTCAGAATCACATCAACCTGCTAGAACCTTTGGCAGTCTTCAGAGCGCTTCGGGCGTTCAAACCTCACCTATCAAACCTGTCAGTGCAGATCCTAACAGACAGCACGACAGCTATGTTTTACATAAAAACAAGGGGGCACTCGTTCGTTGCCCAGAAAATTTGGATATGGGCACTCAGACAGAACATTTACCTGTCGTCTCAACATGTTCCAGGGGATCTCAATTCACTAGCGGACGCTTTGAGCAGAGATCGCCTCCCAGAAGAACACAAATGGCATCTACACAAAGAAGTTGTAGAAGATCTCTTCTCTCAGTGGGGTTTCCCCACTTTAGACCTATTTGCCACAAGCGAAAACAGACAATGCCCAGAATTTGCATACAGGTTACCCCAGCCAGGCTCCAAGGGGAACACGCTGTGGATGAGCTGGTCAGGGATGTTTGCCTACGCTTTTCCACCAACCCCTCTGATGAGGAAAGGTGGTTAACAAGATACACAGGGAATCGATGACACTCATCCTAGTTGCTCCTATGTGGGCGAGACAACCATGGTTCCCACATCTACGCAGACTGGCGACGTGTGACCCCATCAGACTCCCGTGCTGGTACAGCCTACTCTCCCAGCACGAAGGACAATCTGTGCATCCTCAACCAAACTCGTTGAACTTGGCAGCATGGCTCCTGAAGTCAGAGTTCGGGCATCTCAATTTACCCCAGAGATGTATGGATATCTTAAAAGAATCAAGAAAACCTAACACATGGCACTGTTATTTTGATAAGTGGAAAAGATTTGTTATTTGGTGCCAGAATAAACAAATCCACCCAGTTGATTGCACTCCTTCCAATATTGTTACCTACATGCTCCACTGGACGCAGGGTTGGTATTTAATTCACTCAAGGTACACCTGGCGGTGCTGTCAGCCTACATCACCTCCCATAACAAGGTGTCATGGTGGAAGGAGGTGCTTGTTGTCAAAGCCTTTATGGAAGGGGTGAAGAGACTCCACCATCCAATTTCTAACCCACCATCAGGGTGGGACCTTAATGTGGTGCTTTCTAAACTCATGGGCCCTCCCTTTGAACCCATGCATAAAGCTAGTCTCAAACACCCGACTTATAAAACTGCCTTCTTGGTAGCCATTAGATCCATAAGAAGGGTCCGTGAAATTCAAGCTCTGTCAGTGCAGGATCCTTTCTTTATTGTCCATAAGGATAAACTGGTTCTACGGACTCACCCTAGGTTCTCACATACGTTTATTTCTAAATTCCATGTTAACCAGTCCATTGAGCTACCGGCCTTCTTCCAAGAACCCAAAAGCTCTGCTGAGGTGAAACTACACACATTAGATGTGAGAAGAGCGGTCCTCTACTACGTGGACAAGACCAGACCGCTAAGAAAGACAGATCAACTGTTCGTCTCCGTAGCTACAGGCAGAGAAGGAGATCGCGTCTCTAAAGGTGCCATCTCTAAATGAATAGTCAAATGTATTCAGCTGTGTTACTCCCTTTCAGCAAAAACACTGTCTTTTACGCCAAGGGCCCACTCTACAAGGGGTACTGGGGCCACTCTGATTTCATTGCAAATGTACCCCTTGACACCATTTGCAAAGCAGCTACATGGAGCTCTATTCACGCTTTTACTCAGCACTACTGCATTGACACTCATTCCAAGACAGATACTCAAGTGGGACAAGCGGTTCTAAGACATTTGTTCGCTCATGACCCTTCTCACATGCCACCTCCTTCTTCTAACACTGCTCGCTAATCTATGCACAGCATGTGATCTAAGCAGATTCCACAAGCCTCAGAAGGGATACATTACTCACCCTAATCGTATTTCTGATGCTTGTATTTGCTTAGATTCACATGCGCCCGCCCTTCCTCCCCTCTGAGAGAAGGGGCATGGATGCTTGTAGTCTTATCTATCTGCTTGGATACTCTGTACTCACCGCTACTCCTCATGTCAGAAAAAATACAATCTGAGGGTCCTACACGCGTGAGGGGTCATGGGTACAGTGGACGTCACACTAGGGATAGTATTACTGGCACGCCTTAGTTCGCTGCTTTTCGAGTTTCGAACAACAAACTGTAATACTCCGCAGCTTCCACTAGATGTCGGCCTATGCACAGCATGTGAATCTAAGCAGATACAAGCATCAGAAATACGATTACGGTGAGTAATGTATCCTATCCCTCATCTGCGGCTGTCCCCCATTTTACAGCGTATCCAGGAAGGGCAGGAGCCTAGCGCTGCCAGCCCCAGCCCTCACCATGAGCACCAGACGCAACGCGCAGAGCGCCTAATGATGCCTTCGCCACAGGCATGCTGAAACATCCAGTAAGGAGAGATCATCAATAATACTCAGTTCGTCGGCATTTCGCTTGCTATTGCTTTTAACAAATATAGTATTTGCAAGTGCTGAATGTCTCTGTCCGCATCACACACTCTGTGTGCATATTCAAAGATGGCCGCTCAATTCGTAGCATCCAGTAGAGGCCCTAGCGTCCTACTCTGGGGACGCCCTGATTGGCTCAACACTCCATCTACTACCGGCAACAAGACCGGAGGCGGAAGCCGGACGCATCTCCTAAAGGGCCGCAACCTCAAGGAAGGGTCTGACTGCGGCTGTCCGCAGCGGACCGGCGACCTCGAGCAGCCCCGCTGCTCCTTATTCTGCCCGTCCAAGTAAGTTCGATCTGAACCATCCCGCCCCTCCTCACCACCGTCCTCTCGGCGTAGCTAACTACCAGAGACTAATATTACAATTGACAGGCATCAGGACTACGATTAATATAACTGTATATTAAGAAAATGTATTGATGCTGCCGCTCAATCCCAACTGGACTATCCACCTCAGCCATCACACAACCTGCTGTTTTCTCTGATCGTTATCTTAATAGCTCAGTGACTCAGATCTCCTGCAGACGGTACGCCTTTAGCACTGCATAACACTCTGCTACAGTCAATGATTATTTGCATGTCATTTTTGTGTCTGCCTTATCCTGTTGTAGTGCAAACCCTATTAGCAACCTAGTATAGCAGCTTGAATGACAACTAGTCACCTATTAGACAATGGGTTGTATGCATTAATTGCCTTCTTTTCTAACTAAAGCACCTAAATTGTCGCACGGCACGTTGCCCATACTCCTCTCACCATGCGCCCTGATATCAACCATTTGGTATAGATATGATTGTGTACCCTGTCATCTACTGTTAACATTCTGCCTACATCTGCTAGTTAACCTGATTCTAAAGTATCTTTCTCCAGAAATACATACCTTATTCACGTACAGTGCCTAACACTATCACTAGGGCACAATTATGCGTGATTGGCTATCCCTCATCATGTTCCCTTTCACCATCATTGCAAACCATATACCTTGCACAGGGAACCATTATGTGAACTATAAAGATGGCCTCACTAAACTAGCCTGTCCTCACCCACCACCCCATCCCTTGCCCTACCCCATTCCTGCCCACCCAAACACCATTCCCTCTCCACTCTAATGGCGAAAATGCCAGAAGCCCCACTTCTTGGGGACTCTGCCAAATAAGTCCTCTAGCACACTTAACAAGAATGCCCACAGACTCCCGTATCTGCAGTGGAAACCCCTTCCACTATTCCCATTCTGGGGATTACTAGAAATAATCGCCTAAGATCGCGTACTAGATACCATGATCAGAGACACCCACCTAGTGTAAACACACTCAGCAAATTATCGCCTATGGTAATCACTCGCCCTAGAAAAATTATTACCAATGACCTACCATGCCCAACTACAACAGTTTCTGTTACACCACCTACTCCCAGACAAAAACCTCTCGAACTATAATGGCGCTCTCATTAATGCACAGTCCCTAGGAGCACATGCCATTGAAATACACAACCTCATTATTGATCTTAATTTAGACTTCTGGTAATCACAGAATCCTGGCTCCGCCAAGCCTCTGGACCATTACTTTCCCTAGCAATCCCTCCAGACTACACCATATTTAGGACAGACAGATTCCACTCACATGGTGGTGGAGTAGCTATCATATCCAAAAAAGACCTCCATTTCAGACACTGTCCTTTTGAAGACATCACGGGCTACGAATTACTACTAGTCAAATTTGCCCCCAATGACAAAACTATCAACATTATAGTAACCTACAGAGCCCCCAACTCGAATAGTAGCCCAGAAATAGATCTACCACGATTACTAACCCCAATGACTAAACCTAAAACCAAATGCATCCTCTTAGGAGACTTCAACTTAGGATTTATGGACCCTCTAGACACCAAAGCAGAAGCTCTACACTCGGCATTAAAGGACATGAACTTCATGCAACTAGTGGATGCCCCGACTCACGTCAAAGGAAGAACTCTGGATTGGATCTTAACCTTGAACACTAACATAACCATAGATTCCATTACCCCCCTCATCTTGACAGACCATCATAATATTAATTTTACAATTAATGGAAATGAACCTCTCCTCCCCCCAATCACTACTACTTAATCCTATGAAACTAGGAACCGTTGTAAGCTTACACAGGGCAACCTCATGCCACTGCTTAATGAAGTCTTTAAGACCATATCAATTACCAGTGAAAATCCTTGCCACTTGGCTGACACGTACCACAACTGCCTCACCTCGACTGTGAGCGCAGTAGCCCCCCTCACCACCAAAGCTAAAAGAATAGAAAAACGTTCATGCTCTTGGTTTAATGATGACATAACGATCCTCAGAAGAACCAAACGTGCATTAGAACATGCACACAGAAAACACCCTAATATAGAATCTGGAAATGCCTTCCAACTGGCTAACGCCACCTACAAAAAAAGCCATTGTCACACAGAAAGCCAATGCCTACAATATCCGAATCAGCAACGCTGCCTCTGATTCCAAAGAACTCTTTTCCATTTTGAGAGAATTGGAAAATCCAACACCCATTATAAATGCCACCAACTCCAGCAAAGAATGGTGCACCACCATTCAAAATGCACTGACCGCTAAGATATCTCTCCAGCAAAATATAATCACTACCAAAAGACAACTATTATCGGATGAACCTCTACCCACCAACCTTAATACAACCACCAAAACCAACTCCAATCCCATATTCCACTTCTCTCCTGTCTCCCAATAGTTGGTGCTTAATACTATAACCAAACTCAAAGCATCTACTCCTGGTTCACCCCGCAGTTAAGAACTTTACGCATAGAAAAACGTAAGGCTGAATCACTCTGGAAGAGCCACCCGTGTGACGCTAACAAAGATCGCCTCATCATCACCACACACAATTACAAAGAAGCGATTCTACAAGCCAAAAAGGAGACCTACAACAAACGTATCTTACAAGCGGAATCCAACACAAAGGAGTTATTTAAAATCCTTAAAGAATTGGAATCCCCATCCCCTACGCCTGACACTTGCATTAAAGACAGTAAATGGTGTAACAATATCCAAAACGCTCTCCTCAACGAAATCACCACCTTGCAATCAAAAATGAATGCCAAACAAACTACTTTACTCACCAACCCCCTACCAAACCAACCAGCAAGCTTTCCAATACTCAGACGGCCTCTTTTACCCACACCCCCTTTAGCTTCACCCCACTCACCATACCTGAGGTCGAAACCATCATGCGCAATTTAAAACCCTCTAACTGCCAAGGCGACTCTTACCCAACAGCTATCGTCAAGGAAGCAGCACATGACCTCGCTCCTTTTTATAACCACCTTCCTTAATTCTTCATTCCTAACTAGTATGGTACCCAATAACCTAAAGGATGCGTGGGTTATCCCTTTCCTACGACTCTAGACCCTGAAACACCAATTAACTACAGACCAATCACCACCGTACCGTTCCTTCTCAAAATACTTGACAGAGCAGCATACCTGCAGATTCAGTACTACTTAGAGACCAATAACCTCCTCGGCACAAGACAATCTGGCTTCAGAACTAAGCACGGGACTGAAACAGCTTTACTTGATCTCAAAACCCAAATTGAGGACCTTAAAGACAATGGTAAACTGGCCCTCCTACTAATTCTGGGCCTATCTGCTGCTTTTGATTTGGTCAGTCGCCAAATACTTTGTCAGCACTTGAAGTCATCGGCACATTTCTCTGACAACGCCTCCAACTGGATTAGGTCATTCCTTGACAACAGGCACATGAGAGTTTTCTCCCCTACTGCATCGGCCGATCCCATACCAGTCCCGTGTGGAGTCCCGCAAGGATCCTGTGTCTCCACAACTCTCTACAATGTCTTCACCAAACCATTATTTGATGTGCTTGATTATCTGGGTGTCACCTACATGAATTACGCTGATGACACCCAGATACTCATACCCATCACTGGTGACTACATTGCTTACTCTAAAGCCCTTAATGACATTTACCTTGTCATACAAGCTTGGATGGCCCAGCACGAACTATGCCTCAACGATGACAAGACTGAGCTTCTTATCTTAGGCACACAACAGAGACTTAACAAACTAAGTCCACTGTTCGGCTCCTTCAATATTGACGGCAATCTGATTAAAGTAGCTAAAGACACCAAAACTCTGGGTATATACCTTGACGCCTCCCTGACACTCACCAGACAAACCAATGCAGTTGCCGCTGCATCCGCATACACATGGAAATTGATCTCAGCCTACCGCCCTTTCCTTACTGCCCAGAATTGCATTACCTTGGCCAGGACCCTGGTTATGTCCAAATTGGACTACTGCAATGCACTGTACCAAGGCACCAACCAGGGTAATCTCAACAAACTTCAGACAATCGAAAACAATGCTATTAGAGCATCCCTCAACATCCCCCGATCAGCCCACTTCTCAGAAACCAGGAAGAACCTCAATTGGCTCTCAGTTACCCAAAGGATCTCCCTGAAAGCACTGGTCCTCACATACAAATGTGTTAACCACCAGGCCCCTACTTACCTAGCCTCACGATTCACTCAATATACTCCAGCACGTGTACTCAGATCTGCACAAATTCAAGGTCTTGCAATCCCTAGATTCAAGCTTCATTCTGCCGGTGGCGCTAGCTTCCCTGTCCTGGCAGCCAAGCTCTGGAACACTATACCACTCATGATCAGAACACTACCCTCCTTCAACCAATTCAAACATAAAGCCAAGCTCTGGCTAGCAACATCCCACTAACAACCGCTCGTCTATTTGAACGGGCCGTCGGGGTCCTAGCTCTGTTCTGCTCCGCCCTGATTACTGCTTGATGTTGTAACGTCCTCTGTATACTCTGGGTATAATCTGCTGGGACTGCTATGATGACTCGTCCACTATTGTTTGTAATATTACACTACCTGTATTGTAAATGGACTTCTTGTTGCTATGTTTACTACTGTAATGTAATGCTCTACTAATATATGCGCCCGGTTGCCCATCGGCCTGGTCTGCGCTTTACAAATAAAACAAATACAAATCTAATTGCAAAGAAGACTCTGTCCCAGCACATGTAGTCAAATCATGCGCCCTATCCCTCACACCCATCATAACCAATTTTGTTAACGCCTCATTTAAAAGAAATATGGTACCGGCCAGTATCAAAGAAACTTGGATTACACCATTGTTAAAAAAAACACCCTTGATCCTACGGTACCCACCAACTACCGACCAATAACAACGGTACCTTTATTGCTCAAAATCATAGATAAAATAGCCTATAAGCAAGTCCAAGCACATCTAGAAGACAACCAACTTCTTGGCACCAGGCAATCGGGCTTTAGACCAAACCACAGCACGGAAACGACACTCTTAGATTTAAAAATCCAGATGGATAACATTAGAGATACAGGCAAACTTTGCATTCTCCTGCTCTTGGACCTATCTGCAGCGTTTAATCTTGTAGACCACGACAAACTCTGTTCCACCTTATCAAAAGACTTCAATTTTTCCACTGATGCCACTATGTGGATTAAATCTTTCCTGGCAGAACGAACTACTAGAGTCGACATAAAGAAGCAGCAGACCCTATCCCAGTCCCCATTGGAGTACCTCAAGGGTCATGCCTCTCTCCTACACTCTATAATGCTTATACTAAGCTCCTCTTTGCAGCTCTAGATGATATGGGTGTCATCTATACCAACTTTGCTGATGACACTCAGATCCTTATACCACTTTCAGGGAACTACACTCAAGACACTGTAACCATCAACAATATCTATGCCATAATTCAGAACTGGATGGCATTAAACAGCCTGTGCCTCAACGATGAGAAGACAGATTCTCATCGTGGGCTCCCAATCTAAATTAGGCACACTCCACCCAGACTACTCGGCCATCAACATCGATGGTACAATGATCCCTGTCTCTAAGCAAGTTAAAACATTAGGAGTGTACCTGGATGCCAACCTTACAATGGCTGAACACATCAACACATTATCCTCCTCATTCTCCTACACAACCAAGCTAATAGCACTAAGCCGCCAATTTCCGACCCCAACTAACTGCATTACTTTGGCCAGAGCATTAATATTATCCAAACTAGACTACTGTAATGTACTGTTACTCGGGACCTCGACCACTAATCTTAACAAACTGTAACTAATCCAGAACAAAGCCTTAAGAGCTGCCCTAGGATTGAAAAAATCTGATCACATCTGTAAAATCAGAAGCGATGCTCACTGGCTTCCCATCAAGGCTAGAATCCTCTTCAAGATTCTGTGTATCACATTCAAATGCCACCATAACAAAGCTCCCACTTATCTGAACAACTCCATTGCCAAAAAAGAATCGGTCAGAACACTAAAATCAAATAACCAACTCCTACTACGGCTGCTCCGCTTCAAGAATACTAGAGCAGGAGGGAGTAGTTTCCAATACCTAGCTCCAAAACATTGGAACACCATCCCGCTTGGTATCAATAAAAAAGAAACACTATCTGGTTTTAAAAAACTTTTAAAAACCTGGTTTATTTAACCAGTATTGATAGATCAGATACAGCCCGCATCTCTGAACAGTGTGATTAATCTGTGATTAGTAATCTCTCCTCATGAATTCAATTGTACATGTCTTGTTTTAAAAAAAAGTTGTCTGTAACCTCGCCGTGATACCTCAGGGTCCTGGGCGAGTAATAAATGTAATACATAAAATATATAATATTTTTTTTTCTGGTGCTTGTTAATCTGTTTAGAATCACATGCTGTGCATATGGTCCGACATCCAGTGGTAACCGCGTAGTATTGAATATAAACATATTTATATAAAGAGAGCGATCGATTATTCCACAATTAATTGATATTGATATTTTCTTTCTATCGCGCTCGTACACAAGTGTTTCAGAGCGTGGCAAAGGGGGGGAACAGGGGATAACAAAACAGCGATCTTACTAGGCCCAGTGACATTGAGAAAGTGCAAGTGCATGGGAGAGGGGGAGGGGAAAAGTGCATGGAAGGGGGAGAAGTGGAAAGTGCGAAGCAGAAGAGAAACAGATAAATAACAATAAATAAATAATAAATGCAACAAACAGTGGTAGTGCAGCCAGCAATTTGCAAGTGCTAGGTTTAAGGCATCAGACAGGGTAGGTCTGATAGGTGCAGGACGAAAAAAGGGGGAGCTGTATGGGTACAGATACAGACCCCAGTGCAAGGGGTGGCCCGTAGGCAGTGCGGGAGGGTGGCAGGGTGAGCAGGTACCTGGGCCCAGAGGACAGAGGGTGGCTAGGTGCACAGTGCTAACAGAGAACAGATCAGCAGGGAAGAGGGGGAGCGAAGGTAGAAGAAAAGAGGAAGGTCTTTAGGTGCTTCCACAAGTTTTAAGAGTGGCAGGGAGGCTGTTCCAGAGGGAGGCCCCAGCCGAAGACCTAGCTATACCCCAGCTCGTTTCTTTCAAAAACGACTGACCTTGAGGGAGTTGGAGGTAGAGGAGCGAAGAGCTCGAGAGGGGAGGTATTTGCGGAGGGATAGCTGAAGGTATCCAGAAAGCCTTGTGTACAATGCATAGGGTTTCGAATTTAATCCTTGCATCAACTGGGAGCCAATGGAGAGATTTCAGAGCTGGAGAGATGCGATCCCAGGGTTTGAGGCCAAGGACAAGTCTTGCCGTCCTGTTCTGGATTAGCTGCAGAGGGCGGAGAGTAGAGGCAGGTAGATTTAGAAAGAGGCTGTTACAATAGTCCAACCTAGGGAGAATCAGAGCTTGGGACACCATGAGCTTCTGGGGGAAGCAGAGGAAAGGCAGAGAACCTCTGAGAAGGTGCAGTAGGAAATTTGACTTTTTAGAGACCTCAGCAATGTGGGCGGAGAAGGAAAGGGTGGAGTCAAAGATGACCCCGAGGTTCCTTGTCTCGCAGGTGGGGGTAGGAGGAGGGCCAAGGAAAGCCAGCCAGAGGGTGAGGGGAAAGGATGGTGAAGGTGTGCCGATGAGGATCTCCGTCTTGCTGGCATTTAGACAAAGATCATTGGCGGCACACCAATCTTTAATGGCAGTTAGGCAATCAGAGATGAGAGAGGGAGAGGAGGTGTCAGAGGGCAGCCTGAAAATGAGCTGAGTGTCATCCGTGTAGCACTGGAAATTTGAGCAGAAAATGGCAATGCAGTGGGCGAGAGTTGCCAGGTATTGGTTGAAAAGCCAGGGCGAGAGGTTACACCTCTGGGGAACACCATAGGTAGAGAGGAAGATAGATGATGGGAAGGACCCAAGTTGGACCTGGGAGGGTCGATTTGAGAGGAAAGAGGTCAGCCAGGCCAGAGCCTGATCAGTGATAACCAGGTTTTTACTGAGATAGTTGAGCAGGATGGTATGGTTGACCGCGTCGAATGCAGAAGAGAGATCGAGGAGGATGAGGACAGAGGGAATGTTAGAGTCAAGGTTGGAGAGCAGACTGGTGGTCATGGAGACAGCCAACAAAATTGGAATGAAGGTTAAGCTGAGAGATGGCCAACTTTTCCAGGAGTTTGCCCAGAAAGGGAGTAATGGAAATTGGGCGATAGTTAGCTGGACAAGAAGGATCCGCTGTGGGTTTCTTGAGAAGAGGATGCACAAGGTAGTGCTTCAGAGGGGAGGGGGAAGTATCCTGAGGCAAAGGAGTGGTTGCAAAAATCAGCAAGGGCCGGAGCGAGAGTGTCAATGTGGTCCTTGATGGTTTTAGAGGAACAGGGATGAACCTGTTTTGTCATGAAGCCTAGTTGGCTATCACCTACCTGCTTGTATAATACTGTGACTTCATATATGCCTCTATGCAAATCTGTTTGTATATATTTACACCACCTGTTGATGTGTAAGGTATGCACATTATCATTGTAACCTGAGATAGGTGCCCAGATGTAAATTATGTACATTTTTGTTCTATGTATTCTATGACTGTAACCCAAGATATGCGCCCAGATGCTTTTTTGGACCAGGCGCGATTTATAAATAAAATACAAATACAAATAGATCTGACTTGTCTAACGACCTCGTCGGGGGAGAAAAGAGGAAAGGACGAGAAGGATGGTGGGAGGGGTGTCTAAAGGAGCGTCAGCAAGCACAGATGGAGAGGGGAGAGGAGCGGTGGGGTTGGAGAGAGTGGACAGGATGTCCTGGGTTTTTGAAATGAAGTGAGAGGCAAGAGCATTGCAAAGAGCCTGGGAGGCAACAGGAGGGGTAGAGACTGCAGCAGGGTTGGCCAGCTCCTTGCAGATTTTAAAGTGTTCGGCCGAGTTGTTAGATGCCGCAGAGACACAAGCTTGAATGTGGACTCTTCTTGGTGAGGACAGAGTCGGTATTGCCTTTGCAGCAGACAGGCCAGTTTTTCAGAGGATGAACAGGAAGCCCTCCATTCCCTCTCAGCAGGCCTACACTTACGTTTAAGTGTAGCTAGGTCAGAGTCATACCAGGAATTGCACCTGGCTTTGGACTTCAAACAGATCCTCATGACAGGAGCAAGAGCATCAAGAGTATCAGAAATTGAAGAGTAGAGCAGAGACGGGGCAATGTCAGGATGTGAAACAGCCAAAGGTGGAGGGGGGGGAGAATGGCGGCAAAAGCCTCAACTGACACACGCTTAATGGGCCGGATGTCCGAGAAGGTAGGTGGCAGTGTTGGGGTAGGCTTGGCTTGGGGGGAAGAGAGGGAGAGATGAGAGGAGAGGAGGGATCGCTCCAGGAGAGAGGAGTGGTCAGAGGGATCCAGAGGGGGAGGTCAGAGGAGATAAAGACATAGGCCCTCATTACGACCCTGGCGGAAAGGGGAAAACGATGGCGGAAATGCAATACCGCCATCGAATAGCGCTCGGTGCGACTATGACCCGTCACCGCAAAGTACGAAGCCATTAGCGACACCGTAGTGAACGCCAACGCTAACTGCACTAAGCACGCGCGCGCCATGCCAAACCGCAAACACCACCATGGTGCAACGGTACGCCAATTCCGACCCTAGCGGACATGTACCTAACGCCATCAGGCATGGCGGAATGGACCATTCCGCCATGGCGAGAAGTACGGCATCGCGAATCAACCGTAAACGGCCCCACTGAGTGCCTGTACACCGCTCCCTGCCCACAAAGTACAACTCCCTGTAGGTGCAATGAAGTCACAATGCAACCAGTGAAATGTACAAAGCACCCATGCATGCCAACGAACAAAAGCAACACAAGAGGGGCCAATGGGAGCTGCAGGTCACAGATGGCACGAATACAGAAGCCATCCCAATGGACATGACCACAGTCCCCCACCAAGAAACGCACGCAAACACAGGCACCTGTGACCAGCAACATTCCGAAAATCACATCATTCCACCAGTCCACCTGGCTGACCGCCATCTGTCACACAAAACCCAATCCCCCGCCCCTGAGCATGACAACATCCAAACTGTCATATAGGCAGCCCCCATCCCTGACCTCACGGGCTCAGTAGGCAAACGCGCCCAGCACAGTACCACGCAACTAAACCCCGAAGCAGGAACCCAATGCAGATCTCCTCACAATACATCGCCCCACATATAGGCACATGCCACATCACTTGCAAAGAAAAACGCTACACAGGCCAAATCAGAATAGAAATTTAATGCACAACAAAATCACCAAGCCCATACAGCCATCAGGCCATGAACTCCAAAACACATTTCACCATTGTGGGCTGCATCCGCAAGAAATGACCAGCCACTACTTGTGTGACGCCCTGTCCCATCATGGTACACAGAGCCACAATCACGTACGAAAAGGCAAAAAGGAAGCGCACACAACCGCAGGGCCGTCCCAATGGGGAGGCACTAGTCCAGCTGAAAGGCCGAAATGTTGCTCCGAGCCACCAGTACTGCGTAAGGGCATGTGGGCCACTGGCGATCGTCCCATAAGATCGTAATGCTGCTCCACCGATTAACACGAAGCAGCAGGTGTCGGGAGTATAATCCATCTGCAGGAGTGGCATACAGATGGCAGTGGCAAAAGGGGAGGAGATACCTGTCAACCAAAAGAAAAGAACAAGAACAGAATGGCCATCAGAACTACATTCGAACAACTCACTTCAATGAGCACACGAAATCCACAGCCATATGCATGCTAGCCCACTCCAAAGGATCATCACCACCCCAAAGCCACTTGCGACTCATAACCATCTATACCTAGGTGTAAACACCATCACGAACGAGTGTACCTGTGCATGCGTCTGCCAAAACAGAATCCATCAGATGGGAATGTTAACGTGCATGGACACAAGTGTCTGAGGGCGCGTCGAGACAGGGAGGGCTCAACAAGGCCAGATAGACGATGGTCCAACTATGGCAGCCCTGCATCACATAGCGTAGGGGAGGCGGATAGATCCCAAGAAGCCCTGTACATGGCAAACTCTGCATCAAATCACCTGCCCATGCATCCATTCATCATTCCCTCATCCCTGGATCAAAACGCCTGAATAATTACTCACATGACATTAGAAACGTCCATTGAGTCTGTGCGTAATGCAGCCTGCTAAATCCACAGTGCCCCAGCCCGTAAATCCAGTGTTGTGAAGTAACATGTATTTGGGAATGGCCGGCCTCATCGCCCACGTAGCTATTGCGCATCCCAAACTATTCATATCAATCATTGCTCCCTCGCCATGGGCCCTGTCTCAAGGACATAGAACAATAGAACGTTATATTTGCAGTCAGACCTGTGGGCATCTCCTCGCCGCTAGCTGGAAACCGAAAGCGCCGCCCTTCGAATTCCTCATTTGCAACATCACGTCGAAAAGGCATCTGTGGCCGTTTGAAATCACTAATTATCTCATCGAGTGCGGCTGTGTGTGAAAATGGCAACTGCCTTCACCCACAAATGGGACGCCCCGCCCGTCGTTGCAACTCGGTACAGTGATGCATGAGGGCCCACCGTTACTCGAGTACTACGTTCCACTGACCCTTCACAAGTCCGTTCGCGACTGCACAGATAGTATGGGAAACAATGGGACCACAGCAGAATGAACATATCAACCAATCTTACACGCCCATCGGGTACAAATACATGATTGCAATAGCAAGATACCATTCCCCGAATTGCAGCGTAGTGCGCGGGACGTGCTCGGCCAAAGGGGAGAGCAGTTTGCACAGGTGGAATCAATCACCACAGGTGGAGGCCATACAGCCTGGAAACACATAAATTGCACACCCAGTCTCCTCCCACAACCACAGCGAAATGCTACCGGCAGGACTCGCGATGTTGGCCCTGGGGGACCTGATAGCACTGCAAGTGCTCCGACTCCAAGAAGAAGACGAACAACAACTACAACCAGCCGCACGGAGGAGACGCAGGAGGAGGAGGAGGCCAAGGCAGGGCCAGCAAGGCCCAGCAGCACAGCCACTACCACCACGCAGGCAGCCCGCAATCCCACGCCTCCGAGCACATCCGTTCAACCTCACTGATGAGCAGATCCACACCCTCTACCGTCTGGACCGGGACACCATAGCCGCCATTGTGGACATGACACAGGCTGACCTAGTCAGCATGATAGATAGCCCAACCGCAATCCCACCCCTACTGAAGGTGGTGTCTGTACTCCACTTCCTGGCCACAGGCACCTACCAGCACACAGTCGGACAGTTGCATGGCATTTCTCAGCCACTGTTCTCACGGACACTATTCCAAGTGCTCGATCCCCTCCTGCAGCACGCAGACGACTACATCTCCCTACCACGCTCGGAGCAGGAAATAACCAACACAAAAGTGGGATTCCATGCACTTGCCGGCATACCGGGTTGCATTGGTGCCATCGACTGCACCCATGTTGAATTGGTCGTGCCACATGCCATGGAGGCCCAGTACCGCAACCGAAAACAATTTCATTCCCTGAATGTACAAATGGTGTGTGACTCCAACAGGATCTTTGCGCATTGTTGTGCCCGATTCCCTGGATCAACCCATGATTCCATGGTCTTGAGGAACTCTACCATACCACGCTACATGGAGCGACACGCAGGGAACAGATCCTGGCTACTCGGTGAGTCTCATTGCATGCATGATGATGTGGGGTATGTGATTTGGCAATGTACTGGCAGGAAGGGGGGGGGGTGTGCGTACGTATCAATGGCATCCCACATCCTACGTTTCTCGTCCACATACAGGTGATGCTGGATATCCACTGAAGAGATGGCTCCTCACACCAGTCCGGAACCCACGGGAC
The DNA here is from genome assembly GCF_040938575.1 of Ambystoma mexicanum. NCBI lineage: Eukaryota > Metazoa > Chordata > Amphibia > Caudata > Ambystomatidae > Ambystoma > Ambystoma mexicanum. The sequence goes on from NC_090935.1 coordinate 1,526,348,381, forward strand.
CAGCATGAGGAGGACTACAACCATGCCCACTCACGTACCCGTGTAGTCATTGAGCAGGCATTCGGCCTACTGAAGGGCCGTTTCCGCTGCCTCAGCAGGTCTGGCGGGGCACTCCTGTACCACCATGAGAAGGTTGCAAAGATGGTGATGGCATGTGTCATGCTCCACAACATGTGCGTACGTAGAAATGTGCCCATGCCCCCTGACGCAGAACTGCAAGCACCGGATGATGGTCATGATGAGGGTGGGGATGTGGCAGCACCTCAAGGAGTCTGCGAGGCACCGGAGGCCCGTGACATTCGTCAGCATCTCATTGATGTATGCTTCTAGCACTCATGCCTGGTGGCTGATACATGGACACGGGACACGTGGCACTGTGTGTGTCTGGAACATGCACGAAATGGACTGTACGCCTATGATGGCCTAGTACACAAAGATCAATGTCCACACATCTCATTGGTTGATCGTGCACTGTTTATGGCATATGTGATATCATGTTGTACACCCTATCGACCCGCCACCCAAGTGAGCCCAACACACCCCCTCCACCCTCCTACCTCCCCCCCGAACACCAGTGTTCAAAGATGCTCATTGTCAGTGGGCTGTCGCTATTGCATGCCCCCTCTGCGGGTATCAGGGGCACCCCTGCCTGTGGAGCGCCGGGTCCTCCCAGATCTACGTTGGGGGCTGCCCTGGACGGAACTTGCAACGGATGATGTGTCTGCCTGCTCACGTCCATGCATGTCCCTAAGGGTTTGCGAGAGCTCAGTGAGCACACGGCGCACTGCGGCAAGTTCGGCACATACGTCTTTGGACGTCGCATGCAGTTCCCCCCTCAGGCTCTCGGTGCTTCTCTCAATTTGTGACCTTAGCGTCTCTGTGCCTCTCTCCATTTCTGCCCTAAGTGTCTCAGTTGATGTTTCTATGTCTGCCTTGGTGCCCCCACATTCATCGGCATGGTCCTTGAGGAGTGTGGCCAGTTGCTGCTGTTGTTCGATCAACTGGTCGAGGGACTGTTGCCTCTGCTGGGCCATGGCCATTTGCGGGGGTGTCGCAGAGGGGCTGTTGACCTCATGTTGCCTTCCCACAGGGCTTGGGGGGGATGGCCAGTCGTCGTCTTGTGGGTGCCCCTGCGTGGTATCCTCATGTTGTACGGGATGGGACAGACGGGGGGATTGGGACAGGTCATGGATGGATCTGACTTCGGCATCCCCGTTTTCTGTGTCCGAGCATGCTGCCATCAATGGGGTGTCACCTATGGTGCTGCTGCCACCAGAGGCAGTGCCTTCTGTGGCATCCATTGGGGGGACCTGTGGTGATGGTGTTGTGGGCATGCTGGCTGCTGGGGTGCCTGTTGATGTTCCCTCCTGTGTGCTGCCACCTGATTTGTGCTGCTGCCGTGTCTTGATGCGTGCAGCTGAGGTGGAGGGTCTCTGGCCGTTGGTCTTGGCCCTCTTTGCAGGTGTGCTGGTAGGGGTGTCCTGTTGCTCGTCGTTTGGATCGGACCCTGTGGTGGAGTAAAGGAGAGCGAGGGTCATTGATGGGTCTGTGGGAATTGGAATGGCATAGTATCACATGCTTTGGGGTGGTACCTGAGGGTGATTTGGGTCGGGGCCTTGGAGGTGCTTTCATTTGTGTGTGGAGTGAGGGTGCAGTTGTTTGGCAGCCTGCAGTTAGGGTGTGCCTGCTGCACGTGTAGTGCGTGTTTTAGGGGTTTTTAATTATTTATGTATTTATTGTGGTTTTTAACGTGCGCTATCAGGCCGATGTGTGTGGACGTTCTCCTGGACATGTGTTTCTGTTGCACTATGTGGACGCATGGTACTTCACATGGATGGACTGTGTGGATTGTTTTATCTGGCCCACCTACCTGAATCTTCGGATGTCTGCACTCCTTTCTCCATCCCTCCGACTCCCTCAATGCTCTCCATTCCGATGGTGGAGGCACAGATTTCTTCCCAGGGGGTCAACTTGATGGGTGATTCAGGACCTCCCCCGGTGGCTGTGGCAATGTTGCGGTTGGCAGAGAGTATGCTGCGGACGCGTATCCGCAGGTCGTCCCATCGCTTGCGGCATTGCTGTGGGGTGCGGTCCCCACCGCACTTACCCGCTGTGCCACCAGAGCCCATATGGCCTTCTTGTTTGCAAGTGCCGTCCTGGTCATTTGCGTGGAGAAGACCACGGCAGCATTCTCCTGGAGGGTCTCTGTTAGCACGGTGAGTTCCTCACGGGAGAAGTGGACCTGCCGCTTGCGGTCGCACGCTTTCTTCGCTGCTTTTCCCATTTTTCTTGGTTTCGCTAGGGTGGTTGACGGGGTGGGGTGTGTCTCAGGGTAGTGTTTTTAGTGGTTGTGTGGTTTTAGTGTATTTATAGGTGTACGCCGGGATGTTTCCCGTTCCGGGCCCGTGTTTTAACTTCCGTTTCCGTATATTTCCGGCCACCGTACTTTCCGGTAGGCGCACACTGCGGTGACCGCTAAGAGGGGTGGCGGTATTGCACCTGGGGCGCCGTACGGCGGCGGTGTGGGCCGTTTTGGGGTCTTTTCCGCCATCGCGGACTTTGCACTTCCGCCATGCCGTGGTGCTCGTGCCCGATGGGTCGGAATGGGCCGCACTTTGCTCCTTCGTGCAATGGCGGAAACGCTATTTACGCTGTGGCGCTCCGGTCAGTCGATTTCCGCAAGGGTCGTAATGAGGGCCATAGTGTTTGCCCTGCAGAGTGAGTTGGGCCAGAGGGGAGGAGGGAGAGGGAGTCGCAGAGGTCACGGAAGAGCACAGAGGAGGAACAAAGAGTCTAAATGTATATTGAGGTCACCGAGGAGCAGTAGTTGAGTGGTAGAGGCCAGGAAGGAGGAGGAGAGGTCCGCCCACTAATAGAGAAATTAGTTGATTTGACCAGGAGGCCGGTAGATGGTAGTCAAAGCAAGAGAATGGGTAGGCGAGAGAGAAAGCCTACAGACAAGGCATTCAAAAGAGGAGTAGGTCTGAGTGGGAATGATAGAAGCAGGAATCCACTCAGGAAAGATGAAGGCTACTCCCCACCGGACCGGGAGGATCTGGGTGCGGAGAGGATCTTGTAGCCATCAGGGAGGAGAGTGTCAAAGCACGTGAAAGAGCTGGTCGTAATCCTGAGGTAGCAAAAGATGCCTCTCAGCGGCTGCTCAGTTCACTCGAGTTACAGCGCTGCATATTACAAAAAAGCATCATCTACCAAGGTTCCGTTTGGAATGTGGAATTAATGCAGTCTTAGAAACAGTCTTGGTTTGCTAGCTCAGCTGGTGTTTTCTCTGATGTTCAGTCCATCAACATACAATCATTTTAAACAGTAAATCCAGAAGACCTTCGCACATGCTTCAGGAATCACAAATCCAAAATCTCTGTTCTAAAGACATGTTCCACTGGGAAAATCCACATGTCTGACAAGGAGTGGTCCGAATGTTTGAAATGGTTGGCTATTTTCTGGTCAACCCTGTGTTTAATGATGAATGATTTGTGATTCCTGAAGCATGTGCGAAGGTCATTGGTGGTTGTCACCTACATATTTTGTGCCATTCTCTCGGCAGTGAATCGCACAAACCACATTGGATAATCGGCATGTAAAACGATTTTCGATATTATAGTTTCTTCCAGTGCTAGAATATGTAACCGTGGAGGTTTGTAAAAGATATTCACATGCAATAAATTTTTTGGAATCTCAGCAGAACAGTTGTAATCCAAACCTAACAATAAGTCTATGCAAATTTGGAACTCTACGAGGAGCCATTACTGGTGCTTTGGGGAAAGCCTTTTGTAATAGTTCGAGTTGGCCATTATGGGGAACGTATCTTGAATGATCTTTTTAAAGTTGTGTGCTACTGGATGGTAATCTACCACCAATGGGATCCCGTCACATTTGTGTCTGATGTTGGTGTTCCTCTCGATAATTCAAAAGATTTTTGAATCTGCTGTTGTATAATATGCAATCGCAGTCTGAATAGATTAGTGAGCTCTGCATATGTATTTTCAAAGTGCCTTCATTACTGCAGATGCGTTTTATTCTAAGAGCTTGACTGAAGATAATTACTTTCATATGATGCGGGTGACTGGATGTCCTGTTTAAATATAGAAGGCAACAGTTGGGTTTAATTTGCTCATCTTTTCCTATCTTATTATAGTGGGGTTAGAGTCTGGGTGCTGTTGGAGCACTAGTTTAGGGACAGTAGCAGATCCCTTCAGCTAGGCGAAGGCAGGTTGATAGCTACCTTAGGATTCAGTGATGCTAAACCGAAAGCAGTTTTTCCTTGCAGACATGGGATGATCTGATTGTTGTAGAGCAATGGAAGTGGAAATATATCCTTGCATATGGTGACATGGGAGAGGTCGGGGGGGGGGGGGCATGCTGTCCATCTCAGAAAATGGAGCTTTAACACTGACAGCACACACATTGCAGGCAACCGAATATAAATTGAATGCACAAATATCATGCCTTGTTGGTTGGCTGTTCTTAAATCTCCAAACCTCAATATTGATACCAGAACTCTAAATACTAAACTTGGAAAGGAAAAGCAGAGCTTGTGCACAACAGTAAAAGGGCTTCGGAATTCTGCAGACCACCAAATACAATCCTTTGTCTCCCAGTTAGTTTACTCTCTTCCATCCCTGTCCACCTTTTGACATAGAGCGGAACCACACACTGGCCTGCCTGGTAAGTAGTGTGATGTTACAAAGATTAGACTCTTGATCTCCAATGGGAGTGTTAAGACATTGGTTTAAGAGATAGTGCAAGCATGTAAAGATCTGTTTCTTGCTGATCATACTTGTAGATTAGTAACTAATTGCATGTGTTTTTGAAAATGGTTAATTTGTCATGTCACATAATTGATTTGATTTTGTGCCTTCCTCTGCAGATGAAGATGAAGAAAAGGGTGAAAAGCGAAAGAGGGAAACAGATGACGAAGGAGAGGAAGATGATGAATAAAAATTCTGTGATCTTAAAGGACTGTTCAGTATTGATTAGACTGGCCCTTCACAAGGAAACATAACTGTTAAAAGGCCCCGGACACGCCAAAGAGTCGTTTCTGTGACATTCCACGTTTCTACAATCAATTCCTATTTGAAACGTATTTAGTGGTTTAAATTGAAATTCAACAGAAAAATATCAATACAACCCAGAAAACCTTGGGCTTAACAACTGGGTTAATGAATTTACTCTTTTGTTGGCGGGATTCTTAGGTTTTTATTTAAGACCTAATGCTTTAGCGAGAGGAACAAAATACGATTGGTTAGTCATGATTGCCAATGGCTGCCTGTTATACAAGGGTTGTAGCACCATTTTTACTGTCTGTGTGACGGAAAAGCTTTGTAAATAAAATCTTAACATTTTGGGTCTGTTTTTCATAATTTTGCTTTTCTCCCTTAACCGTTGAACATTTTTTTACCTTAAGGTGTTTTTTGCAACAAAATGGCGACAAATATTTTTAGGAACAGTGAAATAAATCTGTTACGCTTTGATAAACTTGTTGTTTGCTTACTTTTGTCATTTAGAACATGGTAAAACTGTATTTTGTTGATTTGTATTTGTGGTTTTAATGTAATTTGTCTAAGACTGTTCCATGTTAAACAATGCTCAGCCATCCTGCACTGTCATAATTGGCCCACAAAAGTGGAGCTTTTTCATTTGCCATGTGATTAGTGTCTTTAGCTGCATCTTCCTTAATTGGGTATTGTTAGTGATTCCCTTGTGCTTACCAGGCTCCATACGTGGTACCAGTAGTAAAGCAGCTCAGGCCCAATTCTCAGGAGGTGGGGTGATGTTGTTTGCAGGTACATGACACACTTTTATTTATGTCCAATGAGAGAATGTGCGGATATATTTTCTTCATATGTAAGAAAAAGGCAATGCAGAAAATCACTTCACTTACAAGTACATTGTGTAAAACAAAATATGCCACATTGTGACAGGTAAGTAAACCACTTACAATAGGAGATAAAAATAAGTGTTCATAGAAAAGAAAATGCAGTGGCTTGTAAACAGCATACTTTTCCTATCTAGACCAGAAAGTTAAGAAGAGAAGATAACAAGGGAGCCATTTATGCATATTTTACTTGTGTCTCAAGGAGGCGTTTCTGGATTTCCGGAGGAGTGAGACCCACAGAGGACCCTTGAAAGAGGTTCTCCAGCACACTATTGGTGGTTTCTAGATGTGGTCACTGTGCACTTTGTTTGGAAATGACCTTCGGTTCCACTGACTACACACCTGTGGAGAAGGAACCCCAAGTCCCTTAAGAAGGAGGATTATTGACTATTTAGTGTTTTCATAGGGTGAAGGTCGGAACAAGACTAAAACTGAGTGTTTCTTCCCACCATCTGTCCTCCCCTCCCTCCTGCTTTTGTTTCTTTTCCCACTTCTCTTCCCATTTCACTGTATCTGGTAAACTTGGAGTTTGTCGGACTCTTCCCTCTCCTTTACAAGACTGAGAGAGGAAATATGAGACGTAAGTCCATCTATTTAATATTTGTAAGGCCCAGATTTTTCTATTATTTAATGCCTCTAAGTTTCTGATATGTTCTCTAATTTCTTTAGCGCCTCTTCTACTGTTCCGTCGTCTCTTCGGACTTCCTATGTCACGTATTCACTGTCTTTTTTTCTTTCCCACTGTGATTCTATTTCTACTGACCTCTTATCCCTTCAATGGCTTTCTTGTCACTCGCGTCTAAGGTTCAATTTTCTCTGCTTAGTATCTTTCCTCTTGTCGTTCTTCTCTTCTGCTTTCTCTCTCCGTTCCCAATCACAGTTTCTCCTAACTGTTCCCCACCCACCTTGTGCTCGATCCCACTTCTGATCCTTTTCTCTTCTGGCTCCGTTCCACTGGAACGTGCTTCCGCTCTCTCTTCGCTCCATCTCCTCCTACCCTCTTTTTTTGTTCTTGTATTAAATATAATTTTCTTTCAACTTAATTTTAGTCTGTGATATCATTTTACATTTTTTTTGTACCGCTTTTATCCTGTTAAGCGCTTTGGTGTAACTTGCTATATAAATTCACAAATAAAATACTAAAATACAATAGGTGCATAATTCTGATCAGTTTCGATGCAAAGTTCCCACATTGTCGACTAGCACAGGATTCGGCTCCTTAGGTCGGCTTGGAGAGACTAAGGGAGAGCAAACATTGAAGAAAGACTTGTGAAGTGTCACTGCATAGGAACCAGCCACGATAGAAGAACCGGGAGGTGAGTTCGGTGGTGTGGTTGCAGGATAGCAAGCAGCACAGGTCCCTGTAACTTCTAGATGGGTAGCTGCAACCAGGGCGCATACCTGATGTCCTGAAATTAAGAATCTCTTTTTGGTTTAGCACAGAGTCTTCAGAGTCTTTGCAGAGAAGGGGCACCTGATTCTGGATCTGACAATACAGTCATGGTCAGGAGCTTCAGGGGAGAGTAGACCTTCAAAAAGGAGCTATGATCCAGTGGTCCCCACTGTATAAGGGGAATGGAGCGCCAAAGCTTGTTCCTTCTTAGACATACCGGAGAGGTAGAGCTGTGCCATCAGATTCTTTGGAGCAGCAATGCATGCAGGTTCAGAGCATTGGTTTTTTCCTCCAGCAGCAGATTTTCCAGGCATGCAGGTAAAGAGTTAAGTTTTTCTAAAGTCGAACTAGGGGCTTTATAAAACCCTACATCTGATGCAGTACATAAATCCACTCTTGGTATAAGGCTGTACCACCTGAGAACATTTGGTAGCGTAGATAGAGCAGCCAGGCTTTTCTTAGGCGGGAGAGAGGGCTGTAACCTGGTACAAGGACATTGTAGCATACGTATGGTCCAAAGAAACACTCAAACACTATGGGGTTTATTTAAATGCACCTAGACCAAAATAATTCCTGGTTAAGTAAGTACTATAACATCATATAAACACATTCATAACAACCAACTCGGTACGTATGTTATGCAAACCAAGCTATAGCCTTATTTAGAGGAGCAAGAAGCAAGTCTAGGTGTGTCAAACCTGAGGTTAAACATTCAGGATAGTAATATACTTTCTTACTTACCTTAGAAACTCATTTAAACACTTCTTAAAAGCGTACTGGGTATTACTAGCTATTAGATAAAAGAGTTATGTGCCAATAGGTCAATTACTTAGCAGGAAATACAATGGTCTAAGAATATGAAGTGCCTCGCTATCTGCGCTCCCAATAGATTATGTAAAGGTAGATATATGAGCCCACAAGTTTCCCTTAGGAAGTCAAATGGCTGACAACAGAATTGAACTTAAAGTTCCATAAATTTAATCAACAGAAAAAACGCCACGCCAACACGTGTTTCAGCCCTCTCTGGGCAGTCCTCGGGGCGTAAACAGATATGTTGCTATCAGGCAGGGTTAAAAAATCAAACATTGGAGCATATCCATAATTATCATCAGTTGGTAGTTAAGGCAACAAGATACCATCAAACCAAAATACCAAAAAATCTAACATTGTACCCAAACATTGGAGCATATCCATAATTGTCATCAGTTGATAGTTAAAGCAACAACAAAAAAACCATACATACATTTAAGGGCACGTAAACAGCACAGAAACGGGGTTAAGGGGAAGGGGAAGAGAAAACAAAAAGAAGGGAAAAACCCATTCGTTTGAACAGGCAAGTTCTCATTCTGTTGAAATATATATTAAAATCCATTATATCGTCACAATACATTCCAAAAATGGTAGGTTATAGGAGAGCACATCACAGAGATAGAAGGCAGTTCATGTAAGTGGGGTACCTGATATGTAACACACGTAGTGTGGTCTGCCGTGATACTTGTGTGAAAGCGTTAACCATAAATTTGCTAGAAGACTTCCATTCATGAGTACAACTCTGCGGAAAACAATCAGTACCTATTTTTAGCCCCAAAATATTAAGCATGGACTTCACTCATTCCGTGGTCACGAAATATAATAATCCACTCGAGCTTACCTATAAGTCATAAGTTTTCTCTTGGACACACGTCATTAGCATTACATAGATATCTTGTGTTGTTTAATTCGTCATTCTTGTGTGCTAGTAGCAGTGAACAAGAAAAAGAAAGGCAAAAACGGCATGGGTTCCGTCAGTCAATGTCTCGGAAGGCCTGTGGTATGAATGCTCTCCATAGATCAGTGATTAACGGCAATGTTTAGTCGGCTTACCCATTAGCCGCTTGAATGCGTGTGTGCTTGGCGATTCTTGCCGGCTCGCCGGTCGCACCCTGGTAGGAATGTGGGTGTTGTCTGAGCTGCCCTATAGCAGCTCAGCAGAGGCGGTATAGACATTGGTCATGTGACCAGTTCGAGCACCGGTTGCCTAGCAACCCTAGACGTTGTTCTCGCATTAAGATGTGCCTGCCGCGATATGTTTGTTTGCTCAGTTGTGGAAAGAGGTCGGAATATCCCTACTTTAAGTGACGTAAGCAGCAAAGGTTGCATGTGTAGAAAATAAATGTTTTTACATAGTTGCTGAAAAGTACGTGCACAACGGAAAGTTCATCATAACAAAGTAATCTGAACATGCTAAACCAATTTAGACCTTGTTGCCTAGCGACCTACGTGCTGTGCTGCACAAAAACGTCCTCTCAGAAAAGTGCTCAGTTAATTAACCAAGTGATAGAAGTCCTGCGTTCACTGCATCGTCTAGGTGAATTTTGGGTAATCTATGCTAATGTACTAATATAAATGATATTGGCACAAGCAGTTCTCTCAACTACACATATAAAAAAATTAATTATTTTTTTACTAATAGCATGGCTCTTGTGCGGGTCTTCTCACTGAATGTTATTAAGGTAATGCATATCATGTAAGAATGGCTACAATGCCACTGTGAATATTAATTGCGCAAAAAATCATCTAAACTCCAAAATAGTTTATTGGCCTGATATGCTGCTGTGAATATAATTGGTGCAACCAATTATCAGATTTGGAAATGTATGCTAATGGAGTGACTCACATACGGGTCTTCTCACTAAATATTGTTATGGTTATTGGAGTGATAGATCCAAAGGTTGTCAACAGCTGATGCATACTGGTCAAATTATATGCTGAAAGGTCTAAGCTAGTGTTTACATTTTAAAATAAATTCTCAGATATGTTAACAAAGTATTTACAAGACATTAAATTGTTGAATAAAAGGATGGAAACATGTGTCAAAGAGGGATGGTCGTGTAGCCGGATTGGCTGGTTTAGTGTATTAGCCTACGTGATGTGAGAGACACTAGGTCCCTAGGCATATTACTGGTTCTGATTGGAGCACAAGGACAATATCAAAAATAGAAACCCAGATGGCCCCTTGATTGGACTGCCTTATCTATTGTGATGTGGTAACCTCATGAAGTCTCCACATAAGATTGCAAGTTTAGCTTAACATTATCCCATTTTGATTATAAAAATACATTCAGTTCATGTTCTTGGTTTAGACCGGGTTGAACACATTTAAACCTGCAGATCATGCGTGCTTCTGCTAGTCTTAACCTCAGTAGTCTGTCTCCACCTCTTGCATGTGGCTTTATATGTTGCAGGCCTACAAATCTGATGTCGGTTCTGTGTGCCATTTGATGTTCCTTTTGCCAATTTTTTTGCGAATGGCAATTTGAAGTCTTGGCTGTTCAAGTTAGCTAGGTGTTCTCTAATCCTTATTCTTAGCTCCCTGATGGTACTACCGATATACACTTTCTTGCATACGCATATTATTCCATATATAATATATTTAGAGCGGCAGTTAATGAAATCCATGATATTGACTCTCAAATTCCCATGACAAAAGAATACTTTAGTCAGAGACAAGGCAAATTGGCAAAAGTTACAGGTCCCACACTTGTGGAATCCACCGGGTCTAATATTCTGAGTGAGCCAGTTATCCTGTCCGTTGGAACCAGATTTTAGAAAGGAGGTCCAGAGTAAGTTTCTGAGAGTCGGTGCGCTTGAGAAGATTATTCTTGGTTTCTCTGTGATATGGGTCACCAGGTCTGGGTCTAATTGTAAGAGATTCCAATGTTTATTCAGGATGTAGTAAATGAATTTGGAATCACTGGAGAATTTAGTGTGGAAATTGACATATTGTGCAAATCCAGTGGTACTTTTTTGTTCTCCCGTGGTTTGTGCAAGGAGCGAGGATCGCGTTATTGTTCCTATAGACTTACATTCTGCTTCAAATTGTACATCTTCACTACAGTTCCTCCTGGCTCTTAGGAACTCCCCACGCGGTATGTTGTTAATAAAAAAAATTCTATGACTACTTCTAGCATGCAGAATAGAGTTCACTGCACATTCTTTACGAAATGTACAGGTTTGTAGGGTTTTATTAGTTATATAGATTTTAAGATCCAAAAACATAATTGCTGTGGCATCAATTTGTCCAGTGAACTGAATCCCGAATTGGTTCTTATTCAGAAATTGCATTAAATCGTTAAACTGAGTTTGTGTACCTGCCCATATTGCAAAAAACATCGTCAATGTATCTCCTCCATACAGGGATGAACTCAATGTATGGATTGTTGTGAAAAAATGTGCAAGTCCTCAAAGTACGCCATGAATAAATTAACCAAGGCAGGGGCATATTTGGCACCCATGGCGATTGCCTTGGTTTGGGTATAATATTCATCATCAAAGATGAACTGGTTGTGGTTAAGGGTAAAATCCACAAAGTTCTTAAGCATCTGAACATGAGCATGTGATGCCGAATGGGATCTGAATGAATGTTCTATTGTTTTTAGTGCCAGTGTATGTTCGATTGATGTATACAGTGCAGTAACATCTAGGGTAACCAGAAAGTAATGTGATTTCAAAGTAATATTGTTGAGAATTTGAAAGATATGAGTTGTCTTTCAAGAAGGCTGGAATTTTAGGTACTAAGTCCTTAATACAGGAGTCAATGTAAGTCGCTAAGTTCTCAGTGACCCCTACTTGGCCACTCATAATAAGTCTTACAGATGGTAAATTTTAAAAGGGTTTGTGTATCTTGGGTAGTAAATACAAGGTGGGCATTAGTGGACTGGTGTTAATCGGGAAGTGTTTTTCTTCATCTGTCAGCCTACCTCGTTGATACCATTCTTGAATCCATATCTGAAGTTCTTGTACAGTCTGAGTCGCTGGATTGTTGTTAGGTTTTTGATAGCAACCTGGTGTTGCGAAGTGATCTTGAGCCATTTTGATATAGTCAGATTTGTTGAGGATGACAATGTTGCCTCCTTTATCAGCCTCCTTAATAACAAGCGTATTGTCTGCAGCGAACTCTTGGAGTGCCATTTGTTCAGTTTTCGATAAATTTGGATTTTTACTAATGTAGCCCCTATGTTGTCCATCAATATATTGATGTATTTCTTTAGTAATTGCTCTATAGAAAATTTCTATTGCATTATCTCCAATATTGGGCGGCATAAATTTGGATCTGTTTTTATGTTCCATGATGTCCATATTTCACTGGTGTACTCCTAAGTCTCGTTGAATCTCAGTTATCGATTGAACATTTTCACCTGCAAGGTTAGCAAGAAGGTGTATGTTCTCAATTTCCTCTATGCTCTTGCTGCTGATAGGAGGTAACGTTAAGTGTTGTTGGAAAAAGCCGATTTATTGTGAAAATGTTTTTTAAATTTTAATTTTCTCGTGAATTTATACAGATCTATTTGTACCTCGGTCATATCAGATGCGGTGCTGGGTGCGAAGGAGAGGCCATAGTTAAAGGATAGTTCCGGGACTTTTTTTTTATTGTCCCTACGGTTCGGCCATGTGTTTTTAAGCATAAATCGGTAGATCGTAGAAAACTTTCCTATGGACCTTACCCGACTTTTCGTCCATTAATGCACTCGAAATCAGCCGCCATTTTGTGATAATCCTATCATTTCCCCCCATCGACCTGGCTCACCTGCGTTTGCGGCACTAAATCAAATCCCCCGCCCCTGAGCCTGACATCAGCAGACGCGTACCGCCCATTTCCCAACGCCAAAGCACGTTTCGTGTCAACAATCGCTGCGCCTCAGCTAATGAAGTGTCGCCATGGAAATGGCAGGACGCCTCTTTCCTCAATAAGTATAAACACACCGTTTCACAACACACAGCAGCAGATTTTCGATTCCATTCCTCTCTCTATGTTACTTTGAGTATTCTGTGACTCGTTTCTGTGCTCTGGTCAGCTACCTTCGCCGCTTCTAGGCCTTGTGAACACCTGTACCATCTCTGTAAATTATTTTACTTTCTTTACCACACAATGGCTACAATAATGCCGTATATGTACGAGCCCGAGTACACCGAGGAGGAACTACTGGAAAGGCAAGCACGCAAAAACGATGGGGATTCGGACGGCAGTTGGGAGGACCAGTCAACGGATGAAGAGCCTGGACCATGTCGCATGGACGGCATCTCCACCTGGTGCACGTGCAATCGGTGCGAGCTAATGCCAACTGAGGAGGAGAACTGCTGCTGCCGTGAAAATTCCGCGTGCTTGGCCTACATTTCGGAAGGCGAGCCAAGTCCGCAATGCATCACCGAGCTGCCAGAGTTCGGGGAAGCCTGCCTCTCACGGACCGTGTTGAGGATGATGATGGTGCTTATGCACGAACTTCGCGGCACTGTTCGTCCGCGTAATCCGAGTAACGAGTAAGTATACTCTGGTTGTGATGTCAGTGATGCCACTACTATTTCATGGTCGTCTCCCACATATAAAATTACATCTACATATCATTCGAACGCATGTAAATTGGTTCCATTGCATCTTTCTTTTTCACAGGTGGTACAGGCTGGTGGCCTATCGTTGCTTCACTTGGTGGCTTCACGGGAGGCTCGGACACCGCGTTCGGAGAGTAATACCTGCCTGTGCGGTACTTGCCATTAGACAACATTTCCCCAGCGACAGTGGACAATACCGCAGATTTTCCCTGGATGTGCTGCAACCGGAACTTTACAATGTGTAATGTTTATTATTTATGTTCAATTGAAATTAAGATCTAAAATAAAACCCAACATATATTTTAACAATGGTTGTTTTGATTTTTTAAATGAATCTAGTGTGTCTCCATTGAATAGTCTTCCTGTGCCTTGTCTTGTCACACTACATGTCTCCGGCCAGCATCCTCCCTCACGCTGGCTGCCCACCTTCAATCCACATAACCGTTGAACCCATATGCAGCAGACATACATATGTTATTTTGCGGGTTGGCATCAAGCCTCCCGGCCTTGCCTCCTCCCCCAAAAATACTTACCACACCACTTTGTTCAAGCGTTGGCAATAAAAGGCCGTTGGATTTTATTGATACAAAACATGGTTATAGGTAAATAATCAATATGGTTGATCATAATAAATCATCCTTTTGGCCACCGGGTACAGGCTGACTAAATGCCTAGGCATCCAGGGTCTCCAGGGTGAACTGCACCCATATATTCTCCTGGGAGGGTGAGGTATTTATAAACTCAACCCCCTGCCGTCCATGTACTAGATCCTGCAGCCTGCCTCTTACATGCAGTTAGATGGCCTCTCCTTGGTGAGGCCCTGCGGCAAACGAGTCTTGTCTGCACGACCACCGCCCCAATCCACCCCCCGCCCTATCAAAGGCAGTTCGCACCGGGGTACTTGCACTGGCAAGTGGAGCTGTCAGGGAGCGATAAAGGCCAAGAGGTGCCAAAGACCATGTACACTTCAAAGTGGTCTATAGAGCATGGGTTGTTGTTCCCATGTCTACCTCCAGACCCCGTGTCTCCTGCCAAGCATCCCCCCTCACGCTGGACGCCCCCCTGCAAACCGCATAATGCCACGACATATACACGTCATTCATTCACAAACACACCCCTGTTTCGAATTCTTTATAACCCACTTCATATTTCGAATGAGAACTTCTTTGCGCTTTGCTAGTCAACCCGTGAAGGTGCTGGTTATCTGCTCTTCGTCTCTGTGAACTTCCATGACCACATCGAGCAAACTCGTCAGTTTGCAACCTGTGAACTGCTCCCTATTCTACGACAAGAAACTACTCTGATCCCTGCATCTAACTGTTTGTTCGTCAAGGTAAGGCCATGTACCATAATCATTTTGCGTCCAATTTTTTAATTTATCTATTTGCTAGTAGTCATCAAATTGCATCCATGTTTTCTTTTCGTTCAAGACAGTACATGCAAGGAACTAGTCACATGTTCTGAGTTTAGTCAAATTATTTTTCTATTTTTTTAAAGTTATTCAAATACTTATCCGCATGTGAATAACGTGTATAGTTCCAAGAACCAAAACGAACCTTGCATTGGACCTTTTATGTGTCATTTAATTTTTTAACACATTGGTATTCATTGAGAATTGTTGATCTTTACTTTTCAGAACTTTCCACAATGCCTGCCTGTTCCATTGGCGGTTGCCCTTCGAAGACCCATAATAAATCTGAAGGTACTATAATGCATGTTTTCCCTAAGACAATAGATCAGATAAGAGAATGGGTCCGATATTGCGGATATCCACCGTCTGAGCTTGAAAGTAGAGTCCTAGAAGTCTTTGCGGACAAGAGGGGTGATGGATACCGCATCTGCAGCAGGCACTTTAGCTCAGACATGTACTACACATCATTGCTAATAAAGAAGAAAACACCGCGAGCGAGGCGAAAATTGCTCTCAACCGCTATTCCCACTCTATTCGTCCACATCCCTCCACTGGTGAGTCAAGTTTACGGATTTAGCTCTCGGCCTTGCGGTAGTGTGTAGCATTAGCTAACAATAATTTCCCCATTTATGTATCCACTCAATATGAAGGCGGAAGATTCTCCGTCCGTGTCGTTATTGCAGTCATCAGCCACTTCAAGCGCCTATCGGGTAATCTTACTTAGCTATTCTGCCACTGACTTGTTTTAGGCATGTAAATCAATAGTTTTAATTTATCGTGTAATTATTTTACCTAATGGTACACCCTAGTACTCGTCCTCTAGTCTTTGTTTTCAGTTATAATTATTGTTATCCAAAATAATGCAAGTACTGTCTTTCAGGGAGATGCTGAGGAGTCCAACGCATTGACGACAACCGTTGATGTCACTCAGATGCTCGAGGTACGTTTCCGGACAGTTCCATCGATGGAGATCATCAGATCTTGCATTCTTGTAGCGTGATTGTTACACACAATGTTTCTTTCGTTTTTAGCCATTGATATGTCCTTCTGTCGTCGCCCTCCTATGTGTCTTCTTTTTTCAATATTGTGTTCATTACTAATGAAAGTCCCATGTTTCAGGGAGTCGATGGAGCATTAGTCCAAGAAGAAGGGGGAGCATGCAGTTACGGGTCGGCGCAACAGCTTGCAGAAGTGTGCACCGCAGTTACAGCGTCCCTTGATGTTCTTATGCATTTCCAGGTATGGATACTGACAGTTCGATCAAGCGAGATCATATGACGTGATTACATCCACTATACTTCCTTCTTTATTAACGCAAGTACTATGTTTCAGGGAGATGACGGAGCTTCTTCTACAAGAACATCACCCCTAGTAGTGGATGCAGATCTCTGGGTGGTGACACTTCCTACGATCGAGCAAATCTAATCATATTTAGATATCCATTATTTATTTTAGACAACTGATCATTTGTGCAGGTCTATTTAGATGAGCCGTTGACGCCTGCACAAAGTTTATGTTCTTTTTAACAAAATAGAAAACCATACTAATGCAATTACTGTGTTTCAGGGAGTTGCTGAAGCGTCATCTTCAATAATATCATCAATGGAAGTCTATGCGGAGCCCGAGGTATGGATCTTGACAGTCCCATCTAACTAGATCAACAATGCGTGAATAATTGTCGTTTGAATGTTCTACACAATGCGTTCATTCGTGTTTTGCTATTGAGATGTACGTGGGTATTGGTCCCCAAGTACATTTTGTGTTTTCAATATTATTATACATACTAATGAAAGTTCTATGTTTCAGGGAGTCGATGGAGCGTCAGAGCGTGATGGATGTGCTTATCATGAAAATATAGTCGTTGCAGCGCAAGAGGAGGTGTAGACATGCACACACGAGTCGGAGCAACAGCGTCCAGATGTTGAAGTTCGAGGCAAGAAAGTTTCAAAGAAAAGAAAGCAAAAGAAGGTTAGTGTCCTGGTCACTATATTATGTTGTTTTTCACTGTTAATAGTTCAATACTGTAAGTTGTGTTTAAACTGAACATCCCTTTTCCAATCTGTCCTCTAGTTGCGAGTGGGTGTACGAACTACATCTACACAGACAGTGAAGCGAACGAGAGATGTTGCTTGTCAAACCTTTTGGCAGGGACTTGAGACTGGAGATGCATCATGCCAATGGGAAGAATATGAAGTGATTGACAACGGAGCTATACCACCACCAGCCATTGATAGCGAATGTCCTCCTGGTAGTTTGGATGCAGTCGGAGATCAATTCACAGAATCCACACCCGCAAAAACTAAGACCGCGAGAAAGTTGAAGAAATTGTTTTATTCTCCCATCGCCGGAGAAGGAACAGATGTTGCAATGGAAGAGAATGTAATGGACGACAATGAAACACCATCAATATCACTGAACATAGCGGAAGACGATATCAGAGATTGTACCTTTAATGTGAGTGACATGTCCTCAACGTTACAGGCCGAACCAGCTGGGATGCAGAGTGACAGTATAAGGAAAGAGGCCAAATTCATTGTATTCGATAGTTGTTTGATTGATATTATTATTATGATGAAATGTGGGCATTCGGTTGGTGGGGGGAAGTATGTGGGGAGCCATTGATTAATGTGACTCGTGCAATTCGAGGCACTAACCTTAAAATACATGCCACCTGTACACAATATCATCCGTTCTCCTGGTCTGCACAACCCATGCTGGGGCAACTGCCAGCAGGCAATCTACTTTGTGCAGCGGCCGCACTTTTTAGTGGTTCAAGTTTTAAAAAGTTAGAGTATTTCTTTCAGTTTGTGGGAATCCATTTCATTGCGAAAACTCAGTTCTACAAATACCAAACCGATTATCTATTTCGAGCCATTAGCGAAGCTTGGAGAATGGAAAAAATGTCTATTGAAAGTACATTCGCGGGCAAACGGTTCAGGCTAGCCGGTGATGGACAGTGCGACAGCCCAGGATTTTCAGCCAAGTACTGCACCTACCACTTTCAGGACATGGAAAGTAAGAAAATTGTGAGTTCGGTGGTCGTGCAGGTGTCACAAAGTACATCCTCAGTGGCCATGGAGAAAGTTGGCTTTGTAGCATCATTGCAAGAACTACAATCGCGGGGAATGGTGATCGACCTGATAGCCACGGACAGACACGTTTCAATTGCCAAGACAATGAGAGAAGAGTACAAAAATATAAATCACCAATTTGACGTATGGCATCTTGCAAAAACAATCAATAAAAAAATGTCGGCTGCAGGTAAAAAAAAAGATATGCAAGGTATTTCACAGTGGTCCAAGTCAATCAGCAACCATCTTTGGTGGAGCTCAAAAACATGTGAAGGGTCGTTGGAAATTCTACTGGAAAAATGGCGGTCAGTAATGCTACACTGTAGCAACGTTCACCGCTGGACCACAAACCAACATTTCCACAATTGTGAACATGGCCATTTGTCCACAGAGGAGGCACGGAAGAAGTGGTTGATTCCTTCATCACCCACTCACAAAGCCATTGAAAAGATTGTATTTGATAAAACTATAACAAGAGATTTGAGGGGACTCACGGAATTCTGCCACAGAGGAGATTTGGAGGTGTTCCACAACATGTGCCTAAAGTACAGGCCAAAACGATTGCATTTTGGCATGGAGGGCATGATAAATCGGACTCTTCTAGCGGTCTTGGCACATAACCATAATGTTGGCCGTCAACAAAGTAGGACGACCGGAACTTTAGGGACGCTTCACTACAATAAGGCCTTCACTAAAAGAAGTAAACAATGGGTGATCAAACCAGTGTTTGAGGATATGCAATATGAGTTTATTGAGAGACTTATTGTTGATGTCCTAGATAGGCACATACATGGAGTTGTGAACGAACCTGTGCAGGGGACAACTGCATTGCCACCCAACATTGCCTCTGTTCCATGTCCACCTAAAGCAGAGCTCATTGAGAAATACACATCACGGTTTAAATGATTGTAATTTGATTGTCTGTTCTCTCGAGTCTCTTCATGTCGCAGGCCCATTGAATATGTGTAGCTATGTATTGTGTAAATAAAAGTGATTGCTCAGTGTGCATGCAATGTGTCTATCCAACCTTGTTCATTTGCGCATTAAATTAAACCAAACAGTAATATAAATCATTTTTCAAAACATATAGAATGTCTCCGTATTTATGGTTCTCTGGGGCTGCAAAGCACGCAGACAAAATGCAAAGATGGAGTGTAAATTTAAAAGTCCTGTGAGATGGCCTTACACTGAATGTAGCTAACTAGGAATGTGTGCTCGTTCAAAGTGAAGGTCAGCTGCTTTGATTTTTTGCTCGGGTGCCGGAATGGCCCACGACTCAGTATAAGGTTCTATTGTTATTTGACCTTGACAGGCCGGGACCATCCCGAAAGACTTCTTTTTGGGGGTGTGGTGCAATAACGTAAGAAACGATAATGAATAAAATTTCAGAAACGATAGCCATTTAATGTTCGTTCATTAGAAGAAATAACGTCGGCATAGAAGGAGTGGTATTTCGGGGCTGCCCTACGCACAGACACAATGGAAAATGCAAATATAATGTAAGTAACTCTTTAGATGAGTTTATACCGCAATTTAATTACTATACAGTAGCTTTAAAGACGTTTTAAGTTGTACTTGTTCGTTCTATGTGGCATATTGTTTTGTACCGCGCTCTATCTTGAGGAGAGCCATCTCCTTTTACGGAAGCACCTCAAAACCTTCCTCTTTGCTTCTGCTTTCTCTCTCCCTCTCCCCTGCTACAACTGGTCCACTGTCTGCGACCTCGGTCCAGGGCCCTTCCACTCTCCACCTGCACTGCCTCCCTGTCAACCCCTGCACTGGGGGACTGTCTCAGTATCCTACAGCCCCCCCTTCCCAGCACTTGTTCTGCACTTACCTTGCACTCGCCACCAGCTGGCCCTATGTATTTATCATTTTATGCTACTTACCTTGTACTCCACTTCCCCCTCCCCTTCCCCTTGCACTTTTACCTTCCCCCTACCCCTGCACTTCTTCTCCTTGTTCTCCCCCCCTCCCTGCCTCGCCACGCCTTGAAACACTTGTGTATAGGCGCGTTGCAAATGCCATATTATATCATATCAGTGACGAAGTGGTCCACTGGCGCTCAGGCGGCTCTGAAAAAGGCGGAGGAGAGGGGGTGGGTTACTGGAAATGACGCACTGTCCTAGCTATGAAATAATTTCCCGACCTAATATATAAAATGAATCATTTTAATAAAGATCTGATGGTGAGACTAATTTCATTTTTTATGTTTTTAAAACAGGTACATCCTTCATTATTGTCTGTGTCACGAGTACCAGACACCGGCGGATGGCTTTTACAACCGCCAGTTGCTTCTCCGCGTGAACAACGTTACCACCCTGACAATTTTATGGGACGATCGCCAAGTACAAGTATGCCCTTACGCGGTACTAATGGCTAGATGCAACATACATACTGTTGTGGTGGCCTAGTGCCTCGTTGTTGGAACAGCCATGCGATTATCAGTGCGACCGAAGAGCTTATTTTATCGTAAACCAACACCCTGTGTACTGCACACGAACATCGCTTGCCTCAAGACGAACTATTTTGGATCGAGAGCAAAGAAAAATGCAAATCGCTGAATATTCTCTAAACATTTGATGTCCAATAAATGTACTTTACCAAATGTACCGTGTTGCTGTTTGATTTAAAAGTACAGTTTCATATTCCGAATTGTGGCGTGCTGTGTTGTGAGCTGATCTGTGTTGGTTTCCGGGTTCTGTGTGGAGTCGCGTAGAAGACGCCTGGGCGCGTTTGCCTACGCAGCACAGTCACGTCACAGAGAGAGGCGGGGAATATGAATGTTTTGATAAAGTCTGTTTCAGGGGCGGGGGATTTGATTTAGTGCCGCAAACGCAGGTGAGCCAGGTCGATGGGGGGGAAATGATAGGATTATCACAAAATGGCGGCTGATTTTGAGTGCGTTAATGGACGAAAAGTCGGGTAAGGTCCATAGGAAAGTTTTCTATGATCTACCGATTTATGCTTAAAAACACATGGCTGAACCGTAGGGACAATAAAAAAAAAAGTCCCGGAACTATCCTTTAAGAACAGTTATTTGTTGTGGTGATAGTTGTTTGTCCGAAAGATTTATAACTGGGTTTTTGGGAATTGGCTTTAGTTTCGGAAGTTTGAGACTGAGTCTGGTCAATCTTTTCCTTGTATCTCTGGTTCCCTCTCCTCTTAGCTCCTCTTCCTCCTCTGAAGTTGTTGGAGTTGAGTATTTGGGCCTAAACGGAGTGTTTTTTTGAAAGCGTACTTGCTTATAGCTAGCGTTGAGGTTCGATATGTTGCCCTTTTTATATCTTATAATTTCCACCAGGTAGCCTCTTCTTGTGTGTCATTTTTTCTCCATGGTTTGTGCTTGGTCTGTGTCCTCTGTACCATCTGTACTGATAGTACCAGGTTCTGATTCAGAATCAATATCCGATGTGACTGGTGAAACATTGGGAGTTTTGATGTTGATCTCCATCAAATTTAGCTTGAAAAGTATAGACTCTCATTCATATAATCTCTTTCATCTCGATAGAACTTCCTAAATTTCCTCATTTTAATGTATCCTTATATTCTTCTAGAATAGTGTGCATTTTCTCATAATTTGTTATCTTTAGTTGCTGCAGGATTGGCTATTTCCGAGATTTCCTGCTGAATCTGTTCGATTTCTGAGGTCACTCTAGTATGTTCTCTCTCTGCATGTTGAACAAGGATTTTCATCATATTTTCCGAGCTAGATGTTAAGTTGGCTTCCCAATTGGAAGCTAAGTCTTGATCATCATGGTGAGTGAAATCTGGAAATATTAATATTTGTAAACCTCTGGGAATAAGATCTTGTTTGGGGAAATACAATGGGCCTCATTACAAGTCCGGCCGTAACTGTGCAGGTAAAACCGGCATGTTGCCGCCAGTCTTGTGACCGTCTACTTACCGTGGCCTCTGTGTCCCGCAGGGTATGAATTGTCGGTCACAGCCGCTCCAGCATGCAGACCTGTAATATGCCAGTCCGGAAACAACAGTGCCGGTAAGTTTACCTGCACCATTGTTTCGGGACCGACATAGTTGTAATGAGGCTGATTGTGTCTTTCTTAAAGTGCAATTGGTTTTGCCTTTCCTTGAATTGCTTTGTGCATTCTACAATAGTTATTGAGTGTTCATACTCATTATTGAGTAGCTTAAGGCACCTCTGGAGAATATGAGTTGATTTACTAGCTCTGAGCAGAGTTCTAAAAAGTAATGTCGCAAGGTGTATACTTGTAACTGGGTTGGATTATTATGTAATTTCATAACCGAGTGTCTCTGCATGACTGACCAGGTCAACTAACCTTGAAATATTGATTGTATTGTAAAAGTATATCTAACCTGGTCTTATTCCCAAGAATGACATGCATTACTTACCGTAAAAGCATTTCTGATGATTGTATCTGCTTAGATTCACATGCTGTGCATATAGTCTGACATCCAGTGGTCACCGCAGAGTATTGCATCTTGTCTTTCGAGAATCGAAAGGGGACATTGACATGGGCGTGCCTGTAACACTATCCCTAACGTGACGTGTAGTGTACCCAAAATCCCTCACGCGTCGAGGTCCCTCCGATTGTATTTTTTCTGCCGTGAGGGGGCCCATGATTATCGTGGGTGAGTACAAAAAAGAGAAAATAGTAAGACGTCTATGTTCCTTCCATCTGAGCGGAGAAGAAGGGTGGGCGCATGTGAATCTAAGTGTTACGCTCACCTGGTTCCCACAGGGGCGTCGATCGGACCCGGACAGCTGCAGTCTCCACCAACGTGATGCGTAGTGAAGAGATGACAGTCTGGACTGGCCCGCCTAATCTTGTCTGCTGGACTCGTAGAAGTATTCTCCTGCAAGTGGAGAAAGGGATTTAGCCACCCGTGGACTTTAGTGATGGCCCCCCCAACAGTTCTCGTTCTCCCCACTAATCACCTCCGATATTCCCTTTTGGTAACCTCACCTTATGTTTTTAAATGATGAGCTCTCCATCCTGCATGGCATGCAGGGGCGCGTAGATACCAGTTACTTCACTGGGTTGAAGGTACTGGAGGAGTTCCAGAGGAATATTGACTCCAGTGTCTATAAAGTTCAAAGAGTTCAATATGTCTGATGTTCACTCTTGTTCCATTCCCTCGTTAGGTTGCAGCTGGGTCCAAAAGAATTTTGCCTGGAGGCAGCTGATGGCATTCAGGTAAGAGTCTGTATTACCAAACACTGTCCGGTAAAAGTTGCATGAGTTTACCTAGCTGTTTTCTCTCCCTTTATAGGTGCGGCATAGGAAGATGCGGCGAATTAAAGAATACCACCTCCGGTGGTAAAGCAGGTAAGCCTATGGTGGCAAAGAGATTGTCCTTGTTGGTTTTCTCGGCTCACCTTGTTATTCCTTTTGTTTTCCCCCCAGGTGCTGGGTTTTGACGAAGAAAATGATGGAGGCAGCGCGGAGTCGAAAGATGCGGTGCACTGGTGAGTATAACGCGGCGCTGCTGCTGGCGAAGCGACGCGTGCTGAAATAATGTCCTTTCCAGGCTCTGATATGTGCTGGGTACGGAATCAGGCAAGGAATCAAATAATGTATGTGATCTAACCTCTTCTCCTTTCTTTGCCTTTTGTCTAGGAGCTCCGGATTCAAGGCGGGCGTGGCAGAAGACTGGATGCTGACTTGCAGACACGGTGAGCTTCACGCTGCTGGATGCAGAATAACGCAAAGCATGGGCTGCTGTTCGGGCGTGGTTTAAATAGCCTGCAAAGTAGTCCCAGGTAAGAAGTTCCCCAGAACCACACCCCAGTGAAAAATAGTCCCTGTAATAAAATAGTCCCATCCAGGCCTCACGTTGGCTTGGACTCATTTGCAGCATGGTCTGCATAAGGTAAGTAAAGTCTATGATGAGCCTGGCGCATAAGGCGCCAGGACTGAATCCAAACAGCTCCCAGCCGGGGCTGTTGGGGTTTTAATGAGTATCTGGATGCCTGCTCCCAGGGCTGATGGACTCGATCCGGATGCCCAGGGGTAGGCATCATGCAGATGTAATCATCAGAAATGCTTTTACGGTAAGTAATGCATGTCTTCTGATGCTTGTTAATCTGCTTTAGAATCACATGCTGTGCATAGACTAGCAAGCAGTACCCGGCTTTGGGATGTGAGAAGGAACAGTAGAGAAAAAATGTCTTAGTACTGCTTGTCCCACCTCAGAATCAGACCTAGAATGAGTGTCTAGGTAATAGTGTTTTGTAAAGGTGTGTACAGAACTCCAGGTTGCCGCTTTGCAAATGGACTCTAGGGGAACATTTGCAATGAATGCAATGGAAGCCCCAGTGCCTCAAGTAGAATGTGCTCTACGCTTGAAGGGCAGTTCTCGCTTAGCAAGAGAGAAACAGAGTGTGATGCATTTGACAATCCATTTAGAGAGAGTAGATTTGTTTTTCTTAGTGATAGAGTTCTTTCCATGTAAAACATGACTGCTCTGCATACATCAAGTGTGTGCACGCTTCTTTCTCCCATGTTTGAGGGGTTCTGAAAGAACGTTGGTAGTTCTATGGATTGGTTCACATGGAACTTTGAAATAAATGTAGGCAGAAACCTATGGTGAGTGCGCAGAACGACCTTATCTTTGTGAACTGTTACAAAGGGGTCTAGAACTGAGAGTGCTTGTAGTTCACTGACTCTTCTAATGGAAGTAATGGCTATTAAATAGGCAGTTTTGTATGTGAAATCTTTTAGACTTGCTTTATGCATGGGCTCGAAAGGAGACCCCATAAGTCTAGTCAAAACCGCGTTTAGGTCCAATCCATGAGCTGAGTTAGAAATGGGAGGGTGAATTCTTTTTACTCCCTCCATGAAAGCCTTAATAACTGGTATCTTCCACCACAACACTTTTTATTGCAATGTAGTGTAGGCTGAAAGAGCAGCTAAGTGAACTTTTAACGAATTAAAGACTAGGCATGAATCAAGTAAATGAGTCGGGTACAAAACAATATGTGTAGGAGAGCAGTCAATGCAGTTGATGCTCCTAGAGTTGAACCAGATAACAAAACGTTTCCACTTACTGGACTAGCAATATCGTGTGTTAGGTTTTCTTGCCTCCCTGAGTATGTCCATACATCTCTGAGGAAGTTGCAGGTGCCCAAACTCTATGACCTCAGGACCCAGGCCGCTAAATTCAATGTTTGTGGGCATGGGTGAAGTGTTTCCCCCTTGTCTTGCGACATGTTGTATGGGCAAGACAGTTTCATTGGAAGAGATAGGGACATCTCAATCAGATGAGCGAACCAGGGTTGTCGGGCCCACATGGGAGCCACCAATATCATTGTGACTGGTTCCTCGTGCATCTTGTGCCCTATCTTGTTGAGTAGGGGAATCGGGGGGAGGGGGAAGCGTAAACAAATTTCCCTGACCATGTTACCAGAGTCTGTCCCCCTTGGAATGGTTCTGGGGGTACCTGGAGGCGTAATCTTCGCATTGAGCATTCTCCAGAGTTGTAAACAGGTTGGTATCTGGGAAGCCAAATGCTGCGAAAACTTTGGAGACAATGTCTTCATGTAATCGCCATTCGTACTCCCATGTATAGTGGGAAATCTCTACTGAGTAGGTCTGCCAGTAGACGGAGTTCCCCTGGAACATGTTGTGACAACAGGAACAGGTGTGTTCGAGAGCCCACTTCCAAATGTTCTGGGACAGTTTGGACAGCCCTGGAGAGTGAGTGCGGCTTTGTTCAGATAGTACATAGCCGTGGTGCTGTCTGTGAGGATCAGGACCGTCTTTCCCTGCAGTTGTGTCTGGAAAGCTTTCAGTGCTTTGAATACTGCTAATAGTTCCAACAGGTTTATTTGGTTGGATGCTATGTCTGACGATCAACTCTGTGTGCTGTCTGTTGAAGCAGGTGAGCTCCCCACCCTGTGAGGGATGAGCCTGTAGTTCGAGTGGCCTCCACTGCAGGGGTGGCGAATGATTTCCCATTCAAGAGGTTCTCCCTCGACCACCACCGTATCGAGAGAACGATCTAGTGGCGAGACAACCACTAGATCGTCCCATTGTCCGCTGGCCTGACACCACTGGCTGTTGAGCCATGCCTGCATTGGACGCATGCGCAAGCGCGCATGAGGAACCAAAGAAATGCATGGCGCCATCATTCCCAACAGTCGCATAGCTTTGCCTACCGTCACCTCTCGACTGGCTACATATGGAGGGATTTGAAACAGCATGTTTTGGACCCTCTCGTTGGAGGGGAAGATGAGGCTATCCTTTGTTCGACTTAGAGCTCCTAGGAACTGTTTGACCTGGCTGGGGTCTAGGCTGGATTTCTTTCAGTTGATGGAGAATCCTAGACTGGGTAAAAGATCTATAGTTCTTTGGGTATTTGACCGGCAGGTTTCGTAGGAATCCCGTTATGAGCCAGTCGTCGAGGTAAGGATAAACTGGGATGGATTACCTGCGCAGGTGTGCTGCTGCCACTGCCAGTACCTTTGTAAATACCCTTGGTGCAGAAGCTATGCCGAAGGGTAGTACTTTGAACTGATAGTGCTTGTCTTGAATCATGAACAAGAGGTATTTTCTGTGCGCCGACAACATTGAAATATGAAAGTATGCATCTTTCATGTCAAATGTTGCCATGTAATTCCCCTTTGTGAGAAGGGGAATTACTTCTTGCAGAGTGACCATACGAAACCTTTGGGGCTTCACAAATTTGTTCGCTGGGCACAGATCTAGTACAAGGTGCATAGCAAGATACTTTTTGGGTACAAGGAAGTACACTGAATAAATACCCTTTTTTTACCTGTAGAAGAGGTACGACATCTATGGCGCCCTTTTCCTGCAGGGTCTCGACGACTTCTTGTAGCAGGATTCGCAGATGTTCTGGCATCAGGCGTCTTGCTCGTGGCGGTCTGAACTGTGGGGTCTAGCTGAATTCTATACAGTACCCGTGGGCGACTGTCTTAAGCACCCACGGGTCTGTAGTTATTCTGTCCCATGCTTGAAAAAACGATGTTAGCCGGGCCCCTACCGGGGATGCATGGGAGGGGACCCAGAACTGCAGGTAATTTCTGGCCTGAGTCCGTGGAGCCTCGAGGGGTAGAGTTCCAGCCCCTTCCTTTACCGCGTCGTTGTCGGGTATGGGGTGTTCTAGCTCCTGGTTCCTTGGGGAGAGGACCAGTTATTCCCCGAGCTGTATTGATTTTGAGGGAATCGTTGCCCATGAAAGGAACATCTATTCCCGCTCCAGCTTCTTTGTGAAGGTCTCTGGGTGATCCGATCCAGTGTTTTACGGGTATCATGCTCCTTTTTTGCAGTTTCGAGGGCTTCATCCACTACCTTTCGGAATAAATTAGTATCCTCCACTGGTTTATTTATAAGTGAAGCTTGTGTCTCTGGCTTGAACCCAGAGTTTCTTTAGCCATGCATGCCTTTTCAGGAGGGTACCTTGAGCCAAAGACCTTCCGGCCGTTTCTGCTGCATCCAAAGTA
This sequence comes from Ambystoma mexicanum, assembly GCF_040938575.1. Lineage (NCBI taxonomy): Eukaryota > Metazoa > Chordata > Amphibia > Caudata > Ambystomatidae > Ambystoma > Ambystoma mexicanum. The sequence goes on from NC_090935.1 coordinate 1,526,375,963, forward strand.
TTTTTTAGCATTCTTTGGTTAACTTGCCTGCCTTCTGTCACTGTTGAGAGCAGACGGGTTCGCAGTGGCTCAGGGACTTCCTGAAGGCCTTCCTCTAGCTTGGCCCATTGCTCATCAGCATAGCTGGCTAACAATGTTGTATTGTTGGCGATGCAAGTGGAGTAAGCCGCCACCGCAATAATCCTTTTCCCCAAAGCGTAAAGTCTTACATTCCTTGTCAGGGGGTGCCTCCCCAGTGGATAGGGGAACCCCTGCTCTTTTCCTGGCAGTTGTAACAATCAATGAATCTGGAGTAGAATGACCCTGGATCTAGAGGCGGTCAGAGGGGGAGGGTTGAAAATGCTTCTCTACCCTCGGATTCACTAGTGCAGGTGTTAATAAAGAAGGGGCCAACCTCTTTTTAAATTGAATTTTGTAGAGGAATAGCTTGGCTGGCAGGAGGTTTTTCTTTCAAAATGTCCTTCACAAAGTCAGCCTTTGGAATGGCTTCCTGAGTAGCAATGTTGAAGTGTTCCGCTGCTTTCCTCAATATGGCATTGGATGAGCCATGTGCTCGTCCACCGTGGAGGCCTGTCTAGTGGGGGTGGTTGGAGGGGAGTCCAGGCACAAAGCATCAGGTTCCGGAGTTGGAGTAGGTGACTGCCAAGGGCGAGGATCAATGGAGTCTGGGTCTACTCCCCAACGCTCAGTGGGGTCTAAATGGACCTCCTCAGAGTCAATAAAGGGATCTTCATTTTGAGCCTCCTCCTCAGTGAGGTCATAAATGTATTCCTCCTCATCTTGAGTAGGGTAAAAGACCCTCTGCAGCTTAGCCACAGGGAGAGGGTTTTTTCCTCCCTAGACCTCTTGGGTGTGGACTTCTCAGAGTTCCACAAATCTCTAGCCTGTCCGTACATCCTTCAAATTTTTCTCTGGTCCAAACAGATGAACCAGAGCTGTCCGGGGGTGGAAAGGGCTCATCCAGTGGATCCTCTGTTTGCAAATATCGAGAACTTTTCTTCAACGCCGAAGAAATCCCTTCAGGAGCTTCCAAAAAGGCTTTTTGGGGTTCCGACGGTTGACGTGTGTTCTTTCTGTAGGCCTTTCCGTAGGTTCTGGTAAATTGTTCCTCCTATCCTTGGGTTTCGATGAATCCTTGGACCTTTGTTTGTGAGAATCCGCCAAAATGATCCTGGCGATGCCCTCGGTAATCACTTCATCATTGGGAGATTCTGAAGTCCGGCCTCTGATTGCGAGACTACTTTCGGTGAAACCGGGGCCTTTTCGGCCGTGGACGCCTTCTTCCGATGCGTCTCAACGGGATGGTGGATATTGGGGTCAGCGCCCTTTGATTTAGTAGGTCCAGTTGCAAGGCACACCTGCGGTAGCAAGGAGGGCTGCCGACCATGACGGTCAGCGGGCAGGGCCGAAGCTTTCAGTGTGCCCGTTGGCGCTATGGACCGCTTTGACTGTTTAGTCGAAGACGTCCTTGGGATTGTGTCTTTAGTGTGGGGAACATGTGCGTCTGTCGCCAGGATGTACATTCCCCATAGCAGGACCTAGGTCTTGCCTAGCGGAGCCAGGGACAGACAACGCGGATCTAGAGTACTCCGCCGAGAGCTCAATCGCCTCCGAATCGGAGGCTAGTTCATTACTGAACCCCCTCGTCACAGTCGGCGGTTGTGGCAGCGGGAGAACCAGACTCGGCCTGCAACATTCCGTAGGCCACCCACCGCTTAACACGGCGCTCCTTCAAAGTTTTCGGGCACAGGAGCTTGTAAGCCTCACAAACAGGTAAACACTGGTTACACTTAGTGTTTATCCTCCCAAGGGAATTTGGCGCTGCAAACAGGCCAAAACCTAAATAGAGTCCTCTCCATAGCTGAGGAAATAAACTGTGACAAATAGACCCAGGGAACAATGAGAGGAAAGGGAAAGGCATTCTCAGAAAGGGAAATGTCCACCCTGACCCCACACTCCCTACTGTGTAGGCCAGCCGGAAGGCTGACCGAACCCCGTCCGTTGAAGATCCGTGGACCGTCTTTGGCTGAACTGGAACAGCCGTCAATGGAAGGGACGGTAGGGTAATATCGATAACTTTAACATATATTATGACCAAAGGTCGAAGAGAACAAAAGCAATTTCTCTGGACAAGCTCCGCATAAGGCGACCAGTATGCTGGAAAGAAATCTGAGGGACCTCGACACGTGAGGGATTTTGGGTATACTACATATCACTTTAGGGATAGTGTTACAGGCACGCCCATGTCGATGTCCCCTTTCGATTCTCGAAAGACGAGATGCAATACTCCGCGGTGACCACTGGATGTTGGACTGTATGCACAGCATGTGATTCTAAGCAGATTAACAAGCATCAGAACTTTATGAAACTATTTTAGAATACCACCAAAGCAATTCAGGGAAGCACAACCCAGGGTTACAAGTTTAGAAGATCAGCAGCTAATTAAGATGTACAAGACCTATATATTTTTTAAAGGAGCCTCCACCTACTTAACAAAGGAGCCTCTGCCTACTTAACGGTATTTATAACCCCTAAGACTGTTTTAGGTCTGTACGAAGCAGACCAGGGAAAGCAAAACCCAATGTTACACTTTAAGAAAAATATAATGTATTTCTAGGCAGGTAAACCCTATTGGTAAGCTTTTACACTCATTCAGTTAAGCAATGATAAAACCGTACCAACACGCAATTACTTTTTAGAAGGGGGAAACGCCATACAAAGTTAGTAATGGAACATATACACTTTTTAGAGGGACAGAATGCAACTCAAAGGTAAGCATAAACTTAATGAAACTTTTTAACTTTTTCTTTCACAAATAAAGTTACCACACTAACTTCTTTAGCAAGTAAGTACTTTTACACGTGTTTTACTTTCAAGGCATAATCCTTTTCTTATCCAGTCCTTCCCTAGTCTATTGCATGAGTTCTCTCGGAGGGAGAAGAGGGACCCTAGTGGTCTAGGTGCGAGCTGCAGGCAGGTTGAGATAGGGTTCAGTGGCAGGAAAGTGAATGTTCCAGAGGAGTGCTTCTTAAACAATTAAGTATTCCCTTTCAGAGTTAGTGTTCAGCAATGTCTCAGAAGGCTCTTGTTAGGTGGATGCTCATGTGCTCATGATGTACTCGGTTATGGAAGTGTGTTTCCACAGTATAAATACATGTATATAAGTTACTTATTGCTCATCATTCATATTGCATACAGTGGGATGACATACGATCCAGCCCAGATGTTCCTTGACTACTATTGCTATGTTTACTCTCGTGCAATAGAATAGGAATGCTGCAGGTGATTGGTTCTTGTTAGAGAAGTCGACTGTTGGCTCCCTGGCTGGGGGTTGCTAATCTATGTGCTCTAAACTTCAGCTTTCACCAGTACAACTGTGGCCGTTTAGTTATATATTTACCCACAACAGCTCCCTATATGTGCTCCAGCATTAGGCCTGGGCAAGTAGTATGGGCAAACTCCCAACCACACAAATCACCCCCTCAGCCCTACAGGATGCACGCCAGACTTAAGATAAGTATTACCCAAGCCCACACAGTACCTTAGGAGAAAAGAAGAGCTTTGGAGTGGATGCCTTCAGGATATAGCAGCACAAGACCCCATCCCTGGATTCTTGGTCTGGGGACTAAAGAACTGGACACTGGATCGGAACCTGTAGCAGCAGTCGTCGGAGGAGGCTTCCAGCAAAGGACTCTTCACAGATTCTTGCGGCTCTGTGGATTTGGCACCTTTTTACAGCAGCCAGATGAAGAATAAATATTGCTGGTCTGATTCTCTTCACTCTCTAGCTCTTGCACTCTGGTGAGGGGTCTTTAGGGATCCGAATCATGTCTCTGTAGATCCAGCAGGAGGCCAGCACAGTTTCAGATGGATTCGGACTTCGGAAGACCATGCACCGCACTCTGGCTCAAGGTCCCAGAGTGTTGGCGAATTGCAGCTCAGCAAGGTCACAGCGCGTCGTAGGATGACTCAAAGTGCAGGTCTTCTTGAAGCTAATGTCTCTGGGTACAATCCGGTCCCCCACATCAATTGGAAGAAAGGGTTGCATCAGGCTCCGGTTACACAACAGGCTCCGGTTACGCAGCAGGCTCTCCTTTCACTGGAAATCGCTACAGAAGTCTTTTCTTCATCTTTCTCTTTGGTTTCAGCTCCAGTGGGTGACTTGTCAGCAGCTTCCAGGTTCAGAGTATTTATCAGGAACTACAGCACAACTTCTGCAATCTCTCCTTGCATTTTACAGGTAGGGGTGGTCTGGCTGTACAATCGGGACAGCCAGCCCCCCATTGAGACTTGCTTCCTTTCCGGTAAGGTGAAAGAGTTTCGGACCCCTCCCTCGCTTCTTGCCTTCTCAGACACTCTGAAACATGGGCGTGGAATACAAAAGATTCCAGCCAAAGACACAATTTCCACTGAGGTCGTACCTGCATCGAATGGCAGGGGAAGACCTCAGAAACAACAAGCAAGCAAACGAGAAATGGCAAAAAAGGAGCCCACCATTCTAGAAGAATGAGGTAAAACCACTGCCACCAGCCATTCAAGTAAACTTGCAATTGTAACACTAATGTTACCAGGTAAGTAAAAAAGGGTATACATTGTATCCTCCCAACACTCTACATAAGGTAGGGTGTGCTGGCTCAATGTCTCAATGTCTTAAATTAAAAGGGGATGAAATTCAATTCCCTCTTTACCACCAACAGTAGTCACAGAAGTGCATTAAAGAGAAATTAACAGGGAAGCCCAAAGGGGCAACCCAGCCTAAGCCCAAAGGTTATATTAAACTATAACTCCAATCATACAATATGGAGAGACCTATACAAAAGTCACCCATAAAAGAGTAAGACTAGGTGAGAGGGGAAAACGATCCCCTTTCACCTAGTCGCTAGGGAAAATAATCACAAAGCCCAAGCAAAAAGTTCTAGGGTTGACACAGGTCAGGAAGAGTTATCACAAATATGGAAATCTTGCCTAAAAGCCAGGTAAGTGCTTAGGGGTGCCTGCGTCTATCCCTCTTAGGGGGCAGTGAGTGAAAACAACATTCAACCTCACACTAAGAATCATTTAAATCAGAAGCGTGATCAACCAATGGCAGACAATCCCTTCAAACACATACATCCAGCACTGTCATACCTGTGGGTTTAGCCGCTGTATAAATTCAAAAATAAATAAAATAAACATACATTCTGGAAGGGTCTGTCACACAAAGGAATTAATGAATGCACACTATCCTAGACGGGTGTTAGGGAGAATATTAATTTCTGTCCAAACCTCCTCCCACTTTAGAGACCCCCAGGTCTTTTGCTGGATTTAGAACTTTTCAATTTTAACACCTGAGTGAGTGGGATGGGTTTCTCCCTCTCATGTCTTTCTCTGATTGTGTTTTCACTGTTTTTGGAGTCTGACAAACTCCATAGGCATCTGCTTTTTGTATGGTGACACAGCACCTTCAGTGCAGGGTCACTGAGAAATCCCTTGGATTTCTCATAATTTTTAAATACCTTTTCTTGTGTGAAATACAATTCCCAAGAATATTAAAGTGAAATTGAATTTACTTCACTTTTCTCTTTGTAGGTCCAGCACACACCATCTTATGTGGAGTGCTGATGGGAGCTGGGGTTGGGGGGGAGGGTTACCTAGTAGCCCCTTATCCTACTTTCTCATGTAACATTTTTATGTTACCCTCACTCCTTTAAATGGCTGGTGGCAGTGGTTGACCTTTTCCTACCATTGTGCTTTTGTACCGCAGGCTGAACCCTCAGCTGCAGTACAGCACCCATGGGTTACCATTTTGTCAAAATGGCCCTGTCTTTTTTTTTTTTGCCGTTTTCTGTTTGTGAGGTCTTTCTTGGGTTTTACTTTGTACGTTGAGACACAGTTGAGCCCTTTGTTTGTCTTGCCTTTGGCGGGCTTCAGTGTATCTGGAAGGACAGGATGTGAGGGGGTTCCCGAAAATTGCCTGTCCTTTGTCTCTAGGAATGCCTGAATGCAGCTAGGGCTGATTGGCTGGCTGGCTGTCCTTGTAGGACAGCCACCCTGCTGTGTGATTGACTGCCTAGGGTGTGCATGAATGGGAGAAACCTGCTTAAAAGGCGAGGGTTTTGGGACTACAGGCAGAGTTGACCACTGGGAAAAAAACCCGACGAAGAAACCGTGAACGAAGCTTGCTGCAATCTCCTGGACCTTTGAATTGCCTGGTGAAGCCCTGCTGCTGTGCTGAACTTTTTTTTTTTTTCTTTCACCTTGACAGAGAAGCTCCGGACGAAACGGCTTCTCCCCTTCGGTTAGTGGGACCAACTTATCCCGAGATTAACTCAACTGGACCACTATCCCCGACTTGCTGTGCCTCTCTGTTGCTTTGGAATCACAATGACAGGGGTCGAGTGTCCGTAGTTGAGTGAAACGTGTGCCACAGTAATGAATCCGGCTAGAAGGTCCAGGAGTCTCCTAAGGACCCTCCAGAAGCAGGACCTCCAAATCCAGAGTCCCCTCACCAGAATGAAGGAGTGAAGGAAGTCCAACCGGTATCCGTGATCTGCATCAGTGCTGTTTGCTAAGCGCTGAAACCGCAAAGTGCTGCTGAACTGAAAAGAGCATGTAGCTGCCGATGACCTCCCAAGTACTGCCGCAGGAGCCCTACAGACCTCTTCCCTATTGTCCCCACGACTGAGGCTCAGAAACCAGAGTCTGCACCGCTGTAGCAAGACAGAATCCAACTGGACCACTGTTCTTCTAACCAGAGGTACTGTTTAAGTTTGGGGTACTCATTCCACAACCTGTAGCCGCGCTTTTCTCACTTGGGAATTGCATTGGCTTACTTTATTTTCGAGTTGACTTCAACTCCCTTCGCACAGGCTTAACCTCTTGTGCCCCCACAAGTGATTTTTCAGAAACTCTCTAACTTTGTTCACGACTTTGATCTAAGATGTGCATCAGAACTATAGACCGTGTCGCAAATGACTGGCTGGGCTGGCTCCCTGAAGTCTCTTCTAGTCCATTGACTTTGATACGGTTTGTCCCTCATAGCTGGTAGCTTGTTGTATACTGCTACTGCTGGGAAAGGCCTTTCTAGACTTCATTGGAAGATTTAGTCGTTCTCACATTTGATGAGAAACTGTTGTAACCGTTTTACTTCCCTTAACTTTTCCTTTCTACAGCCTCAGAATCTGTTAAGTTTACTAGTGTGATATATAAATAGCATTACTGTCCTTGTGATTGAAGTCACCTCAGGGTGTAGGAACTTTGTAAGAAGCATATCCAAACATTATCCACTAACTTGTTTTGCTTTTGAAAAGTAATTTTAAAGTCTATTTACATTGTTACAACAAATTGCCTTTTTAAAGAATGTTTATTTAAAAATTGATGTTCATTAAGTAACTATAACTAAAACCTTGATTGTGTTACTTGGTTACTTGTAATGACGGATTTCATTTGCACAGCTCTACAGCCCAAATGTACCCCTCTTGAGATAGGCCTGACTGCTCAGTCACACTACCGAGTTGTGTAATGGAGACCTATACCAAAAGGTGGGTTACCTAGTACAGAGCAGATAAGTGTTGTGTAGTCTCAGTGTGACTGCACCAATTTGTACCTAACAGGCATCTGGATATTCTAGTTAAAACAGAACTGGTGTATGGCTGACTCCATACTCTAGTCTTGGGATGTAGGCATCAAGATGATCACTTCCTCTTGCATACACAATGAGTGACAAGGGCTGGTTATGTGATCCCTGATGTCTTTAAGGCAAAGAAAGGCAACCTATGTTTAGGTGAAATTGAAAAGGGGGTTTGAAAGGGACCCAACCAGATAAATGGATTCCACCGAGTGGAACAATATTCTACAGGGTAAAATCCCTTGCCCACCTTGACATAACTAACCGAGAAGGGGTACAACTCTGCCTTAAGAGTCATAAAGACTCTTCACGACAGAGAAACAGAGCCACACAGTCAGTCCTCCGATTAAGCCTGGCTGGGGAAAAAATACAGTCCAAAATGAAAAGCCAACAGGTTGTACCAGTGTTATTGAATATTTGATGCAATAAAAAAGAAATCCAGAATGCTTTTCCAAAAAGCGCATCTAGAGTCAGCTGGTGCCTTAAGTTGAGCAGTATTAGTTTCAGAAATATTATTGCAGAGAATCACAAGATTACTTTATATTTTACAGTATATGAGAGGTGACCTTAATGAACAGCAAAGGAATATGTGTGGTGGTAAGGTTCTACAGTGGACATTGTTGCACACACACTCCCTCTGCTCCACTGTATAGAATGACATGGAACCAACTCTGCTGCATCTAGACACTTGAAAATAATTGGCTTTACTATAAAACAGTACACTTAAATCACTTTTGTTTAGAACTTTCTAACACATTTTGAATCTGTAATTCATTGTTTTAAGTTCCTTCACCATTTGATGTTCATTTACATGCAATGAATATTCCAAGTTGTTCAGCTGTGAATGCGCTTCAGGGTCCAGCCTCAGAGCCAAATGTAGATTCTTTTCCAACACATGAAGGGAGGGAGTTTCCTGTTAAGTACTGCACAGGTTTCCTTGTTTTTTTAACAAGACCTATTTGGTTTAAAGCCCCGAGCTGGTGTTTATTCTGAAAGTTCTGACAGCATTGTTGCTATGGAAAGGTAGCTGATGTCTAGGAATATGCCTGTGTCCGTCTATTCTGCTTGTTCCACCCAGGCTGTCCTATTTTACCACGAGGGAAGAAGTACATCCTTTTTCAAGAAGTATTACACAGCCCACGGTAGTGGCTGTGTAGTTATGGTTAAGTTGCTAATCCCATATGAAGAGCACTTTTTGGGCGGGTTAAAACTTCGCCCCCCCAGGACGAATGCTCACCAAACTTTGAGAGTATATGGCCCACTCTGATTTTTTTTGCAAATTTTTGGGAGGTTTGGTCGAGGGGGGGGGGGGGCAAAGTTACAGGGGGAGTCCCAAAATTTCTTTTTTCCCATAGCATAATGGGAAAAAACTTTGCGCACGCCTACAGCTCAAACCGCTGGACGGATTTCCACCAAATTTGTGGCAGGAGTGGCGACTTAGTCCCAAAAGTGTGCTTTTGTTAATTTGGTGTAAATCCATCCATTAGTTTCTTTTTTAAAAAGCCAAAAAGTAAGGCAAAAAAAATAGTGATATCTATGTCCGCTCTGCAGACAGGACACCGATTGGCTCATCGGCTTGCGTCCTATCTGCGGACATGCAGCGTGTTCTCCGATTGGCTGGGATGAGGCGTGAGGTGCATCACATTGGTTCGATGCGCCCGCCAGCTTGGATCTGACAACAGCGTGGCGGCGAACAGAGGCAAAATGCAATTTTGGGGAGTGTGTTGGTGTGCAGAAGTGATTGGAGGGTTGGGGAGTAAGATGGGTCAAATTTTCTATTTGTTTAGGTGGCAGGCGCCCCTGATGTGTTCACCATGTCCGCGGTGTTCACGGCTGTCCGCGGACATAATAAATGCACTAGTAGCGATTGTACTTTAGTATGACGTTGCTTTTGGGTTGTTAGTAGAGGATTGATTGTAATTAATATCCCCTATAGGCAGCCCATATACCACAATCACAATGTTTGTTAGCATAACACACCCATAGAATCAAACACCCATCAAATATCCACAACCCAAAAGTTTGTGTACTGTTTCATTTGTACAGTTTGTATGTGAAGTTTTGGCTAGGCTATGCAGTTAAGATTGTATAATTTGTAATAGGACTGCGTTATAAGATACCTTTGGAAGTAAATATTTTGGATTGTGGTGTATGAGTGTGCATTTTCTTTGAGATCTAATGGTAAATAAACTACTTTGAAATGAATGCCTTTACTAATTTAGAGGGAGGTAATTTTGCTGTTTGTGTTGAAGGCGTATTAATGCTTGAAATGGGTGCACTGTTTGAATTATGATGCTCTCATATAAATGTAGTTGTTGCAGGGGTTTTGGTAGTGGGAATAATTCCAAGTTATTTGTGATAAGACGTGAAGGTGTTTGGTTGTTGTCAAGTTTTGCAGTGCAGTAATTGCAAAGTATTAAGGGGTCAGTAATTTCGTATTTGTTTTCTGCTATTAGGTAGAGAGCTAATTGGAACCATTTGGAATCTTCATTGTCTTCTATTTTGTACGTTATAGCTACAGTTTTTGTGCTACTTTTATAAAAAGTCCTACGGCAACACACACACATGGTTTGGTACTTCACCGGAGGAACTTTTAAACTTTAGTATTTCTTTTTTGTATGTGTTTAATAGAAGGTTGCTATTTGTACAGTAGTTGGTAGTTTGTAAAGTTTATTGTAAAGCTAATGCATTTTGTAAGTGGCTTTCACTTCCAAAATATTTTTTCTGGATATGCTCTATTTGTTTGAGTAGTTGTTTGACTGTACCATGTAGAAGATTGTTATTTAAATGGACTAGTGCTAAAGCAGGACATTTAGCATAGTAGAGTTTATGGACCAGATTTTTATAGTTGAATGATGTGTTGATATCATTTTGATATGATGGAAGGTGCTTTTGGAAATAGGTTCTGAAATGCAGGATAATGAATGTCCTTGTAGTCCTGTGTATTTGTGCACTGGACAGGCATCCATATTTTGTAGTAGTTTCATTTTGATTTTGTCTTTGCTTTTTACATACTGATTGAGGAAGTGGCGTAAAGATTTGAAAGATTTTTTGGTAATGTTACACATTGATGTGCACGGACATTTGTAGACTGGACGTTTTGGTTTATTAGAACGGAGACATGATACTGAGTTTTCTGGGGATATTTTTGTGAGCAGAGTTTCTTGTTTCATAATGGTGTTACGTTTTTCATGCCCTCGTCCACTGCTATGTATGGCAATTGGGTTTGTTTGCTTTTGTTTATATGCGTCTTCATTAAAATATGGTTCTGTGCTCGTGGTGTGACTCCATTCTCCTCCACAGATGTTTAGGGACATATTTTTGTTGATATTCAGTTTATTGAGAAGTGTTTTTGTAATTTAGTAGTTAGTTTTGTTAGTGGTCTCATTCTGTTTAAAAATAAAATAAATAACTTCCTTTTATGAAGGATTGCACTGTCTATAAGAGCTTTTAGGATTACTCTTCTACAGTAAAGGGTTGTCCATGACTTCTCTCCTGTTTTATAAGGTTCTGAAGGAAAATGTTTTGTAAACATTTTTTGTATGGTTAGTGTTAAGACGGATTTCTGAACTCTGTCCTGGCGGCGCAGAGGTTCAGAAGGCCAACCTAATTACTTGGAACAGGGTAACCTCTGGACAAGCCAGACCAATCAGGGTAGCGATCGCGGCGGTCAAGTCTAGGTCTCAAGAGGGGTGAGGGTGACTGAAAGCCCGCAATAAGCACACAAGGCAAGGACACTTACAAACTACTCCAAACAGGTGTTATATGAAAAATATATACACATTTATTCCAAGGCCTTTAAAACAATGACAGTAGTGAGTAATCGCAATACAACTCTAGTAAACCAACACATACCATACCAATACAATATATATACAAATACAACAAGTCTCAAGCGTTAGATGCACGAAATGTGTAGTCCATCTAAAAGGGAAGGAAAACAGGCAGTGCGAAATAATGCTTAGACCCAGTCCGCCTTCAGAGGCACCTAACTAAAAGTAAGTCCGAGCCCTACGAAGAGTGGAGCCTTGTGCTCAAAAGTACCTGCACACGCTGGTGCCAACGGGCAAAAAGGGGGGTCTCTTCGAGGGAAATCAGGCAGTTCAGTTTAGTGCACAAATGAAGAAGAACAAAGTTCTGCGACTCAAGCGCAGCCTCCACTGTGGGCAGAAGCAGAGCGCGAGTACGGAAAGGCGTGCTGTTTTGACACAGCGGGGAAAAGCTATGGGCTCCTGCAGGAGGGCGACCAGTTCCTAGCTATGCTACTCACCGGTCCCCGATGCAAGCAGACCCAGGCTTCTCCGCGTCAGTTTCAGTCGCTGGCAGGTTCAGAAGAGCAGAGGACGTCTCGTCGTCGTGTTGAGTCTGCAGCAGCAGAGTTGAGTAAAAGCCGTCCCAAACGAAGGAACCTGCACAGTTTGTTACCACAGCAGGGCAACGGAGCGGCCGTGTGTATCTGAGCCAAATGTACACTACTCACTTCAGACCTGGGAACGTCAAGTGTACTAAGCGTGTGAGAGTGACAAGGACTCGAAATACTACACAACCTGGCGGCGGTTACAGAGCAAGACTCCTGTGTAGGCTGGTCAGTCTGCTGGATGGCCCAGAGACGCTTCCGAAGGCTTACGAGCAGGAGATGGTGAAGATGCCGAGAATAGCTGTTCCCGCTATTCCAAGGGTCGAAGTACCAGTACAGGCCTTCTGGTTCGATCAAAGGTGAAAATGGTTTCACAAAGCGACAGCAGTGCAGAGGAGCAGTCCTTCAGCGGGTCACCAGCGATTCCTCGGTTCAGCCTCTTGGTTGCAGGATACTTGGCTCCTGTATTCCTTCGTTCGTGAGAACTCAGGAGATCGACATGGTAGTGGTGTTTCCAGCCCCCTCTTATCCACGGTTCCCTTCGCGCCAAAACGGAGGGGACCCAATGGGAGATCCGCTCATCAACACTCACACCATACGTGGACCTATCACGGGCCACGGTGGTCCCAGGCATTCACACCACCCTAGACTCTCTGGCACCCAGGATGTGTATTGGGACCAGACATCCCAGCCCACATCCTGGAGGCACACAGCAGGCATGTAGAAGCCCGCGAAAGCATCCGTGTTTCGCAGGAAAGTACATGCCCAAATAAGGAAGGCCCCGGGTCGGCTCGACCTGGGGAAGGTGAAGGGAGCAAGACGGTCAGCGGACAGGACAAAGGAGCCTCGTGGTCTGGCCATTTTGGGAGCCAGGCCACCATTTTGGGTTAAGCGCGAGAAACACGCTTAAAACGCCAAAAGGTGCTCAAAACACAAGAAACGATCGCTGCCACCATTCCCGTCCGTGAATCACTTGCACCGATCAGTTACAATCCTAAAAGAGTATCTAGTGCCTGTAGAAGGCTAGAGACCCAAGAGAGCAGTAACTTAGCTTACAGTGCCCTCTTGTGTCATGTTGCACGAAAGCCGCAACATGATAAAAGAAACTACGGAAAACAGCGTTTCCCGGTACTGACTGTCTTAAGGGCATGTCAGTTTCCCCGTAAGAAAGGAGCGAAAGCCCAGAGGAGTGCGGCAGAAGGCTGCACTTCTCTGGCAAAGTCGAGAACAAAGTGAAAAACCACAGCAAAAAGTTTAGGGGTTGCCACATGGAAGGAAAATTACCTACAATTATGAAATCTTTCCTAACACTCGCCCCTCCCAGACTATGGACAGGGGGAACTAATCCACCCCTGGATGAGTCTCTTGTTCAGGTCGGTTAAACATTCTGGACAACCCATCAGCATTGCTATGTTGGACACCTGGCCTATGCTCAATAGTGAAGTCGAAGCCTTGTAGACTTATGGACCACCTAAGCAACTTTGGATTCTCCCCCTTCATGTTCATTAGCCACTTTAAGGGCTTATGGTCAGTTTGCACAGTGAAGTGGGTCCCATAGAGGTAGGGCCTCAGCTTCCTTAGGGCCCACACAGAGAAACATTCATTTTCTACCGTGGACCATCTGACCTCTCTGTCCTTAAGCTGGCGGCTAATAAAACCAATAGGGTGTTCCTTACCCTTCTCATCTACTTATGATAGTACAGCTCCCATCCCAGCTTCAGAGGCGTCCGTCTGCACGATAAAAGGTCTTTGATAATCAGGGGCCCTGAGGACAGGGGCCTGGCACAAGGAGTCTTTTAAGCCATTGAAGGCCTTCTCACACTCGTCGGTCCAAGTTACCTTCTTGGGTTTCTTCGGAGTGGTGAGGGCAGTCAGAGGGGCAGCTATGGTGCCATAGTCTGCCACGAAGTTTCGGTAATACCCCGTGAGTCCTAAGAAGGCTCTCACTTGGGTTTGTGTAGTGGGGGTAGGCCAGTCTTGTACTGCTTGTACTTTACTGGGAAGAGGCTGTATCCTCCCTCCACCTACTTCATGTCCAAGGTAAACCACTGAGCCTTGTCCAATCTGGCATTTACTAGCCTTTATGGTCAAGTGTGCTTTCTGAAGAGCCTGGAGCATAATCCCGAGGTGTTTCACATGGTCTTCCCAGGTGGCACTGAAAACTGCTATATCGTCTAGATATGCAAGACAGAATTCGTCCAACCCATTCAAAACATGATTCACAAGCCTCTGGAAAGTGGCAGGTGCATTCTTCAACCCGAACGGCATTACCCGGAATTGGTAAAGGCCGTCCGGAGTAGAAAATGCTGTCTTCTCCTTGGCATGTTCTGCTAAAGCTATTTGCCAATAGCCAGCAGTGAGGTCAAACGTGCTGAGGTACTTGGAGGCACCCAAAGTATCCACCAGCTCATCTGTTCGAGGCAAGGGGTGTGCATCTGCCTTGGTGACAGCATTCAGAGCCCTTTAGTCCACGCAGAACCTCAATTCAGAAGTGCCTGCCTTTGGAACCAAAACCACAGGGCTGGGCCAAGGACTACTAGAGGGTTCAATCACCCCAAGGTCTAACATCTTGTTGACATCGGTCTTAATATAAGACCGTACTTTGTCTGACATCCTGTATCCCCTACTTTTGGTAGGTACACTGTCTCCTGTGTCTATGTTATGTTTGCACCAAAGTGTCAAACCAGGCGACTGTGAAAACAGGGGGGAAAACTGCCTAAGCAAACTTTTCACCTCAGCCTGCTGATCAGAAGTCAGGTGAGGGGCCACTCGGACACCCTCAAAGGAGCTATCTGAAGGACCGCTTTGGAACAGGTCGGGGAGAGGTTCAGACTCCTCTTCCTCAACATCTGAAGCCAGTAGCAGTGCTGCGATTTCGACTCTTGGGACGAAAGCCTTCAGCCTTTTCATGTGAAACACTTTTGGAGCCTGTCCAGGCCTTCCAAGGTCCACTAAATAGTTAACCTCACCCAGGGGCTCCACCACTGTGTAAGGGCCTGACCATTTGTCCTGTAAAGCTCGAGGCCTTATGGGATTCATGATCAGGACTTGCTGACCAGGTGTAAAGTTGATGAGGGAAGCTTTCTGGTCGTACCAATGTTTCACCAGCGCTTGTCCTGCCTTCAATTTATCACTAGCCAAGCCCATCAGAAGTACCATCCGTTTTCTGAGCCCTAGCACATAATCAACTACATTGGTAGTAACAGGGGGAGTGGGCATCTCCCATCCCTCTTTGACTATGGCTAAGGGTCCCCGTACAGGATGACCGAACAGAAGTTCGAAGGGGCTGAAGCCAACACCCTCCTGTGGTACCTCGCGGTAGGCAAACAGTAAGCATGGTAAAAGAAGATCCCATTTTCTTCTCTGAGGCTCTTCCAGAGCCCCAATCATGCTCTTTAACGTTCTGTTGAAACGTTCCACCAGACCATTGGTCTGGGGGTGGTATGCCGAAGAGAACTTGTAGGTGACCCCACATTCTTTCCACATAGCCTGCATATACTTCGACATAAAGTTGCTGCCACGATCCGACACAACTTCTTTAGGGAAGCCAACCCTAGTAAATATGCCAAGTAAAGCTTTTGCAACTGACTTGGCAGTTACAGTTTTCAATGGGATGGCCTCAGGATATCTGGTTGCATGGTCGACCAGCACCAGGATAAACCTATTGCCTGAGGATGTTTGCGGGTCAAGGGGACCAACGATGTCGATCCCTACCCTTTCGAATGGTACCCCCACAACTGGGAGTGGTACCAAGGGAGCTTGGATTGTCGAGCCAACCTTACCAGATAACTGGCAGGAGGCACAACTCCTGCAGTGACTTTCTACTTGCACCCCCATCTTGGGCCAGTAGAAGTGCATGGATAACCTTTGCTTGGTCCTCTTAATACCAAGGTGACCAGCAAGGGGCACTTCATGCGCCAACTGCAGGAGGAAGGGCCTAACAGCAATGGGAACCACCAACCTCCTATGGTCTCCTTCTGTAGACTCTGTGGGCTCACTATACAGGAGTCCACCTTCCCAATAAATCCTATGCGTCCCAGGAGGTTCACCCTCAAGCTGGGAGCAGGCCTGTCTCCTTAGGCCTTCCAGAGATGGGCACTCACGTTGGCCTTTACTGAATTCGTCCCTATCAGGACCTCCTTCAACTAACAAGTCTTTTAGTTCAGGATGGTCATTGGGGTCAAATACTTCAGGCATCGCCACCTCCTCGTCAGGCCCCGGCGATTGACCAACTTCCTCCACCGCAGTGGTAGGCGAGCTCGGGGGAATATTCTCTTTCCCTCGTCTTAACTTGTTTACTCCTTTCGCCTTGGGTTTCCCCTTCGGCTGGGGCGGCGCATTGGTCTTGGCCAATGCTGCCCGTGCTTGAGACCGTGTGCAGGGCCTTTCGGCAGTGTCTCCTACGAGCCCTAAAGCTCTGAGATCATTACCTAACAAGACCTTTCCTGGGACGTTTCTCTGAATGCTCACTGGAATCCTGACTGCTGTACCATTTAAAGTAAGATTTACAGGTATTACTGGGAACATACGGAGTGGGCCGTCAGCCAACTTAGTGGGCATCAGAGTAGCTCTGGCAACTTCCTCTGAGTCTACCAAGGTAGAATCCACTACAGTTCGACTGCACCCAGTATCCCTAAGAGCTGGAGTATCTACTCCATTGATCA
This sequence comes from Ambystoma mexicanum, assembly GCF_040938575.1. Lineage (NCBI taxonomy): Eukaryota > Metazoa > Chordata > Amphibia > Caudata > Ambystomatidae > Ambystoma > Ambystoma mexicanum. The sequence continues at coordinate 1,526,392,590 of NC_090935.1, forward strand.
GCACACTGTCTTTAAAGTAGTGCTTGGTATTATCTGGAATCCTAGCATAAGCCTCTGCGACTTTAGGCTCCCAGGAACCCAGGGAAACTAAAACTACCTCAGCCTCTATCCTCCTGGGAAATGAGTCTGAGGAGAAGGATGCTCCTGTAATCTCTTCTTCCTCGTAGGAGGAGAAGGCCAGATTAGCGGAGTGGACCCCCAAAGGTCTAACCTTACACCGGGGATCCCCCTTCACGTGGTCAGTTGCTCCACAAGCAAAACAAGATCCATTGGGTCTGTTTACATAGGGAGGCTTATTGTAACCAGAGTTCTGTTTCGGAGGCTGACCTCCACTACCCTGTGAGTTCTCTTGTGTCTTACCCTTATTTTTCTTTTTGTGGCCCTTTTGAGAAGAAGATTTATCAGATTCTCCACCCTCCTTATCTTTGGACTTTTTCCCTTCCTCCTGCTTACCAGGATGAGTTTTGTCCTTATGGGACACTCGATGTGACACCCATAAGTCTGCTGCAATGGCCAGTTTCTTAGGATCTATCTCCTTCGAATCGGCCAAATGCTGCTTAAGCTCCAGGGAAGAAGATGCAAAAATGTGTTCCAGCATGACAAGATTTATCATGCCTTCGAAGGTAGAAACCTTATAACCTTCGACCCAGCCAGTTAAGTTTTTCAAAGATTCAGTGACATAAGATACCCAAGTACCACCTTCCTTTTTCTTATACTCTCTGAATCGTTTCGAATATTGGGCCGGAGTCTTCCCAAACTTTAAAATGAGAGTTTGCTTTAACATTGCGAAATCAGCTCGCTCAGCCTTCGACATTTCCATAATGGCACTACAGCCAGAATGGGGCAGTCTGCTGAGTAACCAGGCAATCTTATCAGCATTGTCAACTTGTTGAACTTCGCATGCATACTCAAATGCATTCAGCCAGTCCATAATGTCATTCCTTTCCTCATACATACTGAGCAGATCTTTCGGAAACCGTGGATGAGAGGAGGCCCCAGACCCATGTCCAGGACCCTTGGACCCATTTACAACCTGAAGCTTGGCCAGTTCCAACTGGTGATCCCTGTCTTTCTGTTTTTCTGCCTGTTCGATTTTTAGTTTGGCTATGCTGAATTCAAGCTCCTTCTGCCTAAACCGCAGCTCTTGCTTCTTGAATTCAAGCATAGCCTCCCCATCTGCACTGGCAGAGGAAACATTAGACATCTCATCCTCCCTGTCCTGGTGGTCGCGGTGGATCAGTGCAGCGGCAGAACCGTCGATTCTACCAGTGAGAGCAGCCCCACCTCCTTCCACACTGTCCTCAGAAGTTATAGCGTCAAGCTGCGCTTCTTGCCACGCCACGATTCTTTGGATCATATCCAATTTCGTGCCTTGAGAGGAAACACCTCTCTCCGCACACATCTTTTTCAATGTTTCTGATTTGGAAGCATTTAAAGTTAACAAGGTATTTGTTTCCATACTGTTCGATAGGACAATGGCCTTTTTAAAGTTATACTACAACAATTCACTACGTGTCCTGGTAGGAATAACTTGAAATGCCTTAGTTCGTGCGCAACACTGGATACCTTCAGTCGTATCCCACCGCTGTACACCAATTTGTTAAGACGGATTTCTGAACTCTGTCCTGGCGGCGCAGAAGTTCAGAAGGCCAACCTAATTACATGGAACAGGGTACCCTCTGGACAAGCCAGACCAATCATGGTAGCGATCGCGGCGGTCAAGACTAGGTCTCAAGAGGGGTGAGGGTGACTGAAAGCACGCAATGAGCACACAAGGCAAGGACACTTACAAACTACTCCAAACAGGTGTTATATGAAATATATATACACATTTATTCCAAGGCCTTTAAAACAATGACCGTAGCGAGAAATCACAATACAACTCTAGTAAACCAACACATACCATACCAATACAATATATATACAAATACAACAAGTCTCAAGCGTTAGATGCACGAAATGTGTAGTCCACCTAAAAGGGAAGGAAAACGGGCAGTGCGAAATAATGCTTAGACCCAGTCCGCCTTCAGAGGCACCTAACTAAAAGGAAATCCGAGCCCTACGAAGAGTGGAGCCTTGTGCTCAAAAGTACCTGCACACGCTGGTGCCAACGGGCAAAAAGGGGGGTCTCTTCGAGGGAAATCAGGCAGTTCAGTTTAGTGCACAAATGAAGAAGAACAAAGTTCTGCGACTCAAGCGCAGCCTCCACTGTGGGCAGAAGCAGAGCGCGAGTACGGAAAGGCGTGCTGTTTTGACACAGCGGGGAAAAGCTATGGGCTCCTGCAGGAGGGCGACCAGTTCCTAGCTATGCTACTCACCGGTCCCCGATGCAAGCAGACCCAGGCTTCTCCGCGTCAGTTTCAGTCGCTGGCAGGTTCAGAAGAGCAGGGGACGTCTCGTCGTCGTGTTGAGTCTGCAGCAGCAGAGTTGAGTAAAAGACGTCCCAAACGAAGGAACCCGCACAGTTTGTTACCACAGCAGGGCAACGGAGCGGCCGTGGGTATCTGAGCCAAATGTACACTACTCACTTCCGACCTGGGAACGCCAAGTGTACGAAGCGTGTGAGAGTGACAAGGACTCGAAATACTACACAACCTGGCGGCGGTTACAGAGCAAGACTCCTGTGTAGGCTGGTCAGTCTGCTGGATGGCCCAGAGACGCTTCCGAAGGCTTACGAGCAGGAGATGGTGAAGATGCTGAAAATAGCTGTTCCCGCTATTCCAAGGGTCGAAGTACCAGTACAGGCCTTCTGGTTCGATCAAAGGTGAAAAGGGGTTCACAAGGCGACAGCAGTGCAGAGGAGCAGTCCTTCAGCGGGTCACCAGCGATTCTTCGGTTCAGCCTCTTGGTTGCAGGATACTTGGCTCCTGTATTCCTTCGTTCATGAGAACTCAGGAGATCGACATGGTAGTGGTGTTTCCAGCCCCCTCTTATCCACGGTTCCCTTCGCGCCAAAACGGAGGGGACCCAATGGGAGATCCGCTCATCAACACTCGCACCATACGTGGACCTATCACGGACCACGGTGGTCCCAGGCATTCACACCACCCTAGACTCTCTGGCACCCAGGATGTGTATTGGGACCAGACATCCCAGCCCACATCCTGGAGGCACACAGCAGGCATGTAGAAGCCCGCGAAAGCATCTGTGTTTCGCGGGAAAGTACATGCCCAAATAAGGAAGGCCCTGGGTCGGCTCGACCTGGGGAAGGTGAAGGGAGCAAGACGGTCAGCGGACAGGACAAAGGAGCCTCATGGTCTGGCCATTTTGGGAGCCAGGCCACCATTTTGGGTTAAGCGCGAGAAACGCGCTTAAAACGCCAAAAGGAGCTCAGAACACAAGAAACGATCGCTGCCACCATTCCCGTCCGTGAATCACTTGCACCAATCAGTTACAATCCTAAAAGAGTATCTAGGGCCTGTAGAAGGCTAGAGACCCAAGAGAGCAGTAACTTAGCTTACAGTGCCCTCTTGTGTCATGTTGCACGAAAGCCGCAACATGATAAAAGAAACTACAGAAAACAGTGTTTCCCGGTACTGACTGTCTTAAGGGCATGTCAGTTTCCCCATAAGAAAGGAGCGAAAGCCCAGAGGAGTGCGGCAGAAGGCTGCACTTCTCTGGCAAAGTCGAGAACAAGGTGAAAAACCACAGCAAAAAGTTTAGGGGTTGCCACATGGAAGGAAAATTACCTACAATTACGAAATCTTTCCTAACAGTTAGTTGCTACCATATCAAGATTTATACGTGCAGCGTTAGCAGTAGTGGTAGCTGAAGTCGTGTTAATCACTTTTTGTTTTGTTTTACAATTTGATAGAGGAGGGAAAGTTTGTGTACTGGAAGCTTGTTTTGTTTTGCATAATGACTGTATTAGCTGTTTTGTTTGAAGTTTTTGTACAAAATCTGGTAGAGATGGATGATTATTTTGGACACTTTTATTTTGATTTGCTCTACTTCTGCGTTGCTTTCAACAGAGTTGCTTTTTGGTAGGCATTCTTTTGGGGTTTATTGGAGAAAAAAAAAGTGTGGGTTGGGCTGTTGTGCCGTGTATGCGTGCTTTGTTCATGAGTGTCTGATTATGATGGAAAGGATGATTGTGGAGGTGTGTGAATGTGCAATGGGCAGCTATATCAAGTTGGGAAGGTTATTCTTGTTTTTGTGTGTTACTATACTGGGCTTCAGGTGACAATATAAAGTGTGCAACTGGTAAGGGGAAGCGCTAATAATACATCTAAAGGGAAAGGGTTAATACACTTCTTTGTTCTACAACAGTAAAATGCTAGTGTGTTTGAGTAACAGTTAGAACATTATGTTAGTACTGTACTTTTTTGTATGGAAAGAGTAGGTTTCTTCAAAGTCGTTGTTCGTACTTCAGATGCTGCTGCTTTTCAGGAGAGTGGTCTTCACTGCAATTGTAAAAGAAAGAAGTTAGTGAATATGTGTGTTTATAGCACTTTTGTTAATGCAGACAGTTTTTTTTGTTTTTGTAGGAGTAGTGTTTTCTTAGAACAGAGCATAGTATGTATATGCACTTTCTTTGCCTATGTGCATCCTGTATATTTTATTTAGAATCTGTTAGTTGAGTATGTTTTACAAATGAGTATAATAGTAAACGTCTAGGGCACACTTATTTTTTTAATGTTGTTATCGGATGGTAAGAGGTAGAAGAAATAATCGTATGCATTTTTTGCTATTTTTACAGGGTAAATGGCAGAGAGTGTATAGAAAAACATGCAATGTATGTGTTTGTGAAGGTGTGGGAAATAAGGGCTTAGGATTTCATATAGAGGCAGTGGTGGTGTTTGAGCTGGGAGCTTTTGTAATTATATTGTTTGTGTGTGTGCTTGAATGAAGATGCATGTACTTATCCTGGTTGCGTGTAATTTTCTAACACACTGGACAGTCTTTTTTATAATTATACTGTTATTTCTGCCATCTGTTAATATGAAATATTTTTGTTTTAGATAGCTGTGTGAGTAAAGCAACATTTGGAGAGGAGACAGGTTTGCAATTGACACTTCAAAGCAGATGGGATAAATGACAGTAAGGTCATTTTACATTTTATACAGGTTAAGTGGCCGTTGCTCTGTTTATATGTAGTCTTAGAAGAGCTGTACATGTACTGTGTAGAAAATATTCATACCTGTAGTCTGTGTTCATGCATGTGGATGTGCATGAATCTGCAAGTAGAAATATTGTCAGTTTTATAGTAGTTGTTGTTGTAGGTCTGTTGCAGTGACATCCGAATTGTACTGAGAGTGATCAACAGTACATCTAAAGTGCTTATGTGTGATGATAGTTGGATGTAGAGTTCTTGGATGTGAATGGAGGATGATTGTGTGACTGTTTAACAGTAGCCAATGAGGAAATGGTGCAGAAAGTGAAGTGAAAAGGGTAGAAGGGCTGCCCCGGTGTTACGCGCTTCTCGGACATCGTGGGTGTCCGTGGGCAGCGTATGCCACATGCAGGGTTTCTCAGCAAATGCAGCATGTAAAGGGGACTGTAGGGATTAGGAATTGGATGTTGAGGTTGTGGTTTGTGTTGAGAGGTTGTGTGTAGTGAGGATGGTAGAGGTGGAGAAAAGCAGGGTGTTGGTGGTTGGAGATATGTTTGTGCATGGTTTGGAGTAGTATGCTAAATGTAGGCATGTGGCAAACAATTTTGATGTTACAGGAATGGAGGTGGTGTGGAACACTGTGCGTGGTTTTAATGTGCATGGAATTGTTCAAGTTTGTGGAGATATGGGCAGGGTCAATATTGCACATGTAGTTGTTTTGCGCTGTGGTGCTTTGTGTTTTGGGTATCTCATTGCCTCTACTTTGTTGGCAGATTTGGAATATTTGGTTCAGGCAGTAATGAAAATACATCCAAATGTCAAGGTTATTTTTTCTGGTTTAGTACCTAGGGCAATATGGGACAATAGTTTAGTTTTTTGTCCTCAGCAGGTGGAAAGAAGATGTAGGGTGTGGTTTATTGAGGTAGGTTGCAGACCTTCCCATTCTCTGTTTTACAGTAATGTTGGTATCATTATATTTGACCCATCCACACTTTATTTTGTATATATGCAGTGTAGTGATGTGTATTGGTTGTGGCTGGTGCATGGTAGATTATACCTAATGTTGTGAAGATTTTTTACCAAGTGATAGTTTACCATGTGTAAATCCAGTTAGCTTGCAGTTGTTTGTGGTACTATCTGTATTCTAAGGTGAAAGCATTACTATTATGTATTTACTATGTGTTTGTATTGGTAAGGTGGCAAGACGCTCACACCGTTCATCTCGCTAGTGACCGAAAGTGAGATAGTACAAATACACATGTGCAAATTATAGGCCACTAATCTACAACTGTGGTCAATGGGGTCAGGGTCCGCGGTGTGGCCGGAGGCGGTTGTAACAGGGTTTGCTCAGACATTCTCATACAACCACTTTTTGTCTGGGCTCCAGACTTGCTCCTTTCAAAAATGTTTACGTGATTTGTCGCGTGAAGAGGAGATGGGATGAGGTGAGAGGTGGTGTGGTGTGGCCTGACTGTGGGAGTCGCTGGGAGAGTGCGAAGTTGTGCAGAGGAACAAAATAAATCGGTAGACCTGTCGCCCGCATTGGTGAATGGTAGCAAACAATATGTTTTTCAAAAATATTTGTCATGCCACTGTGCTCTGAAGGGCTATTGGTTACCATTCTGAGTGAAGGACAGTGCCGTTGAATTTTCGTTTCCTAGCTCAGAAACCTACGCATGGTACACAGTATAAGGTTCAATTGTTTTTTGACCTTGAAACAAAGGGAGGATTCGAAAGGAATGTATGAAGGGAGGGATGTAAGACTTTCAAATATGATAATGTTCACCATTCAAAAATTGGACAAAGGAACATGTAATTTCATTTTATGAAAATTCGTTGAACTGAACAGAGTGTCTGTATTACGGTGATAGAATGGAAATGTCGAATATTATGTAAGTTTTACTTTGGACGATTTTATACACGAACTAGTCAAATTATCATTCGGTGACATTATTGGTGGGTTACATTGTATTGTTTGTTGTGTGTGGCATATTGCAACGACACACAATTACAACTTGTGTGTGCAGTTTCTTTTGTTCTGGGCACATGGGCAGTGGAGCATCGAGATGCGTGTAGTCCAGTAGTGGGTTTCCCCAGGTTGCACAAACGCGTAATTCAACGTTAATATTTAATAAAAATTCTGTCTGTGTTCTTCTTGGTTTTATCTTGCTCCGTAATTGCAGCGTTAGCCTTAGCATTCCATTTCGAGCTGACCATAGTCCATAGAGTAACTTCTAAAGCAAACTGAAGAGCACTTTGCATGTTGTTTTGTCTGAGTTCATATTGTTTCACGTCCGTGTTTATCAATACTTGTAACGGGGCCAAATGAATGGTTAAATTGTAAACTGTAATATTGATTGGCTACTGAGACACATTTCTGTTATATTTTTTTAAACAGCTACATCTTGGCTTACTGCGATTGTCATGGATTCCAGATACCAACTGACAGTGTTTTTAACCGTCAGCTACAGATATACGTAAATGGGTGGATGACAGTGACACTTTTTTGGGATGATTGCCACGGCACTATATGCCCGTACTCCATACTAGCTATATGGAGCAACTTGACATCATTGACGGTGGCCTAGCGCCAAGTTCATGCCAAAGGCTTGCGTTTCACAGTGCGTCCAATGCGTTCTTATACCCAAAAGGAACACTGCGTGATTTACGATAAACATTTGTGGATCGAGAACGACGAAAATATTACCTATTTGCTTGAATATGGCAATCGCCGGATGTTCTCGGAGCTCTTATTGTGAAATAAAAGTACTTTACAAAAAGTATGGTTTTATATTCAAAATTGGGATGCGCTGTGTAGTGAGATGATGTGTGTTGATATTCTGGGTTCTGCATCGAGTAACGTTATCACGTAGGTGATGATTGGGTGTGTTTTACTACGCTGTATAGTAATGTCCTGGAGATAGGCGGAGAATATCACTAGGTTGGTGATGTTAGCCTCAGGGGCGGGGCATATGAATTAGTGCCGCCAGGGCAGTCCACCTTGGGCGATGCGGAAACGGATAAGATTATCACAAGATGGCCGCGCCCTGGTGCCTGATTTCGCATGTGTAAAAAAGAGGAAAATTACAGTAAGGTGCATAGGAAATGTTTGTACGATAGATCAATGTATGCTTAGAAGCTGTTGGGTATTTTGTGTAGATTTGGGGCTTGGCGGTATTTTCTTACTGCTGGAAAAATAATTTACCAACAATCACTCCTTGTATTCAGATTGGGTTATGTATAATAATAATAATACAGTGGTGGGTTATGTATAATAATAATACAGTGGATATGCATTATTTCAGTACACAGACATATTTAGATGGTATACGTTTGTTGGTATGCGCGGTTGGTATGCACGGTTGGTATGCGTGGTTGGTGGTATTTTTGATGAGTATAATTACTTTGTTTTATTTGTGGCCCCAATATCCAGAACCCCTTATTTTTGTTTAGATTGTTTGTGTGATCACTAGAGAGACCTCAGGCCTACATTTCAGAAATACCACATTTTCATTTTTAGTGTGCCACCATGGGCAATTCTCAGTGAATTATTTACAACAGCGAGCTAACATGTGGTACACTCACTATTTTATATACAACAGTGAACTATGTCCCGGGTCTCTATTTCTGCTGACTCATTTACCTTCAGCAGGCTATTTCACACACACAGTTATTTATAATTGCTCATACTGAATGAAAACGTGCACACAGCTGCAGCCGTCTTATTTTTAGCTACCTTAAAAATGACAATTGTACTGTCTAAACATCTCCCCACATCATCAGCACTGTAATGGTAAATGCACAAAGGAAAGAGAAAATAAAACACACTACCCGTCTGCTTTCAGATATGTTTGTGTATTATAAAATTTGCATTTAAACACGATCTTACTCTTTTTACAGAAATAAATGAAATAGCACAGTCAACATTATCTGTAACAAAATGTGAAGAGGGCGACGAGAGCAGTCGCAACATTAAACCTGTTGATAAGACACTGTAATTCTTTCTTCTACACTGACTGAATAGTTTCGCATTCACGCACACTGCCCCCGTACTTTGCAATGTATAATTACCTAATCTGTTCAGCATGTGAAATTCTTCGGCTGGTCGCCTTCTGGATGTGGCAATTCCCTCTTCAAGCACCCCCAGTGAGAACAGGCATCGGCCGTTACTGAAACCGGGGATTATTGTCTGGGATCCCCAGTCTCTGCAGCAGTGGAGCTGGGATCTGCTTTTTCAATCAGGAACTCCACAGCTACCGGTCAGGTCTTTCTCCGAGTTGTCTAAAATGTATTCTGCATCTCTCCTTCCCCCAGATTCTACAAGAAAACTTGGTTACAGCCTCTAATATGATGCTTGTCCAATAAGAATCCCCTATGTCCTATCCTCCTCCTGCACACAATAGAAATCTTTTACAGTAAGCAACTGTAACAAAACTGATTTCCTGCTATTCGAGTCTTTGGTTCCTACAAATACTGTGGACAGAGCAGCACAGAGCAGCAAAAAGAAAAGAAAAATCTGGATGCGCGTTTAAAACAACTTTCAGAGCCTGTCTTTTCCATCCATTTTGCACTGGAGAACACATTATTTTATTAATGAGTTAGCATGTTAGTTTTTTGTTAATGAGGTTAGTTCATTAATCCTCAAATGTGTCTCCTGCAACAGAGGAAAAATATATGCTTTTAACTGTGAACAAAATTATTTGCATTTTATATGTAGAAATCGTTTTTGACTGCATAGCCTGTTTTCATTTACATGTCCATGTTACATTGGCAACACATGCCTTGCTGTACCACCTTATAGCAATGCACCAAACCCATGCAGTGGTGCTGTATAAAAAAAAAACATGCTATACCTTGATCCTGTGCAGTAGTGCTGTGCTCTGTGCTCCCAAAACACGCTAAACAATCCTACAAAGCACATGCCCGAACACTTGGGAAAACAATATTTCTGAGTGCACTATTCTTTTAATCAATGTTTTGCTGCATTCGCTGCAGATGATTTTCTAACGTCTGTTTCTGTATTATTTTTAATGTCTGTATGGTGTGTTTAAAATACAAATGTTGGTAAGTATAGATAAAGTAATTGGTAATAATTTGTTTATATAGAGAAGTGTAGTGTCTTCCATCAGTATCAATGTTTTCACTTATTTCATCACGAAGAACATTTTGTTCCAGCCATTCCAAAGTAGTAGGCAATTCTGTGTAAAAAGAAATAAATACATTGTTTACTGGACCCAATACAGAAAGTTTACAAATATATAAAATAAATGTTGTCTACTCACTAGTTGCTAAATTTTGGTGTTACTGCTGCGTACGTGTGCTGCTGATTTTTGCTGTGCAGTTTGTGTGAGGTAATTCTGTTGGAGGCATAATTATTTTGTTTTGGTATATTGCATTATGTTGCATATGTTATGTACTTGGAGGTTGGTGTGTTATATATACAGTTTGCACTTTTTATTTATTATTGAACGTAATGTATTTATGTGGTGCTTTTTTAATATGTTTGGTGTTATTATTGTATGATATAATAATGTAAGATACCTCCTGAGTTTTTGCAGTCTTGATGGTGATGGCATCCATCCGCGGACATGCGCACGGTCAGCGGGCATCAAAATCAATAGCGTGGTAGGGGGTTTAGTATTTTTTATGTTATATGTATGTGAGCTAAGGGGGGTTTAGTAAACATTTAGAATATTTACATTATCTGTAGTCAGTGAAAAAAAACGTTGTTAAAGGGACATTATGGTTAAGTTGCGCTACTAAAAACCTATGCAATTCAGTGAAAAAAACTTGTTAAAGGGACGTTATGGTTCGAAGTAAAATCGAAAACCCCCTGAAATTAGCCAGTTATGGTAAGCTAAGCAACCATAACTCGCGCCACCGCTGTGCACTGCTAAGACTAACACCCAGGACATCAAAGATGACATCACAAATGTCATTGATGACATCACATGTGCATTTAGTTTTCATGCACAGCCTCCACACAGGATTGTGGTTGTAATGTTGCCAAAAAAATGTCAGATCTTTGGAAGAACTATCATTCAGCAAATACTTAATTGAGCGCTGCATTGCTATAAACACCATTGCATTATTTAGTTCTTTCTAGCTTCTGTTGATCCCCATTGATATGACTCTTAACTCGCTCCACACATTGGGCAATCCACCGTCCTTCATCCAGTAGTGGTAGCCACGACAAGTCCTAATGAATTTATCGACAATTGCCATGACTAGCTCTAACTAAATTGTACAGGAGAACCTTTCTTCTGTTGATCCTCATTGATATGACTTTTAACTCGCTCCACACATTGGGCAATCCACCGTCCTTCATCTAGTAGCGGTAGCCACGACAAGTCCTAATGAATTTAATTAGGAGAATGGTCCCCCGTGAGAAAGCCTTCCCTCACGTGTCTTGTATTGATTTATATTTCTGACATACAAAATGAGTGGTATACTTTACATAGTATTATAGTCACTACATCAAATGGACTAACATTGACTATTTCTCGCCCTCAATATTGACAAATCGAAACATAATAGCAAAGCCTAGGCTTCGCGGTTTGTTGAAATTGTGACGTCATCCATGCAGTATACGTGATTATGTCACTAACGCCAAATGAGTTAGAATCAGGTATTGCTCCACAAAGCATACCTTTTTTGACGAATTACAAGATATAAGACGGAATATAAACTAAGAAATACTTATGCCATTTCTTATATGCATACTGAGTTTATCATACATATTATGGTCTTTGTTTACATCGTGACATCACTAACGCACGTTATGTGATGACGTCACGATAGAAAACAACATAAAAACGGCCATTTTCAAACATGATGCACATCCTGTGCTGCATCCATTTGGAGTCCCTACAGCCACATATGGACTTGAATCAGAACAAGTAAGTTTTGGACCTAACTTTATCGCTTAGGGCACTTATCTTGAATACTGCACATCAAACCATGAGTCAACTTGTCTCTAGGTGAATGAGCGCTTGACCCGCTTGGCGCTCTTCTGTACCTTTTGGAAACCTGATCAAGAATCAGAACAGGAATATCCTACACCCTCTATAAACGCATTAATCGTTTTTTGAGTAAGTGTCTATCGATTTATTTATTTATTCCAATAATAATAATTTTTTACTCTGATGTGATATCTCTAATACTAGTCATGAATACCTAAAAAGTCCAGTATTCTCTTCTTAGTTAGAATAACACGTTATCAAGCGGCCTTTGGACCAAGCATATCCTGCGAATATATATATATATATATATATATATATATATATATATATATATACACATCAGTTTTAAAATGGAAGTCTAATTAAATTATTCTAGAAAAATCCCTTGAATACTCTGAGAAGATACCTATCCCCTCCATTGGTCTCCATTATGGAGGAAAACGCCTTTTTACCCAACCCTTAAAAGACAGAGGAACAGGGTAAGCTTGATATCTAAATATTATTTGTGCACCCATAATGGTTTAGTGGTCCCAAAGTTAGAGAGATCACCATGAGATACGTCACAAAAGAACTGTGGGAACACATTAACCCGAATTACTAAATATTTGGACTTATCCTCAAATGTTTACAAACTGTAAAACTGCATGGATTTGAAAGTTTTTAGTCCTCTTTCTTCTAAAAATATCGATGACCTTATTTTTGTCAAAAATCTTTGTTTTGTTAAATTATACAAAAATTAAATGTATAGTGACCTTTGAATTAAAAATACTATTTAATTTATTTTTTTACCAGATTGAAAGGTTGAAATTGTATAAACACAGCCCCTGAAGAAGGGAACATTTTCTCTAAACGCATTGGGCGACTTGCCTTTTGTAAAATAAAATCCTGGACTAATCAAACATTTAAGTTCTAAGTGTTATTTGTGTACAAGATTGAATAGGTTATTAATAACCGAATTATGTGATGTCTTAAACTTACTCATGAATGTAATGTTTCTAGATCATTTGCAGTGAATATTAAGAACATTGTATTACTTTATTCTTTAAGAATTTGGCTTTATAGCCCCATACAGTGTGCAGGGGACGGGAGTTCCCTAATTGGGAACTTATTCTGTTCACAACATGTTGACGAAACAAACCTGTCTGGCTTAGAGAGGCCTTATGGTCTCCGGTAAATTGGAATGAAACCCAACCCTTGGCATTCCATGTGGGCAGACAGACCTGGTCCAGAACACTTAAGCTATTCTGACTCCAACACCCCTACTCTCCCAATATTCCAATCCTGGCGGGCACATGCAGCAATTTGGATAAACCGAAGGCTGTTCGGTGCTGGGAACAGGTTGGTATAACCGCTTGGGGTGACATGTATGCGAATGGTACATTTAGAGAATTGGATAGTCTTATGCAACAGGAGGGACTACCAGGAGGGCAATTCTTGAGATGCATGAAGATAGCAAGGACCACCAGGAGCAATTGGTGCGAGTGGCCTGCTGAGCCACAATCAAATGTTTTCCTAACGCTAATGTATGAACTGAAGAATGGTTGGAGACCTTTTAGGTTTTATAAATGTCTATTACTGCTACGTCCCATCCCTTTTCCTCCATAGTGTATGGGCGTCCCTCGCTAGGGACGGGAGACAGAAACTTTTTCACCAGAAAAAAAATCTTCCCCATTAAATTTAGATGCGTGGCCCTGGGAGCATACATTTCCCTGACTCTGGCCACTGGCGCCACTCCCCAGTCCTCTTTTATGCGTTGACGGGAACGGACAACTTTCATCAGCGCTCCTGGGTTAGGCCTTCGGCTTAGCAATTCTATGTGCTCTCTTCAGAGAAGTGTTTTTTGTCTTCTTCTTTCTTGTATTTAATCAGATACCTCGGTCCTCTGGCGCCACGCTCCTCCCCGGCACACGTCGACCTCCGCAGGCTTCACCAGTACCTCGGTCCTCTGGCGCCACGCTCCTCCCCGGCACATGTCGACCTCCGCAGGCTTCGCCAGGTGTCCAGCCTGCGAGGGGCTCTTACCTACGTCTGACCCCCACGCTCTCTGCCTCCGCTGCATTGGTCCCAACCACAGCTGGGAAGGCTGCACCACATGCAACGCACTGACACTGCACGCTCTGAAGAACAGGCTAGCTTGGTGGAGGCAGCTCTTCTGAAGGTCGTATCCGGAGCACTTAAAGGAATTTGTCAAGCACAAGTCCAGGCCCAAGGTATGAGCACTTTTCTCATCTGCACCCCGCAAAGGTAACTCCTTTCCCAGGAAGCGCACGAGCGCGAGGGACCTTTCAGGTTCTTGTACCAGGGTGGGTACCGAGGCTGCTACAGCTACCGGCCACCAGGCTGAGGGGTCACTACATCCTACCGGTGACGTCACTGAGGGACCGCAAGGTTCTATTACTGGTCTACACCCGAGTGACTATGCCCTAGTACTAGACAAATGTCTGAGGGGGTGCCTGCACACATCACTACGGCAACCCACCCGAGGGCCATCAGCCTACCAGGCCCTGTCCTGAGGTGCAGGGTAGGCCTCAACCTCCACCACCAAGAGTCTTGGAAGAGGCCCTACCCAGCGTGGTAAGCACCACTACACAGGCACGTGACATGCAGGCCGACAAGATGGCCGCCAGCCAGATTAAATTGTGGCTCGCCCGACACCATCCCCCCTTGGGGAACATGTAGGGGGACAAGTTTCCCGGTGGGACTGGTTTTCACCAAGCACGTGGCCTACGGCATACCCTTCATCGTCGCAGGGCAGATACACCCCGCAGACAGTAAGGTAGAGTGTGTCCAGGTCTCAGCCCATGCCCGCACCTCCAAGCACTCCACCGGCCTGTGAAGACAGTTTTAAAAAAAAATGTTTCTGACCCTCATGAGGTCTCCACAGATGGGTGTCATCCTCAAGGATGTGATCAGGGACATGGTCCCTCCAGTTCTGCCGCTGGCACCCATGACCACTGTGCCCGTGGTTTCAGCGACTCCGCCCATAGTGCAGCCCCAGCTGCCCTTGCCAGTTCCCACAACGCTGGCTCCCACGCTTTCAACGGTATTGGCAGCCCCACAGCCGCCAGCCCCTGTCAGTACGCTGCAGCCACCGGCACCCATAACTCCTCCAGCTGCACCTGACCAGCAGGACACCTTGCTGTACACGGATGAGGAGGAGGACACCCACACTGACACTCTGTCATCGGCCAATGCCTTCCATGAGCAGCTCACCAGATTGGCCAAATACTTGCGGCTTCCTCAGCCTGAGGTAGAACAACTGTAGGTGTGACAATTGAGTTGGAAGATGTGCAGTGTGGCACTAACCTTAGCAGATGGCAGGTCCTTGGTGTCAGGAAAATATACCCGGGAAACTTTACTGCCCTCTGCCTGATTAGAACAGGACTCGGAGCGGAGCAAAACTCCCAGGGAAACCCTGTGGGGGGAAAAACCCTGTGCTGGAATAGAGAGTGTGGGTCTTAGTAGCCCCTCTGTCATCGGAATCCTGGAAAAGGAAGTCACTGGACTGGATATTCTCAAGGAGTCGAGTGGAAGCCTGCATCTGTCAGAAAGAATGAAAGGGATGTGGAAAGAGAGAGAGGTAGAATGAGAAAAGCGGAACTGGATAGCACCTGGGAATAGTTTATGCAGCTCTCCGATGCGGCTATAGAAATGGCTTGAAAGATTTGGACATCCATCCCATGGAGGGTACGATCTCTATAATCAGAGAAGAATGAGAAAGAGGAAAGATTCTGGATTTTGCACTGAAGCCTGCCCTTTCTTGCACTACTTACGGGGCTACGGAATAAACCAATGCTATAGGCTTCTGTGCCGGTTGCGTAGTTGTCGGCAGTGAAAGAAAGACTCCTGCCGTAGTTTACCTGCTGGGTGAAAGAGATTAGCGCTGTATTTAAAGCTTATGAAAGATGTGACCCTCGTAATATCCCTACTACGTTCTTACGTCTTCAAGAGGATTCAGAGATGGAAGGCGGAGGAAGCACTGTGGTGTAGGAGAAGCGGACCAGGGGGGGAAGTGACAGCCCAGCAAGAGATGCAGGAACCAGGAGTGGACGTAGCCTGAAAGGTGAGATATCTATAACAAGAAAGACAGGTAAGCATGGAACAGGCATGAAGGATAGGAAGATAGGTTTCCCTAGGCAGCAAACTAACGGAGCGTCTGTTACAAGAGTAGCGACGCGCTGGCATCCAGAAACCGGCGGAATATAAAGCGGCACATGACTCTGGGCAGGCGGAGCTCTCCTAAAGGTAGGAGAGGACAGACTTGTTGCACAAACGGTATTCCTTCAAAATATCCCCACCAAAAATATTGCCATACATATGGCCGTTTGTCTCACCATAGGTGATATTTTTGGGAGGATATTTTGTGGGAGCGGGGTTGCGCTGGTGTCCCCTGCACATTTTAAAATAATGTGGCGGTTGCGGGTGTGTGCCCCACGGAGTCCATGGGTCAATATCACCGCAATATGGCGATATTTTTGTATCATGATATTGTTGCGGGGATATTAACACATGGAACCCCACAGACTCGGCGAACCCCGGCGGCCATGTTTGATTTCCGCAATACACCAGTGTAGCGAATACGGCCACGGCACCACCATGACCAGCAGCCATAATGAGACATAACAGTATGCCCCCCCACCCGCAGAGGCGGACACCCGGGCTTACCCGGGTGGTGCCGATAGAAGAGCCGGACCAAGCACGGAGCATGAACCCCGGATGCAGATTCCCAAGTCGGCTGGGGAGTAACCCTTCCAGTCCACCAGGAATTTCAGACGTCCCCTACGGTACCTCGAATCACAGATACCTGCAACCTCGTATTGAGCCCCTGAAGTAGTGACCACCGGAGGAGAGCGCACCGAAGGGTTTCTCAAAGATCGATCAGGCACATCCAACTTGATCTGGGAAAGGTGAAAAACCGGGTGGATTCTGGACCAAGACGGAGGGAGTTGAAGACGAACCGCCGCCTCCCCAACCAACTTTAGGATCGGAAAGGGGCCAAAAAACCTTGGAGACAGTTCAGAAGGAACGAGATGGTGAGGTAGGTACTTGGAGGACAATCAGATGGCATCACCCACAGCCAGAGCAGGGGCCAGTCTCCTTTGCCTGTCAGTGTAGAGTTTGGCTCGATTCTGTGCATCATGCAAGGCCCGAAAGGGCCCCTTGGTGGCCTTGCTGAATGTCCGCAATCAAAGCATAGATGCCTGGAAAGTGGATAGAAGAGGGAATCAATTTAGGGAGGAAAGACGGATGGTACCCATATGTGCAGAAGAAGGAACTGGACCGTAATGCAGTGTGGGTAGCATTGTTATAAGCGAACTCAGCGAGGGGTAACAGGACATCCCAATCATCCTGGGCAGCCGAGACAAAACATTGCAGATAGCCCTCCAACGTTTGATTCAATAGCTCAGTCTGACCTTTGGTCTGAGGGTGAAACCCAGAACTCAAGGCGCGTTGTATGTGCAACAGGGCGCATAGTTGTTTCAAAATGTTGGAGCAGTACTGAGGTCCCCTGTCAGACACGATCGTATCCGGCAACCCAGGACGCGAAAAGATTTCAGAGATGAAGACTTGAGACATCCGAGCGGCGGACGGGACTCCAGGGAGAAATGAAAAATGGGCCAGCCTGGTGAAATAGTCGATGTTTACCATAATGGCTGTATGACCGTTAGAGGGGGGGCAAGTCCACAATGAAGTCAGCTGATATAACTTGCCAAGGCCTCTTAGGGATAGACATGCGTGTGAGTAAGCCAAGAGGAAATTGATGAGATGACTTGGATTGTAGACACGAAGAACAGGAGTAAACATAGTCACAAACATCACCTGAGACAGTTGGCCACCAGAAATGATCAAGGGTGGTGTTTTTGCCACGATGACCGGCTGCACGAGAATCGTGGCACATGTGCAGGATCTCTTTCTGCAAGTTCCCGGATGGAATCAATAGCCGTTGATCATAAAAATAGAACCCTCTTTTCTGTATGAGTTGGTAGGTCTGAGCTAGTTCCAGGAAAAAGTCTCAATGAATCAAGGTGGCTTGTTTGACTAGTTGGAGAAAATTGGTAATGACATGAATAAACACTGCCTTCGGGGAAGATGGATTCAGTGCAAAAATTCGCTGTGGGAGCGATCCTTACATGAAGGGGCATCAGCTCGGAGGTTCTGTCGTCCTGGTAAAAAGGTGAAGACAATGTTACAGGGAGAAAAGAAATGTGCACAGCGGGCTTGACGACTGTTTGCCGTTTGAGTATAATGAAGAACCTTGTGGTTTTGGTGATCCCTCCGGACTTCAATTGGATACTGGGATCCCAGCAAAAGATGTCTCCATTCTTCAAAGGATCGTTTAATAGCTAACAACTCTTTCTCTAAGACAGAGTAGTTTATCTTGGACGGGTTAAAGGTCTTTGACAGGTAAGCCACCAGAGATTCGATTCCATCGAAAGTTTCCTGCAACAAGATAGCGCCTAAAACGTAGTGTGAAGCATCATTTTCAAGAATAAACCGTCTTTGTTGGTCAGAGTTCACTAGGATAGGAGCAGACGTGAAGTGATTTTTCAAGTGGTCAAAGGAATTCTGCACCAGGGAATCCCAAACAAAGGGTGTTTCCTTTTTAAGTAGCCGAGTGAGAGGGAGAATAAGTTCAGAGAATTTGGGGATAAACTTTCTATAGAAGTTTGCAAATCCTATGAATCTCTGGATTTCTTTGACATTAATAGGGTGTGGCCAGTCGACCACAGCAGATACTTTCCGTGGGTCCATTGAAATGCCTTGTGAAGACAGTACAAATCCTAAATAAGTCACCTTAGAACGATGGAACTCACACTTCTCAGCTTTACAGTACAATTGGTTGGCTTGTAAACGCTGC
Organism: Ambystoma mexicanum; assembly: GCF_040938575.1. Lineage (NCBI taxonomy): Eukaryota > Metazoa > Chordata > Amphibia > Caudata > Ambystomatidae > Ambystoma > Ambystoma mexicanum. Next base: position 1,526,411,464 of record NC_090935.1, read on the forward strand.
AGGACCAAATTCACATGTTGTATATGGTCACTGTGGTTTACCAAGAATATCAGGATATCATCTAAATAGATCACTACAAAATGCAGTAGCACATCTGCAAATAAATGATCCATAAAGCGTTGGAATATCGCTGGGGCATTGGAAAGGCCAAAGGGCATCACATGGTACTCGAAGTGCCCAAAGGGTGTTGGAAAGGGTGTCTTCCATTCATCTCCAGGGGCGATTTGCATGATATCTAATTTTGTGTAAATGGTAGCTCCCGAAATTGCTTCGAAAATATCAGAGATAAGGGGCATAGGATATTTGTCCGCCACTGTGATTTTGTTCAGCCCCCGGTAGTCAATACATGGGCGAAGTTCCTCGGTATCCTTTTTCAGGATGAAAAACCGAGAAGCTCCTGCTGGAGAGGTAGATTCAGCGATAAGTCCATACTGAAGATTTGTCTTTAAGTATTCCTTAAGCACTGATTTCTCCTTCTGGGACAACATATACATCTGTCCGAACGGTATGGGCTGGTCGGGCATTAGTTCGATATGGCAGTCATCTCTGCGATAAGGAAGAAGCGATGAATATTGAGGTGTAGTGAACACCTGGGCAAATTGATCATAGCAAGCCGGGATGTTGCTCACATGGCTAACTGTAGTCACCCCTCCTGGAGGTACTTCTGAAGGGGAGTTGTGGACACCGACTGACTGATGAGTAAGACATTTGGCAGTACAATATTCTGAACCCAGAAATAGAGTTCCATGGGAGGACCAGTGTGACGGGAAAGTGAGCCGCCTTAATTAGGTCGAAGCACAATTCTTCAGTATATGAGGCAATCTGGCACACCAAAGGTGGAGTTTGTTCCTTGATTGGCCCAGAGACAAGCGGACTACCATCCACTCCCTGACTGGGGATGGCTACAGTCTTAGGGACACTCTGGATACCCTTGCTCGTGGCACAGTTATCGTCCAAGAAATTTCCTGCTGCGCCACAGTCAATCAGGACAGGAATGTTGTGAATTACCAGGTTGTCAAATGTGAAATTCACAAGAATGATCACCATGGAGTTTTCTGTGGCTCTTGTGTTTTGTGTGAGTAACGGAAGACAAGATCACAGCCATCAAGAGGGCCACAGGGCCTTTTCTCAGCAGAGCAGTGACCTCGACATGGTGGTATCAAGTCCTCCTGGGCATCATGGCGACATGTCTGCTGGCAGTGCCATACACAAGGCTCACAATGAGGCATTTGCAGCTACACTTCGCAGCCTCGTGGAGTCCGGAGAAGGGCTCCCAAGCGGAACTGGTCAGCATCCCACTTCATCTCCACCAGGACCTAGTCTGGTGGAGCATGGACTACAACTTGTAGATAGGCAGGTGCTTCCGGCAACCAGCTCCATAGGTTACCATCACCACAGACTCATCCCTAGAGGGCGACTGGGGAGGTAACTTGGACAGCCACAGTGTCCATGGGGTTTGGTCCCGTCAGGAGCAGGAGACCCATATCAACTGGCTCAAGCTGATGGCCATCTGGCTCACCTTCAAAGTCTGCCTCTAGGCGATCCTCATTCAAACAGACAGCTCCACCAGCATGTATTACATCAACAAGCAGGGTGGCACCATGTCTCCTCGACTCTGCACCCTAGCAGTCAACATTTGGGAGTGGGCGCTGGTAAACAACATGCCTTTGGCAGCAATAGACCTCCGGAGCGAGTCCAATCTGGAGGCGGACAGGCTCACTAGGCTGGGTATGGACAAATATGAATGGCAGTTGAACGAACAGGTCCTTCAGGGGATCTTCAACAGATGGAGTCTTGCTCAGGTGGATCTCTTTGCCACCTGGTCTAACAGGAGATGCCCCCAGTTTGCGTCCTGGCAGGGACAGGGCTGGGGCTCTTTGGGTGAGGCATTGCAGATACAGTGGAACAACATGAACACATATGCCTTCCCTCCCACTCCCTTGGTACACAGGGTAATCTGCAAGATAAGGGAGTACCGTGCCTAAGTATCATTCTTAAAGCTCGTTTGTAGCCGGCAAGGCCACGGTTCTCGGAACTGCTCAGCCTTTCGGATCAGCCCCTGACTCACCTTCCGCTGGGCCCAGCTCACCTACTATCTCAGCAGGGAGGCACGGTCATCCACCCTGCCCCCCAGAAGTTAGCCCTTGCAGCGTGGTTCCTGAACAGGTCACACTAAAGCATCTGCATCTGTCACAGGCCAATCTAGACATCATACAGTGTGCTAGGAGCAATGCTACTAGAAGCCAGTATAAAAGCAAGTGGAATAGGTTTTGTCTATGGGCAGAATCAAAGGAGATAAATCTGCTGACCTGCACGATGGACAAAGTGCTATCCTTCTCAGCACACCTTGCACACTCAGGGGTTCAAGTAGACACACGCCGCACCTATCTGGCGCCCATCAGAGGCTACCGGAACTCGGAGGAGGAGGTCTTCTCATCCTGCAACCCGGTGGTTAAAAGACATCTGGCGGGCTTCACCAGGCTCTACCCGCCAATCAACAGCCCACACCTGGTGTGGGACCTCAACGTAGTCTTGGGCACCTTGGCTCATAAACCATTTGACCCAATGGCGTCCGCTGACATCAGACTAGTCCGCATTAAGACAGTCCTCTTGTTGGGTCTTGCGTCTGGATGCAGGGTCAGTGAAACACAGGCACTGGTGGCTTCAGAGCCTTGCATTACATTTCATAAGGACAAGGTAGTGCTTAGAACTCACCCTGCATTTTTACCTAAGGTAGTCTCATCGTTTCACCTGAATGAGGAGATAGTGCTGCCTATTTTATTCGTGGACCCTAAGGATGAACCTCAGAGGATACTGCACTGTGTAGATGTTAGGCACACTCTAAGATTCTACCTAGACGGAACCAAGAACTTCCATAAATCAGAGGCTCTATTTGGCACCTTCAGGGGTTAAAACCAGGCTATCAGGCTTCCAAGGCCTCCATAGCAAGATGGATCATTACGACCATCAAGGAGGCTTATGAGGGGCAGCACAAACCACTTCTGGCAAATATGCATGCCTGCGCTATCAGAGCCAAAGCCATGATGATTGCTTTCCAGAGGCATGTTCCATGGCAGGTCATCAGCAAGGCGGCTACATGGTCTACGCCTTCGGTCTTCTGCAAGCACTTCTACTTGGATGCCTAGGTGTCTCTAGGCAGTGAACTTGCAGAGCGTATGTCACAAGAGTAGCGACGCGCTGGTATCCAGGAACCAGCGGAATATAAAGCGGCACATGACTCTGGGCAGGCGCAGCTTTCCTAAAGGCTAGAGAGGACAGACTTGTTGCACAGACTCGGCGAACCCCGGTGGCCATGTTGGATCTCTGCAATACACCAGCGTAGCAAATATGGCCATGGCACCACCATGACCAGCGGCCATGATGAGACATAACAGGAGGCAGGAGTGCTAGCAGAGTTCCCCACTCTATGCCCCATGGCTAGAACGGGGATTCCGATGCAAAAAGATGTAGTGGCACTTGCCAAAAAGGGATGGCTTAAACCCCATTCAGCGCAGCCTACCAACAAGCGCCTCGATGCCAAGTTTAGGCAGATGGAGGGGGACCCCCTCTTGCTGTCAGCACAACCTCAGCCACACTCCTCGGTGATCTCTGCAGCTTCCCTCTACTCCAAGCCACAATCGGTTTCGGCTACATCAGCCTTGGCACTCCTGAGTAAGGTGGAAAATGTATTCCAACGCTTCCCTTCATCTTCGTCAGTCTAATGCAGCCGCTATGCTCGCCTCTCTCAACCAGAGGCTTTGGCGAAAAATCACTGACTTCCTTCCGGAACGTCCAGTACAGAGCCAGGCACGCTTCAAGGTGGGGCTGGCGGAGGCCTAAATTGTAGTGCAAGACATTATGGTGGTGCACATTGACACCTCAGACTGTGCTGTTTGCATCGCTACGGGCATGAGAAGGACGGCATTACTACGGGCGACCAAGTTCAACCCGGATGTCCAGGAGCGCATTCTGGCCCTTCCCTTTGAGGGTGGCGACCTGTTCCATTCCACTGCGGATGAGGAACTGGATAAGAAGAAGAACAGTTCAAAGACTGCCAAATCCTTATCCATCCTCACTAAGGCCAGACCTAAAGCATACAGCCAGATGCACCAGTGGTCAGACAAGAATTGGTCCTTCAGTGGTTTCCGGGGCTTCCAGGAACAATGGTCCAGGGAACCAGACAGGTCAACACCGGCGCAAACAACAAAAGGCTGTGCATAAGGGCTTTTTTCAGTCTCCCGCCTCAGCCTCGGATAGAAAAAAGGCAATGCACCCTCATCCGGGTCCATGTGTCTCCAGTGGGGGTCAGGCTTGCCCTTCACTCCAAATGCTGGTGCACAAGGTTCGCAGACTCCTGGATTCTCTCAGTAGTATCCACGGGCTATCACCTACCTATCCCTCCTTCCCCTTTCTCCTCTCCTGCGCTTCCACAGATTGGGACAGCAACTCTGTTGGCAGAAATTCACTCGCTCGTAGAGAGTCAGGCAGTGGAGGACGTTCTGGCCTCCCAGCAGGGTCTGGGATTCTGTTCACGAATTTTCACCATACACAAGAACAAAAGGTGGGCCTGAGAGTTGGGTGGACCTCCCCACCTTGAACCGTTCCCTTCCTCTTCAAAAGTTCAAGATGGTTACCCCAGCAATTCTGGTGGAGAGACTGTGCATGGGAGACTGGATGTGCTCCCTGGATGTGAAGGATGCGTACCTACATGTCCCAATCTAGCAGTCCCATCAGTCCTTTCTGAAGTTCACAATCATGGGCTTTCATTTCCAATACATGGTATTCCCTTTGGAACCAATTCAGCCCTCAGGGTCTTTACAAGACTGATGAACACAGTGGCAGCCCTTCTCAGGGCCCAAGGTCACTACATCTGTCCATACCTAGATGACTGGCTCGTCAGGGCAGGGTCTCCGGAGGTAGTCCACCACACATCCTCTGCCCTCATGAATACTCTACACGAGTTGGGGTTCTCCATCAATCTCAAGAAGTCATAGCTGGAGCCTACGCGAAATCTAACGTTACTAGGATTCATCTGGGATACGAGCTCTGAGAGAGTTTTTCCCTCTGAAGTTAAGATCACAGCCATCAAGAGGGCTACAGGGCCTTTCCTCAGCAGAGCAGTGACCTCGGCATGGTGGTATCAAGTCCTCCTCGGTATCATGGCGACATGTCTGCTGGCAGTGCCACACATGAGGCTCAAAATGAGGCGCTTGCAGCTACACTTCGCAGCCTCCTGGAGTCAGGAGAAGGGCTCACAGGCAGAGCTGGTCAGCATCCCACTTCATCTCCACCAGGACCTAGTCTGGTGGAGCATGGACTACAACTTGCGGATGGGCAGGCCCTTCCGGCAACCAGCTTCACAGGTTACCATCACCACAGACTCATCCCTGGAGGGCGGCTGGGGAGGTACCTTGGACAGCCACAGTGTCCATGAGGTTTGGTCCCGTCAGGAGTAGGAGGCCCACATCAACTGGCTCAAGTTGATGGCCATCTGGCTCGCTCTCAAAGTCTTCCTCACGATGATCAGTGGCAAGGCAATCCTCATTCAAATGGATAGCTCCACCAGCATGTATTACATCAACAAGCAGGGTGGCACCAGGTTTCCTCCACTCTGCACTCTAGCAGTCGACATTTGGGAGTGGATTCTGGTAAACAACATGCACTTGGCAGCAATCCACTTCCTGGGGAGTCCAACCTGGAGGCAGACAGGCTCACCAGGCTGGGTATGTACAACTACGAATGGCAGTTGAACGAACAGGTACTTCAGGGGATCTTCAACAGATGGGGTCATCCACAGGTGGATCTCTTTGCCACCTGGTCTAACAGGAGGTGCCCCCAGTTCGTGTCTTGGCAGGGACAGGGCTGGGGCTCTTTGGGCGATACATTGTTGATACAGTGGAACAACATGAACACATATGCCTTCCCTCCCACTCCCCTGGTACACAGGGTAATCTGCAAGATAAGGGAGTCCCGGCACCTCAGTATCATTCTTATAGCTCCTTGGTGGCCAGCAAGGCCATGGTTCTCGGAACTGCTCAGCCTTTCAGATCAGCCCCTGACGTACCTTCCGCTGGGCCCAGCTCACCTACTATCTCAGCAGGGAGGCACGGTCATCCACCCTGCCCCCCAGAAGTTAGCCCTTGCAGCGTGGTTCCTGAACAGGTCACACTGAAGCATCTGCATCTGTCACACGCCAATCTAGACATCATACAGTGGGCTAGGAGCAATGCTACTAGGAGCCAGTACAAAAGCAAGTGGAATAGGTTTTGTCACTGGGCGGAAGCAAAGGAGATCGATCCGCTGACCTGCATGATGCACGACGTGCTAGCCTTCTCAGCACACCTTGCACACTCAGGGGTGCAAGTAGACACATGCTGCACTTATCTGGCAGCCATCAGGGGCTACCGGAACTCGGAGGAGGAGGTCTTCTCATCCTCCAACCCAGTGGTTAAAAGACATCTGGCGGGTCTCACCAGGCTCCACCCGCCAATCAAGAGGCCACACCTGGTGTGGGACCTCAACGTAGTCTTGGGCACCTTGGCTCATAAATTATTTGACCCAATGGCGTCCGCGGACATCAGACTAGTCAGCATTAAGACAGTCCTCTTGGTGGGTCTTGCGTCTGGATGCAAGGTCAGTGAAACACGGGCACTGGTGGCTTCAGAGCCTTTCACTACTTTTCATAAGGACAAGGTGGTGCTTAGAACTCACCCTGTGTTCTTACCTAAGGTAGTCTCCTCGTTTCACCTGAATGAGATAGTGCTACCTACTTTATTTGCTGACCCTAAGGATGAACCTCCAAGATTCTACCTAGATGGAATCAAGAGCTTCCACAAATCAGAGGCTCTATTTGTCACCTTCAGTGGGTCAAAGCCAGGCTATCAGGCTTCCAAGGCCTCCATAGCACAAACCACTCCTGGCAAATATGCATGCCCATGCAATCAGAGCCAAAGCCACGGTGGTTGCTTTCCAGAGGCACGTTCCATGGCAGCTCATCAGACAAGGCAGCTACATGGTCTACGCCTTCGGCCTTCTGCAAGCACTTTTGCTTGGATGGCAGCTCCAGGTCTGACGCAGTATTTGGGCAGGGAGTATTAAGGAAATTGTTTTCCTAGGAGGGTCACCTCTCCACTCTGGGGCTACAGTCAGTTGTCATCACCCATACAGTATGGAGGAAATGGGACGGGACGTAGAATTAATTATAAGTTACTCACCGTAGTGATAAACGTATTCCTAGTCCATAGTCCCCTTTCCTCCATATGTCCCACCATCCTCCTCCTTAATTAAACTGGTGTCATTAGGCAATGGTAATATGCGTCAAAGGGGACTGAGGAGTGGTGCCGGTGGGCGGAGTCAGGTGAGCGCATGCTCCCAGGGCTGCGCCCCTCGCGCTTCTAAATTTAAAGGGGAAGAAGATTTTTATGGTGAAAAAGGTTCTGCCTCCCGTCCCTAGCGAGGGACGCCCATACAGTATGGAGGAAAGGGAACTGTAGTGAGTAACTTATAATTAGATGATGCTAGCGTTAAACTCGCTAAATTAAAGACGCATTGGGAGACCGATTTGGGCTTAGAAATTACAGTCAGTGGACACTGGCGTTGGGCTTTGTTAAAAATATATCATGCAATGCCAGACTCGGGCTCATACAGGTAAGTGTGCTTCATCGCATGTATATGACCCCCTCCAGAGTGTGATTCGCAAGGCAGTATAGAGGGTGAAAGTGTACACTTGCTGCCTCATTCTAATAGCACCAACATGGCCATGCCAGCCATGGTACTCCCATCTAGTCCAAATGTCAGTGGAACACCAGGTGCAACTGCAGGTGATGCCCAGGTGACGCCCAACCTATTCTCTCAGGACAGGGGGAAAATACTACACTACTACCCCCAGCCACTGAAGCGATCGTGTGGTTGCTTACTTCTCTGAGTTCGGACATCTAGAGATGCCAAAAGGCTGTAAAGTAAAGTAGTCCTGCAAGCAAGAAGAGCAGCTTCAACAAACCGCTCCTACAAGTTCAAGTAGAAAAGATTCTGCACATGGTGCATGCAAAACGGTTTGCAGCCACTAAGAATAAAGCTGGAAAACCACTCCTTCCATTTTCCTGTCATTGACTCAGACTGGCCTGTCACATTCGTCTCTCAGAGTACACCTCGCAGCAATAACCAGGTACAACAGAACAACGGGGACAACTCCACTAATCAGCAATGGGCTAGTCAAGCACTTCAAGAGAGTTTTGTTTCGTCTGTTACCACCAGTCAAAAAAGCCCTACAATGTGTTGGTCTAGTTTTTGGATGCGAGAGAGCGTCATGATGCCTCTCTAATAAAAGGGGCTCTGCTGGCACGCAGAAGGCAGTGCAGCAGAGCCCCAGGAAGCAGCAACTCGTGTCTGTAGCCATCATTGGGGGGGTCCTATTGCCGCATGGTCGCGGCCTGGCCTGCGTGCCCCCAGTGCCCGTGCTGCTGGTGCTGGGGTGATCCCCAGCCTGGAAGCACATGCCTGGTGATCCATGCTCTGCAGGGTGAACCCTGCCTCCACTACACTGCAAGGGTGCAGCGTCCCTGTGAGGTGTCGGGCGACTCTGACACGATCTGTGGCCCGCCCCAGCGACGAGCAGCGGGCCACCACATTGGCGATGAGGCGGTCCGGGCCCTGCACACTGTTGCAGTGTGTAGGCTGCTGGGAGCCCATTTTGTGCCGCGACACGTGGCGTTGGCTGCGAAGCACAACAAAGCAGAAAGTCGCTGCGTGTGCCTTGAGTGGCGAGGTCGCCTCGGCAAGAAGTAACTGCTGCTGCGGCGGTGGCCACGTGGAACAGAGCGCTGGGGGACAAGGTGTTCACTCGCCGGTGTGCAGAAGTGCCACCGTACCATGGGGGCGGGGCCTAGTGACATGGTCCGTGCCGACGAACAAAGGATTGCGGCTGTGACCTCGTCCACGGTGAACATCACTGCAGTCCTCCCTCCCCCATCATCATCTGGGCCCTTTGGTGAGGGTCTGCTCTGGGCCGAGTGCAGGTCCGAAAAGGGGCGTGGCTTCGCCGCAAGGCCCGAGAACAAAGGCGGCGGCGCGTGGCCTCTGCCACCGCCCCACGGCAGGGCCACTTCAAACACCCCGTCCGGACAGCGGAGGTGGAGGCGCCCCAGCAAGACCTGGGCCTGCACATGGGTGAAGTTGTTTTGAAGTGGACATAAAGAAAAAAAAAAGTATTACTTCCTTTTCGCACATGGTACGGCCTGCAAGGGGCGTGGCCTACCAGACCCGGCCGCAGCAGTAAGTAAATAAAAGGAGAAGGCTATCCTTTAGGCGGGGGAAGGGAACATCAACCCCTCCTGCATGCCACATCTGTGCCAGACCCGAGGGTAGCAGCTCCACCAGGAGTTCTTGTGCGCCCTCTGGGAATTCTACGCTGGGTGGCACCGCTGAGGCCCATCACCAGCGAGTGCCAGGGGTGTGGCCTACAGTTACAGGAACTTGTGAGCCCAGTCCAGTGAGCACTATAACGTAGCTGGGCCCGTCCGGACACCCTTGCCATCATCAATGATATGATATGGCATTTATAACGCGCCTATACACAAGTGTTTCGAGGCGCGACGAGGCAAGGGAGGGGAACAGATGGAGGACGGACAATGATCCTACTAGGCCAAGTGTCATTCTGATCGCACAAGTGCGTGGGATGGGGGAAGGGGCAAGGGACAGTGCTGTACATGGGAAGATGATAACAATAAGTAAGTAATGGCCAGCAAGTGCAGGGTAAGTGCAGACATCAGGTGTTGTTAAGTGACTTCAATTCAGCAATCCCACTAAGTCAGTGCCTCGTCTGGGACGCCCAGGGGAAGCCCTTATTTATATATTTTTATGACAAGTTATATTCTGGATGATAAAACCTTATATAACACCCCTCTCTTTGAATCCCCTGACCTCACTGAGCCAAGAAGTAGGTTTGTTTTGCAAATTAAAAAGGTTTATTTGAAAAATTAAACAATAGATATATATCACACTTTTATAATAAATTAATATTTGATATCACACTTAGACATATGACAGTGATCAACAATGGATGATGTTATACTAGCACACTGGTTTAATTATTTAGGAGTAGTACAGAGGATAAGGTAGCTGAGAATGCTTTATATGGTACAAGGAAATGCAAGGTGGAAAAGAAGCAACACAGGAACAAACTTGATATAATTTCAGCAAAAGGTAATAGAATCACTTTTCCCCTTTTGGCAATTCAACCCCCCCCCCTTATGCCATATAAGGAGATGGAAGTAACACAGTCGGTTTAGAGCTTGCTGGAAAGCTTAGAATCTCAGCTTTAAAATGAAAGTTAAAACTCGCTCCTAGCACAAACGGTTCAAGAGATACGAACGATTTCGTGAAGGTAGTTTTTCAGAAATGAAACAATGATTCAAAAAGGCAAAATGACATTTTTACAGGTTGAAAATCGGAGAAGGGACACACACGATTCCTATGATGCAGTTCTGGACAGGTTCAAATGTTTTGAATCAGATTATTTTAAGCTAAGAGATGGGTCCTGCACAGTTCCAGCTGGGTACTCACTCCTAATTTTGGAAGGAATGGGCCTCGTCACGGATCTGGTCAACAGGTTGGACTGGACTTCTGGGCGGTTTCTGGTACTGGTTCTCTCGTTCTGGATCTCTGGTTCTGGTCTGGATCTCTGGTTCTGCTCACAGCGATCTGGTCTGGGTCCGGTCTGCGGTTCTGGATACAGCTCTGCTTTCTGGGTGTTTCTGGCACAGGGTTCTAGGCCAGAATCCGACAGGTCAGCTCAGCTGTTTGAATAATTGCAAATGATTTTGAGGCCTGCTGAAAAAGGATTCAGCTTGTGGATTCAGGCCTCTCTGCTACAAGTTCTGGAGTCTGGATTCAAAGTTCTGGTCTCTGGAGATTGATGGATTTGAAGTCTGGAGTCTCCCGGCAAAGCGTCCCGCAAGAAAGTGGAAAGTGAATGTCCCTACCTGGGTTTTGGTGTTCCTTTTATGTCTTTAGAAAACGGGTGTGTGAGTAGGCATAACTAAGCCTGCCCCTCTCAACTTATCATTGGCCCAGTTCTCCTCTCTCCCTTGATTGGGGGAACTGAGTTGTGAGTCAGAGTGATGAGGTAGGTTTATGGTCAGAGGATCCTCCCCTTGTCAAATTGCACACAAATCTATTTCTGATCCAAATATATATTTCCCAGATACACAATTTGTTGAAATTACATACACACATCATATATCACATAAGGTAGTCTCTGTTCCAACTCTGATGTTTCTAAGAGCTTGGATTAAGAAATGACAACATTTTGCGCTTTTTGGTTGGTTTCCCAATATTGGACTTTTACCCACATTTACACAGAGGTACCCTGTCTCTCTACACATATTCCAGTAAATTTCCATGTCTCTAGCTTAAACCCAGTGTCTGCAACATGAATAAATTGCGGGGTGCGGTCCCAGAACATCGAACGGAATTGAGGTTAGACTCAAATTGTAGGTACATTTTCCATTTTAAGGATCTCCAAATTGTACATTCCTGTCATCTGGTTACAATTAGTTATCAGTGTTTTTATAAAACATATATTTGCCTTCAATTCAATTCACAAAAAGTGTCTGGCCCGCCCCTAGGATCTGGGTGAGTCAGGGACCACATGTCTCTTCTTCCAGGCAGAGCTCTGTTTACAGTCCACACCCAAATCAGCATATCACATTCAATTGAAAGAGACTGTTGTGTTGTGTCCTGCAGGCTGGAGGAGAAACTCCGCCCTCTCAATCAACAGGGCCATGTGATATCCTGCCTTCTTGGGTGGAGTTCTGAGGTGAGAAGGTTTCGTAGCCTCTTGGACTGTTAATTGAATCAGCCTGTCTTCTGGGAACAGTAGGTGTTTAAGAATTTTAATTAACCAAAAGGCTTTGAGGTTTCCAGCTGGCTCAGGACCCTTTTGCAACTCCTGTCAGAGTTTAGACCGCTAGCACCGGTTTGTGTCCAATGCCGGTACTGCACCAATTTTTGGGATCTGTCTTAAATTAATACATTTCCAAAAGAAAAGATCTTACTTGATAGTATATGATCCTTGCTTAACATGGCATTGGTGTTTTTCCTTTGGCACCACCTTTTACCCATGGCGCTTCCGGTCCATCACGCTCGCACTGGTGGGTGGCAGGTTAGGCGACCATTTTGGCGTGCGCAAAACTGCGCGGTTCTCCTGGATTCTGGCGCAATTGTGGGCATTGCTGCCATCTCGGATTTCCTAAGCCCACAGCACCAAATGTTGCAGCTTAATGACACAAACGTGGGTCAATACCCCTGACAAGCCCCCCGCCCGACTGCACTTTGATTTTGAGTCGAGGGGCAGTCGGGTGCAAAGGATGTTTTGATCCACGCGCTGGTATGTCCGCATCATCTTCTTCCAATTCCGCAGATGGCACAGTTCAGCATCTTTTCCTCTTCCGGTTGGATCGATCGGTTCTCCTCACCTGTCCTGATGGGAATATTGGGCGGTACCCCGGCCCCTCGGATCTTTGATCCCGGTCCCCAGGTCATTCTCCTTGGTCAGTCGCCATGGTTTTATCTCTCCTAGGATGATAAAGCAAAGCGGCAATACACATTCCTAGACATTTTTCTACCACTATTAATGGTGTGGCGAACATATACATTTTATACATCTGGATACATTTTGCAGTCTTATTTTAAAAAACAAGATATAACAGGAAACATTTTCATACCAGAATCATGATATTTTAGAGACTATATGCGGGATGTTTTAGGGTTGGAACTGAATTACTCTGGAGCGGCCCCCTCTGGGATTCCAGAGGATTCCTCCAGTTGCTGCAGAGTGTGCCTGGGATGGCAACACTTTAGCTGATTTATATGTACCCACTTGTCTTCCCCTTCCGCCAGACTACCTTTGGGATGCAGATCTTATAAGCTACTGGGGAGATCTTGTCTACAATTTCAAACGGTCCCTTCCAGGTAGGCAAATATTTTCGCTGTTTGGCCTGGTTCCTTTGGAAATTGTATAGATAGACCCGGTCTCCCACATTATATACTTTCCTGGAAGTTTTCAATCGTAATGGGTCTTCATGCTATCAGCTGATCTTTCTAGATTTCGCTGAGCATAGGCAAAAGCATGTTGGAGGTGTTTCCTCAAATTCTCCACATATTCATGAGTTGTGGAGGCATTGATCAACGTCTGCTCTTGGGTCCTGTAAAGCAAATGCTGGGGAAGCACCATCTTGCGTCCAGTCATCTACTCAAATGGTGACATTTTGGTTGCAGATGAAGGGGTAGATCTGATGGCCATTAGGACCAGAGGTAATCGGATATCCCAACTTGGCCCAGAATCTGCCACAAACTTTTTTAAGATGCTCACAATGGTTCGGTTTTAGCGTTCTACTGCCCCAGAAGAAGCTGGTCGGTAAGCAATGTGTAGCTTCCTTTTGACCCCCAGTATCTCCCACATCTTAGTCATTACTTCGCTGGTAAAATGGCTACCTCTGTCTGACTCAATCCTTTGAAGTAGACCAAAACGGGAAAAGATGTGGTTAATCATCAGGGCAGCTGCTGTTTCTGCCTTGCAGTTTGGGGCCGGGAGACATTCCACCCACTTGGTAAACAAGCATGTGACCGTCAACATGTACTTGTTTCCCCTAGACGAGAGGCCTACGAAGTCGATTTGCAAATCTGACCATGGCAGTGTCATCCCTCTCTTTTGGAGAGACGCATGGTGTGTGAGGGATGATGGCTGAAATTGTGCACACGCCAGACACCCCTTCAAGTATTGGTCGAGGTCCTGCCCCATGTGTGGCCAGTATGCAACCTCTCTTAAGATCTCAAGTGTTGTATGAAACCCCCTATGACCGGCGGTGGCCGCATCATGGGCGTGACTTGACATCAGGCTTCAGAATGAGGAAGGGACACCCACTGATCATGGCCAGCTTGGGATTTCCTTACCAACAAACCGTCTTGGATTCGGAACATTTTTGTACATTTCATCAACACTCTAAGGTCCTCCTTCCCAATGTAATCGGTATCCGTCAGGGGAAAGTTCTCAGGGTCCTCAATGTGTTGGTAAAACTTACCAGTTATTGGATCCCCCTTCTGAGCCGTAATTAAATCAGCATCAGGGGTCTCCTTACTCCATTGTGCAGTTGAAAGATCGTTGTGAGCATTTGTCTGGGACCTAGTGATAGCAGTGACCTGGATTTCCCCCAACAGGGACTCAATCTCTATTAGATCCCCTTGGATGGCCCCGGTTTTGGCCAGTTGATCAGCTAAGTCATTTCCAGTTTTGTCTGGTCCCTCTACTTTGGAATGACCCTTGATCTTCTTCCAATAAATGGTCATCCCATTCAAGGTGACCAGATAATCAATGTTTTGGATTAACTTCCCATGTTTCAGGGGTTTGTTATTAGCACATAACATGCCTTTGGTTTTCCAATTGACCAGGTGCTCCACGAACCCGTTCTGTACATAATCCGAATCTGTGATTATGACCAGTTCGTGGAGTTGATGTTGGACAGCAGTGAGGATGGCTTGATGCACAGCCATCAACTCTGCTACTTGACTACTTCGGGGACCGATTTTGTACCCAGCATTCCCATAGCCGGCCACCAGTTCTTTTTCCCCGTTGTTTTCAACATGGTAAGAGCATCCATCCACATAGACAGTGGGCCTTCCCTCACACTTGTCTTCTTCAAAGACTTTGGGCCTCATTACGACCCTGGCGGTAAGGGGTTAACGCCAGCGTTAGCTGCGCCGACCCCTTACCGCCAATTACGAGGTCCCCTAGCGCCATGGTGCTTTTAACACCTGCTTTTAGCGGGTGTTAAAATCCATGGCGCTAAGGGACCATGGAGTTAATTACGCCACCGTAATTTACGGTGGCGTAATTAACGCCTTCCCCACTCCCATTATGCCCTATGGGGCAAAAATGGGAATGGGGAAGGGTAAATGGGGATTGGGGACTTACCGCCCCGCCTAGGTCGGAATGGGGCGGTAAGTCCGCCAACCACCATGGCGTAAACGTAGTTTACGCCATGGTGGTAAAGTCACGGCCCAGGCGGTAACTTACCGCCTGGGTCGTAATGAGGCCCTTTGTGTGGGGAATTAAGGTATGTCTCCATGTTGTCCTTGATTTTTAGACTTTCGTCCTCGAGACAGTTTTCTCTGACACAATCATGCAAGTCAGCCAGACCTTGCGCGAGGGGACTCTTCTTGTTTTGGCCATATCTGATCTCTACAGGAAAGCCTTGCATTGACAGAATCCAGGAAGTAATTTGGGAATTACTCACATTTCCGGCCCGGATTCTGTCACTTTGGAGATATTGCAGAGGCTGGTGTGGAGTCTCCACTATGATGTGTTCCCCCTGGATGAACGGGCGGTAATTCTTCAATGCCCACACCGTTGCCAGGAGTGCCTTCTCACAATCGTTGAATTTTTCCTCCACAGAGGATAAAGTTTTGCTCGCATAGGAGATTACTTTATTGACCTTGTCATGCTTTTGGTATAATACTGCCGTCAAGCACGTATTGGAGAACCCTGTCTCCAGGAAGAACTCCTTGTTTCTGACAGGGTAAGCTAGGCAAGGCGCTTTTGAGAGGCTTCTTTTGAGTTGTCTTACTGCCTCGGATTGTTCTGGACCCCATTCCCACTTGACCCTCCCCCCTTCAAGAGATGAATCAGGGGTCTGGTGATCTCTGCGTAGCCCTCAATGAACTTTCTGATGTAATTAGTCAGTCCAAGGAGGCTCCTTAGTTCCCGCAGAGTTGTGGGATCTTTCAGTTTCTGAAGTGCTTCCACTTTCTTTTCCTGGGGACAGAGACCCTGAGGAGTAATCTCATGCCCCAAGAAATTAACACGGGTTCTACACCACTGTGCTTTCTGAAAGGAAAGTTTTGCTCCGGCGGCCCTCAACTGTGTCAGAACATAACAGATCTCCGCTATGTGTTCTTCCACAGATGACCTTTTGATGAGGACATCATCTACATAAGCCAGGTTACCCCTCGCACCCAGGTCGGGCATGGCCTTATGTAGGAAAATGTTGAACTCATTGCCGGAGTTGAGGTATCCGAAGGGAGTCCGGGTCCATGTGTACTGTTGGCCCCCAAAGGTAAAAGCCAGTTTGTATTGGTCCTCCCTACTGACTGGCACGGTCCAGTATCCATTGGTCAGGTCTATTGCAGTGAATACCTGTGACCCCTGAATCTGGGCCAGCCCTTGGTCAATGTAGGGCAGAGGCCATCGGGAAGTATGGACCCGTTTGTTGAGCTCCCTAAGGTCGGCACAGAGTCTCCACTGGCCGTTTGGCTTCAATATTCCCAGCACCGGATTATTGAAGGTGCTGTGTACTGGACAGATCATTCCCCGGGACTCAAGGTTCTTAATTATTTCAGTAAGGGACTCCATTGATGTGAGAGGCAAGCGATATTGCTTCGCAAACACTGGAGTCATGCCAGGGTCCGTGGGAATTGTTGTTGTGTGGATGTCGGTGCGACCACAGTCCTATGAGTCTACCGCAAAGAGATCTTGGAAATCCAAGAAAACTTGTTTCAACTTTTGCTTCTGTTCCAGAGTCACACAGGCATCTGCTAGGTTGACTCTCTCTTCCACCATCTGCCTGAAGCCTGGAAAGACTTCTGGTTTTGCTATCTCAGCGGCCTCCTCCAGCTGGGTGGAGAAGTCCCTGGTCAGAGTGCTGATTTGGACCGGAGGCTTCAGGTGGGAAAGGCAGCCCTCATGGACCTGGAAAATCACCTTATCCCCTCTGAAGTCACAAGTCACATCTTCCTTACCATAAGGGCAAGAAGTGTACACCAGGAAGTTCCCCCCCATGCCGGGTAAAGATCATGTCTGGTGTTGTATTGTCATCACTGTCACTGTCAACACAGTCCTTGGGGATTGGTCCTAACAGTTCATTTCCTAAATCAATGGAGAAATGTCGGTCATCAACCGCCATTCCAATAATGGTGCCCGCGGCTAGAGTAATACTCTTTAAGTCGCTGTTATCCACCTCTATTGGAATGGTGTCATGTTCTATGTTGACTAATGGTGTTGGGTTTACCCCCAACCCTTGCTGTTGGAGAGAAGCATTTAGATGAATATAAGCATCAGGGTTTTTCAATTTTTGTCCTCTTTTAACTTTCACTTCCAGGGAGAATTGTCGGGTCCTTTCTGGGATGGTGACTTCCTCTTTAATCTGAATTTCAACTGCATAAGGTAGCAATTGAGCTGACCTAAATGCTTTTTCTGGATCATCAAAGCCCATGGGATTATCCGCTAATTGGGACCAAGCTTTGAAGTTTATTAGGTCCAAACTAATGGCAAAGCGATTGAGAATGTCAATGCCTAAGTAAAAGGTGGCAGTGACATCTCGCACGACCCAACAATTATGGACTATGCTCTTGTTGCCAATGGAGATTTTGAGCACACACCAGCTTGGCAGGAGATGTTTGGAATTAGTTGCTTCCAGGTCCATTTCCCATTTGTCTATCAGTTTGAATGCGGGAATGGCTGGATCTTTTGGGAGTTGGCGGAACATGGCTTCGCTGATGAAGCTCTTACCATTGTTCACACACACTCGGGTGAGAACAGAGTCCTTCCCATCATTTAACTGAACAGGGATGAACAACTGCTCTCCAATTTGCTGAATATCAGCCAGGCTCTGAGCTGATTTCACATCTTTCTGGACTATCGGAGTGGGAATGTCTGATTGTGGATTAGTAAAGAATTTCAGAGTATTTCCTTCGAGTGTGGAATACCACCTTAAACTGGAAGGAAGGTTGATTTTCAGAAATAGAGAGGACCCCCCATCACCAGTCTGTTGTCCTACTGCTATTACTGTCACGTCTGGAATTTGGTTGTTCTGGAAGTGAAATTCTACTTGGTCAGATTTTTGTTCAACCATGTGGCAGGTGCCGTTTAAACTAACATGGTTGACACTCTGTTTTAATTTTATTGGTTGGCTAGTCTGGGTCCAGAGGACCTTGTTTGCGCAATCTATTAGGGGTGACAACCTTCTCAGGAGGTCATTCCCTAGTAAACAAGGGGTGCCCTCTGGAGTCACTACTATGACCGGGTGTTTCACCTTGTGTCGCCCAATTTTGATGTCCAAATCTGCAATCCCCTCAACGGGAATTTCCTTCCCGTCAAAGTTCTGAAGCTGTCCAGGAAGAGAGGTGAGGGGAATTTGGTACTTCTCCCCCCTACCTGAAATCAGTTCATCAAAGGCCCTTCTGGACAGAAGGGTAGCTTGAGATCCAGTGTCCACCAGCGCCAAAATTGTACCCTGCCCCTGTACTTGTACCGGGGCATAGTTTCTTCGCTCCTTCTCCTCAAGGGGGCACAGATAATGCACATTTTTGGACAACTGGTGGGCTATTTTTTTAGTTTTGGACATTGCTAGAGAAGAGATTTGGGCAGAATTCTGTGGAGAGTCATGGGAATCTGAAAGAAAAAGTTTGCAACTGGATATTGATGCGGTTTTTGGTTCCCCTGGTTCCGGTTCTGGGCCGCCCCCCCCTTTTTGGAGGCAGTGACCTGGATGGGTTTGAACCAGGGGTTTTGGGTCTTGTTGGTTCTGGGATAGAATGATGGGCGGCGACAGCTCAATCCCCACATCTACCCAGTCTGGGTTGGAATCCCTTGGGACCCATTTTTCCTTGGGAGGAGTTCCCCAATCTCTGAAGGAGAAGATCCTTTTTCCAGGATCCTCTGAGGATCCCTCTCCCTCAAATTGGAAGACCTGTACCTTCTCCACAAAATGGGTCTGTTTGGGTCCTTTGTTTCTCCTACCTCCTCTTTGCTCCTTGGGTGGCAGACTTTCAGGGGTAGGAGATTTTGTTTCCGGTTCCTGGGTTTCCAGAGGCTGTTTACAAGTGGGGAAGGAAGCTTCCTCCAAGGCTTTACACCCCCCTTCCCCTTGTGCCTCCTCCTTGGGAACCGGTGGGTTATCGGGGTGCTGCCCTTGTCATTGTTCTGGAGCACCAGGCCCAGAGTTTGGGGCATTCTGCGGTGGCATGCTCATCTGAGGGTTCTGTTGAGCCCTCAGTATGTGACCCAGATCCCAGGCCATATTTTGGACCTGGCGCTCAAGTTGGGAAACCCGCTCAGGCTGATACGGGGTTCTGTTTTCTCCCCTGGGCTGATCCTGGGAAGGGTAGCTATCCCTTCTCTGGTAATACCCTGGGTTGGGATGATTTGGGTACCCCTCCACCCTTGGCCTCCCCTCTCCCGGATTCGGTGGTCTGGGCTCAGGGAATTGGGGAAAGAAAGATGGATGATTTTGGGGTTGGAAATTGGGTGGATACCTGGGAAAAAAGTTCTGCCCAGTGTTTGGGGAATTTCTGCCCCCCTGTGGGAAGTTAGGAGGGAAGTTCCCTGGGTCAGGTGCTTGGCTGGATCCCCCCCTTGGGCTGGAGGAGTCCACACGTAACCCAGGATGGGTCTGTTTACCTTGTAGCGGGGACTTACATAGTCAGGGGAGCGAGGGACCCCATTTGTGGGATTACCTCCTTGACCCCCTGTCTGTGACTGGCCCGAGGGCCTTCTGGGCTGTGAATTGTTCGGTGCAGGCAGGTTTTTAGGTCCCCCCATCTCCAAATCTAAAACAGGGGCAACCTTTACCTCTGCCACCTTGGCAGCAGCAGGGGTGCTGTTGGGTTTGGGGTTTGTGAGCTGATTCTTATTTTCCACCGGTTTCTGCACCTCAAAGATGCGGGTGGCTTGCTCAATGACCCAGTCTAAAGATCTTTTCTCGTGAAAGTCTCTCATGAGCTGGGTCATTATGTATTTGGGTAAGGCATGGAAAATTGTATTAACAAATTCTTTACTGTCCGTGCGTACCCTTTTTGTAGTCTGCACAAAAGCACGCTTTAACTCCTGCACAAATTCTTGTGGGGCCTGATCCTCCCTACATTGCAAATTGTAGGCTGCCTTGAGAGCCTCTTGAGGATTACTATGAACAGAAAAATGTTTCAAGATGGCCGCCCTATATGTGGACCATCTTGAATGGTTTTGGTCCTCCAGCCCCGCAAAGGAACTGGAGTATTCTGGGGAGAATGTCCATTTTACATACTGAATGCAGCTACTGCTGTCCTTCAAATGTAAAGTCTCCATCATTTGCTCATAAAGCTCCAAGTGTTCCCAAACAGAATACTTGGCGTTCTTGTGATAAGGGTTGATGACACTCCTTATTGCCTTGATCTGCTTTAAGGGGTCCTTAAGCAAGGCCCTTTTTTGCCTTATTGGCCTTTTTGGTTTGGGTAACCCTGGTCCATTCATCCCCTGACTCAGATGCACTGCTCCCAGAGGTGCCTGTCTGATCTTCCAGGTTTTCCCGGATTCTGCGAGCCTGGGAATGGCTGGCAGAATGTGGGGACCTGGTCTCCTGTGTCCTGTGACGCTCAGAGGAGTCTTCAGATCCCTCCTTGCTGCCAGGATTTGATGGGTAACCCCCCCACTGACCTAACTGGGCAGAGGTTTTCAGGATGCCCTTAGTGGGCCTACTCTCCTGGGGTTCCCCAATAAATTGCACTGTGCTGGGGTGCCCATACCCGGATGCCCGCCCCTCCATTCCTGGGTGGTACTGGCCTATGAGCCTCATACTTTTGGCTGGATAGTAATCTGCCATCCCTGTGGCCCTGTGCTCATGTGCGTCAGGGGACATGGTGGTGGCAGAGTCCAGGGACTGGGAGAGGTGGAGGCCTCTGGTACTAGGGCTCCTGAGGTTATGCTGAGGGGTTTCCCTTTCCCAGCGAACTTCATCTCTATCAGCCCCTGCTCCCTGTTGCAATGCAAGAGCCTGGGCTTTCAGTTCCTCAACCAAGGCCTTACTAGACTCTATCAGTCTCTCCTGCATGGCTACCTGTTGCTGGAGCCTATCATTGTGTTGACAGAGAGCCTCATTTTCCCTCTGTGCTTCCTGATTGGTCCTGGAGCACTGGGTCAGTCTTTGCTGCAGGGTGGTTACCTCTTGGGCACCGCCCCTACTGGCCTGCTCCTTTCTTGTCAGAGCATCTTCCACCCTCCTGGTGTGCTCTAACAAGTTCTGATGCTCTTTTTGGAGGTCACCCAGTCCCTAGAGGGCCAAGTGATTTTCTTGAATTTTTCTTTTTAAGTGGCAGACTTCCTGGCCTAAGGTATCCCTTTCCTGAGTAAGAGCCTGCATCTGTGCCGCCAGGTCGTCCCTCTGCCGTTGAAGGGCACCAGCTTTCTGGCGCTCTTCATCAAACTCTGCCTGGGTATCCAGGTCTTTCAAAATCAATTTATTGCTTTCCTCTTTCTCTCTGTCTAGTTGGATTTGCAGGGTGGCTACCTGCTCTGTGCATGCCCTGTTGAAATTTATCTGTTGCTCCAGCTTTTTCTGGCACTGCAGTAAGGAGTCCAAACTGTCTTGGTGCTCCTTCTGCAAAGCCAGAATTCTGGTATCCTGGTCAGCCTTTTCCTGTTGCAGGATATCCATATCCTCCTTTATTTTAATGATGTACTGTCTACTATCATTTTCTGACTCATGGCTCCTGTGCAGCCTCTGCTCAGAAGAGTCCAGGTCAGATTGGGCCTTCTCTGATGCCATCAGTTGCCTATTTGCCAGATCTTGGCCTTCAGCACATTTGTCCTGTATGGCTCCCATATGTAAATATAAATATGCCGCTACTGTGGCAATCTTGTTGTGCTCATCCTTGGCCTTAGGAGCCATATATAGTTCACTCAGGGCCACATGTAAGGGACCCTGATCTCTCCATGTATCTGACCCTGTTTCAGTGATCTGGGGTGCGATTGCCTGCAACCAGACCGCCTGGTCCTGATGAGCCCACTCACCTCTCACAAATAGCTTATGTAAGAGGTGTTCTCTGGCTATTTTGATATCTACCAAGGTCGTCATTCTGGAACTTGATTTCCTTCCTGATTTACAGAAGTTGTTATTTTATTTTGCAAAACAGACCGTTTCCTTAGAGTGTTCCTTTGAGGGGTGTTTTTACAGTGTAACACGGCGTGGTGATCCAACAGAATTTATATATCCTGTCAGTTAGCACACTGTATTAATCTGCACAAGGGATAGATCTAATCCAGAATCCCCGGGTACAAGCCCCCACTCTGTTAAGTGACTTCAATTCAGCAATCCCACTAAGTCAGTGCCTCGTCTGGGACGCCCACAGGAAGCCCTTATTTATATATTTTTATGACAAGTTATACTCCGGATGATAAACCCTTATATAACGCCCCTCTCTTTGAATCCCCTGACCTCACTGAGCCAAGAAGTAGGTTTGTTTTGCAAATTAAAAAGGTTTATTTGAAAAATTAAACAATATATATATATCACACTTTTATAATAAATTAATATTTGATATCACACTTAGACATTTGACAGTGATCAACAATGGATGATGTTATTCTAGCACACTGGTTTAATTACTTAGGAGTAGTATAGAGGATGCTCTATGAATGATTGTCAGGTTGCAAACGAATTTCAGCAAAGGAAAGCAAGAAGCTGCTATTTTGACAAGTGAAGAAATTTGAGCCCAATCGCAAATTGCGGCACTTTTTCTGAGTGCGTCGAGCGCAATTACGGAGGAACTATAAGGAGTAGCAAGTCGGTTTAGAGCTTGTTGGAAAGCTTAGAATCTCAGCTCTAAAACGGTTCAAGCGATACGGACGATTTCGTGAAGGTAATTTTTCAGAAATGAAACAATGATTCAAAATGGCAAAATTACACTTTTACAGGTTGAAAATCGGAGAAGGGACACACGATTCCTATGATGCAGTTCTGGACAGGTTCAAACGTTTTGAATCATATTATTTGAAGCTAAGAGATGGGTTCTGCACAGTTCTAGCTGGGTACTCACTCCTAATTTTGGAAGGAATGGGCCTCGTCACAGATCTGGTCAACAGGTTGGACTGGACTTCTGGGAGGTTTCTGGTACTGGTTCTTTGGTTCTGGATCTCTGGTTCTGGTCTGGATCTCTGGTTCTGCTCACAGCGATCTGGTCTGGGTCCGGTCTGCGGTTCTGGATACAGCTCTGCTTTCTGGGTGTTTCTGCACAGGGTTCTAGGCCAGAATCCGACAGCTCAGCCCGGCTGTTTGAATAATTTGCAAATGATTTTGAGGCCTGCTGAAAAAGGATTCAGCTTGTGGATTCAGGCCTCTCTGCTACAAGTTCTGGAGTCTGGAGTCAAAGTTCTGGTCTCTGGAGATTGATGGATTTGAAGTCTGGAGCCTCCCGGCAAAGCGTCCCGCAAGATAGTGGAAAGTGAATGTCCCTACCTGAGTTTTGGTGTTCCTTTTATGTTTTTAGAAAATGGGTGTGTGCGTAGGCATAACTAAGCCTGCCCCTCTCAAATTATCATTGGCCCAGTTCTCCTCTCTCCCTTAATTAGCGGAACTGAGTTGTGAGTCAGAGTGATGAGGTTTATGGTCAGAGGATCCTCCCCTTGTCAAATTGCACACAAATCTATTTCTGATCCAAATACATATTTCCCAGATACACAATTTGTTGAAATTACATACACACATCATATATCACATAAGGTAGTCTCTGTTCCAACTCTGATGTTTCTAAGAGCTTGGATTAAGAAATGACAACATTTTGCGCTTTTTGGTTGGTTTCCCAATATTGGACTTTTACCCACATTTACACAGAGGTACCCTGTCTCTCTACACATATTCCAGTAAAGTTCCATGTCTCTAGCTTAAACCCAGTGTCTGCAACATGAATAAATTGCGGGGTTCGGTCCCAGAACATCGTACGGAATTGAGTTTAGGCTCAAATTGTAGGTACATATCCCATTTTAAGGATCTCCAAATTGTACATTCCTGTCATCTGGTTACAATTAGTTATCAGTGTTTTTATAAAACATATATTTGACTTCAATTCAATTCACAAAAAGTGTCTGGCCCGCCCCTAGGAACTGGGTGAGTCAGGGATCACATGTCTCTTCTTCCAGGCAGAGCTCTGTTTACAGTCCACACCCAAATCAGCATATCACATTCAATTGAAAAAGACTATTGTGTTGTGTCCTGCAGGCTGGAGGAGGAACTCCTCCCTCTCAATCAACAGGGCCATGTGATATCCTGCCTTCTTGGGTGGAGTTCTGAGGTGAGAAGGTTTCCCAGCCTCTTGAACTGTTAATTGAATCAGCCTGTCTTCTGGGAACAGCAGGTGTTTAAGAATTTTAATTAACCAAAAGGCTTTGAAGTTTCCAGATGGCTCAGGATCCTTTTGCAACTCCTGTCAGAGTTTAGACCGCTAGCGCCGGTTTGTGTCCAATGCCGGTATTGCACCTATTTTTGTGATCTGTCTTGAATTAATACATTTCCAAAAGAAAAGATTTTACTTGATAGTATATGATCTTTGCTTAACATGGCATTGGTGTTTTTCCTTTGGCACCACCTTTTACCCATGGCGCTTCCGGTCCATCACGCTTGCACTGGTGGGTGGCATGTTAGGCGACCATTTTGGTGTGCGCAAAACTGCGCGGTTCTCCTGGATTCTGGCGCAATTGTGGGCTTTTTCGCCATCTTGGATTTCCTAAGCCCACAACACCAAATGTTGCAGCTTAATGACACAAACGTGGGTCAATACCCCTGACAGTGTCAAGGGTTGGAAGGGGGACTGTAGCGATACAGAAACAGTCCCAAGTGCGGGGGTGCCAGGTGGGCAGTGCGGATGTGCAACGCTGGCAGGGGAAGTACCTGGGTCAGAGGGTGTCCAGGTAGCCAATGCAGTTCAGGTTACAGCCAGGAAGTCAGCAGACGAGAGGAGGAATAAAAGCAAAAGCAAAGAGAAAGGTTTTGAGGTGTTTCCGGAACCGGAGATGGTTCTCCTCAAGTTTGAGGGAGGCAGGGTGGCTGTTCCAGAGGGAGGCACCAGCCGAAGAAAGAGATCTACCACCAACTCGTTGCTTAGAGAAGCGACTGACCCTGAGGGAGTTGGAGGCTGATGAGCGAAGAGCTTAAGAGGGAAGATATTTATGAAGAGAGAGTTGAAGGTATTGAGGCCCCATGCCCCAGAAGGCCTTGTGAACGATGCAGAGGGTTTTGAACTTATTCCTCACAGCCACTGGGAGCTAGTGCAGAGATTTCAGTCCTGGAGAGATACGATCCCTGGGCTTGAGGCCAAGGGCAAGTCTCGCAGTCCTGTTCTGGATAAGTTGCAGAGGACGGAGAGTAGAAGCAGGCAGATTTAGAAAGAGGCTGTTACAATAGTCCAACCTAGAGAGGACCAGAGCTCTGGAGACGGTGAGCTTCTGGGGGAAGGTGAGGAAAGAAAGAATACCTCTGAGGAGGTGCAGCTGGTAGTGTGACTTCTTAGAGACGTCCGAGATGTGAGAAGAGAAGGAGAGTGTGGAATCGAAGATGACCCCAAGGTTTTTAGCCTTGCAGGTGGGAGCCGGAAAAGGGCCAAGAGAGACCGGCCAGAGAGTTGCAGGAAAGGAGGGAGCGGGTGTGCCTATGAGGAGAATCTCAGTCTTACTGACATTAAGGCAGAGGTTGTTGGCGGCACACCATTCCTGGATAGCAAACAGACAGTTGGAGATGAGGGAGGGAGAGGAGGAGGCAGAGGGTAGCCTGAAAATGAGCTGGGTGTCATCTGCATAGCACTGAAAGTTGGGGCAGAGAGCGGTGATGCGCTGTGCAAGGAGTGCAAGGTATTGGTTGAACAACCAGGGAGAGAGGTTAGACCCCTGGAGGACACCACAGGTAGAGAAAAAGATAGCAGAGAGGAAGGACCCAAGTTAGACCTGGGAGGGTCTGTCGGAGAGGAAGGAGATCAACCATGCCAGAGCTTGACCAGTGATACCCAGGTTATCACGGAGACGGTTGAGAAGGATGGCAAAGACAGAGGAGAGATCTAGCAAGATGAGGATGCAAGGGGTGTTAAAGTCAAGGTTGAAGAGCAGTTCTTCACGGATGTTCAGGAGAGCAGTTTCCGTGCTTCTGGCAGCTCTGAAGCCAGACTGATGGTCATGGAGACAACCAACAGATTCAGTGTGAAGATTAAGCTGGGAGATGGCCAGCTTTTCCAGGAGCTTGCCCAGGAAGGGAGTGATGGATATTGGGCGATAGTTAGCGGGGCAGGAGGGGTCGGCAGAGGATTTCTTAAGAAGAGGGCGCACAAGGGAGTGCTTCAGGGGGGATGGGAAGACTCCAGTGGCGAAGGAGTGATTGCAGAAATCAGCCAGGGCAGGAGCCAGGGAGTCAATGTGGCCCTTGATGGTTTTGGAGGAACAGGGGTGAACCTGTTTCAACGTGACTTTCATAGATCGGACTTGTCTAGAAACCTTGTCAGTGGAGAACAGGGGAAAGGCAGAGAAGGAGGGAGGGGTGGCTGCAGAAGGGCCAGAGGACGAGCAGGGAGAGGGGGGGGGAGTGGATAGGAGGAAAGTGAAGACAGGATGTCCTGAGTTTTAGAGATGAAGTGAGAAGCCAGTGCCGTGCAAAGGGCCTGGGAAGAGACAGGCGAGGTTTAGCCAGTTCCTTGCAGATTTTAAAGAGTTCAGCCGAGTTATTATATGCCGCAGAGACGCGGGCTTGGATATGCGCTCGCTTCTTGGATAGAACAGAGAGCCGGTATTGCCTTTGGAGCAGGCGGCAGTCCAGTTTGTCAGAGGATGTACATGAAGCACGCCATTTCCTCTCGGCCACCCTACACTTGCGTTTTAGGGTGACGAGGTCTGAGTCATACCAGGAGTTGCACTTGGCTTTGGGCTTCAGGCGGATTCTCATGACAGGGGCAAGGATATCAAGAGTATCAGATATAGCAGAGTGGAGAATGGAGAGGGCAGTGTCAGGGTGAGAGTCAGCCAAAGGGGGAGGGGGGAGAGAAAGTGGTGGCAAAAGCCTCAACTGACACTCGTTTCATGTGTCGTATGACAGAGAAGGAGGTGGCTTGGCCTGAGGGGTAGGGAGGGAGAGGTGGGAAGAGAGGAGACAGTGATCACTCCAGGAGAGAGGAGTGGAGAGAGGAAGAGGGAGGGGAAGGTCTGAGGAGATCAGAACATCCAGAGTGTGCCCTGTAGAATGAGTTGGGCTAGAGAGGAGAATAGTGAGTGAGAGAGAGTCACAGGGTCGCGGAAGAGTATAGAGGAAGCACAGGGGGTATCCAGGTGGATGTTGAAGTCCCCAAGAAGGAGGAGTTGAGTGGTTGAGGCCAAGAGTGATGAGGAGAGGTCCGGCCACTCAGAGAGGAAGGAGAAGACCTGACCAGGTGGCCGATAGCTAGTAGCCACAGTAGGGGAATGGCTAGGGGAGAGAGAGAGAGTCTGCAGGCGAGGCATTCAAAGGAGGAGTAGGCCTGTGTAGGAGTGACAGAGGCAGGAATCCACTCAGGGATGATCAGGGCTACACCCCCTCCGGAGCGGTTGGCCCTGGGCGCGGAGAGGATCTTGTAGCCATTAGGTAGGAGTGTATCAAAGCCAGTGACAGAGCCGATGTGAACCATGTCTCTGTGAGACTGAGGACATAGAGGTCAAGATCTTCAAGAAGGCGGCAGATATCAGAGGAGTGTTTGACAGCAGAGGGAGAGTTAAGAGTGGCAATATGGAGAAGGTTGCCAGCCTTGAAAGACTTCCACGGAGGGGTACAAATCAGAGGTGCGCCCTTCAGAAGTGTAGAGGGAGCAAGAGAGGGGGCAGAGAGGGAAGGAGAAGGCAAGGTAGCCGAGGAGGAGGCAGAGGGAGGAGGCGAGGTATTCACAGAAAGGGGAGAGGGGACAGCAGGAGAAGAAAGGAAGTTGATGACGCGCGGGAAGCATCTATCAAAGAGATGAAGGTTGGCCTGAGGGCCTTGCACTAACACGGTCCCATTAGAGTAAACATTAATGATGACCTTAGAGGAATGGAAGGGAGGACAGGAGGGCATCCCACCGGGTGCCACCATTAATGGGAGAGGAGGAGAAAGGAGAGAGCACAGAGACCATATGAAGGGTCCATAGGTCTGGCGAAGGAACAAAGAAGTGGATGTCGGTGAAAGTTTCCTTGGATGAGGCACGGGTGTAGGTATCAGCGATAGGGAGGCCTGGGTTGTAGACCAGGATGTCCTTTTTAAACTTCTTCCAACCCGATTTGGTGAGGAGAGCAGGATAGTCAATAGAGAATCAGTTGGAGAAGATAGGAGAGATAGAGAGCACCAATAGAGTAGGTGGGAGAGGGTAGAGGAGGTGGAGGGGGGGGAACTAGACAGGACAGCTAGAGCAGGCAGACAGGACAGCGAGAGGCAGTCAATTTGGGCAACGTGACAGAGGACACTAAGGATTAAGAGATAGCAAAAAGAACAGTTAACACACGGTGGAAAACCCACCTAAGTTTGAGAATCCTAAATAGTGGGAAAAGTCAGAGATTTCACAATGCAATTTTTGATATTAAGACAGCCAAAGGTAGCGGCTACCCGGGGAGCATTTACGCGCCTTCAAAAAGACTTTTTGTCATGAGGGGCCAAGCCACCTGAGGCCCAGCGACTGAGAACACTCCCCAACACTCAACAGCAGTGGCCACAGCCAGCACCCCGCACAGCAGTTATCATGGCGGACGAGGACAACGAGGGGGTATGTTGAGGACAGCTCGCGCCAATACCTCATTTTGACGTAATGGGCTCGCATGCCAGTCTGGGACCCCGGTGGACAGCCTGGGTGGAGAATCTGGAGCTGTATTTTGAGGCGGTGGAGATCAAGGACGCAGCCAAATGCCCAACACTCCTGTACTCCGCTGGACTGGCTGTTCAGAGACTGTTCAAGACACTACGCCCCACAAATCAGTCATATGCTGCAGCCATCGCAGCTCTGAATGAATACTTCCGACCCATGGTCAACAAGGATTATGAACAGTTCAGGATGAGGTGTGCGAGGCAGGAGGAAGGGAAAACCGGGAGAGGACGAGAGCGCAGATCATCTATGGTTGCAGCTCCTTGAAACTATGCAGGCAAGTCCTGAGGGATCCAGCTGTGACCCTCGACTGGATACTAGACCTTGGCCGTGCCCAGAAGTTGGCAGAGGTGCGGGCCTCAGTCAAGGAGGCCCCCATGCAGCGCGTCAAGCTCGAGGAGGTGGCAGCTGGTGGCAAGGCGGAAAACTGATGAGGAGGGGAGACTGGCCAAGGAGAGACCCCAGTGCCACAATATGCCATCAGTGCGGTTTGGATCTTCCACACCCGCAGGACTGCCCTGCTAAAGGACACATCTGTGGGAGGTGCGGGAAGGTGGATCACTTCGCATGGGTGTGCCTCCCCCCAACACCAGCCAGCATGGTGGGGTCATCCGGGGGGAGTGAGTCGAAGGGTAGAAAGACCCCCAGAGTCATGGCGGTCCAAGAAGCGGAAGATCCAAGGAGAATGCAATATGATGTGGGAGAGGAGGAAGATGAAGAAAAGGCATTCTTCTTGTCCTTCAGCAGTGCCACAGGCCAGTTCGATCCCGGAATATTCTAAACTCACACAGCCCGCTGTCGGGCCGCGTGGTGTGGGGACTGGAACACACTTGTTTGTTTGCAGTGTTAAAAGTCTAAATTTCGAGTAGTTATTAGGTGGTTCTCGGACTGGAATGCACCCAATGTTTGCAGTGATGATGTAGGTGCACAATAGGTGCGCGGACTAGAATGCACCAAGTTAGACCCCGTAGAGGGTTGCTGTTTTGCGGTGTGGGGTAATTTTTCTTTTGTTATAATAAAGGAGGGATGTTGAGTGTTGGTCTAGTTGTTGAGTGCGAGAGAGCATCATGACGATGTCATGACGCCTCTCTAATAAATTTTGACCTGCTGGCACGCAGAAGGCAGTGCAGCATAGCCCCAGGAAGCGGCAAATCGTATCTGTAGCCATCATTGGGGGGTCCTATTGCTACGTGGTCGCGGCCTGGTTTGTGGCCTGGCCTGGGTGCCCCAGTGCCTGCGCCGCTGTTGCTGGGGTGATCCCCAGCCTGGAAACACATGCCCGGTGAACCGGGCTCTGCAGGGTGAACCCTGCCTCCACTAAGCTGTGAGGGTGCAGCGTCCCTGTGAGGTGTCGGGCGACTCTGACACGATCTGTGGCCCGCCCCGGTTACCGGTGGCGGGCCACCACGCAGTGGAGCCTCAACACAGTACTTGCCGGCCTTACGAAGGCACCCTTCCAGACCATAGCCATAGCAGATATGAAGTGCGTGCCTCGTCACGTTACATTTCTCATCACAATTACTTCCTCTAGAAGAGTGTCAGAAATCCAAGTTCTGACAGTTAACGAGCCATACTTGCACTTTGCAAGGGATAAAGTGGTGCTCAGAACAAACACCAACTTCATCCCCAAAGTCCCGGCAGAATTTGACATGAATATAGCCATTATATTACTGACAGTCTTCCAAAATGCAAAGTGACCAGCAGAGATTGCCCTGCCCTCCCTTGATGTAAAGAGAGGAATAAAGTACTATTTGGATAGAACAAAGTCCTTCAGAAGTTCTAATCAACTGTTTGTAGCTTTTGGCGGAACGAACAAAGGAAAGGCGATCTCTAAATATAGGTTGTCCAGATGGATATCGTCTGTAATTTCACTCTCATTAGTAGGCGAAAAAACCTCTACTAGGCAAAGCCCATGCCCATTCCACAAGGGCCACGGCAGCATCAGCAGCACTGTGGGCAGGAATGTGTAGTAACTAGTGTGTTGTCATCTCGAGCTAGTGCACGTGCGTTCCTATTGTTGGAATGTTGGTATGGGAATGACGTGTGTGGGGCTCGAGAGAGTTAACGGTTGGGGGAGTTTGCCTGCCGGGTGGGACTGCCTTTGTCTCTTTCATGCTACCTGAGATGTGATTTAAGAGATAATAAAGACACGTTACCAACTTATCTTACTGCCACCATCCTTATTACACTGGCGACGAGGTTCGGGGCTGCTGCGGAGGGAGCAGCGAAGAAGAAGGAGACACTGCCCTCCGATGCCAATCCCACCCGGCGGCGTACCGGGCCATTGAGAAGGGGCAGTGTTGGTCTGCTTTTGGCTCGGGCATAACCCCAGTTAGCCGGTGTAACGTCACTTTTTCCTATCTGTCAAAAAATCCTATCTTGCTGACTGAGCATGTGTGCGCATGCTCAGTCAGTACTTAAAGGATAGGATTTTTTGACAGCAGGAATGTGGTGTCCCTGTGTTTGTGGGGTACCAGGGGTGCCGTTTCTGTAACTTGATGTGAGCCAGGCTCACTGAACTAACAGAACACGGAGAAGCCCTGTTAAGAGCTACTCAGAAACGGACGCAAACCTCACGAATCCACCGGACGCCGGAAGATAAACACAGCGGACACTGTGTTTCATAGAGTCCCAGGATTCTAATAAGCACTAAATGTGCAAAACATATGAAAGTATACATAACAAATATATATGTAGGTGTATGTGAAGTAAGTGCATCATTATCACGTTAATAATGCACTTATTTCACATACACATACATATTCGTGATAAATCCGGCTGACTGCGCATGCTCAGTCATGACTTGTAGTTTTTTTTTAAAACTTTTTTTTCGGTTCATTTTAATTCCAGCATCTCATGTCTCAGTGTTACTTTTATCTTGTGACAATGTGCCAGAAATTGCAGTGGATAGAAGCCCCTCCATTGGCATGCACCGTAGTCGGGCTTTTGTTGTGGGGTGGAAGGTGGGGGGGCGGGTCTGCTCGTTCGAAAAAATGTCAACGATGGCTGCCAGCCGCTCGAAAAAGGGCAGACTTGGCATCTTTCTCTGTGATTTGTAGCATGGCTTTTATGTGAAAGGTGAACTCGCTGCACTGGCTTTCAATGCAAGGTCAGAGCCGTACTGGCGTTCAGTAACTTTCGGTGAATGTGCCGTGGACCTGCCCAGCGTTTTGATCTAAAATGAACACACTTGAGCTGTAAAATAAGTGGACGTTTTGTCGGGGCAGATGATCTGACCATAAAGGGCAGCCACCCTTGCAAAAGATGCACTGGAGTGGAGCAAAGTCTGTCGCTGACAGGTGTTCTTCGCAAAGTGCCCGTTAAAGGACCATGGTTTCAGGAATCTCTTGCCATTTTAGGGGGGGGGGAGGGCAAATGTTTCTGCAATGACGTTCCAAAAAAATGTATGCAGGCTGTCCTCACATTGCAATGTCCCAGGGCGCAGCTACAAATGCGAACGGTCAAGGGCTATGCTATAAAGTGGCTCCGATTCTCCTCGTAGATTTTAGGCCTTAGATGGCATTACCTGTTCTTCCTGTTGCCCGATCATTACAGCTCAGCAGTTGGCACTGTAGTTCCCTTTTCATTTAATCTATTCATGTTATGCCCAGTATGTTTGCCAGGAAGCTAAAATGGGAAGCCTGTTTATTGGTGTTAAATTACAGGATGTTTTGGATATAGGTATGTGGTGTTTATAACAATCGGAGGTGCCTAATGACAAATCTGCTAGAAAGCCCAGAATAGATAACTTTAAAAATGCCAGAAAACCACCCAAATAGGCTGGGTTCTCATTATTCTGAGTGGGTGATGATCGCCCCCCTCAAGAGACTGACGAATGACAACAGATTTTGTGTTTATTTTTTTATTTTTTTTATTTTACTTTTTTTGAATATATGTTGAACATCCTCTTCCACCCAGGTCATTACCAAAGTACTTAATAGGAGCGTGCACATAGCCAGACCCGCCCCCCTCTCTCCCGTGGCAAGCTATCTGTTGACATTTTCGAATGGGCATGATTTCTTCTTGGGACCACGGTAGAGTGTTTTGTTGACCCACAACTTTCACCACGTTCGCAGTGAAGAGAACTTCCAGAGAGGAAATGCCCCAGGCAACTATTGCGTGCAGTGGATTACATTCAATAAGCGTTGTGCTAAAAGGTTAGCTTAGAGCGAAATTGCATATGGAAAACGTTGGAAGCTTGATCCTCAGTGACTCATTCCAGTTCGCATAATATTGGGCCTGCGTTGGTGGCAAAGCTCGTTAATATCCTAAACCATACGTTTATTGCTTTTTGTTGGTTTGCAACAAACCTTATTCAATTTCTAAAGCGATTTCATGTTTACGTTTCATGTGACCTGAGTTTGTTTATTTATTTATTTATTCGTATTTGATGAGCGCGCAGCAGCCCGAGGGCATCGTGGTGCTCGTTACATTGGGAGAACAAAAACTTATTTACACCTAAAAACACATATCAGCATGATTAATGTACAATTGCAAAGGACAATTTGTCCAACAAAAAGTAGTGGTAGTTTTAGTTGAAGTAAGAAGTTTTTAGTTTTTTTCTAAAGGCAGGGAGGGAACCTTCTGCTCTTAGGGCAGGGGCAAGCTCGTTCCATAGTTTTGGAGCTAGGTATGCCTATATATATATATATATATATATATATATATATATATATATATATATATATATATATATATATATGTATATATATTTGCCTCGTTAGTGTCTTACCTACTGTTGATACTTTCTGAGTCTGACAGTGCTTCTTTTGGGCAAGTTGACCGTGCTTACATGCTCCCACAAATAACGGGATTTGGGGTTGAACGAAATGTGAATGGAGAGGTAAACGTGATTGTTCCTCCAGCACCTGCCTGTACGATATATGTATATATATATATATATATATATATATATATATATATAACCTGTTACATGACCATAAGCAAGAGCCATAAAGACAAACATAGGGCTTAGACAAGGTTGTGTATTAGCACCAGTACTGTTTAATATATGCCTAGCAGATATGGCTAAAACCCTTGATAAAACTCCACTGTGATAGGAAAGGAAGAGATCAGATGGCTCACCTATGTGGACAACACTGTGGTCCTGGATAGCAGTCCTATTGGCCTGCAGTGATCAATTGAAACATTGCACACCTATGCTATAGAAAATAATATGGAGATCAATTCAACAAAAACAAAGGTGATGGTAATTGGAGCACCTCAAAGTAGTAAATCAAAGTTTAATTGGGGAAATAAATGGGAAAGTTCTTGAGGTTGTCATCATATGTATAGCTCAGCATGACTACCTTTGCTAACCCTATTAAAACAGTACGAACAAATAAGGAAGTAGAATATTACCAAACAGTTCCTTGCTAGTACGAGTCGCCATTCAATAGAGGGCTACCTTCAGATATATAGGACTGGCATAATACCAAGCATCTGGTATTGGCTTGAGGTGCTCAGTGAAGAACACATACAGTGGTTTAACCGATTAGATGTGGTCGATTTTGAGAGTACCCATAGAGGCCATTAGATGTGAATTGGGCCTCATATCTGTAAGGGTTCTGTGGCAGGTCTAACAGTGTAAACTATAAATTAAGCTCAAGATGCAGGATCCAATAGAGGATACAAAGATGGGTTTGATGGAAAGAGATAATACATTTAAGAACAGTAACCCACTAATGACACATTTAATTATATCATCCGAAAAACAGCTGGAGAATCCCAGTTTGGAACCCCCATTTAAGAACACGGAATTGAAAAGCAATTTTTATATTAAATTGAGAACAAAAGCCAGAAATTGGGTCGCTTAATGAGTCACCGAGTACTAAAAGGCACTACAGACAGTATGTTAGTCAGGGGTTTAGCATAAGAAGTGTGTGATTGCTTATTGAAATATAGTAGTTAGGACCTCACGTTTCATAATACTGCTGCGATTTTAATATACTACCTTGCTATGAGTCTATTGGAACTTGGGAAGGTATCCCAGTAGAAGACAGAAAATGCTGACTTTGTAAAACCCGCCTGGAAACAATAAGACATATATTGACGGGCTGCCCCAAGTTGAAACAATATTATATGAAAGATTACACAACACTCGTAAACCATTTGACATCGATCTCCCAAGATCAATTTTGGGCTGATATATACTCAGGGGTGCCCACCACATTTGGGAAAGAGTGGCGTTATTACTATATGACTAATACACACAATCTGGGTGTATCAAAATTATCATTAACGACCCGACCTACCTAATGCTGTACACGATGAGGTATTTGGATGCTACAAGTGATTTTAACGAATGTGGCTATAACTGTTTTTAGCAAATAAATCAAATTTAGGATAATTGTATTGGTTATTTTAGAAATGTTTTGTAATATTTGATATGATTTATTGTAATGTTTGTATAAAATGAATTTCTTTTGTAATGTAATCAAATGTGTACGTGCAAGAGGTGTTTCTGATAACTAAAGCACGAAATAACAAATAAAAATGTGTAAGTTAAACTTACTTCTTAAGTCCCTACTTTTAAGTTGTACTTAACATTAGCAGTCAGTCACTAAGGCAGCAGTGCATGTTTTTTTTCCAAATGTATATTAAACTTGGGGCAGAGTACAATTAACTAGAAACAAAGCATGTAAAGCAATTTCCACTACATAGTCTTCCTCCTCACATGAGAGTGCTCATTTTAGACGTTATTCTGCACTCCAGACTCCCCTGGGAAGGCTGTAAGTAGTAGCCACATTTAAAAGAGAGAAGAGAAGTTCTGGGTGCTCACTGGGGAGCACGTTGCTAAAGAACCTAAAAATGGCAGCTGCAGCCTGCCAAAAACGTACAAGGGGTCTCATAGATCATTGGCTATTTTAGCACAAAGTGTCCACCAATGCTTAGCGTTATGCCCCTTCAATTCTGTCCACCACTGCCAGCCCGGTGGTGCATCACCTTAAAAGTCTCCATCACTGACATGTGGCTGATGCTCAATGGTAGCTTCCTCCGAGTGCTCTGAAGATAGCACTCACCGGGAACTAGATGCTTCACTACTGCGAAGCAGCAGAGCGTTAATTGGTTTTCTGTCTCTAATGGACGCAGACAGTGTCAGGCCAAAAATCTCTACATCCAATCACAGCGCCACAAGCATCCATGATGCTCAGACGTGGGGAAACAAAGTCTGGAGTTAAGGTGCAGTGGATGTGCTGTCAGCACCTACAACCCCTTAGGAAAGTTGTACCAGTGAGCAGCTGGCACTGAGCCCCACTATGAATGATCCCCAAACTCTTCCATTTCTGAAGAGCCTGACCATACAACGGTCAGACTGTAGGCAACAGAACTATCCCCTAAATGGCATATATTGTATCTTACAGTCCCGAGCTTTAGACAGCAAATCTATCCCTGTTAAGGGAATAACCTCTGCCACAAGAAAGTAGAAATTGTCTAGGCAACCACAGGGAGCCCACACAGCTCTCATGGCACACATTCTTTTCGCAGCTTTTCGAGCCCGTGCAAGAACTACACAAACATAATTCTGACATTCTTCTCAGACCTTATGCCAACTTGTGCAAACGTTGTAAAGGCAAGAGCACAATTCAGTCACCTCACCCCTTCTTCTTTAGCTGTTAAAGTGTTAGGTAGTACATGTTTGGCTATAGGAGACCCCCACGGGCACTAGCTCACACCTTGTGCATGTGCAATCCCATGACAGCCCTTCCCTGCCCTGGGAAGGACAGCCCCTAAAATCTGGATGAGTAAGTCATGTCTATTTTTGCTCTGGTTCCATGATTTAACTGTGGCATAAAGCTTTGCAGGGACATCGGCCAAAGACCCTTACCTAGCAGGGTTCCAGATAGACTGACAACTCCAGATTGCAGTTTTATTGGCATGCCCATCAATGCCCCCCACCCACTTTCTGTTGTTGCAAGCGTTCTGCTCTTCTTCCTCCAGCCGCTGCACCCCCTTTAGCCCAAGTGTTGCACTTTCAAGCGCTCCACACTCTTTCCAGCTTCTTTTTACATTCTGAAGAACCCCCTGCAGGGTTGCAGGGCTTCTGGTCCCTGCTCTGATGAAAGCCTGACAAATGCCTACTTGCCATGCCCAAGACAGGCCCTGCCCTAATGGCCAAAAGTCCTAGCACGCTGCTGAACACAACATCCAAGCGTGCTAGTGTGAGATTTGAGGTGTCCCTCAGCCTGCCCACCAGCATGCCAAGTAAGATATAATGGATGAGTGTGGCCCTCAAATTTTAAGTATCCATTTCTCCGAACCAAAGGTCCTTGCCTCGCATAACCCTTAGCATGTGCTTATGGTAATTGAGTGGAGTTATTTAACTGCCCCTTTCCCTCATCTACCAAATCACAGGTTCTTGTTTTGTTGCACATAGGATATAATGTATCACAGACTGAAAGCGAAAGACTGAGAGCGACTGAATGAGAGAGTCTGACAGTGAGTGAGTGACTGAGACTGACAATGAGAGCTTGTGAAATGGGATCCGTCTGCAAGAGTCCACTGATAAGATTGTGGGGTTGCAGATTATTTTCCCTTGTAAGGCCTACTCCTGCCTTTCCCTGACCAATGGACTGCCTTCTAAGCTCTCCTACCACATTACAACCCACGCCCCTCCCCAACAGACCCTTGCCACAAGCCTACCCATTAGCATATCAACATTAACCAAAACATGACTAAGCTCTCCTCTTTAGTCCCTTCACACTCTTCCACATCGGTGCCTAACCAGATCCAAAGCACTGTCTTGTTGTCTGTCGGGTAGTAGGCTGCTCCCTCTTGGAAAAGCTACTCCCTGGTTTCTCCACCAACCCTATAGAAAGAAAGCAGAACGGTACTTCAACCTACACCTATCCACACCACAGGTTTTGTACCTGCCTCTCCCACACTACTTATACACCCCTTTTTTTTCCTTACAGATCCACATGCAGTGCGGCCACCAGTAGTTTTAGAAGGACACTCTACAAGACCACTTACATTAGAAACCTGCCAGGAACAGACCTGCTTCCCCTGTATTCACTGTTCTTTGTGTCTACAGTTTTTCCCTCTTCCTTTTGAAACAACACTGCTCTACCCCACAAGCAGTGACCATAACCAACATAAGTGGGAACCAACCCTACAGATAAAGTTTTCAGACACTTTTATTCCCTAAAAGAAAATATGTAAATAATCCCCAAAAAAGAAATGGTGAGTACAAGTGCTCCCAACAAAAAAAATAAGAAACTTGATACATAGGAGCCTCCTTTCCTTCACACAGTCTGCAGTTATGTTCAGATCAGTAGTACACATTGAGCCTCGGGAAGAAGCGCTACTAATATTAGGGCCTGTTCTAAGGAGGTACAAATTTACATTTTTAATGTGCATGAATATCTAGTGCAAAAAATATTTATCACAGTACATTGGATTTAGAGTGAAAACATTTTTACTCCACTTTGGATGGAATTTACTTTTTTTTCTACTCCATAAAAACAATTTGACCCCCCCCCCACTTTAAAAAATAGGCATTAAAATACCACCACTTCTAAATCTTTATCTGGAGCACTTGTGGAACCATGAAATCCCATGTCGGGGTTTAGGAATTACATCCAGAAAATATGTGGGGTACCTGATGCATGGTCCTGATTTTCCAGGGGTATTGTACTAAAGAAAATCGTAACAGTTTGAGGACCTGACAAACTAATACTTGGTTTAAAATTAAAATTCAATGAGCAGCAGTTAAAAACTAGCTCATGGGTGTCAGGCATCACCCAGTAGGCAGGAGCTACTGCTGGGGAGCCAGAAGTGAGTACACAGCGCATCGCAATTCTAAGTTCTACAAGAGAGGCAAACTTTAACTTTTTGCACATTACGTATGATCCTTTTTGTTTAAATGGGTACTGGATGTGCTTGGCATACATTTTATTTGTTAAAAATTGATTAGCAGAGTTTACTAATTAACATTTTATTGATTAGCAAACACACCTGTTTGATTAGCAATGTTGTACCAATATTTTTAATGTCACCAGAAGTTATTTGCATCCAAAATATAAATCTAGCATCAAAACATTATTTTTGTGTACCGCTGAAGTAAGATAGTGAGACAAATCATGCCTTGCAAGTTCTTTATAATTCCAATACAACTGCAGGTTAAGTTATTTAGTTTACCTACTCAACCTAAAAGAATTACACT
This sequence comes from Ambystoma mexicanum, assembly GCF_040938575.1. Classification (NCBI taxonomy): domain Eukaryota; kingdom Metazoa; phylum Chordata; class Amphibia; order Caudata; family Ambystomatidae; genus Ambystoma; species Ambystoma mexicanum. Next base: position 1,526,450,261 of record NC_090935.1, read on the forward strand.
CGAACCATAGCAACGGGTGACAAAAAAATGCAAAAGCGCTTTCTGTAAAATGGTGCATGTCTCCACAAACCAACTTTGTTTGGCACACTGCTGCCAGCTATGTGCAGGCGAACCTATTTGACATTTACTGCAAAAAAGTAAATGTCACATAAAAGTTTCAAACATCCCTTATTAAAAAGGCTCTGAAAACAGTTTGGCCAGCTCTCTCCCGTAGGTTGGTGGGTGTGTGTGTGTATATATATATATATATATATATATATATTATAGCAATCCTAATCATAGAGCAAGGTGAGCTCTGGAGACTAACTACAGTGTGTGGTATTGCAGTAGATGTGTCGATGTACAGCCTGGATGAAACAGTTGCTCGTTCTTTTGCGTAATCATCTAGTTAGCCTACTGTATTCATTATGTAAGAGGAATGAAAGTAAGAGACTAAGTAGAGAGAACTGGTCAAACTAGGTGGACTCTTGTAGTTTGCTGGGATCTCACTTTCAGGGCATGTGGTATAAAACAGTTTCTGCGTTGAGCGCCAGTTGCACAGAATGCAACCGACAGGTCACAGAATTAGATTTGCCCTTAAAAGCAGTTAGCTGTGTGATCATGTACATTTTCAAAAGTGTTAACTCATTAATGTGATGCATCTTCCCCTGCCCCTCCCCCAGCAAAACAAATCTAGTTAACAGTATGATATTCAGATACACTAACCTTGACTTTACTTTAAGCCATGGAGACTATGCAGTGTTTTACAGAAGAAATACTGTAGTTGTGCATTATGCAACAACTAAAATTGTTAGTAATGCAATTGCATGATTGTTTTTAATAAAGTTAAACACACTGGTCTTTGCAGCAGTGGATATAGTTAGCTTAATAAAAGTATTAGCCAGATACCTCTGGTTTTCAATTGTTTGAAAAAGAAAAAAACATCTTGCTTACCACTCACACAGGCCTTTGGCACTTAAGCGTGAAGGAGATGATTACTATTGCACTCTCTCTCCATTAGTCCCTTTGAGCTTGCAGTGAACATAGAAGAGGGTGGCAAGAGCTTTGAGATCCAGAGAGGAATTCAGGGTGAGCAGTGCTTTCATTGAACAGGCTAACTTAAATGGTTAACTTTGCTACACAAGTATCAATTTAATTAGCAAACCTACAGAATTTCATAGAAAATTGCTATGTGACGCTGCTTATTTTATGCCTTGATGTGCCTAATCATTCTTCGTTAACATACTCAAAGTTAACATCACATATCTGTTTGCAATGCACCAGTTGGCCCGGGGTGCCAAAAGTAGCTGTTGTTTTCAAGCTACCCATGCTTCCCTTGGCTAGAAGCAGGAGCTAAATAGCGCCCAGCAATTTTGAACCCTGAAGAAATATCATTTTATCTCTGTATGTTATCCTCGTATAGAGTCAAAACCTACAAATTCTGTTTTATAGGGTAGCTATCTAGAACATCCATACTGCACAAACAAAATTACTCTGAAATGACAGCTAATCATATCTACGTTGGGGGACGTTATGGTTACAAGTAAAACTGAAAAACCCCAGAAATTCACCAGTTATGGTAAGCTAAGCAACCATAACTGGCACCACCACCATGCACTGCTAAGACTAACACCCAGGACATCAAAGATGACAACACAAATGTCATTGATGACATCACATTTGAAATTAATTTTGATTAAAAGTCCCTACAAGAGACTAACAAGGGGTGCTTAAAAAAGGATTTTTCTTCCTACACCGGGATATCTGTGGTGTCCCCGTGTAGAAAGGAAAATCCTTTTCCAAGATGGCCACCATAGATAGGGAAGGCATGTTTCCATACAGGGCCCATCTTCGCTTTCCATGGCAGCCTGCAGAAGGCAAAAAGAAAACCCTCTGACCATATTACCGCAAGCACATTTTTCTTCCCTTTCAAACCTATCCCAATTTCGAATAACTTTACCAGAAAGCCAGTCCCAGTTGGACATGTCTGCTTTAACCCCATGTGTTGTCCCTTGTGGTTATGGCCAGTAGCCAGATTGTCCGGATCATGACCTTATTCCATGACCTGGACAATCTGGCCACTGCCCATGGCCACAGGCTAGACCTCTGTCAACAAAGGTATATCACTATTTTTTGTACCTACATTATGACACTTGTCAAAAAATAAAACCTGGGCACATTTGCAAAACCATGCTTTCAGGTCCTTGCCAATGCTCCTTACACAAGTTTGCTGGAAATCCACCCATTTTATATGTTTTCAAATGTGTCAAATGTATGCACATACAATAGTCATATAAACTAGCCCCCATATGACAAAATCCATTCAGACTTTACGAAAACATTTATATCTAGATCTAAAATCTTATTGCAAACTTTTGTGTAGATTTGTCAAATTGCACCACATTTATAAGCCTTTACAATAGTTTTGGAACCCCCCTCTAATTGTTTCCCCTCTTGACAGAATCCCACCACACTTTGCAGACTCATTCGGAATCAGGTCAAGAATATAATTGCTAAATTCCATGCAGTTTCATTAAGTGGCGCCAAAGTTATAAGCCATCCAAGAACTGTTTTTCACCAACCCTCTAATGTAGATGTGTCTGCGAACTTCACAGGACTGTTTGCTGACTTTTACAGCAAAAAACACCTGCTTTTTTGCTTCCTGCAGCCATATACCATCCCATCCTCATCACCCTTCACCTCCCCAGAGATTATTTGATAAGTTTGACAAGTGCAATGTTGTGTTTTTTAATATGTTTTTACTGCAATGTCCGCGGACACTGGCCGCTGTCCTCGAATCCAAGATGGTGGGCGTTTCCAAAAATCTGACGCACTTTGCGCTTTTCATCATCCAATCAGTGGGCGCTCCGATAGCTGCGGACACCACGTTGCCTTCTAAGCCAATCAGAGGCCAGTACACGGACCGAACAGGGAAGTGTGTCCGCAGACCGGACACAGATATCACACATTTTTTGTGCTTACCTTTTGGTCGTTTAAAAAAAAATACTGGATGGATTTACACCAAATTAACAAAAGAACGCTTTTGGCACCAAGCCGCCGCTCCTGACACAAATTTGGTGAAAAATCGTCCAGCGGTTCAGGCTGTAGGCGTGAGCAAAGTTTTTTCCCATTATGTCTATGGAAAAAATACTATAACTTTGCCCCTACCCTTGACGAAACCTCACCAAACTTGGAAAAAAAATTCTGAGCGGGTCAACTACTTTTTTTTTGCAAAGTTTGGTGAGGATTCGTCTCGAGGGACGAAGTTATAAGCCACCCAAAAAGTGCTCTTCCTATGGGTTTAGCAACGTAACCATAACTACTGGGCTGCTACCGCAGGCCCAGTAATATATAATTTTTGTGATTTTTATTTTTAAAAAAATGTATTTTTATTTTTTTAGATGCTGGTATCAGCTTTTATGTGATTACTAACAATATCTTCCTGCTCCCCCGAACCCCCTAATAGCATTAAAACACCATTGCGTTATGTCTTCACTGCCTCTTGTATGTTAATTATAGCTCCATTAAAAAAAAAAAATATATATATATATATATATTTAAAACATAAATGTTGTGTCCAGGCCTCAAAATCTGTACTCGCCAATAGCGTTTGGCGAGCAATATTTGGCAAGTAGGAAATTGTGTGCATGTGGGAGGCTGAGGGGGCACATGTCTTTTTATGCCTGGCTAGTAGCTTGCAACTTTATCCCACAAAGCGTGTTTCAGCCACGGAGGTACAGTCTACGAAACTGTCTCACCCATATTTGCAAAAGGGCCTATGTCAGGACAAGGATAATTTGCATTCAGCAATTGGGGGAAACCCATGGATTAAACTTGTGTGCAGCATATCTCTCACCCTGCATGCTTTTGGTGGGTGTTGGCTGTTGTGGAATTAGTACACTCACCCGCCAAGCCCCTTACCCAGCCATAGACTTAAATGGGCAATCACTGGCTCAAAGCAAAATCCTCTTATTTTCACCCACCCTGCTGAGTCGCACGTTTGAGACGTATGTTTTAGCCAGGGATCGAAATTGCTGCAAGCAATTAAGCTCCTGGCTACAGCCTTGGAGAGCCTAGTAAACCTGACACCACCATTCACTATGTGTCTGTGAATTTGTATGAAAGGTGTATTGGGAAACATCTAGAAAAAGAGAAAAGAATGAGCAACTTGGCATCACCGAAAACAGATGGCCACGGAGATAAAAATGTGGCAATAAAGAAACTGCAACCGGGATGTATGCAGAAACAGCGAGCAATAGTAGGAAGGGTGTATGTACAGTGTGTGAATGTGTGTGCATGCCACAATCTATAGGAAATAAAAGCAAATCCCACCATCTTTCTGGCACTTGAGAATTTCTGGCATGTGCATTTCTCAGCGTTAACTCACTGTACACAAATAGAATTTTTGTTTTCAATCTCTGCATTTCTTTTAGTCTTGCTATGCACCCCTTTCTTTTTAATGTATCTATTAACACCGCCACGCAAACGCATTCATGAGACATTTATAGCTCATAGGCCATGACGAGTAGCTCATGGTTAGTAGAAAATCTTCACATCCAGGAGCTACTTGGTGCTCCTACTCCACAAATTCCAATTTTGACCCCTTGTCTAGCGTCCATACAGATCTATTAAAAACAATATAGGGGGTGCTTGTTATGCAGAAAAATGTATTCTTAAATTTTCAGAGAAGCTTTAACTGGTATCTGTGTTAAGGGCAAAGTATGTGTATTTTAATTTGACCTCTGTCTAGTCAATTAATGCAAGCTCAATTTAAAATGTTCCTTAACGTTTATGAGGTGATCGGATCCATGTTTTGTCAGCTGATTGTAGCGCAAAAGGGAACACAGAAACGATAGAACATTACAGTGTTTGTGTTCATTCTAATCTTTGTTCTATAAGCACCTTTCAATATGAGCATAAGTGTTTTCCTAAAATGTAAATCGCAGTCAGCCTTCATGCCATCAGGGAGCAGTGCGTTTGTGTCATTCTCATGTGAATTTATTCATAACCTTGTTCAAGCATCAATTTGTATAACCTACAGAAAAAAGACTAAACTCTAATGAGGTGGTGTTATGTTGTGTTTTTTTGAACCAACAAGTTCATTAATATGCACCCGCAAAAGATTTCGCAAAAAGTCATAAACTCACCAACAATGGTCGTCTGCAGTGTATATAGTATTTAAAAAAGAAAGTCATTGGGCCTCATTACGACCCTGCCGGTCCGGAAAGAATGGTGGTGGTAAATCCACCACCACCCTTCTTTCCGGACCAGCTGATTAAGAGTCCTGCAGGCGGGAGGTGTCGCTCCGGCCAGGTCTGACCTGGTGGGTTTAACACCACCCGCCTGCAGGCGGACATGGATACACCGGCACTGTCCTATGGGACTCCATGGGGATGGGGATTTACCGATTTCTGCCTCCGGAATTACCGGAATCACTGGGGTTGTAATGCCCCGGTGCTTCCGGTGTAACGTCACTTTTTCCTATCTGTCAGAAAATCCTATCTTGCTGACTGAGCATGCGTGCGCATGCTCAGTCAGTACTTAAAGGATAGGATTTTTTGACAGCAGGAATGTGGTGTCTATGTGTTTGTGGGGTCCCAGTGGTGCCGTTTCTGTAACTTGATGTGAGCCAGGCTCACTGAACTAACAGAACACGGAGAAGCCCTGTTAAGAGCTACTCGGAAACGGATGCAAACCTCACAAATCCACCAGACGCCGGAAGATAAACACAGCGGACACTGTTTCATAAAGTCCCAGGATTCTAATAAGCACTAAATGTGCAAAACATATGAAAGTATACATAACAAATATATATGTACGTGTATGTTAATTAAGTGCATCATTATCACGTTAATAATGCACTTATTTCACATACACATACATATTCGTGATAAATCCGGCTGACTGCGCAGCTCAGTCATGACTTGTAGTTTTTTTTTTTTTTTCGGTTCATTTTAATTCCAGCATCTCATGTCTCAGTGTTACTTTTATCTTGTGACAATGAGGCTTTAATTCAAAAGCGATATCCTGGTAAAATAAAATTCATTAGAAGACTTGTATTTTTGAACAGTTGATATCATCTTATGCTTGATATTGCCACATGTGTGCCATTGTTCACTCTTCCTTTAAAGCATATTCCCTGTCTGTATTGCCATTGCGCTCTCGGGCCATACATAGGAATCCAGCACAAAAGTGTCATAATCACTGTTATAGATCTTTGCACGGATGAATGCCTCCTTGTCTTGGGGCTCAGGCTGGACTGATGCTGTATTGGTGCTGTAGGCATGTTCCACAATCTTGACAGCCAGCTTGAGGGAGACGTCTCTGATGGTTTACAAGCGGCCCTCCTGCAGATGCTGATCAGAAACCTGCTGTGCTATGAGCTCAGCAGTAATAAGGAATACTTCCTCGCTTATGTGCCTCATTCCACATGCAACAACACCAAGGGCCACTCCAGGAAACACATAAGCATGGTTACCCTGTCCAGGATGCAAAGTAATTCCGCTTGGGAGTGTCACTGTGTCAAAGGGACTTCCACTCGCAAATATGCCACAACCCTCGGTCAGAGTGTAGCACTCTTCTGCGGTGCATTCAGCTTTGCTGGTTGGATTGCTGAGAGCAAAAATGATAGGTCTTTCATTACAGAAAGCCATGTCTTTGATGATTTTCGTAGTACAGGCACCCCCGATCGGGTGCACAGATGGTGAGGTACACCCAGCCCAGAAGGATTTTTAGAAATCGAGGCACAAATGCAAAACAAGTCTGTCCCTCAATTTCTAAAAATCCTTCTGGGTTGGGTGTATTTGCACATCTGTGCACCCCTGTTGGCAAGAGGGGTGCACAGATGTACAAATACACCGAACCCAGAAGGATTTTTAGAAATGGAGGAACAGATGCAAAACAAGTCTGTGCCTCAATTTCTAAAAATCCTTCTGGGTTGGGTGTATTTGTACATCTGTGCACCCCTCTTGAAAAGAGGGGTGAACAGATGTAGAGGTACACCCAACCCAGAAGGCTTTTTTAGAAATGGAGGTACAGATGCAAAGCTAGGGAGGGGGCAGGGAGAGGGAAAATGAGACTGTTTGCATGTCTCTGAGTGTGCACGTGGTGAGGGTGAATGCTATGGGTGGGGAGCGGAGGCGCATGAGCCAGCACTTTCTAGTAGAGCTGCCATATTTGAAATGGGGCAATGCTGGTACTCCTCAGTTAGCTGGCTATACTCTTGATGGGATAGTACTGCTGTAACAGGGCTTCTATAATTGTTGAATCTTCTCAGCGATAATACTATGCTTTTGTTGAGGCAATGCTAGTTTATCTTAGTGGGGCTGCTATACTTTTGATGGGACAACATCAGCACCTCTCAGTTGAGCTGCTACACTCTTATTGACAAGGCCCCAGCACTTCTCAACAGATGTATTTATTTTTATTTTAATTGGTTATTTATAATGCATTTACTACCCAGAGGTTTCTAAGCGCGGACCGAGGGAGTGAACCTGTATTGCATGGACTGAGGGATCGAACCTGTGTTGCTCTGTGTCGTCTTGCTTCTAAGGCGAGCACGTTGCCCCTGAACTTCCTTCCGATACTCTAAAGATCTGAAGTACATTTAATGATACAGAACAAGAACTATTGAGCAAGTCTGTCATCAGAATAACTCAACACTGTCGTGGTTATGCAAGAGCTCATATATTTAAAGGGATGGAATTACTCAGAATGTAGCAGCACTATTCAATAACCCAAAGTTCTTAAGCATAGTTAATGTGAAAATACTACACTTCTCACCGTTGGGCCAGTACTGCCACTTCTCACAGAGGCTTCTACACCTTTTATGAGGCAGCACAGATCCAGCCTACTGCTCACATGCTCAGAATTGTCATTTCTCAGCAGGACTGCAACACTATACCATTGTGTTCTGTATGTTAAGTGCTTCTTCACCACCAATGTGGGTTCATGGCTCTCTCCCAGTGTCTAAATAGTAGATCTGTCTACATTCAGATGGCAACAGGCATGTCCGGAGCTGCCTGCTGTCCATAAACTGCCGCTCAGGATGTTGGGAGCCGTGATGGGGCAAGGGATAGAAGGCTCGAGCCTTTCGGATAGCAGAATCAGCAGGGTCTTAAAACCTGCCACTCCTTCTGGAGGGGCCATGGGGCAAAATGAGCCTGAGCCCACATACAGGGGGTTGTTACCCCTTTATCTCTCCTGAATGAAAGAATGAGCTCTCTCAGGCACAAGTTACCACCCCTGCACACACTGAATGAATATGGTATGGATCTATAGATCGAGAAAACTGGAGTGACAATTTAGAGTGTTTTAACAGAAATATAATTGTCTTCCCAGATGGGAGACTGACTCCATTAATATACATGGGGTCACTGAGATGACCAAGAGTGAAACTGTACATTCAGTTGTGAGATTACCAGAAACGGTTGATACTATGCTTCAAGGAGTGAGGTGCCCACTCAATATATCACACTGTTTATAGGTGTGAGACCCATCCTGAATGCTTGCCCAAAGAGCCTTGGCCAGAGTTTCACACTGCAGTAGTGAGCATGTGATCCGGGGTCTGCAGCCCACACACACGCAGGGGATTCCCATGCTCCCACTTGCGAGATTTGCACCAAATTAGTGAGATTGTGCTCCAAGGTAGGAGGCACCCGCACAGTCTTTGCTCTGACGTCTGACACACTCACAGGATGGGACGACATTTCGTTCTCCCATCCTAGTTGTGTTGCTCTGCCTTTTGAGGGCTACTACAACCTGGATGATTATAGAGGGGTGGAGTAGGGGCAGTGATGGCCTACTGGAATGCAACTCGAAGGCTTAAATCTCCTTCTTACTTGACTTTAGTATATGCAGTACATGCTAGCCAATGTTTCCACTGTTCTGCGCTACGTGCGACTCCACCCCCCCTGCGCGCTCTTGCCCCAAGTTGGCGACTACATGCAAATTTGTGGTCCTATAACTGCCAGTGATGTCGCTTCCTGTATTTGGACCCCCCTTACCCCCGGGAAATTCATAAGTCGGCTCCCCTGCCACCATGTACACGGGGCATGGGTTTTGGAATGGCACAGAAGTGTGTTGGCAGTTCAGCTGTGCCATGCCACGTCCAGGTTTATTGCGAGGTAGGATGATTTTGGACAAATGGTATCATTTTAGTAAAATAAATGAAAATTACTATGTGGGAGACTACAGAAAAAAAATGGAGGGACTGGCCGTGTCCAAAATTGGACTGTATATAAACGGGTAAGACTCAGGTCCACAGGATGAAACTTGAGTTGCTTGAAGCTGTTTGCATCTCTGTCATTCTGCCAACACCCCAAAAATATGCACCCATCACTGCGTGGTGCAGTGCAAAGATAAAGGTAGGCTAGCATTCTGATGTCAAAGGAGCTTCAAAATACAATTGTAAGGTGATTGCTGTGCATGTTTACACTTCACTGCAGACTCTTAAGGGCACTGCACAGACAGAGAACCTCCCCAAATGCCAAATTACGGAGCATGTTAGGGAGAAATATGGAGATGAAAATCCCACTTTTACAGCCGCGATGATTTGAAGATGTTGTAAACATGACTTTATCCTGGTACTTCAGTGAGATGGAAGGCAGTTCACTGGGAAGATTTATAGATAAGAATAGCCTCTATCTATTATTGAGGATGGGTTCACCCCTCCACCTCTGTGGACCTCTTCATTCTCCAGGCATCTGACAGTCCAAATAACAGATACAAAGTTCATTATTGTGGGGTACTAATCCGTGAGGACAATTCTGAGACTAACTTCAGTGAAATGTGAAGAAATTGGATAGATGCATTGGATGCTGTAATGCCTCGCACAATAAATGAGACTTCACTATTGGATAGAAACAGTTGAATGTTCTGGAGCAGCGTGGACATGCACACGCCTGCCTTATCAGAAGTGAATGCGGGTTTGTTCAGTCCTGGACCACAGGCACCTGGATTCCGTAGACAGGTATAGTCTTCTGCTTATGGTCATATTTCCCGGAGAAGGCTCTCTTGCTGTCCCCTTTCTAGAGTATGCACTAGTGCCTCCTATTGATGAATGCCACTTTGCCTACGAGAATCCGCCTAGCACCTGAGCTGTCTTCCTAAAAAGGGCTGCCCTGTGCCACCTCTTGAAGTGCCACCCAGTGGAGACACATTGCAAGCCCACATTTCTAAGGATGGCACATGCAAGGCTGACTATTGGCCATCTACTGGCTGACTCTGAGTGGACAGGGGTTTTGGCATCATCTTAATTGATATCGGGTGGGTAAGCTGTAAAGAGGTTCTGGTGCTAATGGAGTAATAGAACGCAGAGCATTTGATTGATTTGATAAGCGGCCCCCTTCCCCCTGTGGCCCCAAAGCATGGGGCCACAGCGTTGGAGACCCCTGGGGGCAGATGATCATTGCCCCCAGGGGTGAAAAAGAAAAGAAAAAAAAGGTGAGGGAAGGGGGGAGGTGGGAGGGGGTTTGGGGCCCTGGGGCCTACTAGGCCAGCAGGGATATAGGAAAAAGTGGTGTCCTTGGAAAGGGGAGGTTCTCCCCTTTCCAAGGACACCACGTATATGACGCATTGCTGGTCACAGATCAGCGCAGCGCGCTCGATCCGTGACCAGCAACCCACTGGACCACCATGGAAACGTTTGTGACGTGGGGGGAGGGGGGCTGCTTCAAGTAAGCAGTCCTCTTCCCCCCCTGGCCTCCCCCCTGGCCCCCAAAGCATGGGGGCACATATGTGCACAACCCTGGTGGCAGATGGCTGATCATCTGCCCCCAGGGAAGGGAGGCAAAAAGAAAAAAAATAATAATAATAAATAGAACGGGGATGGGGGGTGGGGGTGGGGATCCTGGGATTTTTTTGCCCCCATGAAATGGTGGTGGCACTCCCCCTCCCACACCAAGTGGAAAGGGGGGGCCACCCCTTGTAGCCCTCCCTGGGGGCAGATTTATAGCCCCAGGCAGGAGTACATGAGGTGGCCCCCCATCCAATTGGGGGGTGGGAGGAGGGCTACCAGGAATTAGTGTGCAGGCCCCCCAAAGGATGGGGCCTGCAGGTTAGGCCGCCCTGGGGGCAGATGGCTGATCATCTGCCCCCAGGGAAGGGGGCAAAACAAAAAAAACAAAACAAAAATTAAAATAAGAAATAGGGAATTATGGGTGGGATGGGGGGGCACTAGCCACCAGGGATATATTTTACAGAAATAGGGGGTGGCCCTCTCCCCCTCACCCCAAGGGGAAATGGGGCACCCCTTGTAGCCCTTCCTAGGGGCAGATATCTGTTCCTAGGAAGGGGCATCTGACTCCAGGGAGGGCTGCATGAGATGCCCCCCTCTTATCTGCCCCCAGGTAGGGCTGAATGAGATGCCCGCCTGCATTAGGTGTGCTGGGTAGAGGGTCACCCCCCAGTACATTAGAAAATTACCTGGCAGTTTAGGGTGCCCCTTAGCCCGCCCTAAAGTGTAGTGTACCTTTTCCATTTTTTTGTTTGTTTACGAAACTTGCCTTGGCGCAGAGGGGCACATTGGTGTGCCAATCTGGTGCCAGGGTGCCCAAACCTTACTGCCTCACCCACTGGGGGGCCTGTCCCACCATTTTTGGGGGCCCTCTCCCTCCCCACCCCAAATGGAGGGGGGGAGTGCCTCACGCAGCCATTTGTAGGAGGCCCAGGGAGGCCTGCATGAGGTGCCCCCGCCACCCAATGGTGGAACGCATTTTAGGGAGGCTGTGGGGCACCCCAAAGGGACTGGGAATTTTTTAATGGGACGGGGTGGTGACCCCATCTCCCCCAACCGCAATGGAGTGGGTGCCATGTCATGCAGCCCTTCCTGGGACCAGATATCTGCTCCTAGGAAGGGACGCCTGAGCCCATGGAGGAGTGCAGGACAGCCCCCCCCACTTATCTGCCCCCGGGGAGGGCTACATGAGATGCGCCACCCCTCCAATTGGGGTGGGGGTGGAGAGGTGCACCCCCCTTCACATTAGAAAATTCCACGGCGGTGTAGGGGGCCCCTCCGCCCAGCTAAAGGGCAGCCTGCCATTTTGAATTATTTTCTTTGTTTACTATACCTGCCTTTGCGCAGAGGGGCACATTGGTGTGCCATTCTGGCGCCAGGGTGCCAAAACCTTACTGCCCCACCCACTGGGGGCCCTGTCCCACCATTTTTGGGGGCCCTCTCACCCGCACCCTAAATGGGTGGCTGGGGCACCTCATGCAGGCCTTCCTAGGCCTCCTACAAACGGCTGCGTGAGGTACACCCCCCCTCCATTTGGGGTGGGGGGGGAGAGGGCCCCCAGAAATTGTGGGACAGGCCCCCTAGTGGGTGGAGCAGTAAGGTTTGGGCACTCTGGGGCCAGATTGGCACATCAATGTGCCTCTCTGCACCAAGGGGAGTTGGGTTACCAAAGGAAAAAAGTGTAAAAATGGTGGAATGCTTTTTAGGGGGGGCTGTGGGGCACCCCAAAGGGTCTGGGAATGTTCTAATGGGATGGGGCGTTGATCCCCCCTCACCCCAGCCGCAATGGAGTGGGTGCCATGTCATGCAGCCCTCCCTGGGACCAGATATCTGCTCCTAGGAACGGACGCCTGAGCCCAGGGAGGAGTGCAGGACAGCCCTCCCCCTTATCTGCCCCTGGGAGGGCTACATGAGATGGGCCGCCCCTCCAATTGGGCCATGTGTGGATTCCCACGGGTGTCCTCTTTTGGGAAATGCATGGGGTTCCCTGTTTTCCTTGCTGGCTTCGACACCCTAGGCCTAAATCTGTAGGTTGCCCACATGAACAAAATGGTCAGTGGCGAAAGGCTTGGCGTTACCACTGGGTTACCCTTTTCCTTTTGCGCCCCAGGTGGGTGCACCCACACATGTGAGGTACCTTTTTCATCGGGACATGTGTGGGGACGCGGGAAGGTAGGCCATGTGTTGTTGATGGTGTGTTTCGGAGGGTGGCCAGAGCAAAATGTCTGAGAATTGTCTTCATTTGCAGCCAATTTCAGAGAAATTTCCCTGTGTCCACTCACCGAAACACGTCGCCAACAACAGATGTCATACCTTCTCGCGTTCCCACAGGTGTCCCGACGAAAAAGGTACCTCACATGTGTGGGTGCACCTACTGGGGGCGCAAAAGGAAAAGGGTAACCCGCTGGTAAACCCAGCCTTTCGCCACAGCACAATTTGTTCATGTGGGCAACCTACAGATTTGGGCCTAGGGTGTCAAAGCCAGCCAAACTTCAACAAACCACTTTGCCGCATCCTACACAAGCTTACCCAACAACGTCACCCCGCCGTAGCTACCCAGCATAACACCGACCCACCCTAGCTCACAACATAGCTCACCACAAAAAAAAACATTCCTCTCACCCTAACTCTTACTAGCATACAATCTACACGCCCTAGCTCACCTGTGCAGTACAACCCCAACCATCACTTTTTCCTACCCCTGGGTGGGTTGCCCAATGCTAGCTGTCGGTAGGATTTTCTGACGGGTATGAAAAAATGACAGGTCAGGCTGTCAGATTTTCCTACCCCGTCACTTTTTCCTACCCCTGGGTGGGTTGCCCAATGCTAGCTGTCGGTAGGATTTTCTGACGGGTAGGAAAAAATGACAGGTCAGGCTGTCAGATTTTCCTACCCTTTCACTTTTTCCTACCCCTGGGTGGGTTGCCCAATGCCTGCTCTCGGTAGGATTTTCTGACGGGTAGGAAAAAATGACAGGTCAGGCTGTCAGATTTTCCTACCCCGTCACTTTTTCCTACCCCTGGGTGGGTTGCCCAATGCTAGCTGTCGGTAGGATTTTCTGACGGGTAGGAAAAAATGACAGGTCAGGCTGTCAGATTTTCCTACCCTGTCACTTTTTCCTACCCCTGGGTGGGTTGCCCAATGCTAGCTGTCGGTAGGATTTTCTGACGGGTAGGAAAAAATGACAGGTCAGGCTGTCAGATTTTCCTACCCCGTCACTTTTTCCTACCCCTGGGTGGGTTGCCCAATGCTAGCTGTCGGTAGGATTTTCTGACGGGTAGGAAAAAATGAAAGGTTAGGCTGTCAGATTTTCCTACCCCTTCACTTTTTCCTATCGGTAGGAATTTCTGACAGGTAGCAAAAAATGACATTACAATTCCTGCCAGATTTTCCTACCGATAGGATTTTCTGACAGATAGCAAAAAGTGACGTTACACCGGCACCAGCTGTATGTGCCGGCGTCAAGTTACCCGACCGGAGTGAACTCTGTGTGTATAGCCGGACTTCGGGCCGAGTGTCAAGGAGCTGTCTGGAGAGCTCCGGTGATCTGCAGTGGGGGTGCTCACCCCTGGGTCTGGTGCAGAAGTGTCAGACGTTGGGCAGTTTCCAGGAGTGCTCCCATGGTCTGTTGTGGGGGAGCTAGGTTCGGAGCAGGTGTATCGGACGTTGGCAGCTGTCAGGTGGCTCCGTGGTCCGTAGCGGGGGGACCCCACCCTGGGTCCGAAAAAGGAGTGACGCACGTTGGGCAGCTGCCAAGAGTGCTTCGGTGGTCCGTAGCGGGGGAGAGTACCCCTGGGTCCGGAGCTGGAGTGCCATGTTCTGTTAGCGCTGGTGTAAACACAGAGTCCCAGGTACTCGCGTGGCTCCAGTGCTGCGAATCTTTATGATTTCCTGGTTGTGGTGTATGGTCCAGCAGGTGGCGCTGTGGTGTGCGACCGTTGACAGTTCCTTTTCGGCTCATATTGGATGAGTGTTTTGAGTCTTCCCTGAACATTTAGTTTGCGGTCATCATGGCAAGCCAGCGGATCAAGAGCATGATTAAGAGCACAGCTGATTAGTGCTCCATGGAGGAGGTCTGTGGCGCTGGTGCTCCTGAGGCGGTAGGAGTTTCCAGGTGCTGCAGCAAGTCCTTGTCTCCATTGGTGTCACTGGATGGGTGCTATGAGGTCAATGACAAGGGTCACCCAGAGCATCGGTGCAGAAATCGTCGGTCTGGTAAGGTCGTGAAAGTGGTCGAAGAATTTCATCTGGCTTTACGTACGAGGTCATCAGAGGTGGACGGCCATGGCAAGTACTCTGTTCTCTCTAAAAAGAAGTGTGACCACACTTGCGTGTCATGTGGATTGGAGGATCGTCAGGTTGGGAAGTACTGTGACAGATGTACCTCATTTTTGTCCATTTTGGAAGAATTTGATCCTGATATATGTAGTGTCCTTCAGGTGGACCTCCTCACACTTCCAGCCGTACTCTCTCACACAACGAAAGGGGCCGACACAGGAGCTGGGGTGCAACACCTCTTATCTTTATTTAACTCCGACACTCACTGCCGCTCTGCGCGGTAACCCCTCCCCTTCCTGATACGTGGGACGCAGCCCACTTGATAAGTGATAACAGAGAGAGGACTGTTCCTCTCTTCAGTAATACGGTGACAACACCACACCCTCCCGTCACTAAACATTCAGTTGCGTCCTCAATCTATTTCTTCGATGAGACGATTAGGTTTCCTTCTTGTTCTCTGTGGTCGATAGTCCACTCTTGCAGATGGCTCCACCCATTCTTCCGGTGCCATGTCATTTCCAGAGTCTTCCCTGTCTCCCTCATAGGGGGCATCCCACTGGGAGAAAGTGTCACACATACTTGAGTCTCTTGCATGCTGAGTGCCAGGCATCTTCCTAAAGTGAGAAGAGTTTCTTGTTATGGACCGGCGGTCCCCTTCTGAGGTGACGAGTGATCCTTTCTTCCAAATGATGATGAGTGGTTCTTCATTGAAAGGAGCTACGTTTTTGCGCTGTTGATGTTGTCGGACCACTACCATGTCCCCTGGCGCCAGATCGCTCTCTTTGGCTCTGCGCTTGCTGTCGGCCGCTTCTTTCATGTGTTCCTTCATGAGGGAGTCTCTTGTTCTCATCTCAGCGTCGTCTTCATATTGGTCCTCGTTGTCTGCTGCATGCAGTAGCCGCGTTCTGATAATTCGTCCGAACATTACCTCTGATGGTGACTTCCCAGTGGTGCTGTGTGGGGTGTTCCTATAATCTCGCATGAGTTGGTACAGCATTTTCTCGACGGGTTCTCCTGTGAGGCGTGCGATCTGTGTCGTGCGCTTGATGTTGCTCATAAATCTTTCTACGGTAGCATTTGCTTGAGGCCACAACGGTGTTACCTTACGGTGACGGAAACCCATGTATTCTGCGAATCTTTGGAGGTCTTGTCCCGTGAAGGGTGGTCCGTTGTCAGACTTTACTACTTTTGGTATTCCATAGATTGCAAACATCCGATCCAGTGCCGGGATGGTGTGATTTGCAGAGGTGGATGGAACAATCTGTAGGTCCGGATATCTAGAGTATTCGTCTACAGCTACCAAGATGTATTCACCCCCTTCCATGGGCCCAAAATGGTCGATGGCTATCTCTTCCCATGTTCCTTCGGGTAGTGCAGTCATTCTTAGTGGTTCAGGGACCGTGTGCGGCTTCACGATGGCACAGGTGGGACAGTTCTGCAGTAGCTCTTCCACGGATGCGTCTAGTTGGGGAAACCAAAGTTTTTGCCTTAACATCCTCTTGGTGGATACAATTCCCCTGTGTCCTTCATGTGCTAGTTCTAGCACCTTCTGTCGTAGGCTTCGCGGTATTACTAGTTTTGTCCCTTTCAGTAGTAGTCCTTCCTCTGACTTCGCAAGTTCTTCCTTTACGGCTAAGAGGCACGTGATGTCTTGTTTGGTGTCCTCGTTCATTGCTTCACGGATCTGCTTTGCGTGTTTCCATCGCCCTGTTTCTAGGCACCTCAGAATGGTTTGTATTCCTTGGTCTGTGTTGGATTCTCTTGTTATTTGTTCCATGTCAAGTCCTCGTGGTGTGCTGTTGTGGATAACATATCTAATATATTGATCAGCAATGGACTGTTCTGGTCCGCTCTTTTCCTTTGGGTGCCGGGAGAGGAAGTCCGCTGGGTTTTGTTCCTTCCCGGCCGGTGTATGATGGTAAATCGATAGTCTTGCAGTCTAAGTGCCCATCTGGCTATTCTTGGTGGCATTTTTGCTTGGGGGTTGCCATAGATGAAAGTGAGTGCCTGGTGATCCGTCACGACTATGAAAGGTTTTCCATACAAGAAGAGATGAAAGTGCTCGCAGGCCCAGACAACCGCCAGTCCTTCCTTTTCTGCTTGAGAATAGGCTTGTTCAGTTTTGGAGAGGCTTTGACAGGCGTACGATACTATGTGTTTCCCACCCTCTTCTTTGTCGTCTAGTTGCGTGAGAATGGCACCTAGTCCTACGGGACTGGCGTCTACGACGAGTTCTGTTGTCTTCTTGGGGTCAAAGTACGCCAGATTTCGGGCATCGGAGATGCAGTCTTTGATGATCTGGAATGCTTCTTGGCATTTGGGTGACCAAGCAAATTCGGTGTTGAGTTCTCAGGGGTTCACTGATGGACGCAAAGTCTTGTATGTACCTTGTGAAATAGCTTGCGAGTCCCAAGAATGATCTGAGGTCTGATGTTGTTGTGGGTGGTTCAGCTTCACGGAGCGCGCTAACCTTTTCAGGGTCAGGCTTCATGCCCTTCTCTGAAAATGTGTGTCCAAAGAATCTGAGTGTCTTCTTGCGAAATTCACACTTTTCTTTGTTGAGTGTTAGCTGAGCTTCTTCCAAAGCCATGCAGACTCTCATTAGTGTGTCATCATGTTGTTCCTGAGTCTGGCCGAACACCAAGATGTCATCGCTGTAGTTCAAGCAGTTGGGCACATGTTTGATGACATTGTGAATTTCTGCTTGAAAGATTTCGCCCGCTGAGGATACTCCAAAACTAAGTCGCTTGTAGCGGAATAACCCTAGATGGGTGGCAAACGTTGTTATGTATCGAGAGTTCTTGCTGAGCTCCAGCTGATGGTAGCCTTTGGTTAAGTCTAGCTTGGAGAATACTGTCGCTCCATTTAAGAGGTGCACCATGTCCGTTATTCGGGGAGCTTGATGTCGTTCTCTTAGGATGGCTTCATTTGGTCTTCTCATGTCTACACATATCCGGATATCAGGAGAGTCTCTCTTAGGTACCGGCACTATGGGGGAGACCCATGGTGTGGGGCCTTCCGCGGGCTCAATGATGTCTGCCTCTAGTAGCTTGGTTAGTTTGTTTTCAACTTGCTGTTGAATGTTGATGGGGATACCCCTGTAGTGCTGTGCTACTGGTGTGATGTGGGGGTTGATGTGAAGTTCAATTTGTTTCCCCTTCAGTTTTCCGAGGCCTTTGAACAGTGCCGGGAAGATTTGATCGATGCTTGCCGTTGGATCTAGGTATTTGTGCACCATGAGGCGGTACAATATGTG
Source organism: Ambystoma mexicanum (assembly GCF_040938575.1). Classification (NCBI taxonomy): domain Eukaryota; kingdom Metazoa; phylum Chordata; class Amphibia; order Caudata; family Ambystomatidae; genus Ambystoma; species Ambystoma mexicanum. Next base: position 1,526,468,509 of record NC_090935.1, read on the forward strand.
AATGAGTCCCATCTCTATGGCTGACCGATAGCTTAAGATGCATCCGCTCTCAGTGGCGGCTTCTAACACATGTATGGGGATGCTTTTCTCGTGTTCCTTGTATTGGCATGATGCCATGAAGAACCCTTTGCATGCTAGGGGTGTTTTTGAGCCATAGGGATAGATGAGGGCTCATGCTGGCTGTAGGCGAGGAGCATATATACTTCTTCACTTATAACGTTCACAGTTGCTCCAGTATCTATTAGGAATTCTGCAGCTGTTTGATTGATTCACATTCTTAGCATTGGGCTGTGTTCTTTGGCCGTGTTGTTTCCAAGGGCATATAGATATCCCTTTCTTCGCGGTGCTTCTTGTTGTTTTTCCGGTCTGCGGGATGTCTCTTCTGATGATGCGCTTGACACGCTGTCTGACTGTGACTGTTCTATAAGGCACCTCACATATTTGCTGGGTCGCCTTCTTGCTTTTGACTGGGTGGTTTTGTTCTCCCTCCACTCTCTCCTCTCTTGTCTTCTTTCCGGTTGTTCGTCGTGGTGACGGTGCCGTCCTTGTTCCTGGAATTGGTGTGCCGCCCTGTTGTGGTGGGTGGGTTGGTTCTGTTCTAGTTTCATCGTGGGTTTTCCACTTCTACCGGCTCCCCTCATTTTGCTGCGAAATATCAGGCACACGGGCTTGTAGTGGTTGTCACCGCCACATGCGGAGCATGTCTGTCCCATGGCAGGGCACGTTCCCTCATGGGGGTATTCATGGCCGCATCTGTAGCAGAAAGAATCAGTGTTGGTTCTCGTTGTACCCTCCAACTTGTTGATGCTCTCTTGCTTGCCATGTGTGATCTTTATGTCGTCCAGGCCTTCCACTTGCGCTGCGAGGGCAGCGTCGGATCTCGCTAGACGCAGGATTTCCTCTAGATTTCTCGGCTGTTGTAGTAGTCGTTTCCGGAAGTCTGCGCTTTCGCACCCCACTATGATTTGCGATCTGAGGGCCTCCTCGTTTGAGCAATTGTTGAAGTCACAGTGCTTCATTTTTTATCTCAGTCTCATGACGAAAGCGTCTATGGATTCTCCTTTGTTCTGCTTGGTGGTGTGGAATATGTGCCGTTCGTAGTCCACGTTTGTGTGAGGTGTGAAGTATTCTGTGAGCGATGTCTTTAGTTTGGTGTAAGTGTCTATGTTGTCTTCCGGCATTTCTTCAAGGATGTCTCGCACGTTGGAACCTACCGCATGGTTTAGAAGGTTTAGCTTTTGTTCCTCCTCTAGTGGTCCAGCTCCCTTTAGGCATACTTCAAAGCCTCTCAGCCATCTTCTCCACCTTGACCCCAGGGTGCTTGTCTCTGTGAGGTCAAAATGTGCTGGTAACTGGGCTAGAAGGCTGTCTGTCATTTTTCTGCGCTCTTGTCTGCCCGGGGACACTGGAGCGGAGGGTGCCTCTTCTTGTGCTGGTGTCACTGGGACTGTGAGTGACACCCTTCGGGCTGGAGTCGCTGTGGCTGTGAACGACTCCTCTCCTGAGCCACTCATGAGCTTAACCTTGGCTTGCTTATTGCTCACGAGTGCGGTGGTGTCTGGCTGCCACCAGGGGGCGCTGCGTTGCGAAGTTCGCGCTCCCTTTGCTGAGACAGGGGATGGCTGCGTGGGGATTTATGAGGTTTTTGAGATTTGTGTATTTTGATTAGCTGCTTGCGCTGGGGCGCGTGTTCTTACCCTTTGTATGCAGGCGCGGAGTGAACAAAACTGCGTCTCAGCCGTTGATTTGGCCGTCCTTATAGCCGTTGCCGTCGGCGGGAGGTCAGTGCTCCTCAACCGCCCGGAGTTCTGCTGGGTTTACTTACTCCAGCCGTTGCCGTTGGCGGGAGGCCAGTGCTCCTTGAGCGCCCGGTAGTGTGATGCGGGGAGCCACTGCTCCACCCGCGGTGTTTTCGGGGTCACGCCTGCCGGCGTTGTTGCCGTTGGCGGGAGAAAAGTCTTCTCTTCCTCCCCCCCGGAGAGTTGTTGCACGGGGAGCTGCTGCTCCTGCTCCACCCGTGGAGTGAGCGCTTCGGCGCCTCTTCGCGCTCGCGTGCGGCTCTTCCAGTAGCGGGGAGCCTTCTCGCTCCGACCCGCTGTCCTCGGGGCTTCCGAGGGACGGAAGACTTGCGGCTCTGGTGGATCCTGACTGCGCCACGAGCGCTATGACCTGAGGTGGCGGGCACGGCAGGGTGCGTGTCCACCTCGTCGCCAAATGTAGTGTCCTTCAGGTGGTCCTCCTCACACTTCCAGCCGTACTCTCTCACACAACGAAAGGGGCCGACACAGGAGCTGGGGTGCAACACCTCTTATCTTTATTTAACTCCGACACTCACTGCCGCTCTGCGCGGTAACCCCTCCCCTTCCTGATACGTGGGACGCAGCCCACTTGATAAGTGATAACAGAGAGAGGACTGTTCCTCTCTTCAGTAATACGGTGACGACACCACACCATACTTTGATTTTATGTGGGAATGAATCGAATGATAGTGTCGTATTCGAGGCCTGTATGAGTGTGTTTGTGTGTTTGTGTTGTGGCCTCTGTCGTTCGTGTTCTGTTTGGGCCAGTATGGTTGAGAGAGTTAGTTGTATGTGTGTGGCCCAGTTATGTTTGCTATGGTTTGTTTCTTAACTTACAGGTTTTCATTGCAGGCGTGGTAATGGATCCGGGGTTCAGTGTCAGATCCTGTAATTATTTTTTTTGAAATGCGTTTTGCATGTTTTCCTTGCAGGAGAGGGCGGAGTTTCCAGAACTATGGACTGGTATGGACTGGGGACATTTCACGTAATGGTTAATTCATGTTTTTTCCTTGCAGGGGAGGGCCGAGTTTTCATGAAATAGAATTTATGAACCAGGTCATATTTTTCCTTGCAGGGGAGGGCCGAGTTCTCTTGAAATGGTATTTATGAACCAGGACTATGGACTTATATGGCTATGGTAGAGTATGTGTAATGGTTTAATTTATGTTTTCCTTGCAGGTGACGGCTGGATTCTCATGGAATGGGAATTATGGTCTTTCAGGGTATGCACTTCATGTGGATGCATGATATGGTTAAGTGCATTCGAGTGGTGGGAGTTCGTGTGTACGTATTTTCTGTGTGAGTTTCTTGCCAATAAGTTGACTGGGTAGTGCCCTGTGTCGGAATATGGTGGGTAGCCGGGTGGGCCCATCCTTGGGGTTTACACAGTGCTGGACAGTCATATTGAAGCGGTTTGGTGATATCAATTGTGGCCCGTGGTTACAATTGAGTAGTGCTGGTGGCAGTGGCCTGGGGCCATGGTGTGACTGGTGTCGCATCACTGGGATGCGCATGCTGGTGGCAGTGGCCTGCGGCCATGGTGCGGGTGTTGGAGCACCATTGGGATGCGTGTTGCTGGTGGTAGTGTCCTGGGGCCATAGTGTGAGTGGTGTCACATCAGTGGGATGCGTGTGTCGGTGGCAGTAGCCTGGGGCCATGGTGCGAGTGTTGGGGCATCAGTGGGATGCGCGTTGCTGGTGGCAGTGGCCTGGGGCCATGGTGGAGTGGAGTCACAGTGGTCAAGTGTCTCATTTAGTAGTGATCTACTGCAGCGTGTGCTGTTGGGGTGGCAGTGGACATACGGGGGGGTTATGGTATTGGTAGAGAGATCCCAGTGGTTATTATTAGTTCTCTTTTGGTGTACCAGTTTTTGGTTCTGTACTTCCTTTGGTGTATATCCGGTTTAGTTGTGCTTGTTGTCGGTCGTGCATGGCCGGTTGGGTCCACCGACTATTTAGTTTGAGCTCTGGCGTGGCAGGCTGGAGGCCCCGGGGGCAGCCTGGGGCGGAAGGAGCAGGGTGAACGGAAGGTTGGGCTGGTTAGTGTGAGATTTAAGTTATGTCAGGCGTGGCAGGCCTGAGCCTCGAGGGGCAGCACTGGGTGTGGCGGTAGAGCTCTTTTGTTGTTTTTGGTTCTCGAGGGTTTAGGTCCCGTTATGTCAATAAGGAAATTGATTTGAACTGGTATTTGTTTGCGGGTCACTATCTTGTTTTGTTGATTTGAACTGGTATTTGTTTGCGGGTCACTATCTTGTTTTGTTGTTATCGTGGTGATTTTTGGTTGTGGTAGTATGGCTGGATCACCTGGGTGCGAGGTTACGGTAAGGGCGGTTAAGCGTTTTGTTATATTTGTTCAAGAGTAGTATTTATTGCAGTTTCCTAACCCGTTGCTTTAGGTTGGGTGTAGCGGTCTGTTGTGTTTCTCATTTTGGTTGAGTGTTCAGCATGGTGGCCACATGTTGTGCATTTGAAGGTTTGTTCTGAAGGAAATTATCGGGGGGAGAAGTGTAATAACTAGTGTGTTGTCATCTCGAGCTAGTGCACGTGCGTTCCTATTGTTGGAATGTTGGTATGGGAATGACGTGTGTGGGGCTCGAGAGAGTTAACGGTTGGGGTTTGCCTGCCGGGTGGGACTGCCAGTGTCTCTTCCAGTGTCTCTTTCATACTACCTGAGATGTGAGATAATAAAGACACGTTACCAAGTTACCTGACTGCCACCATTGTTATTACAGAATGCTGCTCACAGAGACGGGCAGCCGCTTGGGTGGTGCCCCACACATTTACAAAACACTACTGCCTCGAAGATCAGCACGCTGCAGATGCAAAGATGGGAAGAGCCGTCCTTCAAAGACTGTTAAAATCAGGTATGCCTTTTGTTCCCTTTCTCCGCCAATAGGTTTAAATGTACTGCTATTTAATCTATTAAAGCATGTGATTTTATGAAAAATCCAGTGGTGGAGAAGGAGTATGTTTCTTACTTGTAACTCCATTTCTCCAGCATTGTTATCTTTCATAGATTCACATGCACCCTCCATCACTCATATGTTAGAATCTGAACATGGCCTCCAGGGGAGGGCATTACAAGCACCCATAATGAGGAGGGTAGACTACAAAACACACCTGTTTTTTTCTTTACTAAAAGAAGGAAGTAGGTAATCGATGATACCCAGCCTGACTACAGTGAATATACAAAGCACGTGAATCTATGAAAGATACCAATGCTGGAGAAATGGAGTTACAGATAAGAAACACACTCCTTCCCTAGCCCAGCCGTCCTTAACGGGGATGTTAGTTCTGGTCAACGGTAACACCTGGCTGTTTGCAGCCTTATTCTAGTGGTTGTTCCCCTAAGACAAGGGTGCACAACATACGGCTCACGGGTCAGATGAGGCCTTCACATCATGATTTATGGCCCTCCAGGCCAGAGGAGTTGAAGAATAAGGTGCTTCCATTATCTAGTAATTTCCTCTCTAAACGTTAGAGAGCAAACACAGCATCACAGAAATAACAGATGCTGACAACTTCATTCTCGTTTATTTTTATACATCAAGAACAAAATTACCAAACCAATTCAAACAAAAACATTGCAGCCATAGCTTAATTTGCATCATGAAAAACTATTAGGATTTAAAATTAAGATAAAAGGTGAATGGCAAGTGGGTGCCAACGTGACATATAAATTGCCAATTTTCTACATTGCAGTGGCTTTTTAAAAATGTTTAAAGTATTATTCCTCTAAGGATTGCATTTCATTTTTGGTATTGTAGTTCTGATACAGCATGACACAAAGTTTGCATGTAACATGGTATTCGATAAGTGAAACTACATTGTCATTTTTTTAAAGCCTCCCAAAATAAAACACAATCTTAGTTAGGCGAACAGTACACCTCAGGCATGGGTGTTATTTTGATAGCATTCTTTTCTGATAACTGCAGGCCTTAAGTAGTTTCCGCTAACAAACATTAGTTTGTATTTTCATTATGTTTTTATGAAATATCACAGGATGTTCTCAGAAAATAAAGAAATAGAACAATATATTTAATAATACATTTCAGAATGCCATTTTCTCTCACTTCATTTTGACCTTTTGTTTCGGGTGTAAAAAAAGAAAAATCCTGCATTATCCCCTTACATAGTTCAGCCCACCAGAGAGGCATGCACATTATTTCTGGCCCTCCAGCAGAGCCAGTTGTGTACCCCTGCTTTAAGATGTCAGCTGGCCACTCCCTAGGGATTTTCTATACTTTCCCTAACCTAGTCTGTTTAGTAGTCTTAGGGAGTTAGGGATGGTGCCTACTTCCGCTCGGTGTCACTCTCCCTTCTCTCACACCTGCTCGCACCTGACCCTTCACTATGCTGGTCTCCTCAGATGTTATCCTCCCGTTGCACTGCTGTCCTTCCGGTCTCTCACTCCGCCTTTCCATCTCTACCTTTTGATCTTACTTGTCCACTTTCTTTCTTTCTACTCTACCTCCTCGCCTCTCGCTATTCTCCAGTTATAAATCACTCTCTACTCTTACCAATAGCTTCTCCTATTCTCCCACTCCCCATTGCTCCTAGTACTCTTATGCTACTACTATAATGCTATACCTTTGCTACCTTTACTTCCTACTACTACTATCAGTCTCTTCTACTCACTAGCGTTCACCACTGCCCTCTGCTACCGACTACTACTTTTTCTACTTGTTCGCTACTCCCACTACCTATTGTCTCAACTCCCAGTTACTACTACCACTACCATTGCACTAGTCCTACTCTACCTCTACTCCTCACACTCTTGCACACAAACACTTCACAGACCCCCTTGTTATGATGGCCTCCGCACTTCTTTCCGCTCTCGCCTATTCTGGTCTCTCGGATGTCCTCCACCTCCTGTCCTCATCCAACTAACGCACACTGTACACTTGCACCTCCATGAATACCCCAACCCCTGAAGGATTGGTCCACTTACCTCAGCAAATCACTTACCTAGCTTCCAGGGCATGACCGGGGAAGGGCTTAGGCAGGCTTTTAAGGGCTAGTAAGCCCTGCCCCTTTTTCAGGAAGTTTTGCCTCATTTTGCCATAGACCAGTCTCTAGGGACCGCTTGTTCCCCATAGTTGGGGACCTTTACCACTAATATACTCCCTGGTGGTATAGTGGGTGTCTAAGGCCTTCTTGGAGACCTTTAGTTTAAAGAATCCCTGGTGGGTTATTGAAGGCTTGTCCTTAAACCCTCTTCATTATAAAAAAACAACCCTCTATGGTGGTTTAGAGGTTGATTTCCCCCTCCTTCTGCGGGGACTGGTGTTGTCCCGGTACGCCGCACCCCATTATGTGTTCCCTATGCTGTGTCTTCGGTGGCCTGTGTTCATGGCACCCCGCAATGTTCCAACGGCTGCCACTACGCAGTCTTGACATTGCCACCTCTTAAGGCCGCAGCAGGACCTGCTGCAGTCCTGCCAACTCCTGCTTGCATGGACCTCTGTGGTGCCATACCAACACCGGGCTGTTGCCTAAGAAGGACTGCCGCCAGTACCTGCAGGTAAGGAAGAGTAGGGCGGGGGTCCTGTCCACACACCGGCACCCAAAGGTTGCACTGTCTATAATCGGTCTGACCCCAAATTCTAATCTGATGTATGCAGAAGGTGTAAATTTGGAGAGCTGCACCAAGAAAGGGTAAAAGATCATTTATGGCTTTTGCCTGAAAAACCTAAACGGGTTGGGATGGCTAGCCAGACAATCTTCTTAAAGTTTAAGATCACGTTCATGTTTTGTGTATTATTTTTCTTTTCCAATGTGTGACTTCCAAAACAGATATTTCAAAAATCTTACACCTAAGTAATCAAATTGTTTGATGACTTCCAGCTGTGGCTCTGTAATACAGAATTTGAACCTCTGCATTCTTCAACTTCCCTAGACAATACTGGATTCAAAAATGCCCTTAAGGGTGCTCTCAGCTCAAGACTGCACTAATGTTTCTTTGGCAAATAGTAAAACAGAGGTGGGCCTGGCCCCAAACAATGGCACGTCCTTTCCCAACGTACACAGGTGTTGACTGAAATAATGAAAGGATTGAATAGTGTTAGGGCAGGACACACCTCTCTCTCAAGCCTGTTCTGATGTGGATTGCTCTTGATAGTTCGCCTTTGTTCCTGTAGCAAGTTTTAACCATATCATTTGCGTGAAAGGAACAGGATCCCTAATTCCAACTCCATAACCGCAGCAACCAGTTCTTTCTATAACAACTTCCTTTCAATCAAATCAAATGCTTGATTAAGTTCCATAAAAAGGACTATATTTTCTTGTTTAACCTTGGCATAGTAATCAAATGCAACCAGAAAGCCTATGCCCTGTCGCCAATGCCAGACCTAAACCCTTCCAGGGTATCAGAGGATTTCCTTTGCCACTACCCAGGGTTATGTAAGATCCACACTGTCTCTACCCAAATGATGATGTTGTTGGCTGTGAAATGTCCGGGTTTATCAAGCGGAACCATATTTTCACACAACACAAAGGCTAGTCTTTTACCCAATTGAATAATCCTATTATTCGTCTGGGGACATAGTGCAGTCTACCCTCTTCGCTTCTTCTCTGCTAGGTGATATCTCTTTGGGTCCACAAAATCCCCAAATAATTCTTAGAAAAATCGCATTCTCCCTCCTATGGCATTCATAATTTAATATGTAGCATTTCATCGCTCATAGATTCCCATGCTTAGTATTCATCACTGCTTAAGTTAAGGGAGACTGAACAATGGAAAGTACTCTATACTTTGAAACAATGAGAAAAAGGACAAAAGAAACGTTCGTTATCCTATCAGCCTTATCAAGGAGGTCCAACGTGTAGTCAATGAGGTAGGCAGCTAGGAATCCTGGGAGGGTAGGAGCCACAAGTTGTCAGAGTCTTTCACCACAAGTTTGGAGAGAGTCCCAATAGGTGCATCGCTACTTTTTTCATACTTTCTTTTATTTGTTTGATAACTGCAGGTGTTTATTCAGGGTTTGCCTGGTAGTTGTTTTTCCCTTTCCAGATGTTTTCTTTGGCTTGCTACGTGTAGTGTTGATATCCTTCGAGACATCTTATGTTTTTTTTAAACATGCCTCTCTTCAGGCAGTGTTGGAAATGTGGCAAGCAAAACCTTATAAATAAAGGTGATCATGCACTTTGTGCTTATTTTTGGGAACTATATGATACGACTTGTAAATCGTTCACATCTAGGAATTAGCAAGAGAGGAGTGATTTTGCAACAATTTTCCATTGACGATTCTGCTAGAAAAATCTTAAAACCTTTGGTTCCAGATGCAGCTATGTTTGTGTGAAGGTATGCCCTTTGAAGGTAGGTGTAAGCAAACACACTGTTGTGTATTGTAGCATACAGTCTCCAAGTAAAAGGGAATGCTTCTAGATTGCATGCTTCTATGACCTGCTGCCATCTGTATTTTGGCATTTGGCGCTGGTATTTATTTATCTTTTATAATGCGCTTCACCTGGAAACCAGTCTCCAAGGGATGGGATTCAAACCTGTGTTGCTCTGCATTGTATTGCTTCCAAGACAAATACGTTTCTCCTGAGCTATCCTCCCTGCCCACAAGATGAGTCACTGTGGAAGGTATTACTTTCCATTATGAATACACCTGAATCATCTCAAAATGTGCCAGTGAATGATAGGATGCCGAAAAGGGGTATCACTCCAGATAAGGGACAGAGGAGTCCAACATCCAACTCTTATGCCTAATGAGACTGCCTCAAGACACCAGGTGACCAGGGAGAAAGCACAATAATACAGCACCAAAGGAAACACCTCCTTCCGTTGTCTGTCTCTTAGTACTGACACAGAGGGACAAACTGTCAAGGTGAGCTCTACACCTGTGCTGTGTACATGTATTCTTGGGTCACAACTATCGTGGTGACTCTGGCTCGGCTGTGATGTCAGATAAGCGGTCAGTGTGTTTTAGGAGGCCAGCCCAACTATTCCCTGAAAAATGAAGACTAGACTCCTTGGGTCAGCGCCGGCACCACGATACGGTTTGCCCTGATTAACGTCATGCAGGGATAGTTTGCGGCACTGGTAGCGAAAGCCAATGATACTTGTTAGGGGTGGTCTCCGGATCATAGGAGCAGCCCTGAATAACTACACAACACAGGGAGGTAGTGTGTGGGACTTGCGCCTGTGCTGGGGGCGGAGCTTCCTTTTATTAACAGTGTGACGTAGATAGTCACCTGACATTGGTGACATCCTACGTCACAACATCCCATCCAACCATCATAAACAAACCCAACAGATGTTGCCAACATAACAAAAGCAGAATCTTGCCTCCTTCCCCCTTATTCCAGTACATAATCCCTGGGGGTCTCTGCTCTGATCTCTGGGGGTAGCGAGACGTCACTTCCTGTGGCTCATCTCTACTGGGCTGACCCTGGCCAAATTCCTCCTGAGGCTGTTCTCCATCCCGATAACCTGTTGGGGGGGTATCCTTCACTTCGGAGTGGTACTAGCTTCGGCTTGCGCCTGGTAACTTGATGGTGTTCCCTGAAGATGCTGAAACAAGCTGCATTTTCTTGTCAACGACTCCTGACCATAGACCCTTGTTTGTTGGCAACCATCCACCGGACCGTGTTGTGGGGCAGGCACAGCTTGTGAGCCTGATATCTTGTACGGGCCAGCACCAAATCTCCCACTTCAATGGTTTGTTTTGCCAGCCGGCGCCAAACCGTTTACCTCTAATCGACCTGCTCCAGTACTTACCTGCTCCTCACCAGGTTTGGGACTTTCATCCTTCGGGATCTGTGTTCGTGAATGAGCGACTTCTACTTGCGCCCCAGGAATGCGTCTGCCGGTGCGACACCCCGGCAGAGGCATTCCTGGGTAATGCTCTTAACCCTCCCCATATATTTATTTAATTTAATTTGACTCAGAAAAAGATTTTTTTAAAAATCAGTCAAATCGAAAAGGTCAAATGTTTTTCGATCAAGTATGCCAATGCCCAAATTTGTAGCGCAGCAAGATACCATGCACATCGATTAAGGGCCTTATCCACGTTTTCTCCATGTTGGGGACGCAGACCTTCTTGCAGAGGCGGGCATTTGTTTTTCTGGCCCCTTGGTACCTTACGTGTGCCAGGTGAGTAACTGATCCTGTAGCTCTGATGCAATGACTAGCTGTGTGCTACAGAGAAGTACTCCTTCATGCCCCACGGACAACTCACTTTTACATTCCACAGCCCCTGTAGAAATACCTGATCATCTGGCGTTCTGTGTTGTGCTATGGACAGGAACCCCTTTCACTGCCCCTCTTGTAGCTGACATATGAGTTTTTGCGGTCGTGTATTTTGGTGCATTGCTGCTGCGATATCGACCAGTGACATGGACTTGGGGACAGCTGCTCTGATGATCCTTGCTACACACTCTTCTTCAGTATCCTTGTCATCGGAACATGTGCTCCCCCTCCCCCACTTCCCCACAGGGTGTTGGGACAGATAGCAGTCGGATTGTCTATTTCGGCCCTGAACAGCACCGTGACCCCACATTGCTGCAGCTGGAGTAGCCACCTCTCGAGTTAGCTCGGCAGGCGGGGAGCTGACCATCCCATGATGGGTACTAGTGGATTGTGATCAGTGATCACAGTCACCGGATGACCATATATGTATATGTGAAAATGCTTGCATCCTCACAGGACTACCAGGGCCTCTCTTTTGATTTGTAGCAGCTTTCAGTAGGGGTCAATGGCCCTCATTACAAGTTTGGCGGTGCACCAAAAAAGTGGCAGTTATTCCGTAACCGCCATTTTTCCTGCACCTCCAAACTACAAGTTTGTCAGTGGGGTGGCCTGATTTACCTCCAGTCAAGGGCTGAGGGTAACTTGGGCACCGCACTGGCAAAAAACATCCAGTATTACCGGGGCCAGTGTTACCGGTGCGGGTAATTCCTTCTATCCCCCCATGGAGTCCTACAAGACTCCATGCAATGGGGATTAACAACCCTTCCCGCCACTTGGAATCAGCTGATAATTTCCGCAGACCAAGTGGCGGGAACAGTATTACCATTTTGATGGTATCCCACCGGATTTACTGGTGAGATGCCACCAGCCTTGTACTGAGGCCCAATGCCCTGCTGGCGTAGGCCACCGGCCTCCTCTCTCCCTGGCCATTGACTTGTAGCAGTACTGCGCGCAGACCTACCGGACTGGCAACCACAGATATCTCAGTGGTATGCGCTGGCTCAAAGTATGACATTGTTGTGTCGGCCACCAGTGCTCCCTTGGTGGCATGAAAGGCTTCTTGTTCGGCTTCACCCCTGCTCCAGTCCTGGTCGTTCTGGGTGAGGACTCACAGCGGTTCTGTGAGCGTTGCCAGGTTAGGGATAAACCCGCTATAGAAGTTCACCATTCTCAGAAAGCTTCTTACTTCTGACAGGGACATCAGGGAGGCTGCGTTCTTGATGCCCACAACCTTTTGCGGGTTGGATGCCAACCCCCCCCGCCATGGAATACAAATCCAAAGAAGTTGACCCTTGATTCCATAAAGTGACACTTCCATCTGTTCAGTGTTAGCCTTTGTTGGACAATCCTCTCTAGCACTGCTGTCAGCCACGTCACGTGATCCTTGTGGGACTGGGAGGATATCAATACATCGTTGCTCGTGTTGAGCACTCCTGGGAGCCGAACCAGCACACCCCTGATGGTGTGCTGGGACACTTCTGCTGGGGAAGAGATCCCAAAACGAAGTCACTTATAGCAAAATAGCTCCACGTGTGATGAGAAGGTGGTTATGGGTCTTGAGTTGATGTGCAGCGGGACCTGGTGGTATCCTGCCTTAAGGTTGATAGTAGAAAACACCCTGGCCTATCCAAATCTGCCAAGATGTCATCTAGCATGGGCGTTTGTTGTCGTTCTCTGTAAATTGCCTTGTTGGGCAGCCTCATGTCCCCACATATCCTCACTTCCTCCGGGCATTCAGGTTTATTTGACACCACTATAGGCGATACCCAGGGTGTGGGCCCCAGCAACCTTTCAATGATGTCTGCACGCTTGGGTTTGGCCGTTTCATCCTCCACCTTCGGTCGCAGGTGAAATGGGATCCGCCGTTGGCACAGGGTCACTGGTTGCATGGATTTGTCAATGTTTAGGCATACTTCTTGGTCCTTGAGGCACCCGACCCCTTCAAACAAGCGGTGGAACTTCTCCAGCAGACAATTTATGTCCATTTTGTAAACTTGAAATGCAAACTGCAGCCCTAGGTCTTCTGCAGTTCAGCAGCTAAACAGGGTGTCCTTCAACACTGGGGTCACATAGAATGTCACCTTGACGACTTCTTGGACATGCTGCACCCTTGTCCGTAATGCCCTATCAAGTGGTAGCGGTGAAGAACACCCACAAGTAAAGATCTGAACATGCAGCGGTTGCAGCTTCAGCAAGGGTCGGAGACATCGGAATTGAGCCGTAGGCATGATATTGACGGATGCCCCGTTGTCAATCAGAATGGGCATCTCAGTGTCCAGAATGGAGACTGAGCATAGCGGCCTCCTCCACTGGCCGGGGCCTCCTAAGCATATGGCTGAAATGAAAAACATCTCCCCAATGTCCACCTCTCCTAACCTGGACAGGACCAATCTCTGATCGTCTTCCAGCGCAGAAACACGTTGCATGGGTGGGGATTGTGTTCACTGGACAATAGGTCGAGGTGCCCTGCAAAGTCTGGCGAAGTGGTTGGGCTTCTTGCAGAACCCACATGTAAGACCCAATGCTGGGCAAGCCTGTTCATGTGGTGCCGTGCTTCTGCATGCATCACAGACTTTTTGCTGTCCATCGCTCTGTTTTTGTGAGCCTTGTTTTACTGTTCGAAGTGTCCCCTCGGTTTTGATGAACCTCTCGCCATCACAGCATGTGCTGACTCGGTCCTTCCCCCGTTGGATGCTTCTTCCATCTGCGCAGCCTTGGACGTGGACAGTTCTTGAGTGCGGCCTAATTTCAGAGTCCATTGTAGTGGTATTTCTGTCTCTTTAATGGTTTGGCACCTTAGCATGGCAGATGCAGTGTTGTATGATCTGTGCTCTGATTTCGTCCGTTTCATCGTGAAGGCGTCAGGACATGGCAAGTCATTGGTGATGGCCATGGTACGCATCTAGTAACTTAGAGGATTCCTGATGTGCCTGACGCAGCCAGAATATCTCGTAGTCCCTGTTGGCAAGTGGACTGAAATATGCCTGCAAAGCGCCCTTGGCCTCCTCACATGAGTTATCTCGGGATTGCAGAGTCTTGTAGATCTGGTGGACTTAGCTTCCCATGTAGAATAACAGCATGGCTTTCATGGCACTGTCTTCAGTCTCCTTGGTGGTGTTGAAAAACATTTCCAGCTTCTCTACCCACATGTCGCACCTGGGCCTTCGTGTGGCAAGGGCACTAGTAATTTAAAACTGGGGGACAGGACTCCCTCGTAATCCTCAATGTGGCCCCTGTAGGTCATTCCACTGTCCGTGAGGGAACATGAAAGGGGTGTCCTCATCATCCTCCATGTCCCAATCCATCTTATTGATGGTTGTTTCTTGTTCCCGTTGCGAGTCAAAATCACCTTTATTTTATGGGCTATGAGGTGGTGATTGATTGGGCCCCCCAGCCGCACAATCACACTTTTCGGGCCGCCAGCTGTTTTTCACTGTCCATCATTCAAGTGTTAGTCCTTATTTTAATGTATATTATCATTTATTTTTTTTATTTCAGCGAATGCAGGTATGTGTGCTGGACCCTCACCTCAGCTGGGACAGCCTGCCAGGCTCCTCGCCCAAATGCTGGGACACAACCGCTGTGTTGCCTTCAGGGTACCTCCACCCTGCTGGTGAGCTTGTGCCTCAATGACACAGCACATAGCACAGCAGACCTCACGCTAATTGAACAGAGCCTGCCCTTGTTACTGCTGCCTCAGGGCCATTGGGATGGCAGACCACCGTACCCACGCTGAGTGCAGCATCCTGCACAACCGCTCTGATGGTAACCAAAGGAGCATCTGGGATCGCTGTTGCGGTCTCTCTGACGCAACTTAACCGTCTGATGCTGGAAAATCTGAAGGTGTTGTGCTGTGCACGACAGCGGCATGGGGCAGAGACAGGCCTGTGCTCACCTCATTGTCAGTTGATGGGGGTGGTCTCTGGAGCACCTGTGAATGACTACATTGGGAGGTAGTCTGTGGGACTCTCGCCTGTGCTCGGGGCAGAGCTCCCTTTAATTAACAGGGTGACGTTGGTCATCACCTGACATTGGTGACGTCCTACGTCACAACAGCACTTTTGTTGGTATCTGCTTGCAGAATAGCTGTATTAACCTGGCTGGTGTCTGCTTGCAGGATGTATGAAACAGGCTGGGTGATGGCAAACAGTGGAAGGTGGATAGCTATATGGCAAGGGGGATGGACACAGCACACCGCAGAAAGCTCAAGAAGCAAAAGCAACAGGGACCAGTTTGAACAAGTTGAGGACAAGAAAGGAGACCAGGCAGTGTTACGAGGGAAATGGACAGCTGCCCCTTTAAGTGCAAAGTGAAACCAGGAACAGGGTGTGGGAGGGGCGGGAGGATGGGAGGCGGGAAAGCGAGGGGAAGTTAGTAACAGGAAATAAAGAAGTTAAGACGTGCTTGGTGTCCGGCGTCCCTTGTGTGAGAATGAAGCAATACACAACAACTGGCGACAAAGCGAGAAAGTATCCCATGCCACCACTCGTAGGACTGGGAAGTGCGTGCCTGCACCTGGCAAGGAGAGCCAGGCTGCTGCTGCAGTGAAGGATGAGTATGGATGGCTGAGGTGCTGCCGCGGCAAAGGAGGAGCGCGGTGGCCCCAAAAGGAGTAGATCAACGAGCGGCCGGTGAGGAGGTCCGGTGCGCCAGCAACCACACTGGTGAAGAAGAAACCCAGTGAAGCGGGTCATCCGCCCAGGAGGGCAGAAGAATCAGTGGAGCCGCCAGCGGTCGAGCCAGGACTCCGGGACTCAAGAGGAGCCACGCAACAGGAAGAAAGCAGCACAAAGCAGCAGGACCAGAAAGACACGTGTGCCGCATTCATCAGCCGCATTAAGGTACGGAGGAGAGTGGAAGGGCGAACACGTGCAAGGAGGGCACACAGGCTAGCCCGAATGGAACCCGACTACAATAAACAATGCGGAGGGATATTAGTACGAAAGCACAGACGGCTCAGAACGCTCATGAGCCACTTGAAAGCGAGGAATAGTGCCACAGAGGGCATACAACAATCATACCCAGAATAAACACTAGAAAGGGAGGACAGCCTATACGAAAGCACAGATGGTTCACAACGCTCATAAGCCACTTGAAAGCGAGGAATAGTGCCACAGAGGGCATACAACGATCATACCCAGAATAGACACTAGAAAGCGAGGACAGCCTATACAAAGAGGCATAAATCGCCAAATGACACCGGAAAGAGAGAAATATTAAGGTGTGGAACGCCAAGACATGAGGTCCACCCACAAGAGTGAAAAACACGCACATCACATAGTGAACCCCAAGCACACAGAGCACCATGCCTGTGACAAAACAAGAACAGCCCGCCACTGGCCAGGGCCAGCAAACCGCATCCAAGCAACTCAGCAAGAGACAAGTCAAACCTGAGATGTCGCAATCAGGAAGCGCCACAGTGGATGCTGCTGCACCATCCAATCCTGGAGTAACCCCCACCAACCCGATATCATTCTTACGCCGCCCAACCCCTTTCCCACTGGAGCCTCAAGAAAATCAAGGACAGAGATGGCAGGAATGGATGGACGAATTCGAAAGAATTTATGAGAAACCAAGATGCGCCAAACAAACTGGACATCTTCACCAAGCTCGCCGTCAAGGATATCAAAAGTGTCATTAAAACAATATCGCCCCCTGAGAGGACGACATACCAAAGACTCATTGACGCCATCAACAGTCGCCTGGTCGTGGTTCCCAACAGAGATTATGAACATTATACCTTCAACCAATGCACTCAGATGCCACATGAAACGATAGGTCCGTTTATACTACGCCTCCAGAGGAAAATAGCGTATTGCGACTTCGCAAACTTCAATGACAACGAAGCCATCCGGCTGAGAGTCATTAAAGGATGTTTGTCCTCTCAGTTCCGGAAACACTTACTAAAGAAGCCTCTACGCCTGCAAGAGATAGCGGAACTGGCAAGAGTATATGAGCGAGTGGATGTCCAAGCAGCCAACATAGAAAACCTGAAGAAGTCGGATACGATAGCGGCCATTGAAACCCGCAAGGACAAGGACGCCAGCCTGGCAACTCTTACCAACAAGACTCCTACCCACAAGACTCCTGGAACCCAACACGGTGAACCCAACCCGAGAGACAATGTTACCGCTGCAGGTTTGAATTTCCCCACAAAGGTCAGTGCTCAGCAATTGGCCAAATGTGTATGAGGTGCGGCCAGGAGAAGTACTTCCAGAGCATGTGCCGAGAGAAGACGCTGCAACTACAAGCGTATCGGCCGCTGAATCAGCCTACGCAGAACAGACGATATGACCAGACAAGACCCTTTAACCAGTGATCATACCTCAAGAGGGACAACACCAGGACCAACAGTCCCAGGAACCTCGCCCATCCCGAGTTCATCAGGGCCGTAGAGAACCTCCAAGTGGAATCACCCAATGAAACCTACAATAGCCAGGAGCAAATCTACCACATGCAGACCATTCCCGATGAAGACCTAAGAAGGGAATTCAATACCCGTGATCCATATGAAAATCCCGCTGTTGAAGACCAGCCGACAGAATCAGAGCAATACGCCGAATATGACCGATACAGCAGGGAATATGTCCGGCTCATTTCCTACTCATCCAACGACAGTACGGCACCTCGAGTGACAGTCCACCTCGGAGGGATCAGCACACAATTCCTTGTTGACACAGGCGCCACAGTCAACGTCATGAACCAGCAAACATATGAAGAGCTGATCGAGAAATATCCCCTACACCCGTCTCAAGCCCACATCTTTCAATGGGGCACAACCCTAGCCTCAATGTCAAAAGGCCAATTCCTGTGTGACCTGGTACACAGAGGGAGGAGAGTTCCAACAGCGATCCACGTCATACACAGCCCAGCAACAGTGAGATGCCTCCTGAGTCACAAGACAGCCGTTGCACTACACCTAATAGACATTCGCTACGACCAGTCAGATGCAATCCAAGGGTTCCCACCCAACGCCCAGTCCATGTGGGCCGTCAGCCAAAAGCCACTCGAGATCGAGACACTGCGAGTCATGTTCCCCAACCTGTTCAAAGGCGTTGGCATGCTGAAAGACAATGTGATCAAACTACACATCGATCTCCCAGTGCGACCCATACCCCAACACCCCAGAAGAATCGGATTCCAACTGCAAGGTGGCGCATGAACTGCAGCTCCTACTCGATAACGATATCATAGAGAGAGCAGAAGGACCCACACCCTGGGTGTCCCTACTAATAGTCGTACCCAAAGCGGATGGATGCCTCCGACTCTGTGTTGATATAAGGATCCCCAATACAGCTATTCAACGGGAAAGGCACCCGGGACCAAACATAGAAGACATGCTGGTGCGACTCAACCAGGCCACCCAATTCTCAAAGCTGGACTTGAACCAAGGCTACCACCAGCTGGTCATAGATCCCGAATCAAGACCAATAACTAAGTTCACAACACACAAAGGACTATTTTGCTACAAGAGGTTGCATTTCGGCATATCATCAGCAGCCAAAATTTTCCAAGAAATAATTCACAGACGAATCAGTCCGGTGACCAAAGCATTGAACTACAGCGACAACATCTTGGTCTTCGGAGCAACCCAGGACCAACACGATGACTCATTGCACCAAGTCTGCCAAATTCTCCAGGAAGCCGGCCTCACTCTCAACGGCCACCCAACACCCTCTCAACACCCACAGCCTGTATTTCTTTGGCCACATCTTTTTGAATAAAGGGATCAAAGCAGATCCGGACAAAATCAGCGCCATAGTGAACTTGACAAGCCTGAAAGATGTGTCTGAATTATGCTAATTCGTGGGCATGGCAGGGTATTGCGCACAATACCTCCCCCACTACGTGACACTCACAAACCCTTTGTGGCAACTGCTGAAGAAGGACCAACCTTTCATCTGGTCAGACCAATGCCAACAAGCGTTCTCCACAATCAAATGAGAACTAGCGACCAACCGCCAGCTAGCATATTTCAACCCAAGATGGGATACGGAAATAACCATGGATGCCAGCCCCATAGGACTGGGGACGATCTTAGCCCAGACCAACCCCCAACGAGACACTGAAACCCATGTGGTCGCATATGCCAGCCGGGCGATGAACACCACTGAGCAAGCCTACTCACAAGGAGAACGTGAGAGCCTAGTGGCTGTCTGGGCGTGAAAAAATGTCACCATTTTGACATTAGAAGGACTTTTACACTAGTCATGGACCACCAGGCCCTGCTGGCCCTATTTGGTAACCCCAAGATTAAAATGCCACCACGCATTAAACAGTGGGGTATCCACCTCCAGGAATATAACTACACCATCATCCACAAACCTGGAAGGGAAACCAACCCGGCCGATTACCTGTCGAGACATCCGGACTAGTCCCCAGACACCGGGATGCAAGGTGAAGCAGAAGGATGCATTGCATACCTGTCAATGAACGCCCTTCCCCCAGCAATCATGGCAAAAGTATTTGAAGAACAGAGCAGAGCGGACCCCACCACCAGAGCAGCTGTCCGACTCACGAACACGAACAGATGGCGTCAGGCAGCCAAGGAACAGTTGATCTGGGGGATGGGGGGGAGGTAGACAGGAGAGACCTTGCAAAAATTGAGAAGATACATGGCAAACTAGCCATGACAAACCAAGGAACACTATTGAGAGGAAACCGACTGGTAGCCCCCAAGAGCCTCAGGAAACACCTCGTCATGATTGCACACGAGGGACACCGCGGCATAGCAAACACAAAAAAGATACTACGCAATCAGGTCTGGTTCCCACACATGGACACCATAGTCATGGATATACTGAAGCACTGTGACCCATGCCAGGTAAATGTGGCCAGCTCACCCCCATGCCCATTACAGACAGTTCCCCTCCCAGAGGGACCGTGGCAACGTGTAGCACTTGACTTCTACGGCCCACTGGAAGAAGGAGGTTACTATTGATGAATACACTCGATTCACACTCGTGAAACACATGCAGTCCACAGCATTCCATCACGTCGTAGCCGTAGTGGATGAACTGTTCAGCGAATGGGGCATCCCCAACACAGTGAAAACTGACAACGGGTCCCCCTTCCAGGGTCAAGAGTTCAGGAAGTTTGCGTCAAACCTGGGATTCTAACCTCAAAGGATCACGCCACTATGGCCACAAGCCAACAGCAATGCGGAGCTCTTCATGGCAAACATCAAGCTGACATGCCAAAAGGCCGCCAAGGACCAAATCTCTATGCCTCAAGCCATCTCACAAATGCTGAGAAGCTATCGACACACGCCCCATGAGGCGAAGGGCCGGACCCCGGCAGAACTGATTATCAAATACAAGCCACAAACCAGATTACCAAACCAGATTACCACAACTGGAAGACTATACCCTGGCGGAGGATGATGAAATAAGAAGGCGAGAAACTGAGAAAAGACAAAAGGCCAAGGAGTGGGCTGACAAGAAAAGGAGAGCCAGAGAACCGCAAATCCCAGTCCAGACCCAGTCCAGGAAAACGGACTCACGATACTGACCTGAGCCCCTGGTAGTGACTGAGGTCAAGGGACCAATGATCACTGCCATAGGAAACCGAGGAGAAATAACAAGAAACGCGTCATTCTTCCTTAAATTGTTCCAAGAGGACCCAGAAGAAGAGACACCCCTGGAAGAGGACGAGCTGAAGGCCGAGAGACACCCCCTGAACCACCCAAGGGCCCCATGACGGCAAGCCTGGAGGATGAAAGAAGCCACCCAGCCAGCCGACCCCAAACAGTCTCGAGAAAGCCTGCCCGTCTCATCGAAGAAAATTAGAAACTGAACTTACTTGATAAGTAAGGGGGGGGGTGTTACGAGGGAAATGGACAGCTGCCCCTTTAAGCGGAAAGTGAAACCAGGAATGGGGAGTGGGAGGGGTGGGAGGACCGGATGCAGGAAAGCGAGGGGAAGTTAGTAACGGTTAGGAAATAAAGAGGTTAAGACGTGCTTGGTGTAAGGCATCCTTTGTGTGAGAATGAAGCAATAGACAACAGGCAGGACCGGGATGTGAACAGGTAAACAAAGAACAAGACTGAACAGAGGAGCACTTTTATTAAAAACAAAGAAGAGATCAAGGGGTATGTGTCACCAGCATACCCTTCACATTAAGGGGATCACCCTTTCAAATTTTTAGACAATAAAGCTGGTGCCTACGGTTGCTTAGCGCTAGTTATCTGGTTGCTTAGTTAAGTGTTTGGTTAACATCCTCAAGTTATTTTATATATGAAATTCATAGACTAATGCACACTAATTCGTAGAAAAATATACATATTTTTATTTCATCAAAAATACTCAAATTTTAAGAACATCAACAGTATAAGCATTTAATTAATAAATTGTTTATCCCATACATTTAAAACAGACAGTTCATGTGACAGAGAAACAGATGCAAAAGTTAAGATCTTCGTTCTAAAAGCTCTTAGAGACAGATTCTAAATTTCTTTTGAGCTTGATCCACTTGTGTGTTTATATTGTTTCTCAAGTTCATTCAGACATCGTTTCACACATCTCTTTTAGACTTGTTTCATACATTCTCATATCCCAGCATTTATCACACGTCCTTTCAAAACATAAATAATGCCCAACATGTTTCTTCCCGTTTTTGTTATTTCTATGGTAATTGTAAGGGAATTCTTCAGGGGCTAATACAAGAAAATTAACCAGTTTAGCATATGTATTTCTGTCAGTAATGTAATATAAAACTATATTGTTAAATATTACAAATATCCTTATATCAATATTATCTGATAAGGTTTCGATGGTCTCTTCACTATGTAGGACTATTATTCCCCATGTTTTCCATTCAATTTGGACAAAGCAGTAACCACCTAGCGGGAAGCAACAGAAAAAGAAATAGGCGTATTAGTAACCTATTCGTGCTACTATAAACTACATTAATTATCAATATTCAGTGGCAGTTTAGCAATCAAAAAAAACACACAGACACTTGATGTGGCATTCATGAGACATCAAAGTCTCTTTAACGATGTAATGTAATTTCAGGAGTATTATTTTGTCTTCTTACTAGCGGTTGGAGACATTTGAAAAATGTTAATTGAAATGGTTTATGTAAAAAAAGAGAGTGAGGCTAATAGCCTTAAATCTTTTATACAACTGATATAGAGGAAGGATTAATTTCTACCACTCACCTCGAGTGTATTCTTTTTCAGATTATTTTGTTGGCTTCGAGTTGGTAACGAAATGGAGTCTCTATATTCTATTCAGTAACATAGGTTATATTGGTTTCTAAAATTGCAAAAGAAAATAATATCTGCTTCATCGTTCTATATTGTGGAGAAATCGTCATTTTTCTAAAGAAGTTTTTTTTAAAACTATGACACTTACTTTAGTTCTAGTGTTACATTGCGCCTTAGATGTTCGCAATGTTAAATATTCCGTCCGGTTCCAATAATTACATCATGGTTACGTATGCTCTGTTCATCCGTGTTGTAATTGTGGGTATATACCCTCTTTGCTCCTTTCTAAAATTGAAAGAGGGCTAAACGTTAGTTGGAACTGTCTCGATCCATGTAGATGTAGATGTAGAGGTAACACAGGTTAAGTAATCTAGTTGTCAAGTGTTCCATCACAGAGGAGCACGCCAGAGCACAGGGGTGTAAAGGAGAAAGGGACAAGAAATCAAGGCAAACTGAAGCGGGTGGGAGGACAATAACAGAGACTATAATACAGGAGCATTAAGACGCACTTGATCTGAAAATGCAGGGGCTACTAAAGTCCTAATGGCGTACAACACCCTGGAACGCCAAGGAACATGTAATGGGAAATGAGGGCACACTGCAGGTGCTGAAGCTGGAGGTTGGGCCTCCTTCCCCGACTCAGAGCAGCAAACATTGCAGCGCCTATGACGCACATGTTCCCAGAACGTGTATCAAGTGCTCAGGACTTTCAACGCCCAGCTGCTGCCTTTCCAGGACAGAAAAACCACTGCTGATAGAAATGCGAGGCAGAAACTGCCATTAAAGGTAAGAACTTGGTTTGTGTTACGTGGTCCACATAACACAAGCTGCTTAAGAGTATGACAGAAGAAGGTGGCAAGAGAGCTGGCCAATCTGCTTTTTGACCTAGCATTAAGTAATACAATCCCTGAGAGAGGACCTGGCCATTTCTTTGGATATAAGTTTACTGATTCAGTGTATTTCTGCCCCTGCTCGCTTCTGTGCACTGGCGTCCAGAAATATTCCATGCAAACCTTTTTGAGGGACTTGAACACTTTTATAGATAGTAAGCTTCATCCTAGGCAGCAGCATTATGATTCAGAAGATGATATTTCAGAGCTGTCATCGCCACATAATCCTAGGGATTTTGAAGACTAAGATGAGGATTTGGATCTAAATCTGAAGGACAAGAATATAACTTGGTCCCAAAACAGAGGCTATTGTAAACATGTTTTACTGACTCTCTGAATGACATCCACACTATTCCAGGTATGAGTGGGAATTATGGGAGAAATTGATTCCCTTTATAGTCACTTCCTGAGGACAAGAAGGGTTCTTTTAATGACATCTTAAGGCAATGTCAGTCAGCTTCTTCTCAGAATATGAAAATTGTAAAGTATGTGTTCGACGTAGGATTCAGAAACTCAAACCAAGCAGCAGTGAGGAGAAGGCTTTCTGAGAGAATTGTAGCAAGATTGAGACCAGAGGTGATAGACAGTCTTGTTTGGTAAAGAAGATAACCATATGTTGCAAACTATTAAAAGAGACATGGATACTGCTTGTGCTGTGGGATCACTCTTCCAGCGTCAACCTTCCTTTCCAGGTAGATTTAGAGGGAGAGGTTATGGCTGTTTTTATGATCAATAGCAGTCCTAGCAGAATAAAAGAATACTGTATTGCAGAGCTACTACCAGGGATGTCTGGGGGGGCGGGCAATACCAGCAACAGCAGGACTTTCAGCTTAAAGCTCATACCCGAAAGCAAGCTTTACCGAACAAGCCGTCCTTCTGCTGGGGCACAGCTCCCAGAAAGAGAAAAGAACTAATTTTCACAAAAACTGGAAGACACTAACAGACAAGTTTGTCCTCCAGCATGTACAGTTTGGCCTTACTGTGGAGCTTTTAAAGCCACCACCCCTTATTCTACCAAAGAAAAAGATATAACAAAGATTCTGGACTCTCTCCCTGTGGCAGGAAATTCAACGATTACTGCCGAAGGATCAATAGAGAAAGTTCCCACGTTGCTGAAACTCTGAAAAACAAAATTGCACGCAGATCAAGGCCGAGATAGAAGGGTTATTAAATAAGTGGTCCCTGTTACTTCTTACATGGTGGGGGCGTGTTGCAACAATCAAAATGTGCATCTCCCAAATAATTTTGTCCAGTCTAGAAATGCTTCCCCTGTGTTGCCACGTGTCCTTTTCTGAGGAGATATATAGGGGATTAACCACCTTTTTATGGAAAGAGAAGAGGCCCGGGATATCCCTCACTAGGCTTCAGCTACATCAGTCTGAAGGCATAGTCAAGCTCTGCAATTTTACACCAAACCCCTTGAGACACCTTTTAAGTCAGAGTATGGGATGGGTATCAGACACAACACTGGATCAAATGCCAACACTGGCAGGCCTGGAAGCATTGCTAGCTCTCAAATCGGTGACATACCACACATATGGGTCAAACCTTCCCTGGAAGGGGTCGAACTGACAGCCGTCACTTGCAGCAGGGTGATGGACGTGTGGGGAGGCAGATGTGGGAGGGGAGACACTGACCCCTGAGAGGACGCCCTTGTGGTACAATTCAATTGAAACACTGGACAAGTTCGTAAATTGGTCCCCATAGAAGAGGTGACTATTAACTTTGTTACAGATGAGGTCGCTTTACAGCCAGTCAAAGTCTTAAAATATATTGAACTGATTAGTCTCCTTGCAAACATGGCTACTGAGGGAGTGGTAAGAGTGGGACGCATGGAGGATAGCTCCTGGTAGAGCATATTGGATTCATGGCATCTTGAGTCAGGATGTTCAGACGAATCCTAATAGGAAAATAGAAGTTGCATGAAACAGTGACACTGGAGGTTGTTATACGTCTTTGCCCCTTTAAGGGTGAGACACGAGACTGGTGGGAGGAGAGTAAAAACGTGGGAGGAAGGGAGGAAAGGGAGGAGTTTGAAGGCGAACGTCAGTTGTTAGTTATCATACAATAAAGAAAGACATTAACTTATGCTCTCAGGTGCTGCGTCCTTTATTTCCCATTACCCATCCGGGTAACAACTGGCGACAAGGCTTTTCTCCAGCGGACTGGAGCCCTTACTACTGGCAGGTGATACCACTGCTGCATAGCACCATCCAGGCCAGATATGCACTCAGCGTATTTCTCATGTCTGCTGGCGATCCCGCAGCATGAAACACCACGCCCGATCCTGTGCGGGATAACCACTTCATTCCAGGCATCCCTTTTCCGACGCTCCATAAGGGGAGCGTTTATTTCTCTTCAATGGCAGGCCCACGTGGGGGTGACAAGTGCCGAGGAATAGCACTGCACGAAAACGCTGTCTAGGCCAACGGGCCTAGACAGCGTTTTCTTTGTCCCTCTTTACCACCACCCCACTACCAGTCAACCCCCTCCACATGCTGGCTGCCCAAAGCAAGGACATTTTACAAACTGGGCCCTAAATCCCCACCAAAGAAAGTGTGCACGTTTGAGAAAAAAAAGGGACCAAAAACATGTCATCACAGAGAAAGGGAAATATCCTATCCAGGGCACATTAACCCACAATGGGTCTGTGCACACCGACCAGCACACATAAGCTGGTGCACATACTACAACCACCCCACGCCCCCTCCAACAGCATGGGAAGCCTCACGAGAACTGCGCAGCATTTACCACATCAGTGACACATGCCTCATCTGCCACACCAGCCACCATGAGCAACCCAGGGACACCGCCTTCTGCACCCAGGTCCAAGACAGTTTTGTTGCGCATGCTACTTCCATTCACCATGAGGTCTCAAGCTGACAAAGGCCTGAGGTGGGTCGAGTGGATGGAAGACTTTAACCACTGCATGGAACCGGCAGGAGAGGAGAAATCGACCAGCCTACAAGCTATGTTTATCAACCTGGTTGGCAGAGAGATAAAGACTATCATTAAAACAATTTGTAACGCTCACCTGGCTCCCACGGAGGCGCTGGTCTGGTCTGGGTTGCTGTGGCCTCTTCAAGCGTGATGCGCAGAATTCGGACCACCGATTGAACAGGACCCCCAAATCTTGCTTGTCTGGCCCGTAGGAATATCCTTCTGCAGATGCGAAAGGGGATTAACTGTCTGCTGCATAATGTGCTTGCTCTCCCCTTTCCCCCTTCGTTCTCCTCTGACTTCCTCCAAAACCCCCGGTTTAAGCTCACCTTATGGTTTGGAAGGATGAACTCTCCATCCTGCTTCTGGTGCAGGGGCGCACGTTCGTCCAGTTACTTCACTGGTTTTCAGAATGGCGCTGGCAAATCCACTTGACTTTACTGAGCGATACGCCGTAAGTATGAAGATGCAAAAGTTCAAGTGTGAGCCTCCTTTTATGTTGTCTTTTTCTGTCCTTTATTTCAGGTGCAGAACAAAGGCGATGCGTGGAGGGGTTAAATTGCCGGGGTAAAATCAGGTGAGTCAGTGATGAGGGCGACCCCTCTAAATGTCTTTATAATTCCCCAGTAATGTCTTTTGTCCTTTCCCCAGAGGGGTCGGGGTGCGGTACCTGCCAGAGATGTGGCGCCAACCCGAGATGTGGAATGGCTCACCAAGAATAGCCGGTAAGTAATATGGCTGAAAATCCGGCTTTCCTCTTGTGTTCCCTTGCTCACCTTTTGTCTTTTCTTCTCTCCCTTAGGTGCGGTGCAGAGATGTGGCGACCGGCACTGAGAGCCGCGATGGAGCCGGGCGGCGTCTCGGGAACAGGTGAGTGAAGCGCGGCGCTGCAGCGAGCAACGCAGTGCTTTTAAATGGAAGTCTTCCTTCAGGAATGCTGGCGTGAAGATTCCGGATGCAGGTAAGAAGGTTGAAATAGTTCTTGGTTTTCACCTTTCTCTTCTCTTATTCCCTTGCAGGTGTTCCAGGTTCGAGGCGGGCGTGGCTGGAGTCCAGGTGCAGGAGCAGACATGGTGAGCGTTCAGCTGCTGGGATGCAGAACAACGCGAAGCACGTGTGGCTGTCCAGGTGTGGCTTAAATAGCCTTGGAAGAAGTTCCAGGTGAGTATTCTTCCACAGCCCCACCCAAGTAACAAAATAGTTCCTTCAGAAAAATAGTCCCTCCTAAGCCTCATTTGGCTTGGTTCTTCATGCAGCATGGTCTGCATCAGGTGAGTGTGCAGCATGGTCTGCTTCAGGTAAGTGCACCAAACACTTCCCTTTATGAGCCTGGCGCCAGGACTGATGTCCAACATGAGCCTGGTGCCAACGGCGCCAGGACAGAGTCCAAAGAGCCCCTATAAAGGGCCGCTGGGCTTTTACCTGGGGGCGTGATGCCTGCTCCCGGGGGTGCTGGGCCTGGCCTGGTGCTCCGGGGGTAGGCATCATGCCACAATTCCACCAGCAGACCAACCTGATTTTCCCTTGGTAATTAACGCCTTGAACAGAAAACTTGTGATTGAACCAAACCGAGACTATGAGAGGTACATGTTCAACCAATGCACACAGAGGGTGGAAGAGACTGTCGACAAATTCATCACTCGCCTTCGAGTTAAGGGTACCCATTGTCAATTCCATGCATTCTCCCTAGATGAAGCAATACAACTACGTGTCATAGAAGGTTGCCTGTCACCAACCCCCAAGAAACAACTGCTGAAGAAGCCCCTCTCGATTGACAAAGCGAGTGAGCTGGCGAGAAATTTTGAGAGGGTCAACGCACAAGGAGCCTCCATGACGGGCACCCCTGTCACTAAGCAGGACAACACCAAACTCATTGCCACAGTCTAGCCAACATCCCAGCGACCAGGGGATAGAGAGACCACATTGTACAAGACAACGAACCAGCCTGGACCCAGACCACAAAGGTAGTGCTACCATTGTGGAATGGCTTTCCCACATTCAGGGACCTGCCCTGCCCTCGCGCGAAGATGCGTCAACTGCGGGAGGGAAGGCCACTTCCAATCCATCTGTAGGGAAGGGAGACCATTCCCTACCCCGAGAATGAACCCACAACCACAGAACAGGATGTATGGACAGCCACCTCAGGCACCAGCCTACCAGAACAGGTTCTATCATCCAGGTCAATGGTGATACGTCAGGGCGGTTGAGGAATACCATCCACCTGACTACAGACAGGACTACAGATACTATGATCAGCCCCCTGAGTGGAGGATGAGTATGATGAGCCCCCACCCAACTACCAGGACTATGAGGACTATCAACAGTTCGCACCCCAACATGGAAGCGTCAACTATGACCAATCGTACAAGGATGAATATGTCAACCTCATCCAGAATGACAGGGAGGCGAGAGAAGGGCCAAGGATATCAGTCAAGATTGGGAACAGGCAATGTTGTTTCCTAGTCGACTCTGGCGCCACAGTTAACATTATGGAGGAGCAAGCATTTTTGCAAATCCCAGAGAGGCCGACGCTGGAGAATATGCACTCAAGGATCTTTCAATGGGGCGCAACGGCACCCCTTCACGCCATAGGACATTTCAAACGCCAACTCATGCACAGGGGTTTGATGGTGGACACCACTATCCAAGTCATCAGGAGCCTGATAAAAGGTCTGTGCCTCCTCAGCTACAACACAGCGTCATGTCTAGGCCTCATTGACATTCATTTCTGCGAAGGGGATGTGATACACTGGACCGCAGGGGAAGTGACAAGACAAGTATAGTGTGCATGATCAATGCCTCCTCAGGCCCAAACCTCATCACCAAGGAGGAGATCCTGGCGAAGTTCCCCCAGCTAGGCACAGGACATGGAAAGCTCAAAGCAGCCCCTGTTAAATTGCACATCGACTCATCCGTCAGGCCTGCCCCCCAGCATCAAAGAAGAATGGGTTTCCATCTCCAAGAGGCAGTCTCCAGAGAGCTAGATCAACTACTTAATGACGGTATCATTGAGCTAGAAACGGGCTCTACCCCATGGGTGTCCCCTCTGGTTATTGTGTCCAAGGAAGGTGGACGACTACGTTTGTGTGTGGACATGAGGATGGCGAACACTGCTATACAAAGAGAGTACCACCCTGGCCCGTGCATAGAAGATATGATAGTCCAGCTCAACAAGTCTGTGATGTTCTCGAAACTTGACTTGATTCAAGGGTACCATTAGCTGGAACTGCACCCCAAATCAAGGGGCAGGCATCACAACATTCGCGGCCATGAAGGCCTATTTCGGTACAGACGCCTACATTTCCTACTTTCATCCGCGGCTGAAATTTTCCAGGAGGCCATAAGACAAGTGATCAAGTGTTCGGGACATCGCTTGAGGAACACAACGCAGCCCTACTTGTGACATGCACAGCGATACAGAATGCCGGTCTAACGTTCAACATCGAGAAATGTCATTTCAGCAAGAAGAAACTGAAGTTCTTCGGACACATTTTCTCTGTCGACGGCATGACACCTGACCCCGACAAAGTCAGTACCATCACCAACCTACAAGAACCACTGCAAGTAGCGGATGTGTGGTCATTCCTGGGAATGGCCGGGTACTGTGCACACTATATCGCTCACGACGTGTCCATCACTGAGCCGATTCGAAGATTACTGCAAAAAGAGTCTGCATTCATCTGGTCCCTGCCTGCCAGGAAGCATTCGGTTCCATCAAGAAAGCCCTGGCAGAGGCACGCCGCTGGCTTACTTTGACCCCAACTGGCACATGGAAATCATAGTGGATGCCCTGTAGGTCTCGGGGTCATCCTGGCGTGGATGAGCAGTGCCGATACACATCCCAGGCACATCGTCGCCTATGCGAGCAGAGCCCTGTCAGCCCCCAAATCTGCATACTCGCAAGCTCAGAAGGAGAGCCTAGCGGCTGTCTGGGCCTGCGAACATTTACATAACTTCATTATTGGAAAGAAATTCACACTAATCACGGACATCCAGGCCTTGTTGTCCCTCTTCGGAAATCCACGCACGAAGATGCAGCACAGGATAGAGAGATGGGGTATCAGGCTTCAAGAATATGATTACGACATCATCCACAGGCTGGGCGGGGACCAACATCCGGTTGACTACCTATCTCACCATCCAGCTGGCATGCCGACCACCCGACATCGAAAACATCAATTATGTTGCTGCAAATGCACTTCCTCCAGCACTGTCACTCGGGATGGTCACGACTGCATCCGCAGCTGACCCATCCATGGCGCTGGCCATCAGTTTGACGAGCAATAACAAGTGAAAAGACTACCGGCGTGCAGTTCTGAACCACCCGGGGGGTGTGCAAAGAAGAGCTGGATAGGTTGGCAAGAATACACACTGAACTGGAAGTCAAAGACCACGCCATCTTACTGAGAGGGTGTTGGCTAATCATCCCTGCGATGCTCCTGGCAGAGGTCATTGAAACAGCGCATGAAGGACACCGAGAAGCAGACAACACAAAAAGGCAGCTGCGGTTCCATGGTATGGTTCCCCTTTTTGGACTCACTGTTCGACAGCTGGGTCAAGAACTGCCTGGCATGCCAATGTACAGCAAGAGCATAGGCCCCTATCCCACTGCAGCCGACGCGCATCCCTGACCGACCATGGGACAGAATAGCAGTTGACTTTTATGGGTCAATGTAGTCGGTGGAATATCTTCTGTTGTTAATTGACGAGTAGTTGAGATTTCCTATTGTCAAGAAAGTGACAACCACTGCGTACGCCCAAGTAGCAGCAACCCTTTACGAAGTGCTCAGCGAGTGGGGCATCCCAAGGTCCATCAAATCGGATAATGGACCCCCATTCAACAGCCATGAGTTTGGAACCTTTGCAAGACATATGGGGTTCACACACCAGAAGATAACCCCTAGATGGCCACAGGCAAACGGAATGGCCGAACGCTTCATGGCGTCCATCAAGAAAACAATGCAAAGAGCCAGCATAGAAGGCAGCAACCCACACCAAGAGCTATGCAGACTCTTGCAAGACTATCGCAACACACCACATGAAGCCACAAATAAGTCACCGGCAGAGTTAATGATGCAATATGAAGTACACACCCAACATTGTGAGACATCCCAATGCCCCGGAAGAGGAAGACACCAAAATCATAAGAAGAGACACTGAGAGGAAAGAACGGGACAAGTTAGACCCAGACATGAGATAAAGAGCTGTGCCTAAAGACTTCCATGTGGAAGACAAAGTCCATGACAAGGAAGACAGATTCCAGATATGCCCTGAAACCTTTGAATGTAGTTGCCATCAAAGGAGCCATGGTGACAGATCAAAATGGAGACCGTGAAATCACAAGGAACAGTTCACAGTTTGAACATCTCATCAATAGAGAGAATTGTGAACCAGTTCCTTCTGGAGCCTGACCCGGAACCAAGGGAGCAGCGAGATGATAATGGATTCCTCCAGAAGAGACCCCGCCATCGGGTTCCTGCGACACTTGAGGCATCAGGGTCGGAAGTGCCATGTGAGAGAAACACACAACCCCATCGCCTGATTGGGAAGCCCACTCGTTTGGTTGAAGAATGCTAACGCTGCACGTATGAACATTTGTTGATGTTATATGTCTCTGCCCCTTTAAGGGCGAGACACGAGACTGGTGGGAGGAAAGGAAGAAGTTTGAAGGGAATGTCAGTTAGTAGTTATCATGCAATAAAGAAAGACGTTAACCCATGCTCTTTGGTGCTGTGTCCTTTGTTTGTTTGTTTGTTTTATTTATAATGCGCGCCAGACCCGAAAGTATCAGGGCGCAGAGGTACAAGAAGGCTTTAGGCTTAGGTTACATACAAGGTCAAAAGTACAGAGTATACAATTACAGATTGGGGATTCCATTCTCAGAAACACTAACTGGGAAGATGCATTTAATCAAGCAATCGGCCAAATTAACACAGCAATTGGGGGGAATTTTTCGCTTCTGGTCACGTTGTATAGGTAAACCTCTGAATGCTGTGGCTAAGATCTATGCGGCTCAATCAAAGGCTGTAATGCTGTACGGTGCACAATTGGGGGGCCTGCAGAGGGCTGATGAAATACAAACCAAGGAGAACCGGTTTCTGAGGGGATTATTGGGGCTTCCAAGTTGTTCCCCGTGTATATCCATTCACAGGGAACTGGGCTTGGAATTTTTGGAGGATGAGTGGGCAGTGGCCCCGATAATTTTCTAGGTCTGGATATGGGTGAATGAATGTGCCTCCCTCTGCCATAAGGTCAGTAATGGCCAGGGTGGGTTGGAGGAAAATCCTTTGGCTTAACTATATTGATAAAGCCTTCGATGAAGCGAATCTAAGCACCTTGTTGTCACCACCAGTGGCCCCACTGACTAAAATAGAGGTGGGCAGTTATAAACTTGCTCTAGGAGAAGCGTTTGCTGTGAAAAGATTATCTGCCGAGTATGAGAGGAACTGTGATACAGTGTATGCTGTGATTAGCCGGCCGAATGAGATTCGACCGTACCTAATTTGGGGTACTAGCAAAAAAAAGACTGCTGGCTAATCACAAGGGCAAGGTTTGATTGTCTTCTTTTGAGAGATAATACAGTGCACAGAAAGGGCTACCTGGATTTGGCTGAGTGCCCAGTGGGTGGGTACAAAAAGGAAGATTTGACTCATTTGCTATTGTTTTGCACAGGGTACGAAGGGATCCGAAGAGCCATGTTATTACCAGTGTTGATGGAGGTTAACATTCGTCAACATAGAGCTGCCATTCTATTTCCTCTGAGTGCCGACTGTGTTCAGGTTGCTTTGGCCTTACTCTCCTTCTTGAAAAGAGCAATGTATTTTAGAAAGGGGATATTGAGGCTACAAGGTGAATAATGCTGTGAGTTTTATTTTGGATTGTAATGGGAATAGGAGTTATGCGCTCTAGACTTGGTTTTTATTGCGCGTGTAGCAAAGAATTAGTGTATTAGATTTTATGTGGATTGTTTTATCACAGTGTATATGATATGCATTATGTGGGTTTCGGTGATGAATGTAAATTTATGGGACAAGATTTTTTACCATCTATCAAGTGTGATCATTGTTGTGTATGTTTTATGGATTTTTTAAATCCGAAATAAACATTTTTTGACTGACTGACAATTACAGACATAGAATGGTTACATAGAATATAAGGTTGTCTAAATGTCTACAAGGAGGAGGTGTAGAGGCAAGAGTTAAAATAATATAATACAATATAGTACAATATAATACACATGTATACAGGTATGTATGCTATATATACAGCAAGGTCTTTAACTAGGTTACCAGGCAGGTGATAGGAAGGTTTTCTGGTAGCGGTTCTGGTAATCGCTGTTGGGGAGACAGTTGCTAGTCAGACTTTTTAAGCCATTTAGTGAGGTTTTGCCTGAATTTGATGTAAGTTTGGTCAGCTCGTAGAGGATAGGGTATGGAATTCCAGAGCAGCGCTGCCTTGACTGAGAAGCTGCTGCTACCGACTTTGGAGAGTTTGAATCTAGGCACATATAGCCAATTAGTATTAGGTGTTCTAATAGGCCTACACAAGGCTTTTCTATTGATTCTCTCTGTAAGGTATTGAGGCGCCGCATTGTTTAATAATTTGTGTGTGAGAGAGGCCATTTTCAACTGTATTTTATCGCTGGTAGATAGCGAGTTATGTTGTCTTCTCAATGCTGAAATATGTTATTTTTTGGGAATGTTGAGGGCGGCTCTCAGGGCGTTGTTCTGGGGTGTTTGTATTTTCTTGATGATGTATTTGTTCGCGCCAATGTAGAGGGCGTTACAATAATCCATCTTGGACAGGATTAGGGCTCTGGCTAGAGTGATATGGATGTTTATAGAGAGGAAGGGTTTACCTGCTCTGATACGTTTGCATGTATATGCAGTGGCAGTAGCCATGTAGTGCACCTGTTTGGTGAACCTGAGCATGGAGTCGAGATAAAAACCCAAGGTTTTTACCTCTTTAGCCACTTTGAGTTTCTTGAGACTGGAGGTGGTGCCCAGTATGATGAGCTCGGTTTTATCATCATTCAGGCATAAGCCATGCATGGCCATCCATGCCTGAATGATTACCCGGAAGGATAGTCCCGGGAGGATAGCTCAGTGGCAACGTGCGCGCTTTTGGAAGCAAGACAACACGAAGCAACGCAGGTTCGAACCCTGGGTCCACGCTTAGAAACCTCTGGGTGTTTAAGCACGTTATAAATACGCAACTAAGACAAAAACAATTACGCAACTAAAACACAAGAAATTCCTGCAACAGCGCCTCGATGCCCGCGGGCTGTGTGAGCGCTTTAAAAATGTAAATTAAATAAATAAAATGATGTAGACTCTGTTCACCAAGTCTGAATCCTTGTTATGATCACTTGAAAGAGGTAGGAGAATCTGAGTATCATCAGCATAATTCGTGTAGGTGATACCAAGATGGTCCAGATCGCCGAAAAGGGGCTTGGTGAATATGTTATAGAGTTTCAGGGAGACACATGAGCCCTGGGGCACTCCACAGGTGATAGGGATGGGGTCAGCAGCGGCTGATGGGGAAAACATTCTCATCGTCCTATCATTAAGGAAGGAATCCATACTATGGTCTCCCTGGAGAAGTGTGCTGCTGAGTCCAGGTTGTTGCATAAGACCTTGTGGTCCACCAGCTCAAAAGCAGCTGAGAGGTCGAGGAGGGGGAGTAGGGCTGCTTTACCATTTTCCCTGAGCTCATCTATTTGGGCTTTAAGATCGATGAGTGCCGTTTCCGTGCCAAGCCTGATTGGCGGGTTCCTAGAAGGTGGTCGACTTGCAGATACTTTTGTATGTGGAGGTTTGCCACCTTATCTAAAATTTTAAGGAGGAAAGGCACAGGGGTAATTGGCCTATAGTTGGTTGATATAGATAGGTCTAGAGTGTTTTTTAAGGAGGGGCCGTACCCAGGACTCCATAAGATTACTAGGGATGGTGCCAGATGAGAAGGAGGCGTTGATAAGTTTGGAAATAAAGGGGGTAGGTCACGTGCTGCATCCTTGATGAGTTGGGCGGCGCATTGATCGCCTTGACAGTTAGAAGGTTTAATGAACAGTATAACCTTTTCGACCTCAATAGTAGAGGTTTTGGAGAAGATAAAGCAGTCTGAAGGTTTGGGAGGAGGCATGGAGTTGTTGGTCTGTACATGGTTTGTAGTAGTAAGTAATGCTTATTTTTTGCAATTTTGTCTTGAAGTGAGGAGACTTTGTTGGATAGTGCGCCCTGAAAATAATTATTATTTCCCATTACCCATGCGGGTAACAGAGGTGTTATACCAGAGAAGACATGGAATCACCTTTGACTTAAAATCGGACACACCTCGCTTGCCGCTCCCAAAAAGTCAGACTCTGCTTATGGCGTATATTAGGGCCCTCTTCACACCATCCCATTTTACAAAAGATCACAAGGGCAGGGACGCCACACTTTTTTGGTCCGGTCGGAGGAGGAAGGTACTCTGGCACATGCTCTTTTGGTGCAAGTTCTCTAGGCATTTCTGGAAGGTGGTGTCAGCGCGGATACTTTGAATTTGTAAGATAAACGTTCCATTCAATCCAGCAGAGGTGCTTATGGGGAGTGTGCAGATGGGTGGCAAGTATACCCAAGGGAGGCTATTGGACACCCTAATTGACATTGCACTCAAAGCTATAATGACTAATTGGAAGGATCACTCCAAATTACCAGTGACCCTTTGATGGAACCAGGTGGCAAATATGCATCCGCTGGAAGATAAGTAGGAAATCTTTGGGCTCTGAGACAAAGGACTCGCCTTGGAAACTCTTTGAGGAGTTTCTTAGTGCCACTTGAATAGATGGAGCCTAACCTAGAATTATGGAAATATAAATGGCACAGTTGGTTGAGCTACCTGGGAATAATGGAGACGTTAACAGCTACCCCCTACACCGTTGGCTGTGTACTACAGCATAGAGTCAGTTGGCCGTGTACTACAGCATAGAGTCCTTCCAATTTTTACAAAACACCCAACCTCATGTTTATAGGTATATATGTTTATAGGCTTATATGTGGTTATGTGTGTAACCACATCTTTCCTCTGTCTTTTTCTCCTCCTTTCCCTGTGTGTCATTTTCTACTTGTTTTTGCTCTATCTGTCTATTATGTAGTCTTTTTTTGGTTGCTTTTCTTCTCCCTCTGACTTCTCTTACTATGTGGGATCTAGATCTTTCCAAAGTCTTATATGATTGATGATATGTTGAGAACGCACTTGTGGACGGATGGAATGAGTGTGGGCATGATTGTCAGTCCTGAGGCTGAATGGTTGTTATGATAATGGGCTCATTGTTTCTATACATATTCTGACGGGGAGGTCAATGTGGAAGAGGGTGCGTCTCGGATGAGTGCGACAGTGGTATTTTTTTACAGATGTTCTGCACAGGTCCTACAACAGAGGTGTTATTTCAATGAGTTATCTTAGGTGATATTTCAATGCATTACTCAATGAACCTTTGGAGGCACCAGATTAATGATCTATTGGGCTATCCTTTGTTGCTAGGAACATACTTTTGTTGTCGAGAACATACATATGATCGTATGGATTGTACAAGTCCATAGTTGCCAGTTCTGGCATGGTGTTGCCTTCTGTTACAGTGCATTCTGGTTTGAATATCAATTCAATTAGGGTGTTCTAGGTATGAAAGGGTGAGGTAGCGGATGTGAATATCACAGTTGTACTTCATTATAATTATGCTGTACCGCTCTTTTGGTCCTACAGAGGTGGTGATTCAAAGTGTAATCTCAATGTATCACTACTATGTATTACTCAATGAACTCTTTAATGTGTCATATCCGAAGCTCTACTGCTATTCTATGGAGATAACCCATGTACTGGCTGGTCCCTCTGGGATTGGCCTACTGGATCAATTGGCTCATTAGGGGCTTTCATAATCCATGGTGTCCTGCTTGTATATGCAACACTATTAGGGATCTATTGTTTGTTTTAATTGACGTTTTGATGAAATATGTGCTTCCTTGTTGATGTAACACTGCTACAAATACTTTGGAAATCTAGGAATGATTGATATTCATAGGAAGTGTTTATGAGAGATGGTGATTTTTACTTTGAAATGCTGATCCAGCATGTGTAAAGTGTGAGGCTGCTTGGGAAATAGCTTCAGAGGGATTATCTGTCAGTGAAAAAGACTACATTTGAAAGAATATTGATGTTATTTTTATTTTTTTTAATTGTTAAACATTTTTTTACAAAGAGGAATGCCATTGACAGTTCCATGATCTCTCTGATATTGTCCTGATTTCAAGTTGTCCGGTGTTTCTTGAATTGCTTTTGTGCGTTCCTTAAATAATCAAACTAGTTAAGACTAATGTGGTTTAAAAACGAGGCCACCCCAATTACACATCGTGTGTTGTTGCCACATGTCAATACTGCCCACCACTCCTCCTCATCTAGAGTGGAAACGTTTTCCAGTGGGGTGGCAAGAAATTGTGATCTCGCAGTTTTAAGTCCTTCACAGCTAAGTAACAAGTGTCTGCTGGTTTCCACTTGGTCAAGGTCTTTACAAAATCAGCATTTATCCGTTTCCGATTGTTTTCTTCGGGCCAATATTTACTTTGTCTTTAAATGATTTAAGCGGAATCTTAGAAATGTTCTGCTCACAGCTTTATCCAGGCATTTCTTTAAGTATCCTCTTACTTCATGCAGTTTCATTGGAGTTGTAGGGAAGGCGAGGTCAAGTTATAGGTGTTCGCCGTATCCAAGGTGTTGATCCATTCTAACTCAAGCAAATTCTTTGTCACCTTGTTAGGGTTGTTTATGAATCGCTCCACAGAAGTGGACAAGTCCTTTAGTGATTGCTTGTTACTCTGTTCCCAACGCGTTAGCATGCGGTTTGTTCTGCCATCCATCTCCTTTTTAATTAGGTCCAGTATTTTTTATCTCGGGTTACAAACCAGTTTTCTATACAGCATTAGGGTGTTTCTAGCTTTTATTGCTAATAGTGACGGCAGGCACAGTTCCTGTCTGATGAGGACCATAGGCGTTGTTTTTAGCAGGCCTAAAACGTCCCTCCAGAAGTAACTCTCCATTTTCAGCCAGATTGTATCCGGCACTAGAGGCATCGCATCCACCCCATAGGTTAGGGCTGTTACCACCTTCGCTTTAAAGAAATTCAGTACCGGGATAAGGGAGAATCGCCTGTGTTTTCTGTCTACAGCCTTTGCTTGTGCTGTAAGGGATTTCAGTTTAGCCCACAATGATTCTTGCGTGGCTGTTTCCCCTGGGTGGCTGCTGATTATGACTCCCAGATATTTGAAGCTGCGCACTTTCTTCAGTGCTAAACCTTCTATGTTCCAGGTAAACTTTGCCATTTTTGTGCTTTTTCCCAAGTGCATGATTTTGGTTTTATTTCATTTAGTTGGAGATTATTTACTTTTAAGTAATTCCCCAAGTTGTCCAGCTGTCTTTGAAGGCCGACTGGTGTTAAATCCATTAAAATTATATTGTCGTCATATAAAAGTCTGGATATCTTGGTTCCTCCTGTTGTCGGGGAAAGCATCTGATTTCCCTCTCTGAGTCTGAGTAGTCGGCTATATAGGCGTTGGATAGCATTGGCCCCAACGGGCACCCCTGTTTAACGCCCCTAACCGTGGTTATTTCTTCAGACAAGAGTCTGTCTTGTTGTTTCTTGGTATAGTGCTTTGATCTGCTCCAGCACCTTTGGCGGACAATTTTTATTTCCAAGCCATAGTAGGTCCCTATTGACCGGGTCAAAAGCCTGGACCTGGTCAAAAAAGGCCATATAGACGGACAGTCCACCTTGTCCACCTTGTAGGACTTTTGCCTTGATGGTACTTAGGAGTAGTATATTTGTCGTAATTCCTAGCCGACATAGTCGACATTTCCAAGCCAGTTTTGGAATGCTTCCAATGCCAAGGAGGCAAAGACCTTACCAATGACATCCAAAAGTGCGATGGGGCGGTATTGAAAAGGATCATCCCTTGCCCCTCGCTTGAAGATCGGGACAATGATTGCTTTCCTCCAAGACGGCGGTACAGTTTGGCTGCTGTTACAATTTGCAAAGATTTTACCAATTAGACGTGCCCATGACTCCTGATGTTTTTTTAACTCCAAGTTGGAAATCCCATCTGGTCCACGCGCCCTGGAGTTGTTTAATTTCTTGATCTTTATTAGAATTGATTCATCGTCGCAGGGGATGTTCCAGGATGCCGAATTTCCAGCGTACTGAACTTCTGATTGTTTTTGAAGCAATTTTTTAAAATGTGGTTGTGCGTATAGACGGGTGAAGTAAGCTATCCAATGGGCTTCCCCCACGTTGTTTTGTAGTTGGTCGTTGTTTGTTCTTGCTGTACTTTTTATCAGGCTCCAGAATTCTTTGGTGTTCTTACCGCTGATTGCACAAACCTTTGTTTCAGAGTCGTTCTGATATAGGTTATGATGATACTGGATTACCCAAGAGCTGTATTCCCTTTGAGCACATTTCCATCTTACTCTGTTCTCCTCTGTTGGCGATTTTTTCATTGCTCTCTTTAATTGCCGAAGTGTTCTTCTCCTCCTTACCAGCTTATTGTTGTATGTGTGTGCTGGCGTTTTCATTGAATTTTTGTGCTTGACGTTTGTCGATGTATATCTGGTTAGCAGCGGGGTGTAGTCCACACCCCCTTTTCAGTTGTTTCAGTTGTTCATGGAGATTCCGCTTTCTGTGCTTAGTTTCTTGTACTGGTTCGATATTTGTGTAATTGCTCGCTCCGAGAGCTTCAGGCGAGTACCTCTCGTTCCTACTTCGACTTCTTAGTTTAATAGCTGTTGAGGGCTGTGTAGGGTCCGCCATGATGTAATTAGGATATTGTGATCGCTGTTTTGCATTTTCTCAATTCTGAAGCCATTGATCAGCACCAAGAGTTCTTTGAATACGTACATATGATCAATTGTTCCCTGGTGCTTACCCCTTTGCCATGATGGTACTCTCTGGTTGGAGGGTGCTCGCATCCAATGTAGGTTGTTCAGGTCTGGAGCTGCCATGAAGTTTTCCAGCAGTCTGCCCCGTACCAAACTAGGGGCGTCTTTGGCCAGATGTTTGTTTTGTGCTCCTATACCTGGGCAGTTAGCATTGAAATCACCATTTATGATGCTATGGTTCCATTGGTACTTAGAGGATGCTTCATCCAAGATCCTTTCCATCGAGGTCAGGTATTCTTTATTAGATGTTACGTAAGGATTTCAGTATGTGTTGACTACTAAGATTGATTCTAACTTCTCCTGTACTGGAAATCCAGATGAATGCTTCCATTTAATTATGGCCGCCTGGGTCAGGCACGACGAGTGAGTTACCTCTTGGATGTCCAGTCCGCTGCTCGAACAAATTGCTGTTGATAAGCTGGCAGACGGGCGGCCCTTAGATCCCTTTTTCGCAGGTGTGAATATTAACGTATAGCCGTCCAGTTGTGGTTTGTTAGTCAGCCATGTCTCCTGGAGGCATAGTATGTCATATGTCCCCAGGTTGACATCGGTTTTAGCCATTAGATGTTCGAAACCTCGAGTGTTCCAGCATCCCATAGTGATGTTTTTTCTATGTATCTCCGCCGGTATATGGGGGGCGGTTGTGATCTTATTTTTTAGACCGCTTTCCCCCACAAATGGCGGCTAATTATTATGGTGTATCAATGGGGCTGGTTTTTTCCAAGTTCAATTTTCTGGACCCTTGTCTAAGCCTGAGTTCCTCCTATTGATGTTATTGTAGAATTACAAAGGTGGTGGTTCAGCGTGCTAGGCCCGAAATTAGACAAAATGGAATTCATCTTGACTGGAGCCCGGTTAACATGAGAAAACAAAACTGAAGTCAGAAAAAAGTAAATAAATGTATTAATTTACTGCTTTATATTTTTGCCAGCACAATTGGCCTTAGAAAATGCTTTCACTGCCAGAATGTTGTTGAGCACATTCTGATCATTTAATTCACTGCAAATTTCACAAACATCAGTGTAGCGGGGAGATTGTACCATGCACCTGTTTGGTAGACAGGTGTAGGCAGGCACACAATACACTTTATTATACCCTAACTTAATACTTGACCCGCCTCTTGCCCGTCTCCAAACCCTGTTCTCGTGGAAAGGGGATGGAAATTTAAAGGTTAGGGCAGATGGATTATCCCAAAACCCCTAAGGAGGAAGACACTGGGCTAAATTAACTGGCGCCCAAATGGTTCTTTGAGTGGCCAGGTAGCAACACATGTGTGTGGGGCGGAGGGGGGGCAAGTCTTTACTAATTCTGGGCTGCTATGGCATGGGCAGCCCAGCAATTACTAGTGCATGAGGGAGTCGCTCTGATAAATTTGTCCGGGCTGCATATGTCAGATGCAGCCCGGTGTTCACTGCAGCACATGGGGGCCCCACATGTCCTCTCAACCGGGGCCACACATTTGCCAGGAATGGCCCAGGGATCCCGGTGTGCCTCCTGGCAGGGGGCATGCCCTTTACTTGTTATGCAGCCTCCCGGCTGTCGTGAAATTGGGTGTTCCTCGCTCTGGGGAGCACCAGTAGTTAGCGAGCCCAGAGCCCCAGTCGTATTGACAGGGTTGCCAGGGAGGCAGCAGTGATTTTGGGCACAGCACTGCCTATAAGGGAAGTGCCAGTA
The DNA here is from genome assembly GCF_040938575.1 of Ambystoma mexicanum. NCBI lineage: Eukaryota > Metazoa > Chordata > Amphibia > Caudata > Ambystomatidae > Ambystoma > Ambystoma mexicanum. The sequence continues at coordinate 1,526,510,178 of NC_090935.1, forward strand.
TGAAGGCATGGGCAGCAGCAGTAACGGGAGCGGAGCGCCTCTCAAACCTTCTTGACGAGGGCGAAAATCTCTGATCACCACGGTGCTCCGCTCCCACTGACAACCGTTTTTTTTCTTTTTTAGAGTAAAGGATCCTTTACTCTATTTTCTTTTCCTTTTTGAGTGAAAGGATCCCCACGAGGCGTCTTGCACCAGGGTTCCTCACCCATTTTGTTTTATTTATTTATTTTATCCATGGCCATCTCTCCTTTTTCAGGCGGTAGAAAGGGAGCTAACCTAGATGTTACGTCCTCTCTTTCTCAGGCTGCGGATCAACACATGACCGCCAGGTTGAAGTGCATGAAACCTGACCTTGCCATCGTAACAGAATTTCTTTCCTTGTGCTCTCTTTTCCGCGGCAGAATGAGCGAGCTGATATGCTTGCTCTTGTTGACGCTTGAGCTGTTTCACTTAGCTGGCATAATTCTCGCTGCCTATTCCATCTGTGGACACTCCAAAACACAGGCATTCAGGCGTCCCTTCCAATCATCAAGAAGCACGGTGTAAACCCGGTGGCATAGTTCTTCGTAAAGTTGTAAGCATTGGTCAGGGTGGCCACATGCTGACATCAACTGTTTTTCTCCTCTGCTGCCTAACATCACCAAGAGGGTGCAATTGAACCTCTCCACTTGGATATCTGTGAGGGTTTTATTGAGTGATATGGGTCTTCTGATGCCAACCAGCTCCAGCATCTGCTTGATGAGTTTCGATTCAAAATCTGGTCCCTGGTCAGAATTAATCTTGGCCAGCCAACCGTAGTGCACAAAGAATATCTCCCACAACACATGGGTACAGGTTTTGGCACACTGATCTTTAGTGGGAAATGCCTGCGCGTACCAATTGAAATGGCACCAGGATGTTCTGCACACCACACCTGTCCATCTCCAACTTGAGAAAGTTGATGCAGATGAGGTCTGTGGGCCAGGAATACCTACAGTGATGAAGATAGGCCATAGAACGAGCCACAGTCATACTGATAGTGCAGTGCTGGCAATAACACTCAACATCTGATGGTAGTCTAGGCTAGAAAATCTTAAGCAGACTAGTCCAAAGCTTCTGTCGATGCCAAGATGTCCATGCTGGTGATTGAGTGCATACAATACAGTTTGGCGGAATCTCTGTGGCAACGTCAGGTCATGCAATAGCCAGTCTCTAAAGTTGCTTTCCTTGTACAGGATCCCACCCTTCTTCAACTTCTTCACCATTGCAGCTTGCTCAGGGTCACAAGACACATCTCTGGACACCTCCGCGTCGGTGGTATTGGCTTTCAAGAATGGAGCAATGCCAGGTCTGCTAGCTGTGACAAATGGATTCCATCTCGGGCAAGAAGTGGTAGCTCAGATACCACAAGACTGGTGATGTTGCAGTAGATGGCAGGTACCGCCTCAGCTGGGGATCCCAAGCAATCCACACCCCTGGCTCTGTCTGGCTCCTTCTCACTTACAGTTTAGCAGATGGCTCTAATGCCTGCTGAAGACAACTCCTTCCACGAGGTGGATCCAGCTGTTTCATCCGGCTGAGCATAAGGCCTGCGAAAGAGGGCATCAGCATCGATGTTAGTGGACCCAGGTCTGTATGGTAAATTGAAATTGCATGTGGACAATGTGGTAAGCCATCGATGTCCGGTAGCATCCAGGTTTGCAGAATTCAACACATACATTAGGGGACTATTGTCCATCCTTACCGTGAAGGTGGCATTGCAGAGGCATAGACAGGGTGGGGCCTAAGCAGGCAAAGCCCACCCAAAATCTGTAAATGCCCATGCAGCAGCACTGTGTGGACATTTAGAGATGTTAATTGTACTGCAGTGGGCTCAATTACATTAGCTTCTGGCCTCAATTATTAGACAATTCTGGCTATGCCTCTGTGGCACCGTAGAGGTAATCCTGGACTTCTCTTTTACAGCCCACATTAATGGCAAAAATTCCAACTTGTGGACTGGGTAGTGTTTCTCCGCTGCATGCACGCCTTGGCTGGCGAACATGACATGTCTTAACCACCGTTGGGGACCTGGTGGAGAACAGTTCCCAATCCCTCCAGACTTACATCATGTGCAAGATGTAAGGCAACTGGAAATCCGAATGGGAAAGGACTCGTGCTGTGTTGAGCATCTGCATGAGTTCCTCAAAGGCCAGCAAGCATTGGTCAGTCCACTGCCCACCAAAGGGCTGCTGTGGATGATATAGATGGTTCGCAGAGTTGACGATATTCCTCCGCATCTCTGGGCAGACGGGCATCCTTTGGTGAGTTCCACAAGTTATTTTGGCAATGCTGGCATACCACGCAATGAACCTTCAGTAGCAGCTACAGAATCCCAGGAAACTCTACCTCCTTGAGAGTCTGAGGTTTAGCCAGGTTAGAAGGGCATCCATCTTTGCTGAATGCACGACAATGCCGTCTGCGGAAATATGTCCAATGTACTTGATGCTAGTCCAGCAAAACTGACATTTGTCTGCACTGAACTTTATCCCTTGCTCCCACAGGTATTTCAGTGCCATTATGAGCCTCCTGCTGTGCTCTTCCAGGGTCTTCCCAAACACAATGTTGTCACACAGGTACACAAGTACCTCCAGGAGGTTCATGGCCCAGACGGTCTTCTCCATGAGGTGCTGGAAAGTCGCTGGTGCACCAAAGGATCCGTGAAGCATACTGACAAACGTGTTCAATCCAAGTGGCCAGAGGAACGCGGTCTTCTCCTCATCTGCTGGCTGCATAATGATCTGGTAAAACCCACTCTGCAAGTCTAGGACTGAAAAACATGTACTCCTCATCGGGCAGTCCAATGCCTTTCCCACCCTCGGCGTGGTGTACTGGTCTGGAATAGTGCTGGTGTTAAGTGTATGGTAGTCGATGCACATCTGACATCTGGACAATCCCTGACTACAGAAGATCATCCAGGTGGCGGCGTACATCCTTCACCTCTCCTGGGCCCTGAAGGGTATCACATCACTGACACAGATTCAGTGTTTTACTCCATGGGCCCTGCCAATGTGCCAGGAACTGGCGAAGAAAGCCTGAGCATGCTGGGAACCATGACTGTGGCGCATGCTGAGATCGTCATCTGCCTGAACCGTGTGGTGCAACCATTTCCTATTGGTATATCAGGTGGAGCTCTGGACCCGATCTCTTTCTGCAAGTACGCCTGTTTGCACATGGGCTGCATGGACAACGTGCTGGCATTTCGTGGTACAGCCATCTCCCGATATAATGCTGCCAGTGCGTCCAACATTGAGGAATTGGTTCCAATCACCATTGGTGTTGCGGGATCTTCACTCCGACTGCTGCAGACTAGAGCCAAGGTGTCAATAGGAGTGCTGACTCCAACTACATCATGTGGGAACTGCAGTCTGACCCGAATGTACCCACGATATTTGCAAGGGTTGTCTCCCAGGCCGAGAAGGTTCAGTTCAGCCAAGGACTCCAATCGGATATTTCCCAGGTGTCATCTGTAAAATGACTCATACATGATGGTCACATGTGAGCCGCTATCCTGGAGCACTTGTGCATAACATCCAGCAATAGCAATTGTCATGGTGCTTGGTGGTCCTACGAGCCCCCCCGCGTATTCCCTATGATATTCGGGTGCTGTGCTTGCTGGTAGTTAGACTACAAGTGATCTTCCTCTCATGTGGACTAGCTGGACTGGGCGGATGCTGGTTGCCAGATTACTTACCCACTGGTGGTGTCACTGTTGCCTTGGACCCATCTGGTGGTGCAGTCTTGTTGTGTCTTGCCTCTACTTGGTTGGAGCATAGTAGTAGTGAGGATTCAGGTGCTCCGCTTCCTGGTTCTTGCCGGCGTTTCGCACCATCAAATGTGCTAGTGTATTCAAGGCCTGGAAAATATCTTGGACTGATGTAATCTGGTGGGTTTGTTCACATACGGAAAGTGTGGCCCTCCTGTCCACACCTATGGCAGAACTGTTCGGGGCTGGAGCAGGCGGTATGCCATTGTTATAATTGGGCTGCCATGACTTTTGAACATGACCGGAGAGTTGGTTTTCTCTCTCTCTCTCTCTCTCTCTCTCTCTCTCTCTCTCTCTCTCTCTCTCTCTCTCTCTCTCTCTCTCTCTCTTCTCTCTCTCTCTCTTTCTCTCTCTGGATGGTGGTGTAGAGCTGCACTCTGGTGGCCTGGATGTCACTACAGGTGGTGGCTGCACCGGCGTCCTCTGCCACTATGTCACCTGTATTTTTTGGTGCAACCCTTCCACTTAATGTCACAGGTCATACTCTGGGGCTGTCTATGGAGACACCAGTTGAGTTGGTGTGCTCGATCTCTCATTCTAGAGTATGCACCTCCCAGAATAATTAATCAAAGCAAGGTGGTTTCTGGGTCCGTTCTCTGAGTCATAGCTGCAGAAGGATCAGCTGCAGTGACCTTGCTCCGCACGTGATTTATTGCAGCATTACCTGGTTCAGGCTATTTGGCGCAATCTTCCATTGAAAAGCCAGCAGTAGAATCGGCTTGGTCCTGGCCATATAGGCAGAGAATTTCTCAACCTGTTGGAGGTGATTGGGCAGTATTCGACCATTAGCTCCGTGCCCGACTCTGTCTCCTCGAAACCATTGTCTCCTCGAAACCATCAACTGGATACGGTTTAAGTGGCTGAGCAAATATCTCTTGTCATATCTGTGATACATTGGTTCTTGTCATATCTGTGATTCATTCTGCGGGTTGACAGTCGCAAAGGGGTCTAAAGGGCAATTCCTGGGACCCTTTCTTCATTCCCCCTCTGGTCGACTTGTCGACCACACCTCCAGCCTTATTCATCTTCAGCTTTGGGAGCCAGATCTTTGTCACTCCCCCTAGGTTTCCATAGTATCTCACATGATCATCCAAGCTCCATGTCAAGTAACTGCAGTCTCCTCCAGGGTTGCACCAAACCCATTTTCCCCTAGTGTCGTAGGGATACTCGAACAATACTCCAGCTCGAAACAGAGGACAGTCTGTTATCTTGGCCCCAGTGTATCTCGAGCCTCTATTATCTTGTCGTTGTCTGCTTCCAAATCTACTAGTACTTTCATCCCTATACTCTTTTCTGTCATCTTTTGGCATTGTGTGATGCATATTCTGATAGTACAGCAAGTCAGTAATACTAATTCTAGTGATGCTGATAATACCTTCTGTCCATTGGTCATCCATGTTGGTATCCATGAGAAAATATATGACAGCCAAACTTCATCTTTTCTTGCAGCGTTCGTCTCTGCCTCCATTTTGGCATGCATCTCTGATAACCTGTCAACCACCTGTGTGAGTGTGCTGTTGTCTTCATCATTTGCTGGAACAAATGGACAGCAAGATGACCCGATTTTGGTGCAAACGCCTTGTTCTATGGCTGTTAGTAGATCTAAAACATATCTATTCTGTAGTGCCATTAACCTCATTGCTTGGAGCTATTGTTTGATTGTGTTGAATACCTTGACGGTATAATGCATTATTATCTGCATCAGCTCCCACTTCGTAATCTAGAGCCATTTTGTGTTTGTGCTGGCCCGCACTGCTGGAATGATGGATGCAAAGAATATTTCTGTTCTGCTAAACAGTCTATGCTCTGATTGCATGCAGGGACTCGTCCATTTTGGATAATGCATAGTTTCCCCTCTTTATTCTTGTTAGCTCTACAGGTCTCTTATTTTTCTTGGTAGAGTCCATGTTGGGGAATCCATCTACTTTGATGTCCTTTTGGGGTACTACAAGGACTGGGGTGTTCACATGCACCAGTCAGCCCGCCCCCCGGCCCCAGTTGGGTGGTAGTTTCACATATGCTTGTGATCCACAGGCCCAATAGTGGTCCATTAATACTGCTGTTCCGTCCTTCATACCTGGAACTTTTACTCTCTGCTTACATTCCTTGTTTTCTCCAACATTTACCGGACCATCATTCTGGAAGCATAATACTGCTCCTTTGATTGGTATTATCTGCAATGGCCCAGCTTCGTTCTCTACCCATGTTAGTAACTTCGCACTTGCTTCCCATTCTTTTAGGCATTTGTCATTTTCCTCTTGTACTATTCGAACTGGAACTGTTAGGAGCGCATGTGCCTTGCTCCACACCACTCCTTCTTTCCATCCGTCTGCTGTGTATACTTGTCAATACACCAGCATCTGTGGTCTTTCCCAGAATCCTGATTCTCCTATCTCTACTGCTTCTCTTTTGGGACATGGCAATTCTTTTTGTGTCACTACCCTTGTTTCTCCCTTGTGTGGACCTTGAGTTATGTATTCTATGGCCTGATCTTTCTTCCAGTAATCATCCATCATTTCTTGAGTCTTGATATAGTTATCCTCATATGACCAAGTCTTTTTGGACATCCATCTCAAGGTAGCTCTTTTCCCTTGAAATCTTCTCCTTGAGGTGCACAACGATAAATGCATAAGGCAATGTGCTCTTGCTGCTGCAATTTCAGTTGCCACACATTTTCTGGAGGCACTCATGGCATAGGGGATGAGAGAGCAAACATAACAGCTTTCTCCAGTAGTTTGTTTACCTACTTTTTACTCGTTCTATGGCTGTTAGTAGATCTAAAACATATCTTTTCTGTAGTGCCATTAACCTCATTGCTTGGAGCTATTGTTTGATTGTGTTGAATCCCTTGACGGTATAATGCATTATTATCTGCATCAGCTCCCACTTCGTAATCTAGAGCCATTTTGTGTTTGTGCTGGCCTGCACTGCTGGAATGATGGATGCAAAGAATATTTCTGTTCTGCTAAACAGTCTATGCTCTGATTGCATGCAGGGACTCGTCCATTTTGGATAATGCATAGTTTCCCCTCTTTATTCTTGTTAGCTCTACAGGTCTCTTATTTTTCTTGGTAGAGTCCATGTTGGGGAATCCATCTACTTTGATGTCCTTTTGGGGTACTACAAGGACTGGGGTGTTCACATGCACCAGTCAGCCCGCCCCCCGGCCCCAGTTGGGTGGTAGTTTCACATATGCTTGTGATCCACAGGCCCAATAGTGGTCCATTAATACTGCTGTTCCGTCCTTCATACCTGGAACTTTTACTCTCTGCTTACATTCCTTGTTTTCTCCAACATTTACCGGACCATCATTCTGGAAGCATAATACTGCTCCTTTGATTGGTATTATCTGCAATGGCCCAGCTTCGTTCTCTACCCATGTTAGTAACTTCGCACTTGCTTCCCATTCTTTTAGGCATTTGTCATTTTCCTCTTGTACTATTCGAACTGGAACTGTTAGGAGCGCATGTGCCTTGCTCCACACCACTCCTTCTTTCCATCCGTCTGCTGTGTATACTTGTCAATACACCAGCATCTGTGGTCTTTCCCAGAATCCTGATTCTCCTATCTCTACTGCTTCTCGTTTGGGACATGGCAATTCTTTTTGTGTCACTACCCTTGTTTCTCCCTTGTGTGGACCTTGAGTTATGTATTCTATGGCCTGATCTTTCTTCCAGTAATCATCCATCATTTCTTGAGTCTTGATATAGTTATCCTCATATGACCAAGTCTTTTTGGACATCCATTTCAAGGTAGCTCTTTTCCCTTGAAATCTTCTCCTTGAGGTGCACAACGATAAATGCATAAGGCATTGTGCTCTTGCTGCTGTGATTTCAGTTGCCACACATTTTCTGGAGGCACTCATGGCATAGGGGATGAGAGAGCAAACATAACAGCTTTCTCCAGTAGTTTGTTTACCTACTTTGGTCATGTGCTTAGACCACATGTTATTAGATACCCAGGCCAAATCAGTTAGATATGAATCAACCTGACTTAAATCTAAGTCTACACTGCACCTACTTCTCTTTGCTGGTTTGGCAGTGGTTATCGTCTTTCCTTATATGGTGGCCATGCCTGCCTGGATTGGGGTTATGTTAGTATGGGTCACAGATTGTGTATCTACAAAAATAATCTTTGTACAATGATGAGGGTAAAGAAAAAGGAAAAAACAGATGGCACAAAATATCACAATTGCATTTTTAATAAAGGTACCCATAATGTACTCCTCTTCGGTACCTTGTGTTGCTCCAAATGTGATGAAAAACCCACCTGAAATTCCTCAAAAATGCATGATTATGTTGTTAATATATATTAAATCAAGCTCTATGGGTGTAGTATTGTGCAAATGCGATGAAGAACAGAAGTTCCCACACAATACAGATTCTGGTGTCACTGAGTACTTCTATGGCAGATGGGTTTCCACGATTAAGTTGTGGATAAGTTTGGTCCAAATAAAGCAAAAAAGCATAAACAAATAGACTCAGGGGCACCCTTTTCTCTTGTTCAGACTGTATGACCAATTGTGCAAAGTAATCCTGGAATTTCACGAGCCTCTGGGAAATTTTGGAACACATAAATAACAGTTTCTACTTTCACGCAGAATAGCTATTTGTAAGAAAAAGACAGTGTGACTAATCTAGGTGTATGGAAGTCCTTGCCCTAATTCTCTCGCTCTAGGGCGTGTGAGTCTTGGCTGCAAGTCTTCTGTTGGTCTTTGTCTTGGCTTGGTATTTGGTTCTTCCCCTCACCTCAAATTGCCTTCTTCTTCTTGGCTGGGAGAGGCCTCTGCTCGAAAGGGTTTCACGTCTCCAGTGTAATTCCAAACTCTTTCCTTGTATTTTTACTGCTCAGTCGTTTGCTTCTTGCACGGTATATAGGGGCTACTAAACCTGGGTTTATACCAACTCTGGATAAAATTCCTTAGTAGCACCGAGTCCCCAGGGTAAAGTAGTGGTGGTGCTAGGCGATTTTTGTCAGCCTCTGGAATGTTGTCGGCCTCGCTCTTCTTTGACATCTCCCGTTGTGCCTGCAGTTGGCGAGAAATGAAAGACGCACTAGCCATCAAAGAAGCCATTCACTCCTACAACTCTTTACCAAAAACATTGGAAACAGGATTGGCATCAGCCAAAGCTCTAGTGGGAGGAGTAAGAGGCAGTTGCATGCGCTGTCTGGTTACCACCTTGTGTGGCTTTAAATGGTGGTCGGATCAGGCTGGATGTGCAATGCAAACAGGGCTAAGGGCAGACAATGTAGCCAACTCTTATTTAGAGTTGCTTTTATTTTAGCTAGTTTTTCTTTCAACAGGCCATTTAGAAATTCACACACTCCATTCGCTTGTGGGTGATAAGCACAGGAAAACTTGTGCTGTATCCCCAGTAAAGTTGTTATGTGCCGGAATACTTTGTTAGCAAAGTGAGGACCATTGTCAGACCGAAGGACATCACACCCCACTACCCCCCAGCGTGGGAAAACCTCTCTAACCAGGAACCTTGCAGCTCTAAGAGCATTGGGGTGTGAACAGGGACCGGCCTCGATCCATCGGGAAAATGGTCACACAGCCACGATTATATAGTGGTAGCCCCGACATACTTGGATCATATTGATATATTATCTACATGGAGATGTTGGAAAGGGCCTAGTAGACGAGGTATGGCTCCTCGCACTACCCCTAAAGTATGCCCCGCAGTAAAACTTTTACAAGTTAAACAATTTTCTGCAAAAGCGGTCACATACTCAGATAAATTAGGACAAAACCACTCTTCCACAATTTGAGCAGAAAGTACATCCTTCCCCGTGTGGACAGGATGATGGAGTTGTGTGGGTGCAGTCTGTATTAACAATAGTAGAATCACCAACTTGCCTGTACTCTCCTGTCATTATAGGGCATCTGATGGAGCTATAGAGCATCCCCTTCTCACCCATAATTCCTGTTCTTGCCTTGGAGCACTTCCCTGTAACTCCATTATCTGTGTCACTGGCAACCCGCTGTACCCTTCCTGCAATGTAATTGTGCACACACAAATATGTGTGTGGGATGGGGTATCAAAATCTGAAATGTGACAAAATATGCTGCACGCTTTGCTTCTGCGTCTGCTGCTTTATGGCGGCTAGAGACGGGGTGCTCCCCCCTCGTGTGGGCCTGCCACTTCACGACCGCTATGTCTGCTGCGAGTTGAAGCGCCTCTGAGTCTGCCCAATAGTGGCATGTGCTGCACTGGCATGCTGTCAGCACGTCGGAAGCCCCTCCTCTGCCATCGTAACAACCCAGAGTGTACTGTAAAAGCCACATAGACAGAGTCTGAATACACTGTCACATCATGGTCCTTGCTCTGCTCTAATACCAATATAAGAGACACCAATTCTGCTGCCTGCACTGAAAAATGCGATGGCAAGTGTGTGCTGGCTACTACTTTAGCTGTCCCATATTTCTTTTCACTACTGCCGTCCCTGTGTGTATCTCCCCCATAGTCTGGTCTATCATTGAAGAATTGTTAATGTAAAGCACTTCTCCCCCGTCAAGTGGCTTTTCTCACACTTTTGGAAGGTCATCATAATGCTCTGTGTATGTAGTGTAATCGTGCATGTAGTCCCCGTCCACTATTGGTTCAGCTACGAATGTGGCCGGCTTCACAGTCCTGCATCTTACTACCTTTATAGCTGGATTCGAGAGTATTACTTCGGACCCTGAAGCCCTCTGTGTGGTCAGAGTACTCTTGGACCATTCAAGTATTGCAAAGAGAGCATGCTCCACAAAAAGAGTGGTGGTACAGCCCACTGTAATACTCGCTGACTTCTCTACTGCGAATGCAGCAGCAGCAGCCATTGCTTGCTTACAAGCTTAATGTCCCCTCATTACTGGATCTAATTTCCCACTATAGTATGCCAATGGCTTGTGTCCTAAAGTAGTCTTTTGAGTGAGTACTGTGATCATCACTTTTTCATTGGAATGTGAGAACAAATAAAATGTGCCCTGGAAATCTGCAATCCCTAATACGGGAGCTGTGCATATTGCTTTCTTCAGCTCATTAAATGCATCTGTCATCTCTTCTGTCCATTGTAGTGAACCCTCCCCACTTTGTGCTTCTTTGAGTACACTTAACAAAGGTCTTGTGTGTGTGCTATAGTCAAATACCCAAGCTCTGCATTAATTACAGAGAACTAAAAACGGTTGCATCTGTCTTATTGTCGTAGGTGTCATTATCCTACGGATAACCTCCACCCTTTCTGGTGTCACTCTCAACCCTTCCTGTGAGATTAGCTGTCCAATGTGCAGCACCTCCTTCTGACAATACTGTAACAAACTAAAACACCTGATGAACTTGTAACTCCACTAGAGCATTTGATTAGGAAAGAGATCAGTCAACTTGACGGTTTTACACGCAAGATTGAGTCTATTTAAATTAGAGAATTTAGAAGGGACACATTTGATTACAAACCTGACATTTTGTATTCCTGGAAACAATATTACTACCAGAGAAATAATCAATTAAGATCAAATAATCCTAACTTTACAAGAACACCACGTAAGCCAAACTCAGGTACATCTTCTTTGTATGCATCCAGTGCAGATGTATGAGCAGATATACCTTCCACGAGTTTTGACAACATCCAAGAGGGAGGAGTAGTCCCAATCCCACGAGGAGATCAAACAGAATTACCAGGATCGATTCCTACAGGATCTTCTTTTTTAGAAAAGGTCAACCAAGAAGAAGAAGCAAAAAGAAGAAATCCTCCAAGGAAAATATCAGTTAGGCACAAATGCAATTAGGTGGCTGATGTATGCTGACGATATTGTCCTCCTGGAAAAGACACCAGTGGGGCTCCAGAGGCTACTAAATGCCCTGGATCAATACATGAAAGATAACGACCTCAAGGTAAATCCGAAAATAGTGAATTTTGGAAAGAAAGGTGGTAAAGAAGGGAAATACTGCTGGACAGTGGGGGGGCAAACGAATACCTGTAACGGAGGAGGTCATTTATTTGGGTTATATCCTGTATGCTACACCCAGAGTTTGCACGATGCGGGCAGAGATACTACAAAAATGCACCCAATTGACGGCTCAACTGCAAAAAATCATCAAGCAATATTGCAGGTTCTCTCTCCTCCCTGCTATCCGCTTTTATGGAGCAAAGAACGTTCCTGTTCTCCTATATGGTTTAGAGGCAAAACCACTAGCTTGGTCAATGGGCTGGCAGACATTAGAAGCAAAGATCTGGAAAAAAGCCTTACGTCTTCCAAACAGCTTGCCAATGGCCAGTTTGCGCTTTGAGTTGGGTCTCTCATCATTAGGGGTCCAAGCAGATTGGAAACTTCTATCTCTGTTTAATCTGATAACCAACCCAAGGCATAACACATTATATGAAGATTTAAGAGTCGATTTGAGCCATGCATTAGTGGGGGTACTGTATGATTTAAAAAAAAGATCCCAAGAAATTCTAGGCAGATGTGATAGTGAGATAGATATTTTAACCACAAACCCCATGAAGATCAAGAGGGAGCTACAATCATCAGATTGGATAATGACAATAGATAGTACACGATCGTCGACAGTGGCTCCCTCACTTTCACCAACGGACAAGAGCCTCAGTTCTTTAGCAAATTATTTGTTGAAATTCCCAGATGCAGAAGTAAGACAACATTTTCTCAGACTTCGTCTGGGTTTGATACGTACAGGAGCTGTTCTTGCGAGATGGGGTTGGGGGGAGAGGAGCAATTACTTATGTGCCAAATGTCGAGACCCAAAAGACCAGTCATTGGAGCATCTTTTAAGATTTCGCGAATGAACATGGGAGGTGCGAAAGAAACTTTTGGAATGTTTTGTTTGCTCTAATGACTGGTTGTTATCAGAAGACTTTTGGGTGAGAATGACTTCAGGTCACGAAACGACATTGACTATAAACATGGTCAGAGTCCTACAACAGTTAGGCTTCACTGGAAATTAAAAGTTTTCAAAGTATCCAGACTGAAATAGGGAAGATAAGAAAAGTTGGAGGAAAATGCTGAATCTTTTATCAATTGTCTTTTAATAAGTTGCAAAAAAGTGTAAAGTTATCTCCTTTTTTTTTTAGTAAGTTTTTTTTTCTTTTTCCCTTTTTGTACTTGTGAAAAAAAAACAGGTTTGGTTTATACCACAATAAAATTTTAAAAAAAATAAAATAAAAAATAACAGTTCCACAAAAGAAGACATAGTTGTCAATATTTAATCGTATGAATTGACCAAATTTGAAATCTACAAAAGGGTAACTAATTTCAACAGTTCTTTTTTAAAGGAGAAGATTGATTTTTTTCACTTTGAAAGTCAAATCATTTTTGAATTTGTTGGAATCAACAGAATCAGAAGAAGAGTGTCAATGGGCCTCATTACAAGTCTGGCGGTAACCGTGCCGGTAAAACCGGCAGGTTGCTGCCGGACTTGTACATTTTACCAGCGCCTGGCTTGCTGGAAACACCGGGCATTACAACCCCGCCGGTCCGGAAAGTCAGGCGCCGGTAAAATGTTGTTCCCATTATCCTATAGGACTCTCTGGGAGTGGGGAACATTGAAGCATCAGCACTCTTGCCGCTGTGCCCGGCAGGCAGACTTGTACTTTGCCAGTCCGGCAACAACAGCACCGTTGTTTCCAGACTGGCAAAGTTGTAATGAGGCCCAATATTTGGAACGATGCCTGAAGCGTAGATTTATGTCACTGGTACTAATCTCTAACTTATATATCTTTAAAATATAAGTACTTAACGACTTTAAGAAAATTAACTTCAGAAAGTGACTGAAAGGCAATTTTTCCCATCAAGAGCAACAGGCCTTAACCCATATATGGACTAACCCACAGATTATATTGAAACCAGCAGACAAAGAAGGAGTCTTGGTCATCATGGATATCGTCAAATACAAACAAGAAGTTGAACATCAACTCTCAGACACAGACACTTACATGGAGGTTGATTGTGATCCAACTGAACAAGTGAGGAAGATTATTAAGTCTGTACTAGATGGAGCTGAACTTAATGAATTCTTTAACCATCACACAAAGGCTTTTCTTATAAATGAACATCCAATAATGCCTGTCATGTACATTCTTCCCAAAATTCACAAGAACTTAACTAAAGCACCAGGGCGTCCAATAATTGCGGCCACAAACAGCCTATTGGAACCATTAGCCAAATATATTAACTACAACATACAACTGTTAGTGCAAAAGACCAATACCTAGCTCATAGATACGAATGACTTTTTGACAAAAATTTAGACAATCCTGTTTGAAAGTGGAAAGGACATTTTGTTTACATTTGATGTTAAAAGCCTCTATACCAACATAACTCGTCAAGGTGGAATCAAGGCAATAGAATGGTTACTGCTGCCAACACCAGAATGTCCTGCAGACCACATTTTTGTTCTAAGTTTGCTCAAGATCATGCTAAGTAACAATTCTTTCAGATTTGAAGATCGTTACTTCATTCAAATAGTGGGTACATCAATGGGAACTGCCATGGCTCCCAGTTATGCTAATACGTATATGTTGTACAAAATATATCAAATGTTATTTTCGTTATATAGACGATATTTTTGGTATTTGGAGGGGCTCGGTACAACAACTTGATGAATTGTTTGAATCTATGAATCAAATACCTCCCAGATTTAAATTTACCATGAAACATAGCCTGACCAGACTAGAATTTCTTGATGTCGAAGTCTATGTACATGATTGTTTGAATACCAGTCTACACCAAACCGACTGACAAGATCAGTATTTTATTTGCCATATGTTTCCATCCGAAAACTACAATTGAGAGCATTCCCTTCAGTCAATTTCTGAGATATATAAACGTATAATTTCAAACAATCAATAATACATACAAAAAATCTTGTGAACTGTTGAATATCTTCTTGAAAAGAGGATACTCAAAGACCAATATTCAACACGCCGCTCAGAAAGCCAATGAGATTACTCGAGTAACAAGCTTAGTAACAAAAGTGAAGGATTCCTCATCAGATATGGTGTATGTGACTACATATTCATACCAACATTTTGAAATCTAACTGGAACATACTACATTTGGATTCGACATTGGTTAGATTATTTCCTAAAGTACCAATTTTCAGATATATAAAAAAAGTCAAGCAATTCGTGATTTAGTCATTAGAGCAGATATAAGTACACCTAGATTTTGGCAGGCCTGGGATATACACCCTTGAGGCATTCTAAAGGGGTCCACTCAAATCTCATGATTCCCACGGCTCTGCAGGTCTGTTCTATTTGGTTCAAAAAAATGTGCACCTTAGTGCATCTCCATAGCATGTGCATTAGGTCTGCTCCTTCCGAGTTACACCATGGGCAGACAGCAGTTACCCCTCTTTCGAAACTTAGCCACTCCGCAATGGACCGTGTATATCCTAAGCAGTACAATAAGTTGAATTAAGCGAAACCTCTCATTGTGCGATACATACTTGACAAAAGACAAGACTTGCTCCCACTGTACATCATTGATCTGTACCCTACATCCACCTCCCACTTGCCCCTCAGTTTGGCATGCATATTTTTTTCACCCCTCTAATGCATTCATATATGCAAGTGGTCGGCTTAATTCCGACTTCCAACAATAATGACAAAAGCGCATCTTCTGCCGGTTCCTCTGGTAGCCCTCCAAAGTTTTGCTTAGCTATTCTACAAACCATCATATAACACAGGAATTGCCCATCTTCCTCATGTAATGAATTCCTGGTGTCAAACACACTATCCCCTGGTCTGTAAATGAGATGGTAATATTGAGCTTACTCATTGGGCCTCATTACAAATGTGGCGGCCACGGAATGAATGGTGCCGGTAAGGCACCGCCACCGTTCATACCGGACCGCCACACTACGAGTTCTGCCGCGGGTGCCGCTCTGCACACCTGGCCAGACCACGCATGCAGAGCGGCACCCGGGAGCAGAGCAGGATGGTAGCAACGGTACCGTTATGAATGGTAGCACTGCTACCATCTTCCCCATTCCCATTGAGCCCTACGGGGGCTCAAGTGGGAATGGGGACATACCGGCTCTGGGTCCTACGAAAGAGAAATTACCAGGCCCTCCAAGGTCAGAATGGCCCAGTAATTCCCCTTTTGTGGGAAACCGAGCCAGATCCGAGTTTGGGGGTAGCCAGGCCCTTATTAAGGGCATGGCTACCTCCAACTTCGTAATGAGGCCCATTATGTCATTTCCCATTATGTTCATTGGTGTCTGTCAGGAATACAGTAGTGGCAAAGCTAGGTCATGCTCCCCATAGAGAGTGAAGGTTTGTCTGTAAAAGGAACCTAGTCCATCACCCCAGAGAATCCCTGGGCATTCATGGCATTGGCTGACATTGGGAATCTCCCTTCCCTGTTACAGGATCTAGTTGACCCTGTGTCCGCGAGAAAGTAAAAAGTCTTGTCACCAATCAGCGCCCCCTATATGTGGTTCCTCTGCAGGGATGGGTGTAACCAATAGGATTGAACACATCAGGTTCATCTGTGGGCTGTCCTATTGTGGGTATACACCCACCAAGGAGAGAGCTCACATCTAAGCCTGCTTCTTTGCGGCATCTAACAACTCAGACAAACTCTTTAAAATCTGCAAGGAACTGGACAATCCTGCTGCAGTCTCTACCTCTCCTGTCCCCACCCAGGCCCTCTGCATGGCTCTGGCTTCTCATTTCATCTCCAAAACTCAGGACATCCTGTCCTCTCTCTTTCCTCTCCCCCTCCTTCCCCTACTCCCTGCCCTTCCTCAGGCCCTTCTTCGGCCACCTCTCCTCCCTCCTTATCTGCCTCTCCCCTGTTCTCCCCAGAAAAGTCTCGTCAAAACAGAATCACCCCTGTTCATCTAAAACCATCAAGGACAACATTGACACCCTGGCTCCTGCTCTGGCCGACTTCTGCAACCACTCCTTCACCACTGGAGTCTTCCCTTGCCCCCTGAAGCACTCCCTTGTGCACCCCCTTCTTAAGAAACCCTCTGCTGACCCGTCCTTCCTGGCTAACTATCGCCCAATCTCCATCACTCCTTTCCCGGGCAAACTCCTGGAAAAGCGGGCCATCTCCCAGCTTAATCTTCACACTGAATCTGTTGGTTGTCTTCATGACCATCAGTCTGGCTTCAGAGCTGCCATGAGCACGGAAACTGCTCTCCTGAACATCCGTGAAGGCCTGCTCTCCAGTCTTCATTGCAACACCCCCTGTGTCCTCATCTTACTTGATCTCTCTTCTGCCTTTCACACGGTCAACCATGCCATCCAGCTCAACCATCTGTGTGATAACCTGGGTATCACCGATTAGGCCCTGACTTGGCTGAGTTCTTTCCTCTCCGAGGCCCAACTTGGGCCCTCCCTCTCCTTTATCTCTGTCTCTACCTGTGGTGTTCCCCAGGGGTCTAACCTCTCTGCCTGGCTTTTTAACCAACACCAGGCACTTCTTGCCCACCGCATTGCTGCACTCTGCCCCAACTTTCAGTGCTATGCGGATGACACTCAGCTCATTTTCAGGCTCCCTTCAGCCACCTTCAGCCACCTCTTCTCCTTCTCTCATCTCTGACTGTCTGTCTGCTATCCAGGAGTGGTGTGCCACCAATGATATCTGTCTTAATTCCAGTAATACTGAGATTCTCCTCATCGGCACACCCACTCCCTACTTTCCTGTCGCTCTCTGGCCGGCGTCTCTGGGCCCTCTTCCTGCTCCCAGCTGTGAGGCTAAAACCTTGGGGTCATCTTCGACTCCACACTCTCCTTCTCTCCTCACACCTCTGACATCTCTAAGAAGTCACACTACCAGATGCACTACCTTAGAGGTATTCTTCCTTTCCTCTCCTTCCCCAGAAGCTCACTGTCTCCAGAGCTCTGGTTCTCTCTAGGCTGGACTACTGCAACAGCCTCTATCTAAATCTGCCTGCCTCTACTCTCCGCCCTCTGTAACCCATCCAAAAGAGGACTGCAAGACTTGTCCTCAAGCCCAGGGATCGTATCTCTCCAGTACTTAAATCCCTACACTGACTCCCAGTGGTGATGAGGATTATGTTCAAAACCCTCTGCATTGTCCACAAGGCCTTCTGGGGCCTGGGGCCTCAATACCTTCAACTCTCTCTTCTTAAATATCTTCCTTCTCGAGCTCTTCGCTCATCCGCCTCCAACTGCCTCAGGGTCAGTCGCTTCTCCAAGCAATGAGTTGGTGGTAGATCTCTTTCTTCAGCTGAGGCCTCCCTCTGGAACAGCCTTCATGCCCCTCTGAAAATTGAGGAGAACCATCTCCGGTTCCGGAAGCACCTCAAGAACTTCCTCTTTGCTTCTACTTTCTCTCCTCCTCTCCCCTGCTGAATTCCTGGCTGAATCTGAAACTGCACTGGTCACCTGGCTACCCTCTGTTTCTCGGGCCCAGGTCCCCTCCCCACCATTTGCACACCTGCACTCTGGGGCTGTTTCTGTATCCCTACAGCCCCCTGCCAACACTCATCACCTGATGTCTGCACTTACCTTGCCCCTGCCATAAGCAGGCCGCACCTCTTATTTATTGTTCTTATTTATTGTTTTTATTTATTTACTGTTTCCCTATGTACTGCACTTCCCCTCCCACTTCCCTATCGCACTCCCCCCCTGCAGTATTTCAATGTCACCTAGCCTAGTAAGATCGTTGTCTCTGTCTTCCCTCTGTTCCCCTCCCTTGCCTTGTCGCGCCTTGAAGCACTTGGGTATAGGCGCGTTATAAGTGCCAATGCCATATCATATTATATTCATATCATTTAATGACATCCCTGTCCCTACAAAAGCCACCACTCCTAACTTCTGAATGGAAGTTGATCCCATGGAGTCTGCAAGTGTCAGTGTCCCAGCATCCTGCTTTGCTGATTGTGGTGGCTGCATGTGTCTCTGCATGGGTATGGCTGTATGGGTCCCTGCATTTGTGGCGCCTGTGTCATACGCTGATATGCTTGCATGAATGTGTCTTGAGTCTGTGCCTGTCGCTGTGTTTGGTCTTGGGCATGATAGTCAGTCTGTTCTGCCTGTTATGTGGGTTGGTGCCGCATTCCCACATTCTGTTGCAACCCACCTCTACTCCTACACACTTGGGAAATGTGTCCACACAACCAACACTGTGGTAGTCCTCCGGTTGGTCTCCGATAGCCTCCCTGAGACTCCTCTGGTCCTTGCTGCATTTGATGGCTATACCCTTTTTCCCTGGGTGCTCCTCCACTCCCTCTAAAACCCTTGGTGCATGGCGCCCTGCCCCGCAAAGCCTTCCTGCTTCTGCCACACTGGTTAACATCGCCCCTTCCAGTGTATAATCTGATCATTTTTTCTGTACTAGTTTTGCACTACTTTTGCTTCCTCCTGCTTTCTGTGCTCATGCTTTTTTCTTGTATTCTCTTGCCTTAGCCACAATAGTGTAGTATAGTAAGCTGAATTTCTGACCAAGGATTGAGCGCCATGCCCACTAGGTTCTTAAGATGTTTTTGCACCTGTTCAGGTAACCCCAGACACAATATATGATCAAATAATCCCACTGTTTTGTCCCACATTTCACACATTTCCAACCTCCATTTCTCTTGAATAGTTTGACTATATTGAATGGGATCCTCGTCCTCCCTCATCTTGCGTGCAATAATCACGCTAATGTTCGAGGCATCTGGGTACTGTACCCTTATAGCATGCCATACGGCCGCTCAACAATTATTGAACGGCAAACCATTGTGTGCCGTGTTCTGTACTGTTACTCTGGGTTAACTGGCACTTTTCCATACATCATCTGCTACCTCCCCGAGAATTGCAGAAAGCAAACTCTTTATGTCACCCACAGCCAATGTTGTCCCTGCGGTCAGTCTCTCTAGCTCATGAATCCACTTCCCAGCCCCAGCAGTCAACAATGGTAACTTGCATCTTAAATTGTCTTTCTCCATCTGCTGCCACGGTATATATTGAGGTCTCCCTCCTGCCTTCTCTAATAGAGGACACTGTATCAGTCATATCCCTCTGCTTTGTCTCCCAGTGTCTTTAGTGGCAGTAAACACCCTTGTCATTTCTCATTTCCTCTGCCCTGGCAGATCCCTAAGCCTCTGCGCATATGGGGTGATATTGCCTGTGCTTTCTTTTGTCCTTCTTTATTTCCACTTGCCTTTCCCTCTCTTCTCCTGCCTTTTGTTTTGCTATATCCTCAAGCTCTCTCTGTGTTCTCGTTTCCCGCTCCTCTCGTGCCTCCACTTTCTGTTTCTCTCTGTGCATCCTTTCGTTTTCTTCCTTCTCTTCCCTTTCCTGTCTTCCTACTTCCTCCATTATTTGTGCCCATTCTCTCGCCTCTTCTGTATCTTTGTTACTTGCGACTTCCCTGTTTGTGCACCCTATCTCTTCTGCAACCTTCCCATCCAGATTAAGCAATATCTCTCTGCCTACCCATTCATTCAGCACTATTGGATCCTGGCCTTCAATGCTTCCTCCTTTCCCCAGGTCATTGGGCCTCATTACAGGTCGGGCGGTCCGGAAATAACAGTGGCGGTAAACCCGGCGCCACTGTTAATTCCAGACGGCCCGATTCCGACTCCTGCAGGTGGGAGGTGATGTTCCCGCCAGGTCTGACCTGGTGGGTTTAACACCGCCCGCCTGCAGGCGGACGTAGAAGCACCAGCACCATCACGAGATGGTGCCGGTGTTTCCACTTCCCCATTACCATTGAGTCCTATGGGACTCAATGGGAATGGGGATTTACCAAATTCCTTCTCCGGAATTCCCAGGACACCAGGGTCGTAATGCCCTGGTATTTCCGGGAGTCACGGAGGCGGAATGGTAATATGAGTCTGGCGGTAACCAGGTGGTTTTACCACCTCGGTTACCGTCGGACTCGTAATGAGGCCCATTGTCTTTCAACCTCGCCTGGATCTCGCTGCGCTCCTTGCATTCGCCGCCTGCGTTCTGCGCTCCCTTAGTCACCTGTTCAACCTTGCTTTGCCCCTCCTTCTTACTATATGCTGGAGGTGCAAATGTGGGATCAGTGTAACCTGCCGCTGCTTTTAACTACCTTGCGGGATGTAATCCCTAGGTTCCCGCTGCTGCTCCTTCGCTCTCAGTTTGAGGAGGAGGTGGGGAAGCCGAGGGCGATTCACTCTCTGCATATCGCTGGCCCAGCATCCATTGTCGCTGTGGCAGGTCCCCTTCCTCGTCCTGAAATACTTTCCACAACTCTAATATGGCGATTTCTTTGCTTAACATTTTGCCTTTGTAAGCTTTGTGTATGTACATGTGTAATTGTTGCTGCACACATTTGGAAAAGCTCCCCACTTTAGGCAGGGCTTTGCCAAATTGTCCTATGTACCACAGCTCCATTCAATGGTATATTTACATATTTTGTCCTTATATCGCGGGAGGGACTTGCACATATGGTGTAGGGGTGTGTCCCTAATGATTTTACCTGAATATATCATATATCAATACTTACTTGACCTCAAATCGGGATTTTGACACATCCACCTTTTAAGATACACTTAACTTTTTTCACCTCAATATCATGAAACAAAAACCACTTATGACCATCAAATCACCACATCAACCTCAGCCTCTCTGGCTTTTGCCCAATACCACAGGTGTGTTCCACGCACAGCCCTTCTGCAGCTCTCCGCCCCAAAGGCTCTGCTCATGCGCTTTCCACGCTCCGCCCCAAAGGCGTGACCACTGTTTCAAGACTCAATTATAGTTTTCATCCACCTAAAAGCTCTTCACCTCTCGTGCACCTTAAGTCCTACACAACAACCTTATTGGTGACGTCACCTCTACAATGAGGAACAAATATCGATGATACCTGTCCTTCCAATACGTCCACCTATACACCCCCTGAAGTCAATGACAGACCTGACAGAACATAAATAACATATACGCGGCCGCCTTCTTGCCTACTAAGGAAAACCAATAATACATATGATCCACCTGTACCTATAGCATCCCCTTATAGATAAAACGTCTCTGCAAGACTTAACCAGGAGAGCACCCTCCGTGATACAAGCTAGCTTTGTCTGCTAAGTCCTATATACAGGAATATCAAAATCCATGACCCAATCTAAAACGCGTAATCCACAGGAAATCGATATTTGCATACCTTTTGTCATCCATACCCTTAAGTCAATCGTACAAGCTGACTGGCCAAACTAATCGTCCCAAGACAGAAAGTTCCCTAGCCAAGAACAAAAGTTAACCAGCAATGCTCCTTACCAAATCAAAACTCCAACACAAACATCAAGCAGAACCTGTCCACTCCCTCTCCTTGTTTGCCATATAGCTGAGTCTATGCTTACACTCCATGGTCCACTGACGTCATTCAAGCACTGACTCTCCCCCAACCTGCCACTCTGCCTTTCCGGTCTGCTGGGCGTCACAAGGAAAGTGGGCAGGAATTTCTCCAAGGCAGTTCCTGACGACCTCTTCACAGTGTGCACTTGCTGTGTCTCTCTCGGTTTCCGCGGGTCGCCTCACAGCCTTCCAGGCATACAGCGGGACGAGATGGCCTCTTGCCAATCGAACGTAGTGACCATCCTCTGCTGCCAGCTTTTAAGCATTTGCAGATCGGACCTCACAGCCTTTGTCCAGACACTTAGCAGAGAAACTTGGGCCCATCCAAGACTCCCCACTGCAAGAATGGAAGACTGAGCCATGGAGCAAAGTATACTGTCTTTATTATTCAAAACAGAAAGGGATCACACAGGAAAAACAATTCTCCAGCATTACCAGCTTCGGAGTCTGTGCCACATGGCTTTATACACGTATGATGTCACATTAATCGGGTCCACCCCAAAAACCTATGGGGTGTTTTCATAGGTCAGTTTGGACAAACTATATATACAAAAACTATACATTAGTATATTTATTGGTCCCCCATATCAGGTGGCTCCACCTGAGACTACCCCTAAATGTTACAAACTACACTGTTGCAGGGTCACAGGAAGACCATTGGCCTGTGCAACATTGTATACCACCTCACAATCCAGCTTCTGGATTGGCTAGAGCGGGTCCTCCCAGGCCTGGGTCCCTGTCTGGTCACACAGCTGAGTGTACCTTTTCAAGGTGATGGGAAAGCATGTGGAAGGCTCTGTGTTCCATATTGTTACCATTGTTTGATCACCTAAGCCTGAGAGTGTGCCTGCAGGTTGCAGTTTTGGTGGGCAACACTTGAATCATTCCACTGCGTCTCACTGTGAACATCTTATCTTCCCACGACCAGTAAATGAGCATTGTGCTGTTCTGCTGGGTCACGTGTGAGAGGACCACAAAACAGCTCTTCTGTCTGCAATGATAAGGATTTTATTCTGAATTCTTGCAGGTGGCTTGCTGCCTCGGGAACCAGGAATTTTCCACCCGCCACCGTCCTTGGCTGTGAACACCAGCTCTGCGCCTCGTGCTGCAGGGATCATGTCTCCCCTCCCATGCCCTGGGTCAGAGAGGTATCATGACTGACATCTCAGCATTAGTTTTAAAACCAGAATAATAACCTTACTTCTCCAACACTTGTAATAAGGATTGGGGAGAATCCCTTGGCTCAGTCAAATATAAACAGAACATTATATGAAACATTATCTGAAAAAAAACACAATTTATATTCCTTGCCACAAACCTGGATCCCCCTATTCTTCCCAGTTAGTCTAATAAATTATGCTACCAACTCAATCACCATTGGAAAAAGGAGAGGGGACAGGCAACTCTGCCTGGCATTTTTATGAAGGCAAAACTGACGAGACACCACCCCATGTATTATCCCTATACAAGGCGAATACAGATTCCTTACCCATCTCATCCAATTCGGGCCAAAACCGAATATTCTTAGAACACTGACTAAAAACCTCAAGCTCACCTGACTGAACGCCTTCTTCTTTCCACTAGATATAACAAAGGGAACATTCCCTTCTAACACATTAGAGATATACAACCCTGGACCTCATGAGGCTTTTTCCTGACCTGGGCGCCTGTTGAACCTTTAATGGGGCATTGGCTTCCATTTATTTATTTATTTTTGCATTTGTAGCAGTGCACTGAACCCTCAGGTATCTAGGTGCTAGTTACATTAGGGAAAGGGGAAGGGGTGTACAGGTAAAGGTAACCGGCAAAGGTAGGACGTGTACATTCAAGGTGTTGAGCAGTAATACAGTGTCTTAGCTCCGAGGAGCTTAGGCAAAAAGCCTGTTTTTCAAGTTCCTCCTAAATGACCAATAGGAGGGTTCCATACACAAGAACAAGGGGAGATTGTGCCACAGCTTGACGGCGAGAACAGGGAAGTTTGAGCATCCTGCAGATTGGTGATTGTAGCTGGGCACTGAGCAATTGGTTGTGTGAGGATCTTAGTGGGCGAGAGAGGGTGCATTTTTCCACACACAGAGAAAGGTAGGCAGGTGCTGTTTCGGAGAGGCACTTGTGAACGATGGAGAGAATCTTCAAGTTGATTCACCCTCAGAGCGTCTTTTCTGGCTTCTGAGACGTGTGCATGTTTGGTAAGGCCGAGGGCAGCTGGGAGGGCATTTTTTTGGATGATTTGTAACCTCTTCAGGTTGCGTTCTGAAGTGCCAGCAAAGAGGGCATTGCAGCAGTCCAGCCTAGCCCCGGTGATGGCTCTGGCAATTGTGAGGCAATTCGGTATGAAGAGGAAAGGTTTACTGGCATTGATCAGTTTGCCTCTGAAGGCGGCAGCGGAGGAGATGGCGTTAACTTGACGTGAGAGGTTGAGTGAAGCATCCAGATAGACACCCAGAGTTTTGGCAGCGGGTGAGATGGGGATTAGGTTGCCGTCTATGTTGAAGGAATTGTAGGCCGGATCCAAGTTGCGTAGAGTGGTGGGGGAGCCAACAATGAGAATCTCAGTTTTATTGTCGTTTAAGCATAGCATGTGTGTTGTCAACCAGTTTTGGACGATGTTGTAGACCGAGTTGATGGTAGCCATGTCCTGGTGGTAAGATCCTGAGAGGGGGAGGAGAATTTGGGTGTCATCGGCATAGTTCATGTAGGAGATGCCGAGGACCTCCAGGTGATCGAAAAGGGGTTTTGTATAAATGTTAAATAGGGTCGGGGAAAGGCAAGAACTTTGGGGGAACGATGCATGAGACCTATCAACTTGGCAAAGGCTTGCATGAATAGGTATGGCATTCTGCAATACAAAAAGGAAAACCAATACATTCAATTCATAGCTGCGAACAACTCTGACCTTTCTGGATGGGGGAATGAGTTCAGATTCACAGAACCACAGAAATGTTTGACTGGAGGCTCAACACATATTAGATGATAGTAGCCAGTGCTTAATTTGAAAAATAAAATACCGGCTATATACCACATTTATTCTAGTATGTCTGTGACACATCGGAACAGGCAGCTCCCTCACCACTGTTGCCACCAACCAAGGCTGTTACCCACAGTGTTAATTTATGTGGGGTTAAAGCTGTGACTCACACAGGCTCATGCTGGTTGAAGGATGCACTGATTATTGCAGACACAATATATGACTACCTATCAACCTAACATAGTACTTGTGTCTTCAAATGAGACCCGTGTTTAAGTACTTCTTTAAACACATATGGGCCTCATTACGACCCTGGCGTTAAGGGTTTAACGGCGCCGTAAAAGGTGTCGGTGCCGTTAAACCCTTAACGCCTGATTACGAGGTCCCTTTGCGGGACCCGACCTTAACGGCTGGTTTTTCCAGCCGTTAAAGTAGGGACCCGCAAAGGGACTTTGGTGCTAATAACGGTACCGCAATTTGCGGTACCGTTATTAGCGCCTTCCCCATTCCCATTGAGCCCTATGGTGCTAAAATGGGAATGGGGAAGGGCCATGGCGGCATGGGGAATTACCGCCCCGCCAACCTCGGAATGGGGTGGTAATCCCCCATTCCGCCATGGCGGACACCGGCATGGACCATGGTGCTAATAGCGCCATGGTCCTCAGCCTGGGTCGTAATGAGGCCCATAATCATTGTTAACAATTTCTCTGGTTCTTTAGTTGGCAAGTGGAACTTAATGAAAGTCTAGTCACAGAAAACAGAGCGAACTTGCTTTCCTTCTATGTTAAATTGATGGACAAATGCAGGCAAAATCATTACTGAACAGATGGACTTTCCTCTTAAACAGTGCAGCAAGATCTTCTCTTGTAGGTTGGCCTCAGGACAGGCACTCTTCGGCAGTGGCTTTTTTTCCTGGCCTTGCCTCAGCGTTGGAGCTGCTGGCTGTCCTGTTGTTGTCAACCCACTCTGCTGTGGCAGTGCTTTTGGTTACTGCCGTAGCCGAGCAGCACCAGTGTTATGCAGGCTGACTGAAGGAGTGTGCAGACATGACCAGCATGGGCGCCCAGGATTGTCCCCTTCAAACTCAGTGTTATTAATACAAATGGATAAATAGCACTGCCAAGCCAGTGGGTCTCCGCAGGTTCATGAATTACAACGTGCCAGCCTAGAATACGCAGACGCATGGCCAGTGCACACTGTTACTGCTTGTGGTGTGGCTACTGCTGAATGATAGCTAAAATGATAAAGTTGCTAAAAAGTACATCATAATCTAATTGAGTCTGGGGCTACAAAATGAGTGCCACCTGGGGCAAATAATCCCACAAATAAAGCACTGATAGTAGCTGATTTATTACAGTTTAGTTTGTGATAATCCGATGTTGGGCCCAATTAAAAAAGCGGATGTGCCCTCGTGATGCTACGGGCTCCTCACAACTAGAGTAAATAGGGGCCGCACATAACTAATTCAGCAGTTTCTGTATAAACGGAAGCTAATTCAGCATGCACATACTTTAATAGAACATTTTTAAATATCATCCGTATTTCCCAGTGTTTTATATAGGCTGTTCATATTTCCCACCAATAATTAACTATTGTTTGCAGTGAAACATGTTAGTAAAATTGTCAACATTAATTACAAGGCACTGTAAATCAAAAAAAAGTAAAATTCTCATATCGGATATTTATTGTTTCCATTAATTTATTTCCATTGCACAATTCCGCAAATCCCTTTTTCAATTACTGTTCTTAAATGAGGATACAAAGAATCTAGTAAACATTGTCCATGCTTGGGTTCATCTATTTAGGCACAATGTAATAAAGCATGAACCAACTGTCCTTACCAAACTCTGTACCTTCAGAGGTTTGAGTGTATACTATAAGATAAGATGGTAAGGAAGGAAAGCTGTACAGCAGTGCCCTGAACAACCCTTCAAGTACTGATGGGAAAGTCTTTGCTCTCAGCCACCACTAAGCACAACTTATTTCACCTAAACAATTGGCTGAGGGTTGTATTGTGACATATAGCTGCTATGAGGTAAGGTCACAAACAAAAAACACAAATACAATCATGGATCTTTTGAACAAAAATCATAGGATAAAGATTATCTTTTTATTTTTCCTCCACTTCCAGATAATTGAAATAATGCATTCAGGATGTTGATTAAAAGATTAAAACAATCGGTTCTCATGTAAACTTTAAAAATGCAACGAATTCCACCTATCAATTAAGAAACACAGTGCTGAAACTGAATTGGATGACTCCAGTGGTATTTCAGGAAGTAAAAATGGCGTAGTGACTAAACAATGATTAGATCTTGTACAACCCCATTCGCACCAGGTTCAGGAGAGATGGGCGGAAACAGTACTATATCGCAAGGTATCGTATAAAACAGTACAAACTGACTTTCTCTATCAAATACAGCTCCTTGTCCCCCAGTTGTTTTTTTCCGACACGCATAATTTGATGATTACTGTTCCGCTCATGTGTACTCGCCACTCTAATCACCTTCTTAGTATTTTCAAAGGGTTTGAGAATAACCTCTTTCAGCCCCATCCTCCTCCTTCCTTCTCTCCATCAGCTTGCCCCTTCTCAACCACTGTCCACCTATTCAGTAGCACTCGCCCATCTTAGACTGATTGGAATCGATTTCGCTTTGCTTTAGTACAACATTCTTTGAATCGAGAGACCTTAAAGCAGTGATATGGAAGACAGGTTTCCTGGTGCCAATAAGCTTTGCTAAGAGGAATGACAATTAGTGTATTTATTGAGCCAGCTATAGGCTATTTCTTCCTCTGAACCTTATGTAGACTTTGAAAAGGAAGAACCACCTTGTGTGCTTCAGTTAAACCCTTTTATATATTTTACATTCAGAAAAAGCCACAAAACTTAAAAAATAGGATACCGGGAATCAAAGACTTCAATTCACTGCATATAATTTAAAATAGAACGTCCCATTGTAGAGACTCTAAAAGTGTCCTTACACATCTGATGGGAGTATTTTTATTTAATCTGAACCTCTGCCAGAGTCGCTCCCTTTCACTTCCTCTGAAAAGATTGGACCTTTTACCAATCCAATTGCTTGTTTCTGACATTTTTTTCTTAGACTTTAGAAACAGAAGGCAAGAGACTTCACATCTTCTTACCCAACTACTTCCAACCATTTAAAATGTTAAGCATGGCAGTATTTTCCATTGCTAAATGGTAGAAGGACGTCCACATTTGTAAGCTTGGAATGTATGACTTTTGCCTGAAATGTTGCCTTAAGCACAGTGCGGGTCTCAGGACAAGAACATCCTTTTCCCCTAAAGTAGTCTTTGGGTACCATGTTAATCAGGAGATTTACCTTCCTTTTTTCTGAATCTGTCTTTAGAGCCCGAGAGAGCTATCCTTTGCCGAGAGGTTCACAGAGGTCTCCAAATCTTGACTCACACAAGGATGTTCGGTCTAGAGGCAAGCTGTTTTATATACAAGGTGGAAGTCTGCGCCATGTTACTCTACATATAGCTTGAATGGCAGATAGATGTACTGCTGCCATGTTTTTCGGTGTTACTTTGAGGATGTTTGCTAAAGAACAGGCATTCAGCAGTTTGTTCAAGCTCTGCTAAAGAACCTCTTAGGCTAATTAAACCCACTCCCTCCTCTGAGTATGGTGAAAGTGTGTCTGGATGAATCAGGAAGTATCAACTATATAATATAATGACCCCTTGTACTTTAGGAAGCAGCCCCCACTTCCTGTGGAGGTTGCTATCATTCAACTCCCTCTTCATTTCCATAGTACTGCATGATGTAGCGATGAGTACTGAGATTCCGATAGTTTGTGGCATATGATGTTGTTAGAGCCTGTGCAGGTGCAGCCAGGCTTGAATTCTTTTTTAAATTCTTTGTTGGGTACATAATGTTCTGATGCCACTACACATCCAATGACTGTGGTGGAACGCGGAAGGCAACTACAGAGTCACTACGACGAGTAAGGTGTTCTTTTGCACTGTTTACATTATCATTTTACCATACTGATTTTGAAAAAAGCGTCCAGTAATAGAAGTTACACTATTTCGGATTATGAATCTGTTAATTTTTAGATATTCTGTGGTGCAAATATTGCGTCCAGATAGGGGGATAGCGCTCTTCATAAAAGCTGGCTAAAATAGTTTGTATTATATATTGTTGGGTATTGCGTGAAAGCTGGGCAATGGTAACACATTATTTATCGTGATATGATTTAAAGTATGTTTTCATTAACGTACAACTTCAGTGCGATAGTTTCCAGTGAATATTCTCTTCTAGTATATTTTCTACTATTCTGTCATCCATTAATATTATTTTACAATAAGGCATTTTGCACAGATAAGGCCTTGCACAAATCATATTCCAGTTTCTTTAAAAAAAAATATTTACAGTAAAGAGGGCTTACAAGGTGTAAAGTCAGCCTACATCCTATTGTCTTTTTATCATTCTCCGCTCCTCTGAATATCGCTACGGCTGCGTGGAAGTATGCAGCAGCTGCTTCCCTGACTGGCCACTGCTTCACTCACTCTCTGAAAAAGTCAGGTTTGATTGCTAACGCACTGCAGCAACATTTATTTGAGAAGGAAAGGAATCAAAAGCAGTCTCGCCATCATAATAATTTACACTGGGGTCATGGGGGACATTGCAGCTGAAGCGTTACTCCGGGTAACGATTGGGACAATGATATAGCACCACTTGGAGCAAACCCTACAGACCCTCCCATTTCTTTTTGTACTTCGGATATACACAATGGTCTCACTGTCAGCCATGGGTAAACCCAATGCATTTGTTTCCTAGCGCGCGTGCGTGTGTGCGTGTGCGTTTGGCCCAATGGAAACGTATCCCATATAGAAACAGATACCTTCCAGGAGAAGGCAAAGTGGATATTTCAGAGTGTGTGACCATTCTGCTTTCTTTGTGCTGGAGGGAACTGACCGTAAAGACGAGAAGCACTGAGAAGCACTCCACAGCCACTATGCTGGTTCTTTCTCATCAATGGTTGACAGGCATTCACATCGGTGTACACCATGTTAGCCTTGGGGAAATGGATCACACATTCACTCCACAAAGGTCAACAAACAACGGCCAGATTGGTAAACCTTGCAACCTCACCTGAGATAGGGCAGCTTTCACATGGCCGCCTAATGTATAAGGCTCACTGGCTATGTGCCAAAACATTGAATTATTCAGCTCCTGTAATGTTTTGAGGCGGGGCATTACAAGCAAGTGATGAAGAGTTTTCTCCTTGATATCAGTTTGGTGGGCGTCAAAAGGTCTTGTCTCGTACTTTGGGAATTTGTTTTTCAAAAGTTACTCATCAGCATCAAATGATCCTGTGACAGTTATCTGCTAAAGTAGAGAGAGACGCTGGTCCCAGGAGTGATATGAGATGGCCGTATTGCTGGCAGACCTGATGGCATCCATGACCATTTGCCATGATCAGATCATACAGTGGTACCAATCATGATCTTGTAATTCCTCACCTTTTCAGAGAATATGCCGCAATGGCAATCATCCCGTACATCATTTCATGAAAAAAAAACAGAGGTTACTCCAGCATCCCAGCATTTTTGTCCCTATTCAAGTCAAACTGGGAAAGATCAATTTGAAGACCAATGTGTATCTTTGCAGGAATCCATTTTTCATCTGTCTGTATTTTTGGCTTCAACTTTCTTTCGGAAACCTCTGAAGGGCAGGTGTGCAGCCATGGTCCCATGGTCTACTGGCACAAGTCTCAGAGAGAACATGCGGCTTTCGCATTTCTGAGCACAGATAGACCGTTTAAAAAATGGCGAATCTGCGTGCAATTATCAGAAGGCAATAAATAGAAAACCTCTGCGCTATGTTCTTCTAGCACGTCTCAGGAAATTAAACATGTCTCTCGTTAAAAAAACATACAATCAATTATCGTGAGGCTTTTTCTGAGATGAATTACAATCCAATGGTGGTGGTGACACTCTTGTGCCATTGGCTCAGTGGCCATCGGGACTGTTGCGCACATTTTTTATTTCCAGTGCTAGCTGCTTGATTTGGACATCCCTCTGGTTTACAAGCTCACGGAGTCGTCGGATTTCATCCTGCTGCCTGTAGAAAATCTGTAAGAGCTGGAGAACAATGAAAGATATGTTATTTTCTTTTTTTTAATGAGGTTATTTCATTGCCATTTAAAACATTTGTAACAAAGTCACTTCAGAGCGTGAGAGATAAGTGGCTGAGCCGTGCAGACAGTAGTTGGGGAAGATTTTGAAGTGAGAAAGTAGGACTCGTGGTGTAAGGCTGCATATATTTGTCTCACTGTTATTCATGAAGCGAACACTAAGGAAAAGATTTGCGAAAGAATTACTATGGAGATGTCTCACACATTTAGGAAGGGGGCTGGAGGTCATACCTGGGGGAAAAAGGATTATAATCCCCCTTGGTTCCATCCTTATAGGGTTACAACATAGGATAGACTATTTTGGAAAATTAGCGTTGGACAGTAACTTGGAAATAAATCCAACAAAATCCAAGATCATCACCTTTAAGAAGAATTTGCAACTACATAATTTGAGATGGTATGTTAATTTATTTGCATTTATTTATTTATTTATTTATTTAGTGCTAAGGACAGGCCTGCAGGCATGGGAGCACTAAAACAGAAAAAGACATACAGATCCAGTCATAGAGCCAGAAAAGTGACAAAGGCCAGGGAAAGTGAGAGCAGTTCTTAGAGCACGCTTAATGAAATCAAAGGAACGACATGCTCTCAGATTGGGTGGAAGTGCATTCCAACATCTTAGCGCAGCATAAGGAAAGGACCTCTGAGAAACCACAGTCAATCTAACTCTGGGCACAGACAAAAGTGAAGAGTTGTTAGATCTAAGTGCCCTCACAGTAGGTTTCTGTCAGACAGATACGCTGAACTTGTGCCATATAAACACCTATGTGTAACAGAGATTAGGCAAAAGGTAATTCTAGAGGCTACCGGGAGCCAATGAAAAGATTTCCTGGATTCAGAAATGTGATCCCTCCTGTGAAGAACCTCAATAGCTCATACTCTATTATTCTGCACGTTCTGCAGTCAGGCAATTTCCCCTTTACCACTGCCATTCTAGAGAATTGAGTAATAATCTAGTTTGGCTGCCACTATAGCCCTATGCATTAGTTGCCTGATTACCATAGCTCAAAAACGGTCTCAGCTGTGCTAGTAATTTCAGATAATATGAAGATGATGAGCCAAGACTGCTCACATACGCCATCATATAAAGCTCCTGATCCAGGATTCCACACAGTGTTTTAACCCTAGGAAGTGTAGCAATCATACAACCAGCCAATTTCAATTCCCGAAACTCTAGACCAAGCTTTTGAAGTTGGGCCTCCATACCTGCGATCATTAGCTAGGTTTTGGTGTCGTTGAAGGGTGAAGATATTAAATAATGTAGATGACAAGAAGGATCCCTGAGGGACCCCTCAAGTCACCAGGAAATCGTTGGCCATAAAGTCACCCGAGAATACCCTAGCTGAGCGGGGTGACAGAAACGACTTGATGTAGAGGGCTGCTGCAGGTGAAAAACAGGCAGAAAGTAGCAGCCTAGATACCAGCAGTGAACGGTCAACTAGGTTGAAATCTGCCGACAGATCAAGGAGCATAAGAATTGCAGTGCCACCTCTCTCAAAAACCTGAAGCATATTTGCCTTCAAATCCAATAGAGTTGATTCTGTAGAATGAGCGCTACGAAAACCAGACTGCCATTGGCCCAAGATCCTTTTCCTTGACAGAAAATCCTGTATTTGAATATAGGCCACCTATCCAGAATTTTCAGCATAAACAGAGTGTTGGTATTAGACCTATAATTCAAAGGGATATTTGTCCTTTGGGTCAAGTGTTGCTTTTTATGATGGAACAGAGCCTTCCCTAAAGAAGGCATTAATATATTTCACAGTGAAAGGAATAAGTTGTGAGGCACATTCCTTAACAATCATAGTAGGACAGGTATCTCCCTTACAATCATTGGGCTTAAGCTATTGCACAATGACTAAAACCTCAGAATCCGTAACCATCCTAAACTCGAAAACAGGATCAGTAATCTCGGAGGTCAAAGAAGCAATATTTGATTGCAACCCCTCACACACTGTTGAACTGGGGTATTCAACCCAGCCCTTTAAGACGAGGCAGGAGACAGATGGGGATGCAGAACGTACTCAAACATCAATAATCAAACTGACTTAGGAAGTTGTCAAAGTACGCCTGTTATAATGTCAATTATCTAAAACAGGGAATTAAAACAAACATCAACGAAGTTGCTCGATCTTCTCACTCGGTGCATTACATAAAAAATCAGGTTATATACTAAAAACGTATAATTTTTTACGTCAATCTGCATGACAAACAACAAAAACCTACTTGGGAACGTGATAGGCTTACAGGGAACATCTAGGTATATGTTCCATACTTGCCAGGGAAGGTGATTGGGTATCTAACATCAGGTGGGGCAAGTAAGCCCTCCTCTAGTGCAGGTCACTACAAATGTCATCAAATACACAACGTCCCATTTGTTATAACACCTATAGGGCTCTCTATTACGTGGCCCTCTATAATTGGTTGGCACCCTTGCACCCCTCTTTAATATTCCACCCACAGAAGCAGCACGCAGGCTTGCACCCAGGTGCTGGTGGGCTGGTCATAACCATAGCTTCCCACCAATTAGCCTGTCATCAATCATCACACTTGCAGTCTGCTAGTCAATTAAGGCTTTGAATTTGGCCTTGGAAGTATTCCTTGCTCTGGAGAATACGAGGGAGTATAGACATACTCTGTCTTGTTGGTTTCGATACAGCTCCTCATAGTGTCTATTTTCATCTGACCATGTGACTGCAGACCATGTTTTCGAGTCTTACTGCATTTAAAATACTATTAAATGATGAACCTCTGACGTCTTTAATGTTCTCGTTCCTCACCTAAGACATGAGTTTGTTCCTTTCACACGTTCTATAACTGTTGTACGCACATTCACGGCCACCGCGGCCTTGATGTCCTGGTCTTGGGTCAACCAAGCCTTTCTTTGATTCACCTCCACGGTTGAGTTTTCGATTTATAACTGCAACACACTGAAAAAGCCTCTCTGTCTTCTGGGTCCAGCTCTGCTAATGTGCGTTGTGGAATCATCCATAGCCCTTACATTTCCTATGTATATACGTTGGCGCACTGCCGCAATCTATTCACTATATAGCTAGCCTTTAAGAATACTTTGTCTACTTGCGGTACTGCTTCTGTACAATTACAAAATGACTTGATAACTTCTTCATTATTTCTGTAACACGAGAACCCACCCCGCGCCCTCTTCCTGTTTCCCGGTCCCTGCCACCTTCCAACCCGCCCACCCCTACTCCCATTGGCTCGCGATCACTGTGCATCGAGTCTAATGACTCGTGAATCCTTACCGGCTCCATTTCCCATCAGGAGCACGGTAAGTGTTGCAGCATTGATTTGAAGTAATTTGCCCATATTGTGTTGGCCCAGAGTCCCCCAGCAGGCCCCTGTGCCTCCAAAACCTACCTGTGCCCTCTTCCTGGTTCCCGGTCCCTGCCGCCTTCCAACCCGCCTACCCCTCCTGCCATTGGCTCGCGATCACTATGCATAGAGTCTAACGACTCGTGAATCCTCACCGGCTCCATTTCCCATCAGGAGCATGGTAAGAGTTGCAGCATTGATGTGAAGTAATTTGGCCATATTGTGTTGGCCCCTAGTCCCCTAGCAGGCCCCTGTGCCTCCCAAAGCCACCCCGCGTCCTCTTCCTGTTTCCCGGTCCCTGCCACCTCCCAACCTGCCCACCCCTACTCCCATTGGCTTGTGATCACTGTGCATCGATTCTAACGACTCATGAATCCTCACCGGCTCCATTTCCCATCAGGAGCACGGTAAGTGTTGCAGCATTGATTTGAAGTAATTTGCCCATATTGTGTTGGCCCCGATTCCGCCCGCAGGCCCATGTGCCTCCCAAACTCACCCCGTGCCCTCTTCTTGGTTCCTGTTCCCTGCCGCATCCCAAACCCGCCCACCCCTGCTCCCATTGGCTCTCCCTACCGGTCTTAACTGGCCTCCCAAGGCAGCCCTCTGCCCGGCTGCCTCACTCAGCTAAGGACCCTGAGGCAAAGGATGGCTCCAAAGTGACGGCTCCTGATCGTATCTGCAGGTATCCGCAGGAGAAGCAGCAAGTCAGTAACCAGACATCAACCACCAACAACCAGCCAACCCTACCACCCAAACCTACAAACCCTACTGTTAGAACAGTTGAATTTGTAAAGTGTGCCTAACTATGGTATAGCTGAATTAGAAAGTGTGAATAACATCATCCAACTGTGGTATAGTTGAACTTAAAATGTGTGAATAATATCATCCTGTGGTACAGTTGAACTTAGAAAGTATGAATAACATCATCCTGTGGTATAGTTGAACTTAGAAAGTGTGAATAACATCATCCTGTGGTATAGTTGAACTTAGAAAGTGTGAATAATATCATCCAACTGTGTTATAGTTGAACTTAAAAAGTGTGCCTAACTTTGGTATAGCTGAATTAGAAAGTGTACATAATATCATCTTGTGCCATAGTGAATTTAGAAAGTGTGCCTAACTCTGGTTTAGCTAAACTTAGAAAGTGTGAATAATATCATCCAACTGTGGTATCGAACGGATGGAGTTGATGAAACCTGACGGAACGGATGAAGTGGATAGAATGGATGAAATGGATGGAAAGGATGAAGTGGATGGGAAGGACTGAACGGGTGGGTGGAATGGATGGAGTAGATCATGTGGATGGAGGAGATGAGTGGACAGAATGGTTGACTTGACGATGCAGATGATTGAAAGGATGAAATAGATGGCACCGATGAAGTGAATGGAACGGATAGAGTGGATGGAACGGATAGAGTGGATGGAACGGATAGAGTGGATGGTATGGATAGAGTGAATGGCACGGATAGAGTGGATGGCACGGATAGAGTGGGTGGTACCGCTAGAGTGGGTGGTACCGCTAGAGTGGGTGGTACGCATAGAGTAGATGGAAGGCATAAAGTGGATGGAACCGATAGAGTGAATGGGACAGACAAAGAGAAAAAGAGAATGGAACTGATGAAGAGAATGGAACTGACAAAAAGAATGGAACAGATGAAAAGGGCGAAAGTGATGCTGTGGATGAAACTGATGAAGTAGACGAAAAACTTTACTGATAAACCACCATATCACACTACTACGCCTACTCTATCCTATACACCATCATTCAATTAGAACACAGCTATGCTATGACACATTCGGCCTAGCTGTTCTCATACGAACATGACCCCACTAACAACTCATCATCCTAATAAAACACAGCTAGACGAGCACATTTCGGCTAGCTTTGGGCGTCTCCTCAGGCCTAACGCAGCTAGAACTCAGTCTGAGGGTTCACCCTCCAGACTGAACACATCCAACTGATTTCCTCAGCACCACACCTACCGCTATGAAGCAGCTACCATGCAACAACCACACCAGCTGCACACATATCCGATGCGCCCACGTATCATACCACACTCTCGCTCTACTGACCTGAACTATGGTTCCCGAGGGCGTTCAACTTACCAGCGCTTTGAGGTAATACCAATGATACATAAGGCACTATATAAATGCCAGGTAACATAACATAACATTGAGCCTGAAGTTTTGCTAATCTTTAATACCTCCTCTTCTAGAGCCTATAGAATATTTATGTTCTCTCGTTTCTGCATCTCCTCTGGGTGTGTCAGCTCTGCTCTTTATGACATCAGCCACGTTCCCTTTTTCTCAGTTTTCACCCTTCCTCCAGGATTTCATTCA
This sequence comes from Ambystoma mexicanum, assembly GCF_040938575.1. Taxonomy (NCBI): domain Eukaryota; kingdom Metazoa; phylum Chordata; class Amphibia; order Caudata; family Ambystomatidae; genus Ambystoma; species Ambystoma mexicanum. The sequence goes on from NC_090935.1 coordinate 1,526,547,043, forward strand.
AATGGCTATCATACTGATGTGTGTGCATATATGACTTTCTCAATGGGAATCTTGCTTCCAGGATTCTCCTTGTTATTGGTATCTTTACAGGTACTGCTCGTGTCTCACACTCTGGTTCCCAACATATAGGTAACATGGCTGAGGAGCTTTGGGTTGGGGTACTTGGCTCCATCTTTACATTCCTCCCTCTGGGCGATTCATCGACCACTCTCTCATCAGTCTTCACATCTAGACATCCTTGCCTGAAGAAATGCTTCTTTTAGACTCACATTTTTATGACTACCTTCAGGCATCCTGGCGATTTCACATGCTCATCCTTTCTCCAGGATATGACCATGCATTGTCCACTTGGACTGCAGTAAATCCATTTGCCCACATACTTCTTGTGGTTCTTTGGGTACAGGAACTCCGTTCCCTCAGGTGCATGGATACTAAATTTCACATAGTCTCTGATTTCTTCATCTGTCAGCTCTTTACTTTTCCATCCTGATTCAACATCATTCATGATCTTCATTCCTACAGTGTTCTTTGCAGTCTTCTTGCATTGTGAGATTATTATCCTGATCACACAAAATCCAAGCAATAGTACTACTATCAGGGCTCCAAGGAACTTGAACATATCTGTCATCCATTGTGGAATCCATGAAAAGAGTGATCCAAACCAACTGTCATCAGCAATATCTTCCACTTCGTCTATCATCTGGAAGTGTAACTTCATCAGCATCTTTACGGCCACTATCAAGTTACCATTCTCGTCGTCATGAGAAGGTATGAACGTGCAACATGATTCTCTAATTTTGGCATAAACACCTCCATGCATAGCTGTGATCATGTCCAGGACATATCTATTCTGAAGAGTTGTGTTGAACGTCTGCAAAAACTCCGATCTGGTTATCTGTAACCACTTAATGTTTGCATCTGCCTGGGCATGAAGATTATCGTGAATATCGATTAAGTCTTACTAAACAGTCTGTGTTCATATGGAATGGAGGCAAAGGCTTCTATTGATTTAGCTGAGAAATAGTTTTCTCTTTTCATTCGATTTAGGAGTTCAGCAGATATCTTCTTCCTCAGGTGAGCATCTACTTGTGGAAACACGCCAATGTTCAGGTCACTTTTAGGAATCACCGATGCTGGAACATGGACATTTACTATAGAACTAAGTCCTCCCCAATCCTTGAGCAGCTTCATGTAAGCTCTGGAACTACAAGCCCAGTAGTGAGCCATTATCACTGCTGTTCCAATACTAAGTCCTGGTGCAATAAAGATTCGACCACAATTCTGATTCTCAACAAGCTTTCTTGTGCCGTTGTTTCTGAAACACAACTTTGCACTTTCCAGAGGCACTATCTGTAAGGCCCCATATTTGTCTTTGACCCATGTCAGTAGCTTAGTAAGCCTTGGCCATAACAGTTTGCATCCATTCTCCACAATGTCAATAGTTGGTTTGTAGCATCCAATCACTACCCATGCTCTGCAGATAACTACACCTTCTTGCCATCCATCTGGAGAAAGTATGGATCCCCAAATCTGCATCTGGCCTCTGTTCTTCCATCTTCCGATTTCTTCTGCAGATTTTCCTGGACTCTCGAGTCTTCTATTTACTTCTCATATGATTCCAGCCCCTTTCACTCCAGGCTGCTCGTATCTTATCACATGATATGATATGGCATTTATAACGCGCCTATACACAAGTGTGTCAAGACACGATGAGGCAAGGGAGGGGAAACAGAGGGAAGACAGAGACAGCGATCCTACTAGGCTGGATGACATTCAGATTGCGCAAGTTCAGGGGAGCGGGGAAGGGGAAAAAGTACGGGGGAAAGGGAGGGGGCAGTGCAGTACGTGGGATAACAGTAAAATAAATAAAGACAATAAATAATTTATGAAAGTGCTGCCAGCTGGTGGCAAGTGCAGGGGTAAATGCAAACATCAGGTGCCAAGTGCTAGAAGGGGCTCTACGGATACAGAAACAGTCCCAGAGTGCAAGTCTTGCCAGGGGGGCAGTGCAGGTGTGCAACTGGTGGGGAGGGGACCTGGGCCAGGGATCAGAAGGTAGCCAGGTAACCAGTGCAGTTTCAAAATCAGCCAGGAGATCAGCAGGGGAGAGGAAGAGCGAAAGCATAAGCAAAGAGGAAGGTATTGAGGTGCTTCCCGAACCACAGATGGTTCTCCTGAAGTTTCAGAGAGGCAGGGAGGCTCCAGCAGAAGAAACATATCTACCACCAACTCGCTGCTTGGAGAAGCCACTAACCCTGAGGGAGTTGGAGGCGGATGAGCGAAGAGCTCGAGAAGGAAGATATTTAGGAAGAGAGAGTTGAGGCCCCAGAAGGCCTTGTGGACAATGCAGAGGGTTTTGAACTTAATCCTTGCTGCCACTGAGAGGGAGCCAGTGCAGGGATTTAGGTCCTGGAGAGATACGATCCCTGGGCTTGAGGCCAAGGACAAGTCTTGCAGTCCTGATTTGGATGAGTTGCAGAGGGCAGAGAGTGGAGGCAGGCAGATTTAGAAAGAGGCTGTTGCAGTAGTCCAGCCTAGAGAGAATCAGAGCTATGGAGACACTGACCTTCTGGGGGAAGGAGAGGAAAGGAAGAATACTTCAGAGGAGGTGCTGGTGGTAGTGTGACTTCTTAGAGACGTCAGAGATATGAGGAGAGAAGGAAAGTGTGGAGTCTAAGATGACCCCGAGGATTTTTGCCTCACAGGTGGAAGCGGGAAGAGGGCCAAGAGAGGACGGCCAGAGAGTGACAGGAAAGGAGGGAGCAGGTGTGCAGATGAGGAGAATCTCGGTCTTACTGGCATTAAGGCAGAGATCATTGGCGGCATACCACTCCTGGATGGCGGACAGACAGTCAGAGATGAGATAAGGAGAAGAGTTGGCAGAAGGGAGCTTGAAAATGAGTTGTGTCATCCAAATAGCACTGAAAGTTGGGGCAGAGAGTGGAAATGTAGTGGGGCAGAAGTGCCAGGGATTGGTTGAACAGCCAGGGATAGAGTTTAGAACCCTGGGGAACACCATAGGTAGAGATAGAGATAGAGGAGATGATTTTCCATATGCATTTTTGCTCTTGTTTTTGTGTCTTGAACATAATCATCTTCATCTGGATCTGTCCATTCTGTTGCCCATACTAAATAGGCTGTTCAGCCCATGAACTGACCTCTTGCTCGGCAGAGTGAGTGGCATAATGGCGCTGATAACAGTGTTGTAAAGAAACAAAAAGGAGAGAAAGAGAGGTAGAGCACGAGCACAGGTTAGAGCGGGGAGCTTTGGGCAGAAAGGTACGGTGAGCTGGGAATGTGAGAAGGTGAGGCAGTGAAGGTGCCACAAGGAGGTGTGCAGGTAATGCAGAGCGGGCTCTGCAAAAGACAGCAACATGTGTGGAGAGCAAAAAATGGGAAAAGGGGCTGCTGCAGAAAGTGGATTGAGCAAGCAGTCCAGGGTGGCGCTGGGAAGGTAAAGGTGACCAGCCGTGACAGACTTGGTCAGTAAAAATAGGGAGATAGGAGGGGAGAAAAATAGGGTGCAGTGGCAGACAGGCAACTACTGTACGAAAGACGTTTGGGTGGACAAACCAGATTGAAAAATTCAGAGCGTCTACTGGGCATTAGTGTCCTGAATTTGCACGTAATCCTCGATTGTCTCAGCAATTTCAAACGTTCCCAAAAGAGTGCTAATTAATAATTAACTTTTACTTTCCCCGATATTAGAGATTTTTCTGTGACCTCTTTACGGAAATGGTGTTTTGTTTAAAGCCCCGCGGTAAATCCACTGATATACTGCCAAACTCTATTACTGTTATCGCCACATGGGCCTGTGGAGTTACCAGTGGTGGCAATTCCCAATTTTTGGAGTCCATAGAACCCCATGTTTTTTTGGGTGGATTTATTGCTGTCAGAATGACCATGCAGTAAATCCACTAAAATTATAATTTGGTGGTGCAGGAAAAGTGGCTGTGATGGAATTATCGGCAATTTTTTCCAGCCCTGCCAAACTTGTAATGAGGCCTAAATTACATTAATCATGAGCCTACAACCATAATTTAAAAAAACCTTAATTAACAACAATTTACTAACTTAATAATTTACACGCACAAACAAGTCCAAGATTGTGGTATAGATTAATCATGACGTGCAACAGAACATAGTCCATCATTATGAATTTGGCAGGAGTTCAGCGGTATTCCCACTCAGCTGCCGCCAAAATCGATTACTGTTACCACCACTTGGACCCATGTGGTTACCACGGGTTTACAAGTGGCGATATGGTGGTGTAAATCCGCATTTCCAGTGGGTTTTTGTTGAAACTATCACCAATGGTAGTTCCACCTCAGTAATTCTATAGAATATTCGCAGTAGAGGGGTCAGATTTACCCCCAGCTTTTTCCTTACCACCAATTTCGTAATTCAACGGGGATCAAATACACCGGTAACAGAATTACTGCTGCATTCCTGCTGATTTTGCCCGCCCCGCTGACCTCATAATTAGGCCCTTGCGAGCACAGAGAAAGGATGTCATAAGAAATTCTAATGTTAAATTCCCAGCTGTCCTAGGGTAAGGTAAAGATTGTTCTGAATTGGATATGCTGTGGGAGATCCTCATATCTATTTCCCCCTGAACCGATCTAAAAAATAGCATAGGTAATGCCAACAGTTTGGACTTTTGTGTAGGCATGGGAAATGCAGTTGCCAGGCACTTCCATAGGGGTATTACCTGCCATCAATGGTAGCATTTGCAAAATGATGCAAGTACCGCAGCATATAATAGTAGTGCCTGGCACATGCCTAATTTACTTATACACCAGATAAAACTGTTGGATTTGCCAATGCTTGTTTTTAACAGGATCGCAGTGAAGGACATGCATAGTGCTTATAAGTCGAGTGGCTGAAGGCAGACCTGTTTCGGACATTTTTATTACACCAGTAGCCTTTGCAGCTCCAATTAAGTAATCGTCCCTCATTACGAGTCTGGCCATTGCGGTGCCGGTAAAACCGACAGGCTGCCGCCAGACCCGTAGTGAATTACTGACAACAGACTTGCCGGATTTACTGGGGCATTACAACCCCGGTGGTCTGGTAAATCTGGCGCCGGTAATTCTGTTAATCCCCATTCCCGTGGAGTCAGACCTGGCGGGCGGTACAGCACCCATCCGCAGAACTCGTAGTTTGCTGGTCCGGACCGGCAAACATGTAATGAGGGTCATCAACTCTTATGAAGACTTGCACAAAGTTTGATGGTAAGGCTTAAAAAACTTAGCTCAAAGAGATCCCATGAGGATATGGTCTGGGGGAGGGGCAGGAAGTGGGTAGGAATGGGCAGAGGTATTAGCAATGCCATGGGCAGTCAGTGGGTGGGCAAATAACACAAGCTTTGTGTCCCTCCTCATATGCCATTTCTCCCTAGCTGTAATCTAATGCAATAGTTTCAGTTTATAGGTGACATTTTAGCCAAAACTAAAATGGAGTCATAAGATACTGCAGGTCTTGCCATTTCAACATTCTCAAATTACGCCCAAACAAAGTGGCTCTCTGGCTTGTGTTTCCCATGTTTCTAGGTTGCCAAACGCTGTAAAGGATTCCACCTTTGTCACTGGGAACCATTGTAAGGATGTTATATGGTTTCAGTCTAGAGACTAATCACTTTCCTCTAGTTTGAACATTAATGCAGGGGCTTGGAAAGAAGACAGGTGAAGGGTGGTCCACCAAGCAATAGTATGGACCTAGAGTTTGGGCCATGCTATAATCGTACCATGGCTACCATTGGTATTGCTATGAGCACTGGTGTTCAGTGTTGATGGCAATTCGTGTTTGACAGTAAGGACTCTCTGGAATACCACAATATATTGGCAAATATGTTGAGCATTATCAATAACAAGGTGGGATTTGTTTGCATCACCATAATAAGAATTGGTTTGAACTGAAAATATGGTTGCAGCTCATTTTGTTCTGCTAGGAGCTCATACCGTTGCATGCCATTATGATTGCTGAAGAAATTCAGCAATTAAAACTATCTAAAGCATCTAATTGAAAGGTACCAAAATTCAATCTGCAAAAAGGCATGATGGAAGTCATCAATCGAAACTATGTTAGAGACGTCCGGCATCCAACAACACAAAACAATGCAGAGCTAGATTCAATATTGATTTCCAAGGAGTCTTGGCTATTTTATATTCTTTCTGTATTTACATATTTTGTTACGGTTTAACATTTAAACTTTTCCCTAACATTAAAAACACAAATTGCACTATACTACAAACATCCTGTTAAAAATCTTTGCGATAAAACAACTCAATAAATCATCATCCCTTAAACCCTGTAAAAAGTTATTAACTTACAGACAACTAAGCACAAAATAAATGTAGGTGTATGGACTCAGTGGCAGATACAAAGGGCAAAACCCTTCTACAGCCGAGTCAGCTACGTCTACCCTAACTTTACATTGATAAGATTAGAAGTTCTAGTCCTATAGACAGTGGTGACAACGTTACTCCATTACATTTCAGTCCTCTCTATGGAATTCCTTACAATGGCACTCGACAAACTGTGTGAACAATTTTTGATACCCGACTTTGGGTCGAATCACTCAAGTAAACTTAAAACTAAGCTCATCAATTGCAGAATATCCCCTAACAGAGGCAGCATTTCCATGAAAAACGCACTCAATGCAATTGACAGAGACAACTGGTTACTATTCAGCTATCTCCCCCAGACGTTTTGTGAAATAAAAGCAGCGGGAAAGTGAATGAATCTCTCAAAATGGAACAATCTTCTCGATGATAGATGATAACTACAATTCAATATCAAACATCGAAGCATTTCAGAATTCTCTGTTCTAACGAGCCTACATGTCAGTCTTTCCACAGGAATACCTAAATGTTGTTGGTCCAAGCACCACCATAGTGTAAACGGTTGGCTCTACATTCAAAAGCCACATTTTGTGATTAACGCAAAGGCGACTTTAAAATTTAGACCATCGGCACCTTGAGAAGAGTTAATATATTTTTTGGATAATTTTGGATTCGTTAAACTAGCTCTATCTTCCACAAAGCTCCAGGCTCAGAATTTATTCTTGATTATAGTTGTATGGGAATCAATGCCAATACCGGCCTCTACCAAAATACTTTCACTTATCTTCATGAAGTCAATCAACCCTTGGTCAGTGCCTGTGCAGAAGATTTCCACTAATTAACTGAACAAGGAGTCACTGCCATTATCTTTAATTTTCATGTATAGGAAGTTTGCTCCATTCATGCCAGAAGCACAATCAGTTGACTCTGCGCTCTAATCGAATAAACCATATAGGCAGGGACAGAGGCATTCCCAAGATGGCCCGCCAGATTTTTCCATATATGTTAAGTCACTTCCTGTTCTTGATATGTAAGAGCTAGAGGCCATACATGATGGTGGTGTAACCTTAACATAAAACAAATTCTAATAGGGGTTTCAGAGAGTAACAGCAATATTCTGCCAAAATAATCCTCATTTGGGAAATAACATTTTTGATTTTGCACCATAACTTCTCCATAATAAGACCCAATTTGTTTTCATTCGTAAACTAGCAAAAGTACCCGTTCTCCAAACGGGTTCTGTATACAGACATAACACTCTCATTAATTGTTGAAAATGAATGATCCTGTAGGGCGATGTTCCGCCTTACCCTGCCGGGGTGCAGTTTGTTGCGGTGCATTGCAATTCAAATATCTCAGAAATTGGGCATCCTGGGGCCTTGAAACGTGACAGTGAGTTTTGTTACTCGTGTCGGGACCGGTTTTCTTTCCCTTTCCGGTGAACATGGTTTACGGCTTCGGCGGCAGGCACCATCTCACAAAAATTCTCTGGAAAAGTAATTTCACCTGATGCAGCAAACATTTTTGTTTCCTTCCCAGTGAACATGGATTATGGCATTGTAAAGCTCGTTTAGAAACAACATTGTTTGTTTCCCTTCCCAGTGAACATGGTTTACGTCTTTGTCTGCAGGCACCATCTCACAAAAATCCTCTGGAGAAGTAATTTCACCTGATGCGGAAAACATTTGGAAACTTCTGGAATGCTACCTGCGTTCACCTTCGCCTCTCAGTTCCATTTTCCTCTCATACATTGTTTGTTTCCCTTCTTAGTGAGCATGGTTTATGGCTTCGTCGGCAGGCCACACGCCCACAAACAAATGTGTACTTTTGCTGAAATCCGGGGAAAGAGGTGGGGTGTCTAAAGGTCCAGTAGCCAGTAATGTCTGGAGGGTCCTAACAGGTATCTATGCAAAATGTGGTGCAGATCAATGAAACGGTGTGGAATTGTATAAGGAACAAACCCACAAACAAATGTTGACTTTTGCTGAAATCCAGGGGAAGAGCTGGGGTGTCCAAATGTCATGTAGCCAATAATGTCCGGAAGGTCCTAACAGGTAACTATGCAAATGTTGGTGCAGATCGGTGAAACGGTGTGGAACTGTATAAGGAACAACGCTTCACATCACAAACCCACACACAACTTTTGACTTTTATATATATATAGATATAAATCCCAAGTACACAAGGTTATTGATTTAATCAATTCTGTCGCCATTGATCGACCACCTGAAGTGTTTCTACTTTGGTGGTTTATTACATTTTAAAATACAAGACTTGGCCAGATTTATTTTCAGTCCATTATCTAGAGTATATGCACCAAGTCCATCCAAGCTCTTTTGTAACCCTATTGGGGTGAAGGCAAGAAGGATTAGGTAATCTGCATAGGCTAGCCATCCAACCTCCAGAAAGCCCAACTTGGGGGGGCAAGATTTGGCCTTCTGAATCGCCACCTGGAGATCAGAGATGTACAAGTTGGAAAGGGTGTGGGGATAATATGCACCCTTGTATTAACCCTAGTTTGACTGGTACAACTCTAGAAAGTGACCCTTCTGAATTTAAACAGACTCCCAGAGTGCTGTCCGAATGAAAAAGTTAAATTATATTAACGGGACCGGGCCGGATGCCCAGTTGGACAATTTCGTCCACATACCGCCAGGAGCCACTTTATCAAAAGCAGCGGTTATTTCCAAACTTGCTGAGTATAGAACCCGTCTTTGACTTTGGAAGCTTTCAATGGACATAGTATGTAAAATAGGGTGTTTAGTGTGGTTCCCATACCTCTCTGAAACCCTATTTGAAAAATGATTAATCTCTTTGTTCTTTCTAACCAGCTATGCAGATCTTTCAGAACAACGTCGGTAAACACCTTACTGGTGGTGTATGTCAGGGAGATAGGTCTATAACCAGTAAGGGACATTCTGTCCCCTTTTTTGTAAATAGGGACAATAACTGCCCCATGCCTTGAGTCCGATATGATTAAGTCAGTGGTAATTTGAGAAAATATAGTTAGTAGAATGTTAGCCCACAAGTTTGAGTTTTCCTTTAAAGCCACGTTTGACAGACCGTTAGGACCGCAGGCTATGGAATTTTTCAACCTACCGACAGTAGATTGGAGATTGTCCAAATCAAACATTTTGAGTCCAATGAGTCCAAGTGGTTTGGGAAATCTCAGCATTATCTGAGGGAGAGTTTTTCATATTGGCAAATAGGTTAAGAAAATAGAGGACCAAGGAGGATTCCGAGATACAATTTGCTTGGCTTGTCATTTGAATATTGTGGTGACCATTTAACACTCTCCAAATCCTGCTTTTGTCATTGTTGAAAAGCCATTTTATCATCTCTTGATTTAACTTTATTTTATGTATTTTTTATGATTAATGCCAATGTATGTACATCTGTCTAATCCTCCTGGACCCTTCAATCTTCTTCACCTTCAATTGACCATCCATCATCAATGTCCTGAGGTCTAGCCACATCTTTCTGTTATGATTTTTAACCACTTTGTCAAACCCGTGTGTATCTGATGTACTAAAGGGGCGCCGCTTCCAGCTCTCCTTTGTGGACAGGACAATGTGCCAATTCTTTAGGGTTGTGGAGAAGCAATTGGGAGAGCATCTTCTCACTCTCTCAATACATGACCAGCTACTCCAAATGCCCTTCATTGTTATTTACATTTCTCAGATTGATAAAGAACTTACCAACACGATTTCCTGTAGTGTGCACTATAATGTTCTTACACGCAGAACTTTGCACACAAAGGCCCCCGCATTCCGCCCAATTGTTAATGCTAAAATTGCATTGTCACTGCTTGCACTTTTAGAAATCGTTAGAGAGGTAATGTTATTTCTGAGTGGATTTGAGGTGAAAATAAAATCAATTGTTGAGCTGGACACTGGTCCAAACCACGTAGCCTTACTAGGACAGTCTGCCTGGACATTCCCATTGACTTTCAAATGTATTAAAAATGTGTGGCCAAGGCTTGGCTATTTTATAAAACGGAACTGTATGAAACCGGGTACTATTATGAAAATAGCTATGGGTCTACTTACTATAAGACCCCTTTTATTAGTTCTAAAGAGGACTGTGTGTCCTACGTAAATAACATGAGGCTCATACTTCAGAGCGATGTGTCTCTGTGACCCGACAGAGTGCCAAATGGTATTGTTAGATATCAATATTTACAATGGTTGAATCTGATGTTCTTTTGTTTTGCCACCTTGTTTTCCTTTCCCTTTGCCTGCATTCTTTCCCCCCATGTATCATTTGTACACCATGTGGAATCCTGGGAACAGCGTATTCTAGAGTGTTAAAGGTGGCGAAATTACAAAGGATAAAGTTGAGAGGTAATAATGATGGATGGAGGTAAACCAACTCCTGGGGGTTTGTGGTGAACTCTTCTGCATGGATCTGTTTAACAACCCCTCAACTTGTGCCGACTAATCTGGGCATTTTATCAAATTGTGTGTGATGCGCATACTGCTGGTGATGAGTGAAAATGAAACAAAGCGAAGCAGGCCCCCAGGAGGTTGTTTGAGTAACGTTACTGAGTCTCTATTCAAGCATTTGTTTGTGTTAAGTTTAACATTAGACTCTTGTGCGGTGCTGCAACATTTATATACTGCTTGCCCCAGCTGTAAAGTGTGGCTCCAATGGAAACGGCATCAACGCTGCATGATCACCACCCTCTATGCAGGCTCCAATTTGCGGTTTGGAGGGAGACACTCTCATAGAGTAGAGTACCTGTGTGTGATCACGTGTGCCGCACAGACATATTGCAATGATGCTCACATGCACCCTGTTGTGTCTGCAAGTGTGGTGTGAAGCTGACCCTTCAAGAAACTGAAGAAGGACAATAAATTCAGCATCTCTTCAAACACGCCCCACAAGAGATCAGTGCAGCAGACATCATACCTGACATGGTTTGCGTGGCAGGGGCATCTGCTATGCAGCTAAATAAATTTAGCAGAAAAAGACACGCATCTTTCCTGTTTGTTGAATTCATGTGGGAAACTGTGTAGTTGCCACGCAATGGGTGCAGATAAACTAGTGGGCTAGTTTGAGGAATTGCCATCTAGCAAAGGCGCAAAGCCATGGCTATTAAAAAAATGTATTACATAAAATGATGCGGGTAATTCTGTCTCCAAAAGTGTAATCTGCTATCCAGATTCCCTTTTTGTAATCCCCATGCCAAAAACAGAATATGGTATGTTAGTAGATTTGTAAAGCACAATACGTTGCCTCAGAAGGGGCAGTGAGGCGCTAACAACATCAAATAACAACACCAGCTGACAGAGAGACCCCTGTCAGGCTGGTTATCTTGGGAACAACAAAGTTCCTCATTACGAGTTGGCTGGTGTGGAATTAACGTGCTGGTATTAACGTTTACTGGCACGTATCTGCACTGAAGTATCTCTAGCTAAGAGCTCGAGGTAATTCAGGCACCTTACCGGCAAAAATCACCAGAATTTCTGGTGCTGGTAGTGCCGGCAAAATCCCCCATGGAGTCCATTTGTACTCCATGGAATGGGGATTTACAACCAACACCGGCACTTGTAATCTGGCGGTAATGTAATGGGGCCCAAGTCTTCAGTTTTCAGCCTGCGTCGAAACTCAGTGTGACTCGAGTCAGCCTGGAGGGAGAGTGTTCCACAACTTGGGAGCAACACTGATATTTAATCTTCGGTATTGCCAGCAAATTAATGGAAGACGATCTGCCTGAACAATAGCGTGGTAGACAATCATGGAAAAAAGCTGGTCCCTTGTGATAGCGAGCTTCATGAGGCATGCACAGTGTCTAAATTTCAATCCTACTGTTCACTGATAGCCAGGACAAGTCTTCTAGGTCTGAAGAAATGTGGGCCTGTTTGTTTAGATGGAAAAGAAGGCACGTGACCTCGTTTTGAATGAGCTGAAGTTTGAAGATCTTTTTCTTTGAGAGACCCAAGTATACAGAGTTACAACTGTCAAGACGGCTTGAAATTAAGGCATTCATCAGCTGAATCAGTGGAGCAAAGGGAAAATGATTGAGGATGAGTTTCAGAGATTTTAAATGATAAAAGCAGCTGCTAGAGACTTTTTAAATCTGGGTTGAGGAGGAGAGGTCATTGTCGAACCAGAACCCCAGGTTACAGACAGAAGAAACTGGTGTAGGACAAGTGACACACAAAGGATGGCAAAGGTTAAGCCTATCCTGTTCTCTTACGGTGTTAGGGGTATATAACCCCTAAAGACCGAGAAGGATTATGTTTGCAAAGCAAGATCTCAGTTTTGTGTGAATTAGGCAATAGTCGATCTGGTGGGATTCCAATGCATGCTTTAATACCTTCCATAGGCACTGGCTCAATAACATATAAGTGAATAAAAAGTTGGGAGTCATCAGCATACATATAGAAATGCAACCAACCAAAACAAATAAGAACCACCAGAGGTTTCATGTACAAATTAAAAAGAAGCAGGCACAGAAATGAACCCTGACGGACATTACAGTTAATGGATTTTAGAGAAGATTGGAAGAGGGACAGCGAAATCTGATGTGTTCACTTGGTCTGGAATAGTTTAGCCCACTTCCAGGGTATTCCACTCAAGCCCATACATATTACATCAGCGACCCAAAATGACTCAGTAGTCCACAGTATCAAATGCCACAAACAGGTCCAATAGGTTCCAGATTCCAGTACCACCAGAGTCAATCCAACTTTTTAAGTCATTGAGTGCCACTGCAACTACTGGCACTGTGTTGTGGGTGGGACGAAAGCCTGCTTGAACTTCATTAAACCATTTGCTTTTCTTGGCAAAAGTCACAACTTGATGAGCCACTTCTGTCTCTAGCAGTTTAGCAATGTAAGGCAATTGAGACATAGGGTTAATATTTTTCTGGGCAGGAGGGGCCCAAGTATGCTTTATAATTAGAGGAACCACTACAACGTTTTTCAAAGAGCTGGGTATACAACCTGAGAGCGGAGATTAGTTAATGGTATTACAAATATCTGCGGATATACAGGCACAACCATTTTCATAAAATGAGCGTGACAGGGATCAAGAGGAGAGCCTCATTGTTCAGTCATAAGGTGGAGTCCAGACTTCTCTGACAGCTCTGCAAATGTATCACCATGTTTGGCCTCATCCAGGATGCCTGAGTTAGATTAAAAATAAGCTTCAGGATCACATGCTAGGGATACCTTCAGCAATTGTTCTCTAATAGTCAAGATCTTAGAGTTGAAGAATTTGAGCAACTTCTCACTAAAGTTATGATATTTGAAGTGATGGCTTGTACTGTGCATCCTTTTAAAACTTTCCTTACTACTATTCGTACTTATAAGGAGATGATTGGCAAGGTATCCTTTTTTAGATCACTTGATCTGTTTTTTGTAGCCACGTACGTGTCTTAAATAATTGGTCCTCGAGAGAGAGGATCTCTATGTTTCTGCCAATAATGTTTGAAAAGACAAGCCATTTGTTCAGACTTGATTTACTCGTTATACCTGGGATTAGTACCCGGCAGGGGCGTGGCCTAGTCCTTCCAGCAATGATGAGGCTCGGGCATTACCATACGTTTATCCCACCGTTCCGAGCCTCCTCAGTGCTGGAGGCCGCCAGCATCCCTCACTGGGTGCTCAGGTAAGTGCTCCCCTCCACCCCACGTCCTCTTCCCCCGCACTCCCCTCCCCCCTTTTACACATAATTCCCACTCTCACTGTCACCCCACTTAACTTTTGCTGCCTGATCCCTCACCGGGGCTGGAAACAGCAGTGTTCCCGGCGCATCCCTGTAGCTGTTTCCCTGTATGTGTAGTCCCTTCTCCCCGTTCCAAGGTGGTCACCTTGTTTGTTTATTTTTTTTATTTTCACTTTTCAATTGCCACCATGGAAAGAGAGAAGGGACTACGTGAAGGGAGAAGGGGCTACGTGTAGTTTCTTCTCCCCGTTGCATGGAGGCCATCTTGTTTGTTTATTTTTTTTCACTTTTTCAATGGCTGCTATGGAACGGGAGAAGGGACCATGGTGGCCGTTTTATTTTATTTTTTTAAGTTGAGAAATGACTGCCTCCTTTTTCAACTTATCAACTTAACAAAACAACCTATTAGTATCTGGTACATCATTCCAGACACTAATAGCGATATTACCCTAGCAGGGGGCATTACAAGGACTGGTACTGCCCCGGGCTAATGATAAAGCCCCTACTTTGCTTAGGTTTCTACCTGGCCCAGGGCATTCCCTGGCCCAGTATTAAATGTAATTGAATGTTTCTAAAAATGTTGTCACATTTTTCACTTTAAGTGGAGCAAGAGAATCATACAATATTTAGAGGGACTAGAGAAAGTTCTGGCAAAAGCATCCACTGTAATATTACTTCATTTTCAAGTACATTTTGAAGCTGGAAAACCGATTATAACAATATAGGGTGAACGATAGGAATTCTGAAAGGGGCTAGTGCATGATCTGACCAAGGAAAGAATAGAGGCTTGTCAACTATTGCAGACGATATGGTTGTAAGGTTGTAGGTCAAAGGATTGAATCAAAAGGATCTAAATACAATAGGGTCGAATCAAAAGGACCGAAAACCCCTAAACCCCTGTTTTTGGTGTAAAAATCACCTTTTTTTCCTATACGGAACCTCCCAAAAAAACATACATTTAAAAAAAAAAATTTGACTCTTTTGTTTTAGGTCCTATTGTCTCGACCCTATTGCATTCGATCCTTTTGCATTTGAACCTTTGACCGGACACCGGTTGTAAAACTACAGTCAAGTAAATGACCGGTCGAGTGTGTAGAATACTTTTTGGTCAAGGCCAAAATGATTAAATATATCAATCAGGGATACTGCATGTCCTGTGGGACATTCCAGCCACCAATTTATTAAATAATGTAATATAAATAACTGAGAGCATCTGTTGCCATGGTGCTCAATAAAATTGGCAATTGGACCATGGGGGTGGTAAATAATAGTGTACTTGTACCCTACTGCATCAGTACCCTGATGCACAACGCCTGCTCTACATAGCGCAGGTTCAAAGGTCACTTGACCGCTGCAGTGACAGCCTAATCTCTGCATTGCAGGGACTGCATTTAAGATGTACCCGTCTGTCCCAAAAGTTAGACAAACGCCTGACTGGTTTAGATTTTTTTGAAGATGCACCAGGAAGAAAGGGAGGAGAAGCCGCCGTTAGATTTGATACTGAATATATGCAAAGAGGTGGTGAAGAGCCTTCTGCGCCACCCGCCCATCTGAAACAAAGAACAAAGCTAGTAAAGACAAAGGATTGCACCCACTGAGGGAACTTAAAGCAGCAACGGGATATAGCAACCCGTCATATGAGCCACCTACGCAATGTAGTGACGAAAGCCCAGAGAAAGACAGGGAAAGCAATATTACCTCCAAAGTCCAGCGGGACAAGGAAAGACGCGAAAAGGAAAAAGGTGATCAAACACTAGCAAGTACATCTCTAGGTACGGGAAGAGAGGTAAAGAGATGGAAAGGAGATGAAGATAGAACTGATGAGATGGCACTCACACAGAACGAATGGATGGGTGGTTAGATTTTAATGAAACTCAGTGGTAAAGGCATTGAGGACATGAGACAAAGGGGATAATGAGACAAATCAAAAAGAAGAGATAAGGAAAAGAAAGGATGATTAAGAGATGAAGGGGCAAGAAAAAAGGATAGGCAGAAACGAGAGCAGTTGTATCATGATGAACAGGTCAGAAAACAGGAAAAGGCGGAAGAACAAAGAAAACCTGATAATAAGCAGAGAACAGCGGATGATCAGGAAAGAATAGAACAAAGGAGAATAGAAGAAGAAGAGCAAAAGATACGAGAGAAGAGAATAAAAAGACAGAAAGATGAGGAAATACGGAGGGCTAATGAACAAAGAGATAATAGGAAAAAGGAGGAAGACAGGGTTAGAGAGGAAGTGAGGAAGCATAGAGTATTTGATGACCACATAGAACGCAAGCCAAGACAGAGAACGCAGGATCTCGAGTATCTGGAAAGGGAGGTTAGAAAACCTGATCCAGTGGTAGAATGGGAAGATATAGAAGAATTCTTTCCTGAGTACGATCCAGTACCAAGCATGTCTAGAGTAAATCTAGAAGATGACTTCGACACCAGAAGTATTGGAGAGACAATCGATAGAATATATGATGAGATGGGACTAGAAAAGGTACCTCAAGGAAAGGGGAAGGATGAGCACCTTGAAAGCACTCAGTTGTACCATACTGAGGACGCTTCACGCAGCAGCAGACATAGGCCCTCATTACAACTCAGGCGTTAAGGGTTTAACGGTGCCGTCAGCGCCGTTAACCCTTAATGCCTGATTACAAGTGTTCCTTTGTGGGTTGGTGTTTAACGCCTGCTTTTAGCAGGCGTTAAAAATCCAACCCGCAAAGGGACTTTGGAGCTAATTACGGCACCGTAATTTACGGTGCCGTAATTAGCGCCTTCCCCATTCCCATTATGCCCTATGGGGCAAAAATGGGAATGGGGAAGGGCAAATGGTGAATGGGGAATTACCGCCCCACTCACCTTGGAATGGGGCGGTAATTCCACCATGGCGGAATCGTAACCTTAGCGGCATGGACCATGGTGCTAATAGCACCATGGTCCTCCGCCAAGGTTGTAATGAGGGCCATAGAGAGCTGTCTTTAGATAGGCTGACTCTAAATAGAAATGAGGAAGATGAGAGAAGCTGCATGGCACAGGCAATATCAGATGAAGAAAGGAAGCCTGTGAAAGAGAAGAAAGAGAAGAAAGAGACACAGAGCAAGGTCGCAAGAGACGTCTCTCTAGGGGTAAGGGAATAAGTTGGTCGGATTCAACTGTGTCCCCATCTAAAGTACCCGAGTCAGTGACACAGTCAGATCGGCATAATGGATTGTCACACGGTCAGAGGGGTGTGCCTCCCTCACCATATGCAAGCAAATGAAGGACATTGCCAGGCAGATCAATGTAGGAATATTACCCCTGCGGTAGACAATCAAATGATGAGAGAAGAAAAGGAGTTCAGTGTGTCACAGTTTCCCTTATTAGAGAAGGGAGGGACAAGGCCACAGTATATACCAAGGCAACAGATGGATAGAGAGAATCTAAAAAACAAGCTCCCAATGTTGATATCTGGAGCTGGGAAATGGATACACAAGTTAGAAAAAAGGACGGGAGGTAATACATTGGCTATAGAGGATATCAAGGGTCGTTTGATCACAATACTTGGCGTTAGAGCTGACGATGTTTGGACACGTGCAGGCTACCCTGGTGTGACTACAGTCAACACTGCGCATGACGGAGTGCCATTTAACAATTGCAGAACCGCGGTATGGAAAGCGCTTCGAGTGCTATACCCGGACACTTCTGACATGGGAGCTATAATGACGCGTAAGATGAAAGAGGGAGATGATCCGTTGCTTTACATTCAGACGTTTCAAGACGCATGGGTACTGCAAACTCATGAATCTTGGGGGGAAATTTATACCTGTGTTTTACCATATATTATGTCAAGGGCTGCCAGAACAGGTGCAGAAGCAGCTCAAGAAGGTGGTAGGAATCGTAGCCAAGCCATGGTCAGAAATACAACTGACCATTGCACATTATTGTAAGGCTGCTGCAAGAGAAAAATCGCAAGAAGAATGATGCAAGGAAAGGCGAAGAGGCCAAATTAGTGCAGAATAAATTGTCAAAATATGCCAGAGAAGGGGCAATGTTGACTAGCACAAATGGATCAAATGCACAACAGGTCAATAACCAAAGGCAGTTTGATCAAAGCAATAATGGGTTTAGCCCAAGAGGAAGAGGCTACCGAGGAAGAGGATGGCAAAATAATCAGGGAGGCTTTCAGAATATGCAAGGCGAAAATCAGAATATGCAAAATGGGCAAATAATCAGACCACCATCAACGTGTTGGATGTGTGGGATGATAGGGCATCTAGCGTGTATATGCAGAAGTCAAGAGATGGTGCAAAATGACTAATTTACAAGAGGGGGGGATGATGAATCCGCCTGCGTTTTCACAGCAGGGTGGAAATGGATTTGAGCAGAATCAGACTGTACAGCAGCAAGCGCCGAGAATGCAGCAAAGCTTACAGCCACAGCAGACTGTGACCAATTTCCTGCAACGGCAGCCTCAACAGTCCACGATGCAACTTCTACAGACTACAAGCACAGGATGGGTATTGAACTCTAGAGCAGGAAATGCCTCTGGTGATGGAGGAAATCCATTCACAACTGTGGGACGAGAATGTACATGGACTAGGACAGCCCACTGGGAGACCTGATGTGTTCCATTCTATCAGTGACACCAAACCCTCACGAGGAACCAAGGGTAGATGCCACTATAGGGGGTAAAGAATATTCGTTCTTAGTGGACATGGGTGTGACACGCTCGTGTATATGTGAAGGCAAGTTTTTTTTTCCGGCGACGCCATGAATACCCAAGGTTTTACAGGAGCTACAAGTTGTGTTCCTTTTACAAAAGAACTTCCAGTTTCTATTGGAGAATGTGACAGGAAGGTGCCACTGATTTATTTGAGGCAAACGTCAATATATTGGGACGAGATTTGATGACAAATGAAATATGACAATCTCGTTCACTGAGGAAGGAATAGTCTGTTCAACTCCAGGAATGCATTATTTAAACGTGTGCGAAATGATTAGAGCATATGCAGGACGAATGGCTATGAGAGCTATTCCATTAGAACCTGAGATATTCGCATATGGAGTGTGCATAGTAATGTCATGGCTACCAGGCCTTGCAGACAGAACAATGAGAACACCAGATGAGTTTCTGTTCAGACCAAGAATACCTATGCATGAGGAAAAGGGATGAGTGTTTCCCTTAGAAATACACGCATCCATAGTGCGAGGAGAGATGGCATTGCTTGATGGTTGTGATGATGAAGACAGACAATGGTGTGCAATAATCGTCATTGGTGAAGGTTACAGATTGACTGATGTCACTGATGATGATCAGTTTGTAGAACAAATAGGTGAGGATGAGATGACATTTGAGGTAAACCTCACTTATTGGGTGAAAATGATGAAAAGAGAGGTGCCCCAGAGAATGATGCGGGCACAAAAACGTCCTGAATATTTTGATGACGACATGGCAAAGGTGCCTGTCTCAGTATGGACTACAGGCCCTTATGACGTAGGCTTACTGAAAGGAGTCGGAGAAGTGAAGATTAAATTGAAACCAGGAGCAATTTTACCAAAAGCACAACAGTATCCCATGTCTAGGGAGGTGGATAAAGGGATTTTTAAGACCATTTCTGCAATGATGGATCAGGGCATCTTAGTGACATCAGAGTCATCATGCAATACTTCGATTTACTCAGTGAAAAAAGGGAAGGGGGGTCTTGGAGGATAGTACAAGATCTTCGCCCGATAAACCAGATAGTAAAGGCTGAGTTCCCTCTAGTCACTAACCCGTCTACAATTCTATATAACATACCTGTTGAGGCACGTTATTTCACGGTGATTGATTTAAAAAATGCATTCTTCACAATCCCATTGCACAAAGAATTGCAGGATCTGACATCTTTTACGTTCAGGCAAGTTCGTCTGAAAAGCACAAGGCTGCCTCATGGGTATTGTGAGTCCCCTTCGATTTTCAATAGAGTCCCGCAGATGGACTTGAGCAACATTTCAGTAGAGAGTGTTGTCTTGCAATATGTGGATGACATTCTAGTTTCCAGCACAACAGAGGAAAAGTGCAGACGCGATTCCATTGAATTATTGATAATACTTTCTGAGAAAGGATATAAAGTTGACAAAGAGAAGTTACAGTATTGTCAACAAGAGGTGTTGTACATAGGCCAACTGATTTCACATGAAGGAAAGAAGGTTACCCCTGAAAGAGCTGAAGCTATTTTGAAAACAGCTAAACCACACACAATAAAACAAATGCAGAGTTTTCTAGGATTATGCAATTATGTCAGGGCATGGGTCTTTGACTACAGCTCTTATACTAGGTCCTTATTACAAGCCTTAAATAAAGCACAGGCAATGAAAGAAAACATTGTGTGGACTAAGGTCATGGAAGAAGGGTTTAATGAACTAAAAAGGGCCATTTTCACGGTACGAGTTTTAGGGATTCCCAATTATGCAGAGGAATGTTACCGGTTTTCACATATGAAAGGTACGGTTATGACAGCAGTCCTTACACAGACAACCACATTGGGGTACAAGCCCTTGGCATACTACAGTGGGATTTTAGACCCAGTAATGAGAGGTCATTTCCCGTGTAAAAAAGGTTTGGCTCCCGCCGCGTTCGCCATAGAGAAAGCTATAACCATTGTAATGGGGTGCCCAATGACGTTATTCGTTGACCACGCATTATTTGCCATTTTAGAGAAACCGAAAGGTACATTGACATCACAAAGAGCTTCTGTCTATGAAGTGGTCATATCAAATCCAGCGATTAAAATAGTTTGATGCAGAATAGTGAACCCAGCTATGTTTATAGCAGAGCCAGTTACTGAAGGAGAGCCAATACATGATTGCGCGAACTATGAAGAATTCTATGATGAGATCCCCAGAGTAAAAAAAATCCATTGGCAGAAGGAGAAATCGTCTTCATTGACGGTTCTTCTAGGATCGATCAAAATGATGGACAGAGATGTACAGGTGCCGTTGTGTTGAAGCACACGGTAAATAGGGAATTTAAAGTACTTATTAGTACATGTTTACCCTCTCATTAGTCAGCAAAGGCTGCAGAATTATTGGCATTGATACTCGCACTTGAGAAGCACGCAGACCAGGAAGTAACGGTGTACAGTGATTCTGCCAATGTGACGTCGACAGTGCACACAGGCTTAGCGCGCAGGAAAAGGAGGGGCTACCTCTGAATGGACGGCACACCAGTTCAGCACGTCATCTTATTGGACAGGCTCATTAAGACACTACAACTCCCACTGGGTATAGCAGTCGTGAAATGCGCAGCCCGCACGAAAGGGACAGATTTTATCTTGCGCGGAAATCAAGCAGCAGATGCTGAAGCCAAATGTGTGGCAAATGAGGATGAAATAATGATGGATGTGGAGATATTTGATGTGCATGAGAAAATGATTATTGCGAGGAGTGACCCGGAAGGCTATAGTAATATGTCAAATACTCAGTTAATGGAGCTCCAAGGGGTGGCACCGCAGGAAGAAAAGAACCTTTGGAAGCAAAGAGGGTGTTCTTTAAACCCCTCCGAGGCTTTGTGGTGACAAGACAGCACTGGTAAAGCAGTAATGCCTATAGCCCTACTGAAAATAGCAGTTACACTATCCAGCGCATATAATAAAAGAGAATCTAGCAGCAACCATTGCCGAAGACTGCTTTGTACCAAACCGAGCAGAGCATGTTGCCTTTTTTATGATAAATTGCATAGTCTGTCAGAACGTTACGGTACGGCTGGGCATACACTGTGTGATCAGAGGAGTCATCCCAAGGCCTAATGGTCCTTTTCAGCACTTGCACATCGACTATGTTGATATGATTGAAGTATGTAACGGGTACAAGTATCTAATTGTTGTGGTAGGTCCATTCTCTAGATGGATAGAAGCAGGTCCATGTACACACCCAGACTCTACCTGTGCAGCCAAATTCTTGGTAAGGGAAGTGTTTCCCAGATGGGGAGTTTGTGAAGTGATGAGGTCAGATAACAGTCCTCATTTTGTTAATGCAGTATTTGTTAATGCAGTTTTTGAACGCATGTTGCTTGGTGTAAAGAACAAGTTTTCATCGGCGTATCATCCGCAAGGGAATGGCATATGCGAGAAGCTCAACGGCTTGTTAAAGGAAAGGATAGCCAAGTTGAAGCTTACCCTGAAGAAAGGAGGGTTGAACTGCCTTCCACTGGCATTGTATGCACTCAGAAACCAGCCTGGTTCTGACCATCATCTTATGCCACATGAAATTGTGACGGACAGAAGAATGTGGACGACCTTAATGCCTTGAACTAGAGCTAGATTTGATGCTCAGCCAACAGGAGAAGTGCTAGGATTGGAAATGCAAAACTACTCGAACTGCATGATATCTAGATTTCTGTAATTTCAGGACAGCTGTAGTGATGAGGAGGGTGTAGGGCAGTACAGAACACAGAAGGAGATACTACAACAGACAAAGTTCCGGAGTTACGTGTACCTTAACTATACCCTGGGGATACGGTCTTAGTTCAGAATCACACAAGGGAAAGGTGAGACGAGCCAAGGTTTCACAGCCCTTTTATTGTGGAGGACATTATGCCATCTGCATTCAAGTTACTGGGAAGAAGAGCCTGGATCTTCCTTGGTGACATCAAAGCCATATATCAGAGAGACCCCTCTGCACGCACCCCAACCCGAGAATGCTACAGACAACGGGGAAGAACCACAGCACGTGCAGACGAGATCTATGATGAGGAAGAAGCAATGAACCTTTGTGATAAGGTTGTGGCCCAGTTATAAGACATTTCCTTTGAGCAAAATGAGGGAAAAAGGACACAAATACGAATACTCTGTTTATCCTAGTTGCAGGGTAAAAGAAGAGAATTGCATTCATTGGACTACAACTAGCTTGTTGACTATGGACTGAGGCGCACTGAAGCCTTGATAAGAAAAGCTATGCCGAATTTTGATTGAGGATATATAATTTGGAAGAGAATACAGTATTGCGAGTCATTCAATACAGAGTCTTTGTTTGGACTTACTTATGGTGTCACACACTAGTGACCTCACCAGTAACATACTGACCTATTTCAAATTAGTATTGAGGTCCTACCCGCCGTTGGTGAGGAGACTTACAAGCATAACAGAGTTTTTGCAAGATCCTGATAACGAAAAGAAAATATCAAACAATATCAAACTTACTCACAGTGATCCCAGAACAATTTCTTTTACTTCCAGAGTACAGCGAGGACAAGACAAATGTCCCAATCAGAAGAAGCAGCGAATGATCTTGTCAGCGTGCTATTCTTTCATTTAAAGACTGTCCAGATCTTGTTGGGAGACATACCGATGCCCTGACTTTTCTTCGAGATCCAGCGAACACAGAACATTTGGGCGTGATCCTGAACAGTATCATTATTTAGGTTGCACTTCAAGCTCATCAAAATCACAGAAGAGTGTAGAGACTTTCATTCGAGGGGCAGATTGTGGAAGTGTTGACAAGAAATACACTTTTTGCTGACAGGGAAGCAACATGTCATCTGGAATGTAGCATTTTCGAGGTATAGACTGGGAACTAGTCTATATGGAACACATATTATAGACTTGCTGAGGTCATTGTTCATTGGTGGAACATTGCATTGCAAAATAGAACTGTTTCCAGAGACAAGAGACAATCCCTTATCCAGATTCAGAGGACAACTGGTCCAGAACTATTGATCCATGAAGCAGAGACAGCAGAACCCAGAAGGAAGAGATAATAATGAAAATGTATTAAAGAACCAGTTTTTGCTTCCTTAGATGATCAAGATGGGCAGTCAAAGCAGTAGCATTGTTCTTCCTCAGGAGGAGAGACAATCAAATCGCCCAAGAAACAAATGCTGTAAAATGATGAAGATGGCTGAGAATCCTCCAGCAAGAATGAGCTATACAGAAGTACTGTGTGACATGCTTGTGGAAGCTCATATCAAAAGGATAAGAGCCAGAAGAAGCATACAAGAAGACAATAATGAATTAAATGATTACCTGGATAGCACAGCACATTTGGGAAACAATATATGGTACCAACACATGAAGGAAGTTGGAAGGCGAACTTCGGATGAGGAATGCTTTGTATGTGCACTTCTGCCTTACAGCATGGGAAAGCGAAAAAAACGTTTGTAGCTATCGAGATAGATGTTCAGACAGCACACTGTCTGTCACACATAGCACATGCAAGACCAGAGGTCAGTTCATGGGAAGTGATGCTTCTCTCAAATGGGGAATTGAAAAAACAGATCCAAATGAAGATGACTTTGTTCAAGACATAAAGACAAGAAACAATGCCAAAACGAAGAATATTGTGATCAGATACAAGAAACCTGGAGTAAAAGGAGCGGAGATCAGAAGAGAAGTGAACAAGAAATTGGAGACTGCAGGAAAAACTTCATAAGAATATTACAGATGGAAATGGTCAAATGCAAATCTGGGGAACAGTGCTTTCACCAGATGGATGGGAGAAAGGAGTAGTGATCTGCAGAGCATGGGTAGTCATCAGTTGTTACCAGGCTACCATTGACATAGTGCAGAAAGGATGCAAGCCATTGTGTCCGAAGCTTGCTAAAATACTGACATGGGGCGAGGACAGAGGAGGACCCTTGCAGATAATACCATAGGAGAGCCCTAAATTCTGTTTCAGAAATAATGGCACAAGAAAAATGGGAGAGAATCATAATTGTGGTCGAGTCTTTGATGTTCCAGGAATGGTGCATGGTACTGCAGTGATCACATATCACTATTGGGCGTGTGGATCTCAGGCATACATGAGATTGCCGGAAAATTGGGTAGGTATATGCACATTGGTGAATGTCCATGTTCCAGTGTTGGTAATTCCAAAAAGTGATGTGAACATTGACAGTTTCCCGAAAGCAGATGCTCACTTGAGGAAGAAGAGGTCTTTGGAGCTTATGAAGAGAACGAAGAGGGAACATTATTTCTCTGCAAAATCTATAGAAGCTTTCGATGTTATCCCATATGAACACAGCCTGTTCAGTCAGACTTCTTTAGTATTCACCTTGATCTTGATGCCAAGAATTCAGGTTGGAGCAAATACTAAATGGTTGCAGATAACCAGATGGGAGTTATTGCAGACCATCAACACGACCATAAAAGGATTCAATGCAATCAGAGAAGAGTTGAGAGCAATCAGACTGATGACACTCCAGAACAGATATGTCTTGGACATGATCACAGCTATGGATAGAGGTGTTTGTGCAAAAATCGGAGAATCATGTTGCCCATTTATACTGTCACATGATGGACGAAAATGGAACCTTAACAGGGGCCATAGATATGCTGACAAACTACAGAATCAGATGATAGATGACGTTGACAAAGTCGATGATGACGGTTGGTTTGGAGCACTGTTTTCATGGGTTCCGCAATGGATGGCAGATACATTCAAGTTCCTTGGAGCCCTGTTGGTCATGATATTACTTGGATTCTGTGTTATCAAATTAATAATCTCTCAATGCCAGAAGACTGCAAAGAAAGCCATAGCGATGAAGATCATGATTGATGTTGAGTCAGGATGGAAGCCCAAAGACCTGACTGATGAAGAAATAAGAGACTTTGTGAAGGCCAGCATTTATGCACCAAAGTAACCAAGTTCCTGTATCCAAGGGATCAAAGAAAATATGTGGGAAGATGGATCTATTGCAGCCCAAGTGGAGAATGCCAACTCATGACATGGAACAAGGATGAGCATGTGAGAACAGCAGGATGCTTGAAGGGAGTCATAAAGATATGGACACCAAGGAAGCATTTCTTCAGACCAGGATGTCTCGATGCAGAGGACGAAATAAAAGTGAAGGATGAAGAAAAAGTGGATGCAAAGAAAGAAGTGAGAGTGGTTGATGAATCGCCGAGAGGGGGGAGTGAACAGGAAGTGTAGAGGAAGTGTCGAGTATCACCCCCACTCCAATTGCCCCCTTCCCATTGCCTATTGAGGTCACATAAAAGTATGTGACGTATGAAGAACAGTTAAATCAGCAGAAAGCAGCACATGGCCTCTGCCCAGTACCTATCAGTATGAGAGCACCTATTAATATACCGACACCTAAGAAAACCTGGACAGTAAGGTATCCATTAAAAAAGCCATAGCTACATTCTAAACAATATGATGGTTGTTTGAATAAAATACCTGAAGAAGCAAAGAAGATAATGAAGGAAGATGAATGGTGACGTCATAAGAAATCGAACTGACACACTTATAGAAGATATAATGACCTTAGAATACTGACAAGAGACGAAATACCAAGGAGATACCATGGATAAGTGACATCTTGAGCCCAAGGTGAAGAAGTTGATGTCAATATGAAGAAATTTATGCCACATACATGATTTAGATATTTAGTTAGTTTAAACGTGTACAGATGCAAGTAACTGCAAGAGGTAAAAGAATCATGAAGTCATCTTATGCTTAATAGTCGATAGATTGCGGCAAGCACAAAACGTTTACAAGTGTATACCTCAAGAAGCACTTTATGTATGAATGCAAGTTCACTACCCACACGAGCAGAATTGAACAAAGGTTACAAAAGGCCTCAAATGGAGCGTGCTGCAGCAAGAAAATTGAGAATCGAGACAGAGCAAAACTCAGCTAAGGATGACCAAGCCAAGAAGCCAAGGTCTTATCTGGCTGGAGTAAGCCGACATTGGATACAATTAAGGAGAGAAGAGAACAGAGGATCCTGTTTAGAAAGGTCAAGATAAGCCACAGACATCAGAGAACTTGTAGAATTAAGTCAGATATATGAAAAGACACAGAGAAAAGCCGATTTCACGGTGTCCAGTCACGTGACAAAAGGAGGCTGGAAGAGTGAGACTTTAACACCTACACATGGTTCCCTGCCATGCCCATACTCCTTAAAAGTTCTCAGAACACAGAGCAGACGCAAGGCCAAACTACAAAGAAGTAGTTGACACATGACTACTGAGGTGATGATTGATTGTAGCATAATTGGTGGGAACCTGGGGTGCAGACGAGCTTCTCTGCACCTGGATGTTATTTCTGCGTGCTGCTAGATGTAGGTGGAAAACTGAGTGGAGTTGATGCCGACCCAATCATAGTGGACTATGTAATCTAGGGTCCTATAGTGAGTAGAGCCAATGGGACGTCGTACTTTTAGTGACGGTCATAGTGGCCATTTTGAAGGGAGGGCTTAGTGGCCCCACCTGACATTGATTATCCAATCCCCTCTCCCCGTTACCATATACAGATATAGTATCTATATTAAGTTACCTTACTATAACCATTCACGTTGCATGTTAGGTTTTTAAGGTTCCCACGCAGAATGACGTTAGTACGTATGCAAGTTGTACATCAGCAATGACGAGTTTTTGCTATAAATATTGTTTTTTTTCTAAAAGTAAAGAGAGCGAGAAGATCAAGTGATTGCTTATGTTCATTGTAAATTCTTTAGGTGGATCGAGGCCAGTCCCTGTTCACATGTGGATGCCCTCAGAGCTGCCAAGTTCTTGGTCAGGGAGGTTTTCCCAAGATGGAGCATGTGTGAGGTCCTGCGGTCTGACAACGGCCCTCACTTCGTCAACAAAATGTTTAAGCACATCACAACCCTGCAAGGCATCCAGCATAAAGTCGCTTGTGCATACCACCTACAAGCAAATGGGGTGTGTGAACGCCTGAACACACTCCTAAAGGACTGTATAGCCAAGACCCAGCCAAGCACCAAGACAAATTAGCTGCACTGTTTGCCCCTTGCACTGTTTGCACTGCACAATAAACCACGGTCCGACCATCATTTAACGCCCCATGAGGTGGTGACCAGACGCTGCATGCATTGTCCCCTGGCTCCTCCCACAATGGCACTGAAAGACTGAGAATAGTGCAGATGTGTTAGGACAGGAAATGTATGAGTACATTACTCCTCTGGTGGCTAGCACTTCTTTTATCTCTCGCCAGATACAGCGAATCCAGGGGGGCCCAGAAGACAGCAAGGAGATCGACGGCGATAACGCACCACAAGACTGAACTAAAACACCTTGTGAAAGTGGGCAATATTGTGCTTTTGAGAAATTTTATACGGTGCTGGAATGCGCCTAGATTTACTGGACCCCACGTGGTGGAGCAGGTGGCCGACCGTGCTGTCAAGTTGGTCAGAAAGGTGGTCGGGAATCACCCGCAGGACATCAAGCCCTACAAAGCAGTGGCCTCAACTGGCAACAGAGTCTCCATGACCACAGGATCAACGTACAGCACTTAGACAAGCTACAAATATGTTCTGAACTTACACTAATAGGGAGACCCTGGCACCCCATGGTCACACGATCCCAAGCAGCAGAAGTAGAGACTGGAACACTTGTAGAAATTGACTAAAGATACACTGTCAGTTTGTTATTTTGCTTTTCTACACATGCAGGGCCTATGTGAACGCTGTGGGGGTTGTACTGTCTTTTTTCACCCATGTTACCTTCCACCTGTCACCCAGACACTTTCTCTAACCAATTTGTCCACGCTGTAAGGCGACCCAACCGATTCAGAGCCCGATCACCTGAAGTATATTGTCTTGTCTTCGTAGAGTACTTGCCCCAAACATACCCACAACTTACTTGAGCATCGGGAGCCCTCAGTGCTGGCCACATTAAGAGACCCCAAAGTAAGAAGGTTCTGGGAGGAGGTGTTTGCCTTCGCCATCAGTAATTATTTGGTCCGCAGGGCTTAGGTGCACTTACAATACTAACACAGTAACGCACTTCTTTGCGCATTTCAGGCGCTACTGTATCACCAGGCTGCAAGGAACAAGCAGCGTAAGTGGAAATGAAGGGAACAATAAAGAACATTATCGTTATGTCGTGTCTATTAATTCCCAGTGGATTAATGGTGTTCATATTCTGGCAATTATATGTTGTCGTTACTGCTACAGCTGTACCCTCTACTATCATTCCCCTGACCCGAGTAGGTGGAACGACCATGTCAGGTGGATAAGAGAACACTTCTGATAAGGTAAGCAAAGGTAAGCCCAGTGTTGACACAGATATGAAGGAAGTAGACATGTATGTCACCGACACTGCTCGAGTGTCTAACATGTGGTACAAACACATGACAAAAGTAGGTAAGGAAACCACCAGGAAGAGCTGTTATATCTGCTCTTAAATCCCCTACGCAATGAGTGCCTCTAGAATGTTAATAGCAACTGAAACGCCTACAGCAAGAGCACAATGCCTGATGTATCTCGCAATGGTTCACACACAAGGAAGATTTCAAGGGAAGTCAGCAACGTTGCGATAGATGTCCAAAGCAACATTCCCATATGAAGATAACTACATAAAGAAATTAAACATGATGAACAACTACTGGCAGCTAGATGAAGATATACAGTACATAACTGACGGACCTGAGAAGGGATAAACAAAGGCTATCACATTAAAGGAACTGCCATGTCCCTGGACAAGAGTGAAGGAGATAGGAGGAGAGTCTGGATGCTAGGAAGACCACAGATACTAGTTTATGGACAAGAGTATACTAACGATGGATGGCAGGGTGAAGTGGTGGGAAGCAAATCACTAACACTAGCCCAGTTATCAGGAATAAAATGACAAGTGTCTGAAGGAATGGGACGTGAGCGCAAAATTACTGACATGGGTGGTGAATGAAGCTGGACACCAGCACTGTGCGATCAGAATAATGGTGAGGTTGAAGTTGGCGAGAACGTCGGGTTCAAAACAACTCACAGCTATGAAGGTGGGAACAGCAGTACTGATGGATCACTACCGTGCTGGAGGATCAAAAGCATACAAGAAGCTGCCACTCGATTGGGGAGGAGTTTTGCTCGTTGGTGCACATAAGGATGTAAAGCTTGATAAATTCCCAAAAATGGACAACAATAAGAGAAGGAAGAGATCAGTCGATGTGGCACCAACGGCCAAAGCAGAGAAGATGGAGGAACGGGAAGGGCTGAGCAGAGTGAAGAGAGGTGGGAATTACTTCTTAGAAGCATCAGAAACGCCACTGGATGAGATCCCAGCAGAGCACAGGCTGTTCATCCGGACACAAATGTACTTCACATCAATAATACCATCTGTGCAGACATACACAAATGCCAAGTGGTTACAGATCACTCGCTGGGAGGTGATGGTAACAATTAACTCTACTGTGAA
This sequence comes from Ambystoma mexicanum, assembly GCF_040938575.1. Lineage (NCBI taxonomy): Eukaryota > Metazoa > Chordata > Amphibia > Caudata > Ambystomatidae > Ambystoma > Ambystoma mexicanum. The sequence goes on from NC_090935.1 coordinate 1,526,577,161, forward strand.
TGGATTCAACGCCATAAAGGAAGAGCTCAGAGCAATAAGGTTGATGGCGCTCCAAAATAGATATGTTCTGGATCTCCTCACGGCTATGGAAGGAGGAGTTTGCACAAAGATAGGGGTTCCTCTTGCACATTTATACCTGCCAATGACGAAGATAACAGAACTCTATCAGATGCAGTAGCGCAACTGGCACAGATGCCTGCCAAAATGGAAGACGAGGCACGAGGAAGAGGGAAGCACAAGAGCTGTCTAGCGTATTTATGGTCATGGATGCCATCATGGCTGTCAGACGACTGAAGGTGATAGCAGGATCCCTCGTGTTGGGAGCAGCATCTAAGTGCAGGATCAAAATATGCATGGCAAGATGCAAGCCAACTGCCAAAGAGGCTATCGGAATGCAGATCCTGATTGATGTGAACATAGGAGGAACAAAAGGAAATTGTAGCAGAGAGGGACAAGATCAGATCAAAAATTGCACAGTGTCGACTATTCCCAACTGAATCCATGAAGCTGGACAATCTTCATGACCCATAGTACTGTGAAGGGAGGTGGGTATGGTGCAACCCCAAAGGAGTGTGTTGCTACATACACTGGTTGTTTGACGACCTCACAAACTACTATGGACACCTTGGAGGAATAACATAAATATGGCAGCCCAGAGCAACAGGACTATCATATAAGGATGTTGTTGACAGGTCAACCAGAGGGGGGACTGAAGAGGGATGGGGAAGCCTACCGCTCCTATCAAATTCATGACACGGAAGAAGGTCAGAAAACACTGCAATCACCCATTCTATTTTGGACCAATGGTTGACAAATATGTCAAGAGATCCCCACTCAGCCATCCATACGCCCACAACCAGCCCTACAGACCAGATGTGGTACAAATGTACCCCAGTGTGGACGAGGAGCCCCAGGCTATAATCAAAGACACCTCAATTGACAGTATCGACTAAAGCACCAAGAGCCATGTTGCTGACGTCGTTAGAAACACCACGACTTAGCAGTGTTAGCCATGAAGCACACATGCCATCCGCACTCCGGGACATAAACACAAACTCGAATACATGAACACGAGTGTACAGTTCTATAGTTTGAGGACAGACACATATATATATATATATATATATACTATCATCATTCATTATTTTTCCCATTAGCTAAATGTAGCAACGCAGAAACCGCAAGAAGCAAGAGATCCTGAGCAAACCTTGCAGATGCTTACATGCAAATAAACCTATGGAACTGCAGGAGCACCCATGGGACCTGACAGAGGCAAGTGTGACTAACCTATGGGGAATGTAGTATAGTACTAACATTGTAGAAACCGCATTATTATTGGTTAGGAAAAGTACAGCAGGCCACAGACCTCTCAGAAAGAGCCGAACTGAGTTGAATTCAGGCTGGATAAGGAGCCAAACATGTGAGACAGAACCCGTTTCCAAGGCCACCAGATACATAGAAATAGAAGCATTGGTGGCAAGAGAGGGGTGCAGGCTGACCACATTGACAGATGAGGAACTAATCAAGGAAAAGAGACAGGAACTGGAGATGCTATTCAAAAGATACGGGTGACATTCCATTGCTTGGACAACAAAGACACCAGCCGCAGTAAATACGAATAATTTCTCATAATTCAGAGCTGCACAGCTTAGAATCATGGTCTCTGAAAACGTGACCCGGCCAACACAGACAATTGACAGCAACCAGCGCTGGGAAAGGGAGCCTATCTGAGGCTACCAGAGGACTACAACAAGAATGCTACAAAGTGAGGCAAGTGTTGTCCCTAGCGAAAGAGCACTCTCATAGACTAAGGTGGTACACACAAGTGACAATGCAGACACATTGTAATTCTTGTTACCTTGAAAAGGTACACAGAGAGCTTATAACCTTTGCAGATCCCAGGCCTGGGGATGTCAACTCTAGCCAACCACAGTTTAGCATCCTAGGGGTGGGTAGCAATGGGTCAGCACCAATGGTAAGCCCACCACACTGCAACATTGTTATAGATAGTGACTTGGGGATGGACCAGACCAGCAACCTGGAATGCGAGAGCCAGTAGAATAACACGTATGGGTGACCATATAGGTTGTTAGGCTCCTGACAGCCAAAACCACACGCCGATAGGTTTTTGGAGAAAGACCCAAGTAATGATGGAGCATAAGGTAATTTTGGATCAAAACAGGCCTGCGAGCCAAGAGAAGTTGACATTGGGCTATTTCCTGTGCCTGTGCTGATCCCTGTTGTGTTTTGTTGTAATAAGCCACAGTTTGAACTTGCTGTTGAGTGAGTCCTCCGTTTATCCTGAGAAAGGTGTTGGGCCTTCAGAGAGTCCGCAAACTCCTGGTGGCTCTTTGGCATACCCAGGAGTTGTTCCCAACAAGTTGGTAGCAGAGGCATGGTTGGCTGCGCCAGCCCGGCACCACGTCGTCTTCTTGAAGAATGCAGGACCCTCGCATATTTTGAGAACAACGGGAAAATGCATGCCCATGTACAGGTTGTCAGGAGCCGCTTGTGAATCATCCTGCCCAAACTCAGCGAGTTGTCCAGGCAGACTAAGACGGAGAGGCGAGCACCTTGACGGGGAGCCGGCAGCCGAACAGCGCTAGCAAACCGCAGAGTGAAAGTATTGACCCAGTCTAATGGCAACTGTGGGTGTGAGGGAGGGTATGAGTATTGTTAGTAACATTGAGTATTGTCCAAACATTGTTAAGTAGTGCCAATTGAGTAGGGACAGGAGCTGAGTTAGAAGTCCCTGTTCTATGTTTAGCGCACAAACGGTCTTAGAGGTAAAAGGTTCTGGTGAATAACCTAGACTATTGACTTGAGGGCTCGGATGACAAAAGATATGTAAATAGCGGTATTCCTGTGGGTTGGGTGTTTTAGCTTGGGTCATAGATGATGGTATCCCTGTGAGGGTTAACAAGGGAGCTGGCCTAGATTGTGGTAGGTGAGTTGACTGGTTAAGTCTCCTGGAGTGAGGCGTTTTGCACTCTAGGCGACTAGCGGGTGCAGTTAGATCACAAGAGAATATTGGTATTCTCTGCCTGGAGTGCAGGAAGACAGCTGTGGGTTTTTTGTGTGGTTTGGGAGCAACGGGCTATTACATTGTGCATGCGATATTTGATTTCCCTATGTTGTGGTGATGTCACCCTTAGATTTGCACATAGGACACAGAGAGCTTGAGACAGTGAGGAGCTAGTACAGGAAGACTGGCATTGGCAGACGAGGTGAACCAGTGGTGGTGCGCGGAATGCGCATGTCCAAGATTGTGGGTGTGCCTGAGGGGGCAGAGGTTGTGAAGGAGGGGCGGTGTGTGGAGCACGCCGAATAAGTTGTGGAGCCAGAGAGGCTTTTCTTTCCAAACAGCAGACTATCGAAACCCTCGACTTGAGGTCAGATAAAGGCACCAAAATGTACCAGTGCAAATGCGGGGGAGAGGCGCCCCTTCAGCATTTGTGCAAGACACTTTATAGGGAAAAGATATGTAAATATCTCATAGAATTGTCCAAAAGTACAAGGGGAAAATTAACTAACCATGGCCATCTTGTGGAAGTTTCTCCAAAGACGTGCAACAATCACTATTGACACACATACAGGGTACCTATAAGGGGAAGAAATTGACAAAACGCATGGCCATATTCGAGTTGTGGCGCATGTTTCAGGAGGGGGATGCCGCGAGGCGTCAGTGGATGCTAAGCCAGCAGGAGCTGAAGGACCCAGGGGCCCATCCCTCCGCACCTCCCCCTGCCGCCCCAAGTGTAGCATCCGATGATACAGACGATGAACAGGGAATGTATCCAATGAGGGAACTAAGGGCAGCAGAGGTGCTTTCCAATCTGACATATAAGCCACCACCATACACAGAGGAGGAGAAGCCGAAAGGTGCAGGCCAGACAGTCAGCAACCCAGAGGCAAGCAGAGGGGTGCAGCAGGGCACGAAGGAGGGGCTCGAGGACATAAGCACGAACGAATGGATAGCAGCACAGGTACATTTGAAGCTTCAAGGGAAGACAAATGGAGAAGCAGAAGGGCGAGCGAGGCGATAGAAAGCCTGAAGAGGAACAGCGACACAACAGACTGGCAGATATAATGGACGAGGAAGACAGGAGGGACAAGGAGAGGAAAGTTAGATTAGAGCGCAAAGACAGGGAGAGAAGGAGAGAAGAGAAGTTGCAAAGGGAAGAGAGAGAACAATGAAGGGAGGAAGAGAAGGAATACCTGGAAAGGGAACGGGAAGAAAGGATCGAGAGGGATCTCAAGCAATGGAAGAGGGCAGAAAGAGAGATGAGGGAGAAGTGGGAAAAGGAGCTGGAGAAGGCAGAACGACGGAGAGAGATAGCAGACCAAGAAAAATGCAAGTTAGCAAAGAGAAAACAGAGGAAATTACAGTTGAACAGACTGACAAGGGAACGGGAGTGTAGGGAGGAGGACGATTGAGCAATAAGAGCAGTAAAGACACAAGTAGCACTAGATAGGGGAAAAGATAGATTTGAGGAGGACAGTCGGACAGAACCAGACAGTACAAGCTCTCGGGGCAGGGGCGCAACTGGAGGAGGAGGTGCCAGCCTAGGGGCCCACGAAGAGGAAGCAAGCATTACTTGAAAGACATTGATCTCAGCATGAAGCCCAACACAGACTTGACATTGAGGAGACTGAGTTTTACAGACAATTTCTGTAGCAACATGGACACAGGGTTTGAAAACAGCTCCAATCCCAGTCAGTTGGGGCAGGAACCAACAAACAGGTGTCATGTTAGTTTAGGACGCATACACAGGGAGAAGGAAGGGGAGAACAAACAGGTGTCATGGGAGTTTAGGACGCATACATTGAGGAGCAGGCGGATGACTTTTGCGCCACACACAGCACCTATATTAACAGACTAAGGGATCTCCAAGGCCAAAGGAGAGGGGAGATAGCCATAGCTTGTTCAAGGGGATGAGTGACTAGGGCTTATGATGACAGCAGGAGAGTGCCCATATTGGAACCGGTAGATGTATGCGCAGACATTTAGAACGAGAGGGGGGGATCAGCAAATTAGACTGACTAGAAGGTCACAGCATACACACAGATGCCCTTATTGGAAAGAGGAGGGGTGATACCTCAGTACATGCCATGGAAGCACACAGACAAGGCGAATGTGAAGTGCAGACTAGCATCGTTCAGTGCGGGAGCTGGGAAGTGGATTTATGAGATAGAGAAAATGACAGCTGGCAATAGGCTAGCAGTAGAGTACGTAAAGGGGCTTCTAATATCGATCTTAGGAGACGCAGCCAATGACATATGGAAGAGGGCAGGGTTCCCGGGGTGACGACACAGAAAAAAGGCACCGGACGGGTGGCCATTTGCAAACTGCAGGGCAGCAGTATGGCAAGCATTGAGAACACAATACCCATACACGTCAGACATAGAGGTGATTACGTCATGCAAAAGGAGGGAAGCTGAAGATCCTGTGCAGTACATTCAGGAGATTCAAGAGTTTTTGTGACTCGAAACCCGAGAGCCTTGGGACAAAACAGTAGCAATATTTTACCACATATTAGTGCAGGGACTACAAGAGCAAGTTCAGAAGAGTTTGAGGAAATTGGTAGGGATGGAAGTGAAAGGTTGGCCAGAAATACAGCTTACGATAGTGCATCATTGCAGACTATGGCAGGAGAAGGTTAAGCAAAAAGCAGAAGACAGGAAGGCAGATGAAACGAAATTAGTGCAGAGAAAGCTATCAAAGTATTCGATGGAAGGGGCGGTTATAAACAGCCTTGCCTCACATGTACAGCAGCAGCCACAACAGTTTGCACCACCCATGGGAGGAAGGTTTATGGGACGGGGCGGACCACAAGAAGGCATCCGAGGAAGGGGAGGCCTACAAAGGGGGTGTGGCTTTGGACCACAGATGCATCACAATCAAGGGGCGTTTCCAGGAGGGTCTCTAGGATATGGACAACAGATGCAGCCAAACACAGGGGAGTTTCTGGGGGGTTTCCAAGGGCAAGGGAGGGAGCCTCCACAGTGTTGTACCTGTGGGCAGATAGGACACATTTCGGGGGTATGCAGGTCCTGGTGGATGCAACAGCATTGGGGAGGGCAGGGACAGCAGCCATATCAAGGGGATCAGGACTTTTATTATGCACAGGACCAACAGCAGGGTGCATATCTACAAATGCCACAAGCACAAGCACCAGCACCACAAGCACAGATGCAGGTACCACAGATGCCAGCAACAGTACCACAGTATCTACAAGCACCACAGATACGAGGGAGCACACAACCACTAGCAGAGATACAGAATGATGATGCACCAGCACACCTAGACACATTAGCAACACTACCCATCCAATGACTGGGGCTGGGGGGGAGTTACCATTGTAGCAAACAACCCCTTTACAGGAAATGGGATGTCCAAGTACCCTCAATAGGACAGCCCACAGATAAACTTGATGTGTCCCTTCCTGACCCAACCCTGCGGAGGAACCTTGCATAGGGGTGGCGATAGGTGACAAAACTTTTTCCTTTCTTGTTGACACTGGGCCAACTAGGTCATGCATTAGGGAAGGAGCATTTACATTGTCAGGAAATGCCATGAACGTTGAAGGATTCTATGGGGCTCATGAAGTGGTTCCTTTTACAGATAACATCTCACTATCTATAGGAGATCACGATCTATCACTGTCTTTACTTTACTCTAGACAGACACCTGTAAACATACTGGGACGAGAGATTATGAGCAGACTGAACATGACCATCTCATTCACAGACAAAGGCATAGTGTGCTCACCACCAGGCATACACATGCTAAACATAAGGCAGATTGTCCAAGCATATTGCTAACGCACGGTACAGAGGTGGGTGCCAGTGCACCCAGAGATGTTCCAGTATGGGACTGCCCTTGCCATTGCATGGCTTCCAGGCATTACAGGGCAAGTGTGGCGGGTCCTAAACGAGTACCTCTTCAGGCCAGAAACACCATTGGACGAGCCAGAAGGATCAATAGTGTCCATAGAAATAGAAGCATTGGTGGCAAGAGAGGGGTGCAGGCTGACCACAGTGACAGATGAGGAACTATTCAAGGAAAAGAGACAGGAACTGGAAATGGTATTCAAAATGAGTTACTGGTTACAGATACACTACAGAGAAGTGCCAGAGAGAATGGCAATGGTGTTGGAAGTGCCGGCAATGGTGGATGGCCAAGGTACCCAGCTGTTTATGGACCACAAGTCCTTATGTCATGGGGTGCATAAAAAGCATAGGGGGGGTGAAGATGAAGTTGAAGCCAGGAAGCAGATGAAGGCATTTCTGAAACTATCACAGCCCTAATTGAGAGAGGCATCCTGGTGCCATCAGAATCTCCATGTAACACAGCAGTGTACCCCGTGCTCAAGGCAAAGGGAGGGTCATGGCATTTCATAGAGGATTGAAGACCTCTTAACCATATTGTAGAAGCAGAGTATCCTCTATTTGCAAATCCAGCGACAATTTTGTGCAGCATTCTGGTGGAAGCTGCCTGTTTCACGGTCATTGATTTGAAGAATGCATTCTTCTCAGTACCATTCCATCCAGACTCAAGATCTGACCAGCTTTATGTATAGAAACCAGAAGTGGAAACATACTCGGCTCCAACAGGGGTACTGCGAGTCACCATCTATCTTTAACAGAGTAATCCGGATGGACCTGAGCTACATACAGATGGAAAGCACCCGTTTACAGTATGTAGATGACATTTTGATTTGCAGTGAGACAGAAGACCAGTGTAGGAGGGACTCAGTGCACATGCTGATGGTGTTAGCTGACAAAGGGTTCAAGGTAGACAAGGCCAAGTTATAATACTGTCAGAAGGATATGCAGAGAGCAGAGACAATACATAAAACATTTCATCCCTCAACGATAAGGGAAATTCAACAGTTCTTGGGGTTATGCAACTACTGCAGAGCATGGGTCTTCGACTACGGCACATACACGAGGCCACTATTGTGCACCCTGAAAGAGGCACAGAGGGGAACAAAGACATTGACATGGACCACAGAGATGACTGGGGCCTTTGAGGAACTTAAGGAAGCAATAAGCACTGCCCAAGTGTTATGGATCCCAGACTACAAAAATAATTTCCCCTATTTTCACACACTGACGGTACTGTGATGAAGGTAGTACTGACACAAAATACAAGCATGGGCCATAAGCCAAACGCTTACTAAAGTGGATAACCTGACCCAGTGATGGGAGGACTTAATCTGAGTGAACAAGCTTTGGCAGCTGCGGCCTTCGCATTGGAGAAGTCAGCAGCAGTAACAATGGGATGCACCACCACCCTTTATGTGGGGCATGCCCTCTTTGCGATATGGCAGAAGCCAAAGAGCACACTGACCACACAGAGATCATCAGGGTATGAGGTGATACTATTGAATGCCGGATTGAAGATAGTAAAATGCAATACTGTAAACCCAGCAACATTTTTGCCAGATGTTCTCCAGGCAGGAGACTATGCACATGACTACACAAAGAACAGAGATGTTCAGTGAGACACGCAAGGTAGATTAGGGGTGCACTTGAGTGGGGAGACATGCTCTACATTGATGGTTTGTTGGCAATTGATCAAACTGATGGGGTCAGACAGACTGGGATTGCAGTGGTAAGACTGAAGGAGGAGGGGACAGGTGAGGTGGTTGCAAGTGTGTGGCTACAATACCATTATTTATTTATTTCATAATATACTTTTAGCCTTACGACTTTGTATGTACAACACATATTACATACAAAAACAATACACACATCCAATTAAATATTCAAAACAATAGCTAATCATGATTAATCTATCCAATACATATATTCACAGCCACATTATAAAGGAAATTCAATAAATGAAAAAAAACATCTTAAGATAAACAATTTAAAATTACAATAATTTTTTGATACAATTTAACCATAAAAAAGATTGAATTAATGGCAGTGCCTTGCATACATTTGCTCCATATCAATGATACGTTGCTAGTGTCAAACAGATTATTAAAGGATTTTAAAAAGCTGCTGCAACTCAAGATTAGGCTATCACAATTTGCAAAAAGGTGTTCTAAGGATTCCAGCTGAGAGCACCTTCATAAACGACACATTCTTTCCAAATGACTCATTCCCATTCTTGCCTCTTTTATCCCAAGAACTTCACAGTGATTAAACTTCAACATAAGATAACATCTAAAAATCTGTGGATTGGGATAAGCCATAATGTACAAAGGCAGAAATGTGGGTGAGATCCTATATTGGCAATATGGGCTACTTTGGTTCTTCGTGGCCAACTCAACAAGATGATACTCCTGACTATACACTACAGTTTTCTTTTTTCAGCCAGCCTTTGAACTGGAGGAGTTGGCTACATAGAGGGACATACTCCAAACCTGCAGATCACTTGTTGCATAAGGACATGATTTTACCAAATATTCCCGTAGTTTTACAATGGTCAGTCCTTAGATATGCTTGTATGTACAATACAATGATGGTGTTATTGTCTATCGCCTTCAGGTTTTCAAAGCACATTACTATTCTGCATATACATTCAGACACAATACATTTAGGGTCAAGTTCTAGCTATAGAAATTCAACTGTTACATTGCAGGGCATCCTTAGCACTTTACAAAGTATCAGGGCTTCAAACTTTTTTAAAGCAGCATAATATTTATGATCCCATATCTCTATGCCATACAATACCACCAGAGTGATTTTTGCTGCATATAACATCAGTATAGCATGCGCTGAAAATCCCACATTTTTACCAATAAACACGCTAATTGCGTTTGCTGATTCCAAAAACATGGCTTTGGTTGTTATCCAGTGCTTATCCCATTTTAGCTTATCATCTACGAGCACGCCCAGGTATTTGTTTTCATTGACCTGCCCAAGTCTAATATTTTCAAAGGACCACACAATTTGTTTTGGAGATTTTTTAACTGAGAAGACCATTGTCTTACTTTTGTCAATATTTACTCTCAGACCATTTTGTTGTGTGTAATCTGCCAACATATTTAACATGTTCTGCAATCCTCTAGGAGTGTGGTCCAATAACAACAGGTTGTCTGCATATGCAAGCCACCCAACAGATGCTGATCCAACTGTCACTCGACACGTAGCCAGATTCATGAAGTGAAATTGCAAGTCTGCTAAGTATAAGTTAAAAAGGGTCGCCACAACAATGCAACCCTGTTTCACTCCATGGCAAGTAGGGATAGGTGCAGAAAGTTTCCCTTGTGCATCCAATCGAATACAAACCGTGGTGTCTGTATATAACAACTTGAGCATCTTTAATAGGCCCGATGGAATAGTCCATGTACTTAGTTTCTTCCATAGCCTATTCCGAATGAAGGAGTCAAAGGGAGCGCATAAATCAATTTATACGTAATATACACTAGACTCTCTCCTCTTCCAAGTATATTCTACAGCTGATGTTAAAATCAATAGATTATGCATCGTATTGTATTTAGCCCTAACACCAGTTTGATTGGGTGGTAGAATATTATTTGAGACAATCCATTGATTCAACTCTGCCAACAAGACCATTCCAAAATTTTGGCCGTATGTCTAGCATTGCTGTCATCCGGTAGTTGGCTGGATTGTCCCAAGCATCCTTTTTATAGACTGTCAGGAGATGACTCATATGCCATGTATCTGGCATTTTCCCTGTAAGGCCAATTTCTTGGAATAGAATATGGAGGATATGAGCCCATATATCAGGTGACAATTTCAGCAAATTATTGCTAACTCCAACTGGGCCAGCTGCTCGTGAATTGTTTAGGGGCTCAATGATCATTGTGATATAAATAACAGACGCTTTACATACCCAGGTATCAGCCGATGAGAATATCAGCGCATCATTACCATCTTTAGACCCCAACAAGGATCTAATATCCACTGATCTTCAGATATACAGTTGATGGTCAACTCCCTTTTTTTGTACCTCGAATTACCTCCCATATCGCTGTCATTTGTGTAAGATGCGAGTTTAGCTATCTTCTGCCATCTTTCTATTTTGCGACTCATTTTATGATCTTTCAGCCATCTAAAGATAAGTATTTTTTATGGATTTGATAAAAGCAATGGTCACACTCGCTCTTGAGTGCAGGATAAATCACTGCCGCTATTTCTTTGCGCAGCTTCTTTTTGGCCTCAGTGATTTTCTTATCACCATATTGTCTATTATTAATTACTTTATTAGATCTTTCAAGGGATGATTTATAGGCTCTAGTAGAGCACCTGGGATTGCCTATGGTAGCCATCATTTTAGAAAACCTAGGGATTATTTCTCCTTCATTATTATTTCTACTATTCTCACATTGCATAGTTAAGCCAGGGACTATCTTTGCAACTGCACGATTTTCTACATTGAGGTTCTTTCTATTCCAGTGTATCCGATTTTGTGCTTCATTAAGATAAATGTGTCCATTTTGATCATAGACAATCGGTGCGCTATGAGCCTCTGGCAGATTGAGGAAAACACATAGGGGAAAATGATCACTCTCATCCCGGGGCACAATTTCCATATCTGGAATGAATGGTAGTCCCATAGCATTTGAGAAGGCATAATCTATCTATCTATCTAATCTATCTATCTATCTATATTTGTTTTTATAGCACAAAATCGCCCACAGAGATGGACAACAGATAAACATGTTGATGCTGCAAACGGATATCAAGGGTGTAGAGAGAGAGAGCATCTCACTAGTTTTCTCCCTCATCAAACAGACGGATCTTAAGTTGTTTCTTAAACACAGTAAGAGACCTGCTGTTCTTAACCATAGGGGCAAAGAGTTCCAAACTATAGGTGCCCAGAAGGCAAAGTTTGTGCCACTTACTCTTTTAAGGATTTGCCGTGGTTGATGCAGATCATAATTGCTATTTGATCTAAGGTCTCTTCTAATAGGTGCCTTCATTATCTTGTTAGCGAGATAGTTGGGGGCAGTGCCAGATAGGCATTTATAGACTATAACTGTGCCTTTGAATTCGATCCTCAGTTCGACTGGAAGCCAGTGGAGCTTCCTCCTGGCCGCTGAGATTTTCGCACGTCGGCTCAGTCCAAAAACTGCTTTAACCTCTCCATTTTGCATAGTTTGCATTTTAATGATGTTGCTCTTAGAGGTGCCCATCAGGAGACTATTACAATAGTCTAACTTTGAGTTTATTATGGCCCGAGCAATCAAGGTCGAGGTTATGCTCATTTAAATCTGGGGCAAATTTGCCAAATAAGATTTGAATAAAAAGCACAGGTTGATTTCAAACATGACAAGTGTCGCTCAAAAGAGAGATGTGAGTCCATAAAAATTCCCATTGTTTTTACATGGTCTAAAACCTCAATGTAAGTGTTATTGATTTGAATTTTCTGTATTGATCATTCAGTTTTTTATCTTTTGAGGGGTACCAAGTATTAATAGTTCGGTTTTCCCTTCATTGAGTGCTAGAGAGTTTGTCGCCATCCAATTTTGGATGGCGCTAAACACCTCGTTGACTCTCTGCGCATCCTTTTCATGAATTCGAGACAGTTCAAAAACCAATTGGGTGTCGTCGGCAGTCAGTAAACCGGACACCCAAAGTTTGTAACATATCTCACAGAAGTTTAGAGAAGATATTAAAAAGCAGCGGGGACAACCAAGATTCCTGCGGAATGCCACGTCAACAAAGTCTTAAGGGAGGAGAGGTTTCCCTTTGCCACTGGCGCCATCCTTGGACCTAAGAAGGATTTAAACCATTTGGCTGCTAATGGGGAGCATCTACCGACTGTTGTAAGCCTCTCGGCGAAAAGATCATGGTCTATAAGATCGAATGCCGAGGGGAGATCAAACAGCAAAAGTAAAGCCGTGCTGCCTCGTTCAATAATGGTAGTGATGTTAGCTTGGAGATCTAAAAGGGCTGTCTCTGTACCATGCTTCGCTCAGAAGCTGGATTGTTCGCTAACCAGTATGTTATTGGTTTCCACAAACTTTTAATACTGGAGGTACGCGATCCTATCAATTATTTTAAGTAAGAATGGCACATTCGTGATGGGCCTGAAAGTACCAGGAACCGAGGGATCCAGGTTTTCCTTTTTAATAAGTGGAGTAATCCATGACTCTTTTATTTCCTCTGGGACATATGCATCATCGAAAGACTGGTTCACAAACTGAACCACCCAAGGTGCCAGGGTGTCAAGACTAACAACTTCCCCTTTCTTTGTGCCCAACTCCTCCTCACCTGAATCTCCAGTGGATCCCGTAGAAGTCGACCAATCCTGTCTTCTTCGATACCTTTTCGATTCCGTCTTCTCCTTGGTCTTCTTTTGACGTAAATAAGGACGTGGCTCCTCGGAGGCCACCCTGACCGGATGGGAACCAAGTCCGGTGATCCCCCAGGAGCCAGTCCCAAAACTTCAGGGAAAAAGCCGTCTGGCAAAAAACCCTGTGTAGCAGGTCTTCTCTCCTGTCAGAAGGGGTATCCTATCTCTTCTTTGTGAATTCCGCTGTGGCGAAAAAGGTCTTTAAAGGTGGATATATTCTGAAAACTTTGAGGCAATCAAAGGACAAGACCAGATATGTAGTATGGAGAAACTACAAGTTCCAGCAGGCACCACAGGAGACAGGCAACCTTTTGAAGAGTACTGATACCCAGAAGACGCCGTAGAAGGCAGGCGTTGTCTGGGAAAACCGCAGGATCCTAACGGCACCGCAGAAGGTAGAAGATGCGGAGGATCAGTGGCTCCGTGGAGGCTGCGGTAACCGGGGCTTCGGCACAGAACTATAATTAAAGCGGTGAAAGAGAGCAGCGGAAAAAAGAACTGGAAGTATAAGACAGGCGAGAAGGAAGCAGAAAAAGTTAAGGTAGGAACAGACAACCGAAGAAAACTAGAAAAGAAACTCCTGTGAACTTACCAGAGTAAACCGCTATTGAGTATACATCTGAGAGGGGTATCACCACGAGTGAAAGCAGAAGGGTAGAAAAAGGCTAAGGCAAGGATAAGGAGGTAAGATCCTTCTGTAAAACAGAGTAGTACTAGCAAGGGGCAATGAACAAAGTTAGAAATCAACGATGATACAACGCACCGTTGTTATTGTGCGTGATACGTATATACGCTCCAGCCGCCATCTTGGTGGGAGGCTAGACCGTTACGTAGACATAGTAGGCTACCATGTTAGGTGTATCTCCACCTATACCATAACTTCCATGGCTGGTGCATAACAGTATGCCCCCTTTTATGCCGGAACCCTCCCGGCTTACCGGGAAACAATCTGTGGAACCTCTTGAGTAGTTCTGGGGCATGTAGATGCGATCTAGGTTCCCAAGTTCTTTCAGAATCCGGGTATCCCTTCCAATGGACCAGATATTGCAATGTTCCCTGTTTGTAACGTGAATCCATCAATCTGGCTACCTCATACTCTTCAGGAATCAGAGACGTCTTGATGTCCTTCTTCCTAGTTCTTCTGTGAAAAGGATCCTCAACATGTTCTTTCAACAAGGAAGTGTGGAATACTGGGTGTATTCTACTGAAACGAGCAGGTAGCTTTAGTTTGTATGCCACAGGATTGATCTTAGTCTCTATCTGAAAAGGACCTATATATCTTGGGGTGAATTTGCCTAGCCTCGCCCACCTGGGTAAGTACCTGGTGGATAGCCAGACTAACGACCCTGGACCCCATTGAGGAACTGGTCTTCTCTTCTTGTCCGCGTACCTCTTGGAGTTTTTTCTGCTCTCTTCCAAGGTATGTAGAGCAGAGGTATGTATTTGTTGGATCTCAGCCAAGGCTTTATCCACAGATGGTGCCTTGGTATCGATAAATCCGATCTTGGGAAAGGAGTGAGGGTGATAGCCGTAGGTACACAAAAACGGACTCATACCGATAGAGGTGTGATAAGTATTGTTGTAAACAAACTCTGCCATGGGGATCAAGGAATTCCAATCGTCCTGTTCCTTATTACAGAAACAACGTAGGTACTCTTCAAGAGTGGCATTGAGTCTCTCCGTCTGTCCATTTGACTGCGGGTGATAACCCGATGACATAGCTCTATGAATTCCTAGTTCCTTACAAAGTATGGACCAAAATTTTGAAGTGAACTGTACGCCCCTATCGGAAATGATCACTCGAGGGAGTCCATGTAGTCTTACTATATCTCTAAGAAACACCGAGGCAGTTTCTGCTGCCGAGGGTACTCCTTTCAGAGAAGAGAAATGGGCTTGTTTGGAAAACGAATCAATCGTTACCATTACTGCTGTTCTTCCCTGAGAAGGAGGTAGGTCCACAATAAAGTCCATAGAGATGTTTTCCCAGGGGCGAGTGGGAAGCTCGGGTTGTTGTAGTAAACCGATGGGTTTCTGCCTAGATACCTTTGCACTGGCACAAACTGAACAAGACCGGACATATGACTTGACGTCAGAATTCACCGAAGGCCACCAAAAACTTCGAGTAAGTAGCTCATGTGTGGCCTTTTGTCCTCTATGTCCAGCCAGAGGAAGATCATGACATAAACTGAGTGCTTGTCGTTGAAGCTCTGGAGAAGGTAGAAAAAGGGCAGACTTGTAGAACCATAACCCTTTTATCTCTTGTAGATCCTTGGAAGAGGGTGTCTGTTTAGTGCATGTTTTATAACCCTCCTGTACCTTTTGGAGATAAAGATTGACCATGGCTATGAATCGTTGATTGGGTAACAACTTCTCTGCATTGGCCAACGCCGTCCTTTCCTGTCCGGATTCAGGCCAGCTTCTGGAAAGAGCATCAGCCACTCCGTTCAATGAACCTGGTATGTAAGTAATCTGGAAATCAAAAGTTGAAAAGTAATAGGCCCAGCGAGCATGACGTGAGTTATGGCATTCCATTTGCTGGAGAACCTTTAGATTTCTATGGTCGGTACGTATGAGGAATGGATTGGTTGCTCCTTGTAAGAGGTGTCTCCACTCTTCACAAGCCATTCTCATGGCCAACAACTCTCGCTCGAGCACAGAATAATTTCGCTCACTGATGGTAAGCGTTCGTGAATAGTAGGCGATAGGGTGTTCTTGTCCTTCCTTGTCTTCCTGTAAGAGTACCGCTCCCAGAGCGCCACCAGAGGCATCAGTCTCAACTATGAAAGGCTTCGACTGGTCGGGTTGTATTAGAACAGGTGCTGTGGTTAACAGTTCCTTTAGTGTGGCAAATGCCTTCTGGACAGCTGGATTCCAGGAAAAAAGAACACCCTTCTTAAGGAGTGAGGTAAGGGGTAACACTATCTCAGAGAAATGTGGTATAAAGCGGCGATAGAAATTCGCCAGACCGAGAAAGCGTTGAACATCCTTAGCAAATGATAGGCTCCTCGTAAGTCAATCTTAGTGAAGATTTGGGAGTCTTTAACAGCCTCTAGGATATCCCTAATGAGTGGCATAGGGTATCTGTCCCGAACTGTAATACTGTTCAATCCACGATAATCGATACAGGGACGGAGCTCTTTGGTACCCTTCTTAGCTACAAAAAACAAAGATGCACCGCCTGAAGACTTTGACCGTCTTATCAATCCGTTGCTGAGGTTGGATTCGAGATATTCCTTAAGTGCAGTCCGTTCCAGTTGGGACAATGGATACATTCTTCCAAAGGGCAAGGGTACGTCTTCCTTCAGTTCGATGCTGCAGTCCTCAGGGCGATGAGGTGGGAGGAGTTTAGGCAGGACGTCTTCAAATACATCCTCGTATTCCTTGTATTGCATCGGAATAGCTGATACCGTCAACTGAGGTTGAATTACCAGGCTGGCGGATTGTACCTCTGGGTACGGAACCTTGATACAGTCTTTGCTGCAGAATTCGGAATCGAAACTCAGTCGGTTGGTACTCCAGTTGATGCACGGGTTGTGAAGTCTCAACCAAGGTATTCCCAGTATGAGAGGAAAGTGTGCTGCTCTAATCACATCGAAAGTAATCTCTTCGTGATGATTACCCATAGAAACTCGCATGGGTAGCGTTTCCATGGTTATAGGTCCAGAGGATAAAGGACAGCCATCAACTCCCTCTACTGGTATTGCCTTCTCCTTGGGTTGGAGGATGATCATATTGTTCTTAGCCCAGGTTATGTCAATAAAGTTGCCTGCTGCTCCGCAGTCCAACATGGCTAGAACCGAAATACAACTTCCAGTTGTTGTGGTTAGTGATACTTGGAAAATCATTAGGCTGTTGTTCTCTACTCCTTTCCCAGATCCTGTGGGGTTGCAAGGACTTGTGCTACTCTCCCCGTTACCTCCCTTGCAGAGGGACGAGGCTGAGCGTTTCCCGAACGTCGGGAAGGAGTCTCGGTACAATCCTTCAATTGATGTTTGGGAGAACCACAGTACATACATAAGTTCAGTTCTCGCCTGCGTCTTCTTTCGTCTGATGTCAAAGGTCCACGAGTAGCACCTATCTGCATTGGTTCCTCGGTGGAGGATCTTTCCCTTGAAATCGTAGGAGGGTTATAGTTCAGCTGGCCTCCTCGTGCTCTCTTCCTCTCATGGCGTCTCTCATTAATTCTGTATTCGATCCGTAGAACCAAGGTTACTAGTTCCGCAAAAGTTTCTGGTCTGGCTACTCGAGCTAATTCATCCTTTATCTCATCTTGGAGACCTCTACGGAATAATGTCTGCTGAGCCGTTTCCGGCCATCCTGCCAAGGTAGCCAACCCTTGGAATTGAGATACGTAGGATTGTACATCTTGATTTCCTTGTCTTATATCCAACAGTGCCTCATACGTTGAGTACTGGACCTCTGGTCTCTCAAAACGTGTCTGTAAATTGCGAACAAATAAGGCATAGTCGTTCACTGACGGATCATCAGCCGTCACCAAAGGTGTTGCCCATCTTAAGGCATTGCCTGTCAGGTTGGAAATCAAGAACCCTACCCGGGCTCTTCCGGACTCGAAGGTTCTTCTTCTAAAAGAAAAGTACACAAAGCATGAATCCAGGAAATCCTTTAAGCCCTTTGGGTTTCCGTCGTACTTAGGCATGGAAAAAGGCATTGCCGGTAATTCACCTCTTCCTTCATCCCTGATTGCGGCTTGGTTACGCAATGTTTGGTTTTCCGCCTGGAGTGCTTGCATATCGACTCGTAGGTTTTGGATGGCATTACACATCTCCTGTATCTGTTCTGGAGTAGCCATCTGGGTACTTTCTTGGCGTTGTATACTGTCAAGACTAACAACTTCCCCTTTCTTTGTGCCCAACTCCTCCTCACCTGAATCTCCAGTGGATCCCGTAGAAGTCGACCAATCCTGTCTTCTTCGATACCTTTTCGATTCCGTCTTCTCCTTGGTCTTCTTTTGACGTAAATAAGGACGTGGCTCCTCGGAGGCCACCCTGACCGGATGGGAACCAAGTCCGGTGATCCCCCAGGAGCCAGTCCCAAAACGTCAGGGAAAAAGCCGTCTGGCAAAAAACCCTGTGTAGCAGGTCTTCTCTCCTGTCAGAAGGGGTATCCTATCTCTTCTTTGTGAATTCCGCTGTGGCGAAAAAGGTCTTTAAAGGTGGATATATTCTGAAAACTTTGAGGCAATCAAAGGACAAGACCAGATATGTAGTATGGAGAAACTACAAGTTCCAGCAGGCACCACAGGAGACAGGCAACCTTTTGAAGAGTACTGATACCCAGAAGACGCCGTAGAAGGCAGGCGTTGTCTGGGAAAACCGCAGGATCCTAACGGCACCGCAGAAGGTAGAAGATGCGGAGGATCAGTGGCTCCGTGGAGGCTGCGGTAACCGGGGCTTCGGCACAGAACTATAATTAAAGCGGTGAAAGAGAGCAGCGGAAAAAAGAACTGGAAGTATAAGACAGGCGAGAAGGAAGCAGAAAAAGTTAAGGTAGGAACAGACAATCGAAGAAAACTAGAAAAGAAACTCCTGTGAACTTACCAGAGTAAACCGCTATTGAGTATACACCTGAGAGGGGTATCACCACGAGTGAAAGCAGAAGGGTAGAAAAAGGCTAAGGCAAGGATAAGGAGGTAAGATCCTTCTATAAAACAGAGTAGTACTAGCAAGGGGCAATGAACAAAGTTAGAAATCAACGATGATACAACGCACCGTTGTTATTGTGCGTGATACGTATATACGCTCCAGCCGCCATCTTGGTGGGAGGCTAGACCGTTACGTAGACATAGTAGGCTACCATGTTAGGTGTATCTCCACCTATACCATAACTTCCATGGCTGGTGCATAACACAGGGTCTAAGCAAAGTCTTAATAAAGTTTTGCAGGAAAAATATCCCCCTTACAGGAGGATATATCTCTACAACATCTCTTTAAAATATGCAATGAACTGGAAAATCCTGCCACAGTCTCTACCTCTCCTGTCCCTTCCCAGGCCCTCTGCACGGCACTGGCTTCTCACTTCATCTCTAAAACTCAACACATCCTGTCCTCACTCTCCTCCTCTCCGCTCCCTCCCTATCCCCAGGGTCGGATTGGCCCGTTGGCCTTTCGGCCCGTGGCTGGGCCGAAATCGTGCCTCGGGAGTGGGGGCCGGTTTCTGGCTATGCCTGGGCCGGTTTGGAAAAAAAATATTGAAAAAATATATACATATATTTTTTCACATTTCTTTTTTTTATAGAGACTTTCATCCTTCTTAGGTTGATAAATGAATACCAACACAGGTTGGGTGATATTGTATGCATAGTTTTTCCATAAAAAAGAGCTTAAGCGTAAATGCTATACAATAACATATTATCATTTGGCCTGGGACGTCTGCTTGGATTCACAGTGATTTAGTGTACTAAGAAACAATGCCATTTGATGCCACTTCCTGTTTTGTCAAGGAGTGAAAGGTCATGTTTCATCGCTTCCCGGGATGTCACTTCTGGGCGGGGTCAAATGACATCACTTCCGGTGATGTCATCAGAGATCAAGGGTCGTGAGGCAAGGGGTGGGCCACTTTTATTTGGGTGACCGGGCCTATTTCTTGTCCTAGTCCGACTCTGCCTATACTCCCTGCTCATCCTCTGGCTTGAGGCCAAGGACAAGTCTCGCAGTCCTGTTCTGGATGAGTTGCAGAGTGCGTAGAGTAGAAGCAGGAAGATTTAGAAAAAGGCTGTTGCAATAGTCCAGACTAGAGACAACCAGAGTTCTGGAGACAGTGAGCTTCTGTGGGAAGGAGAGGAAGGGAAGAATACCTTTGAGGAGTTGCAGCTGGTAATGTGACTTCTTAGAGACGTCAGAGATGTGCGGAGAGAAAGAGTGTGGAGTCGAAGATGACCCTGAGGTTTTTAGCCTCACATGTGGGGCAGTAAGAGGGCCAAGAGAGGCCAGCCAGAGAGTGACATGAAAGGAGGGAGCAGGTGTGCTGATGAGGAGAATCTCGGTCTTACTGGCATTAAGGCAGAGATCATTGCTGGCACACCACTCCTGGATAGCAGACAGAAAGTCAGAGATGAGAGAAGGAGAAGAGGTGGCGGAAAAGAGCCTGATAATGAGCTGAGTGTAATCTGCATAGCACTGAAGGTTGGGGCAGAGAGCGGCAACATGGTGGGCAAGAAGTTCCAGGTATTGGTTGAACAGCCAGGGAGAGAGGTTTGACCCCCCGGAACACCACAGGTAGAGACAGAGATACAGGAGAGGAAGTACCCAAGTTGGACCTGGGAGGGTCGATCGGAGAGGAAAGAAGTTAGCCAAGCCAGGGCCTGATCGGTGATACCGAGGTTATCACAGAGATGGTTGAGCAGGATGGCTGTAACGCTCACCTGGTATCCACGGGGACGTCACTCAGCCTGTTCTGACCTCTTACGACCTTGAACCCTTCCCTGGAGGCTATTCGACTGGAGACTGGGCCTGAAACACAGGATTGGTAGAGTTTAACTCCGTATTGTCTCTGTGTGCTTGAACCCCTTCTTTCCCGGGATCCAACCCTTCCCTTTGATCCACAGCTCACCTTGTTTTCTTGGATAGTGTGCTCTCCATCCTGCTTTCAGCGCAGGGACGCGTTGATTGATGTGGGCTCGTTGCTGCCTAGTTACTTCACTGGCAAGAGTCCGACAGGTAAGTATAATGAGTCTTTTGAACAGTTCTCGAACTTCGTTCCTTTCCTTCCTTAGATGATGGCCGGCGTCCAGGGATGGTGGCGTGCTGCTGAGATGAGTAGCGCTGAAGTTTAGTGAGAGCGCGATGCGCAATGCACCCCTTTTGTATTTGTATTGAACTGAGTTCTTTTTCTTTGTCTTTTAGGTGCTGCAACGTTTTCAGCGTGACTGCCGTTATGAAGAACAAATGCGGTGAGTAAGCGCGGTTTGCGGCGCCTCTAGATGTTTCCACGCTAACCTGGAGTGTCTTTTCCCTCTTGCAGATGGATGAGAAGTTCCGGAGACAGAGTTCCCCCAGAGCGGCTGGGATTCAGGTAAGCGTTTGAAGCTCGTACAGTATTTAAAAATAAGCGAAGATTTGCAGAATGCTTCCTAATGCCTTTTTTCTGTTCTTTTCCCTTTTCCCTAGGAAGCGGCGTGCCGGGATGGGAATGACACCGCCGAAGATGCCCGCAGAAGAGAAGGAGCGATAAATGATGGGCAGAAGCGCCGCAAGGTAAGGCTGTTCCTAACTGTGTTCTTGTTCTAGCAGGAGCTGAGCGCAGAAGAAAGATGCAGGCCTACTGGAGACCGATCCGAACACGGTGAGTGTCACGCTGCAGGTGCAGAAAACGCAAAGTATGTTTCTCAGCCTGGGCGTGGCTTAAATAGTCTCTGGGTATCCCAGGTGTCTCTGGGCTGAACCACACCCAAAAGACTAGACTGCACATGCAGTTCTGGGAACCAAAATATGTGGGGGCATCCATCTTGTCCCCATCAATGCACTACAAGTCCAATCCCCAATGTGATCCTATGGGAGTGAGTGAGTCTGGTGCCACAAGCGCCAAGTCTGACTCCAAGTGGGCCTTTGGAGGGATGGAGAGGCCTTTGAGGGCCATGTAGGTGATCGTGGCCTGGCTCCAGCCTGACATCTTGGAGGGCTCGGGACATGAGGGGCAGGAATCATGACAATGGCATGGTTGACAATGTCAATGGCAGAAGAGAGATCAAGTAGGAGGTGGACATAGGGGGTGTTGGGTGTTGGAATCGAGGTTGGAGAGGAGGTCTTCCCAGATGTTCAGGAGAGCAGTTTCCATGCTTCTGGCAGCTCTGAAGCCAGACTGATGGTCATGGAGATAAATAACAGAATCAGTGTGAAGATTAAGCTGGGAGATGGCCTGCTTTTCCAGCATACCTTTGTATACCTAATGCAAGGTTATGCTATCCCTCAAATTTTAAGTCCAAGACATTTCCAATTTCCGTACCGTGGATATCTTGTAGCAGACTTTTCATGCAGCAGATGATCCAGTAGAGCAGGCATACACAGCAAACAGCACTTTCCAGGCACTTCCCAATGCGTGAGTGCAGGTGCGCGTGCATGCCTGTTTCTATAGTGCTTTCTGGGTAGAGGAGGAGCCTGAACCAATCTTCTAGCAGACTTTCCATGCAGCAGATGATCCAGTAGAGCGTGCGAACACAGCGAACAGCACTTTCCAGTTACTTCCCATTATTTAGCACAAGCAGCAGAACTAGTGGCTCTCATATTAGCACTGGAAAGCAGCGTAGAGAAAGAGGTGACGATCTATTCTGACTCCATTACGTGACGTCAACAGTAAATTCAGGACTGACACGATGGCTCAGGAGAGGGTTCAGGAGAGCAGACGGGACCACAGTGCAGCATGCGCTACTATTGGCACAAATTGATTGAGGTGATTGCTTATCCACAAAAGGTAGCAATATTGAAGTGCCAAGCCCACACAAAAGGGGAAGACCCTATCTCAAGAGGAAAAGAAGCAGCAGATTTCGAGGCAAAATGCACCGCGTATTTTGGGGAGTTGTGGGAACTGAGAGAGAGACAAAAGTCTCAGAGAGGGGTGAGAACATGTTACTGAAGGAGGGTAACAATGTATTACCAGAGACACAGATTATGGAGCTGCAGGGAGCTTCACCCAAAGAGGAGAAAGGGCTATGGGTGAGGAAACAGTGCTCAATGTCTCAGACAGACACCTTATGGTGACAGAACAATACAGGGAAAGTGGTCATGCCACTGCAATTATTGAAGACAGCGCTAGCACAATTGCACTATCCAGCACACACAGGGATGTAGGTCATTGCTACACGCATTGGGGAAACGTGGTTCTTCCCCAATTTAAATGAACATGTGGCCAGATTTCTGAGTTACTGCTTGACATGTCAGCAGTTTACAGCAGGGCATACTTTGAGAGTTGTGAAAGGAGCCATATCCAAACCAGTAGGCCCATTTCTGCACCTACATGTGGACTACATGGATATGATCCAAGTCTGCCAAGGATACCGCTACATAATAGTGTCTGTCTGCCCATTCTCTAGGTCGACTGAGGCTGGTCCCTGTTCACATAGGGACGCCTTCAGAATGGCCAAGTTCTTGGTCAGGGAGGTTTGTGTGGTCTGATGGGGCGTGTGTGTGGTCTGACAACAGCCCTCACTTTGCCAATGAAATGTTCCAGCACATCACAACCCTGCAGACATCCAGCATAAATTTGCCTGTGCATACCACTCGCAAGCAAATGGGATGTCTGAATGTCTGAACGGACTCCTAAAGGAGTATATAGCCAAGACCCAGCAAAGCACCAAAAAAATTGGTTGCACCGTTTGCCCCTTGCACTGTTTGCACTGCGCAATAAACCAGGGTTTCTGAACACCATTTTACGCCCCATGAGGTGGTGATGGGATGACACATGCATCTTCCCCTGGCTCCTCCCACAAGGGCACTGAAAGACTGTGAGAATAGTGCAGATGTGTTAGGACAGGAAATGTATGAGTACATTACTTCTCTGTTGGCTAGTCCTTCTTTTATCTCTCCCCAGATACAGCAAATCCAAGGGGGCCCACAAGATAGCGAACAGATTGACGGTGACGACACACCACAAGACTGCGAACTAAAACACCCTGTGAAAGTGGGCAATATTGTGCTTTTGAGAAATGTTATACAGAACTGGAATGCGCCTAGGCTCACTGGACCTCACGTGGTGGAGCAGGTGGCTGACCGTGCTGTCAAGTTAGTTGGAAAGGTGGTCTGGAACCATCTGCAGGACATCAAGCCCTATTAAGCACTGGCCTCACCTGGCAACAGAGTCTGTGTGACCGATAGGGCCAACGTTCCGCACCTAGACAAGCTACAAGTACGTTCTGAACTTACACGACTAGGGATACCCGGGCACCCCATGGTCACACAATCCCAAGCATCAGAAGCAACGACTGGAACACTTGTAGAAATTGTCTAAAGATACACTGTAGGTTTATTTTCTTTTTCTGCACATGCAGGGCCTATGTGAACTCTGCAGGATTGTACTGTTTGTTTTCACCCATGTTAACCTTCACCCATCACCCAGACACTTTCTCTGACCAATTTTTCCATGCTGTAAGGAGACCAAACCAATTCAGAGCCCAATCCCCTGGAGTATATTATCTTGTCTTCGTAGAGTACTTGGCCCAAACATACCCGCAACTTGAGCACGGTGAGCCCCAGTGCTGGCCACATCAAGAGACCCATCAGTAAGAAAGGTCTGGGAGGAGGTGTTTGCCTTCGCCATCAGTGAGTATTTGGTCCACGGGACATAGGGCACTTACACTACTAACACAGTAATGCACTTCTTTGCGCATTTCAGGCGGGCAACTGTATCACCGGCCTGCAAGGATGAAGCAGCGTATGTGGAAATGAAGGGAACAATAAAGAACATTATCATTATGTTGTGTCTATTAAATCCCAGTGGATGGATGGGATTCATATTCTGGTAATTATATGTTGTTGTTACTGCTACTGCTGTACCCTCTACCTACATTCCCCCAACCTGAACAGGTGAACGACCATGTCAGGTAGACGAGAAAACACAGCTGATAAGGTAAGGCGAAGTAAGTGCAGTGCTGACACAGGCATGAAGGGAGTAGACATGTATTTCACCGACAATGCTCGAGTGTCTAACAACATGTGGTACAAACACATGACAAAAGTAGGTAAGGAAACCACTGGGGAGAGCTGTTATGTCTGCTCTTTAATCCCCTATGCAATGAGTGCCTCTAGAACGTTCATTGCAACTGAAATACTGACAAGAGCACAATGCCTGATGTATCTCGTGATGGTGCACATACAAGAAAGATTTCAAGGTAAGTCAGCAACGCTGAGATGGATGTCCAAAGGAACATTCACTTACGAAGATACTTACATAAAGACATTAAACATGATGAACAATTACTGGCAGCTAGATGAAGCTATACAGTACATAACTGACAGAACTGAGAAGGGAGAAACAAAGACTGTTAAATTGAAGGAACTGCCATGTCTCTGGGCATGAGTGAAGGAGATAGGAGGAGAGCCTGGATGCTAGGAAAGACCACAGATACTAGTGAATGGACAAGTGTATACTAATGATGGATAGCAGGATGGAGTGGTGGGAAGCAAAGCACTGACACTAGCCCAGTCATCAGTAAACAAAGTGCAGGAAGAAAATGACAAGTGCCTGAATGAATGGGATGTGAGCACAAAATTACTGACATGGGTGGAGAATGAAGCTGAACCGTTGCCGATAATCCCTCTACGAGACCAGCCCTGTGCTATCAGAATAATGGTGAGGTGGAAGTTGGTAAGAATGTCGGGTGCAAAACAATTGAACAACTCGCAGCTATGAAGGCAGGAACAGCAGTACTGATGGATCACTACTGGGCTTGCGGTTCGAAAGCATAAAAGAAGCTGTCACTCGAATGGGGAGGAGTTTGTTCATTGGTGCACATCAACATGCCCTCATTGGTCGTGCCCAGGAAGCATGTAAAGCTCAGTGCATTCCGGAAAATGAACAACAATAAGAGAAGGAAGAGATCGGTCGAGGTGGTACCAACGGCCAAGGCAGAGAAACGGGAAGGGCTGAGCAGAGTGAAGAGAGGAGGGAATTACTTCTCAGAAGCATCAAAAACAGAACTGGACGAGATTCCAGCAGAGAACAGGCTGTTCAGCAAGACAGACATGTTCTTTGCATCAATAATACCATCTGTGCAGACATACACAAACGCCAAGTGGTTACAGATCACTCGCTGGGAGTTGATGGTAACAATTAACTCTACTGTGAATGGGTTCAATGTCATAAAGGAAGAGCTCAGAGCAATAAGGTTGGTGGCACTTCAGAATAGATATGTTCTGGATCTCCTCACGACTATGGAAGGAGGAGTTTGCTCAAATATAGGGAGTTCCTGTTGCACATTTAGACCTGCCAATGATGAAGATAACGGAACTCTATCAGATGCAGTAGCCCAACTTGCACAGATGCACGCCAAAATGGAAGACGAGGCATGAGGAACAGGGAAGGACAAGAGCTGTCTAGCGGATATATATTTATTTAGTTTTTTATTTATTACATTTGTTACTCGCCCAGACCCGAGGATATCACGGCGAAATTGCAGATGAATTCTTACATTTTTATACAGTGTTACAGTTACAGACAAATAAATCAACATTTATACTAAGTTACACATAGAGTCATAAATCAAGTTTCATATACTATGTTACAATGGGTCAAAGTAGCAGGTCACATTTAAAACACTAGTTGCGGGTCTGAAAGTGCCCCCTGGAGATACATGTGGACCATTGGTGCTGGATTTAATGTTTTGGTTCAACGAAAGGAGGTAAACCTGAAGCGTTCTAGTACTGAGGTAGAGTAGGACTAGTTAGGGTTAATATTTGTTGAATAGCCAAGTTTTCAGCGCTTTTTTGAATTTTAGTAGGGAGTCCTCGTTTTTGATGCTGAGGGGTAGTGCGTACCAGTGCGATGGGGCTAGGACTTTGAAGCTACATCCTCCTGCTCTACTGTATTTGTATTGAGGAATTTCCAAGTGGGCCAGTTTACTAGATCTAATTGTCCTGCAGGAGATTTTTTTCTTGATGGTGTTGTTGAGGTAGCTAGGTGCTTTGTTTGTGATGCATTTATGGACGATGTTAAGTGTTTTGAAAATGATTCTTGCTTCAATTGGCAGCCAATGATTTTCTCTTCTGATGCTAGATATATTCAGATTTCTTGATACCTAGTGCCGCTCTAAGGGCTTTGTCCTATAGTAATTGAATTTTGTTTAAGTTAGTTTTAGAAGTTCCTAGAAAGAGGATGTTGCAGTAATCCAATTTCATTAGGATCAGGGCTCTAGCCAAGGTAATGCAATTTGTAGGGGTGAGAAATTGGTGACTGAGTGCAATGAGTTTTGCTGTGTAGGCTGTGGACGAGGAGAGGGCTGCTATTTGTTTGTGCATAGAGAGGTTAGCATCTATATAAACACCAAGACTTTTGATTTGTTTGAGTACTGGGATCAGTGTGCCGTCAATGTTGATAGGGAGTAGTCGGAATGGAGGGTGCTTATACTTTTTTGGGAGCCCACGATGACGACCTCCGTCTTCTCATCGTTGAGGCAGAGGCTGTTAGGAGCCATCCAATTTTGAATTATTGAGTATACTTTATTGATGGTGTAGGTGTCTTGGATGTAGTCACCTGTAATGGGGACGATGATCTGGGTGTCATCTGCAAAGTTGTTGTAGATGACACCCATATCATCAAAATCCGAGAATAGGAGTTTAGTGTATGCATTATAGAGGGTGGGGGAGAGGCAGGATCCCTGGGTGACTCCTATGGGTACAACTATAGGGTCTGCTGCATGATTTCCAATGGCAACTCTGGATGTGCGGTCCATTAAAAAAGATTTGATCCACTGGGTGGCGTTGTTGGAAAAGTTAAAAGTCTTTTTTTAGAGTGTCACATAATTTATCGTGGTCTACCAAGTCGAATGCTGCTGATAGGTCCAGTAGCAGTAGGGTGGCTAATTTGCCTGAGTCTCTGATAGAGTCCAGTTGGATTTTCAAATCCAAAAGGGATATCTCCGTACTGGCTTAGGCCTAAAGCCAGATTGTCTAGCTCCTAATCGGTTGTTATGTTCCAGGTGAGTTTGTATTTGGTTGTAGGCTATTTTATCAATGATTTTAAGTAAAATGGGGACAGTCGTTATAGGCCGTAGTTCGTGGGCACTAATGGGTCTAAGGTGGACTTTTTCAGTAGGGGGGTGACCCATGCCGCTTTGATGCTGACTGGGACCTGATTGGTGTGGAAAGAGGCATTCACGAAATTGGTAATTATAGGTGTGAGGGTAGGGGCACATAATTTAATTAAGTGCGCCGGAAAGTTGTCTCCTTTGCAGTTTGAGGCTTTGAGTTTGGATATAGTACTAAGTACTACATCATGGGAGACTGGTGTGAAGTTGAAGAGAGGGGTGGTATCTTCTATGTTCATAGTGATTTGGTTAGATGTGGTGTGCTTGTCAGATAGGAGATTTCTTTTGGAAATTATTTTATTTTGTAATAGTTGATTTTTGATGCCAGGGCATGGTGGATGGTGGTACACCATTCTTTGCTTGGTTGGACTGGGTTGATTATGGGGATCAGATTCTCCAACTCCTTGAGTATGGTGAATAGTTCTTTACTATCAGAGGATGCATTGCTGATTCTGGTATTGAAAGCATCTGCTTCATGGGGAATGATGGCTGATTTGTAAATTTTGTTTGCGGAGTTGAATGCTTCCATGGCTTCTGAGGTATGGGTTTTATTAAGCTGGTGTTCGAGCAATCTTTTAATCCTTCTAAGGGTGACTAATTCCTCATTAAACCAGAAAGAAGATTTTTTGTCTTTGCGTTTTGTTTTGTTAACACAAGGAGCTAGGGTGTCAATTGTGCTGGTGAGACAATTATGATAAATGTCGGCCAGGGCACAGGCATTTTCAGTATTAATCTTTTTGTTGTTGAGGGAGATGGCTAATAATGGGTTGAGGTTTTCTGCTGTAAGTTTGCGGATGTTTCTGGTTACGTAGGATTCCTCAATGACAGTCTTAGGTAGGTCTTGTTCCTTGGCCAAAATAGTGAAGTTTATACCGTAATGATCTGACCAGGGTACCGGATTAATGGAGTCTATGGATACTAGGGTGTTGAGTGGTAGTATCCAGTCTAAAGTTCTCTCTTTTGTATTGGTAGGGGCGTTCACAAGTTGTGTGAATGCCATGTCTTTGAGCGCATTGTGTAGTGCTTCTGCTTTGTGGTCTTGGGTATCATTAAAACCTAGATTCAGGTCCCCTAGGACTAGACATTTTGTGTTCGGTTTTATAAGTAGCGTTAACAATAGTGGTATATCTAATTCTGGCTGAGATTTGGCGTTAGGTGCTCTATAGATGGTTATTATGTTTATAGTAGTCTTATGGTTCGTGGCTAGTTTAGCTAGTAGGACTTCATAACCGTCCGGGTTCTCGATAGTGCAGGTTCTTATTTTGAGATGGGTTTTAGCAATAATAGCTACTCCCCCACCTAGTGATTTCATTCTGTCCGTCCTAAGGATGGTATAGTCTGGAGGAATGGCAATAGAGAGGGAAGGTTCGGAAGCTTGGTGGAGCCAGGTTTCTGTCACTATAAATAGGTCAAGTTGTTGCTCAGTGATATAGTCATGTATTTCTGTGGCATGAGCAGGTATAGACCGTGCATTGATGAGGGCTGCTTTGAGGTGTATAGGAGGGGATGGCTCTTGGACTCAAGGAGATGGGTGTGTGTTGGTGGTCCCTATGATAATGGATTGTTGTTTGGTTGTGGTGATCCTTTTGGATGATTTAGATTGGGTCTCTAGTCGAGGTATGCTTCCTATAATGGCAGAGGTGGTAGAGACACTTGTGCTAGGATGGTTTATGAGTCGGGATCTGAGTCTTTGGGTTCTTATGAATCCTAGTAGAGGTGTTTGTTTTGTTTGCTTGACTTTGGGGGGGGTCCCTACTTGGAGAACAGATATTGGTGAAAGTCTGTGATCTAAGTCTGATGCGTCTAAGTGAGCTAAGGACCGGAGTAGTCGTTTTAGGTAATTTATTAGTGGTAGATGAGTAATGGCTCTTTGTGGCTTTTGGATCCCTAAGTGGTCTGTTTGTCCGTTAATCAGATGGTGCTGTTGGGAAAACGGTTTGGTGGGGGGCAAGAAGGGCCTGGGACAGGGGATGGAGTGGTGCCGGGGGCATGCTACTCTAGAGAGGCCATTATCATGGATAATAAAGTGGGAGCCTGTGCAGGGTGTATCATGTGGTACAGCACAAAAGGGCACCATCATGAGCAATAACCAACCTGGCATAGTTTATTTAGGCGAGGAGGGCTGGGTGCTGGCTAACCGTAGGGTAACTGGAAGGTTACACCTGTGGGGGAGAGGGTCTGGGCGAGTAGTAGCGCAGAGGGCTGCTACTGCGTAATTGGGAGAGCTAGAGGTACAGATCTATGATGTCATGGATGACATCATGGCTGTCATACAGACTGAAGGTGATAGTGGGCGCTCTCGTGTTGGGAGCAGCATCTATGCGCGGGATGAAAATATGCATGGCAAGATGCAAGAAGACCGCAGAAAAGGATATTGGAATGCAGATCCTGATGATTGTGAACATAGAAGTACCAAAAGGCGAAAATGCAGCAGAGAGGTACAAGCCCAGATTGAATATTGCACAGTGCCAACTGTTCTCAACTAAATCAATGAAGCTGGACAATCCTCATGACCCAAAGTAATATGAAGGGAGGTGGGTTTGGTGCAATCCCAAAGGAGTGTGTTGCTACAAGCACTGGTCCTTCGATGAACACACAAACTACTATGGACACCTTGGGGGAATAACGAAGATATGGCAGCCCAGAGCAACAGGACTATCAAATAAGGATGTGGTTGACAGGTCGACCAGAGAGGGGACTGAGAGGGATGGGGAAGCCTACTCCATCTTTCCCCTCCTAAGAAATTCATGACACAGAAGAAGGCCAGGAAACACTGCAATCACCCTTTCTATTTTGAATGAATTCCTAACAGACCAATAGTTTACAAATATGTTGAGAGATACCCACTCAGCCAGTCATACGCGCACAACCAGGTATGGTACAAATTTACCCCAGAGTGGATGAGGAGCCCCAGGCTATAATCAAAGATACCTCTATTGACTGTATCGAAGAAAGCACCAATAAGCCATGTTTTCTGACGTCGTTAGAGCCACCACTATTTAGCAGCATTGGACACGAAGCACACGTGCCATCCACACTTTGGGATATAAACACACACACAAATACATCAAGAAAACGTGTGTACAGTTCTATAGTTATAGGACAGACACATCTACATACTGTCATTGTTTATTATTTTTGCTATTAGCTAAATGCAGCAATGCAGAAACCGCAAGAAGCAAGAGATCCTGCGCAAAGCTTGCAGATGCTTACATGCGAATAACCCTATGGAACTGCAGGAGCACCTATTGGAAATGACAGAGCCAAGTGTGACTAACCTATGGAGAATGTAGCACAGCACGAACATTGTAGAAACTGCATTATAATGGTTTAGGAAAAGTACAGCAGGCCGCGGGCCACTCAGCAAGAGTGGAGCCGAGCTGAATTCAGGCTGGACAAGGAGCCAAATGTGTGAGACGGAATCCGCTGCTAAGGCCACCAGATACGGGTGGCATTCCATTCCCTGGATGACAAAGGCACCAGCTGCAGTAAATACTAATAATTCCTCATAATTCATAGCTGCACAGATCAGAATCATGGTCTTTGAACACGTGACCTGGCCGCCAACACAGACAATGGACAGTGACCAGCACTGAGAAATGGAGCCAATGACAGGCTACCAGACAGAGGACTG
The DNA here is from genome assembly GCF_040938575.1 of Ambystoma mexicanum. Lineage (NCBI taxonomy): Eukaryota > Metazoa > Chordata > Amphibia > Caudata > Ambystomatidae > Ambystoma > Ambystoma mexicanum. Next base: position 1,526,608,829 of record NC_090935.1, read on the forward strand.
CAACAAAAATGCTACAATCTGAGGCAAGTGTTGCCCCGAGTGAAAGAGCACTCTAATAAACTAAGGTGGTACACACAAGTTACAATGCAGACACATTCATTCTTGTTACCTTGAAAAGGTACACAGAGAGCTGAGAACCTTTGCGTATCCCAGGCCTGGGGACGTCAGCTCTAGCCAACCAAGGTTTAGTATCCTAGGGGTGGGTAGCAACGGGTCAGAACCAATGGTAAGCCAACCACACTGCAATATTGTTATAGATAGTGACTTGGGGATGGACCAGGCCTGCCACCTAACATGTGAGAGCCAGTAGAATAACACGTATAGGTGCCCATATAGGTTATTAGGCTCCTGATGGCCAATCCCACACGCCGATAGGTTTTTGGAGAAAGTCCCAATTAATGCTGGAGCAATGGTATAATTTTGCATCAAAACAGGCCTGCAAGCCAGGAGAAGTTAAGATGTGCTGGGATATTTCCTGTTTCTGTGCTTATCCCTGTTGGGTTTTGTAGTAAACCACAGTTTGAACTTGCCGTTGACTGAGTCCTCTATTTATCCGGAGAAAGGTATTGGGCCTTTCAGAGAGTCTGCAAACTCCTGGTAGCTCTCTGGAATACCCAGGAGTTTGTCCCAACAACTTGTTAAGAATCAAGGAGTGGTAGACATGATGATTGCCTTTTCCCTTTGAATACTGAAAGGGGCAGAAGATAGTAGGAAGTTATCATCTCTGTGTGGGGAGTGAAAAAGTTAAGCAAATGTTTGTGTGGCAGACCTTTCACCAGAAGGACTGAGCACAAACCTCTTGTTTGGGGTTTTATTTACAAAAGGTTTGGAGGGTGATCCAAGGAGGAGGGTGTTTCAAGGAGGACTATGCAATGGGCTCCTTTGCTGTAAGGACAGTAAGAAGATAGGGCAGAATACATTGACTCTGTGCTTAGTAAGGGAGAGGTACAGGCCTTTCACATGAGGTAGACAGTAAATGATGGGAAAACACTGCAGCTATCAAGAATTATATTTTACAGTCTGTGATGTCTTTGGTGCAGATTCGGTAGGCTGATGGCCAGAAAAGTGGAAGTACAGGAGGATCTTAATGTGTATTATAAGGTCAGAGATGTGATCTGTACCAATGCGCTGTTCTTGTGTAGGACAGTAAGCAGATTCCTCATCTTGGGAGTGTGGAATACGAAAATGAAGCTCTGCCACAATGGTCACTTAGAAATTGAGAAGATGAAGGAAAGGGCTCATGGGGATTATTGGTGGACGGGGAGGGTGAAGGGGAATAGCTAGTTGACATTGAGCGCCTTCTCAGTCATATGACAAACCACTCAGGATGCATGTCCAACTGTTATGATAAATGAAATTGCCTACATTTCTGGGCATTTATGAGCCAGGATTTAATGTGGCAGATAACAGCAGAAATGCATTTTAATTTTTGGGTGGAATCCAAAATAGTGTGCAAGGCAAACTAAAAAGAAATAATAAATTTCCTCAATATCATATTTCAGAGTTTAATAGCTATACAACTGAAGGATGGTGGCCGGTGGGTGATTGGAAAGCTGAACAAGAGGAGTGGCAAAACACCCCAGTTGACCAGAAGGTCATCATCTATAAGGCAGTGTCCCACAAGTAACGAAGCTACCTTGTGGAGAAACTCAGCAACTCCGCCCTCCAAAACAAAATCCAACCAACAAAAGACTTGCTAAACCTTCCTAATCAACCTCAGTCACCACCTAATGTTATCCTCAACGACCAAACTAACAAATTCTCCTTCACCAAAACTAATACAATAGAGGTAGAGAAAATTATCCTCTCCCTTAAACTCTCTAATTGTAAAGGCAATATCTGCCCAGCACAGATAATAATCACCTTTCATCTCCAAACTCATTAATGCTTCATTCTCTACAGGCAACATCCCTGCCAACGTAAAACAATCCTGGGTGCTCCCGCTTCTCCGCTTCCCAAGAAACAGACATTAGACCCTTCTATCCCCACCAATTACCACGGTCCCATTTCTATTGAAGATTCTGGACAAAGTGGCGTACACACAAATTCAAACCGAACCGAAACAGCCCTCATTGATTTAAAGACCCAAATAGATTAACTGAGAGATCAAGGAAAGACAGCACTCCTCCTCTTACTTGATCTCTCAGCTGATTTTGAACTTGTGGACCACAAGGTCCTCTGTAGACATCTGGAGTCTGCTGCCCACTTTTCCACACAGGCTGTCAGATGGATAGAATCCTTTCTGAGTGAGAGAACTATGCAAGTTTTTTCCCCCTCGGCAGCAACAGATCCTATACCGATCACTTGCAGAGTCCCCCAGGGCTCCTGTGTCTCCCCGACCTTATACAATATATTCACAAAACCCCTCTTCGATGATTTGGACAATCTAGGTATCACCTACACTAATTATGCAGATGATACACAGATTCTCCTCCCGCTTTCTGGGGAGTTGGTGAATAGAGTGTATCTTATCATTCAAGCATGGATGGCATCCCATGGTCTATGCCTGAATGATGATAAGACCGAGCTGATCATTCTGGGCTCAAAGACCAATATCAATAAATTAGGCCCTGACTATGCCGTGTTCAGTATAGACGGCAACGCCATCAAGGTCTCTAGGGAAGTAAAAACTCTCGGTTTTTACCTTGATTCTACCATGTCATTCACTAAACAGGTCAATTCTCTAGCATCTACCACAGCCTAAACCTGTAAATTAATAAGAGCAGGTAAACCCTTCCTATCTAATGTTAGTTGTATGATCTTGGCGAGAGTCTTAATACTCTCCCGACTCGACTACTGTAATGCCCTTCACAGTGGTGCCAACAAAGCTATTACCCAAAGGCTTCAAACTCTACAAAATAATGCCCTTAGAGCTGCACTTGGCATAAATAAAATTGAGCATATCTCCTCTCCTAGACGCCAACATAAATGGCTTTCTAATGACGACAAAATCCATCTAAAAATGATCTCCCTGACCCACAAAGCTCTCAACAATGCAGCTCCTAGCTACTTGACAGACAAAATAAAGAGAAAAGTATCTAGCAGACTGACAAGAACTATCAATTCCAATTGTCTGGTAGTACCAAGATTTAAACTTGCCAAAATTGGCGGCATCAGCATCCCTGTGATAGCAGCCAAACTGTGGAATTCTCTGCCACATAACCTGAGGGTAGACCAACCATTCTCTCATTTTAGAAGACATTTTATCAAACACATCAACTCTAATAATCTGTAGTCACCACCTTAGATCCTTCTGCATCCCTAGCCAACTGGACTGTATATATGTATTAGTAGAAATCGTTCTATACTTGTATATAACCTAAACATAGATGGCACCTTGTATATTAACTGCTTATGCTTTTTTACCATTGGCCTACACTGCATCAGTGTAAATATGTAAAATGTACATTTATGAACCATTGTAAATACTGTAACATTGTAAACTCCAGACTCTTGTAACATTGTAAGCTTTGCATATTCTTTCTCTTTTGCGCTCGGTTACCTTTGGGTCTGGCGCGCATTATAAATAAACAAACAAACAAACAAACAAGGCACTATTACATCGCTTGGTGGAATACCACATCCAGGCTGATCAACACTTCCAGGAGGGGTTGAATAGGTTAGCTGCTGCTCAACTTCAGCAAAACCTTGTCTATGGCATACTCCAGCCCTATTGGGATGGAGATGATCTTGGGAATTATTTTCTTAACATTTGAGAGGCTTGCCCAACAGTTTGGCTGGACCGAGGAACTAAAGAGTTTTTACCCCGCACCCCTCTTAAAGGGAGAACTGCAGGCATCCTATCATACTCTGAATCCCTTAGGTACCACATAATTTTTGGAGATTAAACAGGGTCTACTACATCGAGTTGTCCAAACCGAAGGGTTCTACTGAGCCGAATTTAGGGAGATTCATCTGGGCCCCAATGAAACACAGTTAGAGCTATGGGCCAGCATACAGAATGCTCTTTTCCAATGGTTGGGAAAAAAGACTTTGCCCAGACTTATGGAGGCACTGGCCTTAGATCAATTAATGAATGGGCTCCCAATTATTTTACAGCGGGCCGTACTTCCGATCAGTAGACCAAGCCTGACCCTGTCTGTTGATTCCACGCAAGCCCATGCAGAGGCAGCTAAACAACTGGAGAATCTAAATTTAGGCGAAGAAAGTAAGATGGGGATAAAACTAGTGCTCAAAACCCCCCTAATAAACAAATTTGATTTTCTCCCAAAGCGGATGAAAGGAAACTGGAAATTAAGTTTCCCCCTCTCGGGGAGAAACCCTTTGAGAAAGCCACTTTGGGCAGGACTATAACTTGTTTCTCCTGTGGAGAAAAGGGTTATCTGGCCCAACATTGTCCCTGTAACATTAAGGAAGAACCCAGGGAAATGGGTTGGAAAGTAGGTGACAGGTATGAATGGTTTGATGACCTAGAAAACCGAGAGGTAGAGTCCACCACAAGTTGCGTGTGTCTCTCAAGACCCTTTAAGGCTCACGAAAAAGTGGAAATTAATGGGGTATGTGTCTCGGATTTAATAGACTACAATAGCAAGCAGACAGCCATTAGGTCCGATTTGATATATCCAAACGACCTCAATGTAACAAACAGGTACAAATTACATGTGTGCATGGGGACCAGGAAATATATCCTGAACCCCTATTTCGTTAACTGTCAATTGAAACATTTGTGTGAGCGTGATAGAAATAAAATATCATATCATATCAAAAACCGTCATGAGTTGGGGCGTAGTCCCAGGATTCCCCAAATAAGCCATCATTAGTACAGACTTTAAAAAATGGATACACTATTTAAAGTATACACCTTCCTACGGATACTTGGGAGGAAGAGGGCTTTGTAACTGATGTTCCAGTTTGGGACTGGGCAGAGAATCTATCAGGAAACACATATAAAGGTGTTAAGAAAACCAGTCCCAAAGCCAAGCTAGATGGGGAAGCCGAAAACCTAAGGGGAAGGGTATGTGATGATCCTTCAGATCCTTCATTGAATCCCTTCCCATGAGGTTAGGGGGGTGAGGCTGTTAACCAATAGTGCCCCTCAGGGTGGTAAAATGCGTGAGGCTCTCATGGGGTGGGGGACTCCTCTTCTGGGGACAAGGATGCGATTGAGAGGCACATTCCCATTAAACCTCCACCCGGTAGGCTTACGGTAGTCAGGGGCGTAGGAGACCCATACAATCTGGGGGGGACAGGGGACACCTTGGGGCCTTTGTTTTTTTAATTTATTTGTTGTGTTTTAGTCAAGGAACTCGACTTTTCACAAAATCAAAATAGCAGTACATATTAAATTACATATATCATCACTGTATAAGACGAGAGAAAAGAAGAAAAGAAAACCAAAGAAAATTAAGAAAAAGAAAAGCAGTTCAGAGTATACAATCCTCCCAGCGATGGACCTTTAGAGAGATCTTTTATAATACTCTCACCTGCTCTTTAAGTGCAAATTGTTTTATGGAGTTTTGCCAACCCTTCCTATCCTATTCCACTTGAACCCTCAATGATGGAACACTTTACAGCAGTGTATGGGCTGCAATTATACCTCGGCACCAGGGTATTCACTGGATTTACATGGATAGCGGAACAAGTGCTGTTTTGAATCTTGAGGCTCCGCTTTATTTTTTTCTGGGTCACCCAGATGGCTTATGGTGGCTTCTATTAAAACTTGTCTACAACTCATTATTCAGCTGATGGTGGGTACCAAAAATGCAGTTGCACCCCTATTTTAAAACAAGCATTGGCAACGCTAACCGTTTGGGCTTTAATGTAGGCATGGAAAAGGCCCTTGCCAAGCACCGCCATAGTGGTACTAGGTACCCATTGATGGTAGCAGCTGCAAAATGGTGCAAGTACCTGAACATTTAATAGCAACCCTGGCAAATTCCCAATACATATAGACAAGCAAACACTTGCCATTGCTGTTTTTTAGCATGACTTCAGTGAAGGAAATGCATAGTGCTAATAGAGTGATTGATTGATTTTTGATTGATTATTTGTTTAGGGCCTATACACAATGTGTTTCAAAGCACTTCAAGGGGGGCAGGGAGCATGAGAGAAATACAGTTACATTCTTACAGGTCCTTGAAACAATTTAGAATGTGAAGAATAACTATCATAAATCAGCCTGACGACATTTCAGATAGTGCAAGTGCAATGACCAATTAAGGAGAAAAGGATTTGATGAAGGCATCCCTGGATGAGACATTTGTTTTACATCAGTAGTATGTTCCCAGCTCTAATTAAGTTATTAACTACCGAGGGCTTTGTAGCAAACATCCCTAAGTCAGTGGCTTTATCTAAATCAGAACTGGCACTTTACGTGCCCTTTATAGATCATTTTAGTGTGAAAGTTGCTAAGATGCCCAAATAACATGATGCTGTGTCTCAAGGCAAGATGCCACGCACCCTGGCACCAGCTCCCACTACAGGACAGGTCAAAGGTGAATATATACCTCATTTAAGGTTAGTTCTGACTACAGACCTAGGCTGCAGGTAGGATTGAGTGAAAAGGGAGTTGATGCAGGAACAGCCTGTTGTGACTGTCTCTTCCTGGAGAGGAACCAGACAGGAGCGCAGATGACACTGGGGCGGTGTGAGAGCGCCAAGCCCGAGCTCCCATGTTCCCGCTCATAAATTCTCCCCATGCCGGCCTGCACCTGGGAGAGGGGGGCCACTTTGTGTATTATCAGGCCCAATCAATGCGCAGACAGATATGGTGTAGTGTATATATCTGCAATTATTTCAACAAACGACTTCTAATCGTCCTCATGCAGGCCTCATGAGCATTTGTCAAGCGTTAGAAGAAGACGCATTTGTGACTCCACCCTTTATCTGGGAACATGAGGCGAGGCACCATTCTTCCTTGTACAAATCTCCCCTCTGTACCCTTCTCTACTCGACATTCTCGTCTACTGTACACACTTTTCTCCCAAGTCCCATCCCGGCACCTCAAACCAGGTCTGACACACTGCCCTCTGCCCTTTTTAACTTGTCTGTACTTCTCTCTCATTTGCAAAACCCGAAGGACCTCCTATGCAATTTCTGCCATACACCAATCTCCCTGTGTTCTGGTCTTTCCTGCACCCCTCTATCCCCTGCACACACTGGTCACTCTGTGCTGCAAACCATCCCTATCTTTCATCTGCGCTCTGTTCTTATTCCCATCTCTCCCCTCCCTTGCTCCTCTCTTTTTCTGTCCTATGCACACTTTCTACCCTTTTTCACTTTGCAGTCCCACACTCTACTGCACCCTAGTCCATCGCTTCCCATTCCCCCATGGCCAGCACCCCACAACTCTCATCTACACTTACTCAGCACTTTCTCCTCAGTCTTTAGAGCACCCTCGATATCCTGGATTACATTTCACAGGTTTTCTCTTGCACGCCTTGTATGACCAACCACTCCATATAGCTTCTCAGAATAAGCTGGAACGGGCATGCCAGATCCATGACCTTAAAAGGGCCCATTGATACCTGCAAGCAATAACTCTTAAGAAATAGTCGGGAGCATGGATATTTGGAAGGGGGAGACAGACACAGAAGTCACTAAATCCATGTACTGCCGAGGCTCTACCCCCAAACTCTGATTGCACTGCGACCACTCAAGTACGCTGACAGAAACAGCCAGGCTGAATAAAACAGGGTGAAGCTTAGCTAAAACCTACAGAAAATTAGCACTTGATTTCTTTTAAGAGATGCACAGGATAGGCACCAACAAATGGTTTATTTTGGGCAGGAACAGAGTTCAGGTCCGTGCTGGTAATAGTTTGTTTTATGGAATATAATAACACTTTGGTCATAGCCCTTCATGCTAGATGCTTTCAGCTTCTAGGCAATGTTTTTTTAAAACAACATGTTTTTATTTGAATTAGCTGAATTAAATCAACCTTTCAAAATTATACATAAAATATTCAAAAATAACAATAATACAATCAAAACATACATGGTATCAAAACAAGACAAGTTTAAAACAAATAAACCATAGACAAAAACAAAGTCAAATGCATGCCTTTTCTGCATCTCTCTGAAGATACAATCATATTAGTTAATTTCAGTATATCAGAGCTATCTTGCTCAATTGGTATCATTATGCTGATCCTTCCAATGTTAAACTACTCAAAAAATGAATCGCTGCCATCTGAATTGGCATATTCCTGGAACACAGAATCAGACACCAACACTGATTTGTCTCTAAAGTTCCTAAGAATTTGCAATGTCTGGCATGCCTCAGCTCTTTACACTCAGTTAGCAGATGTTCTAAGGTTTCATTTACATCCAATTTCAAACAAAAATGACAATAGTTGTTCTGAGACCAGATCAATTTTCGCCTTGCTTGTACATCTCTTGGTGGCCAGAGATTGAAACGCATGTGCAATATAGCAGAGCGACATGCCAAGGAAGGGGCTTTAACCAGGTATGATGCAAGTAAGGAAACATTTTTGGGTGGAAACCTAGATAGACCATCAGCATATTGTATACACAATTCTTGTGTCTTAATCCAATCAGCATCATATACCTTAGCTTTGGCCATAATGGGATTGGTAAGCAACATGTCGAGAGAAACATCAGCATCTGCCAGAATTTGATACACCTTGTTTGTCCATGTGATTACATAAACATGTTGAGCTGAAAAAACATACATGGTTAGTATTTCTAATATAACATTTAGTTCCGTTGATATTAAGCACTTGCAGAACAAAGCACACAGTCACCACTGATGCAGCATGTGGAGGGAAACTAGGCCCAGCTCATATGTAATATTTGTCTAAAATGTTTTGCTGCCCATTTATCAAAAAGGAAATGCGTTTTATTGGAAATATTTCAAGACCATATAATAAACACGGGACTGTTTTCTGGGTCCAAAAGTACCATGCCAGCTTAATGGAGAATTTGCCATACCTAAAAATGATGATTTTTGTCTGGGAAATTGCTGTGTCCTGTTTACCCTCCACACGCTCCAACTGGCCCCTAGCATCTAGGTTAGCCTCAAAGATTGTACCCAGGTAGGTATAGTGAGGGACTGTAACTAAAGGGATCTGATCAATGGCCCATCAGAAGGATGTGTGCCCCGATCTTTTCTGTATTTAACCTTAATTTATTCTGTTGGATGTAATCATTAAAGGTAGATAATTTCTGAAGACACATTTGGGTTTTCTATTTTAAGACTAGATCGTCTGCATACATTAAGGTTTTAATTAGATGATCGTTAAACTTGGGAGTGTCTGACATGACCTTTTTAAAAAACATATCTTACATCATGGATAAAATAATTGAAAATTGCTGAGGCCAATAAACACCCTTGTTTAAGGCCACGGGCGTGGAGATTGCTTCCGAAAGTTGGCCATCAAGAGACAGCTGAATGCTAATTGATGTGTCAGAATGTAGTGCATGAATGATATCACACAGAGATGCAGGGCAATGGTCTCTTACTAACTTGGACAGCAAAATGACACGTGAAATAGAGTCGAACGCAAAATGTAAATCTACAAAAGCAAAATATACTGCTTGTTTGGAAGCATGACACTGTGCCTTTAAAGCATTTAAGCACATCAAGTTGATGTTCGTGCCCATACCATCAACAAATCCTGTCTGTTGCGGATCGCGTAGATCGTTCCTCAGCGATGTTCCTTGGCGCATCTAACAATGCAATCGGCCGGTAATTATGAGGGAGACTATGATCTCCCTTCTTAAACATTGGAATAATTACCAACGTTTTCCATGACAAGGGAACTGTGCGTGACCTCAAGGCTAGCCTGAAAATGTTGTCCAAGATCAGTGCCCATTCATGTGAGTTTGCTTTAAGCATTAGATTGTTTAGGCCATCTGGGCCTTGATGAACTTGCCTTCATAATCAGATCTTGTATGATACATGCCAGGATAGTGCTGAGAATTGGACATACTGTAGCTTGTCATAACAGGTGTCCGCATATAGATCAGTATAATACTTGATCCAACGCTGTTCCGACACACCATTAGGCTGGGCATCTGCTTGAACATTGCCAGAGTGAGTGTTCAACAGCAGCCACATTTCTGCCGAGTTCTTATTCACCATGGTTCGCGCCATGTGTTCACTGTCTCTTTGAAACATGAGAGATTTCCTACTTTTCAGCCAGTTTTTATATCGGCATTTAGCAGTTTGCAGATCCTGCCGACAAGATTGAGATTGTGCTGCTATTATGGCATTCTTGATGTGCCTGAACTCTGCTCGTTTAAATTGTAATTCAGCATCGAAAACATGTTTATGTAAAACTCCATTTTTGTGTGAGATGGTGACAGTATTTACAAATGGTAGTAATACATCAGTGTACTGTGGTGGAAGTAAAGACGCAACATTGTTCTCAATGGAACACCTATAAGCAACAAGTGTTGGTGCACTCCGCCACAATCTTGACCTGGAAGAGTTGATAACTAATGTTTGTGAAGGAGCATGCAATCTTAGCTGAGGCAGCTTCCAAGCGATTTTAAGGATAACAACTTGTGATCACTATGTTCTTGTTCACAAATATCTAATTTCTGTATTTTCTGCAGGAGCTGCACGTCAACATAAATGTATTCAATGATACTGGCCCTAGACTTCTGTGCCAAGTGTGTTGCGGCGGAATGTCGCCCTGAACTGCACCATTAACCATGTGAAAGTTATGATCAGCCATGAACAAAGTCCACTTCAGCACCTCTTTTGAAGCCTGTTTCTCATTCCAGCAATCCAGATTCAGATCTCCCATGATGATGGTATGGGTGATATGTGTGGTCATGTAAACCAAATCTAAAATTCTGGTCAATCCAGCATAGAACGCTTCGTCCACCATGTCAGCAGTGTTACGATAAAGGTTCTCCACTGCCAGAGTATAATGTTTGCAAGTTATTTCGACTAGCTGGATGTACGCACTCTCAGATGCCCATGGAGAGATTGCACCACCCAGCATCCCGTTGACAGCAACGAGAATTCCTGAGGATGGTCTGGCTTTACCAGCAATGGCAGGTAATAGAATAACATCATAGCCATCCCACACCGGTGTTGTGAGCATCCACATTTCTTGTAAAGCTATAATATGATGTGTGGTGGACAAATTCTTGATCGAAGACTGTAGCTGTGAGTTACCTTTAGTATTCCAACTCGCGATTTTCAGAGCTGGTACTGCCTCCTTGATTGATGGTTAATTATTCAGAAGACGCAGGCCCGTTGCCCACTGATTGCAATCTGACTGAGGGCCTAAGTAGATGTTTGGGGTGGGAACTACACAATGAGTCATTGAAGCAATTCTCTCCGAATCTTGAGCAATTAAAAACCCCATCTCAAACAAGTGCATTTTGGCTAGCCAGATGGTGTTCAATACAACACCCGACGGGATCCATAATCTGACCAGCGATCAAGAGAAATCAGAAATAAACTCAACCTGATCAATGTCTCGTGTAGTGACATCCTCCAATTGCACCACATCATTGAATATGTTCAAAACACTTCTCCTGTTAAGGTCATAGGATTTAAAATGACCTTCTCTACATTTCATAATGAGGGTATGACAAGGTGAAGTGAAAGACTGTCTGTCGAGACAATTTATGAGTCGATAATTCATTATTGGAGCAACTAAGTTGCTGTTGCCCAGATGCCAATGTATGACTGTGACTCGTGGGGCACTTGCTAGGATCTTCAACATGATTTAGTAATGTAGATGGAACTTTAGGAAGTCTAATGTTGCCCCTTGGGTGATGCCACGCAGAAGAGTATTCCTCCTCCCCACAGGGGTTTTGCGCAGATAGCGCATGTACTGTATGTTTAGGTAAACGTTCTGCTAAATAGGCATCCACCATTTGTTTTAACTTTACCATCACATCCTTACTTTTATCACTTTCTGAAGATGATGGTAATGGCTCAGGCGATTGGAAAGTTACTAATTTCCTGACTGGTATGTCAGTCTCAGATCTTCGATCTCGCTCCGCTGCCTGTTGAATTACGTGAAGCAGATTATTGAGGTGAGTAAGGAGGTGGTGGTTGAGTAGTGTCTTGCTGACTAGCTACGGGTAAGACACTGTTAGACATGGCACATTCTACTGGAAATTGGGCCGAATTATCGGTCGGTCTTTGAACATATTCATGAGGGATCATTTTTTTAGTCATTGTTTTTGATGATCCCCCCAAAGCCTTAAAGAACGCATTGAGATTACTTTTCATGTTTCTGGCCCCCTTCATGTTTTTAGGTTTTTTCAAGAAGCTGCGTGGCCCTTCCAGCAGGGACTTAACTTGTTTGTTCTCTGCGGGCCCAACCTTGCACGCTTCCTGAGGAAGTGTTACACCGAGTGCCAAACACTCAGAAGTGGCTGCACTCAGCCCCGGAGACACAGTAATTATCTCTGACTCAACATTTAGGGGGCTACCTGAGTGGTCAATCGTATCAGCAATTGGGCGAATAATGGCGACAAACGCCGGTACGTGGGTTATAGTTACTGGCCGAGCACCTGATGGAAGCAGGGGACAGGGTGCAGACACCTGTGGAATACACTCATCAGAAATGATAACGGAATCTAACAATGCATTTCGCTGGCTAGGTGTATGCTGCATGTTGTCCCTAAAACCTTTGCAATTATCATTAAACCATTTTAACAACTCTTCAAGTTGACGCCATTGTTTATTTATTTTTTCATCCAATGTGTCAAACAACTTAAACAAACTCAGTATTGTGGTGTTGATCGCTATCAACGCAGGTTGAATCAAGGATAGACTCTGGGATAGGCCTTCATGCGAGTTCGGTCTATGTGCTCTGGGTGTCGGGTGGACAAAAGACTGCATTTAGGAGTGAGCCTGCGAAAAGGTGGAGTGCGTGGCTGCAACAGACACGCTGTGCGGGCTGTTTTAATCTATGATGGTAATTGGGGATTCACAATGACTGGCAAAGATGGAAATGCCAGAACTATTGCGACTCAAAATCCGGAAAGTTATTGGCGATAAGGGTAAAGACGGGGCATGCACCTGTTTGGTGACACCACCCTTTACCGTTGCCAAAATTGTATTATCTGATAGGGGCAGGGGGTTGCACGCACCAGTATCAGACAACCCTTGCTTACCTGCCAAATGTACAGAATTCGATTGTGTAGGCAAGTGACCAAGGGATTGTGAAACAGAATGTGAGGGCGTTCTGGGGCAAGCCTCTGTATGCATTTGCAAAGTATTTGGGGGCTTCATGCCAATCAAAGGATTGACAGGATGCGACACACTCGCTGGCGTAAGGGTGATAGAAGTATGGTAAGACTGGAGGACCCGAGGTGCAGCCGTTGAAGGCAAAGGCTTATGCACGTAAGCGGGCATGTTTGATTTCAAGGAATATGCAGTAAACATCATTTACACCCAAATCCTAAAAAAGGACCTGCCCGCAACAGTCAGAACCCCAAATGCCCAAAACTAAAATGAATACTGTGAAAGTAACTCAACCACTCAAGCCGATGAGTCGCTGCTTCGTGGCTAAGCGGCAAAGCGGCACTTACAACGGTACTTCCACGAGGGGGCGCTCGCTTGTGCGCAAGCTTACTCGTATTATAGGAAATCAACCAATGAGGAAACAACCAATCCTTGCAAGCTGGGGGCAGGCCACCAAAGCTGCAAAGAAACACCAAAGAAAAAAAAACAATGAGCAGGAGTTGCTTTAAACGTGACATGAGGAACGTGACAAAGTCACTGTCCAGGACAGTCAATAAAGCAGGTGCTAAGCACCAGAAGTGTCAAAGTCACCTTGGAATAGGTGGCCAGCAAACAGCCTGGGAGGAATCCAAAGTGGTCCCAGTAGCAGCAGACACAGCAGTCCTCGCGGCAAAGTGGTACTTACAACGGTACTTCAACGAGTGCGTGCGCGCTGTTGCGTGAGCGTACTCGTATTATAGGAAAACAACAAATGAGGAAACAACCAATCCTTGCAAGCTGGGGGTGGGCCACCAAAGCTTGGAATAGGCATCCAGCAAACAGCCAGGGAGAAATCCAAAGCGGTCCCAGTAGCAGCAGCCACAGCAGTCCTCGTGGCAAAGCAGTACTTACAACTGTACTTCCACGAGCATAACGTCAGATATACAGTTTATAATCACACACGGCACGTTGCAAACTGATCAGGGAATCCTGGCCTCTTGATGTTTTATTAAGAGGCCAGGATTCAATGATCAGTTTTGCAATGCGCTGCACGTGTTTAGAAACTGACATTGGCACAGCTGCACATTCCAGCCAATAAATCCTCCCCATGCCGCCCTGCACCTGGGAGAGGAGGGGGGCACTTGACTGACTTACCTTATGGTAGCTGCTGCCTGCTCAGCTTGTTCTCACTCGATAACACACACGCTGTCACAAGCACAGAATCACTGCAGCACGTGTCGCTGCCTGGCTTCTCCTTTGTTCTGAAAAATGAAGGCAGAGGCTGCGCAGCAGTGCACTGCACATGCAGGTCATTTGCAGTTTGTTTGTTTCCCAGCCTGGGCACGTTCATTATGCGCAGGCGCGGGGCAGCAGCAGAAGTTGCAGACAGTCAGTCTACTGTGAGCTTGCAAAAGTAAAAGTAGACTGTACTTTAACTTTTGCAAGCTTACACGACAATAGCAGCCAGCTCTGCGGGCTGCAGTCGTATTTTACAGCAGATACACAAATAATCTGGGGGAGATCAAAGCTATTATATCCCACCACTTAAAATTGTGGGGGGGATTTGACCCCCCATCCCCTCCATGTCCTACTCCCATGACGGTAGGACATGAACCGAGTCGAAACTTATGTCTAAAACCATGTGTTACTGTGTAACATTGAACCCTGATGGTTAAAGTACTGAGATGTAGAAGCTCCAGAGAAGGCTACAAGGGAGCGGGAAAAACACCAGAACAGCTGTGGTTGATAGAATGGACGTTACATTAGGGCGGACCCTACTATATCAGGGTGTCAGAAACAAACGAAGGTGGAAGGGTACCAGCAAGGATACCAGAGATACTAGTAGAGAGAGAATCAGAGAGAGCAGTCAAGGTGGAGAGAGTGAAGTCGAGAATCAGACAGAGATCGAAGCCGAGAGAACACCTGAAGGCAGACCAGAGAAGCCCAAGCAAGATACATGGAGGGTGTGGTTCAAGGGAACGCACCAGGATGTCTTACAGGCCGATGGGGTGTTGGCTGTGGAAAAAGCAGAACCGAAGAAGAGAATCAGTATCCCGCATGGAGGCTAAACAACTGAAAGCTGGTGGCCGGTGGGTGAGAGGCAAGCCAAGCAAGCGAAGGAGTGGCAGAACACCCCAGTTGGCCAGAAGTACATTGTTTGTAAGATACAGGGGAAGCATCATACCAGTCCTCTAAGAGTTGGCCCTACAGAAGGACAGTGATTGGGTCGTGATGGCGTGACCTGTACTGGATGGACTGGGCAGTCCAACAACTGTGCCAAAACCGCTAACCTTATCTGTTTGCCCTTCTAATTACACCAATCTGGGCAGTATCCAGAGAGGTGGTGCATGGACATTCTCTGCAGGCAATGAACGTTGAGTCCCTTACCACTTCCTGACAGCCAGCTGAACAGGGACCAAGAAGCAAACCCTGACGAGAGTGGGAAAAAGCAATTGACCATCATTCGGAATCATACCGACCCGGTGAAGTGTCCTGACCCCAGGACAGCTAACGAGAACTAACAAAATTTCCAGGAGGGAGTGGATGAGCTGTTTAAGAAATTCTTAGACATTTCATGAAACTTAAGGCAACAAGGGTGAACAGTGATTTATATGAACTGCGAACACCTACCTCAGTGGTTGAACTCGAAACCCCAACTCCTTAAAATAAAAGGGGGTTATCTTATCGACCCTGAAAAGTACAGTAAAAGGAGCCTAAAAGGTTTGGAGGCCAGAGGATAATATATGCTCTCCTTCTCTATCTAAACATTGAGTAGCAGGGAAAACCTGTGTCAAAGGAGAGATCCACTGCACACAGCCCAGAACTGTCTAGGGCTTGTCCGTCAAGCCAAACCCCAATAATCCTCTGTCGATAGCACTGTTACTCATTGCTGATTGGTCAATACCAGATCCTGCCAAGAGTCACGTCTTTCCAGCTCATAACCTTAATCTTACCTTCATCAGAGGTAAGAAGAGAACCGTTAATGTAATTTTCTTTTGAGTGTAAAACTCCAAGAAAAATAGGAAGGAAACCTTCTGTGACTGTCAACTATAAAGAGAGAAAGCCGTAAAACAATTTATGATAGAGTTTCCCATCTAGTTCCACTGGAGTTTGGTACTAAAGAGTCAGAAGAGACTCCGGGTAACAGCTTTATCGTCCCAGTAGGGTGGACTGTGAATTGAGGATAGAAACTGAGAGATTGTGAGAACCTCCAAAAGGGAGCATCAAAACTTACTGAGAACTTTGAGAGACACCTGTGAACCACATAGGAGAAGGAAGTAATTCTCCTAGCCCAAGAGAACTTTATGCAACTGTTTACATTTGTTAGGTTATGGAGAACCCAGAACTTTTGAGGAACTTTTTGTTTTGAATAACCTGAGAAGTGCTTGGATGCTTCACATCCAGGAGAAGGGAGTCAGTGTCCTGGATTATGAACAGTAGCTAGACTTTATGGTATTTTGTTGTAGTGATAGGGAAACAATAGGAACCATTTTGACCGGAAAGGTGTATTTTTGTTTTGACGCACACAGACTTCCTGATGAGCATCCGAGTTTCTTTAATTTAGGTAGGAAAACCTTCTTAGAGTTAGGGATGGATGGGTTTAGTTTATTATTTAATGAAAGTCTATAGCAACCACTAGTGCACCACTTAATCAGTCTCTTCATTCCTGGACACCGCAAAATCCAAGTGGTCATATTGGCCCCATCTATACAAGGGGCAAAAATAGTCTCCATAGAATGACAGTTTGATTGCCATCCAGTAGTGCAAGGTGCTATTGCCTTTTGCAGAAGCCTTCAGTCTGTTGTACCCCATATTACTTGTTAACCTTGACTACTGAACTCTATTCCAGCATCTGGGCATGTGTACGTCTGAGGTTCAATTGGGAACAATCATTGTTTACCACCAGTGATGTTTTAGAACAGGGACACATTCTTGCACTATTCATTTCAAATCTTGCAAATTAAGACCGGGAGAATGCTAGGAACTTCGCACCTACACCTACACCAGGCAAGGTCCACATTCCTACACTTATAAATCCTGATGATGCTTTCTTACTACATGCAAGGCAAGGTCCACATTCCTACCCTTATAAATCCTGATGATGCTTTCTTACTACATTGTACATATATTGGCCTCCAGGGATCCCTTAAAACCATGAATGATTAATGTAGAAGACTCTCTCCAGGTTACCCTGTCAAAGTCTAAGTTGATTGTTTTTTGGGAAATATATAGGGATACTTTTTCTTCATACTTTAAATGATTGTGCTCTGGAGAGTTCTGATAGTGAGTGAAAAAATGGAAATGTTTGCTCCTGTCACTAACAGGTAGACGATGCCTGCCATGCTTTCCTTAAGCTGATGCCAATTCGGAAGGTTACCTGATGGGCTCTATGCCAGAGAATGTGTTCATTTACATTATCATTTCCTATGCTACAACTGAAGGCCCTGAAGAACAATCCAGTTCATTTGGCATCATCTCTGTTTATAACCTTTTGTTGCTATGCAGTTTACATTGTTTTAAAAGTCCAACTTGCAATGCTGAGAACACTTAACAGGGGCTTGAAAAGTGTCATACATGAGTGGGACACCAAAATGTGGAAGGCTTTTGGTATGGAAACATATAGGTCAATGGTCCTCTGCAGTGTTGGTAACTGATCTATGTTGAGTAGTTTGTCTCTTGCGTTTATCAAAAATGCTAATTAAGGGGAGTCTGTGGAACTTGGTGCTGTTGAGGCAAATCCCAGTCCTTACTGAATGCTCTTACTATAGCTATTATTACTTAAGTGAATGTAGTCCACAACAATGTATTTTAGGAGATTACTTGCCATTGTATAAGGTAGGCTTTTAAAATTCTGATGTATCCATCTTTCCTCATTCATCGTTTAGGACAACTGGAAGAGTGAGTTTCAAGAAAAATCAACCCTGTAGAAAAGCTACACATTTTCAGTAGTCTATGATCAAAGTATTTAATTGAACAATCAAGATAAATGAAAGTGAAATTTGAAGTTAAAATTGGTGAAATATTTCAACCTTTCTGGATTTCTGTTAGCTATATATGCAAATTAAGACAACAGTATGTATGTATTGCCTCTTCTCTGAGGCACACTTTATCCGTTTGCAATAACTGTTGGTTAAAATGTGTCCTTATTATGAAATACTTTGTAGTGTCCGATTCAGGAGCCAGATAGATTTTTCACAAGTATTTATTCAAATGCATGTATCTTACTGTAAAGCCCCACCAACTGCAAACTGCTCCGTCCTTCACAACTCCTCTACTCAACATGCAATCAGTCCTTCTCCATTCCACATTCCACATTCCAAATGCAGGTAAGATATTACACATCTCCCTTTCATCCAACAACAATGTTTTAATGTTCAGATATCCTCCGATCCTCAATTTTAATTGCATGGTGAAACACCTCCATACCTCTCTGGGGTGTTGACCACTTCATCTGACCCTGTCTCAGGGAAAATGGCAGTTCACTCTCACTCAATAGCCCACACTTATTTCTCTCTCCAACACTGCCTTCCTTACATCATATCTGTACTTATTGTAATGCTGTTTCTTTTGAATAAGGGACTTTGCCCTACCCACATCGTGCCAAATCCATTTTGCTCTTCCAATCAGTGGGGACACATTTTACTATTAGTCGTTCTCCTCCTACTCATCTCAAAATGTGACAATCCTGTGGTGGTGTGGGGAGAGAATATATGAGCTGTTATCCTATCGACAACTGATTTCTCCCAATCTTCATTGTTACTCCTAGACCATCTGATGCAGTACTTTATGACTTTATTAAACCTTTCTGTGACACCATTGGCCTGGGGATGATAAATAGATGTGAATTTATGTTCAATACAATTTTCCTGAAGAAACACCTGCATTTCTCCCAACTTAATTGTACTCAATTATCCGTCAGAATTTCTGAAGGACTAAACTACTAAAGATTTCTTCTATGAACCTGATTACTTTTCTTGTCGTTCTATTCTTTGTAGTTCTCATTTCACTCACTTAGACAAAGTGTCCACCCAAACAATGCAGAACAAAAGTATTCCTTGGCTACAGATAGGCCCAACAATATCCATACCAACTCTGTCCCACATCATTTTAGGAACAGCCATTCGCATCATAAGACTGTTCCTCAGCTTAAGACTCTCCTTACTTAAATCACAAGAAATGCAATTTCTTACTGCCATTTCAATCTCCAGGTCATAACCGGCCACCAATATTCTAAACAAACACTCTGTTTCATCTTGATGATGCTTTGGTAAGCCATTTGTATGATTCTTTGCCTAACGCAGCGAGGAGGCAACACTCTGTCACCTCTCATGACATTCCCACCAACTACATGCAACTCATCCCTAACAGGCCATATCCCTCTGCATTCAGTCATTCCACACTTCTTTTGGATATTGAACCATTTTTGACTAATTTACACCTTACACTCCTCAGCAAATCATTGAGTTGTAAACTTGCATTCCATTAATAATTTGAAACCATTGATTGTTCAATGTTTAGTACACAGTCTACTTCTTCACCTACTGGACTTCATTATCCGTTCCTCCTTGAGCCACGATTTGAGACAGTCAGCATGTATATTCCTTTTTCCCGGCACATATTCTACTTTGAAAACATACACTTGGAGACTCATAACCTATCTCTTTATCCAGGATGAAACTTTGTCCAAACCCTTAATCTGCAGGGTTTTGCTTAAATGTTTGTGGTTGGTGCGAAACACAAACTTCAATCCCCATAAAAAGGTTCTGACCTTTTCACTGGACCACATTATCGCCAATTGTTCTTTCTCAATGGTTGAGTGATCTAGCTTTGCCCCTTTGAGGAGTCTAGAAGCAAAAGCAATGAGACATTCCTTGTCATCTCCAACTTACGTTATGACCGCACAAAGGTTTGTGTTAATGGCATCCATCGATAATATGGTTTGTCACCTGGCTATATCATTTTTAAGAGAGAGCATTTAATCCAACTCATCTTTCATTGAAATGAATTCATTGGCACACTCATCATTCCATCCATATTTAAATGTATCTTCCATCATGACTCTCATGTTGACTGATCTGTCTGTGAAATTTTGAATACATTTTGCATAGTATTCAGCCATGCCCAAGAGTGTTACTCATCCTAATTCCTGTGTCCCAGTTAATCTTATATTGATTGAATTTGCATTTATCTTTACTCAAGGTGAGACCTTTGTCTTCTAATGCTTTCATTACTCAGTTACTCCTTCTATTATGGGAAGATCGGTCATGTCCAAATACAAGTATGCTGTCTTGAAAGCATACCACACCCGGCTCATCCTTAAATATCTCATATATTATCCTTCGGAACACAGATGCAGCCAAGACCAACCAAATATCATGCAAATTAACTGGAACAAGCCCTCTGATGTAATGAATGCTGTCAGCTCCTTAGATTTCGGGTGGAGTCTGATCTGATGATGTGCAGAAGTAAGATCTAGAGATGACAATACTTTTGCTTCACCCAGTGTCAAGAGTGTTTCCGCAATGTTGAGAAGAAGATGATGGTCTGGAACTACACCCTTGTCGAGCGACCAGAGTTCTACACAAAGTCTTAATTTACCATTGGGGTTCGCTACTGCAACGTGAGGAGTAGTCCACTTTGTATAATATCTACATATATAATAGAAGTCCTGACTGACTGAACAACATTAAATTATTCATTTAATCGAAAAGCAAAATCGAATCAGGTAGCAATGCTACGTTCTTTTCAGAACGCTGTTACAGCCGCAGTACCAATAGATGTTAGTAACACCTAACTCCATGGGTCTCATTTCAACAAGCTAACGTGAATGAAAGGAAAGTCAGTTCTACCGAGATTCAAACCTGCGATGTGCCGGTTATACACTGAGTTCCACCACAGATGCATCAATCAACTTGCATAGCTATCTGCAGAGAGGACCTTTAGAAGAAAGCGCCTACAAAACCCCCTTCAATATAAACATCTGCATTATTCCATGTTTGTAAATTCACGTGCCATTCTAGCAGTGCAACTGTGGCTTTGTATTTTATGCATGTATCCACTGGCAAGTATGCAGATCTAGTCAACTACACAGGCACTATTTTCATGTTTCCTGGTCAGATTCTTATCTGGCTAGAGAGTTCTTTTTTCTTTTTCAGAACCACAACTTCCAGAATGCATCTGGGTGCAACCAAGGAAACCTGGACCAGACCCACCAGAAGAATGACATTGAGATCTGGCATGGAATGGACTGGAAATGCTTTGGCTCCATAGAAATGAGACAGCCAACACCCGACCTACGAACCCCAGATGGACCGTACGGAATGGTGGGGCAACAGAAAATGGAGTGAGAAGGGACTGCAGGGGAGCAGAGGAGACACAGACATCCTCCCAAAACCAATTGGACACAAACCTCACCAGTACATGAAGAAGGCCACAATTAAAATGAGCAGCCTGGGCACATGGCTGCCATACTGAAAATGGAGATCAGAAAGCGGGTGGGTTTTCAAGCCACCTTGAAGCTTTCCAGAACAAGTCCCAAACCGCAGAGGGATAACGTAGCCAGAGATTGGCCAAGAGGAACATATGACCAGGGAAACTAATGGGAGCCAGGAGGAGTGTTGGAAGGGGTCCGGCTGGTCCATAAAAGCCCAGCCAGCACAGAGGCAATTGGAAGATGGTCGGGTGAGATCAGGTGGAATGGTGTTGGATCAAGAGCCCAGACAGAGGGGGATGGCAGAGTGGGGTGCTGAGGCGACTATGGTAGTGCTCAGAGTGCAGGTAAGGTATTGACGTTAGGAGAGAGTGAAACCAGTTGAGTTTAGTGTGGTGAAGGGTGGAATAAAAGGTTATATTTGACATACTGAAAGTAAATTGCATTACACACAGTAGTAAAAAAATAAATACCCACACAGACGTCAACAATGAACAGATAATGATGAGGAAGCCATTCCATTACTAAATGAAAAGGTAATATTCCTCATATTCCTTATTACACAATTCATTCGGCTGCGTGATGTTAGAAAAGATCAACACTTCCAGAATGATGAGAAAGTTATGCTGACTACAGAAACAGCTTTTAAATATTCATATCTGTTTAATTCTTGGGCATGGGAATTGTAACACTTAACAAAAACAGTGTAATGTGGCTTAGGAGAAATGTCAGTCCTTGAAACCCTATATATGACAAAATACCAACCAAAAGATAATTTAAACAAGTAGGTTTGGATTGGCATAGAGGAAGAACATGTAAGCAACACTAAGCAATTTAAAGATACAGGAGGCAAGAGCTCCATAATGTGCAATGCCCTGACACAGTGGCATGGCAAATTAAACGTTGAAGAAAGATTACATCAGTGACTAGGAGGCATGTGCAGTAGGACAAGGCACCGAAATGCCAATCCCAAGCACCACCAAAGCATATGAATCAGAAGTGGGACGACGTCATGGTACAAACAGGTAAACAGAAGTACAGAACTATGATGTCAAGAGATTTATAGACCCTCAGTTAATCACCGAAAACCTAGGAATGAACATAGTGGAGTAAGGGGAGATATTGTTCCTGCTGTTGCGTTTTACCCTAGTTGTTGAAGTAGGACCCATATTGCAGCCTGACTAATTTCATCACAGAATATTGTAGAAGAGGTGTCTGCACCAGCAAGTATACCGAGAAATGGAGGGGAGCTGCATTGAATTAGAGTGGAGAACATCGCCTACCGATAGGGGGCAATTAGAGGAAAACAGCACATACTCGAAGGGCAAACTCTGTTTCAGTGACATTTCCCACAGGAAATGTTTATTTGGGATTAAGGAAGCAAAGCAAGGTTAACATTAAAAAAACCTGCATTGGTTTTTAGAGTAATTTGTGCCGAAGAAATGATATTTCCTGTAAGAAACGAATTTCTACATCCATCTCATAGAACTCTTTTATAAGAAAAGACCAGATGAAAAGTCGGATAAAATAGCACAGTATGAGCGCTGGCTGTCCTAAATTAGAGAAAATAGATCAGCCAGTCACCTACATTTTCACCCTGGCGTTTTAGTGGGAAAACAGAAAAATGCATTTTCGCAAACAATTCCAGCACAACAGAATGTTTTACCTCTTGCCCGAAGTTAAGGGTTTCAGAAATCTGAGGTGAATAACAATCACTTGGAAGTTGTGGATACACTTTTGTTTACAAGAAGCAGGTTTATGATTTTACTCAAATGACATTTTAAAAGGTCTGCTTTTCGGTTCAATTGGATATTTTAAGTATCACCCTGGCAGGGCGGGCCTGCATGAGTGATACTTAAGGTATCCCATTGAACAGCTGCCAGGGCCTGGTTACCACCAAAGTAAGTGACGGCCACTGGGTGTTACCATGCTGGCGATTACCAGATGACTGGAAACTACAGTTAGATGTATTATGTATTATGGTCATTCTAACTTGCCCTGTTAGTTATAATACATTGTACAACACAAAACATCCATACCTCATTTTCTGTTTTGGGTGGAGGACATTCAAATACATCCAGGCCATTGGGCATTGGGTTGCCTTTCCCATCCTGTGCCTTTTCCTGGGATCTTTTCAATCCTGCTTCCTCTCGAACCTCAGACCTCTGATGGCTCACCTTGATTGGAATCCTTTCGGGCGTATCATGATACATTTTTGGCTGTGAATAATTTCTGACGGGCACTATTTCAGATTTACTGGACAAGGAGTGCAACGATTCTGTGCCTGGTTTCAGTGATATCAAAAGAGGGCCTAAAAGTGCAAGCATACAGATATTTAGCATCTTATGTTGAAAGAACACGTCACAGTCAAACTCAAAAGGAGGCCACTAAAGCATTCACCAGTTACACAACAAAAAAAGAAGCACTGGCAAAGGCAACAGGTCTGGTAATTGTGTTTGTTACATTTGGCTGTTATAGGCGTGAGAAAGACGAGCATGAAAGCGCGACGGAGAATGCGAGAAGGGATGGAATGCTATGAGGAGCGCAACAGTGAGTGAGAGTGACAGGGGGGAGAGAGAGAGAGAGTGGATGCCAGCAAGAGATAGCAGCGGCGTAGACAGGGTAGGGTCTGAGCAGGCAAGGCCCATCCAAAATCTGTAAATGCCCCTCAGCAGCACAGTCTGGGAATGTACAGATGTTAATGTCACCACTTGATAGGCATTCCTTGCTGCGCCTCCGAGAGAAGGTGGGAAAGACGTCGTGATATCCAGCAAGGTGAAAGTGGGAAGGTAAGAGAGAGCGGAGGTGCAGCTGGAAGCATGAGTGAGAGCGCCAGGGTGCAGGCAAAAGGCTGGATGCAAACAAGGGTTTTAGAGAGAGAGTGAGAGAAAGAAAAAGAGAAGCATGAGATGCAAGGGAGGGAGTTCAAGAGTGAGGATGTACAGAGGGTGTGAGGAATTAGAGTGAAACCAAACATTTAAAAGCACTTTTTCATAAACAGTTCATGTAACCATTCATCAAAGCCAACATCCACTTTAACATGAGTAAGGGATTGCTGCTGCAGGTGAATAACGCACAGCCTGATTATTATTAGCTGGCTCCTGAGCTTCCTAAGCTTTAGCCCAGGTTTACTTTTCTTCAGAGAGACATTTTACATTTTGCTCTTTTTATCAGCCGAATTCGCCATCTTCCCAACAAATCCAATACTATTTTGGGCCGGTTTGATTTCTGACAGCATTCTGCGACGCTGTTTATCATGTCACTACTAGCTGGCATCTTGTTATTCAGCAGCGGTCAAAACACCTACACTTAATAAAGGCGCTTCCCGTCCCGTTGAGCAACCACTTCTTCAAATGTGCTTTTCAGCTGAAGCTAATCTCTCCACACTCACCTCACCCCCACCCACACCCCCACTCACTCAGGCCTGAATGAGTGCTGCATGCCAAGGCCTACAACTCTGGCCTCATCAAGCTTACAGCACTTTGTTCTGTGGCACTGCAAGGCTGTCCCCAGACAAGAGAAGTGTGCGATGATATTTAGAAGGTATTTAGTAACAGACACCCTGTTACTCCTAGACGAGGGAAAATCTGTGGCCCCTTACTTTTTTCAGCATGTTGCAGAGATTGGAGGGTTTCATGCTTTCCTAAAACTACGAAGAGTCTTTTTGGAGCGCTCGGCCCAGTCTTCTGCAAAAGCAACCCAATATGTGATGTACGCTGCTTTTTCATGTGCAGATTATTTTAGCCACAAAAAGCAGCACAGATTGAGCAGCATTGTTCTTTACCCATGAACTACCATTTAGCAGAGAGACACATTTCATCATTGTTATCTTGTAGTCTCATCCAGTGCAACAACATGACATGCAGGTCAGCATCAATTTATGTTGCACTATTATTTTAGTGCCAATCATTATGCAGTAGCACAAAAACCACATGCCACACCTGCACAATGTCCCAACATCATGTCTTGCCGAAGTCCAGATGTCATGATACAATTTTAGCAATATCATTCCCTCCTGTGACAAACCAACATTGGTTTATCCCTTGAGCTATTTGTACGCCAATCAACAGCGCAAAGTGTCTGGTGTATGTGCCATAATTTGTAACATGTCCAACCCCCTTGCAATCAGCTACGATAGGCGCAGCGTTTTTATATCACTCAGAAAGATTAATGTTATGCCTTCAGTGCTTTTCTGGTGTGGTTTTGGAACTGACCCAGGCAACAAGAAGTAGTTCTGATTTTTAAGTGTGACATACTATCGATGATTCATTCCTTATATTCATGTTCCATTCATCTTCTTACCTTAGCTAAGCAAATTGTTATTGTGTCACCTCAACCCAAGCAGGCCCGCCACTTGAAGAATCAGTGCACGCTTTGCTCATAAAGCAAGTTTATTGTACAATTATCCGGGGAACAGTTAGATTGTATTGCAGGAACAAATTAACCCAAGTTTCAACAAACCACATCAGATAACATCTTTAATACATTTTTGCAATAGTTAAAACACTGCCAGATACTTTATTGCAATCCACCCCAAACATGATTGGACAAAAACCTCTTCGAAGAAATCCCATGTTTTCCCAATGCCTACGTTTTCATTAGCCAGTTTTATCTCAATGGTTATCTTTAGATCATATTCATAACACACCTCTTCTTAGGATTTGTCCGTAGTAAGTCATGATGTTAGCACATGGTTAAACATTGGTAATTAAACAGTATTAATTACTAGCAAAAAACTGGCCTAAGCCGTTTAAACCCTAACTAATTTGCACATGGTTTGCATGAATATGACCAGCGATATGAGGAAGGCTGGGTGAATGATTTCTCTTTGAGTTAGTGATGCAATCTCATTCCCCATATCATTAATCTGAGTGGAAAATTCTAATCTAAATAGCCTGCAGCTTTATCTCATGAGGCACAGCTGACTATATAATTGCAACTCCTAGTTTCTTATTAGTTTAGCCTTGAGCATTGGCTCACCCGTGCTTGACTGCCAGCTAAAACAAATTAAACCCCTTCTATTACGCTCCCATTCATCCAAAGATTATCTTCTGCCATCTGTGATATTGATGAAACCATACAGCTCATGGCCACTTCCTGCAGCGCTGACCGCACAGGTTGTGGAGTTACTTATTAATCAATCCCCTGGCTTCTAAAACCCCACAGAATCAGTTACTTACCAGTCAAAGTTCGCTTTGCAGTGCAATATAACTCAATACAGGGGGGAAGAGAGAGAGGGAGCATTACATGTGGAGAATTCTAGTTTTTGTGTAATAGTACGATACAGAGCTTTTAATGCTTGACAATGTTACACTGCTCTGCACTTCCAGAGTGTTTTATGCTCTTCATGTTACATGAAACACAGTTTTGAGAAATATTTGAATCATTCAAGCATACTCTTGATAAAATAACTAGAACACTAATAGCAACCCTTTTGGTGGAACTCCATGAAATATATTTCTACAGATCTTTCATTACTACATCTAACTATCCATCCATCCATGCATACATCCATCCATCCATCCACATGTATATACAATATGCCATAGATGGCCGCAAGAATATGCCAACTCTCAGAGACAGTTCAAGGGTTTTTATTCTAATGTCTAAGGGAGTCTAACTAAGCACTGTCACTCTCTCTCTCATTTTACTGTGGACTCCTTTCATCCTAGCCCAAACTTCCCTAATCCTCAAGATGGTCACTAGAGATCGGTAACCCTTACTATCTAAAATATTACTGGCTAATTGTGAAGCGCAACAGTCTTATCCACCTCACTTCCTCCGGGTTCTTCTATGTGGATCGTAGCCTTGGGTCCCACAAGAATGAGGACGGTCTTTAAAACAGGACATGGTGCCTTCCAACCACCCAGCTCTCACTCCCTCTTGCCCCTATCATGATTTCATATACCTGACCCTAATGTTCATTACTGACTCTTCCTTTCCCTTCTTTCTACTTTCCTCCGTATCCCCCCACTCTCTAGTTGCCCCTCTCTCTCGTCTGTCCCTCCAATGTTATTCCCTCTCACATCTACTCCTTCCTTGTACCCTCCACTTTACTCTCCACTACTCTCTCCTCTCTACTGCTCTCCAATCCCCTCCACTCTCTACTACACTCCACTCCCTTCTACACTACACTACTCTCCACTTCCCTCTACTCTTCACTGCATACTACAGTCCACCCCGCCTACTCCTGCACTCACCCTCGTTTCAATCTCCCAATCACCTTTCTCGCTGCCTTTCTCTTACTGTCATGAATGACAGTACCTGGAAGCTCTGGAGCCAGTGGAGCAGCTGCCATTAATTCATCTGCCACGTTTCTCAGAGTGCAGTCTAGTCTTTCCGCTCCACGGCCTTTATCCTTGCCTTGGCCCCACTGCCAGTGCATTGCAACTCTAGCTTTCTCTTGCAATATGCTCCTGCAAAGTTTTTCTCTGCGTCCTTCGCCGTTCTTCCGGTTGCCAGTTATCACTCATAGCTCCTCTGTCCCTATTCCTCCTGTTGTCGGCGACTCACTGGTATTCCTCCATTTCATTCTAACTTTCCTTTGGTTTCTTGTTGGTCTTCTCCCGGTGGTCCTCCGTCGCATATTCCTGCTTTCCTACTAGGCATTACGTCATCTGCCTTTTTCTCCCTCTTACCGCTGTCCCTCGCGAGGGTCCTCGGCTCTGCAGGCTCTGTGCCTTCCTCTCCACACCAGGGCATTGCTGGGCACTTGCATTACTTTTCTTTCATGTTCCGCCTTTCTCTCCCTCCAGCCACTTTCCCTTGTGAGTCTCCTCAGCTCAGCTGGCTCTGTGCCTGCTTCCCCATTCTAGAAAATTGCTGGGCACTCGCTTTCTTTTTCTTCTGTACTTTGTCTGCCTTTCCCTTTTCTTCTTAGGATTCTGTCTATACTGTTTTCCTTCATTGGATTAGTTCATTCCCTTCTTTATATTCAGACTTCCTGGCTTCCGCTCTCTTTAGGATTGGTGGTCCTGTTCCCACACTGACCACCTTCTTTCTTAGTGGCTACCTGGAATTTTCCATGGAATCTGTACGACACAAGGAATCTTCTTCACTCTATGCAATTGGAATTCTACCAACACTTCTATCTGACCATTCCAGCGTGCTACAACATCTCTAAGGGTTTTTTCTGCCTTCAGGCTTTTTCCCCAGACCTGGGCTGCGCAGGGGAGACTCCATTCTTTCTTGTTTGTTTCCTAATCAAAAACAGTGGCGAATTCCCAGAACAGACCCTATCTCTTCAAAAAGAAGAAGGGAAGCTTCAAGGAAACTACCACCGAATTCTCAGACTCCGAAGCCTCTGCCAGTGGGAGTGACTCAGATCAACAGGTGAGATCTGACACTTACTCCCCTACCGTACCACCTAGCCTCGCTCACCCAGCTTACTCACCATACACTCAATCTCACACCCAAGGCAAAGGGCTGCTCTCTTCTAGGCAGCTCTCATTCCTAGTGGGCCCCTGTTCACCCATGGGCACCCGACAATACACCCTACAGCGACAATCAGGTAAGGTGGTACGGGCGAGGAGCACAGCCATTACTGTGCTCTAGTAAAACCCTGTCACTTTTATTGTCCATTACTGTGGGGGGCGCTCTAGATAGCCAGTGTGTTAAACTCTGTCATCATCCATAGTTAGCCATTGTCGCACTGAGATGATTCATAGGGTAGGCAGTGTATTGCCCCTGTGTGCATTTTGGGTGTGGGCGGTATGCTGAACTCAGAAGATGAATTCTGGGGGTAAGCAAAGTGTTGCACTTGGGAAGATTAGCCATGCGTCACATTTAAAAAGAATTGTGAAGATTGGCCATGTGTCACATTTAGAAAGAATTGTGAAGATTAGCCATGTGTCACATCTAGAAGGAATTGTGAAGATGAAGCCATGCGTCACATTTAGAATCGTGAAGATTAGCCATGCGTCACATTTAGAAGAATTGCGAAGATTAGCCATGCGTCACATTTAGAAAGAATTGTGAATGTTAGCCATGCGTTACATTTAGAAGAATTGTGAAGATTAGCCATGCGTCACATTTAGAAGAATTGTGAAGATTAGCTATGCGTCACATTTGGAAGAATTGTGAAGATTAGCCATGCATCACATTTAGATAGAATTGTGAATATTAGCTAAGAAGCACACTTTGTGTCTAGTAATCCTTGATGCACATAGAGAGGCTTGTGGGAGCAGCTAATATATTTCACTTAGAGGAATTTGTGGAAGTGGTTAGTGTGTTGAGCTTGGAGGGCTTGTGGACGTGGCCAGTGTATTGCACTTGGATGAATTGGAGGGTACCATTGTGTTACAGCTGGTTGAGCTCTGAGAGCATACTTGGAAGAACTTTGAGAGTAGGCAATGTACTAACCACCATGTTCCTGCTCCCTTCTAACATACCTCCCAAGTCCTATATACACCCTATGGGCTAGCCAAACCGCACACAAACACACACCCAACATAACTAACACTCTCATACAACAAACAACCCAGACAAGGGACCAACCCCTACGAATACAACAAGCCAATGTGCACGATCAAAACCACCAAACAAACTACACATGAAACACACAAAACACATACCCAACATTACAAACACTTGCATACAAATACAACAAGCCAGTGCCCATGATCTAACTACCAGCCAAACTAAACAAGAAAAGCACAACCAACATAACAAACATTTGCATTCAACAAACAACCCAGGCACACAATAACAGGGAAAGAGAGCCTTTAGTAATCTTGTGAAAATTCTGCTGGGTTACCGTAACTTTGGTAGCATGTACTTTAGGCTTAAGGTCCAGGGTGGACATTGAAAACTTAAAGTAATGACCGGACCATGGGCAATGTGATGCCGTAAGATTGTAAAGAGATATCTCATGGGTACATACCCAGCCTAGATTATGACCCTCTTTATGCATTGGAATAATGATATCTTGATTGAGGCAAAAGTTGTTAAGAGCATGGTTCAGTGAGACAGCAGCAGGTTCTGAACTGTCACTGAACTAATAGTTGGAATCACCCGAAAGCATGAAATTAGAAGAGGGTTTAAGTAACAATAAAAGACTAGACATGAGCTGAGACTCAAAAAGTCGCAGGTGGGAGGT
Source organism: Ambystoma mexicanum (assembly GCF_040938575.1). Taxonomy (NCBI): domain Eukaryota; kingdom Metazoa; phylum Chordata; class Amphibia; order Caudata; family Ambystomatidae; genus Ambystoma; species Ambystoma mexicanum. The sequence continues at coordinate 1,526,639,479 of NC_090935.1, forward strand.
CTATACAGAATAAAAAAGCTAAATGTGACATATGGATTCACAAGGTGTTCGACAAACAGGTTCCTCAATGGATACCTCAACTATATTCAAGTATTATGGAAGATTATAGCCACCCCACCCCCGCTGCCTGTCAGTCTATCATTAGTAATAGCAGCATAATCATTTGGTATAGCTAAGTCTGGACCAGCAGTACTGGTGAGCCACGTCTTTGTGATAGCCATGATATCGATGTTGTTATCAATAATGTAATCAGTGATTTCAACTGCGTGTTAGGCCAATGACCACGTATTAAGGAGAGCACAGGTCAGCCCATCATTTTTTGGGATGGCTACAGGTGCTTTACACGAAGCCTTAGAAAAAATAAGTCAGTGTCAGTTAGCTTCTTAATAACACTGCTACACGCAGGTGCATGTGTTGGAAAATCTACATCATTGTTATTGTCAGAGACACATGTGACATCAGCAATACATGGGACGGGTGAGACGTGGGCGATGATTGATATAAGATAATAGCAGAGATATGTGGTGTCAAGTAGAGGCATGATTAGTTACAGTTTGGTTCAACGAGGTAGATGAAGTTTCAACAATAGTTATAGGGATATCTGTCAGGGCTTTATTACCTGCAATTATCATATGGATGCCAGAGCCATTAAGTCAAGAGTAAGTACTGGAGAAAGTTAAATCAGCATCAGCCTTTTGGATTTTAGATGGCTCTGACAGCATGTCAGTAAAGGGAGATGATACCTTTAATCATCATATAAGCTTGACAGGTTTCCATGCCCCTTTAATCCAGATGTCCCGCCCTAGGAGAAGTCCCGCTCCGGAATTGACATCATGCGGGTGACCCGGAAGGCCCACCCTAGTGGAAAGCCCATCCCGGAAGGGATGTAGTGGTGTTTAACTGGCAACATTAGGCACTAATGTGGGTGTTCCCCCGGATGTGACATCATAGGTGCTAGCAGGGAGAATATTTATCTAGAAACACTGGTCAAAACTACCAGCCACAGAGGCAGGGTCGGCCTGGGGCATAAAATTGTCTCGGGCACCAGCGGAAAAAAACAAAGTGGCCCACATTTGGAAATGGGAATTCATTTCTTTTGTGACTCTATTTGAATAGTACCAAAAGAGAAGGTTTTTGATAAAATGTGATGTAAATTGTACATTTTAAAGCATATTTATCCAGCAAAACTGTTCAAAAACTATAAGCCGCATAGTGAAGTAACTCATCAAACTGTCCCACATTAACCCAAATGGCCCACTTTGACCCGCAAAACTGACCCACAGAAGCATTTTGCATTTTTGGTCCTGCCATGGGCCTATTGCCCTATAGGCCTGACGAAGCCTGCACAGAGCGAATTAACTCAAAATAACTACCACCGTGGGCCCCAGCTGCAAATAGCTATTCAGGCCTTTTGTGACACTGTTTGAGTAGTACCCCAGGGGGATTTTTTATTAATAAAGTGTGAGGCAACATCTGTATTTTAAAGAATGTTTATATAGCAACCACGAATTAGCAGGGTGTGTTCTTGGAGATGTACTGTGCATTTGTTCATTATGATTTATGATGTCTTTTTTGTTCTTTATTATTTAAATTATTCTAGCAGAGGCATATGCTGCATGGGAAGCACTCTTGGGTGACATGTGTATACATTCTGAAACACTTATCGTGATCTTTGCCAAAAATAGAATTAATAATTTCGAGATTTATGGTGTGTATTATAAGATTAGCCCAACTGTTTAAGAGGTTATGAATGTATATTTTTCTGGGGTTGTTCTTGTTAATTAGTTAAGTATTTTTAAGTAGCTAATGAATTTTTATTTAGTTAATAACCTTTAATATTTTTTCTTATTTGGTATTAATATTTATTAATTTAATATGTGTTATTAATATTTATTAATTTAATATTTGTAATTAATAATTATTAATCAGATATTTGTTATTAATATTGTTTTAATCGGCTATATGTTATGCGTTTTTATTAAATATTGATAATTAGAATTCGATTTTAATTTTTTCATTATTTTAAACACATTGCATTTTTTCATTTTACAATAATGTATGCTCTTTCTTTCTTTATTTTTTACAGATGACTGATGACCATTCTTATGCCAAGACCGATGACGCTGATACTCAACATCTTGATGCTGTGCATTCTGAGACTGGGAGAGAGGCATCGGTCATTGTAGCAGGTAATGACGGTTGTCACTGTAGATATTTTAGTTAAAGGTCAACACTGAAAAACCTGATTTTTTTTTGCTACAGGTTGTTTTCCAAGACTTGGGCCTCATTACAACTATTGCAGAATGCGTTTAACGGCGCTGGTAATGGTGCCGGCACTGTTAAACGCATTCCGCCATATTACGAGGTTCCCTCGCAGGACCCGCTCTGGACGTCTGGTTTTAGCAGACGTCCAGAGCGGGTCCCGCGAGGGGACCAGGGAGCTAACAACGGGCCGGTCGGAATCAGCCCGTTGTTAGCTCCCGCACCCATTCCCATTGAGCCCCATGGGGGCTCAAATGGGAATGTGGAAGGTCCGGGGCCGGGTTCCCTGAAGGAGGATTTACCGGGCCCTCTAAACTCGGAATGGCCCGGTAATTCCCCATTCAGGGAACCCGGACCTGGACACAGTTTTAGAGGCAGCCATGCCCTTATTAAGGGCATGGCTGCCTCCAAAGTCGTAATGAGGCCCTTGCTCTTTTGTGTAAAATATGATTATGCATTTGAAGCAGATGAAGACAGTGTGGATACTTTGTTTAGGCATGTTGGTAAATGTTTCTTTTTTGAATTTCAGATTCATACTCACCAGAATCAACGCCAACGGCTACACCATTGTTAAAGCGGAAACAACATGTGGGGGATACACATTGTACGTTTGTATGACTACTAACGAACAAATCCTTTTTCCACAGCAACGTCCATTAATATTTCAATGTGTTTTTTGTAACGCCCTAGGCAGACCCTCTAATTTCATTATAGAGTATTGCTTGGGCACTTTTTTTTTCTCAGCTACACCCTTTAAAATTTCAATGTGGTTTTGCAACCCCCTAGCTATATCATATAATTTCATTGTAAAGTACTGGTTGGACTATTTCTTCTGTAATACCACGTTAAAACAGTTTTTTTTTTGTTTAATTTTAGGGTCTTGTATTGCGTCGAATGCAGAAGTCCTAGCACAAACAACCTCTGTGAACCTACCCTCGGACATCCCAATGCCTGCAGGTAAGGTGCATACACAAGCCATGTACAACGCAAACAGCGCTGTTTATGTGGTAGCCGATGGTTTACATAATATGTTAATTTAAAAAAAAAAGATTATCTGTTAATAAGGGGAGGGGGCCTCAAGGGTTTGAAAAACGTTCATCAACAATGTGTTAATGCTCCCAACACACCAGCATGTTGAATCTTGCATACCTGCGCATGCCACGCCTGTTCTAGACCCTGTGAATGTTAGACCTACCCAGGAGGCACAGCTCAGGGGTGCAATTATACAGGACCCCAGGCTTCCGATAGGGAGCTCTGAAACCCTTTTAGTCGGAGCCTTGGGTAGCCACTGGCCATGGTGCCTCGAGTTCTGGAGAGATCACCCCACCCCATGTGTTCTCACCAACGATCCCCAACCTTGAGCTGAATGTTACTAATTCTGAAGATATAGAAGGCCTGAGGGTTCACCCTGAGCACCAGTGCCACCCTAGATTCTGAGCCTGTTACAATAATTACTGATTCACCCATAAAAGAGACGGTCAGTTATTCCAGACACTCCCCCTTAAAAATAGAGCCTCAAGATTTTGTATATGCCTCTGTTATCTGTGGATCAGGCTGTGTCCCAAAACCCCTTGATCTTTCCTACAGAGGTCCCAATGGTGTAAACAAACAGCATTGTATAATGGTCATTTATTGTACAGACCATAATATACATACCTTAAAATACCCAAGGTCTAAAAATGTTAATACACAGAACGTCTGTGTATATTCTCGAGACTCTAAAAGGAGTAGTGTTGTTAAGCAATTATTTCGGTTACCAAGTTTAAGAAAACAGAGAAAGGAAAAACATTTATTAGGGCCACGTAACATTAGATTATGACACCGGGCTTGTAGATTGAGACACAACCTTGTCAAAAAATCTTTAGCAGCTATACGTATGCATGTTTCTAAGGCCAGACATGTCCTTTTCACTAAGGACACTAAAAACAGGGAGAACTCCCATCTAAAAAAATAATGAAAAATAAAAGACGCCTATCTCTTAAAAAAGATGCACTAAAAAAAAAGAAACAGTTGTTAAAAAAACTTATACATAACAGGCCTGATTTTGCAGACCCCCCAACGTCTTTAAAATCGGGGGCCGACACCGGGTTGTGTTCTGACGATGTAGTCTTAAGCGCAGAGCCTAAAACACAGCTGTTAGTGTTGAAGGATACAATAACACCATCAAACCCTGTAAAAAATTGGGTTTACCTGCAAAAAGATTTACCGGCTTGGCGTTTAAAATGGTTTCAAACCCATAGGCAGAGGAAAATGTTTTTGAAACATTTCAGAAAAGCAAAAATAATCATCATGCAGCGCTGTAAGATTTAGAGTCACAAAACCAAAGCACAATCCCATCGTCCGAAATTGACAGTTTTTTTTACAGAGTATGGGAACAAACCAGAGAGATCTACCAAAGTTTAGAAGTGTTGAATACTATGAAGTGTTCTACTTTGTAAATTTAGATCAATTAAGATCTACCGGACAAGGGTTATTAATGATAACCGATGCAGTTGAAATGCTTGTTTCCCAGATCCTTGAAACGGTCGGCCCTACTGATTTCATCCAGATCCGTTTAGAAAGTACGGTTTTAAACATCCTCTTTTCACCAGGCGTTTGTTTCGGCAGACCTTTTTGGAGTTTCTAGAAAACATAGGCAAACTGTTACAAAGTAAGGAGGAACTAGCCATAACAGAACCTTTGAGACTAGTGTCTGTGGTTGTGCGTTTTAGATAGGGAGGCATGTACAGACCCCTGAAGAAAATACTTTACAGCATGGCTGTGGCCAAGAAGAAACGTTAGCTCTTGGATTTTAACTATGGGTCCTTGAACATATGTATGGCGGCAAACATTATAGGTCTGCTGGAGGGTAGAACGTTTACTGACGGCTACATACAGGCAAAGGTTTTGGAGGTTCACAAAGTTCTGGGTATGCCACCTGATATAATGGTTGGCTTTAATGAATTGCATTTATTTGAAGACCACTTCAGAGTACCGATCACAATTCTGTATAATGAGGACAGGCTTTGGAAATACTTCCCGGCCAGTGACACCGTTAATAAGAATACCATATATATTCTACACCAGGAGCAGCACTATTATGGGATCTTAAATCTTCAGGGCTTCCTAGGGGCTCGAAATGTATGCCCTCATTGTTGTCACATATACAGCAATAAGGTGGCTCACAGGTGCCACGTCCACTATAACATGTGTCAGAGAGACGGGTGCGTGGTGATCAGTGAATCAGGCTTTAAATGTCCCTAGTGTAAAACATTTGCCAGGTCGAAAGAATGTCTTCAAAAACAGTTTGAGAAAGCATCTCAAGGTATAGCAGAATGTCATCTTAAAACAGACTTCAGGTCCTGCGGCCGTTTTTATAAAGGTCAACCATAATTGTAAGGGTAGAATCTGTCCCTGTTGTGATGTGGAAGTTGTCTCATTGGATGAACACCAGTGTTATATGACACTCCCAAAAGATGTAGCCAAGACCAAGAAATACATAGTCTTTGACATGGAGTGCATGCAAGAGACAGGTATACACATCCCCAAAAGAGCAGTGTAGTTAATGTTGTAATGTTTAAAATTAAAAGGATTGCTGGTGTAATCCACTGAAAAAACGGTGTTATCCACATAACCAATAATGATTATTTTAGGAAGTTGTCCCAAGAATAAGTTATCCTGACTGGGGACACGACTGCCCGCTGGTACACTGAAGATTTCCAAAGCAAGTCCTCTCCACAAGGTATTTCAAGTTAGATACTTGTAGAGCGTCAGCATGAGCGAGTCTGACCGTAGGTGACACATTGACCTACCCTTTTAATAAATAAACTCGCTGATACTATTACCAACTTGTAGGCTTCTGCATCATCACTGTTAAGGCAGAAGGCATCTTTATTTCGAGAGAGTTTAATTTTCAAATCAACACCATTCACCATAAGTTTCTCCTGGAAAAATAGATCTGTGTGTAGACGCCCTAGTAAATCAAAGATTCTTCTACCTGTCGCATACAATGCTACCTTTATAAAGCCTGTGTTGGTGCCATCTAGAGCATAATCATCCATGTGTCCTGCCGTGTCCTTATACAAAAGCCCCACAGTGAGCTGTGTGTCCAAAGCGTTATTGCTGTAGTTCAGAATGCTTTCTATGTACGCTCTATAGGTGTATATGTTGTCACTCTGCGTAATCAGACGATCGCTAGAGTAATGTTCACCTGGTTGAAAAGGGTGGCCACGGGATAGGCAATCATGTCGACCTTAGCGGGTGCTGTGATAGCTGTCCCATCCTCTTTTATTTTACAGGATAGGTAGAGTAAGGTGTCATTCAAATCCAGGAACGTCTCCGTTGAGCCGATATGTAAAACTCTATGGGCGCTAAAGGAGATAGTGCCGCTAGGGGTGCAACTTCCATAAAAAACTGTTTACGATGCTCGTCTGTGTTGGGGGTACGTCAAACAGGCCTAGTTCCGAATTCACACATTCCCCTGAGGCACAATGGATAAAGTCCATCTTTTAGAAAACATTGATATTGGGTCTGTTTTTATTTTGCTTGCCCTGTCTGTTCTTTGTCATCAGTTTTCTCTTCTGAGCAGCTCTAGTTATTGATCTTCATTTTTTAAGCGCTTCGGAAGGCCCCCGTCTGTTCGAAGCTCTCCTTTTTCTTTTTACCCACGTAAACCGGGCAAGAACCCTCTTGTGTTGGTTGGTTGAAATGATTTGTGATGGACGCTGTTGCAGTAGACACCACATCATTAGCAATATTTGTAGCAGCGGATTTCATATGCGGCTTGGCTAATTCAAACCCTTTGCACAGGAAGGGCATGGCTCCCTGAAAAAGACTTCTGAAAATAGTTCCTAGACCCTCAACATACATAACCGGTGGCCCTTGAAAAGAAGGCTGATCTCCATTACCGGCCTGTTGGCGGTAATAATTCCTGTAACTGTGCGGCTCTCCATAATTCTTCATGATGACCATGTTCTAGCTGTCTTTCTCTCGTCTAGGGCGCATATGTCATTTCTACGACCTTCCCATATTTAAATGAGACCAGTTTACCCCGATAGTCCCTTATCTGTATATTGATGGTGTCAAAATAACACTTAGAAACAGGTATATACTCGGGCTTAATGTATTGTATATTAACAATACCGTTATTTTCACCCTTGACTTGGCCGGTTCTCATCAGGGGGGCATATGAGTCACCAACTCTGTGGTGTTCTACTATATCACTGAAGAACATGAGACTGTAAAAACCACCATCAATATCAGCACATGTTCTGTCTAGAGTTTTATTATTTTTTACATGTTTAACGCTCCCCAACACCATAGCAAGTTTCCCGCTACCTATAACCTCCACTGTAAAATTGGCCGATCTTACAAATACTTTCCACTGTGAGCTATTCAGAAACAGGTGTATATCTGCATAGCGCTCGAAGCTTGCAATCTATTTGTTGATAGTATCTAGCAATGCTTGTATTTTGGGGTAAAAGCTGTGAGGAAAACCCACGTGTGACAGTTCAGCAGGATCTCCACATTTGATGGCATACCAGGAATCTTTTTTGTCCTAGGTGTCCCACGTAAGGGGGGTACTGAATCTCCATCAGCCCCGCTTCCCACAGTCCTTGTAAATTAAAAGGCTTAGCCAGCTTAACAGAATAATTTGAAACTTTGTTTTTGGGGAATGTATTTAAAGAGGCGTTACTGGTTAAGGTGATATAAAAACCGTTTTTTTCCATCTTCTTCTCAGGGAAGATTTTTAGATCCTCTAGAGTTGCATTTCTCAGGCCAGCCCATCCATTTTACCAGGTGCTGTTTCTTAGACCCCTTACCTTTACTCTGAATAATTTTCTCAACTCTATAAAGATGCTGGGGATGGTCGACCACCTTTTGTAACTCCTCTGTATAGAAATTACCGCTTACAACTTCACCATCATAATCAGTTCACTGGTATATGTTTACTCCCTCTTTCACAGATGCTTTTGCCACTATGAAACTTTAATCAGTAAAGGATTGATGGTAACCTTTTGTAAAGATGCCTTTTAACTTGGATACTCTGACGTGGTCCCCTGTGCGTAAGGTTGTTTTCTTGATCTTCTCTGATAACCTTTCAGCATACACGTTTCTCCACGCGGCTAATGAGTGTTCTGACGTTACAGACTTTGGAGTCATTTTAATAGACAAGTGGTATCTGTCATTATACACATCTATAAAAGACTGTAATATATCCACATAGCGTTGTATATATTATAGGCTGTGAAATATCTCCATAGTTTAGATTTCAAGGTTCTATTAAAATGTTCAACAACTGCTGCTTTAACCTCAGTGTGTGTTATAAAATGATGCACACTGTGTTGTTTTAGAAGGTTTTGGAGGGGTCTATTTAAAAACTCCTTACCGGCAACAGTTTGTAATTTTACAGGTACTCGTCCCTTGCTGAAGATATTCTTGAAAACCGCTGTTACTCTTGAACCAGTCTTATCCCTCAAGACCTCAGCAAGAGCGTATTTTGATAAAAACATCTATCACTGTCAAGATGTTGCCTGCACCATTGTTCTGCTTTTCAAAATGGTAAACATCCATTAAATCAGCCTGCCACCGGTGGTCTCTGGAAGATACCATGGTCATTCTTCTTTTAAAACGTTTTCTAGCATTCCTATGAAGGGTATATGTCTCCTGATCATATAGCCAGGCCTTCACAGCTCCACATGTAATGGGGTGTTTATCACATTGTAATTTTCGATAAAGAGCACCAACACCCCCATAACTCCCAACACCTCTTTTATCATAATAGCTTTTATGCAATCTTGAAAGTGTGTTGTTATCCATTTAAGCACTACAAAAAAATAACCAGAGACCAGACTGGTGCACAAAGTTTTATTTTTTATAATGGGAGTTATAAATGTAGGGCTTGATGAAGTGTTACAACCTCTGATATTTTCGAGGACGCATTATGAAGCACGCTATACAGGTCCACCCTGGCGCCACGTCTATAACTCTACAGACACCAGATACTTGCAGCATTTAACAGTTCAAAGGCTTGTAAAACATGACCTTTAAGGTGGAAGTATCCTGCATACCATTCATCCACGTGTTGCTGCAACACTGTTCTAGGACACAAGTATAAAGACCCCACATCGTATCGGAATACATAACCGTATTCATCCCCCGCCGGCATATGATGATGGTACAGATGTCTCTTATACAGATTGCACTTTCACAAATCCTCTCATGTCGGAGTATCGGTATCACAAGATCCCACAATGTGTGTGGGATGTTTACAGTTATTCTCTCTTTCAGGACAGCGTATAACAGTTTTTCCACACACATACGTCCAGGCTTCAGGTCACGCTCCACATGCCCGGCTTGTCCTACAGAAACGCTATTCTAGAAACAATGGTACACATGAGGAGCAGATTTATTGTATTTTTATCTTTAAAAAAGCTTTCGGCGTACCAGACACTCCTTATGGCTCTTCCTAAAACGATATAGGTTGGTCTTTGTGCATTAAACGCTCTACGCGGTTTCTGAACACCACAGGCCCTGCCAGCTGTAAAGATCTCATTTTTTTCTCCAGATTGCGACATGTGCATATTTCTAGGAATGTTTTTGCTAGTAGACCCTCCACACTAGCATGTACACACATCCCCATGGCTTTATAAACACATTTAAGCATCTGAAAAATCTTATATGAATTCAACATAAAACATATCCGCCGTATTGATCTAGCATGATAATGCGGGAGTAAACAATCATGAGCATCCTGCTGTGGGTCTTCACATTTATGTCCGTAGCACCCCCGGTAATAATCACGCTTCAAACATATTTTCACAACACACCAAGCAATGAGTTGGTGGTAGATCTCTCTCTTTGGCTGGGGCCTCCCTCTGGAAGAGCCTCCCCGCTCCCCTGAAACCTGGAGAGAACCATCTTCGGTTCCGGAAGCACCTAAAACCTTCCTCTTTGCTTCTGCTTTCTCATCCCACCTCTCCCCTGCTGAAGTCCTGGCCGACAATGAGACTGCATGGGTTACCTGGCCACCCATCTGAACTCGGGCCCTAGCCCTGCCAGTTGCACGCTTGCGCTGCCTCCCTTTTAACCACTGCACCTGGTGACTGTTCTCTGTATCCCTAAAATCCCCAAATCAGCACTTATGTCTGCACTCACCCTGCACTTGCCACCAGCTCGCCATTCTTTATTTATTTTATGTGATTTTTTATTATCCCATGTACTTCACTTCCCCCCTCCCCCCGTACTTTTCTTTTTCCCCCTTCCTTGCACGATCTGAACTGATCCTAGTAAGATCGTTGTCTGTCTTCCATCTGTTCCCCCTCCCTTGCCTAGTCGCGCCTTGAAACACTTGTGTATAGGCGCGTTATAAATGTCATATCATATCATATCATATCACGCAGCAAAAGCTTGAACCATTAAAGATCCCAAAAGGGTCATAGTTTCATCTTCTTCTTCATCAGAACTTTCAAAGCGTTTTAAAAAATCACATTTCTTACACGTATTACCGCCTTGGGCTGCTGTACTTTCGATCATTTCTTAACAGCACACACAGTAAAAATTGACTGTATTGAATGAGGAGCTCTCGCTCTCAGCTCTGTCAAGTTTATCTGGCATTTTCTGCAATTCAAAAAAGAAAGAAGTTTAACTCTTGAGCATGTGTTTTTAAAGGTTTTTTTTCTCACACCCCCGCAACCACCCACCGAGACTTACTTTATTATTTACCATAGTACACATTCCAGAACCAGCATCTTACATCAGGTGCTAGCGACGTCCATAAACAACTTGTCTTCATCGAAAGCTGGTTCTAACTCTGGTGTCATGGCGGCCTCTGGAAACAGGTGCTCTAAAACACCTAGGTCCTCATACAGCGGCTCTTTAAGAGCCTTAATAGACTCATCCATATCTATGTATTCTGCATCTGTGTAGGCGGCATCTACACCAATCCCGCATTCATCAGAGGCCTTGATAGTAGAAACAGCCTGTGACATGTCATCAAAAGCCATCATATCCTGGCGTTCACACAGTTTATCCATAGCCGCAGCGTAATCAGGTTCCCCTTCGACGGCTGTAGTTGTTGCCGGCGGACTTTCAGGGCTGTAATAGTTTTTAAGAGTGTTCAAATCCTAGGTCGCTGTATTATTCTTAGAGTAGTAGCTGTAGTGCTACATAATTCCCGGTATAGCGGTCACTGCGTTATCAGGTTTTATCAGGTGTTCAGGAGCAGCTTGTACCTCCCTCCCAAACACCAGATGTATATATACGCCCTTCATACCACGCCTCTAAAGGTGGCACATCACAGACATCTCCAGAGCGCCCCACCATGCACAAACTGCAACACATTTCTGGGTCTTTGTGGGGGACATCTGGGTCATAATGGTCAACACACATTCCCATAACCTCAAAGAGGTGAGTCTTTCAGGTGAACCTCAATAGGACATTTTCGGGTTAGGTCACCCAACATGTTTGGACTTCCAGGCTTTGGGGGACATCCCTGCTAGCACCTATGATGTCACATCCAGGGGAAGTTCTGGTTAAACACCACTACATCACCTCCGGGATGGGCTTTCCGCTAGGGCAGGCCTTCCGAGTCACCCGCATGATGTCACCTCCGGAGCGGGACTTCCGCTAGGGCGGGACATCTGGGTTAAAGGGGCGTGGAAACCTGTCAAGCTTATATGATGATTAAAGGTATCATCTCCCTCTACTCATGTCTAAATATTTGCGTTTAATTGCCTGATGGCCACCCTTATGCTGAATTAGCAATTGGGCAATAGTCTCCTCGTGACCCATAATAGCAGTAGGAGGAGGAACCCAGAATTACCAATAGGGACAAACTGAGAAGTGCTGCAGGGAATAACTGACCTGTCAAGGAATAGTCAAATAAAATGAATATCACAGAGCATCAGAAAGAGGCCACACTGGCCTCGACCCGGACGCACTCCAGCACAGACCAGCTTCTATGGGCCGGCGCTCACACACCCTGTTAGGTATCAAAAACAGTACAAACCACTCTGGGAAATGTAGTCCCACAGCCTGTTGAAAATAATCAAAAGCAATCAATAAACAATTAGGTTTCCTAGTAAAGATGTTCTCTAAAATGTTGAGCAGACAGAGCATAGTGCGCTACAAATACAATACTAACTATTTAAATGATCTGACTGACCCAGGTGTTCTTATATACCGGCCCAAACGGGCTTCTACGCACCGGCACTCATGCCCCTGGTTAGGTACCAAAAACAGCACAAAGCTCTCTGGGAAATGTAGTTCCCACTGCGTGTTGAAAATAATCAAATGCAATCAATACACAATTAGGCTTCCAAGTAAAGATATTCTCTAAAATGTTGAGCAGACAAAGCACAGCGCGCTACAAATTCATTCAATCACTTTCTCTCACCAAGCAACACCTCTGCTCCAACTCTCTCTGCCAGTCTCCTCCATGCTCCGCTTCACCATCATCCCACCCCCTGGTCACTGGGTCCACCTCCTCGCCCCTTGACCTCCCCTTTCACCTTCTCTCTGCCCCATTTTCCAGGGTGTCTCTGCTGGTGACCCGTGATGACCGCCGGGACCTATTGTAGTTGGAGCTACAGCAGCTTGCTCTCTCATGGGTTGGATTGCTGGTTGTGTGGCATAGGGGTTTCTGCTAGATAAAAGAGAGAACACTAGCCTGCACTCAATGTTTGGTATGAGAAAATCAAGGGTGGCGCTCTGCATTTTCACTTTTCTCCAATTTGCATTCTATCCCAATTAAAATGGGGAAAATAATTTCAAAAGAATGAAGTCGAACTACCAAACATCAATAGTTGACTTAACTGAAAACTGTCACCAGGGTGGAGCATTCCCTTATGCACACACTTCCCACATGTATTGATAGAACTGACTGCTGATGTATTTGTACAGGGTGCTGCCATCAGAAATGCCCCCACTGTTTGGCATTATACAGACAACAGTACACAGAACTGTGCATGAAGACCCCAAGTATTTTCTTTAGGTTGATTTTATATTTGCAGTGATTTTAGAAATATTATGGGGTACTTCTGGTATTCCAACATTCTCTTTTCCAACAGGCATGGTGTGACTATGTTGCTTTGGAAGAACATGTCTGTTGCACAACATATTCCCTGCTATTACTGTCATTGAATTATGGAAAATGAAATGTGCTCCATTTCTGATAATATCTATGCCTAATAATAATATGAATTAATATGATGGGCCATTTCCAAATGCTATTTGACAAGATATATTTTTATAACAAGAATAAAATATGGATTCAGTGACAAATAATACACACCTCAAAAAATGATAATTTAAAAGATGCAAATAAAATACTGCAAGACTGAGAAAAGTTTCACGCTAAGGTCTTATCCCACCATTCAAAACCTTTTTACAGTCTGCAACAATGCAAAAGTAATGTACAACAAATAAGAGATTTTGTAATGAGTAAAAAAAAAAATTAGTAGTTGTACATGAACCTACATACAACTATGCATGCCTTGCACACATACATATCTAATGGGCCACATAGGCACTGATCTATATTGGCAATTATTTGTTAGCTCCTTATGAGCTGCACATTCTATGTCAAGACGGAAGCGAGCATTATACTTCATCTTCATTTATTTCCTCTCTCCAGCCGTTTCAACAATAACACAAATTTCAATTTTTCCTTTTAATAAAAAACATGTTTTTACTTTTTCAAATCAAAACTACATTTTCCTTCAGTCATAGACCACCTGTAGTCCCAGAGTTCTGGCCACGTTACCTTAGTCCATTCACTTCCTGTCCTCTCCCTCTTTTCCTGCTCTCCAAAAGATAAGTACCTCTAATTTTGGCTGCGCAGTTAAACATCTATAAGTGTATTTGTACGTGTGACCCAAGGCTAATTTATATAGATTGAGAGCGTGCGCATAATCTGTAACGTATATAGGAAGGCATGCAGTGTATTACTAGTACTTTCATAGGTATAATTCCTCAGCGGAGCCGTTGGCCCCCTGCCCCATTTTCGGGACGTTCGGGTCTCGCCGACCCCATCCACATTCCGAGAATAGACAGCGAAGATGCACCGTACACTTCGGAGGGATCGGCCCCTACCCTTGTTGGGGCGGAGCTAAACTCCATAGGCGCGAAATAACGCTCCCACGAGGCAGAGTAAGCGGCCCCCACCTTCATGGGGCGTAACTACTCCCCTCTGACACGGCAGTGTCTGCCAGAAGCGGAAAACCCATTGGAGGAGCAAGCACCCCCACCCTCGGGGAGGAAAGCAGATGATAACGCTTTCCTCATTTCAGAAGTCTCATACGTCAGCAAATAGCTACAGAGAGAGACATTAGTGATTAAAGTGCGCACACGCTTTCACGGATCGAAAATCCCAGCTTTAAAGGCTGCATTATAAGAAAGGAGCAGCTAACAGGCTGATACATTGCTGTCTCACCACATTTCAGAAGCCTGCTTAGCAGACCAGGGTGCAGCCTCTACTACAGTAAAGTGAGCTAGTCGACGTGCCACTACACCGTCAAGGTAGCATAAGGCACTTACCAGCACAAGACATGGCAGATTCTGAATGGAGCGAGGAGGAAGAAGCAGCCTATTCAGCAGATCTAGCCTATAGTTTTAAAGAGGTGCTGGAGGACTCACTAATTGAGGTAGTGTCTCAATGGGTCAAGCCCCTCCAAGACAGGTTGGAAACAATCAAATTGTTCCTGAGCCAGAATGAGACAGGAACCCTAGCAAAAGCCAGCACGTCTACAAAGGTCATGCCTGAGGACGCACAGGGGTGTACCAAGGCCCGGAAGAGCAAGAACTTCTCTGACCCCCCCCCCAGGCCAGACAGACGGGGCAAATACAAAGGCCCCTGAGGCTATGGACGCCTTTAACAGATTCCGAGACGCATTCTTAGTTAAGTCGGGTATGCCGAGCCTCAAGACCTCCTACCCAGGGGAAGATAATATGGGCGATGAAATAAAGGGTTCGCCAAAGAGGAACCCGCTGGGTCTCCGAGTTCATTGCAAGAGGACGCCGACAAAGAGGGAGAGGGGGAGGTACCGCCTCCGCCGAAGAAAAGGTTGAGGAAGCTCAACAATATAGAGGAAGAAGAAATATTGGAAATGTTCCACCAAGAGGACATACGTAACCCAAAGTCTTCTGAGTGAGTGCCATCTCCCAGGGTCACTAAGTACATGACCCAGAGAATGCGAAAAGCACTAGAAAAAGAAGTGAGGCATTGGATGAGGGCGGAATGCCTGAAGCCAGAACTGCCAGGGAAAGTGGCAGAGGCCCCAGAGCTGGACCCGAAGATGCAACAGACATCCCAGAAAAGGGATTGACCGATTATGGCGAAGCTGCCAAGAAAAGGTCCTTGATCTAGCGGGACCATTAGCAAAAATCATGGATTTGGCCGAGCGAGCGAAGGACACTGAGGAGGAAGTAGACCCGGAAGTTTTTGCTAACTGTGCCCAGAGGGCAGTTTGCCTCTTAGGAAACACCAACTGCGCCATTTCATCTGAGCACAGAAGAGGGCTGTTTCTTAAAATAGACCCCAAGCTAGGGGACCTGGCGTCCTATGTAGTGGCGAAGCAGCCTAGGGACTGCTATTTGGGGAAACCTTTGGAAAGGAAATGGGGAGATTTGACGGAACCTATACATCCCTGGAGAAGGCGCAAGCCTCTATAAAGAAAATATTCCCGGGAAGAGTTTTTGGCGGGACCGCTCGGTACAGTGGCTGAGCGACCGGTCGCTATCAAACCTCCTAGAGGCCTCAGTACAACAGAGCCCAATATTGGTAGAACAAACAACCAGACACCTTCATTCTGCCAAGAGGCTGTTTCCCAAGAGGAAGGCGAAGTAGAGGGCAGGAAAGAGGTCAGAACTTCCCCACAGGTGAGAAATCACACATATCCACCAGTAGGGGGGAGAACAGCGAGATTCTGGGTAAACTGGCGCAACTTTCCAGCGACGCTTGGGTGCTGCAGACAGCCGAGGCCTACACATAGAGTTTACAGAGATCCCAAGCCAATCCCAAAACCCCGCCCATTATACTCAGCACAAGGAGAGAAGGAAACATTACACACAGAGCTACAGAGCCTAGTAAAGAAGCAAGCGATAGAACCTTGCAAGACAACTCCAAAGTTTATAAGCAATATGTTCCTGGTACACAGGAAAGAGAAAGTAAGGCCAGTGATAAATTTAAAGGAAATGAACAGCTGGGTAGTCTACCATCATTTCAAGATGGAAGGCACCCATCAGCTCAGAGACACGCTCAGACAGGGCGACTGGCTCTCGAGGATAGATTTAAAAGATGCTTATCTTACAATGCCAGTGCTGGAGGAGCACCGTCCTTTCCTGGCATTCGATTGGGGCAGGCGATTCTGGCAATTTGCGACAATGCCATTTGGGCTAACATCGGCACCATGGGCATTCACAAAACTCATGAGGCCCATACGCGCAGGGATCAGAGAGAAAGGGATAAAAATCATCATATACCTAGATGACATTCTGCTGATGGCAAACAACAGAGACACACTCCTATACCAGACAAACTGGGTGGTGAGTCTCTTGACCTCACTCGGGTTCCTAGTGAATCGAGAGAAATCCGAAGTGATACCTGCAAAGAGGATAGGGTTTCTAGGGTTTGTCAAAGACACCAGGACAGCGACCCTGGAATTGCCAAAAAGAAAGATAAGAGATATAAAATGGGAGATAAGGAGTTGCATCAGCAAACCAGACTTCTCTCTCCGAGAGATAGCGCAAGTAGTAGGCCTGTTGGCAGCATCAATATAGGAAATATTTCCAGGGCCCCTGCATTATTGGGCTCTTCAACGGCTGAAGATAAAACACTTGCAGCAAGGCTTACGGTACCACCAACTAGAACCTTTAGATCCAGAGTCCAGGACAGAACTAGAATGTTGGTTACAGAACATGAAGCCTGGAACGAGAGAGACATATTTGGAGACCGGCCCGACATAGTGATAGAGTCAGATGCCAGCAGAGCGGGCTGGGGAGCTCGCTGCAGAGAACTGCAGACAGGAGGGAAGTGGAGCTTGGAAGAACTCAGGCTACACATCAACTATCTATAACTATTAGCCGGGTCCTTTGCGATCAAGGCCTTCACGAAAGGCAAGGTGAATTCATGTATCCTGCTGAAAATGGACAACATATCAGTGGTCAGATACATGAATCATTTAGGAGGCATGAAAGTCCAGATTATTTGCGGAAATAGCCAAAGACTTGAAGAAACGGAGAGGTTGTGAGCAAGTCCGCAAGTTGGAATCTGGAAGAGCAGCCCTTCAGAGTTATTGAAGGAACAAAGACTATGTTGGTCTAGTTGGCATTTCAGTTCCATTTGGATTGCAGTTGGGAAGCAGTCAATAAGAGGGAGAGGACAGGAAGTGAAGTGAATGGACAAGGTCACGTGGAAATTTGTGTTATTGTTGAAACTCCTGGAGAGAGGTAATAAATGAAGATGAAGCATAATGCTTGCCTCCCTGTCTTTAATAGAAGCAAGACTCCCTGCGCTATTAGCAGGGGTAATCTTCATTATATTGTCTTAACCAAACATTCTCCTCTTAATTTGGTGCTTACACTTCAGAATTTTGATTGAGTTTCTGAAACGATAAACCTTTTAATTAAAGTTTTCCTGCTATCCATACTTAAATTCAGTGCTGATAGTAATTGTCGTTAGCATTCAAAATGTACAACAATATGTTGAAAATGCTCCCTTTCAATCAGTCTCTTTGATCCTTATTAGGTAGTAATCAGATTTCCTCAATTCCCTTATTTCAATTTTGTTTACTCCAAGAATAATTCTGACATCCAAATATAGTTGTAACAGAAAAAAAACGTGTCCTACAATTTAGCCCTTTCTACTCTAACTCCTATGGGCCATTTCCATAAATAACTATGGAAGTGTTATCTGTATGAATGCAACTGACCGGTTTCCATTTCAGACCGTGATATGTCTGGATAGAGGTAGAGTCAATGAGACAGAGGTGAGCGTTTGAGCGGCAGATGGTACGCAAGTTACAGCTAATCAGATTTACAGTACATGGCACGTGCTACATTTTGTAAATGTACGGCTTATTGTCCTATAAATGTTTCCTGTTTATTGTGCTGCTTGTGAGATTCCCTTTTCCCACTTTGGCTCAATTTTCCTTTAATTGAGAAGGCTATTATATATATTAATTCTAATTGTTTTACGATCATTATTTCTTCTAATATGGAGTTGGGGTGGGTCCAAATTGGTGTTTCTAGGGGAGGACTGGTGCTTTGTAGCGTTTTAAGACTCAATATGCTTGTGGCAAGAGGATCTTTCCTGTGTGCTGGTTTACTGACAAACAGTATATTGTTTCGTTACACCACTTGAGTATACCTGGGTGTTGGTTGCTGTGAGAGGCGCCACAGTCCCTGCATGTATTACGGAGCCGCCATAGGAGGGGCTATTTGCCGAGCAATATAGCAAGGTATATCTTTACATTTCTAAACTTCATAACTTCAAAGTGCAGAGTGCTTAGGTACCGTTAATATGATGTGCCTTACTTTTCAATTACGGAGTTTAATGACAGCATTGTTGACAGACAGGGTGGAGGCAGACAGTGTACACACACACTAACACATTAGATGTAGTCAAAAGAAATGTATATTTGCAGAGAGCCTCAGAAGTCTGACTGCATTAAGAGAAATTATTTCTTCCTTGGACGTACGCTGTTTGTGCCGAATTCTGCAATGCTTGCTTGTTAATGGAAGTCTGCCTTCTCATTCCTTTTTCCATTTCCCAACCATTACCTTGGTTACGGTGCGTCACATAAATAGGCAACACAGAGAAGTGATCCCAGGAATATATGATGATCATCTTCACATGGATAGCGGAATAATTGTGGTGGAAGTACTGGACCACATTGCATTAGAATCTGGTCTCTGTAAGATTTTTAAATGGCTCTTTTTAACAAATACAGCAACGCTTGCTTGCAGTGTGCTGCTTTTAATGTTTGGTTCTTATTACAAGTATGGCGGTGGAGGAGAATTCGGTGGTAACGTGGCGCCATGTTACTGCCGCATTCCCGCACTGCCATACTATGAGGAGTTTGGCAAAGAAGTGGAGGATAACCTCCAGCTATGAGCTGGAGGAAAATCTGCCACTTTTCTGCCCCAAAAAACAGCAAAATCGTCAGAATTACCACCAGTGGCAATTCCGCTGAAATCCCCATGGAGTCCTATGGACTCCAATTAATGGGGACTCACACCGCCTACCACCAATTCTAATCCAGCGGTAATTCTGCTGCACCAAGTGGGGTAACAGTAATTCCGTTTTGTGGTATCTTGGCAGATTTACTGCAGAGATACCACCAAACCTTTAATTAGGCCATATGTTATGCTATGTTCTGTTATGTTAATGGACATTTGTATAGCTCCTTTCATCATGCTATGGTCTCAACGCACTGCAGGTTGAACGCCCTTGCGGCCCAGACTCCAGGTCAGTATGTGTGCAACTAGACCAAATTTATCGTGGGGGATAGCTGCATTCTAAAGGTTGTTGCAGTGTGCATGGCTATTATGTGTGCAGCAAGGCTGAATTTATCATGGGGGATAACTAACTGCATTCTAAATGTTGTTGCAATGTGCAAGGTGGTATATAGTTATGTGTGCAGCTAGGTCGAATTGATTGTGGGGGATAGCTGCATTCTAGTGTTGTACTGAGCAGAGAGTTAGGGTTGAGGGAGGTGTGTGCGGTTGGAAGAGACCTTCCTCTCTCTGATTGCCTTCCTGTGCCTACCAGATTAACTATGCTCCCCTTTATGGGCATCTGCTATGTTAGGAACCTCTAAGTCTAGTATGAACTCAGCTCCATCTGAAATACATGGCTGCACCTTCTCGGACCTAGTACTTCAAGCAATCCTGTGTTAGGCCATCTCCCACCTGCTGTACGAGGCTAGTATCTTCCAAGTGCAGAGGAAAGTAGAATAATCTAGGTCCAGGCATGGCTAGGGCTGCTGAGTGTAGTAACAATGCTACCAAGCACAATCAGGCGTTATGCAAAATTAGGCTAACCTACTGAATTGGGGGAAAATGCAAAAATTAGGCTAACCTACTACAGCACACAAAATGCAGTTTTAGGCTGACTAGCATAGTCAGGCAAGATGTGAAACTAGGCTATTTTATTTATTTGTACATTTATAGCTGCGCGCAAAGCCCATGGCATCTAGCCGTTAGTTACATGGAGAGCAAACAAACGTCAGTGGGGGCAGGGACGGGGGGGGGTCTGTTCAACAGCAGTGTTTTAAGATGCTTTCTGAAAAAATTGTAGGAGGGTTCTGCACACAGGTGAGGGGATAGCTTGTTCCAGAGAGACAGCGCCCAGACTGGAAAACAGGAACCCCCCGCTTTAGCATGTTTGAACCTTGGGGTGACAAGCCAGTGACTGTAGGTGGTCCTAGTGGGTGGCCTACAGTCACCTACTGTAGTGACTAACCTGACCTACTCAATCAGCCAAATGCAGTTTCAGGCAAACTAGCACGATCAGATGAAACGCTACAATACACCAACCAGCATGACCAGGCAAAATTCACACAGGAGACACACAGCTGCGGGAAGAACACCAATATTTTACACACAGAGCAGTGGAATAATGCACATAGGTTTTAAACACACAGTAGTGGGAAAACACCTACATTTGAAAATGCACAGAGCAGTGGAACAACGTACCTAGATTTGAAACTCACATATAATCAACAGTGTAATGAAAACCACCATATAATGTTTGATAAGCTGATAAATGCTGATCAATGAGGCAAAAGGTCTGGGTATACTTGCACATTTTTGCAGTGGAACTGTCCATTCATCATCAATATATAAGAAAGATAGTGGAAGCTCGTGAGTTTGTGGCAGAGCGCTACATTCCATATTCAGTTCAGGGATGTTATTTGGGGTTGCCTGGAGTAGCAGCTGCTACCCCTGGCTTCCCCTCTGCTACCCCTAGACCTGTTCTTGTGATCACGTGTGGGACTGGACAAAAAGGCAGTGCCAAGAACAGATATCTGTGTTGCACCTGAAAAAGGCAGTTGTAAATATAGCTAAATGTGTCACTGCTTTTTTTCACATGGAATCTAGATCTCGTTAGCTGGAGAAATAATAGGGATGCAGAAAAAATCATGAAGCTGCCATCACCAACAGGTTGCAGTCCATTAGTGAAGAATACCTGAATGGTTGGGTTCAGAGTTGGGGCTGTCTGTTCTGCTCATACCCAGTATGGGTATGGGGGCTAGGTCTAGCTAGCATGGAATGGTTAAGAGAAGCCTGCAGTACTCAGTGACAGCATGAACGCACATCCCATCAGTGCTTCTCGTTGTCTGGGTATCTGGGTCAGGTCACACAGTGCCCAGGCAGGATTGGTGGCAGAAGCCACTGCGGCATATCTATCTCATAACAAGCCCAGTGGCTGACTGGATGTGCACTACAACAATTCCACAGTTGGATCAACTTAAGGAATACTCATATCAAATTCACAATGCATTGGGATCACCACCAAATAGATTTCCTGGATCTACACATCTACAAAACAGGACACCAACTAAAGACCGAGTTATTTCATAAACCAACAGACCGCAACAGTTTATTGCATTTCCAAAGCTATCACCCGATGGGGTTAAAATACAATTTACCCTATGGGCAATTCTTCCCTATCCGTAGAAATTGCTCAGATTTGGAAAAATTCCACCAACATGCAGAAGGTTTAACTGAACGACTTGCAGAGAGAGGTTACCCAAAAAAGGCGATCAATGAAGCCAAAAAAAGAGCCAGACATACGCCCAGAGAAATTTGTTTGGAGAACAAACCGAAAAAAGATTTGGGCAGACTGGTATGTGTCACCACTTTCGGACCCCTGAGCCTTTTGATTCAGAAAACGATCAAGAAAAACTGGCATCTGGTAAAGAATCCAGGTACTCTACAGCTTGTCCCATGTTTTGCCTTTAAGAAAAATAGAAATCTACGGGATGCCCTTGTACATACCTTTATAGAACCACCTATACAAGCGCAAAACACACTTTGGGGCCTACCTCCTTTAATAGGTCATTACAAATGTGGTCACTGTGTGGCTTGCCCCCTGACTATACAAAACAAAACTTTCGAACATGCACGAGTGAAGTGGACAATGACAGATTTCACTAACTGGAACACCAAGGGTGTCATATATATAATTCAATGCCCTTGCAAACTCATCTATGTGGGAAAAACCATACGTGCCATCAAGATGCGGATTTCTGAGCATCGCTCCTGCATCAGGAACAAGATAGCTGATAAGCCCCTAGTGGAACATTTCATCAACAAGAACCACAGTGACACTGATCTAAGATGGTTTGTCTTGCAGAAAGTAAAACCAGCCAAACGTGGGGGTGATTTAGATAAAACTCTCACCCAATTAGAACAACGCTGGGTTCATAGACTGAACACTGTACAGGCAGGTTTAAATGTCTCTGTTGAGTGGAAGTCTTTCCTGTAATCTTGTATCTTGTAATTTTTCCGACATGAGTCATTGATATACGTGTCTGGGTACCATTTGCTACGAAAACGTTGCACAGACTGTGTTCTTCTTGAAATCATACTACCGTCTGAAAGTCACTCATGTATAGCAACAGTGTCACTAGTGAGTCTTATGTAGATTTATCCATACGTGAAACATTACATTGTTTAGTAACGTGTTTGCGTTTTCTTTTATGGTCACTAATGATCCATAGAGTCTCCTTGCTGTCAATGTATCCTACACTGAGGTTGCATGTGTCATTCAATTGTGCTATGGGACACACCTATATGTAATGGGCACTTCAATTTTATGGCGGAATGAGAAAATGTTGGGTCGGTCTGCACAGTGTTTTCAAACCGGCTTTGGGTTTCAGCTCGCCACCAATGAGGCCCCCTCCCTCCCGTTTGTTTGTTCCCTAGCGTCCCCCCATTTTTCTAGGGCCGCCAAGGTTTTTAGCCTCTGGTTGCCATGACAACCTTTTGTAAACAAATACACCTAAATTACTTTTTCGGATGCGCACTGCCATGTAGCATATCCACTTTAGTTTAGTTTTATTCATTGTGCCCCATTTCTTGTGGATTCCGTGGCTCCATTGACTGATCGCTCTGGCGGTGTTTTCAATATGGCCGCCGTATAAATGCCTGCGGGGCCCTAGCAACAGCGTTACTAACGCTCTGCCACCAGGCCCCCGCATTCCCGCCTGACTCAGCAGCCACGAGTCAGCACCAGCAATGCCGCACAGAGGCTGCACGCTCTGACATTTGGAGAGGTAACTGCCACTACTACGGCCCGTTTTCTCCCTTCTGAATTCTGTGACCCAGGCGCTCTCAAGGCTCATTCTGAGTTTTCTTTTCACTTTTTAGCTGTGCAAGCGGTGCAGTGTTTTTTTTGCCAGAAAACTACCCTGGAACTGGCTTTTTCGACTGAAATGCCCCCATTGTGAGGTATGATACTTCATTTTTTATGTATGTTTCCATGATTCATGGATAGACTAGCGAGGGACCGTCACTAATCACGCTTTCCTGCTTTCTTCTGTCTTTTTGTCTTTGTTTTGGTCCTGCACGATAGGATAATACAGAGACCAGCCCTTGTGGCTCTTGCATCTCTAGCACCTGACCTGTGAAATTCATTTATCCACAGGTAAACTGTGTTTCTTTGGAATTTTCTATTGATCGCAAACTTGTCCGATTAAGTCTGTCTAAAAAACTTCTCTGCTCATACTCCTCCCTGACCATAGTATCCTCTCCCTGCAGCTTAGACGTCACTTCACGCAGAACCCCGTCCTGAAGAAGGCTGTGTTAAAGATGAGGCACACCTAGCCCACCGATAAGCGGCTGAAAAACCTGGTGCAGACCACTCCCTTAACTTACAGCAAATCCATGCTGTTTTACCCAAGCTGAATGATTTTTTTGTGTTTTTGTACAACTGTTCTATTTGTGTCTTTTAATCGGTCTTTGAAATGTGTACACAACAATATGTGAACCTTTCGACAAATCCTAAAGTTGTTTTGGTTTCTGGTACACACACACTGTGTTGGAGTTCATTCCAAAAATGTTTTGGTATGGTGTGTGTTAAAATGTACTATGTTTCTCTATTGTTCTGTGAAAACAAACCTTTCTTGTGATGTATTTATATAAAAAAAAGTGAGATTCATCTCCATGAAAAAACAGTGAAGAGTTATTCCTTTCATATATATGCAGAGGTCCACAAAAACTTTGCTTGGGAGTATGTGTGTATGAGCATAGCGCCATTGTACCTATTCATTTGTATACTTTCTCTGAATGAAGGCCACCAAAAATGTCTTTGTATCAGGTTGGTATTGTTGCATACTCCCCAATGTCCTGCAGCCTTAGTGTTGTGACACATCGACATGGCTTGCCTCTGTAAGGCAGTTGTGGGTATAAACAGCCTGTGGTCTTGAAACAGAAGATCCTGATCTGAAGTCAATGCATACTTGGAAAAAACATCTTGTAACAAGGGTAGATGATCAATTGTTGCTTTCTTCACAGTACTGATGAAATCTGACACCAAAAACAGAAAGGTGGCTCGAGGAAGTAACTTCTCTGTGGGAAGGACTCTACCAGATACGGTATCCGAACGGGACAAAGCATCTGCTTCAATGTTCTCACGGCGCAGAATAAAAGTAGAAACAAATGTCAAATTGAGGAAAAAAATAAGCCCACCTGGCTTGCTGGCAGTTTTGACATTCCATTTGTTGTAAAACTTTGAGATTTTGAGGGTAGGTCATAATTTGGATCTGATAAGGGGATCCTAGAAGCAAATTTCTCCTGGCAATCTCGTTTGATGGACAAAAGTTCCTTTTCCAGAACGGAGTAGTTCGTTTAGACAGACAGGCCACCGGGTGTCCAAAGCCACCTTCGTATTTCTTTTTTAGAACTGCCCCTAGTGCCGTGTGAGATGCATCGGTCTCTAAAATGAATGGATGGTCTGGATTAGGGGGCTTTAGGATGGGAGCCAAAGTAAAAGCTTTCTTCAGGTTCTAAAGATGAGGCACACCTAGCCCACCGATAAGTGGCTGAAACACCTGGTGTAGACCACTCCCTTAACTTACAGCAAATCCATGCTGTTTTACACAAGATTAATGATTTGTTTGTGTTTTTGTACAACTGTTCTATTTGTATCTTTTAATCTGTCTTTGAAATATGTACACAGCATTATGTGAACCTTTCGACAAATCCTAAAGTTGTTTTGGTTTCTGCTACACACACACTGTGTTGGAGTTCATTCCAAAAATGTTTTGGTATGGTGTGTGTTAAAATGTACTATGTTTCTCTATTGTTCTGTGAAAACAAACCTTTCTTGTGATGTCTTTATATGAAAAAAAGTGAGATTCATCTCCATAAAGCAACAGTGAAGAGTTATTCCTTTTATATATGTGCAGAGGTCGACAAAAACTTTCCTTGGGAGTATGTGTGTACGAGCATAGCGCCGTTGGACCTATTAATTTGTATATTTTGTCTTGAACTAACCCTCCTGGGTAGAATAGGTTCCATACCAGGAGCCCTATTTTTTGTTTCTTCATTCAGAGAAGACACAAAGGCCTATGTATCAGCCTGTTCCACTTGATTACAGTCCAAAGTACCCCATCATCATCCTTTCGGTCTCTTAGTGCAATCTGCCTTGCCTTCTGAACCTTGGGAAAACATATCCACTGATTTTGTGGTTGAATTACCGCTTTCTTCCAAGAACACCACCATCATGGTCACTGTAGATTCATTAACCAAGAAGGCTCATTTCGATCCCATGTGCCAGGTACCCTCTGCACCCCAGATGGCTAAATGTTTTTTACATTCGATATTCCGTTTACATGGCCTCCCTGCAAGGATAGTCTCTGACCGGGGTTGCCAATTCACCTCAAGTTTTTAGACCCATTTGTGTAAACTATTAGGTGTTCAAAGGGCCTTACTGTCAGAATTCCTGTGTAAATGTGCAGTAACTACAGATAAACAACTCTAGAACACTCTTAGTACTTTAGCTGTCTTACATGCATGTAAATATACATCCTGATGGTGTTCATTAAATCTCTGACCTGCATCAATGGAATGGCTTTCTGTAGCATGGTCGATTTGAATTGTTGCATGCCGAATCATCCAAGTCTAGAATGAGCCTCAGAGCACTATATTTTCAAAGAGACAAGAGTCACATGTTGCCATATCAAGACATATACTTTTGAGTACTGTTGAGGCATTCCCTGAGGTCTTTCTTCAGCTTTTATGCAATTGCAGTCAAGAACTAGCACCCATCTCCGTTTACTGATGTTTTTACATCATTTCACCCGAAGAATGTGGTAGTCACAGATTGGAGGCAGTGGCTACTGTTTCAGAACCACCTCGACCAGTCCTTTGTGATTGGGCAATTTGTATTTTTCTTTACAGGATCCTGTTGGCTCCTGATATTACGAGCTCCAGACCTGAAATAAAGAGCAATGTGTCTAAGAGATCTGTGATTTCCTAGGAGATATTATTTGTGGTTGCTCCCATTCAGTGCAAAAGCATAGTTGCGAGAACCCACATTGACCTATAAGAGTGTTTTGTTTTTACTTTTTCAAGTGCCATCCACATGCTTATTAATTCACAATGTCAATAAATTGTGCCTGTACCTCAGATCTAAGTCCC
The DNA here is from genome assembly GCF_040938575.1 of Ambystoma mexicanum. Lineage (NCBI taxonomy): Eukaryota > Metazoa > Chordata > Amphibia > Caudata > Ambystomatidae > Ambystoma > Ambystoma mexicanum. Next base: position 1,526,666,368 of record NC_090935.1, read on the forward strand.
AAGATTGAATGCCAGTCCAGAAGCTGATTGTATTTTGTCATAGTGTAAATTGGAACTGACCCAGCTAACCTTCTACCTTTTTTGTATTTTTGCAAGGGACTTGGGGTTGATCACCCTAAGTTACCTGGGGGAACCCATACGTGGACACCTTGCTCACTGTACTCAGAGAGGCACAGCTCCACCTCAATGATGTGGCCTAACAAGGCTGAAACAGTTGTATTTTATGAATATGATGTGATAGTTTATGTTTATAGTGCCTATACACAATGTGTTTCAAAGCGCTTCAAGGCAGGAAAAGGGAACAAGGGAAAATACAATGACATTCTTACAGGCCATGAACAGTAAGGATGTGAAATTAACTATCATACACGTCCTGACAACATTTCAGATGGTGCAAGAGCTAAAACAAAGGTAAGGAGGTGACGACTGAGAAGGAAATGGAAACAGACAGGCGACTACCGTACTAGGCCAGATGACATTTCTGGTAGAGCCGGAGAAAACTAAAGGCGAGGGAGAGGGGTGCAGAAAGAGCAGGGAGGAACAAAACAAGCGACTATCATACTAGGCCTGATGACATTTCATAGTGCTGGAGGAGGTGGGCGGAGGAAAAAAACCAAGTAAGGGGAGGAGGGAGGAGACAGACAAGGTTGCTATCATACTAGGTCCAGGGACAATTCTGATGGAGTAAGTGCATAGAAAAAAGTAAGGGGAAGAGGGGAGGAGATAGGAAAAGGGATATAGGAAGAGGAGGAGAGAACAGGGAGTAAGCAGTCAAAAAGAGTGGAGAAGCAAGAGGGAAGAGCAAATACAATTGCAGAAGTCAGTAGTAACACATAATGTTGCAAGCCAAGATACAAGATGAAGATGGGAACAGCATGATTCAGGGCCACAAAGAGTACAGGATGCAAAGGAAGTCCAGCATGAGAGTTGAGAAAGGGTGACGCACCGTGAATCAATGGAGTCCATAAAAGTCAAATCCAGATTTGGCCACAAGACAGTGATGGTGAAACCAAAATGTATCAGGACAGACTCCTGCAGAAGTAGGCTGGAGGGGGAGGGGGAGCAGGGTAGAAGAATCAAGCAAAACAGGCAACACCTGTGTGCGAGAAGGGAGGGGGGCACAAGGGAACATCACAGGAGGAGTCCTGGGGGGACAGAGAGAGTAAACTCATGTTGGTGCGTGCTTACCTGCTGTCTGAGCAGGGGGTCGGACCCTGGGTCCTCCTGGTCTGAACAGGAATTGTCCTTTTCTTCGTCTGCCCTTCACTTTGGATGCCCGGGCGAGAGATGCCCTTAATCTAAGAGTTAAAAGCAGGAAGGAAGAGACAGGGCTAAGAAGGTGGCTGGTGCTTAGGCCAGGTGATCTAGATCCACTTGCACCTGCTCCCCATCTGCAAAGGAAAAGAGGCTGGAGGGCTCCTTAAGTAGGGAAAAAGAGCGGCAACAGGAAGGCACCAGGTGGGCGGGGCTTAGGCCAGGTGACCTAGATCCATTTGTACCTGCTCCCCAACTGCCATGTATGGGGTTGCTGCTGATACTCTTGTTCAAAGGAGGTTTGACTGGCATTTCAGTGCTGAACTACCCTTGTGGGTGCGACAAAGACTGATATGCAAATGGATATTCCTCCTTTGTGAAAAGTACAGTGAGCTAAAAGTGATGGCTACCGACTCTCAAAGCGGGAAAAAACCACAGAACAGGTTATCATGCCATGTTCTTTCTATTGAGGGGTGCCTACTACCGTTATTGTAAACTTACCTCCTATTAAAGAAAGACATGATATTTTTGATGGTTGTGGGCTAAAAAGACAGCCCCAGAGCGACAGAGATGGAAAGGCCACGCTAGGCCCCATTGTGAGAAGTGAAGCTGGCTCAGTGTGGAGTTAAATTGAAATATAAAAGCCAGTACTAAAAAGTGATTTCAATATGAGGCCTAGTGAATGAGCGAGAATGGTCCTCCCTCCATTTTGATATAATGTACAGACATTCAGCTGGAAAAGAGTGAGACTTAGAACTGGAATATTGTTAACTGCGGCCGATGGATTCCAAGTACATGGGGCACTGCAGATGTTGAATTCATGTTAATGCCCACTTTGACATTCAAAACTGCAACAGTGCACATGGGGATAAAAAGACATTTGAAATCCTGTGCATCTGAAAGCTAAAAAGGAGGAATGATACCTTACCCTTGAAAAATAAAGTCGAATGACAAATTGCCTTCATGAGGAATGAAGAGACTTAATTCATCACATAAAAATTACAATATATATAATTGAACTTATTTCTGTTTATACGGTATATAAAGAAAGATTATATTGTGAACAACAGGCCCTGGTGCAGTATTGAAAGTTACATGCACATGGTAGGTAAATGCAATATGCTAGCCTTTCAAAATTGTGAACTGCAAATTGTTTTTCTGTCCGAGATGAAATTTTGACCCCAAGTCCTTTGGGGCTGGTCCCACCAAGGATACAGGTCTAGTTGCCAATTTAAATGCTAAGATATACAAAGAAGTAGATTGAATGTATAGGGCTTACAGATAACTGTCATGGTCATGAAAGCAGGGGCACAGGCATGCAGGGTCGCATGCACAGGAGACCTGGGTGGACACTGTCCTGGTGCCTTTGGCGCCAGGCTCATGAACAAAAGTAAACAAGAACATCCATTTAACACCAAAAAGGTTTTATTATGGACATAGCACTTCAGATGCATTAACCTTGAACATTCCATCCATTAAGCAGGATGCATTAACCTTGAACATTCCATCCATTAAGCAGCCCCAAGTGTATTCTTGGGTGTGGATGCTAATGGATTGCCTTTGCACATGCTCACTCTCTAGGAGTGGCAGGGTGTGGCTGGTAAGCCAGCCCTAATGGGCGTGCCCACGATCTCAGCTATGTAAGCTGCCACGATCCTCAAGACAGACGCTTAGCGTTATTCTGCACTTACATGCAGCGTAACGCTCACCTTCGCCTGAGGTCAGACTTACCTTTGAAGAGCCTGCTTCCTGGACATCCTGCTTCCTGACAGCATACTTACCAACTGGGAGAAGCTGTTCTTACCTGTACATCTCTTCGGCGCACCAAGTATTAATCTTTACACTTTCCGGAATGCTGAAATCTTCATCTTTGCACTGCAGCACGACACGCTCCATCGTCGACAGCAGCGCCTGCAAGGAAAAACAGAAGACAAGGTTAGACATCGAAAAAACAGTCAGTTTAAGGTTGCGCTTCGCCATACTTCGCGCTTTTCACTTAAACCATCACTTACCTGCTGTCGAACATTGCGGTAGCATCCATCTTCCATGCGGCCGCATCTTGCGTCTCACAGCTGCATTGAGGCTGCATTTCCATCTAAAAGAAGAAAACAGAAGAGAGACATTATTGCAGGCATAAATAGGAGCAACATATAAAGACATTAAACAGAACAAACTGCATCACAAGAGCTCAAGAAAGACTTACCAATCATAAGGAGAAGCATAGTCGCAGCTGGACTGGACTAATCCTTATCAGGGATCAGTGAAGGAACTAGATCCCATTTGACTCGCCCCTGCCAGAAGTAGCAGGACGGAGAGCTTATCTTCCATAATTCACAGGAGCAGTATCACCACGTACCACCGCTCACAGCTTTTCTACTGAGGGAGAGGCCTGATGGGGGTGATTCAAGTTCAGGGAGGGCTGCAACCGTGCCCCAACGCCTCCGCAGAGACCAGGTGAGCGTAATAATAACATGACCAACAGAAATGACTTTTAAGGTCAGGATTCACATACAAAGTGCATTAGCTCTGAGCAAATACTCTTTGAAGATCAGGGGGAAAGGGTAAGATAAACATTGGTTTGAGCAGATGGCTGGTCACATGCTTCAGGAGAAATGGAAACTTGAAGTAGAAATGAAACTACCGCTCATAGCATGCAGTGCCATTGATTAAACATTTAACACATTTTCCTAAATAAAAACAGCATCATCTGTCCTATCGAGCCCACCCCAGGTTCATTGTAAAGGCAATGAAAAGCCAGTCGGAACCATGTAAAAACATATGTGTGTGATGTACATAACATAAGTTATGATAAAAAGTATGATTCTGGCATTTTCATAAATCTGAGGATTTGGAGATATTGATAGACTAATAGACAGTGAATTTAAGATTGGGAGTATGTAGTGTCGGAATTGTAACCATTTCAGTGCAGCAGCAAACCACAGAAAATGGTGGCTCTACCCAGGAAGGGCGTGCTGAAATAAAATGAGTATTGTCTGACTTGCCATAACATATAGAACTCAAGAATATATATATTCATGTGGTTATCTGAAAGATTAAGGGAGTTACCCCATTATGAAATCTTTCAGAACACAACATGTAAAACCCACATGTCACTTTGGGTTGACAAATCTTTCTTCTCCCTCAGCCTACATCATACATATCTCCCAACTTCTGGTCATATCAGCAACCAGTGGCCATCTTGGTGGGAGGTGAAGGGAGAGTGCTAGCGAATCCTTACTGTGGGAATTATGATCATGTTGAAGTGTCATTAGCACTATAAGAGGGCATGTGTCACGCCTGTGCCACTGGCGCACACATTGGCAACCATCATGGACAATATGGTACTCGTTTATCTTCATAATACTCTTTAAACAACCCCTATTCACATTTCGGTCCTTAATTTCCATGTGTACAACATTGGTACTTTCCTATTTAATTCAGCTAACTACATGTACCATAATGCACCTTGCTACAGCTATCAATTCCTGGCCATTCCCATTCGTCACTATTGGAACCACAATCCCCAGAAGCCCTAGCGATCAGTGCTGTTTCCACCATCTCAGGACCAGAGAGGGAGGAGGCAGATTATCTTCAGGTGTGCTGCTCCAGGTGCTGCCAATTACCCTGCCTCAGTACAGGGCAGGGCTGTATTTAAGCAGCTGCCTGCAGGAGCTCAGTCTCTTGCATCAAGAATCCTTCCAGCCCCTTTTTGCCTTGTGACTCGAATTTGTGTGCTGTTCCTGTTGCTGCATTTTCCTGCTTTGATCCAGTGCTCTTTCGGGGATGCCTGCCTTGCAGCCTGCTACACTCTGCTGCCTACAGCCCTAGCCTGCTGGGCTCCCTGCCTCACAGCCCTGCTCCTCTGGGCTCCCTGCCTTGCAGCCTGCAACCCTCCACTGCCTACAGCCCTGGTCCTCTGGGCTCCCTGCCTTGCAGCCTGTTACACTCCACTGTCTTCAGCCCTAGCCTTACAGCCCTGGTCCTCTGGGCTCTCTGTCTTGCAGTCTGTTACACTATGCTACCTACAACCCTAGCCTTCCGGGCTCCCTGCCTCACTGCACTGCTCCTCTGGGCTCCCTGCCTTGCAGCCTGCAATCCTCCGCTGCCAACAGCCTGGGTCCTCTGGGCTTCCTGCTACTCTCTTCTGGTTTCAGCCCTGACCCTCTGGGCTTCCTGCCTCAACGCGCTGTTCCTTTGGGCTCGCTCCTTGCTGCCCTACTCCTCTGGGCTCTCTGTCTGCAGCCTACTACAGCTCTCAGTCCTGCTCCTCTGGACTCTCAGCCTTTCAGCATACTACAGTCCTCTGCAATCCACTACAGATTTTCTGCACTTTGGGCCATCCGTTACTGCAGCCCTGCTTCCTTGTTTGCAGCCCCCCTATTTCCTGGCTGCTGCTCCCTTGCTCTCTTCCTTGTTTGCAACCACTTGTTCTTGATCCCTGTCCTTCTCTTCCTTGAGTCCTCTGTCCTCCCCTTTAGTTTCCCCATTTCTATTGTACTGTTTTTTCCTTCATTCCCTTCTGCTAGATTTCTCTTAGACTTCCTTTTCCCTGATTATTTCTGTTCTTGTCTCTCTTGTGTCTTATGTTGATCCTTTGTACAGAGCTTGACTGTTGGTTTCCAGCAGGCAACCTCTGCCCCTTCCCTTGTCGCGTTTTCAGTGTTACAGACACCCACAGCTGTTGTTCCCAGCTATGAGCATACAGAGTGGGCCCCTGTAATAGTAATCTGTGCTGAAGGCTGGAGTTTCCAAAGGTCCTTGGAACACTCTTTTCCATTTGTGCATACACCCCAAGAGGGAATCCAGTTTGTTTTTATCTTTGTATTTCCTGCCCCTTTCTGTTCACAACTACAGTTGCCTACTTTTCTTTCTTGTTGAGTTTCCTGTTGTGTGTGTACTTATCTGTCACCTTACAGTACAGTCACCCAAACCGTACCTGGGGGCCCTGTGCCACTCTGGCATCCTTGACAACATGTCTGCATCAGAACAGGACTTTTTCACTTTATTGCAGGGGAATAGCCTGCTGCTGGACTCTTGCAAAGAACAACTAGCAGAGAGGGCTCAATCCTTGCATTGGAGACAGTGACAGGGAAATCTACAAGCTAGCTGGGTCCCCATCAGAGGAGCAGAAGGAATCTGGGTGCAGGAGAAAATCCTTGACTAAAAGCCCTTGACCAGATCTGCTCTGTCCTTTGATGAGCCCTGCTGTTTTCCCTGACCAAAGCCTCCCATGTAAGAAGACCAATCCAAAAGCCATGAATTGTGTGGGGAGCTGCCTGACATATCCCTTTCCATTAGTGGTTAGGGGGTTTGAAACTGGGTAGGCCCTTGACACATTGTAGTCAGTCCAATTCAAATTAATTCCACTATAGAAAATCACTCTATCCATTTCCATTGCATTGTGTTGGGAACAACACGCCTTAATCCTTTCCATTAAATTGTGGGCTGTGAGACGCTGTGTAGATCCTTAGCTTATTTAATTGAAGTTACATAAATTAATTCCCATATAGAAAATCACGGGATGAGTGTTAGAATTTGAAACAAACAAAGTTCATGCCCAGTGTGTTAGAGTCGGTATAGACCATAAAGACTTGGGTGACTGTCCTTCTGAAACCCACGACTCCTCTCCCGAAAGGGGATGCCCATAATCCCAAAATAAGTAATCCTAAATGCTACCTTTCAAGTGAATGGAGAGGGTGCAAAACAAAATTTCCATTCATTCCCATCCATTTTAAATCAGAATTACAAAGCATTGCATCTCATCTGTATGTATTTTACAAAACTAAATTTCCCCTTGGTTCCCATTTTCCTCATTGGTTCCCATTTTCCTCTGACCCAAATCACAAAGCTCTGGTTTCATTTCATGCGTGTTGCAAAAACATTTTTTCCCACTGTATTCCTTTCCCCAATATTGTATTTCTAGTAAGAAGCCAAAACGATTTTTCCATTGTGCTCTCACTCCCTGCACCTTGCCTTTAAATGAAAGGGGTCATATTTAATTGAGGCCTGGGCGGGTGGGGCTTGCTGGTAGAAAAGTATTATTTCAAATTAAGCCGTCCCTGTGTATCTTGTATTATAATATGAATGTTTTATTTGGATTCCTTTACAACAAAACCTGAAATTAATTCTGACTGCAAATCTCAAAATTCTGTCTGTGTGTTGTAGTAACAAACAGCTTAGTAGAAATATATGCTAGTCAATTGATGGAGACAATTGGAATTTGAGATAGTGTGTCATATTGCTTCCAAAATGCCAGACAATCAGAGGTCCATCGTCAGAGGTTATTTCTGTGCACACAGATGGATATTATTGCAGACTCTGGATCTTACCTTGAATCATGAAATCTTGGAACCAGTGGATCATAGAGCTCAGGTGGGAGATAGAGAAAGGTCCCAGGAGGAGAGTCTGCCATTAAAGAGAGTGAAGTGGCATAGTTGTAGCAGATGTGATTTGTGATGCCCCAGGCTTTGAATCATACTCTTTTGCCTACTGTGAAGGCATCATGAAGTAGACAGACAACTGAATAGAGTTTGGGCTATAAGCGTCTCTGCTCCCAGCATCTCTGCAGCGTTCTACAATGCAGTTTTTGTTTCTCCTGGCTCACTCGCAAGTCTCAACCTGGCTTCTCTCCAGTTCCTGCCCTTTTGCTGCTGCAGCTTCTGCGGGTCTCTGCCTCTCATCCCGTGTCCAACTGTGTTCCCAAGAGAAAACCAAATTCATCCTCTTGCCATTGCTTCCTCATTTTAAAGTTCCCGGCATAAATAAGTTTTCAGAAAGACTAGACCGCTCCTTGTCAAACCAACATTCATTCTTCAGTGTATGATGCCTTTTCCTTGTCCCAGTACCAAAGTGATGTTCATGTGTGTAAGAGCCAATGAAGAGAGCATGTAGGGCTCTGGTGTGTCTCTTCCTCGTCATAGTAACTAACTGGTGTTTGCTGGGAAATATTTATGTGAACAATAGGAAATGGACTCTTAGTAACCCACAAAGGCCAGGGGGATATTAGACTCATTAGAAAAGGGAAATGGGGTATATCGTGTCTCACCCAAGGGTGCCTCATCCCCACTCCCCAAGTCTCCTCCACCCAGGTGATCCTCCCTCGTATATCCACCCCCAGGGTCAGGATCCGATAGCAACACCCCTTCCCTGGCCATCTGGGAGGAGGCTATATTGGGAATGGGATAAGAAGTTAGGATGCCGTCAGATTCCTCACAATACTGACAACACATATACCTCAGCCTGAATAGGAGAGACGTACTTGTCACATTTTCTGCCAATGGGCAAGTATGCTGCTGTGCTCTTGGTGAGTTGAAGGAATCTGAAGATGTATTTGGGATGGCCCGGAAGGTTGCAAGAGTCTAGTTTTGATTGCACTAGTGTGGAGATGATTCTCGTTTTGATGGGTGGTGAAAATTAGGACACGGCTTTTTTATGTTCTTAGGAATTTGTCACTTTATTGACTAGAACAGGCTATTGCCCAGCAGATCTCAATTATTTTACACCAGTAAACAGACTGATTTCTTCTTTTTAACAGCCCCCTTTCTCGTCAGCACCAAGAAGCCAAGGAGAACCAGGGATAGCAGCCACTATTTTCCTAAAGTACAATGTCTTCTGACAGAGATTCTGTGGCTGGAACTATAAATGCTTCTTGCACGTTATTAACAAATCTCTTTTCAGCTAGACCGCCAACACTGAACTTGCCAGACCTGAAGCTGAATTACTGGAATAGTTTTTTCTCCATGACATGGAATTCGACATCAACATTACGAAAACAAGAAATGTCAAAAAATGTACTGCCAGAGAAAGAAATGAAAGTTGCAAAATAAATAAATACAGGGGAAAACTTAAAAGAACTTTCAGAATTGAGAAAGTAGAAGTGATGAAAAGTACTCTGAGTTCGATAAACTTTAGCAATTTAGTTAAAACAATCAGTGGCAAAGCAGAGTGTAAAGCTGGTTTCAGGTGACACTTCCATTAGAAAGCATCTGACAAAATGTTAACCAGATGAATCAAGGAGGTTAAGAGATAGTCCTGTGGCACTTGAACAAGGGAAGTAATTTTTAAAAAATAGCTCCTAAACCCTCTTTCCTTAGCCGGGTATTTCCCAATCTATTCAAAACCATATCACCCTTTGAAGAATCCCATATAGAAGAAATCATATTGACGATGTAAGACACTGACTGTTATTAAATGTATACTTTTCACACTGACGATTGAAAGAACAAAGGTAGTCTCACCTTTATTAATTCCATTCAGCCACTCTTTTGCCGTCACTGCTGGCTGTCCTCCAGGCGTCAGTGGGTAAATGTCGTCTTGGTACGATTCTGACTGCAAAAGACACAAGGACAACTTTGAATTAGGAAACAATTGAATTAATCATTATGGAATTCAACAGTTACGTTTTTCTTACTCTCCCCTTCTTTTAGTCTCAAGTTAACAACCGTGCATTTAATGTTTTTGCAGACATACCTAAGACCTTTTGGGTAACTCTTAAATGGAAAATCAGCATCCCCTGTCCTTACACCTCTGCTCGGCTGACTGTCTAGTCTCACTTTCTCTGAGCTTTGAGCTATCCTTCTATATCTCGCGTGTGCTTCTCCATTCTTAGCAACTCATTACTTTTATTTACTGTCAGAGCATGGCAAGGATCAACAAAAGACTTGTGGCACAGGAAGTCAGGTTTTCAGTTTTATTTTTCTTTCGTACAAATCATAGAAGTTGGAAGAAGGAATAACATGGATACACCTGTACATAGCAGTGAAAGCAGATTTGAGGGACATAGAGAAAGCAGTGCAATTTATTGACATATCCTAATGTAAATAGGACCTACTGCCAGAGTCCATGATTGCATAATCTAGCAAAGCCTATAGGTAGCCTGTATCATCCTGGAATTCTGTTTTTACTGTCAGAGCAGTGTTTGCCCAGGACACGTCAAGACTCCTGATACTGTAGGGTCATCCTAACTATATACACAGGGCCTCATTACACGGTAGGTGGTAGCCATGGCACCATTAGCGCCATGGCTACCCCCTTACCGCATTCCGGGTCCGTGTTCCCGGAATAGGGATTTACTGTGTCATTCCGACCCTGGAGGACCCGGTAAGTCCCCATTTCGGGAACCATTCCCCATTCCCATTTGAGCCCCCATAGGGCTTAATGGGAATGAGGAAGGAGCAATTTGCGGTACCGTTATTAGCTCTGAAGTCCATTAGCGGGTCCCTTCCATAACGCCTGGTAAAACCAGGTAAAACCAGGCGTTAGGGGAGGGACCCGCTAAGGGACCTCGTAGTAGGGCTGTAAGGGTTTACCGGCACCGGTGCCCTTACCGGTGCCAGTAATCCCTTACCGCCTACCGTGTAATGAGGCCCACAGTCTTCAGGTTCCTCCACGTTTTGTGTGATGACAACTTTTTCTCTGCCAAAACTCAGACCTGGGTTCATTGCCTGCATTAATGCGTTTGGCTCTCCAGGCAACAGTGATGAAGTATAACAGGAGTCAAGAACAGGCTCACAATCTCAACAGCGTTTCCCTCACTACAGGTATTCTAGACTCCAGTAGGCTCTGGCCCCCAGTAGCCTTGCCTCTTTCTTCTTTAATTATGTATGCCTTACACCAGGCTTTGGGCTATGTAATCACCCCCCCCCAACAAGAGGCTGTGGACATGGTCATTCACTAGCAGGTTCCAAGAACGAACTACCTGCTTCAGTCTGAGCTGATTTCTCACTCACCTCCTCTTTCCTCCTCCTCTCCACTCACCCACCTCTCCCCAACTGCACTGCATCCTTCTACAACCTGTCCCTTTCTCTCCTCATCTCCTGTGTGTCCCTCAGATCTGCTCTTGATTTAAGTCCTCATCAACCTCCTTCCTCTGATCTTCCCTCTTTTCTAACCTTTCACGTGCACCTCTCTCTTTTGTTCTAGCTTTCTCTCTCTGTCGCCTCTTCAGAATGCTGTCTTTACTCCATACCTGCCTAATTGGCTTTGATCCCTTTTTCTTGGACCCTGTCAGAAACATAACATGTTTTCTGTTTGGATTTGTGTCCCACGGGTCCTTGTAAATAACTGGTGTAGGCTACTCCCCCTCCTTCCCAGGTATTTTTGATGAGGTTTTTAGAAGCCCAGGTATGTCCTGTATATCTCCTTCCAATCAATCTTATTTGCCACTTCCTTGGCTACACAAGATAGAAGCTTAAAAGGGGTTGATTGCAACCATCTCGCAATCAGGCACTTCCAAGATAGAGGTTGCCTGACCCAGAGATGGTTTCCCAAGGCTCCTCCCATTGTGGCGTCCTCTTCTCTATTCTTATGTGCACCACATGGGCAAGACAATTTGTGACCTTTTCTCGTATGCCTCTTTCACGTTATTTTCTCTCAGAGTCAGTCTTTTGTGACTCATGATTGTTTTCGATAGTCCCCCAGAGTGACACCTCACCTTCTATTCCTAACTCCCGCTCTAATTTTGTTGGGACATGATTGCTAAGTATTGTAAGCTAGACAGGACAGTGAGGCTCTGAGGGACCCCCTGAATATTGCATCCAGGGTCTGCATAGTGGACTGGCGATCCACTGCTGGACTCCTGAAGTCCCTCCCTACCTTAAACATTGAACATCAGCATACAACTTGCCTAGTTTGCGGAGTTGGAGCAACCACAGTGCTCCCCTTTATTTCCATCAGATTGCCCACTAAACCTTTAAGATTCCTCCACCTAGAAGCTTGTTATTTCGAAAATCTTCTATTTTAGCAAAGAAGCCTACAGTGAAACGTAGACAGTTGGCATTATGCCAACCCTGCTACTGTTCTTTGCTCAAATCAGAGCTTGGTGGTCACTAGATCCCAGACGGTTCACCCATGTTAGCCATTGCTAATATACTGTACATTTGGCGATGACAAGCCCTAAACGGACTCACTGTGGAGACAAACCCTAAACGGACTCACTGTGGAGAATTGCACTTGAAGAGCACAATGTACAGAATCAAGGGGATCACCGTTTCTAGTTGAAAAATGACCAGGAATCTGTCCCATTGAACGGACATCTTTGATGGCCTCCATTCTGGCATGATCATGTTGCCCCCTCTTTAAGGGTGTATTCATCAAATCAAAAATACATTGCAGATTGTTTTTTACATGTTTCTAAAATCAAAGCTAGATCAATACCCGATAGATCAATTTTACAACCTCGCATTTAACTTTCCATTTAATCCCATTGCCACAAAACACATACATATCTAATTAATTGCTGCGTAGTTCCTCTGGTCTTTTTCTTTATGCATTGAAGCTAGGTCTGCGCCTAATGATTACCCTAATAATAATAATAATAATAATTTGATGGGACATCTGCAGAGAGAAGGATCCCCTGCCCCAGGAGAAATGTAATCCACACGTCTCAGTAGCAAGTTCAGTAGGCATACCATCAACAAACAGAATTTCGTTTTTATTAATAATAACATGTTGAGATTCATTTTGCGTTACCAACAACTGTAAAACTGTAAAAACGTAACATTGAATCATTTTTGGAACATTTTATTGGATTTTTAAATAAGTATAGAAAAACGTAAAAAATACAAAGTGTAAAAAAAAAGCAATATTATGGGGAGGAAATATTAAGCCTGTTAGCAGTAAAGACACAGCAGGCAGGTCATCCAGACCAACTTGCAAAACAAAGCAGTCTTTCATATTAAGGAGAAAGAAAAAAACATACATTAAAAGGTTTATGAAAAAATAAAGATTGCATAAGCATTATTGAACATCAGGAAGATTAAAACACATATTTGAAGTGAGAAATACATTATTTAGATTGCCAACCTGATATATTTGAGACTATTGATTTGATGTGGTCAACAAATAACCAATGCCACAATGAATACTACAAGGGAGATGCCATTTAGTTACTAAACTGGCTAGGTAAAAAACGTGTTGACAGTTACCCTGGTTTTAGAAATTCTTCACACTTATGCATTTGTTCATAGAATATCTAATCTAACAATATCATTAAAAAGCCTGATGTATGTTTGTCCCTGTATGTTTGTCAGATGCAGTTATATCTTCCCTCACCTGTTGTCACAACTAGAGGGAGCTGTTGCCGTAGGCTATATGGAGACAATGGTAATTCTCAAAGCTTTGCCTGTTGTCACCGCTATAGGGAGTTGTTGCCTTACGTTATGGTGGTCCACTAGGTTAATGAAAACCTGCACTTTGGCCCGTGCACATGGGCTTCTACAGTAGTATACCATAATTCACCCAAGTGGGCCCCATACTCCCTCTTTCCTAATTCTTTCTTTTGTTAAATCATATTATAGTGCAGTGTTCCACTGCGCTTTCTGTATGTAGATGGTCGGTCACATAGACTACCTGAAGTGTAAAGAGAATCACCAGCTTGCTGATAGAAACAGTTTTGGGGGTCCGCATGCAACGCCATCTTAAACACTTTTGGGGCCCAGGGCACAGACACCTTTGGGGCTACCCTCCACTGAACCAAAGGAATTAAAAGATCCAAAATATCTGGTCGTGCCCCCCTCATCGTACACACAATCCATAGCTTGATGTGCTGCTTTGCAGTGATAAAAATAATCATGGGTATTCCCTTTCTGTCCCTCTACCCTCTTAATTCTTGCTGTAATCTGAATGATAAACAAGTAGCATTTCAAGACCAACATTAGAAGTCAACGACAAGGGTACTTGTGTTCTAGCATAGGTACAGGACACTTTTCATCAATAGCAGGCACAAGGAAGGTAGAGTGGCCATAGTCTAAAGGCAGAATACAGATTGTATGAAAAAGGTGCACATAATCCAGAATAGACAGATGACTCCAATTAGGTGCCTAGAAAGAAGAATGCAAAAGTGCTCGCGCATGCTTATGGGAAACCAATTGACAGCAAGGAGAAAGATACAGATACCATACCATAGCATAGCTAGTGGATGAAGATTAGAAGCTAACAGGAGTGAGTTCATAGTCGGGCATACTGAGAGGGACCTGGATATCAATAAGTGTTGCCATTAGAGAGCAAAGTAGCTCTGGTGTGCAATATATCAAAGCTCACTATTATTATAGCGGAAGCAACACTAGAGCCAGTGAAACCATGAGTGTGGCCTTTTTTTTTTTTAAACAAATATTTTATTAGATTTTCAATTAATAACACATAGAGCAGTAATGATAAAACAGATCGATAGAGTCTTCCAAAGTAAATTCAACAAGAATAAGCGCAACAGTAGGTCATCTCCTAAAGCCATTGAACAGTTAATAAACAAAAATCGATTATCCTCCCCACTACACTTAGCAACCTTATTACATAGTCCGATTTGGCTTGAGATCGAATATGCAACATATAGGGGTACATTCGGGAAGTATTTTGCCAGTAACAATGGATTCTAACTTAAGGTTCCCGTTGTGAAACTTTGCAATACATTGCTTTCCCTGCTTCGTCTCCCCGTCAATGTTTTACTGAAGCGTTAATAAATTCGGACTACCTCTGAAGGCATTGTAAATGACAACTCTGTTCAACTCAATTAATTACCACCAGTGCTTAGGCCATACTCTTTTGGTATTGTTTCAAAAAGAAATTGTGCTTTTAACCAGCTTTATATGTACAAAATCAATTCCTTACATACGTTATATAGGATTGAGTTGTGTTTTAGTGACAGTCCATTCCAAGGCTGTTTTTCAGTCCGACATTACCATTTCGGTCTAGCTTCCATGTCTATTTTTGGGTCCAGGGCATATAAGCTAATACAGCATAGCTTTTGAGCACATTGAACTCTTATGTTCTACATTTTTACTCATGTTCTTGTCTTACAGAACGTTATAGTTCGCATTACCTCCTGAGATTCCCCAATTCTCTCCTTCCCTCCCTCATCCCTCCTTTCTTACCACCCCCCCATTTCTTTTTATTAATCCCCCCACCGCTATACAATCCTCAACCCCCCTTAAAAGTATTATTTTATATTTCAGATTCCAGGCTTTTACCGTTTTCTTCCCTTTCATAACCACAGCGTCTCTTTATCTTTATTTTTGAGAGAGTTCAGGTTACATGTGTGTTTCGGAACAGGTGGGGTTTGAAGAAATGGGCTTCTCTGTCCCATACGTGTTCATGAAATGGAATCCATATAGTTAGGAATCTTAGGTATTTGCCGGTGCTGATGGCGCATATCTTCTCCATAGCCATCACCCCCCAGATCTTAACCCACCAGCATGCTGAGATTGGACCTTCTTTGTTTTTCCAATTTTGTGCAAGAGTCATTCTAGCTGCTGATAGTAGGTGGGTGATGAGTTTAGCTGTCGCTCCTGACATCGCGTATTTCCCTTCTATAGGGACTCCTAAGAGGATTGTCTTCGGAGATCTCGGTAGATCCACCCCTGAGATGTCTTTTATGTAGCTTAGTATTTCCTTCCAGTAGGCAACTGCTTTAGGGCATGTCCACCACATGTGGAACAGGTCTCCCTTCTCACCGCAGTTTCGCCAATAGTTTGGTGAGTAAGACTTTGCAATTTTGTGGATGCGGTTTGGGGACATATACCATCTGAGGCACAGTTTGTACGCATATTCTTTTATTGTGGTGCATCTGGAGGTGCTGTGTGCACGTGCCCATATTTGGGACCATTCCTCCTCCGTTAGTGACTCTTGCATATCTCTCTCCCAATTTGTTTTGTATGCGAGATGATCAGTTGGCAGGTCATTGGAGAGGAGTTTGTAGAGTCTAGAGACCCCTTTCGCAGTATTGCCTTCTTGAAGGGACAGTTCTAGGCCTGATGGTGTCCTCGTGCCCACTTTCTTCACCGTTGGGTGTGTAATCCAGTGCCTGATTTGCGCATATCTATAGCGTTCGTTTTTCCCTATGTTGAATTTTAACTGGCAATCTGTGAAGAGCAGTGGAGTGCCGTCTTTGTACATGTCTTTCAGTTGCATTGTTTCTGCCCCTGACCAGCCCACCCAGTGTCCCCGCCGGAGACCTGGTGTGAAGTCTGGATTGCCCATCAGTGGCGTATATGGACTCATTCCACCAGGAATGCGTTTCTTTTTCTGGGTTTTGTCTCAGCTTAGTAAAGTCCATTTCGTCATTTCTAGTAAAGCTTCTCTGTTGTTTCGGTTTTCTTTGCTCAGGCTCAAGAGGGCTACTAGGGGGACGAATGAGACTGATTGTTCGATTCTGCACCAACCTTTATGATCCTCTGGTTTCGCCCAACGCAGCATTGGTGCTAGTTGTGCCGCCATAATGTATCTGTACATTTCTGGAACTCCCAGAACGCCCTGATGAGGGGAGCGCATTAGGATTCGTTTCTGAATTCTAGGTTTCTTATCATGCCATATAAATTTGAATATCGCATCTTGCAGTTCTCGGATCTTGCCTGGTGGTATTGGCACTGGCAATGAGCTTACCACATAGAGGAGGTGGGGGAGGATGGTCATTTTGACTGCAGTGATGTGGGCGAACCATGACAACTCCTGGGAGTCCCATCTGCGCAAGTCTCCCTGTAGTTGTTTCCACTAACTAATAACTAAGGTGAACTGGAATAACTAAGGTGAACTGCTGAGTGGTAGGTGTACTCTCTCCGGTCTCCATGGAAAAATCGCCAGGTTTCAATCACTCCTAATTCTCTGTAGAACCGACCCAGAGCTTGTCTGTCATTCTGATCAGTGGTTGTTGGGGTAAGAGTCTTATCCAACATCGGGTCCATAACACAATTGAAATCTCCACCCACTATCAGTTGGCCCTCACACCTGCTGCCAAGACTGCCCAGCAGGTCCGTTAGGAACACATCTTGACGACTATTTGGAGCATAAATTGCTATGATTGTGTACAATTTCCCGTTTATCAGCCCTTTGAGCCCCAAGTATCTGCCCTCTTTGTCTTTGCGAGTTTGTAGTTTTTTAAAGTTGAGTGCTTTCCCAATTAGTGTGGCCACCTCTCTTTTTTTCTCACCACTTGAAGCGAAGTATTGTTGTGGAAAACACCGGCTGGCCATGCGCTTCTCGTCTTTAGGGAGGAGATGTGTCTCCTGCAGAAGCCCAATCGCCGTCTGCATTGATTTCAGCCTGTCTAGTATCGCTTGGCGTTTTATTGGTGAGTTCAGGCCCCGTACATTCAGAGATATGACTCTTGACTCAGCCATTTTGGTATAGGAGGGGTTGCGCTGGTATAGGCTTGGATTGGGCTACATCCGTGTTTTCCACGTTTACTTTTGGGTGCCCTAGGACTCGGGTTCGTGCTATTGCTGTGGTTCTTGATTCGTTTTGCTCTTCTCGCTGCCCAGCAGTTCTCCCTCTCAGCTCCCACCTTCTAGGAGTGCATTTCCCTCTCCTCTGTGTATATTTCATATGTTTTGATGTGTTGTAGGCCTTCATCATTATACAGTTGTTATTCGTTCCCCGATTAGTCGCTTCTGCGAGCTTCTTTCCACAACTTGTCATTCCTGGCTCTGTTGCTGGGTTTTGGCCTTCTCTGTTTTTTTGGATTCATGCTTTTTCTCAATTGACCATTCCCATGGTTTACTCGCTGTGTCTTGGGAATTGGGACGTATTCGGGCAATCGGTTGATCTTGGATATCTTCTAGCTGCAGGATTGCACCACCCTCCTCACAAGTAGTGATATTCCGCTGTTTGCCCTCCCATGTAAATGCGAGGCCGAAAGGGTGAGTCCATCTGTATCTTATCTGTTTTGCTTGTAGTACTTTTGTAATCGGCTGCATCATTCTTCTTTTGCGAAGCGTGATAAGTGCCAGGTCTTGGTACAGTTGGAGGTGGGAGCCATTGATTGTGAGGTCGTTGTGGAATCTTGCTGCCCTCAGTATATCTTCTTTCTGACAGTAAGATGTTACCGCTATTAGTACATCTATGGGTCTTGCAACAGGGTCATTCCGTTTTTGGCCTACTCGATGTATACGATCAAAGCCGATTTGGTCTGATTGAGTTTCCGGCAGGAGGCTGCTGAAGCACAGTTGCATTGTATCTTTAAGGTCACAGTCCTGGATCGTTTCGGGGAGGCCTTTGACCCTGATGTTGAATCTTCTTGAGCGGTTTTCAAGGTCTTCTGCCTGTAGTTCTAAGTTGGTTGTTGCGCTGGCCAGCTGTTCCAGGAGGACACTGTTCTGGGTAGATTCTTCTGCAACAGTTGATAAGCCATTTTCGACTATATCTACTCTGTTTCCCAGGTCCGTCATTTCTCTGCTTACTTCCTGGAGGGAGGATTTCAATTCTTCTTTCATCTGTTCCAGCTTTTTGTGGAACGAGTTCGTAAGTCGGGCTTCCATTCCCTTCAGACAGTTCAGAAGTTCCTCCTTATCTGATGACATTGTGGGTGGTATTGTTTCTACTGTACGTTCAACCAGTAGGGGGGGTGACTGACTCTCCTCTCGTCGACTCTGACCCCAGCACTTTTCAATTTGGCCTACTTGAGCTTTGACTTGGATTCTTGGTTTTGACTGTCCAGTTCTACCTCTGACCCCTGGCATCAGGGCTGATCCGTCGGGAGCAGACAGAGCTACTCGGAAGTCGAAGGGGTATGACTCCTTGAGTCCAAGCGTACGCTTCCTTCACCGCTTAGAGCTCGTAGAGCCGTAAGGTGCTTCCTGGTTGTTCTTGTGGTCTTTTGTGGCGTTCTCTGGGTCGTTGGAGTGCCTTAAGGTCACATTTGCTTACAGGACTTGTAGCAACTTTGGAGGAGTGTTGTAGCTCGTGCTCTCCGCACGTCAGATTTCTGTGTGTGACTTTCACGTGACAGATGCCAATTTTATCTTATTACTAAACCTGTGGAAGTAACAGAGGGAGTTTTCAACCCAGCTCACTCATCACATGTGTAGATAGCAATCTCTGTAGGGGGATACCCTCCAACTGTGGGTATAGACCGCTCGCAACCGAGGCGCGATTGTCCTTGAAGTTGCGTGGCTGCTGGAATTCACCTCCACAGGTTCCCCGCTGACCGCTAGCGCTCGACAGGTCCGCCTGGAGCACCAGCAATACGGCAGAGGGCAGTTAGGGCAGATTGGGGGTCTATGCAGATTTGCCTATGGTGCGTGCCGTTGAGGTCTGGGGGGAGTTTTACATCAGCCAGGTGGCGCCCACCTTACAGGAGGAGTGGTGGATCACCGATCCTGTGTCGTTCTGGTGTGATTCCCGGCGCCAATAGTAAGAAAGTGTTCAGGACGATTCCCCGGAACCTGGATGCTGATGGGGGCAGGTCTCAACACAGTTTTAAGCAATTTGGAGCATGTGCCTCGGCCCGTATGTCTCTTTGACCGCGTGGACCAGCAGCAGATCTTGCTATGGTATCCCAGCAACATAAAAGGCGATGGAAATAGTAGGGATCTTGCAGGCCACAGGCAGTAGGTCTATGTGACTGCTAAGAGTAGGTAGTAGACAGTGGCTGTAATGGGTTTCAGTAGGTTTCAATGGTTTTTTTTTTTCCTCCCACAGACGCAGACGTTTCGGAGTGCGGGGCGGGAGGGGATTCTCACCAGACCGCACACTCTGTTACAGGCGAGGGACAGCAGTAGGTCACGGATACTGCGTGCCGCTGACCATCCAAGCGCTGGCAGTAGTGGGAATCTCGCTGCTTAAGTGTGCTGGGTTCATAGGTTGCAGGGGGCTAGCGGTATTCAGTGGCTGCAGCTCCTCCAACCGATGGGTCTGGACCAAGAGGTCCCACTGTCTCTGACCCCCCCGGGACCAGCTGGGGTCGCTTGGTCTTGCGTGGGTGCAATGATTTGTGCCAGGGGGTTATCCTGATCTTTCTGTCACTCTGAGAGGCTCGTTGCTATTGAGGGCGATAATTTCTTTGTTTAGCGTGGTTTAGACAGGCGCTGTGTTTGCTGTGTCACGTTGTAGAATTCGGGTTGTTAGCCTCATATCCGCACCGCCTTTCTGGTTTACTGCCATGTGGCACCTTGCAGCAACAACGTGCGTTTTATCACCTGCCAGTTGCTTTTATTCTCGTGTGCAGGTGTTATCAGGCGGCTGGGTGCCGTAGGAGGTGGCAGCAGTTCAAACCTTCTTCAGTGTATGATTCCTACTAATCCTAATAGCGTTGCAGGGGACTCCACCGCTCATCTTATGTCCCTGTGTTGCAGTGGGCCGTATATTGGAGCCTTCAGATTAGACCACGTTATGCTGGGATCTGGCTGGGGAGAGTGTCTGTGCTGTTTGGCCAAGGGAGACACCGCACGGGGAGGCGTACTATTGCTATTGCTCCAGCGGCCCGGCTCAGGGAAGCGCTGGAGATGCAACCTGGGTGGCCGCTCCCACCGCTCCCAGTTTCAGCACTGTATCGGGCGTCGCAGGTGTGCGCTCTCGCAGAGGCGGGGGCCCTGAGAGAGCGACCCCCAGGAGGGACGCGTCGCCACAGCACGTGCTGGGGTCCAACCAGGGACAGCGACACGCACCCAAGAAGGCGCCGCAAGGATTTTCCATGGAGGCGTTCCTTACCTCCCATTCCGTTCGTTTCTCCCCTGATGGCAGCGCGGCCTTCTTATTCTGCCGCCTCTTTTCTCCTCCTCATCTGCGCCGCCCACGGGTCACGGGAGTCTCGGGAGCAGTACACAGCTCCTGTGGTGGTCCGGGCCAGCCGATCCACCTTGGGTTGTTCACTCGATCCTCGCGGCAGCCATCTTGCGCGCAGCTCGGCACCAATTCAGTCAGCTTTCCACCTTTATTTCTTCTCTTGTAGACAGAGTTTTTGTCCAAAATCACCACAGGTTGTTGCAGCTAGACTCCGGTAGCTGGATGTGTGTTTTTCTTGCGGTCTAAAAGCAGTTTTCTCAGGATATTGTCAGGATGCTGCTGACGGCCTCAAGAGCACAGTGGGATCACCTGAGTGTGGCTTTTTTTAAAGATGACACACTGAGAACACAATCCCTTTGAAGAGTGACAATTTCCAAAGTTTTAGGGGCAGTTCATTTTGACAGGTTAGGCAATACGAGATTAAATGAGATAACCAGGATCGCACATTGGTTAAGAGGTGACACTGGGATTTGCACGCACTCTGCAATGTCTGCACTTTACCATTTTCTTTTCCAGTTCTTACTATGAACTAAAATAATCCCATTTGATCGAACTGACCTGCAAAGTACACAATTCACATAATCCAACATGACAATTTCTAAAAACAAAAAGTTATAGAAGCATATTATGCAGAATGGGAATTATTCTAGCTTTATTTATTTTAATTGATGTGATCCTAATAGATTTTATCCGGGTTTCTATTTTGCATTTCAAAGCTTTAAATACACCCTAAACGCAAGCTTGTGCAACTGTTATTTTTAGACGTGCAGAAAAACCTTTGAATTGTACAAAAGGACAACCCGTTTTTTGTGTCAAATAAGAAAAATATGCTTGCCAGAGGCCTGCAATGTCTGGTCCAGTGTATTTTCTCTAGCACCCCATCCACTACAGGAGGAATGCTACAGGAGTTGTGCTGCAGTGACTGCACAAACTATAAATGCCACAGTGAACACAGAAAGCAGAGCAGAATGCATCTGTAAACAAAAAATACAAAATAGGCTTAGAGTCTGAGCAGCATGCCATAAAAGGTGCCTTTTAAGTCTGGTGAACAATGTAAGTTACTTAGATACAGCAGGCTTGTGGGGCCCGGGGCAAGTGCCCCTTTTGCCCTCTCATAAAGCCGTCTCTGTGCACATACAAAAGGATCTTCAAAGGAAGGGGAGCCACAAGTTATACCTCATACGATTCCGCAGGGCTTTGAGAGGAGAGGCAAAAAGTATCCCTCAAGGCTTTTTCTTTTCTTGGAACCTTCTTAACTTGAGAAAATAGCATGAACCCTGACAATGTCGTATTGTATGTTTAGTGTATAATGTAGTGAAAAAGTATTTTGGGAACATCACCATCTTAATTCTCTGTAGATGACCCCACCATGAAATGAAATGAAGGTTCAATTGTTGGATGAGCGACTTAACGCTCTGAGCATTCTAGAATCTTCTTTGTGTTAACTGAGGCTGTGTCTTCTCATGAGAAAGAAAAAATCATGCTTAAATATTTTAAGCATTTGGGCTTCTAGGAAATGGGACCCCCACTAAACATGTTTGGGGAGTAATATTTATTGAATGGGAGGAACTCTCATTTATCCCCATTAACTATATATCCTAACAGTTTGGCATATTGTTTGTTAAATGCTACAATATTGCAGAATTATTTACTGGGCTCTGTCAAGTAAACAAGTAAACTATACTTTTTGAATGGGACCAAGCATGATTTTCACATCATCTTTCGCCTTCTGTAATGGCTTGGCATGCAGAAAAACAATGGTCTGTAGGGCTGCCCAGTGTTATGCCTTATGATGGATTCAAAACCTTCTAGCCATAATCCTTTGGTTTTATTTAAGTGCCCAAAATGGAATGGGTATGTCCAAACCTGCTTCCAGAGCCTGCTTCACCCCACTGATGATGCCAAATGAGACCAAAACATGTCTGGGGTTGCTTGTGATCGCGTGTAGAAGGGATATGACCTAGCAGATTGGTCTGCCTTTGGGGTGGGATCAAGCCTGATTTCCTTATGGTCTTTTCCCTTTTGTAATGGCTGTGCAGGATGAAAACCAATGGTTGCGGGAGGAGGAGTTGCCCAGATCAATTACCAGTGCTGATGATTTATACAAAACCTCCCAGCCATCACCCTTAACATTTGAGATCAGGTTTCACACACCTAGGCTCACTCTGGAATGTTGTGGGTAATCTTAGGAGGATCTTGATTTTAGCACTCCAGTCAAAATACTGTTCTCTATATGGTTATTACTTCTGCATAACCGGGCGGATAAGAATGTGTCTTTGCCCAATATGCAAGCAGGTTTCAGCCCTGGTGTTTCTTATTTGCAACCATTTATTTAATTCGGTTAAACTCTGAGTGCCAAGTTAATACAGACCATAACTCAGTGGGGGCTTAGCATGCATCAATATTTATAAAATATCTGTCATCTTGTTACCCCGACCAAAACATTTGGCAAACTTGCCTAACTTTAAGCAGAGTCCCGGCTCTTTTTTATGGTGGGTTTAAGAACTCAATGTCAGAGTTGACAGTAGACCAATCTGTTATTCTCGAAAAATCAAAAGGTCATTTGTACACTGGTCAACAGATATTTCTCTTCGTAAAAAAGGTGAACAATAATTTCACATCCTTCTTTTGACCATCGGTGGGAGGCGGAAGAGTGTTAACACAGGGGAGAAGTCTCATTTTTTGAGAATAGGAATTGCCATAGAAAGTGGTTTAGCACTTCTCAGAATCGATTTCCCATAAACCCACGGTGCTAGTTAGGCTATAGAGATAAAACCCCATATCGTTTTTGGAGGAAAATGGCATGCTTAAACAACATACTAGCTATATAATTTTTAATGATACACAACAGTTTAGGTGAAACCAGTCTCAATCAATATGTAATTGGCCTTACATTTGCTGCTTAATGATACTTGGGGAGATCTGGGCAGACACGCACCCTTAGAATTAGTGTCCAAGTAACAATACACATCTGTTTGGGGATTGTGGTTATTCGAGGTAAAACCTGAATAGAAAACCATTTAGATTTAAGCACTTTCAGCAGGATATGTATCAAAATTGTCTGGAAATTATGTAAAAGCTATTATGTATAGAAACTGGGTCGACAGAAGGAGTAGCAGAGTTATCATTAGTACTGCCAAGATTGTGGACAGCAATTTGGGCAAACCCATCAGATTGATTTTAAATGCAATGTGTAACAAATTATTATCTTTAACTTTTGGACAATTTTAAGACATTTTATTTAGATTTGAATATATTAATGTTTACCTACTATTTATTATATTTGTATATTTTCAATAATGTGTTTTTAACAGATATCTGGAAAGGGCAAAGTTTATAATAAATCGAATAAGCTCATGCTGAACTCATATACAAGCTGAAGGGAAACATTCATTTTATGAGGCTATTTGTCCTAGGCACAGCATTGTCAAATTACTGCACTGATGTAAAAATGTTCTTACTTTGTCAAACAATGCTAGGTAATTAGTTTTATAAAGGAAGCTACTGTGGTTGCTAACAAACACACACAGATATTTAACTTTGTTAGTTGCCCATTTCAGCAGACCTCTGGATTGAAGTTTGTGCTAATGAGGATATTTTAAATTGAGGAGCTCTGATTTCTGGATATCAATTTTAAACCCAGAATGCCACTGACAGTTTCAATTTGCTCATCAATGGTTACCAAAGGTTGTACTCTGAATATTCCAAATGCATTTTATTTTTTTCTGGCCACGGTTCAACCATGAGGGCAAAGGGAAGGTGGTGGGGCAAAGGACACCCTTGCCAGATTTGCCTAGTAAGGGCAAAGAAAATGAAAGTTTAGACATCAAGACAGAGTTTAGCTTTTGGATTATTGTTATCAACCATAATGTATGTCGAATAATGATGGCTCCAACCCCACCTTTGCTAGAATCTGGTGTTAGTATAAGCAAACTTAACATGGACTTCTAATCACCCCCCACCCCCCAGTTTGTTCACAGCTTATCTAAGGATTATTACCATAGAACCTTGCAAGGATAACATAGGTAACTGAGTTCAATGATTTAAGCAATCATGGCCTCTAAGAAATAAGAAGCAAGAGCCCAACCATTTCACCAAGTGTTTGATTCTACCAGCTGGAGTTCAAGAGAAAGATTAGTCAAAGGAATACAATATGGCTGCCATTTGATGACTGTAGTGGAGTACAGGACATATGGATTCCATTTTTTGGGACTTGAACGGATTGTCAAGCCTGCCCAAATAGCAAATGATGGTCGGGCCAGAACACTCACCAGCCACCTATTGAATTATAAATGCATGGGAATGAACAGTGTGCCTCGGATCCCCCAGGTGCAAACCACCCCCTCCATTCACAAACCAGCACCCGCCCCTTAGCTCGAGCATAAGGTGATTCCCCCAGTCTACTTCAAAATCAGTGCTGCGGCATAGGACAAACTCCTTAGGGCTAAGTGGGGGGAAGCAGACATCACAACCTATTTGAATTCCCCTAGTGCCCCGCTCTGATTATAGGGCCACCATCTCTGAGAACCGTCTGCCATTTGCTGTGCTAGAAACCCAGGTCTCTCACAGATGGTGCCCACAGGTAGCTTTGCTTCAATAATTAGGTCTATGTGGGGCAAATCGGATGTGGGAGAAGATGCCAGATGTGTGGTCTTTGTAACACTCTTACAATCCTGTGTTTTAGGGATGTGATGAGCACCAGGACTCAGAATAAGTGAAATGCAGCAAAGTTGTCAATGCACAATCGATGTTTGCAATGGGACATCAGGCTCAGGGTACTGTGCAAGGGCTTCATTTTGTTTATTGTCCTGCTTTGTGGACATTAAAAATGATACTTGTTCATTGTTGAGAAAATGTTGAGAAAATGGGATATGTCCAGCTTTATTAACCCTTTAAGTGCCATTGTTGTCCCCCCCCAGTGCCACGGGTTTTTTTAAAAAATCGCGGTACCCACCGCAAAACCCGCCCAACATTTCCCCCGTCATCAACCCCTTAAGTGCCACCGACGAGCCGGCTCGTCGTGGCAACCTGGAGCGGTTTTTACCGACAAGCCGGCTCGTCGGTGGCATTTAAGAGGTTAAAATCGAATTGCCCTTCATTTTAAATATTGGGCCAAGACTAAGAATATTCAAGATGGATCCAACTTTAGCCCTCTTTTGGTAATGTGTGTGGCTAAACAGGGATGTATGTTGGCCCAGTTCCACTTAACTTCTTTGTTAATAATTTGCCTGCCTATTTCAGGGGACTGCTACCGTTGGCTCTCCAGATATTTTGTACTACAACTCACATCAGCCCTAACCGGTATATACTATGGTGAAGGTCAATGGGGTTGTAGTCAGTGGAGTAATTTAGCTGAAAATGTTGGGTGACATGCCATTTGAATGAAAGGGGCCCATGCCAAATGAGTGGGACAAAATAGTGTGCCACAAAAGTTGGGTGGGGGGACAAACACCCTTGTCCCCTCCCTAAAATGACACCCATGATGTAGTCATGGTGGCCATTGAAATAAATAGAAAAAAGTAAACAAAAGAAATTGCTGCCATGGAAAGGAGAGAAGGGACTACGTGTAGCCTGTCATGGATCGGGAGCGGACACACTGGGGACAGAAGTGTTCCTAGCGTGGCCGTTCCCGAAAAGGACCAAAAAGAAGGTAAGTGGAGTTGGGAGGGCGGGTAGCAGTCCCCTAAAATAGGCAGTAAAATTATCAACATGGTGGCCATTTCATTTGTTTACCTTTTTCAATACACTTTAAATGGCCGCCATGGAAAGGGAAAACGGACTCCCTTTGGTGGGCATATTTTGTGAGGCTTTTTTCTGCCTGTTCCAAAACGCCATAGCACTTCACATACACCCCACATCGGGAAGACTTCACAGACTAAAACATTTGCTGTGCAAGTGGCGTTAGGGTGTGTACACAGACCTGCCTCGATCCACCTAGAGAAGGGACACACCACCACTAATAGATGCCTATATCCATTAGATACTTGCAGCATATCGACATAGTCGATATGTAAATGCTGAAACTGACCATTCGGTCAAGGTATTACCTCTCTAATTGTCCTCAGTGTACGCCCAGCAGTAAACTTTTGACACAAGATGGAGTTCACCATAAATAGTGCAACATGCACCAACAAATTAGGAATAAACCAGTCTTCTGCAGTAAAAGCAGCAAGACTCTCCCTAGTTACATGCACAGGGTAATGCAGCTGTTCAAGCGCGACCTTTAATAATGCTACTGGCATCACTGGATTTCCAGTGCTGTCTTGTCACCACAATGCTTCAGCAGGGATAAAGACCACACCCTTCATTTCCACAGTTCCTGCTCTTCCTGGGATGCACTCTCTTGAATCTCCATTAATTGAGTTATTGAAAATGTATTAAACCCTTCTTGCACTAACATGGTTGTGACTACTTTTTCTTTAATCTCCTCAGTATCAAAACTCGAAATGTCTGGGGAATACGCAACCCTTTTGGCTTCTTCGTCTGTGGCTTCGTTCCTGCAAGAGATAAAATGTGTTCGCTTAGTATGCACTGCGCATTTACCGACCTCTATGGCCAGTGGGAGTTGTAGTGCCTTAATAAGCCTGTCCAGTAAGGATGCATTTTGCATTGGAGTGCCGTCTGCGTGGCAGTAGCCCCTCATCTTCCAACGTGCTAACCCTGCGTGATGTCATGTAGGCAGAGTCACTGTACACCATCACTTCCTGCGTGCTACTAATTATGCTGCTTGCGCTGAAAAGTGGAGCAATTGCTACAACTTCAAATTCTCCATTTAATCTATGTCTCACTACTGTGGCGCCTGAATGCCTTTACACACTAGTCTGATCAATTTTCGAAGAGCCATCAACAAAGAGAATTTCCCCTCCTGCTAAAGCATTTTCCTTCAAATGGGGTATATCATCATCAAATTCAACATAGTTAGCGCAGTCCTGCACATGATCACCTTCTTCTATTGGCTCAGCTATAAACGTGGCAGGATTCACGATTTTGCATCTTGCAACCTTGATCGTTGGGTTTGAAATCATTATCTCATAAGCTGAAGCTCTTTGGGATGTCAATGTGCCCTTGGGTTTCTCTAAAATGGCAAATAGAGCATGCTCCACGAAAAGAGTCATGGAGCAGCCCAAGACAATACTTGTAGATTTCTCAATTGCAAACACGGCAACAGCCAAAGATTGTTCGCAAGGGAAGTGTCCTCTCATAACTGGGTTTAAAATCCCACTGTAATACGATAAAGGTTTGTTCCTCAATGTGGTTTTCTGCCTAAGCACTGCTGTCATGACTGTTCCATTTGTTTGTGAAAACAAATAAAATTCCTCTGCATAATTAGGAATTCCTAAAACAGGGGCTCTACAAATTGTTTTTTTCAGTTCCTCAAACCCTTCCTCCATTTCTTCAGTCCTTTCTATTTTTACTTTACCCACTTGTGCTTTCTTTAAAGCTTGCAGAAGCAGTCTTGTATACGTACTGTAATCAGACATCTAGGGCCTCATCTCGAGTTTGGCGGTAACCCTTAAATGTGGTGGTAGTGCTATTACCATGCATTTAAGGGTCCGCCAGATCATGGTCTTGGCGGATTTACAAATAATACTTTGGTTTGATTAAAAATAACCCATGACGGGTCTTTTTACTTTTCCTAAAGTTGTATTGTCTTACATCAATGAATCAATAGACACACTATAAAACTATGTGAAGTGAATTGAAAAAGGAAGACATAACCGCTTGCCAACTCTATTTGTTAGCAGAGATCACACACCTACCTACCTCTTTTACCCTACCAACTCTGAATCCTAGAGAAAAGAGACCGATACTCTTAGTTAAATTCAGAATCACAAGCAGTGAGCGGTCTACTAGAGCTCACGAGCCTGCAACATTGATACGTTTTGGAATTATATTCCCTTGGGAGTCTACTAAGGGTTGGCAGGTAGCAATACATGCCTCTCTCTCTCCAGTTCTTTTACCAGTCCCGAGTGGCCCCGTGACATTCGCCCTGGTGCACCTAAAATCCTAATTAAACCATTAATAAACAACATACGGATAATTCCGCTATTTGTAAATAATAGAAACGCACAAGTAACCCATAGTAGTGCCTCCTCCTCCTTTCCTCACAACTGTTGCTTTATCGGCCACGATTTTTGGGAGAGCACACATATTTATACATCTAGCGATTTACTATAATAGAATGTCCTTTAACAAAATTGAACAAAGTACAGACAAAAGAGCTGAAACACTGGGCTTCAGCGAAGAAGAAGCAAAATGCATTTTAGCACTAATCAAATTAACGAGTGACGACCTGACAACATCTGAGAAACCAGAGGCACTTATCAGACAACTAGAGTGGAAAATAAGACGTGAAATCAATCTGAAACTACATGCTTCCACCTTAGCACGATATTATAAGGCACATAGAATACCTCGTGGCCTTAGAGTCAACTTGGAACCGACCCTTTGTAAGGAAAACCCTGCATTCGTCAAACGATGGCACCAGATTTTGAATAAATGTTCACTGGACCTCATACTCCTCACGATTGAAGAACTGGCACAGAATTTGAAAACACTAAGTGAAGACGTGGATATACTCAAAAACTCACTAAGCAAGTGCTACACGGAGGACCAACTTAAAGAAGTGTTGGACGACACCAACCTGAAACTACAGAAATACAAACAGGAATTGGAAACTAAGAAGATACGCAAATTTCGCAGGGATACACTGGATTATAAATTGGATATAGTGTACACATGGCAGGAGTACTATGGACAACGTCCCCACAAGCCATATCAGGGACAGACACCGAAACCAGCTACATCACAAGCCGAAGCTACCACCTCAGATGCATCAAGTACAGAAATGGATCCGACAGTAATACCAGAAACTTCTCAACCAACCACTCCACAGGAAGAGACACCATCAATGGAGGAGACGCCTTTTTTAGAAAAAGGCCAACAAGACGTGGACAGAAGAAAAAACGTGCAAAGGAAGAAGGCACAGAAAATGAGCTAGTGATCAATATCTCGTCACATACCCTCACCAATTTGGAACTCCGAGTACTCCACAAAGGCCTATCCTTTGTCCCCCAGAGTAATAGTACATTATTGAAAGAAAAAATAGACTTCTTTAGACTGTTGAGGAAAATGAAATTAAAAATATTTTTTGATGACCTCGAAGAAGATCAAGACCCCAGCGAGACATCGGAGTTCCTTGAGCTCAAGCCAAAAAGCAATTTCTATCCCCAAGTACAGGACCATGTGCTCTCTACTTTTGAGAAAATGATACTCCAAGACCTCAAAAAGCTTGAATACAAACAGAGTGGCTATGGGAACTTCTCGAAATGGGAAAAACAGACCCTTAAAAATCTACTGGACAACCAGTCGATAATCTTTAAACCCGCCGATAAGGGAGGCGCACTTGTCTTAATGGACAAGAGCGACTACCTGGAGGAAATTGAGAGACAACTAGCGGACACAGGAACTTATATTGAAATCAACTCCGACCCTACCAACCATGTTATGATACTAATAGAGGAAACCCTCGAGGAAGCTGAAGAACTCGGCAAGATTTCGGAGAAAACTCATAAGTTTCTTAACAACAAACATCCGATTATGCCAGTACTATATATTCTGCCCAAAATCCACAAAAGATTATTGAAACCACCAAGTCGACCAATCATTGCAGCTACAAACAGCATTCTGGAACCCCTAGCTCAGTATTTGGATCGGATACTGCAACCGTTGATCCAGAATACAGAAACGTATCTAAAGGATACAACACATTTCTTACAAAAATTACGAGATGTGGAATTTATGGAAGGCCGTGACATCCTCTTCATCATGGATGTTACATCCCTCTACACGAATATCACCCACGAAACTGGGCTAGAGGCGGTGGAGTGGATGCTCCTGAGAACAGCAGACTGTAAGGCAGACCGAATATTTGTACTGACTTTGTTAAAATTGGTTCTTATGAACAATTTTTTCAAATTTGGAGAACGCTACGTCTTACAGGTATCAGGAACTAGCATGGGAGCAGCAATGGCCCCATGCTATGCCAATATATTCATGTTCTACCTAGAATATGAAAATGTCTTAACCCCCCCGAGATGGTCTCGACACCTATCACTCTATACACGTTACATTGACGACATCTTTGGAATCTGGACTGGTCCAGTGGACGAATTGGAACAATTTTTTTCAATGATGAACCTGATGAATCCTAGAATTACATTTACAACAGTTACCAGTCCTTCCAGAATACACTTCCTGGACGTTGAAATTTACGTGAAAGAAGGAAAGCTAGAAACACAGATTTTCACAAAGGAGACGGACAGAAACGGCCTATTACTAGCAACAAGCTTTCATCCCCAAACAACGCTGGACAGTGTACCCCTGAGCCAATTTTTAAGATACAGGCGAAACATCTCGGAAATGTCAGAGTTCACCAGACAATCTTCAAATTTACAAATGAAGTTTATTCAAAGAGGATATGACAGAAACCTAATTTCTGAAATCCAGGACAAAGCCAACCTGATTCAAAGGGATACCCTGCTTACTCCCAAAACCAACCGAGATCAACAGAAACTGGTATATGTCACGACATACTCCACCCAGAGCAAGAGAATCAAAAGGATTTTCCAGAAACATTGGCCGCTGCTGCAAATGGATCCGAAACTGCTACAACTCTTTCCAGACGTTCCCACATTTGCCTACAGGAACAACAAATCCTTACGAAACAACTTGGTCAGAGCTAGGGCTGTACCGAATAGCATATTTAGTATTCGGCCGAATACCGAATAGTTTGCCAACTATTCGGCCAAAGCCGAATATGAAGCCGAATAGTTGCTTTATTTAATAAATCATGTTCCAAACTTGAAAAAACACACTTATTAAAAAAACTAATAAAGCACCATTTTAAATGCATTCTATACTTTTATTTCTCTTCATTGTAATTAATCTAGCATCTTTATTTAAAGTATAAAACCCAGAAATAAAGCAGATTTAACCAAAATGAAGGGACCAAATTTACAGAAGATGGTTGCATAATCAGTGCCAGTTAAAGTAGGAGGCTACACAAATGCAAAAGGACTTCCTTTGTGAATCAGATGCATTGCATTTTCTATCCAGTTGCAAAGTCGATGTGGTCGAGTTTCGAAAACGTCTTTGCAGCTCACATTGAAATGTATAAAATGGTTCATGTCGGCTCATGCAGGACACAAGTCAAGAGGAAATCTGAAATGAGTGAACTACATCTCACAACTATTCACCCCACCCAAACAAATGCTGCTCAGTTTTCACTTATCCTCGCCACTCCTTCTCTCCAAAACACAAACATATGCAACTTCTCATTACTGATAAAATATCAGATAATGTTAAACTGAGGACTCAAGTCCTTAAAAAAAGAAAAGGCGGGACTATGATGTACGCAATGGGAAGTGACATGACAGGAACTGAAAGTATCTATGCACTTTTCTTCCAGTTTGTTTTTTCCAACTGAAAAATGCACATTGCTTTTAAACATTCGCCAAAAGAAAAGTTGTTCCGGTATTGTTGATGAGCACCTTTTTGTGTCCAAGAATCTGTGAGAAAACATTTTATACAATATAAGATATTTTTCAGCTGTGTGATAGCAATTTGTCTGGTCTAATTCTATTCAGTTATGCAAACTGAAGTCTATATTTGCCTTTCTGAGTTCATGTTGCATTGTTTTCAAATGAGAATGTCAAAGTATTCGGCAAGAGCCTAATAGCTAGAAACTATTTGGCCGGGGCCGAACAGCTTTTTTTCAACCGGAATTTGGCCGAATACTTACTCAAAGCCGAAGTTCGGTACACCCCTAGTCAGAGCAGACTTAACCACAATTGGAACCGAGAAAACGACATTCAAGGGGACTATCCCTTGCCACAATTGCCAACACTGTGGCAACATATTAAAAGGCAATACCATCAGCCACCCATACACAGGAAAACCTATCCCCCTGAAACACTCATGCACATGTGATGCAGTAAACGTTATTTATGGACTTAAGTGTCCCTGTGGCCTATTCTATGTAGGCATGACCACGCGGAAAGCGAAAACCAGATGGTCGGAGCACAAATCCAATATTAGAACTAAAAATCAAAAATCTCCCATTGCAATACATTTCCTACAAGCTAGACATTCGGTAGCTCAAATGAAATGCGTAATATTTGAACATGTAATTCTAGACCCTAGAGGCGGAGACATCTCAAGAACTCTCCATCAGAGGGAGATAGTATGGATTGACACGCTTGACTGCCTTAGTCCTAGAGGCATGAACGTAGAGTTCGATTTAATGTGTTATGTTTGAATTTATGTACATGCACAACTTGGGCTATATAAGGAAATGTGTAAATGTGTTTCTCGGTCGAACAGACACTGACTTTTGGAACACCTGTATATATAATACCAACTGTCCAAAGCACATGTTACAAACATCTTGCATCTTGTGATACTGGACTATATGAAAAAGCGGAATTGGACTTAACACAAATAGATTGTACAAGATGTGTCTCTTTCTGATCCACATCTTAGCACCTGACATGGGAAGTGGCAACACTGTTATAAATACGCACCATCAGCCTGAAATCATATGTTGTAAAATCATATGTTGTAAAAATGATGCATATGTTTAAAAATGCTTTACTGCGAATTGTAATGCACTATCCTTGTTTAGGAACATGAAACTGTGACACAATAGTTGCATGCATAGAATGTGAGCCATCTAACTGGCAGAGATCAACTCATTTAGGTGCTAAATAACAGATTGTACTTGCAGTATAGATGCAGGAGCTAGAGCTGGTGGACTTTACACTATAGTGAAATACAAAGAAAACCGTGCAGTAGGTAACACTAAGGTTAACTGATCATGACAATCTGTACAGAACCTCTCAAACGTTCGTTTTTCGCCCACATCCTGGAGCCAATGGGGACCCAAGCAGATCAGTGATCTGCGCTACTCCCCACTCATTCATGATGGGCAACCACTATACACTTCCTCATTAGGAATTTTCGTAACCTTCACGCTCTCAAGCCAACTGGATCCATCTATACACATGACCTTCTTACTTTTATTGGACACGACAGGTCACCTTTCATGGCATTGGCCAGCCATCTAAGTTTCCGCATAGTCCTCTCCCGAGGTAACGGAAGAAACACATACACGCATGCGCGAGGACACAGTGTTTCAGCACCATACTGTGATGGGTCACGGAGTACGTGACACAGTATTGGCTGCACACTATACACCCGCGCATGTGCGACAAGAACTTAATCAGTCCCCACACGTACGCACACGCGACTGATCAGCGGTCTAGCCCGCTCACGCGCCAACGTACAAACGTAGTGTAGAGACCAGCCTAATGCGCATGCGCTAGGAATAAGCGGTCCAGCCCGCTGACGGACATGCGCACTAACCCCCTTGGTAACACATAAAACAGTAACCAGGAAGAACGCTAGGGACCGGAGTACCGCACTCGATGCCCCGCGGACCTCAGGACTTCAGAAGAGACACGCATGCCGTATATGAAGGTGAGAGATCGGTCTTATATGAACCTATTAGATAGAACTTTTTTGACTATGAACCACTTCACCGTATAAACTCTGTGCAAGGTTTAAGGGGCCAGACTGGATTTAGTCTAACCAGTACCTCACAGCCAGACTATTTATCTGCATGATACAGCCAGGCTTAGAGCAAATATCACAAACCTAATGGGCAGAATTTTTAGCTCTTGAAACATCACACTCCTTTAATCTCTGGAAATTTTAAAAGGCCAGACTGGTTTTTGAACTGGTTTTGAACCTGACCAGTATACTACAGCCAGACTACTCTCCTGGCTTGCACATTACAGCCAGATCTACAGTATGGGGGAGAGGTACTCCCCGGTTTTTTGCCTTCCAAAATGTGGCGGTTTACCTTTCAAAGCTATAAACACATTCCAGTGACCCACACACTAAGTATACCACCATTTCTTCCTGTTTCTTCTAGAAACTTTTTTGAAGAAAAATCCAATGAAGCACGAGTGTCCTTATACAGAACATATTAGGTGCAACTACACCTACCTACAAGAGGTTGTCCAAGCATCAGGAAGCAAGGTGTCTGTGCCATTAGACAAAGGTGCGTTAAGAGTCAGAAATGTATTATCACAAACCACAACCCTTTGTTGTTAAGTTGTATTATCTTGAACAAGTGTTGAAACACCTATAGTGTAATACCATCTATATGTTTTTCCTATAGGAATTGAATCAAAGAACATATGTAATATTGGAAGAAGTAGTATCATTTAGCCCTGAAGATGGACTGTCAGAAAAGTCTGAAACGCGTTGGCAACACATTGATAAATCTCGATACTATTTTGTTTTGGTGACTTAAACCAGGAAATTTATTTGACTTCATTTTTTGTCGTTACCGCACAATCACTTTCTGTTGTTACCCAAAAGGGACTATGTGAATTTATGTATGCAAACATAACGAATCTTATGGTTTAGAGTATATCTATGAATAAGGTTTCGTAAACTGTACGAATTATAGATTTTGATTTGTTCTGAAAGAAAGAAAATAATACTTTGGTTTGATTAAAAATAACCCATGACGGGTCTTTTTACTTTTCCTAAAGTTGTATTGTCTTACATCAATGAATCAATAGACACACTATAAAACTATGTGAAGTGAATTGAAAAAGGAAGACATAACCGCTTGCCAACTCTATTTGTTAGCAGGGATCACACACCTACCAACCTCTTTTACACTACCAACTCTGAATCCTAGAGAAAAGAGACCGATACTCTTAGTTAAATTCAGAATCGCAAGCAGTGAGTGGTCTACTAGAGCTCACGTGCCTGCAACATTGATACGTTTTGGAATTATATTCCCTTGGGAGTGCACTAAGGGTTGGCAGGTAGCAATACATGCCTCTCTCTCTCCAGTTCTTTTACCAGTCCCGAGTGGCCCCGTGACATTCGCCCTGGTGCACCTGAAATCCTAATTATACCATTAATAAACAACATACGGATAATTCCGCTATTTGTAAATAATAGAAAAGCACAAGTAACCCATAGTAGTGCCTCCTCCTCCTTTCCTCACAACTCTTGGCGGATTTCCCCCCAGCTATGAGCTGGAAGGAAATCTGCAGCAAATTTGCTGATTTTCAGCGCTATTAGCACCGGCGGGAAATCTGCCGGAGGTAATAGCGCAAATTTTCCCCATTGGGCCCTATGGGGAATGTGGAATTCCCGAATGGGCCCAATGGGGAATGGGCACTAACCGCTCCGCCAAACCCGTGATCTGGCGCTAATAGCGCCGGTGGGTGTGGCGGTAGGGCTAATAGCGCCGGCGGTAATACCACCGGGATTACTGCCCAACTCGTGATGAGGCCCCTAGGCTCTAACATAGTTGCATGACCGCAAAAACTGTTGCATCTGTCTCACTGTATTTGGTTTTGATAATTGCCTCTGCCCTTTCAGGTGTCACTTTCTTTCCTTCATGTGAAATCAATTGACCCATGTATAACACCTCTTCTTGACAATATTGCAAATTCTCCTTGTCTACCTTCTATCCTTTGTCTGCTAGAATGGTCATATACCGAAAAGAATCTCATCTTCACTCATCTTCTATGGTGCTGCAAATTAAAATGTCATCTACCTACTGTATCACAGCACTTTTGAGATCACTATTGCCTAAATCCATCTGTAGGACTCTGTTAAAGATCGATAGGGACTCACAGTACCCTTGAGCAGCCTAGTATGTTTCGGTCGAAGTTGGCGGAATGTAAAAGAATTCAAGTCTTGTGAGTCCTTGTGCAACGAGATCGAGAGGAAAGCATTCTTCAAATAAATCACTGTAAAATATAGAGCTTTCACGCACGGGATACTGCACAGTATCGTCGCCAGATTAGGAACAAAAGGAAACTCTGCATCTCCAATCTGATTAATTGGTCTCATATCTTGTATAAATCTTCACAATCCTCCTTTTGATTTTTTAATAGGCTACAACGCGGTATTACACATTGATTCTGATAGCGCCAGAATCCCTTGTTTCATCAGTGCTGAAATGATCTGAAATATATCTTCATCGGCTTCTCGAGACATGGGTACTGCTTTACTCGAGGTAAAATCACTCCTGGCTTAAGCTTTTTTTAACTTCTCCTATTCCCTTTAATAAACCTACGTCATAAGGGCCTGCTGTCCAAAGGATGCTTGGCACCTTTTCCAAGTCTTCCTGATAAAACGCTGGACATTGCCGCATTATCACCATTCACTGTGGGACTTCCCTCTTTTCTATCCTTATCCAGTATTTGATGCTCATGAAGAACACCACTTCATCATCTGTTTGGTCTTCCCTGAACATGTCGTCATCAGTTATGTCAATCTGTCAATTCCTCGAGAGCTATTACTGTTCTCCATGGTCTACCCTCATCATCTACTCCTTCAAGCATCGCCATTTCGCTTTGTACTATGGCTGCTTCCAATTCTATAGGAATAGTCTGTCCCCCCTCTTCGTCCATAGGTATTCTAAACAAAAATTCATCAGGCATCCTCACAATTTGTCCCACCAAGCCAGGTAGCCATGTCAGTAGAATGCTCACTCCACAGAGAGTCTCAGGAGGATAGCTCAGTGGCAACGTGAGCTTAGAAACCTCTGAGTATTATGCGCATTATAAATAACATATCATATCATAGAAAAATCTCTGGATCTACTGCAATGCCTTGCAGAGTCACTTGCCCTGTAAATGGCAAGATACAGTGTATTCCTGGAGTGGAGCACACTATTCTTTAATCAGTAAATGAAATTGTCATGTTCAGTTTTGTCATTAAATGTCTTCCAAAAAAAGGTTAACCAGGGTCTGTCGTGAGTATAACAAAGCAACAGAGATGTCACATTCTCCTATAGAGACTGGTAATTCATTTGAAAAAGGAACTCGATTCGTAACTCCAGAGAGCATTCATAGCAATTCCCAACATTGGATATTTTCCCTCTCATATACACAAACGAGTTGCACCAGTGACTACAAGAAAAAAAAAGATTTGCCTCCTGTCGTCACATTGACCCTTGGTTTCTCTTGGGGGTCTGGTGTCACAGATAGTAATGAACACATCAAGTCACCATGTGAGCTGTCCTATTGTGGGTACATGATCATCCCTGTCCCTGTGAAAGGATTTCCTCCTACCACAGTGACACCTACTATTCTGGTGGTCAGTACTTGTCCTGTGTTCTCATACTGCTGGGTCTGCATAGGGGGTTGTTGCGACTGCCCTTGATGTGAATTCATTTGCACTCATTCTTGCTGTTTCACCTGATCTACTCGTGGCGCTTGTGTCTGATACAATGTGTGATCCTGGGCAAAGATTTCTCTAGTCCGAGTGCTATATGGTGGAGGATAAGCTGTCCCCCCTCTTGAAAATTGACAATTTTGTACATTCACTTGGCTCCCACATATGCGCGCAATGTGCCCTGTCATCCCAAAAGTCCAACATACTGGGGGTGCCCGCCTGACAAGCCCTCCTTGGTTATATCCTCCTTGAGTACTCTGGTTCTCATTCTGCGTACCTTGAAACCCACCTTCATTATTTTGGAATCCACCTCCTTCTCTTCCTCTGTGGCTTGTACCTCCACCTCGTGGCACAAACCCATATCTACCTTGATGCATCGGGCACAGATTACTCGCCTGCGGTGCACTCATTGCTTCCTGCATTCCCAATCCTTCTCTGCTTGTCAATACCGCCCCTTCTATGGCAGATTTTGAAAAATATTTCGGAACTAACTTGGCTTCCTTGATTTTCCGATTGTCATCTTTCTTCTTATTTTTCTCTTGTAATAACCGACTGCGATGTACTATTGTCAGCCATATCTCAGCCCATGGCTTCACTTCAATCCCCACTTGTTTTTTCATCTGACTTTGTACTGGCTCAGGCAACCTCTGGCATAAAATATGATAAAATAATGCCACTGTCTTTTCCCACGGCTCGCGAGTTTCAAGCTGCCATTTCTCTTATATATCCTGAATGTAAGCAATAGGGTCTTCATCTTCCTTCATCTTTCGTGTCATAATTGCACCCATATCAGATGTACCGTGAGAGCCCTCCAAACATCTGCTCTACAATTATTGAACGGTGCACCATCATGTGCTGTATATTGTGCTGTCACACTTGAATATCCTGCTCTTCTCCATATGTCATCAGCCCTCTCCCCAAGAATAGCTGCCAGGAGACCTTTCATGTCCCCTATGGCCAATTTATTTCCTCCAGTCATTTTTTCTAATTTGTGTATCCATTTCCCAGTGCCTGAAGTAAAACTCAGGTGCTTACACCTTAAATTATCCTTCTCCATCTGTGGCCATGGGATATACTGTGGTCTTGAACCCCCCCTTTTCAATAAGGGAAACTGAGTGTATCCCCTCCCAGAGTCAGATCCCATCATTGGTCTATCCATGGCAAGGACTATTGTTCCTGTCTGTCTCCTCATGAATAACAACCTTATCTTGCTCACATATGGCGACTCTCCCTTCTCACTGTGTTATTGTGCTCGGGATGCTCAGGATACACTATAGGATCTGGAGTCCTATCTTTAGGCTGTTCCAGATCTGACCATCTTACTTTTTTACCTATTTGCAGACTTCCTTCAGGGGCACACACGCTCCCTCCTTCTGCCCCAAAGCCGCACTCTCTTTCCTCGTCTGACATATCTGTCCCCCAACTAGTGTGGCAATCATCCCCTTCAACCTTATCCAGATCAAGTCTACTTAAAGAGAGTGCCCTCTGTCCGTGACTGCACAGATTTTCTTCCTCGCTTCTTACTTGAAGTACTGGGGATCGGGCATCTTTCCCTTGAGTTTCATACTCGCTTTTTCGCCTTAACTGTTGATATGCCTTATTTATCCTTTTTCTGATGCTTTCCGCATCAAATCCTCCTTCATCCAGTATTAGTCTAGATGGCGATGGCTTTGCTTCCTTTATCGGAAGGCACTCTTCTATTCTATCCCATCGTCTATCTGGGCTTGGCCCTACTGATGTCTTACGAATGAGACTGGTATCAAGACTTTGTTGTCTTCTTTTTCGTTACATTTCCTCATCTACTTCTCTTTGCTTTCTTGCATCCCTTCTAATTCCTTCTTCCTCTTGCCTTTGTTCTTCTTCTCTCCTTATTCCTTTCCTTCATTACTCTTCTTCCCTTCACCTCTATAATCTTTTGTCCCTTAATCTTTGCACTTCCCCCTCTTCTCTTTTTCTTTACCTTCTGTCCCTATCTTCTATCGCTCTCTGTCTTTTGTCATACTTTCTTTGATCTTCTGCCGGTTCTTCTTTTCTTTCTTGATCCTCCTGATATTGGTTCTCTTCACTCCGTGCTCTTCCTTTTCTGCTCATCTTCTTTCAATCTCTTCTCTCTTTCTTTATATTTTCTTTCTTTCTTGTTCATCCTGGTCTTCTCTTTGCCTAACTTCCTCGATACTTTTCCCATCTATTCTAAGTAATATCTGTCCTCCCATCCATTCGTTCTGGACAAGCGCCATCTCATCAGCTTTATCCTTCTCTCCTTTCCATCTATTAATCTCTCTGTCTATGTCTGTGACAGATTTGACCACTCACTCCTTTCTTCTTTGTCTTCTATGATCTTGTAGATCTCTTCTTTTCTCTTATTCTCCTCTGGGTTATCATCACTAATCTAATCAGGGGGCTTGTATATTGGAATACTATACCCCATTGCCGCTTCCAACTCCTTTAAAGGATATAACCCTATTTCTTCTGTACTAGCACGTTTTGTTTCGGGTGAGGTAAAGGGCTCACCACCTTCCTCCTTTTGCTGACTAAGCATCCACTCTTCAGGTGGCGGATCCTCTCTTTCTTCTTGGCATATCTTCCAGAGCTCTAGAATCACTAATCTTTTCTCTAATTTCTTCCCTATGTACGCAGCGTGCAAGTATGTAGTCATGTGTTTCAATACCGCTTTTGACAATGATCCCCCTTGTGGCCACGGCATTAACATTTTATCTGCCGTGCCTTTCACCCATTCCGCACTATACTGTTTGAGCTTGGGCATGTGCTTTGGTAATGTTTTGCATAAGTGCACAAGAGGAGTGTCTCCCATAATGACAAGTCTCACTTGACGGTCAATACTTACCAGATTGTTAAATAATCTTTATACCTTTGCTTAATTCACCATTTTTCAGTGTTTTAAAACAACATATATGAGCATGCGCCATAAATCGCTGCTCAATACTCTAATGTCTTGATTTGCGCCAATCACTTCACTAAGCTCAATCACTGTTGCTACTCAACTTTTTCAATTTTTTCACATCTTCTATCAGTCTTTGATATTTTTACTCAACAAACAACACTCAGACTAGTCGACATTACACATTTATAAACGCTGTGATCACCTTATCTCTCTCGCCTTCATTCTATACCCTATACAAGGTTTGAGACGTCACCTTATGATATGATATGATATGATATGGCATTTGTAACGTGCCTATACGATATGTAATCCTGATTCCGCGTTATACGTTTCTGCTCTACCCCTGTTGGGATTTGAGATGTCCAACTCTGAAACTCCCTAGAGTCAGGACTCCAGGAACTACCTTTTCTCTCCACAATATTTCCTGTTACTCAAAAAATTATCACAATTCCATACCCTTTATTTGCCATTCCCCTTAGTCCCACAGACACGGATGTCCAGCTCCTATACAACGGTGGCTTCACTTGTAATCTATTCACTACATATAGCCAGCTTCTATGATGATTTAGTCTACTTGCATTTTAGCATCTGTACAATTATTGAACGGTTGATTTTCTGCTGCACTTCGCACACGTGCAATCTTCTTTTAGTATAAATTAAAGTTTACTTTATTCTTAAGTTCGTTATCAGTTTCTGTAATATTCATACATTCTTCTTCAGCCAGTATTCCTGACGCGTCACGCTCGTCTCTTGATGTCACATCTTCTCCTTTTTACTCCTTCTCATATTCTTTCAGGGAGTTCATCTCTCAGATTGTCGTCTCTTCGACGATACATTTGATAGGGTTTTCTCAGTGGGTACCTTCTTTCGAATATCCGCTGCGTTATTGGCACAACTGCTGGTGTCAAACATGGCTCAATATCAGGCCTCCAACATATAGGAGGTAGGGGTGTGGGATTTCCTGA
Source organism: Ambystoma mexicanum (assembly GCF_040938575.1). Classification (NCBI taxonomy): domain Eukaryota; kingdom Metazoa; phylum Chordata; class Amphibia; order Caudata; family Ambystomatidae; genus Ambystoma; species Ambystoma mexicanum. Next base: position 1,526,708,254 of record NC_090935.1, read on the forward strand.
AGAGGCATTCTGCTGCTCCTCTACACCCGAGTTCGGTTCGGAACAATCAGTCAAGCTTCATAAGAGTTTTCCTAATTTGTACGGCACTTCAAAGATAGTTAAGCATAGTCCATGCTGTCAGTAGAGAGTTTACCACCAGTAGGTATACAAGTGTTGGTTTACGTTGTCTGAATCCCATACTGTTCTATGGGGGGGGGTTTCATTTCTAACATGGAATACATTTGGAAGAAGATCATGTAATGTAACATATACTCCTGCTGATCGTTACAAAATAGACAATCGAAATTACGTTTACGAAGAGCTTTTGCATTGACTATTTGCCAGTCATTCCCCTAAGAGGTAGCATGTTGAATCGTGCCCTTGCTATCAATACCAGTTCATGCCTATGGTTTGCCGATATGAGATGACCCGCTACATTTAAGGTAGTAAGAACAGTATGAAAAGGATTCAACATTTTGGATAACTCTTATTGTTCACGATTCATGTTCTGTGTTAATACAATGTTGGTCAGTAGATTTATGCTGTTGGCTCGTGTGATGACATTGGCGTTATGGATGCTGGCATTGTAGTTTACCAGACCCAGTTGCTATTGTATGTGCTCTATTCAAGGCATACAGACAAAATTGACTTCAGATGAAATCATGTGAGTTAATATTAAATGTGAAAGGGTTGCTTTTTTATTGCCCCAAACTCAAAGCCATAACTTAACAGGCAGTAAGTTTAGTTCATCACCCAGGTAGTGCATACCAGGCTCACTGTGGATTGCAAAAGTAGGAGCTGAAATGGGAAAACCTAGTATGGCTTATAAAAAAGCATTCTCTACTATTTGCAAACTAGTTATATCAGTGGTTGCCCACAGATTCACCCCATATTTTGCAATAGCCGTTGTTTTAGCACTTAAAATCCTCAGAATCATATTGACCGGTTATCATTTAAAGGTCCGGGTATGATGGGTCATAGATCCAACAGCATGTAACATCTTGGTTTTCTGATGCAATGTGAATATCTCCCTTTAGCCTGGATGCCAATGTATAGCCAAGATGGTCATAATTAGCACAAACATTTATTATGCAATTCTCCACACTAAAACGGAAAGTTTAAGGCCCTTACGACCCATTTGGAAAATAGGTTTTTGCAGACTTAGATGTGTTAATTGATAAAGCAAAGTTCCCTATAAATACTGCGTATGCATTAATCACCCGCTGCAACTATCCAGCCACATGGTTAGTACTGGTAATTGCATACAGTCCAACTGAGGGACAACTGCTTTACATTTCCAAAGATGTTGATAGAGATTATTAATGTAAAGGGAGAACAATAAAGTTGTTAAAACACATCCTTGACAGACTCCTGCTTTGACCGGAAACCATCATGCACAATGTCCATCTGGGCCTGAACCCACACATGCCTTTTTGTTCTTCTTTAAGACAATACATTGATTAAATCAGCCGGATATCCCAAGAAGCTCAGCATCTACCACAGCTTTTTCCAGTTGACTGAATCAAAAGCTGGTCAGATGTCCATAAAAGCAATGCAAATTACTTCCCTTGGAAAGAAGATCCCGATAGAAATCATTAAACAGAGTTTCAGTGTGTGTTCAGCACAGCCCAACCCTTCACAATATCCAAACTGAGTGGGATCAACTATGTGTGGATAAGATGTTGCATAGTTTTCTTTATGCTGTACCTGCATGTGGCACTAACTTAATGTGCCGGCTAAACATGTTTGAGTGATATATCTGTCATAAAGCTTTAAGGTTTCCAAAAGGTACTTATAGAGGTCTAATACGCCAGGAATTGGGGCTCCTATTTCTATCCTATAGAGGCTTAAAGGCAGTCAATGGCCTTTGACAAGATGCTCACATGTGCTAATAACACAGGTTTTGATACACTCAATACCATCAATGATTCCAATACACAATATTTGCTTTGTCAGAATGGATTGGGTGTGGATGGGAAATTAAAGGACTGTTGGTGGGGCATGTCAGTGGATATGCCAAACAGAAGGCTGGTTAAAATATAACAACTATGGTATCCCTAAGAATGTATAGCTGTTTTATTGTTACAGAGTCCTGGTGTAACTATCTTCAATGTGGCAGGTGTCCATTCCTACATAGAATGATTACATTAATTTTCGGCCTTGAGGAATTGGCAGCCAATAAGATGGCTAGGATTGCAGGCTTGAACCGCCAGTACAAGCCCATGTTCCAAACTGCTTGAAGGCCGGCTCCCCTCGCCGCCATCTTCCCTCCAACCTCGTCCCCATTTTCTTTGTCCTTATCAACCCCCCGTGCCCTACTTACCTTATTTCGGCTGCGGCAGCCCTTACCGCCCCAGCCGCAGCTTCCTCCTTGCTTCCCATGGCCACCATGGAAAGGCAAGAGGGGATCCATGGGGAGCCCCTCTTCCCTTTCCATCGTGGCCATTTCGGTAAAGGATTTTCCTTCCTACAACAGGACGTGTGCGGCATCCCATTGTAGAAATGAAAATCCTTTTTTTTAGCACCCCGGGTTGCAGCTTTGGTAACCCGCGGTGCTAATGGCCTTATGTACCCGTTCCATGAGAAAGAACGGAGGGTAACGGCCTTGGGCCCACGTTAATGGCCCTCACTTTGCTTGGGCCGTTAACTGGGGTTACAGGTACATAACGCCACAGAAATTACAGGGACATGGCTTGAGGTATTTTGGTGTGAACGTATGTAACTGTTGCACTGATTAAAAGGCACTTGCGACCATTTCTATGGGGGATACTAAGTCACAGGAGACTGGGATGGTCCCAGACGCAGCCTGGGGTCGGCCAAAGAAGGTGGAGGAAGTGGACAAGCTGGACTCCTCACTCCGTCTGAGACACAGTGATCCTTCAGCCTGTAAATGCTAGCACTCAAAGAACATGGTGGGAAAGGACTACAGATCCCAACAGTCATCAAACTTATTGGAGCAGAATAAGATGCAAACCCAATCGGGCGATCTGCAAGCAGAGAGAGATGTTTACCTGCTGGAGTGTGTGGACGGTGTTGGGGTGAATCAACGTTACCACACTCCGATGCAGAGGACTTGCACTAGCTCAGCACTTTGCCACAGTGATTGAGCATCACAAAGACATATCAGCAAAGTAGGAAATCCAAGTTTGCCACAGGGCATGGGCCATACTTAAAATGATTGGGGCAGCTCTTAATTCTAATTATGGCAATCTCCCTCACACCCGAAAAACTAATGAAGCCCATAGACACCACTCAAAGAACCACGCAGAAGGCGGGCAATCAAAGAGGCAGAGACAGCATCCGAAACAGCGACTAATCCCAGGCAAAGATGCAAACACACCCAAAGCACTATGGTTGTAAAATTGGCTGGGGGAAGTCATTCAGTGTCTTGGAGCAAGAGGAGTAGACATATCTGCAGAAGCTCCCTTGATACAAGCAGAGTCTGCTGGAGGGAGAAATTGGAAGGGCTGCTACTTGCAGGGATGCAATGCAAGCCTGGGGAGCCTGGAAGGAGCGGGAGAGAGTTGTTAAACCCAGGAACCCCTGGACAAAAAGGGCTGATCAGAAGGTCACAACAGCCCCCCTGAAGTCCCCGGGAGTAATTGAAAAGTCAGAACTAAAGGTTCTCCACCAGCGACCCCTTGGGAAGGTCTCTGGCCATTGCAGAAGGACAAGGGAATCTCAGCTGCCTAAAAAAGACCCTGAAAGGGGGAAGGGGAGATTTAAAACCTCAAGGTCTGCGAAGAGATCTGTTGTGAATCCTGAAACCCCAAGGTCTGGGAGAGAGACCTGCTGTGAATCCTAATCCAAATGCGGAATCAAGATAGAAATATTGAAAATTCTCAACTTACTTAATGTCCAGAAGAAGGACCAGTTAGGAAACCTGGATGAAGCCAAAGTAAAGGGGGACCCTGTTGTAAACCTCTAGAGAATCAAGTAACAAGTTGTTTTGTTACATTAGAATAGCAATGGATTTTGAAGGGTAGGAGTGTTAAATGTTTGCTCTGGCCAATAGTTGCAACACTTATGTTATTAGCTTAGAGATGCCAGGAGGCTACTGCCTTATAAAGATTAAGTTAGACTTTTCTATTGGCCATATCATTTGAATCTTGCATTGTATTCTACGCGGTACCGGGAAGACCGAGGACCTATTAGAATAGGTTTTGGACATTTATGTTTTATCAAGAGGGCGAACTGGTAGACCTCTAAGGATTCAATATTTAGTTTCACACATCCTGGAACATTCCTATTCAGAACTGCCGCTTTAATTACAGCATTTCCTGTAGCCCCTCGAGTGAAATATGGCCCCTAAACCCTACCTGTCTTGATACCCAATAAAGATACTGTTTGAACATCATGATGGGAGTGCTTGTTGATCATTGACATGAAAACCTTGCACTGTGGCATTGGAGTAGTTTGGCCATTACAGAATGCATGAGCTCTTTCATTATATGACCCATTTGAATCAGTGTCATGTATTGTATTGCAATGTTCTTGAATTACAAAAATATGTTAATGTAAAAGAGCGAGCAATATGTATGCTGCCTAGAAATCATATAAATGTGACATTTTAAAGTTTATAGAGTCTTTGGGGAAATTGATACCTATAACAATATTGATGATTTATGGGCGTATGTCAAACAAATAAAAGAAAAACATGAGGAAAGGTCTTCTAATCTCACCCTCCGAGGCACAATCATAGAGACTGGTTCAATAAGGCTCTTGATGGTGATCAGTCTGTAGAACCTAAAAACCTCACAGGAAGACACGTCCAGTCCCCTCTTTGGCATGGCACCTGTCGGGAAAAAAACAGTACACAAGGTGTCAAGAGCTAACTCAAAGAGGATGTGGCCTTGTTGAGCCCCATTTTCTTTTAAGACCAGCTTAAGCAGCTCATAGTAGACAAGCATTGGCTAAGCCAGCAGTTTTGACCTTTGTGTGGACAGACATAGCCCCCTTATGCATATATTTTTACATGTCAACTGTTAAGGATTACAATTTTCTACACATCATTCCAATAGAACTAATAACATGTTGCAAGTTTGTCTTTTCTCCAAAAAATACCTTGTTAGCACTAATCTTTAACTGGCTCTATACAAAAAAATAGAAAAGTACCTTAATTCAGAGTTAAGTGCTGTGCACTGCATTGCTCCGAAATCAAGTCGCTTAGGGCACATTTGGCTAAACAATTATCATTGCACATGTAGCCATTACTCTTTGGGCAGCTGTGTTTGCCATTACTAATAGTGGTTTTAAATCAATTACTGTTATTTAAAATTAGCTAACAGAGAAGGTCAAGGTACAGGTGCATAGGTATCCTTCCAGAAATAGCATAAAAAAGTGCTAAATCGACACATACTTTGTATACCAATACTTTTTTCTCATACATCTGGCTTTGTGCCAAAACTAAACAATTACAGAGTGCCTGAGGAATCATTTCAATAAGAATGCCCAGTGCCCCGTTTATATGCAGCATCTGATGTTCCTGAAGTATCATCACACAGAAGGAACAACTAGATATAAGGAAGTGCCTCACACATGGTGGACCGTGCATAGACAACAAGGTTTGTACATTCTAATTAGCTCAAGGTTGTTGTTCACAGGCAGTGAAGCTGTCATGTGTGTATGCTTGCATGTGCATATCTTGAAAGCTACATTTAGCATTTAAAGAATTAATATCATTCCCATATATTTGGTTGGCACTAATGTATTCAAATTCCAAGACCAGGTGATTAGGAATTAGTAGTCCCAAACAAACTTCAATTTTCAGAACACATATACCTAGTTGTGATTTTCCCTAATACAGAATTTCTTTAATGTAGGCACAGAAAAGCTAAATCTCACAGAAGGCGATAGTTGTCAAGGATGGTAGCGATCCCATTTAAAGGATACAAGTCTGGGCAGTTTGGCGAAGATCTATGTCCAGTCTTTGACGTGAACATATGCTTGGCAAATGGAATCCTCACAGAGGGAATCAACCTGTGCTGCTTAGCACAATGGCAATGCGTCCACCAAGGAATGCAGACGCTCAAGTTCACGGGTATTCAGACCCGAAACACAATCATTGAAATGTTCCCTATTCAGTGTAGAGCTAGGACAAGCAAGCGATGATTCACGTTAGCAAAAGGATACAATAAAAAAATAACAAATAAACAGATGCTCAAAGAATGTGTGCGATTCCCATAGGGCCTTCTGACTAACTGCATGCGACTGCTAGGGGCCAGCCCCTTCTGAAGACGCAGGTGACATGCATGTACCCATCACTATTCATTGCTTGGGATCTCCACGAGGGTGAAGAGCTACGAGCAGCCATCTACCTGCATCACAACCACAACCAAATTTACACTGCACGGCCTTACGTTTAAGTGCGCACAAACCAATTGATAGCCAGGTCCAAAATAAATCACGTATGTTTCACTATTGAACATAATTGATAAGAGGACATATTTAGGGTATCATTTGAAAAGTAACTTCAAATTGCGTGCATGGTATCAACACATTAGCACTTGTATGCTGTCAGTTCCGTGCAAGGAATTTTCAACTTCAGCAAGTAAAGGGTAGAACAGGAGGAAATCACCTTTACTCTACTTCTATCCTGCATCTAAAAGCGACCCGCAAATTTGGCTTTAAAGTATCTACTAATAGATGCTCATTAGCAGGTACTCATTTGGGACAGATTCCTTAAGAATACGTACATTTGCCACACCTCATGCAACCGAAAAATGCAGTGCTCTTCCAAGATGGAGGAAGCAAGTATGGTGGAGATCCAAACTCTACTTCGTGCCCCTCCTAAGCATTAGAAGGGAATGAAAATGGTCCGGAGCGCAAAATAAAAGTGCAAAGTCATTATTTGTTGCATTTGGCTTTCATTTTGCTCTCAAGCTAGTTTTAAAATGACCCCTTAATGTGTCTATGTTGGCTTGAAAGTAACAAAAATCCTCTCATTTGTAAAACTATGTATGCGCAATCGCCAATTTAGATTTCATTCAATTGTGTGCATCCTACTGCAAATGGCTGTGCTTTTGGCCAGGTCATAGAAAAGGGACACCTATACAAGTAATTACAATACAAAGGGGCTTTTGCTCATATAGTGAATCAAATAGGATCAAAACCATCTCCTCTTCAGTTTAAACATAGAAAGAAGATGGAAGTTGCAGATTTGTGGGATAAACAAAGAGTATAAATGAAACTTCCAAGTTATAAGTTAAAGATGCCTCTATAAAGATAAGGATAGAAGCACAGGCGGACAAATGCCGAGAGACTACCACGCGACTAATGTCTGATTAAGGTTGTGCCTGGATATAAGGGACATCTTGATGTGGTGGAACTTTCCTTTGCATGCTCCTTGTCCCATAAGTTAAGGTTAGTTGTTCTTCCATTAACACATTTTACAAAGCACTCCATCCAGCTGTCCTCCACTTCCTGCCCACATTGTGTGGGAATGGATGAAACATTGCAGTATTTTCTGTTTTGTTACCACTATACAATGATTTAAGATGCCAAAATTAGAAATCAGTTTTGAAACAAATTGGGGTGGGAACCCTGATCGATGCGGAATTGGTTTGTAAATGGACTATATTGATGTTCGTATGACCTTTGCTATTGTGAATTCTATACACAAAGCTTGGTAACGTAGGAGGAATTGGGTAGCTAATAATTAAATATTCTATACCAAACATGTGGATCTGTCGCTTAATTAGCATACATTTGTACATAATCTACAAGTACGACTTTGTTTTAAAATAGTGTTCTAGGTCAATGTCATATGGTCTTATTATAAAGAAACTGTAATGAATTTGGTTTTAGCTTTTTCTGGTTTTATCAAATGTGTTTTTTAATTGAATGTATTTGGTTGTAAAACAATCGTCAAATAAAAGCAAGATGAGGATGACATGTATAACACTGCACAATCTCAGCGTCCTTAAAAAATATAATTAGTTGTCCACTGATGTTCTACTCATGTAGGGTTTGCCATCAGATGAGAGTAAGACACTGGTACAGAGCAACATTTTCTACATGCAGGTGGGAAATCAATATAAAATTCAAGTGCGTCAATTGTGGCAAAGAATGCAGGCCATGAGCATGTAAAGCCCATTACGGGCTGTACAGGTGTGAACCTAAAGTTATTAAATATAAACTTGCATCGTTTTTATACTGTATTTCATGACTGTAAATAAGCAACCACAACAATAATTTGCTATGTTATTTGTTATTTATACATTGCCTAAATATCATTGTTATGGTCTCCGAGCGATGTTGCTTGGTAACTTTTGGCCAACCTTAGACTGAACATACATCAATACTTGTAATACTTGAAAAGGTATTGCAATGCATGCACATAGGATTAGTGAAAAGACTGTTCAATTAAAGTCAGACAGGACTAGCGAACCATTAAAGTAGCCTAGGTGTATGGAATGTATGGTCCAGCCTTTAGAATTGTGCTGATGGATATGTGAACGCTACCCACATTTATCAATGGCACTCAGCAGTATTGTATAGGGTGCAGCCCTGGCAGTCAGGTGGAACCATATGACTAATAAAAATCCCTAGAGCAACTGTTGACAGTTGAGGGCTCTGCCAAAGTTTAGAAGCGCAGCACAAGCATAAAGAATAGCAAGACATTGCATGCAAATTACTGGAACATTTGTCAAAAAAGGGGGCTGCTATATAAAGTGCACATTTTCTGAGAAGGCTAGGGTAAATACAATTCATTATTGTTGGAAAAGGTGAATAAAAAATAGAAAGAATGTTTTCTTGTCAGACGTAAAACGTTAAACAGTTGAGTTATTAGTAAAACTCTAGACACATAAATAATTTTTCAATCAATCGTTTGTCATAGATCCGGTTTCTTCTACTGCACCCAATCTCCTACGTTTTAAGTGGGTCGCTGCAAGCAGTCAACTTTATTATGAACTGGGAATAATGGCAGCACTGTTACGTAGCACTGTACCTTTAAGGCACCCAGAGACAGTAGGCAGGAAGTGGGAGGAAAGGGAAGGGGCGGGGCAAAAAGGGACTACACAGTTCCCGTATGTAAAGGGAAGGAGGCAGTAATAAAGAGGGGGTTGTCGCGTTCTTACTTCAAGAAGGTCCATCAACTGGCGATGAAAGTTTTTCATTTACCCACGCACCGGCTGCGCACTGCAGTTCCAGGGCAATGATCCCACCGTGCTTGTCCCCAGAGGTGATCCCACCTACAGCCCTGCCTATCCAGGTGCATCCGTTGATCCCACCACACACTTACAACAAGGCCGTCCGCTTCCTCCTCCTACATTCAACGAGGCCGTCCGCCTCCCCTTCCTGCATCCGATGATGCCATCTGCCTCCTCTCACAGTGCAGCGATCTCCCCAGCAGCTGTCCCTCCTCCACGGCGGCCCACCGATCCAAAATATTCCAGTGACCCAGCTGGTCGCACAGTGAAGCACGTCACTCATGCAACATCAACGCTGCAAGCCTTACAGACACAGCTGATGTTGCGCAACATGCGCTATGTGCCAGCCAAGGCTGAAGTAGTCAGAAACACTCAACACCAGGACACGTGAGTCTGCAAAAGCTACACAGCACATGCTGGGAGCTAGCACAGCCCACAGAAACCGCACTTAGAAGACTGGAGCAGACGACCACCACACAAAGTGCCAGTGAATTCCAAGGTACGTTGCATGCCCAAGCGAAGGCTGAGACCACACACCACGAATCAGAGTCTGGGCACCCCCATTGCCAAACCCATAATGCTCAACCATAATGAGCAGCCCAGGATCATCAGCATGCCCAGGAGCACCCATTCCTGCCATGCCCCTTACTTCTAAGGCGGCACTATCATGCAAACCGTTCACGTTCACACTGGTCCCACAGAGCGACAAAGGGCTGAGATGGATCGAGTGGGTAGAGGACTTCACAATTTCATCAAAGCAGTGGGAGAAGAACAATCGCACAAACTGTGTGACATGTTCATTAACTTAGTGGGTGGTGAATTTAAAACCATTGTCAAAACAATTCCCCTAAATGAAAAAGATAGCTACACAGCACTCATAACCGCACTCCACAAAAAAACTCATCATTGAACCCAACGATGACTATGAGCGTTACATGTTCAACCAATGCACACAAGGACCCGAAGAGATCATAGACGAGTTCATTACTCGCTGCCGCTAGAAGAGCACACATTGCCAGTTTTATGTATTCTCCATGGACGAAGCCAGAAGGCTACACATCATTGAAGGATGCGTATCGCCTAACTTTAGAAAGCATCTACTCAAGAAACCACTTACCATCGACAAAGTGAATGAACTAGCAAGAATATTCGAGAGGGTGGATGCACAGGTAGCCTCCATCGAGGGCAACCCACAGACCAAACACGAGAACAAAGAGTCAAAAGCGATAATACAACCACAGATATCCAGAGACCAGGGGATGCCCTCAGGAAGGCCAAACAACCCGCCTCCCTACAGCACACAAAGACAATGCTACTGATGCGGAATGAATTTCCTGCACTCAAGGACATGCCCAGCCCTCACCCAAAAGTGCTCCAATTGCAGGAGGGAGGGACACATCCAATTTGTATGCCGCGAAGGGAGACCATTCCCTATGCCCAGGATGAATGCTCCACCGCCAGGGAGGCAATACAGTTGAGCACCCCTGCCGGCGCTGTATGCGCCGAGGCCCCACCCGACGCACTATCAGACCCAGAGAAGGTTTGTGCGGGTGATTGATGAAGTACAACTCCAAGACCAAGAACAGGGGTACGACCAGTACACCCAATTCGGAGATGAATACGACGAGCCCCACCCACCCATACCAACTTTACAGGCAGTGCTTAATTTGTGCCAGTGTTTGGCGGTGGCAAACACCGGCAGTCTTTTTTGGGGACCGGAACATGATTGGGCATGTGTAATTCCTTTGTTTGTTCAGTTTGATCGTAAATCATTCTGAGTCTCTGCTGCTCTTCTTCCAGTTGCAGGCCATGGCTGGCTGGGGCCTGGGAGTACAGCACAACAACACAAACAGCCAATGAAAACCAACATTCTGTTGTTACTATGCAGTTTTTGATACATTCTGTATAGTAACACAGAATGTACAGTTTTCATTGGCTGTTCTCTATCCAAGGAAATGACACGATGACGTGGGGGTGGAGGGGTCACGTGGGTCTGTTGCAGAGGCAGGCCACTTCACTTCACGAGCATGCTTGATTTGTTAAGGCGTGGCATCGTGAGTGACTTGTGAGAAAGCCTGCCCCTGCACATGTGGTTCGGTTCCTGTGCAGGCCTACTAACCGTACTTGCAGCTTACGTTCCTGCTGCAGGCCTAGTCCTAGACTGTACAATGCGGTGGTAAGTAACTTAAAGTTAAACTTTCCGGCTGAGTGAGCTGTGAGCTAAGCTTACATTATTATTGCCTCCGTCCGCCGCCACCGTGAATATGTCCATCCACCACGGCGGCGGGCGGAGCCATAATAATATAAGGTTGGATCATTCCCTCATGAGTCTGAAGAGCCCCTGCCTGTTGAGGGGCGGTCCTGAACCCCCACAGCGTTCCCGCAAGCCCCCTCCCGAAAGGACACACACGCACACAGCCTTTCGGTTCGGGCTTCCCGGTCGCTCTGTCCGCGGCCGGGAACGCCCCTTTATTTATAATCTAGGCGGCGGCGTGCAACGTCACGCCGCTGCGTAAGCCCGTCATTACGGGCAGCGCCACACTCCTCCTTTTTCGGGAGGAACCACAACAACTGCACTTTTAACTATAATAACTATTAACACACAGCTACACTACAAACCACCACTGCACACCCAACACCCCTTTATTGTCAACCACCCGGATCCCTTCATCACAGTTTACTGGCTAAGTGTCCAAGAACATACTCGCTGAGGTAAGCAGGTTTCCCTCGCCCAGCCCTCTGGGGGTACCTCCTGCCTACCTCCGGCCAGTGACGTCCCTCAGCCGCGGCTCCCCGGATTGGGGAGTCTGGGACATCCTCCCGGAGATCTCCATCATCGGGGTCCTCTGGTGGGTCAGGTTCAGGCGGAGTTTCAGTCCGTGGATCACCCAGTTTCTTGAAGAAGCTCACATTCCGGGAGACGGCAGATCGTCCATCCGAGGCCGTCACCATGGATCCCTTGACCGCCACAACATCCAAGGGCTCGGGTTCATAGGGGAGTGAGAGTTTCCCATGGGGGTGTCGGTTGCGGATTAGAACTTCGTCTCCCGGCTCAAGCCGTTGAGGCCGGAGACCCCTTCGCAGGTTTTCTTGGTCAATTCTCACTCGCCTTTCCATTTCAACCCGCTGGTTATCAATCACTCCAGGCTCTTTCTCCCCAACCTCGGGTAGCAGGCCCCGGGGGCATCCCTTGATCAGCGCTTCTGCGGGAGCCACTCCAGTTGAGGCATGCGGGGTGGTGCGATACACCCGCAGGAATTGGTACAGGGCCCGTTGTAGGGGCTGACCCTGTCCCTGGGCGATTCGGAATGTCTTGGTAAGAGTCTGCATGAGTCTCTCCGCATCGCCATTGGCTCGGGGCCACAGCGGGGACACCTTCCTGTGCTGCACCCCGCAGCTCTCCATGAGTTCGGAGAACCGCTCACTTTGGAAAGGAGCCCCATTGTCTGAGAACAGAGTGTGGGGAAACCCGTGGGCTGCAAAGATCTTCTCCACCGCCACCACCACATGCTCAAACGCCACAGATTCGACAAACTCCACCTCTGGATATCTAGAGTACTCATCGACAATTGCCAGGAAGTGGGTGCCCACCGACGTCGATCCAAAGTCCGTGTGGACGACCTCCCAAGGCCGTGTGCCTCGGGGCATCGCTTCTATTGCCGGCTCCCGTTGCAGAGGAGAGGCTGCCTGACACCACACGCATGCCGCTACAAAGTCATCAACCCTCTTCTCTAGTTCAGGAAACCAGACCTTCAACCAGAGCCGTGCCTTGGTCTTGGCTGCACCTTGATGTCCATGGTGGGCCAAAGTGATGACCTCCTTCACTTTTGAAAGGGGGACGACAATCCGGTCAGCAGCAGGCCCGACTCCGAAAACGACAACTCGTCCTTCACTTTCCACAGCTGTTCAAGTGTTGTTCTGGCCTCTTGTGTCCACCCGGCCACAGCCTCGAGGACAGACTTCCAGGAGCTGTGTTGCATCGAGTGCCTCAGTATTTGAAAGCATTCGTCTTGGGCCGCCGCGGCCTCCAGCTCCGCCAGTGGCATCGCGTTTGGTGTGGCCGCCTCCACCACCATCCGTACATGGCTGTCAGCCTCTTCTTCGCAGATATCATGCCCCTCTCCCCCGCACACCCCCGGGCGGCGGGAGAGGTAGTCCGCCGCATTGTTGGCCCCGGGCCTGTATACCAAGGTAACGGAGTACTCAAGGAGGGCAAGCATCCACCTCTCAATCCTGGCCGGGGGTTTTGACGATGTCCCAACCAGGATTGGAAGCAATGGTTTGTGATCGGTTACCACCGTGACCGGACGACCCAAGACATAGAGTCGAAAATGTCTGCAGCCCCACAGCACCGCAAGGGCCTCCCCCTCGATCTGGGAGTACCTCTGCTCAGTCTCTGAGAGTGCCTTGCTGGCATATGCCACGGGGCGAACTCCCCCGTTGCGATCCACCTGAGTTAGCACGGCCCCCAGGCCAAAAGGGCTTGCATCAACAACGATCTCTGATTCCAGGGCGGGGTCGAAGAATGCCATGGTGTCTTCCGTCGAGAGGGCAGCTTTAATGTCCTCAAAAGCGGCCTGCTCAAGTGGGCCCCAGTGCCACGTTGACTCCTTCTTCGTCAGGGCCCGGAGTGGTTCCGATCTTGAGGCGAGGTTTTGGATGAAACGCCCACAGTAGGTCACCATCCCCAGGAAACTCCTCACATCAGACACCGATCCGGGAGGTTGTGCCGATTTGATGTCCTGGACCTTTCTTGGATCGGGCGATACCCCTCCCTCCTTGAACACAAAACCGAAGAATTCAATGGAGGTGCGCATGAACTCGCGTTTTTCCTTATGAAGGGTAAGGCCCAGTGACTGGAGCCGTTCCAGGGTCTTTCCCAGCCTCCTCATATGGGCCACCTCTGTTTTCGCGAACACCAGAATGTCATCGCTGATGTTGAGGACGCCCTCGAGATCTGCCAGGGCACCCCTAATGATGTTCTGGAACACCTCAGCGGCAGATGACACTCCAAAACTCAACCTCTTATATCGGTACAATCCCCGGTGGGTGGTAAACGTTGTTATGTACCTGGACTCGGGGTGGAGAACGACCTGGTGGTAACCTGCTCGGAGATCCAGTTTCGAAAAGAACCGAGCCCCTTGTACTTCAGCAATTATGTCGTCGATCGTGGGTGTGAGGTGCCGCTCCCTCTTTATTGCCTCGTTAGGGAGCCTCATGTCGACACAGATGCGGACAGAATCAGGTTGCTTAGGTTTTCTGGCCACCACGATCGGAGACACCCAGGGGGTCGGGCCTTCCACCTTTTCGATGATGTCCAGGTTTACCAAACTGTCCAGCTCCTTGTCCACCTGCTCCCTTAGATGAAACGGTACCCTACGGTGTTTCAGGGCAATAGGTTGGACCGACTCATCAATGTGAAGCCGAACCGGTTCACCGGTCATCTTTCCGATCCCACTGAAGAGTGCTGCGTACTTGTCTAGGAGATCATTGATGTCTTCCATGTAGACCGAACAGGCGAAACTGACAATCCCCAGGGCCTCGGCAGCGGCACAGCTGAGCAGGGTGTTGTCACTCACAGGAGTTACATAGAAGCGAGCCTTGATCTGTGAGCCGTCATGTTCAACACTGGCTATAAAGGCACCATCCAGTGGTATCGGTTCCAGCCCTCCAAACGCAAATATGCGAGCCTTCGGTGTGTCCAGACCTGGGAGGGGTTTAAGCGTGTCATAATGTCCTCTGGCCATTACATTGACGGAGGCCCCCGTATCCACGAGCACCGGGACTGGGGAGTGGTTGACCTCCACCACACATCTGGGCTGCCTCCGGCTCTTTCTTTTCAGGATTTCCACGCTCGAGACGAAAAAGATGTTCTCCTCGTCCTCCTCCTCGGCACCCTCTGCCTGGGGATCCACTTCGCCCTGATCTACCTGGGCCACATTCGGCGGCGGGTTCTGGCGTGGATTCCACGTCCGTGCCTGGCCTCTCGGCACCATCACCGGCAGGGCTGCACGGCATACCCTTGAAAAGTGATCGGCCAGTCCACATCTGCCACAGGTCTTTCCCACCGCCGGACATTCTGTCGGGGGAGGAAGGTCGTACCCGCATTTATGGCACGACTCCCCGGCTCTGCCTGCCCTGTCGCGGGGTCCTCCACCAGGACATCTCATGCCTCTGCCACCTCGCCACACCTCCTCCGACCTCACTGACCGGGATCCTGCCTCCATCTTATTGGCCCGAGCCTCCGCCACCTCATGGCAACGGCCGAGCTCCAGTATGCGGGGCAGAGTGATGCCTGGCTCTCTCAGGACCTGCCTCCTGAGTTTGCCGGAGGAGCATGCCTGGATTAACATTGTGCGCATCATGTCTTCCGCGTCCGTCCACGCACATCCTAGGGAGAGGCGGCGCAAACGACCATAGAAGGTGTCCAGCGTCTCATCATCCTTCTGTTTGTCCGACAGCATAACAAATCTCTCATAGTCCACATTAGCAAGGGGGAGGAAATGTGCAAGGAGTGCCGCCTTGGCCGCATCATAGGAGGCATTGGCAGGTGTGAGGGATTCAAATATTTCCTGGACCGCAGGCCCTGCGGAGTACAGCATGGTGGCCACTCTGCTGTCATCGTCCGTCACCTGAGAGGCCCTGAAATACATATCAAGGCGACTCATTCATCTCCTCCACCGGGGGCCCATGCTCGAAGGTGGCCCTGATGCGTCAAATTCCGGAATGGGCTGCAGAGCAGCGTGGGCCGCAGGTGCTCTTGCCTGAGCCATGATGTGGGGTCCAGGTTGGGCAGCTGGCAGCACTGCTGGAGGTCCTTGCAGGGGCAACTGTGGAGCCGGTATCGGCTGTTGCATTGGAATTACTGGAGGCTGCCCAGCCCATTGAGGAATCGGCGCAGCCCCTGCCCCGTCATCCGAATCTTCAGAGTCAAACATAGGTCTGAGCGCACAGGCACCCCCACCAGTTGTCCTGGAGGCCGCAACTCAGCCACCCTTCACCATCCACAGTGTGAGTGTCTATAACAGTCAAATCCGATACCAGATACACACTACGGGCCTGACAGCTCACCTGGGACGGGCACCAGCTCCAAGGACCAGGAACAAAGCGTGCAGGTGTGAATGTCTCTCAATCACAGCCTTCTCCGATGATGAAGAGGACGAAGAAGATACTACAGCCACTTGATGATGAAGGGGACGAAGAAAAATGCTGTCTCCATCCGCTGGCATCCACCAATGTATAGGTGTTCCAAAAATGAAGCCATAAGCATGGAGTAGGCTAAGCAGGTCCAGCCATGTTAACCCTTCTCCTGGCTTTCACACGACGTAGTAGCACCAAAACTACATGAAAATCCACAATCCAACCATGGGTGTGCAGATCATGCTACCTGCAAGCAGAATTTCCAAAAATTTGGCCCGGATTCAATTCCCCCTCCAAACCAGAGCTCGGAGAACATCCGCGGCCTACCAGACAAAATGGCCGCCGGCTGCGTGTACGAGCCGCAGCCATGGCGTAAAACGGAGCATCCAGGCGCTCCGTACATGCAGAAAAATTCGGAAGCCTTCACCGCCGGGCCCGGGCATCCGCACTCGCTCGTCGCCACTGTTGGGGGGCGGTCCTGTGCCCCTACAGCAGGCCTGCAAGCCCCCTCCCAAAAGGACACACACGCACACACTCTTTCGGTTCGGGCTTCCCGGTCACTCTGTCCGCGGCCAGGAACGCCCCTTTATTTATAATCTAGGCGGCGGCGTGCAATGTCACGCCACCGCGTAAGCCCGTCATTACGGGCAGCGCCACACTGCCCTCCTCCCCCCCAACTTTGACCGTGGCCGGTGTGGCGGTGGCCGGTGGCACGGTGCGTGCTGCTCGTCGTGTGCAGTGCAGGCCAGGATTTGGCGTGGCCTGCCCGCCCGACTAGAGCTGGCAGGTGAGGTCGCAACCGCGAGGCAACGTGAGCTGCCGTGATCAGGCAGCTAGGCAGTGCAGCCTGCGGTCGCAATTATAATGTCCGACTCCGACCAAGGCTGCTGCTAATACCATTACATTATAATTGTGGCCGCCGCCCGCGGAGCCCCCAGTGGTGGTGTGGCCGCAATAATAATGTAAGGTGTAAGCAGCAGCCTTGATTGGACTCGGATGACCAAGGCTGCTGCTAATACCGTTACGTTATAATTGCGGCGGCCGCCGCGTATATGTCACAGGCGTGTACATAACACTCCATTCGAGCAAATGAACCAAGTGTAAAATGGACGCAATAGCAGGAAACTCCTCTTAAAATTCCTTTCTAGTTCATCGAGAAGATGCTATGACCCCACAACTCAATTGCTGTATGTTATTAACTCTAAGGTAATGAAGTGATAGTCTCATCGCACACGTGAACATTTCGTGGAAGATGACCTTCCATCAAGCTTTAACTTGGTCTTAATGTGCCCACCCGTATAGTTTTTACATCTCTGCCTTCCCCTGGCACTCTCTGCTTCTTTGCACGCACAGTTGTTTTTATTATTTTGAGGCGCAAGGAGATTTCATTGAGAACAGTATGCACAGTTTTCATATTAGCATTCTAGACTGCAGTGCATTGTGAGAGTCTTGGATTTCCTTTTTACTGTTGAATACAAAAAATGAAGAAAGAAACAGGTTGCTGAATGTATTTGTAAAGACTGTAAATAAAATGCCAAGAGGGAGACAGGGCGGCCACTGGGTCCCCAGTGTGATAGCAGTGTAGCAAGCACTGCCTGGTCTCTATAGGTAGTAATGCTCTCCTAAGATGCTCTCCTAAGTGGCTCACACTGCAGTCAGTCAACAAGGAAGGGGCTGGCCGGGTCTACAAACTCCCTTTTCCTATAGAATCACCCACTGGGTCAATGTCGAGAAATAGCAGCCGTGGCAGTGGCTTTGTTTTTTCAGAAAGAACAATGCAGGTGTAGGTGTTTAAAATATGGATACAGATGAACACGTTTGAAAAATACATATCGTTAAACAGGTAGCCTCGATTGCACTCCAGTAACTGTGCTGCACCCCATGTTGCATGACATCACTGCCAGATGACACTAATCCAGGATTGTACCCACACTTATCCACAGCTAGCCAGGCCTTATTCATGTTCTGTTGGGATGGTGAGCTCCTTGATTCCTTGGGATGGAGGAAGGGAATTTAGGGGCTGGGGCTATATTCCGTGTCATCTTGTGCTTGTAACTTGCCCAGCAGCTTACTGCAAACCTGGCCATAGTGCAGAGAAAATTAAATGCCAATCTGCCATGCTGCACGTTCTCCCTTCACATGTTTTATTTTTTTAATCGATGATGTAACCATATGCAAATGCCCGAGTATTGTGTTCCTGTGCCCAATGAGCAACTGAGGCAAGGTTCTCTTCCCTTGTGAGACTATTCCAGCACATGAATTGACTTGCTTTGATCCTGTGTGTTCTCTTTCACAGGAGGTGGGGCAGGCTCCTGCCCCCACTCCCTGTCCTATGTATTTCCTAGTTTGCTAAATCACACGGTACTGTATTCCACAGCTGTCTGCTCCAGCGTTTCATATCAATCGTTCCATTTGCTAGCGCCCAGCAGAAGGAGCGCTCTCCCCAGTTTGGCATGGGCCGAATGTCATAATCCGGCGATGTGGAGCAGAGGCATATCGGCGCAAGATCACATTCGGCATATGAACATTTTTGCTCGTATGGCACTGTTTCCGCATCTCAGCAGATGGTGCGCTGATTCTTGCCTGCACTGCCCTTTAATAATTGAGTTTCAAGGGTAACAATTCCGCATTGTTAACTGGTAGTGAATTAAGACGCGCTTCTTGGGATTCTATGACCCACGTGTTACATGCACGGTTGGCACAGAACCTCTGCCAGGATACGCACGTGGGCACTTGCTCACGCATATCTAAGAACATCATGTTTATGAGGGAATCCAATTTTCTGTTTAGAAATACCACCCATAAGTTTGCTAAATGCACACATTTGCTATGATACATGCAATGAACAAGGACACATAAACTGTTGCACGCAGGAGACAATTTTTGAAAAACTAAAAAATGCAAATTGCATGTGGGGGCAACCAGCGTTAGCACTTACATGCTGCTGGGTCTCCTGCATGCAATTTTCATCTTTTACAAAACGCAGTGCAAACGTAAAGAATAGAAACATGCACAATTCTTTTTGGTTTGATGCACTGCTGTGCAGGGGAGCGTCAACATTAGCACTTTGTGCTCTGGGGGATCCCCGAGATGAACATTTAAAAGTCCAGGATGTAAAGTGGACAAGGAAAGAGTTAAAGCGAGGCAAACTCGCCTTTTCTCTTTCATTTTTTTCACCCCGTCGGTGAAAATGTGAACGCCATTTGCAAATGCGTGTATTGTAAGCAGCATTTACAATGGATTCCTATAGGATCTGCCTGGTCTTGAACCAGTTGCAGAACCGAGGCAGTTTCTTTAGTAGTTGTACGCCTGCATGAACATCTCATGGAGGCACACAAAGAAGCACACTCAGAAGACAGAGGAGTTGAGCACGGTGAAGAAACAACGATCTTACTAGGCCTTGTGTCAATTAGATCGCGCAAGTGGTGGAAGGAGGGAGTGGAGAAGTGCAGGTAACTCATTAAGTGCTGCCGGAGCTATCGCAATCCTATTATAGTTCTGCACAATGCCAGAATAGTCTCAGGATATTTCCAATGTGTCCAACGCCAGTATGAAAATCACACTCTGCTCCGATTTTGCACAGGGCCGCTTTATAAGCCTCGTGTTTCACGATGCAAATGTGCTCTGTTTTTTGTAATCAAAGCACGTTCCCAGTTTGTCAATCAAAATCTACTCCTAGCATATTTGCAATTTGCGTAACACATGCATATCTGCACAGTTTGACAACCTCAGTATTTCGTCCAATCCCAATGTAAATGCAGTTTGCACAATCCCTGTGTACTCCCAGTATTACATCTAGTTTGTAGCATACTGTAAAACCTCATTTTAATTTTACACAATTGCAAAGTGCTTGCAGTTTCCAAAATCCCAAGTTATATAAAGTACGGACAAACCCAGTATGCTCCCAGTTTGACAGGTCCAGTAAACTCCTGTGCTGCACTATGCCAGTGTTTCATTATAAACAACTCCTTCATTATCTCGGTTTACAATACTCACAGTGTTAGTGTGCCCATCGTATACCCTTATGCCTAGGCTGCAAAATCACAGTGCATTCCCAATACGGAAACCTAGTAGTATACATCGAATTTAGCCCACCCTGCTATGTTGACATTTTGAATCCCCAAGTCTATTCACAATTTGCATTATCACACCATGTTCACAGTTCACACCATCGACAACAGTATATTCCCAGAGTGCACATTGAATATTAGTACATGGCTCAGCCTGGCACACCCATTCAACATTTTAGCTGCTCTGTATTCTATGACAGAACAGAGCATAACTGCCCAAATAACCAGGCATGCTGCGAACAACACCGGGTTTCCAGTCAGACAGCAGTGCATCACCCAGGGGTCACAGTTGCCCTCTTTGTGACAAAGAAAAGGAAAACAAATGCATCGAAATACACTATTAACTAGCTGCAAACATGTGACATGTAGCAGCAGCAGTGTGATGGGCTGGTGGTGGGCTGATCTAGGTCTAGCACTGAACTGGCTTGGGCGGCACGCCCGCACTGCGGGCGATGCCGCTCCCACCATTATGGGGCTAATATTTTTTACAAATTAAGCACTGCAGGCAATGAACAAAAAGACGGATGCCCAATACTCGCCAAGGCCCCTCCAAGTGGTGGCCCGCAAGGTGACCATGAAAATGGTACAAAATACAAAACAAGAGAGAACTAGGAACAGCTCACAGTTCAAGCACCTCACCAAGAGCAAAGAGCTGGACGCCCCGACCCTGACAGAGAAGATGAATTGAGAGAGCCAAGGGGCGACCTGTGGACTCCGCCACAGGGAGAACGACGACTACAAATGGAGCCGAAACATAGCTCCTGCGACCGATGGACCATGCTAGGGGAGGTCTCGTCCTCAACGCTTCATAAGGAGACCTGCACGCCTGGTGGAGTGTTGAGCCCGATGTCAGAACATTTGTCCGGGGGTGATGTTACAGGGCACTGTGCCTTTAAGGCACCCAGAAACAGTGGGCAGGAAGCAGGAGGAAAGGGAAGGGGCAGAGCCAGAAGGGATTAGGCAGTTCTTTTATGTAAAGGGAAGGAGGCAGTAATAAAGAGGAGGTTGTCTCTTCGAACCGCTGTCGCATCCTTACTTCAAGAAGGTCCAACAAGCACTACTATGGGAGCAACTCAATGATAGCCACAAACATGTACCACATTTAAAGATGACAAAATGCCAAATCAATTGCTCGAAACAATATTTGCAATGAAACCCAGAAGCATACAGATTGAAACAGCTAACAATTTGTTACAAAACTAGGATTGTATGTCTCTGACCTTCCTTCAGCAGTTCGACTTTTACACAAGACACCATCCCTTGACAAAGGGAACACAGCAGTTTCTGTTTTTTTCGCCCCCAAACTCTCTGCACCGGGCACTGGCTAGGGCACAATACGGGGATAACTTTGGGGGTGTTGAGGGTCAATGGCATGTTTCACCCTCACCACGTTTACACTGGGGTCAGATTGAGAGTGTTCAGTTGGAATGAGAGAGTTCCGTCAGGTCGGAAGATGCGCATAGTGGCCAGAGCAGTCGTGACTGTGGTTCATCAGAGGTTCCTTTTAAGCTTTGTACTGCAGTTTTATTCTGTCCGCTTTCTTGTATCTGCGATTCACAGTTCTCGCATTCTGGTAAAGATTCCCCAACAAACGAAAATTTATGGAAAAACGGTTGTGGGGGCAAGTTCATCTTTAGTGACAGTTTCATGTGAAAAATGTCAAACCTATATGATGAGTGATAATGTTAGAATGGTTCAATGTTATTGCTCACCTGCACTTTACAACCTAGTTACCACCAAAGCTCAGCAGCTGTGGGAAAAGCTACCTAAAGACGTGTTACAGGGGATTCCCTAGAAATACCCAACCAGTTCTGGGCCATTATATTTCTGGGTGCCAGAGCAGGAAATAGAGTAGCCCAACCCAGTTATCCTTATAGATTTAGGCAAAACGTACACTTCAGATATTCACATTGTCCAGAGAATGCATCTTTGTGTTGTGTCGATTTCCCTAGCCCTGCATATATCATCATAGTCCTGTTCAGGAAAACTACACTATTTCTAAGTCTAATTTGCGACGGGACATTTTATGAGCTCCCTGATTGACACACATTCAGGAACTAGCCCATTCAGCCTTGTAGAGCTGTGCCTCTGCTACACCTCTGCCCAACCTCAAAATGGCGAATTGTTTAAAAAAAAATAATCATATTTGTACTAAATTTCTGCTAAATTCATAACATAAGGAACTCCTTACAAATTGGCTTACAGTGAAAAAGAACCCAACAAACTACAAAGAAATTAGAATGTCCAGCCTTCGTTAACCACAGGACATAGTGCAGACATACAATCAGGTATTTGTAAGATAAGAGTAATCATTACAGCACACAAAGGCAACATATATAAAATACATGATGAACATCTTACAATCTAAGACGGGCTAGGTTCAGAGAGGTAGATGAAAGAAAATAGCAAAAAGAATATTTTTATATTCCTCGCATCCTTCAACTAACCAAGATGCGCCTACCTCGGATCCTTTCGTCTCCCCAGTTGGGAGGGGACGCTGTGTTGGCGACCCTTCGGTTTCACCGAGCTTCCAGGGCGCAGTGCCTTCCTCGACATCTTCGCCGTCTGCCTTGCGGGGCTTGAGGGGCTCTTCCCCCTCCTCCCCTTCCTGTACCGGCGTCCAGCCTGCCCAGCCTTCCCGCCAGGCTCCGACGATGGCGAGAGGTGCGGACGATTCGGCGGTCGGAGGACCGCCGGCGTCTACCCCTGTGCTCGCAGCCCGGGCAGACGGTCTTGAGGGGGGGAGGCCACAGGACGACGGAGGCGAAACTACGAACACGAACACAGAGACGCAGCCTCAAGTACCGATGCCGAAACCCTTTCCTCTTGGCTGCGCCGCCGCTGCCCCTGGTAATGCTCTGTCTACTCCAGCGGCAATCTCCTCCGCATTGGATGAGCCTGCAACTGATTTACCAGAGCCCATCAGCAATCATGAAAACACTCCGCAGCTACCGGTCAGAATCCTGGCCCAAATTCACGCAACCAACGAACATTTACCTTCAATAAGTCCACAAAGGGAAAAAAATCCCAGAAACCATTCAAGTCCCAAAAACCTTTCTAATCCTAGAACAACTAAACCCTGCAACGTCAACACATCGAATGAACATATTGAGGAAATTGTGGAAGAACCGGCCTCTGAATCTCCCGCATCCCAAATAGCCGCTAAGAACCCAAAGAGTGATGTTCAACTCAAAAAAACACAAAACCCTAAAAAGAAATATAAGAAAAAAGATACAGGGAAATAAATTCTACCCTGCCCATTGCTATCATCGGCCTTAAAAGACTTTTTTTAAAAACAATGTAAAAGAAAATTGGATGAGGTCAATGAACTCTCGGATGCAGAAATCCTGGAAGCAATACAGGACCTCCCCCCTGCCAACAAGGCAAGAAAAACATCCTTGTATCCCAAAAAAGTAATGAATTCTTTAGGTGCCAACAAAAACGATTCTAATTTAAACAATGTCCAGAATAGGGAAAGTTCTACTATGAAAATCCAAGCGGAAAAAAACAAACCGAATCTAAAAGAAACCACCCTAGACTATGTCCGACATTCTGAAACCCGTGCAATTACCACCACCGAGCATGACTAGCTTGGGTACAACGGAGGCTTCAAATAACATCAAATCTTTCACACCTCCAAAAGGGAAAGATCGAACTGGCATACTGCTGCCCCTAATCGCTGAATTGCCTCTAAAAAAAAAAACCAGTCAGCGAAAATGCTCCACTGTCTCCTTCAGTCCCAAACAACCAGCAACCTCCGGAGACAGAGCTAGAGTCGCAATTGCCGCTGGAACAACAAATGCAAAAACCGAAAAACCAAGACCAGCTTACCCAAACAGATGAAAATCTACTCTCTCCAGAGCAATTGCTGCACTCTTCACCACGTCCACGTTCGCCGCCAAGGAACAGGAGACTTAGTGAAATAACCCCCCCAAATTCAAAAGACTCTCCTTTAAAATAAAACGACTTAGCAACCATCATGTCGGCTATTACAATATCCTTAGCTCCTTTTGGGAAGCTTTATGAAAATATTAACGACTCATTAAAGGACAGCATCACAGTTTCAGCAATGATGCATACAAAGTTGATATTTGTAGAAGGATTTTTTACCGCCTTGGAGCAAACTAATAAGAAACATAGAGAAACCTGGGACATGAAATAATCAGTTTTGGAAGAAAAACTAAGACTGCTACAAATTTCAAACCCGGAAAAAAGCTCCCTGGATGAGAAAGAAACTCAGACTTCACCACAAACACAACCTATGAAAACAGCACCGCTCTTTCTTAACGAAAAAAGTAAATCACCCCACAGAAAAATGGCGCCACCGAAAACGGGACTTACAAAAGCCAATTCCAAAAAAACATTACCCTCAACGTCAAATCAACCTCTATTGAAGTTAACAAAAAGTCCTCAACTAGATTCGTCCAAGAGATATAATGAACCCACAATAGAGCCACCATCTTCTCTCAAGGGAATCTCTAAAGAGATTAGAACTTACTCTACAGATGAAGTGACGGCATACGAAAATGGCTCACCAGGCACCTACCACCCTATCCAATCGCCTCGATATGTTCATTGATGGATGTATCTCAATATGAGGACCCAGCAGAAATTATTGATCTTGATACTGTGACGGGAGACAGCGACAGAAATCCTCATGAAACGCAATCGCCCCTATAAAAAGAAGAAGTAAACATATCTGCACCTAGCCACGTTGGCAAGGGTGAGACTGATCCTAACCAGGCGGGTGACTTGAGTATCAACCAACTGTATGAAAAATTAAAATCCACTAAATCTACCATCTCAAGTAAATCGTCTCCTTATAAGGAAAAAGTGGCGAAAACCAAATACCAACATGAATCCTCAGTAAGAACCAACGGCAAGATCCGTGATTCAGTGCGCCTATTCAAGATCGAACAAAAATCGGCAGAATACCATTACATGATCTTGAATAGAAGAACTGTCCTCAAAATTCTCAAACAGGTCGACA
This sequence comes from Ambystoma mexicanum, assembly GCF_040938575.1. Taxonomy (NCBI): domain Eukaryota; kingdom Metazoa; phylum Chordata; class Amphibia; order Caudata; family Ambystomatidae; genus Ambystoma; species Ambystoma mexicanum. The sequence goes on from NC_090935.1 coordinate 1,526,733,585, forward strand.
TACTTAACACACTAAAATCTGACGACTTTACGCTCATAGAGCCGTATCACAGAAACAAGCAAGCGAAAGCATATCTCCATATTAAGAATTCGGCTCTTCAAGCAATCCCCCAAGAAGCTTATGCAAAAGTGGCCCAAGAGGGCTTCATCCTGACTGAGATCCCGTCTCAAAAAACCACCAAGAGCCAGATGGAAAGCAATAAATCCCCAGCAGTAAAACAATATAGATATAAATCACAGACTGAAGATTTGTATAGATCAAGAAGACGGGGAAGAACACCGCCTCGTTGGGATAAACTAGTCTATCATGAAACTAGAACGTCGGGGATAGTCCCATCTAGAACTGTTCATTCGAGACACTACCGCTATGCTAATGAAAGAAAGGAAGACAGGAATGATGCAAGAAATTGGAATGATCATATAAGATCAACTTCGCCATCGCATACATTGTCAGCGCGCCGAAACGAACAAAGACCACCATCTCCAGCACATTATCTATGACCTAAACAAGACGTAGACCAGTCTACGACACACGATACCCTACATCAACAAATGATACGTGGCCCTGGCTCCAAAATGCCTTTACTCCGGGTCTAAAGAAATAGCAGCAATCAAGGGGAGCCAATTCACCACGTCGGCGACCCGAATCCAGAAATGAAGTCCAAATGAATGCTACTTTATCCATAGCGTCATGAAACACTAGAGGCCACATGCATCTAACTAAAATTGGCAGCTACAACCTGGGAATCCACGACATTATATGCCTCCAAGAAACGTGGTTATTGAATAAACCGGCACTTGATGGCTATAACATCGCGATCTCGCCGGCGCTAAAGGGGCCTTTTGGCAGACCATCTTCTGGCCTCCTGATAGCCATCCGGACTGGGTCTAATCTACAAATCATCAAGACAATCATAGCCACTTACGCTTTCTTGGTAGTGCTTGTAAGAACGAACAACGAAAATGACTCCGAAATCTGGGCAATTATTAATACCTACTGGAATCCTCAAAGAATGTCGTCCGCTAAATTTTGTGATGAAGCTGCCAATACCATCAACGAAATAATGATTGAACACAAAACCTCTAATATTCTTGTCTGTGGAGATTTGAACTGCAATTGCCTAAAAGCGACTGATTCCACGCCAGCATCAGAAAGAGGAACTCTGTGGCTTTCGCTAATGAACTCTAAAAACCTTCTTTACGCCGCAAATGTCAATAATCATCTCACTATTCCGACATGGGAGCGCGAACAATCTACAGCAACCCTTGATTACATCTTCATTGCAGAAAATATTTACTCAAGCATTGCGTCTTTTGAAGTAATCAGAACGGAAAGCAGTGACCACAACCTGTTAAACCTCACATGCAGAACCAAGAGATATGACCAGCAATTCTATAACGTCCCGGTTGAGGTGAACACGCAGCTCTCTCGTTTACGCATGAGCGCCAACGACATCAAATGCTTGACTAACGATTATGAAACTCTCATCATGGATACTAAAGCCAATGATGCAACATCCAGGAGTAGCTACATCTCTCTGCTCCTGCAGTTCAAAAAACCTCGGAAAAGGTTAGACAACCGAAGTGAGAACTATACCCATACTTACAACCGGACCTTAGTGATCAGACGCCGCCACCTAAGAAAACTAAAAAAACTCGCAACTACGATGAACTCCCCTAGCATATGGGAATCTTACCGTCTGGAGCTCAGAGCATATAAACAGTGGCTAAGAAAAAACAGATCACTACTCTATCAAGCTGATGCTGAAAGCATGATCATGATCATAGCTAACAAAAAAACCCGAGAATTTTGGAAACTGATCAACGATATGAAATCTCATCCAAATCTGTCAATGATAAATGCTGTGCTGGAAGAATGTTGGTTTAACCATTTCTCTAAACTGTTTGATCATCCTCCCTCAGATACTGAGAGGGCACATCCACCAACCAAATCCGACTGGGTCGACCTATCCGATACAGACGATATAAAGTCAATTATCATGAAACTGAAATCTTCGCGCGCACCTGGACTGGACGGTCTAGCTAACACCGACTTGAAGCAATACCCAGAGGCGTGGTCAGCAGCCCTGAGCCTGATATTCAAACACTGCAAGGAACGAAGGATAATTCCGAGCTCCTGGACACAAGCAATTATCGTCCCGATATTCAAAAAGGGCATGAGAGAAGACCCCTCCAAATACCACCCAATTGCCCTATTGGATGTTATCGGAAAAGTCTTTGCCACTTATCTCCTGACCCACTTTCGGAACTGGACAACAACATCGCCAGCAATGGACCCTCTCCAAACCGGTTTCCAAAAAAATGCTAGCACAGCGGCTAACTTAATGATCCTAAGCATCTTAAAAGAAAAAGTCTTGCTTGGAGCACCGAGAATCTTCCTTGCCTTTGTGGACTTGTCTCAGGCTTTTGACATAGTAGACAGAGCCAAACTGTGGGCCAAGCTGAAAAACTGGAATTGCCCTAGTCAGATTCTCGACCCAATCATCGCTTTACACACGGATACTCATATATCAGTCAGGCTAAACAACAGTGGACTACTCTCCAATCCTATACCGTCCAATCGAGGAGTCAAACAAGGCTGTCCTTTGGCTCCAGCTCTTTTTATCTCTTTTCTCAGTGATTTCCAAACTTCACAAGAACTAATTAGATCGTTTCCTCCGAAAATAGGAACCACAATGGTTGCCAGACCCCTATATGCAGACAACCTCATCATTTTAGACCACACCCAGGTGGGTCTCCAACGACAACTGGACAATCTGCAAAAGTACACAAAGGAGAACAATCTGGAGATTAACAACTCAAAAACAAAAATATTGATTTTTCAAAAGCTAGGTCGTAAGAAAAAAGAATCGTTGAAGTGGTTTTTGAACCAATCAAAAATCGAAATAGTACCCACATTCAAATATTTGGGAGTAACCATCGACAGTTCGAAAAAATCTCTTAGCATGCAGAAGATCCTGTGGTGTAAAACTAAAAACTTAACAGCACAACTACGCGCAGTGGACAGAAAATATGGTAAATTCAGTCTTCTCCCTGCAATCCAATTTTATAAGTCCAAAATAATTCCAGCCTTGACATACGGCATGGACGCGAATCTTTCCATTCCTATGACCCTATGGGCAAAGCTAGAAGGTTTCATCTGGAGAACAACTCTAGGCTTACCCAAATCGACAGCAGTGGCTCCTATAAGGCGCAAACTCGGCCTACTCTCCCTGGCGGCTGTAGTTGCGCAGAGCACGATTGAGCTCTACAGGAAACTGCGGAACAAAGACAGCTTGGAAATATATAAAATGATTTCTAAAGAAATATCGAAGGGAACAAACAAATCCCTTACCAACTGGGCTGAGAAACAAAAGCTTACGCTGCAAGAAATAGCCTGCTCAGAAGAGGAACTAATTCAGAATCCCATGAGAATAAAATCTAAAATGGAATGGCTGGATTGGATAAAAACAAACGACAACTACAAAAAAGTTACTAACCCACCTGCCACCAATTTACAACAAATTAAAGCAACCAATGGAGTACTGTCTGAAATATCCGACTAAGCGCCTCATGAGAACTCTACTCAAAGCCCGTTTAAATCTTCTACCGAATCAAGAAGTCCTGGCAATTCGGGCCACATCAAAAGAAAAATCCTGCAGACTTGTGGAGATCCTCAATCAACAGAAACAATCAAACATCTTTTGATGGCTTGCCCTTCAATTGACCACGAAAGAGAGGCCTTTCTAGGCCCTATGTTCAAATCATCATATGTCATCAACAACAATGTCTGGTGGAATCGTTTGATCACGGGAGCCAAAACTAGATGGCTAATAGCGGCTTCCAAGCTAATAGACATTGCTTTGGAGAAAATTCTGCAAAAAAATTCAGCAATCGAAACCCTCAATCAACCAGCGGTATGAACGCACCAGTGTACACAGGAAACGGTAGACTTTTTTTTTCCTTTCTCTTCAGTTGATAACAAAGAAAGTTTACTTCTTCTCTTGTAAAAATCTAATTTTGATTAAATATAAAAAAAAAAAAAAAAAAAATATAAATGATCAAAGCCAGTGTTGCCAGTGGTCGTTCTTTGTAAATCTTTGTCAGTGGTATACCAACAAATCTGAACTTTTAGCCAGTCCCCAAGGATATTGGAGCATTGATTGCCATATTTTGCTGCAAGAAAATCATTCAATATTGCATTACAAATGCATACATTTTACATCATTTATGCTTAATTAAAATAGATATGGGTAGCTATTACACTTACAGAATTTAATCTCTATTGCCCTTATTGTTCTCTGGATTCAAAACAATCAATCAATAATGGAATCCCTGCAGATAAATGATGTGTGGAGCTTGGGGCCACTGTAGCTCTGGTCACTGGATATCAGAAATTGATAGGGATTTGTCAGTCAGAATAATTACAATGGTATTAGGTGAATAGACTTTTTGAAGGAAAACGAAATAAAGAAAAAAAAAAGATTCAGAAAGACTGCTCTGTGACCGCACAGAGGGGTCTTTATAAATCGAACTTCTAGCCCCTGGCACGTACACGAGTGTGCGCAGGTGCTGACAGGCACGTCAGGAACAGGAAGCGGCCACAACGGAGAATGTGTGTTGTGTGTGTGTGTTGTGTGAGTGTTTGTGTGTGTGTCACATGTTTGTGTGTATGAATGTTTATATTCAGGGAGTGTGGGGGTTTGGGGGTTGAGGGAGAGAGGTTGGGGATGAAACACACTGATTTTGAACAAATCCCATCAGCGGAGGGTGCAGGTGGGGGTGGGGGGCAAGGCAATATGGGTTTTTGCTTTTTGTAGACCTCCCAAAAGCGACCGAAAAAAAACGGTCTTTTTGTTGGGCGACGTAGAAAAAGCAAAATTATCACAAACATTACAATAAGTGACAGATGGGTGCAATTATTTTGTGCCTTTCACACATTTTGTATCACATTAAAAAATAACACATTTTCAGATTTTCTGTTTTCAGCCCCAAATCGCCGCAACAAGCTTTATGGTCTGTTTGGCCATGCCTCAAAGATTGGTAAAGTGGAACTCTTTAAATGTTGTATTATAAGGCACTTCATCAGAAACAATCTGCACTATGAACTTTGAAACAGGTGTACCCTTTCTACGTACGTGATGGCACTTTGCCAAGAAACCATACTTTAGGTGATATCTCCACCGATGAACTCCAGATAGACATCCTGCTCCCTGACACCCCAAAAACTGTTCACACTCACAGTCCCACACCATGTGCATGAAATGGTGTATGGATATGCACACCTTGGGCAGCAATAGGGGTTGACAGAGCAAAGATGTGTGTAGCAAAGTTGTGGTTAAATATGCTCTATGCACAAACTTATAATGAACATGTTTCAATGAGGCAATCATCGAGACTTCATTAAGAAGATGACCAATGCAATGGCACATTGTCTCCAATTGATTGGGGGTTGCCAAATATCTCCCCCATATGCTCCTGACTTTCAGATTCACAGAAGCAGGATCAGGCAAACCAGCATTACATAGATTGGAATTCTTCACCCACCTCCAGCCAGAGATCACCACTTCTATTTTGTGCTCAGCTGGTAAGTCAAACAGAGCAGGTAATGGAACTGTAGGGCTGAGAAATATATAGTAAAATATCCGCGTAATGTGAAATGACATGGATTGGCATGTAAGCTCAAGCACGATTTTGCTAATTGTGGCATATATATGCCACTTATATGCCACGTTAAGCAAAGTCACGCTTGAGGTTACATGCAAATGAATCCACAATAAGTGCAAACAGAGGTGATGGAGGACCCTGTCTTTTTCCACAACCAATTATCAATGACGCAGATACATGGTCATTTGTGCTGAATCATACAGGTTGCTATACAGTAACCTCAACCAATTCAGCACAGGTTGACCAAACAACTGGAGTATCACATGGATACATTCCCAATCAACTGAAGCTGATGCCAAAGTGCTTTACAGAGAACATATTTACATACAATTTTCACCCATCCGAATTTGTTACTAAGTTATCGACCTCAGAAGAATGAAAGGCCAGTTGGCCTTGTTTGGATTCAAATTTGCGACTTGCACATCAAACACAGATCATATCAGCGAGTGCTGAACCCTCTCAACTATTTTACCGGCTGAGTTTAATCAGTCTTAATTTAGAAAAAGCCTTGTTAAACTTAGCTTGATATTTGTACCTGGTACAAAGCTGGCAGGATCCTCAGTCACTAACTTAGACAGACGGTCTGCCAGCAAGTATTTACTTAGCATTTTCACATCATTGCTATTTATTAATGAGTCACGTCTGAGGCAGGGCGCTTACCAATTAAGTGCTGAAAACACAGTTGAGAACACAATGTTCGACCTACGTTTTCCAGCCACCCGACCCCCATTTCCGGTTTCTGCCATCTTGAATGTGGGAAGCAACAGGGACCTTCCCCCTGCTACCTCCCCATGCCCTCAACCCCATTTCTCCAACACAACCTGCACCATTCTCACACCCTTCACACTTATCTGCTGGACCAGAGTTTTGTGCTCCGCTCCAGGTACTCCTTTGTGGCTGTGGCTGCTGCAGCAATGGAAATAGAAAAGGGACTGCCTTCTTTTACAATTTAGTATGGTGGTGGCCATCTTTTTTTTTAGGGGACACTGGGCTCGCGCAATACGCGCAGAACCCATTTCCCATAAAAAAAACGAATCGCACCCTGTGCTTAGGGGGTGTGAGGAGCCAGGAAACTTGAACACAAGGGAGTCATGGTTCTGATCAAAGACTTTTGTTAAAATAAAAGAGGGTGGGGAAATGCATCTCTGTCCCTGCTCTAAGAGGTGTTTCCATACCTAAAACCAAAACTAAGGGTCTGTCAGTGTCAGAATATCTGAAACAAAACTGTCCTGTGTCCAAAGTACTATTCTGGCCCTCACATTCCAACAAAATTAACTCTATGTTGAAAAGGATAATGTCCTTGGCCTTGAGTGGTTTATAAATGTTCAAAAAGGAAAATGAGTAACTCCAAAACAAAAGTTCCAGAAGGATAGAGTTCCTTGTTCCAGAGGGTGGTTCCCTTCTCCTGGATTTCTCTTCACTCTATTGTATATTCAAACATATCAGTACCTTGCGTTTCTCTTGATCAACAACACGACTGGTACACAAAACAACTTGGCTCTTTGTCTTTATCTTATCTTATTAAGATACCTGGTGTACTCTCCTGTCAGGTTTTCACTCCTCTTCTCTTGATCAACACAGACATTTGCTAGTACAGATATATTTTTCTCAAGACCTCTTTTGGTGATGTATTTCCTATACACTATCCAGCTTGTACTTGCCTGGCGTGCTTCCCTACCAGGGCTTTCTTATATGAAAACACTTGCAACTGCCTGGTAAACTCTCCTGCCAGGGCCTTCTTATATGAACACCCTTGCAACTGCCTGCTATACTCTCCTGCCAGGGCTTTCTTATATAGGTATTTTCTTGCACCTTTAATTTGCCTGGTATAGTCTCCCACCAGGGCATTTCTCATGTGGGCTCTGCACACACTTTCAAACTTGATAGTTTGTTATGTTTGCTTTATCTGATAATGTATCTGCCTGGTATACTATCTGGCCAGGGCTTCTCGTATGTGTGAATTGCATACACTCACAAACTTGGGTAAATGTTCTCGGTGGTCTTTAAGGACAAGTAATTTCTGGATGACTTGTAGGTAGTGCCTGAGAATGTGGTTTCATGAGTCTTAAAGTCCAGTCAGATTTTTACAGCTTGCATACAGATCTTGTGAAAAGTTCTTTATTACCCTTCCTAGGTGGATGATGGAAGGTATGACAATATGCCATTAAGGCATTGGGCATGGACAGGGTATCCTCAAAAGAAGAAGGGGGAATCATGTCTCGTCCGATGGTGCCATGATATTCTCCAAGAGGCTGTCTCCCCCATGTGATCCTCCCTCATATAGCAGCCCACAGTGTCAGGATCAGGTAGCGGCTGCCGTTCTCTGCCCACATGTGGAGCGGTCACCACCAGAAAGGAGTGATGACACCATCGTATTCATCACAAGGGGCATAGCATACAGGGTTGGTAAAGGCCGTAAGCCTTCACCAAGGCCCTTGCTTCGCTTGAGCATTCCTAGGATCATGCTGGCGGGCTGTCACTGACCCACTATGCCCACCTAAGTGGGGGTGATTGCTACATAGTGGTCTGATAGAGTCACATTTAGTATCCATCTTACATTTCAAGAATAGCATGATGAATACCTCCAACATAGACCCAGGTAACCATCCTTTCCCTCTGTGAACACCAGAAACAAAATTCAACATACAGCACGTTAGGATCACGTGATTTCCCACTTAACAAATTTCATATAGCCAAAGAAATAACTTGCTGGCTAAGCAGAATAGCCAGAGAATTCCCTATCACTTTTAGATAGTTCTCACCTTGAGCATGTGAGAACTCTTAATAGCTTATTAAAAAAGTTATTGTTGATCAATTGCAGGTTAGAAGTGAGACTGTCATTTTCCAATTCCTTGCAAGTGATTAGTTTCTGTTGAGTGTTTTTGACACCATCCAAGCTAGAGGATTGTCAGGCTTATCACCAAATTGGTGCTAATAGGTAGGGCCTGATTCTGATCTCCATTCTGTGAAGGACCAACACTTTTTTTATTTGCTCCATATTCTGTATATATATAAATATGGGCATGGGCACACAATGTAAAGCACATAAGAATAGTGCTGTTTCACCATGCATTGACACCTCTTATCTTACATGGAGCTTAAAATCAGTCTGGATTGTATTCATTCACTCAAATATATTGAACCTCTCTAAGGGCTGGATCTTCAAGACCAATCTCCGGCCAACTGCTTTGCAGTGGTAGAGTTTTATGTATGCCGCCTAACCAGATTATAGACTGGAGTGTCAAGATGAGTTTTCTCCCTATGCAACTTTCACCTAACACTCTTCCCTGTAGACTTAAACCATTCTTGAAGTGCAACTTTGATTGCTTTGACCACCATGTGCATGTGAGAAGTCCATCTGGTACAGAATATCTTGTTACTTTGGATTCTGCTGCCAACCGTTCTACACTTATAGGGGAATTAGCATACAGTATGGCTACAAGGAGCCCAAAGAACCAAAGAAGGTAGGGACATGGCAAGAGGGGACATGTGGCTCTGCTTCACAACCACTATACACTGCAAGTAGGTAGTGGTAGGAAAGGAACCACATTAATAGTGTCCAGCCTTTGCTTTTGAAGCAAATACCACTTTTCATTTCAGGAAGTGTGTTGGGTTACATGACAGCTTCACATAACATGAACTGAAATGCCAACTGTGAGAGACATTGCATCTAATGTCCAGACACACAAAAGAAAATGACAGGCCTAAAAGAAACTAATACAATGAATGGGCCTGGTGAATGAACCTAGTTGAAATCCAGAGAATTGTGAACAAATACAATCAGAGTGCAGATTGGAAAGGCACATCACATTTCTGGCTGAAAGATAAATGCAGCATTTTCACTGAAACTGCAACAAATTGAAATGCTCTGTATACTGGAAAATAAGGGAAATTGGTCCTCGCATGTGAGAGATAAAGCCAAGTAACATTTTCATGTAAAGCGACATAATGCCCACCTTCCAAAACACAATCCCTTAATTAAAGTATACAACATTAATAAAAATTGCTGTGTGCAAATCAAGGGATTGAAACTGAAATGTTCTGAAGTGTGTGTATTTTTCAACTGCAAATGAACCCATGGAGAAAAGTGTTCCCCTGCCAAATGAGCCAAATGAGCTTATTATAAGGAAGGCTTCATGCATAAAGAAAGATATTGTGACAAGCAAAGTACAGCATTTTGATCAGTGGGTGTTCAAAACAAACTCCCCCTATTGCCAGATCTGTTGTCTCTGAAGGCTAATTTCTATGCATGGGAAATGGTCTAGTCAGTATATGACTGGAATGCATGGAGGGGCTGTGTAAACAGGGGCTGCAATAAAGGGAAGCTGAATTCTGAAACATACAAGAAAATGGAAGGTTTTAAGATCAAAATGGTGGTCGACTTCAGATAACAGGACAGAATGCTAGTCAGCATGACCTCATGCTATCACAGGGCCGGCCTGGCTCATTATCTGCAATGGGAGCTCTCTGCGTGGCCGATGCATCCTAACTATTTAAGACCATAAGCCCATTAACTTTCAAAGTATAAAAGGCCAGAGGATTTATTGCAGACAGTGTCAACATTGCTGCATAAGAGGCACGTAGGTTCAAGGAAATAAAAACCAGCAGATCTGAGCTTGGCTGTTTTTGAAGAACTGTAGCATTGTATAAGAAATTTGACAAGCTGTCTGTAACCTCGCCGTGATACCCAAGGGGCTGGGCGTGTAACAATGAAAATAAATAAATACAAAATTTTAAAAATTAGATGGAGGAAGCAAGCATGTTGGAGATCCAAACTCTACTTCGTGCCACTCCTAAGCATTAGAAGGGAATGAAAATGGTCTGGGGCGCAAAATAAAAGTGCAAAGACATTATATGTTGCATTTGGCTTTCATTTTGCTCTCAGGCTAGTTTTAAAATTACCCCTTAATGTGTGTATGTTGTCTTGAAAGTAACATAAAATCCTCTCATTTGTAAAACTATGTATGCGCAATCGCCAATTTAGATTTCATTCAATTGTGTGCATCCTATGGCAATGTCACTGCAAATGGCTGTGCTTTCGCCAGATTATAGAAAAGGGACACCTATTCAAGTAATTACAATACAAAGGGGCTTTTGCTCATATAGTGAATCAAATTGGATCAAAACCATCTCCTCCTCAGTTTAAACATAGAAAGAAGATGGAAGTTGCAGATTTGTGGGATAAACAAAGAGTATACATGAAACTTCCAAGTTATAAGTTAAAGATGCCTGTATAAACACAGGGATAGAAGCACAGGTGGACAAATGCCGAGAGACCACCACGCGACTATTGTCTGATTAAGGTTGTGCCTGGATATGAGGGACATCTTGATGTGGTGGAACTTTCCTTTGCATGCTCCTTGTCCCACAAGTTAAGGTTAGTTGTTCTTCCATTAACAACTTTTACAAAGCACTCCATCCAGCTGTCCTCCAATTCCTGCCCACATTGTGTGGGAATTGATGAAACACTGCAGTATTTTCTGTTTTGTTACCACTATACAATGATTTAAGATGCCAAAATTAGAAATCAGTTTTGAAACAAATTGGGGTGGGAACCCTGATCGATGCGGAATTGGTTTGTAAATGGACTATATTGATGCTTGTATGACCTTTGCTATTGTGAATTCTATACACAAAGCTTGGTAACGTAGGAGGAATTGGGTAGCTAATAATTAAATATTATATACCAAACATGTGGATCTGTCGCTTACTTAGCATACATTTGTACATTATCTACAAGTACGACTTTGTTTTAAAATAGTTTTCTAGGTCAATGTCATATGGTCTTATTATAAAGAAACTGTAATGAATTTGTTTTTAGCTTTTTCTGGTTTAATCAAATGTGTTTTTTAATTGAATGTATTTGGTTGTAAAACAATCGTCAAATAAAACCAAGATGAGGATGACATGTATAACACTGCACAATCTCAGCATCCTTAAAAAATATAATTAGTTGTCCACTGATGTTCTACTCATGTAGGGTTTGCCATCAGATGAGAGTAAGACACTGGTACAGAGCAACATTTTCTACATGCAGGTGGGAAATCAATATAAAATTCAAGTGCGTCAATTGTGGCAAAGAATGCAAGCCATGATCATAAAGCCCATTCAGGGATGTACAGGTGTGAACCTAAAGTTATTAAATATAAACTTGCATCGTTTTTATACTGTATTTCATGACTGTGAATAAGCAACCACAACAATAATATGCTATGTTACTTGTTATTTATACATTGCCTAACTATCATGGTTATGGTCCCGGAGCGATGTTGCTTGATAACTTTTGGCCGACCTCAGACTGAACATACATCAATACTTGTAATACTTGAAAAGGTATTGCAATGCATGCAAATAGGATTAGTGAAAAGACTGTTCAATTAAAGTCAGAGAGGACTAGCGAAGCATTAAAGTAGCCTAGGTGTATGGAATGTATGGTCCAGCCTTTAGAATTGTGCTGATGGATATGTGAACGCTACCCACATTTATCAATGGCACTCAGCAGTATTGTATAGGGTGCAGCCCTGGCAGTCAGGTGGAACCATATGACTAATATTAATCCCTAGAGCAACTGTTGACAGTTGAGGGCTCTGCCAAAGTTTAGAAGCGCAGCACATGCATAAAGAATAGCAAGACATTGCATGCATATTACTGGAACATTTGTCAGAAAAAGGGGCGGCTAAATAAAGTGCACATTTCCTGAGAAGGCAAGGGTAAATACAATTCCTTATTGTCGGAAAAGGTGAATAAAAAATAGAAGGAAAGTTTTCTTGTCAGACATAAAAAGTTAAACAGTTGAGTTATGAGTTAAACTCTAGACACAAAAATAATTTTCTAAACAAACTTTTGTCATAGATCCGGTTTCTTCTACTGCATCCAATCTCTTGTGTTTTCAGTGGGTCGCTGCAAGTAGTCTACTTTATTATGAACTGGGAATAATGGCAGCACTGTTACATAGCACTGTACCTTTAAGGCACCCAGAGACAGTAGGCAGGAAGCGGGAGGAAAGGAAGGGGTGGAGCAAAAAGGGACTACACAGTTCCGTATGCAAAGGGAAGGAGGCAGTAATAAAGAGGAGGTTGTCTCTTCCACCCAGTGTCGCGTCCTTACTTCAAAAAGGTACATTTATGACGATGAAAGTTTTTCATTTACCCACGCACCGGCTGCGCATTGCAGTTCCAGGGTAATGATCCCACTTGCCCGTCGCCAGAGGCGATCCCACCCACAGCACCGCCTATCCAGGTGCATCCGTCGATCCCGCCATACACTTCCAACAAGGCTGTCCGCTTCCTCCTCCAACATTCAATGAGGCCGTCTGCTTCCCCTTCCTGCATCCGATGATGCCATCTGCCTCCTCTCACAGTGCGGAGATCCCCCCAGCAGCTGTCCCTCCTCCATGGCAGCTCGCCGATCCAAAATATTCCAGTGACCCCACAGGTCGCGCAGTGAAGCACGTCCCTCATGCAACATCAACGCTGCAAGCCTTACAGACACAGCTGATGTTGCGCAACATGCGCTAGCTGCCAGTCAAGGCTGAAATAGCCGGAAACACACAGCACAAGGACACGTGAGCCTGCAAAAGCTACACAGCACATGCTTGGAGCTAGCAGAGCCCACAGAAACCGCACTAAGGAGACAGGTGGAGATGACCACCACACAAACGGGAACTCATGCCAGTGAATTCCAAGGAACGTTGCATGCCCAAGCGAAGGCTGAGACCACACGCCACGAATCAGAGTCTGGCACCCCCATTGCCAAACCCACAATGCTCAACCATATTGAGCAGCCCAGGATCATCAGCACGCCCAGGAGCACCCATTCCTGCCATGCCCCATACTTCTAAGGCGGCACTACCATGGAAACCATTCATGTTCACACTGGTCCCACAGAGCGACAAAGGGCTGAGATGGATCGAGTGGGTAGAGGACTTCACTATTTCATCAAAGCAGTGGGAGAAGAACAATCGCACAAGCTGTGTGACATGTTCATTAACTTAGTGGGTGGTGAATTTAAAACCATTGTCAAAACAATTCCCCTAAATGAAAAAGATAGCTACACAGCACTCATAACCGCACTCAACAAAAAAAACTCATCATTGAACCCAACGATGACTATGAGCGTTACATGTTCAACCAATGCACACAAGGACCCGAAGAGACCCTAGACGAGTTCATTACTTGCTGCCGCCAGAAGAGCACACATTGCCAGTTTTATGTATTCTCCATGGACGAAGCCAGAAGGCTACACATGATTGAAGGATGCGTATCGCCTAACTTTAGAAAGCATCTACTCAAGAAACCACTTACCATCGACAAAGTGAACGAACTAGCCAAAATATTTGAGAGGGTGGATGCACAGGTAGCCCCCATCGAGGGCAACCCACAGACCAAACACGAGAACAAAGAGTCAAAAGCGATAATACAACCACAGATATCCAGAGACCAGGGGATGCCCTCAGGAAGGCCAAACAACCCGCCTCCCTACAGCACACAAAGACAATGCTACTGATGCGGAATGAATTTCCTGCACTCAACGACATGCCCAGCCCTCACCCAAAAGTGTTCCAATTGCGGGAGAGAGGGACACATCCAATTCGTATGCCGCGAAGGGAGACAATTTCCTCTGCCCATCACGCATGTTCCACCCCCAGGGAGGCAATACAGTTGAGCACCCCCGCCGGCGCTCTATGTGCCGAGGCCCCACCCGACGCACTACCAGACACAGAGAAGGTTTGTGCCGGCGATTGATGAAGTACAACTCCAAGAACAGGGGTACGACCGGCCCGACCAGTACACCCAATTCGGAGACGAATACCATGAGCCCCTCCACCCATACCAACTTTACAGGAAGCAACAGCAGAACTACCAATATGACTACGACAAAGGATATGACCATACACAATTAGATGAATAAGTCAATCTCATCCAAGATGACCGAGATGCAAAGGAGGCATCCAGTATTAGGGCTGTACCGAATAGCATATTTAGTATTGGGCTGAATACCAAATAGTTTGTCAACTATTCGGCCGAAGCCGAATAGTTGCTTTTTTTAGTAAATCATGATCCAAACTTCAAAAAACACACTTATTAAAAAAATAACAAATAAAGCAACATTTTAAATGCATTCTATACTTTTATTTCTCTTCATTGTAATTAATGTATCATCTTTATTTAAAGTATAAAAGCCAGAAAAAAGCAGATTTAACCAAAATGAAGGGACCAAATGTACAGAAGATTGTTGCATATTCAGTGCCAGTTAAAGTAGGAGGCTTCACAAATGCAAAAGAACTGCCTTTGTGAATCAGATGCATTGCATTCTCTATCCAGTTGCAAAGTTGATGCAGTCTAGTTTTGAAACTTCTTTGTAGCTCACATAGAAATGCATAAAATGGCTCATGTCGGCTCATGCAGGACACAACTCAAGAGGAAATCTTAAATGCGTGAACTCCATCTCACAACTATTCACCCAACCCAAACAAATGCTGCTCACTTTTCACTTATCCTAGCCACTCCTTCTCGCCAATGCACAAACATATGCAACTTATCATTCCTGATAAAATATCAGATTATGTTAAACTAAGGACTCAAGTCCTTAAAATAAGAAAAGGGAAGACTATGACGTATGCAATGGGAAGTGACATGACAGGAACTGAAAGTATTTTTGCACATTTCTTTCAGTTTATCTTTTCCAACTGAAATAAGTGCACATTGCATATAAACATTTGCCAAAAGAAAAGATGTTCCTGTATTGTTGCAGGCTAAGTATAAAAGATGAGCACCTTTTATGTCTAAGAATCTGTAACAGAACATGTCCTAAAGAGCAGATAACAATATAAGATATTTTTCAGCTTTGTGATAGCAATTTGTATGGTCTAATTCTATTCAGTTTTGCCAACTGAAGTCTGAGTTCATGTTGCATTGTATTCAAATGAGAATGTCAAGTTATTTGGCAAGAGCCGAATAATAAGAAACTATTCGGCCGGAGCCGAATAGCTTTTTTCAGCCGGAATTCAGCCGAATACTTACTCGAAGCCGAAGTTCGGTACACCCCTATCCAGTATATCCATCAACGTTGGCAATAGACACTTTTGTTTCCTGATTGACTCGGGTGCAACTGTAAATATAATAATGGGGGAACAATAATTTCTGCAGGTGCCGGAAAGACCTGAACTCTCAAAGAGCACAGCAAGAATATTCCAGTGGGGTGTTGCACAGCCACTACACTTAATTGGACAGTTCTGACGCACACTACTGTACAATGGACTATCAGTTGATACCGCCATCCATGTGCTCCGCAGCCCAAACAAAGGACAATGCCTTTTGAGTTACCCCACAGCAAGCTGCCTGGGCCTCATTGACATCCGTTACCAGGAGGCAGAAGTGATCCAATCATCAGCAACCCCCGGGCTGCTCAGAGCTGGTGTGAACAGTAGAGAGGACTCCCGTGGAAGCTGGCTTGTTGACAAAAGACACCATCGAGGCAAATCTTTCTGACCTGTGCAAGGGGCTCGGTAAACTCAAAGGTGTACTCGTTAAGCTACCTGTTGATTATACAGTGCGGCCCATCACCCAACACTCCAGGAGGGTGGGATTTCCCCTCCAAAATGCAGTCTCACAAGAACTGGAGGACCTGCTCAAAAATTAGATCATAGAGCCTGCCACCGAACCCACTCCATGGGTCTCCCTTTTGGTCATTGTCCCCAAAGAAGGGGGATGCATAAGACTCTCTGTCCACATGAGAGTGGCTAAAGCTGCCATCCAGCAGGAGCGGCACCCCAACCCGTGTACTGAGGACATGATAGTGCAGCTGAATAGAGCAACCACATTCTCCAACCTGGACCATGTTCAAGGGTAACACCAACTCGAACTACACCCCGAGTCGATGGGCATCACCACATTTTCCACACACAAGGGCCTTTTCCGCAACTGATGGCTGAATTTCAGCATCTCCTCGACTACTGAGATTTTCCAGGAGGCCATCAGACAAGTCATCTGCCCAATCAAGCCAGCACTAAATTACAATGACGATATCCTTATCTTTGGCACGACCCAAGAGGAGCACGATGCAGCACTACTGGAGATCTGTGGAGCGTTACAAGACGCAGGACTAACGCTGAACATAGCCTAATGCAGATTCAGCAAGAAAAAGCTCAAATTCTTTGGCCACATTTTCTCAGACAAGGGGATGGCACCCGACCCCGACACGGTCGGCACCATTACAAACCTCCAAACACCAATCCAAGCAGCAGACATCTGATCATTCGTCGGCATGGCAGGCTACTGTGCCAGATACATTCCCCACTACGCGAACCACATCAAACCCCTGAGCAGACTACTACAGAAAGATGCCATTTTCCACTGGTCAGAGGAGTGCCGGACCACGTTTGAGAACATCAAGAGAGCGCTCACCGAAGCAAGAAGGCTAGCCTACTTTGACCCAACATGGCACACAGAGACCATCATTGATGCAAGCCCGGCAGGGCTGGGCGCAATCCTTGCCCAAACCAGTGCGGCTGACATACACCCCAGACACATCGTGGCCTACGCAATCAAATCCCTCTTGCCTACTGAGACAGCATACTCCCAGGCCGTAAAAGAGAGCCTAGCGGTGGTCTCAACATGCGGTCACTTCCACAATTTCATAATAAGCAAGAAATTCACACTGGTCACTGACCATCAAGCCTTACTCTCCTTATTCGGAACTGCCGACAAGAAAATGCCGGCCAGGATCGAAACATGGGGCATAGGAGTATGATTATGCCATCATCCACAGACCGGGTGGGGACCAAAACCCTGCAGATTACATCTTGCGACACCCGGCAGGTGGCACAATGACAAGAAAGAGTGACGTGGAGTACATCAACTACGTCACAGTGGACGCTCTTCCCCCGCACTGTTGATGGAGACAGTCACAACAGCATCAGTGGCTGACCCATCTATGGCCCTAGCCATCATCCAAATGAACAACAACAAGTGGAGACACTATCGCCGAGCACTCCAGAGACGGGCCACAGGCGAGAAAGCAAGAGATCAAGAGACTAGCAAAAATTCACAGGAAACTAGCAGTTAAAGATAACTCCATATTGCTGAAAGGATGCAAATGAGTAATTCCTCCACACTCAGAGCCGAAGTGATAAGAACAGCACACAAATGATACAGAAGGGCTGACAATACGAAGAAACAGTTGGGATGCCATGTCGGGTTCCTGTTCATTGACTCTCTAGTAGAGAACTGGATAAAGAACTGTCTACCATGCCAATGCACTGCAAGAGCAGAAGTCCCCATGCTGCTACAAGAGACACAAATACCAGAGGGGCCATGGGACCGATGGCGGTAGATTTCTATGGGCCCATGGAGTTGGGAGACTACCTACTAGTCTTCATCGATGAATACTCAAGAGTCCCCATCATCAAGAGGATGACAACAACGGCATACCCGCAGGTGGCTATTATTTTCGACGAACTACTCGGCGAGTGGGGCATACCCCGGGCTATCAAATCAGATAATGGACCACCATTCAATGGACACGACTTGGCAGCATTTGCGAGACACATGGGGTTCACCCACCAGAAAATCATACCCATGTGGCCCCAGGTCACCGGCACGTCAGAACGCTTCATGGCATCCATCAAGAAGACCATCAAAAGGGCGCACATAGATGCCGCAAACCCCCACCAAGCTTTGTGCAGGATGCTCAGAGGTTATCAAAGCACACACCATGAAGCCACAAACAGATCACCGGCCGGGCTCATGATGCGCTACAAAGTATTCACCAGACTTGTGAGAAACACTGCTGACCGGGGGAGGGTGGATGAAGACATATCACGCAGAGACGCCATTGGAATGGAACGTGCCAAGTATGACTCAGGAATTAGGAGGAGGACAGCATCAAAAACGTTCCTAATAGGGCATGAGGTCCTGGTGAGACAGGCAATGAACAAAAAGACAGATGCGCACTACTCGCCAAAGCCCCTCCAAGTGGTGGCCCTCAAGGGGACCATGATAACGGTACAAAATACAAAACAAGAGATAACGAGGAACAGCTCACAGTTCAAGAACCTCACCAAGGGCGAAGAGCTGGACGCCCCGACCCTGACCGAGAAGAGGAATTGAGAGAGCCAAAGGAAGACCTGTGGACTCCCCCAGAGGGAGAACGAGGACCACAAATGGAACTGAAACATAGCTCCTGCGACCGATGGACCGTGTGAGGGGAGGTCTCGTCCACACGCTTCATAAGGAGACCCGCACGCCTGTTGGAGGAGTGTTGTGGCCGACCTCAGAACATTTGTCTGGGGGTGATGTTACAGGGCAGTGTGCCTTTAAGGAACCCAGAGACAGTAGGCAGGAAGCAGAAGGAAAGGGAAGGGGCGGGCCATAAGGGATTAGGCAGTTCCTGTATGTTAAGGGAAGGAGGCAGTAATAAAGAGGAGGTTGTCTCTTCCACCCGCTGTCGCATCCTTACTTCAAGAAGATCCAACAAGCACTGCCATAGGAGCAACTCAATGATAGCCACACAAATGTATCACATTTAAAGATGAAAAAATGCCAAATCAATTGCTCGAAACAAGATTTGCAATGAAACCCAGAAGCATACAGATTGAAACAGCTAACAATTTGTTACAAAACTAGGATTGTATGTCTCTGACCTTCCTTCAGCAGTTAGACTTATACACAAGACACCATCCCTTGACAAAGGTAACAGGGCAGTTTCTGTTTTTTTCGCCCCCAAACTATCTGCACCGGGCACTGGCTAGGGCACAGTAGGGGGACAACTTTGGGGGTGTTGAGGGTCAATGGCATGTTTCACCCTCACCACATTTACACTGGGGTCAGATTGAGAGTGTTCAGTTGGAATGAGAGAGTTCTGTCAGGTCGGAAGATGCGCATAGTGGCCAGAGCAGTCGTGACTGTGGTTCATCAGAGGTTCCTTTTAAGCTTTGTACTGCAGTTTTATTCTGTCCGCTTTCTTGTATCTGCAATTCACAATTCTCGCATTCTGGTAAAGATTCCCCCACAAACGAAAATTTATGGAAAAACGGTTGTGGGGGCAAGTTCATCTTTAGTGACAGTTTCATGTGAAAAATGTCAAACCTATATGATGAGTGATAATGTTGGAATGGTTAAAAGTGATTGCCCACCTGCACTTTACAACCTAGTTATCACCAACGCTCAGCAGCTGTGGGAAAAGCTACCTGAAGGCGTGTTACAGGGGATTCCCTAGAAATACCCAACCAGTTTTGAGCCATAATATTTCTGGGTGCTAGAGCAGGAAATAGAGTAGCCCAGCTCAGTTATCCTTATAGGCTTAGGCAAAACGTACACTTCAGACATTAACATTGTCCAGAGAATGCATCTGTGTGTTGTGTCGATTTCCCTAGCCCTGCATATATCATCATAGTCCTGGTCAGGAAAACTGCACTATTTCTATGTCTAGTTTGCGACGGGACATTTCCCTATCAGCCCCCTGATTGACACACATTCAGGAACTAGTCCATTCAGCCTTGTAGAGCTGTGCCTCTGCTACACCTCTGCCTGACCTCAAAATGGCGAATAGTTAAAAAATATATATATATATTTGTACTCAATTTCTGCTAAATTCATAACATAAGGAACTCCTTACAAATTGGCTTAGTGAAAAAGAACCCAACAAACTACAAAGAAATTAGAATGTCCAGCCTTCGTTAACCACAGGACATAGTGCAGACATACAATCAGGTATTGTAAGATAAGAGTAATCATTACAACACAAAGGCAACATAAATACATGATGAAAATCTTACAATCTAAGACGGCCTAGGTTCAGAGAGGTAGATGAAAGAAAATAGCAAAAAGAATATAAAGGATCAAAGCCAGTGTTGCCAGTGGTCGTTCTTTGTAAATCTTTGTCAGTGGTATACCAACAAACCTGAACTTTTAGCCAGTCCCCAAGGATATTGGAGCATTGATTGCCAAATTTTGCTGCAAGAAAAACATTCAATATTGCGTTATAAATGCATACATTTTGCATCATTTATGCTTAATTAAAATAGATATGGGTAGCTATTACACTTACAGAATTTAATCTCTATTACCCTTATTGTTCTCTGGATTGAAAACAATCGATCAATAATGGAATCCCTGCAGATAAATGATGTGTGGAGCTTGGGGCCACTGTAGCTCTGGTCACTGGATATCAGAAATTGATAGGGATTTGTCAGTCAGAATAATTACAATGGTATTAGGTGAATAGACCTTTTAAAGGAAAACGAAATAAAAAAAAAAAGATTTAGAAAGACCGCTCTGTGACCGTCCAGAGCGGTCTTTCTAAATCGAACTTCTAGCCCATGCCACGCACACGAGTGTGCGCAGGTGCTGACAGGCACGCCAGGGCCAGGAAGCGGCCACGACAGAGAATGTGTGTTGTTTGTGTGTTGCGTGTGTGTTTGTGTGTGTGTCACATGTCTGTGTGTGTGAATGTTTATTTTCGGAGAGTGTGAGGGGTTTGGGGATTGAGGGAGAGCGGTTGGGGTGAAAGCCCCCGATTTTGAAGAAATCCCATTAGGGGAGGGTTGGGGTGGGGGTTGCAAGGCAATGTGGGTTTTTGCTTTTTGTAGACTGCCAAAATCGGCCTAAAAAACGGTCTTTTTGTTGGGCGACGTACAAAAAGCAACATTATCACAAAAATTACTATAAGCGACAGATGAGTAAAATTATTTTGTGCCTTTCACACATTTTGTATCACATTAAAAAATAACAAATGTTCAGGTTTTCTGTTTTGAGCCCCAAATCGCTGCCATAACTTTATGGTCTGTTTGGCCATGTCTCAAAGATTGGTAAAGTGGAACTCTTTCAATGTTGTATTATAAGGCACTTCATCAGAAACAATCTGCACTATGAACTTTGAAACAGGTGTACCCTTTCTACGTACGTGATGGCACTTTGCCAAGAAACCATACTTTAGGTGATATCTCCACCGATGAACTCCAGATAGACATCCTGCTCCCTGACACCCCAAAAACTGTTCACACTCACAGTCCCACACCATGTGCATGAAATGGTGTATGGATATGCACACCTTGGGCAGCAATAGGGGTTGACAGAGCAAAGATGTGTGTAGCAAAGTTGTGGTTAAATATGCTCTATGCACAAACTTATAATGAACATGTTTCAATGAGGCAATCATCGAGACTTCATTAAGAAGATGACCAATGCAATGGCACATTGTCTCCAATTGATTGGGGGTTGCCAAATATCTCCCCCATATGCTCCTGACCTCAGATTCACAGAAGCAGGATCAGGCAAACCAGCATTACATAGATTGGAATTCTTCACCCACCTCCAGCCAGAGATCACCACTTCTATTTTGTGCTCAGCTGGTAAGTCAAACAGAGCAGGTAATGGAACTGTAGGGCTGAGAAATATATAGTAAAATATCCGCGTAATGTGAAATGACATGGATTGGCATGTAAGCTCAAGCACGATTTTGCTAATTGTGGCATATATATGCCACTTATATGCCACGTTAAGCAAAGTCACGCTTGAGGTTACATGCAAATGAATCCACAATAAGTGCAAACAGAGGTGATGGAGGACCCTGTCTTTTTCCGCAACCAATTATCAATGACGCAGATACATGGTCATTTGTGCTGAATCATACAGGTTGCTATACAGTAACCTCAACCAATTCAGCACAGGTTGACCAAACAACTGGAGTATCACATGGATACATTCCCAATCAACTGAATCAAAATCCTTCTTAGCGCTGATGCCAACGTGCTTTACAGAGAACATATTTACATACAATGTTCACCCATCCGAATTTGGTACTCATTTATTGACCTCAGAAGGATGAAAGGCCAGTTGGCCTTGTTTGGATTCGAACTTGTGACTTGCAGATCAAACACAGATCACAGCAGTGAGTGCTGAAACCGCTGAACTACCAGCTGAGTACGGGGAGAGCCCAGTTTTAGCCTGTACAGCTGAGTTCAATCAGTCTAAATTTATAAAAAGCCTTGTTAAACTTAGCTCGATATTTTTACCTCGTATAAACCTGGCAGGATCCTCAGTCACTAACTTAGACAGACGGTCTGCCAGCAAGTATTTACTTTGCATTTTCATATCATTGCTATTTATTAATGATTCACGCCTGAGGCAGGACGCTTAGCAATTAAGTGCTAGAAACGCAGATGAGAACACAATGTTCGACCCACGTTTTCCAGCCACCGACCCCCATTTTCGGGTTCTGCCATCTTGAATGTGGGGAGGCAACAGGGAGCTTCCCCCTGCTACCTCCCAATGCCCTCCAACCCATTTCTCCAACACAACCTGCACCATTCTCACACCCTCCACACTTATCTGCTGGACCAGAGTTTTGTGCTCCGCTCCAGGCGCCCCTTCTTGCCTGGGGCTGTTGCAGCAATGGAAATAAAAAAGAAACTACCTTCTTTTACTATTTAGTATGGTGGTGGCCATCTTTTTTTATGGGACACTGGGCTTTCGCTGTCAGTCTAGAAAAATGGATACCTCTCATATGTGACAGCAAACGTATTTTGATGGCCGTGGGCCAACCGTCTCATGCATGATATGACAGACATATAGGTATCCGAGTTTGCCAAATGGACGGCCATTTTGATGTAACAAGGATTGCCATTTTGTTTTCTAACCATTGCTCATTGCTTTCTCTTCTTATTGCTTCGCAGTACATTTTCTGCTTAAACTGCTTGACTGTAAAACATTGTTGTCTGCACGTGAAAGGAAAAGGCCGCAGGGCCGTGAGGATAACAAGAATTTGTTGTAACACAACGTAGGTAGCGCCAGGAAAGAATACCCGTCTCCCTCCCGAATGTAGCCTGGAAGCAGAGCTGCAGGGCATTTAATCATTTTGCAGCTTCCAGCCAGTCTCGTTATATGGTAGAATATGTTTAGAATAAAGCAGCTAAAGGCTTGAATTATGCTCTTTTTACGGCCCCCCTTTGCTGAGCCCTGTTAGAGCGTGTTGCCTCCCAGGACACGAATAGCATCTCATAGATAGCAAGGTCTGGAATGCGACTCTTCCCCCGTATGTAGCTCGCTTCCACGAACAGAAGCACTGTGTCCTGTTCAACAACTGAAAGATGCCTCCGCACTTACAAATTGCATATTGTTACTAGAATAGATATTTGAAGGTGTCATAATTGTCGAAAGTGTCCATCATCACACCGAGTTCAAAGAAACCCAATAAAGGGGGGTGTTAAACATGTCATAAGTGATTGTATGATATGCATTTTGTATATATGTAACTGTTGTACGTAATTCACTCTCTTGCGTCCCTCGAGGTCTAGAGATACACGTCGCGGGGCATGAGACCGAGTTGGCCAACTGAGACTTTTTGCTTTGCAATAAACCCTAGCTTTGGGAATACAACCTCGTGTCTAGCGTATCTATCGTGTGTGGTGACGCGCCTTGTTTCCATAGACGTAAGGGACCCCTAGGGGCCCCTTTCAAGATGGCGCCCGAATAGGGACGCATACGTTGTAATTGAGTAAAGGCGGAGAACGGCGAGGACGGGACGATCGAGCCGGGATCAAGAGGTGTTCGGGGCGCCCTGTAGAAGCGATGAGAGACTCCTTTGCAGATCTGCACACATCTTATCCCTGATCGACGTGCCTGGCTAGAGAACAAGGAGGCGAGTGTCCCGAAATGAGGCGGAAGCCAAGAACGCAGACACAACGTCATTGGTTGCGTCAGTATACAGACGACTTGTGTCCGAAAGGACAAATTGATTTATCAGGTGAGTCATTCCCCGATTCAAAGTAATCCTGATATTGGTTGAGAGTTGATTTTGCAAAATCAGGTAAGGTTGATTAACCAGGGGGAAGGTTGAAACATGCCTGGGGTATTGTCCACCCTAGCAGGGTTTTTCCGCTGTGGTAGACAATCTTTGGAAGATGGGCAAATTGCACCACCTGGGGGAACGCCGGCGTATGAGATGTATGCGAAGTATGGTGTGGGAGCGATAATATTCTGTGAGACTTGGCATAGGCAAACCATAAAGCAACAAGACCATCAGTGGCCGATTAATGGTAGTTTTGAGATAGCGAGAATAGGTAACTTGGAAAGGGTATTGATAAGAAAGAAAGCGCGTCCTGCAGCATTTGATATCATTAAAGACTGGAGAAGGGAAGCAATGCTCCGATTTAGAAGTAGAGCGAAGCATGCGCGCAGGCATAAATCGAAAGGTGAAGTAGCAGAAGAAAAGGAAGGGGAGGAGTGGACGGAGAGTCTAAGGAGGTCGGGTAGACGTGACCAGTTGACTATAGAAAAAATATACCCACAACGAGAATTACACATAGCAGATGAATTGATAGAAAACTTATTGAACCATACAAAACAAGGCTCAAGATCGGAAGGGAGGCCAACCACGTCAGTAACTAGTGCCCAAACACCGCCCAGAGCCCAAACTCTCCCTCCTGTAGCTCAAGCCCTCCCACAGCCACAGACCGCACATGTAACACTTCCTATTAGCCAACCAGGCCCACAACAGACACTCCCTGTTCCCATGTCCCATCCTCACCTCCCGCCTTAGACACAGGCTCGGTACCGTCCGTTCCACCCGGGGTTGAAGTTGAAACCACGGGGGCGGGACTGAACACCGGGGATGCACGAGGGTAACTCGCAGTGCGATCAGCAAAGAAAGGAAGATGGAATTGCAGCAACAGGCAGAGATGTATATAGATGGGAATGATGGGACGACAACATTGGCTTCGATATATGACTTCCGGAGAAGCAATGAAAGAAAGGTAGTGTTGGAATGCATGGGTGAATATTTGGTGGAGAAATGGAAACAGATAATTGGGAAATTACCACCGCAGCGATTGTTAGATTTGAATGCATTAGCACGCTGTAGGGAGAGGGATGAAGAAGTGAGAGAACATGTATATGGACTTTTTGAACTTAAAGATGAATTAGATAATGATAATGCCGAAATGTTTACTACACCTGGGTACAGGGGTAAGGATATCGGGAGACATAGGAAGGAACCGGTATTGCCATATATACAACAACGACATTCAATGTCGTCAGTGCAGAGGGGCGACGAGTTGAAAGTATGCATACGAGAAGCGTTTAGATGGATGTCGGATCCCAGTATCCCCACAATGGAGATACATGAGATATTTGATGAATTTTCCATGCCCATGAAAAGAAAAGCACTTCAGTCGATGGCTGAACATTTATTAGACAAAGATATAAGAAACGATAAGGCCAGCCCACCCAAAATAATGGCAGTATATAAGAGAGCACTTGAGCGAGGGACAGGAGAAACAGCCCTATCGCTTGATCTGGAAATATTGTTACACATAAGAGAAGGGGAGGGACAGTAAGTGGGGCATTTCCTATGAGAGATGTCCCACCTACCTTTGTGCCTAAAGTAGAGGTGCCCGCAGCGGGCAATGTCGCGGCGCAGGTAACACCAGCCCATTATACCGCCCAATATGTGCATGTCCCCTTTTCCAGACAGGAGGTGAACAACATAAAGCAGACGATTCCTGATATAAGAAAGAATCCTGCAGGGTTTTACAAGGAAGTAGAGTCCTGCCTGCAATCATCCGTGCTTACCATGGGTGACATAGACCTAATACTCCCAGTGATCCTGCCAACAGACATATAGAAGCAAATAAGAAAGGTGGATGACATAACAACCTTTGGCGCCACATGGGCGGACTTGATAATAGAAGACAGGAATAAAGCGGTTGGAGGAACACCGGGACCGAACCTGGTAGCATTACCAGCACGCATAGTACAGAAATGAAAAGAAATTGTCCCAGAGAAAAGAATTCAATGGGACAAATTGACTGCATGTGTACAAGGCAAGGATGAGTTAGCTACAGATTATTTTAACAGGTTTGAAGAAGTATTTACAGACTTCAGTGGGCACGATGTGAGCTCGGAAGCGGGAAAGAGGTTATTTGTTGACAAATATGTGAGGGGGTTAAAACTTCCAATCCAGAACCTAATAATGACATCATAGAGTGCATGGCAAGCAAAAACGCTGGGCGAAGTATTACACATGGCACAATATTATGAGAACAGAGTGACTGCGGAGAAAGAAAAAGAGGAGAAGGATAGGGTAAATCTGAAAACACGGGTGCTACTGCAGCAAGTAGTAGGACACAATAGAGGGAGAGGGAATGCACAAGGGAGGAGTAATTCGAATATGCATGGGGGAACAGTGGGACCAAATCAGTGTGCGTATTGTAAGGAGGAAGGACACTGGCGAGCGCAATGTCCGCATATGCAGAATAGAAATGGGTCTGGTCAGAGGAGACAGCATAGAGGGCACCAAGGAGCGAATGGACTAAATAAGAATAGTATGCAGCAGCACCACTATAATGGAGGTAATCAAAACCAAGCCCAAAACCAAAGTGCCCCTAACCAGAGTCATGGACAGCAAAACCAACAGTATAGAAAACCAGAGTGGGGGAAATAGAGGGAAGAGTGGGAATGTTTTCGATACACAGCCAAACACGTATTACAGTAACAGTAATGATTACACATGAGACGATGTGTTATTTCCCCAATAGGACAGCCCAGGACAGGGGTCGGAACCAGTGTCTATTCCCGTGAATCAGAGAGGACCCTACGTAGAAATGAGAGTCGGGAATGAGGAGCACCGCTTTCTTGTAGATACAGGAGCGCAAAAGTGTTCAATAGTCCATCACTTGGTTCCGGATATACCACTGTCAGGGCAAAAGAATGTTTTTGTAGGGTTCACAGGTACACCAGTCATAAACCCAGTGTCCCAACCAGTCCCAGTTACTATAGGACCATTCACTGAACATTGTCCTTTCCTTTTAACAGAAAATTGTGGGGAGAACCTGTTGGGATTAAATTTGTTGAAAAAATTAGGTTCCGTTATACATTGCACGGCAGAAGGGGTGTTCCTGACGATTTGGCCACAAGATGCCCCTGTGTCAGAATTCATGTCTGAAACTTTACCAGGAGAACTAAGTAAAGTGCCAACCTGTATATGGGCAATGCATGACAACGATGTAGGATGCTTGAAAATAGAGCCAGTAAAGATCATTTTGAAAGAGGGTGTTACACTACCGCGAATTCCCCAATACAGAATTTCGGCTGAAGGTGAGAAAGTATTGAAGAGTATTGTTACAGATTTGGTGAAATTAGGGGTAATTGAAGTAATTACAGGCAGTACATGAAACAGCCCGATTCTTCCAGTTTATAAAAAAGGAGGCAATGAAGTACCATACCGTTTTATAATTGATTTGTGCGCGCTAAACAAAGTAGTAGATCCACAGTTTCCTTTAGTGCCAGATGTCACTACAATATTGACAATGATACCAGTTTCAGCAGAATATTTTAGTGTAGTTGATTTAAAAAATGCGTTCTTTAGCATTCCGGTGGACAAGGACAGCAGATATTTGTTCGCGTTCACATTAAGAGGCCGATCATTTACATTCACGCAGATTCCACAAGGTTACACGGAAAGTCAGAGTATTTACAGTAGAGCATTGAAAGAGCAGCTAGACATGCTAGACTTACCAGTGGGTTGGGTACTCTTGCAATACATAGACAATATATTATTAGCTGCTGACACAGAGGATATTTGTAAAGAAAGCATTGTATTACTACTGTCACACCTAGCTGCACATGGCCATAAAGCTAGTTTGAAGAAATGTCAATATCATCGAAAGGAGGTGGCCTATTTGGGCTACCTGCTTTCGAAAGAAGGGAGAAGGCTAACGCCAGAACGCATAGAAAGTATTTCTTGTATGCCTATTCCAAAGACACCGAAAGGAGTCAGACCCATAATAGGCATGGCTTCATATTGCCGACAATGGATTGGTAATTTTGCGTTAATTGTGAAACCGATGGTGAATTTGACTAGAAAGGATGCGGTTATGCCTTTACAGTGGGATGAGGAATGTCAGAAAGCATTTGATCAATTGAAAACTGTATTATGTTCTGCTCCAGTTTTGGGCACGCCGAATTATGAGAAGGTTTTTAGACTGTTTGTGTGTGAAAGTGAAAGATGTGCATTTACGGTTTTGATACACGAACAAGGTGGAAGAATTAAGCCATGCAGCTATTTTTCTTCTGCGCTGGACCCTGTAGCGCGCACTACCTCGATGTTTGCGATCTGTCGCGGCGGCTGCTGCGTCAGTGAAACAAACGGAAGGGATGGTATTGGGGCGTACTTTAATTCTGATGGTGCCACATGCCATAGACGTTCTATTAAATCAAACACAGACGTAACACCTCACCTCTGCTAGATTGACAAGATATGAGATTATCTTGTTCGCGCCCCATATCCACATTATGAGGTGTAGCGCTTTGAATCCTGCAGAATTAATGCCACTACCCATAAAAGAAATTGGGGAGAATGAATCACCCCCCCATGATTGCTTAATGATCACTGAGGAAGAAACCAAGGGGAGAGTTGATTTAAGTGATACGCCACAGAAAGAGCCAGATGGAAAGTTATTTTGTGACGGCTCTTGTTTTAAATTACCTGACGGCACGACAACTGCCGCATACGCTATCACTACCCTAGAGAGCGTTGTAGAAAGAAAAAGAATCCCCTACAACTTGGCACAAGCCACAGAGATAATAGCATTGACCAGAGCCTGCAAGATTTCTGAAAATTTGAATGTGAATATATATATTGATAGTCAGTATGCTTTTGGGGTGGTTCATAACTTTGGTCGACTCTGGGCTGAGAGAGGGTTTTTGACATCACATGGTGCCAGAATTCAACATGGCCCTTTGATTGGACGACTGCTGTCTGCACCCATGCTTCCAAAGCGCCTAGCAATAGTGAAATGCGAGGCACACAAAAAGGTAACATGCAAAGTAGGAGAGAGAAACGCGTTTGCAGACAGAATTTGTGAAACAAACTGCCACTGATTTAAATACCAAAATGATGACGGTTCAGACTGAGGAAGTACCCTGTATGATAGAAAATGGAGTTGCGACTGTCAAAGAAATGCAGGCCGAAGCTACGGGCGATGAAATACAAGGGTGGGCAGAGGGCTCTGCTGAGTTAGATCTGGAGGGTTGTTGGGTGGACAAGGGAACTAGAAACTGGATGTTGCCAAATTCGTATGTGACTGCAATGGTCACAATGGCCCACAGCCCTACTCACATCTGTGCGAAAAAGATAATACTGCACCTATCTACAGTATGGCAGAATGTAAACATAAAGAAGAATGCAGAAAGGTTGGTGCAGAACTGTATCACGTGTTTACAACACAATGTAGGAAAGGGAACAGTGACTCCAATAGGCAGTTTTGGCCCGCCCTCTATGCCTTTTGAGGTGATCCATTTTGATTCCATAGAGATGGAGAGATACCAAAATTTGAAATATGTCTTAGTGGTTATCTGTGCATTCAGCAAGTGGGTGGAGGCATATCTCTTAAAAGACTGCACAGCAATGAGCACGGAAAAAGTAATGCTTAAAGAATATTTTTCCCGTTTTGGCTTGCCCCGTGTCCTATGGTCAGATAATGGCCCACATTTCGTGGGTGCAGTGGTGTTACAGATATGTGCAGGTCTTCAGATTGATAAGCGATTCCACAGTTCAAGGCATCCGAGTTCGGCCGGTCTTGTGGAGAGGCACAATGGGATTCTCAAGTCAAAAATCAGCAAAATATGTGCAGGAAGCAAGTTGAGTTGGGTGGATGCATTACCAATAGCGCTATTATGCATGCGTATGTCTGTACAGGCTAAAACTGGGCTCTCCCCGTACGAAATCGTAATGGGGAGGCCGGCAAATGTTTGGTGCGCACCTCAGCTAAAACGACTTAGAGAGGTAGAACATCCTGTGCTTAGTACTTATTGTGGCCTTTTAATGCAGAAATTGCGTTTGATTCATCAGCAGGTGCAGGAGGCATTACCAGTGAGATACACTGGTCCGGGGCATGCGCTGGAGCCAGGAGACTGGGTGCTGCTTAAAATTTTGAAAGAAAGTCATCGTTAGCACCCAGGTTGCGTGGCCCCTATCAAGTACTCTTGGCAACGCAGACGGCGATACGGGTGGATGGACGGAAGTTGTGTATCCATGCCACCCATGCCAAAAAGATTCCAACTTCACTGAAAGACTTGCCTGACCCAGACGACCGGAAAGAGACAGTGGTCCCAGAAACGGAAGAAACTGTTGCCAGTAAGCCGCCACCAAATCTGCCCAAGCGAGAAGTGAAACTCGAACCAAAGCCTGAGACGATTGCCAAAATGTGGAAAGGGCAAAGAGTGCCCCAACGTTGCCCAGCAGAATCTACATCACTGTTGGCCGACACGAAATCTGCCTTGCAAATACCAGCAGAAACTAAACGTGTACCCCTTTGGCGCACACCAGCACTTGCCAGCAGGCCAAAGACCAAATCTGCATCACTGGCACAGCGCACTCCAGCACCTGCAGTAGCGCCACAGGCTGACTTTGAGCCTAAATCTGGAAGTGCACCGGCACTGTTCACGGATCACACAATACCAGGAGTGAGGCGATACAATTTGCGGCCTCGAAAGACAAAGTGATCCACACTTCTTTGGTGTTTATGTCAACCTCTGGTTCTGCTCATGGACGGAGAAGGAACTAGAGGTGCAGAGGAGAGAAGCGTGAGAATTGTGCAAGTGGGACAATTCAAGACTCGCGGCTCCTCGGTGCGATCATAAAAAGTACATGTGTCTGGAACCAGAGCGGACAAGCTGGGCGCACATGGTACTAAGGCAATAAGATAACTGATCAAAAGTCCTCTGAGCAGTATGAGAAAGGACAAGTGATCTTGCCTAAAAACAAAAGAAGCAAATCCGGGATATAAAGGACTGCCAGAACTGAACTGTGACAAATTCCGTTGAACTTATTGACATCAGAGCAAGTGCAACGAAGAGAGATATCCACGGCGAACTGTAATAAGGAAGAAGAAGGACGATGAGAAACATGTCGGGACCGGTTCCAGCCTCCTCCTCCTGCACCACTGCTGAGAATGAGTCAATAAAGAAAGTGAGTTGTAAAGACCGTAAGCTTAAGAAAAACGCATGGTAAAAATAATTGTATGCTGGCACTGACAATAATTATGTGCTTTATGAGCGTGGTAGCACCGTTAACGACAGCCCTAGTATTATGGTATGTGGAATCGATACACCCATTGGGAATGTTTTTACCAATAGTTAATATATCCACTACTGAAAGCCCGGTTCAGGTGATTACTTATACCCTGTCCCCAATGGAAGAAAGACACAGGGAAGGGTTTGGGAACAACACCTTGTTATTAATTATGAATATGACACATGCAATTCTGAAGAAAACAAATTGCTGGGTATGTGCCCATTTACCGCAGCATGCTGGGAAAGGAATAGGTTGGTATGTACAGCCATTACCATTAAGTTCTGCATTTAGTGCATCTTTAAGTGCAATGTTCTATGGGAAATGCAATAAGAGTAGTACGGGTCAATTAGACAGAACCAACATGAATGAGTTTGAGGAAATAATAATGAGGCCTGTGTGTTGTTCCATATTCCATAAAGCACAAGTAATGACCCCAGAGCCTACGAGGAAAAGTACGCGAAAGATAACACGACAAAATAGACAAGATAGATTGTCCCCACCAGTTAAAACATCTGTGATGACGTTTCGTGTAAGAACAGACGGGAACAAAGATGCAGTTCCCCCTTCTTACACGGTGAATTATAACCCAAGAACTGTCCCTTTTTGTCTAAAAAAGAAAGGCTCCTTTTCAGTCAGAACATTTACTGGATGCATGAATACAGTGGTATTGAAATGGGAAATAGAACCAGTATATGTGGGAGATCGAGTTTATTTTATATGTGGAGAGAAAGCATATCCTTGGTTGCCCAGAAACTGGGGAGGTACATGTTACCTAGGTCTACTGTTCCCAGGAGTGTTCCTCTTAGAAACAGCAGACATGGCCAGACTATCCAGATCTAGAGTCAAAAGGAGTAGCAAAGGTGTTTTGATAGCGACTGACGTAGCAAAATCATTCAATCCATTCTTGTCCCAGATAGTGAACTCCTATAATATAAGGCAGCTGTCCAGAATACTAATAAATACCATAAACACAACGACAATTTAACATGACGTTGGAAGAAAAAAGAATCAGGTTAATGACGCTGCAAAATAGAATGGCTCTCGATGTGATCCTGGTTGATCGTGGGGGAATTTGCAAAATAGTGGGATCAGCGTGTTGTGTATTTGAAGATGACTATTCCCCTACAATCTTTGAAGCAATAAAAAAAATGCATGTCCTGAGTTCCGAACTCCCTACTGGAAAAGGAGGCTGGGGAAAAGAGTCCTGGTTTTGGGGAATACTGCGTTCTTGGGGATGGAAGTTGATTTTGATATTAGTAGTGGTGCTTGGAATATTCATAACGTGCTGATGTTGCATACACTGTCTACCAATAGTTTGCACTGAGGTAACGGAGGGATGTGCTAAGGGATGTATGCATATGATGACAACAAGAAAACAAACTCATGTTCGGGCTGATCAAGATAAAAATTAGATGAAAACATTAAAAGAATTGATGGCTATAGATATTAATGAAGATGATGATGCTTACAATAGCATGCAAAATTCAGACATAAGTACTTTAGACTTATCGTCATTAGAGGAGGATACAATGAATGGATGAGACGTTTGGCATACGGCCAAAGGAGGGTTTGTCAGTCTAGAAAAATGGATACCTCTTATATGTGACGGCAAACGTATTTTGATGGCCGTGGGCCAACTGTTTCATGCACGATATGACAGACATATAGGTATCCAGGTTTGCCAAATGGATGGCCATTTTGATGTAACAAGGATCGCCATTTTGTTTTCTAACCATTGCTCATTGCTTTCTGTTCTTATTGCTTCGCAGTACATTTTCTGCTTACACTCCTCGACTATTAAACATTGTTGTCTGCACGTGAAAGGACAAGGCAGCAGGGCCGCGAGGATAACAAGAGTTCGTTGAAACACAACGTAGGCAGCGCCAGGAAAGAATGCCCGGCTCCCTCCGAATGTAGCCTTGAAGCAGAGCTGCAGGGCATTTAATCATTTTGCAGCTTCCAGCCAGTCTCGTTATATGGTAGAATATGTTTAGAATAAAGCAGCTAAAGGCTTGAATTATGCTCTTTTTACGGCCACCCTTTGCTGAGTCCTGTTAGAGTGTGTCGGCTCCCAGGACACGAATAGCACCTCATAGATAGCAAGGTCCGGAATGCAACTCTTCCCCCGTATGTAGCTCGCTTCCAAGAACAGAAGCACTGTGTTCTGTTCAACAACTGGAAGATGCCTCCGCACTTACAAATTGCATATTGTTACTAGAATAGATATTTGAAGGTGTCATAATTGTCGAAAGTGTCCATCATTACACCGAGTTCAAAGAAACCTAATAAAGGGGGGTGTTA
The DNA here is from genome assembly GCF_040938575.1 of Ambystoma mexicanum. Lineage (NCBI taxonomy): Eukaryota > Metazoa > Chordata > Amphibia > Caudata > Ambystomatidae > Ambystoma > Ambystoma mexicanum. Next base: position 1,526,767,625 of record NC_090935.1, read on the forward strand.
AACATGTCATAGCTGATTTATGATATGCATTTTGTATATTTGTAACTGATGTACGTAATTCACTCTCTTGCGTCCCTCGAGGTCTAGAGATACACGTCGCGGGGTGTGAGACCGAGTTGGCCAACTGAGACTTTTTGCTTTGCAATAAACCCTATCTTTGGGAATACAACCTCATGTCTGGCGTATCTATCGTGTGTGGTGACTCGCCTTATTTCCATAGACGTAAGGGACCCCTAGGGGCCCCTTTCAGCGCAATACGTGCACAAACCATTTCCCATAAAAAAATAATCGCATCCCGTGCTTAGGGGGTGTGAGGAGCCAGGAAAGAGACTTGAACACTAGGGAGTCATGGTTTTGGTCAAAAACCTTTGTTAAAATAAAAGAAGGTGGGGAAATGTACCTCTGTCCCTGCTCTAGAGGTGTTTCCATACCTAAAACCAAAACTAAGGGTCTGTCAATGTCATAATGTCTGAAACAAAACTGTCCTGTGTCCACAGTACTGTTCTGGCCCTCACATTCCAAGAAAATGAACTCTATGTTGAAAAGGATAATGTCCTTGGCCTTGAGTGGTTTATAAATGTTCAAAACAGAAAATGAGTAACTCCAACACAAAAGTTCCAGAAGGATAGAGTTCCTTAATCCAGAGGGTGGTTCCCTTCCCCTGGATTTCTCTTCACTCTGTTGTATATTCAGACATATCAGTTCCTTGCGTTTCTCTTGATCAACAACACAACTGGTACACAAAACAACTTGGCTCTTTGTCTTTATCTTATTAGGATACCTGGTGTACTCTCCTCTCAGGTTTTCACTCCTCTTCTCTTGATCAACACAGACGTTTGCTAGTACTGATATATATTTCTCAGGACCTCTTTTGGTGATGTATTTCCTATACACTATCCAGCTTGTACTTGCCTGGTGTTCTTCCCTACCAGGGCTTTCTTATATGAACACACTTGCAACTGCCTGCTATACTCTCCTGCCAGGGTTTTCTTATATATGTATTTTCTTGCACCTTTAATTTGCCTGGTATAGTCTCCGACCAGGGCTTTTCTCATGTGGGCTCTGCGCACACTTATAAACTTGATAGTCTCTTATGTTTGCTTTATGTGATAATTTATCTGTCCGGTATACTATCTGGCCAGGGCTTCTCGTATGTGTGTATTGCATACACTGACAAACTTTGGTAAGTGTTCTCGGTGATCTTTAAGGACAAGTCAGTTCTGGATGACTTGTAGGTAGTGCCTGAAAAGGTGTTTTCATGAGTCTTAAAGGCCAGTCAGATTTTTACAGCTTGCATACAGATCTTCTGAAAAGTTCTTCAATACCCTTCCTAGGTGGATGATGGGAGGTATGACAATATGCCATTAAGGCATTGGGCATGGGTGGGGTATCCTCAAAAGAAGAAGGGGGAAATCATGTCTCGTCCGATAGTGCCATGATATTCTCCAAGAGGATGTCTCCCCCAAGTGACCCTCCCTCATATAGAAGCCCACAGTGTCAGGATCAGGTAGCGGCTGCCGTTCCCTGCCCACATGTGGAGAGGTCACTGTCGGAAAGGAGTGATGACACCATCGTATTCATCACAAGGGGCATAGCATACAGGGTTGGTAAAGGCCATAAGCCTTCACCAAGGCCCTTGCTTCACTTGAGCATTCCTAGGCTCAGGCTGGCGGGCTGTCACTGGCCCTCTATGCCCACATAAGTGGGGGTGATTGCTACATAGTGGTCTGATAGAGTCACATTTAGTATCCATCTTACATTTCAACAATAGCATGATGAATACCTCCAACATAGACCCAGGTAACCATCCTTTCCCTCCGTGAACACCAGAAACAAACTTCAACATATAGCACATTAGGATCATATGATTTCCCACTTAACAAATTTCATATAGCTAAATAAATAACTTGCTGGCTAAGCAGAATAGCCAGAGAATTCCCTATCACTTTTAGATAGTTCTCACCTGTTGAGCATGTGAAAACTCTTAATAGCTTATTAAAAAAGTTATTGTTGATCAATTGCAGGTTAGAGGTGAGACTGTCATCTTCCAATTCCTTGCAAGTTATTGGTTTCTGTTGTGTGTTTTTGACAGCATCCAAGCTAGAGGATTGTCAGGCTTATCACCAAATTGGTGCTAATAGGTAGGGCCTGATTCTGATCTCCATTCTGTGAATGACAAACACTTTTTTTTATTTTGCTCCATATTCTGTATATATATAAATATGGGCATGGGCGCCCAATGTAAAGCACATAAGAATAGTGCTATTTCACCATGCATTGATACTTCTTATGTTACATGGAGCTTAAAATCAGTCTGGATTGTATTCATTTACTCAAATATATCCTACCTCTCTAAGGGCTGGATCTTCGAGACTAATCTCCGGCCAACTGCTTTGCAGTGGTAGAGTTTTATGTATGCCGCCTAACCAGAGTATAGACTGGAGTCTCAAGATCAGTTTTCTCCCTATGCAACTTTCACCTAACACTCTTCCCTGCAGACTTAAAACATTCTTGAAGCGCAACTTTGATTACTTTGACCACCATGTGCATGTGAGAAGTCCATCCAGTACAGAATATCTTTCTACTTTGGATTCCGCTGCCAACAGTTCTACACTTATAGTGGAATAAGCATATAGTATGGCTACAAGAAGCCCAAAGAACCAAAGAAGGCAGGGACATTGCATGAGGGGACACGTGGCTCTGCTTCACAACCACTATACACTGCAAGTAGGTAGTGGTAGGAAAGGAATCGCATTAATAGTGTCCAGCCTTTACTTTTGAAGCAAATACCACTTTGCATTTCAGGAAGTGTGTTGGGTTACATGACAGCCTCACATGACATGAACTGAAAGGCCAAGTAGGCCTCTGATGTGAGAGATATTGCATCTAATGTCCAGATACACAAAAGAAAATGACAGGCCTAAAAGAAACCGTAGTACAGTGAAAGGGCCTGGTGAATGAACCTAGTTGAAATCCACAGGATTGTGAACAAATACAATCAGAGTGCAGATTGGAAAGGCACATCACATTCCTGGATGAAAGATAAATGCAGCATTTTCACTGAAACTGCAGCAAATTGAAATGCTGTGTACACTTAAAATAAGGGAAACTGGTCCTCGCATGTGAGAGATAAAGCCAAGTAACATTTTCATGTAAAGCGACATAATGCCCACCTTCCAAAACACAAGCCCTTCATTAAAGATTGCAACATTAATAAAAATTGTTGTGTGCAAATCAAGGAATTGAAAATGAAATGTTCTGAAGTGTGTGTATTTTTCAACTATAAATGAACCCATGGAGAAAAGTGTTCTGCTACCAAATGAGCATTTTATAAGGAAGGCTTCATGCTTAAAGAAAGATATTGTGACAAAGTACAGCATTTTGGTCAGTGGGACTTCTACATGGGTGTTCAAAACAAACTCCCCCTATTGCCAGATCTGTTGTCTCTGAAGGTTAATTTCTATGCATGGGAAATGGTCTTGTCAGTGTATGACTGGAATGCATGGAAGGGCTGCAATAATGGGAAGCTGAACTCTGAAACATACAAGAAAATAGAAGGTTTGAAGATAGAAATGGTGGTTGACTTCAGATAACAGGACAGAATGCCAGTCAGCATGACCTCATGTTATCACAGGGCCGGACTGGCTCATTATCCGCAATGGGAGCTCTCTGCATCCCAACTATTTAAGACCAGCAGCCCATTAACTTTCAAAGTATAAAAGGCCAGAGGATGTATTGCAGACAGTGTCAAAATTGCTGCATAAGAGGCTCTGTGTCACGTGTGTTCAAGGAAATAAAAACCAGCAGATCTGAGCTTGACCGTTTTTGAAGAAATTAAACTAAAGATCATATATATCAATAAGTGCCTGTAGATTTATATTGGACACATCATTTTCCTCCATAACTCTCAAACCAAAGGATGCACAGAGTCCATTCATATGTCATCAGAAAGCTGGTAATGAGCCAGTTATTCTGATGTAAATTTGATCCCCATGCGTGTTATCACATGAATTCTGTTTCTGGCTTGCCCAAAAATGTCCTGAATTTAAGAATAGGCAGGATGATGGATCATAAAATTAGGTATCTGGAGATTAAATTGTATGTTCATAACCAGTATACTCTTCGTGAAAAGGGCAAATAATTATAGCACGCCCATTCAATATGGTGCCGAAATCAAAATAAGCTTTACTGATTAGTCATGAGGAGAGGAATATGAATATATATATATATGGATATATATATAGAAAAGACAAAGAGGAAAAGGGAACCGCACTCTCCGCGGACAGATTAAAGGTGCCCAAGTGAACAAAAATGAGCGCAGCTCTCAACGTAGGAATGGTCATAAATTTAATTTAAATGTAATACAAAAATGGAATAAAAACACTTCCGGAAAGGCAGCAGCAAAAACAGAGGCAGGATGCCTAGAGGCACGACCCGCACACAATGCGTTTCACGCTCAACTGAGCGCTTGATCACGTGAGGGAAAGATGGACCAGAGCACTCTCATAGCTGGAAGGTACAGTCCTATTGCTATGTCAATGAAACTGTGAACGTGCATGGAGGGATGGAAAGGGTGGCAGCCATGTTGGAATGGAGGGCAGCAGTGGCCGACAAACAATGGGAACAGAGGTAAATCCCAATGAAAAGGGGACATTGGATTAGAGTGTCTTATACAGTGCAAAGTGCACAAAAATAACAAAATACCATTGGAATGGTAAAGGACCCAAAATAATAAGGTTGGTACCACAGGTCCACGCCAGGCACGCCCACAGTTCCACTATGAATCAAATTTAGTTTGCAAGTTCAACACGGAAAACCCCCATAGTCATAGTATACATACAATTGGTAAAGTGAAAATACTGCATAGAATGCAAGAATAAAAAATACATAAATGACACTAGATAAAAACATAAGGCGACCATTTCCCAACCCCATATTGGAATGAAAGAAGCTCATGCATGTAACTAGTAGCTAGTCATCAATATGACAATGTGACACAGGCAATGGTTAAGGTAAAGTGCAAGTGCAAACAAGAAATAGCAGCATAAACATGTGCAAATCAGCAGTAACATGATAGCAGCAACTATGTGTGCAAGATTGCAAGATACAGCACTAGCTCCGAAAGAGCATAGCAACATCAATATGTGCAAATATGCAAAGCTGAAATAGCAGCATAAACATGTGCAAAGTTGCAAAGTACATTTTGAACCATCAAAGTCTTAAAATTAATATACAGTAGCTACAAATAACACTAGTCATGATCCTGGCACAAGCTGGGGGAAGATGGAATGCAAATGAAGAGAGAATTGGCTGCCTCTAAATGACGAAGTATGCAGAACAAAAAATGCCAGAACCAGAAAGCAGCATGTGAGCAAACTAAGAGTAAGAGAGCAAAGGACTACAGAGACATAATCAAAAGAATTATTGTATAATGAGAGGCTCGTTTCCCACAGAATCGTAACTGTAGCAGCACAGAATTTAGACAAAATAGGTCTAAAAAAAAGGAAAAGACAAGATCACTGATATAAGGTGAAAAATAAAAATAATCCAGACAGGCCAACGATAAAGTGAGCGGAAATAGATACCCAAAGGGAACAATTAAACCAAAGGAAACTCAAAAAGTATCATAAAAAAAGGAGGCAACATAGATGTATGTAAATCCAACTTAGGTGCCCAAAAATGTATACAGCTCCTCATCTAGATTGTGACCATTGGGAGACTTAGTGTACATATATATATATATATATATATATATATATATATATATATATATATATAGTAGAAACTTTGTACCACAGTTCAGAGTAGTTGGAGTGCACTCCAAGAGCAGTGCAGAGGGGCAAATATAATCTCCGAACCCTAAGTCCAATTACCAGAAGTACGCCAGGCAAAAATATTTTCCTTTACTAAGTATAATTTCATGGAAAATAGAAAAGCACTGCAAAAACGACGCGTTTCGCGGTACACACACCGCTTGGTCACGTTCAGGGTGTAAAGATAGGTACAGGACTATAAAGCTCTCATACTACCTATGGTCATCCCTTGTAAGATAGTATGCAGTCTATGGATAACATTAATTACATTGGTATCAGATCGGACATCTTGAAACAGTGTTATGTGGTGGTCATCAAGTAGGCAGGGTATGTAATATTCAGCATGCATTACATGTTATAATAAAGACAGATGAGTCATGTTGACAGTAATTAAAATATCTAACTCCATAACAGTCCACTCATATATGCAATATATCTGTGCATAGTTAACAAACTGCTGGTGTCATGTGGTGCAGTAATTTCCCATTTCAATCACAAATCCAAAAACGTAAACGAAAACCGTCTCCGTTCTGCACAAATGGAAACAGGAAACGGTTGCAATGGGAAACTCCTAAATTACCTACAAGATAAACACATGTTGCATTATTTTGCTAGTGCATATGTGAGGGCTGCTGTTGAGAAGGGCGGGTGTGTGGTTGTCTGTCAACACTGTCTAATATCTATCATTTTACAATGTCTTAATATTATACAGACTCCCATTCGTTACCCGCTTAATGTTGACTAGACTCTGTGTGATACAAGTCTACTGCGGGCTCAAAAGTGCTGTGTGCAAATATGCTATAAGCTGCCTACTCTCAATAAAGTGCATAGTGCTTCTAGCAGCTTCGTAACTATACTTTTATAGCAAAGTGCTATGTGTATAATAGCAGCAATTCTTAAAGTGCTGAGTGCTTAGATACAATCCCTTCGAAAAGTGCTAGTGCATCTCATATAGCTAAGTCCAAAAGCAGCACTGTCAAGTCCTACTGCATCACAATACGCCTAAAATACCAAATGTTTACATGTCCAACCAAAGCCAATTAAAAGTATAGCAAAGGTTATATGAAGAGATAATAAAAATTAGCTGACCTATCTATCTATATGTAAAGGCAAATACATTGCCCACCCTGGAAAAAAGAACAATTTTAAAATGTGTTTAAAAATTGTGGTAATCTAAAATACATTCAATAAATCTATATAAAGTCTGTCATAAAATTTCATATATGTTTACCTACATTGCATCAGAAAAGCGGTCCCTGCTCCTAAACATGCAAGCCTATATTGTACCGTTCTTAATTAAAGCCACCATATGTCTTCTGTGAGAGAATCCCATACCTAGCTCTAAAAGGAGCTACAGGTGTCCAAAGCTAAATAATGAAATATATGTATAGAAAGCTGTGATTGCATGTAGTATCAAATATAATACTTGGTTGGTCAACTCCTCTGTTCCATCTTCAGGTACCAAAGAATCTGTACAGTTCGTCATCAAGATTGTGACCCCTAGGTTTTTTGGTTTTCAGATCCAAGATGTATTTGGTCTCAAGTTGTTTGAGGAGGAGCTCTCGGTTCCCTCCTATGGGTGCTTTTGGAACAGTATGTATAACAAGGTAAGCAAAACCCTCTAGCTTGCCTCTGTGTTTCTCTTGAAAATGTAAAGCCATCGGGTATGTCGGGTCAACAGTTTTAATAGCTCTTATATGTTGAAGCTCCCGCAGTTTTAGTTTACCTATTGTACTCCCAACATACCATTTATCAAATGGGCAAGTGAGTACACATATCACATACTCAGTTTCGCAGGTGATCCTTGGCTTGATGATAACACTTTTAAACAGTATGGGGTGCAAATAATCTTTGGTATTTTTGGTAAATTGCATTTCATACATTTGTGAAACCCATCTATTTTGGTACCAAGCCACCTTTGGCCAACTGGAGTAACCTTAGGGGTCATATAGCTTGATACTAAATTGTCTTTTAACAAGGTGGAGCGCCTGAAGGTGATGTTAATATTGTCTCCCAAGATGTTACCCAGATGTTTGTCCTGTTTGAGTATATGCCAATGTTTGTGCATTATATGACGTGTATTCTCAGAGCCTTTACTAAATGTTAAAATAAGTCTCTTGTCTGTAAAATCTGGGTCCTCCTGGGTCACTGAGTTGGACATCAATAAAGAGGAGCGATCTTTGTCTCATGCTTTACTGTATGCTCTTTCTAGCACTCTCTTGGGATAACCTCTCTGTTGAAACCTTGAGGCCACGTGCCTACATTCTTTATCAACAGTTTCAATTTGGGAACAGTTTCTCCTTATTCAAATGACTTGGCCATAGGGTATGCTCCATTTCAGGGCTCTGGGGTGGTTGCTCTTAGCATGTAATGGTACGTTGGAACTCGTGGGTTCATTCACATTTAATAACTTGACAAAATCCAATCATTCTGTAATCGTTCCATCCCAGATGATAAATAAGTCATCAATGTAACACAGCCAAAGTGCGATTTTGGCTGTGTGATGACTGTTATCCGGGTGCCATACCGTTAACTTCTCCCACCAGCTCATTGTTAGGTTTAGCATTCGAGGGGGCAAAGGTAGTCCGTATCGCTGTACCCTGCAGCTGTGTATAAAAACTTTTGTTGCACAGGAAACTGTTATTTGTCAAACATAGATTGATCATCTCTGAAATCATCTTCCCGTGTTGTAGATAATTGAGTGTTCTGGTCTGTAAGAAATGCTCACATGCTTTCAAACCATTGATATGTCTTATCGATATATATAGAGAGACTACATCCAATGTTGTTAACAAGAAAGTAGCTTCCTAGGGAATGCCATCCATTTTTTTCAAAAATTCCTTAGTATCTCTTCAATACGATGCTAAAATGGTGACAGAATTCACTAAGGTTTCATCCATCAATTTAGAAATGTTTTCAAAAAGTGCACCACAGAGTGTTACTATGGGCCTCGGACCGGTGCAGCCGCATACACAGACGATGTTTTCGCCATTGTGCGCGAGACATCCCAGGTGTAAGCCGATTACGGCAAAAAATATTCGCAAAGGGAAACCTGCTGTGGTATATTGGATTCAACTAAGAGATTGCTTATGTGGTCACAGTCTAAACAACAAACAGATCTCTCCAGTGACTAAACAGATATTCGATTGGCAACTGGTATTTCCAAGAATATTTAGGGGGACATTTTGTTGAAATGCCCCTCACTAAAACGTAGGTTTTGATTAACAATTGCAGTATAAATTGTCAATATTGTCATGCGCCCTGAGGACGACCTTATTAGGGTTGAAACACGTGTCTGCATGATGAATTTGTATGAATATGTACTAACAATACAGGCATGATGCATGATGAATCTGTATGAATATGTACTAACAATACAGAAATTTACAAAAATACATCTTTATACAACATGTATGTTGATTATGATACTGCCAACTAGTATGAAAAACAATACAGTGGTGAAAACAATTCACTTTGACTCCAGGATGTTTTTTCTTTTTTGCTTAATCGCACTGTTCGTAATGTATTTTTTCATTCTAAATGCTTGATATGAATATATGGTAGCGCGCAGTCTGTGAGGTTAGCACTTTTTCCCTCACATATAAGTGAAAAACCGTACCGTCTTCTATATGGACACTATTCCAACACTGCACTCAGTGGACATACTGCAGGACTGCTCAATGCAGCATCTCCACCCATACACCAACAACTGTAGGATGTTCTAACAATCACCACACCCATGGAACCAACAATGTATGCAATGCAGCCACACCACACACACAAAGCAACAATGTCAAACCTAGTCCAACCAGTGGACATAGCTTTTCAACTAGTGGACATACTTTTCTGTGCAAGGGCTCAAGCCATGCATCGAAGGGGCTACGGATTTATCACACACAACACACCATAGTAGATGCTATGTTTAAATATTGATGTTATGTGGAATGCATTCCTCATCTGCAATTCTGCCTGCCATCACTCATCACACAAAGAGATCACTGCTGGAGCTGTCATGCCATAATGAAGGCTGCCTGCAATCACCACACAACGTTGTTGCCTGTTGAGGTAACTGCGAATTGGCATAGTATGCACGGATACCGCTGGCACACCACTGTCTTCTTCTAATGAGATATATCAGATGAACCACTTCTCACTCCCCAACCTTTCCATCCCTTCTTACCACCACCAGATGCCATAAAGTATGTTTTCCAGACCCTTTTGCCGCTGCATTGTCCTCGGATACAACATGCTGGTGTTATCGAAAACCTATGACGCACATCACGTCACCACACACTGCAGTGCAATCAAACTTGTGACTGCGCAGCGAACAGGGAAATGGGACGCCAGAGCGGAGCCATATATGACTAATTTTAGTGGCACATTGTTATTTACAAGAGCTCCAGCCAAGCACACAATGCCTTAGGGGCTTGACACAAACAGCACAACACTATCCTCAGATACACCATGGCGGCGTTTCCCAAAAACTTTGATGCACAGCACGCTTCCCTCCAGCCAACCACCGGCCGCGTCCAATGTTCGCCAACATCGCGGCATACCACAAGCCAATGAGACTTTTATCCACGGAGCGAATATGGAAATGGATCCGCAGAGCGGAGACAGATATCACACATTTTTTGAGACGTACATTTCAGTTCTTTGCAGCGAACGTACTGGTCGGATTTCCACCAAACACACAAAAGCACGCTTTCTGAACCAATCCCTGCTCCTGCCGCAAATTTGGTTAAAATCCATCCAGTCGTTCGGCCTGTAGCCATGCACAACATTTTTCCCCTTTCAGTCTATGGAAAAAAACATTTTTTTGGGACCCCACTATAACTTTGCCCCCCCTCCACGAAACCTCACCCAACTTTCCAACAATTCAGCGGGCACCATATACTTTATTGGCAAAGTTGTGTGAAGATTCGTCCACAGGGAGCAAAGATCTAAGCCGCCAAAAAAGTGGTCTTCCTATGGGTTTAGCAACTTAACCTTAACTACACGGCCGCTACCATGGGCCGTGTAATATATATATTACAGCATTTATTAGTAAATTACAACGTTTTGCCATGTAGCTACATTTTGGCCAAAATGGACATCAACAACAAAAATGTGAATTTCAAGTGGGAGTTGCTATATTTCTGTTCTAGACTCCTAAACCATTCCTCAGACAGGGGCTGGGCTTGGGGCATGGGCAGAAATGTGAAGGCCGTATCCTGACTGCAAGATCATAAGTTAGCACCTCCTGATGTTGGGAGGGGCATAGATGGTTAAAAAGTCTTGCACCATGTAAAGGGGAGGCTGCTTAAAATTTGCAACGGGGAGAGATGCTAAAAGATTACCAAAGGAGCTCTGCTGAAATTTCATCTGGATGGAAATATTGCTGGGGAGACTAGAAAACAGAGGCTGTGAAATGTACCTGGAATAATAGAAGTAGGATTGCTGTGGGCCATTGACTGCACTGCAGGGCAGAACCCTGTTTTCCAAAATGTGAAGCCCTGCTCAGTCCATACGTGCCAGCCTAGAGATTTCCAAAAGTAAGTAGATTGTCCAAACATATGTCAGCGTGGGGATCTATTTAATCCACCCATTCCCTTTCACAGTGGGTTATCTTCCATTAGTGGGTGGGGGGAAATTGTGTGGAACCTTAGCATATATGAATGTATATTATTTAAATTAACTCCCAAATTGATTGACGTAGGGTGGAGTTTGGAAGAATACAAAACTTTGACCCTCCCTCTTAGCGGGAATAATGTTATAGCCATCTCAAGCAAATGGGGTGTATTTGCCTTTAAAACAAAAGTGACAACTGTCACCATCCCCAAACCTTGCCGTTCAAACCAAAGGATCCTTGTTTGCAACCCATTCCCTAAACTTACTTTTAAAAATAAGGTATTCTAATCTTAAAAACAAAATTATCAATTGTCACCACTTTTTCAACATTGTTTTTAACCATGTCGTGCCTGTGGCCCAACAAAAAAAAGAAATTCTAAACTGCCCAACTTCCCCAAAACAGCCTTTAAGTGGAGGGGGATCTGAAAAACCAAAATTCATAATCATCCCCATTTTACCATCCTACTTCCCCAATACAGGTCTTTAAGTGGGGGGGAGGGTGTCTGCAAAACGAAATTCCTAAACTTTCCCCACTCCCTAGACCTGGGCTTTGAACAGAAGGGTGCTGCATATCATTGATGCTTGAGTTTTTGGGGCTGCGGAGAAGTGCTTTGCAAAACAGAGACTTCATTTATCCAACACAGAATGTGTGATGTATGTCTTGTTTTGACAAAAATGTTTTGACTGTTTATTTAGCCTATGTTCCATGTTTTTGAGACAAATGTAAATGTAGACCAATTGTGTTTCGTAATTGAAGCAGTTTTTTCTGCCACAAAGTAGGTGGCGGCTTTGATTTAACAAAGTTGTTATTCATTGAGTTTATAATTAAAATAAATATATATTCTTTCTTTGCCCCAGCCTGGTTCTTGCCTCACTGTGGGCACAGGGGGCAGATTTTTGTGACTCTATACGGGTCTTCAGTACAGCCAGCATTAAAGAACATAAGCAAGTATTGCAGGGCTTCTTGATTGGGAGTGGGAAGGAACTCCCCAGGTTAAGGGTGGTCCCAATTAATGCAACAAGTGTGGGCAGAAACCTATTGCAAAACCAAAACTACAAGTTACAGCATGGAATTGTTGGCGGCTGAAAGCCCACTGCTGGGTGGACGTGCCAGACAGTTCATGGGACCACTTTACAAGACTTCGCACTTGGCTGGAATGTAGTCTCCTGTCTGTAGATCTATCAGGCTGGCCAATGTCAAGTGTGAGATGTTCCGCCGGTCATGGCTTGCAGGCCGAAAATGCTGCAGTGTGCCTGCTACTCATAGTCCAGCATTTATCATGGGGAAATTAAACGTCATTTTTGTGTAAGGGAGCAAAAAGGCATGAACTGCATAAAACAGCTGCCAGAACATCTGAAATCCGACATGTGAAAACTGAGGTGACATGTTGCTGCATATTTTTCAGGAGAGTTTAAACTAAGAAGTGATGAGAGTACAACAACGTACAGAGGTTTGGCAGCTTTACTAGCTTCACAGGCCTTCAAAATGTTTACTCTATAATTACTTGACATGCAGCCTACTATTAAGTGCATAAACAATCCATATTATGCTGCTTCCCCACATTGCTAGTTTGGACATCTCATCCTAATTACACTCTGAAGGGACATAGCTAAGACATCGCCCTGTTAATATTTTACCACCCAGTAGAGTGGAATCTGCTTTTTGTTTGCTAAGAGCATAGGGAAATGGATCCAGAAGATAGCAAAAAGCCACACGTTTTTAACTGGATGTGTCAAATGAGAAATTATATCACGCCTCCTATCGCAATAAATATATGTATATTGGCCTACGCCAAGCTGCTCATAAGTCACTTGTGAAGGAATCCATGTTGCAAGGTCCTGACCTTAGAATCAATGTAAGCCGCCATTTTAGGTCAATCCGCCATTTTAGGTTCGCTTTGTAAAAGTCACCCTGTGAGTTAAAATGGTGGATGATGTCATTCCAAAATACAACATGGCCGTCTTGACCTCTGTACGTAGCTAATATGTAACTTGCCTCCAGGCCACTTGTTAAGGTCGTGAACTGAGACCTTGTTCTTCGTTGACCTGTGTGTAAAGGATTACCCGTGCAATGAAACTAATCCACGAGTATACGATAAGAACAATGTATTCAAATACTGAACGTAGAAAACTTGTTTAGCTACATTGTATTAATGTTTAAGAAGACCCACATTTAAAATCCCAGAATGCACAGTTGCCGTATAGGCTTGTTGATATATGTATTAAAAAGCAAACCAGTTATATGCGGATGTGCGAGACTTGGCATGAACCCTAGATCGGTGATGTATTAGTGGAATATTAACCCAAAGTGGGGCTGGACATTGTGCTCACAAAAAGTGTAAAAAACCAATACATTCTAATGTACAGCGTCTCTCACTGAACACATTGAACCACGCTGGAGTTCGTTGTGTTGCACTGAGGGCCGATAGCTATCTGATTTTTGCTCCAATTTTAGTAACTAGATTCAGTATAAAATAAAGTACTTTGTATATTCCTTTGTAACCCGTGTTCGGTGTGTTTCCTTTTGGGGTACTCAGCCTCGATATTTTGATTTTGTTTTCACAGTTGGTGCCCGAATAGGGACCCTCAAGATTGATGCCGGATTGTTGAAGGTTGACTCAGGCTATCGGACCAGGATCGAACGGTGTGACAGAAGGGGGCCCCACTGAACGAGACGCGACACCTCAGCAGCGCTGCATGACCCGATCCCTGGATGATTAGCTTGTGGTCCGAGACGGCATCTTGACGAGGGTCCACATATCGAGGTGGGCAGATTTGCCGAAATCACCATACACGAGGTAAGATTAGTTAGGTAAGATTCTTTGAAATCCGATCCGACCTCCTTAGGTTTGTTCAGGTGAGTCGTGCCCCGACTCTTAATTCAACCCTGATAATTTGAATTTGGCGCATTGTATCTGCAGACACAATTATTGACCAGGTAACACCAATAATTTGATATTTCTGGGAAATTGTCTACCTGCTTCAGGGCGTTGTTCCGCAGCGATAGACAATCTTTGGAATTTAACCATCCCGCACCACAGGAGGGGTCGCCGGCATGTGCTATGTACTGTAAGCATGGCATTGGAAGTATAGTATTTAATGACATTTGGCACAGACAAACGAGACATGCCTCTGAACTTCAGTGGCCAATCAATGGTAGTTTTGAAATCCCTCGTATTGAGTATTTAGAGTCAATTCTATTAAAGAAAAAGGCTAGACCTGCAGCATTTGATGTTTTGCAGAATTGGAAAAAAGAAGCGTTGCAGCAACTTAAAAGTAGAGAAAAACATGCGTGCCATCATAAAACGAACGCCGAAAAAGCATTATTGTATGACCAAGATAAACATTCTGAATCGACTAGGAATATGGATAGGGCTTTCTCACTTGGAATTCAGAAAATGTATCCTTCCAAAGAACTCCATGCGTCCGATGAATTTATAGACAAATTGTTAAATGAACGAAGGCCTGGTGCTTCTGCGCCACCTCCGTATGTTCCTCTTCCTGCTGCTTTGCCTCTTCCTCCTGTTATTCCTGCTCTACCTGCTGTTGTTCCCGTTGTTCATGCTCCTCCTTATGTTCCCCTTCCTCCGGCTCCTCCACCTCTTCTTATCGCACCAGTTACAGTACCTCCATTGAATTTGCCTGCTCTCTCTCTTCCAAGTGGTCCTGAGCCGCTTGTAGTCGATCGAGGTGCAGGGTTGAAGATTGTCACTCGCAATACTGTACCACCAGAGAAGAAACGTGATTTGATTCCGTGGGCTAAGCATTGTATGGAGAGGGATGATCAAGCTAATGTTTTTGCCACACTTTGTAATATGGATAATTTTCCTGAGAAAAATGTTTTTATGGAAGGTTTAGGGATACATTTATGTGTAATGTGGGGAAAATTAACTAATACAGATCTCCCGCAAGGGTTAAGGGATCTAAATACTTTCACGTTTTCTAGAGACACTGTGGAAAAAGTAAATGAGCATGTCGAGAGGTTATTTGGCTATAGAAAGGAGTTAAAAGAGTTGCAGAATGAGGATGACGAGGGGGAAAGTATGTATGTACAGAAACGGTTCCTTCCTTGTCGTAAATCGATATCTGAGGAAGTAAGAATTTGTACGAAGGATGCGCTTAGATGGATTTCGGATATTTCGATAACTCCAGTTGAAGTATATGACACATATAGTCAGTATACACCAGAAATGCAGAGGAAAGTGATACAGGTAATGATAGAGTACCTACAGGATGATTGTGTAAAAAGAAAGATTAGTTGTCCCGCAGAGTTATTGAGTATTTATAAGAGAGCTTTTAAACTTGACACTTCTTCGATTGCTTTAGCGCTGGATTTAGCTCTGTTGCTTAGTAAGTGTTCGGAGCCACCTACTTCTCAGTTGCCTATGAGAGAGGTTCCTCCGACATTTGTCCCAAAGGTTGAGATTGCGGCTGATGCTGCACGAGGTATAGTCGCTGTGGACATTCCTGCACATTATGTATTACAGTTCGTTCACGTCCCGTTCTCAACACAGGAAGTGAATACTATTAGACAATCTATTCCTGATATTAGAAAAAATCCGACAGGATTCTAGAAAGAAATAGGGCCTCATTACGACCCTGGCACTAAGCGTAAAACGATGGCGGTAAATGATTACCGCCATCATTTTCCGCTAGGGCCGATTACGACCCCTGACCGTTAACTACGATGCCATTAGCGGCATCGTAGACAACGCTGCCGCTAACTGCGCCAAGGGCGCGTGCACGCGACCTCCCACACCGTAACTAGCGCCATGGCGGTAAGGTACGCGAATGCCGACCCAAGCGGACATGCACCTTACGCCATCACCCAGCCCGTAAAGTACCTTACCGCCATGGCGCTAACAACGCCATCGCGAATCAACCGCAAAGGGACAAGTTAAGTGAATGCAGCTGCCACAGGTGCACAGAAACAGCACAGGTGAAGGCAATACAGACACAGGAAGCACAAAAAGAGCACACCCCACCCCTGCCCACACCCAGTCACACACCACAATGCTACCGATAGGACTAGCAATGTTGGGGCTGGAGGACCTGATAGCAATGCGAGTGCTACAACAGCAACTACAACAACAACAACAACAACAACAACAACAACAACAACAACAACAACAGGCTGCACAGAGGAGACGCAGGAGGAGAAGGAGGGCAAGGCAGGCCCAGCATGCCCCACCAGCACAGCCAGTGCTACCACGCAGGCAGCCCCCAATCCCACGCGTCAGACCCAACCCATTCAACCTCACCGCTGAGCAGATCCACACCCTGTATCGACTGGACCGGGACACCATCACCACCATCGTGGACATGATACACAACGACATCGCCAGCATGATTGAAACACCCACCGCCACCCCCCCCTACTGAAGGTAGTGTCCGTGCTCCACTTCCTGGCCACAGGCACCTACCAGCACACAGTAGGGCACTTGCATGGCATATCACAACCATCGTTTTCGCGTACACTGACGCAAGTGCTGGATGCACTCCTCAAGCACACAGATGACCACATCTCACTACCACGGACTGCCCAGGAGATTGCCAACACCAAAGTGGGTTTCCATGCACTAGCTGGCATACCTGGTTGCATCGGTGCCATCGACTGCACCCATGTGGAATTGACGGTCCCACGTGCCCAGGAGGTACCGTACCGGAACCGCAAACAATTTCACTCAATCAACGTGCAAATGGTCTGTGACTCCAACAGTATCTTCACACATTGTTGTGCCCGATTCCCCGGATCAACCCATGATTCATTGGTCCTGAGGAACTCAACATTACCACGCTACATGGAGCAACAGGCAGGGCCCAGAACCTGGCTACTCGGTGAGTCCAATGTCATGGGCATTGAAATGTGAAGTGGGTGTGTAATTGACATACCAATGCAGGGGGGGGGAATGATGCATACTCCAACTGGCGGGAAGGGGGGGGGGGAATGATGCATGCTCCATCTGGCTGCGACTAGCATTAGCCACAACACACCCTGAGGCAGCACTCACGTCACCTGACACCTGCATACATGAGGCCTGACCTAAGAAGACCTGACATGTCAATGAAGGTGTCACCCAACCCTGACACAACCACCTACAAGTGCATTGACCATACCGTGACCACATACACTCCAAAGAAATGTACGTCCATGCACGTCACCAACAGCTCCTACTGAAAGGCCTGTTGCCCATGACTGTGCCCAAAGGAGGCACATGATGGACTGGAAGAACAATGCACCAAAACACAGACAGCAAGGCCCACAGACTGTCCCCATGGGCAACAGTCTTGTTCACTGGGGTAATGATGAGCCAGACTGCATTCCCGCTATCATGTGAATGCAACCCTCACGGGACACGTGCCAGGTCACCTACAGAAACAGCCTGAACGGAGACAGTGGATCGGCACTCACAAGGCACATGTCACCCCTGCATACCTCGTGCCTTGGAATTCAGAAGCGGCACATGTGAGACAAGTGGCACACTCTGTGAAAGTCGATTATAGAGGTATATCCAATAGACGCTCCATAAAGTTGCACCTAGAAATGTACCCAATAGCCTCTAGATAACTGAATTTAGAAGTGTGGCCAATAGCCTCTCTATGGAAAATAGTATTTAGAAAACCGCCCATTAGCCTCTCGTGGGAAAATGAATTTTGTAGTTTGCCCGGTACCCTCTCTGGGAAAAGTTGCATTAATAAATGTGCACATTGAAAGAGCATATAACCCATCAAATCACACCACCACGCTTACTCTCTCCTTTACATCACCACTCAACTAGAACACAGAGATACTATGACACCATTCGGTATAACTGTTCCCATACTAACACCGCTTACTCCACATCAATCTATGTAAACACTGCTGGTTTCACACCCCCAGCCAGGCGTTTTCCTCAGGCCTAACGCAGCCACATCCGTCCTGGATAAATCCTGCCTGAACGAACACATTATCCTGATCTCTCAACCACCACATCTGCCGCTAAGAAGCAGCTATTACACAAGTACCGCACGAGCTGCACACATACCCGGTGCTCACACGCACCTTTTGACTCTCCCTACTCTCTCTACTGATCTGAACTTCGGTTCCCAAGGACGTTCAACCTACCAGCGCCTTCAGACCATACCAATGGTATATAAGGCGCTATATAAGTGCAAAATAACAATAACAATAACAATATAGCGGTTGCACGGTGTGAAACCAGTAGCACAGAAGAAACTGCTGCAAAATCAATGCTCAATGCAATTCATGGTGGCATTTCATGTACATCACTCAAGCTCATCCCTGACGCATACATTCTTGCCCACATACAGGTGATGCAGGCTATCCCCTGAAGAGGTGGCTCCTTACACCAGTCCGAAACCCACAGAACCAGCATGAGGAGGACTTCAACCGTGCCCATTCCCGTACGCGTGTAGTGATCGAGCAAGCTTTTGGCCTACTGAAGGCACGTTTCCGCTGCATCAGCAGGTCTGGCGGGGCACTCCTGTACCGGCATGAGAAGGTTGCAATGGTCGTCATGGCATGTGTCATGCTACACAATATGTGCGTCAGAAGAAATGTGCCCCTGCCCCCTGACGTAGAATTGCTACCACCTGACGATGAGGATGATGAGGGTGGGGATGGGGCACCACCTCAAGGAGGCAGCGATGCACAGGAGGGGCGTGTCATGCGTCAGACTCTCATTGACCAATGCTTCTAGCACACACAGCGTATGCGTGTCACATGGAGACGGCACTCGGCGCACTGTGTGTGTGTGGGACATGCACACTGTGGACTCTACAACAATGTAGCACATGGACGCAATAAAGATGTCAACACATTTGGTTTGTGGTAATGATAAATGTGTATTGCAACAGTGAAATCTTGTGACACACCCCCTCCCCCCTCCCACCTCCCCCCTGCACACCCCAACACACCCCCTCCCCCCTCCCACCTCCCCCCTGAACACCCCAACAATGGTGCAGTAGTGTCCGTGCTACAAGGTGCGGAGTAGTCCTGCTGAACAGGCAAGTCAAGGATGTGTATCCCCTCCCATGGCCCCTGGGGCACCCCTGGCCGTGCTGCGGAGAGTGCGCCCAGATCTACGGACGGGGCTGCTCTGTGCTGAGCTGGTGGTTGATAAGGCTCCACGCCCCACATCCGGTCGCATGTCCCTGATGGTGTGCACAAGTTCACTGAGTTCATTGCGCACAGCCGCTAGCTCAGTGCATATACTCCTTGTGGAGTTCTCTATGGCAGCTGTGACACGGTCAGCTGACCGCTCCATGGCATCCCTTGGCCCACCACACTGTGCCACATGTGCATTGAGGAGGTCAGTTAGTTGTTGCTGCCGTGTTGCAATGTCCTGTAGTGCCTGCTGGTTCTGCTGGCCTATGGCCAGTGCCATTTGCATCTCCGGTGCGATGCCCACCTCAGGCTGGGGGGATGGGGTGGCTGGCCATTCGTCGGAGTCGGACTGCCCCTGTGTGGCATCCGCCTGCAGGGGGCTTAGGGAAATTGCGTGGGAATGTGGATGGGCAGTGGGCCCTTCAACATCAATGTCCTCAATGCTGCCTGGCCCGCTGTCAGAGTCTGCCGCTATGGCTGCACTCTCCCCAAGGGTGCTGCTTGCGGCAGAGGCTGTCCCCTCAGTGGCCACAACTAGTGGCATGTCTGCTGCTGCTGCTGTGTCTGTGTCAGCAGTAGTGGGGGCTGGCACTTGCCTGTCCTCTACCCCAGGCAGGGTTGGTGGCTGCCGGTGGGTTCCCTTCCGGACGGCTGGGGTGGATGCCTGCGGGCTGGCCATTCTGGAGGAACAGGATGCGGTGTTGCCCTCTTCCTGGGGCTCTGTGTCGGAATCTGTGGTGGAGCAAAGGAGGGATGTGTTATTGATGGGTCCGCGGACATTGGACGTGCATTAGGGGATGACATCTATACAGTCGGTGCATGCAGCGCATTTCATACAGGTTTGGTGGCTTTTGTGTGGAGGTAGCATGGTGCTATGTGTGTTCCAGCAGTTAGGGTGTGCATGCTGCTTGTTTGCAGGGTGGTGTTGGGATGTGTCTGTGCACGTTCACCTGTCGATGTGTTGCATGTGCACTATGGGGCGACTGGGTACTTCGCACAGTGGGGCTTTGTTGAGTGTGGCATGCATAGCTCTGGCCACCTACCTGCGTCTCCTGGGGTCGGCACTCCTCTCTCCATGGCTCCGACACCTTCAATGCTCTCCATCCCTATGGTGGATGCGCATATTTCCTCCCACGCCTGGAGCTTGATAGGTGATTCTGAGCCTCCGCCAGTTGACATGGCTAGGTTGCGGTTAGCCGAAATGATGCTACGGACACGGAGCCTCAGATCATCCCAGCGCTTCCGGCACTGCTGGGCTGTGCGGGGTGCGGCCCCCACTGCACTCACTCGCTGTGCCACTAGGGCCCATATCGCCTTCTTCTTCATGATAGCCGCCCTTGTCATCTGTGTCGAGAATACGACTTCCGCATTCTCTTGCAGGGTCTCTGCCAGCATGTTAAGTTCCTCCTTGGTGAAGCGGTCTTGGCGCTGCCTGTCACATGCCTTTTTTACAACTTTGGGCATGTTGGATGTGGTTTTGGGGGGGTGATGGGTGTGGATGGTTATGGGGGCCGGATGAGGTATGGTAGTGGAGGATGGCGATGGATTGTGTTTTTAAAGATGGCCTCCATGCCATTTCCCGTTCCTGCGCGATGGCGCTATTTCCGCTTCCGCCTATTTACGGTGACCGCTAACTGCGGTGACCGCTAAGTACGGTGACCGCTAGGGTGTGCGTGGCGGTAGTGCTCCATGGACGGTGTGCGATGGCGGTAAGGGCCGTTTTTGGCCCATTTGCGCCATGGCGTACTTTACGTTTCCGCCATGGCGTAAAGCACGTGCCCGATGGGTCGAAATTAGGTGCTATTTACGTCTTCGCTACTCGGCGTTAACGTAATTTACGCAATGGCGGTAATTTACGGAACTTACCGCCAGGGTCGTAATGAGGCCCATAGAGTCTGTCTTGCAATCCTCAGTGTTCACCTTAGGTGATATTGAGTTGTTATTCCCTGTACTCCTGCCCATAGATTTGTGGAAACAAGTTAGAACTATAGACGACATGCCAGGGTTGGGAGATACATGGGTGAATATAACTAGACTCGATGGAGAAAGGCCAGCTGGTGAAAGACCGCCTCAGGTGATATTGACTTTGCCCGATAGAATTATTGCAAAATTAAAAACTATAATTCCAGAGAAAAGAATAATTTGGGACAAACATACGGCCTGTGTCCAAGGAAAATCTGAGGGTGCTACCGAGTTCTTAAATCGGTTCGAACAGGTATTCTCGGATTTCAGTGGACAAGACCTAGGCACAGAGTGTGGGAAAAGGTTATTTGTGGACAAATTTGTGCGTGGATTGCTGTCTGACATCCAGTCACAAATTATGTCTTCTGAGAGCGCTTGGCAGGCGAAATCGCAATCAGAAGTACTGCACATGGCTCAGTACTACGAGAACCGTGTCAATAATGAAAAAGATAGAGTTGAAAAACGAAAAGGTGATTTGAAAACTAAAGTGCTATTGCAGCAAATTGTTAGAGGCCCCAGAGGGGGTAGTTCTCACATTAGAGGTCAGTATGTCCCACACGGGAATGTGCCCTTGGGTCCTGTAAACATTAACCAGTGCGCCTATTGTCGTCAAGAGGGCCATTGGCATGCACAATGCCCCGTCCTTCGACAAAGGTCGAATAACACATTCGGGAATATGGGTAGACGATCCAGAGGTCGCTCGGGTGTAGGGGGCCCTGGTAGAGGTCAGTTTACACAGGATCCTCAGCAACCTTTTTCACAGGACAATCCGATTTCGAGTGTGGACACCAGGAACATATTTGATCATCCTTCCGCTGCATATTTATCTGAAGAGCTTCCTTTTGATGACATTCTGTTTCGTTAGTATTGCCCGAAGCAGGGTTTGGAACCTACACCTATTCCCGTCAATCAGAAAGGTCCCTACGTTGAAATGGTGGTAGGAAATAGGAAACATCAGTTTTTGATAGACACTGGAGCACAGAAGTGTTCCATTGATCATTCACGGGTTCCAAACATTCCACTGTCAGGGCAAACCAATGTTTCTGTAGGGTTTTCTGGCACACCAGTTGTTTGTCCAGTTTCTTTGCCGGTACGCATTTCTCTGGGTCCCTTTATGGACCACTGTCCATTTCTGTTGACTTCGCATTGTGGAGAGAACTTGCTGGGTTTGAATCTGTTAAAAGAATTAAATGCAGTGATTTATTGTTCTTCTGATTGAGTGCGCTTGACGATTTCACCACAGCAATTTTCTGTCTCGGAATTCTTCCCTAGACCTTTCCCACCAGAATTTATTAATGCACCAGAGAGCTTATGGGCTGTTGACGACAATGATATTGGTGTTTTACAGATTGAACCTTTTAAGATAGTTTTGAAACATGGAATTGAGCTGCCACGCATTCCCCAGTATAAGATTTCAGTTGAGGGCGAGCGAGCTTTGAAATGCATTGTTTCCAATTTTGTGCGTCGCGGGGTGATTGAAGAAATTTCAGGAAGTTTGTGGAATAGTCCGATTTGACCCGTGTACAAGAAAGGCGATAATGCAATTCCATTCCGTTTCATAATTGATTTACGTGCCATTAAAAAGTCGTCGCTCCACAATTTCCAATTGTGCCTGATGTAACGACAATCCTAAGCATGATTCCAGCTACAGCTACTTACTTTAGTGTGGTGGATCTAAAGAATGCTTTCTTTAGTATTCCTATACACATGGATAGTAGATACTTGTTCGTGTTCACCTTAGGGGGACGCTCGTTCACATTTACTTGTGCACCTCAAAGGTACACAGAGAGTCCTAGCATCTATAGTAGGGCTTTGAAAGAACAACTTGATACCCTTGAATTGCCCTCTACTTGTACATTGCTTCAGTATGTTGATTACTTGCTCTTAGCTGCTGACTCTGAGAGCGCCTGTAAGGAGGGCACTGTGTTATTGCTTATCCATCTAGCTAAGCATGGTCACAAAGCTTCGCTTAAAGAATTTCAATATTGTTGCCAGGAGGTCGCCTATTTAGGCTATCTCATGTCAAGGGAGGGAAGAAGATTGACATCTGAAAGAATAAAACACATTTCTGGCATGTCTGTCCCAAATACACAGAAGGAAGTTAGAGCCTTGATAGGTACGGCTTCTTACTGTAGGTTGTGGATCCCAAATTTTTCAATAGTGATCAAACCGATGTTGGCTTTGACAAAGAAGGGCATTTCTTCGCCATTGCCATGGAACGCGGAACACCGCAATCGTTTGATTTGCTTAAGACTGCTTTATGCTCTGCACCAGTTTTGGGCACACCAAACTATGAAAAGGCCTTTGTGTTGCTTGTGCATGAATGTGATGGATGTGCTTTGGTTGTATTAATGCAGGAACATGGAGGGAAGAATAGGCTGTGCGGTTACTTTTCTTCCGCCCTTGATCCTGTAGCAGGCGCTTTGCCAAGACATTTGCGTGCTGTAACTGCTGCTGCGTCTGTAAAACAGAGTGAGGGAATGGTCCTAGGCCATGATCTAACCCTGATGGTGCCTCACTCTGTAGATGTTCTACTGAACCGAACCCAAACGCAACACCTCACTTCTGCACGGTTGACAAGGTATGAATTGATCTTGTTTGCTCCTCACATTCAAATTAAGAGGTGTTGTGTTCTTAATCCGGCTGAGCTCCTACCTTTCCCGCAAGATACTACTTGCGGCGATGAAGAGTCACATGACTGTTTGTATACTACCGAACAAGAAACAAAGGGTAGAATTGATTTGAAAGACACTCCTTTGGATAATCCACAAGGAGAGCAGTTCTGTGATGGCTCCTGCTTCAAACTTCCGGATGGTACATCCACAGCTGCTTATGCAATCACCACATTAAGCACAGTCGTGGAAACCAAGAGAATCACGCATAATTCTGTGCAGGCCGCAGAGATTATAGCATTGACCCGAGCTTGTGAACTTTCCAACGGGCTTGCAGTAAATATATATACTGATAGTCAGTATGCCTTTGGTGTGGTTGACAACTTTGAGAGACTTTGGTCAGAGAGATGGTTCCTAACTTCACATGGCACTAAAATCCAACATGGCTCCCTAATAGTACAACTACTCTCAGCGCTTGCGCTCCCTACTCAGTTAGCAGTTATGAAATGTGCAGCACATCGAAAGATTAAAGATGACATAGGGAAAGGGAATGCTTTCGCTGATCAGATAGCTAGACAAACTGCTACCGATTACCTTACGGAGATGTATGTTTCAAGGGAGACTGTAAATGCTTATGCAATGGATGAGGGTGTTGGGTCTGTATGGGATATCCAAGCCGATGCCACGTTAGAAGAATCCAAGAGGTGGGCTGAAGGCGTGGGGAAACTTGATGATGACGGGTGTTGGGTGGACATAGCGGAAGGGAAATGGCTACTCCCTGACGCATATATAATGATGATGGTCATCATGGCCCATGGTCCTACGCATGTATGTGCGCAGAAGATGACAAAATGTTAGAGAAAGTTTGGGCAAATGACAAAATTTCAAAAATTGCTCAGCGCTACGTCCAGGATTGCATGATTTGCCTACAACACAATGTGGGAAAGGGTACAGTAACTCCAAGGGGACGTTTTGAGCCACCCTCTGTCCCCTTTGAAGTTATCCACTTTGACTTTATTGAAATGGAACGATGTGACAATAAAAAATATGTGCTGGTGGTCATCTGCGCTTTTAGTAAATGGGTTTAGGCTTTGCCCGTTAAAGATGCTACAGCCATGACTACTGCAAAAACCATGTTAAAGGAATACTGCCCGTGGTTCGGGCTACCAAGAGTCATCAGTCGGACAATGGTCCACATTTTGTCGCTGCTGTAATTCTGCAGATATGTGCAGCATTGCAAATTGGCAAACGGTTCCATTCGGTCAGACATGCTCAGAGCACCGGACTAGTAGAAAGACACAACGGTATCATCAAGAACAATCTTGCTAAAACGTGTGCCGGCACCAAACTAAAATGGCCGGACGCCTTACCGATCGTGTTATTATCCATGCGTACAACCCCTCAAACTAAGACTGGGATCTCTCCATTTGAGGTGGTAATGGGGAGACCTGCCAATATTTGGAACCTTCCTACATGCAATTCATTGAGAAATGTTGAAAATGTATTACTTTCAGATTATTGCAGCCAGTTGACTAAAAACCTGTATTTGATTTATCACCAGGTATGAGAAGCTTTACCTGTGTAATACGAGGGCCCGGGCCACAGTATATGGCCTGGGAGTTGGGTGCTCATCAAGGCATTTGAGCGCTCTTCCTGCCTTGCACCTCGCTAGCGTGGGCCGTTCCAGGTCCTGTTGGTCAGCCAAACAGCAGTGCGCGTCACTGGAAGAAAGAACTGGATCCACACGTCCCACGTCAAGAAACTTCCTCACCCAGTGCCACACGTTACAGAAGAAACAGAACCCCTCGCTAATGATTCAACCAATGATCCCAAAGCAGTAAATAGCGCCGAGAGTGTGTCAGAGAATCTCTCTGAGCCTGTGAGGCTTGGGGAAGCTGCCATTTTGTCTCCACACTCTCCAAAGGTTTTGTATCCAGAAACTGCTGTTCCAAATTCGGCATCTTCACTTGTCTCTGATACGTTGCAGCCAGCGGGAAGTGACGACACATTGTTTCCGGATCACGCAGTACCGGGAAAAGTAAGGTACAATCTGCGTGCAAGAAAATAGACTTACGGCACCGTTTTGCTGTGCATCTGATAGACTTACGGCACAGTTCGGCTGTGCATTTGAAGAAGAAAAGGATCATCGAGGGCTTGTTTTTGCCCAAATTTGAGAAAGCGGATTCTGTTGGCTAGGGTTGCTGAGGGACTAGGAAGTCGCGGGACCGGGAGGTCGCCAGCAACGAACATTGGGGGTATCCGTGTGAAGACTACAATGCATGCTACCGCTACCGCTCGTATGGGACTTGTAAATGAGGGGGTGACCAACCGGGACAATGGACAAAATGCCTGGGCCCCGAAAACATATTGCTGTGTTTTTATAATGACATTTGGGTTTTTAATAGTTGTTGCCTTAGGGTTGTGGTACCTTGAGGAAACTCATTCTTTAGAATTTTGGTTACCTACTGAAAGTATACCTACTGTTCCTACTCCCTTTGTACATTTGCATACTCTGTCCCCTAGGGACTCTCAGCATAGACAAAGGTACCACAATAATACTCTGCTACTTATGAATGCTCCGCATGCCATTTTTAATAAGTTTAACTGGTGGGTCTGCTCACATTTACCCCAACACGGGGATAAGGGGCTAGGTTGGTATATTCATCCTTTACCTCTGACAACTGCTTGCTATGCTTCTCTTAGAGCACTGTTCTTTGGCCGTTGGAATGATAGCATCTCAGGGAATTTTGATGGCACCAATTTGAATACTTTTGAGAAACGTGTTTTGACTCCACTCGCTTTTCACAAAAAGGAGTAAACCTAACGTTGCTTCTATTAGGCCTTCTGACAGACTGTCTCGTCCTTTCCAATCTTTGATTTCCTTTAAGATGGCTCAGATAGGCAATAAGGATGCCATGCCTCCTTCTTACACTGGTAATCATAGCCCCGAGTCAGTTTCTTTTTGCATACAGAGGAATGGAACTCAGTCAATGGGAGATTTTCTAGGTTGTGCCAACGTTGCAAATTTGACTGGAGAAAACAGACCTTTGTATGTAGGCGAACCCATCTACTTTGTCTGTGGTAATGTAGAATTCCCATGGTTGCCTAGGGATTGGCAGGGAACCTGTTATTTAGGGATCCTGTTACCTGGGGTGTTTATAGCTAGTACAAAAGAAGTTTCAAAGGCTCGACCACGGCGGGACGAGAATGGTGACACCCCAGCACAAATCTTGGGGGATATAGCAAAATCAGTTGGGCCATTTTGGGGGCAGATAGCGAATTCCGAAGATATCAGAAGACTAGCGAGAGTACTGGAGAGAACCATCAACCGGACCACGGACATACTCTATAATATGACGTTAGAACAGAAGGCGATAAGACTAGTAGCACTTCAAAACCGGATGGCATTAGATGTCATTCTGGCTGAACTTGGTGGAGTGTGTAAATTAGTGGGGTCCGCTTTCTGTGTTTTTGTACCAGATTCCTCCCCAACCATCTTCAATGCAATACAGAATCTGCACGTCCTTAGTTCAGAAGTGCATGTTCCCGACGGAAATTGGGATCTTAGCACTTGGTTCTGGGACTTTTTGAGATCTTGGGGTTGGAAGGTACTTTCAGTCTTGCTGATTATTTTGAGAATCTTGTTGTTTCTTTGTTGCTGTATTCAGTGTCTACCTGGTATATGTTCGAAGGTTCGATAGGACATAAAGTGTATGCCCCAGATAAAACTTCCAAAGAATATGTGTTGAAAGAAATTTTAGCGAATTACCTAATGGCAATAGATATTTCCGACAGTGATTCAGGGTGCATGGACGATGATGCATGGAGTTACTTGCAAGGAGATCCAAAGTAGTTTTAGCACTTGGCATAGGCCAAAAGGAGGGTTTGTCAAATGAGAAATTATATCGCGCCTCCTATCACAATAAATATATGTATATTGGCCTACGCCAAGCTGCCCATAAGTCGCTTGCGAAGGAATCCATGTAGCAAGGTCCTGACCTTAGAATCAATGTAAGCCGCCATTTTAGGTGAATACGCCATTTTAGGTTCGCTTTGTAAAAGTCACCCTGTGAGTTAAAATGGTGGACGATGTCATTCCAAAATACAACATGGCCGTCTTGACCTCTGTACGTAGCTAATATGTAACTTGCCTCCAGGCCACTTGTTGAGGTCATGAACTGAGACCTTGTCCTTCGTTGACCTGTGTGTAAAGGATTACTCGTGCAATGTAACTAATCCACGAGTATACGATAAGAACAATGTATTCAAATAGTGAACGTAGAACACTTGTTTAGCTATATTGTATTAATGTTTAAGAAGACCTACATGGAAAATCCCAGAATACACAGTTGCTGTATAGGCTTGTTGATATATTTATTAAAAAAGCAAAACAGTTATATGCGGATGTGTGAGACTTGGCATGAACCCTTGATCGGTGATGTATTAGTGGAATATTAACCCGAAGTGGGGCTGGACATTGTGCTCACAAAAAGTATTAAAAAAACAATGCATTCTAAAATACAGCATCTCTCACTGAACACATTGAACCACGCTGGAGTTCGTTGTGTTGCACTGAGGGCCGATAGCTATCTGATTTTTGCTCTGATCTTAGTAACTGGATTCAGTATAAAATAAAGTACTTTGTATGTTCCTTTGTAACCTGTGTTCGGTGTGTTTCCTTTTGGGGTACTCAGCCTCGATATTTTGATTTTTTTTTCACAGATGTACATGTTATAAATAGAGGTTATCAATGGACGCAATAAGAATTGTCTTATTGACCTTCGAAGGATGAAACACTGGGTCAGCCTTATCAAAATTCAAGCCTGTGACTGAGATCACACATATTGCTGAGGTAGGCCATCAACCACGCAGAACCAGGTTGCCATAATTCTCTTGACTGTTAAGGGATATCGTGTTGCTCATATCTGAACAACCCACGCCAATCTTTCTCTAAATAATACATGTAAGTAGGTCAAATAGTATCTCATGGAAAATCAGTGCAATTCCCGTATACATACACAGATGTTAAATGTATCGAAGGAAAACAGTATACTGTAGAGAACAACATATATGCATTTTTATTCCATGTCTTTTGCAGATATGCATTCTGTGTTGGACCCTTTTGCCCTCTCAATCATGCCTTCTTTTTAACCAAACATGTTTCCATAACACCTTCCTGTAGTTTGACTGGTTGATTTACCGTGCAGCTTGGTGCTTTTCATATCAGCGTGTTAGGGGAGTTTTCCTAATGTCCACTTGAGGTAAGACTTCATACAACTATCCCTTGGTATACAGGTCCTCAACTCTTATTACAAGTCGGTGCTACCCAAAGGTAGAATGGTGGGGCAGCCATGTTTATCATAGGAGGAAGATGTGAGCTGTACTGAACCCAGTAAGTACAATAGTCCAAAGAAACTCTTACAGAGTAATTGTTACATTAAAAATATACATTTATTCTTATTTACACAAGGAAGGTAGATAAA
The DNA here is from genome assembly GCF_040938575.1 of Ambystoma mexicanum. Taxonomy (NCBI): domain Eukaryota; kingdom Metazoa; phylum Chordata; class Amphibia; order Caudata; family Ambystomatidae; genus Ambystoma; species Ambystoma mexicanum. The sequence continues at coordinate 1,526,797,212 of NC_090935.1, forward strand.
TACTTATTTCACTAGCCAACACACATAGGATTTTTTAATGATACTTTTTAAAGGTGATTACTTCAATAGTAGTTGCTCGCAGTTACAATTGTTACAGAGTTTGACACTAATGACAGTTCTGTCGTATTATCGGTACTTCAGCAAAACCACATAAGATAAAGTCTTTAGGAACTAAAAAGGTTGGTTATACACACAGCAACACAGATCAATGTTCTAGAGACAATTTTACTAGCTTCGAATGCTTTTAAAGTCCAATCCCTAACCATATGAAAATGTCAGTGTAGGAGTGAAGCTTAAGTCTTACGAAGCAGCAGAATAGCAAAAGTTCCACAGGATACTTTCAGGATCTAGGATAAAATACTTGAATACAAACTTGGGTCAGAGGTAGAGTGGACACCTCTTCATGCAACTCCAGTCATTCTGCAGCAACTTCTCGGTTCGAGGTATGTTACACCTTTCACCCTTCACACCTTCAGTTCAGGGTCATACGCTTCTCCAAGCAACGAGTTGGTGGTAAATCTCTTTCTTCGGCTGGGTCCTCCCTCTGGAACAGCCTCCCTGCCTCCCTGAAACTGGAGGAGAATCCTCTTTGGTTCCGGAAGCAACTCATAACCTTTCTCTTTGCTTCTGCCTTTTCTCCTCCTCTCCCTGGCTAACTTCCTGGCTGGCACTGAATTTGCACTGGTTACCTGGTCACCCCCTGATCTCGGGCCCAGGTCCCCTCCCCTCCCAGTCACATACCTGCACTGCCCTCCTGGCAAACCCTGCACTTGGGGACTGTTTCTGTATCCTACAGTACCACTACCAGCACTTGACACGGCACCTGGTGTCAGCACTTATCCTTGCACTTGCCACCTGCTGGCCGTACTTTTACCTACTGTTTAATTTTGTTTTCTTTACCCCATGTACTGCACTGTCCCCTTCCCTTTCTCCCTCGCACTTCTCCTCCTTCACCTTCCCATGCACTTGCGCGATCTAAATGACACCTGGCCTAGTAGGATCGTTGTCTGTCCTCCCTCTGTTCCCCCTCCCTTGCCTCGTCGCGCCTTGAAACACTTGTGTATAGGTGCGTTATAAATGCCATATCATATCATATCACCCCACAGTACCTTAGGTTAGAAGAAATTAAACATAGCTGAATTCTCCTCTGTGCAGCTGTGATGGACCCGGTCTCCTGATCTTTGGTCTGGCGACAAAAGTATGGACTATGAATGGGATGCATCTGGAGCAGTCTCAAGAGAGGATCCTTGGCACAGATTTCTTCAGTCGTCTTGGTCGGTCTGCTGTTTTGCACCTTTTTCTCAGCACCCACAAAGGACATCGCTTCTGAAGTCCTGAACTCTGGTGAGGGGACTTAGATGAGTTGGATCGTGCCTCTGGAGGTCTAACTGCAGCTCAGCAAAGTTCTGGATGGATTCGGCCTTGCAAAGAAATTGTTCTACATATGAGTCGGAGGTCTCCTGGTATTCAAGTCCTGCAGCTCTTGAAAGGCACATCACCTCGGGAGATGGCTCAATTTGTAGTTTGTCTCAGGGCTGGTTGGTCCCACCAGCCAAAGGGAAGGAGTCGTCCACTTCGGAGCTCCTCTGTCAATTAAAATATGGGGTCAGGACAGCAGTGGGCACTTCACGGTGATTGGAACAGTCTGCAGGCTTCTCTGATCATCTTCAGCTTTGGTTCCTCTGTTCCAGTTGTCGACTTGCCTTTCACCTCAGGTACCTCACCTTTTATTAAGTTTTCCCACACACCCCTCTGCAAACTCTCAGCATTTTACAGGAAGGGCCGGTGACTGTCCAATCAGGATAGCCTGCCCCGCCAGTGGGAACTGGTCCCATTCATGCACTCTTGTCAGACAAAGGGCAAAGGAGAACTCTACCACTTCCTGCCTGCCCAGACACATTGGAGCCTAGGCGGGACCCAAGGGTTCCCGACTAAGACAAAACAAACACACAGACCTCCCCCTCTCAGAATGGTAGAAGGTCTAACACAAGACAACCACATGAGAAATAGTGAAAAAAGAAAGTAGCTACCATGTTAGAACATAGGTGACCCTATTGTGCACAACCAAGACTGTGAATACAGTCTGCGGTAAAAAATAGTACAATTGTTGGTAGAACACATCCACTGCCAGAGCCAAAACTGTAGGGCGTCATTGTGACTATAAAGTTACAGTAGCAGAGAGAAGGGGGACACTAGGCAGAGGCGTTGCTAGTGGGGGCTAAGGGGGATATAGCTGCAGGTCTTTTGGTTGTAGCCACGGATAGAATCTGAGGGGCTACAATCAAAAGGCTAGCTAGCCCCGAGTACCAACATCCCGACATTAGCGTAGCCCCAGATCTTTTCCAGACCTAGCAACACCCCTGACACTAGGTATCCCCTTTGCACTCCATATAAGGTGGTGTGTGCTAATATCTCATTGTATAAAGTTTTAGGAAGGATATAAAGTAGCCCTATATCCTTAAGAACTGTAGTTAGTAAGGATAAAGAAAGAATCTCAAAGAAGAACCCAAGGGGTTCCCAGCAACACTGCACATAAGGTGCTGTGTGCTCCACACGTTTAACACAGATGCCTTTAAAGAGATTTGGAGGAAATCAGACAACATAGAAAAGGTCAAACACAGAGAACAGAGTTCCAAACGTCAGAGCAAATAATGAATGAATGAATGAGGGGAAAAAGGCTACGTTCATTCAGGACACAAAGAAAAAGGTCCAGAAGTCCAGCAACAAGTGCCGGGCGTCTCATAAAAAGAGCATAACAATGAGAAATCTCCATAACAGAGCTAACTATGTAGGAAGCTAATGATGGGAAGGGAGGAGATGTATTACCTACATTGCAAACTGTAGGAATCCTGGACTCAAATCCTGGCTTCTGTACTTAAACAAACTATGTAATTGATGGCAAACCACTTTACATCAGTGTGTCTGATTTTCCGTACTTGCACACACTATTATCACGTAGAAGTGTTTTAGGCCTGCACTACCAAAAAGAGTCTCATGTGCTTTGCTGAACAGGAGACAATTGAAAGCCCCTTGTGTCCTTAGAGTATATTCCTATTATTCAATGTTTAATTCATACCGACAATGCAGTCATACATTCACATCAACAGGGCCAGATTCACACATGTTTTAAGTTGTGTGTGTGCAGGGCACACTCCAGTGGACACAGCACCAGCAGTTTGCATTTGTGCGATTCACTTGTGAATCGCACATGAATGCATAGTGTGGGGAACGACAAAGGGGAGTGCCTAATCAGCTTCAGATCGGTGGCATTTAACTGTGCGCCTAGCCCCCCCTCGCCCCTGCCTCCTGGAACAGAAAAAAAACAAAACGCTGTCACGAATGGAACCTGGCGGCATTGATCTCAAAACAGAAACATCATGCAGTCTCCAAAAGCGATATCTTTTACATTTCCACCTCCTTTACCGAATATATTTGCAGTGATCGGTCAGTTGAAGGCCATGAACGTCAATTCACTCCCTAACAGCCAAGACCATCCGCTCCACCGCGAAAGACCCCTCCGGGAATGAGGGCCTTGCAAGGTGGCTCTGCGAGTACAGATATGCCTGGGCAAAGGGGCCCCAAGTCTCTGCACCCACATATCTGGGTGAATTGTTTCGAAAGACCTTCTCCAAGGCATACAAAATAAACACAAATATAGTGATTGGATATTAATAGTAAAAGGTTAGAAGCGCTGAATAGAGCAGAAATTCCTCCGAAAACTTGTAAGCTAAAGATATAGGGCCTGATTTACAAATTGTTTTCCAGTGGGATTTCCGATACGAAAAGACTTCTGTAAATCAGCCCCATGCTGAGAAATGCATCCAGTGCGACATCACGCAATCATGCGTGACCAATAATGTCAGCAGAGGCAAAAACACGTTTGGCTTCTCATGGTCAATAATATTTCACTACTTTGCAGGCATACGGGGCATCTGTCCCGGGAGGATAGCTCAGGGGCAACGTGCTCGCCTTGCAAACAATACGACACAGAGCAACACTGTTTCGATCCCCGGTTCTGCGCTTAGAAACCTCTGGGTTTTAAGGGCGTTGTAAATAACCTATCATATCATATCATTTGCATTGTGAGATGAAAAGCGCTCTCGGGGGAGACTGCCTCCACAAACGCCTTCCCTTGCAATGTCACTGAAACTCAGCCTTAGAGTATTAATGAGCCAGACCAATGAGAGACCCTCTACTGAGAACGAAGAAAGAGCATGTACCTGTCCTCTGGAAGGCACCCAGTCAAGAGAGTCTGAAATCAACTTTCAGCTCACCGTGCCTCACCAAAGAAGAAATATCCATGTGCGTATCAGCCGGTTCCCCATGGGTCAAACGGGTCTTTGGAGTGTTCTTGTGGCGTATTGATCTTTTTGCTTTTTAGATCTCTTTGCAAAGCGTGGCATCCACTCTGAGATGCGGCTTATTAGAGACACGTAAAAAAAAAACATGCATAAATACATACCACAGAGAAATCAACACAATTCAACTAAGTACAAGCTCACATACAGGGGATGGGCACAACTGTTATCTCTTCATTTTACAATTCATGGCCAAGGCTGAAGAAACGTAGCCTTGACAGCTTCTCGCAAGCCATAAACTCACCAATCCCTTTCTGAGGTAAAGATGTTCGAAAGTCTGTCAGGTAGTTCATGTAAGGCTTCTCAGTGCTTATTTCATAATATCTGACGTTCCCATCTCCCTGCAGAAAACAAGGAAATAGGAAGAACATGGCATTTCTGTCAGTAGCACAATGGGATTTTATTATTTGGAATAAGATACCAATATTTCATATCCATCTAATTTGCTATTACAATGTATTACTACCAATGAGCATATTTTACAGGAATCACCCAAAAAGCTAGCAAATAAAATGCTGAATGGGAGATTTGGCTGAATTTCGGCCATTCGAAAAGTTCAGAACGGCCGAAAGTTTGACCAAATCCCCCATTCGGTGCTAAGGGCTGCACCCTTGTTCACTATATTGTAAGAAGGGGTTGCAGGCGTGTCCTCCGCCCAAAAAAAAAAGGAAAGGACCCTGCGGTGCTGGTTCCAGATCACAGAAGTGAAAGTGAACAGGCATTGCAGGGACACAGCCAGTCGGCGGCACACAGCCAAGTGTGCCGCCGCAAACTAAGTAGGGGGGTGGGTCTGGGTGGGAGTGGGGGAAGTCCGAAAAGTTCAAGGGAGAAAAGACCGAAGGCTATTTCGGAAAAATAATCTTCGGTCTTTTCTCCCTCCAAAATTTCCATCACGTGCTTCCATCCCAGATCCATTTTACATATACATTGATCAATGAGAAGGAAAACAGATGGCAGATACAAATTTGCCAACACGCGTGATCTGTGGTGCTGCAAATATCCACAGGCTCTCTGCCCAGTCTCCGTCCAAGTGGAAAAGAAAAGGAATTGGTAGTTATTGCAGACACTTTGCACTGATACAAGTGCAATTAGCACTGGGGCAAACATTGCCCCAGTGAAAAAGTGTATTGAAGGAATATGTTTTTTGCAGTAGGGCAATGTTTTTGCCGTAGTGCTGCTTGCAATTGCACCAGTGCAAAGTTTCTGTAAAACTGGGTTTTGCATAGTTCTTGTGATCATGGAATTACATGATTGCACTTAAACATTTTAGTGCATTTTGTTCTTTTCAATAACATCTTTTCGTCCCCAGGCTTGGTTATTGTGGCTTGGTATTGATGCGGTTTTCTGATCCCTGGTTGCTTCTTTTGTTTTTGTTTAAATTGTGTTTGGTGTTTAGTTTCCAGCAATTCGATGTAATTTTCTTTAGGCATTGGTGGAGTTTGGCACTGGCTTTATCTCTTCTACACCAAACGCGTTTGGGTCAAACGCACTGTGAATGGGTTCAGTTTTCATGTAAAGCAAGTGAATATGTGTACATTACACTTTGTTTTCACCTTAAACAGTTTTTTCAACATCCAATATGAGCTTGAGAAATTGTATATTGCGTCACACATGTGCAGCCAAAGAGATTCATATTAAAAAGAGCACATTATTCGCCAATATGTGGAAGTGCAACCATTTTAGTCTAACTGTGCAACACTCAGTCTTTCGATTCTTCTGCCTTATTAAGTGGTTCTGTGAAATAACAAAGTGGGGAAAAATGACCTGGACTTACAATGAAGAGGTAAAGACGAGAAGGTATCACATCACTTTTTGTACACTCAAAAGATAAAAACGAACAAGATTGAAAAATCAATTTCTGTACACTCAAAAGATAAAAATGAACAAGATTAAAAAATCACCTATGGTACACTCACAGTAAATAAAATAGAAAAAGGGAAAGCATTTTTAAATGAAGAACGTTTTAACTGTTTCTGAAAATATATTTTGTCTGTCGAAAAGATATTTATTGTGTTGTTGCTGTGATATCATGTACACATACTCATGTAGTCCAGGCTTAACTCTGCTCTACTTCTCTCCATGCACCTCTTTCCACCCATGATAGCACATGTTCACGAGAGATGGTCGCTCCACCATCCCGCACCCCCAAGAACCTTTCCAACCTCCCTCCCCGACCCTCCTCTGCTCTAAACCATACTGCTCCTAGCCAGAGGGTTTTTTTTGTGTTTCAATTTTTTGTTACCATTTTCGTTGTCTTCATTCTTAGCTTAGTTATATTCAATATGTGTTTTGGTAACGTCTTTTTTTGCTCACTATTCTTTCATTTTTGGCCAGGCATGTTAAGTGTGTACTGATTATACTGCGGGGTGGAAGTGACTTGTATGGGAACACAGCTGGTATGCGGCCTAAGGGAAATATGAGGTCGGGTGGTCTCTCCACACAGATTACATACAATTTAAACATTGTTACACTATAACAATGTAAAGTACCCGAATCAGATTACAGGACACTTCCTAGCATTACTCAACTATTGCAAATAGAAAGAACACCGATTATTCCTCTGAAAAGAAGTGTTTAGCGCCATCCACGTCCGTGTGCCCAGAAGATATTACCCTCATGACTGTGTGACCTATATAGACTGGATTGGGCAAGTAGACAATCTTTGGAACACGGGATTTGTACCAGCCATCAAGCATACCTGCTAATGCATGAGCAGGAACGTTTTCATCTCATCTGAGCAAGAAGCCCTCTGGATGTAGCATCAGCTGAGACAGTGCTTACAAGGCCAAATGGAACCACTCCAAGAAGACACAGCAATGGAAACAGCTTTAGACAAGTATACTCCTACATTTGTTCTAAAGATGTGCAGTACTACTTGGGCCTATGCATTGCTACAGTTCCTTGATGAAAACCCGAGGCCTTCTCTTAACATTTCTCATGTATCACAGAGCAGCAGTGGAAGGAAAGGCCTGTGGCTAGAACCTCACCTCCATAGCTGTCAAGTCCAAGCTAATATAGAGCCCTAAGTATAGATAGTTCTGGATTTATGACATTTTCGGGACTTGCATGAGCATTGATGTCAGAATCCTGCATTCTTTGGGTGGAATCATTCAATAAAGTGAATCTGCCCATTGTGACTAAATGCCCTGCCTGGTCCTTGGGCTGACTGGTGGGCAGACGTATTTCATTTTTATTGATTTGGGTGGGTTAACTGCCCCATACCGCCTTTTAACTTTTATGTATTCCCTATCTTCCCACCCCCTCCGCTATATGCCCTTACCCAACCCCAATATTTATCTCGGCCAAACGTTTTCAGCAAAAAACTCTGGAAAAAAAAAAACGGGCGTTGAATGAACGTTGTACTGTCACCTGGACCATTTAGATGGTAATGTCTCCTTAAGGACCCTGGGGATGAATTTTGAAGAGGTTGTGAAAATTCTTTCCTGTGAAGAAATATTCCCAAACCTGCTAAACACTCATATAACCCAAACATACTTGGCAGTTTAGCCTGAATGAGAAACAAGCATCATTAGGGTGTATGTAGTGGCACAACCAGAGTGAAAAGGTTCCATGTAATTTGTATCCACGCAAAAAAAGTCGCCATGCAAGAATGCCTCCGTTTTTTCCGGCAATATTAGCACATGGCACCTGTGGGCACACCCCTGCAACCCTCACATTTTTTTTAATGGAGTGGGGGATCCCCTGAAATCCCTGCTCCCATTTACCCCATATATTATCCCCCAAAATAATGTTGCCTATCCTGTTTCCCAGCGACTATATGTATGGCGACATTATTTATGTGGATAATATTACCCGATACCAGTAAAAATGAGACGAGTCTCCTGTTTGTGCTAATATCTGAAAGCCGGCTGGGCAGGTTGAGATGTGGTCTGAGTGACTCACACTGGTGAAGTAGAGAGATACAACATGGAGAAGGAGAGCCAGCACAAGTGATTCACTCTCTGAGGAACCGATGCCAAAGTGGGTAACAAAGATGGCAGCCCCTATAATTAATTGATTGGCCACATCATGTATTTCCCAAAGAATAGACACACCTAACAAAATGTATTTCAGAGCATGTTTACCAAATCCAAACACTGAAATCCAATATTCCACGAGGTGAAACCACTTCCATAAGTAAGACTGCACTTATAGGCCTTTCAGAGCTATTAAAAGGGGAGAACTAACCCAGACAGTGTGCTGTTTTAAGTTGAAGGAGAGCTGGAGGTTTGGGCTGAAAGCAAAGAGAGTTGGAGCAGGAGCAGAGGTGGTGGAGTGAGATGGAGAAAAAGATTAAAGAGGAGGTTGGGAAAAATTAAGGGATCATGATTAGGCACATCAAAGTGTGAGGAAGATGTTTGGGTGAAGTCAAGAGGCGGTGAGGAGGAACAGGTTGGGAGACAGGAGGAGGAAAGATGGTACATAAGTAACATACAGAAGAAGATAGAGCAGCATCAGAAGATTGGAGGTATTACCCATAGGCAGCAGAAGGAGTTAGGTTGGAAGAAGGTGGGAGAAGGGGGAATGCCTGATCCTGAGGAGGGTGGGATTTCAAGTTGAACCTTAAGCCAAAAAGGGCGAGCCTGTCGAGGGTAGAGGAATGGTCATGAAGCGAAGTATCAATAAGGCACAGGAGTAGTGACTAGAAGAGAGTGAGACTATGAGGGGGTGAGACAACAAGGAGGACAGCAGCAGTGGGCAGGTGGCTGATAATATCAGGACTCTGAGATTCGGTTGGTGAAGGAGGACCTAGTAAACCACCTGTGGAAACCGTCTGTTTCTGAGTGGCGTGAGCTCAGACTAGCAGGGAAATTCCAACTCTGCATTAATCTCATTCCTGAAAAAAGCATGCGGCTGCACGCAATCCTGGAGACTGAGTGCAAGATGGACAGGGGCCGAAGAAACCCAGAAGTTGAAGAAATTAGGAAGAACAAAAAAGCTGGAATGTCAACTACACCTGAGGAGCTCCTTTAAGGGAGTGGTCACTAGAAACTTTGATCAGCCATGAAGTTTTCATCCTGTTTGATTGTAGTTTTAGTTATCTTTTCTTTGGCTCAATTCATTAGAACACCATGAAATAAACATGTCGAACTGACATTCTATTGTTTCTGCCTATTAATCCTTATGACGTCAGATCATTTGTCGGTGCAAACTAAATCCAGGAAAGCAATAGGATCCCCCACCTGGACACCTGTGTGTGTTGGAGTACTTTCAACAAGTTAGTAATATGGATGAATTCAAAACATTGAAAAAGTCAACTAATGATTTTCCTATTTGAGGACACATCACCATTAATTTGATTATTTTCTCAAAGATGACAAAAGTTAAAAACATCAAACATTCTTTTTGCGACCTGTCGCCTATAAACGTGCCTTGTGGTTAGTACACACGTGTTACCGAACAAAAAAACATTCCATACAAAGCATGTCAAAAGTACAATGTTAACATATAAGAGAACAAAACGTTCACAGGTCACACATCGTGAACAGAACAAACTGTTGTAATGATCTACATCTGGATTAACTCAATCAGTTTGTCCAATGTTTTTGTCACATAATTCCTTCACACGGATTTCTGTGACATGGATTGTATTCACGATGATACCTAATCTCATCCAAACGAGAGTCTGCAGACCTAATACTGACACTTTGCATTTCGGCTTTTCTCTTTCAGGGTACACCCTATACCATGTGTCCCTTCATCAAGTTTTTATATAGTGACCTTCATCAAGACTTGAGACGCTGCTTAATTGATGGGTTCCTTTCTGTTTTTCCCCTAATGATTCAGTGTATTGGTACTTGCCAGACCAGTATGGTGTTTCTGCGTTCTTTACAAAGGATGTATATGAATTGTTCGAACTACAATTGTTCGAATTACAATTGACCTTTGCACAATTGACCGAATTGTGAAGGTCAATTGTTACATATATGCGGGGGGAAACCCCCCGCAACCCCCCATTATATATATAAATATATATATACATATATATATATTACCAAACCAATATATATATATATATATATATATATATATATATATATGTATATATATATATATATATATATATATATATATATGTGCGGTCAATTGTGCAAAGGTCAATTTGGACCCTCGACTTTCGGTCAATTCGGTAATTCAAACAATTGTGTTGGAACAATTTGGGTAATACCCTTTACAAAATGTGGGCTCAAGTCTCCCACTCTATTCATCTATTTATGCGCAACCTTTATCAGGTGGCATGTATCATCATATTATGCTGTGGGGGGAAAGAACAGTATCCCATCTGGGATTGCATTGTAGTTTTTGAGTATTTCCAATGACTGCCCACTGTCCATGAAAATGAAGGCTGCCACTATCGATTGAAACATCCCTCATTACACTCTGGTGCATGCCATTTCAATCTGAGAATCCAGGATCTTATGTATAGAGAATTGCAGTATCAGAAACGTTGGCAAATTTATCCCATGAATTCTATAGCCATATCTTTCTGTAAATCGGCTCTAGCATATATTAGAACCCAGCCCGGTCACAGACTGCCTCAGCACCAGGCCAAACAACAAGCTGGACTTTCCATGGTGTGCGAAGCCTACTTCTTAACTCTCCCTGTTCCTGCCCGATGATACAGGACTTCAAAAGTAAAGACTATGCTTACATTATGGGAATGGGCTGGTCAGGGTGAAACATTCAACCGTGTAGGTGAGATGGAGCTGAAACCCAAAAGAGGGGAGTTACAGCCACATCTCACTTGTAATGTGATAATGCAGATGAATATGCCATTATTATCTTCTGCACCAGTATAGCAAAGGCGAGTAACAGTACAATTTGAGACAGCCTTATCACTCCATAAACCTTGAGGTGGTTGATAATATGAGTTAAACTGAGCCATGTGAAGCAATATGCTTAACCAAAGTGGATAAACATAGAATCTGCCATGAAGGATTAATTATATTACGCAACACAAGTAAGGACTAAATGTAGTTTGTAGAATGTAGTTTGTAGAATGCATAAGTAGTGTACGGTATAAATAGTACAAAACATTATAAGAAGACAGGAGGTTCCTGAATACCAAGAAAAGGACTCACTATACTGATAGGACAGTTGAATTACAAGTAGCGAAGATGCTGAATACACAGGCATGGAAAACATCATATGACAGACATACAGGATAAATAGTTGTGGGTATAGGTCGCCAATATGGAGCCAGAAAGACAGGAGTGGAGCCATTTTTTTAACGCAGAGGTCTCAGAATGGACAAGGCATCAAAACCCAAGATGATGAGCTACATGATTCTAGAAACTCGTGTAGAGCCCAGACAGTAGCTCACTGCCAGAGCCAAGGTCAGAAACTAGGACGGGAGTAATAGAGGAACGGAACACAGGCACGAGATAACAGTTACTAGGATGAGAAGCGGTAGACTCCCCAGTTAATCAATTTTAATAAAAGCACAAACAACCATTGATGTCCAGGTGCACAAGATCAGTAAGCAAAAAACTTTAAAGAAAGTAACTGAATAGCACCATGAGTGGCCACAAAGAACACAACATGCATGTTAGAATTAGGCAAAACCTCAATAAACAGAAGGAAATCAACTCTCAAACACGGTACCCTAACATGTGATCCATATACAAGAAACACTGACTATTCATTATGAGCCAACCAAAGACAGGCTACCTGCAGAACTCCCTCAGTACACGTGCAGACACTAGACAGTACACAAGGCCAACTAAAAAGGAAAGGGAAGGCTTCATTGCCTCGGTTGATTAGGAGTATTCTTTAATTGGAAGTATGGCTGACCATGGAAGTCTCTTCCCCCACTTATGTCTTGCACATATCTTGATGCCATGTCAGGTTGTGCAAGGTTCGGAAGCTAGATGCCAATCAATGTGAAGTCCCCTTGCCACACCACCTAAGATAGATAGCGCCAACCAACGAACTGTCCCAATAATTATGTATTAGAAATGGTATCAGTAATGGGATGGGTCCAGGAGGTGCCATCAGATATACATCAACCAGGAGAGTGACTAACCCCTAAACATCCTATATGTAGTTTGAGTCATTAACCAACCCCACTTCCCTGTACGCTTTGCAAACTGATAGTGTAATGTGATGTCATTGTTCATATAGTTTCACACCAAAACTTGTTTGAAATCATTGAAAATGTGAGAGCTATTAGAATGAAATATTTGTATGCTGTCCCGGCTTTGATTCATTGTTTGAATAAAGCTGAGTTTTGATATGCACCTGAGTCCTCCATCATTGGGTATTATTCTGACTAATTGCTTGACCCTTGGCGCATCTTGACAGTAATAAAACCATCACTCAACTAGCAGTTGTAATAACCAATTACAGGCAACTACTGCCATTACAATATACAGGCAGAGGTCAGTTGTATCATTACAATATCCATGTGAATCCCCAGACAGTGTCAGCATTCACCGTCCCTGTGTGCAAAGAAACCCTGTTTCTTTGTTCATAGGAGGCTCTGTCTAGGGCAGGCCAAGGGCAAGGGGATGCCGATAACTAAGTCATAAGCCTGAAAGGTTGGAACTGCAAGGATTTGATCTCTCATCTAAATGTCACTAAGAAATCATGGAGAACATTTCTGGTGGAAGGTCACTGCAGAGCTTGCTAGCCAACACACCACAAGATCTCACATTGGTTCTGGTTTGTTAAGCTATGGGGTCAGAGAGGATACCTTTTTACTGCCACTGTAAGGTCTTGGCGGGTCATGTTGACTTATCTTGTGCTGTATGTAAATGGATTTAGGTAAGTGCAATTCGAACTTTCATCGCGTAGCAGTATAGTCCTTTCAAGATGGGTAAGATATGTTCTGTTCTTTGAGTGACAACTCAAGCAAATACATTTAGAAGCTGGCACAGCTGAATCATAAATTGCTGTCTATCAAGAAATAATACGTTCATCGATTTTTGCCCTAATTATAGCATTGGCAATAATCACAGAATTGTCTTCTGAAATAAAGGGGTCTAAGCTGCCTTAATAATGTGATGATACATTGAGAAACTGATAATGTTGTTGGCATGAGTGTTCAGTTTAGGGAAAGAGCAGAACTAAAATGAATTGCAAAGTCATAGCCTCAGTGAGTCTCTGATGGTGCAAATGTTTTCATATTCTGCAAAGAATGCTCTTCTAGTTAATATTCCGTTGTGTATTCATTTTATGGGCTCACCACCGCAACTCCCGGCTACTTACTGGCCAATCAAATAGTTCAGATATAACGTGAGCATTAAATGCATTAAAATGTGAAATAATGGACTGTCTACATTCTTATTGCATTCCAACTAGCTCTAAATTAAGTCTGATATGGATAACTGATACAACACAACATAAAAACAAGGTGAAAGGAAAAAATAAATGAACACGATAAACGGAAACAGAACGAGTATCGAGAAAGCAAATTCCACACAGGCAGGCGAAATGGAGGCGAAGGCAAGCAGAGTAAGGAGGAAGAGGGAGCAGGATCTGGGGGACAGATAAGCCAATAGATACCATTGCAGACAATCGTGTGCTACTTGTGGATTTTAGTGAATTATGGGAGTAGTCACCTAAAGTGTTAAATAAACATTGGAGAAGTTGAGGCATTTTAAATTCAAGATCAAACAGAGAACAGGGCTATTATCTTGGAACATAAGATGTTGGACCAGAGGCGTTGCTAAGGGGGCGCTAAGGGGGCAATAGCCCACGTCTTTTAGTTGTAGCCCCGGATAGAAGCTCAGGGACTACAACCAAAAGGTTATAGCTAGCCCCGAATCCCGCCAGTCCCGACATTAGGTTAGCCCCTGATCATTTCCAGACCTAGCAACACCCCTGTGTTGGACATTCCTCTGTGCTTAAAGAGCCCTCGGAGAAGAGACCCTGAAGATAGTCACGTGCAAGGATGAAGGCTCAATTAGATTGATTTTAGACTTAAGCTTGTCAAATAGAACAATGTGGGTAGACTGGCATCCATTACTGAAGGTGAATGAACTGCTGTCACTGTTCAAAAGGGCCAAGGACGTCAACGTTTATCAGCACATTGTACTGTGGAGAGAACCAGAAAATGTACTCAATTCATAACTCTCATAGGGGCCTTCCAGTTTCTGTTGCCTATATGGAGTTCCAACAGATGATCGAGGAGTTATTTGGTGGAACAAGTTAGTTCAAGTCTTTATACACGACATCCTTGTTTTTTTCAAAAACTTATTGAGGAACATAGTAGGTTCTTGTTGTAAAATGCCCTGGTTATCTTAAAGAAGGCGATTCTCACCATTAAAATGAAACAATGCAAGTGTGGGTGTCGGAGGTCACCACTTGGGACATGACAACGGTAAGGAAATGTCCAAAAGTCAGTTCTGTAGAGGCGTTAAGGGATAAACCCCCACCAAAACACGAGGAAGAATTGAGGGCATATCTTGGCCTGGCAGCATCTTACTAAAAATTCACAAGGAACTTTGCATGAAAGTGTGATCTCGCGAGAGGCTTGTTGTAAAAGGGATACCCTTTCGCTGGATGAATAAGAGCAAGGATGCAATTTGTGGAAGGAATAGGGGCAGAGTGTATGCACCGACATTAGTCAAGTCCGATCCGGGTGACACACACTTGTGTAGTCAACAGACGTCAGATGAACAGAATTAGGCACCGTTTTCATTTATTTGAGATAAGGTAAGTCAATAAAAGTTGCCTTTGCTTCCAGGTGTTTGAGGGATTGGAAACAAAGATACCCAGTGGAGATATGCTTTGTTAAGTGGGTGGGCTGTAGAACACAGTTCTTTTTGTGGGGCAGGGGATACATCATAAACCTCCATGTTGTGCATTGGTAGTTAAGAGATGCCTGAATATATCCCCTCTGATAAGCCAGTGGGTTTTGAACATGCAAAAATGTTTGCATGGAATACATTTCAGATCTGCAGAAAGTAGTGGCGATTGTCCACCTTGTTTAGCTTTGAAAGTGTGTGGTAAAGAAAATACTGAGATGCTCATGTGGAAATAAAAGTTTAGTTGGCCATTTAATATTCATGGGTGAGAAGTCGTTCCAGCTGATGGTGTTGGGTTGGTTATTATGCATTCCTCACTTAAAGGCCCCCTAGAAAGAAGGATGACAAACATAACAATACAGGAATGCAATTGGTGAACAGGAATGGACCAAGAGGTTAAAGACATAGCAAAATATTGCATTCCATGTGCCCAGTGCAATAAGGTAGAGCCAGCTTTGAGGCAGTCCCGAGAAGCTTTGGGAGAAGCTAGCATTCCACATCATAGGGCCCAATGGAGGGCTAGGCTCTAATGTGAAGATGATAATGTAGCATTCATCACTTTGCTAGAGGGCGGGCTTGGTGGTTAATGACCTGCTAGCCAGCCTGAGCCTTTGGAGGCCCAATACATGCAATGGCTCTGGACTGTTAATAGCCCAGCCCACCGGGCAACAAAGTGATTCATGCAATTGGCAATCAGCACTAGTCC
Organism: Ambystoma mexicanum; assembly: GCF_040938575.1. Lineage (NCBI taxonomy): Eukaryota > Metazoa > Chordata > Amphibia > Caudata > Ambystomatidae > Ambystoma > Ambystoma mexicanum. Next base: position 1,526,813,027 of record NC_090935.1, read on the forward strand.
TTAGTGCTAATAGTGGTTAATGCGGTTTAAAAAAAGAAACATGAGCTAAATGAAAGCCTGGCCTCTGTAGGCTAGAAAACCCGCACAATGGCACAAGGACCTTTACAAAATGAAAAATAGTCTGCAAGGAGCTCACCCGTATGGCACAATGATAGAACTAAGGGAGATTCAGGAAACAATTCCAAAGTCATACAAAATACAGGAAACCCAAGTCCATCATCATCCAAGACGCAATGAAATGTTGGTAGGTGCAGAAGAGAAGGGCAGAGAGAGCACCACACATGTAGAGCTGGAAGAAAGTGAACAGGGTATTGGGAAATAAGGTGGCAGTGAGAAAGACACCAGATGGATATGTAGGCAGGCTGAAGGAGGAGAACTGCGACATGGTCATATAGCTGGCCCAGGGATAGTGGCAAAGGAGGCCTTCGCGGAGGGCCAGAGACCAAGACAACTCAATTTAGACCTCAGACACAGCCCATGAAAAGGTCAAGTGTACGTCTTAAGACACTTGGGCAATATGACTGATGATACAAGGCCAAGGCGTCTAGAAGGAGTTGGCAAAAAGGTAAATCCATGGCCTGCCAACTGAGATTAAACCACCAGGAAGTGGAGACTACCAACAGAAGCACTGAACACCAATGTTGGGCCTATAGCAACAGGTAATTGGTGGAAGACTGGGGTTGGAATGTGGATTTAGACACAAAGCATTAGGCAGTGAGAAAGACAGACACAAAAATGTAGTGGGACATTTCTGCATGGACATCATGTTCAGGAAATCCTCCAGAAAGCTTAGGGAAGTGTGTTGTTTTTGTCAGAAACATCTCATCTACTATGATGCTTGCTGTAGTGGGAGAACAATTCTCAGTAGATTTTATCTTTGCATGTGTTCGTTTTCTTTTTCCTGGCAGAAGGAGAAACTAATACAATCTATTCCTGTGGGTAGGACTGGGTTTCATATTGATTTTCCTCTGCAGAGCTGCCAGGGAAAAGTAAAGTAACTAATCTACTGTCTGGGTTGCGGTTGCTGCAATGCTTCTCATTCATTAGTGTAAAGTGAAGCTGCCTCTTTTCCATAACAAGAGACCGGGTCTAACTACATCGAGCTTCTATGCCTCTACACTACGCTTTAATGGCTGTGTTCTGGCACCTGGGGCTCACTAGTAAGAACTTCTAGCAGCACATGGAAAGGCACCCACCCTCGGAAGAGCTGCCTCATCAGTCAGCACTCTGCTCTGATACCAAATATTTGTTATCGTCCATGTCGTTAGATGTGCACGCTTTTGAACAACTATGTTGCATGCGGATATTTTATAAACGTGTGTTTTTTGCATTGCTATTTGTTATGTTTTGTTGCAGTGATCTATACCGCACACTGCTGCCATTTGCAGGGTCTCCAGGTGCTCATGTTCTGTAAGAAACATGGGTGGGGTTGGTGAGTGGGGGCGAGGTATAGAATAGTTGTTGTGCTCTTCTGTTGATGCATGCAGAACCAGCAGAAACTGGCATCTGTGCATGTGAGCTTCCTGCGTGTGCTTTGTTGTGTGCACTGGGCTAGCGGCCAGTGTTTGGGTTGTTTGTTGTTTGCAATTATTTGGTTTTGTGGAGTGGTTGGCGGTGGGTGTACAGTATGCACGTTTTTTTGGTGTGTAGTTTTGTGGGCCCTTTGTCGGCATGGGAAGTATTTGAGAGGTTTGCAGGTGTAGAAAAGGAGAGGGGGTTGGGTAGTTGGTTTTCTTTTTGTCTCTGGGTACGTGATGGTTTTATTGTTGGTTCTTTAATCCATCTTGTCCCCTGCTTGCTTTGGTTTCAGAGTATGGTTTGTGGGGGCACACCTTTTTATGCTTGCCTCTGTGGGTTGAATAGCCAGGTTTTCAGTCGTTTTAATGAAAGTTAGGTGGTACTCCGTCATTCTAATTTCCCTTAGTACTGAGTTGCATAGTTTGGCTATCAAATAGAAGAATTTTTCAAATACCATGTAAGGACTTAACTGTAGGGAATTTAGTTGTATAGTTTTTAAATGGATCTTAAGCACAAGATGATTTAGGCTTTTTTTTGTATGGCTGTAAAGTATGAAATTAATTATTTAAAAATATACATTGCATGGCTTAATATAACAATTCATAAATGTACTCCCACAAATCTATTAACAATCTGAAAAAAATTGAAAAACTCTATTTTGTGATAAATAGGTTATACGCAGCTCAGCTGATGAGAACCAAAATAAGAAAACACCAGTGCTTTAAACACATAGGGCCTGATTTACAAAAGCTTTTTCTAATGGCGCAATCCTGTTGGAAAATACTTTGTAAATCAGGCCCATTAGGTAAATATTTTGAATTGTCAATTCCTGTGTAAGTGATAGGATTTTTATGGAATACTGATGACAAAATCATGTTTATTATAGCAACTGTATTAATCAAGGTTCATCAAGGATTAATAATAGCCTCCCCACATATCCATCTCTAGATTCAGCCTATAAGAATGTTGATGGGGCGGTCAGGTGTTAAGTTCACGAGCATGCCAAGGACGCTCAACTATACCTTTGAATATTATTCATCTATGTTATTTTACTGTTTCCTTCCTGTCTGGATACACTTCAAGCCTTCCTCATTCTTAAACCCCCAAATTATTTGTTCAGCACCAGAAATCTCTTCACCTACTCCCACCACAGGCCAAATCTCTCAGCATCCACAGCCCTCCATGACAACCATCATCAACCATCCTTTTAATTCTGCAACCACACAACTCAAAAACATTACATAGCTGCTTTCTTACTGAGTTTCGTTCAATGGTACAACCTCTGGTCGTCCAACATCTGAACTTTGCCATTGCATTGCTCACTGGCTTGCCCCAATTGTTTCAGTCACCTCTAAAAGCTATCGCATACTCTGCTGCAGACTAACTACCAGAACCCATAACCAAGATCCTGAAAGAGCTTCACTGGTTGTCCCTTAAACCCAGGACCTTTCTCAAATTAGAAAGACTCACGTCCTGTGCGCTTGATCTAAAACACGTATGGACCAATGTATTGCCCAACTCAAGACAAAACATACTTCTCAAAACAAAAAGTGCTGTTCAGAACTATACATGCTCATAAACCGTTGTTCACAACTTCAAAAGGAGCACACAGCTCAGCTTTTCCAATGTGCACCCAATGGAACTTAAACACCATTCTCTCTGCTAGCTTCCAGAAAACTATTCGATCACATCATTCCATATTAACAGATTAAGCATTAGCACCCTGGAAGGGGGCGCTGGCCAATCAGGATTCTCGAACCACAGGCTCCTGCCTCCCTTCTTTAGAACCTGTGTAGTTTCCTATGTGGTTGCTACGAGTGTGTAAAAAAAAAAAGAAAGTTACCACATTGCATAGGCCTGAACGCGCACCATGCTTTTCTCGGGTCTGTTTCATTGACGTGACGGACATCAACATTGAAAACGGACTTGAGGAAACATTGCGCTGCTGGGGGCGCGCAGCACGGAAAGTATCTTTTTAAAATAAAATAAGTTAAACCATTAGCACCTGCACAGAAAACTACACGGGTGCTAATGGAGATATTACCCTCAATGGTGGATATTACCTTCACTCGACCCCTTAACATGTGCGGCGGGCCATTACTGACAGGGCAGCACCCATTGCCTCAGGTAATATTGCCCCAATAATATTGTGTAGGACGGGCTGTACCAGATGGTAATGACTCACTGCCTAACTTAGTAGGTGCAAGTGGTATGGCCCACTAAATAGAGCAATATTGCCATTAGTACCAAAGGCCAAACATTTTCATTACTATGGGTCATTTGTTTGCTTGAAAAGCAGGACACACTGAGTGCACAAGCAAATCTATATTTAACATCCAGCCCATTGACTTATTACACCTATTAAGGTTTTGGGACTTGATAAAGGGATTTGTTGGAATATAGCTCATTGGCCAGCGAGGCACAAAACAAGAGATCAACTGAGTGGAAGCTGACGTTAGAATCTGAGTGAATACACAAAAGAATGAAATAGCACACATGAATACTAAAGCACCAACACTTAGGTATACCAACACCAACAATTAGTTGCCTTGAGAACGACCTAGTGTCGAAACACGTGTCAGCTGTGATCGAAAAGTACCAATAAATGGCTCCAGAACTATAGACTTTTGCAAATCTTCAATAGACACTCAAATGTACTTATTTTAGGGTGGTTTAGCGCAAGTCGTCAGCACAAGCATTTTGTCTGTAGATTTAAGATGGCTACCATGGAAATGGGCACTGGGGCTCCAGCTGGAACCCCACCATCTTTTCCATTGCGGCCAGGATCAGGGAGCAAAGACGGAGGTGCGGCTGGAGTTCGGTGGTAGCAGGAGATTGGGAGGTGGGTGTTGAGTGAAGAAGAAAATTGGGGGTATGAGGCTGGGCAGAATGTGTAGTCCTGGGCAAGGCAGTGGCAGCAGACAGGATGGAATGCAGACTTTCATCAGTCAGTAAAGCCTGAAATCCTATCATCTTGATTGGCTGGAACCAGAGTCCAGTTGCTATAAAAATGTTGTTTATCCAATATTATCTAGTATTCATTGCAATACACAACTGTCCAGAAAGGCTGCAAGATTTTTTACATAGCAAAAATGTTCTTAGAAATGTTGGTATTTACAACGCGCATTGCAAAATGTTTGCTTGATAATGACTTCTACCATCAAAGGAACAGCATTGTGATAGGATCGCAGTATGCACCCTCATTAGCAAATCTGTTCATTGCTCATTACAACATACATTGTGCTCGCAGGGAACACTGGAAAATCAGGTCACGTGTGATACAATGGAATAGGGACACAACAATGTCCCGATGATATGAAATGCCACTATAATGTTTTAAACAGTCGTTATTTTTATATGAAAGTAAGTGCAATATAAAGTTCATAGCGGTACACAGCAAGATAATTAATTTAGAGCTCTACATAGAAAACACTATACAGAAAGCCCACTGAAACCAATGTAGTCTTCCTTTCACCAACTGAACAGAAACGCCATTATCAATATACCTAAAGGCGAACTTTTGAGAGCAAAGAGCAATTGCAGCAAAAAAGCTGTGTTTAAAAAATAAGCAACATTCTCAGAAAGCCGCCCCCCGCATCTCCCCGAAACGATGTTAAGGAAACATTAGTGCCTGTGGGCTCTAACAAAAGCATTTATTTATTGGAAAGTCAACTGATAGTACTGCTCCTAAATTCCAACAGAAGCTTGGGTTCATTACACAAAGTCACCCCATCAACACAAAGCATTGGCCGCACAGGCAGATTCTACAGCGACCATCAGACACATACTTAAGAGAGACCTAAACTCATCTTTAAATGTTCAAAGACAGTAACAGACGTAGTACATCCCATCTACCTGGATAACCTTAATAATGAACCTACTACTTGACTTGCACCTAAAAGTAGGTTTTTTCAAAGTGCAGCACCTGCACCACTGTCCACATACCCTCGGTAATAACACCAATAACATGGGAACATCCTTCATAAGGTGTAAAACCACATCATACACCCGCAAAGAAACCCTAGGTTGCCAGAACATAGAGGTCACTCAAGTAGAGACAAATAGAACATTTACTGGCTATGGACAACCGTTTTACAGTCGCCAGTAACTGGCATGAGCTCCACAGACTACGTGGTCTGAAGATTAAATTCTTCCCGATCACCAAACCAGCAAGCAGAGGAACCAAGAGCTATCATCCTTCAGATGAAAAGAAACCTGCTAGATTCAGACTCTTGTTCATTCCTGCACCTACTCTCTGCAGCATTTCTAGTTAATACTATTTTACTTTATGCCTTTCCACTAAGCCTCAGGATGGCCTTATCTATTTGAAAATGTATATTGCTCCTCATGTTCTGCTGATTGTTCCGCAAAACTTTGACTCAGACAAATGTAATATTTCACAACCTCAAAATGTCCTCGATTCAGGAAGATAGTCCTATTTCTGCTTTTTGAGGGCCCATCCACCTGCCTGTAGATTTCAAAGGGATGTGGCTTAGCTTTCACCTTGCATGAATAAAGTGTAAATGGAAACTAATCTTTGCGATGGTATGGGTTGTGGGCTGTCAGCTGGCATCATCCGTATATAGCAAGAGTTGGAGGTGCCTCTTCTCCAATGTTGGGTCACTGCTCATAGTATATTGGAAATGGTTTGTGGTTCTTGATGTATAATGAGAATAGCGGAGGATAATGAGGTATCCCTTCGTTAAATCTCAGATAGTGTGGACGGAATTTGATATTAACCGCCTGCTGCCATAAACGATAGTACTGTTTAGTTTAATATTAATGTACTCAACATCCCTTGTTTATGGCCTGTTCTCTTCAAAGTCTTCCATGGTATGACTCTGTCCACACAATTGAATGCTTCGGAAATATTCATAAAAGCTAGCTCTAGGAACCCAACTCCTTTCCTCAAGTATTGTTTTTCTAACAGGGCCAAATTTAAACATTGTTTTGCCACACCCATAAGCTGGTGAAAGCCATATTAGGCATCTGATAATATAATATATGGTTAGCCCTGAAGCATTCTGCTAGTCATGGAAGGTTCCCATTATTTTAACAGACACATCTGTGAGTTATTGTGGCCTGTAGCAAGATGGTTGTGTTTTTGTTTCCCTCTTGTATAGTGGGGCTATAATGCCTAGCCACAGTGATTGTAAGTTCTTCATCATAAATAAGGCTCTAAATAAAGTGGTCAATAGTGGGTCTTGTTGTTTATATAGGGCCATCGTAAGCCAATCTGGCTCTGGGGACTTTCCTTATTTTTGCATCCTGATCATTGCTATTATTTCCACTTTGACACTATGGGCAATTTTTCGAAGGGAGCCTTTTCTAGCACCATGTTGGCGTATGGTCAAACATTACAGCTTTAAGATTAGACAAGATACTATAAGAGCAAATCCACTCTTCTTGGGACCAAATATTCCAGAACATTCAACCCATAGGCTTCTAAGTCCCAGAACACCTTTAGCTTTGGATGATATGTCTAATCCTTGGCAACATTGCACACTGGCCTCCTTTTTGAGGTGGGCAATCACTGCCTTGTATTCCAGTCTGGCTAGTTTGAGATCAATTAACCTCTGTCCCATTTTTAACTTTTGTGAACAGATATTTTCCTTGGTTCTGCAATCTTTTTGGAAACCAGCCCCTGGTACTGACCTTTGTCCTGACTACTAAGTTTGAATGTAACCAATTCGTGAGACTTGTTCTTTAGCTTATCGAATAAAACTAAACCATTGTGTTGGCTATAACCATGCTGAAGTAAAGGCAATATTTCCGGTTTGCTATTTTTACCAGGTTTTCCAATACTCTGCAATGTGGAACAGAGTCCCAAACTAGTCTCCTCAGATTCATGTTAAGTGAAGACCTCCCAACTCGCACCAACTCTGGGTTGCTATTAGATACGACTGGTTGTATGAAAATTCTTAGTGCGTTATGAAAACTTTCCAATCCCCTTTCTACTAGCCAGTCACATCCACCTTAGGAATTAGTCTATCACAGATAAAGTGTTAGCTAGAATATATGTAGGTTGAGCAGGTACATCTTCCTTGGTACATTCGTTAATACTTTAATTACCTGACTCCACTGAATCTCATTGTTAGAGGGTCCTTCCCTATCTACCATTTAATGCTAATTGTTGAGCTGCTGCTGATTAGCTCTTAATTGCCATCAGGTGCATCAATAATCAAATCCTGCTTCAACTTCACTTTTCATTTCGATTAACCTGCTCCTGGAATAAAGGGAGGATTTTGACCATGTCTAGTGCCATCATATTGCATTGTTTCTAAAAAGTTATTCAAATCATTGTAAACACACTCTTCCTAGACCAAACTGATTGCTATAGACCAGGAGTCTGCAGGGTTGTCTACATATTTTGGACTACAAATCCCATCAGCCCTAGCCAGCATAGGCAATGGAGCAGCATCATGGGAGTTATACTCCAAAACTGTTGGAAAGCCATAGGTTTCAGACCCCTAGACATTCATAATGGCCTTGGCCCACTCTACCTCTCTCTCATAGACAAACATTTATTATGTAGGCAGTTTAATCTCAGCCACTTTCAGGCTAAGTGACAAAGCAATACCCATCCATAACTCTCCTTATTTATTCTGCCTTTCGTTTGAGAGATATGTACAGAAAAAGCTGGGAACACATTTAGGTCTTCTGCAAGATAACGATGTAAAAAAAGAAATATATACAGCTTCCAACCTTCATCGCCCGCTTTTTGGGAAAGCACCAAAATATCTTACAATATTAACTTTAACAGTTGGTTGCAATCAACCTCATCATTATTCAGCTTGTGCAGAATCTTATTTTCTTCAATTGCCTCATTCACAGAATGGCATCAATTTAATTGTTCTGGGCCTCCTCGGGATCAGGTTCAGCAAAGCTGTTAAACAAAGTCAAAGTAGAGATCTTCTAATGTCCTAACCAACCTTATCCAATTTCTTCCCTGAGACGACCATGAGCCGACTATTAAGGCTCTGTACTGCGCCCACTTGACAATTAACTAGTGTTGGACCATAGTCAGGCAACACAAGTAGCTACTGAACTTGCTGATCCTATTGGGTTAAAGTAACCCAGGCAGAGACGGCGGATATCCTTATTGGTTGCTGGTTCTCTTCCTCGTTGGTGCCTTTACCGGCACTGCCTGCATTCGCCCACTTTTACCCTCGGTGACCCAGGTGAGTGCTGCATTTGGCTGACCCTCTTGGCTCTGTTCTTTTGAGGCCCCCCCAGGGCCGCGGTCCTTGCAGCTTTCCCTGTCCCCTCTCCTTCTTTCCATTTCCCTCTCCCTCCTTCCTCCCAGCCCTCCCGTGATTGGCTTGATCACCAGTCATTACTGACCTTCCCAGGGCAGCCCTCTGCCCGGCAGCCCCCTCGGCTAAGGGCCACGAGGCAAAGGGCGGCTCCTACAGTAGCGGCTCCAAGGCGTGTCTACAGGTGTCCGCAGGGGAAGCAAAGGAAGCCAGCAGCCAACAGACACCAACAAAACTGTAAGTGTGGCATGGGTGGGGTGTAGAGCAATTACTCTACTCCAGAAAGCCCTCACCACTCTACATCACCTCTCCATAACATAGACTGCCATAGAATTACGCCATGCATTCATAGAGACATTTGTGACCACATGCCTAATTCCATTCTTGGCCTGACTGTAAATGTTGCATTGCATTACGCACTAACACACTAGCCAATGTTAACTAGTGCCACACCTATACAGAAATGTTAAGATTAGCCCGTGTCATCTTTAGATAGGTGTAACAATGTTAACATGTGCCACACCTGGATGGAATTCTTAACGTTAGCTTGCGTCACATTTAGACGGGATTATGAATATTAGCATGTACCACACTTAGAAGGAATTCTTAGCTTGCGTCACATCTAGACGGGATTATGAATATTAGCATGTACCACACTTAAAAGGAATTCTTAACTTTAGCTTGCGTCACATCTAGACGGGATTATGAATATTAGCCTGTACCACACTTAGATGGAATTCTTAACTTTAGCTTGTGTCACATCTAGATAGAAATGTGAATGTTAGCTTGTGCCACACTTAGATGGAATTCTTAACGTTAGCTTGTGTCGCATCTAGATAGAAATGTGAATGTTAGCATGTGCCACACTTGGATGAAACTGTGAATGATGTAAGTGCAACACTTGACTGGAATCGTGATCACTAGTCTGCCTCACATCTAGACAGAATATTGAAAATGAGCAACAATGGAATAGTGAATGATAGCAAACATCAGACATAGACATAACTGCAAGGACAGCAATGCCAACTAACCAATCCACTAACAATTTCATCCCCCCGCATACACTTCTCAAACTCTAACCAAACACAGCCACAAGCCTAAAACTCAGCAATCTGCACTAACTTCACTACGCTGCAACAACAAAACAAACCCCACATAGACTTGCACAACAGCACACGACGACTACCGACAGTAAAACACCCCAAGCCCAGCCGACGGACCCACCGGGCTGAGGCTGCCATCAGCACATCACTGCTCTCTTGCACTTTTCCAGCTTATTCCCACTAACTCACCCCCCTCCCTCTTTCAGAGCCACCAGAGCAACAGGGGACCACTCCGGTGGTGATAGTGCGCGGTACAAATATCCTTTAACATTAACATTAACATTAACTCTCAAACTTAAGTGGTTTTCTCCCGTTCTAAAATTGCACTGTGAAAGTGTTTAAAATTGCATTGTGTAACCTAGGCCTTTTTCCCCACTATTCAGGACTCTCAAATATCGGTGTGTTTCTCCTGTTTCTAAAATTGCACTGCGAAAGTATTTAAAATTGCATTGTAAAACCTAGGCCTTCTTCCGAGCTATTCAGTACTCTCTAACTTAGGTGTGTTTCTCCTGTTTCTAAAATTGCACTGTGAAAGTATTTAAAATCTAAGCGCCGGTCATCTTGTTCAATTGTCAACCTGTCTTGTCTGCTTGCACCCTGTCCAGTGTCCTCCCTTCCTCTTCTCTCCTCTCCCTACCTACTCTATGGTGCTTTCTGTCTCTCCTATCTTTTCTAACTGCTTCTCTATCGACTATCCTGCTCTCCTCACTAAATCTGGTAGGAATAAGTTTAAAAAGGACATCCTGGTCTCGAACCCAGGCCTCCCTATCGCTGACACCTATACCAGCGCCTCCTCCAGGCAAACTTTTACTGACATCCTTTTTATCATTCCCTCGCCAGACCTATGGACTCTACATATGGTCTCTGTGCTCTCTCCCTTCTCCTCTTCTCCCATTAATGGTGGCACCTGGTGTTCTTCTCCTGCTGTCTTCCCTCTCCCCTCCATGGCTTCCTTGCCTACCCCTGCTGTCTCCACCTCGGTTACCTTGCCCTCTCCTTCTTCCTCTTCTGCCCCCCCCTCAGGCTTCTTCTACACCTCTGCAGGGCGTACCTCAGATTTGTACCCCTTCCCAGAAGTCTTTCAAGGATGGCAACCTTCTCCATATTGCCACTCTAAACTCTTGGTCAGCTGTCAAACACTCCTCTGACATCTGCCACCTCCTGAAGGAACTTGACCTTGATGTCCTCTATCTCACCGAGACATGGTTCATAGCCTGCTCTATCACAAGCTTTGACATTCTGCTCCCTGATGGCTGCAAGATACTCTCTGCACCTAGATCCAACCGTTCCAGAGGGGGTGTAGCCCTGATCTTCCCTGAGTGGATTCCTGCCTCTGTCATTCCTACGCAGGCCTACTCCTCTTTCGAATCCCTTGTCTGCACTCTCTCACTCTCTCCAGGCCATTCCCTTACTGTGGCTACCATCTATTGGCCACCTGGTCAGATCTCCGCCTTCCTCTCTGAGTGGGCGGATCTCCCATCTTCCCTCCTGGTCTCAACCACTCAACTCCTCCTTCTTGGAGACTTTAACATCCACCTGGATGCTTCCTGTCCTACCACTGGACTCTTTCTTGACCTGACTCACTCTGCAGGGCACACTCTGGATGCTCCGATCTCTTCAGACCTCCCCCTTTCGATCCCTCTCACCACTCCTCTCTCCTGGAGTCATCACTTTCTCCTTTCTTCCCATCTCACCCTCTCTACCCCTCAGGGTAAACCAACTCCAGCACTGCCACCTACCTTCTCGGTTATCCGACCCATGAAGCGTGTGTCAGTTGAGGCTTTCGATGCCCCTTTCTCCCCTTCTCTCCCCCTTTGGCTGACTCACACCCTGACAAAGCACTTTCCATGCTCCACTCTACTATATCTGACACTATTAATGTACTAGCCCCTGTCATGAGGAGCCACTTGAAGCCCCAAGCCAAGTGCAACTCTTGGTACGACTCAGACCTCGTCATCCTTAAATGAAAGTGCAGGATGGCTGAGTATAAATGGTTTGCTTCCCGCACATCCTCTGACAAAGTGGCCTGCCGCCTGCTCCAAAGGCAATACTGGCTCTCCGTCCACACCAAGAAGAGAGCCCACATCCAAGCCTGTGTCTCTGCGGCATCTAACAACTCAGCTGAACTCTTTAAAATCTGCAAGGAGCTGGCCAATCCTGCTGCAGTCTCTACCTCGCCTGTCCCCTCTCAGGTCCTCTGCATGGCCCTGGCTTCTCACTTCATCTCTAAAACTCAGGACATCCTGTTCTCTCTCTCTTACTCTCCTCCTCCTCCCTGCTCCTCCTCAGGCCCTTCTGTGGTCACCTCTCCTCCCTCCTTCTCTGCCTTTCCCCTTTTCTTCCCTGACAAGGTTTCTAGAGAAGTCAGATCTGTGAAAGTCTTGTCAAAACAGGTCCACCGCTGCTCCTCCAAAACCATCAAGGACCACATTGACACCCTGGCTCCTGATCTGGCTGATTTCTGCAACCACTCATTCACCACTGGAGTCTTCCCCTACCCCCAGAAGCACTCCCTTCTGCACCCTCTTCTTAAGAAACCCTCTGCTAATCCTTCCTGCCAGGCTATCGTCCAATCTCCATCACTGCCTTCATGGGCAAACTCCTGGAAAAGCTTGCCATCTCTCAGCTTAACCTTCACACTGAATCTGTGGGTTGTCTCCATGACCATCAGTCTGGCTTCAGAGTTGCCAGAAGCATGGAAACTGCTCTCCTGAACATCCGTGAAGACCTGCTCTCCAACCTTGACTCCAACACCCCCTGTGTTCTCATCTTACTTGATCTCTCTTCTGCCTTTGACACGGTCAACCATGCCATCTTGCTCAACCGTCTCCATGATAACCTGGGTATCACTGATCAGGCCCTGGCTTGGTTGACCACCTTCCTCTCTGATCGACCCTCCCAGGTCCAACTTGGGTCCTTTCTCTCCTCTATCTCTATCTCTACCTGTGGTGTTCCCCAGGGATCTAACCTCTCCCGCTGGCTGTTCAACCAATAGCTGGAACTTCTTGCCCACCGCATTAACACTCTCTGATCCAACTTTCGGTGCTATACGGATGACACCCAACTCATTTTCAGGCTCTCTTCCACCACTTCCTCTCCTTCTATCATCTCTGACTCTCTTTCTGCTATCCAGGACTGGTGTGCCGCCAATGATCTATGCCTTAATGCCAGTAAGAGCGAGATTCTCCTCATCGGCACACCTGCTCCCTCCTTTCCTGTCACTCTCTGGCCAGCCTCCCTTGGCCCTCTTCCCGCTCCCACCTGTGAGGCTAAAAACCTTGGGGTCATCTTTGACTCCACACTTTCCTTCTCTCCGCACATCTCTGATGTCTCCAACAAGTCACATTACCAGCTGCACCTCCTCAAAGGTATTCTTCCTTTCCTCTCCTTCCCCCAGAAGCTCACCGGCTCCAGAGCTCTGGTTCTCTCTATGCTGGACTACTGCAACAGCCTCTTTCTCAATGTGCCTACCTCTACTCTCCGCCCTCTCCAACTCATCCAAAACAGGACTGCGAGACTTGTCCTTGGCTTCAAGCCCAGGGACCGTATCTCTCCAGGGGTGAAATCATTGCACTGGGTCCCAGTGGGGGCGAGGATTAGGTTCAAAACCATCTGCATTGTCCACAAGGCCTTCTGGGGTCTGGGACCTCAATGCCTTCAACTCGCTCTTCCTAAATATCTTCCCTTTCGAGCTCTTCGCTCAGGAGGCTTGCTCAGGGGCAACACACTCCCCTTGGAAGCAAGACCACACGTAGCAACAGAGGTTCGATCCCCTGGTCCGCGCTGAGAAACATCTGGGTACTAAGCGCGTTATAAATAACCAATCATATCATATATCCACCTCCAACTCCCTCAGGGTCAGTCGCTTCTCGAAGCAGCAAGTTGGCGGTAGATCTCTTTCTTCTGCTGGGGCCTCCCTCTGGAACAGCCTCCTGGTCGCTCTAAAACTTGATGAGTACCACCTCTGGCTCCGGAAGCACCTCAAGACCTTCCTCTTTGCTTCTGCTTTCTCACCTCCTCTCCCCTGCTGATCTCCTGACTGAATCTGAAACTGCACTGGTTACCTGGCTACCCCCTGATCTCGGGCCAAGGTCACCTCCACGCCAGTTGCTCACCTGCATTGCCCCCTTGGCAACCGTTGCATTCTGGGACTGTTCTGTACCCTTACAGCCCCGACTAGCAATTGACACCCAATGGCTGCACTTACCCTTGCACTTGCCACCTGCTGGCCGCACTTGTATTTATTGTCTTTATTATCTTACTGTTATCCTATGTATTGCACTATCCCCTCCCCTTTCCCTCTGCACTTTTCCCCTTCCTCCTCCCCTGCACTTGTACGATCTCAATGTCACTTGGCCTAGTAGGATCATTGTCTTTGTCTCCCTCTGTTTCCCCTCCCATACCTCGTCGCGCCTTGAAACACCTGTGTATAGGCGCGTTATAAATGCCATATCATATCACATCATAATGCTCAACCAACTCATATGGAGGGATGGAAAATGCAATATTGATGCTACATTGTTCACATTATCAAGATTGATCAGCACGCAGCAACCCAGTCTACCATTCTGCATTCTACACACCCAGCCCACCCTCAACACGCCCAATATGTTCTCATTTTCAATACCATTATAAGCCCACGTACCACCAGGCCAATGCCTGCATTTCCAAATGAGTGTGGGACTGGATAGTGCCTGGGCACTCTAGCCACATTGAACCCGTCTCAAATCTTCATTATTATCATTGGGCCTTTGAGTGGATGGCTCTTGGGGGTGTTTACACGCACGATTCACTTCCTTATTATTCGCTTCTATTCTTACTAGAGTCTTTTCTAAATTATTTAAACATCTTCTTTGTTCGTCAGAATAGCTTGTAATGTGTTCAAAGTTTTACCAGAATACCTTGTGCGTGTCATCTCCTCTGGCTCAGGTTCAATTAACCAAGGCAGCCTTATTGCTAAATAACATATTTTCACTGTTTTGTGAATGCAATTTAATGTATTTATTGGTATAATTTCTAATTCACTTTTTTCTACCAGTGGGCCTGGGTCTGACTGCGTCTCTCTCGTTCTCTCTCCATTCTTAAATTTAAGTGTATGAGATTTTGATGGGGGCCACAAGCTGACAAGTATGAACTTTGAACTCACCTTTAAGGTTCTAAAGTCAATCATCCTGCTGGATTATTCCAAGTAGGAGTAGTACCCTATTGCATCATACGCGACAAAGTGTAGAAGAAAGGGGATTTTGTTTTCCATGAGGATCACACACCCTCTCTGGCTAAGTCTCTTTATCCCTTGTCAGAACATTAGACCCGTTTGTGTGTATCTCGTGTGCACATTTCACGCTATCTTACAGATTTAAACAGGGTATGTTGGGTTATTGGGTCATGCATAGCACGCATAGCTATCCTCTCGGGAGGATAGCTCAGGGGCACTGCGCTCGCCTTGGAAGCAGGACGACATGGAGCAACACAGGTTCGATTCCTGCATCCGCACTTAGAAACCTCTGGGTATTAAGCGTGTTATAAATAACCTATCATATCAAATCATTTAACCATTTAAATGGAATCATAGAGGGGGAGAACAAGGTAGTTGTTGCTGCAGTATTGATATGTGTAGATTGGACGTAACCGGGTTCTCTTCTTTGGGTAAGCTTCTAGATGTTTTAGGAGACTAGGTGTAAAGTGAGACAATGACACAAGTAAGAGTAATCACCAAAAAACAGGACCTATTGGTCAATTCAATCACTGCAGGAAATAATCACTTGTGATCGGTTACACAACTTACTCTGCCTGCCACGTACAGCATTTGCGTGTCTGCGTCATAAAACGGGAACAGCAGACCAGAGGACCCGTCCAGATCTTCTTCTTGTAAAGGCACAGAAAGGTCGTCCTGCAAGTTGAAGAATACATTATAGACACTTCGCATGAAAATATTGTCCCAAATATGGAGGGGGGGGGGGAATAAAGACACAATAGTTGAGTCAATGTTCAGATTACGAATCTAAACTGCATTGAAAAAATATATACTGCACACCAGACCTTAGAGTTTAAAATACCAGTGACAACCAACAAGAGATTTGCCTTTTCACCATAACTTCTTTGATATATATCTGAAATCTGTGTACGAGTCATTTTATTGTTTTCCATCTGCAAAGCACATATTTTCTTTTTAATGCCAAGACATTTTATATTCACAAGACAGAAATCGAGACCGAGACTAACACAAAGCAGAGAGTGTGAGAGAGTCAGAAAGAGTGAGCAAGCGAAACAGTGCGCGAAAGTTGGAGAGAATTTGTTCAATGGATATATTTTTCAGCAGCAGCACATCATGTATGTGTGTTGAAGGACGGCAAAGGACAGACGCTGCAGTCCGCGCAGTCCGTGGACTGCGGATCAGAGTGGACCGGAGAGACAGAGCGCCTAATTGGGAATTCAGGAAGGTAATCCCTTTATCTAACCTTCACTTTGAGACCGTGGCTTGCTGCCGGTTGCTCCTGGCCACTGTCATCTGGGCAGCTGTTGGGGTTTGCCACCACTGTTCTGCCGCTTCCAGGTAGCTTGCTATCCACTGCCCCATGCTGGTTCTTCTACTCCGCGGCAGAAGTTACTAATGCTCGGGCTGCGAGCGGTGCTCTCATGAGGCTGGTTCTGGCTGCAGGTTGCTTCCTATTGACTCTCGGAGAACAAGGAATTTAGAAACCTTGAGTGGTGTGCCGTCTACGCTGACCCTCTCGATAACTCTAACTGTGCTGATTAAATCTTGGGTCATGGAGCAGAGCTCCTCGGAGGTCTTGCAGTGTGTCCCAGTAGGCCATTGACTCTGTGGTCTCCTCCAGCACCTTGCTAAAAGGGTGTCTAGTGTTTAGTGTGGGCAGCGAAAGGAGGAGAGGGCGGAATGGAGCACTCTGAAAACCCCTAGACTCATGCTCATCTATCTGCTGTATATCCTGACCCTCTGATTACTCCTCCCCGCCAGTGTGCGTCGGTGTGAGTGCCGGTGAGCTTTGCAGGCGGGGCAGGGGGGAGAGTCAGACTTTGGCAGCTCCCCAAGCTGTTGAGGCGTTCCCTGCCTGCCTCTATTGCTCAGTGTCGTTAGGTGGGGCAGGTGGGAGAGACGGACTGTGGCAGCTCCTTAAGCTGCCGATGCATTCCCTGCACGCCATTGGTGCCGCCGTGCAGTGCCTGCAAAAAGGATTTGATTCAAAAGCCCTTTCAGGAATTGAGCTGGTCTCCTTGTTGGAATTAGCCTGGACTTTGGATCCAACAACCTGCTAAGCATAGCGGTCTTGTCTAAAAAAATCATTGGGGCCACAAAGCTCCGTAGATCAATAAGCCCACATACCATTGTAGCCCATTCCTCTCGCCTTGCATTGCTCTTATTCCTTCTAATGCATTGTAACTGTAGGGACAAGGACTAATTTGTGAACTTTTTATTCTAGGTCTTTTAATATTGGTGAGCATGTTTTAACCAAGACTTTGACTAGGTTCTTAAACGCTGTTTTATTAGTGTGTAACGCTCTTACTGTGATTGATTGTTATTTCCTTGTCTTAATTTAATGCACACATTCACTTTAACTTGCTACTCCACTGGTAACATGTCAAAACGTAAGGCAGCTGAACCCATTTCATTGGTGGGGAACTGCAGGAGGGCACATAAACTGCTCGAACGCTTAGATGGTGTTAATGTGTTAACCACGGAAATAAAGGGTATTCAGAATGGTATTGAAGGCCGCCATAACAAGATAATAAAAGACCAACCGCAAAGGAAAACTGTGGCGGCCCTAAATTGCGTATCTGTCATGGAGGATATAGAAAGTGTAGCCCCAGTATTAAAACCCTTAAAGCAAGTCCAATCTCACTTGTCCAGACAGCAGGGGAAATCGAAGGATCACATGGTGGTATATGAAATAGTTTGCTATGAGAGGCAGAAGCGAGGAAACAATTATGCAATCCTGATCATTGTGCAAGGGGGAGGGGGTGCCCAAGTAATTGAATTACATACGACTAACACGGACCTCCTATTCTTAAGTAGCTCACTACTCCAAGCAAAATAGGAGGCACCACTGAACAACAACAGGGAAAGTGGGAGGTAGAAGAAAACACCCATGACCGGGTTGAAAGGGAAGTGGAGTTAGAAGTCACAATCCCCATCTCAAATCCATTCCAGCTCCTGGAGATCAGGCAACCCATGAAAGGGAACAATAACAGAGCCGCTAGTGTCATTGACATAACCCCTAAAGGTGCCCAGAGTAAGATACAGAGAGCAAAGATCCAATCAAGCACAAGCATAGATGCAGGCATGAAAACTGAGGGAATCCCTCCCCCTAATCCCATGGGTACGGGGCAGGAAAATTCCTTGGTGGACCCCTTAGGGGAAGACTGCAGCCATGTTGAATATAGGTATTCCAACCTATAAAAATTCTGCAAGGAACAGTTTAAACTACTGGCAGCCGATATATTATATATCAGAGAAAGGCTGATATTACCCCTGCCAAAAGGGTCTTTACAAAATAGGAGCCTCTTACTCGACCAACCCTTACACATTTTACAGTCATGTAATCACCAAACAGCCCACAATATTACGACTGTCAATCATAACCAGGGAGAATCTAGTGCCCAGAGGGGGAGGTTGGGCAACTTAGGGTTACAGGGGAATGGGCCCCATTTTCTTAAAGGACCCTTGAATGTGGCCAGTGGTAGGCCACAAGGGTTGAGGGAGGTAAGGGGAGGGACCGTGGACCCCGGGTTGGGCCACACACATCCCACTATCAGAAACACCCCATAATCACACACCCCTGGATCTTAGAACCTAACACCACTCAACTGGGATTCAAGTCAGCGGGGAACCACCGCCTTAATCAGGGTGAGGGACCACACATGCACCCATCTAACTTAGATGGCGCAAGGTGTCACCAGATATGTCCATCAATTACTCTGCACAATGTGGGGAAAATGTCAGACGGGTCCTACGAACCACAAGAAGCTCTCATTAACAAGGTGACTCACTATTTAGGATCAACAAGAAGCTGAAAAACAGTCATAAGAAGTGACATAATGAAGGGTGTAAGGCAATGTTCTCCCAATAATGGCGATTACAAGATTGTGGTTTCCCTAAAAAATTAATGGCTGGTAAATGGACTTTTATCTATAGAAGCCAGCAAATATACACCCATGGGCTCAAGAATATCAATTAGACCATTGGTTGATAGTCAGATGGATGGTGATCGATTTGCTAACCATCCCTCCAAAGCTTGCACACCCACCCCAATGTACCCCATGTATATAAGGGGGACAAATACACTCCACAGTGGGGCCTGCATGGATCTGAAAGCAGTAGATTCACACAAAGCAGTCACCACACAAATGGACAAATGGTTGGGACCAGTGGGAGAGAAATTAGCTTAATCTCTTGGAACATTGCTGGTATTATGAACCATCAGACCGACTGGTGTGACTTTGATGGGGACACAATATCATCTACCTCCAGGAGGTCTTTTGGGTGCCAGCTACAAAGGGACCCAAAGGCAGTCTCTTTGGCGGTCTTGCCCACTGTATAAGCACAGCGCTTGACTACCAAATTATCAATATAGAATCTGGCTCCTGCGATGTACAGTATTTGGTATTGAGCTCTTCAGGCTTTCCACCTTTTTCTATCGGGAATGTGTACAACCGAGCCACTAACAAGGACTCGATAAGGCCATTGAATTAACGGTGGACCTCTTGGAGTCAAGATTGTGTCAGGACAAATTGGACCACAAGATAATATTCATAGGCAATTTAAATAGCCAAATAGAACCCCTCGTAAGTCTTGAGGGGGTTTGGGATGACCTGGCTGAGCTATGGGACATACGGCCATTGGACCCCCCCCCACAGAGGGTTAGAGCCCACCCATTGGCTCTTAGTGTTGCCACTATGCTTTTGGGTTTAGTGTCCAGGGCATGCAATGGCTGCTTTAAAAAAGATCAGCCACCAAGACATCCTTCGATGGCCCGAATGGCACCTCCCACAGTGCTTACATCTTTTTATCAATGAGAATATGGAGCAAAATAAAAGACTTTGAAATCTTAAGTACATCTGGGAGCGATCATAAGCCGCTCTTCCTGAAATTAACCAATATGGGAGACCACGAGAAAGATCATCATAGTACTACAAGCCAGGATGTCTCCATCCAGGGCCAATCAAAACAGTGTATAAGATTTGTAGATCTGGTCCGGGATACTGTAAAACCATACATCTATGATGCCATTTTGCCCCAGCTAGTACATCTTTCATCGATGGCACCCGAGGATCCCGACATTTTACACAATTTTTTATAGCATTAACGAGATTATCCAACCCTATGTCACCACTCCTAGCAAAAGAATTAGAAGCCGGGCAATCAAACTCCATCCATATTTTGATGAGGACTGTAGAATAGCTAAATCGGATATATTGAACTGTCTAAAAAAAAAAAAACGTCAAGGCCCAGACAAAACTGTGTTGAGTGCTTATAGGCCTAAACACAAAATAAATTGGTTACATTAAAAAAAGAGGTCCACTTACGGGAAGAATGGGGCAAAGTGCAGGAACTTCCAAAGCTGGAGATTCCCTCACATTTTGGAGGACAGTGAGTGGGAATTTTTCAGGGCATGAAAGGGGAGTGGTGGCAGAGATATCCCCCAGTTCATGGAAATAATATTTTCAAGATTGAGGGGCCCACCGCAGGAACCGGTTACTCTCCAACAAACCCAAGATGGCAGAAATACAAATGAACCATTACAACTAGAGCTAAGGGAGATATGTAATACAATATCTTCCCAGAAGTGGGTGAAGGCCCCGGGGCCTGACATAATATCCATTGACTGGTTTAAAGATGAATTACTGGTATGGGTGCCTACACTGTGGCTTATTTTCAATACATCCCTTAAACTGAATAGGGTCCCGCCCTCCTGGCAAAAGGCAACCATCATTCTGATTTATGAGAAGGGAGGGAGGGAAGATCCAGTTAACTATAGGCCAAATTCCCTACTCGATGGAGTGGCGAACGTTTTAGCAAAAGCCATTTATGGACACTTGCAACAGTGGGTCATTGAGGCCAAGGTGATAGACCATGTGCAAGCCGGGCTTTTGCAAAAAGATAGGCATCCTAGAAGAGGTATTTCGTCTCCACTTAATCATCCAGAAATATTCATTGCTGATTTATACAGCCTTCGTCGATCTTAGGACCAGTTGTGTGTTTAGGGCACTATTGTGGGCAACATGACCAAAAAGGGGGGTACCTGCTGGCCTACTACAAATAGTTATCCATCTCTATTCTAATAACACAGCCTTAGTAAGAGGGGGATAGGGGAGACTCACAGAACCATTTAAGGTATCGAGAGGTGTGAGGCAAGAATGCATCCTTGCCCCTATCCTCTTTCTGATTTATATTGATGAGGTGGTCCGGTATGTCAAGTTGCATTGCCAAGACTGTCCGAAATTAGGCCAAAAGGGATGCCCAATCGTTCTTTTTGCAGATGATGCCGTTCATCCATCAACATTTGCCAGCGGTTTTACGACTGCGCTGGAGGACTTTTCGGGCAAATGACTGGAGCACCAACTGGACATCCATATGGCAAAAAGCAAATCACAATTTTTTTGCCCAAGATTTAGCAAATACGTTAAATGCAGAATGGCAATTGACAGCACCATCTTGGAGCAGGTGAAACAATTTGACTATCTGGGAACTATCCTCAGATGTCCAAATCTAGCCTGTCTCTGGGGAAATATGGGGGAGGCATACTGAGATTCTTTTATTCTCACAGGCAAGGTCCCATTTCACCTGCCATTAAATTGTATTTAGCCCAAACCAAGTCTGCTGCAATGTATTGGGTAGAAATCTGGGGCTATTCAGACACCAACAAACTACAGAGGGGAGAAAGATTTTTTTTTTTAAATGGTTGGGTTTGCTTAAATCCTGTCCGAGTACTCACATTTATGCTGAATTGTGCCTAACATGAATTCAGAAAGAGGTCCTTTTTAGACCAGCCCTCTTTTGGTTGAGAGTGTGGTCGGTCCCAGAACTATATATCTATCGGGAAGCAAAAACGCATATCCTGGAGGCAGAGGGTGCAGGTCGTTTCCTTGCTTTAGGCATGTTAAAATCATGCTGGGAGATCTATGGCAGAATCCTCAGGGAATCACCCAGGGCGACATACCTAAAGCAAAAAACATCTCCCGTAGAATGATTGAGGCAGAGATGTTTAACGACTGCATGAGTTCTTCTGCTGGCACCCTCTATTTGTCCCATAAATCAGCAATGGGGTTTGAAAAATATATTGATCATGTCAGGCCTCCTTTGGCACGCAGCCTCAGATTTTCTCACCTCAACCTTCCATACCGAACAAAAAACTGGACCACTGATGGAACTGACATATGTCCAGTCTGTGGTTCGGCTAGAGAAACCCTACTCCATTTCCTTTTTTTCTGCCAGGATTATTGAGTAGCACGCTGTAAGATTTTAAAAACAATATGAAATAGGCATGGCATATGACGCACAAGTCTCACGCTTAAGCTTTTTAAAACTTGTGAGGGAATGAAAGTGGTATGCTGCCTAGCAAGTTATTTAGCACAGGCCTGGATTGTAAGAGCGAAAAGGATAAAAGATGGAATCCCTGTAATTTGATACCAAAGCTCCCTCTTAACGTGCCAGAAGCCCACGAGACTCTAACACCAGTGAAAATCCATTAACCCAAGATGGTCTGCATGGATTGCTCTGTGTACATGCCCTAGTCTACATCTGTAGGTCAAAATGTTTTACATTTGCTACTCATGTACTGATTTTAATGAATTATTCTGTGTTATGTTTGACTTGAATACTTAGGCTCTCATGCACTGTTCCCAATGAATTCGTTGTGACTAGGTATGTCTTTTTGTATACTCATGCTCCCAACATGTGTTTTATGGCACATGACTAATTGGTTGAATAACTTTGTAGGTGCCAAATAGAAAAGTGTACACCTGATAGAACGATTGGGTGCACAGCAGAAAGACAGTTATGCCCCTCTGCGCCTTGATGCCACTTTGGTGGCGAGATGTTGTACCCAAAGTGTATTTTTGCAGTGCATAGTCAGTGCAAAGTAATTTTGTACTGTTTTAGCACTGCAAAAATACACTTTGCACAGTTCCATGAATAAGGTTTTGTGTCGGCAGTGCAAAGTCACTTTTCAGCAGTGCAAAGTCCCTTTGAACGTGCAAAAAAGTCCATGAATCGGGCCTTAAGTTACCATGAGCCAGTGGTGTGCAGTCTTGTTTTTTTCTAAACAAAGCCTGCTTGTTCACGGCACAATCTGTTGTTGAAATATGTGGGGCTGTCCAAGGGGTCAGGGCAAATGAAAACTGTGTGCGGATCAGGGCGGCTACAACATCACTTACCAAAGTGCCTGCTCCAGTCAAGGGCCTTTTCATCTCTTGTCGCGAGTCGGCCTGGCTCACTGTCTGGGAGCACTGCTTCATTGATTTGTTGAGAATTGCTTCTGCCCATGCCAGGAGTGCACTGAGGAGAGGCACTAATTTCAGAGACTGTGTGGGAGGGGCAAACTTTCTTGTGTGGGGGTGTTAGGAAAGATTTCATATTGTAGGTAATTATCCTTCCATGTGGCAACCCCCAAACTATTTGCTGTTGTTTTACACCCTGATCTAGACTTTGCCAGAGAAGCACAGCCTTCCGCCGCACTCCTCTGGGCTTTCGCTCCATTCTTACAGGAAAATTGACATGCCCTTAAGACAGTCAGTACCGGGAAACGTTGTTTTCCGTAGTTCTTTTCTCATGTTGCAGATTTCGTGCAACATGGCACAAGAGTGCACCGTAACTTACATTACCACGCTCTTGGGTCTCTAGTCATTCCACAGGCCCTAGAAACTCTCGATGGATTTATAACGAACTGTGCAAGTATGTCACGGACGGGACTGGTGGCAGCGATCGTTTCTTTGTATTTTGAACTCCCTTTTGCCCTGTTAACCGCGCTTCTCGCGTTTGGCCAAAATGGGTGGCCTGGCTTCCAAAATGGCCATGCCACAAGGTTCTTTGTCCTGTCCCTTGACCGTCTTACCCCTTCACCTTCCCCAGGTCGAGCCGACCTGGGGCCATCCTTATTTGGGCATGTACTTTCCCGCGAAACACAGATGCTTTTGCGGGCTTCTGCATGCCTTGTGTGTGCCTCCAGGATGTGGGCTGGGATGTCTGGTCCCAATACACATCCTGGGTGCCAGAGAGTCTAGTGTGTCTTGAATGCCTGGGACCACCGTGGTCCGTGATAGGTCCACGTATGGTGTGAGTGTTTTGTGAGCAGATCTCCCATTGGGTCCTCTCTGTTTTGCCGCGAAGGGAACTTTGAATAAGAGGAGGCTGGAAACACCACTACCATGTCAATCTCCTGAGTTCTCACGAACGACGGATAAAGGAGCCAAGTATCCTGCAACTAAGAGGCTGAACCGAGGAATTGCTGCTGACCCGCTGAAGGACTGCTTCTCTGCACTGCTGTCGCCCTGTGAGACCATTCTGCCTCTAATCGAACGAGAAGGCCTGTACTGGTACTTCGACCCTTTGGAATAGTGGGAACAACTATTCTCAGCATCTTCCTCATCTCTTGCACGTAAGCCTTCGGAAGCGTCCCTGGGCCATCCAGTGGACTGACCAGCCTACCCAGGAGCCTTGCTCTGTCACCGCCGTCAGGTTGCTGTTGTATTCCGAGTCCTTGGCACTCTCACACGATTCGTACACTTGGCATTCCCAGGTCTGAAGTGAGAAGTGTGCATTAGGCTGAAATACACACTGCAGCTGAGTTGCCCTGCTGTGGTAACAATCTGTGCGGGTTCACTGCGTTTGGGACATCCTCAACTCTAACTTCTGCTGCTGCGGAATCTACACGGCACCGAGACGTCCCCTGCTCGTATCTGAACCTGCCAGCACTGAAACTGACATGGAGAAGCCTGGGTCTGCCTGCATCAGGGACCGGTGAGTAGCAACGCTAGGAACCGGTCGCCCTCCTGCAGTAGCCTGTAGCTTTTCCTCGCTGTGTTAAACAGCACGCCTTTTTCGCACTCGCGCTCTGCTTCTGCCCACAAATGGAGGCCGCGCTTGAGTAGCAGAGATCGGTTCGTCCTCATTTGTTCACCGCTCTGAACTGCCTGATTTCCTTGAAGAGACTCCCCTTGGCCCGTTGGCACCAGCATGTGCAGGTACTTTTGAGTACAAGGCTCCACTCTTCGTAGGGCTCGGACTTCCTTCTAGTTAGGTGGCCTTTAAAGGCGAACTGGGTCTAACGATTACTTGCACTGCCTGTTTGCCTCCCCATCTAGGTGGTCTGCATATTTCGTGCTTCGAACTCTTTAGACCCTTCGGTAATTGTATATATATTGTATTTGATTGTGATGTGTTGGTTTACTTGAGTTTTACCGTGATTCTTTACTATGGTCAATTTTACAAAGGCCTTGTAATAAATGTGCCTATATTTTTAATATAACACCTGCTTGGAGTAATTTGTAAGCGTCCTTGCTTTGTGTGCTCATTGCGGGCTTTCAGTCACACTCACCCCTCTTGAGACCTAGTCTTGACCGCCGCCATCGCTACCCTGATTGGTCTGGCTTGTCCAAAGGTTACCCTGTTCCAAGAAACTAGGCTGGCCTTCTGAACCTCTGCCCCTCCAGGACAGAGTTCAGAAATCCATCTTAACAAGGGGCATCTAACTTCTTTACGCATTCTAATGAGAATATTCTGTTGAAGCTTCAATGTTACAAGCAGCTAACTCCCTCCTTCACCTCTGAAAGCACACACTTAAGGACTATTGTGAGAATGAGCTGTATCCTGTTGCACCTACCCTTCCAGTCACTCACCTGGCAGGAAAGTATGAACCCACATCACAATTCCAATTGCCTAAAAAGGTATGCATGTGAATTGAGGTGTTAACAATTAAATGCTTTACATTAGTAATTGCAGGGCCTTTGTTAACAGTGAAGCACAGTCGTTGTTTAACATCTTTGTCCTGCTCTTTCCGGCCATAGCTCTGTAGGTAAGACTGGTCGCGTCACCATACCCTAACATTTTGTGGGGTCTAGAGCCCAATCTGTGCAATGGTGTTGCGCCACTTGCTTTCCTCGCCCCACTGTTTTGGGTGGGTTACGTTCACGAACACCAGGAGTTCAGAGAGGGCCAAAGAGAGGTCAGAAGATCCCACCTTGTGATATCTTTCTTGACCACACCCTGATCCAATCTATAAACTGGCTGGGGTGGAGACAGCAAGCTACTGACCCCACCCCAGCTTGCGTGAGAGAATGGATAGGGGCAGAGTAAAGGGACATATGTGCCTTGGGGTGTTTTAATTTGTACGCCCCTAGGCTTCTATTTCAGCCGGTTTACAGAGCTTTTGCTCACCACTCAAGTGAGCATGTGCATTGGGGATGGCTCAACAGAGCGCTCCCCACTGCACACAATACTGTATACAAGCAGTCAATGGCAGGTACGAGGGGCCTTCCTTGTGGAAGGCGGGCACCGCCCATAATGTTCCAATGGGCTAGCCACGCATGGCCTAGTCTGTCTTGATGGCTTATGGTCCTTCCACTGGAGTGTGCAGGAAACAGGACTCAGGGTGAGGAGGCGTCAATAACTTCTCTCCTTGGGTCATACACCTGAGCGCCCAACCAGAAGAAGACCTAGTCCAAGTGTCAAACTAGAAATTATATCGTGCCTCCTATTGCTATGAATATATGTATATTGGCCTACGCCAAGCTGCTAACAAGCTGCTTATAAACTACATGTGAATAAACTCGCATTGCAAGGTCCTGACCTTAGAAACCATGTAAACTGTCATTTTGGGTCAAGCCGCCATTTTAGGTTTTCTTGCTCTATAAAGTCACCATGTGAGCTAAAATGGTAGCCTATGTTATTCAGAACAGAACTTGATTGTCATGACCTCTGTACAGCTAATGTATAACTTGCCTGCAGGCCACTTGTTAGGGTCATGAGCTGAGACCTTGTCCTTCTGCTGACCTGTGTGCAATGGATTACCTGTATCACCGAAATTGATCTATAATTGAATGAGAACACCTGCTTAACTATATTGTATAAATTAAGTCCCGCATTGTAATGTTAGGCCTAGGGCATACATTATTACCATTTCTTCTTGTTAAAGTATAAACCTAAGATGAACTAGATTTGACCTGGCAAGGGACCCTAGAGTAGTAACTTATTTATGGAATGGTTAACCTGCAGAAAGGCTGGACAACAGGCTGGAGAAATGTATAAAAGCCTGACTGTTTCAATGAATATTTGCACTCACTGAGCACACTGAACCACGTCAGAGTTCGCTGTGTTGTACTGAGGGTCGATATCTATCTGAATTTTGTTCTGTTCTTTTGTAACTAATTCAGTATAAAATAAAGTACTTTGTATGTTGCTTTGTAACCTGTGTTTGGTGTGTTTCCTTTTTGGTTACACAGCCTCATATTATTTCCTTGTTTTCACAGTTGGCGCCCGGAATAGGGACCCTCAAGATTGATGCCGGATTATTGAAGGTTGATGCACGCTATCGGACCGGGATCGGACGGTGTGACATAACGGGCCCGACTGAACGAGACGCGACACCTCAACAGCGCTGCACGATCCGTTCCCTGGACGATAGCCGTGTGGTCTGAGACGGCATCTTCACGAGGGTCAATTTTTTGAGGCGGGCAGATTTGCCGAAATCACCATACACAAGGTAAAATTTGTTAGGTAAATCCTTTTGTAAACCGATCGGTCCTCCTTAGGTTTGGTCAGGTGAGTCGTTACCCGACTCTTAATTCAACCCTGACAATTTGAATTTGGCGCATTGTATCTGCAGACACAATTATTGACCAGGTAACACCGAGTTTTTGAGAAATGCCTGGGAAATTGTCTAGCTGCTTTAGGGCATTATTCCGCAGCGATAGACAATCTTTGGAATTTAGCCATCCGGCACCACAGGAGGGGTCACCGGCATGTACTATGTACTGTAAGCATGGCATTGGAAGTGTAGTATTTAATAAAATTTGGCACAGACAAACCAGACATGCCTCCGAACTTCAGTGGCCAGTCAATGGTAGTTTTGAGATCCCTCGTATTGAATATTTAGAGTCAGTCTTGTTAAAAAAGAAGGCCAGACCTGCAGCATTTGATGTTTTGCAAAATTGGAAAAGAGAAGCGTTGCAGCAACTTAAAAGTAGGGAAAAACATGTGCGCCGTCATAAAACAAATGCTGAAAATGCGTTGTTATATGATCAGGACATACAGTCTAAGTTGGTTAGGAATATGGACAGGGCTTTCTCACTCGGTATTCAGAAAACCTATCCTTCTAAAGATCTTCATGTTTCTGATGAGTTTATCGACAAATTGTTAAATGAACGAAGGCCTGGTGCCTCTGCACCACCTCTGTATGTTCCTCTTCCTCCTGCTGTACCTCTTCCTGCTGTTATTCCTGCTCTTCCTGCTCAACCTGTTGTTCCTATTCCTCCGGTTGTTGTTCCTCCACCTGCTCCTCTGCCTCTTCCCATTGCACCAGTAATAGTACCTCCATTGAATTTGCCTGCACCCTCACTCCCAAGTAGTTCCGTACCGCCTGTAGTTGATCAGGGTGCGGGGTCGAGGATTGTTACTCGTAATACTGTACCTATAGAAAAAAAACAGGATTTGTTTGCATGGGCTAAGCATTGTATGGAGAGAGATGATCGAGCTAATGTTCTTGCCACACTTTCTAATATGGATAATTTTCCTGAGAAAAATGTTTTCATTGAAGGTTTAGGGATTCATTTATGTGTAATGTGGGGTAAATTAAATAATGCAGACCTCCCACAAGGAATATTTTAGCGTTTTCATGAGACACTGTGGAGAAGGTACATGAGCATGTTGAGAGGATATTTGAGTATAGAAAGGAGTTGGAAAGGTTACGGAATGAGGATGATGAAGAAGAAAGTATGTATGTACAGAAACGATTTCTTCCGTGTCGTAAATCGACATCTGAGGAAGCGCAAATGTGTACAAAAGATGCGATTAGATGGATTTCAGACATATCTATAACTCCAGTTGAGGTATATGACACCTACAGTCAATATACGCTAGAAATGCAGAGGAAAGTGATACAGGTAATGGTAGAGTACCTGCAGGATGAATGTTTAAAGAGAAAGGTTAGTTGTCCCACAGAGTTATTGAGCATTTATATGAGAGCTTTTTCACTTGACACTTCTTCAACTGCTTTAGC
This sequence comes from Ambystoma mexicanum, assembly GCF_040938575.1. NCBI lineage: Eukaryota > Metazoa > Chordata > Amphibia > Caudata > Ambystomatidae > Ambystoma > Ambystoma mexicanum. The sequence goes on from NC_090935.1 coordinate 1,526,842,133, forward strand.
GCTCGACTTAGCTCTGTTGCTTAGTAAGCGTCCGGAGTTGCCTACATCTCAGTTGCCTATGAGAGAGGTTAATCCGACATTTGTCCCAAAGGTTGAGATTCCTGCTAATGCTGCAGCAGGTACACCTGCTGTGGACATTCCTGCACATTATGTATCGCAGTTTGTTCACGTCCCGTTTTCACAACAGGAAGTGAATACTATTAGACAAACTATTCCTGACATTAGGAAAAATCTGACAGGGTTCTATAAAGAGATAGAGTCCGTTTTGCAGTCCTCAGTGTTTACCCTAGGCGACATTGATTTGCTATTCCCTGTACTCCTGCCTGTAGATTTGTGGAAACAAGTTAGAACTATAGACGATGTACCAGGGTTGGGAGATACATGGGCTAACATAGTTAGGCTGGATGGGGAAAGGCCAGCTGGTGAGAGACCACCTCAGGTGATACTAACTTTGCCTAACAGAATCATTGCAAAACTGAAAACTATAATCCCCGAAAAGAGAATTATTTGGGACAAGCTTACGGCCTGTGTCCAAGGAAAATCTGAGGGTGCTACCGAGTTCTTTAATCGGTTCGAACAGGTATTCTCGGATTTCAGTGGACAAGACTTAGGCACAGAGTCTGGGAAAAGATTATTTGTGGACAAATTTGTACGTGGATTGCTGCCTGACATCCAGTCACAAATTATGTCTTCTGAGAGCGCTTGGCAGGCGAAATCCCAATCAGAAGTACTGCACATGGCTCAGTACTACGAGAACCGTGTCAATAATGAAAAAGATAGAGTCGAGAAGAGGAAAGGTGATTTGAAGACTAAAGTATTGTTACAGCAAATTGTTAGAGGCCCCAGAGGGGGTAGTTCGCAGATTAGAGGTCAGTATGTTCCACAAGGGAATGTGCCCTGGGGTCCTGTGAATATTAACCAGTGTGCCTATTGTCGCCAGGAGGGTCATTGGCGTGCACAATGCCCCGTCCTTCGACAGAGGTCGAATAACACATTTGGAAATATGGGTAGACGATCCAGAGGTCGCCCGGGTGTAGGGGGCCCTGGTAGAGGCCAGTTTTCGCAGGATCCCCAACAACCTTTTTCACAGGATAATCAGACTTCGAGTGTGGATACTAGAAACATATTTGATCATCCTTCTGCTGCATATCTATCTGAAGAGCTTCTTTTTGAAGATATTTTGTTTCGTTAGGATTGCCCGAAGCAGATTTTGGAACCTACACCTATTCCCGTTAATCAGAAAGGTCCCTACGTTGAAATGGTAGTGGGAAATAGGAAACATCAATTTTTGATAGACACTGGAGCACAGAAGTGCTCCATTTATCATTCTCGGGTTCCAAACATTCCACTGTCAGGGCAAACCAATGTTTCTGTAGGGTTTTCTGGCACACCAGTTGTTTGTCCGGTTTCTTCACCGGTACCTATTTCTTTGGGTCCCTTTACGGATCACTGTCCATTTCTCTTGACTTCGAATTGTGCAGAGAATTTGCTGGGGTTGAATCTGTTGAAGGAATTACATTCGGTAATTCATTGTTCTTCTGATGGAGTGCGTTTGACGATTTCACCACAGCAATGTTCTGTTTCGCAATTCTTGACTAGACCTTTGCCGCCAGAATTCAGTAATGTACCAGAGTGTTTGTGGGCAGTTGATGACAATGATGTCAGTGTTTTGCAGATTGAGCCTGTTAAAATAGTTTTGAAACATGGAATTAAGCTGCCACTTATTCCACAGTATAAGATCTCAGTTGAAGGCGAGCGAGCTTTGAAGAGCATTGTTTCCGATTTTGTGCATCGTGGGGTGATTGAGGAGATTGCAGGAAGTTTGTGCAATATTCCGATTTTACCCGTGTACAAAAAAGGTGATAATGCAATTCCATTTCGTTTTATAATTGATTTACGTGCCATTAATAAAGTTGTCGCTCCGCAATTTCCAATTGTGCCTGATGTGACGACAATATTAACCATGATTCCAGCTACGGCTACTCACTTCAGTGTTGTGGACCTAAAGAATGCTTTCTTCAGTATTCCTATACATGAGGATAGTAGATACTTGTTCGCGTTCACCTTAGGGGGACGCTCATTCACATTTAATAGTGCACCTCAAGGTTATACTGAGAGTCCTAGTATTTATAGTAGGGCTTTGAAAGAGCAGCTTGATACCCTTGGATTGCCCCCTACTTGTATGTTGCTTCAATATGTTGATGATTTGCTTTTAGCCGCTGACTCTGAGAGCTCTTGTAAAGAGGGCACTGTGTTGTTGCTCATCCATCTAGCTAAGCATGGTCACAAAGCTTTGCTTAAAAAGTTTCAATATTGTTGCCAGGAAGAAGATTGACCCCTGAAAGAATAAAACACATTTCTGGCATGTCTGTCCCAAATACACAAAAGAAAGTTCGAGCCTTGATAGGTATGGCTTCTTACTGTAGGTTTTGGTTCCCAAACTTCTCACTAGTGATAAAACCGATGTTGGCCTTGACGAAGAAGGGTATTTCTTCGCCTTTGCCATGGAATACGGAGCATCAACATTCATTCGAGTTGCTCAAGACTGCATTATGTTCGGCGGCAGTTTTGGGCACACCGAACTATGAGAAGGCCTTTGTGTTGTTTGTGTATGAATGTGATGGATGTGCTTTGGCTGTATTAATGCAGGAACATGGAGGGAAGAATAGGCCATGCGGTTACTACTCTTCTGCCCTTGATCCTGTTGCATGCGCTTTGCCAAGATGTTTGCGCGCTGTCGCTGCTGCTGCTGCGTCTGTAAAACAGAGTGAGGGAATGGTCCTAGGCCATGATTTAACCCTGATGGTGCCTCACTCTGTAGATATTCTATTGAACAAAACCCAAACGCAACACCTCACTTCCACACGACTGACAAGATATGAAGTAATCTTGTTTGCTCCCCACATTCAAATTAGGAGGTGCTGCGTTCTTAATCCGGCTGAACTCCTACCATTCCCGCAAAATACTGTTTGCAGTGACGAAGAGTCACATGACTGCCTGTATACTACTGAACAAGATACAAAAGGCAGAGTTGATTTGAGGGACACTCCTTTGGATAACCCACAAGGGGAGCTGTTTTGTGATGGCTCCTGCTTCAAACTACTGGATGGTACATCCACAGCTGCTTATGCAGTCACTACATTGAGTACTGTTGTGGGACCAAGAGAATTACGCATAACTCTGCGCAGGCCGCAGAGATTATAGCATTGACTTGAGTTTGTGAGCTTTCCGAAAGGCTAACAGTAAACATATATACTGATAGCCAGTATGCCTTTGGGGTGGCTCACAACTTTGGGAGACTTTGGTCAGAGAGAGGGTTTTTAACTTCGCATGGCACCAAGATCCAACATGGCTCCCTGATAGTACAATTGCTTTCATCGCTTGCGCTCCCTAGTCAGTTAGCAATCATTAAGTGCGCAGCACATCGCAAGATTATAGATGATGTAGGGAAAGGGAATGCTTTCGCTGATCAAATAGCTAGACAAACTACTTCTGATCTCTTCACGGAGATGTATGTTTCAAGGGAGACTGTAGATGCCTATGCAATGGATGAGGGTGTCGGGTCTGTACGGGATATCCAAGCCGATGCCACATTAGAAGAATCCAAGAGGTGGGCTGAGGGCTTGGGGAAACTCGATGATGATGGGTGTTGGGTGGACATGGTTGAAGGGAAATGGTTGCTTCCTAATGCCTAAATAGTAATGATGGTTACCATGGCACACGGTCCCACACATGTGTGCGCTCAACAGATCACGAGAATGTTAGAGAAAGTCTGGGTAAATGATAAGATTTCAAAAATTGCCCAGCATTATGTCCAAAATTGCATGATTTGCCTACAACACAATGTGGGAAAGGGGACAGAAACTCCAAGAGGTAGCTTTGGGCCTCCTTCTATCCCATTTGAAGTGATTCACTTTGACTTTATTGAAATGGAGCTATGTAACAATCTAAAATATGTCCTTGTGGTCATTTGCGCCTTTAGTAAGTGGGTCGAGGCTTTCCCTGTTAAAGACGCTACAGCCATAACCATTGCAAAGACCATGTTAAAGGAATTCTTCCCACGGTTCGGTTTGCCGAGAGTTATCTGGTCGGATAATGGTCCGCATTTTATCGCTGCTGTAATTCTACAGATATGTACGGCAATGCAAACTGACAAACGATTCCATTCGGCCAGAAATGCTCAGAGCGCCGGATTAGTGGAAAGACACAATGGTATCATAAAAAACAAGCTCGCTAAGACGTGTGTCGGCACCAAACTAAAATGGCCGGACGCCTTACCGATCGTGTTACTAGCCATGCGTACAACCCCTCAAACTAAGACTGGGCTCTCTCCATTTGAGGTGGTAATGGGGAGACCTGCCAATATCTGGGGTCTTCCGAAGCCTAGGGCATTGAGGAATGTAGAAAATGTATTGCTTTCAGACTATTGTAGCCAGTTGACTAAAAACCTGTATTTCATTTATCACCAGGTACGAGACGCTTTACCCGCGCGATACGAGGGCCCAGGCCACAGTATACAACCTGGAAGTTGGGTTTTGGTCAAATCCTTTGACCGATCTTCCTGCCTTGCACCTCGGTGGCGAGGCCCGTTCCAGGTCCTGCTGGTCACCCAAACAGCGGTGCGTGTCGCAGGCCGGAAGCATTGGATCCACGCGACGCATGTCAAGAAACTTCCTCACCCAGTGCCACACATTACAGAAGAAACAGAACCCCTCGCTAACGCTGCAACCAATGATCCCAAAGCGGTGAGTAGCACTGAGAGTGCGTCAGAGAATCTTTCTGAGCCCATGGGACTTGGTGAAGCTGCCATTTTGTCTCCGCACTCTCCGAAAATTTTGCTCCCGGAAATTGCTGTTCCAACTTCACTTGCCTCTGATACGTTGCTTCCAACGGGAAGTGACAACATCTTGTTCTCGGATCAAACAATACCAGACACAACAAGATACAACTTCCGGCCATGAAGATAGACATACGGCACGGTTCGGCTGTGCATTCAAGGAAGGAAAAGATCATCAAGGGCTTGCTTTTGCCCAAAAAGTTGAGGAAGGGGATTCTGTTGGCTAGGGGTTGTGGAAGGACTAAGAAGCCGCGCGACCGTAGTGTCGCCAGCAACGAACATTGGGTCGTCAATTGAAAATCTACAATGCCTGCAACCGCCACCGCTGCTGCTCGTATTGGACTTATAAATAAGGGGGTGACCAACTCGGACAATGAACAATGTGCCTGGGCCCCGAAAACGTATTGCTGTGTTTTTATGATGATATTTGGTTTTATAATAGTCACTGTCTTAGGCCTTTGGTATTTCGAAGAAACTCATCCTTTAGAGTCTTTGCTGCCAACTGAAATTGTACCCACTGTTCCTACAGCTTTTGTACATTTGCATACTCTGTCACCTAGGGACTCACAGCATAGACAGAAGTATCACAATAATACCTTGTTGCTTATAATGAATGCAAAACATGCCATTTTTAATAAGACTAATTGTTGGGTCTGCTCACATTTACCGCAACATGGGGATAAGGGGCTAGGTTGGTATATTCACCCTTCGCCTTTGACAACTGCTTGTTATGCTTCACATAGAGCACTGTTCTTTGGCCGATGGAACGATAGCATCTCGGGGAACTTTGATGGCACTGATTTGAATAGTTTTGAGAAACGTGTTCTGACTCCCCTGGGATGCTCGCTTTTCGCAAATAGGAGTGAGCTCAATATTGCTTCTATTAGGCCTTCTGATAGACTGTCTCGTCCTTTCCAATCTTTGATTTCCTTTAAAATGGCTCCGATAGGCAATAAGGATGCCGTGTCTCCTTCTTATACTGTTAACCATAGCCCCGATTCAGTTTCTTTCTGCATCCAGAGGAATGGCACCCGGTCAATGGGAGATTTTAAAGGTTGTGCCAACGTTGCAAATTTGACTGGGGAAGACAGACCTTTCTATGTAGGCGAACCTATCTATTTTGTTTGCGGTAATGTAGCATTTCCATGGTTGCCCAGGGATTGGCAGGGAACTTGTTATCTAGGAATCCTGTTACCTGGGGTGTTTATAGCAAGTACTGTAGAGGTTTCGAAGGCTCGTCCACAGCGGGACGAGAATGGCGACACTCCAGCACAGGTTTTAGGAGATGTAGCAAAATCATTTCTTCCATTCTTTGGGCAGATAGCGAATTCCGAGGATATCAGGAAACTAGCGAGAGTACTGGAGATAACCATCAACCGGACCACAGATATACTCTATAATATGACTTTAGAGCAGAAAGCGATCAGATTGGTAGCGCTTCAGAACCGGATGGCATTAGATGTCATTCTGGCTGAACGTGGTGGAGTATGTAAACTAGTGGGGTCCGCTTGCTGTGTTTTCGTACCGGATTCCTCCCGAACTATTTTTAAGGCAATACAGAATCTGCACATTCTTAGTTCAGAAGTGCATGTTCCCGAGGGAAATTGGGATCTTAGCGCTTGGTTCTGGGACTTCTTGCGGTCATGGGGTTGGAAAGTGCTTTCAGTCTTGCTGATTATTTTGGGAATTCTGCTATTTCTTTGTTGTTGTATCCAATGTCTACCAAGTATATGTTCAATGCTAGGGGGATGTTGCGCTCAGGCAATAGGACATAAAGTGTATGCCCCGGATAAAACCTCTAAGGAGTATGTACTGAAAGAGATCTTAGTAACAGATCTAATGGCGATAGATATTAAGGACAGCTATTCAGGATGTATGGACGATGACACATGGAGTTATTTGCAGGGAGATCAGAAGTAGTTTAGCACTTGGCATAGGCCAAAAGGAGGGTTTGTCAAACTAGAAATTATATTGTGCCTCCTATTGCTATGAATATATGTATATTGGCCTACGCCAAGCTGCTAACAAGCTGCTTATAAACTACATGTGAATAAACTCGCATTGCAAGGTCCTGACCTTAGAAACCATGTAAACTGTCATTTTGGGTCAAGCCGCCATTTTAGGTTTTCTTGCTCTATAAAGTCACCATGTGAGCTAAATTGGTAGCCTATGTTATTCAGAACAGAACTTGATTGTCATGACCTCTGTACAGCTATTGTATAACTTGCCTGCAGGCCACTTGTTAGGGTCATGAGCTGAGACCTTGTCCTTCTGCTGACCTGTGTGCAATGGATTACCTGTATCACCGAAACTGATCTATAATTGAATGAGAACACCTGCTTAACTATATTGTATAAATTAAGTCCCGCATTGTAATGTTAGGCCTAGAGCATACATTATTACCATTTCTTCTTGTTAATGTATAAACCTAAGATGAACTAGATTTGACCTGGCAAGGGACCCTAGAGCAGTAACTTATTTATGGAATGGTTAACCTGCAGAAAGGCTGGACAACAGGCTGGAGAAATGTATAAAAGCCTGACTGTTTCAATGAATATTTGCACTCACTGAGCACACCGAACCACGCCGGAGTTCGCTGTGTTGTACTGAGGGTCGATAGCTATCTGAATTTTGTTCTGTTCTTTTGTAACTGGATTCAGCATAAAATAAAGTACTTTGTATGTTCCTCTGTAACCTGTGTTTGGTGTGTTTCCTTTTTGGTTACCCTGCCTCATATTATTTCCTTGTTTTCACACAAGGTCACTGCAAAAGCATTGCAGGTGGAGTGCCGCGTAGGCCGCTAATGGCCTCCTAGGTGCACACTTCAGTAGCAGCGCCATGTCTATGGCAGGCACGAATGTTGCCCAGAAGTGCAGCCTGGCGTATATGGGCGTGTGGAGTAAGTGCATACTCTTAGACGGCACCAGGTAAACCGTTGCTGGTGCGACACCGAACAGTCTGCTCTGCACAGAACTACTCCACAGTGGGTGTTGGGCACCACCAGAATGGTCTTTTTACAACGTGAAGGTTCAATTTACCACACAGCGAAAGTGAACATGCATGGTGTATGCTCTTAGGAGAGTTGTGCTGGTAATAAGCACTGCACGTCCATCTGCCAATACATGTACGCCCATCAGTAACTTTAATTGCATGCAATAGAGTGAACTTATAACTTGTTCCATTTTTGCAAATTAAAAACTTACTGGGGGTTTAGGGGGAATTGCCGGTATTACCAGCATGGTAACAGTGGTGCCGGTAATATCGGAATTCTTTGGTGGTGGGGTCCGGAATTACCAGCAGCACGGAGCTGCAGGTAAATCCAGCAGCCACCCCACAACCAAACTTGAGTGTGCCGGTGTGGTAACGTGCCGGTATGCAGTAATACCGGCACCTTATCACTGCACCGGCACACTCCAAATGAGGCCCATTCTAAATGCAAAATATGAAATTAGAGTTTGCAATTCTTTTCTCTTAGAATCCAAACTGAGCTGCTAGAATGTTAAGCTCCCATGTGTGCCAGACATGTGCTTCCACAGCTCTTTCATTATTTTGATATGGCCGCCCCAGGCATCTCATTAGCCCGGCTAATTAAGATGAGTATTTAAAGGCATCCACAGTCTAGCAATTGAAGAGATTTCTCCCTTGTCTGCAACTGAGCTTGAACAGCAATGAAGGTCAGTGGGCCCTAGCGGACATTGCTAGGAGCAGGTACCAGTAATCACAGGTCAGCCACACCTGTTTCGCCAAATAAGGTATCCATATTTTGCTTTGATATCTATATGTACCAACTGCCACATACCTTTCACGTGACTGTCTGAAGAACATATGTCTGAGAACACTGTATTTTTTAAAATAGGTTGACAGGTTTGTCGTTCTGCTAATTAAGGTCGCCCAGCCGTAGACTTTTAACATATTTATCATGAGTTTAGGCAAGCACATATTTCAGCAACTCTGCTGCTGAACACATTTCCCACGGTCAGGGAAAAATGCAAAAATGCAAATGTAAGCCTAAAGCATGTAGATGGAAATGTAATTGTAAATTAATCTAATGCAATTGTAAAGCGTATGATGGTGCAAGAAGGACTAGGTCGCAGCAGAACTATTTCAGCAGAGGAAATGTATCCATTTTCAAAATGGGTGCTTACAGGCAGAATGCAGAAGGGTAGCAGTTCCCTGTGTATTCACTCACACGCATGCCATCTGCTGCACCAACAACATGGCTTACAGGCCGGCTTTCACAGCCAGAAATATATCAGAGGGCGCTGAAAGGTGCTTCAGACAATTGCCATTAGAGGTATCTTGAAGTTTAATTATATTCAATGTATACAGCTGTGTGGCATATTCCATGTAGATTCAAAACGGACCATGTCTAAACTGGCCTGCCTTTGCAGTGCTAGCCTCTGTGTGCATTGGGTAAGACTGAACCCCTCGCTGGTAAGGCCATGGAACCTTCCACACATTGCACATAGACCAGGGTACTGGAAAGGGAATAAAGAGGTTGATTCAGCTGGTGGGGAACCCAGAATGGGATTGTATGGGGGCCCCCATGTTCTTCTTGCCTGTATCCATCCGGCAGTTAGGCAAATAATGATTTGAAGAATCAAGCCCACTCGAGATCGAGATCCTTTCCCTGGCCTGTTTCCCACAACACCACCTACATACTACTCATACATGTGATGTTATACACTCAATTCTTGCATCCACTTACCTGATCCCAAAGGGCAATTTGCCTATGGTTCCACTTGGAAGTTCCTGTGGATATGACCTTTTTTATGTTTCCTAGGAATAACACCTTGCTTGCTTTGTGAGACTTGCAGTTGGATTCCTAGAGTGACAAGACAAATAACATTATTTGGAAAGTTGGGGTAAATATTAATGTTTTAACAACTCAGGCAGAACTAGAATGTTTCAAGGGTCCAACAGCCATCATTATAGCACATATAGTTATTAGCAACCTACACCAGGCCTCCAGCCATTCCGCCTGCTCCTACCGTGGGTTGTATTGGTTGGTACAAGTCTTGTGTTCCCATTTGTCCCCACTATGCCAAGGAAACGTGGCCTTTCCTGGCATCTTGCTTCATCTGTCCTTTCACCCGGCACACTCTCCTCCTTTTCTGAGCCACCGAATTAAATGGCATAATTGGTTATTTACAACGTGCTTAATACCCATAGCTTTCTAAGTGCGGACCGGGATCGAACCTGTGTTGCTTAGCTTCGTCTTGCTTCGAAGACGAGCGCGTTGCCCCTGAGCTATCCTCCCGAGACATGCACAAACTGTTGAGCTGTTCTGAGCATTTACGTGTTTGCTCTGTCTACGTATTGGAATAGGATTGTAGATGTGTCAAGAAAGCCTCACATGGTGGACAGGGGGAGACAGGTGATGTACAGCGCATACACTGATTTCGAAAACGATGTGCGGGTGTCTCACCTTGAACTACCGCAGGTGTTTGCCAGCATGTGATAAACACTCACACGTCCATGGGCACTAACACCCACATCTGATCTGCATACACTCCTGGCCGTGCGCACACCAACATGTAGTGCAGGACACAAAGACACTTTTTAAGTTAACTTGATTTCTACACATTCTAAACTAGCTCCAGCTTCCTGCGCATGCGCCGTGGGCCTGCAACATCCATCACCATCGCACACTTGGAGGGTTCCAGCCTTCACTGCTGCCTCGAGCCGCACCATTGTATTGCAGAACATTGGAAAGCTTTCCCCAATGTTCCCATCAAATCCCTGCCTCGCTGCAAAGTGCACCGATGTGCATACGCCATCCAATCGCCAGCTCTACCAATAGCGGGACTTGCACAGCTTGGCCTGGGAATGTAGAAGCGCAATCACCAATCCCCTTCTCTGCAACACATCACTACCGCCGAAGAAAGGATGGGAACTACATTTAACATGGAAAAGGGTAAACAGATGTGTAGCTTTTTTCCAAGTCGTAATTGCCAACACTACTCTCTTGCTATCCTACTCTTCTATCACCCACCTGGCACCGTCAACCTCTTTTTTCACTGAACTCTACGTACTGCTAGAACTGTTTCCAGCTTTTATTTCAGCCCCTTCTCCCCAGTGGTTCCTCCTTTTCTCTCAAACCTCATGAAGCAGCCCAAATATTCCCAAGTGCTCCCTAATTATAGGATTTGAAATTTGTTTTAAAAAAAGAAATAAAAAGCTGGGGTAGCGAATTAGAAAGTCAGCTGAAGTTAGAGACTTCAAAGAGCACATTACTAACACCCTTCTCTGATGCAATAGTACAATTGACAAAGCCCAATCCTTGGATAGGCCGCACAGCTGCAGTGAGGCACACTCTCTCTCTGCCGGCCACTTACCCTCACACCACTCACGCTTCCTGAAAGACCTAGTCTATCCATGGGTAACACCGCGTAACCCAGTCCTCTGTTTTCTCTCACACTGCCCTCCACACTCTTTGATGTAGTAGCTTGCCTTCCGTTTGCTGCCAGTAGGGGGAGTGTGTGGGGCAATACTACCACATTATGTCTCCACGCCGCCAGCGCAGGACCCATGGTTAGATCCACTCTCCTTCACCAGTTGGGGCAGGGATTTACTCTTCAGCCCTGCCACCACTGGCCCGATCTGTAATTCATGCTGGCTACAAACAATATGTCAGCATTGCACTCCTCACTAGCTCCCCATCTCCCAGCAGTGGTCACCCACAGTCTGCAAGCTAGGCTGTCACTGGGTAGCGATCCCTGGCATCAACAACCCAACACTAACATTTACTGAGGATGGCACAGCTATGAGAGGAATACACACAAATAGGGATAACAGCACACAGTGAAGGGGAGAGCTAGAAAAGGGTAATCAAAATACAGAAGGCTACTAAGAAGGCTCAGGCTGTGGACATTAGTACTACACACCACTGCAGTTTCAAACAAACCAGCCAATCCAAAATGAGAGCCATTCAGGCAGCCAGAATAATGCATGCTGTGACAAACAACAAGTATGCTGTAAGGCCAGGGAGGATAATGGTACACAGGAGGTGGGGGAGACTGGTGGAAATAGCTTGCATAATAAGTCTTGCACCAAAATATAACAACTGAAGGCTTCGGGAGGCCTTCTGCTTCAAGGAGCATCTGATTGGCACCAGGGTCTATCTACACATGTACCTTCAAAAGCGCGGGCAGAGACCAACATCTTTTTAGTGAGCCTCAACAATGTGTTGGCCTAATAATTAATAAAGAGACACTGTTTACTCTTCTGCCGCCCATCCCTTTATGTCCAACTTATTGCTCACACCCCATCACTATTCTACTCATCGACTACCCACCTGGCACCCTAAAACTCTGTTTCACTGAACTCTACCTACTGCTGGAACACTCTTTGCTGATGCACCTGCTGTCATTATGCCTGACGTTACACTTCACGACCATGACGAAGGCTGGTTAATAACCACTGGATTCTACTCTTGACCACTCAATACTCATAACATTCCTATGCACACTTGCACCAATTCACGAGATGTCATCTTTCTATCCTCCTGTCTTGAATCCTCTGCTCTTGCTATTGACCCCTCACCCATGACCACTTTCCCATCTACTTAAACTTAATTTTCCCAACTACCTTCTCCTCCTCCTCCACTCCTCCATCCATGTGAAAAGACATTTCACCCTTGACTCAATAGTCTCCAATCTCAAGCAAGTCTGGTCCTCCCTCCAAGCCCCCCCCACACTTGCTCATGCCTTTGTATATCTCTATCCAGCCCACAACTTCCCACCAATCCCACCTCCATCGTCAACCTTGGATCTCCTTTGCCATTCAGCGGCTTACATGTGGCTCTGCTTACCCCGATGGAGCAAGGTTTGCTCCCCTCTCTGCCTCATTGCATATGGAGACTTTCTCCTTGCTCTCAGGGCTGCCAAATCTCCCCATTACAATGATCTCATAGCCTCTCTGTGCTCACACACGTGCATACTTTCCTTGATCCTCCAGGCCAAGAGTAACTCCCTAAAACCCACTGCAAAATCTGTTCTGCATACTTCCCCTCTAAAATTACCCAAATACAAGACAGCTTGCCCATCCTTCTATCACCCTCCCTTCTCCTTGACATCATCCTGCACTTCAAACCTCTCCTTTCGAATGGATTGTGTCCTCCCACGTATTCCTCATCTTGTGATAAATCGTTATCTCCAGCTTCGCTGCTTCGGAAAAAAAAAATCTCGGCCGAGGGCGCTGTGCTCGAGGTCTTGGCGTCGATTGTCCCTCGACGTACTCCATACTCTGTCGACGTCACCGATGGTATAAATAGCTCGAGCCGCACCCGTTGCTTCAGTTCTGTTTTTCCGATCGCTTCGCTATCGAGAACGGCACGCTTCTATTTTCTGTGAAGAAAATGTCGTCATCTTCGACACCTTCGACACCCAGAACTGGGTTTAAAAAGTGTGCAGATTGTGGATCTAAGATGTCGATCACCGATCCCCACCGGATTTGTCTCTGGTGTCTCAGTTCCAGTCACCGAACCGACGACTGCGGGTCCTGCCAATCGATGACCGAAAAAGCTCTTTGTGAGAGGAGAGGTAAACTGTCGGTGGGGAGGGAGGCCTCAAAAAAGGTTTCGTCAAAAAGACACAAGAAAGCGACTGATTCTAAGGAATCGGATCGCCATAGGCACTCGAAGAGATCTCGATCTAGGAGTAGATCGAGACACTCTTCGTCGTCATCGAAAAAAATGAAGAGGAGACATAGATCTCCCTCATCATTTTCTTCTTCAGAGTCGACTGAAGAAATTCGTTGTCCGACTAAATTGGATTCTCCCAGTAAGTGGGAAAAATTCTGCAAAACCATGATGGAGGTTTTCGAGAATGCGGCCCGACCTCCTCGAAAGACCCTCGAAAAAGCCATACCCCTAAAGTCGCTCCATTGGACGACAAAGGGAAGTCCAAGGCTACCATGGCCAAGACCAGTAGCGTCGAGGAATACGAAAAACCTCGAGTCGACGTAAAACCGTCGAAGAATCTTCGAGAGTCGAGCACCTCTCCGGGGCCGTGCAAGAAACACAAGTCGTCGAAGACTTCGACAACTTCGTCGACGCCCTCGACGTCGATAATTTCGACGACAAAGCCAAATGCGTCATCGATGCCATTATCAAAGTCATCTTCGAAAACTTCGAAGACTTCGAAGACACCTTTGAAAACTTCGAGGGATTCGCCATTTCCTTCGAAGCAGATGGAAGAGGAAGAAAGGAGATTCATTCCTTTGCCCAGGTCAGACTTTTTCAAATCTATGTCAGCAATCTATGAAGAGTCTGCTTCAGAAGAAGGCGAGGTTACTCCTTTGGGAGTTACTTATGGTACAAGACAAGTTCCTGAAGGAACTTATTGACCAGGAATCTAGAATGAGAGACCTGAGTGATACTCTACATTCTGCCAGTGGAGTTGACACATACCCAGAATTAGAGTTCGCCAAACCTGATCCTGCAGAGCATGCAGATGCTGGGTACAGGGGTCTTATGACCAGGGTAGTTGAATATATGGGTTGGGGTAATACTTCACCCATTTTTTAACAAGATGACATGACGGATATAATCGTCAAGGGACCTCAGAAAGATCCTGTTCACCCTTTTCACAGGGCCCTTCAAAGGACTGTGGAGAAAAACTGGGAAAAACCAGAAACTATTGCTGCTGCAGATAGCACTTTTCCAAGAAAATATAGACCAGCTGGAACGGATCCTGAATATTTGAATAAACATCTGACTCCAGACAGTTTAGTCATTCAGGCAGCATCTACTTCAAAACAAACTGCTTATCCAACTATCCCTCCAGATAGAGAGGATTAAGAAATTGATGCCTGGGCACGTAAAGTTTTCACGTCAGGCAGTATGGCACTTAAGTCAGCAAATGTCACCTGTACCCTAGCCAGGTTTACCCATACCCTGTGGGACTGTATTTCAGCGGCGGCTGATCATATTCCGGAAGGCGATGAAAGGGAAGGCTTCCTGAATATAGTCAAAGACGGGAAGGAGGCATTGGGGGAATGCCTCCAGTCTGGACTGGATACTGCTGATAGTATCAACAGATCCATGGCTGCAAGCGTTGTGCTACGCAGATTTGCGTGGTTGAGGAAGTCGGGATTTGCACCGTACGTGCAAGCTAGACTCCTCAACATGCCCTTTGATGACTCGAGGCTCTTTGGCAGAAAGGCTGATGAAAGGCTAGAAAAACTTCAGACCTCGAAAGCGGCAGCTAAATCACTTAGCACCTCTTTGCGCCAGCCTCTAAAACCCTATTCCAGCTCATCTTCCTGGAGGGGTCGTTCTTTTCGATACTACTCCTCTTTTGGTAGAGGAAGAGGACAGGCTTCTGAAAGGGGCAAAAGAAACTTCCCTCGTGGAGCACGAGGAAGAGGTGCAAAATCAGCCTCAGGAGCGGCATATGTACCCTCAGCCACTCCTGCAGCCGCCTCCAAATCCCTCTGAGACTTTGTTACACAAAAAACACCAGTGGGAGGCAGGATCTGTCAAAATCTGAACGAATGGCGGGGCATTACCTCAGATGCTTGGGCACTGGAAACAGTAGCCCAAGGTTACTGTCTCCCCTTTCTAAAAAGGCCTCAGAATCATCCACCGGGAGCCAACTCTGCCAAAATTCTGGATCCGCTCCTGTTGCAGGAAATTTTAACCCTGCTAGAGAAAGGTGCCATAGAACTGGTACCTGTAGCGGAGAGGAACAGGGGTTGGTACTCCCCATATTTTCTCATCCCAAAAAAGGACGGAGGACTGAGACCCATCTTGGACTTGAGAAACTTGAACAAGTTCCTCAGGAAGGACATGTTCAAGATGGTGAATCTTTCTCAGATCCTTCAGGCTCTCCAACTCCAAGATTGGTTTGGTATCATTGGACCTTCAGGATGCTTACTTTCATGTGCCAATCCACCCAAAGCACAGAAAGTACTTGAGGTTCGCGATTAGCAATTCTCATTATCAGTTTGGAGTTCTGCCATTCGGGTTGACCTCCGCCCCAAGGTTTTTCACCAAACTGTTGGCGGTCGTGGCAGCAAGTCTCAGGAGAGGAGGTATTCACATATATCCCCACCTGGACGACTGGTTGATCAGAGCAAGTTCTCCAGAACAAGCTCAGGAACATCTTTCGATCACCTGCCACTTCCTCCACAAACTGGGCTTCTCCCTCAATTTCAAGAAGTCCCACATGATTCCATCCCAGAAACTGCAGTTTATCGGAGCAGTCTTGGACACTTCATCGGGAAAAGCCTCGCCTCCCGAAGTGAGAGCTCTCCACATCCAGCAGATGGTAACGAAGTTTCAGAATGCCCAACATCTACTGGCCTTCGATTTTCTCAGGTTGCTCGGCCTCATGGCATCCTGCATTTTCCTAGTACCAGAGGCCAGGTTGAGAATGAGATCCCTTCAATGGGCACTCAGAACTCAGTGGTCCCAGTTCTCAGGGAATATGTCAGATCTTCTGCAAGTCCCGAGCGCAGTTGCTCAGGATCTTCTATGGTGGGCTTGCAACGACAACATTCTCAAGGGAGAGTCTTTTTGGCAACCATGGCCGGAGATAACGGTAGTGACGGACGCCTCACTCACGGGGTGGGGAGCACACACCAACGATTTGACAATCAGCGGTCGTTGGTCTCCATTGGAGTCCAAACAACACAGCAACCTATTGGAGCTGAGGGCAATCAGACTAGCTCTGAAGGCCTTTCTGCCCTCTGTACAGGGAAAGAATGTCCTGATAATGACGGACAATACCGTGGCCATGTACTATCTCAACAAGAAAGGAGGTGTACGGTCACTGCCACTGTGCAGAGAAGCAATGCAGCTCTAGTTCTGGGCAATACGAGAGGGAATCTCTCTGTCGGCAATTCACCTAGCCGGAGAGAAGAACATGGCGGCAGATGCTCTGAGCAGGCAGAGCACGGTCTCTCACGAGTGGGAGCTGGCTCAGGAAGTCCTTCTGGAGATCTTCGCCCTTTGGGGAACCCCTCAAGTGGATCTGTTTGCACCGCGATCAACCGGAAGTGCGATCAGTACTGCTCAAGGGAATTTCCTCAAAGAGGAGCTCTGGGAGACGCATTTGTTGTGGAGTGGAAGTTTCCACTGCTGTACGCGTTTCCCCCAGTCCCCGTGATTCCTCAAGTAACCAGGAGGTTGAGAAAGTTCAGGAAAACCATGATCCTAATTGCCCCGGATTGGGCCAGGAGAATGTGGTACCCGGACCTTCTAGACATGTCCATCTGCCCTCCAATACGTCTTCCGCAAAGAGAGGATCTTCTCTCGCAAGAGGAAGGTCAGGTTCTCTATCCAAAGGTCAAGACACTCAACCTTCATGCATGGTTTCTGAGAGGTTGAGATACAAGGATTGGGATCTTCCGGATGACGTAATGGAAATCTTGCTTTCGGCCAGAAGACCAGCAACAAAGTCTTTGTACCGATGTCACTGGAACAGGTTTAGTAACTGGTGCAAAGACAAGGATGTGGACCCTTTTCAGTGTGGCACCCCAATCGTGCTCTCTTTTCTACTACATCTAGCTAATCTGGGGCTCCAGATAGGAACAATCAAAGGATACCTTGCTGCGCTGTCCATTTTCAAGCGCTCCTCGGAAGAGGTTTCATATTTCAAAATACCGTTAATAATTCAATTCTTAAAGGGGCTTACTAATGTATACCCTCCAGTACCTTTTCATGTACCAACTTGGGACTTAAATTTAGTATTAAAATTCTTGACTTGCATACCTTTTGAGCCTCTGCACTCATGTCCATTGAGGCTTTTGACTCTAAAAACTGTCCTCCTTGTGGCCCTATCATCAGCCCGCAGGGTTAGCGAACTTCAGGCTCTCTCATGCAAACCACCATATACTATTTTTTATAAAGATAAGGTAGTCCTTAAAGTTAAACCTTCGTTCTTGCCAAAAGTAGTCTCAGACTTCCATTTGTCACAAAAAATAGTACTACCAACTTTTTATCCTCCTCATCTGGGCAAAGTAGAGGAGAGATTACACAGATTAGATCCCAAGAGGGCTCTTAGTTTTTACATCTCAAGGATGGCTAAATTGAGACAGGATGACCAACTGTTTGTGGGTTATACTGGTCATAAATTAGGCTTATCTGTAACAAAACAGACCATTTCCCTCTGGATCATATTAGCCATAGTTGAATGCTACTACAGATTAGCGGGAAAAGAACCACCAGATGGGCTTTGTGCCCATTCTACAAGGGGAATGGCTACTTCTACGGCTCTAAAGAGGGGAGTCCCGGCAGCAGATATTTGTGCAGCTGCAACCTGGAAAACAATGCATACTTTTTTAAAACATTATTGTTTGGACACTGCCTCCTCTAACAAGGGTTTATTTGCAAAGGCAGTTATGCATTCTGTCCACGAAAACTGAAATTAGTATTCCCACCTCCAAAAATTGATACTGCTATGGGAGCCTATCACAAGATGAGAAATACATGGGAGGACACAATCCATTCGAAGAACAAGTTACTTACCAACTGTAACGTTCTTTCGACTGGATGTTCCTCCCACGTATTCCTCATCGACCCTCCCATCCTACCCCAGAGTACAGTTTACGTTTTCTTACACTTTCCTCTCACGAAGAATGTATCGGTCATGGGACACGCCTGGGTGTTCCTCCTATATATATATATATCATCGAAAAAACAGAACTGAAGCAACGGGCGCGGCTCGAGCTATTTATACCATCGGTGACGTCGACAGAGTACGGAGTACGGCAAGGGACAATCGATGCCACGACCTCGAGCACAGCGCCCTCTGCCGAGAATTTTTTTTTCCGAAGCAGCAATGCTGGAGATAACGATTTATCACAAGATGAGGAATACGTGGGAGGAACACCAAGTCGAAAGAACGTTACAGTTGGTAAGTAACTTGTTCTTCTATATCACTCCCCTACTAGCTCCCCAGCCAAACTTTCACCTACCATCTGCAAGGGTAAACCACCCTGCCCTCCTACTAATCCCTTTCCTACCCCAATGGTCAAGGAACTTGCAACTATCACCTGCTCACATCTCTCCTCCATCTTCAACTTCTCTGGTCAACTGGCAACTAGCCACCCTGCTTATAAGTTGACTATAGTCACATGCCTCTTTAAAAAAAAAACATGATTGGTAATACCAATCCCTTTTTATTAATAGACCAGCCTTCTGGCTCACCAATTCAAAATCTTAAAGCTCCAATTTCCTGTACTCAATTGCACTTCAAATACCTCGAGGCTAACACACTATGAAGCCCCACAAATTTCGATTGCACAGCAGACACTCCACCGAAACTGCTCTAGCTCATGTTTCCAAATTTCAAACCACTGTTCACCGCTCATACCTTTCTTCATCCACATTCGACTTGAGCTTGCAGCCTCTTTCCACACTGCGATCCTTCCTGCCTCCTCCAAGGGCATGACACTGAAATGGATAGCCTCTCAGACAGATCCTTCTCCATCTCGTAGAACTCATACATCCTCTGTAATGGCCCACCGCACCTTACTCTATATTCCTCCTTATTGGGGAAACTTCTTTGGCCGAGACATCTCTAAGCATATCACCAACCACGTCTCCATAATCTGTCAGTGGACAGAAGTATTTATGACTAGGCTACAGCTCCACATCTTAGCCAGTGAAGGGGATACTCTAACCTCACTTTAGAGACACTCACTTTATCCTCACAGCCATCCCACCTTGTTGCAGGTGAAACCTTAAATATGCATATGTTTACTTATAGAAGCATTTACCCCAGGGCTGAATGTGTACTATATTAATGGATGCCCCTTTGCCGTCTAGTGCTCCTTTGTTATTTCTCCAGACCATGCTTCACGTGACCCAGCTTTCATACACGCATATACTCAATGTAATTATGCAAAGGGACTTCTTATGCGCACTGTTTTAGTCCGTGTACAGAACATCTGGTCCAAGCGTCAACCCATAACAAACAAATACATGCAAATCATCCTAAAACACAAACATGGGCTGCAGAGAGGTCGAGAAGTCTCAAAGCTGAACGTTGGTTGCAGTTACATGTTGAGAGGAGCACCTTTGGAAAGTCAGTGATGTTTAGTTCTCCTGGTGAGTTCGAAGTGTGATTGGGTAATAGGCATACTATACATTTGCAGCCATACATTCTGTAGTTATTTACTGACTTTTCATTTTAGGATATTTGTGGTGGATGTTAGGTTGCAGTATCTGCCAAGTTCTTGGATCTTCTGTAGCTTTTTCAGGGGGGGGGGATCATTGCATGCATTAAAAGGTCAGGGATCCTAACTTGTTGAAGGGATGGGATCAGTGTTGGGTGATGTTTGCATCTACCATTGTCAGGAATTCCCTTACGCTCGGTTCCGTTTAGGGATCCGCTGAGGGTTTGATGCTTCCATTTCTTTGGTGTAGATGATCATACTGAAAGTAGTCAAAGGAGAGATGTAGTGTTGAAAGAAAAATGGGGAGGCTTTGGGGCTTTTGGATCTGGTGTCTTTGATTTTCCGTGCTGTGATGTAGAAGGTGTCCACAATGATGTTGAGGCATAGGGTGTATTTTTAAGAATTCTAGTCTGGTAATGTTGTCTCGCATTTATTTGTATTTATTTATTCATAACGCGCAAACCAACAGGCCCGGAGGCATCAGGGCGCAATTTGTAAAAGGTTACAGATGTGCAGGTATAACAGAGAATCATTAAACATTTACACATGGGATCCGATATGCAGGTATAACAAAGAATCATTATATACATTTACAAGAGGATCTTATATACATATGTACAGTAAAACATTCACTTGAATCATGTATGGCCTGGTGATCATAAAAGCATATAATCTTTCATGGAGATCTTGCAATGTGATTTAGTCTCCTCATGCAACGTCAGTGCCTCGTTGTCATCCAACGTTGAGCTGAATATGCAAGGGAAGTAGGGCTGAGTAATCCTTCGCCGGGTGTTGACAGGGATTTGGTCTTATTTGCCAGTGCTCCTTGGGTAGAGCGCCCTAGGCCACTTAAAGCAGTTGGAAGGTTATCAGCAAATGATATGCTCTGGTTAAAGTTGGCGGCACCCCGTTTCATGCTACAGTACTGTAGGAGTAGGCAATGCCTGCTGTGCAGGTGAAGGAATGTCTAGACATCATGACCAGTTCATTGATTCCAGGCTGGCCACCAGCTAACACGCCTGCGTATCTAACCAATAACCTGTATTTTAGGAATGCTGATCTTCAGTGTTTTTTTAGAAGAGTGATTACAGGACTGGCCCAGGTTAAGGATTTCTTCCACACGTTCCTGTACGCCTCTGCCATAGGGAAGTAGGAAGTGGGGTTGATTATGCAGACTGTGATCCAATATTTGCAAATGCATGGTAGCTCAGCCCAGGTGATCCCTTGGACTAGGCTAGCCTGCCCCAGTTAAACCCATATTTGAAGTGCGCCATCAAGCATGCCATTTACCATTGTTGCTTAAAGCCTTTTTGAAATCTTTAAACAACAAATTTATTGTTCTGACCCTCTCTGAGAGCCATAGACCTCAAATTACCTAAATCTGCACGGGCCTGGCCACCTCCTACGAGACTGTCACGGTGCTTTGCTCCCTCCGAGCCAGTTTCATGGTGCACACACAGAATCCACACACCGAACATCACTATGTCGCAAAGCAATTGCATGCTGTGGCAGAGGGCCTTTGTACCTGTATAAGTTTTCCAGAACGCGCATCCAGAATGCGGACCTTTCGGTCTTTACAGGCCGTGGCTAGATAGCTCCCATCCGTGTTAAAGGAAAGGGAGAGGATCACATCCTTGTGCACGTCGATGGTCCTCACTGGGTTCCAAAGTACACACTCAGGGGTATCTAGGTTCCATATCAGTACCTGAAAAACAACACCTGAAGATGTCAGCAGGCAGGCCGCTTCAAGGGTTGGAGTCATCATAGACATTGAGGCTTTTTTAAAAAAACCTTTTTGTAATGTTCCTATACAGAGAAACCTCATAACAGAGTCATAAAATACAAATAAATTGCATGACATTTACAAACTATTTCGGGCTTTTTGAGTGGTTGCAAGCATTCTTCTGTTACCTATTGCTCTTAAAAAAAACCTTGGGCCGACAATTGCAATAATAAAAAGAAATACCATGAAATGAGATGACACACAAATGGCACGGAATACGAGGTATAGTCCTATGTCCTATGCTCAGTCAGCCCACACCACGCGGCTGTCCCCCCCACCCCCCATGTCATCCCGATGCCTTATCTACTGGCATTTCTGAACCAGTACTCTAGTAGCACCTCCCCAGTTTATTAACAGAAAACCAGCTGTAATGCAAGGCGCTTGCCAAGTTCTCAATGAAAATGGTATCAGGTACCCTTTGTAGTCAATCCTCCTTTGTGGGCCTAGCCATAATCTTCCATCAATATATGAATGCCAGCCTCCCTGGAAACAGCAGCACCGCTGCAATCACCCCACTAACCCATGCACCTCACAGCACTACAAGTGGGGCGCCGGGTAGCACGCGCTACACGTTGCTCCCCGGGGAGGATTTGGGCACTGCACCCGACCAGCAAGTCGGGCGGAGGCTAGATTGCACCCATTCGCTGCTATATACGGGTGCCGGCGACGGTGCAGGAACATTTGGCGGCTAACACCATTCCATGTTGCCTGTACCTTCGTCGGCACCCGCTGCTGCTGTGGTGGCGTGTGGATGGCCTACGGGGCAATCGGAGGGTTGAGGAATAGAGGATGAGGATGGGCTTTATACAAGAAATATATATTATTAATATTTGTATATAAAACGATTAGTAGGGGTTTATATTTTATTATGTATGTGGGTTATGTGTGGGCATAACTTTACTTACCTTCCTGTCCAGTCTGGTCTCCTGGCCGCGGCCCGATTGTCCTGCGGTGCTGGCTGGGAGAGAGCAGGATGGAGCTGTGACCATGCTGTCGTTTCTCTGTGGAGGGTATACTGCGCTACACATCGCTCACCACTAGGTGGCAGTGCGGTGCACGGCCCTCCCGGTTTTCCAGCAGTCCGGGGACAGAATGGGTGGTTTAGGTAGGAGGAGGTTAAAAAAATATACGGTTAGGGACAATTTAATAAAAATGTTACAGGTTGTATGTGATGGATGTCAAGGGACCTGCATAGCAGAGCCCCCTTTTGTCCCTGCTAGGGGAACCTTTCCCCCCATGTTTTTCAATGGGCAGTATGGTGAAGGGGTGATCCTCGGGGGTGTGTATCGGGGTGGGAGACCCGAAGGGGCAGTTGGTGGGGGTCATCCAGAGGGTGGGGGTGTTAGATTGGCACCTCTCCCAGTTTTTGTTTTCGGAGTTAGCAGGAGGGGGGGCACAAGGGCTTGGGAGCGGGGATGGAGCAGCTAGTGGGCAGGACTAGGGGGGGCGCTGCCCAAGAAGAGCATCAGGAGTAAAGGGAAGTACCTCTGGCAGTGTGGTCAGAGGGCAGGCGGATAACGTAAGTTAAAAGTGCTGGTGGGTTAGTTAGGATCAGGAAGGGGTGTAAGGGAGCCGGGGCGAGGGGGATATGCCAAGTTGGGGGGAGCCACCGAGGAGGACAACAGGGTTACTTTATAGGGCGGCTTTATGAGGGGTTAGTACGGCCACAGTTTGTCCATGAGTGTGTAGGGAGTTGGCGAACGTCATCATCCATGGCTGCAGCAGCAGGGAGGGGCTAGGGTGCCCCCTCTACAACAGGACCAGAAGGGAATAGCACGTCCCTGGGACAGATAGGTTGGTGCAGGGAGATGGCCAGAATGCCGTCACCTGCACTGAGAATGGGGAGAGATTTTGGTTGGCTGCCCGGCCGGCGGCAGGTGATGCAGGAGGTGTATTTGTGGGTAAAGGATGTGATTAAATAAATATAATACACATTAAATGAATAAATGAAAATAAAGAATAATTATGAAGGAAGAATGGATATCCGAGGTTGGAACAGGTTTGGGTGGGTAATAATAATAAAAAGAAATGGCATTGGAGAACTGGAGGGCCAAGAAGGGTGGTTTGAAAGGGATGTTGAGGACAATAAGCGTAACAGTGGTACGAGCCCGGGGAGTAGGATAGGATATGATAATTAATTTATAGTGAGCCCGTACACAAGTGTTTCTAAGAAGGACAAGATGAGGGATAAACACAAAGGGAGGACAAAATAACGATCAGTCTAAGCCTTGTGTCAGTCAGATAGTGCAAGTGCGAGACACACAGCGCAAGGGGAAGTGAGAGGGGAATGGGACTGTTAAGGTTCCAGATACAGCTCCTAGTGTGCGGCAGGAAGGGGGAGAGTGCAGGGGATACAGGAAAAAGGATAGGGGCCTGGTACCCATGAGAGTCTGAGGGTAGCCAGTCAACGCAGTATACAGTTTGGTTAGCAGGGGAGAGAGAGAGAGATAGTGGAAGTGAAGAAGTACGTTTTGGGCCGTTTCCGAACTTCAGGTGGCACAGCAAGTTTGAGGGGAAGGTAGGTCGTCCCAGATGTAGGCAACTGCAGATGAGAGCGCTACCCCCACTCTCTTCCTGGCGAAGAGTCTGACCACCAGAAATTGGCAGTGACTGGAAGGAGGGCTCGAGATGGAGGGAAGGGGAAGATAATTTTGGTTTCTATTTTAAAGTGAATATAGGGTTTTTGAGGGTAGGTTAGGGGGTGATTGGTTAACTGAGAGAAGAGTGTAGTGATTAAAGGGAAATATGGGTTGGCCTACTCTGGGATGAGGTATAAGACCCGGCACAGAGCAAGGTGCGGGAATTTGGTGGTTGAATGGCCACTCTGGGCCTTGTGGTATAGGAGATCGTTGAAAGTGCAGATCTGGCCTGTGCCACTTTACTGCCCAGTTATTGGTTGCGCCACCCGGGGCAGGACTGGGCGGCGGCAGGAAGAAGTAGGGAGCCAGCACATTTTTCGGGGGAAGGGTTGCCGAAGGAGGGGTAGAGGTGATCAGTTGGAAAGGATTTCCTATATGAAGGAATGGGGGGTGGGAACATTATCGGGTCAAGAGGTTGGTGGGTTTGCATGAACGACAACACAGTAATCATTTATTGTACCTCGTTTCGTTTGTGGATTTATGGGGAGTGGATGGGGGTGTCAGTTGAGTTTGGTGACAGTTAAGATGGGTGAATACAGGTCCAAAAGAGAAAGAAATAAAATGTGGAGTAACGGGGGTAGTGGATGATCAAGGTTGGAGAGAATGTCATTTAAAGGGGGAGGTTTGGAGAAGGTGAAGGAGAGAGGAATGGGGGAGATGAACATTGTAGCAGTGTGGAGTTATACTTTTTCGAAACAGGGATGGAGAGGATGGTTTAAAAAATATATAATAAGAGGAGAAAATGTAAAAGGAAAAGAAGGGAAAGGAATTGAGGATTTACAAAAATCAAGGAACAAAAATGGAGTGAAAAAGGGCTATATCAGTGGATTTGCACTCGGGTGAAGGAGCGGAGGAAGAGCGGCACACAAGGGCAGGGGGATAAAGTGGACAGTGATGCTACGTGAAGTAGCAGGGTGTGTGGTTTGAACGGCATGGACGGGGGAGCATTTACGGCCTCTGGTGCAGTGGTGGAAACATTGATGATATGGAACATTTGCAAGAGTGAACATGGGGGCACAGTGGCCTAGAAGAAGGGATGTGGTGTCACAGAGGGCAGTGCGCAGTGGGAATTAAATGGACGGACAGAAGACGCATGTACGGCAACCGGAAAAAGGGGTGACAGCATGTGAGGTGTGTAGCAGAGAGCAAGGGAGCAAGTATTGACAACAGTGAACACAGGGGTACATGGACAAAATGAGGAGGGGGTGGAGTTACTGCATGGGGGGATTAAACTGCATGGACGGAGGGAGCAGGTACGGCCCCCGGTGCAGTGGGGGAGCAATAAGGCAGGGTGCATGGTGAGGAGCAGGGAGCAATTGGGCATGGTCATGGTGGGTACAGTGGAGTACCCATACAAGGGTATATTGGTGGGTAGATAGCCATGAGATACTTTTCAGGTTGCTGCCCCATATAAAATGAGGTTGGGTTACAAGATATCACGTAGATTGGCAGAAGAGAGGAGACAGTTTTGTGGTTGAAGTGATGAATATGGGAAAGAAAAGGGTTATTTGCGGCATTAGTTGGGGGTACTTGATTGGAGAGCATATGATGGATAGAGGAGACCAGGGCGATGTCCGCAAGAATACTCAATGAATTTGCACCAGACAGGTTAGGGCTCTTGTGGGTAGGGAAATTAAATAAATAAAGAGAAATAATAACAAGGGGAGCATCAGAGGAGTTTCAGGTTTTCAGAACAAAATTGTGGGTGGGAGCAGTGGGCTGGTGGGCACGTGGTGTCGGAGTGCAGTTAGTAGATGGGCATGGTGTATAGGGGCAGGAGGGTGTGTTTCAAAAGAAAAAGAATAAATAAAGAAATAAGTAAATAAATAATAATTATAAAACATTTTAAAAAATGGGGAAACAGGAATTATGGACAAAGGGGCCTAGATGTTGAAAATGACCTTTTAGGGCTCTGAGGAGGAGTTGGCAGGGAAGAGAATGTGTTAGACAGTTCAATAGTAGATAAAGGGCTTGGGGAAAAATGGGGGTGGGTGCAGCAGTTTAGGGAGGAGAGGTTGGACGAGGTGGGACAAACAAAGTTTGGGGGGGGTGTAGGGTCCATGGGGGGTGCATAATAAGGGTGCTGGTGCAGATGACGATAGTTTAATTGCAAGAGGTTTGGGGCAAAGAAGTGGTCATGAATATAATAAATAATTAATTAATAAATTCAATAAACAAGGAGGGAAAGGAAGTTATTTGGCTGCTTGGGGAAGGGATGGTCAGTGCTGCCATGTTTAGGAAACAGAACATGGGGCATACGCATAAAGATTGAGAACAGGTTTTTGGTATCTGGGAGAATTGGACACCAGGAAAAGCGGTAAGGGGATGGGTTCTGAGTGTATGAGCAGCACAGGAAAAGGTACAGGGGTGAGGGATTTGCCAGAAAGGGGATATAGTGAGTAAGGAGGAGGAGAAAGATTTCTGAAGTGCAAGGAATTATTGGGGGGGAAAGGTAATATAAGGTTTACAGTGTCAGGTTTTAGGTATGATAGGAGGAGTAGCGGAGTGCAGTAAGGTGGATTGAGTTCAATTACGTGTGGTGCTTAATTTTCTTTCACAGATGCAGCAGAAAGTGGTGTTTTGAAAACGATTATAATGGACCAGTCAATGTATGCAGGGTGTCTGTTAATGTAGGCGTATAAAGGTTTTACGGCATTTGGGTATAGTGTTTTCTCCCAAGAGAATGTTTTGATGGCGGGGATTAAGGGCATGAGGCCTGTTAAGATTAAGTAGAGAAGTAAGTACGGCCATGGCAGTTGGCCATGGCAGTTGGAGGGAGTTTTAGTTATAATTTAAGGATGGGGTAAGCTGGTTTTGACGGGTTTACGAAGAGTTGCCATTGTTAGAAGAAAGAGCAGACAAAAGCGAGGTTGGCATGGTGAGCAATGTGAAGGGGTAGTGTTGGAGGAAAGGAAGTAGGATGAATTACAAAGAAGAGGAAATAAAGAACGGTTCTCTTAGTTTGGGATTTTTTATGTCTAGAAACAAGGTTGTTGTGGGGAATGTTTCAAAATAAATAAATAAATTAGAGTTAAATTGAAGGAAGGAGAAGGAACTATTAAACAAGAATTAAATAGGACAGTTATGGGGGGTGGGGCAGAAAGAACACCTCCGGGGAGGGTTTTTCTGGTGCTGGGGACACCGTTGGTGAAATGATGGTTGGGTGAAGCCGAATGATTATTATCGTGGTAAGGAGAATTGGTATTGCTGTTTGCACGAACAGGCTACCCCAGGGGTACAAAGAGGGGGAAGAGGTATTGAAGAAGGAGGGGCGTTTCCTCAGGGAGAAGATGGGAGAAAGCGGGAATGACGGTTGAGAGGAATTGAGGGGAGGGGAGAGAGCAAGGGACAAAAAGTGATGAATTTGAATTGTTTATTTATTTAGTTGTTATTGGCGATTGTTAAAAAAAATTCTACTGGAAGAATTTGCCAAGGACACATTGAACTAATTTTTATGTCAAACAACTAGTTCACTTAATTTCAAGAGGCAGAGCGTGAGACATTTCAATCTCTACTACAGCTATCCTTTATTTTAACCTCCCCTAATCCCTTTAGCAGGCCTACATCATATGGGCCTTTAGTCCATAAAACGTTTGGCACTTACTCCAAGTCTTCATCAAAAAATGCTGGATGCTGCTGTATTATTGCCATGCGCTGTGGAATCTCCCTTTTCTCTATTCTGAACCATTATATAACGCTCATAAAGAACACCACTTCATCATCTGACAGATCATCTCTAAACATGTCATCATCAGTGACGTCAGTCAATCTGCACCCTTCCCTGATGGCAATTACTGTTCTCCATGGTCTACCCTCAGCATCGGTTCCTTTGGGCATTGCCATTTCCCCTCATACTATGGCTGCATCTAGCTGTAGGAGGGTGGTCTGTCCCCCCTCTTCGTCCATAGGTACCTGTGGTCTAAACACAAATTCATCAGGTATCCTCATAGTTCTTCCCACCAAACCAGGAGCCATGTTTAACAGAATGTTCACCCCATAAAGAACAAATTCAGGTTCCATTGGCACACCTTGCAGAGCAGTCTGCCCTGTAAATGGCAATATAATCTCACCCATATTCATATAATGTAGCCCAGGAGTGGAACACACTATGCCTTCATCAGTAAAGGAAATCGTCATGTTAAGTTTTGCCATTAAGTCTCTTCCCAAAATATTAACTGGTGTCTGCTGTGAATTCACCAATGGAACAGACATATCACACTCTCCTATAGAGACTTGTTCTTCGTCGGTAAAAGGAACTCGACTTGTAGCTCCAGAGAATCCTTGAGCATTCATGCATTTTGAGATATTGGATATTTTCCCTCTCATATACATGAACAAGTTGCACCAGTGTCTACTAAAAACAAAAAAAAAGATTTGCCTCCTCTCGTCACATCAACCCTTGGTTCCTCTTGGGGGTCTGGTATTACTGATAGTACTGAATACATGAAGTCGCTCTATGAGCTGTCCTATTGTGGATACATACATACCCCTGTACCTGTGATAGGTTTCCCTCCCACCACAGTGACACTCCCTATTATAGGAGTCAATAATTGTCCTGTGTTTGCATTCTGCTGTTTCTGCCTGGGGGCGTGGTGTGACTGTCCTTGCAGTGAATTCAATGGTGCTTGTTGTGATTGCTGTGGTTGCTGTACCTGCTTCGCTTGCGGCGCTTGTGTCTGATGCACTGTCTGATCTTGGGTGAATCCTTCCCTAGCTTGTGAGCTATATGCTGGAGGATAAGCTGTCCCCCCTCTTGTGAATTGACCATTTTGTACATATCCTTGGCTCGCGCATGTGCACTCAATGTGCCCTGTCATCCCACATGTCCAAAATATAAGAGGACATCATCTGACTAGTCCCCCCTGACTGAACCCTCCTTGCGCATTATGACCCTTATTCAGTCCATTCTGAAACCCATTTTGATTATTCTGGAATCCACTTCGATTATTCTGGAATCCACCCCTTCCTCTATAGCCCATGCCTCTACCCCTTGGTACAAACCCATTCCCTCTTTGTCCATCGGGCGCTGATTATTCGCTTGCGATGGGCCCACTGCTTGCTGTGCTCCTGACCGATCTCCGCTTGCCAATACTGCTCCTTCTATGAAGTACTTTTGACAATTTCTTCTGGACTAACTTAGCTTCCTCCATTTTTATAACATCGTCTTTCTTCCTGTTTTTCTCCTGCAGCAGCCGACAATGGTGTACTATAGACAACTGTATTTCAGGCTTCCACTTGCCACTGTGCCTGTTCAGGCAATCCCTGACATAAAAAGTGGTAAAATACTGCCACCATATTTGTCCATGGCTCACGCGTTTCAAGAGTCTAGCGCTCCTGAATGTCCTGAATATAAGCAAGCGGATTCTGTTCATCTTTCATCACACCCATGTCCAATATATCGGGATAGTGCACTCTGAGAGCTCTCCCGACATCCGCCCTACAATTATTAAATGGCGCTCCATTGTGCGCTGTGTTTTGTGCCGTGACACTTGAAATACCCTGCTGCCGCCCAGATGTCATCAGCCCTTTCTCCAATAATGGCTGCCAAGAGACCCTTAATTTCCCCTATTGCCTGTTTCCTCCGGTCTTTTTTTCAAACTCATAAATTCATGTTACTGCACCCGCCATTATATTGAGGAGTTTGCACCTTAAATTATCCTTATCCCTCTGTGGCCATGGTATATACTGTGGCCTCGCTCTCCCTTTTTCCAATAAGGGAAACTGTGTAAATCTCAATTCACAATCAGCTCCCATCGTCAGCCTATCCATAGTAGGGACATTGGTTCCTGATTACCTCCTTCCTGGCAATGACCTTAAACTGTTTACATATCGCAGTGACTCCCCCTTCTTGCTGCACGATTGTCTTTAAGGGCGATCTGAGTATGCTATAGGGTCTTGCGTCCTATCTTTAGGTTGCTCTAAATCAGACCATCCCACTTCCTTGTCTGCCTGCAGGCCTCCCTCGGGGGCGCATGCATCTCCTCCCTCTTCCCCACAGAAGAAGTCTCTCTCTTCGTCTGACATATCTAGTCCCCAACTAGTATGACTCTCATCCCCTTCACCCTTATCTAAGGTCAGTTTACTTAAAGACAAGGCTCTATGCTCAAGACTGAATGGATTATTCTCTTCGCTTCGTGATTGGAAGACTAGGGTTTGCTCTCCCTTCCCTCAGTTTCCTGATTTACCACCTTGTCTTAAGTCTTGATAGGCTTTATCAATCCTATCTCAAATGCTCCCTATATCAAAGTTCTCTTCTAGGATTACTCTGGATGGTCCTGACGTTGCTCCTTGTAACGGGAGGAACACTTCTATACTGCTCCATTGTATCAATTCCTTCTGAATATGAGCAATGTTGCATTCCCACTGTCTCCTCTTTTGTTCTAATTCTTCATCTACTTCTCTTTGCTTGTTGCTTCCCATCTAACTCTTTCTTTCTTCTTCCTTTCTCATCTCTCCTTAACCCTGCTCTTCTTTCTACTTCTTCCCTTCATCTTTGTATTCTTTTATCTCTCAATTTCTGCTCTTCCTCCTCTTCTCTCTTCCTTTTTCGCTTATCCCGTTCTTCTATTGCTCTCTGTCTGTTGTCATACTTCCTTTGCCTTTCCTTCTATTCTTTGTTGCTCTTCCTGGTACATCTGTTCTCGCCGCTGTCTACTATTCCTTTTATATTTGTCTTCTTTCAGTCTCCTCTCTCGGTCCCTGTCTTTTCTATCCTGTTCATCTCAATCTTCCCTTTGCCTAACTTCCTCAATGCTCTTCCCATTTAGCTTGAGTAATAGCTGTCCTCCCATCCATTCGTTCTGTACGAGCATTACCTCGCCAGCTTTATCCTTCTCTCCTTTCCATCTCTTGATCTCTTGTTCTATCTCCGTCGATACTTTCGATCGCTCACTTTTCTCTTCCCTGTTTTATAAAACCTTAAAGATCTCCTGTTTCCTCTTAGTCTCCTCTGGACTATCGTTGCTACTAAAAGCGGGTGGTTCATATATCAGATTACTATACCCCGTTGCGCCTTTAGTTCCTTTAATGGAAACAATTCTACGTCTTCCGTGCTATCACCTTTTACCTCAGGTGGGGGAAGGGGAGCAGAGGGCTCAACACCTTTCTCTTCACATTGATTAAGCATCCAATCTTCCGGTATCGGACCCTCTCTCTCTTCCTGATACAATTTCCAAAGCTCCAAAATGGCTAACATTTTTGTCCAGTTTCTTTCCCGTGTACGCAGCGTGCAAGTATGTGGTCATGTGCAGCAAAACTGCTTTTGACAATGATCCCCCTTGTGGCCATGGAATGAACATCTTATCTGCCGTGCCTTTCACCCATTCTGCACTGTATTGCTTGAGCTTGGGCATATGCTTCAGCAACGTTTTACATAAGTGCATATAGGGTGTAATGTCACCCATTGTGACGAGTCTCAATTGACTGTCAATACTTACCAGTGTTTACACAAAATACCTTTACGAAAACAACAAATATGAGCGCGCTCCAACAATCGCTGCTCAAAAACCTGGACTTTTCAATAGTCTCAGCTTACTTCTGTGTCGCTACTGACAGCTTCCCTAGATAGGCGTTATGTTGCCTTTCCCTTTTTTCAACTTTCTTTACAAAATTGTCGCTCTTCGACACCTTAATATATTACAGATACACAAACAGACAAACTAGTTGACTTCACATTTATCTTCAGTGATCACTCCTCTTGTTTCCGCCCCTAATTATACCCTGATCACAGGATTTGAGTTGACATCTTTAGCCTACATTACTTCAATTGAAGTGTTATGTCAACTCTTTCTGAACCCACTTGGGTTAGGACTCTCGGGCCTTCTCTCTTAATTACACACAAAAAACATAGATTACTTTTCCCTGTTATTTTCTAATCCCCCGTTACTTTTAAACTACCACAATCCAATCCCCTCAGTTTGCCATTCTCCTTAGTCTACTCACCATTCGCTCTTTCAGTTCGAGGCCTTCGGTATCGACTCACCCCCTCCAATCGACCACTTTCGCCTTCCGTTCCTCAAAGCGCCTGTAGAAACCAGGAAGGATTTCATCAAAGAGGGACCCGTCCCACCTGTCTTGATTTTCTTGCAAGAATTATATATCGGCCGCTCTCCACAGAAAACCTTGCAATCTTACGGCTAGATGGCAGAGGGTTCTCGATCGTCCGAAACTCTAGAGACTATAGGTCAATGGGTCATTCTTTTAAACCATCTGACTGTCTTGCTTTCGTGGTTCAGCCAACCCACTCCCTTCAAGTTCCACTGCATCTGAGCTTTTTGGTGGTGATGTGTCTTCACACAGATGTCTTTGTGTCAAATATTCCTGTTCCTTCTTTTGCAGAGTATGATTATCTCGAGTAGAAACCACATTGGCTGCGTGTAAACTGCAGACCTGGGACTCCTATCCGGGGGAAGGCCGGTAAACGAGGGGAAAAAAGCAGGGTGCTTAAAAAAAATCCCTCTTGAAGGATTGACGTAATGATACCAGAATCCAGTGTGTGGCAGTTGAATATGCAGGCCAGCGGTGTAGAAAGGAAACAGAACTGCGGGAAATACTGGGAAGATGCAATCCAGTATTCCAAGGGCGAAAGAACCCTACAATTACCGTAAGAAGCGTAAGTAAGAAAATAGGAAGGAGGGAAGAGGAACGGAGTAAGAAGGGAGTAGAAGAATAGAAAATAATCTGGATGCAGGTACTAGGACGCCAGAAGAAGGAGGAGAAGAAGGCAGGACAAGAAGCAAAGATCCTGCGAAATCCTGGCAAGACAAAAACTCAAAGGTATGTTTGGCAAGAGGCAGAAACAGAAAGAAATAGTAAAGAGCTTTGTGCGAAGCGTGAAAGGGAAACAAGCGTCTTAACCACAGAGGAGAACACGATCGCGTAACGGTTGCAACGCACCGGCCGCTGGGAGTGAGTATGTTAAGTACCTCGTAGTGGCGGCCATATTGCAAAAGAACTAGACCGGTAATGCACGTTCAGGTGAATGTTATGGGGACTTTAATGACGGCGTAGACTGCGGCATAACGACCAACGTGGTAGCAATCACTGTTCGCCTTGGCGTATGACACCGACATGCTACAAAGTGAACCCGTATGGTCCTTTTAATTGAGGCAACACATTGTACGATGGATGGGATGGAGAATAACTTTCACACCAAACAAGAAGACCGACTCAGGAAGTTGCCAAAACGTTTCTGTTTTAATATCAATTGTCTAAAACAGAGAACACAACAGACATCAACGGTCGTCGCACAGCATGATCTCGAATCATTTCATAAAAAACAATACTTTTATAGCAAAAACTCATCATACGTGACATCATACGACCTGACAAACTTCAAAACCTACATGGGATTGTGGTTGGCTCAA
The DNA here is from genome assembly GCF_040938575.1 of Ambystoma mexicanum. NCBI lineage: Eukaryota > Metazoa > Chordata > Amphibia > Caudata > Ambystomatidae > Ambystoma > Ambystoma mexicanum. Next base: position 1,526,875,883 of record NC_090935.1, read on the forward strand.
GGGAAACATCTAAGTATACTTTCTATATGGGATAGGATTGCGATTGGGTCTCCATAATCAGGTGGGCAGCTCATGCCCTCCCCTGGTGCAAGTCAAAGTTATTAAGTACACAAGATATCATTGGCTATCAAACTATAAGGTCCTTCATTATATGGCCTTCTACAATTGGTTGGCGCAATAGCACCCTTCTGGAATATTCAATTCTCTAGCAGCATGTAAGCTGGTACCCCAGGTGCTGGTGGGTGGACTTGAACGTTCCTTCCCACCAACTTAAGCCCATCATCTCTCATCACTCATGCCGTCTGCCATTCAGATTGTCTTTGAACTTGGCCTTGTAGTAGCTTCTTGTCTCTGGAAATATTAGGGAGTGTGGGCACGTTCTTATCCGGGCTCAGGCTTGCACGCGCACTTCTTTTTCCATATTGGACTCACGTGGTTAGAGACCGTGAATCGGCCAAATTTATAGCATTCAATCGTCCTGAATAGAGGAACTTGGAACCCATGTTGTTCTTTCTTTGCAACTTAATAAAGGGATGCCTCTGTGTCTCACATTCACTGTTCTTCAAAGACTGATAACTTAGCCTTTGACATCGGGCCAAGCAGTTTTCCTTTGGTCCATCTTCGTGCTTCAGCTTATTCTTTGCTGTGACACATGCACAGCTATCAATCCTCCTTTCTCCACAGGTTAAGCTTGCTAAAATCTTGGCATCGAATATCCAGATTCTACACATATATAAATTGGCGGCACCGCCTGCACTCTATTCACTACGTATAGCTAGCCTTTTATGATTACTTAGGTCTACTTGCGTTACGGCATCTGTACAGTTATAAAATGACTTGCATTTTCCACAGTGTTTCTTCATATGTGCAATCTTCATTCCACACATGAAAGCCTTCTCGATTCTTCACTTCGCCATCAGATTCTTCATTATTGTACATTGTCTTCCTTTGTCTTCTTTCTTAGTGCATCACTCATTTCTCGTGATGTCACCAACCCCTTCTCTTACATCTTCACACTCCCTCAGGGATCTCCCTTAGGAGGCCGTCATCCTTTCGGGGATACATCATATAGGGTGTTCTCAGTGGATACCTTGTCTCACAGGCTCTTTGCATTATAGATATTCTTACTGGTGTTGCACATGTAGCAATTTCCGGTTCCCAACATATAGGCAAAATAGCGCGGGACTCCCTTTAGAGGTGTTCGGCTGCTCCTCTAAAATTCCCTGGTCTCTGCTGATAATAGGGTTGTGGGGATCTTACCCAGGTAATTATTTATTTCAGCTGCAGTTGTTACGCCTTTGGGCGAGTACAATTCTGTATAGAATTTGTGGAATACTGCATTAATGTCCCCCTCTGAGTGTGCTGGGTCACCTCTGTATCCACAATGCAAGGTATATGTGTGCTCCCCCTCTCTTTTTTCGCCATGTTGGCTAAAAATCTGATGGGCTTATCTGCTTCCCCATAGCATGTCGCCACTATAGGTCTATCCAGGTATTTCAACTCTCTGTCAGCTGCCTCCCTAAATGCATCCAGGCATACCTTCATGTCATGCATGAGTCGAAGGGTGGGATGCGTGGCATATGTCTGCTGGAGGCCAGGCTATGCGGCCTCATATCACTTCATTTCTGCCCTAATAACCTTTAGAACCCCAAATTCAGTAGATAAGATCACACCTTGTATATATGCCTTAAACGCCTGCCATATGGTGGCTATAGATTCTACTGTACCCACGTTGGTCTCAAAGTATAATGCAATCTGGTCCCGCACGTTGGCGCCAAATACAGGGTCTCTAAGTGTTGCAGGTTTCAAGCACCATGGCGTCAGCCTCTGGCCACCTGTCTTCAAGTGTAATGTCAGCAATATGGGAGAGTGATCTGAAATAGTGCAGGGAAGGATCTGACACTCATTTGTTTCCATCAGCAAAGGCCCAGACACCAGCCACAAATCTATCCTGGAGTGCATATTATGCACAGTCGAGTAGAACGTGTACCCTCTCTTACTCGTGTTTGTTGCCCTCCACACATCCATCAAGTCCAAATCAGACATATAGGTGTGTATGATTTTAGCAGCATTGGTAGGATCTCGGGGTGTAGTTGAGGTCCGATCCAGATCCACGTCTAGTATGGTGTTCAGATCCCTTCCAAATATCACTAAGGCCATTGGGTAGTTAGAGCAGAGGCCAAATATCCCTTCATAAAACCCAGGGACATCTATATTAGGACCATAGACGTTTAACAATAGGACCTCCCGCCCGCATAACATGCTGTGTACCAGGACATAATGTTCCCCTTTGCCTACTACGTTTCCAATAAGGGTGAACTGTAAGGTTCGGTGTATCAACATCATCACCCTCCTGGCCCTTGTAGAGTATGAGGTATAGGAGTTTGCAGCTCCCCCCAACCTTTCGCAACACTCTCTGCCTGCAGCTTCATCAAATTCCTTACGCGTTTTAATGGGGTTTCCCAGCCCTCAGACATTCCAGGATAATAAAGTAATCAGTGTATTCAGTCCGAACACACGTGCCATATTTGTATTTGCCACGTTTCATTATTAACTGGAGCCTGTTTTCGTTTCAAAAGTACCCTATGAGTCTTCACCAAGTGCTTTTTCTGTTTACTTCCCCAACTAAGGACAACCCTTCCCCTCCCCGAACCCACCTTCAGTACCACCCAAACTCTGTTCATGTCATTTCCCACCTCCACATTCCCCAACAAACTTCCACCCAATAGAACCTGCACGCGGAGCGGCTGTTGCCACGCAGGGTGGTACCACGAACTATGAGACGGACCTTGGTCCAAGATACATATGTGAACCCTCTGATCAGAATTAATGCCATTTTCCTGCAAACCATCATTAGCAAATAGCAATAATCGCCATCTCCTGGAACTTTCCTAGCATTCAGTTTGCAGTTCCAGCATGGTCCCCTGGGAGAGGGATTTTGGACTTGATGAAGGACGTCGCTTCCTGCGGCACAGTGAAAAAATTAATTTTGTTCTTGAATTGAATCTTGAGGTGCACAGAGAACAACATGTTGTACAACACATTACTTTCTCTCAGTAGCTTTTTAACTCCCTGAAAGGTACGCTTCTCCTGCTGCAATGCCACCGTATAATCAGGATAAATATGAATGGTATTTGACCCCAGCTGAAGCTCCTTCTTTTCCCTTGCAGCACGCAGTAGTAAGTCCCTATCGGCGTAGTTCATTATGCGAGCAATAATAGGGCGCAGGTAATCTCCTGGCTTAGGTTTCACCGCCAAGGCCCTGTGTGCTTGTTCCACTATAAAGTGTGGTGACCAACCAGGTTCCCCCAGCATCTCCTGCAACAGTCCCTCCACAGCTAATTCCACATTGCCGCAAAGTGCATCTTCGGGAACTGCAATAATGCACACGTTGTTTCTGGCCTTTACCTGTTTCATGTCACTTGTTAGGGTGGACACTGCTGCTTGCAATGCTGTCACATTATCCCATGTGCTGCTAATGTGCCCCTCCACTTCAATGATAAGATGTGTTTCTCTTTCAAGTTGTGCCCTTATGGAGGATACATCAACAGTGATACCGTCCAGTTTGGTGTTGACTGACTCGAATCCTTGCTGTACTGTCTCCAGCACACAGTGCAGATCTGGTGTGCTTGCTATCTGTGGGGCCTCCGCAGCTCCCGGTGCTGAAGACTGCTCTCCAGGCCCTGCAGCAAGTTTGCCACTGGGGTGGTAAAGCAGTCCATTGTGCCCCCCTCCTTTGTGCCTGCCCCCTTTGTCGTTGTTCTGGTCAAGTACTCAGTATTGTATGGCTTAACCTGCCCCGGGTACCAGTACTCAGAACGCCCTCCCCTCCCGCTCTCTAACTCACAGCTCCCAGGGAATCAGGTGATCAGCTGGTTCACCCGTGCACACAGCACGTTTGAAGGCCCACTTCTCTACTCATGAGTGATGCCTGTCTGGGTACTTCCCCTTGGCATATTTCCGCTTTCAGTAAGGGCTCCCCGCTCTGTATGCGGCGCACCCACCGCCTTGTTAAGGGGTGCCGCCTCTCACTTTCTAATACTGAGTATAATTGCAAATATTGACTGCAACTGCCCAGATTGTGCTGCCCCCACTTGTACTGTAACTAACTTTGATTGTGACTGTACTGAGCACCCTACCCCCTTCACTATCTGTTCACAGTGCACACAATCTCCTATCTATACCTCCTTGCGCTTCCCGCTCTCACAAATGTGTCCGACCACGATACGCAGACCAGCAATATTGCTTCCTTGCCAACTCACATCCACCACTACCACCCTACATCTCCCCATCCTCACCTTAACTCTCGTTTTAGCCACCCCCTGGCTCACCAGCATCATGCCACCCACTCACACACACTTCTCACCACTACCTTCCCAGCTGTACCCCACCACAACCACCATGCATGCTACCTGTCCTAGCTACCACACTGTCAAACTAGAAGACCAAACCTTCCTACAGTCCAGGCTCCTCAGGCTCAGAGCACGCTCAGAGCTGCACATAAACCCATGCATCCCTCTCACCACCCACTATAGAAATCACAGACTAAGCTCTCGCACCCCAATCATGTCCTCATACATACAGCAGACACCAACACTCCAACCGCCCCTCTGGCCTCATCCCCCCAGCCCCCCCTGCTCACCACTCACAGCTCTAAACTAACACTCATACCCACCACAACCATTCCCACCTGCTCTGCCACAAATTCTCATCTCAATCTTACCCTCAAAAAGCTCTTGCCTACCTGTGTCCTCAAATGTACCCTCATCAACGCTCACTCTTTCCCTGCGCACGCACTTGAGATTAATGACCTTATCACCTCCCATGACCTCAACCTATCACAGAAACCTGGCTCCATGAATCATCAGGCCCAGCCATCTCTCTTGCTCTCCCCCAAGGTACACCATCCTGAGACAGGACCACAAGACATCCAAAGGTGGAGGCGTAGCTCGCATCTCTAAGGAGACTCTCACCATTAGACTGCGCAACCAGCCATGGGAAAACAACACTGACTTCCTCACTGCCAAACTCACATTATCTCCCCATAAATATTCTGGTCACATACAGACCTCCCGGTACAGCCCCAGACTACCAAAAGAACCTCCTCCAAATCCTAGGAAATAACTTAAAGAGTTCCACTAAAACTATCCTACTCTGAGACCTCAACTTAGGCCTGCATGACCCAAAGGACAAAGCAGCCTCCTCACTTGCGAAAGAGCTCATAGACTTAGGGTTTGCCCATATAGTTACAGAGCCAACTCACTGTAAAGGTCGCTCCATTGACTGGATTGAAGACCACAACTGCTTTTCTTCCATTACCAATATCTCAGAGCACCCTTGGACTGACCACCATTGTATCTAATTCATTATCCCTACTAGACCCATCACCAAAGTGCTCTCATATGCCCACCCAGCTAAAGTCAGAGGCTCCAAAAAACTTTCCAAGGCCAACCCCCTCCCTTTTCTTGACATCCTTGAACTTAAAACCACCCTTTGACAACAACCCTGCTTCTCTTGCCAACATCTATGCCCACACCCTCACCCAAGCCCTTGAGTCCATAGCCCGAATGGAAGAAAAGAAGGAAAGAAAAAAAATCTATGCGCACCAACTCCTGGTTCACGGAAGAGCTATCAGCCCTACGTGCCAACAAACGCCTGGCCCTAGTCAAGTGGGAATCCATGCCTAATCAATCAACTCTGACAGAATTTAAAAATATCTCTTCAACATACAAAAAAGCTATATTTAAAGCCAACTCTGAATCATTCAACTGTACAATCTCCACAGCAAATTCTAAATCTAAGGAAATATTCTCGATCTTCAAAGACCTCATCACCCCTTCCACCAGTCCAGACGAAGTCAACAAAGATGAAGCTTGGTGTTCCAGCATTCAAGCAGCCCTTATTAACAAAGTCAAGCTTCTCCAAGATAAAAATCCAATGACAGCGCAAAGCACAACCCAAACAGGACAGCCTGCCCCCGCACATCTCCCCTACTCCTCAGCCCGATACCCCTCTCTTGTCCTTCAGTGACGTCACAGAAACAGAAGTCATAGATCTCCTCCAACACATCATACCCTCCACATGTAAAGGGGACATCTGCCCACCGGCCATCATCAAAGAGTGCACTGACGTGCTGAACCCTATTATCACTGCATTCATCAATGCTTCCATCTCCTCAGGAATTGTACCACAAAGCCTAAAAGAAGCATGGGTCCGTCCACTCATAATAGAAACCTCCTTAAATCCAATGTGCCCTAACAACTACTGACCCATCACCACCTTCCCCTTCCTCCTCAAAATTTTAGATAAAGCTGCCCGCAACCAAATCCAACACTACCTTGAATCAAATGTCATCCTAGGCAAAACACAATCAGTCATCCGCAAAGGCCATGGCACAGAAACCGCCCTCTTAGATCTAAAAAACCAAATCACCAAAATAATGGACAAGGCCAAACCTGCCCTCCTGATTCTCCTAGATCTATCCGCTGCGTTTGATCTTGTTGATTACAACATCTTGACCTCCCATCTCCCCTACGCAGCCCACTTCTCAAATAAAGCCAGTTCATGGATAACCTCTTTCCTAGAGAGCAGAGCCATGAAGGTCTACTCTGATCAGGCCAATACAGCTCCCACCACCATCCACTGCTGAGTGCCCCAGGGATCATGTACTGCACCTACCCTCTACAACCTATTTACGAAGCCACTTTTTAACATGCTGGATTTGCTCGGCATAGCCTACACAAACTATGCCGATGATATCCAAGTTCTCCTCCCTCTCTCTGGCTCATATGACCAAGACGCAGCAGCACTCCTTCAAATTTACACTACCATCCAAACTTGGATGACAGCCAATGGCCTCTGCTTAAATGGGGACAAAACCGAGGTCATCCTCCTAGGTCCAAAGGAAATACTGCCCAAACTCAACCAAAAATATGACAACTTTTCTATCGACAACACCAACATACCTGTCTCCACCTCAGTAAAGACCCTAGGAGTCTACCTTGACTCGACCCTATCAATATCGAGACAGGTTAGCGCCATTGCCTCTGCCTCTGCCCACACCACCAAACTTATAAATGCCAGAACACCTTTTCTAACCACCCAAAACTGCCTCTCTATCGCCTGTGCCACAATAGGAGCAAAACTGGATTACTGTAATGCTCTCCTTGCACGCACCTTAGCAAAGAAATGTAATAGGCTCCAAACAGTACAAAACAACACGCTCGGCACAGCCCTAAGCATCCCCAAAAGAGGCCGCATCTCACAGGCCAGACGAGCCGCCCACTGGCTCCCAGTCAGGGAAAGGGTCAACTTCAAGAACTTCACTCTAACGCACAAATGCATCATTTTTTGCATCAAAAGCGCAAACAATGAGGTATAGGTTTTCCTCACATAGCACCCAAGCTTTGGAATTCCCTAACCAACACCCTATCCACTTTTTGAAAAACCCTCAAAACCACTCTGATCAACTAGCTCCTCCACTCCCACGCACAACATATCATATAACTAAGTTAACTGCATCCTATGTAACTTCTAAGATGGTATTGTAACCACGCTTGCTATGCTATGTAACCAGCAAGATTCTCTGTAACTGCGCCACGATCCCTAAGGGCTGCTGCATGCTTTAAAAATGCTAATAAATAAATCAATTAAGGCACTGCTGAAACGTCTAATTAACCTTGTTTCACAAAGCTGCATTAATTGCTTACTCATTGATTTAATAATAGCTGCCTCTTCCGAAAGGATTTTAGAAAATATTGAGGTATTACCAGTGCCTTTTCAAGCACCCTCTGTGGAACATTGCAACCCCTCAACATTGCAACATAGTTTTCGTTTCAAATATGCAGTACCTTTTCAATAGACAATTACAAAAACTTGTAGATCCATTTAGCGTATACTTTGCTGTTTGTGGTAATTTATGTTGATGCATTTTCATTGTGCTGAAGTAATTTAAATAGGCATGTTTGGGGTTAAGAGGCAAAAGAGGGGTGGGAAGTGTAGGGGGTGAGGGGTGGGTTGAAAGTGGGTAGGGAGATGTGGGGGAACCCTACATTAAAAATAAAACACAATAAGCCACAGAGTATTTAACTTAAATGCTGTCCAAGTGAAAATAAGTTTTAGAGCAATTTATTTGTATATCAAGTGCCTTTTTACCCTGATGCAAATACCAGTGCAAAATCACACTGCAATGCTGCAAAGTTTCAGAGTCTTTTATGCAGGTAAATATGTTTTGAAGGAAATTTGAAGCTGATGTGGTGATGTAATAATAATGCTGGGGCTAGTATGTGGTTCAGGGTAGGCTTCAACAATGCTGCTTTTCCTGGCAACGCGGCATGCTGCCTTTTACATACAGCCTGTTTGAGCCATGAGCAGCCATTTGGCAATGCACTTTGGTTTATACCTGTATCGAAAAAGCTCTTTTCATATTCATTGGTGTCATCTTGGTAAACCGCCCTGCTGAGTCTCTTGCGCTAGAATGATACACACGTGGCATAACGCTGCCCTGAGGAGAGACAGAGCCAACATCCTACAGGGAACCTGGGCATCTTGAATAAACCGTGCATTAACCGAATTTAAAGACAGGCGAGAAAATCGAAATTTGGAGCCAAAGACTCAGCATTTCGGACAGCTGAATCCAGTACAAGATAGAGTTTGCCTACATAAGTCTTCCGTTGAGCGGCGTCAAGAGTAAATACGTAAAGTGTGAAGCTGTGAGAAAAATATAACATTTGTTTGTCAAATTCTCCAGACAGATCAGCTCAGCAGATTAATGCACCAGCTGCAGACATCTGGCTCTGATTTGCTGCGGACAGGGTTGAATCCCAGCAGGTTGATAGAATAACTAACACATGCATTCGGTAATAGAGGATCTGTAAAAAAAAAAAAATTGAAAGTGAATAGACTTTTTGGCAGGCGGAGGGTGTACTCTATAGGCACATAGTTATACATTTCTGAGAGTTTTGGAATGTACATCATAATAATATTTATTTCCTCACAATCAGTGGGGCCCTTTTGTGTTCAGGGATACGGTTCTTGCCTATAGAGCACACTTTTCCAAACCAAGCAATCAATTTTGAAACAATGTAATGAATGATAAAATCCCAGCTGCCATTTGTACATATTTGATAATTCAGGGAACTCATAGAGGACAATGGGCTCCGGTTGTGTGTGTTTAAAGTGGTTGTAAAGTTTGTTTAAGGGCAACGTCCAGTGTCTTAACCTTTACCATGCAACTGGTTCCAGTGCATCTATATGTTAGGGATATTTATAACCATTTACTGGGTGGTGGCACGCAGTTGGGGTGGTGTTTCTGTGTGTGTGGGGGGAGGGGTGGTGATGGGAGCACAGCCCATACCAGTCACCAGAGACAATCATTGCATCATTTTAATAAGTCCTAAGAGTAAACAAAGTAGACTCAACGATTTAGGATGTGCATGGTCATGGCCAAAGGGTTACATAAAGGTGTCACATTTCTCTTGGCACACTCCACAGTTGCACATACTGGTGCAAGGTTTTACCGATAGACTAGCCCAGCTGAGATGCGTTTGCAGTCACATAAGGCACTTGTTTCTTTTTATATGCTGAGTTCACAGTGGGGCTCCTATTCCAGTCCTGCCTCCGCAGTTACTTCAAAACACATTTACTGCAAGCCACACTATAAATGTATAGTACCCGAAACCTCAAAAATATTCTGGACCCAGACAGAATTGTTGGCATATGTTTTTTTTCTTATATGAAAGGTTCACTGTCGGAACATGAGAAACAGAAACCAGGGCATGGACAAACCACGAGCCGACACCTCATTCCACAGGAATGCTATAACCAGACCAGGTATGAGAAGCTTGGCAGCGTAGCTCTCGTACAAGCTCAGAGACACCAAATGGACCATAGCAATGCTCCACCTCCTTCAGCGCTTTGCCTCAAAAACAGATCACTCCGCAGCAGACTTTAAACGTAGTCCGCCAGGAGTTTAAGTTTTAAAAAAAGCATTGGTGCATAGAAATTAAAATAATAACTGGAATATAGTTAATAAAGTCATTTTGCTCTTACTTTGGAGCGTGCACACACATCCCCGCCAACAGCAGCAGCCCACCAGAAGTGAGCGAGAGGCTGAAGGCATGAATGGTGCTTTGGCCATTTCATAGCCAAGCATTGGCAAGTTGCCATGCAAACGTCATACACTGCTCCCGAACTTCCCTTTCTCCTTTTTTTACATTTACATTACCAATGTTTTAGCGATTAGGTGGCTTACGCCACCAAAGCGCCAAAACCAGAAAGTGAGAAACCACTTGAAAAAAGAATTATTACATTTGAGTGGAGATGCTTTCCGGTTTGTGTTTGACAAGGGCAGGTATAGACAGGGATCAGAAAATAATGAGCAGAGGGATCCACTTGATTGCCTTTAATGCAAGAAATAGCAATAGAGATTTCAGAAAGGTAGGAATGAATAGCTAGTGTACATATTGAATGCCTTTTACCTTGTAATCGTACCCTGTGCTGAAGAGAATATTGTTTGCAGTTGGATGCCATTCAATGAGACCAACCCTTCTAGCATGACCGAGGAGCTCCTTTGCAGGCGTTGTGATGCTCTTTGATAGGAAATGCTTCGGGATCTCCCAGATTTTAACCTTGCAGGGAAGCAAACAACATAAATTGAAAACTTCATTAGATCTATTTATTGCCATTTTACATTTCTCACGTTCTTTACAACCTTTAGCTGAAATTGCTTGAACAGAACTGGCTAATCTATGCCCTGCCCCAATGACGAGGACACCATCAAACCCTAGAAGTTTAAGCCTGAAACACAGCTCATGTTCAAACGAATGTTTCCCACATTAGACATGCCTCTGAAAAGGACATCCGTTGGCCTAAAGTGCTCAAATGTGGTTTTTCCCTTTCTTTTGTTTTCCTTTACAGTCTGTATTCATATCAAGCAAACGAATCCTCGAATCCAGAGGGATTCCTCTGTAACTGGGTGCTACATGCCACCTTGCTATTTATTTGCCTTCCGGAGCACAGCTCGTTTTCAGACATGCAAACAATTTAGGAAATACCGATTGACAGCGTGCAAAGAATCGCTTGCTCAGGGAGTTGATTGGACGGCGGATGTCGGTTTTTGGGGTGACAAGGGCCGTTTTAATCATACTGAATACATACATGTGATAAGAGATTCATGCCTACATGTGCAGAAGCGAAGCTTGTTTATAGCTATTGCACATTATATATGACTAGTGAAAGAGCTGTATGGATATTTGGCGTGTTACAACACAGAGTACAGCACTACTGCACAGGTAGCAAACAGCACTACTGCATAGGTAGCAAACAGCACAGAGTACAGCACTACTGCACAGGTAGCAATTTTTCTGCAGCACCACAACAAGGGTGCGGTGCATTGCTATATGTATTACCCGATTAACAAGGAAAGACAGGCTATTCAGTCAAAAACGATTTTAACATATAAGATGCAAATCTATTTTTACAGTTAAAAGCACACGTGCACATTCAAAAATGCACACTATTTTTCACCTGAAATGCCTATGGTGCGAGAGACACATTTGAAAATAATAACTAACATTACTTATAACTAACCTGACTAATGAAACTAAAGTTAACATAATCCACTAATAAAAATGTGTCTCCACTGCAGAATTAGGCCTATTCTGAAAGTGAACTTTTAAATGCACATCCATTTTTTTTTTCTTTTCTCTGATGCCCTGTCCACATAAATTATAGGAAGCAAAAGAGCTCGAAAGAACAGGAAATCAGTTGGTTACAAAGTATTACTATAAAAATGAGCCATTGTGTAGAGAAGGAGGAGATGGCATGATTGATTCTGATTGGAGCAGCGTCATAGCAAGTATCATGCTAGAGGGAGTGATCAGAGTTTTGCTGGGGGGAGTTTGAGGAGAGAGAAGGGCAGTCAAGATTTGGCAGAGCTGGGAGAAGGACCTTTTTCCTGGTTGGAGCATTCCTATCTGCAAAAGCTGAGAATTCCAGGCAATGACCCCAGTTTGAGAAGGAAAGGCGCTCCTTTTCACTGGGGTTAATCTTCAAGGGAGCCACATTCAGAAAGAGAACAGCTGAAGAAAACTCTGAACAGATAAGGTAATTACATAAGTGTGGGAGCTGAGTGTGTACGAGAATGTTCAGTCAGAGTAGGAAAGGAGATTCCGGTGCCTTAATCACACGTTAATGTTGCAAATTGTGTTCTGTTCTCCGCCATTTTTTTTCAGTGTATTACAGACAATGCTGTTAATGTGCTGTTTTATTTATTTCTGTAAAGAGTGAGATCGTGTTTAAATGCAACTTTTATAATACAGAAAAATATTTGAAAGCAGACGGGTGGTGTATTTTATATTTACCAATACAGTGCTGAGGATGAGGGGAGATTTTTAAACAATGCAATTGTCATTTTAAGACAGATGTGTGCATGATCATATTCAGTATGGACAGTTGAGAGTGATTGTTTGTAGCATAGCTCGTTGGAGGTACATGAGCCAACGGGAAGAGGGACTCTCTGAACATAGTTCCCTACCATATATAAGGTAGTGGAAATTACCACAAAATTACCACATATAGCTCTCTGTCGTAAATAAGTCAGTGAGATCGCCCATGGTGGCACACTAACACTAACACTGAAAATGTGGTATTCCTAAAATGTAGGTCTGAGGTCTCTCTAGTGATTACACGAAAAATCTAAGCAAAGATAAGGGATTCTGGACATTGGGGCCACAAATAAAACAAGGGAATTATGCTCACCAAAATACCACCAACCACGCATACCAACCACGCATACCAAATATGCATGTCTGGGTGCTGAAATAATGCATGTCCACTCTATTATTGTTGCACATGGCCCAATGTGAATACGAGGAGTGATTATTGCTAAGTTATTTTTCGGCGGTAATAAAATACCGTCAGGCCCCAAATCTCCACAAAATACCCTACAGAGCCTGTGTAAACGGGACAAAGTGCAGGTTTTCCAGTGACTTTGACCATCCAGCCTCCGGAGGTTAACCTGAGACTTTGACTGTGACTTCAGCACAGGGGTTAGGCTATTTTGACACGAGGCAGCAGGTTAATTTGTGTTAAAAACACTCTTTGTAGGCCTTTCCCCGCCTATTAGGCCAGCGTTAGCACGAGTTGGAGTCATTAGTGGAGAAGGCAGTGACCGGTGTGCTTTCCGAGCAAGGTTTATGATTGGGCCACAGCAGTAGTAATGCTTCACACGCTCGGCCCCGCTCCCAGGCGTTGCTTCTCAGACTGACATCCAGCCTCTCTGTGGTGCGTGCGAGGGAGCCCAACCCACTTTGTGTGGTCTCCGGCGGTGTGTGTGTAGTCTCTGGGCTCAGTCTGAAAGAGCACCTGCAAACAGAATGCTTGTGAAAGTGCGAGGGCCTGTTGACTTTTTTTATTTCTGATGCCGGAACCATGCCTAGAGCTTTCTTCTGAGCTCTGTGCCTCGCAGCTGTGAGGAGCTATGAGGTATGGCCTGTTTGCTCTTGAAACAGCACCCCCAGCCTCTGGGCTGCTCCTCCTTAGAACCACAAATCCTAATGCAGCGCCTGTTTATTGTGCTTTCAGCACTCAGGGTTTTATAGTGTGGATGGTGACAGTGAGATACTCTATGTCTTGTGTCTTTGTCATGCAGAGGAGGATGGAGTTTAAGTAGGACCACTATTTATCCTGAGGCAACAGCTCCCTCTAGCTGTAACAACAAGCATAGCTATGCAAATTGGCATTGTCTCTATATATCCTAGGCAACAGCTCCCTCCAGGGTTGACAACAGGTGAAGCTATGGATCAGACAAACATACAGGGATAAAGATACATCTGGCCTTTTATTGTATTGTTAGATTACATTTTCTCAATCCTACCTTGCACTCGGTCACAATTAGCATTACACAGTTTGATATACTAATGTTTTCATTAATCATATTAGTTCACTATATTCAAGTAAATCCATTACCTTTCCCCTTAATCAAGTCGTAAATATATTTAATAATCTGAGACTGTATATGTGTATCTCAATAGCTAAGCAATAAATACAATACAAACGCTAAAAACCTAAACCAAGAGCTTTACCTAGAACTTTAAGCAAATTACCCTGCTAATTTCAGTCATAATCCATCCCAATGAATCGCTGAAGTGAAAATTAACCAAACAACTGGCTTTCACACCAGCAGAATTCAGAATCTCCTACATCAATCCCCTGCTAACAAAAGTCCTCACTTGACCCTCTTGTCGCAACCAATTGCAGATCCATCTCAAACAACCATTTTATAGCTAAATTAACCAACCGAGCAGCATTCTCACAACTATGCCTTTTCACAGAATCTAAACAGATGCTTGACTTTGCCCAGACCAGCTTCAGACCCTATGGAGGAACTGAATTGTGCCATGTGTCCAGCTGGAGTGATCTTAAATACACTCAGAGTCAGAAGGCTGCCCAGCCCTAATCTTACTTGACCTCTTGGCAGACTTCGACTCCATTTACCATTCCATCCTCCCGGACAGACGTTACTCTCTGGCATCTGGAACTCAGCTCTGAAGTGGATATCCTCCTGCTCCAAACGATCCCAAATAATACAATTGTCTCCTTTCTCCTTGACTCCCCACCCAGTTGTCCACTCCTCTACCAGAGCCCCCTTTCCACACTAATTCGATCCCATGGCCTATGCAGCTAGAATTACACAGATGACACCCGAATGGGCGGCTCCTCTTTCTCAGTCCAAGCACCCACCATCTGTTATTCAATGCGATTAACCATCTGCCGCATAGAAGACCATCTCGCCTTCAGGAAGGCCCTCCAAACCTGGCTTTTCCCTTCAGCAGCCTCACAGACTTAGCCTATCTTGTGTGTGGATGATCGCGCACCCCTGACGAAATACCAGGGACACCTGAAATGCCGAAGAGGTGGGACACTCCCCAAGACTGCAAATGAGTCAGGCCTTTATCATACGCTGACAAGACCATATCCAACTATGCATTAGTCTTTCTTCACCAGAACGTCATGCACGCGATCACATGGAATACAGCTGTATTACGCTGGGGGTTCAGGCACCCATCTCCATCCATCTGCAACCAACCCTGCTCGACCACACCCACCCTCCCAAAACACACACCACCACCTTCAATAGAATATAGCTGAGTCTCACGCAAAATGTGGTCCAGCCGTTCATATATTCTAACTCTTCTAACTCCCTTGACTCTCCTGTCTCACTTGACATTTTGTCACAGCACCCGTCCTCTCACCTGATAATTATTGGCTGATTTTAGGGACCTAGTCATTCCCTACCTACCTTCGTGCTGGCTATAAATGCCCACACGTGTTTAGAATTTCTTTCATCACCTCTAAAACCGCTGGCTAGGGTCTTCCAAAGGGCATTCATCCCCACAGTGCTTCAAAGCCATACTGATGGCAGTAGGCGCTCTACAAATACCATATAACATAACTAGCATCATGCCACTTCTTGTTCAGAGAATAAACATGGAAGACAAGCATATGATACTTTGTCATATCAAGGCGTGATGAATCGACATGAAAAATAATGCTGCGTTCTTGGCAAAAATATTTTATCTGATGGTATTTTTCAAAACAATACATTACCAAAGTACAAATGTAATTACAAAAATAATGCCCATTTGGTCATTTTGTCACACCAATCAGCAATTCACTACCCAAACAATCTGTCCAATGTTTCTCTCTGGAGCAGTTACTATTCACAATCACTGTTAAAATGTGGCGCTTGACAACCTCAAGCAATCGTCCTCTCAATTAAATGACCAAATTGTTCAGTTCCATAAACTGTTGTCACACTAGATTTTGAACTTTGGGGTCTTAAAAAGCGCTATGTTTCATTCTTTAAATGTTCTCTTTTTTTATTAACAGTTTTTTTGCAAGGACATTTTAAGGATTGCACTACAAATGCTCTCAAGCAAGTGGCATAATCAAATTGCTGAATGTGTTTCTTGAAATCGTATGAGAAACTGCATTACCTTCAATTATGTTATTGAAAGAGGCGCGCTGAGGGCATGGGAATTGACTGTACTGTCTCTGGGTATCTTCCATTTGAAGTAAACCACCTTGAATTAATGAATGGGCATATCTGCTGTATTAAATGCAAATCTTAAATTACGTGGCTAAAACATGACATTCAGATTTTGTTTTACAAAAAAAATGTTTTCTGATGCTCTGTTACATTAATTGACTGCTTGGACTAAATGTTAGTGTACAGTTTATGTTAACTTTCTTTTGGAGCTTTTTGGGGGATATTGCTTCAGTGTGCGGTATTGCTTGTCCTTTTTTTTTAATCCCAGAACAACACTTTCATTGAAGAAAATGACTAGGAATGTTTTGTGCAGAGGATTCAAATTGTTCAGGGTTGTTTGTGATCCACCTCATTCTCAGTGTTGGGAATATGGTAACGATCACATGATATTCAGAATATGGACCTCGTATGCAGCAATGAGTTTTAATGTCTTATTTCTTCTGCAAGGAAAATACTACAATGTTGGAATCTATTTCGACTTTTGTGTCAAACTAATTCACAATATTGGACCAATGTTAAATGTAAATGTTATTGTTGTATCAGTGCTTTTCAAATATGCAAGAACAGATTGAAAATCATTGTGGAATAATCTGCCAGTACCAATAGGTCATCTATAAAATGGGTCCAAATAGACTTGCCTTGGAATCATAAAAGTTCATCAAATATTTTGGTTTTCTCTAAAGGCGTCATTACGAGGTCAGCTGTTTTAGAAAAAAACTCTCTGCCAAATAACGAGTTTCATAACTGAACATCCTGAAAACTGCTTGCTTTTGTGAGGAGGAAATTACATTTACACTAAAGTACTACCAGTGTTGGGCGTGGCCTAATGTGGGGGCAGGTGATGGTGACATATGCAATAGGAGCCTGCTCTAAACAATACCTTAGCCTGTGGGTGGCCATGGTGGATTGTATCATGTGACTGCAAGCAGTGCTTTAAGTGGGCCGGGGCCTGCCGGGGCCGGGCCCCGGCAGTCTCCAAAAAGTGAGGCTGAGCCGGGGCCCTGCCGGGGCCCCCCAGCCCCACCACGCCATGGCAGGACGCATTATCCCGCCGTGGCCGCAGCCGCAACGAGAGATGCGCCCGCCAGTTTAACGTCAGGCAAGCTGACAGAAGTGCCAGCCAGCCACAGCGTCGCTGTGACTGGCTGGCACTTCCGTCAGTCTCTGTAACTTTCTCTGATGACCCCTCATCTGAGGGGCCATCAGAGGAAGCTACAGTCCCTTAGTGCCCCTCGCCAGGTCACTGACCCTCAGCGAACCCGGGCTCCGTGATCTAATATGTAGATCAGATCACGGAGCCCGCGGGTTCGCAGAGAGTGAAAGACGCCTCGGGGTCAGTGCTCTGAGCAGAGATCACTGAGCCCGAGGCGCCTTTCTCCTTTGGCAAGGCTTTATAAAAGATGCCTTCAACTGTGTACGTTTAAGCCATCTTTTATACACGTAGAAATATTTCTATGTTTATAACAGATGGCTTGAATCGTACACAATTCAAAGCAACTTTTATAAAGCTTTGTCGACGGACAAAGTCACGTTGGGTTTTGTCCGCCCTCAACGCTTTATAAAAGATGCCTACGTTTCAAGCCGTCTTTTATAAACATAGACATATGTTACAAATGTCTATGTTTATAAAAGGCAGCTTGAATAGTACACAAACCATAGTAAGGTAAGCACACAAGTGTGCGTAACTTACTATGGTGTGTGCACTTTCAAGCCACCTTTTATAAACATAGAAATATGTAACATTGCTATGAATATAAAAGAAGGCTTGAAAAATACACAAACCATAGTAGTACGCAAACAAATATATAAATGTTCAAATACATTTATATATTTGTTTGCGCACCTTACTATGATTTGTGCACTTTTAGGCCACGCCCACAATGGAGGCCACGCCTCCAAACGAGGGCCCCCTCTCAATTTCTTACCCCACTTAAAGCACTGACTGCAAGTTACATTCTCACAAAAACACTAAATTCCATTCATTTTCAGGAATCAATTAGTGGATTTCAGTTTAAGATTTTTTTTTACAGTAATTTTTTATTTCGTCTTTTTGAACAGTGCATATTATTTGCAATTCAAAAAACAGCACAGGATCTTGAGGGCTTACTTTAAGCCTGTAGATCGTCTGTCTTTTGCTCCAACAGAAAATGTGCACTATTCATCTTGGCAACACAGTATTGCAGCTTCTCTAAATACGTAGATGAAAGTCCAAGATGAAATCATTTTCTTAACCTGGAAATCAGATTAATTGGGGCCTGTTGCCGGCAGGGGTGTTGCTAGTTTTGTAAAAGATCTGGGGCTATGCTAAAATCGGGACCATCGGGGCTGGCCTTTTGGTTGAAGTGTCTGAGCTTCTATCCAGGGCTACAACCAAAGACCCAGGACAGTAGCCCCCTCAGCTGCCCTGCCCCCCTGGCAATACCTCTGGCTGCAGGCAATACATGGTCCTGTGAGGTGTGATGCACCATTAACAAGTCACAGTTAAATTCTCGCTTGATGTCAAGCAAGTGCACATGCAGTCCGCGTCAGATAACAGCATGACAGCAGGTGCGGATTTGACTCTTATGTGTTCTTGCCACCCTCACTTTGCCTGCAGAAGGCTGCATGCATCCACTGTGGTCTGCATCCAGAACAAACAGTGGTTTCATGCTCCTGCGGAGGCTGCAGACAGATCCATAATGTCCCTTCCCTGCCCCCTCTGCTTAGAGCTGAAACGTGCTCCCTAAGCCAGACTACTGGCGACAAACACAAACAACATTACTCAAAGGTCTTCCTCCATGTAAAACCGAAACACTTCACATCATCCCCACTGAGTGGTGATGGAATCTTAACTATAACATGATTTTTGAGGAAAATAGTTGCGTGTTAATAGGGAGGCCATAACCTGCCCCGGCCCCTTTAAAGCCCTGGGAATTACCTATGTGATATTACAAGTGCATTAGTACTGCTTGTCGCCATGGAAGTCATAGGGGACTCTGGAATGGGCAAAAATTGTACTGTCTGCATTACTCTGAATTGAGCCCCTTTCCTGTTACTGCGTGCTTACTGCATGAGGTAACGGTGTATGAGTTTGGAGGCAAACTCGTAATAAGGCCTTTCATTGTCCATGAATACGTTTGCATATTAAGCCATACAATGAATGGCCATGGATGCATTTTCTCTGTTTGACGTAAGTTTTCCGTAACCTAAAGTAGTTGTTATACAGAGATAAGCTGAGAAGGCATATTACAAATTCATGATGTACACCAGGTATGTTGTTTGTTCAGTAATGCTACTCGAATGACTTTGTTGCCTTCACCATATAGAATATTTGATCCTAATAACATCTTCTGCCTCTACCATTGTGTTTGCTGTCCATAAGTCTACACTCTCTGTTTTCCCTCTTAAGTACAAAGTATCCGTGGTGTATTCTGGTACCTTAGTTATGGCATTTTTCAATAAAATCCTCTATGCAGCTGGCAGTGGTTCCACAATGCAACTACATTGTGGGATTATTGGTCGTCCAACAATGGTATTCCAGATGTGCATGTTTTTTGGCAACATATCTAGGTCCACTGTCTGTAGGGCCGTCTGCATAAGCTACCTGGCTGCTTTTTCAGTGATGTAACCTCTATTCCAACACCGGTGTATGACTGATTGGTCGTTTCATGCTCCATTCTTAGATAGGATCACCATCGGACAGCGGACGCTAATCTGCGCTTTGTATTCCTTTGCCTCCATAACAACCAGATCACTCACCTTCCTCATCTTCCCCTCCGATTGTGATTTGACCCTCTTTCTTTTTAGAGAGGCGATTGTTTTCCTTTCCAACTTTGTTATATTGGATTTATATCTTGTTTATAGAAGGGACATTTTTCACTCATTTAGCGATGATTTATGTTTGTCAAGTCTCTTTCTGAATGACTGACGTTAAATCACTTTTAGGTAAAAATTTGTCATACTCATTTATTTGTTCTACTGAACCTAATTGTTCAGAAAAATGCATCCTTTATTTCAAGGTTCAAAAAGGAACATTGCTATTCAGATATTTATCGCCAGGCAATAAACATAATTAGCAGGGGAGCGTAATATGGTTGTGCTTCCATTAAAATCCCACTATTGGTCATCCATCCAATCTGCTATTGCAAGCATATTTTCCTTTGGTTAAGAACAATTTCTTCAAAACACGACTAGGTACACTTGGAGATTTCGGGGCCATTAAGAATTTGTGACATGAATGCTGTAACATATATAAGTGTGTATGGAATATCTGTTTCCTCCTACTAAAGCTGCCAGTCCATATTCTCTTCATTGATGTCTGTACAGTAGCATGCACTAAAAGGTATACCAGTTAAACAACTAATGGATAACTAAAATGTATTGCTTATGGCTACACATCAGTTGGTTAGTGAGTGCACATTGACCTATTTTGACAGAGTCACTGTTGACACACACTTAAGGGCGTGCCAGGGGACACTGAGGACAGGGAAAGATCACCTGCTCAGTGATGCCAACCCAAAGGTGGTACAAGAAGGAGCTTTCATATCCTGTGCCCTCTTTCTAAAGTCCCAAAATGTGGCTTGTAGTCAGGCTCCTGTCAGTGCATAACTGCCTTTGCAAATGCGTGTGGCTCAAGAGCCCTTGCTCGTGGGATCACAGGAGCCATGGTTTGGCCCAGCGAGGAAAAGAGGACATGTGGATGATAGCTGTGTAACTCAGACAGATCACCAGATTTGGGAGTCAGCGGCTCATGGTCAAAAAAGCAGTACTGGGAAACACATAGGCAGCAAACCTCCACGCTGACACAGACCGGTAGTGCCATGCTGGAGTCTGGTGGCCACCTGGGCAGGGCCACCTGACTCTAGATTGCAGTCTGCTATTTTGTACCCTTGGTTAATAAATCAGCAGCTCATTCAAACACACAAACACTCACACGTTGTAAAATGGTACTTTGATTAGCCTCAGAACATCAGAAGGCCCAATTCATTTCTCTGCACAGGTGATACCATTTCCCTGTATTTTTTCATTAGGGCCATAATTCATGAAGTGTATGATGAGGGAATGGAGCCAGGGGAGATGGTGTGAAGTTGGAAATGGACAGGGGGTTAGAAAGGAAAGAGAGAAAAGGAAGGAGCGGGAGAGGAACAAGAACAATGAGCGCAGGAGTAGGATGAAGGAAGTATGAGGTAGAAGAAGAAAGAAGGGGAGTGGGAGAGAGGGAAATAGCAGAAGGAGCTAATGAAAAAAAGACACATTGAGAGGTGAAAGGAGGAGGAGGTCAAAGAGGTCAACATCTGCTAGAGAAAAGGACCACGGGACACAGAAGAAAGTACGTGGAGAAAGGATTAATTAGAACTATCTGAAAGGAGGAGGGAAGGAGGAGAGAAGTTAGAGAGTGAGGAGAGGGTGGAGGAGCTGACAGACCCCAAGGGTAGCTAAGACAAAAGAACCAGGGAATAGTAGAGTCAATAAGAGATTGTATGTGGCATCTTTGTGACAAGCACTGGCAGACTACCAAGGCAACAGGACAGGAACTCGTGGAAGCCTGATTAGCCTGGGTTCAAGATCTAGTGAGGATCAAGCCCAGACTGCCCTAATCAAGACAGTTGGGCAGCAGCCCAGCAATCCAGTGGAAGTAGCAAAACGACCAGCATTAATATAGACCCCTTGCTAATCCAGAGAAGGAGGGAAGGAGAAACTGAATTGATAACTAGGAGTACATATAGAAAGTAGTGACTAGCATGTGCCAGGTGGGATTGGCAAGTGCATACATGATATTAGGGACACATGTCCATCAGCCTGGAGCCAGCAACTGCACACACAGAAACTACTGTCCCAGAGGCCCCCTTATGTGTCCAGGTGGTTGTGCCCAGGTGCGGACTACATTAGGCAGGTCCAGCGAAATTATTCCCTGTGCGCCAGGCTATGATGACAGAGTTCACCCCCACCCACAACTGAGGAGGAAGAAATGAACAGTCACCTAGCGCTCATCTACAACTTGCTTTACAGTCAGGATAGGAAAGCCGACCTAGGAACTTTGAGTGAATTTGTAGTTTGACTTTTGCCACAAACATTTATTAAACCATATCAGTGACTGCCCGAGAGCCTTGTCACCTGTCCTTAAACACATTTATTTTTCCCTTATCACCTTTTCAGACATAGACATTATAGGTTTTCACTTTTTACTCTTTTTCACTTGTTTGGCCGCAGTAACCCTTGTTTTATGATATTATGTCTGTGTATTGAAATCTTATTTAATTTCTGTTATAGTTCTATAAACCAATCAAAGTAACCAAGTTCCTTTGGGTACATGGCAACTCATTCTACAGTCAGCATGGATACATCCTTCATCTTATTCATTATCTATTGGACACCAAGCTAAAACCTCAACTGCCTTAAAGAGTTGGTCCTACTTGTTCAACATTGTCCTTCATGAAAGACCTCAACCCATTTGTAGGCAACAGAGACAGAATGCAAGATGTTACCGCTGAAGAGAAAACTGCAGCTGTTGAGTTGAACATCCCCACTCAAAGCCAGTGGATTTAGTCTCTTTACAGTCTCAATATAGGCACCCAGGAAACACAATACGTATTTTCAAATCCGTTGATGTTTACAGATGGTTTGGCATTTGCAAGGTGCACGTTCCACCTTTGTGAGAGGGCTCTCCCAGGCCTAATCCCTTTCAGGTCCATAGTTAACACATTCCTTAGTGCGGTCACTATTATATTTCTATCATTCCTAATCCTTCTACGGGCGGGAGATATGGCAGAGCAGCCTATCACCACAACATTGACCAAAGAACAGTCCCCTAGAAGATCAAGCAGGTGTCTGAGATCAAGTCTGCTAAAACACGATGTGTGTATGTGTGTGTGAGTGTGTGCATGTATGTGTGTGTGTTCATTTGCGTCCTGCTGTTATGTGGTGATTCTTTTTCTAGATAACAGATGTGTTTGTTTTCTTACTACATTTGTTCTAGGTTATGGCTTGTGTATTTTTGTGGCGGGTTACTTTTTGAACCGGGTTGACTGACAAATTCTAAAATGAGTTCCTACATTAAGTCACATGCTTTATTTCTGGTCACTAGGGCTTAAAGATATAGATAGACCTCCACCAATATGCCTGGTCAGTGAGAGCGGCATGCGCGATGCACGCAAAGCACATCAATATCACACCGTCTCCCAGTTGCACGTGAACAGGTGACATAGAGCCTCCAGTGTCCAGTGAATGACAATGGGAGTGCGTGTTCTGCTGCTCTGCGAACTACAGTGAACGAATCCAAGTGAACGGAAGCAGTGAGTGCCATGAAACATTCTAAAACTATTCGCATTGATGTTCCGAGAGTAAAAACTGCAATCACAGATGACAACTGAGGTTCCCTCTAACTGTTGGAAACGGGTACGATCCTCAAAGTTGGAAGGCGCTAAAGTGCCACAAAGCTGTTACATACATTCTATGTGGTTGGGGGCAGTGGGCGAACCAGACCAACAGAGCCACCCATCAACGTCTCTGAAATAACAACAGTACAAAATAAGTCAAGGTGTGAGCGCTGACATAACCACACCTTGCCTTATTTTGTACTGTTCCCTCTAACTGTACTACTAAAATAATTACGTTCTCAAAATGCAAAAATTGGCTCAAGGAACAACAGGCTAAAAAAGCAACAACAATGACAAAGCTCAGAGTGGAGTCCAAGTGCTCCTTCAATTACATGGGTAATTACGTACACCCTAACTGGTTTGACTCCTCCTACGGCACCCAGAATGCACTCGAGCCAAATAAAGAAGCTTGTATTTTTTACTCCAGGTCTGATGTATCGACTCAGGATATAACTAGTCTGATGGACTGCTTGCCTGACCACAAGAGAGCCCTTTTTACAGGGATTGCAAGGCCATGCTACTTACACATCATGAGAGAGAGAGAGAGAGAGAGAGAGAGAGAGAGAGATGTGCTGCCAGCTTGAGACTGTGAACCAGTGCTCTCCACAAAACATTCACCAGCCCACAGACTCAATGACTGCTCCACCAAACAGTGAAGAGTGCAGCGAACAAGCTCATTCAGAGACTATTTTCAGAAGATCCAGAGCCCCCTCTCCGATGAAGAATGAGGAACAATCGGAAATTGTGGTGCATGTAGTGCGAGAAATCAGAGGGCGTTCTAATATTTAGCCCCCTTAGGACCCACCTCAGGTAAACAAGGGAAAGGCAAAGTTGACAGATCCCGACCCCAGGGCTGAGCCTGCAAGTGAGAACTACTTGGATAGATGGTCTTTGTAGAACATATGTGGGATGCCTGAGGGTAAGTCATGGTATTCCACTTCGAAATCCCAATCTATCCTACATCCCCTCTACTGTCATAGGATATTGTCACGCATGTCCTGCCCTACGCCAAGACCTACCGTCAAACACTCACACTCAGAGGAAAGTAAGGGACTGTAAAACCCCAGGGCAGCAAACCCCTTTCTCTAACTACAACACTGACTTGTCCTCCCGTCTCTTTAATCGTATAAACTACCCAATCTTTTGCTTCCCTGTTAACCTCATTTATTAAGGATATTAGAGTGAAAGAACTATAACCACCTTCCTGTTATAAGGCACACCATCTTTATTTCCCTGAGTACTATCTAAGTACTGTGATGAAGAAGAGGAAGTCAAGAGGAGTACAGACTTCCTATGAGAAACACCATTATAGTACTGAGAAGAAGATGCAGATCAAGGCATATAAACCTCTACATTTTCTATGTCCAACTAACGAGGCCAGGCTAGGTAAGGCAACTGACATTAACCATGCACACCTACAGCCTCTCAGGTATACAGAACAGTATAAAAAGTACTCAATCACTCGCTATGGTACCGTGGCTGCCCAGGACCAGATGAGGAAATCCAGGATGCGGAGATGCTTAGGGTTTACACAAGGGAGCGCCCTACAACATCATGGCCAGAAGCCTACCCCTCCAGTTGTGAGAAATAATCTGGAAAAGGGAACCGGGCATGGGTGTAATTTTAGGGGGGGCAGGGGTGTTTGTCCCCTCCAACTTTCATGGCACACCATTTTGTCCCCATTCATTTGGATGGGGCACCTTTTCTTCAGATGTCATGCCCCCCCCAACATTTTCCCAAAGTTACTCCACTGGAGCCGGGAGGCGAGCAAATCCCTTTTTATGTAAATGCCATGTGCTCGTTCGCCTGGGTTGAGTCGGAGATCCAGGAGTGTCTGAGGGGCAGGTGGGAAGACCCTGACCTCAGACTACAAGAACACTATTAGTAAAAGGCAAGGAAAGACAACCGGAGAGGCAAGCAATGAGAAAGCCCGGTGTGTTTGAGCAAGATACAATGTTATTGCTCAACGCGTATGGTGAAAGATGCGTCGGGTGAAAATGACAAAGAGGATTCTGCTGATACAAAGTAACAAAGTGGTCACGTGCAGGAGTACACGTTGTTGAAAAAGACTCTGTAGTTGAATAGGAAACTCCTGTGAATATGAAAACCGAGGAAAATAGAGATCCTAAAAAGGGGAGCTGTGTGAAATCCGAAGTGGGAGCAAAATTCCAAAAAGTAAAGGAAAAGAGACTTTCCACTAAACCAAGAGTGTTGAGAAGCATTTTGGTGGCCCCTTGGCAGGAGTTTGATCCAGGAGGGCTGCAGAGTCCCCACAAAGACTTTCCACTAAACCAAGAACGATGAGAAGCATTGAGGTGGGAGGCTGATTCAGGAGGGCCACAGAGATTCCAGATAGGAGTTGTGAATGGTGTCTGTTTTTATGCTTGTCTCTGTAAATTGAAGAACCAGGTTTTCAGTCATTTTCTGAAGGTTAGATGATCTTCTGTTGTTCTTATTTCCTTCGGTATCAAATTCATAGTTTGGCTATCAAACGGGAGAATGGGGTTCCTCCAAAATGTCCTCTTGTACTAGTGTTTCGTTTATATGTGAAGATTATTGATCGCTCTTTGGTTTCATCCTGGTAGATGGCAGTTGATTTTGGCTTGGAGAAATGTGTTCCCTTGTCCATGTAGTGATTTGTGAGCGATGCATAGGGCTTTAATGTGAATGTGTTTGTTCACTGGAAGCCAGTGTAGGCTTCACAGCACTGGCGTGATGTGGTCTCTTCTGTTTAGTCTCAGGAGTAGTCTTGCTGCAGTATTTGTGAGGAATTTTGGCATTCCATGGTAGAGGCTGTTTGTGTAGTCTAGTCTTGATAGTACCCGGAATAAGATTTGTGAGGGTTCTTTGTGGGAAGGTGAGGTAGGGGGTGTCCCTCAGATTATTCGCAGGAGATAGAAGCATTTCTTTGCTATTTCATTGACTTGTGGTACTAGTGAGAGTCCGTTGTCCATGAGTATTCCCAGGTTTTCTATCACGGTGGATGACATGGGAGCATGTAGGGCAGTATTCAATTCTAAATGTGAACGCTGCCCGGCAAGCAGGCATTCCATGCAGGGTTTGCTCACTTTGCACAGCGGAGTGCAAAAGTCAGTGTACCCACTTGTACACCACCTTTTGCAATGCACATTGGCACTCTGCTGTGCAAATGACAAAAAATTGACAGAGTGGAGCTGGCTACGTCTGAGTGCAAACATACCAGGTCCCCGCCATTAAATAACGTTTTTGACTAACATGAGCTCCTAGGTGTTTTAGCAACTTACTGGTTTTATTGTCTGTGTCCTGATTTTAATTTTGTGAGTGTCAATTGCCCCTCTCCCCTAGTGCCCATTCTGAAGAAATTACACTTCTTGAACATCTCCAATTTCATTTTGGTTTCTTAAGAATGCTTTATTTGGTTTCCCGTTTTTCATCGCGGCTGTGTTCAACATTGTCATTTTCCTCGTGGTTTTTTCTCCTCAGCTGGTATCGACAATTTTCTTTTTTAAATGGGTGGGTGCCCTTGGTTCCCACCACCCAACCCTTATGTAACCCGCCGTGACCACCTCACCAAGCCACCTACCGCCCCCCAATAACCTACCACAAAAACACAACAAATAACTATTTTAAACAAAGATGCCTCGAAAACAGCCACTGTGAAAACACGGGAAGCGCTTTACTTGTGTCCGATGTGTAGCCACATTATGGGCGAGAGCAGGGATTCCAGAGTTCCATTTACTCTACAGCATCGCTGCATTGTGACACACATGGAGGGAGGAGGGCAAGAACGAATCATACACAGGGACAGAGCGAGCATCTGCAAATAAAGAGGCGAGAAGGGAGAGGAGAGCGATGATCATGCCAGAGACTGACCTGTGCACGGTGTGAAGTGGGGCCATGCTGTGGTGTCTACTGCCCTCCTGGCTCATGCAAGAGGCTTACGCTAAACGTAAGCTTTCACTTGGGGAGAGTGCCCCTGTAGTTAGCTTTGCCACTTTTCTTTCCCCTCCCTTACAGATCACAGCACAGAAGTCAGGGGAGGGATGATTTCCCCGATGTGAAAGGGGAGAGAGGAGTGTTGGATTTAGCAGGTCAAAACACACTACATTGCTCCACGTGTAGTCATCAGACTTCACACTGTTAAAACCCCAGAGCTTCTCATCCTGAGAGTGGTAATGCTGCCACTGATGGTAATTAACAAACACTCCAGCTGCTAAATAGTCCCAATTATGGAAGGGTTAAACACTACTTCACTGTAAAATCAGATACTGTTGTAATGTCTATTTGCAGGCGATGTTTAGATGCACTAGGGTGACCAGGCGTCCCGGTTTTGCCGGGACTGTCCTGGAATTTGCTGCTCTGCCCCCCTCTCCCGGGATTATGCTTCCATTGGACACTGCAGCTGTACCGTTTTTTTGTAGTAGGTCTTCATAGCTGGCAGGCAGGAATGCACAATCTCACACAGAAAAAAATGCTGTATTTTAAACTTAAGATAGTGTTAGTTTGTGATAAATTAATTATAATATATGATCATTTAAATAGTAATAGTTAACCCCCCCTTCTCCTCCAAACGCTAAAGGAGTGTAGTGCCTTGACAGCCACTTTCAAGAGTTAGTCCTACTTTTAGGTTAGTTGCCCTGTGCCCATTTTTTACTTTTTAGATCTGGCCACCCTAAGATGCACGACAGTAGCAACATGGATATTTCTCCTCTGGTACGGCACAAAGTTGACCTCTGATTGCAGATCCTCCTGTGTTTCCACCATCCAAAACAAAATGTTTTTTGGCCTTGTGCAATGTCAGCAGAGAGCCTCTCACATTATTTTAAAAAGGTGCAATGTTTGCGGTTTCACATTAAGTTATTAAAGGTAATCCAGACCTGGACCACCGCCCCCCTTATTGGGGTTCCTATTGATAGTCCTGTTCAGAGAAGAATTTCCTGGCATTTTGCTGCTGGATTGTCCCTGTGGGTGAGACCAGACAAGGATAAAATAGGATTACAGACCACTAATGAGAAGGCATCTTCCTATTCCTATAGAATAAGAAGACACCCCCTCAGTAGGGGTTGTTCACACTTAATATAGGGGTCCTCACATGTTCGGCTTAACGCTTGACTGAAAGATTGTTTTAAAGCATATTTACTGGTAGTGCTAAAATTGACACATCTGGTAACTTTGCTGCCGGAGGTGAATACAAGATCACACTGAATCATCAGAGAAGAACCGGATGGTGGAAAATTGCAGCAATTACCATCAAAAATAGAGTCAGTTGATCTTAAAAATGATCTTGTGAGCATTTGGGGATCTACACTTCTACCATAGATATTTTTAAGTGGGGGGTATTGTATTGCTCATTATAAGGAAAACTGAGGCTGAATCCGATCTGTGGTTGCTTGTGGTCATTCAAAGCCTTCCAGCCATCCAACTTCAGTTTTATATTGTTCACCCTGAGTGGAACGGCTATGCCCAGATGTCGATCCAGAGCCTGCTGTGCCTCGAAGCCCCAACCTACACCAGGCTCAACTGCCCCTTTTGGGGTGGGACGCAGTCTGATTTGTATATGGTCTTTCCCCTTCTGTAATGATCAAATTGGGTCTAGAGGGTTGTCCCAAGCAAGAGCAATGCCAGTGGTTGTGGTTCATTCATAAACCTCCAGGCATCAACCTTCAGCTGTACATAGATAATACAGCATTGGGCAAATAACCAATGTTTGCCCTATGCAGGGCTTTGTATGAACCCCCATGCCGAAAATATTGGATGTGACCTGATCTCATTATTAGGTGGTATTTTATAATAAGCATTGGCAAAGATGCAAGATTTTCCTTTTGTGTTAGAATGGGATAGGCATTAGCCAGGCACTGACATAATGGCACTACATAAGATGTCAGCAACTGGAAAGTAGTTTGAGTACTTGGGCATTTGATGTCAGTACCTGATAAACACCTATCTAATACCCAGAACTGTTGGCTTTGCCAATGCTTGTTTTAATAGGACTTCCGAGTAAAGCATGTGTTTGAGAACCTACATATTGCTTATAAATCAAATGACTGAATACGTACATGGCTAAAACATTTTGATTTCAGCAGGAGTTAATTCACAGCTGCAATTAAGCCATTCAATCTCAGAGGGTTGCTTTCAAATAACACAGGCTGTCCCCATACAGCACACAGTTTGATGCTACTGCGTGATAGAGCTATCTCAAAGTCAAGTGGTTGGAAATGGCCATAGGGATTAGGCTATCCATTGGTGGTAAAAAAAAAATGAGTAAAGAATTCATCAGTTCTACAAAAAGAAGATATGGGTCAATGTGCCTATATACATGGGTAACCAAAAACAATTATGCAACTTGCATCTTGTTCTCATACATATATAATAATACACATTTTATTAGTCACAAGATTTTTTTAACAGTCATAAAAAGATCACGTCACATAAAACATTGTGTAAAAAACAACATAATAACAACACAAGTAAACCAATATATGTGGGTCTTAATGATACAGTATAAACACATCCTCAGTGTGACTCTTCACACTGGGGCCTTTTTTTCCTTTCAATAAGGTTTAAAGAATTCAAACACCCAAACGCTGTGTGTCCCTCCTGACATCTCACTCGTGTATGCACTCCAATTCAATAGTTTTTGCTTAGCAGTGGTACAAAAGACACCACTAAAAACGAATTTAAAATATATTTGAACCAGAAGAGATTATGACCTCTGGCAAAGGAAGCAGCTGCCGAGCCCCTTCTGTTTTGCCCTGCCAATCCATTCACCCCATCCAAGGCAATGAACAATCTAGGGGTTATCTAGACCTGCATCTCTATCTAGCTCTTCAAATTAATTTCAATGGCCAAGACCCAATTCCATCTTCTCATGGTTCTGAGGCATAATGTTCCATGTCTGGGCTTCCCTCGCAGAGTCAGGGACACCAAGGTGTTAATCCCATCTTGTCTAGTCTATGCCAATGGTCTCTATATAGGCATGGTGTACTGCCTGCAGAACCTGAAGCATGTCCAGAATTCCGAGGCTAGATTCATGCCGCATCTACTCCACCCGAGAAGAGGTGCTCTATAGGTCACCAAATCCTCTGCAAAGAGTTATACATCTCGGATGGGAGGATATCTCTGAGGCACCACATTTGTACTGGAAGCAAGACAACGCAGAACAAAACAGGTTTGATTCCCGGTGCCACGCTTAGAGACTGGTCTACGGTATTAAGCGTATTATAAAGATTACTTACTTAATCCCTCACCAGACATTCCATGGAACTGGACACAAGTTTCAACAAAGAACATTTCTCAGGTACTGCCTAATATGCAGCCCCTGCTCTGAAAGCCATCTCTGGAGGGAAATCCAAAGCCTCTCAAAAACCTCACTTAATAGTTGCTGCTTAATCTCGGCGCAAACCATAAAGCTTTGGAATTCCAACTCCTTCGGGATCTGTGGGGCCTATAACTACCTTGCTTCCAGAGACCCCTTAAAAACAGTGTTCCTTCTTCTAGGATCGGAGGGCAACATTGATCTTGCTATGGCCGGAACACCAATCACCAAATCGACTGTTATCCCAGCCTTCCAAGAACTAAAGTCTTCTCAGCCATAGAATAATAGCATGCAACCTCAGACTGGCCTATATGGCAATAGGCCCATGGCCGAAACAAAAAACACAAAATGCTGGTGTGGGCCAGTTTTTTGGGACAAAGTGGGCAGTTTTTCTAGTAATGTGGGCCAGTTTTATAGGTTACTTTACAATGGGGCTAGTAGTTTTGACCAGTGTTGCTGAATAAATATTCTTTAAAATGCACAATTTGCACCACATTTTATTAAAAAACTCCCCCTTGCATACTATTCATACAGTGTCACAAAAGCAACTGGTAAGATGGATTTCTGAACTCTGACCTGGTGGGCAGAGGTTCAGAAGGCCAGCCTAGTTTCTTGGAACAGGGTAACCTTCTGGACAAGCCAGACCAATCCAGGTAGCATTGGCAGTGGTCAAGATCAGGTCTCAGGGGGGTGAGGGTGATCGAAAGCCCACAATGAGCACACACAGTAAATTACACTACAAATGACTCTCAGTCAGGTGTATATATCAAAAATACATATACATTTATTAAAGGTCTTTTAAATGATACACAAAGCAAATCTCAACAACTATAACTAAACCAACCCAATACTACTATTAAACACATACACAGTTACCAATGGCCTAAAGGAATAGTACACAGTAAGGGTCCACAACCTGTAAAGAAAGGGAGCATACAGTGCAAATATCGTTTAGGAAGTCCTTCACTTTTCAAACCCTTTTCAAACCCTAACTGAGAGGCAGTCCAATCCCTAAGAGGAGTGGAGGCTTCTGCTCAAAAGTACTTTCGGTGCTGTTGCACGCAATCTTGCGGTTGACCCAGAACGGGGTCTCTTTCAGGGGCTGTAGCAACTCAGAAAGGTGGGTGAGGCAGTGAAGAATAAGTTCCCACTATTCAAGGAGAGTCTGCCCAAGAGGGCTGAACAGGATCCAAGAGTTGGGAATAGCTCAGTAGCACAGGCTACCTCGATAAAGAAGAGTGGCCCTCAGGGGACACGTGCGTAAAAATGGATGGATGCTCATGGGGCCACCGGTAAGAGTTGCAAGTACTTGCTGACCCTAGGCACACTGCAGACCAAACTTCAGCAATCTAGCCCACTTTGGTCACAGGTTCAAATCCTGCAATTGTGCGGCTCTGCAGCTTTCAGGGGCTGTGTTTCAGGGATGATTCTGTGGTGGGACATTGGCGATTTCTCTGCTCCTGATGAAGGGATCAGGCCAATTCCTCTGCAGCGAGTCTGAGGGCACAGGGGGGCACAGCAGCAAGGCACCCACGAAGTTCATCACCACAGCTGGGATACTTGGTGATTGCGTATACTCAGGTTCAGGCATACTCTCCTAAATCCAGACCTAGGAATGCTAGGTGTACGAAACTCGACGGGAGAGTGCCTTATACCCAGTGTTTACAGTCTCCAAATGCTCAATTGTCAACTCAAGATGGAAGCCGTTCCAGGGTAAATGTCCTGTGCAAACTGGTCCATGTACTGGTTGGTCCAGAAACACTTCAGAGCAGGCTTGCTTACAGGTTAAATCGGAGATGCCGAGAATAGTTAGTCCCACTATTCCAACCGGTCAATGTGCCTTTGCAGACCTAGGTTTGATCAAAAACAGGGGGCCCAACGGGATGATAACGGGCTCAGGGTGTCAAACCTTCCAGCGGGTCACCAGCGGTTCCTCTGCTCTGCTTCTTGGTTACAGGAAACTAGGCTACTTTCCTAAATTCGGTGTGAACTCAAGAGATCAACATGGAATGGGTGTAGGATTCCTATCCAGAATCTCCTTTGCGCCAAAACGAAGAGGACCCAATGAGAGGTCTGCTCACATACAGCCATCCCAGACATGGACCATCACGGACCACAGTGGTGCCAATAATTCTCAGCACACCAGACATCCTGGCACCAGCAGTCCAGTGGAATTAGACAGTGCAGCCCACAGCCTGGGAGCACACCCACAAGGCATGCAGAAGCCTGCAAAGCTTTGGTTTGTCAGGGGTCTGCTTGACCAAATAAGGACCTGGGGAAGTCAAAAGAACAAGCTGGCCAGAAGACAGAACAAAGGATCTCGTGGCATAGCCATTTTAGGCACTGGCCACTGTCCTGGGCCAAACGTGGTAAATTTGGGATGGACCACAGAAAAGGGTTAAAAATACATGAAAAGTAACAGCTGCCACCAGCTCTGTCCAATGCACATTTATACATTCACTGAAAAATCCTTTGTGTGTCTAGGGCCTTAAAAATGAAAAAGGGACCCCAGCGCACTGTAAAGTAAGGTACATTGTGCACTGATAAAATGTTGCTAAAGCAATAGCAACAACGTGAAAGACTAAGGGAAACAAAATCTCCCAGTACTGACTGTCTTAAGAGCATGTCAGTTTCTCCATAACAAAATGAGCAAAAGGCCAGCAAAGTACAGCAGAAGGCTGGGATACACTGGAAAAAGTCAGGCTAGGATGGTCAGACAACAGCAAAAGGTTGGGGGGGGGTTCACAACTGGAGGGAAAATTACACATACATGGAAATCTTTCCTAACAGAAATGAAGTCATTTACAACCGTGGGCCATTTTTTTATCGGTGCCTGAGACAATGTTATGCCCCAGTCCACCCTGATAGCCTGGGGGGCAGGATATCATCACTGTCACTGGACTACCCAACTTAACACTCAACTGTATCGACCTTACAATATATTACATTTTCCCTTCACATACAAGTACGGGCAAGTGTGAGCAACTCTGCATGCCCTAGAATCTGTGAATCTCCATCCAACACCTTAGCAAAGTTTGCCATAGCAAGCATGCATAAAGTGGCAAGATTGGAGCACATCTCTGGCCATCATGCACAAAGCTAGCTAGTGCCACACTGTTCTTATGACTAGTGCCTCTCCCTGGTCTACCCTTTGCTTCTCTCTGCTGAGCTCTCTTACTTGCTGTGCGCTGAGGCCTACGTGTGACCTGCGCCTTATAAGAAATAATTAACATCAACATTAACAGTGGACACACATGTTGGACAGGAAGGACACGCCTGGAAGGACGCAGGGCATTTCTATCATGCACCCAGCATCATTCATACATACACCAGCACCCACTGCATGCAGAAACAAGAAAGTGCTACAACGGGGTCACCTCTCTGGCCCTAAAACATGACGGCTAACATGCTTACAACTGGAGCCAGTACATCCCGCCCCCCTCTTAGCACACAACCCATTTCCCGACACCTAAAAGATAGTGGTCATAAAGCATCTGTAGTTTACATCAGAGGCCTACTGAGCCTGTGAATTGTCCATCCTTACAATTCCTGCTGGTAACTGCACAAACCCGCGGGCCAGCAAGGCAAACATTTAAACCAGGCTAGGTATCCCTCCTACAGTGACCCGAAGCTGCCTCTGGCTTGGACTTACTGTACGACGACGTGTGTGCCACAATTGCTCCGCTTCAGCGGTGCTGTGAGTTGTGCAGTGATAAATACATCAGTGGTTGGTTATTTATCTCAGTTTGTCCTTTTCAATACACATGCAAAGCTCTCCCTGTGGAACACAGAGATATTCACCTGTTTAATCACCGTCCCCTCTAGACCGCTGACTCAAACGCTATAAACGTGCTTACGCCAGGGCAGCAGCAGTTTTTGCAAATGTTCACAACCAAGACAAAAAGACCTGAAGCAAAGAGGTTTCTTACTGTGGTATCTTCAGAACATGAGGCGATTACAAAATCATTGAATGGGTTCCACTTTATGTCCAAGACGTTGCCTTTGTGCCCAGAGATTTTTGGATGATGGGGATCCAGTTTTCCAGTCTACAAAAATAAATTGTTTGAAAAGTTTACATTAAACATTGTCCAATTTGAGAGATACATGATACAAAATTTGCACCCGGGAAAGGGTGCAGAGCTAATTAGGTGGCTGGAAGAGCGGGTGAGAATACAGTGTGCACCACCTGCTCTTTACAGTCACCCAAGGCCCTTCCTGGGTGGCACCATCTTGATTGTGGGTAGCCTTCCCACGTCCCTATCCCAATGATATCAGCACCCTTCCCTCCCACTTCCCCCCAGCTTTGTGCTCCGATCCAGGCGCTCCTCCCGCCGGTGGCTGCCATGGAAATGGAAAAGGGACGTAGTCACTTTTCTTAAGGCGGCTGCTATCTTTTTATTCTTTTCTTCTCGGGAGCCTGGGTTTGCGCAATAGTGCCGGGCCCATCTCCTGAGAAAAAAAAATACCTTTTTGCACCACCTGAGCTAACCACCATGTGCTACTAACAATCACGCCCCAGTTGGGGTACATACAAACCAGTAACAACCCACAGCCCACAACGCTCGCTGAGGCCCCCAGCCATGCACGCCCCCTTGCTGGGGCGTGATTGCTACATGAATTGATGAAATGATACAGTATTTCAGAAATACTAGCATAGCAAAGAGTTTTAGATTTTGTCAAGGCATGCAATACACCTTTCCAGGCACTCTCATAATGGTTTTACCAGTCTGTAAGATAGCACTTGTTGACAAAAGATGTTACTGCCCGTACTGTGCATATTATGGCAGTGCCAGAAAACTGTCAATCTAATGCATATACAAGAGCCAAAACTGTTCAATTTGCCAATGTGTGCTTTTAAACGGAAATCAGTGCATGCAACAGATTTGATCAACATTCCTGTTCACCTTTTCTGGTATAGCTCATGAAGAAATGGGAGTAAGATACATTTTTGATGACATTACACTCCAGCCTTTGATATTTTAGGTTAGATAATGGACAGCTGAGTATCCCTCTGTTTATAAGAGATAAGTACAATCATCCTGGGAACGAAGACCTGAGTTGGTTTAAGGCAATTTGGCAGGGTGTGCATCTTTTAGACCGGGTATCTTTCTTGGCTCGCCAAGGCTAGATAATGGAAATTAAAAAGGGAACTATTTTTGGATGAGGGCCACTTTACATGAACGACAATCCCAGTATCGATAGCTGAAGATGGAAAGAGGGCATGCGAAATATTGCTGTGGATATGCGCTTACTTTCTATTAGTTTCTGTATTGGATCTCTTCCAAAATGCAGTGGTGGGAGGTGGAAGAATTTCTATCCGTCGGAGTGCACATGTAACTGTGCAGGTGTGGTGGAACCCATAGCATCGTTTCTGTGCCCCTTCTATAAGTTTTTCAGATCCATTTGGCTGAAGCCACTGTTGAGGGATTCCCACATCAGACACCTTAGTGAGGGTATGCCCTGCACACACAGTACTGCTGCCCCCCTATTGGTGATCTCAGTAGCACACTATATCAGCAGGGCATGGGATGTGAGAAGGAAACTAAAGGGAGGAGGGGGAGCTGTAAGGTGATTGATTACCACCAAACATACTGATTTTGTTTTTGTATATTTATTTTTGAATTTTGTTTTAGTTTGTCCAATGATTCTAAATGTATTTGTTTTATTATAATGAATATTATGCTGATTAATAAAATGAAAATGATTACACTTTTTGAAGGAGCACTTTGAAACCGGCACAACTAAAAAAAAAATGTATTGATTCTTTTATTTTATTTGTATTGTCAAGGAAAGGTTCTTTTGTGTTAAATAAAACTAGTTTTACCACATCCTGGTATCTGAACTCTTTTGTTGTCCCGGCTAGGAGATACGGCCAGCGTTCAGTCATAACAAAGCATACAAGGATATTGGGAAACATAATTCCTTAATATGGCACATCCTTCCATGTTTTGTTACATTCTATGTAAGGGAAAATAGTGTTTTGGATTTTTTCTCCCAAAGCATGATCGCAACAGCAACTATTGATATAGGGAGATCCGAGATTTATTTGTAAATTCATGAATCTGCAGAAACAGTATACAGCTGGCATATCATTGAGAATTCGGATCCTATCGGTATTCCAATCACTTCATAAAGTTGCTTGTGAAATGGGCATAATCACCAATATTAACATTCCAAATCAATTTCTTATGTTCGACGTTTAGCATGGAGGTGGAAAAGAACTGTAAATATAATGTCAATATTATCTGGTAATTTTATTTTGATTCATGATTAACTGATTGTAGGTATGAGAAAGAGAAACTGCGACCGCTTAGTCATACACAAATGAAATAGATGCATATTATGGGCTGCCAGTTAACCACAGAGTCATTTAAAAGAAATGCACAGTTCCATTATTCAGCCCATAACGTTTTTCCCAATGTGAAACCTAATGCCAGTTATTCTACCATCACACCAACCAGCTCAGCACCTTATGTAAATAGTGTAATAGTCTGACCACCATTAGCATTAACCACACTTGGCAGCCATTCTGATACTAATGAACAAGCTAAGATATTGAAGAACTCTGATCGATTCATTTCAAACATAGCCAATCTTGCTGCTACTCACAGCTCATCACCAAATTCACTTCTATGCTAATCCTCAGATCTATTTGCTTAAAACTTTAATCAACCATAAGCAACTGAATGACAAAAAATACACTCACACAGGCAGAGAAATTCCTCTTCCATCTGGTTTAGAACTATCCCCTGGTTTAGTGATGGTGTGCTACGTTTAGCCTTTTAGGTATAAGAATCAATCAATCCTTAGTTACATAACAAGTGGAGTCACTGGTTGAGACATGCAAAAGGAGGCCCGTCAGTCATACACAGAGATTTACTGAGAGAACATTGTTTTAATGCCAATAACCACTTTTATGTCATTAGACTGACACTGGCCAAAATACTGTGAGGCAAAGACTTTTTGACATGCAGTTTAGATCTTTGCCACTTGAGGGCTCAATGGTCCAATTAAAAGCTGTGCCAATGAAGGAGGTCCTTTTGAATCTCGACCAGAAATGAACAGCAAAACTAACTGAGACAAGGCGACCAGCTAAAACACAACTCAAAACTAATTTATTGCAAGCTGATTTATCTGATCCAGTAGTGCACAACGACCTTGACCTAGACTCACAAATTGATTCCCCTCTTTAACCAAGCTCCTTGAGGATGGGGTGGTGGACATATTTTCGTCTTTGGTGGATAAATAACAAATTATTATCATTATCTTTAAAAAGGTGGCAATAGACAACAGATTTTGAAGCAAGTCATAGTGCTGCTTTTATTATTAAGTCAACTCCCAGATCTCTATCATGTGGTGTCCTTCAGGTGCATCAAGTCATAAGATGACAACTTTATAATGATGTTAGCTTGATAACGAATTCACAGCATAGCGTTCAACAAAACACCTAACAATTTGGCTTTATCCACTGGTTGGCTTTTTGTGTGAGCGATGGGGATGTGTGAATATGCAGTCGAAATCTTACAGGTTAAACAATCATTATTTAAAAGTTGAAATTCCGTTTTCATTTGATTTAAGCACAGACAATTTGTCCTCATCCATACCTCTGTGCAGGTGAAAAGAGCTTGCAAATACTCTGAATCCTTCTCTGGATTACCAGCCAATCTCAGCAGGATATGAGTGGCATCAGCACAGTTGTGACACAACAGCCCGGAATAATAGATTGTGGCAGGGCTTGATGTACTTATCAAACACTATGGACAAGGCAGGAGCATTGTGGCACTCTGCAATTCACAAAGCTGGAACAGGATTTATAATCCTCAAAATTGATAGAGGAGACCTTATTGTGAAGAAAGGATTGCTATGATTGGTGGCTATGCAATCAAGGTGTAGAACTGTAGCGAATCTATCCAGTACCATTAGATGATCAATGGTGTCAAACACTGCCAAGTTGAGCAGCATCAATATGTCCGATCCTTTGGGTTCAATTATTTGTAGGAGATTCTCATTTATATCTAATAGATGTTTTAAGTGCCATGATTTTACCTGAAGCCTTGTTGACCATCCCCAAGGAGCTGAAACTCCTTAATTTACTGCTTTAACTGGAGAGAAGCTACCTTGGCCAAAATCTTTAATAGGACGGGGCAGTTGGATATAACGCTATAACTGGAGAAAAATGCAGGTTGAGGGAGGGGTTCTTTAAAAATAGAGTGGCCAACTCTTTTCAAAACGAATCAGGAGTTTGAAAGATTAATGAGATCTGTGACAAGAGGTTCTGAAACATCCTCATGAGTTTTGCTGACCATAGAGGAACATGGATCCCTACCCAAAGTTGGAGTTAGTGATTGTTTGATCAGGTGAATGTCATCAAAGCTAAGAGAATGAAAGGAGAACTCTTCCTAGCAAAGGGTTTAATGATGTGCCATAAATATGTCAGGTGTTGGACCAGAAGAGGTGGGAGATTTGGATGAAGTAGCATTCGAATTTCCCCGATCTTGTTTTTAAAGAAATGCTTTAGCTCAACACACCAAAGCTTAGACGTTTGTGTGGCCCAAAGGTGCACAAGCTGGTGTGACGAGTTGTGTAAGAATTCTAAAAGGTGTCATAGTTGAGTTTTCTGAAGTAGTTATCTGCGTATTATAATACACTTTTTTGGCCTCTATAACCACCATTTTATCATCTTTGTGGGTGGACTTTAGCACTTTCGTTTGTAAAGAAGTGGGGTTTTAAACCTCTTTCTCTCTGCAGCCTATGCCTTGGTTTTTAGAGTGTGCAAGTCTCCAATTCCTATTTTGCTTTATGTTCCTGTTTTAGAGGAGCAGGTGGACACCTTCTCCCTGGACCCCGCCCCCTTAGCACCATCCCATTGGAATGACAGACGAAGAGCCACAAGTGGGGACCCATGCATGAATCCTTGCAATATTCCTCTACTACGTCGAGTATATGAGAGGCGATATGCACTCAGGCAACCATTTAGAGTGAAGTGGGAGAATGGAAGAACAAGCTCCTGCCAATCCCCTCTCGCGCTTGGCCTAGAGGATCACGGCCTAGACACCCGCCACGAGAGGAGTTTGCCTATCTACCAGACGACCAATACCCTGGTACGAAAACCCAAGAAACCCAAGGAGCTACATAGGGAAGTGGGTATACTGCACTCCTGGAGGAACCTGTGCATATATGTATTGGTCATTTGAAGACCATGTTAACCACTATGGACATTTGGGAGGAATAACTAAAATATGGAGAGTGAGAGGAGATAAAGAAAAGGATATGTTTGTGGTCGACAAGTCGACCAGAGGGGGGACTGAAGTGGGAGAATGGAAGAACAAGCTCCCGCCAATCCCCTCTCGCGCTTGGCCTAGAGGATCACGGCATAGACACCTGCCACGAGAGGAGTTTGCCTATCTACCAAACGACCAAATACCCTGGTACAGGAACATACGGATGTGCCCACCCACCTGCCCAGCAGCCCGACCCGCCCATACCGACACCTGCGGCATAGATCAACTCGACTAAACCAACACATCGTTAGAGATGCCATGACGACCTAGCCAACGGTCAGCACACCTGTGCAAAACATACACACCGGACACTCCCACACCAATCCACACGAAGAACATACTCGGTGCTATGACGTAGGCGACGGACACACCCACGGACGCGCATCTTTATTATTTTCCACATAGGCTCTCAAAATGCAGAAACGCAAGACGCATAATGAACCTATCTAAAAAGGCTTGCTCACGCTTCTTCTAAAACCATGTACCATAATGAAGAATATAACGAAGACACGATACTGGGGATAGAGCAATATGATACCGTAACCTAAAGCGCAGTGCACCAACGGTCCCACCTATGCACCAGGCCCAAGTAGGCCGCAAGCAAAAGCTTCCATGAACATTAAATGAGCAAGAGCTCAGTTGCTGACCCTGCAGAATTAGCCCGGCGAAAGCACACAGCCAAGGGTACAATGTTGCAATCTCGCACGCCGCAAGCCGACGTCAAGGTCGCACCTGCAAATTAAACCAGGCACACAGTGGAAAAAACAATATTAATTGTGCAGAATTCTGCCTCAAACACGGTCCCACCTCACGTGACCAAGCCAAACCTGACAGGATGCCAAAGCCAGGGGAAAGAGACGCCTGAATCCCACGTTTCAAGACATAGGCAGATACAATTAAAAGACTCAATGGACATCTGCGACAGTGGGAGTAGTCGGCCTTCCAGCATATGAATAAATCCTCACATTGTCTGCACCTACCCATAGTGAAACATTGTTGCAAATGACAGGTACACCGCGAGCTGGGAACAGCGATGGTCCCAGACTGGGAGGCTCGCGAGCGGACCAATCAGAACATGGGGCTCTGATCACTGACGCCATTAGCATTGACCAATCCTCAGGGGTCTTCATGTAACAATTTTCATGTATCAAACTGAAGGGACAACCCAAGTATATCACCTGACTAACCCTCAACCACTAACACCGTTCTCTATACGTATGCTATACTAACCCTACCACTCGAGTAACCAATCCAGAGTGGAGATAGGTTTTTTGCTAAACTTTCTAAGGTGACGCAAGTAGCGCGTCATACTAAGGTAAAAAGGGCCTGCGAGCCCCACGATTGTGTGTGTGTCAGGACTGCCGCGTACGATCCTTGACCCATCCCTGCCGTTTTGTCTAATAAACAGCAGAATCACCTTGCTTCTTGTGTGTGTCTCATACTCTATCTCTTTTGGGATATAAGGGAGGAGTTGGGGCCTCCCTGCCCAGAGGTCTGCGGACGGCCCGGCCGACCCCGGCAGAATTTCCCCCCGACAAGTTGGAGGCACTGCTAAGATCTGTTTAAGATCTTTTTATTTTTTATTTTTCCAGGTACTCCCATTGCGAGGAGGTCCGGCGGCGCGGCCCCCTCTGCCGCTGCCCCCTACTGAGGACTACAGGACCATCGCGGAACTGCGAGAAGACCGGACAGCGCAATCCGGATATTGGCCTTCGGGAGCCGTTTGAGAAGTATCCCGCCCGCGGTTGGCGAGTGTCCAGACGTGGTCCAGACGAGGGGAGGTGGCAAGCCGCTTGGAGGGGTGCATGCAGTCGAGCGGCCCCGCATCAAGAGAACTTGGTGAGCATGCCACGCACAACAAGCAATGTGAAATTGTGAGGGAGGGGGGAGGAATTAAATACGGGAGGTGGGAGGTGTTGCACAGGTGCGCGGCGAAGGTTTGACAATTTAGTGTTGGCAATGAAATGAATGGTAGCCGAACGAGTGCGAGAGCAGTCGGCTACGTTACGCGAGAGAGGGGGCGGAGCACGAAAACATCACGTGCGGCCGCTCGTAGACACTGATTGGCCTAGATCGCGACTACGTGTAAGGGTGTGTGTGTGGTTTCCTACGATTTGGCATTTATTGATCAATGAGTAGATGAGGATCCCTATTGTTCGAGCAAGAAACTCGATAGGTAGATGACGTTTCCCTGTAGGCGGTAGCTAGCTAGTTGCCCAATACGGAAGATAATTGGCTGGTTAAGCCCTCCTGTCGAGGGGCGTATCACACGCGAGGCGACGCAGTGTGCGCAGTCCGATTATATATTGTTGATTACCTTGTTCCAGGCGTGACAGGAAGACAGCTGTGGGGTTAACGGGGGTAGAGTGCAAGTGTATTAAGAACTTACTAATAATTTGAAGAGATTGGTGACGTCACCAGTAGGGCTTTCATAGGATATCCCGAGCACAAGGCATCTTTCTTTCTGAGAGTGGTGGGGAAGAGAATTGTGGTAAGGGAGTGGAAACGGAGATTAACGGTAATGAGTTGATCGGGGGAAGGCGAAACGGGGGACGTGGCTGTGCACGGAGAACGCCGGCCACGGCACGTGTTGAAGAGGGAGGAGGAGCAAATGAAAATAGGACGGCTATATAAGAACGTCATAAGGGGTACGCAGCCGCAGGGGGCTACGTGCGCCTCGGCCGTAGGGGGCCGTAAGGGTGTTCTGTAAAGGAAGAAAAGAAAGAAAATAATATACAAATGTAAATACTATATTTTAATAATTTTCCTCAGCGGACTATCGCAAGTCCCCAAACTTACGGGGCCAGGTAAAGGTATAAGGCTGTGTATCGTAAGTGTTAGTAAAGTAATAGCTACCAGATAGGGGAAAGATAACAAGTGGAGCGCTACTATGTCATACGGGGCAGGATCGGGAGGGTGGGGGAACACCCTCACTACCCTACTACAACACATATGTAAAACACTGTCACCCCACAGGGAGAAACTGATCAAATATAGCATAGAATGGACACAGGGGACGGATAACAAAATGATAACACCATGGCCGCCTAATGGTAGCTTCGATCCATATACTCAACATTCACTATTAAACCATCTGCATAACACATACAAGGGGA
Organism: Ambystoma mexicanum; assembly: GCF_040938575.1. Classification (NCBI taxonomy): domain Eukaryota; kingdom Metazoa; phylum Chordata; class Amphibia; order Caudata; family Ambystomatidae; genus Ambystoma; species Ambystoma mexicanum. Next base: position 1,526,918,980 of record NC_090935.1, read on the forward strand.
AGAAGTTGACACACCACGTGGAGGTGTTTAACTTATGGAGGATGTTCCAGAGGTCCCGACCAGGACCAAATGGAATGTTCACTGTGGGGGAAACACCGGAAGAAAAAGAGATCAAGGAGGAAGGAGAGAATGGGGAAAAGGAGAGTGAAGGCCCAAAGAACACGGGGAACAGACAAGAGGGAGGAGAAAAGAATAACAACCCAAAAGAAAATGAAATTAAAAAGGAACAGAGCGACGATATAACCCTAGCAAAGGTAGTGAAAACAGAGGGAGGGGGGTTGTATCCTTTAAGAGAACTAGGAGAAATAGGAAGAGAACAACTAAGGGCGGCTGAGGGGTACTCGAACCCGACATACAGCCCGCCACCATATGCAGTGACAGGTGTCCACAAGGGAGGGGAGCGGACTAGTACGACGGGATCAGCCTATAGGAAGATGCCAGAGAGGGAGAGGGAGGGGAATGGCTAAGGAGATGTTGATAAGAGAAGGGTACACCCATCTCCCAGCCACACAGATAATGGAGCTACAAGTGGCTGCACCAATGGCAGAAAAAGAAACATGGGTAAAAAGAGGATGCACAATGTCACCAACTGACGCACTATGGCGCCAGGGTAACACTGGAAAGATTGTAATGCCACTGGCACTATTGAACACCGCCCTGAGCCAACTACACCACCCAGCCCACACAGGCAATGAAGTAATTGCAGCACGAATTAGAGAAGATTGGTTCTGCCCCGAATTAAATTCCCATGTGTCAAATTTTATCAGCAATTGTCTCACATGCCAACAGTTCACGGCCGGTCACACGCTGAAGGTGATAAAAGGTACTATACCCCGGCCAGAGGGACCCTTCCGACATCTCCATATTGACTATGTTGATATGATCAACGTATGTCAAGGAAATAGGTATATGATTGTAGTAGTATGCCCATTCTCAAGGTGGATTGAAGCAGGGCCCTGTTCACACCCAGATGCATTCAGAGCAGCTAAATTCCTAGTGAGGGAGGACTTCCCCAGGTGGGGAGTGTGCGAAGTACTGCGGTCAGATAATGGCCCTCATTTCGCAAACGAAATGTTCCAGCACATCACATCCTTACTGAACATCAAACATAAATGTGCATGTGCATATCACCCACAGGCCAACGGTATATGCGAACGCCTGAATGGCCTACTAAAGGAGGCAATTGCAAAAATACAGCAAACAACAAAGAAGAGTTGGTTGTACTGCCTCCCGCTAGCCCTATTTGAGCTAAGGAATAGACCAGGTTCCGACCACCACCTCACTCCTCACGAGGTGATTACCGGACATCAAATGCGCCTTCCCCTAACGCCAACATCAAGAGCATTCACAGATCACGAGAATACTGCAACTGTTCTTGGTGATGAAATGTACCAATATGTGTCTTCTTTGATTACTAGTGTAGTGTTTGTGTCTCAACAGCTCGAGCGCACGCGGGGCGGGTCTAACAGCGATCAACAGGCAGACGCGGACAAAGAACTGGAAAAGGAAAGACTGTGCAAAATTGCTAAAGGTGACCACGTACTACTACGCAATTTCAACAGAAAGTGGAACAGCCCACGCTTCACTGGCCCTCATCTGGTAGAGGAGGTATCAACAAGAGCAGTAAAGCTACAAGACAAACGTGCCTGGAATCACCTACATGACGTAAAGATCTACAAATCCCAGACCCGCCCCAGTGCCACCGACAGGGCCACTGGAAGAACAACAACAGCGTCACCAACGGAGGAAGAGACTTCTAGCACAACTAACGGCCAAAGTGTCCCCATACCCTGCCACCCCCCAGATTCCCCAGAGACAACTACCAGAAAAGAAAGGGGTGATCCCCATACCGCCCACCCCATGGTCACACGGTCAAAGAGTAAAGAGACTTCCGCCATTTGAGCCCAAACCCTCTGCCCATTGACCCCCTACCCACTGCAGTTAATAACTGAACTGAAGGACACTGTCTTGCACATATACACATGTAAACACTTGAATGTTCTCTTTCTTTTCTCTCGCACATGCAGGTACAGCGTATTATTGTACTGCTAAGAAAGTAGATAAATAACAAATTCACTGCCCAGGAGTAGATGGTACCCTCAGATGATAACTACCCAGAAGAATTGTCACACCAATTTGTATATGAAATAAAAAGGCCAACGTACCTGAAAAGAAGGAGGGTACGTGTCTACTACACAACATTCCTCTTGGCCATAGAACATTCAATGCCCCACCTCCAACCATATTTGCCTGCCCTAAGAGATAGATCGCTTAGATTGGCGTGGGAATAGCTCTTCGCCTGGGCACTGAATGACTATTTGATAGGGAGAGCTTAATAAACAACAACTAACAATAATAACAAGCATATTGAGAATTTTCAGGCGGGCAACTTTAACGTCGCAAGAATAAGCTGCCGGACTGCAGCAAGGTAAGAGCAAAATGCCGGTGAAATTAGCATATGTAATAAAGTTGATAGGGATTTTAATGATCACCGGTTTCTTGGCTGCCTCTGTATGGCAGTACAGCTATGCTATCAATATTATTGCTGTACCCAAACCTAATGCACCCCCACCCCCAGCTGCAACAGGTGTTACGTCAGGTGGTACTAGTAAAATCCCACACAAGGGAAATAGAGTTAAACGCAGCACATACTCAGATAATAAAGGTATTGACAACTACCTACAAGATTCAGCACACATCTCAAACAACATATGGTACCAACACATGACCCACATAGGTAAGCAGACAACAGAAGACAGCTGCTACGTTTGCTCATTGATCCCATACGCCATGAGCGCTTCTCGAACATTCGTTGCCACGGAAATAGATGAAAAGGTAGCACGATGTATTATATACCTGGCACTGTTCCAGACGAAAGGAAGATTTCAAGGGACAGTGGTTCAGCTGGTGTGGAAAACACGAGATAAATATCCATATGAAAACAACTTCCTCAAGACTTATTTGAGTTACCACAAGAGCAGTTTACATGCTGAAGCATTCAGATACATAACAAGTGGTCCTGAAAAAGGAGAAACAAAGAAAGTAACAATGCAGTACCTACCATGTGATTGGTACGCCACTGAAGTTCCTGGTAAACAAGGATGTTGGGAAAGACCACTGGTGACAATAACAGGGAAGGTGTACATGGACAACAAATGGGACATAGGAGTGGTTGGCAGCAACATGGTAACAAGAGAAAATATTTCAACTATTGATAGACACAACCATAGGTGTTGGATGACTTGGGTCAAGAACGTACCCATGCTCACGTGGATAGAGAAGGATGAAGACCCAATAACAATACTGCCGCTAACTGCGCCTAAGGTATGCTACCAACATAAAGGAGAGGTGGACGTAGGATACAACACCAACTGTGCAAGCGTGATGGAGTTACCTGAGGGGGGAGCAGGAACAGCAGTAATAATGGACCATTACTGAGCCTGTGGAGAAAAAGCATACCACACACTGCCCCCTCTGTGGAATGGTATATGCACAATGGTGCATATTAATGTACCATCACTAGTGGTACCCAAGAAACATGTCAATGTGGCGAACTTCCCCAAAATGGATGAAGGGAACAAGAGGAAAAAGAGATCTGTACAACCTCAGAAGGGGCCAGAGAACAAAAACAACGGCAATAATATGGTCCTGAATAGAAAGAAAAGACAAGGAGAACCTCTGACAGGAAATTACCTATGGGGAAGGTCAGAAACAGCACTCACTTCATTTCCGCCAGAACACAGACTATTCAGCAGAGCAGCAATGTTCTTCTCCTCAATAATACATCCAGGACTGCAGGCTTACGCAAACGCAAAGTGGCTCCAGATAACTCGATGGGAACTAATGATGACTATTAATTCTACAGTAAATGGATTCAACGCAATAAAAGAGGAACTGCGAGCTGTGAGGATGGTAGCACTTCAGAACAGATATGTACTGGACCTCCTCACAGCAATGGAAGGAGGAGTTTGCGCAAAGATAGGACAATCATGCTGCACATTCATCCCTGCCAACGATGCTGACAATGGTACACTGACAGAAGCAGTTTCACAATTGGCCCAGATGCACTCCAAAATGATAGATGAAAGTAAAGGTGTGAAAAAGGATGAGAGCTGGTTTTCAATATTATGGTCATGGATGCCATCTTGGCTGTCGGATGGACTGAAGATTATAGTTGGATGTACTATTTTGGCTGGAGCTACACTGATCATAATAAGATTTTGGAAAGCCCGGAAAGCACGCACCACAGACGAGATGATCGAAATGGTTGGTATGCACCCCTTGATGCCAACAGATAACGGCCAACACACAGGCACAATCATAAAAGAGAGAGAGAAGTTGCGCAACCAGATCATCACCAACCACCTGGACCCACCATCTGTGAAGCTCGAAAACCCAAGAAACCCAAGGAGCTACATAGGGAAGTGGGTATACTGCACTCCTGGAGGAACCTGTGCATATATGTATTGGTCATTTGAAGACCATGTTAACCACTATGGACATTTGGGAGGAATAACTAAAATATGGAGAGTGAGAGGAGATAAAGAAAAGGATATGTTTGTGGTCGACAAGTCGACCAGAGGGGTGACTGAAGTGGGAGAATGGAAGAACAAGCTCCCGCCAATCCCCTCTCGCGCTTGGCCTAGAGGATCACGGCCTAGACACCCGCCACGAGAGGAGTTTGCCTATCTACCAGACGACCAAATACCCTGGTACAGGAACATACGGATGTGCCCACCCACCTGCCCAGCAGCCCGACCCGCCCATGCCGACACCTGCGGCATAGATCAACTCGACTAAACCAACACATCGTTAGAGATGCCATGACGACCTAGCCAACGGTCAGCACACCTGTGCAAAACATACACACCGGACACTCCCACACCAATCCACACGAAGAACATACTCAGTGCTATGACGTAGGTGACGGACACACCCACGGATGTGCATCTTTATTATTTTCCACATAGGCTCTCAAAATGCAGAAACGCAAGACGCATAATGAACCTATCTAAAAAGGCTTGCTCACGCTTCTTCTAAAACCATGTACCATAATGAAGAATATAACGAAGACACGATACTGGGGATAGAGCAATATGATACCGTAACCTAAAGCGCAGTGCACCAACGGTCCCACCTATGCACCAGGCCCAAGTAGGCCGCAAGCAAAAGCTTCCATGAACATTAAATGAGCAAGAGCTCAGTTGCTGACCCTGCAGAATGAGCCCGGCGAAAGCACACAGCCAAGGGTACAATGTTGCAATCTCGCACGCCGCAAGCCGACGTCAAGGTCGCACCTGCAAATTAAACCAGGCACACAGTGGAAAAAACAATATTAATTGTGCAGAATTCTGCCTCAAACACGGTCCCACCTCACGTGACCAAGCCAAACCTGACAGGATGCCAAAGCCAGGGGAAAGAGACGCCTGAATCCCACGTTTCAAGACATAGGCAGATACAATTAAAAGACTCAATGGACATCTGCGACAGTGGGAGTAGTCGGCCTTCCAGCAGATGAATAAATCCTCACATTGTCTGCACCTACCCATAGTGAAACATTGTTGCAAATGACAGGTACACCGCGAGCTGGGAACAGCGATGGTCCCAGACTGGGAGGCTCGCGAGCGGACCAATCAGAACATGGGGCTCTTATCACTGACGCCATTAGCATTGACCAATCCTCAGGGGTCTTCATGTAACAATTTTCATGTATCAAACTGAAGGGACAACCCAAGTATATCACCTGACTAACCCTCAACCACTAACACCGTTCTCTATACGTATGCTATACTAACCCTACCACTCGAGTAACCAATCCAGAGTGGAGATAGGTTTTTTGCTAAACTTTCTAAGGTGATGCAAGTAGCGCGTCATACTAAGGTAAAAAGGGCCTGCGAGCCCCACGATTGTGTGTGTGTCAGGACGGATGCGTACGATCCTTGACCCATCCCTGCCGTTTTGTCTAATAAACAGCAGAATCACCTTGCTTCTTGCGTGTGTCTCATACTCTATCTCTTTTGGGATATACGGGAGGAGTTGGGGCCTCCCTGCCCGGAGGTCTGCGGATGGCCTGGCCGACCCCGGCAGAATTTCCCCCCGACAAGAGTGTACCCGCAAGCTGATATAATGGAGGCATGTTACCGAGAAGGATGTCCCTTGCCGAGCTGTCGAACTGCAGCCATGAATAGAATGGATGTACGTTAAAACAAAGTCTAAGGACAGCAAAAGAATGTCATAAAGAAGATATAAAACCTATGCTGAGATTATATGAAAATACTTAAGAATGACGATGTAACTAGAGATCTAAGAGAAACATGTACCCAGTGATACAGTAATCATGAACACAATGAAGAATGAAGTTACTCACTGGTCAATAACTGTAAATATGCTGAAACGCATGGCAGAAAGAACATATAGAAGCATGCTTATAAGAGGTCAACAGCGTTTGTCAATCAATTTAGCTACCTCATAATACGAGTCCAGGATCAAGAAGTGAAAAGACGATGAAGAGGCTGTTTTTCCCTTGCATAATAGAGGAGTACATTGGCCTGGGACCAAGCATGCTATTTCGAGAGATGAAGGTAAAGCACGAAAGGGAGTCCAACAAGCAGATCATGTGCGAAGGCCATGTTGTTCAAGATTAGGAGGAACAAGAACATTTACAGATCCCAAGTATTGGACAATTAAAAGTGTATACAGTTTATATGGGATACAGTGAGCAAGTTTCTAAAGGCCAAGAAGAGCAACTGCACCCAGTATAATTGAAGCAAATAGTTTTAAATACATTGTTGAAATTAACAAATTCATGGTCTCTTAACATGTGATGAAGAGCTCACAAACAGAGGCTCTTCATTAGGCTTGAAACTAAGATAATGGTGTGCCTTTACTCCCTTGAATGTTCCAAGACAGTGCAGACTGGCAAGTTAAATATTCAAATAGAGGGCCCTGGCATGAGGTCTACCGATGAGAGAGGGTAGACTAATGGGGAAAACAAGGGGACATTTCTCAAAGCACTTGGGTTTCGTTTCTGTGTATGTGCTGTTAGTGAGCCAAATGTCCAAGGTTGGATTTGGATTCTCAACCAATCAGAAAAGCCTGACATGCACTTTTACATACAATGTTGCAAATTACTATTTTGCTGCCATATTATCTGCTGTAATCAGTATACTATGCGAGTAGAAGTAGCTCAGGGTGTGCCCTGCAGACAAGGGCCCGCCAATGAGAGACTAACACTCATGCATTCCATATGTAGACATATTCCCCTAAACCAATCCAACCCCTCAATAGGTTTTTGTACTATGCCACGTAGGATGGCGTGATAGATGATGCATCTTGTATTATATAAACTAATTATAACCAAGAAGACGTTGTGATCCCGCATAAATCAATTTGATGAATGACGATTAACCCTGCTTTCCTTCATTGAGATAAAAGCAGTATTTTACCATCTTCTTTGAGTCTGTCTGGTTATTCGGGCTGAGACATTTTATTGGTAATTCCATCTAGCACAAAGATGCTTCAAGGTGCTAGAGCACACTATCACACTTAGTTTTTGTCAGGAAGGGAGGTCTACAGCACTAGGTAAGGATTTATTAAAGGCACTTAGAGTTTGAAATAATAATAGTAATCCACATGCATAGCTTATCAGCTACCCCACTGGAGTATATATCTCTTGGCCTAAACACTCCTTCCTTGCCAACTGCTTGTGCAGGTGTTATTCTTTTTATTTAAAAAATGCCCATTTGCAATTCGAGCATAAAGTAAGAAACAGGTGTCTTTTTATTACCAACACAGCATTTAAAATGGATGATTACTGTTAGATGACTGCAGCTACAGCAGTGAGGGAATGACACTTGTTATTGTTAGTGGGATGTCCATTAACAACTGCAAATGCTATGTCATTAAAAATGGGACCAGTGCATAGTAAACTCTGTGCTGTGTGAAACTACACACAGGTGACTATAATTTATTTTATTTTCCTTGTGCATTTAAGTCACTTTGGGATGGGGAGAATGAAGCAAAAGCCATACCCTTTGTGCTGAACATGTTTGTATATCAGTTTATATACTTTCAGTTTGTTTTATTATGTGATTTGATTACTAGAATCAGGAAAATATCAGGTCAAGTGACTAAGTTGCAGACTGTACTCAAATCCCATATACACCACATATTAAAAGTATGAGATCCTGAGCAAAACAGTTAATCTCACTTTGCTTGATTGCTAAAATGTGGGGTCCACAGAAGTGATTGTGTTTGCAGTGAATGCTACTCCAGAAAAGCCACACTCATGGTTTACAAGACTATGGTGCAGCATTGACAAAACCAATAATTATGACTCGTGGATATTAAAAAGATGTTCTTTGTTGTAGCATATTCACATACTAGGAAATGTTTGTTCATTACAAATGTGTGGGTTGCCTCCACATACCCCACAAAAAAGATTATGTGGTGTTTGGGGCCGGTATGCATTCCCTAACCCAGCTTGCCCACCACCCCTTTTAGGCCATGCCTTGAACTTCTTAGACCATGTCCCATTATTACCCCCTCCCCCACCCCCTGATTTCTCATTCCATTTAAGCAATGTAGAGGACAAGTCCAGTCGGAGTGGTGACCGATAAACAGGATATCCGTCTCTTGGAGCAACAATTATCGATTGCAACGTTTTACAGTCCTGACTGGATTTCCACAGTCGAGTCTGCTAGTGCTGAGCAAATGACAATTCTCTTAGTTTTGCCTTCTTCCACTTCCTAGGTTGACTAGATCATGTTTTCTTTTCTTTAGACAGCTTTGCAGCCCTTACAATTGGACCCCATTGGGTACTAGGTGACAGTCGAGTATTACACACTTTTTGCCGACCTACACTCTTTCTGAATTCGCTTTTTGACAAATGTGTTTCCTCTTTTTTATACCAAAATGCAGATGGTATGTTGGGGTCAGGCATATAGAAGGAGGGTGTGAGGGCGTATGGGGTATCCCCAGATTTTGCAGTAAAAAAGTGGTAAATTCGGTAAGAGAAATGCAGCAAAAGTGTAAGTCAGTAAAAAAAGTGAAACATTCATGGGGCAATTCACTTGGACGACAGTTACCTCCCACACAACAGAGCCCTTCGATGCGGCCTTCAACGCTTCAGTAGTGTTTGAGTAACTCATCGGGGATCCTTTTGCAAAAGTGTTCAGGGACCTGCACAGGTTAGCACTTTGTGCTCTTGGGACCCTTGCCAGGAATTTTCAGATTTTAGGAAACAGGCTGCAAATGTAAGGAGTAAAAGCAGCTGAAATCGCCTTTACTATCTGCTTTTACTTTCTGTTTTGTAAAAAATGTAGATGCCGAAACACAGCATCTACTTTCGATTCATAAAGAAACTGCCCCCAGGCGTAAACACATGCGCCCTTTGAAGTCGGAAGAGGAATGCATGGCGGAAATGTTTTGTGCTCCTTCTCCACCTCTAAATGATGAACATTCCCTGAAGTGTAAAATGAAGGTGCGAATTGCAATGCCTTGCTTTTATGCATTTCTTCTGCAGTTAGGGGCTTATAAAATAAGCTTCAGAGAAGCTCATCTTTGCCAAATGAGTAATTTGACGTTGGGAGCCATTACGTTTACACTGTAAGGTAAGGAGATCCCCGACTCCAAATGTAAAGGGCAAAAGGCAGCATACGAGCATGTTTGTCATCTTTTGCCATTCACATTTCCACCCCTCGGCGCAAAGTGAGTAAAAGCTGCCTGGCATGCTGCCTGGCAGCGTTTACTTTTGTTTGCGAGTGCCACTTGCCATGCTTGCTTGGCAAGCAGTGCTTACAAATGAAATGAAACCCTGCCCGACATGCTCTCACATGGGGAGGGTTTCATTTAAACTGGGAACACTGCTTACCATGCGCGCACAAGACGCTGTTGCGCCCGTCTTTTGCACCTTCATTTACGCTCCAGGGCCTTGGAAAATGAGCTCCTTGGTATTTAGCCATGGGCACGTTTTGCTTCGTAGTTGCGAAGGCCTTCTCCAGGCATGAAGTAACTGCTGCAAGCAGTGCTCACCTGCTGTATGGGTATGACCAGGAAAGCTCCACCGCCGGCGCATTCTGTCACAACAGCAAGAAAGTGGGGATTGACCGCACAGAAGTGGTTTTCATGCACGCTTTTCGTTATCGGCACGCAGTCATAACAGTTCTCCTTGGTCGCAGCCTTGCCAAACACATGACGGTATTTTGAGCTTCGGTATTGAGGCTGCCATGACATCTGGAAAATGGGCAAAGACAAGAAAGAAAGACGCAGCAAATCAGCAACAGTTATAAAGGGCCAGTGAAGATTTTCAGATAACGACGTATCACATGGTTTCTGGCTCTAACCCACTGCATTATAGTTACTTCAATATTATGCAAGACATATCAAAGCTTACATATAAAAACAAAAACCTTAATTGGGTGAAATCTGAGTGTTCTGACACTCGTGGGCCTGTGTCCACTGCGATTAAACAATGCAACAACGATAGCATTGCATTATTTGCTAGAAGTATTCATTTATGAAACACATGAAATTGAAACTTTCATGAAATCATTACTTTTAAAATGAGAATTGGCAAAGCCCACCCATGTATATTTGGAAAGGGGAACGCCGTTGACCGCGCAGGTCCCTTTATAGTTTCCAGTCAGTGAGACCAGGGAGATTTACTACACTAACAACCTACACTACATCCGCAGAAAGTGGTGCTATGCACCACCTCTCTGCCAACTACCCCACTAACCATCCCATTCCCTCTTGCAGTACATAGTGCGTCAAGAGACATGCAGATGCCAAAAAGTGTGCTATACAAGACTGTTTAAGACCACAAAGCATAACAAAGTGCCATCCATGAGCCACAACTAATGGTATTGCAAAAGCACCACCTATTGCCAAGAATAATGTTGACACTAAACCACCAGCTATAAAACATGTCCCAACGTAGGGAGAGGTTAATCATTCATTCATTTTGACATTTGTATAGTGCCTTTCACCATTATTACGGTCCCAAAATACTGTTGGTTGAATGCCTTCTGAGGGACTGGAATACAAAAAGTTATGTGAGGGTGGACAAGAGCCTGCTAGTCACCCGTGTCTAAAAGGAGTGTGTATGGGCACAGTGGAGTATACTATGAACTAAAGGGTGGGGGGGATTGTGTTTAAGGAGATATAGAGTTATGTGGGAAGCTACAGTTTGAATTTCGAGGTTCACAATGTACATGTCGTATTAGAAGAATGGTGTGGCTAGGTTAGATGCGATGTTGCAATTTTACATGTGTTCAGTCTAGGTACATGGATTGGGATGAATGTTACTATATGCATTACTTTGTGTTTAGTTTGGATACATTTTAGATTTTCATTATGTTGCAACAAAATAGAAGTCATGGGGACACAATGTAATTGTGCAATGTTCAACATTTAGTGCCTAGAGTTGGAAGCAAGGAGCTTTATGCATGGGAGAAAGCGAAGTCCACAATGGGAATGCCACTGTGAGGGGTGCAGTAGTCCTGAACAATGTACATGTGGGATTCGATAATGTTTTAGATGGGAGACATGTTCAGGGATATTAGGGGAGTACGGGTTCCGTTGTGAGTACATGGAAACATCATAGATCACCGTTCCCCCATAGCTGATTCCATGTAGGCCATGGAGAGTTTGGTTTGCTGAGTTGAACTTTGAATGGTCTGAAGGGTTGAATGACCATGTCAAGGAAGGAGGAATGAAGCAAACCACATTTGGGCAGCTGTTGATGGCCTCAAATGGTTACTTGAGGCAAAGATTAAAGGAAGTGCCATTGGGTTATGTGTTTACGACTAGATGGGTTTGTGGATATAGGGAACAATTCTTCCTGGGAGAACAGAGTCTTATTGGTATGTCTGGCCAAATGGTCGAATTGTGGTAAGTTAATAAAATACATGGAAGGGGTGCTGAAGGGCATAGTTTGCCAGTGTTTCATGGGTTTGTTTGAGCACTAAGGAAGATAAGCAGCACCTGAGCTGGAGGCTATATGATCTGTGACGGCAGTCACAAATAAGGTGACATGAAGGAATGCAGAAGGAATAACATGGGACACCCGCGCGTCTGGGATAAAATGTTTATTGCTTGATCAAAGACATGGTTGTTTTTTGCTCTCTCTCCTCTTGTTTGAAGTGTTCTTGTAAAAGTCTTGCAAATCACATATTTGGTTAAAGGTTTCCTACGAAATGGGACAAGTCATAAATTTATTTCTTTTTAGATAATAAGGGTATTATGTTTAGAATGTTATGATTGATTATGGAAAGAAAGCATGTGGACAAGGGAATTGTGGTTTGTCAATGTTTCCAATTATGTAAGAGATCACAGGGGGGATTAGATTTCTTTTTACAGGTTAAGCCAATGGAATTTTGGGGGATGACTTAACAGATCATCAGATCCTTACAGAACACTTAACTACAGCTGCTGCCTTCTCCCCAATCACAACAAACTGGATCCAATCCTTCCTATCCAACCGAACCACTAGTCTTTGCACCTTCAGCCTCAGCTGAGCCAGTTCCCATTACCTTTGGAGTACCCCAGGGCTCCTGCATCTCCCCGACGCTCTACAATATATTCACTAAGCTTCTCTTTGACCGCCTTGATAACATGGGTGTCACCTACACGAATTACGCCGATGACACCCAGGTTCTCATTACGCTCACTGGTTGCTATGAGAATGATTCCAACCTGATAAATGAAAACTATCATGAAATACAGACTTGGATGGCTGCTCACAGCCGGTGTCTCAATGATGACAAGACAGAGCTTTTGATCATTGGTACCCAATCTCGCTTAAACAAACTTGACCCTCGCTACTCGTCATTCAACATTGACGGTAACACCATTAAGGTTGCCAAGGAGGACAAGACCCTCTGAGTTTATCTAGATTCCACTCTCTCACTCAAGAAACAAGTGAGCGCTACTGCCTCCTCCATTACTTACACTAATTAGCTCATCAATGCATGCTAATTATACCTATCTCCTAACAGTTGCATCATGCTAGCCAGGGCCTTAGTCTTATCTAAGTTGGATTATTGCAACTTTCTATTCCTAGGCACTTCAGAACGAAACCTCAATAGACTACAGGCCATACAGAATAATGCCTTGAGGGCAGCATTAAACATACTTAGGTCCCACCACATTTCAAGCCTCACAGAGGACACCCACTGGCTCCTGGTTCGTGACAGAATCTTGTTCTGCACGCTTGCTATCACGCACAAATGTCTATCCAATACCGCACCGAAATACCTCTCAAACACATTCTCCAGAAACTAACCAACCAGACCCACCAGATCTTTCTATTCACATTGCCTCAGCATCCCAAGTTTTAACCTAAAAACTGCTGGAGGTGCAGCTTCCCAGTCCTGGCCGCCAAATGTTGGAACTCTCTCCCGCTCTCGATCAGAACCGAACAATCCTTCTGGTCCTTCAAAACCAAAGTAAAGAACTGGCTTGTAGTCGAGGCTTGTTAATAACCCCTTCTACTCCTTATCATCCGTAACCATTGGCGACCCTTCTCTCTCTGCCACTCTATCTCAAAAATGTTTGACCCACTGACCCAAAAATAAACTTGAGTCACTGAAAACCCAGATCTATCATTCTTTAGAGAGAATAAAAAAAAGAATATGCAGTAGCTTCACAGCCAGTTACCCTCATGCAATACATTATTTCAAAACAAACATTTGTAGAATTAAACAGAATTTATTTTCCAAAAGAAAGTACATTGGTAAGGCAAGCTAAAGGTTAATGATATATGATATTTTATTCATAGCGCATCTATTAACAAGTGTTTCAAGGCACGATGAGGCAGGGGAGGGGACAAGACAATGATCTTACTAGGCCCAGTGACATTGAGATTGCACAAGTGCAGGGGAGAGGGAAGGGGAAAAGTGCTGGGGGAAGGGGAAGAGGAGCAAGTGCAGGTCATAGGATCTAAACATTGAAAAACAAGACGTGCGACCAACAGGAGGCAGTGCAAGGTTAAGGGCAGAGCAGCAAGTGATAGAGAATGCAGGTAGGGGGACTGTAGGGTTACAGATATAGCCCCAAGTGCAGGGTTGCAGGAGCTGGTGCGGGTGTGCAACTGGGACGGCAGGGACCTGGGACCGTAGTTCAGAGTGTAGCCAGGTAGCCAGTGCAGTATCAGTCAAGAGATCAGCAGGGAAGAGGGAGAGAGAAGGCAGAAGCAAAGAGGGAAGTCTTAAGTTTCAGAGAGGCAGGGAGGCTGTTCGAGAGGGAGGCACCAGCCGAAGAGAGAGATCTGCCCCCAGCTCGTTGCTTGGAAAAATGACTGACCCTCAAGCAGTTGGAGGTGGAGGAGCAAAGAGCTTGAGTAGGAAGATACTTCAGAAGAGAAAGTTGGAGATATTTTGATCCCAAGCCCCAAAAGGCTTTGTGGAATGCAAAGTGTCTTGAACTTGATCCTTGCAGCCACTGGGAGCCAATGGAGAGATTTCAGTGCTGGAGAGATACGATCCCTGGGCTTGAGGTCAAGGACATGGGATAATGAGTATGCAATCATTGAGGCCTTTTAATTACACATAGTTATCAGAAGTTTTGAATTCAGGCGTATGAAGCATATGATGCTATGCACATTTTCACTGTGACCCACCTGTGGTAAGTATTGCAAATTGCACAGAATGAGTGTGCAAGTGGAAAGATCTCTGGAGAACACAGTGCAAAATAAAAAGAATATTGCCTTTATTGGACCAAGCCATTGAATATTTAGGCTGCCGGACCACATCAAGAAGGATGCTGATTATCAGCGTGTTCTGTTAAAAATCTGATATATTAGGGTTCTTTTCATTACTGGACTTGTGGTTTTCATCTATATTATTTGTGTGAAAGCAAACAAATAATGTTTAGGAAAAACCTTGGTGTTGATTAAGCCACTAGTGGCAGAAAAACGAATGGTTCCCTTCTGTTGAGCTTCTGTCCCCTCTGTACCTCTTTGGGGTGAATCCATAGAGCTATAGAGGCACCCGCAAAGACAAAGCCTCACACATTACAAGAAGCAGTGCAGGTGAGATATGAGAATCCTAAAAAGATTCATATTTGAATGCAATGCAAAGGGGCGTGATAACCTCCCTTCATTTGCAAAGCTGAAAAATATCACTCGGACGGATACAAATGAGTAGAGATAAAAATCTGTGGAAGATAAAATCCAGCCCAATTGAGCCCTGGTGAGTCGGGGTAACACAGTAGACCCCTCCTAACTAGTGCAACGTGAACAGGAACACTGGAGAGGCAGTACAGTGCTAAAGAGAGTCGCTGACTCCTAAAGTAACCGTGTTCTGATGCAAGTCACATGTTCGAGAGGTATTTGGAATTCAAGAGACACACGGCTCAGACTCATAGCAGGATGCAGGTACACAAAAACAGAGGCCTGTGCCTGGAGTCTCCGGCAGTGACTGAACTCATGGCTCAGTGAGGAAAGATGGCTAAAGCAACGTAAGTATGGGTGGTAATGAAGGTGCTCTTGAAACACGGGACATTTAGTGCAGGATTGCCCCACTAAACCCACATCAACAAAAAGGTTCCGCTTGGAAGTGAGCGACGGTACCTAACTGCATCTAGAAAGTCGGCAATGCACAATCCAAAAATGGATTGCGGCCTACAGGCGATTGGGTTTGATTCCAGATGTTCTACTATAAAGCATTGCAGGTGAACACAGTAAACACAGAAACACAAGATTCTGTAGTTCTGCTATGTTATGTCGTGTTAATACGATTTGAACTACATTGTGGCTCGGCTGGATAGTGGCATATATAGTGCCGATGCCAGGGTTAACACGCGTGTGGTCTGAAGAGGGCAAAGAGGTGAGGAGAAAAGTGCAGTTGATTAGAACCTAACTGACGAACAATTAGAAAGGTACGAGAGTTTGCAGGGCAAGCGTCTCCAATTATGGTAGTTGGGGCGCTTGTGTAATTTTTGCTAATGGATCATGCAGCGCGCTGATCATGAGAATTGGGAATGAAATATGTCTGTAATGGCAAACATTTTTCGTGAAGGCATTTTCTAGTACAATGTTGTGTGATACTAGAATTAGTCAGCACACGGCCTTGTGATGGATTAAACAGGCGCTCATACGTGGCCTTAAACCTTGGAGGCTTTTTTCCCAGATAAAGTTTAAATTCTCCCCCATTCACCAAAGGGGTTATCTGGGAGTACACAGCCCACTGACAGCAGTGCCAGACATAAGAGTT
Source organism: Ambystoma mexicanum (assembly GCF_040938575.1). NCBI lineage: Eukaryota > Metazoa > Chordata > Amphibia > Caudata > Ambystomatidae > Ambystoma > Ambystoma mexicanum. The sequence continues at coordinate 1,526,935,194 of NC_090935.1, forward strand.
GCCCATATACATGAGAATTTGGTGAACACAAAGAGGAAGGTGAGAATTTAAAGAAGGGAAAAACCAAAACCAGAACCTTCGCGATCCATACCTTCAGGCCATTTTGTGAGAGAGGTGATTAAGAGATCACTGTAATATGGTAAGGGAAGTAGACCCCTATACTCCCTCTCCTTACTCCACTTGAATGCCTATGGGACGACAAAACATGATATGCCTGGAGTGGATCTCTTATGATCAGTTTGCCAAAGGAAATCTGAAGAAAAATGTAGTGGAATGCAAAGCTGTGTAATTGAGCATGTTAGGTTAGCGATCTTTGATATTGTGCCAAATTACCACCCATAGTGCTCTTGTTCAGTGACCTGTCATGAAGTAGGCATATTGTACTTAAACCATGGGTATTTTGAATGTAGTCTGCAGAGAAAAGGGAAGGAGTAAAGTGGTGGATGCCGAGGGTTCACATAACACTAACAGGTGGTGCAAAAACAGGTGGGGCAGGTTAGGATATTGTTTGTAATAGCTTTGCTGCATATTCAACCAGACAAATTAGATCTTTGATCAGGATTGCCAAAAATTGAGAGAGTAAACTCTAAGGTATCTGAAAGAGGGTAGTTTCAACGAGATAAGTAGGTATTATGAAATTAGATTATGGCTGTGTGAAGGGCTTGAGATGTGTTCAAGCACACACTTCAAGCGAGTCATTTTGAGACTGCCAAGCCTAATGGCTAAGTAAAGAATAGACTGTGTGAAAGGGGAATGTTGACTGAGACAGACAGGGTAAATATAAAGGGACAGGCCAGCTGTCTGTGTAAAATGTTCTAGCAGTGAGAGTAGTTCTTTGGCTCAGGGATAGTCAGACTGGGGCCTTCAATCCGCATGGCAGGGTCTGTTAAAACAAAACACAAGGGAACACACGTGCAAACACCATTGTACTTACTCCTTTGGCTCGCTCGAAACAGACCATTTCCATAGAGAGCAAAGTTGGGAGGAACTACGGACAATTTTAAATAAGGATGGATTTTGACTTGTGGCTTTTTTGGGAGCAATGTCCTGGAATGAGGCCAACGGGGATGGTTATAGAGGTGTGGGCGTCTGAATTCTCCTTGGGCTGAGGCTGGGCTCTTTTGAGAGTTAATCTGCCTAATCCAAGCTTGTATACGCTACTCAGCCATTAATCCAGGGGGGCGACCCTTCTAGAAGGTTACATCAAAGGACCGAGTGTGGTGAAGAGCCTGCTTGCCAGCTTGCTTTTGATGGTCTGCTTTGGGTGATAGGGCTCTTCTCATAAACGGGGTGCTACTTATATATACAGGATTTATTTATCTGGCCATTTGGGGCATTTTATGAAGTGTGCTACACGTACCAGCTTTGTGAAATGCGACAGGGCATTAATGTGAAACAACAACAGAACATACAACTGTTTGGGGTATTGCAGTAAGTGCAGACTCGCCTTATCACAGTATGGTGGATGGTGAGAGGATGGAGTTTCACGTGAGGAGAGAAGAGGCGCACGAGAATGTGCTCAATTGGCCGATGCTGATGTTAGAAGGATTTCATAGAAGGAGGAAAGTAAATGTCATGTTTCAAAGAAGACGAAATGGTCAGGTTTCATCTCCCAGGAGACAGCAATAAAGGCATGCCAGCATGCATTTGGTTTCGGGAAATGCAGCAAGCGCCTCAGGTTCACAAGTCTGGAACATTGCATATCTGACAGCATGCAAATGAGTGAAGAGACTGTTACATTTAATCACCTCTTCTACTACCAGCCCATTCAGTAAGACAGTTTGCAAACCACCCCTCAACACTGTAACATCTTTGGCTAAGGCCATTCGCCTCTAGTGTCATTGGGATGTGTCATTTCGGCCAGTAGCTCATGTCCAACTTGACCCTAATTCAGACCACTTGCCTCGTTGAGTGGCCCCTGGCTATTCTATTTCTCCTCGCCCCACCGCCCCCCCATCACTGAAGGGCACTTCCCCGTGGTATGAGCACTTCCCTACACACTCTGTATACCCGGTGGGCCAGAGAGTCTATTGTGCTTGAAAGGGCTGTCCCGCAACAAGGATACACGCGTGACCGGAGCTGCAGGTGTTTTGCTGGAGTAGAACATTGTGCTGCATAAGCTGTACAATAGGATATTGCTCACAGTCCTTTCCCTTCAGTTTCATTTTGACAAGCAGCACAAGCTAAAGTGCACAGGGTCCGTTCCGGGTCAAGGTGGACACAGAATATCTGCCGCAATTACACATGCGGATCACACCAACTGTAGCAAGGGACGGGGGTTACTCTTTGGCACAGTTTTTTGTGGCAGGAATTGTAAAATTGGAATGCTCTTGTCCCTGCGTAATGGAAATGTTAGCTGGCCATTGTGCGCTTGTGGCCTTTTAAGTGAATGTGTATTTTGTTATAAACAAAAATAAAACATAGTCTGGCACTTTTGCAAACATCATATTGTGGGGGTGAGTCCCGTACTGCCAGTATTTCCATCCAGTAAGGAATGTGTAGGAGAGAAGTTACTGTTTCAATGGGTGGCTGGGAGGATTGCATTGCAGTATAACTATGTGATCTTGGATAAACAGTATTCATTCTGAACTCGTGTGCTCTGTACACATGTATTTCTTGCCATGTTGGAGATATTACCTAGTGTCTATTATATGGAGCAGCAGGCCGATTGTCTTTTCTTAAAATTGAATACATTGCCTTCAATGTCCTGCCCTCTCCTCTCCTCTTCAGGCCCCCTTTTCAGCATTATTTGTAAAAGTAATCACTTTGGTTTGGGCCCCCCAATAATGATCCTAGCCTCAATGACTTTCACGCATGCTGGGAGATACGTTTGCGATGATACACTGGAAAAGAGAGCTTCGGTGTCCCCTACCGGTACGCAGTGTCATCTGTAATGAGGCGAGTTGTGCCTGACGTTGTACCATCAAGCAGAACGTTACTCCCACCGTGCCCAGGATTGGACAGCGTTTTCCCCTGGCATGCTCCGCTCTGTGAAAGCATTTTTAATGTTCACATTTGACATCTCAGTTGTGTCACAAAGGTCAGACATTAATAGACGGCAACATTAATGCACTACCGCAGAGCCTGACTGCTGAAAGGTATAACCTGCATTCTGCACAATGCATGGGCGAAGGTGTGGACATTTTGTAACTGCACGCAATACCGATATGGGACTTGGCGCCTTGTTGGCGGAGCTCTTGCGGGCAGGCTATTGTGATGGCCAGGGTTCTCTGCGTTATTACAGCCGGTGAATTAATGGGCCTGTACAGTATCGATTCCAATGAGTTCACTTACGGTATGGTACTGAAGCAGTGTGACTGCAGCTGTGAAGCACCCTGGTGTGTCGTGGCACTGCAGGACCCCTGCACTAGTCTGAGGTAGAGACGTGTCTGTGACAGGGCGTGGGGGTCACTATTAGGATCTTCTCCTTCTTCAAAATATCGAATGAATGGGCGGACCCTCGCAGGCGCTTCCCCATCCAAAAGGATGATGTGCACCTACCCCACCAATCTTACACACAGCCCGCACATTCTCATAACTCCTCCCACCGCCCCGTCTGCCCCACAAAATCCAGCAGCGCACTACTCCTCTCCCTGCCTCTCACCCCGACTCCTCCCAGCAAAGCCTTCCCACTCAGTTCAGCCACTCCCAGCGCAGACAACCGAACCCTCATCAACTCTCTCTCCTCAACATGCCTCTCACACGCAAGCAGAAAATGTCCCACAGTCTCAGGCACCCCACACACCGCACAGTCCCTCCACTCACGCTTCCCCACTCGAAACAGACTGTCATTCAGCCCCACATGCCCTATCCTCAACCGGTTCAGCATCACCTCGACCCTCCTCCTCCATTCCAGTTTCCCTGCATCCACCTTCACAGACACTTTCTCACAAACACCAAATATCCACCTGACCTTCACCCCACTCTCCCACCTTTCCTGCCACTCATCCATAACCCGCTTCACCACCACAGCCTTCACCTCATCCACACTCAAAGGTCTCCTCACATCAACCGCGCCTCTCCTCATACCCGCACCCGCCGCCAAATCCACCAACTCATTACCGGATGGAATTCAAACCCTCATCCAAAGGTCATGGAGGCCAGTACTGTTGCACGAGTTCTCACCACCACACTTTAGGTATTTGCTGACGTTCGGTGGATGCTACAGGGGTTTTATTCTGGCAGGATTCTTCAGCTACCAACAGGAGCCACCATGACAATTCGTTCAGCTGATGCTAGAAACCCACCCTACCCGGAAGCAGTTCCTACTGAAATAAGCATTAGTGCCATTGGTCCACTCTGAGCATCATGACCTGCCCCACTGCACCTGCTGCAGCACACAGTCCCGTGCCATTAATTGGGGCGGCACAACTGTGCTGTAGCACTCTTACATTCTGCAACTTGCCTGCAATAAAAACTATGAAGAGATGTCTTAAGAATGCCATGGAATCAGCAGGTGCCCCGCCCGATACATGCTTTATTGGTATTCTGCCCCTTCTTTTGTAATTGTATTTGTAGTGCTATTTTGCAATGTGAATTCTCGCCCCTGGGGCCTGGCTCCCACGTTATAAATCTACTAAAGTGAATGAAGAAATGACTGCTGGAATGAGCGCCGTTTCATCTCCTTCTGCCCCCTTTTTGTTGCTTGGGAGCAGAAGGCTTTGTGAAGATCAGGGATGAGCGTGGGGGCTGCCGGGCGCAGGGGGGCTGCCTACATTGCTCAGGATGTCACAGTGAATTGAAGTAGAGCCAGGATACATGGCCAATATAGTGGGTACATGTGCTGCAGAGCCGCTTTCCTTTTGGAAAGAGTACAGAGGCGTAGGGATGTAGGCATTACAGTATTCATTACAATTTCCATGGAATGTGCACATTACCACAATACAGCAATATTCAGTCAACAATAGCTCTCCTCTTTATGGCTGTACGCCGGTTCCTCCCTCTGTATGTTATTATATATTTTTTTAATGTATTTATTTCCATTTGTACAGCACGCCAAACCCGGGGGTATCTGGGCGCTAGTTACAGAACATAGATGAGTAAGTCACAAAGCATCGTGAGGTATAGTTGAATAGACATAATCACATGTATCAATGATACAGGTGGCGCTGCAAGGTAGAGTGAGGCCACGGGGCTTGTGTGAGTGACATGATATGATCGGTTATTTAGAACACGCTTAATACCCAGAGGTTTCTAAGTGCGGATCCGGGATCGAACCTGTGGTGCTCTATGGCGTCTTGCATCCAAGGCGAGCAGGTTACCCCTGAGCTATCCTCTCGAGACGAAGAGCCAAGTTTACTCAATGTAACAGTAGTCAATTTAATAGGAATACTGAAGGGCTCTGAACTGTCCCTTGTACAGCTCAGGCTGGGCCCATGTTTTAGGCGAATGCTTACCTCCTTGAGTTGCCCACCCTGACGCTATGCATCGAACAGTCGCAGCCCTTCATTTCCTGGTGCTACCATCAAACGCCAAGAGCATCTTCAAATGCTGCATACTAATATATTAGCAAAATACCACACATTGTGCAATAATTTTGCTAATAAATGCATGTATATTGATCATCACATGATGCTTAATTCAGTTTAAAGGACATCCCATGCATAACAGCATAACGCATAGTGGCGTAAGATGGTTTCAGACACAGTAAAAGCAAGACCGCTAGATCAACCTCTAAATGTTCCTCACTTATATAAAAACAGCTCTTTGCGTCAGATCTGATCAATATTAGGGCTGGCCAGCGCTAAGAATATGGTGTGAACAGACAATAAGTGCGCAGTTTATGACTTCCATTTCAGAATTTGGTACACCCTGCGGTGATGTTTAACACTCATACATTTGGGGACAGGGATGAAAGGTGGGCAAGGGGATGTCGGCCTACACAACCTCATGCTTAAGATGCAATCCCTTCATACATGATTCATGCATGACATCCTCCCTGCCTGCTTCCTGTCCCCTCACAGCCAAGGGCTGCAAAAGCAATGCCAGGGTAGCAAAGGGGAGGGCAAGGGTAGATGCGATTACCCCTGACTGCCACTAAATGCTGTCCCAGCGCCTGTGTCTCTAAACACACTTTGGAGTTGCTGGCCAGCAAAAGCCTGCTCTAAGGGTTCTCTTGCTGGAAGGGATTTCTAACCTAAATGCCCCTGATGAGCAGATGAGCATTACACATTAACCTTCCTCTCAGACCCATGGAAGGAACGTCCTGTACTTTTATCCCTAAAAAACCAAATTCATCTTGAAGTGCAATTCAATATCCACTATCTGGAAGGTTTTGCACACTTATTATACATGTGTCCCAGTGGGAAAATCAAGCTGGTGAATTCTTGATCATTTTGTCTGCCAGCAAACATTGTTCCGCGAAGATGCATTACTACTGCATCTATTGTCCACATAGGCTATGCTGCCATCTTCATTTTACAAATAATCATATCCAGTCATTACGCAGGCCTTTACATTTTCCAAAGCCCGCCCCACAAATAGCAGAAATGTGGGCTTTACACGACCCATCAGGTAGGGGTTTCACGCCCAAGCTTTTAACAGAAGCACAAGGTACCAGGCAGGGGCCAAGGGATTCTGGCCAATATAGTGCATTCCAGAGATGGTTGCTGCCCTTTGGTCCCACCACCAGCACCTCCTGCTTACTGCCATTTAGTTGGAGCCAGTTAGCTGGCATCCAAGAACCCACCCTCTGCAGGCAATCGCGCAGTTGATTGGGAGGCCGCTCACAGAAGAGTCCAGCCAAAAAGAGCACACCACAGTCAGAGATAACGTTGGCCAACATCCGCACATATAGATTGAATAATAGAGGGGACAAGGCCGACCCCACCACTTCTCGTTCAATGACTGAATAGTTAATTTCTGCGCAAGGAGCAAAGACATAAATACCTCAGACATTCCTTAAAGTTGTGACATTATGTTGTGTAACAAACTCTCATGCTGTAGGCTAGGAGTGGACCTGTACTGACCCTGCTGGCTGGGGACTGCCACTCTGAAGTCAGACCCAGAGGACGTTCATGGCGGTTGACTCATCCATCCCTAGCCTTTTGTGTACGACAATGTGTCCTAACTATGATCCTCTTCATGATTGGAAAATGTTAGCGGAGTAGTAAAAACCATTTGGAAAGAGAACTGAGTAGCTTATAAAACCACTGATGTTGGTAAGCTTCAGACAATGGGTAAATACCCTGGGTTTTCTGAGAGGCAAGGTTTCACAAGCACTGCATGTGAATAGGACAATGGACCTCTTTCATAGGGTCCATGGATTACACAATAGAAATAACACTGATGCCGTACATGAAGGTAAAGTAGGAGACGCTGGAAACACTTGTGTATAGGTGCGTTATAAATGCCATATCATATCATTCCTCAAGTGAATCTACAGAAGTGGGAGCTGCTCACCAAGTTTATCCAAGATGGCGGAGCCACATTAACTCAGCTAGAAGACCAAAAGGAGGTTTACTAGCCAACAGTCAACAGCTGAGTAACAATAGTTCACCCAGGCCATAAACAGTCAAAGGCCCTACTCATACCTTTCACCCAGCTGAGCACAGCCAAACGATTACAGGTCTAATAATGTCTCAGCGGTCCTATGTCATTTAATCGTCAGGCATTTCAAAGCCTGCAATTTAAACGTGTTTGACAGTTCATCAAATAATTATTTTGTGGGTGGGGGTCCCCTCACCAACCCCTCCTCCTGCACCTATGTTTACCTATAACCAACCACCCCAACGACTTATCTGCCCTTTCCCACCCCCCCCCAAAAACAATTCGATGAACTGGCAAACACGTTTAAACTGCAGGCTTTGAAATGCCTGACGATGAAAGAACGTCGTACCGTCTCAGCTTGCTTATTAAAAAGGGCTGGATGCAAAACGGGATTGTGAGATTTAATGTGGAGGTGCAAATGCAGGTGCAGGTTAGTGTGAGGTTGGGCAGCGAGGAGGGGATGGAGATGAGGGAGGGGAGACCAGAGGAGAATGGGCAGGGGGATGAGAAGAGGAGAAGGGGGTCATTAGGTAGAAATGAGAGACAGAAGTGCTGAGGTGATGGAGAAAAAAGATGTGTGAAGACGAGGTGGAGAAGAGAGCATGGCAGAAAAGGTAGACAGGAAACAGATTGGGGAGGCATAGAAGAGAGAATAGGGCTAAAAAGAGCAAGGCGGAAAATGAACGGGTGCGGGTAGGAAAGGAGGAAGGAGAGAATGTGGCAGGGCGATGAGGAGGCGAGCAGGCACAAGAGAGAACCAGATGAAGGAGAGGTGGGGAAGGGCAGGGAGGAAAAGAAAAAGTGGCCAAGAGGAAAGGGGACCAGGAGGAGGAGAAGAGAGTAGGAGGCAACTGACAGGAAAAGCTACAGAAATGTGGAAGGAGAAAAAGGGCGTAAAAGCGATATAGTTCCCAGATGGTCTTTTCTAAGCAGGATCATACATACAGTGGTGTAGTTGGGACCTAAAACAATAACCTAAAAGCTGGTAGGCTCGTCAGACCAGAATAGTTGGAGCTCTGGAGGGATGGAGGAGCCTGCTAACCCCTAGGCTCTTACCATCCATACAATTGCATAATGCCTGAGCCCGTCAGATGACCTCGGGCCCAGGTGGGGGAACTGGTAGAAGAATTCAGATGAACCAACGCCGGATCCTGGCTCCATGGAGAACAATCAAGAATGACGTTGCAAAGACCTAGAAAGATGTGTGGAAGAATAATCCCAAATATTAAGTGACTGTTTTCTATCAAGAGAGTGGACCTAGATTAGTGAGAAAAATGGACTGAGGAGCAGAGTCCTAACGAAAGGCTGAGTCAAAACCCCAATCCTTGTTTTCTGTTGGACTTCAAAATAAAAAAAACAAACAGAAGCTATATGTGGTGTGGAGTCATCTGTTGATCCCTCGGCTGTGCCAGGTTCATAGCCCATTTTTGCTGGCATCATCAAGTGGCAAATTGTTTCAAAGTGTGTGCATCAATAGCAGCTTTTTGGACATTCTGTAGAATGTTTCATGGTCCTTTACCCAAACGAGGTTCTTTAACAACTTTAATAGTGACTCAACCATAGATGCAAAGGTCTTTACAAATTTTGAAAACAGCTCACATAATCTCAAAAACGAAAATGGCTTCTCTTACATCTGAGGACTGCATCCCAAATAGCTTCAAGTAGATACAATTTGACCTTTACATGTTCAGCTGTAATCATGTGTCCAGGGTATTCCACTTCCTTGAGCAGCAGGCCATGCTAGATAGGGCCACATGTTTGTCCTCTGAGTGACATATCGAAATAAAGACACACACACTTGGTTTTAGAAAAAGTGCTCTGTATTTTCTTACTTGTACTTTACCATTCAGCGCACCATTAGGCTCAATGAAAACTGGAATATGAAAAAAAAGAAAAGGGCACATTGTACAGAACCTTTCCTTCCCAGATGTGGGCTGGGCAGTGGGGAACGAAGATCTTTAAAAAAAGGACCATTGTGGTGAACCATTGAGAGAGGAAGAAGAGCAGAGCCTGCTGATGGTGGTTCCCTGAGGGGTTCTGGCATCGAGTGCATCTGCAGGGTTCAAAAGACATTAAAATGGGCCTCATTTGTGGGTTGACTAGATGTCTACCATGAGCCTGGTCTGTGTGTCCGGAACAGCCCAGCACAACCAAGGGGCTGTGTGCTGTCAGCCCACCCAGGGGTTGAACCGGATGCACTTAACCGGATTGTCTGGGGAAAAGAAGATCCACCCAGTCCGGGCCGAATGTGCAAGGCAGCCATAAACGGGTGACCAGGGCGTGCCCCCTGTCGGACTTCCATGGACCCAGCGTGGCAGGCTCAGAAGATAAGTCCTCCTGGGCTGCTTATGCCTGGTTCAGCCTGGAAGGTAAAGACAGGGAGGAGGCACCCAATGTCTGCCCTGCCGCATTGGTCAGGGTGGTGGAGTAAAATCCATGATAATGGGGCAGCCGCCTGAAGAAACAACATGATGCTGGGACATTGACAGCCCCACAAACGCATAGGGCCTGCTGAGGAAGAGCTGAGTGTGGCGGGCCATGGCAGTGCTTGAGGCTGCCCCACGTGGAAGACAGGCTGCTGGAAGAACCAAAAGAATGTGGGTTTGAGGCAGTGAGTGCGGCCGGTCCCCTGGCCAAACAGGCCACCTGAGGAAATGTTTGGTTTAGCAAAGGCATTATGTAGTGGTGCACCAGGTGGTGAGGGGCACCACAAACAAAAGACAAAGGACTGTGGTGGGGCAGACTGTGGGGTGAAATATAGCCCCTGAATGCCAGAAATAAAGAGGCCAGAATGATTTGTAAATGCCCATTAAAGTATAAGGCAAGCACAGAAATGGTGATGTGACAATGCTGTTTTACTCAATCCATGGAGAGCTGCACTTTTACTTATAGAGACAGCAGTGCGCATATTATCTTCAATGTAATACCAAATTGTGCCCCAGTCATCTAAATGGAAATCAAGCTTCTTGCAATTACAAGAAATAAAATAATTTCCTTTTGTTTTTCCTCATCCAAATGACAGTAAGCAGAGAGAAGTGCTCACTAGACTTTCAGAGTTTGAACATGGTTTTCTCATATAACTGTGCTATACCTATGGACAATCCAGAAGTGATACTCATGTATTTTGAAACTGTGAAATTAAAGCAGTACATTACATATGGAAAACGCTGAGGTGCCTTATAAAATGTCATATAAAATGCATTGTGTGTGGGTTTAAAAGCAGTTATTGCAGAATTTTACATGCAGCCGGTCATTTCTCCAAAGATGAAATTTAAACTCCAAGACCTTTCCTCTGCTCTCCTGGCGAGATGGGTTTGGTTGTCAACCATCAATCAGAGCCATTACTTAAAAATATAGAAAGAAATACATGGCTTAGATTGAAACCACAGTGTAACAGATAAGGCTACGCCTGTTCTTTGAGCAGAATGACCTTGAGGTCACAATTCCCATAAAATGTCCATTAGAGTTGCTATCAGGGCCCTCACAGGTCTTGAAGGGGGAAGCAAACATAAACATGAGCCAGCTATGGTTGGTCACATGCTTAAGGGTAAATACCACTTAAGAGAACAAAGGAAAAGGGCTGCAGTTGAATTAATAGAAAAATACATTTCATTGCATAAAAGGGGCGGTGGAGATGCTACAGCGGTCATTTTAGACTTTTATTAAAGGTGCCAGTAACCTTTGAACCATGCTAAAACTATTTTTGTGTGATAAACAATAACTAAAGTTATTAATGAAAATTATATTTGGCCCTTCCCTTGTTCCTTGAGATTTGAAAGTTGGCGTGAGGGTGAAGGAAATAATTAACATGAAAACTATGAAGTGTCCTATTTTTCACTGTTATGGCTCCTGAGTAAATGAAGAAAAAACTTATCTCTGCATTAGAATGGTGTGCCAACTTCAGATTAGCATCATCTGATTTGTCTTAAAATGTATTTCTTAAAAATATATTCATACATGTAAAGATTTGAAAAATTAGGGTACTTGCCATGTTGATACATTTTTAGAGTTTTGTCCATGCCGAGCCCACCTGGAAAATTGGGATGACAAAGCTTTCTCCTCCCCCAGCTGTCATAACTCACACCCCTCATCTCCTTGTCCTATTAGCACACAGGAGGGAAGTGGGTAGGGAAAACCATCCAATCCCTTTTGCGGGAATCATGACAAGTTTATGATGTCATTTGCCCTTTAAGCAGACCAGTTTGCATTAAATCTGGGCTTTTCACTTATTCCGGGAGGCAACCTGCTGCTGAACTCTTGTGGGAAACATCCAAACAGAGAGGCCCAAATCTTGCATTGGAGACAGGAACCAGGAGACATAGAATCTGACTGGGAACCCTAGGTGGATTCAAAGGACTGACACCCTTGTCCCATGCCTGCTGAGCTTAGAGACCCAAGTTACTCCTCACTGATGAGGCCCACCAAGGCTGAAACATGTTTGGGGATGCTTGTGGTCTTAAGCACAAGGGATGAGACCAAGCAGTTTGGGCTGAACTACCCCTTTTGGGGTGGGACCAAGCCTGATTTGCATATGTTCTTTGCCTTTTGTAAAGCCTTGGCAAGCGAAAAAACGATGGTCTGAAGGGTTGTCCAGAGCAATGCCAGAGGTTCAGATTAATTCGAAACCTTCCAGTCATCATGTTTTTGTTTAGCTGTAGTCACCCTGAGTGGGTCGAGTATGCCCAGACGTCGGTCCAGTGCCTGCTATTTTCAACTAAACTCACTTGCTGACAAAGCTCAGGGCAAGTGAAATCCAAAAGTTCTCAGTTGTGAGTATTGGGCTAGAGGAATACGTTAGAGGGTCACCAAAGGAAAATATGAATATTTTAATTAGAAATTTTTAAAAAAGCAGAATTCTGAATGGACCCTTCTCGTTACAACTCTGACAGGATCATGGCTAAGTGGAAATCCCGCGTCCCTGCTTCCCACAGGGTTAATCCAAAGAGTTTTATTATTATCACTGTACGGAGGTCCACAAGAAAGTAGCTGGGAGGATGGCAGGAACCAGGAGACTTGACTCATCTCTGGTTTGGTTCCCTACCAACACATGAGCTAGAGCAGAAATCCAATTAGGCTTTGGCCTCAAATCAAGCTTGAGCACTTATGAGCTTGTCTCCTCCACTGTCCCTGAACTCGAAAGGAGCTACCCCAATGGTGCGGATGCTGATCATTCTGCTGTAACACTGGTAGGCAACTCACCCAGGGATTCAGCAGCTGAATTACTAGGGGGTTCACAGAAAGTGTCCAGAAGCGGGACAAAGTTTGAGGTTCTGGGTCCAAAGGGCTGTTACAAAAGTCCACCCTTGCGGATTCCAGGGCGAGAAGGCTGCATCTGGAAGAGTCCCTAACCCGTTACCTTTTGGGGGTCTAGCCCCGCACCTCCGTTTACTGCAAGGTGTCACTCCACCGCCCTTCACCCGCTCCCACCCCCTGTCTGGCTCATTATGGCAGTCTGGGCAGCACAACCCCAAGCTCTGTTTTGTGCGCAACCTTTTGTGCCTTTGGCTTCTGGGTTGGAAGTATCTAGACCAGGAGCGAGTTTTAAAGCTGCCTGCTGTCATGGAGCATTATCATTATGTGCGGCTCCTGCGTGGTGAATGCAAGCAGGATTCCTGCGTTTCACTTAAAACAACACACTTTTCACACTTAGGGTCTGATTTACAAAAGCGTTTTTCAATGGGAGAATTCCTTTGAAGAACGCTATGTAAATAAGGCCCTTAGTGTCATTCATATAACATTCCATTTCATTATCTTCCTACAGACACTCAACTCCCACCACGCTCCCAGGCTACACAACTGTAACGGACGTTGGTTTTCTGGTTAACACCGCAACCAGAGTGGCTTCGTTTTTATCATCACAAGAGAATGTAAGAATAAGCGATGCGTGCAGATTCCTTCCAATTCACTACGTTGCGATAACGGATGACGCACATTTTCCTGAATATGAGGTAACCTTTGGAAGCAGGCTACTTCAGCCGCTGCACTGTAAGCAGCCAGTCTGAATCGCTCCTGCTTTGAAACGTACCCCGCCTCCTCCACAGATGCGGACTGCCAGGCCTGCTGTGAGATCCAGGTCAGCAAAAAGGATTCTGAAGGGAAATGATCCTGCCCTCGGTGCAAAACCACACAGAAAACGACACCACGCTAAATGCTATTTTCTCGCACCCACTGAACTCGCAGAGCTTTCTGGGGATGTATTGGAACAGCTCTCTCCTGTAATGTCTGCAATGCACATGGATGAGTGGAGCCTTGCATTGAGTCAGCACGTGTTAGGCAGGAGGGCGATGGCTGGACTGCTTAGGTTACTCAGGGAGATAATACGCCAGATGTTTGTGCAGGGGTGACCAACAGCAGAAACAGAACAATAATTGCACTCTGCAGATACACTTTCCATAACGCAGCACGGCGTCAGTGTGCATGGAAGTGGCCGGGGAAGAGGATGAACGCCATGTTAACATCGGCCACGAAGTGTCTAGCTTGATCATTTCAGCAGAGTTCATCATGGATGACAGGAAGTTGATGGGCGGGAGGGGGCACAGCGGGTAGGCAGAGCAGCTTGGCGAGTCCTTGGTGTCTTAGCTCGTAAACACCATACACAATCGCGAAACACTGCTTCCAAGAGTGAAGCCACCACGGGATGCATACCAGAAAGACAGCGCACCCAAGCCACATTCCTTTATCACTAGTCCACGTGCACACAGTCCCTTGTCCTTCGATCTGCTGCTGGTGAGCTGAATGCTAAAAGCCGCGCGTGCCCTCTGGCACTAGGTACTTCTTCATAGCAACTGCATCTTCTCTGGCAGTGGGCTACGCAGGGCTAGGCCCGAATCACAATGTCCGGACAGGGCCGCGAGTGTCTCGCACAGCTGCCTCAGGACATGCCTCAGCAAGCTTTGACGAACGGCGGCCATGCACATGCGTTGATGGACGGGCCCTGGTACCTGATGGCAGCGCGTTGCCCCATGCTGTGAAGTATGTGTCTACATGTCTCCATGACAATCCTGTGCAACACCTCACGAATCCTCTCTTTTGATTTGCCATCGCCAAGGACAAACGCGAGGTTGCCGCAGCTTATATAAGACTCTGCACACCCCGAGCAGAACAATCATAGGATCCAAGGGGGGCCCCTCTTCTATCATCATCCTGACCCAGCCCAAGGCCCTGCACAGTAGGTTTGCATTTGGTATTCATCTATTTGGAGGGAAAACAGCAACGGCGAGGGAGCATCCTGGAAATGCAAATCATTTCCAAAATGCAGTTTCAATCCCTCATTTTAATTTCAGGGTTATAAAACCGATTTGTTTTAATTATTCCTCACACATTATTGTTTGGGACATAATTGCCCAGGGTTTATTTTTGTATTCAGGGACTTTTCGTCCTGAATTTAGAGTGGGCAAATCAGGAGAACTAGTCGTTGGTTGACAAGCATTTTAAAAAGGAATGTTCTGTGAGGACATGTATGTGACTTACAGATGTGTAACGTGATGGATGGCTGTTTCTATTGGCTTCATTACAGTAACCCCCCCAATATCTTGGCTCTGTATTCTCTACAATTCCACGCAGACAAAGCTTGCACAGTTGCTGCTCTAACCATCAAGGGTGCACTGTGCTAGTGTGGCATTCCGGTAGACTGGAATTACATCCCTAGCAAGGTTTTACTCCAGCCCTTCAAGGCGCTCCCCCATAACATACCAACGCAAAAGCTCACACGGGTACTTCAACCTGAGCATGCAGATCCTTGCAGAGCGGTGGTCCTCTCGATGAAATGGCCGAATCAGCCAAACATGTCCATTTACAAAGTCTGATGAATCTCAGGTGGCTAATGCTGGAGGGAAAGAAACCGGCCTAGTCTCTCCAACTGCCAAATATCACCTTCAGGCTGAAGATCTCTTCACATTGCGTGGCACAGAATTAGGATCATAATTCATGGGCGCATTAAGATTAATAATAGTTAAAATTAATATTACAAATTAATTGATAGGGAGGATCAAACTACAGTTGCTGCAGCTCCTGACTTCCCCGGCAAGTTCAACCTCTGGTCCACCAACATTCTGGTGAGGATGGGAAGCAGAGAGCCTTCAAACCTACTTTAATCGTAGGATGCCCCGGTGCACCGTGGACAGGGCACACACACATGCACACGCCCACTTTGTTGAACAACATGGAGACACCTAGTGGCAGATCAATAGGCCTCATTTCACACAACTGTTTTGGGGACACCTTGGGGAGATTTGGAGGCAACATAGTGGTAAAATATCTCGATGACACATCAGTTTCAGGTAAAATGTGCAAATGTCTCTTGTCAAGTACAGCATATGTAGGGCTGCATTGGCAACCTGACCTCGGATGAACAGATGAAGTGGCCCACTTACCTCATATGGCAAGTCGGCTGCTAAGAAACCGAAATAATGGATCTCTCGCTGCTGGCTATCATTACCAGGCAAATGCAAGTTATTGAAGGCCTGTGAGTAGGGCACCGTTGTGTCAGTTAGGTCCCACAAATGTCCACAGGAATGCATTTATACCCATCGGCCTGTTTCTATGGGTACTCCTCTAGTAAACACGTTGTGATGCTACCTAAAGGCACCCATTAGTATCAGTTGGAGTCCACACTTCCGAACTTCTGTATTTCCCAAGGTGGGAGTGAAATCAGGAAAGCGACAACCCTCATGGCAAACATGCAGCGATTGTTTCTTTGCTTCTGCAAATCCTACCATCTTTTCCTCTGAGGGCTGATCGATCCAGAACCGAATTCCTGCCCATGAAGGAGGTTTTACAATCCGCCCCTCATGCTTCATAGCTGCCCATTGTGGGTTGCATTATTTGGGACGTCATGTGTTCCAACCTATGGTTAGAACTGGACCATAAATCAGGCTTCTCTCTTTCACCAGTGTCGTTGCTATTAACCCTCTTTGTGTGTACCCTCCAGCTGTTAAAATATGACCCTTACTTAACAAATAACATCTAGAGAGGCAGAGCATAACAGTAGAGCGACAGACAAGGAGAAAGAAAGAAAGTTGGAGACACAGAGAAAGGCAGAGACACAGGCAGACTGTCTTGGTGCCTGTCTATCTCTAAGACCCTGTGCTGCGTGTTTACCTTGACTAACAACCACTTCAGACACTCTCCTTTGGGTCTATATTCCGGTCACACATGATCTCCCTATTCACATCTTCCTAAATCCGTTGCCTGGGTTCCGTAGAGTTACCATGACTCCGAAATGGGCCTTGAAACTTCTGAAACTCCCAAAACCGTACCGAGGGTAACCCAATAAGCGTTTGCCCAGTTATGCGAACACATTAATGACAGGACGTGAAGCTCGCCATGGCTGTTAGTCCTTGGTGCCATTTCCACCATGTTGTTGGGATAGCCATCCTCTACGGAGGGGACCTCAGGATTGCACAGCCAGTATTTAAAATAAATAAATCTGTGGGAGCCAGGTCGCATGTATATCCACACCGGCCTCAAGATCATAAGAGGGCTGTAGACGCCTCTGGTGTCTGTATTTCTCCTTAATTATTTCCCCATGCAGCGCTTTATAAGGTTTTTTTCACCAATGATGCCATTAAGTTACGCCTTAAAAGGAGCATGATGTTCAACAAGCTTGATTCTAATTCTGAGCAGCCCAAGCTCTGTTTGGAGTGTCTGGGCTCAGACCCCTCTTGGCAGCTCTGCATCTAACATGGTGCAGTTCCCTGCACATCTCTCTCTTCGCAGCTTCGGTGCTGGGAGAGGATTGTATTCCTTTCCCCATGGTTATCAGCTGACTTCGTTGCTGATGAGAAGAAAGGCAGGCAGGTAAGAGCATCCTTCACATCTCCCTGGCCCGGTGTAGTACCCCTGGAGGGATTGCCGTCTTTTGAACAGTAACAGCCATAGTAGAGGTTACTCTAAGGTGTCGCTTCCGGGCTCTAACACCAGTATTTTAGATCCAGAGATGCCTCCATGGCCTAAATTGTCAGTTAATCAGCATTCACTCTGGTGATCTTCTTCTGAAGGGAGCTACTTGCCACTGTACCAAAGTAATCCATAACGAACCACTGCTGCAGCCTAATGACTCTGATGCTGGATCTATGTGGAGGGCTGACCAGGGCCTATCGCTAAGCCATCACCCACAATGTCAATGAATGTCACCATTAATCTCATACTGCACTATGTTCTTGGATCATGCCTCACTTAGGGAAGCTTGGAGCATGTTGGATTCCCCTGCTTTGCTGCCCAGAAATGGTCTGCCTTGTATGTAGGCCCCCAGAACCTGATATCACACAGAGAAACAGAGGAGCGCAGAGATCAGTGTGTAGGCCATTATGTCCCTCTGGTTACAGATGCAGTGGCTCCAGGGAGCCCTTTCATGCACAGGCATTTTCTAGGATGCCCCTGGTCCTGTTCACGCTGCTGGTCGTTAATGGGACGAAAGAGCCAGAGGTTTCTGAAACTTCACTCATCCACATTGATGATAGAATGCCCGGTGAATGGGGTGGATCTTGGTCCTCCGACTAATATCTTCACACAAACCATGTTCCCTGAGCATCATTTGCTCTGCACTTGGGGATCCCTAGATGACTTGTGTCAAGGGCTTGACCGCAGTTCTCCTGCTTTCAGTCTGCCATCAGTCCATGCTCTCCAGGGTGCTACTCCATGCCATTGGGAAGTACAATGCTTTTCACAAGAGTGCCTCCTCTGAATGTTGTATAGGTTCATAATCTCATTGCTCATGAGGGAGTACTTTGTGGATCTCATCAACGAGATCCATCCACTATCAATTTATGTCACCCCCTTCCTGCTCCAATCATGACAGACTGAACAGCATCGGATGAAGTGTCAGTTCAGTCCCCTCCAGCCTGCTTGCTTCAGGTGCTTTTGGTGAGCCTGCGGTTCCCCTTAGCAGGGATGGCATCCTTCATTTAGCTTTTCCAGCAGATGAACCATAGCTAATGGTTTTGTATACAGATCAATTGGTTCTGCTCTAAGAATATAGTAAACCAAATCAATATCTGTGCAAATCTATGCCACTTGTATCTAGGAATACATCTACAGAAGATTGAGAACATGTTTATTCCGTAGTATCCTGGCTGTTCCAAGAGAAACTATAACCAATCTGGCACGTGCAGTATTCCGAGTAAAACATTTAGAAAATCATCTAAAAAAGGCCCAGCCATTTTGTGTACATCTCTGTAGTCCAATTTATAGGCAACAATAACTGACGTTGATGAAGTAGCAATGTTGGCAACTCTTAAAGGTACAGTGGTTAAAACACATCAGAATGGACCAATATAAGATGGGATTCAATAACTGCTTCCATTACAGACCCTATATAGAAGGGAACATTGACCCGCAGGGAAAATAAATCATGAAAGAGGTATACTTAATTAGAAAACTACTAGAAGGCACAAAACCAAACACGATTGGGTTTGGAATCATATGTGATAGCAATTCAAAATGACCCCCATGAGAAGATAGATTACAAAAATGTGATTTCAACAGCTCACCATTGAAAGAAGTTTAGGCAAGGCATTAGAGGTCCCCCAAATGGCAGAAGATGTCCTATGTAAAACGTCATTACATTAAATTACATCATTACATAAGTATATGCAACAACCTACCGGAAGAATGCTCTATCCACTTTCTTCTCTTTTACAATTTATAGAAGGAAAATAGTATAAATACTCTAAAACCAGTAATGAAATTGTACAATACCAAGCCACGATTTTGTAATCGCTGTAGTAAAATGAACATCCAAGTGTCTCAGAAGGACTTAAAGCTTGACCAGCATGAGCCAAAAAGACATTCACTACTGACTGTAAGGTGTTGGGAAAGTGGCAACTATTGCTCCCCCTCCTTTGTAAACTATCCTTAGGCAGAACTTCTGGACATTTGCTACAACAAGAATGATTTCATATCATTTTGTACCAAACGAAATTATACATATGTCAAAAGGAATACATTTGTATTTGTAGTTTATTTATTTGTATTGCACAGCTGGCCCAAAGGCATCTGGGCGTATTTCTTACAGTAATAGTTTACAAGTAATGATAACAATAGAGTCATACGTAGTAACATAGACTTGAAGTAATGTACAAGACAGTCCAGGGTGAGGGAGCATAAAATAAGCAGTAAATAAAGTTTTTTTTAATAGAATTGTGCATTATAAATACTAAAATGTACATAATATTAAACAAAGCATTTACAACGTTTGCAGAGAATTATACAGGGAGTTATATGAAGGATAAAAAGGATACAGAATGATGGTGGTTCAATCATTCCTATTGAGTAGTCGTACAAAAGCCAGCGATTGGTGATCGTTATTGTGGACATGCGGCAGCTATATCCTGATCAAATAGCCATGCATTGGCTTTCTTTTTGAAGGAGTGGGAAGACAGTTCAGATCTGAGAGGGTTAGGGAGTGTGTTCCATAATTTTGAGGCTAGGACTGCGAAGCTGGACCCACCTGCTTTCTGCAACTTGAATCTTGAAATAAAAATAAATCTGCAAAATCACAAATGCAACAGAATTTTACAAAGAAAAGGTTACATAGACCTTCAATCGGGCCCACTGTTGAAATCGTGATGCTGCACCCTTCTTCAGGAGCATCGTCCGAAACTTCAAAATATCCCCATCTTCTTTGTTAAGGATTACTGTCATTACAAATACTTATGTGACTATTTTTAATTTTGGCAAGATATCAAAATTGTGACTGGTTGATGGTCTATGTTAAATTTTCTTTGTAAAATTCTGTTGCATTTGTGATTCAGCAGATTTCTTTTTATTTATTTTAACAAAGGTAGCGGGCGCCCCTCTCTCGCAAGAACAGACATGATAACCTGTTCAGTGGTTATTAACCACTTGAGAGTTCGCAGCCACTGCTTTTACTCACTGTGCCTTTCACAGATGGGAAATATCCATTTGCATATCAGTCTTTGTCCTGCCCAGGGGCAGTCCAGCACCGAAATACAATGGCAATTCCAATCTGAACGAGAGTACCACCAGCAACCCCATACACGTGTTTCACCCTTGTTGGGGATCATCAGTGAGGTGAAGCTGATGCCTCTCTAAGCACAGTGAGAGGGAGACCACGTCTGGTTGCCCCCAGGAGACCTAGGGTTACCAATCCCAGGTTCCTTAACAAATAGTTTAACAAAGGTAGCGGGCGCCCCTCTCTCGCAAGAACAGACATGATAACCTGTTCAGTGGTTATTAACCACTTGAGAGTTCGCAGCCACTGCTTTTACTCACTGTGCCTTTCACAGATGGGAAATATCCATTTGCATATCAGTCTTTGTCCTGCCCAGGGGCAGTCCAGCACCGAAATACAATGGCAATTCCAATCTGAACGAGAGTACCACCAGCAACCCCATACACGTGTTTCACCCTTGTTGGGGATCATCAGTGAGGTGAAGCTGATGCCTCTCTAAGCACAGTGAGAGGGAGACCACGTCTGGTTGCCCCCAGGAGACCTAGGGTTACCAATCCCAGGTTCCTTAACAAATAGTTTAACAAAGGTAGCGGGCGCCCCTCTCTCGCAAGAACAGACATGATAACCTGTTCAGTGGTTATTAACCACTTGAGAGTTCGCAGCCACTGCTTTTACTCACTGTGCCTTTCACAGATGGGAAATATCCATTTGCATATCAGTCTTTGTCCTGCCCAGGGGCAGTCCAGCACCGAAATACAATGGCAATTCCAATCTGAACGAGAGTACCACCAGCAACCCCATACACGTGTTTCACCCTTGTTGGGGATCATCAGTGAGGTGAAGCTGATGCCTCTCTAAGCACAGTGAGAGGGAGACCACGTCTGGTTGCCCCCAGGAGACCTAGGGTTACCAATCCCAGGTTCCTTAACAAATAGTTTAACAAAGGTAGCGGGCGCCCCTCTCTCGCAAGAACAGACATGATAACCTGTTCAGTGGTTATTAACCACTTGAGAGTTCGCAGCCACTGCTTTTACTCACTGTGCCTTTCACAGATGGGAAATATCCATTTGCATATCAGTCTTTGTCCTGCCCAGGGGCAGTCCAGCACCGAAATACAATGGCAATTCCAATCTGAACGAGAGTACCACCAGCAACCCCATACACGTGTTTCACCCTTGTTGGGGATCATCAGTGAGGTGAAGCTGATGCCTCTCTAAGCACAGTGAGAGGGAGACCACGTCTGGTTGCCCCCAGGAGACCTAGGGTTACCAATCCCAGGTTCCTTAACAAATAGTTTAACAAAGGTAGCGGGCGCCCCTCTCTCGCAAGAACAGACATGATAACCTGTTCAGTGGTTATTAACCACTTGAGAGTTCGCAGCCACTGCTTTTACTCACTGTGCCTTTCACAGATGGGAAATATCCATTTGCATATCAGTCTTTGTCCTGCCCAGGGGCAGTCCAGCACCGAAATACAATGGCAATTCCAATCTGAACGAGAGTACCACCAGCAACCCCATACACGTGTTTCACCCTTGTTGGGGATCATCAGTGAGGTGAAGCTGATGCCTCTCTAAGCACAGTGAGAGGGAGACCACGTCTGGTTGCCCCCAGGAGACCTAGGGTTACCAATCCCAGGTTCCTTAACAAATAGTTTAACAAAGGTAGCGGGCGCCCCTCTCTCGCAAGAACAGACATGATAACCTGTTCAGTGGTTATTAACCACTTGAGAGTTCGCAGCCACTGCTTTTACTCACTGTGCCTTTCACAGATGGGAAATATCCATTTGCATATCAGTCTTTGTCCTGCCCAGGGGCAGTCCAGCACCGAAATACAATGGCAATTCCAATCTGAACGAGAGTACCACCAGCAACCCCATACACGTGTTTCACCCTTGTTGGGGATCATCAGTGAGGTGAAGCTGATGCCTCTCTAAGCACAGTGAGAGGGAGACCACGTCTGGTTGCCCCCAGGAGACCTAGGGTTACCAATCCCAGGTTCCTTAACAAATAGTTTAACAAAGGTAGCGGGCGCCCCTCTCTCGCAAGAACAGACATGATAACCTGTTCAGTGGTTATTAACCACTTGAGAGTTCGCAGCCACTGCTTTTACTCACTGTGCCTTTCACAGATGGGAAATATCCATTTGCATATCAGTCTTTGTCCTGCCCAGGGGCAGTCCAGCACCGAAATACAATGGCAATTCCAATCTGAACGAGAGTACCACCAGCAACCCCATACACGTGTTTCACCCTTGTTGGGGATCATCAGTGAGGTGAAGCTGATGCCTCTCTAAGCACAGTGAGAGGGAGACCACGTCTGGTTGCCCCCAGGAGACCTAGGGTTACCAATCCCAGGTTCCTTAACAAATAGTTTAACAAAGGTAGCGGGCGCCCCTCTCTCGCAAGAACAGACATGATAACCTGTTCAGTGGTTATTAACCACTTGAGAGTTCGCAGCCACTGCTTTTACTCACTGTGCCTTTCACAGATGGGAAATATCCATTTGCATATCAGTCTTTGTCCTGCCCAGGGGCAGTCCAGCACCGAAATACAATGGCAATTCCAATCTGAACGAGAGTACCACCAGCAACCCCATACACGTGTTTCACCCTTGTTGGGGATCATCAGTGAGGTGAAGCTGATGCCTCTCTAAGCACAGTGAGAGGGAGACCACGTCTGGTTGCCCCCAGGAGACCTAGGGTTACCAATCCCAGGTTCCTTAACAAATAGTTTAACAAAGGTAGCGGGCGCCCCTCTCTCGCAAGAACAGACATGATAACCTGTTCAGTGGTTATTAACCACTTGAGAGTTCGCAGCCACTGCTTTTACTCACTGTGCCTTTCACAGATGGGAAATATCCATTTGCATATCAGTCTTTGTCCTGCCCAGGGGCAGTCCAGCACCGAAATACAATGGCAATTCCAATCTGAACGAGAGTACCACCAGCAACCCCATACACGTGTTTCACCCTTGTTGGGGATCATCAGTGAGGTGAAGCTGATGCCTCTCTAAGCACAGTGAGAGGGAGACCACGTCTGGTTGCCCCCAGGAGACCTAGGGTTACCAATCCCAGGTTCCTTAACAAATAGTTTAACAAAGGTAGCGGGCGCCCCTCTCTCGCAAGAACAGACATGATAACCTGTTCAGTGGTTATTAACCACTTGAGAGTTCGCAGCCACTGCTTTTACTCACTGTGCCTTTCACAGATGGGAAATATCCATTTGCATATCAGTCTTTGTCCTGCCCAGGGGCAGTCCAGCACCGAAATACAATGGCAATTCCAATCTGAACGAGAGTACCACCAGCAACCCCATACACGTGTTTCACCCTTGTTGGGGATCATCAGTGAGGTGAAGCTGATGCCTCTCTAAGCACAGTGAGAGGGAGACCACGTCTGGTTGCCCCCAGGAGACCTAGGGTTACCAATCCCAGGTTCCTTAACAAATAGTTTAACAAAGGTAGCGGGCGCCCCTCTCTCGCAAGAACAGACATGATAACCTGTTCAGTGGTTATTAACCACTTGAGAGTTCGCAGCCACTGCTTTTACTCACTGTGCCTTTCACAGATGGGAAATATCCATTTGCATATCAGTCTTTGTCCTGCCCAGGGGCAGTCCAGCACCGAAATACAATGGCAATTCCAATCTGAACGAGAGTACCACCAGCAACCCCATACACGTGTTTCACCCTTGTTGGGGATCATCAGTGAGGTGAAGCTGAACAGGTTATCAGGCCTTGTTCTGTCGAGAGAGGGGCGCCCGCTACCTTTGCAAACTAAATTTCAAGGAACCTGGGATTGGTAACCCTAGGTCTCCTGGGGGCAACCAGACGTGGTCTCCCTCTCACTGTGCTTAGAGAGGCATCAGCTTCACCTCACTGATGATCCCCAACAAGGGTGAAACACGTGTATGGGGTTGCTGGTGGTACTCTCGTTCAGGTTGGAATTGCCATTGCATTTCGGTGCTGGACTGCCCCTGGGCAGGACAAAGACTGATATGCAAATGGATATTTCCCATCTGTGAAAGGCACAGTGAGTAAAAGCAGTGGCTGCGAACTCTCAAGTGGTTAATAACCACTGAACAGGTTATCAGGCCTTGTTCTGTCGAGAGAGGGGCGCCCGCTACCTTTGCAAACTAAATTTCAAGGAACCTGGGATTGGTAACCCTAGGTCTCCTGGGGGCAACCAGACGTGGTCTCCCTCTCACTGTGCTTAGAGAGGCATCAGCTTCACCTCACTGATGATCCCCAACAAGGGTGAAACACGTGTATGGGGTTGCTGGTGGTACTCTCGTTCAGGTTGGAATTGCCATTGCATTTCGGTGCTGGACTGCCCCTGGGCAGGACAAAGACTGATATGCAAATGGATATTTCCCATCTGTGAAAGGCACAGTGAGTAAAAGCAGTGGCTGCGAACTCTCAAGTGGTTAATAACCACTGAACAGGTTATCAGGCCTTGTTCTGTCGAGAGAGGGGCGCCCGCTACCTTTGCAAACTAAATTTCAAGGAACCTGGGATTGGTAACCCTAGGTCTCCTGGGGGCAACCAGACGTGGTCTCCCTCTCACTGTGCTTAGAGAGGCATCAGCTTCACCTCACTGATGATCCCCAACAAGGGTGAAACACGTGTATGGGGTTGCTGGTGGTACTCTCGTTCAGGTTGGAATTGCCATTGCATTTCGGTGCTGGACTGCCCCTGGGCAGGACAAAGACTGATATGCAAATGGATATTTCCCATCTGTGAAAGGCACAGTGAGTAAAAGCAGTGGCTGCGAACTCTCAAGTGGTTAATAACCACTGAACAGGTTATCAGGCCTTGTTCTGTCGAGAGAGGGGCGCCCGCTACCTTTGCAAACTAAATTTCAAGGAACCTGGGATTGGTAACCCTAGGTCTCCTGGGGGCAACCAGACGTGGTCTCCCTCTCACTGTGCTTAGAGAGGCATCAGCTTCACCTCACTGATGATCCCCAACAAGGGTGAAACACGTGTATGGGGATGCTGGTGGTACTCTCGTTCAGGTTGGAATTGCCATTGCATTTCGGTGCTGGACTGCCCCTGGGCAGGACAAAGACTGATATGCAAATGGATATTTCCCATCTGTGAAAGGCACAGTGAGTAAAAGCAGTGGCTGCGAACTCTCAAGTGGTTAATAACCACTGAACAGGTTATCAGGCCTTGTTCTGTCGAGAGAGGGGCGCCCGCTACCTTTGCAAACTAAATTTCAAGGAACCTGGGATTGGTAACCCTAGGTCTCCTGGGGGCAACCAGACGTGGTCTCCCTCTCACTGTGCTTAGAGAGGCATCAGCTTCACCTCACTGATGATCCCCAACAAGGGTGAAACACGTGTATGGGGTTGCTGGTGGTACTCTCGTTCAGGTTGGAATTGCCATTGCATTTCGGTGCTGGACTGCCCCTGGGCAGGACAAAGACTGATATGCAAATGGATATTTCCCATCTGTGAAAGGCACAGTGAGTAAAAGCAGTGGCTGCGAACTCTCAAGTGGTTAATAACCACTGAACAGGTTATCAGGCCTTGTTCTGTCGAGAGAGGGGCGCCCGCTACCTTTGCAAACTAAATTTCAAGGAACCTGGGATTGGTAACCCTAGGTCTCCTGGGGGCAACCAGACGTGGTCTCCCTCTCACTGTGCTTAGAGAGGCATCAGCTTCACCTCACTGATGATCCCCAACAAGGGTGAAACACGTGTATGGGGTTGCTGGTGGTACTCTCGTTCAGGTTGGAATTGCCATTGCATTTCGGTGCTGGACTGCCCCTGGGCAGGACAAAGACTGATATGCAAATGGATATTTCCCATCTGTGAAAGGCACAGTGAGTAAAAGCAGTGGCTGCGAACTCTCAAGTGGTTAATAACCACTGAACAGGTTATCAGGCCTTGTTCTGTCGAGAGAGGGGCGCCCGCTACCTTTGCAAACTAAATTTCAAGGAACCTGGGATTGGTAACCCTAGGTCTCCTGGGGGCAACCAGACGTGGTCTCCCTCTCACTGTGCTTAGAGAGGCATCAGCTTCACCTCACTGATGATCCCCAACAAGGGTGAAACACGTGTATGGGGTTGCTGGTGGTACTCTCGTTCAGGTTGGAATTGCCATTGCATTTCGGTGCTGGACTGCCCCTGGGCAGGACAAAGACTGATATGCAAATGGATATTTCCCATCTGTGAAAGGCACAGTGAGTAAAAGCAGTGGCTGCGAACTCTCAAGTGGTTAATAACCACTGAACAGGTTATCAGGCCTTGTTCTGTCGAGAGAGGGGCGCCCGCTACCTTTGCAAACTAAATTTCAAGGAACCTGGGATTGGTAACCCTAGGTCTCCTGGGGGCAACCAGACGTGGTCTCCCTCTCACTGTGCTTAGAGAGGCATCAGCTTCACCTCACTGATGATCCCCAACAAGGGTGAAACACGTGTATGGGGTTGCTGGTGGTACTCTCGTTCAGGTTGGAATTGCCATTGCATTTCGGTGCTGGACTGCCCCTGGGCAGGACAAAGACTGATATGCAAATGGATATTTCCCATCTGTGAAAGGCACAGTGAGTAAAAGCAGTGGCTGCGAACTCTCAAGTGGTTAATAACCACTGAACAGGTTATCAGGCCTTGTTCTGTCGAGAGAGGGGCGCCCGCTACCTTTGCAAACTAAATTTCAAGGAACCTGGGATTGGTAACCCTAGGTCTCCTGGGGGCAACCAGACGTGGTCTCCCTCTCACTGTGCTTAGAGAGGCATCAGCTTCACCTCACTGATGATCCCCAACAAGGGTGAAACACGTGTATGGGGTTGCT
Source organism: Ambystoma mexicanum (assembly GCF_040938575.1). NCBI lineage: Eukaryota > Metazoa > Chordata > Amphibia > Caudata > Ambystomatidae > Ambystoma > Ambystoma mexicanum. The sequence continues at coordinate 1,526,962,385 of NC_090935.1, forward strand.
GGTGGTACTCTCGTTCAGGTTGGAATTGCCATTGCATTTCGGTGCTGGACTGCCCCTGGGCAGGACAAAGACTGATATGCAAATGGATATTTCCCATCTGTGAAAGGCACAGTGAGTAAAAGCAGTGGCTGCGAACTCTCAAGTGGTTAATAACCACTGAACAGGTTATCAGGCCTTGTTCTGTCGAGAGAGGGGCGCCCGCTACCTTTGCAAACTAAATTTCAAGGAACCTGGGATTGGTAACCCTAGGTCTCCTGGGGGCAACCAGACGTGGTCTCCCTCTCACTGTGCTTAGAGAGGCATCAGCTTCACCTCACTGATGATCCCCAACAAGGGTGAAACACGTGTATGGGGTTGCTGGTGGTACTCTCGTTCAGGTTGGAATTGCCATTGCATTTCGGTGCTGGACTGCCCCTGGGCAGGACAAAGACTGATATGCAAATGGATATTTCCCATCTGTGAAAGGCACAGTGAGTAAAAGCAGTGGCTGCGAACTCTCAAGTGGTTAATAACCACTGAACAGGTTATCAGGCCTTGTTCTGTCGAGAGAGGGGCGCCCGCTACCTTTGCAAACTAAATTTCAAGGAACCTGGGATTGGTAACCCTAGGTCTCCTGGGGGCAACCAGACGTGGTCTCCCTCTCACTGTGCTTAGAGAGGCATCAGCTTCACCTCACTGATGATCCCCAACAAGGGTGAAACACGTGTATGGGGTTGCTGGTGGTACTCTCGTTCAGGTTGGAATTGCCATTGCATTTCGGTGCTGGACTGCCCCTGGGCAGGACAAAGACTGATATGCAAATGGATATTTCCCATCTGTGAAAGGCACAGTGAGTAAAAGCAGTGGCTGCGAACTCTCAAGTGGTTAATAACCACTGAACAGGTTATCAGGCCTTGTTCTGTCGAGAGAGGGGCGCCCGCTACCTTTGCAAACTAAATTTCAAGGAACCTGGGATTGGTAACCCTAGGTCTCCTGGGGGCAACCAGACGTGGTCTCCCTCTCACTGTGCTTAGAGAGGCATCAGCTTCACCTCACTGATGATCCCCAACAAGGGTGAAACACGTGTATGGGGTTGCTGGTGGTACTCTCGTTCAGGTTGGAATTGCCATTGCATTTCGGTGCTGGACTGCCCCTGGGCAGGACAAAGACTGATATGCAAATGGATATTTCCCATCTGTGAAAGGCACAGTGAGTAAAAGCAGTGGCTGCGAACTCTCAAGTGGTTAATAACCACTGAACAGGTTATCAGGCCTTGTTCTGTCGAGAGAGGGGCGCCCGCTACCTTTGCAAACTTCTTTTTATTTATTCCCATTGATATATGTATAGTTTTGCTCATGTGGACAACCTTCAGATTTGGGTCTAGGGTGTCGAAGCCACCAAGGAAAACAGGGAACCCCATGCATTTCCGAAAAAAGGACACCCGTGGGAATCCACAGAGGTCTGACTTGCGTGAATCAGCCCAGAATGTATTACCCACAACCCCCAGCAAAGTCCGAAATGTGGCAAAAACCCCACAATTTGGTATAAATTAATATTGTGACATTATATGAGCACATTTTGTGTTACACTGTGTACATTGACTTTTGGAGTTTGTTCAAGGCTTTAGCTGAAGACCTTAAGAGTGTCAGCACTAGAAATATTTCAGAATGTTTATGTAATTTATGCAATTGGTGTATTCACTTCAGAAAATATTATTTGTCGGGGGCTAAAAGAAAAGTTTAAAGCAAAAGTAAACTACTTATCGCCAGATCCTAGAATCTACCAGAAGCCAGCACATGTAGACTTTAACTGGTGCAGTGAGGAAGGCATCAGAAGGTTGGCCTTCTTGGTCTATGATTAGAGACTCTGGAACCCTCTCCTTGTCGACACAAGACTCACCACCTCACTTCTACATTCCAGGAAAGAGCTTTGACCCTCCTCTTGAAGGAATGTCTCCTCTTTAACACCCAGGTCTACCTCACTTCGTAACCAAAGACTGGGCAATCTGCTCCTCCCAGTTTCCTCCCCTGGTTGTTTGTAGATCCCTTGCTGCCTAATTGACCTCAATGTAAGATCTCTGCTCCCTTGTGTTGATCCTTTGAGCCAGTGGCAGCTCCTCCATAATGTGCCATGGGGCGCTGACCCTAACCACCCATTATGGAGGTGCCTAAGTCAGCCCAGTGAAAACCTGAGCATTCCCTCAGCCGCAGCAAGCAGCTAAGGAAATGCTCCTGGGTTGGCCATGTTGTGGGAAAACAGGGGTTCCCTTGGTTGAATTAACCCAGCTGCAAATGGCAAATTAGCCATGCAAGGCTGGGACATTTTGCTGCCCCGGACCTGCAAGGCACACTGGCCATGTTGGCTGGGTTACTGCACTCTCACAATGCTCATGGGGCGCTCCCGTACCTCCCATGCATTAGCAGAGCCTGGGGCAGTCATTTGGGGACACTCCGCTTCGTACTCCAGGCACCAGGAATCAGGGAGAGGTGTTTCATTGACTCCTCTCACTGCTTCCTCCCTGGAGGGTGTGCAGGGCAGGATTTCCAGAGCTACTGTGGATGTAGCCGAATCGACAAACAGGTAAGCATCCTATTAATTAAAAAAAAGTGTATATTTCTGTATACATACGTGCATGTTTTTTGTGTTTGAGATTGTGTGTGTGTGTTTGTGAGTGCAGTATACATATGCGTGATGGTGTATGTAGGTTGTGTGAGGTGGGCCTGGTGAATGTGCGAGTGAATGAATAAAGATGCTGGTGTATGTGTGTGTGAATTAACGCACAATATGCAAGTAAATGAAAGCTGTTGAATGTGCAAGGGTGTGAATGGAGGATGCATGCATGTGTGCATGTGTGGGGCTGAATGGGTGCGTGACAGCTTGTATGAATGGGTTTGAATGTCTGTGTGTGTGTGTGTGTGTGTATGTGTATGCGAGGCTAGGGGTGACAGTAGTGCTCAGAGCCGGCCAGTGGTGTCTCCAGAAACTATATTTGGGGGCACACAGGAATTGATAGGAAAAATGTCGGGGCCACCTTTAATTGACGATAGCAGCACACATCTGTCAATTTCTGTGTGGAATATATGTGTATTTAATATTATATACCATCCAGATTTTTCCCTCTAAGCAATGTCATCTGACTGCCTTTCCATAACCTAATCGCATTCAGCTTCAGACCTGCCACTATACAAATATAAATGGTACATATCTCAATGAAATAATGTAAAGCTTGTGTTATGATTTGTATAAGGGCATGTCTGAAGTTGAATTAATGTCACAGAAGTCACACTTCAAGCAACATTATTTTAAGGCTTTGACATTATTCAGAGCCTTTGTTTGGAATGGTTTATGATAACTTTAGCCTTTTCTCCTAACTGTGGACATCCACAGCTCGTGTTGATACTTTGGGCCTCATTGCACGGAAGGCGGTAAGGGTTAACGGCCTTACCGGTAATGGTACCGGTGACCGTTAACCCTTGCCGCCTTACTACGAGGTCCCTTTGCGGGTAGGTACTTTAACGCCTGCTGTTAAACAGGCGTTAAAAACCAACCCACAAAGGGACCAGGGTGCTAATTACGGTACCACAATTTGCGGCACCGTAATTAGCGCCTTCCCCATTCCCATAGAGCCCTATGGGGCTGGGGAAGGGGAATGGGGGAAGGGGGAATTACCGCCCCACCAACCTTGGAATAGGGCGGTAATTCCTCTTTCCACCAAGGTGGTGCCGGTATTTTACCGGCATGGACCAAGGTGCTAATAGCACCTTGGTCCTCCGCCTACCGTGTAATGAGGCCTTTGTCTCTGGGGTTATATTTCTCATTAATGCAACACCTATTATTAACGAGCTTAGAAGGGAGAGGATTGTGCCATGGTGCACCTTGTAAATGTGATAATTTTAATGATATAATTTGTATTGCAAAGGAATTTGAAGGAACCCGAGATGTTAGAGGGTGAGGATCAACAAATGGCATGCTATTACACGTGGTCGTAATAACAACTGATGTGCAGTGCTTAAAAGTGGCAGGAAACGGGCATGAGCGCTATAAATACAAATGTTATGTCATATTCACTGTTCTAGCAGTATACTGGAAAATATAGGCTGCAATAACATCAAAATGTTGGCTTGTACAAAATGATAGGCCACAGAAACATACAACTTCCAAGATCCAGGACAGAGGCATGCAGTCTTTCTGTCGGTTTATAGTGAATATGTCGAATGACATTTTTCTGAATGCCATAATGTCGAACAAAAAAGCCAAAAATAATGATTTGGTTTTTTAAAAAACATTTTTTTAAATGGGGGTTCCCCCCCAACCCCGTTTTGTTTTTATTTACAATTTATAGTTACTAGCTAGACCCAAAAAAACATACAAATAAAAAAATACACATTCAAAATAACATTTTTCTGCATAAGTATTTTCGACAATATTGCATTCGAAAACACTTTTTTCGACATTTTAACTGGATACCCTTTCTGTCCTATATAAACCAACACTACTACCCTTTGCTGGTTCCCTTGCAAAGAGATCACATTAGCCACTGAAAGAAAGCCAAAACACACATGAAAGGATTCAAGTTCTGCCAGGGGGGTAATGTGTTAGAAGTGATATAGTGCAGCCCACATTAACTACAATGTGTGCATCCTTCAGCTGACTTCAGTGGAAATGAACTTTCTTGTAAACTGAAGGCAGATGCTTATCATAGTGTCTGTATGCTGCATGTGTCCTTTACTGGGCCTCCTACTGCTCATTGCAAGGGGGGCGGAGGTGTGGCTAGGCATTATGGAATGGGGGGGCAGTGCCTCCCATGCGCCCACATTAGAGACACCACTGTTAAGCCTGCAAGACATATTTCCTTAATATGGCATGGCATTTTAAACTGGCATTAAGTGAAAAAGCCGACTTGATGAGTGGGCATTTGGTAGCAGCAAAGACATGCTTTAATTCTTTGCCATGGTATTTTATACTGGCATTAAGGGCAAAGCCAACATGAATGTTTTTACATATGGGGCTTTTGTTAGCCAACAAAGACATGTTTTCTTTGTACGGCATGACATTTTATTCCTGCGTTAAGGGCAAAACCTTTGTGCAGAGTGCTCTTACATGTGGAGGGGGGACATTTGTGTAGCCAGCAAAGACATCCTTTCTTGCAGTGGTATGGCATTTTATACTGTGTGGGGTGTGTTAAACCCAAGACAAAAGAAAAAATGCATTTGGCTCCGTTGGGCCCAAAATGCAGAGTATTGAAAACACACAGAGATGACTGCCAAACTGAAAAAGTCAGCATTTCATTTTCATATGCCAGACACCAGAATGTAGTTTTCAAAGAAAGAGTAGTACACTTACTCAAAGGGCCTTGCATGCAGTTATCAGAGCTTAAAACCTGAGCCCTACTTTCCCTTGAAAGGGTGGAATCTGCAAACACAGAAACTGCTATAATGGAAATGTGTATATTTGCAGCCTCAAATAACAAACACATGGAGTCAAAATGTCCCTTGCCAGACACAATTATATAAAAAATTAACACACGGCCTCATCTGTAATGTAATTGTGACATTCAAACACCAATTTTGGTTTTCATGAGAAATGGCTTCAGTTTCTATTCAGAATACTCAGGCAGTGACCAAGAAGGAATTTTATGGGGGCCTGCTCTTGAAGATAATCCCTCAGCACTGCGAGAAGAAAGGCTGATGGGTTGATTGCAGGCCAAAGTCAACGAAGGCAGCAGATGCCCAGATCTTATTTTCAGAAGGGAAATTAAACTGAAATGGAAAACTGAAGGACACAGAAGAATGTATATATTTTGCCAAGATTTATATTAGGAATCACTTTTTGCCCATTACCCTTGGAACATTGATACTTATAGAAATGGGACATGTATCATTGGAAAACCTATCACAAGACCAATCTGGTGATGTAATTGACATTCAAATTTGACCTTGGGAACTCAGAGCTACGACCTGAAATGTGATTATGGCTCCCCAGAAAATGTTATACAGCAGGAATTTGGGGGCGTTATTAGCTTAGTGATTCATGTAATTGTATGTAAAATATGGTGATCCTGACATCATTTTTGAGTAAATTGAGGAAAACTGCTGTTCGCACCTGCAACTTCGTCCTGAAATGGGAGACACCTCATAAATTTGCCATTATTAGATACACCTATAACATATTTGAACATATTTGAACACATTAGAACATATTTGCAAAATAAACAAGTTTATCATGTAGGACTTTTTGAGAAAAAAATGTACATGTGTACAAATGTACATTTCAGTGGGTGGATTGATGCCTCCCATAATTCAAACTTAATCACAACAGGGGCCTACACAAAGAGAGGGGGCTAGGCTTGAATGAGGAGATAGAAGATGGTTGTCCAATCAAAACCTATGAACAATGAACTGGCATTTAGACATTTCTGGGAGTGTGGTTAAAGATTCTTAAGTAGACACACACACAGGAAACCAGGGAGAACCACCTGGGAAATAAAGGACATGGATTGACTAAGATCAAATGGGTGAACTGCTAACCACCAGGAAAGAGACAGATACTGGTACCTTTGCAAGGAAGCCAAATAGAGGGATGAATGCTGGTGGCTATCCATGACTGAAGTGCCAGACCAGACCCCTGTTTTCCAAGAGCAGGTACAGAATACTGATGTCTTTCATGAGCACCAAAAGTAGAGACATTCTATGTAAGTAATTTGCCTAACAGAACCAAGTGTGTTGGGGATCTGGTGGTGTTAATACCTTTCCTGGAGTGAGTGGGTGGGAGCAAACTGAGTAGACCCTTTGCATTTTATTAAACAATAATTTAACTAATTCCCATGTAGCTAAATTACACAGGCTGATTTTGTTGTAATTCAAAATCAACAACATTGTTCCAGCATGAATAGAAATATAGGTCTTTAAAATAATTGGGTAATCCTATTTATTTTTGCCAACCGCAAAATTCCCTGAAGGGAGGGGTACATTAAAAACAAAATTCCTAACTGTTCACCATTCATTAGAACTTGCCTTTAAGCAGAGTGGTGCTAAATGTAAACTGAATGTCTGGGTTTTGGTGTCGGGGCAAAAAGGTGTCTTGCTAAATGAAATAAAGTGAAGTCGCTAATTGAAATGCACACTCTCTGCAGAGAGTGAGAAAGTGGCTCCTGGTAGGAGAGATCCTCCATTACCTAGGGGCGAAGGAAGACGAGTTCTATGCATCAAAAACATTGTCAATTGTGCTTTGAAAAGGCTAGCATTTTGTAGTGCACAAGGAAATACAATATGCAAAGCGCAGCATGAGTGAAATTGCTTTTGAAAATAGAAAAATGGTGCATTTGATTTCAATTTCAACTTTATTATCAAGGATTGCCAATGCCCATGATCTTGTAATGTTCCAAGGTACTGTCTAACTTTGGCATTAAGGGATTTCTGAGTTTGTGATAGAAGGTTTGAACTGTCTATTTGACCTGTGTTCTATTTCCATGAGACCCAAAAGTGAAAACACACAGGAGGTGTAATTTCAGATTCTGTTCCTTAATGTTGATTCCCAAAGAGTGAGTCTTTGTATTGAGGTTTTGTGCCACAGAGAAAGTGCTGTATATAGTGATTTCTTTTCCACATATTAATTGGTCATACTGATAAGTAAAAACATATTCTTTCTGTACACTGGCCTGGTTCTTGGCTTATCTGTGGCAAAGGGGGAAGGAACTACAAATCATAGACAGGACTAGACTGAACGTCATAGTATATCGGTGTGGCAGTTTTGATTGGAGAGGGAAAGAAATCCCCATGCTAATGGTTGTCCCTAGATATATCATAACAACATCATTAAGGGGAAAGCCCACATTTGGTAGCCAGCAAATAGATGTTATTTTTACTACGGATTGGCATTTTATTCTGGTGTTAAGGGTAACAACTTGCTGCAGTGTTTTTACATATGGAAGGGGCATTTGTGTAGGGTATCATACGAACATTTCGCTACCAAAATTCTGACTAATACAGTACTGAGCATTTATGCCGTACCAAAATTCTGACTGGTACGGCAGACATGTGCAGTATTGTACACTGATTAAGGGTTGTGGGGGTAGCAGGGGTGTCTCCCGCTCCTCTTGAATGGGAGTCAGGAGTTGCGGGGTGGGCCTTGCTTCCATTACATGGAAAGCAGGGTACAAGAAAGTTTAAAAAAAGATTACAAAATCAATAAAAGGACCCTGCAGCATCAGCTCTGACCCACGTAAATTGAAGGGAACTGACGTCGCTGGGATAGAGGGGAGTCGATAGCACACACAGAAAAAGGAAATGGTAAGCGGATATGGGGAAAAGGAGTAGGTGATCTCGCCGTAATTGCAGTCAGCTTTTTTTTTTGGTCGACGTTTTCGGCAGCACAGTGATCACATAGATCCTTTGTGTAGACAGCAAAAGCAAGTTTTATTGCTATGCCATGGCTTTTCATACGGGCGTTAAGGGCAAAGCCAACATGCAGCGTGTTTTTACATAACAGGAGAGGTGCATGTGTGTAGTTAGCAAAGGCATATGTCATTACTATTGTATAGCCTTTTATATTGGTGTTCCTGGCCAAACAAACAAGATAAGGGTTCTTATATACCAGGGGTTCCTTTGTGTAGCCACGAAAGAGATAGTTTATTAATAATAATGCAGGGCATTTAATACTGAAGTTAAGGGCAAAGCCAACATTATGTGAGTGTTCTTACATGGGGTGTAAGCAATTGATTTTGCAGTCACCGAAGGCATGTTTCCTTACTGTGGCATGGTATTTTATACTGCTGTGACAGGCAAAGCCAACATCTTGAGTGGTCTTACATATGGTTGGATGGCTCATTTGAGCAGACAGTAGACAGCACAGCCATGTTTTCTTACTAAGGCTGGAATATATTGTTGCAGCAAGCATGGACATATATGAGCACAGCCAGCATGTGCCTGTTTTATTATACTGCCATATAGTGGGCAAAGCCATCATGAAAATGCATTGGAAAATGCTCATGTACACTAATATCCATTCACACACCAGTCTCTCACCCATACACTTTCTCTCACATGCACTCACATGCGCGCCCAGATCATTCACACTACATTTGCCACATGGGCACACCCACAATATTCACAGACATACACATAATCACATTCATACCCATTCACCAACCGGCCACTCACCCATACACCATATACATACATATACATCCGACATGCACTGTACGCATGCATATTATGCACATACACACACACACACAAACACACACACACACACACACACACACACACACACTTACATTACACATACAAAAAAAGCTTTACCTGTTTCCCACAGCAGCTTTGGTCCGCCAGTGTGCTATGTCACTCCAGGCATCCGGCTACAGTGCTCCATGTAGGCAGGAACTAAGAAGCAGGGAGAGCTGCTGTCAGCTCCAGCCCAGCCCTCACCCTGATTTTAGTTAGAGGGTGGTCTTTGGTGAGGGACCCGGCTTGGACAAGGGGCTGTAGGGTCCCCTGCATTGCAGGGGCTGTGGGGGCACACACTATGCCAGTGACAAGGATCCTGACTGATCTGGCCCTCCAGATGCTGTGAGACCCACTACAGGGGCTTTAGGGCAGGGTGAGTCCTTTTAGATTTTGCTTTCCCAGCGTAGGATGTTTGGTTGAGAGTGGCAGGTCACCTTCAATGTGCCCAGGGAGTGTATAGGGAGCAGAGCTTGCCTCTGCCTTGGAATCCTTATTCACCTCCATGGCCGAGGGCTTTGGAAAGGTCAACTCTTCCAAAAGAGGTCAACATTAATTCTTCTTTAAATCCTAGGTGGTCCAAAAGTAAATCAAAGAAGGAGTGGGAGACCCCCTCTTGTAAAGGCAAAATCCACAAGTGATTGGGCAAGCAAGCCTGTTTTTAAGGATCCATTCCCTGTTCGTGTGACAAGTGAGCTTGGTGGCTTGCATCATACCCAAAGTGCTGTGTTCTAAAGGAAGTGGAGCAGACAGGATGTAAGGTGAGCTAAAGGGTGAAACATAGTGGTGGAACACTTCCCCACTTGTGCAGAGCCCCCTCTGGCTACAGTAGTCATGCCCCCTTCTCAGACCCATAGTATCAAAGACTCTTTTTGTATGCAGCACTCTCGTGTGAGGCTAGCACTTTTGTGTAGGGTTTGCCCTTTGATTCCTGCTTCACAGGACAGCTCCTGTTGAGGGATTTTCTTGTTGCAGAGAGAGGTTCCCCAACCTCACAAAGGATCACTAGCGGCAACTCCCACTGGCTGCTGCCCTGCTGGTTGCAGAAGAGACAGCCAGTCTAGGGGCAATCCACACAGCCTGTCCATGGCTGGACTACGTCACAGTGTTGACGCTGGTATGGTACAGATTTAGGTGTGGCTTTAATATTGATATAAAATAGCTCCAGTATGGAGAAATTGCACTCTGGACCCATGGATAATCCCTCCTAGGAGTTGTGTGCAAACATCTTGAGTCTCAGGTCCAGGCCATCAAGAGCCAGTCTCAAGGTGATTGCGATTATTTCCCTACTTCAGATGTCAGATTATGTGTGTGGTGGTTGATCTAGGATGGCTATCTCCATATCCTGATTTGGTCTTTCCCTTTGCAGCAGTTGGTTCACAGTACCACTTCATCCCTCTGCTTTGGTCCCAGCACTGCTCCTCTGACTTTTTCCACGGATATTTGTGTGATGGTGACCAATTAGAGAGACATGCCAGTCTCCCCCTCGCTGTACTTGCTCATTAGAGCGTCCTCTCCACCCTATACTTTGGTACCCTAGTTTATGCTTCACTTTTTGCATTTTGTTGTGGTCTCTTGTCTAACTCAGACCACCACTGCACGTGTTATTGATTACATAGAGAACACCAGGGTGGGACAGGATTTACCCATTCTGGAGCTGGTGAAGGAATAAAAAAGCTTGACTGTCCAAATTCGGTCCCCAAGACACTTTGTGTTATTTTTATTACCAAATTTTGGGCTTGATGTCTTGTTGCATTTTGGTGGTTCACTTTGCCTTTGTCAGAATGAGGAGATGCAATTGCATCTGGCTTATAGTTTATAAGCTTTGACCGGCTCAATCTTTCTTGATGTTGATACTATAAAAAAATAATGATTTAATTTTTATATAAGGTCACAGATCAGCTTCCTCCAGTATCTAAGAGCTGCACAATTGATGATATTGGTAACCTACTCATGTGATATTCAATTATCGACCTCAAATGAATGAAAGGTTAAGATTCAAACTCTGGCAGCATGTTCCACACAAAACCTTTCCTGGGGTGCCTAACTTTCTAGCTTTCCTCCCAGCTCGATGATTGAGTCAATATCAAACGCATCCTCATGGCTACTCTCTGCCAAACCAGATCCCACAATTTTCATCACCACAGATCTTCCGACTACGGCTTGGGTACCTCTCTGAATAAGAGGAAGCCCGCGGGACAAAGGCATGGGTTGTTGAGCTCCCGCAGGGGCGCTTTCTTCATTTTCCTGCCTTGCCACTGTTGTGCTCATTGCACTTTCTCCACGGTCTCTGGACATAAAAGGACCCATAATCCACATGCAGGGTGAAGACCGTGGTATTGAGTTTCCACAGGGGGTGTTAAGCAACAGAAGGGGGGCATTTGTTTGTCGTTGGCCCTCAGTTTCCAAAAGAGCGAAGGCAAATGACCCAAGGTGAGGAGTGTGATATGGGGGTCCATTTTGAACTGTCGTCACTGCCCCCAGTTGTTGTCCAGGTCATACTTCCCCCTGTCCACCTTTTACTGGCACTGCCATGTTGGCGACAACTCCCGCAGTGAAGGGTTTCTCTCCCCCCCTTGGTACCACGTAACTCTCCCGTGCCTTGTAAAACTAAGAGGAAACTTTTGATTGTGAAACAAAGGTGGCATGAGCAGCCCACTCCAGCCTCTGACCAAGGTGTTACCAAGGTGGGCGCCTGCAGCATGATTACGGGCGAGGCCTATAGCCTAATTAACGAAATTATCCATTTGCTGGGAGGTGCTACGATCGTGAAGGTGAACAATACACGCAAGACTCTCACAGTGGGTGACCTTGTTAAGTGCGATGAAAAGCAAGACTATGCAGCGCCAATAACTAGTTATGGGAAGGGTCATCCGTTTTCAATGGACCTGATACTTTGTGGGACGCCATCTTGTGACAATAATCCTTTGGGGGCTTCTGACTTAAAAATCATTACATGTATTGTTGCAACTGACCCGCCCCTTTTACCAATGTCTTTATCCTTAAAAGGTGACCTCGGGAACTGCACATATGAATCAGTTGCTGCGGCATCTTTAGATCTGAACTTGGAGGGAACCAAGGTTGCCAAATCTCCAAATGATATATCGAGCACTTTGGAAAGAGATTCACAAGGGACGAGGTTTTCGATGTCTAGACCTAGTCTGCTAAGAAAGGGACCCCTTTGTGTATTAATCTAGATAATATAGGGACCCTACCAGGAATTTAATCTACTGGGCCTAGTAAGATCGTTGTTTTTATTTTTTGTTCTCCCTTGCTCACCTCCCTTTGCTTGGTCCCGCTCTGAAACATTTGTGTACGAGCGCGATATAAATAAAATATCATATCATATCATACTTTTGCCCCTAACTTTGTTCCTATTTCAACCCCCATGGAACCAGCACAGGGCTGCCAATGCTCTCTTGTCCTCACTGAACTAGCGGCCATGAAGAACCTCTTCATGCAGGTCCTTGCCAATTGTAGATGTTTAGGTGGCAGAACCCGGTGGCGCAGCATCACTTAAGCACTGAGGCTAATTCAAGTTGGCCTGAACCAGCAGTGGAGAAGTCTTACCACACCCCAAACATGGATGAGTCTCAGTCAGCTATAAATGCACCCCCAGCCCCCTGTTCACACCGAGCTTCGATCTAGAGTGACAGTAAAAAAGGGGCCCTCGAAAGAATGTGACTGTGGCATTCCCCCTCTCTCCCCCGTAGCCAGTAAACCTCATTACAAACCAGTACAAATGCCGGGCGGGCTGGCTCTTGGGGAGGGCAACCACGGGGGTCAGTATAATTAACTGCATGGTAAGTTGGTGTGTGGAGATAAGGAAGAGTAGATTGCAGAGTGGTCCCAGAACTGGTGTCCCACAGTATCCCAAAGCTGCAAAATGACCCAGGACAAGGTATGGGGCGTGGAACAATGAGAGGGCCCGGCAGGGTTGGAGTGGTATTTTTACATGGCGCCCCCAAATGTCCTATTGATCTGGCAGAAGCTAGAGCATCCCTTACAAACTCACGCACCCATTGGCTCAGACCCGTCTATGGATGCTGTGCTCTAATTAGGTAGGACATTACAACCTGTAAAAGTCTGAGCCATAATAAGGGAAGCATCCATGACATCATCCATAATGAATTAAGGGACTCAAGACTGCCCGCTGGCATATTAGGCATTGGAATGAGACGCTGCCAACCGCCAAGTAGCCCAATTGTAATTAGCACCTCCCCCTACTGCAATAATGCCAAAACATTGGGAAATATATACCCCATGGGCAAAAGGTCCCTGCATCAACAACTGTCTGGAGCCGATTTAGCCCCATTGGGGCAAAGACCCGAGTAGGTCACTAATGGATGCAAGAGTATTTGACAGATGTCATATATGCAGTATCTTAATTTTTTAGAGGCAGCTAACACCAGAACTACCCTGGGGTGGTCGATACTGGCAGTTATTTCCTGTGGTACAGGGATTCAGTTGATGTTATTCTTTTAATCATACATGAGGCATGTGTAATGTTTATGATGTGTTGTCTGTACTTCGATGGTCTTACGGCCGAATAAAGTTAAATGATGATGATGGTGAATAAGAGGCAATCTTTTTAGCCCTTAAATCTTTTCATTTGGGGTTCAGAGGCTGGTTTACACAGACTATAATAATAATAATAATAATCATTAAGCATTTATATAGCGCTACGAACCCTCAGGTATCTGAGCGCTGCTTGTTATTGCCCACATTATGTGGTGCTCATTTATCGACCTCAGAAGATGAAAGGCTGAGTTTGGCCCTGCTGGGATTCAAACCTGTGTCAGCAGGCTCTGCACAGATGTCAAAGCGAGCAATCTATTTGCTGTGCTATCAGACCGGCTATGTCATGTTTTACATCTACAAGCAGGTGGGGCAGGACTCCCCACTTTTTGTATCCTGGCCCTAGAAAGGTAGAATTTTTCTGGGAGCCATGATATCTTTGATGGATGACTCACAATCTAGGGGTCTTGAATTCAGGAGCAGGCGCCTTGAGTCCCTTTACTCATGCACCCTACAAATGAGAGGTTAACATTGAGGTCACACCGCTGTTTTTTTAATGGTGGGGGTCATTTCCTGACGATCTAGCATTATGGACAGATTGTTGTATTAAAGTTAAAGCCTTGAATATCTGGAAACGCCTGATGCTAACTTGAGTGACCGCTCTATAAAACAAGTCTATTTGCTCAACCGAGTGCAGCACAGTGTTGTGAAATGGGATTTGGACATAGAGAGCACGTTAGAAGCCCAATATCACAGCAGAAGCAAAATGAACGGCTGTGTCCGTTTATTTGCCTAACTGCCATAGCTGCCAACTTTAGTCTGATAAAGAGACACCCCCAATCAAAATAGTATTCCATGACCACTTCGTGAGCATCTCACCCATCACGAGGAGATAAGACTGGTTACTCACCAACAGCAGGGCCTGCACTAACCTCACTGGTCCCCTCTGTTCACTCTAAGTAAGTTTGGAGAACTCATTTATTGGTCCGGGACAACAGCAGTGACTGGAGAATGCGTGGGCTATCACTGGAAGTGGGCCATGCGTTTCTCAACGCCCAAACCCAATGCCACACGCGGCTACTTGCTCAATCTGGAAGCAAAGTCCCTTGTATGCTCCTTTCCCGGGCCGAGAGTTTTCTCACAAAAACTGTTAACCACAGGACACTGTTGGGGTCTCGGTGGAGATAGAACTTACTGACCCTTTTCCCCTAATTACGACATGCAAAGTGGTGGAAAAACAAGGCTGCTTTTTTAGGGTTCCATGTCTTAAAATCGCGGCAAAAATGGTTGTGAATACAAAATATTGCAGCAAAATGGCGTGGTATTTTGCACCACAATCAAGTAGAGAATGCAGGGGACACCCCCGTAACACCCAGACCCATTATACCATTTAAGAGGAGCGGGGGACAGACACCCCCTCAGCCTCCACTCCCTTTAAATGGTATAATGGGGTACCCTTTAACCGGGTCAGACCTGCTGTGATTTTTTTTACCAGCGACATTTTTGCTGCAATTTTATTACCTGATACCTTTTTTAGCATATATTGATACATGTGCAATAAAACCAGCATTGGCAAAGCCACCAGTTTAGGCATTTTCTAATAATGCCCATAATGGTGCTACCCCACCATGAAATAGCAATAATTAGGTGTCATTACAAGAGCATCTGATAGCAGTGTCGGGCAAATGCCCATCAAATACCCACACACGAGCCAAAACTGTTAACTTGGTCAATGCTTGCTTTTAGCAGAATTTTAGTGCAAGTAACAGATCTAAATCAAGTGTCTGAAGACTAGATCGGTAGCCCATTTACAGCTGGAATTAAGACATTGGGCATCATTACGAGTCTGGCGGTAGCCGTGCCGGTAAAATCGGCAGGCTGCCGCCGGACTCGTGTATTTTTCCAGGGCCTGGCGCCACAGAAACACTGGGGGATTACGACCCTGGTGTTCCTGGAAGTCAGGCGTCAAAAAAATGTTAATCCTGATTCCCATTTGAGTTCCATAGGACTCAATGGGAATGAGGATGACGGCAGCACCGGCACCGTTGATAACGAGATTTCAGAGCCTGCTGGGGCTCGGCCCTGGCCCATTTAAAACACTGCGTATAGTCTAGTTTTGTTGTTTTAATAGACAACTTAATAGTGAAGGCAGGGATTGCCTGGCCATGTAGTATGACTGACCTCTTTACCCTCCAAAGCAGAGCATTAGAAAGTGTGAAAAGATACCAGAATAACTCCTTGGCATGACGGCATGCTTGTATCATGCCAGTGCATCACTTTTTGCATATGTGCTTTCTTTCAGCTCGTGCACTTTTCTTAAGGAATGTGGTGGTTTACCAGGGCAATCATCACATGCGTTGAGGAGGCCAAATGTAAGCATGCGGGGCTGGGACTGTGTGGCAGGCACACACCAACCACACTCGTTTGGCCACAGAGCACTTGCCTCATTCCTCTGAACCCTTGCAAAAAACGCTGTCTTTAAACACAAAGCCAAACTATGGCCTTTGTCAATGTTTGGTTTCTTCGGACATAATAACTATCACGGTTTCAGCTTAATTCCCAATAATTATGGGTTGGAAAGAGTTCCAATCTTTAACACATCCAGTGGCGACATCACGAGGAAGCAGTCTAGCATCCCAAGAAAATCCTGCGGGTGCAAACCACTCGTGACATACAACTTCTCTTTCGTTCGAACTCCTCAGGGCTGCACCGTTTTCTATAAAGCCAACTACTGTAGTTGTGCCATTGTGTATTCCTCAAATAACAGTTATTGCTATCATTCAATGGAAGGATGCTGTTGCATTGCCCTCAGATCCATAGCCATTCAGCCGAGTGGCATTTTGAGCACGCGTGCGCAGGTTGCACAAGCGTCATTGACATGAGGAGCCCCTGCCTGGACAGGCATAGCAGGCACCTGCCATTTGGGGAGCGGTTTCTTACAGTAGGACATTAAACAGCCAGGAGGCAGATCTTCCTAGCTCCTGGAAAAGCGCAAGTTCAGGTCCGGTCCCCAAGAAGGGTGCGAGGACAGACCAACTGAATTATAATCAGCTGGCTTTGCTTGGCCACTCAGGGAAGCTGTATGCCAAGATAAGAACCTGCACTATAGGCAGGCAAGAACCCCCTGCTGGTGCCTGTCCAAACTGGAATTAGATGTGGCCTCTCGACTAGTGCAAAGATGCTGAATCTGGTGAACACACACATTGAGACCAGCATAGGCTCAGGACTGACCGTGGATGCCACATCTGCTCACTACTCAAGGGCGCAGGGCCGCGTCAACTACAATCAATTCTGGGCAACATTATGTGAGTGGGGTAGTTCACCAGTCTTAATAAAAAATTATAGTGGGTCTAGACACGAATATGAACGTAAAGGCCAGGGTACAATTATAATTGGCAATAGAAATACCAAAAACCACGGGGGGCTCAAATAAGGCTGTGTTCTGGGGCCATTGCTTGTTAATTTGTATATATTCGAAGTTCGGGGGAAAAGTAGAACCCACCCACACGCCCATCACAAAACCTGGCAATACCTACTTGCAAAGTCTATGGAATGCGGATGATTGGTTGCGATGGACCACACCCCTGTTGACTTGCAGAGGGTGATCATTTTTCTAGCTAAGTATTCAGAAGGCTCGAGTTGGAAATAAATACATCAAAGACAAAATTCGAATGCTTTACACGCTAAAAAAACTCACACCTTTAGGTGGTCTTTAGAAAGCAACCAGATAGAGATAGTGTGCAGCATTGATGATTTGGGAATGGCGATGAATCAAAAATACAATGGGAAAATTCGGAAGAAAGAAAACACCCACAAAATGAAACAACTTCAGGTCACCTCTTAAAGGATATAATTTGCGGAATGGTGGCTAAAGTATGATGCCAATAATTACTGCTTCTAGACTAAAAGAAGTATGGTAGTAACAATAAAAATACCAATAATAATAATTGTGTTTGGTGTTTTGTAAAGCATTGCATACCTAGGATAGTGATTTGAGAGCACTTTGGTAAACAGGTGTTATGATTACCAACTATTAACCTCAATCGAGCCGTCTGGAGCCGGATCTCCTGAAATTCCAGAAACTCCTGAAGGCCTTCCTCTTCTCTTCTGCCTTCTTTCTACCTCTCCCCTGCAAACCTCAGTTCCCTACCTGCTATCTTCTCCTTCTGCTCAGCTAGTTGACTGGTTTCCTGGATCATCTCAGAACCCTAAAGGTCCCAGGCACCCACACGAGTCCCTGAACTTGCCTCCGGCCCGCACTACTTGCTGCACTACACACTTCCCCAAAGAGATAACCCCCTGCACTTAACCCGTCCCTCCTGGACTAGGCTCACTTATCCCTTTCCCCATCCCTCACCCTTCCTGTCTGCCCACTTAAATACACTGAATGCACCCAACCCAGTAAGTTTGTTGTCTGTCTGCCCCTCTGTTTCTCCTTGTCCCCCCCCTCCTAACATTGTGCACCTGAAACACTTGTGTTAGTGGCACATTATAAAATGCCCAACCAACTCAACCATTCCCCTTCCCTTCCCCTGATCCACTCACCTTAAGTCAATGGGCCTCATTACGAGAATGGATGTAGCCATGCCGCTTTTAGCAGTATGGCTACCCCCATACCGGGTACTGGGTCCGGGTTCCTGGAATGGGGAAACACCAGGCCATTCCGGCCTTGGAGGGCCCAGTATTTCCCCATTCCAGGACACAGACCCGGTACATCCCCATTCCCATTCCCATTGAGCCCCCATAGGGCTCAATGGGAATGGGGAGGATGCTAACAACGGACCCGTTAATGACAGGCCCGTTTTTAGCATCCTGGTGTCCCGCTAAGGATGCGTGGTTTTACCAAACGCCCTTAGCGGCACCCGCCAGCAGACCTCATAATGGGGCGGTAGAGGGATATTGGGGCCGGCAGCTCTCGGGAGGATAGCTTAGGGCGTAACGTGCTCGCCTTGGAAGCAAGAGGACACGGAGCAACAAAGGTTCGATCCCCGGGTCCGCGCTTAGAAACCTCTGGGTATTAAGCGCGTTATAAATAACCTATCATATCATATCATATCATATCCCTCTACCGCATTCCTCGTAATGAAGCCCAATGTCTACTTGTGTTAATTCTAGCAAGAAATGTTCTCTAGTAAGGCTGGTATGTTGCTACGTGCCTCCACCTCTCTCCCCCTTCCCTCCTACCCTCACTGCTTGGCACACACTTGCATTATGGTCAGTTTGTTTTGCATGTACCACCCCACACCCTCTGCCCCGCCTGCTTTTCCCCACTATCTGTTAACGCACTTGAATTAGCAGAAATAGTATCAGGCCTACCATGCTTATCATTATTGTATATCATTTGGAATTTCCAAGGCCTTATGAATGATTGTGTCCCATGTTCCCCTCCGGTTTTAGAGCACTTTGAAGCACTTGTTTTGTGTCTAAGTGCTTTATAAATAAACCATTATCACTACCAATTGTGACATTCAATTTGCGATCTCTGAAGGATGAAGGCTTGAGTCGGTCTGGCAGGTTTATGAACCCTTGTCCCTGCGGCGGCAGTTCTCCCTCATTGGAGGGGCGCACACACGCTCAGGGTAGAGCTATCCATCTGTCCCTAGTACCGTATAGATCTGGGATTTAGGCTTTTGATAACCCAAATTGGTTTAAGACAGAGGTGGGAATGTTCTCGAAGTTGGGTCTTGTCCTACCCAAGTCATTTACTCCAGCCAGTCCTTGTGTTCAATGCAGGACTAGAGGTAGATAAGCTTAAAGTCATTATCAAACCAAAAGACTATAAAAAAGTGACTGTTCTCACCCCGGTAGTGGGTGAGAACAGTCACTTTTTTTTTTAAACACCCGCTTTCCTCGTTTTCAACATTCATTTTAAACACCCCTTATTACCAAAAACAAGGTGCAAGTAAATCAATTACATCACCCTTATGTATGAAAATGTCTTGCCATCTAAGAACTAACCGGATATCTCTGTGTAGTGCAATATTATTTTAATAGCACAAAAGTCACTGGGCCTGATTTACAGAAGCACCTTATAACGCCTCCATCCCATAGGAAAACTTTCTCTGAATTAGGCTCAGTTTCCACAAGAATCTTTTGAATACGATTTGTAAGCATACAATGCATTATTACCATACAGGTGTGTGTAGTGGAGGCATTTACTGTGGCAATAAGCCACAAGACGGTGGGCCAATACCGCCCCAGGTAATGCCCCCAGGGCCGTAGTTACAGTTTCAAGCCTCCTCATTGGCTAACGGGCCGCCACGCCCTCCGCTGGGAACCAAAGGCACGTACAGCGTGCTAGGGATTCCCGGCCGGGTAATGCCCCGGTGAGAGCCAAACGGAATGCATGTTGCATTCTGGTTGACCCTTGCCGGGTACTAATGTACAGTATACACAGGATGAGGGGCTTTGGGATGCTAACGTCCTCTTCCCAGTGAGCTGTGACTTCACAGATAGGGGGGCCATTAGCACATCCCATTTCACACTTGTGTCTGTGCCAACCCAGTAATAAAAGATACGACCTGAAAGAAGCAGTCATGGGGAATGTGCCCCTGAAGCCCGGCTATGACTTAGGCCTGCAATATACAAAAACAACCCTTTTGTTAAGATTTCACGAAGGCAGACCTTCATGATTTACAACCTAAAATAGCACCCTTTCCCACATTTTTAGGGACGAGGATGCCGACCGCAAATCAGTTCAAGTGCCACCACCGGGATTCTCACAATATTCACTACCAAATATCGTGGGATGTGTCTATGGGCGGTGCCATCCACTGCCTTGGGAGTGCTGGAGCCAGGGGTCGAAGTGTACGAAAAGAAGTAGTGGAACTATGTTCCCTGCTGGCCTGCACCCACTCCCTGCAAACCCCATCACCGCGTCCCCTCCCACACACAATAGACACCCCCAAACACTTGCGCCAGCTGTTTAAGTGAACGTCCAGTGCAGTGCACTGAAAGTGCAGTTTTCTACTTCTTCCTACACTATTATTTTAAAACGAAACTGTGCCGGAACGGTTTCTTTTTAAAATAAAAGTATAGGAGACATAAAAGGTAATTTAAAAAAGTAGAGGAGCACCGCTCCCGCCTACTTCGACCACTGGCTGGAGCCCTCCCATTTTGAGGCAGATGTCCTCTTTGTGATGATGCCCAGCCCCTGGCTCAGATGGCAACAGCAAGAGCTTGTGACATTTCTCAACTCGGGCAGCGTTGTATTTGCTTACGTTTAAACAGTCATTAACGTGTGGCAGAAGCAGAATCAAACGTGCAGAGGGAAAAAGCATGCTCAGACGATGTCAACAGTGACAAAGCCAAAGCTGGCCTCGGCTTTTAGATGGCCTACGCCTCCAATGAGTAGCATGGCATTGCGAGAGTAAATAGCCTCTGAATTAAGGTGAAGGATGCATCAAATGGGCAAAAGGAAGGCAAAATAGCTATTCAGGCTCCTGGACTCAGAGGAAGTGGGGACAGACATGGCTGAAGAGGAGTCAGGGCTGGTGGGGGCCCATTTCTTTATGGTGTTTGGGGGGCTTGGCTTACAGTTGTGAAAAACAGGTTGAGGCACCAGTGGAGTGGTTAAATTAATAATAAGGTTGAATGCAGCAAGGGGGCTAATAGCTGCAGATTATCAGTATGTTTCTGTGTCATAAAACTGTCAACATGAGGCAGCCAGTTGGGACCACTTTCTACTGAAAAAGCTGAAAGTCCCCAAACCCGTGCCTAGGTGGGGAGGCCAACATCACAATGGGTTTATGGGCCCAACTCCCTACCAGCTTTTAAAACTGTCATCCGGCCCGCCTGCCCTCCCCCCAAAACTCTCTCTCCAAAATGTTGACTCCGGCTATGCCCAATTGTGTGCCAGATCCTGAAAAGCCATTTTCCTGCTCTGTTAGGCGCAAGAAGTATATGAATATGGGATACACACTTAGACACACAAACGAGGTACCAAGGGCCAGGGAAATAAGATGTAAATGCCCTCTGCGTAAAGGCCCCAAAAAGTTCAAGGGCATTCCCAATTTGCTCAAAAGTTGTGTGTCCGCTGGCACAGTAAGTACTTCAATGCCTTTTTTTTTTTAAAAGAACGAGTATCTTGAGGATTTTTGGTGTACGCTAATGAGGGGAAATAATGGTCAGAGAATAATTCTGAAGGCATGGTAAAAATGGGAAAAATCATGATAGGTGAATTAAACCTTTAGTGATGGAGTTTTTACATATTTAAAAATTGAAAAGGATGCTTAACGGTTAAACCTATAAAAGGTTTGATTAAAACATAATTGAATAAATGATTAAAATATCTCTTGCGATTTACGGTATATGCACCCTGGAATAAACCCTTTAATTAGCAGCAGTACATGTATTTTCTTGAATCCGGTTAGAATCCTTGTTTATCTGTATCACATTTTGTGTTGAGCTATTAGCTCTTCAAGCCCTGTGGGAGAAGGGGTATTTGGAACAGTGTGACCCAAATAGAGGGATTCGCAATGAGACTACTGTAGAGATTCTCACTGCAATGTCCTGTAACATGGACACTACTGCCATCATAGAATATGCCACTGGTCTTGAAAGCAATGCAGGGCACACCATTTGAACATATGGGAGATGTTCCTTTACTCCATTGTCGGACAGGATTTTTTCTGGTGCCCATCACAGTCTGCAGAGTGGCTAAATTGGAAGTTTTATTTACTGAAGGTCCACACTAACATTTCACAAGAACAAATGGTTTACGGACAGGCTCCGACTTCACTGACAAGGCGTCTTCTTTCCACATGAACAAAGAGTTTGGTGTGCGAACACCAAAAACAAAAGGCAGACTTTGCGGAAGGCAGCCCGTGATGGCCATCCTCTGCGGTCAGTCTTTTGTTTCTGTGCCCTTCTCCTGGTCCTTTTCAGGGGGTCCCCGCCATGCACACCCTCCTACGTGGACTTACTGCCCAGCCCCTCTGCCTCTTCCATTTACCTGCTGTGTCCCCTGCTGCTTTCTCTGCCAGTCTCCAGGACATATCCCAAGAATCCCAACGCACTGCATTTGATGCTTCTGGACACAGTTTTGGTGCATCAGTCTTCTGGTGACACGGCAATGGAGACCGGGAAAGGAACAACAATATTATTTTGCCCATATTTGTTCGGAATACGTCTACAGCAGATTACTATATGGGAAATTCACAATATGGAGTACTGTGATGAAGTCACAAACTGGAGGCTGAGAGTTGGGTGATCTGAGGGGGCATGGACTGTCACCCGGTCAGTGAGGCAGTTGGTGGTACATAGGGAAGTATTCCACCACTCCATACCCAGCCTTGTCTGATAACAGTCCTACCAAACTCTCACGTTGGTTACATAGGCATCAGCAGAGACTTGGAGGGAAATGAATGCCACTTATCGTCCCACTCCTGCGGGCATCCTTGAGCTATACCGTAAAGTCAATGCACCCTGGAGTGAGGAGATACAGGGCAGGGCTGGATTGGGAAACAAAAGATGCCCTGGAAAGTGGCCCATGTTAAAAATGTTCAGCAAGCCCAACCCTTTTCCTATGAGAACATTTGGAAATATAATAGGTTACCACACAAAGAGGCCCAAGGTTGTAACGTTTTATTGAGAGGCCAGCCTCAACATATCCTTATTGACCAGTGTACCTCAGCGCATGTTTGTATTTCCTAATTTCCTCATTTAATTTGTCATTCTTGCCTTTCTATGTCCAGATTTCCTCCTGGTATTCAGAGAGCTGGCTTTTCAATTCTGACACTAAGGCCTGATTAGTCAAAAGCACCCTGCTCTGAGCTACCGACCAATCTTTTGTTTGCTGCACCTCATTCTGAGGTGATTCATCCTCCCTCTGGGAGCCTTGTATGCTGCATGCATTTTCAAGGCATGTTTCCTTCAGGAGACTAATCTTCTCTTACACACCCCTACAATGCGCCAGTTTGATAGTTCAGCTTCTATTTGTCTCACACATTCTACTAGCTCACTCCTTTCTTCTCTCACTTTGGTGAGTTCCTGGAACCCAGGCTCACCCTTTTCTGAATCCATCTAATTGATTTACTTTTTGTAAGAGGACACTATTATCCTGCTGTAAGCTTTCTTTTTCTTTCACCAGTTGCATTTTCTGTTGTTTTAAAGCCTTTACATCTTGGTGCAACTGTTCAAATTCATTCTGGGAGTCAACCCCTTTTATAATTAACTGGTTATTTTCCTTTTTCAGTTCCTAGCCACTATTTCATCCAGCAATGCACAACTATGAACCGTCTGATCATTCAATTTCCTTCGAATTTCATTTACCATTTCCGCACACTCCCCATAGGTATCTTGTAGAGTTGCAAACTCTAATTCCCGCTCTGCACTGGCTTGTACATGGGTTCTTAACTCACCTTGCAGTTGTTATAGGAGACTTTCATGTTTCACACCCAAAATGTGGCTCTGTTGCCATTTCTCCTTCATTTGTTCACATGTGTGCTGAGCCTTTTTTAGGGCCTAAGTTTGACTCAAGACACTGGTCTCTTTTATTTGCAACTGCTCTTCAGCTAATTGCAAATATAAATGAGCCGCAAGTTGAGCCATTTGAATCTGTTCCTCATGTGTAGTTTGGTTCATGTAAAATGCCTCTAACGCTTTGTGCAACCTCCCATCTTCAAGCCAAACGTCGATTCCTTCTGATTTAATCTCTTGCATCATTTTAGCTGGTCAGCTCCCCTCATGCACCTCTGTTCACTCTTCACGAATGAACCGCTTGGCGAGGAGATGTTTTGGCATCACACACATATATGGTAGTCCTTTTAAAATGGCTTTTTGTAATAATTGTTTGTAGAACTTCCTTTGCACAGAGGCAAACATCACCCTGTTCCCGCTTAATCTCGACTCACAATGCAAAATCAAAATCAATTCTTACTCAATTTAAAATTTTCACTGATATGGCTACCTGGAACTCAGCGGCCAAGTCCTTGTGGCAGTTTTACAAAGCAGAGATGACCTTTTCTTCCACCTTAATGCAATAACATCAAAATGAATAGTCTGTCACAATGCACATGTCAAGAGTGTAAAATAGCCAGTCAAATTTCGGCCAGAGCCCCCAATTTGTAACAGTTTATTGAGAGGCCACCATCAACACGGAGAGTTCCTTCCCTCCCCAATCAAGGTTTCACACAACAAACTCTTTAATGGACTTCTTGTTCAGCCCCATTTCCGATTCATATCATGCCCCTTGGGTGCCCCTACCCGTGCACCAATGAGCCAAGAACCAGGCTGGTGCACAGAAAATATATTTATATTTATTTGAATAGCAAGTAATGGTGATCGCCCTAAAACTACACACGCCACCGTCTCTGTGGCTCACAATTAAACTTCTTTTTACATAAATAAATCAAACAAGTTGGTTGGGAAAACACAAATCACAATACTTTACTTTATATAGATTTCAATTCAAGGAATAATCTACACTGGTCAATGAACAAAATTAATTTGCATATGGAGTGCTATGCAATTTCTATTTTCCTGCAAGGGCTAGCAGTTTGGTTTACAATGTTGGATCCACAAGATCTCACTTTTGCAAGCACTTCTCCCCCAGCCCCAAAACCCAAGCATCAATTACATGCAGCACACTTCCATTCAAAGGCCAGGTCTAGGGAGTAGGCACAGTTTAGATGTTTGTTTTTCAGACCCCACTCACTTCAAGGCCTATGTTGGGGAAGTTGGACAGTAAAAGGGGGATGACTTAGGAATATCGGCTTTATAGACCACCCTCCACTTAAATTCCTGTGTTGGAGAAGCTGAACAGTACAATGGCGATGATTTAGGAATTTTGGATTTATAGACCACCCTCCACTTAAAGGCCTGTGTTGGAGAAGATGGACAGTAAAATGGTGATGATTTAGAAATTTTGTATTTTCAGCCCCCTGGCCTGTGTTGGGGAATTTGGCAGTTTAGGGATTTTTTTGTTTTGGTACAAAGACACCTCTCTTCTTTAAAGAAGTCGGGATCAACAGGAAAAATAGGATTACCTAATTACATCACATGCTATAGTTTTCAGCATACACTGGGAATGAGATTTGTTAATTTCAAATTTTAACAGAAATCACCCCAGGTGTTTTGCTAAATGGCAATTAATTACATTTATATTCAGTCAAATAGGCTAAGGATCTACATGATCCCCCCCACTAATGGAAAAAAAACCTACCAATGAAAGGCAATGGGTTAATTAAATAGAACCCACTGCTGACTTTTTGTTGGACAGTCCACTTACATTTATGAATCTCTGGGCTTGCCATTCAGGGACTGAGCAGCTTTGCTTGTAGGGTTAAAACAGGATTCTAGCCAGTCCTTCAGTGAATTAGATCTCACAGCACTTCTCTCTCTCTCTAGCCCCAGTGAAGAATCACAGCCTCTGTTTTTCCTACTCTCCCCAGTAATCGTTGCACCCAGAAGAAACTTCAGCAAATCTCCTTTAGTAATTTTTCGGGCAGCTGTCCCGCTTGGTAATCTTTGGGCAGCTCTTTCTGGTGGTAATTTTTAGCAGCTCTCCTGTTTGTGATTTTTAGCAGCTCTCCCTTCTCTCATAGTGCACCCACTTTATATACCAGTGATGACACCATCAAGACTTTAATCTTGGGCAGTGCCCTGCAAGAATTCTCACGCCTTTGATAGGACCTTCACATTTCTCTCCAAACCCCAGCCCATCCCTTGTCTAAGGATTGGTTCAGGAGTCGAGAAGAGAAGTATTGCAACTCCCCTTTGAAATTCCCCTTTTTTTCATATGTCAACATCAGCCAGAAAGTAGCTATAGGGCAAAACTTCGTAATTTACTAATAACTGCCATAATATATATATATTCTGCTTCAGCTAATCATGGGGGATTTAATAAAATGACACCCGGGTTCGCACGATGCTGCAAGGGCGTGTGTAAAATGTTCACTGTAAAGTATAATCGCTATGAACATGCAATTTACTCTCCAAATAACTAATTTTGCACTCCACCAGCCCACTACTTCTTAAATTCAGAACATTTTCAGAGCAGCCAGAAACACATTTTAGCTTGCTATTACATTTCCATAAATTGCATGTCGATACATTTTTTTTCCATAAAATCACCTTGAAATGATCTTAAAAATTACACATAAATGGATGCAGTGCGACTTGAGGTTGCTGAGAAAATTCATTAGTTATGATAGTCCATTTAAACTAATAGGAAATCTTAACATATATGCAAATCTGAGCTCTCCTTCTTTCAGGCCAGTTTCCATTCTTGGCTAGCATGTGACCAGAGCTTCCTGGCCTGTGTTATTATTAGCTTCTTTGTTGTTTGAAGGTGGTAGGCTGCAAGTCGTAAATAGTTGGGAGGCTACACAGGCTACACAGATCTCCCACATTCCAGTCACGCACTGGCTGGGCCATTTGTCTTGCAAAGAAATTAGCCTTCAGAGACACCAGGTCTGGCCATGGGTTACTTTGAACACCATTACGGGCAGGCCCCATTTTGATGTAGTTGTAAATAGCTGGGATGCAAGATCTGCAAGGGAATTCCCTTTCCAGATCCACAGGCTGACAGGCTTGCAGTGGGGAAGCCATTTGCTAATTCAGCCTTGAAACCCACTGATTGTCCTTGGTTGAATGAATTCAAATATTGTATTTTCTAATATCTGCCTTTATCCTTAGAAATACTGTGTGTTTTACTGATCATCATTCACTTTGCTTTTGCATTGGTGGATTTCTTCTTTCTTTTCACACAGCATTTGGTTTTTAAATATGACAGCTCAATGTACAGGACTGTTTATTTCAGTCTTTCATATAATGCATTTTTTATTACATGCTGTTTGTTTTATACTGCAAAGTGGGAATGAGTTGTCATAATGCACCACCTTTCAATGGGTGGCATTTGCAGTGAAAATGCTGCATGTATCTCTCAGCCAGCACAGTGATGTGTCTTTCCAATTTGTACTCCGATTACATTTTTATCAGCTTTCTCTGGATTTCAATTGCAGAAAGATACTCACATAGTCTGCCTTAACAGGCCCATATTCAGTGTGAAGGTGTTTGAAGGCTGCAGGTCACTTTTACAGTGGGCCTTTCAGTCCAGTTTGTTTGGGCCTCTCACCCTCAGGGTGCAGAGGCTGTTCTCCAGAGTTCCCTATAGGCCAGTTCATCCCTGATACAATTACGCTGCTCACAACCTTTCAGGGGCTCCTGTTGGTTTTGGTGGAAGAAAAATATCAATGCACACATACTCAGATCACACTGAGTGTTTCAGGAATGACGGCCACTCCCAACACGAGTCCAAAATAGTGGACCATGTACTTGAAGCATGAGGGCGTAGTGCCTAGAATGGATTTCCTGCCATGGTAGTTCATTTATCTACCTGATAATTACTAAGCCCCTTTTCAAAAAGCTTGCAGGCGAAACTAGTCCCAGAGTCTGGATCCCAGTTACCTTTGGGAGAGGGATCCATGGTGGGGCAAGCCTATTGGTGTGGGGGTTAGGATTGGTGTGCAGATATTCAGAAGTGTGTGGCAGTGCAGCAAAGAGGTGGCTACGAGAGAAAAGGGAGAGGCGGAGGAGGTAGAGACAAGTTGATCAATAATTCATTTTCATCCCATGCAGTACTTTCTATCTACCGCATGCAGCACATATTTAGCTGTGATCCCAACTGATAATTTGGTTATATTTAAAGAAAAACATGATTTTACTTTTACCAGCATATTCATAATGAGGACTTTGGTGCATCTTTCATGAATGACACTTGTGGAAATCAGGCAGCTTCAAATTTGATAAATTCTTTTTGGATACAGTCAAAGCTAATTGTCTAGAAACAAATATGATATGATAGGATATGATGTGCCATTTATTACGCGCCTGTACACAAGTGTTTCTAGGCGTGACAAGACAAGGAGGGGGAACAAAGGGAGGACAAAATTACGATCTTACTAGGCCTTGTGTCATTCAGATCACACAAGTGCGGGGAAGAGAGAAGGGGAGAAGTTCCAGGGGGGATGGTAAGGGGTTGTGCAGTTAACTCACAATCTCAGCCAGCAGGTGGCTCATAAGTGCAGAGAGAAGGGACTATACAAAAAGAAATGATGGGACAACAGTTTAGTCGTGTTTAGCAGCATATTTTTACAGCACCATAGATAGTATCATTTGAGTAATTTCCCCGAACCGTTTTGTAGACCTCCAGGGTTATACAAAGTAGAGATAAACCTGTGTAAAAACATTCGGTCCTAAAAGGATTTGGGAGACTTTTCTAATCTTGTATGCGCAGTGTTTTTTAACAGAATTGTTATGCATTCTATGCGCAAGGGGCAGGAAAGACTGTGGAGTATGCTGCGACTTCTTTCTTTGATGGACTGTGACCATTTGACTGCCATAACCAAACCCAAAACACTCATTGCAGATGCTGACAGGCAGCATCTTCTTTCCAGTGTGGGTTTCGAAGGAGAGGTCTTAGTCGATGGTGCATCGGAGGGACTTTCAACTCGTGGTGAATTGTGTGGAGAACCCATCGAAATTAAACCATCAAATTACAACAGCCAGATATTTGTTTGGATGCATTTGGTTGCAGGTGCCCAGAGGATGAATTATGGGTTTATATCATTGTTGTGCTAGACCAGTCTGGACAAGAACAGTTATACATGTTTATTACAGGCCCATTCTGTTTAATGAGGCTTCAACCCTGGCAGTGCCTCTTGAAGATTTGGTAGAGATTCTTTCAGTGGGTAGTAAGGAAACTGGCCCGATGTACAACATTATGAGGCTATCCCATAATAATAATTTGTCCTAGATTTCTGCCCCACTTTGGTGGAACAGCATGACAAGTACCAACAATAATATATAGCCCACGCTAATTTTAAGTAGAAAGTTTCCAAAGGTTCTCTCTGTGGGGCAAGCGTATAGGCGGTGCCAAATGGGCACTGTAGACATAATCCATGTACCCAACCAAATGCCATAACCCGGTTAGGTGGGCTGACTACTGGGTAAGTGTGCAGGCCATGCCCAAGCCAATGATGCACATTACCCAGGCCATGTACAGTTGCCCATGCAGGCAGTGGCGGTGTGAGCAGTGCATGGCCAATGGCTATGGTTGCTGCCAGGCATGGCCACAGGTGATTCACCAAGGGGACTGTAGCTAGGGTCACTGTGCCCAAGGTACAGCTAAGGGCCATGCACCAGACACACTGCTCAATGCCCATGGTCGGCAGGGGCTTCATGTATGTGGCATGGCTGAACACTAAGCCCAGAAAGGATCCCAGGCAGGGTCCCCACACTGCAGACAGGTAGGGCCAGAAGTTGAACGCTGCCCAAGTGGAGGGCATTGGAGATCTACCAGCCATTGGCTAGATGCTTCCCAAAATGGCATGGTGCATTGGCGAGTGTATCCAATGTCTTGAGGTGTATTAAAGAGCACCTGCCACAGGCTCACCAAAGAAATGGTGGGTATAAGAGACAACATAGCCAAGCACCCCCCTGACAGGTGTGCATATTCAAAGCAGTGAGGTGGACTGGAGCACGATATACTTGCTGGCAAATCTCCAAGTTATGGAGGCCATTGTAGAACCTCCATTCGCAGGCCACACACACTCCAAAGGGGTGGGGTTCATTGGAGAGTGCCTCCAAAGATGCGTAGGTGAGCTAGAGGCACCTAATTTTCAATTACACACAGTATCGTTTTCTTTCGGGTTATTCCACCTATGAGATAATTGTTCAGGTAATTAGGGAAGTTATTGATGATGTTATTTTCATGTCATATGGGATGTCTTTAGCATGGTGTATCTGATGTAATCAATGAGCTCATCAGCTGATTGAAGTTAAGGTTGTGTTGCAAACTTAAATGGCGAATTCTGGGCATTTGTTGCATTTAACAGTAACCTTAATGCCACTTCAAATAAAGTTTATAAAGGTCCTTAAAACTGAATGCTTATTATAATAACGTAATTTCAACTAAAGTTTTTGAATGTGCAAATCCAGATACAAATATGTAATCACAAAGTACACATCCATCCGCTATTACAAAACACCATAAAACAAATGCACATACAATTGATAGCGTCTGTCGTTGATGCTAAAGCTGTTTTCGGAGCTGAAACAGACTCGTACTGGCCTGTAGGGAAATGCCAAACCAAAAACGCAAAATGCTAGTGTGGGCCAGTTTGTTGGGCCAATGTGGGCCAGTTTGATGTTACTTCACCATGCGGCTAGTAGTTTTGACCAGTGTTACTGAATACAATAGCTGTGGTTGTCGTGCTGGCTCTAGGCTATTGTTCCTTGAGAACTGAGAATCAGAGGTTTTTACTGGATCGAAGGGATCAGAGGAGTGGGAATGACTGGCTACGACAGAGGTCTCTAACAATGGTTGTTGTCGCCCCACTGTGACTATTGCGTTTACTGTGGATGCACCTAAGCACTCTTCCCGCTCTGGAGAGATTGTAGCAGGGGACTTCCTAATATTATTGGAAAACTGCTGTTGCGTCCTGTCATGCTTAGGAGCAGGGAGGAGGAGTCAGACTCAGGCAGCCTCCTTAGCTGTTGGGTGTTCCATGCTCTTTTTGCAATTTCTAACCTGTCTAAAGTGACTAATCGATTGAGCCGGCAGATTAACCTGAGACCGTTCCTGGTGGTGCAGGTATTGGTGACACTTGAGCAGTGATCACTGGCACTGCAGCGGCAAACACTTTGTACAGGGGGTAGCCCCCCGTCCCCCTCAAACTGACTACATAGGAGATAAGCCCCACCTCCCTCAAACCAAATGTAGATAAGTTGCCGGGTTGATCAATGACTAATACTGCGAAAATCAGAAATGTAGCACATTTCAGAAAAGCACTTTAAAGGCGATCTGTTTTGTGGGGCCAGAATGTTGGGCACGGTAGAGAATATGTCAAGTAGTACATGTTCATTAAAAATTACCAAATAAACTAGATTCGAAACTGAGCAGGTACCAAATTTTGAGTAAAAATAGATTGGTCAGGCACTTTGTAATTTGGTCGGCCATTTTTGTTAAGACAAGTCAGGCAACTCTAAAATGGATGCTTGAGCATACAAAATGATCGATTTGTGTAAAGTTATGATGAGGTCAGTGGATAATTTTTTCATAGAAGTTCATGGAGAGTGCACTGGTGTAGAATGAGATAGGTGGAACCTGTTTAAACTAGTTCTGAGTGGCAGCTAAGGCAACCAACCAGGGATTGGAAAAGGGGTTGTCTTCAAGCACCAAAGCCAATCAGGATGTTTTATATTGATCGTTGCATTACATCACTTTTTAAAATAGTATATAAGGAGCTGGAATCTGAGGGAAGTTAGGAGTTGTAGAGTTTTCTTTAGTGTTGTGTATGCTGTGTCCTGGTCCGCTGAAAAGAATAAACCGATGTCTCTTGAAAACCAGCCTGAGTGTCCTGATGTGTTTCAGCATGCCTTTCCTGACCCAGGGGTGCCAAGGCCTATAGTGAGAGGGTGATGGGACCTTCTCTTCAATTTAACATCTAATATTTAAGATACAGATTTTAAAGCTTTTAAAAATTACATAGGCCTTGCACAGGCTTTGTTGGTCAATTTAGATGTTATTTTACTGTTTTGTTTTTCTTAGGATTCTATGGGTTTTAATCGGATTGGGTTGGGGTGCTTAATATTTGGTGAATATGTCTAAAAGGAAGGCTCAGAGCCGCTCTTTTGCAAGTTCTGCAAGTAAGCATACATCGAAAGAATTGATGAGGCAAATGCCATGATCAAAGAAATGGCTGGGTTCCCAGGAATGTCCGCCAAGGGGGGAAAGCAGGGATTACCAGGCCCAAGGACGTCCTCAAACTATAGTAGTCATGCTATTCAGGGGATTGAACTGATTGGTATGTATGATAAGGACGGCTCAGCCAATGTGCAGAGACCCAAGGCAGGTCCCAAGGGCAAGCTTAGCCTTAAGGAAATGCGATCCTTGGCTAAGGAAAGCCTGGGCTCGAAGAAGGCAAGTCTGGGTGCCCTCGTCAATGTGGGCAACATTCTCCCTGGCTACCAAGTCCAACATGCTCAGAATCGGAAGGAGGGGATGCACTACAAAATCCTGGTTGAGGTTGCAGTCGGCAAGGTCGGGGTAAAACTGGAAGAGGGTGAGGTTGTGGGTGGGTGTCCTGAGTGGGTTGGTACTCCAGAAACTATCTTACACTATCCCCAGGGGTTCCCACTAGTAACAGGTTCGAGACCTTAACTACAATAGCTGCAATCAGTGAAACACCCCCAACCATGGCTATGGGGAGGTGTCGGGATACAGCTCCACTTTCTCGGTTTCCCCAAGCTACCTTAGACAGGGTTAACCTTTCACATACTGCTGCTGATGAGGGGGCTCAGAATACAATGGGGCGTGAGGGGTGTAGGAGTACTTTAAAATTCCTAGAGCTCATGCGGTTAGAGAACGCTGAGCTCAAATGTGAGAATCGTAGGATGGTAAAACTGGTGGAGGATCTGATGACGTGTGCCCCCTACTCGCTTGGAGTGGAAAGGAATACCTCCATGGATGGGAGTGGAGTGTGCGTAGGGCGTGTTGGGGAGGAGGGGTTGGGTAGTCACTTTGGCCCATTGACCAGGAACGCTGTAACCTCTGACACTCTCATCGCCTTCCCTCCTCCCAATGCTGTAAGGATGTTGGCAGTGGGTAGCAAAGGGGAAACTAGGCCCTCAGCAACATATCTCCCAACCTATGGTGGTGCGGGAGCTGTGATAAAAGATAGTTTCTTTCTTGTGAATTTGCCCAAGTCCCAGCATCCTCATCAGGAGCGTGGCTATAGCCTGACCAACAAGGTTAGACACTGGTTGAGGAATAGAAGGGTTTGTCTCTCAGTCATCAATGCAACTTGGCATTGTGTAAGAGACTGGTATTACCACAGGGTATGGATGCCATTAACGTTAGGGTGAAAGATCCAGGCCTCATTATCGGTATCCTAAAAATGGAACAGCGGGCATTACCCCCCCAACCAGTTGTTGATCTCAATTAAAATGTTGCCTGGGGAAGTGGAGCCCAGGGCAAACTACGTTCTCAGCTACAGTATACTCAGCTCCCTAGTAGGCGGGTTAGTAACAAGAGTGCTTTTAGAGTCATCAAAGGGAGTGGAAGGTATCCCAGGGTGCTTAATTCTAATAGGCTGGGATCCAGCAAAGGCTGATTCAGCTTAGTGAGTACCAGATGACGGGTCACAGCACCTGAAGGTCAGGGCATCCTGGGCAGAGACAGAAGTTTATTCCATCTGCTGTCACCCTTGATTGGGATGACAGGATGCTTAAGGAACTTCAAACCCCCGTTTGGCTGAAGGTTCAGTCTTATCCTTGCCCGGGGTGCAGGTTCTGTCTTGGAATATGCAGGGTTTAAAAAGTATCTTGTTGACAAAGATTGGCTTGCCTTTGTCCGTGAGTTTGAGGTGATTTCTCTGCAGGAATCCTGGCCTTTCGAAGCCACTGATATGCAAGGGTACACAACTTTTTTTATTGCGGCGGACCAAGGGAGCAAGGGGACGCCCTTCTGGGGCTTTGTGACCTGGGTTAACACAGCTTTATTTAACTCAATTACTGTGATAGACATGTATTCGCCAGATGTTTTAGTATTACATGTAAAACTGCAGGACTGTACATCGTTGCTGCTTATAAATGTTTATAACAGGGTTGTAGGGGGCAATGGTGTGGTATTTATTGCGAGGACCATGTGTAAAATCTTAGAGTGGAGGTTATCTCTTACTGGACTGCCAAAAGTCCTAGTCAATGGGGACCTTAACCTACAGGTTGAGCCTCTCCATGGTCTTGCTGACATTATAGAAGAAGAAGACAGTCACTGGGGATTGGGCCCCCCCGATTTCCTCACTTCCGGCGAGACAGCACAAGTCTGCGGAAGAAATAGCAATGTCTCGGGAGGATAGCTCAGGGGCAATGTGCTCATCTTGGAAGCAAGACGACACGGAGCAACACAGGTTCGATCCCCGGGTCTGTGCTTAGAAACCTCTCGGTATTAAGTGCATTATGAATAACCTATCATATCATATCATTCTGATAGTCTTGGCCAATTTAAGGGCATGTAATGGCCGATTTCCTGGGGATTGTCGACCCCAACTTTTGACACTAATCTGCTGTCAAATAAAATTGATTATATCTTTGTCAACCTCGAGGCATGGGGAGCCTTTAGAGCATTCTCGGTTATCAAGAGGGTGGAGAGTGATCATCACCCTTTGCGCCTTGAGGTGTTCGAGGAATTGGGGGGGGTCCAGGCGAGAGACAAGTAGGTCCTGGGGAAAGTGCAGTTTTTATGGAAACCATAGGGCACGCTAGGATAAATTTGAGGTGGGGCGGCATTGACTTGGATGGAGTTCTCCCCCAGATGTATGACGATATCTGCCACCTGTTAGAGGCGTATGCAAAGTCTGACCCTAGTGACGCTTTAGCACTGATTTCCCTTCACAAGGAAATAATGGTGCAGGTGGGTCAACGTTTTTCAAAGCCCGAAAAAGTGGTCTGCAAGCTTACAGAGAAAGTTACTCCTTGGTACAACAAGGAATGCAGGGTGACCAAGGGGTGGCTTCTCACATCTGCTAAGAACCAAGGGATTCAGTGGGCTGCTGAGGTGAGGCTGGCAAGAGGGAAATACAACAGGCTGCTGAACGAGAAGAAGAGGGGGAGACATGAAAATCTATGGAAGGCACTCTTGGAAGTAATAGGGAGAAGAGATACTAGGTGCCTCTGGACAAAGATGGGGGCAGGTCAGCGAAGGAACCACAACCAATTGCAGGGCTCGATTCCTGAACAAGTATGGTTAGAACACTACAACCTACATCGGCAAGAAACGGTAGCACCCACAACACCGAGTTCAGTCAAGGCATGTGTTGCCTCATTTGGGGAGACTTACCCAACTCCATTGATACTCACTACAAACGAAGTAGAATTGGCACCGGTGCGTCAAAAAACAGGTAAGGCACCTGGACCTGACAGGATTACGATAGACTTCTAAAGAAATGAGCCTATTGTCTGGGTACCCTGCCTGCCCAAATTATTCAATTGCAGCATTGTGTAGGAAGCCGGTCCCTGTGTACTGGACAACTGCAGAAATTGTACAAATATATAAAAAGGGAGCCTGCGATGACCCCTCAAATATAAGGCCGATTTCCTTACTGGATGCCGGGGGAAAACATTTACCCGGGCATTACTGTTTCACCTGGATGAATGGGCGGGGTCCTGTGAGGGCTTGAGCACTATAGACCAAAGCCTCCTTCTACACCTGGTGTGTGAGAAATATGCTATTCTCAGAAAGTCTAATGTGTACGCAGTATTTGTTGATTTACAAACTGCATTTGACACTGTACCAGGATCACATCTCTGGGAGATGTTAGCGGAGCTCGGCATCCCAGGTGCACTGCTTTCAGCTATTCAGAGCTTGGATACAGGGAACACTGTGGCGGTCTATTGGGGGGTCAACAGAAGCACCACTAGCAGCATTGATATCTGGATAAGGTCCATCAGGGTTGCGTTTTGGCTCCCAAATTGTTTTGTATCTTCATCAATGAAGTCTTCAAAAAGCTCCTGGGTGCGCAGACCGACACTCCTTCCATGGTGGGTGATAAGCTCCCAGCTTTGCTGTTTGCGGATGATGCAGTACCTTTGTCTCTAACCCCTGTAGGTGTCTGCAAGCAGTTGGAGATTGTTGTTGACTTTTAATGCTAATGTGAGGAAGAAACAGAAGGGTGAAGGCTGGGCTGGGGAGGCACTCAGTAGGAGTTGGAACTGACCCTGACATGTGGCACGTCACATGCCACGTTCAACTCCAACCCCTTTTCCCTTGGCTTCCTTGCAGCTCATATAAAGGAACCAGGAGGCTCTCGCAGCTTCCTGGTTCCTGTTTGTGAGCAGCACAGAGGAGCCGAGGGGGCCTGGGAGGATGGACCGAAGCTTCAAGAAAAAGTTAAGAAGGCTTTATTTTTGTAATATGATGTGTGTTTTGTATATGTGAAGTGTGTGTCAGATGTATGTATGTGAATGGTTGGTGAATGAGAAGTGATGTGATGTGTACTTTGAATGTTCAGGGTGCGTGGGTGTGTGCCTGTGCGCAGAGAATTCAATGAGTGGATGTAAGAGAAAGTTGGAGTGACTGGTGGGTGAATGAGAAGTGATGCGATGTGTGTTTTTGAATGTTGTGGGTGGGTGGGTGTGTACCTTTGTAGAGAATGAAATGAGTGGATGTAAGAGAAGGTCTGAGTGACTGGTGGGTGAATGAGAAGTGATGTGATGTGTGTTTTTTAATGTTCTGGGTGGGTAGGTAAATGCATGTGTAGAGAATGCAATGAGTGGATGTAAGGGAATGTGTGAGTGACTGGTGGGTGAATGAGAAGTGATGTGATGTGTGTTTATTAATGTTCTGGGTGGATGGGTGTGTGTCTGTGTAGAGACTACAATGAGTGGATGTAAGAGAATGTGTGTGTGAGGGAATGGTGGGTGAATGAGTATGAATGTGATGGAATGTTTTTGAATGTTCTGGGTGGGTGGGTGTGTGCGGCACCTGTGTAGAAAATGCAATGAGTGGATGTAAGAGAAGGTGTGAGTCACTGGTGGGTGAATGAGAAGTGATGTGATGTGTGTTTTCGAATGTTCTGGGTAGGTGTGTGCCTGTGTAGAGAATGCAATGAGCGCATGTAAGAGAAGGTTTCAGTGAGTGACTGGTGGGTGAATGAGCATACATGTGCTAGTGTGTGTTTGAATGTTCTGGGTGGGGTTCGGTGTGTGCCTGTGTGGTGAATCCAGTGTGAGACAGTGCGAGAGGAGATGTATGAGTGAGTGACCAGTGGGTGAAAGGGGATGCATGTGTGTGTGTAAGGCCCTTAGAGACTGGGGATCACTGGAGCACTTTTGCCACATCCTTTATTAACTTTGCATGTTCTACTGGTATTTTTGGGCAAAGGCAACTTCTTGTGTGCCATTCCCTGGCTAGACTGGCATTTTGGTGCAGTCAGTCTAGCCATTGCTTACAGTGGCATGCCATTTATTATTTTGCATCTTTAGAAAGCAAGCCTGATAAGTAGTGTTACCTCGCTAGACTAATGTTTTGGCGTAGCGGCCTGTATATTCTTTACTGTCGCATGACATTTTATTAACTGAGCATCGATGATGAATCAAGCAATATAAGTGTTCTTATGGGGCTAGACTGGCTTACATTGGAACCTGTTTGGACAGGTTTTCCTATTGTGAGATGTCACTTTTAATGGCCAAACCAACAGGAGTATGTACTTACATAGGAGTGCTGGCATATATTGGCAGAGCCAGTTTTGTGCCCAGTGCCAGTAATGATACTATAGAAAAACATCTTAAAATGAACACAAGTATGGTCTTGTAAGGGAATACTAGCATATGTTAGTGGAGCCGTCATACAAATTATTTTTATACTGGCATATATTGCAGGCACCGGCATGATAATGCATTGAGAAATGCCCTGTGCACTTTTGGTGACTGGCATCTATTATACTTTTTTTCATGATTTACCCTACACCCTACAAAACCGATTGTTGGCCTTTTCCGCACATTGTTAGCCTTTTACCTAAATGTTCCCATTAAGTGTGTTTTGTAATGCACCATTTTAACACATTATTCAAAACATTTACTCTGGAGAGGGAGACAAATCCACCTGGGCCCCCGCAACACATTTGTTAGTTCGGGCTCCCTCGCTATGCTCAGTCGCGATCACATACTTTGGCAAATATTTACACCCACAAAAAAAAACAACAACTCACCAGACACCAATGGTGGCTGGTATATTTGTGAACCAGGCACCGCCCCCTTCTCTCTGTGTTAAGTTAAAGATTTAAGCTTTGATTGAAAAGCATATTTACTTCTTTCACTTGCAGTAGTGCATGCCCCTGCAGCGGCATAATCATCATGTACATTCTGCATATGTGGTGTTCGCAACGGCCCGGGGTGTGGCGTGCTCTATGCTTAGTTAAGGAGCTTGGGCGTGGGGGCCCACAGCATGGCTCGCAGGGGAGCTGCCAAATGTTGTGCTATGCCATTGGGCAACACTGGGTTCTTCTATCGTAGTGGTAGCTGAATCATATATACATTTATAACCAGGGAATTTTGTTGATACTAAATCCTGGTGAATTATTTAATTTTCAGGCCTTGCTCATGCAGTATTGTCTCCTGGTTAAACAGCAGAGCACTCCTCCCGAGGTCAGTGCTTTTTTGGCTTTCGTAACACAGCAACACCACAGATAACACGTACTTCTGTGTCCATTGATCTATAGATGTTTCATACACTAGCTGTAGCCTGCGTTACAGATTTGGGGTACCCTGTAAGAAATACTGCATTATGTATGTTTTACATATAGACCCCACGTCGAATCTGGAAAATAGCATTCCCCAAATGTGTAATTGTGGACAAATCATGCCTCCCTCTGTGCCTCTGTTCTTGTATCTGGCTGAAATGAGAGCACCTGGAAACACAGGTGCTCGATGCATCTAAAAAATCTGAAGGTCGTTTGCCATCACTTCCTGTGATGTCACTTGGGGGCAGGGTCAAATTATATCACTTCCTGTGAGGTCACTTCCGCTACCCCTGGCGTTTTGGTGAAATGGCATCCCTGTTGATTGGTGCAATGCACAGCTTAAATGATTCATTAGTTATCAATAGCTTAAGATGGTCTAGAATATTGCCAGCTAAGGTAAATTAGAACCTTTAATTACACACCATTTGGCCTCTATCAGGACTTTGGATTTATGGGTCTCTGCGGTTGCACCATTGATGTGCAACTGATTTGTTATCACACAAGCACATTCTGTAGAGATTCGATCTGTGTGACCGACCCTGCAACATGTGAAAGGCAGCTTGCATCTTTCAAGCAGTCGTGCTCTCAGAGTCACTTTTTGATGGAAAACCAAGCTTCTTGCCTTTGAACAACAATTTGTGCATTTGCTACTTTCCAATGGGCTTTACCAGGCTCGTTTTACTGAATACATTTCTGCGGTCTAGTTATTTTCT
The DNA here is from genome assembly GCF_040938575.1 of Ambystoma mexicanum. Classification (NCBI taxonomy): domain Eukaryota; kingdom Metazoa; phylum Chordata; class Amphibia; order Caudata; family Ambystomatidae; genus Ambystoma; species Ambystoma mexicanum. The sequence goes on from NC_090935.1 coordinate 1,527,002,057, forward strand.
TCGACCAACAAAGTTTGCAGTTTTTCAGACTTTGCACTTTACTCGTCGTAAAGGCGTGTCTGTGCCTTTCATTAGTATTGTTTGAACAATGCTTTTAGAAATGTATGACAACTAAAATCTATATTTGCTTGTTGTGGACTCTGTGTTACACAATGGCGGGTGGTGAATTTTTTAATTGAAGGGTGTTTTAAAATATGAGTTAAAATGGTGCATTGCATAGCACACATAAAAGGCCACACCGTTTACAATCAGTTTTGTAGGGAAAGATGGGAAAAACGTCCAAGTACACAAGGGCATTTTCTAACACATTTTCATGGTGCCTTTGCTCATTATATACTAGTGCGAAAAACATTTTAATGCTGACAGTGCCAATATAGGTCCATGCTGGATGCACCAACACATACCAATATTTCCACATAAGAACATACACATTTCTGCTTTGCCCATCATACCAGGTATGATACTATAAGAAACCATGTCCACACTTGCTCTGCAAATGTATGACATTATCTCCACTTAAGAACATACTCCTGTTGGGTTTGCCATCAACAGCAATAAAATATAGCCCAGACTGATTGCACCAGTATGGCCATGTAAAAACACTTGTCATGTTTGGCTTTGCACATAATGGCAGGAAAAATAGCCAAGCCAAAATACAAAAACAAGTCTTTGCTGGCTGCTGAAATGCCCTCCCACCTCCATGTTAGAATACTCATGATGGTCGCTTTGCCCTTAATACCAATAGAAATGCCATGCCACAGTCTTTGGTGGCTGCACAAATGCTCCGCCATCCTTCTAAGAACAATCAGCATGTTGACTTTGCCCTTAAAGCCAATATAAAATACCATGTCACAGTAAAATAGCAGGTATTTGCTGGCTACACAAATGCCCGCCCCATGTAAAAACAATCATGTTGGCTTTGCCCTTAAAGCCAGTATAAAATGCCAGGCCATAGTAAGGAAACATGTCTTTGCTGGCTATTATTAACTCACCTCCCATATGTAAGGGCAATCATGATTATTTGTTTTGTACTTAATGCCAGTATAACATGCTATGAAATCGTAACAAAACATATCTTTGGTGGGTATACAAATGCCCTCCATATGTAAGAAACATAATTGTGTTTTCTTTGCTCTGAAAGCCAGTATAGAATGCCATGCCATAGTAAAACACCAAATCTTTGCTGACAACACAAATGCAAATGCCCCTATGCCAGCACCCACATGTGAGAACACTCATGTTGACATTGGGCCTCATTCCGAGGTTGGTGCTAGTCATGGCGCTATTAGCGCCATGACTAGCACCAATACCGGTACCGCCACCGACTTGGTGGTATGGGGACTTACCAGTATATTCCGAACATTACGGGACTAGATAGTCCCCATTTGAAAAGCCATTCCCCATTCCCATAGGGCTCAATGGGAAGGGGGAAGGCGGCAATAACGGTACCGTAAATTATGGTACCGTTATTGACCCCGGTATCCCTTTGGGGGTCCCGTCCTTAACGCCTGCTAAAACCAGGCGTTAAGGAAGGACTCACAAAGGGAACTCGGAATAGGGCGTAAAGGGATTACCGGCACCGGTGTCATTACCGGTGCCCGGAATCCCTTTGCACCCAGCTTGGAATGAGGGCCATTGTCTGTGTATCTGAAATGCCATGCTGCAGTAAGCAAACATGCCCCTGCTGGCTGTGTGCACTAATCCTCCCCCAGGAATAGTGTCAGGGCCTTTCAAGTTTTTCAGTTCAAATGGGCCCTGTGGCTCTGGCGGGGCCCGAGCAGCTTCACTGTGTTGGCAGTCTTATGATGCAGAAGCATACACCTTTAATCCGGGACATTAAGCGTGTGCTGCGCTCACATTACAGGTTGCCTTTGCTTGTGGCCCCAGGGCGCCATCTCCCACCGGCAGTTTCCAGCAACGTTCTTAGCACCTCATTGCCTTTTTATTCAGGTTTCCCCGACATTGTCCTCTTGCAGTCAAAGTGTAATTCATTGTTTTTCAGCGAACATGCCGTGTTAAAGCCCCATGCTGGCTGCCTGTCCTATGATGATCTGCAGTTATTCACTACCTCGCTGCATTCCTTTGACCTTACTATAATTTATTACATATAAATTCACAGGTTGTGTGAATAGTAATTTCACCCAAATACTGTGATTGTAATATTTATGTTTCTAGCTTTTTGTACTATTATCAAAATGATGCAGCTGCACCTGTGTTACTCATACATACTTCATCTGCAAGTATGTAATGTATGATGAACAAACATTTATTAAAATGATACATATTCTATAATAATACAATATTAGCACATTTGCTAATGTCTGCGAGGATACATTAGCAAACTTTTATAATATTGTATTCTTATAGAATAGTTGTCTTCATTAAATGTAGACTAGAAACGCACATTAGCCTTATTATAATGGAAACACCCCACAGACGCTTCTGACTGTTTTTCCCAACTGTAATGCAAGTGGGGCACCTAAACACCATGTTAAGATGGGCCTGCATCAGTCCTGTCACATCTTCAGCCGTCCCTGCTTGCTCTCCAGCATCGCATGTACATACACATGCATAGCCATTCATCCGACAAGCAGACACGCACCAATACAGCCAGTCGCATGCACGCATTCAAACATTTACTCAGAAAGAAAAAGAAAATTCACTGGAATACATTCCCCATTTATACACTCATGCAATAAGCAGCATTTAGTCACTCGCACAGTCACCAGCAAACATTTACTCGCACAGTTCCCCTTCATACACTCACCCAGTTAGCAGCATTCATTCACTCTCATAGTCACGATAATGCATTCACTTGCACGTTCCCTATTCATACACTCACGCAATCTGCAGCGTTCATTCACTCGCATATTTAGCAATCATCTGCATTCATTCATGTGCACATTCACAGCAATACACCCTCACTCACATATACACATACTGCGCTCACTAACATACACACACAATCACTGACATACCTTTAAGCACATCTATATAGACACACTTAGAAAAAATGCTTACCTGTTAATCGGCTCGGCTCCAGGCTTCCACTCACTGCACAGCTACTCCGGTAGGCCTTCCCAGCAAACCCGCCAGGCAGGAAGCAGGGAGCGGTGTCAAACACCTGTCTCTGCACCCCTTGGGCATTTTGAGGGTGCATTACTTGAGCCAGCATGGTCAGTAGGTCTTGCAAGGTTCAGGAAACAAAACACCGTCAATGTATGGATCATTGGGCTTGTACAGCTGGGATACTTTACCCAAGGGGAAATCGTTTCCTCACAACACTGCCAACCCAGGAGATGCATGCTTCAGCTGAGGGAGCACTCAGGTTTTCCAAAATGGGGGCAGGTCGGCATCCCGTTGCCATTTATGAATGAGCCATCCCTAGTATTACACTTAAGGATCTACCTTGGGGTGGTGTGGTGGCCTCTAAGGACGACAGGACGCTGTAAGTGGTTCTAACTGCCTTTATTTAAAGGACACAACAGGTAGGCGTAAACTGTCCATGTGCAGAACAGGGGCAAGTACTCCCAGTTCAGTCTGGACCTCCCAGTTACTTCACTGGAGGCAGGGTGTGCACATGGATGGCACGCTGTAGGCTTCCAGGACCCCCATGAGGCCTCCTATGGCATTGGACTTATGCCCTGGAAGCTGGGCTGCATAGGCTCCTCTGTGCCTCATTTACGGTGGCTCCTTATCAGGAGCAGCGCTGTCTTCAGACCACTGTCTGGCGCTCCGCCAACCTTCTGGCGCCAACGTTCTCAGTATGCCGAGATCTTGCGAGACCGCGCTCCCGCGATCACGTGACGTCCCCACAGGTGTGTTGGCTGAGGATCCTGGCAGAAGAATGACTTGCTGGGCTGCCAAGCATGATCCCTCCAGCGTGGCTTGAATGGCCTGAAGCCCTTCAGCTTTGCAACCAACTGCTCTTTTAAAAGATGGAAGCAACATGGCATCGAATGCAGAATTCCTCCACTCTCATCTGATTTTGGAGTGCCCTGGAATTAGAGTGATCTATAGGCTGTGCAGATTCCAACTAAGAGGGTTAAGATAGAGGTCACCTACCTGCCAGGATGCTAAGCTGGTGCGTGTGGGCAGACCAAAAGAAACAGCAGCTGCTGTTGCACCCGTGGGTGGTGCTGCAAGTGGAGAGAGAGATCTGGCATTCCTACAAAGGTTGGGGTGGAAGACACCCACCACTGATATATATCGTCTTGCGGCACACATCACCATGCCTCAACCCTTACATTCTCTTCCTCCTCCTCCTCCTACTCCTCCTCCTCCTCCTTCCCTTTGACCTAATGACCTGCTGAATATGCTGTGTTCTATCAACCCAGCCTCACAGGAGGAGTCCCCAGGAGGGGACTCTAGCCACATTAGAGTCAGTAACAGTCAGGTGACATGGTGTGGGTCCATTTCATTTTCATTTTATTGCAATTCATAAAGCACTTTCGACAAAACGCTGCACAGAAAATGTAAGAAACGGTACAAAAATAATGGTAAGATTACAAAAATAAGCAAGCACTGATTGAAGAAGTAAAAGAGGCGAGAAGATGGGCTTTCGAAGATCGAATGTCAGGTGGAAGAGATATCCAGAGTCGGGGGGCAAGAAGGGAGAAAGTGTAAGCGGGAAAGAGTACACTGAGGTTTAGGGACAGCAAGAAGATGAAGATATTGGGAACGAAGGGGACGTGAAGTTACACAGACATCAGTGAACAGAGGTGGGGTGGGCCAAGGCCATGATAGCACTTAAACGTAATACAGAGAAAGTGGAACAGGAGCCCAGGAACAATGGGAAGAAGGGAGATGGAGAGAAGAGAGGGAGAGAGTGGAAAAAGTTGGGAAAGCTGAACAATAAGATGGATAGCAGAATAAACACAGAGCGGAGCAGAGTGAAGTGAGAGAAAGGGAGACCAACAAGGAGAACAGAACAGTAAAGTCAAGAATATATTGATGAAGTGATGAGGAGTTTAACAGCACAAAGGGAGAGAAAAGGGTGAATATGGAGGATATTAAAGAGGTGATATCAGCAAGTTTGGGCAGTAATAGAAATATGGTGGGAGAAAGAGCAAGCTGAATGAAATGTGATACCAAGATTACGAGCCATCACTGAGAAGGGTAGGAAGGAGGAAGAGAAAGAAAGAAGTAGGGGATTGGAGGGGGAGGGAGAAGATGGGGAGAAAAGAGAAGCTCAGTCTTAGAGGGGTTAAGGTGTAGGAATCGGGAAGACATCCAGTATTGGACAGAGGAAAGACAAGCAGAAACAACAGAGTGAAGAGAATCAGAGAAAGAGGAGGAAAAGAAGAAGATATGGGTGTCGTCTGCATAGAAATGGCATGAGAGACCTAAGGATTCAAAAACTGAAGTGAATGGAATTGTATAGATAGAAAAGAGTAAAGGACCAAGTGCTGACCATTGAGGAACACTGTCGAGGAAGTGTGGCGGTCCCGAGAGACCGAGTAAGCGTTTTCAGAAAGATAGGATTGAAACCAGAACAAGAGCCATCCTGAGAAACCAAGAGAGCAGAGGGCAGTAAGTAGAGTAGGATGGTTCACAGTGTCAAGCACAGCTAAAACATCCAGAAGGATGAAAGTAGACCTGTTGTGCCGAGCACAGATGTAGAGATGTGAAGAAAGGCAGGTTCTGTAGAGTGTGCAGAACGAAAACCAGATCAGCTAAGAGGAAGAAGAGAGTGAGAAGTGTCCGGGTCAGTAAGGGAAGAAAATGAAGAGATGGTGGGTTAGGAGATTGTAGATTAGGAAGAGAGGGAGTTAGTAGGGTCAGGAGGGGGAATCATAAAATGTGTAAAGTAGGTTGGAGCCTTCAGAGGGTAAGGAATCAGCAAAATCAGTAGCAGAACGTGTAGAGGAGTTGGATCAGGACAGGGGAGAGAAAGTAGTGTATTAATCCCTTGAAACAGACAGTGAGGGTACGAGGAAAGAGATAGTGTGAGAGATGAAAGTTATTGCTTTTTTGCATGAAGAGTAAAGTGCCATGGGAATAGCGAAGAATGACAGTCAGTTAAGATCATGCAAGGAGCACAAGGCTGAGGGGGTACATGAGATGGAAAGAAAGGACTAGAAGTAAGAAGCAAGTCTGTAGTAGAAGAGAGGGTGTCGTGAAAGGTCGTAGCAGCATGGTCAGAGGAGAGTGTAGACACGCTTTCAGTAGGAGGAAGTGCAGAACGAATAGAGGATGTGAAAGCTGAGTGGGAAAAGTAGCGCAGATCATGGCAGTAGAAAGGAATGGAAGAGGGAGAAGGATTGTAAGAAGGGAGAAGTTGAAAAGAAAGTCAGAGAAGAAGGTGATCCAACAAGTAGATCTGATGGGAGTAGATCAAGACATTGAGAGCTGCAGAGGAAAAGATCATTTCAAGATATGACCCAGAGATATGAGACAGGTAGGGGTACTGATGAGGAAGAGAGAAAAGGAATCCAGAAGTGGCAGCAGGGGAGATGACAGATGAATAGAGTAAAGGACACATGTAAATTAAAGGCCCTGGGAAGAAAGAAGGTTAGAGAGCATGGACGTGGAAAGGAAAGAAGACAATCCAGGTCATCATAGAAGTTAGAAAGAGGGCCAGGAGGGTGGCAGATAGTAAGAAATGTCCCAGAATAAGGTTTGGAGAAAGTCTGGACGTGATATTCAAAAGAAGAGAAAAGGGGGAACTTCAGAAAACCAATAGAGATGATCGAGGCAAGGGAAGGAGAGTTAGGAGGATAAATAAGGGTCCTTTGCTCCTACAGAATCACGAGGGAGTGAATGTGAGGAGTCCCGGAGCATGTGCAGTGAGGTTTGCCTTAGAGGTGAGGGTAGCCTGTGCTAGATGGGCTACTGCCCTGTCTTTCCCATTGAAGGTTGCATGTTGCTCAGAATTGAGGCACTGGCCAGCAGCTGGAATCTGAATCCCTGTTAATGGAGTGGAGTACTCAGGATTTGTGCAGCGTTTAGGTCAGTGAAAGGAGTTCCCATATGATTGCGAATTGGGCAGAGGTATGTGTTCATTTTATAGGCAAATCATCAGAACTGGGTTCCCCATAACTTCTTGGCCTGGGCCACCCTATTTTGGAGGGTGCCCAGAAGTGGCATTGGTTGATCTACTGAAGCAGATTGTGTTCTGCATTTCTTCACTGGTTGCCAGATGGAAAGGCCTGCTGGGTGGTAGGGTTCAGTATCAGTGAGAGTTCTGTGCATTCTTTGTCTGGGACACAACCAGGATGGAAAAGTGGCCACAAGGCCTCAGGAGTGGCGACATATCACTTTGAAGTCTGGTTAGGATGAGAGGAGAAAGACAGATTTAGAGGATGTTGGTAAGCTTCCTGGTGACCCCAGTGCCAAGGTGTTTAATGCCCCAGCCACTAAATTAGGTCTACAATAGCTCTTGACGTATGTTAAGAAAGAAATCCATTGTAGTGGTGCTGAACTGGCCTTGGACATTTTAATTCTTGTTAAGCAGGTGGTGGAGGCTAAGAAATGGCTGGATGGAGAGGAGAACACTGCTAGGGACCTGGTTTATGAAACTTCTGAGTTGTCCAAGAGTGAAGGCCCTGGAAGCATGATGCGTAGCTCTGCAAACCGTTGCAGAGAATAGGTCTATAAGGAACAACATCTGCATTTCATGATATGATATATGGCATGCATAACGAGCCTATACACAAGTGTTTCAAGGCGCGATGAGGCAAGGGAGGGGGAACAGAAGGAAGACAGAGACAACGATCTTACTAGGCTAGGTGTCATTCTGATTGCACAAGTGTAGCGGAAGGGGGAAAGGGAAAAATGTGGGGGGAGCAGGGGGAAGGGAACAGTGCAGTACATGGGATGAATAGAACACATAAAAGCAATAAGCAAAGAAGTACGACTAGCTGGTGGCAAGTGCAAGGGTAAGTGCAGACATCAGGTGTCAAGTGCTGGTAGGGGACTGTAGGGATACAGAAAACAGTTCCGAGGTGCAGTGGTTGCCAGGGAGGCAGTGCAGGTGTACAACTGGTGGGAGAGGGGAACTGGGCCCAAGAACAGAGGGTGGCCACATAACCAGTTCACTTTCAGTTTCAGCCAGGAGTTCAGCAGGGGAGAGGAGGAGAGAAAGCAGAAGCAAAGAGGAAGGTTGTGAGGTACTTCCGGAACCAGAGATGGTTCTCCTCAAGTTTCAGGGAGGCAGGGAGGCTGTTACAGAGGGAGACCCCAGCCGAAGAAAGATCTACCACCAACTCGTTGCTTGGAGAAGCGACTGACCCTAAGGGAGCTGGAGGCGGATGAGTGAAGAGCTCGGGAAGGAAGACATTTAGGAAGAGAGAGTTGAAGGTATTGAGGCCCCAGGCCCCAGAAGGCCTTGTGGACAATGCAGAGGGTTTTGAAATTAATTCTTGCACCCACTGGGAGCCAGTGCAGAGATTTCAGTGCTGGAGAGATACAATCCCTGGGTTTCAGGCCAAGGACAAGTCTTGCAGACCTGTTTTGGATGAGCTGCAGAGGGCGGCGAGTAGAAGCAGGCAGATTTAGAAAGAGGCTGTTGCAATAGTCCAGTCTAGCGAGAACCAGAGCTCTGGAGACAGTGAGCTTCTGGGGGAAGGAGAGGAAAGGAAGAATACCTCTGAGTGTCATCCGCATAGCACTGAAAGTTGGGGAAGTGAGCGGCAATGCGGTGGGCAAGAAGTGCCAGGTATTGGTTGAACAGCCAGGGAGAGTGGCTAGACCTCAGGCGGACACCACAGGTAGAGATAGAGGAGAGGAAGGACCCCAAACCTGGGTGGGTCAATCATAGAGGAAAGAAGTCAGCCACACCAGGGCCTGACCGGTGATACCCAGTTTATCATAGAGACGGTTGAGCAGAATGGCATGGTTGACCGTGTCAAAGGCAGAAGATAGATCAAGTAAGATGAGGACATAGGGGGTGTTGGAATCATGGTTGGAGAGCTGGTCTTCACAGATGTTCAGGAGAGCAGTTTCCGTGCTTCTAGCAGCTCTGAAGCCAGACTGATGGTCATGAAGACAACCAACAGATTCAGTGTGAAGATTAAGCTGAGAGATGGCCAGCTTTTTCAGGGGTTTGCCCAGGAAAGGAGTGATGGAGATTGGGTGATAGTTAGCCGGGCATGATGGGTCGGCAGAGGGTTTCTTAAGAAGAAGGTGCATAAGGGAGTGCTTCAGGGGGAAAGGGAAGACTCCATTGGCAAAGGAGTGGTTGCAGAAGTCGGCCAGAGCAGGAGCCAGGGAGTCAATGTGGAGCTTGATGGTTTTGGAGAAACAGGGATGAACCTGTTTTGACAAGACTTTCATAGATCGGATTGTCTAGAAACCTTGTCTGGGGAGAACAGGGGAAAGGCAGAGAAAGAGGGAGGACTGTTGGCCGAAGAAAGGACAGAGGAAGAGCAGGGAGTAGAGGGAGCAGGGGGAGAGGAAGAGAGAGCGGACAGGATGTCCTGAGTTTTAGAGATGAAATGCGAAGCCAGAGCTGTGCAGAGGGCCTTGGAGGGGACAAGAGAGGTCGAGACTGCAGAAGGATTGGTCAGTTCCTTGCAGATTTTAAAGAGTTCGGCCAAGTTGTTAGATGCCGCAGAGACGCAGGCCTGGATGTGAGCTCTCTTCTTGGGGCGGACAGAGAGCCGGTATTGCCTTTGGAGCAGGTGGTAGACCAGTTTGTCAGAGGATGTACCAGAAGCACAACATTTCCTCTCAGCCATCCTGCACTTGCATTTGAGGGTGACAAGGTCTGAATCGTACCAGAAGTCGCACTTGGCTTTGGAATTCAAGCAGATCCTCATGACAGAAGCAAGAACATCAAGTGTATTAGATAGAGCCTAGTGGAGCATGGAAAGGGCTTTGTCAGCGTGTCAGTCAACCAAAGGGTGGTGGTTGTTAGAAAGTGGCGGCGAAAGCCTCAACTGACACATGCTTCATGGCTCGAATAACGGAGAAGGTGGGTGGCAGTGCTGGAGTTGGCTTGGCCTGAGGGGTAGAGAGGGTGATCTGGGAGGAAAGGAGAAAGTGATCACTCTAGGAGAGAGGAGTGGTGAGAGGGATAGAAAGGGGAAGGTCTGAAGAGATCAGAACATCCAGAGTGCAAGGCATTGCAAACCATGTACAGGGTTCTTGGGAGGGCTTAGTGCAGAAACTGTTACACTGTATCTTTTCTCTAGCTGACAGTGCTAAGGTGATTTTGGACACATCAGGTTTGCATGCCCCTTCAACAAGAAAAAGTCCTTATTCGAAATGTCATGACATGGGTCGTGGGTGAAGACACAAGTCCATTTCCTCTGGTTGAAGGAGAAAATCCTGTGGATGTCCCAAAAATCAGTCTGGTTCAGAGACACCAGTGTTAATCTTTTCCAGGCTCCTGCTCTGACCATGCTGTCCAAACAGAAGGCCCTTTGGGCTGTGAGAGCTTGGCTCAGAGAGCAGGGTGTAAAACTGGGTCTTCACTTATGCTCTGCTCTACTCTTCCCTTACAACAATTGGACCTGGCCCATCTCAATGCTGAAATATGTTCTTCCATCCTGGTTGCACAGGGGCGCCAGAGGGGACAACCACAGCGGCACTTCTGTCCAGAGAGCTCACCTAGCTCCCACGGAGGCGCTGGTCTGGTCTGGGTTGCTGTGGCCTCTTCAAGCGTGATGCGCAGAACTCGGACCACCGATTGAACAGGACCCCCAAATCTTGCTTGTCTGGCCCGTAGGAATATCCTTCTGAAGATGAGAAAGGGGATTAACTGTCTGCAGGATAGTGTGCGTGCTCCCCCCTTTCCCCCTTCGTTCTTCTCTGACTTCCTCCAAAACCCCCGGTTTAAGCTCACCTTATGGTTTGGAAGGATGAACTCTCCATCCTGCTTCTGGTGCAGGGGCGCGCGTTCGTCCAGTTACTTCACTGGTTTTCAGAATGGCGCTGGCAAAACCCACTTGACTTTTCTGAGCGATACACCGTAAGTATGAAGATTCAAAAGTTCAAGTGTGAGCCTCTTTTTATGTTGTCTTCCTAACCTGTGATCTGTCCTTTATTTCAGGTGCAGAACGAAGGCGATGCGTTGAGGGGTTAAATTGCCGATGGTAAAATCAGGTGAGTTAGTGATGAGGGCGACCCCTCTAAATGTCTTTATAATTCCCCATTAATGTCTTTTGTCCTTTGCCCATAGGGGCCGGGGTGCGGTACCTGCCAACGAAGCGGCGTCGACCTGAAATGTGGAATGGTTCACCAAGAAAAGCCAGTAAGTATTTTGGCTGAAAATTCGGCTTTCCTCCTGTGTTCCCTCTGCTCACCTTTTGTCTCTTCTTCTCTCCCCTAGGTGCAGAGATGTGGCGACCGGTGCTGGCAGCCGCGATGGAGCCGGGAGATGTCTCGAGGACAGGTGAGTGAAGCGCGGCGCTGCAGCGAGCAACGCAATGCTTTTAAATGGAAGTCTTTCTTCAAGAATGCTGGCATGAAGATTCCGGATGCAGGTAAGAAGTTTGAATAAGTTCTTGGTTTTCACCTTTCTCTTCTCTTCTTTCCTTACAGGAGTTCCAGGTTCGAGGTGGGCGTGGCTGGAGTCCAGGTGCAGGAGCAGACACGGTGAGCGTTCAGCTGCTGGGATGCAGAACAACGCGAAGCACGTGTGGCTGTCCGGGCGTGGCTTAAATAGTCTTGGAAGAAGTCCTAGGTGAGTATTCTTCCACAGCCCCACCCAAGTAACAAAATAGTCCCTCCTAAGCCTCATTTGGCTTGGGTCTTCATGCAGCATGGTCTGCATCAGGTGAGTATGCAGCATGGTCTGCATCAGGTAAGTGAACCAAACACTTTCCTTTATGAGCCTGGCGCCTATGGCTCCAGGACTGATGTCCAACATGAGCCTGCCGCCAAAGGCGCCAGGACAGAGTCCAAAGAGCCCCTGTAAGGGGCCGGTGGGCTTTTACCCGGGGGCATGATGCCTGCTCCCGGGGGTGCTGGGCCAGGCCTGGTGCTCCGGGGGTAGGCATCATGACAAGAGATCACAGGCAGAGGCTACATAGATGTTCCATTGTGAGATAGATCAGGCATGATAAAAAGACTCAAAGATTCTGGAATTGGCTTGCAGAAGGCCAACAATGTTCACCGACCTGTTGCTGTTATCTCTCAGGATTAGGGCTGTTGCCTTTTGGAGTTGGCGGTTGTTTAGGAATTAACACTGCTTCTACTGCTTCTTGTGCAGGGCAAGTGTGGTGGGACCTTTGCGGATCTACACCGTGTGCTTACGCTTTTTATGGAGTATTCTGTACTGTTTGTGATTTCACCAGATATCCTGTTTCTTCTGGTTCCTTCTGACTGTGTTTTCGTGCTTTATGTAGTGCTTTGCTGGATCTCTGTCCCCCACGGCTGATGCTTGGTCAGAATGGCCCTAATATAGCTCATGGGATTCTCTGTACCGAGAGGTCAGGGTTCTGGGATGTTTGGGTAAGGGAAGCCAATTGGGAATCCTGTGGATTGATGGTGCTGGGCACCCCAACCATGGACAGGCTGCAGCTGAACTAACAAGGGAGCTGAATCCAATGGGTGTGGGGGCAATGGACCTCAGCATCCCCTTGGTAGTCCTGACCACCAAAGTCCTGGGGTGAGTGTCCTATGTTGGAATATCGCCAGGGTAAACAATACCTACCTGATAACGACTGCAGAATATTATCCAGGGACATGGGAGAGTAAGTCTCTAGGAAACCTGTGCTATTGAAGCACCCAATTTACAAGGGTAAGCTTATTTTTTCAATCCCAGAATGTCAGGGTAAGAAGGGCTGCCCAAGTGGGGGGCTGGTGATGTGGGTGGATGTTGCATTGTTCAAAATCTATATGGGTCCATGACATACTCGAACTCCATTTGAAACTCAAGAATGATTCTATAATCTTCTTCACACATTTGTGTAATAGGGGTTTGCCTGGAGTAGGCGCTGATTTCATCTTAAAGGTGACTGAGCGTGTTTACCTTTAGAGAACCAGTCCATCTGACTCCTTAAAGAATTTGGTCATGGGGGGACTTGCACATTCAGTTTGATCCCCTAAACAGTATGGCAGAAATATTCCAGAATAATTACAGGAGGAAGACAGTCATTGGGGGGTAGGCAGCCGTATACCAAAAAAGTAACACAGGAACACTGAGGAGGTAGCTACCCTGTTGTTCCCAATCTCAAGGCGTCTAATGGGCGCTTTCCTGGGGATGACCCTGCCTTCCCAACTTTTGAGAATGAGCTGGGCCAACGTAGAATAGATGATGTCTTGGTCAATTTAGAGGCATGTCACCACGTGGAAGGCTTTAGTATCCAATTTAGAGCTGAAAGTGCCCATGATCCACTGGTGCTAGAGGTAAGGGAATCATTTCTAGGACTGGTGGAAGGTTGGAGATCCTACAGTCTCAGAGGGCGGGCGCCTTTGGTTCTTATTGGCCATACTAGATGGAACATCAGGTGGAGGAAGCTTGATTAAATCCTGCCCATGGCATACCACGACATTGACTTATTGTTGTAGATTACAAGATACTTTAGTTCCTGACTTTAGCTTTCCTCAAATTAGTTTTCATTTATTCAGACCATAAGATATGATTGGAAACTATAGACCAATTGGCTATACTTTAGAGTACATTTGATCAGTGCACCCCATATATAGTTAATATAAACCAGAACATGGCATACTAAAAATAAATAGGTCTGTGCAGCCGGGAGAAGACCTAACAGACATATTTGGTCATATGACTAAGCAACTTGTGTGGAACCCATCCTGCAGAGAGGTCAAATTGTGCTATCTGCCTAGGAATTGTTCAAGCCAATGTAAAATGCTGCCAACAAGACTGAAGATAGAGTGCCTTCCATTAGTCTAAATTCAAAAGAAAATTCCATATGGGTCATATTGTGGCCTTGTATCTTACTGGCAGATTTCTTCAACCCTGGCCATCTAGAATACCTCATGGACTGACTTAGATATATTATAAATGGTCAGTACCAGGATCCAGCCTTGTGGTGCCTGCTTTCCAACAAGAATATCTTCCTCCCCCTGAGACATACCTGACATATGTGCCAGACTCCATATCAAGTTATATGAATTGCCAAAGGATTCCTTAGTGCACACATGCATTGTGAATTATATCATAACAATGCCCCATCCACATGATCAAAGGCTATTTTACATTCATAAATGTCCTCATGAGCATACTTCAAGCAAATCAATTGGAGAAGCATGCATTTTTAGTCAGTGCCCATATATTGCTGAAACCCCAGTTGGGTGTGGTAAACTATGTTATTCTTACCAACCCACTCCATAAGTACCAGATGTAAAATAATATCAAATAATTTAAATGTCAAAATGAGTAGTGTTATTGGGCGATAGGTCTCAGGTAGTGCCCGGGCATCCTTCTTATATATCGGAACTATAATACTGTTCTTCCATAATGCTGTATAGTTTCCTGATGTTATGATAGCAATCTCAGTGAGGGAGACAAGAGAATGGGCTGATATTTGTGTATATCGGCCGGGATGCCATCCAAGGTAGGGCTCTTCTGTCAGTTCTGCATTGTAATGGCTCTACTTTACAGTCAAGGCAAACATCTTCATCTATAGTGGTAACTAATAAAGGGGGCGAATCTCAAAGCACCCAATGCACTTCTAGCATTGTCATTATAATGGTTGGAAGAGTAATCCACGCCTTTGTTTGGGGCAATGTGTGTTTTCAGCCCTGCCTCCCATGTGTCACGCCGCAATTTTTAGCAACAATCTTCCAAAAATCTACAGAATTCGTATGCTTAGCTGCAGCATTACATTTTCATGCCATTTAAATCCTATAATTCCTTCCTTTTTTTCTGTGCCCTTTTATATTAAGTATATTATTTCTTTTTTTTAAACTTTATTTATATAGGTTCATGTTTACAGCAACAGAAATCTGGTGCACCGCCATGTTAACATAAAGGGCTATGTCCCTGCATTAGATATCGCTGTCAGCGTAAAACAAAAAATAAAGGCTCTCCTGTACCTTTCCACCTCCCACACAATAAACCAACGCTTCCCTTGCTTCGCCGGGGCCACCCCAGTGGTGTAATATGCATCTCCAAACATTGCACCCCAATCGTAATCCTCCCACTTCAGGCCGGATCCTCGCTTGAAGAAAGCATAGTCCGCACAGGGTCCCAGATATCTGCTGGTCAGAAGCCCAAAGGTATTGTTCTGCAGCACTCCTGCCCCATGCCACAGCACCAAGCTAATTCTCTTAACCATTTGGACACTGCCCGGGCTGTTGGGCTCGGCCAGAGCATGAATAGACAACGTTTCACCAGTATCATACAAATTGATAGCAGTTTCTTCACACTCTTCGAGATACCCAGTATCAACCCAAACATACAACTATATTTAGTACATGATTAATGGACCCTACCCTGTTTCAACTGTGCTGCTACCACAAGCAGTATAAGATCATTTTTTACCTTATCTAAAGGATACATCTATACAAGAGGGTTTGCAGAGGATGTCATGTTTTTAGATGGCCTAGTCAGGGTCTTCTTAAACGTAATGAAACCAACTCTCAAAACCTCCAATTTGTTCACCTTCTGTTAAATTCGCTACTAGACACTGCCTGGTTTTCTGTTGGCCAGCAACAGGTAGAAAAGTATATATCTCTGGTTGAGCTACCAACATCCATCTCACTCATCTAAGAGTATATGTCAGCCTTACTTGATCCATATCATCTTTGGGATTATACACCACATCAGTAACTCATATGAAGGCTGAGAGATAAAGGCTTGGGGTCACTTTCTCCATTTGGTTTTATACTGGCCCAAATATTCAACCACAGTAAAACAATCTATTACACTTTTGGTCATGCTGTTCTTGAAGGTGTACGGCACGAATTGTCCAGGTCAACTCTAACACTTATGACTCTAATCTGGGTTCATCCAATAGTTATTACAAATGTAGGCTCCTAAGACACAACTTATTTTTATTCAATTTATTTTATTTTTGACAATGTTTATATAGTGCTTTTATCTAAAGCACTGAAGAAGCATTTAAGCAATACTAATATCAGTATAAATGAAAATAAACATGAATATTAACTCATATGCTGGAAAGCCAGGAAAATCAACACAAGAATCTACACCATGTGTAAAGGCTAGGTGCAAAAAATGAATCTTAAACCGTTTCTTAAACTGGATTAAATTTAAACAAGAATGAAGAGCCAAGGGAAGAGAATTCCACAATGTAGGCACTAACAGTTGAAATGAATGAAAATGAGAGGACGCACAAGGAGGACGAAGAGCAGAAAGATGGAATTGAGAAGCATAAAGGAGAGCCCAGGGTGGGTGATTCTAAGGAACCAGGATAACAGAGATACATTGACTCTAAGGCATCAACACATTTAAAGGCCAAATAAAGAAAGTGGTACTCATATTTTAATTTCAAAGGATGCCAACGCAGTCAAGGCAAATACGGAGCAAGGAAACCAATGTAAACCAAACAAGTTTCTCACAGGAGAATGCAAAACAGAGCAAAGGTGAAAGAGCGCATAATTTAAAAGACCCGAATTTAGAGAACAACAAGAATTAAGGTGTGATAAAGATGCAGTTATTGGGTTCAATTGAAAGTAATTCTCTTTTAAATCAAATGATACATCAGGACCATTCCCCATTTTAGTATTAAAATCACTCCCAATACCAACATGCACTCTTCCTGTGTGGTTTGGCCCCATTTTTCATGAATCATCCCCAGCAATTCTTTTAATGCTTCAACCTCCTAACCAAGCTTTCCGGTCTTCCTATTGTATTCATTAGTTGGTACTAACACATGGGCCTCATTACAAGTATGGAGGTAGCCATACCGGGTACGGGTTCCTGGAATGGGGAATTACCGGGCCATTCCGACCTTGGAGGGCCCGGTAATTCCCTTTTGCGGGACCCGGACCCAGTACATCCCCATTCCCATTTGAGCCCCCGTAGGACTCAATGGGAATGGGGAGGATGCCAACAATGGGCCCGTTAATGACGGGCCCGTTGTTAGCATCCTGGTCTGCTTGCGGGTCCCGCTAAGGACGCCTAGTTTTAACAGACGTCCTTAGCGGGACCAGCAATCAGACCTCGTAATGAGTCAGTAGAGGGTTAAGGGCACCGGCAGCTCTACCGGCGCTGTTAACCCTCTACCGCCTACGTTGTAATGAGGCTTTAGTAGGAGCAATGCGTCCATATTGTCCTCAAAATATTTATGTGAATTGAAGGTATAATGAAACTAACTAACTGACACGAATTGCTAACATTTCTCCCCACCGTCCCGAGGGTTGGCCCTTCTTGACAACACTTTGAGCTGCACTGCACAGCAAAACAAGTAATTCATTGTGTGTTAACTATGGGCCTCATTACGAGGAGTGCGGTAAGGGGATAATGGGGCCGGCCCCGTTATCCCCCTACCGCCCCATTACAAGGTCTCCTCGCAGGACCCGCTAAGGATGCCTGGTTTTACCAGGCGTCCCTAGCGGGTCCCGTGAGCAGACCAGGATGCAAACAACAGGCCCGTCATTAACGGGCCCATTGTTTGCATCCTCCCCATTCCCATTGAGCCCTATGGGGGCTCGACTTTGAATGGGGATGTACAGGGTCAGGGTTCCTTTAGTGGGGAAATACCGGGCCCTCCAAGGTTGGAATGGCCCAGTATTTCCCCATTCAGGGAACCCGGACCCGGTTCCCGGTATGGAGGTAGCCATGCCGCTAAAAGTGGCATGGCTACCTCCATACTCGGAATGAGGCCCTATGTCCTTGGAATATGTTTTTTCAAACATAGTAAGTTCAGAATTGCATATCAGTGAATACCAATCCTCATCTGACATGTTAGAGGCTAATTCACCAATATTCCAGGATGCAAGATGGATCACGTGAGTGATGCCCGATATTGCCAATGCATTTTCATTGTCAGAAGAAGGGACCACTTGCAATAATGACAAGGGGGCAGAGTTATGTTTTTCTACTCTGCCTGGAACCTCGTAGCCAGTTGTCTGAGATGTTTAACCAGCTAAAACCAGCTAAAATCAGATTGCCATTTTATATGAGGACAATTTATAGGAAGGTTAATAGAGTCATCTATTGATGAGCTCAAGGGATTTTTGCCACTGATTTTGTAAGATCACAAGAGGGACATTGTCTATCATACTTTATTTATTGGGTATTTACAATGCGCCTATACAGCAAATGGTGTAGACAGTCCATATTCTACAATCTGGCAAGGGCAGCAAAATAAAACAAATAAAAAACATTTGGAAGAAAAAGTAGCCCCAACCTCAACTCCACCTTATTAGTTATCTAATTTCACAGATATTCATCTTGCCTTTGTGCACCAATTTGATTGTCTATGTTAATATCAAATAAGATTGTAGCTTTACCATAATCGCTTTTGCATAGTTTTTATAAATATCCCAATGGATAGGCCTCAATGTTTGAATTTTGAGTTCTTTGTAACTTTGGTCTCGTCAATATTATATATAAACACAACTGTGTCCAATAACTTTGTAAACTGGGTGACTTTACTGCTTCAATATGTCGTATTATACATGAAACAAAAAAAGTAAACCTTTTTTATGCATGCCAGAAATCACAATGGTCAGTGATTTCTTGAGCAGCATATGGACAATGGCAGAATCTATCTTTTTTAAAACACTGACCAACAAATCTAGAATAAAAAAATGAATAAACACGCAAAATAGGAAACATTATTTATAACTATTTGCACAAATGGAATTTAGCATCTCCGACCTTCTTCTCTAAAATAACTCAATTTTCTTCCAACCAATCAGTATTTTATATTCTCCATACTGCTTTCTTAGATGGGACAGGCTGTGATTACATTTGGCTTCAAGTTGTAAATCTGACCTTTTGTCGTCGCACTCAATATTGAATCAGTGACATCAATTGGCTTGAATGTATTGGTTTGCTTTTTTGGTAAGGTTTTCACTTGTGGTGCTCTGTAGGGATACAATGCTCCTTGTAGGCCAATGTGAATTCGTCATCTTTGCTTTCTGACATGGCTCCTTCCGCTCTTTGCGTCATCAAAGTTTATTCCTCAGGATCTATGTATCGGACAGCAAGTTCCATTCAATAGCTTGTCCATACGGATCTTCATTGCATGATCATTCATACCCACTATTGGTGGAAGAATGTTGTTGAACCATTGATAACATGATCAAGATTTCCTATTTGATAAAAATCAATAATCCAACTATCAGGTGCACGTCTAGCTCACATTTTCCTATTCTGCACAATACCTTCTGAAATCCCCACATATAGAATGAAATACCCATTACATCCGAGAAGATTTCCCTTTAAAAAATGAGCCTGCAGCAGAGAATGCATTCAGAGAGTACCATAGCTTGGTCTGTGATGTTCATAAAGAACATTTCTTCTAACAGGATATGGTGGTCTACCAAGTAAGCCTTTAAAATGCACTTATGTGGGGGTTGTTGTGGGGGCAATGAGAAATGGAGAACTTTTCATGAAGAGATTTAGGCATCTCCATTTTTCTTTGATCCCACAAAGAATTTAACTTTGGTATTTTTTGCAGTAGGTGGAATTTGGTAAGCAGTTTGGAGTCCCATTTGGGGCTACCAACAATGGGCCCCGAGAGAACAATGGGAGAATCAACTAAGAACAGGTGTGAGGATGAAAACAATAAATGGCTAGCGAGAAGGCAAGAAAGAGGACACGACCTTGAAACAAGGCGAGCCGTCTTCTTGAACACAACTACAATAGTACAGCAACCTGCTAAATGTAGTCTGCAGGGAGAATCAAGCAGCTGTAGAAAAGGCAGATTGTGAGAGTTGAGGAATATTGGATGTTTCCCAAACCTTTGCATGCCAGAGTTAATGTCTGGCATTTCTTTTAATATTGCCTTCTTTAGTTCAAAGCAATTTCCATTAGTTGAAACATTATAGAGGAGCAATCCCATGTGCGGTTGAATGAGCTGTTCTAGAAGGTTTAAAAGTCTTACCCCTGTAAATAATACCGACATTAAATCACAATATGTGCAGACAGAGGAATTT
Organism: Ambystoma mexicanum; assembly: GCF_040938575.1. NCBI lineage: Eukaryota > Metazoa > Chordata > Amphibia > Caudata > Ambystomatidae > Ambystoma > Ambystoma mexicanum. The sequence goes on from NC_090935.1 coordinate 1,527,022,046, forward strand.
GATGGTTTTATCAAATAAAACAACTACTGCACAATGCTCTATACAGTGGACAGGCAAAGCAATTGTTAGATGCATGAAGATCCACTTTGTACCAAAGCCCAGCGACTCTGTACATGACTGCACCATGGCATGATGAAGATTGGTCTATTAAGACACCTGGCATCGGCCCCGGGTTTGGCTACATTGGACGTGACATGGAATACAGTCAAGCCCAGTAGGCTTGACTGACTATCCCCAGCAGTACACTAAATACTTCCAGGAGACCCCACATAGAAAGGATGGATATGTTGATGTCCGTGGGGACATGTTTGGAGCATTGGGATTTGGGCCCTTTCGCAAGGCATTCATGTATCATTTACATCTGATGCCCAGTGATGAGCTTATTTAGTCTATCCTGTGCATGCCGACCTTTTTGCCTTGTTCCACTTCTGCAATCTCTTGGCTTTGAGTTTCGTTTACATTTTTCCGTTACATTTATTGCCATGCTTCAAAGTTCATTCCGGCTTATTGATTTCCATTGTTTTATTTTAAGTAATTATTAAATTAAATCGATTACCCTTGCTTTGATTTCCGACTGTCTGCACATTCATTCATTTATTACATCCAGTGACTAACACACTTGAAGAAGGTTGTGAAGATTTCACCAACTGCTCTGAAGCTTTTTCAGTGGTGCTCCCGGTAGAGTGTATGGGTCAATTCTCGGGAGTGAGATTGCTGCCATTTTAATCAAGTCATTATAAACATTGTGCTTTGGAAATTTGCTGAATAGACAGACAAGAGGATAAGAAAACTTTCTCCCAAGAAATAGATCATCCAATCACCTGGGTCCTTCCTGCTCCTACACACTCTGCTTGTTGTATTGCATTCAAACATTTAGATTTCGGGACTCACATGTTTCTTATTTATTAAAGAGACGTTGATGAGCGTTCAACAATAATAATATGGGTGAATGCTTTTTGTAAGGTGACCCCAAGTATAACAAGCAGTAGACAAGCCAATAGGTCTGGTTCTGAATATGCAGAGAAAAAATCCTTTTTGCGTTGGCCATCTACTGGCTGCGTGGGAGAAGTGGGACACACAGAAGACCATCACAAATAGAGTGGGGTCCGGAGTACCTGTCTGGGGCAGGTGAGTGGCAGAACAGGGGAGCTACAGGAAGGCATAAGTGTGCTGGGACCCTCGCAAAAGTGTCGAGGGTGGAGAGGCAGAGACAAATCGTACAATGAATGGCCTTAGGCATGAAGCCCTTCACAATGTCGCTGAATATACGAGCAATTTTCGGATCTAGATCACTTGTTTGTCCTGTGGGTGATTTACAAAAAATGCTTAACCTCGAAATTTACAAACTCACATGTATTACTTTACTTTAATTGTTTTTTTATAACACCTAATACCATACCGGAGTTTGGTTTCTGGGATTTGAACCTCTGTTGCATCTGCGGCGCGTTGCCCCTGTGCTATCCTCCGTTTACTGTATTGACATTGAATGTTTTTTTCTTTTTTTTTTAAATAGTCAGACAACAGTAATTCCCAACCATGACTTCGAAGACCACATCAACTAAAGGATGTCTGTAAATAGATTATCCAGAACTGTCCCTACTTTTGAGAATCTGATTTGATTACAACATAAATATTATCTGTCCCAAAACTCCCTATATTTCAAATGCATATGCTGGTTTCCTGAATTTCTAAAATGGCATTGAAGTGGAGGAGTAGGAACCAGAGGGATCAAGATCTTATACCCCCATTTTTCTGTATGGGGGCAAGAAGAGGACCTTTTCCCCTCACTTACCTGAGCAGAGGATGCAGCGTAAACATGCTCAATGCGGCCTCTTTAATCAAATGTTGTCCACAAGACACAGGTAAACGGCAAGAGTTGAAATCAGCTTCTGCAGCCATTAAAATGCAAAGGGCTGTCAGTCTGCTCCTCGACCAAATAGCAGATATCCCTCTTTCTGTGAGAAAGTCACAGGATGGGTCTTTGGAGTTTGCAAATTGAATAGCCCATGACTGGGATTCTTTATTCAAACAGAGCAGGTGAGAATCTCTCTGCTGTCCTCAGCACTCTGCCCCTTTTCTACATGGTTGAGGAAGGGGTTAATATCTCGAATGTGTAACCATAGCCTAGAGCGGTGACTGTGCTGCAATGAGTAAAACAAAAAACACCAGCTGGAAACAAAATGTGTTAAAATAATCTTTAAAGATTGCACAAAACCCGAGTAAACTGCAATTCAAAGCACATCAATGTTTGTAAAACTGGCACACTTTGGTGTGCTTCCCCCATAAATATAGCAATATAGATAGTGCCTCGAAGGCACACAGAAATAATTCAGTTTGGTTTGGGCTGAGATGAGAAGTGTCAGTACCAGCCCCTGTGGCTTTTATTGATCTCCCTAAAAGAGATGACGTGTCTCCTACGCTCCTACGTTCAGGTTATCATTGCTAACGTCCCTTGGAAAAACGTATACCAGAACGCAAGGGCTTAAGGAGTCAACCTTCGTGTTCTGTGGTACAAATGTGCGTGTGTAGCAACCATTGTTTGTGAAAACACTTGGGTACCATGGCAGAAGAGTAAATAGTTAACACATAAATGAGAACTCTCTGCACATCACAAAATACATATAGGAACACGTGTGGGCTTTTCAAGACCCGTTTGTAAACAGCATAACAATGAGGACATCAATTCTACAATGGGTCCATGAATATGTGTGCTTTCGCAACCTGATATTTCACTGTGTCAAATAGAACAGAGGCACACGTTCAGTTTGACTGCACATCCAATACTTGTGACAGACTGTACACCCGCACCTGTTAACAGCTCTTGGTAGTTCACCCCTACACATCCAATGTAGGGGCCCAACTGCACAATGCTGCCTTTCGAGGCCTGCATGAGTGGAACAGCTCAGCTGATGGAAAATCATGTGAACGATAAAGAAGCCGAGATTCATAGCCCTATGGCACAGGTGTTGCTTGGCTGGAGGTTCATTGTTTTTGAGACACTGCACAGTGCTACCTACTAACCTGGTGTGGTACTGAACTGTAGGTGCCAGACTGCAGATCACCACTGTGGCAGTCCCCTGCCACACCACAGTAGTGGATGGTGGGCTGACCAATGGCGCAGAGGTTGGCATGCAGGAAATCCCTGGCTATCGCCATAAATCCAGATGTGGAGAGTAGGGGACTGGCACATTGCCTCCGCCCAGACCAGTCCCAAGAGGACATCATCACACCACCTATTAAATGCCTAAGGCACTGCAATCGCATACATCTAATGTTGGTGCCAATTGTGCAATGCTGCATAATAAAGCCTGAGCAGTGCACTCCTGTAGATAAGTGCTGGTGCCAGGAAACACAGTACCCCATGATGCCATGGTACGTAGATCAAAACTGTGGCTTGCCCCCACACAGCAGAATGCACCCTTTGTCAAACATGTGTCACTGTTTAGCCATGCATCATGGAACAGCCTGCTCCCTTTACAAAAGAATAAGAATACATATAGATGGAACATAAGCATATCAATGCAATAGGCATGGTAGACTAACGGAGCTCTTATAGGCAACATTCTACAACTCTAGCCTCACGTTACACAGGGGGACTGGCTTCTACACAATGGATGATCGTGTCCACTCACAAGCCATGTGCTCATTTAAAAGAGTATTCCATGATTCTTCACTGTGTTGCAGGTCTCCCTCTTCAGCTTTAACATCTGTTTAATTCTGAAGTCCTGGTAGAGGAGGGCGCTCACAAAAAATATGCAACTGTGTTTGGCTTTGCATCTGGACTAGCCACCTCGCTTTATAGAAAAATGAGCGGAGTAAATATGAATGAAGCACACAGGTGGATAAAATATCAATGCACTGCAAAAACGTATGAAAAACAAAGAAGCAAAGATCCTAAGCCCTGTGCTTCACCCGGACACAAATGACAGAATTATATCCTGTGCGAGACTTCACAGCATGACCTATTAATCACATGTGGTACTCGATTGTTGCAGGCAGGTTTTTGTGCCAGACTGCATAATGCCATTTAGTGACTGCTTATGGCCCTGAAACCTTATATATCAGTTGTTGGTGCCCAACTGCACAATCTTGAATATGAAAGTCTGTGATAGTGGACTCCTGTGCATCAAGTGCTGCTGTTTGGTTTCACGGTTCTGTGCAATGACATGATACATATGTTAAAAGTGGTGGCATGTCCACTAGCAGACAGGACCCCTCGCCAAATATTTGTTGACATTTAAGCATGCATCATGAAGCAGGCCGCTTCCATTACAAATAAATGAAAATGGATATAAATGTAGTACACAGATGAAAACATATCAAGACACTATGCAGGGTAGACTAAAAGAGCCCTTGCAGTCATCAACCAGCTCCCTTTTCAAAAATAGAAGTACAATGCATCTGAATGCAGCAGATTATAGAAATAAATACCAACGAACTGCAAAAAAAATGAAAGTAAGGAAGCCCAATTCATGGCCCTAGGTGCCACTTGCACTAAAGTGACACATGTTTAGGTTGGCTGCAGTTACATTACTTGTGCCAGATTGCACACCACCCGCTATTAGCTACATGTGGTATTAAACTGAACAAGAACCATGGAAAGAAACCATACAATTCAAATCATTCAACACCTCTATCACGAATGTAGACACCTCCACTCACAGCACAAAAGTGAAAAAACATCAATGCAGCAAGCAATATGAAAACAAAAAGCTCTTACCAACTTTCATCCCAATAACAGCAGCTTAATTTCCTCCTTCAAAATGACTCCTAGTGTAAAGGTGCTTACAGCAGGATGCACTGGTTATGCATGACAAGCTGACAGACACCAAGACCACCTCTCTAATATGTATCTCATTGAAATATGGTCAATGAGTAATGCATGGACTAGCTAAACCTAAAACATGGATCAATTGTTACAATTAGTTAAAAGGCACCTTGCAGGGCTGGTGATTAAGCCAAATGTAGATGGATTTTGCAGATCACTATATGAGCATCATTTTAGTTGGTAATAATACATTTCCATCACATTACCAATATCATACAGATATTTGTATAAAATAAAATAATAACAAAAGAACTATATTTTACATAAATATTTTACATAAAATTAATGTTCATATTCATAAGCCTACTATGAAGGCACCACACACCATCTCGGAAATTAGCTATACTTAAAATTGGATCATGAGAGCTTCCAGTTCTCTAATAGTTCATGGCCACTAAGGTTTGTCTAATGCTTTCCCGGTTGATGCAAGGTATTATCTATTTGTTTCTAAATTGTCTATAGCGGGCACACAGTAGAACAAAATATACTAGCGTCTCACACAAACTTAATATGGGTAATTCCCAGACTCCTTATTAAAGCAGAGGTTCACTCAAAAAATATGATAGCTCAAAAATATTGTTAATGTAAAGAAATATGCAAATCTTTACAAATAAATCGAATATTAAGTGAGTAACTTAATGTGCTTGTAAGTCCTGCTTTTCAAGGAAGCTTGTACTTATTTACTGCTGTCACAGAAGTCAATTCAAACACACACACACACACACACACACACACGAATTTTAGAACATTCATACATTCATAGGAGTGTGTAGTCCTATGAATGTTATGAGGACTCACCAGATTCCTAGGCCTGTACAGAGATGATGTCCAACATAAGGCCAATGAAATCCAAGCAAAAAGGAGTGAAATTGGGCCTCATAACCTCAAGATGCTTAAAGATGCAAACTGCCTTGCATAAAGGAAAGACATGTGAGAATGTGGGTCATTCCGAATTTGGAGGTCGAAACCCGGGTCCTGGTCCGTTCTGGCTGAATAGGGACTTACAATGTCATTCTGACCTTGGAGGACCAGGTAAGTCCCCATTCAGTAAACCGTTCCCCATTTCCATTTGAGCCCCCATAGGGCTCAATGGGAATGGGGAAGGCGCTAATTACGGGCCCGCAAATAGCTGGCCCATAATTAGCGCCCTGGTCCCTTAGTGGGACCCACTAAGGACGTGTGGTCTGACCACACATCCATTGTGGTTCCAACTAAGGGACCTCGGAATTAGGCGGTAAGGGTCAACCGGCACCGGCATCCTTACCGGTGCCCGTTAACCCTTACCGGCCAACTCGGAATGACCCCCAATGTTTGAAAAATTCTTGGCAAGCTGAAATAACATTCTCAGAAACAGCAGTGCCCAGAATCTCGAATCAAAATGCCAAGATTGTGTTTCAAGCCGTCACAGGGAATCAAAGCCTTTTTTACTGTGAAATAAACAAATACCTTTAATTCAATGTTTTCCTTTAAACTAATAATAATATGTTTAGCAAAATGTTTGCAAGACTTTCAAAATGTGAACTTGGTTTCGGTCCACCACTAGCCCATCACATATTAAACAACAGTGCACAGAATCTATAAAGGGATGCTGAATTGGTGTTAAGCAGCTGCAGTAAAATGGAGTTTATTTCATGTGTGAACTAAATAGAACGACATTTCGTTTTTCCTCCAAAGTGATAATCTGCAAAGCAAAATGTTCACCAAAGCCACTAAAAGTGTGATTATGATGTTCTTCTTTAACAACCGTATGCAAGGGACAACTTTGCAGGACACTTATATATACTGAAACTGAGTACATTCTAAATAGCTTATTTAAAAGTAAAATGTGAGTTAAAATGCCATTTGCAACTGAGTTTGAAAGGTCTTGTGCTGCTTGCCATTTTTTTTACAAGATGTGAAACTGCATTCTTTCCCATGGTTGTCCTGGAGACCTAGCCCTGGCCTGTAACTTCAAACATCAGTGCCTTCCCTTATAAATACGGGAAATAAGATGCTTTGAGATCAAATTCACGGGGTGGACCAGATAAAGACAGGTCTGTTCCCTAGCCTTAATGACCTGCGGGTCAGACAACCCATAAAAAACTGAATTAGTGGTCATTAGCTCTGGGAATGGGTAAGTTAATCTAAACACAGATTCCCTCTCTTGATGTCACATACTTGAAGATAAACGAAACTGGGAAAGCAAGGGTGGGGGCCAGAGCCAAGGAGCGGTGTGACTGCCCATTGTGCAAAAGTGGAGAAATGTATTTTATCATGTAAAATTGTCAATATTCATCACACCACACTCGTTGTAGAATTTTTGGAAAGGTAAAAGTGAACCCCTTCTAACATCTAAAAACGATTTTGGTGGGATAAACATAACTAAAGTTGAATTGAATTGATATTTTATTTATATGGAGCTTGCACACAAGTGTTTCAGAGCGTGACAAGGCAAGGAAGAGGAACAGGGGAGAACAAAACAACGATCTTACTAGGCCCAGTGACATTGAGAATGCACATGTGCATGGGAAAGGGGAAAGGGGAAAAGTGCATGGAAGGGGGGAGAAGTGGAAAGTGCGGAGCAAAGGAGAAACAGATACAAATAATAAATAAATGAAACAAAAATAATAATGAAGGCAATAATCAGTGGTAGTGCAGCCAGCAAGTGGCAAGTGATGGGTTTAGCAGACAGGGTGTGTCTGATATGTGCAGAAGAAAAGAAAGGGTGTGGGGGACTGTATCATACAGATACAGACCCCACTGCAAGGGGTGGCCCAGAGGCAGTACAGGAGGGTAGCAGGGTGAGCAGGTACCTGGGCCCAGAGTACAGAGGGTAGCCAGGTGCACAGTGCTGAGAGAAACAGATCAGCAGGGGAGAAGGGGGCAAAGGCAGAAGCAAAGAGGAAGGTCTTGAGGTGCTTACAGAACCAGAGATGGTTCTCCTCAGGTTTCAGAGTGGCAGGGAGGCTGTTCCAATGGGAGGCCTCTCCCGAAGACTGATCTACCCCCAGCTCATTTCTTTGTAAAACGATCAATCCTGAGGGAGTTAGAAGTAGAGGAGTGAAGAGCTCTAGAGGGGAGGTATTTACAGAGGGCTAGTTGAAGGTATTTTGGATCCAGGTCCCAGAAAGCCTTGTGGACAATGCAGAGGGTTTTGAATGTAATCCTTGCATCCACTGGGAGCCAATGAAGGGATTTCAGAGCTGGAGAGATAAGATCCCATGGCTTGAGGCCAAGGACAAGTCTTGCAGTCCTGTTTTGGATTAGTTGTAAAGGGCAGAGAGTAGAGGCAGGTAGATTTAGAAAGAGGCTGTTACAATAGTCCAACCTAGAGAGAACCAGAGCTTGGGCGAAAGTGAGCTTCTGGGGGAAGGAGAGGAAAGGCAGAGTACCTCTGAGGAGGTGCAGTAGGAAGTTTGACTTTAAAAGACGTCACAGATGTGGGCAGAGAAGGAAAGTGTGGAGTCAAAGATGACCCAGAGGTTCCTAGCCTCACAGGTAGGGGTAGGAGGAGGGCCACAGGAGGCCAGGCAGAGAGTGATGGGAAAGGATGGTGCAGTTGTACTGATGAGGAGGATCTCAGTCTACTTGGCATTTAGCCAAAAATCGTTGGCAGCACACCAATCTTGAATTGCAGTTAGGCAATCAGAGATGAGAGGAGAGGAGGTGGCTGAGCGCAGCCTGAAAATGAGTTGAGTGTTGTCAGCATAGCACTGGAAATTTGAGCAGAAAATGACAATGCAGTCAGCGAGAGTTGCCAGGTATTGGTTGAAAAGCCATCGCAAGAGGTTAAACCCCTGGGGAACACCACAGGTAGAGAGGGAGATAGATGATAGGAAGGACCCAAGTTCGACCTGTGAAGGTTGATCAAAGAGGAGCGAGGTCAGCTAGGCCACAGCCTGATCAGTGACACCCAGGTTATCCCAGAGATGTTTGAGCAGGGTGGTATGGTTGACCATGTTGAAGGCAGAAGAGAGATTGAGTAGGATGAGAACAGAGGGAATGTTAGAGTCAAGGTTGGAGAGCAAATCTTCACAGATGTTCAGGACAGCAGTTTCCATGCTTCTAGCGCTCTGGAGCAAGACTGGTGGTCATTGAGAGAGCAAACAGAATCGGAATGAAGGTTTAGCTGAGATATGGCCAGCTTATCAAGGAGTTTACCCAAAAAGGGAGTAATGGAAATTGGGCGATAGTTAGCCAGACAAGAAGGATCAGCTGTGGGTTTCTTGTGAAGAGGATGCACAAGAGAGTGCTTTAGAGGGGAGGGGAAGGATCTTGAGGCAAAGGAGAGGTTGCAGACATCGCCAAGGGCCAGAGGAAGGGTATCGATGTGGTCCTTGAAGGTTTTAGAGGAACAGGGATGAACCTGTTTTGACGAGGCTTTCATAGATCAGACTTGTCTAGCGACCTCATCAGGGGAGAAAAGAGGCAAGGATGAGAAAGATGGTTGGGGGTGGCTGAAGGATGGTCAGCAAGCGCAAGCAGAGAGGAGAGAGGAGGGGGATGGGAGGAGAGGGTGGACAGGATGTCCTAGGTTTTTGAGATAAAATTAGAGGCAAGGGCATTGAAAAGAGCCTGGAAGGCAAGAGGAGGGGTAGAGACTGCAGCAGGGCTGGCTAGCTCCTTGCAGATACTATCAGAAATAGGAGAGTAGAGCAGGGACAGGGCTGTGTCAGGGTGTGAGTAAGCCAGGGGAATGAGGGGGGCGGGAGAAGGTGGCAGCGAAAGCCTCAACTGACACATGCTTCATGGTCTGGATGTCTGAGAAGGTAGGTGGCAGTGTTGGGGTAGGCTTTGCTTGGGGGGAAGAGAGGGAGCGATGAGAGGAGAGGAGGCAGTGATCACTCCAGGAGAGAGGAGTGGTCACGGGGTAGAGAGGGGGAGGCCAGAGGAGATCAAGGCATCAAGTGTGTGTCCTGCAGAGTGAGTCGGGCCAGAGGGGAGGATAGAAAGGGAGTGGGAATCGCAGAGGTCATGAAAGAGTAGGGATGAGGAACAGGGAGAAATCAAGATGGATGTTGAGGTCACCAAGGAGGAGGAGTTGAGTGGTTGAGGCCAGGAGGGAGGAATAGAGGTCTGCCCACTCAGAGAGAAATGAGGTGATTTGACCAGGGGGCCGGTAGAGAGTAGCAACAGTGAGAGATTGGTTGAGAGAGAGAGAGAGAGCCTGCAGACAAGGCATTCAAAAGAGGAGTAAGTCTGAGTGGGGATGATAGAGGCAGGAATCCACTCAGGAAAGATAAGGGCTACACCCCCTCCAGGCCGGGTGGATCTGGGCACGGAGAGGATCTTGTAGCCATCAGGAAGAAGAGTGTCAAAGCTTGTGATAGTGCTGGCTGTGAAGCATGTCTCAGTAAGACCGAGGACATCACGGTCAAAGTCTTCCAAGAGGTGGCAGATGTCAGGGGAGTGTTGGACATCAGATCAGAGGTACACCCTGCGGAGGTGTGGAGGAAGCCCAAGGTGCGACAGAGGAGGAGGGAAGAGACGGCAAGATAGTCAAGGGAGAAGAGGAGGGGACAGCCGGAGATAAAAGGAAGTTGATGAGGCAGCAGAACCACCCATCGAAGAGGAGGGGATTGGTCTGAGGGCCTTGAACCATGACAGTGCCATTTAGGTAGACATTTATGATCACTCTGGAGGAGTCGAAAGAATCCATGAGGAATTCCCAGTGGGTGCCACCATTAATGGTAGAGGAAGAGACAAGACAGAGTACATAGATCATATGAGGGGTCCATCGATCTGGTGAAGGAACGACAAAGAGGATTTCGGTGAGGGTCTGTCTGGAAGAGGCGCTGGAATATGTATCAGCGATGGGGAGACCTGGGTTGGAGGCCAAGATATCCTTTTTAAACTTCTTCTTACCAGACTTAGTGAGAAGGGAAGGATAGTTGATAGAGAAGCAGTTGGAGTAGATAGGAGAATGCAAATGTGTTTTGGGCCTTCCTGTGATTTCCAGGCATGCAAAAAGTCGATAGTTCATTGCAAACTTAATTTACATGATGACGCCTGTAAAATGACATGTTTTTCAATGATATGGCTCTGGAGTAAACGAAGAAAACTGTAGCTCTGCACAGGAACAACATACAGACTTATGATTAGTGCCATTGGACTCACAGCAAAATGTTGTTTACATAAATGCATTCATATCTGTCAAAACGTGGAAGGGTACTTGCAAGATAGTGAGATATAAGTGCAAAATCATGACCAAGCCCACCTGTCACAGGGAGATGATGAAGGTCTCTCCTCCCAAGAGTGCCAAAGCACTTCCACATCCCTGTGTCCTATCAGCACTCAGGGGGGAAGTCGGGTAGTGAGCATTAGCCAATCCCTTCTGCGGGAATCATGACACATCGGTGATGTCATCTGCCCTATAAATAAGCTAACTTGCCTAAGAGCAGGACTTTTCCCACTAATTCCATGAGGTGACCTACTGCCAAAATCTGGAGAAACATCCCAGCAGAGGGAGGCCTAATCTAAAAGTGGAGACAAGAGGCAGGAGATTTAGAAGCTTACTTGTGACCCTTTGGAGGACTCAGCAGTGACCTTGACTGACCCCCTTTTGCTGTCCCAGCAGTGTTCCCTGATGCTCTGATGCCCAGCCCAAACCTCTCCTGTAAGTAGAAATACCCCAAGCCATAGATTGTATAAGACATATATTCTTTCAGCATTCCCTTAGCTATTTCCCCATGGAAACATCCCATCCCTTTCTTGCCTGTGTATTTTAGTAATTGTCCCCTTGAAAAATCCCCCATTGTCTGTGTAGATCCTTAGCATATTTATACAAGAAAATCAATTAATTCCCCCATTGAATCCACGGGATCTGTATTGGTGGAATTCAAAACCAACAATCTTTTCAGAGTGTTCTTTGAGCTGGTATAGTCATAAAGATTTGCCAAAAGAATTAACCCCCCAGCCCTGCTTCCACGTGTGTGTGCAGGGTGTAAAAACAAAATTGTCCCTGTGTCCATTGTGTTCTGAAAAAAGTAATTCCCATTTTCATTTTCTTCCTCCCACTGCCCTTGTGTTAAACATCCCAAAATCGATGTTCCCATCCTGTTCTGATAGAATGTAAAGCCCTGTGCGTCATTGTCAGGTGTGGCAAAACAAATTGTTCCCATTCATTGCATCTCTGTCTCCTCTTTCTGCTTTTGTGATCAAGTCACCTAAAATCCAATTTTCACATTGTGTGCTGACTAAGATTCCCCACAGGCCTGCCTGTCCTTTTAATGTAAGAAAAACAAATTCCCTTCCTTTCTATTCTTTCCCATAGCAGTTGTGATGAATAATTTAAAACCCCATTTGACCATTGCGTTTTGCAAACAAATGTTCCCCTTTCCTTTCTGTCGCCCATATTGTTTCTCTGAGCATCACACCAAAACCGATTTTCCCTTGTGTTCCCCTGCTTCCTGGCACTACCTTCCATTCAAAGGAATCAAGTCAAAATCGATGTTTGTAGGGTGAGGGTTGTTGGGGGGAAAAGTGTAATTTTGTGTGCATTCATTTTCTTGTCACTGTCTATTCTTGAGTTATATCAGTGTGCTACTTACAAAAGGTTATTTTGTTTTCTGTTGCCACAATATTGGTGGCTGGCGTAATATGGTTATTCTAATTTGACATAAACAATACATTAATAAATATCTTCTTAATACACACCAGCCTGGTTCCTAGTCCATTGGGGGCACTGGGTATTCATTGGGGTTGTCTGGGAGAGTGGTAGAGGCCTTCTGAAAAAGGACTTGCATTGTAGAAATAAAAGCAATTTTATTGTGCGCCCCATTCATTGTAGGGGAAGGAGATCCCTGACTTGTTTGTGACCGTATATTAAACTGCTATACGGTCTTTATTACGAAAAATAATTAACAAATGATTATATATAAAAAATAAATAAATAAAAAAGAATTAAAATATATGTGGGGGTGGGGCAAATGGTTAAATATTGTGGGGCAGTGGTTGGGGTGGGTTTTTAGCTGGAAAAACGGGGGTTTAGGGGAACCCCCAAAAAACAAAAAAACACAAATTTGTTATTGTATGTTGTTATTTTTCTTTCCTTATAGATTAAATCTTTTATTAGTTAATACGTTATAAAGACATTTAACCTTTTCATTCTTCTGAGCACGTTATATGAATGTTCTAACAAGACAAGCACTCCCTGTTTATTCAATTAAACAGGGTGCAATTGCCTTGTACTTTGAAAGGGACCCGGGTGGTCTAGGGTTTAAGGGTTAGCTCTTACCTGGGTTCACGTCCTAGCTTGGGTGTTTCTTTTGTTTCTCAAATTCAGTTTCTAAAAAAAAAATGTGATGCACCAGAGACATAAACAGACCGGGACTCGGACCCAACTCACATGGCTGCACAGGCTAAACCTTAACCACTAGGCCACATAAGACACTTGCAGGTGTCCTCTGATAGGAACCTGTGTGGTTTAGTTCTTTAGGTGTGAAACGATTGCCACTTCACTTGTGTGGTCTAGTTTCTTAGCTGTGAACTGGCAATCAAAGGGCTGTTTTCTGTGTTATAACACAGCAAACAGTCCTAGGATTGCTGTTGTCCTTTGAAAGAGACGTGTGCGCTCTATTTTTTTCTCTGATGCATCATCAGTTCACAGCCACCGTGCAGATACTGAGTCTAACAGAATAATGTGTTTCATCACTTTGTCTGGTAGATCTTCAGGAGGGTTTTAATCCATTAATTCATTAGAATTTTGTCAGAAATGGAACAAATTCAGAAAAATGTAGTAGTTTGTTCCATTGGTAACTAATAAACATTCTTTGATAATCACTCTACATCTTCTCAAAAGTAATTTGTAGGCACCTATTAATATCTTGTTTTGGAGAAAAAGACACTAAAGTATGGCAAACACATTTCAGTAGTGATGTGGAAACAGACAAAGTCCAAAACACTCCTGAAATTGCAACATATTGTATATTGTGAACTCTTCTAAAAAAAGAACAATCAAAATACCACACAACAAATCTTCTATGCAGGACACTTTTCAAGAGAAGTAAATATCACAACCACTTTCCAGCACACAAAAGAGGCAAAAGAACAGGGAAAACATGAAGAAGAAAATATGGGAATTATGATAAGGTCCCAAAAAATCAGAATGTACTACAAGAAAACCTAGTTTTGAATGTATCAGATATGCATCCCTCCAACAACCTTATTTCTGGTTTAAGCAAAGGTCTCTCTTTCAGCCTAACTAATACCAGGGACTACTTACAAACTAATATAGGCAGCTATAAATGTTGTAGACATGTGAAATTAAAGAAATATTTTAATACAAATATCAGAATGGATAAACAGGAATGTAAAGCAGTTCCCTCTAGACTAACTCTAGACCTAGCTAAGAACACTTTCATCCTCTTGAATTTGGAAGGGGTAGACGAAGATTACAGCTTTGAAGAATTTATATCTGAACATGATATAAACACCTATATAAAAGAAGAGAGCAGACTAAAACCCAAACCAAAATGTACACAACATCTGACAGAGGATAATACCATCAACCTTTTAATCAAATTGTAACACATGACTTAAGAAAGAACTTTTTGCATAATCCCTCCAAATTAGGAAAATTTGAATTATGAAGAAAGAAATGCAATACAAGATCTCAAAACAAATAAAGAAAATATAGTAAAATCTGCTTATAAAGGAGGAAAACTTGTATTAATGAACAGAAGAGACTATATTCAGGAAGCCAACCAACATCTTAAGAACAGCTATTGCTACCAGAAAATGGATTCAAATCCACTTACAAAGATAGTTGAAAACTGGCAGATACTTAGCAAGAAGTGGCATCTCATGGACCTCCTTAAAGATGATGAATAAAATGACATGAATTGCCAACACCCAATAATGGCAACACTATATTTCCTACTGAAAATTCATAAAACATTCACCAAATGTCCAACCTGTAGAACGATCATCAATGCAATTGGATCTATTACAGAGAGAATATCAGAATGTTTAGACACCCACCTAAACCAACTTGCACAGAACTTGGCATCATACATAAGGGACACAAAGCATGTAATTCAACTGACAGAAGCAATAATGTGGCAAGACAATTACAATTACATGCTAGTCACTATGGATGTAACTTTGTTGTATACCTGCATTGAACACAATCAGGGATTACAACGGCAGAATACTTTCTTAAATCCGGGTCAGTTTAATATTTTGAACACAATCAGATCGCACATACATAGTTCTCACTCAATATTAATTTCTGCTTTAATGGTCATATCTATTGCCAAAAGCAAGGCACAGCAATGGGAGCGAAATATGCTCTACTTTGCAAATCTATTCATGGGCAATTTTGAACATGAATATTCCTGGATGCATCTAGCCTTCACTCAAAAAGACAACATAGTCTATTGGGGGCGGTACATTGATGATATTTTGCTGATCTGGAACAGAGATTACAAATCATTGAAAGATTACACTGACTATTTGAACAATAATGATCACAATATTAAACTAATCATGGAATTGAATCATGGAATGTAGCAACACCTCCCCCCCAACAACCCTCACCCTCCAAACATTGATTTTGACTCGATTCCTTTGAATGGAAGGCAGTGGCAGGAAGCAGGGTAACACAAGGGAAAATCGGTTTTGGTGTGATGCTCAGAGAAATACCTAAAACATCTGCAAATTAGCATGGACAATTTAGAAATTAGAATCACCAAATATTCAGAACAGATCTTTGAAATGTGGTACAAATTGTGTCCACTATAACAGCTCTGTCCATAAATATTGATTCGATCACTAAAAGGATGGAATTCAATAACTTTAAGGATGGCTACGGGCAACGTGCTAAAATAACAGCGAGATGTCATTAACTATAAACAAACAGCTGGCATTTTGAACCGCAGGAAACCACGCAGAATGAAAACAGCCGCCCAGTTCTAATATGGAAACAAGTATGTCCTCGCAGGATTAATTGTTTTTGCTACTCTATTTAGTTTAGAGATATATTGTGTGATTAAAAGAGACCAGGTTAGAGTGTTCAATTTACATCTACTTACAAGAACTAGAAAGAATGAAAAAACAAATCCAATCTCCCCATTTATTAAGGGGAAACAACATGGACACCAAAAGACATTTGGGTTATTCTATCCAGTTTTTCAGAAGATACTAAGGTAGGCATTGAAAATGTTGAGGTAACATTATTCTAAAATTAATCCAAGAATGTTGCTAAAGCCATTGAACACAACTTTTGATTCTGCATTTATAATTCTTCTGGGTGCAGAATAATTACTCAAAACTCTTTTGAGAGCACCTTGCTAAACAAGTAACCTTTTGTTGGTGTTAAACTAAATATTTCATTGAAATGTTTTTGGCATACTTTAGTGCCTTTTCTCCAAAACCAGATATACCTAGGTAGCCAAGAATTATTTTTGAGAAGATGAGATGAGAAGATGTTTTTTTAGTTAATGATGGA
This sequence comes from Ambystoma mexicanum, assembly GCF_040938575.1. Classification (NCBI taxonomy): domain Eukaryota; kingdom Metazoa; phylum Chordata; class Amphibia; order Caudata; family Ambystomatidae; genus Ambystoma; species Ambystoma mexicanum. The sequence goes on from NC_090935.1 coordinate 1,527,038,302, forward strand.
ACAAATTACATTTGTCTAAATTTGTTCCATTTCTGACAAAATTCTAAGGAATTAATGGAATAAAACCCTCCTGAAGATCCACCCCACAAGGCAGTGAAACACGTGTAGAGGAGATTTTACAAAAAACACATAAATAACTAATGTGGAAATTATAATTGATTCTTTATCAATGAGGAAATTGAGAAGATTAATGTCATTTTTGGAAGATGTTAATCATGTAAGCTTGATATTAAACATCAAGTCTAAAAACAAGAATATGTGTTATTCTCTTTTTCAATAAACCCATTGATTGGTGCTTTTTTCAGTTATTAACTACAGTACTCTCTTTAAAACGTACATATATATATATATATATATATATATATATATATACACACACATTATATATATGTATTACATGGCCACGCTAGTGGCCATGTAGTTATGGTTAAGTTGGTGTTTCCATAGGAAGAGCACTTTTTGGGCGGCGTATAACTTCGCTCCCCCTAGACGAATCCTCACCAAACTTTGCAAAAAAGTATATGGCCCACTCTGAATTTTTTTGCAAAGTTTGGTGAGGATTCGTCCAGGGGGGGAAAAGTTATAGGGGGGGTCCCAAAACGTTTGTTCTTTCCCAAAGACATAATGGGAAAAAACTTTGCTCACGCCTACAGCCCAAACCGCTGGATGGATTTACACCAACTTTGTGTCAGGAGTGGCGGCTTGGTCCCGAAAGCGTGCTTTGCTTTATTTGGTGTAAATCCGTCCAGTAGTTTTTAAAGAAATGACAAAAATGTAAGTGAAAAAAATTAGTGATATCTGTGTTCGCTTCGCTGACACACTTCCCTGTTCGCTCCGCGGACAGGACGGTGATTGGGCAAGCAGCTTGCGTGATGTCCGCGGACATCTGAAGTGCTCTCTCATTGGATGCGGTGAAAGCGTGCAGTGCGTCTGGCTTCAGAGACGCCGCCATCTTTGTTCCTCGCATGAGAGGCTTTGTCACCAGGAGCGGGATCTGCCGCCTTCACAGTAAGTCTTTCGTGTCTGTCTCCTGTTCCTCCCACCCCTGCTCATGCCCCGTGTGTCCTTCTTGTCCCCCCACCCCCACTCATGCTCCATGTCTCCCCTGTTCCTCCAGCCCACCGCTCATGCCATCGGCACATGGTGGCCAGTGGAGGGCCAAGGAGCGGGATCTGCCGCCTGCACACGAAAGCCGTGTGTCTCTCTCCCTCCCCCACCCCCCGCTCATGCCCCGTTTGTCTCTCTCCCTTCCCCCCACCCCCCGCTCATGCCCCGTGTGTCTCTCTCCCTCCCCCCCAGCCCCCGCTCATGCCCGTGTGTCTCTCTCCCTCCCCCCACGCCCCGCTCATGCCCCGTGTGTCTCTCTAACTCCCCCCCACCCTGCTCATGCCCCATGTGTCTCTCCCCCTCCCCCAACCCCCTGCTCATGCCCCGTGTGTCTCTCCCCCACCCGCCCACTTCCCGCTCATGCCCCGTGTCTCTCTTCCTCCACCCCCACCCCGCTCATGCCCCGTGTGTCTCTCTCCCTTCCCCTACCCTCGCTCATGCCCGTGTGTCTCTCTCCCTCCCCCCACCCCCGCTCATGCCCTGTGTGTCTCTCTCCCTCCCCCCCACCCCGCTCATGCCCCGTGTGTCTCTCCCCCTCCCGCCCACCCCCCGCTCATGCCCCGTGTGTCTCTCTGCCTCCCACCCACCCCCTGCTCATGCTCTGTGTCTCTCTCCACTTCCCCCCGCCCCCGCTCATGCGCCGTGTCTCCCCTGTTACCCCCACCCCCCGCTCATGACCTGTCTCCTCTGTTACCCCCCAACCCCCACTCATGCCCCGTGTCTCCCTTGTGTTACCCCCCACCCCCAGCTCATGCCCCGTGTCTGTGCCCTGTTCCCCCCACCCCCGCTCATGCCCCATGTGTGCCCTGTTCCCCCCACCCCCGCTCATGCCCCGTGTGCGCCCTGTTCCCCCCACCCCCGCTCATGCCCCATGTCTCCCTCGTGTTCCCCCACCCCCCGCTCATGCCCCGTGTCTCCCTCGTGTTCCCCCACCCCCCGCTCATGCCCTGTGTCTCCCTTGTGTTCCCCCCACCCCCCGCTCATGCCCTGTGTCTCCCTTGTGTACCCCCTCACCCCCCGCTCATGCCCCGTGTGTCTCCTGTTGCCCCCACCCCTGCTCATGCCCCGTGTCTCCCTCATGTTCCCCCAACCCCCCACTCATGCCCCGTGTCTCCCTCATGTTCCCCCCAGCCCCTGCTCATGCCCCGTGTGTCTCCTGTTGCCCCCACCCCCACTCATGCCCCATGTGTCTCCTGTTGCCCCCACCCCCCGCTCATGCCCCATGTCTCCCTCGTGTTCCCCCCACCCCCCGCTCATGTCCCGTGTCTCCCTCCTTTCCCCCCACCCCCCTCTCATGCCCCGTGTGTCTCCCCCCTACGCCCCACCCCCGCTCATGCCCTATGTCTCTCCCCTTCCCCCCACCCATGCCCTGTGTGTCTCTCCCCTTCCCCCCTACCCCCGCCCATGGTCCGTGTGTCTCTCCCCTTCCCCCGCTCATGCCCCGTGTGTCTCTCCCCTTCCCCCGCTCATGCCCCGTGTCTCTCTCCCCTACCCCCCCAGCCCCCACTCATGCCCCGTGTCTCTCTCTCCTTCCCCCACCCACCGCTCATGCCCCGTGTCTCTCTCTCCTTCCCCCACCCACCGCTCATGCCCCGTGTCTCTCTCCCCCTGCCCCCAGCCCCCTGCTAATGTCCTGTGTCTCTCTCCCCTTCCCCCCACCCCCCGCTCATGCCCTGTGTGTCTCTCCCCTTCCCCCCACCCCCACCCCCTGCTCATGCCCCGTGTCTCCCTCCTTTTCCCCCACCCCCGCTCATGCCCCGTGTGTCTCTCCCCTTCTCCCCCACCCCCGCTCATGCCCCGTGTGTCTCTCCCCTTTCCCCCCACCCCCCGCTCATGCCCCGTGTGTCTCTCCCCTTCCCCCCACCCCCCGCTCATGCCCGTGTGTCTCTCCCCTTCCCCCCGCCCCCCCGCTCATGCCCCATGTCTCCCTCCTTTCCCCCCACACCCTGCTCATGCCCTGTGTGTCTCTCCCCTTCCCCCCACCCTCCATTCATGCCCCGTGTCTCCCCTGTTCCCCCCACCCCGCGCTCATGCCCCATGTGTGCGCCCTGTTCCCCCACCTCCGCTCATGCCCTATGTGTGCCCTGTGCCCCCCACCCCCGCTCATGCCCCGTGTGCGCCCTGTTCCCCCACCCCGCTCATGCCCCGTGTCTCCCTCGTGTTCCCCCCACCCCCCGCTCATGCCCCGTGTCTCCCTCATGTACCCCATCATCCCCCGCTCATGCCCCGTGTGTCTCCTGTTGCCCCCACCCCCGCTCATGCCCCGTGTCTCCCTCGTGTTCCCCCCAACCCCCACTCATGCCCTGTGTCTCCCTCATGTTCCCCCACCCCCCACTCATGCCCTGTCTCCATCGTGTACCCCCTCACCTCCGCTCAAGCCCTGTGTGACTCCTGTTGCCCCCACCCCCCGCTCCTGCCCCCTGTGTCTCCTGTTACCCCCACCCCCCCGCTCATGCCCCGTGTCTCCCTCGTGTTCCCCCCACCCCCGCTCATGCCCTGTGTTTCCCTCGTGTTACCCCCCACCCCCCCGCTCATGCCCCGTGTCTCCCTCGTGTTCCCCCCACCCCCACTCATGCCCCTTGTCTCTCTCCTTTCCCCCCCGCTCATGTCCTGTGTGTGCCCTGTATCCCCCCGCTCATGCCCGTGTCTCCCTCGTGTTCTTCCCCACCCCCGCTCATATCCCGTGTCTCCCTCATGTTCCTCCCCACCCGCTGCTCATGCCCCATGTCTCTCTCGTGTTCCCCCCACCCCGCTCATGCCCCGTGTTTCCTTCCTTTCCCCCCAACCCCTGCTCATGCCCCGTTTGTACCCTGTTCCCTCTCGCCCCCCGCTCATGCCCATGTGTCTCCCCTGTTCCCCCCACCCCCCGCTCATGCCCTGTTGAGTTCTCTTTATACACCCCGCCTTCCCTTTCCATGGTGGACATCTTGGTAAAGATGTCCCGGTGGTAGGAAGGAAAATCTTTTTTTTTTTTTACCACCCGGCGTTCCCACTTAGATGTTAGTGGTCTTCATCTATTGAAAAGGATGTTATGGTGACGTTGCACTAATAAAAACCTATGAAATTCAATGAAAAGATTTTGTTAAAGGGACGTTATGGTTAAGTTGCGCTACTAAAAACCTATGAAATTCAGTGAAAAAACGTTGTTAAAGGGACGTTATGGTTAAGTTGCGCTACTAAAAACCTATGAAATTCAGTGAAAAAGGGACGTTATGGTTTCATCATGGTTTTTCAAAGGGACGTTATGGTTCCAAGTAAAACCGAAAAACCCTTGAAATTCGCCAGTTATGGTAAGCTAAGCAACCATAACTCGTGCCACCACCGTGCACTGCTAAGACTAACACCCAGGACATCAAAGATGACATCACAAATGTCATTGTTTTTAGTAGCGCAACTTAACCATAACGTCCCTTTAACAAAGTTTTTTCACTGAATATATATAAGTATATATATTCACTGAAAAATCGTTGTTAAAGGGACTTTATGGTTAAGTTGCACAAATAAAAACCTATGAAAATCAAAGAAAAAACTTTGTTAAAGGGATGTTATGGTTACAAGTAAAAACAAAAAACCTCAGGCACACCAGTGAAGCTTAGTATTAGCATCCTAGCATCCTACGAGGCAGGTCTAGTTAGACAATCACGCTCTCCGTGTGTCTCTTGTAGTGTGCAGACTTCTAGGCTACCTCCTCTCCAATATCATGACGAGTGTGAAGTACGTTGCAATACATTGTTGTACAGATGTAATAGCATTACCTTTTTGTTAACAATTGACTGTCATTTGGTTACTAGGCACTCCTTTGTGAGTTTTGCCCTATCCAAACTCCTTTACTTAAAAGACATGATAACAAGCAACATTCCAGTAGAGGTGCTCCGATGCCTAGGTCAAAGGATGTTAAAATGTGTGGTATTGAAAGCAGCCAATAGATCAAACCTGTTGCCCCCTCTTAATGTGTGCTAGTTGCTATAGATCATACCATATCGAGCGCGGAATTTGTGTCACCAGAGGTCTGAAGTCAGCCCTGGCTGAGTTTAGGCGATTCTTGCACTGAGGGAAGTTTAGAGGTTTGTGGGTTCATTAACTATCCTTTGGCTTGGAATTTGCGGTTGGCAATCCACCCCTAATTATCGAGGTTGGTTGGATACAAGCCTAATAAGTAAGGGTTCATAGTGGGAGTATTTAAACTCATATGGGAAGGACCCTGAACCGATGGGGGTATAGGTCAGGATCCTTGTGGCTTCTGTCACTGTAGAGTAACCCAGTAGACATTTGAAAAAGGACCTGGTACAGGAGTCCGCAGGTGATTCAACCAAAGATCTAGACTGAAGATGACATGTGACAAACTGAGGCTTCTTGGCATGTCGTCTTAAAGTGTGTAATGTGTATTAGAATCAACTGCATTACTCTTACTCTGTCCAATGAGACCAAAATAAATCAGGGCTTTTCTTATCCTCATGGAAGAGCACCTTGAGATGGCACTGCCCTTCAACATTGTCAAACATATATACTGTTGGCAAAGTGACCCCAAAGTTCCATCACCACACTAAAAAGCTTTTTGTCAAAACAGTTTTTATGTTCTTCGCTTAAAAAACCTTTCACTGCCTCCAAGTGAAATTGATTTGTTTACAGAAGATGTTACAATTGTGTGAATTTACCATCTATAGATGTGTGTGGGGTCAAACCAACAACATCTGGATTATGGTTTGGCACATTGACCTCCGATGAATGTTATATGATGAAAAATGAGCACTGCAAAGAAAAGGGTGCAAGGCTTGATACCATTTTGGCATGTGACTGCATCTATGTCCGTTTTGTGGGGTCAAGATAAGGGCCAGGGCCCATATGCATGGCCTGTTTCATCCCGCCCCTCACACCGCCCCGAGAAGGCTTGGATGAACAAAGTCAGTCAGTCCAGTTCAGCACAATTGTATCTCAACCAGGAAAAGACATTAGCGTGGAGGAATTTGCAACGGAATTACACTTTAATTCTCAATGCCAGATCTATGGATCCCCATTACCATTCAGAGTGACAATGGCGAGGGTCTCAGAGGAATCTGTGGGAGGGTCACTACCAACCACATACCATCCACTAGGACATTGCAAAGGTGGCTGTAGAGGGATGACTGCTTATGCCAGTCGTAGGTAAAGGGGCTGCCAAAAAAAGAACACTTGGAAAGTCCCAGAGTGGGCAGCTTTCAAATGAACAGTAAATAAACGAGCCCTCTATTCGGGCTGCCTACATGTCTACTGCTTGATGAGGGCCATTGCAGAGATGTTATCCTAGCATTTATGTTACCGTCTGTTCCCAGAGACCCATGCTGGGAGTCATCCAGTCTGCTGTTAAGATATCTTCCACTTTCCCAGGAACAACCTGGTGCTGCAAAGCACATGACGACCAAAAGCCTTGACCGAGATAACGCAGAGTCTCCCAGGAGACAATTACACAGGGCAATACAGATAAGGAATGGCCCTTTGGTACAGGAAAAGGTATAGGCAAGATCTTGCACAAGTTGTCCCGATTATGCTATTACTGCAGCTCACCATTTTCAGATGGTGAGAAATGGCTATTTCTGAGCAAAACATTGATGCCAAACAAGACAATCATGCCAGCCGCTGCCTTGAACTTTATCTAGAATCTAGACATTTTTGTGCGATACTTCGGACATAAAACTAGGAACAACTGTCGACACTTAAATTATTCCTGTTTAATTGAGCTTTCAGTTATCGGTTTCCTCATATTCTAATTTAGAAATGGGATTTGCATTTTTGGTTACTGATATGCTGCTGGGTTTTCCTCGATGGATTTCTTTGCTTATGGCCAAAGGGATGCGTTCAATTAACTGGTCTAAGAACGAATGGGTTGCAATTATTAGGGGTGCTAACTTTGATATTCGCTACAGGGCAGAAATTCAGACACTGGGCGAAGTGAGAGAACTCCCGATCAAACCGAGACATTTGACAGCACATATTGCACGAGGTATTTGACAAAAAGACATGACAGGACACGAGGGGCCTTCCTACTTTGAAGTGAGCAGCACTTGCTAATTTCGCAAGATGCATTCTAACACTTCTCCAAGCCTGCGCCCCACAGCAAGAGAGCACCTCGGAAGCGCTGCCGCGTCCCAGTGATTTAGAAGAAGAGGTTTACATGTTCCCGATATAATAGTACTGAAAGCATTGACCTCCTAAGGAGGAAGGCCTGAGTGGGCCAAGCTGTGACCCTAACTTCAGAAGTGCAGCATAGTCCAAATGACAAAGGCAAGCAATTAACCCGTGAGCTCCCCACCCTATAATGTGTACTTATAATTATTGGAAAATAACAGAAAGTAGTAATAACAGCTACATGGAAACAAGAACAAGCAAATCCCTGCAGCAGCCCCCAAAACCTGGTGATTAAATCAAATCATCATTAGGAAAACCATTGTGTGTATACATGTCTGTACATTATAGAAGGAAAGTCAAAGAAGCACACTTTTCTCCCCTGGAAGGATCAAGACAATCTGCCAATAGCTGGACTGGGAATGCGATGCATACTCAATGCATTAGTGCAAAACCTTCCGTCGACATAACTGCCAAGGCTAAAAGTAAGCCAGTGACGTGCATTCAAAAGTGCTGTGCTGGCAGCCAAGCTTCCACGGTAGAGTGCTAGTGGGGCGCTTTGATCAAAATGCCATTCGCTTGCAGAGGACCTCTGACTTTAGCACTTATGTGCTCAGGGGTCCTCTGCATGCAATGTCCACCGTTTACAAGAGGTAAAGAATAAAACAAGGCAAACTGGCCTTTCATTTTTTACTTTTACTTTCTGCATTTCAAAAATGTAAGCTCTGCTTCCAAATTACGCTCTACTGGTGGTGTTTATTAATGGACTGCTATGCAATCAGTCTGCTCATTAGCAGGTGCTTATGCGAGGCGGAGTTCATAGGAATCCATTCATTTTACACTTTCATCAATTTGATTTTCTATCTTTTTGCCATCTCTGTTCCTGTTCACCCATGCATATATAAAATTCCATCTTGAAGAGAAACCGGCCATAAAAAAACTATAAAACTACAATATCTCAGTCCAAAGAAGGATATGGACATTTCAAAAGTCAGAAACTTTAGTGTGATACATAAACATGCCTTAATGTCCCAAAAAAGAATTGCAGGCAGAGACACAGCTGTGAACACGTGTGGGAAAGGCAATAAAAGGCTGAAAGCGACTCAATGAAGGAGGAAGAGGAAGTGTAGAGATGAGGCTTGGAGTGGGGACTAGAGAGTAAGGAATGGGGGCTGTGGATGGCAAGAGTCCTGGCTAATGGCAAGGTGGCATGCATTCATGGGCTTGAAAAAGGCTCTGTCAAGGATCTGTTAAGGCAGGGATGCTGGCAAAGGACAGAGAGAAGAGAGCAGGGTTGTAGTGCTTCCCCTTATGACACATGAAGCCCACACGGCAGATAGGTTTACTGTACCTCAGCTTTGTTTATCATGCGATTTCAAGCTATGCTACAAAGTGGAGGGCCAAGTGGGTTTTTTGGGATCTCTAAATCACCAAGCAGATTCAACCTCTCAACTGCTGTGCCCCCTTCCATCAGTCCCCTCTGTGTTTCTGCTCACCTACGTGCTGCACACGGGCACCCTATTTGCACGCTGGCTGCACATGTCCCATTCTTCTTAGGCACTTATAGGACATCGCCACCTTTTCCTACAAAGACATGTCCTTGACGAGAACGGCAATACTGTTCACAGTCTTTACAACTGGAAGGAAGTCGTTGATTTTGTCCTAGTATCCTCTCAGGTGAGAACGGCCCAACTGTTTTTGCTGGAACTCATATTCCATCTTTGTCAGACTGAATACTTGTTTTGCCTTCACTAAAAGACTAATTTCCAAATGTGCTATCACTTCTTCTTTTCTCCTCCAACCTTGACGACTCTGAGAGGGGGATTAGGCTGGGGTCAACCTCAATTATCCAAAGCAAATGCCACATCTCACTCTATTTTACACTCTGCTATCTTCTGTGACACAATATTCGTCCTATTTTCATGATTGTAGCTATGCTACTATACCTAGAAAGGGTTCTCGGCCTTTGTAATTTTATTGAGTCTTCACCCAGCCTCTAGGTTGAATGACCAGTGCTCTTATGGCATATCTCATATCATGCATCAGCTTTGGTTCCCCTACATCCCGTACACACAGTTCCACCATTTTGTGGGATACTAAATGGATGCTACTTTCTGTAAAGAGTTTCTTATATTCAAGTTGTAGTTGACGAGACCAAGCTGGAGCGAGAGAGGTGTAGAACAATGCGGTAGTTTTCCTCTTCTATATTCCTTGTTACAGGTAATGCATCAGATTGCATCATGTAGACATGAGGAGAACACGTCCATTGGGTATCCACTCAACAGCATACACCAGGATCAACCGACAACCAGAGAACACTCACACTGCTGAAATGCACAACTCTTACAATTATGGAATAGGTCTGTCCTAATTGGGATAATGCCTTTGAGGCAAAGACCATCATGTTTTTTCCACTTTCATAGGGTGGACCCTAACGTATAAGCACTGACATCCACTGTGATGCATTTGTTCTGATTTATTGAAAATAAGCATTTTTATTCACCAACCGACACATAGTTCAGTCTCCTCTGAAACGTTTCAGACACAATTTGCATACTGAAATAAATAAGTCTGTTCATTAATAACTGTGTGAAGTGCAAATTGTCTGCATTCCTTTTGTCCTCCATGCATAGGCAAAGTCAGGTGTAATGTGGGAGAGAAGGGGATTTGATATTTAAACATTTGTTATGGGAGAATAGTACATCTCCAGCCAGTTATATAAAGAGACTGAAAGCATCACATGCAGGCCCATTTAAAATTGTGCATGTATATAAATTGAAAAGAACATATCCAGGTTTAGAGAAACATACACGCACAGGTGCATTAATGTTGGGCAGCCTATAAACATTGAAATATACATGCACTAGCGGACATAAAACACTCACACACCTACATGCACCTACACACAAGCATGTATAGATACAGGTATAAATAAAGCTTCACCCACACATTTAGAAAACGCAGAGCTCAGGTGGGTTCAGAACAGAAAATATGGATTCCCGAAAACAGTATTTGTGAATGTAATCATGCATGAGCCAATGCAAACAAGTCACGTTTTGCACGTCCGTGGCTTAACACTTAGTCCTATCCTAGCCAGTCATTGTCTATTTATCCAGTAGACTCTACATAGCTAATATATTCACCCAGCTCCCACCTGCACATGGGAGTTGGTGTATTATATATGTACTTTGAATCTTGATTGATCCAATTTTCTCTGGTACCATACTTGTCTTGATGCAGGAGAAAATCAAATATTTAACCATACTTGCATAATGTAAAAGGCCCTACTAAGAAAGATTGGTGATGTTTATACAGGGATCAATGTAAACCAGAAATGTTATTTTTTCGTGCTTATTAGAATACACCATATTTATACAGTGATTGTTGTGATTGAAGGTGGTTGCCTTTGTGGACTTATAAGGAACAAGTTACTTACCTGTAACTGTTGTTCTCCAGCATGGGTCTGGCATGGATTCACATGCTCATGAATATTCCCCGTCGTCAGGCTGGGAATCCTCGGTAAAGAAAAAACCAGTATCAGTTTCGTTTCTGATCTGTCTTTCGTAGTAATAACCAATCACTGGTCTCTGCGTCATACTGACCACAGCCAATGACTGCCCTCTACCTAAGCACCGCCTCTGGCAGCCATCTTCAGATTTGGAAGCACGTGAAGTGGCAGTATGACCAAGTGAAGAGCCGCAGAGGGGTAGGCGGGAGGGTTCGCATGTGAATCCATGCCAGACCCATGCTGGAGAACAACAGTTACAGGTAAGTAACTTGTTCCTTCTCCAGCATGGGGTCTGGCATGGATTCACATGCTCATGAATAAAGAATACATAGCAGTACACACATGCACAACCACGGGAGGTGGCAAAGGCTCAACATTAAGCATCACATCAACTCAACATTAAGCATCTTACCTCCTCACCAGGCTCACCTCAGGCGAACAGGTTGCGCAGCACTGCTTGGCCGACCCTGGACTCCTCCCTGGAATCCCGGTCGACGCAGTAGAATTTCGTGAAGGTGTGCGTCGACCTCCACGTAGCAGCCCTGCATATGTCCAGCAGGGGCACACCAGATAGGAACGCCGTGGTAGCTGCGATCGCTCTGGTGGAATGGGCTCTCGGACGGCCAGGCAGCGGTCGGTTTGCCAACCGGTGACAGCACATGATACAGCCGGAGAGCCATCTGGAGATGGAAGCCTTCGAGAGAGCCTTCCCCTGATTGACAGGTCCAAAGTTCACAAAGAGTTGTGACGTCTTCCGAAAACCCTTCGTGCGGTCCACGTAGAACTTCAGCGCTCTAGCTACATCCAGCGAGTGCAAAGTCCTCTCAGCCGGCGATGAAGGCGACGGGAAGAACACAGGTAACACCAAGGGTTCGTTGAGATGGAAGTCCGACGGTACCTTGGGCATGAAGGAGGGGTGCGTCCTGAGCACTACCCTCGTGTCGTGGAAAGTCAAGTACGGGGCCTTGCAGGAAAGGGCCTGGATCTCTCCCACTCGTCGTGCGGAGGTGATGGCCACAAGAAAAGCTGTTTTCCACGATAGAAACTTCAACGGGGCCGAGTGCAGAGGCTCGAACGGAGGTCCCATGAGCTTGGTCAGCACCACGTTGAGCTCCCACGCCGGGGCCGGAGCCTTCACCGGCGGGAACGATCTGAACAGTCCCTTCATGAACTCTTTCACCAGACGATGAGACCACAAGGACGTCCGCCCCGTGGTTCTGGTGTATCGGGAGATCGCAGCAAGATGAATCTTGATGGACGCGTGTGCCAGACCAGCTTTGGCCAGCGTCAGCAGGTACGGCAGTACCTGGGGAGCCGTAATCCGTAGAGGGTTAATCTTCTGTGCGTGGCACCAGACAGAGAACCTCTTCCATTTGTGTCCGTAGCATTTAAGAGTCGAGGACGCCCTGGCCTTTGCAAGAACCTCTCTGCAATCGGCCGGTATGTCGTATCCTCCAAACTCTAGCGCTGCAGGAGCCAGGCCTGCAAGTTCAGCGACTTCGGGTCGTGGTGGAGGATGGCGCCTCCTTCCCTGGAGAGTAGATCCGCGTCCGCCGGCAGCTTGATCGGCGGGGACGCTGACAAGTCCAGAAGGTCCGGGAACCATATCTGCCTCGGCCACGCAGGTGCGACGAGGATCATCCTGCACCGTGACCTCTTGAGCTGGTTGACGAGCCGGATTAGCAGAGGCAAGGGAGGGAACGCGTAGAGGAACAGGCCCTCCCAGGGGAACGAGAAAGCATCGCCCATGCTCCTCGTCTGGGGAAACCTGCTGGCGAACCTCCGGCACTTGGTGTTCGTCGCCGTCGCGAACAGGTCGATCTGGGGTGTGCCCCACCGTCGGAAGAGGCGATCCACCAGATCCTGCCGTAGTTCCCACTCGTGGCACGAGCGCAGCTCCCTGCTGAGTGAGTCGGCGATGGTGTTTTTTATCCCTGCCAGATGAAACGGCACCAGAAAAATCCCTTGGGCGACGGCCCAATGCCACAGGTCCTGCGCCTCCTTGGACAGCGCTGGGGACCTGGTTCCGCCCTGTTTCCTGATGTAAAACATGGTGGTGGTGTTGTCGGTGAAGATCCTCACCACCTTGCCCTTGAGGGACGGAAGGAAGGACCTGAGGGCCCAAAACACTGCACGGAGCTCCAGGACGTTGATATGCAGGGACTTCTCCGTCGGGAGCCAGAGTCCCCTTGCGTGCAGATTTTCGGTGTGCGCTCCCCACCCTTCCAGGGAGGCATCCGTGGTCACAGTCTCCTGGTGGGCTGGGGTCTGGAAGTCCATGCCCGCCGTCAGATGCGCGCGGATGCCCCACCACCGTATCGCTCGTCGGAAACTCTCGTCGAGCTTGATCCTTTCCTCGAAGCTGCCCGTCGTCTGGATCCAGCGCGCATCCAGGAATTCTTGCAACGGGCGCATCCGGAGCCTGCACATGGGAATGAGGTAGATGCAGGAAGACATCATCCCGAGGAGGGACTTGATGGACCTCACCTTGGCCGCGTCGGCCACCAACATCCGTTGCACCTTGCCCAAGATGGTCCTGGTCCTCTCCTCCGACGGGGAGGCCAGAAGGGACACTGTGTCGAGCCTCGCTCCCAGAAACAGTGCGACTTGCGCGGGCACCAGGTGGGATTTGGCGTAGTTCACGGAGAATCCCAGGTCCGTGAGGAGTTGGACGGTCCTTGCCGTGTGGACCACGGCGAGCTCCCTCGTCTTGGCGCGGATGAGCCAGTCGTCCAGGTAGGGGTAGACGTGAATCCCCTCGCGGCGCAGCTGCGCCGCCACCGGTGCAAGGCACTTGGTGAATACCCTGGGTGCCGACCGTAGTCCGAAGGGAAGGGCTTTGAACTGGTAATGACGCCCTTGGACCACGAATCTGAGGAATTTTCGGTGCCCCTTTAGGATGGGAATGTGGAAGTAGGCATCCTCCAAATCCAACGACGATAGGAAGTCTCCTTCCTCCAGCTGACCCAGGACGTGCTGGAGGGTGACCATCCGGAACTTCTGCGCCTTGATGAACTTGTTCAGACGTCGCAGGTCTAGGATGGGGCGCCATCCTCCCGTCTTCTTCTTCACGAGGAAGTATCGCGAGTAGACTCCGGAGCCCCGAAGCCTCTTTGGGACGAGTTCGATGGCGCCCTTTCTGAGCATCGCCTTTACCTCCAGGAGAAGTTGAGGGACGTGAAGTTCTTTCCTGGCCACGGGGGGGACGCGCGGGCACCTTCTTAGAAACTCGAGCGCGTGGCCCCGGGCCAGGGCGTCCAGCACCCAACGGTCGGTGGAGATGGACTCCCACACGCTGACGAAGCCCGCCAGCCGGCCTCCCACCGGGGTGCTTCGGTGGGGGCCCGACCCCACGGCCGGTTCAATCCTGCTTGGACGCGGCCTTGCCGCCTTGACCTCCTTGGCGACGACGGCGGGGTCCGCTAGACTTGCCTCGTCCTCTGTAGGCCTCTTGCGACGACGAGCGGGCCGCTTGACGGTAGGAAGCGAAACCGCCGCCGGAACCTTTGGAGGCGCCCTTGCCTCCGCCGCTCCGAAAGGGCGTTCGTCGTTGCTGCAGGACTCCAAGGGCCCCGGCCGTCTCAGTATCCGCCTTGATGGCCTGAAGGGAATCGTCCACTGTCTTCCCAAACAGGTTGTTCCCGTCGAAGGGCATGTCCAGGACTCTGGTCTAGACGTCCTGCCGAAAGTCCGTAGCTTTGAGCCATCCACGACGTCGAAGGCAAACGCCGTTGCCCAGCTGGCGGAACCCAGTGTCGGCGATGTCCGTCGCCACGGTGATGGCGTGGTCCGACGCCACCTCACCTTCCTGCAGGATCTCAAGGGCCTCCGCCCTCTTGTCGTCCGGCAGAAAATCCAGCAGGGGAGCTATCTTGTACCAGAGCTCCCTGTCGTAGCGGGCCACGATAGCCAAGGCGTTGGCCGCTTTAATCGTCGTCGCTGCCGACGAGATGACTCTACGTCCCATAGCATCCAATTTCTTTCCCTCGCCGTCCGGCGGGGAAGTCGATGTGGAGGCCGCACCCCCCCCGCTTTCTTTCTGGCTGCCGCGGAGACGACGGAGTCCGGGGTAGGCTGCGCCCGGAGGCATAGGGGGGCCGTGTCCGGGACCCGGTACTTTTTCTCGTACCGGTCTCTTCTAGCTGGCGTCGTGGAAGGGTTCTTGAGGAGGGAAAGGCCCTCATCCCAAATGTCGTCCAACAGAGGCACTGCGAGGACCGTCTTCCTCTTGGCCTCGCGCCGCTGATAAAGGAAGCCTTCCTTTTTCTTCTCCTCAGGGCAGAGTTGGAAAAGCTCGGACGCCCTGGAGATCATGGAGTGGAAAGATCCGATCTCGTCGGGCGGAGAAGCCCTGGTGGGAGGCGACGACGGAAAATCCTCGTCGTATGCCTCGTCGTCCGTACCCGTCGCTGCCGTGTCAGTCCCCGTATCATCCCCTCGGGTGGACGGGGAGGAGGGCTGGACGGGGCGCGACGGTTGAAAAGGAGGTGGTGGATGGATCCTTCTTTTCTTGGTAGGGGGAACACCAGAAGGTCCCGGTTCTGGATCCCCCGACGGGAGAGGTTCCTCCGTCGGTAACGGTAGCCTCGTCCTTATCTCGGAGCATAAGGACTGTATGGCCAACAAAATGGCCGCCGAGTTGTCTTGCGGCGCTGGCAGAGGGGAATCCGACGGGCGAGCAGGGGCCCCGTCGGTATCCTCGACGATGTCGTCGTCGTCACCTGCGTCGGGGTCCATTCCGACGGGCTGGCCTTCTTCCACGCCTAGGCCGTGGCTTAAGACCTCGATCAGCTCCTCTTCTGAGGTTGAGGCCGAATCTACGACGACGCCCTGCCCCCCCTTCTTCTTCCCCACGGAGGGTTTCACGGGGGTCCTATCGATGGGCACAAAGGAAGACTCCCTCCGAGGAGGCAGGGAGATTCTGGGCCCTGAGGTCGCCACCACTGGTGTAGCCACCACAGGCTGAGCCAGGGCCGCCGCGACCGTTTCGATAGAGGGCTTGGTCGGATGGATCAAGGCCTTCACCACCTTAGGTGCGCTCACCGCCTTATCCTTGAGGGAGGGGGCACTGCCACGCTCCTCCTCTGCCTTAGAGCTCGACCGGGGCCTCTCCAGGAGCTTCGCCGGGTGCTCGGCCTTCCTCTTACCCGACCCAGAGCGTTGGCTCGTGGTTGATGGTGCCGGGGAGGGTGCGCCCTGCCTGGCGCCCGTAGAGCCCGACCGTTCGGCGCTCCCGGTGCCAGCGGACTCGCGGTGCTTGGCCTTATGTTGGGCCCCCGTCGCCGGGGCGCCCTCAAAGGTCTTAGAAGACCGCTCGGATTTCTTCTTCTTCTCGCCAGACGGGCTCTTACCCTCCAGCCAGTTGGCGAGACGTTGATGGCGGTCCTTCATGGTCCGTTCCGACATGTTGCCGCAAAACGCACAGTCCTTCTCCACGTGCGTCTTGTCCTCATGAAGGCAGTAAAGGCAGAAAGAGTGTTCGTCCTCCTTGAAGACGTTCTGCAGCTGGCATCCAGGGCAGACCCTGAACAGCTTTCCGGGCGTCGAGCTTCCCTTCTCCTGGGCCATCTCCGAGACCGGGCCTGAGAAGCTTCTGGAGTCCTCCGAAGCGTAGCTCGACGAAATCTTCACCCTTGAGGGGCACAGATGAATCCGACACGGGTCCCCGTTGATCGGATGTAGGATAGGTGGAGCTTGAGGCTCTTTTGACCGAAAGAATCGAAGTTTTTTTGTGAAAAAGCGCGAAAAAAAGCACTAACGCTCGAGAGCAATAGCACGAGGATCCCAACACATGAACGTGCGGTAAAAATCTGAAGATGGCTGCCAGAGGCGGTGCTTAGGTAGAGGGCAGTCATTGGCTGTGGTCAGTATGACGCAGAGACCAGTGATTGGTTATTACTACGAAAGACAGATCAGAAACGAAACTGATATTGGTTTTTTCTTTACCAAGGATTCCCAGCCTGACGACGGGGAATATTCATGAGCATGTGAATCCATGCCAGACCCCATGCTGGAGAATAGGGAGATTCCTGTAGCCAGTTACCGTTTTGTTTTATATAATTGTATGTATACCCAATTGTAGTGGGTGCCAGGGTAAAGCCATAAACCCAGTGGTCTAAAACAGAACTATTCTTTTTTTTTAATCTCGATTTTTTAATACCTCGCTGTCTGTTCCTTTCCTTGAATTGTGCGGCGGGATTGTATAAATGGGTGTGTATGATTGGTGTGTCACATCTGAGTGAACCACTAGCCAAAATTCTAAAAAAAAACACTGTACACCTCCCACTGACTATGTTTCTTTCACACCCGTGTTGTCACTGCACAAAATGTGAATATCCCCCTATCAACCACCCTGGACGCCATACAGGCCTAGCTGTGTTAAGCACAAGGTTAACACAGTGCTAGAAACATGGCACCTGAAAATCTTTGACCTGGCCGCCAGCCATGCTGGGCTCCCTCTGCCTTCCCAAAGCAGCCCATGTAATTTATCCTGTCCTAGAAACACACTTCTGGGGACTCACGATAAGTGACCGGGACATAGTGCTCGGTCTACACGCTTCTGTTTAAGCAGAAGAGCCAAAGCCTTTCATCAATTAACATTGTCCAAATATGAACATATGGCATATTGTGTGCACACCTTCTACTGTTAGGGTCAGGTTTGGGTCACACGAGTGAGCAGTGAGTCCAGTATGCATGAGATACTCAGCAGGGTTCCATGCATGAATCACAGGCATATATAAACTATAAACATAAAATATAATCTCAAATTAAAATAGGATCAGACATATTTCAAATGTTAAATTATGTGGTCATTTCTATGTGACAAAGATGTTCTTTTGTTTTATGCACTTTGTAAATAAACCACAGTTGGTCTCTTTACCTCTCCCCTTTCTCATACATTATTTCTAGAATGAGAATGATTTATTTACTCATAGATTATATGGATTACATACTGGGTGAGCGAGTGATCCATTTACAAACCCCAGACAAATGAATCAATTATATGCAGACTGAATGCAAACAATAACATCCAAGACCATACTGAGTGTCCCCAAAGTACTTGCTTGCAGGGCCTCATGGTGTCTTGTTTAGTTTAGGCGGTGCCCGCTTTAGGCCCTGCCCATCACTATTTAGACCCAACATTCACAGAATGCCCCCTTGTTGGATAACTCCCCCTCCCCATCCCAGCAATTTTGCATCCAACCCATGCCACTGCCGGACTATCCTGCCGCTCACTGCCACATAACTTCAAAGAGACAAGACAGCTGGTTAGTCCTACTGTGCAGCAGGAAGCGAGGCAGGGTTTGTTTTCCACTCCCCCACTCAGAATTGCGTCTAAACCTCAACCCAGCAGCCTCATTCTCAGCATGCTGCAGCACTGTCTGGAGCCGGCAGAGACACATGACCCACTCTGCTTTTTTTTTGGTTGCCTCACTGTCAGCTATCTCACCTCACCCCACTTCACTTTACACTATGACCACACCACCACTCCACACAACCACACCCCTCCACCATACTAAACTACACTCTACAACACAACCTCATCACATCCTGACCACTACACATCAACACACTCCAACACCAATCCAAACTCCCTATTGAAACCACCACTCCACACACCCCACCCCACATCCCCACACCCTTTCATTCTACACAGCCACTTCACACTTCTACTCCTCGCATCCACACTTCTTCTCCACACCACACAATTCCAGACCCCGGCTCCACATCCCCAATCCACACCATAATAACCCCCACAACACACTCCACCACTCCACACCACCACACACCCACATGCCACTCCACACACCCACACCCACACTACATCACCACACCATTACACCCCACATCCACATGCCATTCTACCACATCCCAAACTCCACCACTCCACAGACACCCCAACTCCACACCACTACTCCCCACCCTATATCACCATAGCGCACCTCCACACCACACCCTTCCAACACATCATTCCACAACACACCTTATCAACGTACCACAACACTTCACACCACCACATCCCCTGCTCCACACCTCCAGTCAAAGCCTCCCACTCTAACCTGCTCCAATCTAACACCATGCCCCCACTCTACCCCTCTTCCCAGCTCTGCCCTTTTCTCAATTCAACCTCTAACCTTCATTCTATCATCACATATGTCCAGCCCGCCCCACACCACTCTACCCCACCTACTCTCTCACCTCTCTCTAACCACCCCACACTGCCTCATGCCTCTCTAATTCCACCCACTTCACCCCTCTATATGATACACCTCTCTATAACCGCACACACCCTTATCCCACTATACCCTCACCACCTCACCCCACTCTGCCCCACCCAACATTACTCACCCCACACAACTCACACATTCCCTGCCTCAGTACCATATTCACACTAACTCACCCCTGCCTATGACCAACAACCCACCTACCCTAGCTCACCTCTGCCTACCGTGACTCATCATAGTTAATACCCATATTACGCCACCCCACTCTCACCTCAGCTTCCCTAACGTATCTCTGTCAACCACCTTTCCATAATCATCCTACACCCATCCTACGTCACCCGTGCGCATCTCCTCCAATCCACCCTCCCCAGATCACCTCTGACTTCCCCCACTAATCCTAGCTCATCCATACCTACCATGCACACCCCAGCCTACCTCTCACCTTAGTTCACCCTTTTCCCTTCCACCTTAGCTTCCCCATTCTCTTGTAACCCTAGCACACCCTTAAAACCTCAAAAAATAGTGTTTGCTGACAACGAACATTAGTAACATGCATATTAACAAAGACTTCCATACACTGCAGTGGAGAGAAGTCTTTCTACTATATCTACCATTAATGCTATTTTTCTGCACGCAGTAATTTTCAGACATGTTTGGAAGTACTGGCTAAGTATAGCCCAAGTATTTACTGCATTCTTATCTATTATTGTAAAACGTAATGAGCAACAACAAACGCAAAAACGATTCCCTTTGCCTGTTTAAAATGTAAGTGTACAAAAAGGAGAGGCGGGTTTGTCGCGGGCCAGCGAGGGAGGTGGGAATGCAGTGGATGGAATCTGGAGTGGGAGTGGTAGAAGGTGGTGTGCGAGCAGTTTCAAACCGTTAAGGACGCCGAATCATAGCACTCTACTAAGAAAGGCTCAGCCACCTTCTATATGTCAGATTGTTTAAGACACATTCATGTAACACATCAGTTTTAGAACAGTTTTGGACGACGCAATGACTGTCTTTGTCAGTCTTTTTCTGATATGGAGCTATCATGCTGGTAGCTCAGTGAATCACAAGTCTTCTTATTATAAAATGGCAACCCGTCTAAAAACGCAGATGGATAACATATTACGTGGAAAATGGTCACTTGTTCAGAAAATGTTGTTCTCGAAAGACGGTCACGTATCCTAATGAGACAGGATTTTTTAAAAAAGCTTTTCAACACGCATCCATACCTTCTATTATTGCCGGAAACAGGACTAATCTGACTTCCTGTAGAATGTGGCACTACCACATTTTGGAGATGGTTACAGTAAATACACACATGTTACAGCAAGGCAAATCCCCCCCTTTCTCCCCGCCTCCCCGCCCCAAGGTCTTTTCATTTGCATTTTAGTTTCCAGTGCGTTCGATGGATTTTCCTGGTTTCGAGTACAGGCAAAGTAAAAGTGTTCATTAATGGAGTAGTCAGGCAAGTAACCATAACCACAGGCCAACAGCACAACATGTCAGAATGTCCCATTGCCACCTTCAACAACAGAGCCAAAGGGCCCGATTCATGGCATTTTTGCAAGGTTCAAAGAGACTTTGCACTGCCGAAAAGTGACTTTGCACTGCCGACACAAACCCTGATTCATGGAACTGTGTAAAGTGTATTTTTGCTGTGCAAAGTCAGTGCAAATGGTTATTTGTGCAGTATACAATGACTTTGCACTGACCTTGCACTGCAAAAATGTGCTTTGCACAGTTCCATGAATCAGGGTTTGTGTCGGCAGTGCAAAGTCACTTTTCGGCAGTGCAAAGTCACTTTGAACAGTGCAAAAAATTCTTAGAATCGGGTCCATAGTGTGATATTGGGATGTTTCGTGTAATTGCTAGTCTGGCCAGGCTGGCACAATGCAGAGGCCACAACCCTAGGCTTGGTTCGGTGGATGCTCCCACTCGTAACCCGCTTTTCACGAGGACACCTCTATTCATTCATAAGGCACCCATTGCGGGCATGGCTTCTTCAGAGCACCTGCGGTTGGTGGAGGTGATAGAAGGGCAAGGCGTGGCGAATTATACTGTTGGTTACTTTTAAAGGTAGCTAATTAGGCTTTCATTGCACAAGCTGAGTAATGCCTACATAGACTCAGGAAGAGAGTGCGCTGCTAATTCCCTCGTGGGTGTGACAATGTCCACACAATGCACCCACATTCCTTGCTCTCTTGTAGTGAGGCACACATTCACATTCTGGTTAGCACGTTTTTGTTGGCACAGTAACGTCCAACCAGGGAGAGTTAATAATTTGCAAGGTGGTTTGTTCCTTCCGCTGTCGGTTCTACTTAAGGCAATTACAAACGGCTGCCAAGGGTGTTCTGAATACGGGGCTGGAGACTGGAGCGTTAAGGCTTGTTTTTGGTGAATTGATTCAAAAGAATAAAAACAAATCGACGGGAGGGTTTGTAGCTAGACAAGCAGACCCGAAAGGGTAACGTATGTAGGAGGAGACTGAGAAGGCATGGCACAGTGGCATGCAATGGAGAGCGGTAGGGTAAGGACACATGTGCGACTTGTGTGAATTAACCAAGGAGGAGAAGCCCCACCCCCAGCGGAGCTGGTTTTCCCTCACTACATTCATGCACACCATGTCTCGGTGCTGCAGCTGTAGCTAACTGGCATTTCAGAGAGATTGAGGAAGTCTAAGCTAGGAGTTGAGTTAAGAGCTGCGCAGTAGCAAGAACCTGAACGCGGAGTCAACAGAAAACTGCCACCCTGCAAGAGGACGCAGTGAAGTACTGGGATTAGACACCACATGGAAGCACTCACGAGCAATGTCGGATTCCGAGCCTCTGTGCAGCAAAAGAGATGAGAAGCGACCCTGGTGGGAGCCTGGCGAGGCCTGCTGCTAGACAGCACCTCGGCGGTGGTGGAGGAGCCTAGCAGTGCAAGGCGCATTGTGTAGGCGGAGCCAACAGCAGAGGAGGAAACAGTACAGGTGAGCAAGCAAATGAGGGCTCGGGCCTGGCTCTAGCCAAATGTCTGGCTCTGGCTCCGCTCTAGGCCCCCCGGGTATCAAGAGCCAAGCCAGACATTCGTGTGCAAGTCCTTGCCGGAGGTGGGAGTTGGGAGGAGGCAAACATGTGTGCAGACGGGGAGATGACAAAAAAAGAGCGGTGGCGGTAGTAGGGAGTGCTGAACAAGATAGGGGAAGGAGAAATAAGGCATTTGAACAAAGACTGACAAGAAATGGGAACATTAGGGAGATGTATATATTCATGAAAAGCGGGATGAAAAGGAGGTGATTGTATAGAGTTTCCTCAGTGCTGTGGGAGTCCATTTGTCTTGGAATGGCACTAGGATGCCTGGGGATCATAGCAACGATCACTCATTTACATAAACCTACAAAGGATTGCAACAGCACTTGCAAGGTTTGTGAAGCCCAGTGAAGCGCATGGAAAATAAATGTGGGGGACATCAGTCCACCAAATGTGGGGGAAGAGTTCAGCAAACACCATCATCTCAGGATCCAATGAAAAGTCTAATCTTGCTGTGAAATAAAACATTAGAAATGTGTTTGCCAGGCAAAGAGTCCCGCACACCTCATTGAATACGCATGATGAATATCAACGCAACACAATGAAAACATATTCCAGCACAGGCACCTTTCAGTCCAGCACAAGCTGCCCGTGTTTGGTGCCTCCACTCTAATATCCTTTTGCATCACTGCATGAAATAGGCGGATTAATCAGAGCACAGGGAACTGGGAAAGGATGTCTCATGCAGTCACGTGCAAGACTATGAAGCTGAAAACATCTACTTTCCAGCCCCTTCTGTGAAAGACACTGTAAACACACTCTGCAGTGTCAGTCTAGAAGCACAAGCCTTCCTCATTCATTGTTGCACATGAAAGGATATTGGGAAAAAGCAACATTGTAAGCACTGGTCTCAAATGTCTGCACTCCACAGTCACAGGTTAAAATCCCGGCAAAGCCATTCAGCCCTTTATCCTTCTGAGGTTGTCAAAATGAGTACCATTCATGTGGTGAGCAATAGCACGGATTATTGCAGCGCATAGAACTGGGATGGATCCAGCATGAAGCGTTCAGCCTAATATCTATCGCCCAACCCCTTTCTGACTGCGCGACTGGTGCACAGCGCTCTGTAAAAGGAGAGCTCTATCTTTGTACTTGCTGTCTAATTAAAAAGTAATCATATTTAGTGCAGAGTACATGGGTGATGCGAACGACAATATCACGTATGTCACTTCTGTTAATTACTGAATACCAGGCTGCCGACTGTACAATGCTTATTTCCCATGGCGCAGTAGTCTCAGGTTTCTACTACCTGAACCTGTCAAAGTTAAAAGGAGTCTCCACTCTCCACAGTCTGCCAGTGACCCCCTTTTGGAAAGCCTGATGCGGTTGGTTGATTCATTTTTAGTTAAATAGCCTAAAATGACCCATTTATTGCTATAAACCTTCACAATATTCCGTCAGTCCTTTGGCTGCGTACTTCTGTGTTTGACTCACTGTGAGGTTCATCAGTGAGCGAGAGTCCTTGATAAGCTATGAATGGGTGAAATCTAGGTTGACTGCCGAGAGACGTTAGTCACTACTGCCGGCCAAGATATATATAGTGAATTACAATCAATGCCGTTTCCCAAACAGTCCAAGCCACAAAGATGCACCACAGCCAGAAATCTAATCATTTTCAGGTGTATTTTTAGAAAATGTTTAGAACATCTAGAAAACTGCATCTGTCACTGCAAACCTGCAATGTGACCACAGTTTGTGGGACTCAACCCAGCCCAATGCCTGGAACACAGAGGGCTCCTTACTTGCAATGTATGCTGCTTTTGCATTGATTTTGGGCCACACCATTTAGTGCAAGGGGTGAGCCAGAGTTCTTGAAGACAGTGCTCTGTTAGGCACAAATGCCTTTTCAGCGCAAGTGGTTAATGGTAATAATGAGCAAACAGATGATTGTCCTCTACTTGCCGCGCTCAACAACAGAGTTACTGTTTGTTACTCCAGAGAAGATACTAATCTCAAAAGAGATGCTCAAAGGATTTTCGGCCTGTGTGGCTGTATTTATTTTGAAATTGAATGAAAAAGTCTTGTATATAGGGAAGTCACCAGATCCCCTGCTACTGCAGCACATCACCCTTTTTTCTGAAGGTGACGAACGGGTGAGCGAAGAGAATGGAGGAGGCACCCCGATAACCGGGGCAGGGGCCTTCCTCCTTCCGCTCTCTCGTCCCTCCCCCCACAGGGGCAGGGGAGAGGGCGGCAAGGTGAACAGAGGAAAGGGCGCCAAAAGCCCGCAAAAGCCCGCGAAGGGTAACAAAGGAAGAAGGAGGAGCTTGGGCTACATAAGCGGCGGGCACCCGGCACAGGAGCACTTGCAGCTCTTCCAGCAGCCGGGCGCCCGCCAAAATCGGAGGATTTCGTTTTCGTTCCTACACGCCATGGAAGAAGGATTTCGTTTCGGAGTGCAAGTGCCGTTAGTTTTCCTGTTCCTTGTTCGGGGGTTATGGAGAGAGAAGCGGTCCGGTTGGAGTGGCGGCAGAAATTCCAGCACAGGAAGGAATCCAGTTGCTCACGAGGCGGAAAGAGCAGGGCGTCTATTCGGGAGTTCGTCAGCTTTACCTAAGGTAGGGTGTGGTGTTAGCGCCACCCTTGCCGCGAGGCCAAGAGTCCGCAGGCATTTCCTCCGCTGGACTTGAGTTGGGGGAGTTTATGGCACGTGCGGGGCAGGCAAGAGATAAAGCGAGCGGGGGCTGGTTTTTTCAGGATGTTGGCAGGGCTTATCTGAAACGGCCCACCCGGTTTTTAAAGGGGCTGGAAAATAAATAGTCCCCGAGCCTGGGCTTCATCGCCTCATATTTACAGACTTTTGCACTGGGGTTCTGCAAAATGTCCAAGGCCCCCGTCCAGCCAGTCAGGTGGCACAGCGAGCAGAGCGCTCGCTTTGGACATCTGTGCAGAACATGCTGACGCAGGTTCGAAACCCGGTGGGGCCCAGCTCTGCCTTTCATCCGTCCGAGGTCGATAAATGAGCACCGCACACTGTAGGTAAAAATTCGTAGCGCTATAAAAATGCACACTGTGCTAAGCCTGTTAGGAGGCTCTGTTGCGCAATGGATAGCGCGTTGGACTTCTAAGGATGCTGTGAAGCAATTCAAAGGTTGTGGGTTCGAGTCCCACCAGAGTCGATGTATTTTGGAAATACACGCATTTGAAACTGCTGTGTATATTTCGTATCGTTGTTTGTGCAAATTGTATCAACAGACTGTTAGTTCATCCGAGTGTTATTTTGATTTGAACTTAATGCTTTACTGGAATGAACATAATGAGTGGCACTTAATTGCGTAGATTCATAACTGTTGTATGGTATAGGGGTACGAAACGGCTGTAGCAAGCCCCCCTTTTGATAAAACGAAGGTTGTACTTTCAGGGGGGTGAAACTTTGTGCTGTGGCACCAGCGACTTTCAGGGGGGTGAAACCTTGTGCTGTGGCACCAGCGACTTTCAGGGGGGTGAAACCTTGTGCTGTGGCACCAGCGACTTTCGGGGGGGTGAAACCTTATGCTGTGGCACCAGCGACTTTCAGGGGGGTGAAACCTTGCGCGGTGGCACCAGCGAATATTAGGATGGTACACGGCTCGTGTGTTAACCTGTGAGCTAGGCATTTTCAGTGCTACAATCTGTAGTGGGGCTTGCAGTAGTATAGGTCATGGCGTCTGGGCATCACTGGCAGCGTTCTGTGCTATATTGGAGTGTTGGTAGATTGCTGTGAGTTGTTTTAGTTTGTACTGCAGCGTGTATGGTGTTGTTGTATACCGCATTGCCACCTGCTCTGGCATCAGGCGATATTTCCAGTTGTGAACTCTTGGCTAGTGGTGTAGGGGGTTGCCGTTGCCATTACAGGACGTCCGTGTAATATTGCAAGGCATGAAGTTATGTAACCACCCCGCATGGGTTGCGGGAATGCAGGCTGTGGTAAATCTATAGAGCACTCCTAATATAAACAGCTCATAGAACTGCAAAGTAGTACATGACATGAGTTACCGAAATGACCCTGCGCTTTTGTAATGTGCGAGTTTGGAATAATTCAGTAGCAGTGTATCAACGCGGGGCAACATCTTTAAGTTGTGAAGAGGTCTCCCGATATATGAGAAAAGTTGCAAGGGGCATGAGCGAGGACCTCCGCCACACACGAGGTGTTTCATAAGTCGGCGGTTGACGAGTGGGGGAACATGTGTCGTGGGTGGTCACATGAATGTGAACTAGGATGCCTGTCCACGTTGTAGCAGGCAGTTTCGGAAGTTGGGAGGAAGAACATCGGATGGGGATGACTGTGAATTGAAGCAAACAGTGACGCAGTGACGTCAAGTAGCGAGTTAATTGGAACGTTCGGCTTGGTTCATGAGAAAAATGCGTCTGCGCATTGGGTGAAATTGTAATATAGGTGGATACACTTTTTAAATAATTTCTGTAAATTTATCTTGGGGTTGCAGATGGTTGTCGTTGTGTTAGGAAGGTAGGTTGCTACGATGTACACTCCATGTCACCCTTTGAGCACAGGGCGCATCCCCAGTGCGGTCGTGGGGTTAAATGTTTGGCTATTTGCCGCTAGGCTGCGCATTAGGTATGCAGGAGAAAGGGAGTTCCTTTGAGGTCGCGCACAGCATGGTGGAAGGCCCCCTTTTGGTTTTAAAAACACACGGTTTCTAGGGCACTGGTGTGCTTAGAAAAATGTCGTAGGGATAAGGGAATTGTACGCACTAAAATCAAGTATTATGGGCGATGTCTTTTGGGGAGAAAGCTTTTGGGCAAATCCTTCAATTGTTCTGCGAGTTTATTGGAGGAACAGCCTTAGTGCACAATAGCGCGTAGAGGTAGGCCCGTGTGAAGGGGAAACAGGAACCAGGGTGCCTCGAGCGGCTAGTGTGCCACTTATTCAAAATGTCAGGCTTCACCTGGTGCAGGAGGGTCGGCATCCGTGGCTGGGAGTATCACCATCAGTTTATGGGTTACATTTGTGAACAGAAGGTGTTCACAATTACGATCACCTACATTACTGTCATGGGGAATTAACCAGCATGGTGGCCAGACGATGTCCTTCACCACGTTTGGAACGGATGCGCATAGCAGGTTTCCTAAAGATGGGATTAATGTGGCCATGGGGGAGTTATGACCGTAAAGACCGCAGGTTCAGTAGATTTCACGTGGCGGTTGAGGGTCTGGCGAAGGGGTTAATCATGGCCTCCTCAAGGGAGTCACGCGTGAGCAGGGCCATTGCACAGGGATAGGTGGGCTAATTACGGGCACCTGCAATCAGTAATTGTGGTACAAATTGCGCGGGGGCGGCGGGTGAATGAGGGCTGGCCTTGCGATGCTCAGGGAGAGCCGGCTGCATCGCAAGTTGCGGTACGGAGTCACGTTCTTTCGCGGGAGGCCAGCATCAAGTAGAGCTGCATGACAGGAGGGAGCCCTCACTTTGACATCTGGGCTGAACCTGGGGACACAGGTTCGATTCCCGGCAGGGCCAAACTCAGCTGTTCAGTAAGAATAAGCAGCGCACAGATACCTGAGGGTTCATAGCGCTATATAAATGCAGAAGTAGTTTCATCCCGCTTGGGAGCAGGACGACACTAACCAGACCGGAGTCCAGCACCTGGTCCGCCCGTAGAAAATGCTGGCCATTAAGCATATTGTATGATGTTAGCAGAGAGGCGGCTCCGCGTCAGGGACTTCTTGTGGGCCCCAGGGTCGAGATTTTAATGTGTTCACAATGGTTTGTATTTGAAATGAAGATGCGTGCCGATTAACATGACCCGAACAGGTACGGCTTAGGCAGCCTTTACAACGGACTAGGAGACAGGTATTGGAGTTGGTAGGAAGGCATCGGGTGTGCATTAACTGGCTGACGTCTGTGACAGGATTATCAAAGGAGGACCCATTGGCAAGGTACAGGCACAAACAGTTTCGAGTTTTGATATTAGGGGACTTTTTGGTGGCATATGATCTGGCCGTAGGACCAGGGGTTCATGCATATCTTATGTTCGGTTCCCAAAGTCGTTCAACCTACCAGCGCCTTCAGACCATACCGATGGGTTTTAAGGCGCTATATAAAAGCAAAATAACATATCATAACATAATATGTCAGATACATAGTCTCCAGAACAGACAAGAACGACAGTGGGAGTACACGGTACGGCAGCCAGGTTGCTTGATGCAAGGGGCCTGTGGGTTGAATTAAAAATGCTCAAGTGAAACACAAGGGGGGAGCGTTCTTGGGTCGGGAAAAATGTTATCGCAAAATTTATATTGCTAAAAGTGGGGCGCTAAGGGTAAGCGAATTGGTGCCAGCCAACAAGAAGGGGTCAAGGTTTGAGTTTCCTGAGGAGCTGTGACATAGGGGTACAAGGAGAGCGGGTATACATGTTGCTGAGGAGATCCAAGACGGATCAAACAGGGAAAGGCAGAAGCACCATGTTAGGAGGTACACGGGACAGCCCGGTTTGTCTAGTAGGATGCGTAAGCGCGTATTTGAGGTTGAGGATTCGCACGGGGGAGGAGGAGCCTGTTTTGGTGCATAGCGATGGGTCAGCTTCAAGCCTTTTTCATTTTAAATAGGTAATGGACATGGCACTGGTGGAAGCAGGGTTCTCGATGGGGGTCTACGGGACACATTCCTTCGGGATAGGGGCAGCCACGTCAGCAGCAGGGATGGGCCTGGGAGCAGAAGCAATCAAGCTGATTGGGGGATGGAAGTCCGGTTGTTTTAAGCGATATGTCAGGCCCGGCAAAATGTAAGATTAATGGTTCCCCCCCCCCCTCTTATCTCCTCTCAGTAGCATCGACGAAAGGAAGGCGACGGTCCGCCTGGGTGGTGGGCCTTTCGTTTGTGTCAAGCCAAGCAAGAGGAGTTGACCGCCGGGGAATACCGGGTGCAATGGCATGGAGTGCCAGGTATGGAGTGGGCACAGCTGCGGGGGCACGTGCGCAGACTCCTGAGGGAACATCGGAGGCCTGATGTTCTGGTGGTGCACCTCGGTGGCAATGACTTGGCTGGTCTGGGGAGGGGGATCTTGCTCAGGGAAATGATGTCTTCATTTCAGGAGTTATCGGCGGAAATGGGGGAGACCGAAATCGTGTGGTCAGAAATCATCTCGAGGCACGAATGGAGGGCCGCTGAGAGTCAGGCGGCCGGGGAGAATTCAAGAAGGAAGTTGAATTGGGCCATGGTTAAGTTTTGCAAAGGGAGAGGCTTTCAGCATATCAGACATGGTTTGATCAACCTGAAAAACAGGGAGCACTACTTGAAAGACGGAGTGCATTTGTCGGAGCAAGGAATGGATTTGTTTTTTCTGGAATATCTGCACAAAATTACTGGAGTTATAAGCCCGGAAAGGGGGGAGCCACGGTGGGCGGTAACCCACCTTTGGCGTGGCGGGTTGTGGCAACCTATGATAAGACAAAGACTCTGAATGAGCCATTGCTAAACCGGAAGGGGCTTCGCCCATTCTAGACAGCGCCTCCTGGGAGCATAAACGGCGGGGGTGTCTGGCGGTAGCAATTGGGGCTCAACTTCCCCCCCCAACAAACGGCGCTCCCCCAGTCCGCAAAGACCTGCAGGGGCAGGCAGTTTCTCAGGCTCGAAGGCCTTGGGGGAGTTGTGCCTGCAATTCAACATGGAGGTAAAGGGGGAAGCAGGACGAGGAGCAGTCGCCACACCTTTTGGATCTAATTTTTAATACCTGTTTGCAGTGGTTATGTATATGTAAAAATAAATCTGCGGCCTTGTTATGCCAAAACAAAATAAATGTCTCATGAAGCACCTTACTGGAGGGGAAAGGAAAGGGGCTTGCAAAATGAGAAATGTTTGATACAAATGGCATAGCTAATGGACAAATGCCCAGGTTATGAAGGTGACGAACGGGTGAGCGAAGAGAATGGAGGAGGCACCCCGATAACCGGGGCAGGGGCCTTCCTCCTTCCGCTCTCTCGTCCCTCCCCCCACAGGGGCAGGGGAGAGGGCGGCAAGGTGAACAGAGGAAAGGGC
Source organism: Ambystoma mexicanum (assembly GCF_040938575.1). Lineage (NCBI taxonomy): Eukaryota > Metazoa > Chordata > Amphibia > Caudata > Ambystomatidae > Ambystoma > Ambystoma mexicanum. The sequence goes on from NC_090935.1 coordinate 1,527,068,281, forward strand.
GCCAAAAGCCCGCAAAAGCCCGCGAAGGGTAACAAAGGAAGAAGGAGGAGCTTCGGCTACATAAGCGGCGGGCACCCGGCACAGGAGCACTTGCAGCTCTTCCAGCAGCCGGGCGCCCGCCAAAATCGGAGGATTTCGTTTTCCCACCCTCCCACCCTACAGTTATGATGAAACCTGGACGTCGTTGTCGCAGGATGACCAGGCGGGTTGTGGCAACCTATGATAAGACAAAGACTCCGAATGAGCCATTGCTCAACCGGAAGGGGCTTCGCCCATTCTAGACAGCGCCTCCTGGGAGCCTAAACGGCGGGGGTGTCTGGCGGTAGCAATTGGAGCTCAACTTCCCCCCCCAACAAACGGCGCTCCCCCAGTCCGCAAAGACCTGCAGGGGCAGGCAGTTTCTCAGGCTCGAAGGCCTTGGGGGAGTTGTGCCTGCAATTCAACATGGAGGTAAAGGGGGAAGCAGGACGAGGAGCAGTCGCCACACCTTTTGGATCTAATTTTTAATACCTGTTTGCAGTGGTTATGTATATGTAAAAATAAATCTGCGGCCTTGTTATGCCAAAACAAAAGAAGTGTCTCATGAAGCACCTTACTGGAGGGGAAAGGAAAGGGGCTTGCAAAATGAGAAATGTTTGATACAAATGGCATAGCTAATGGACAAATGCCCAGGTTATAACCACTCTCTTTTATATTTAAAAAACCACGAGTGTAGGCGCTCTCCAGTTCAAGTTCCCTACCTTTTTAGTTACTGGTAATAAGGGGAATGAACCAGCCCAGTTTTGCATGGAGGTAATGCAAACCTGACCTTTTTCTGATACATTATGTTCATGATAAATGCAACATGTTTATTATTTCACGTAGGCTGTCTAATTTACACAATTTGGTTTCCAATGGCTCAGTTCTTGGTTTGGCTCGTAGGGCCAAGCCAGACTTCTGGCTCGGCTCTGGCTTGGCTCTCCCTATACATCCCTTGGCTTGCACATCTTTATGAAAGAAGGACAGGACTGGAGTACACCAGGCGAGAAGCAAAAGGAATGCACAAAAGGACTCAAAGAGGATGCTGACAAGTGGGATCGGGGGAAGGGAACCATCAAGATGGACAAGGTAGCCGAGAAAGGCTGAGAGGTGCCGCCATAGTAAACTGAGGACGCGACTAACATTCCCCAGTGATATCTCAGAGGGAGGAGTACAGTAACAAAAGGATGTTCTACCATAGAAAGCAGGTAAAGCAAAGTGATGATTAAGATCACTGGCATTCAGAGATGGAGGATAACCGTTGCAGGGTTCTACGCATGCGCACGTGAAACAGCAATGCGTATTGCCGTTAAGACAGCGTAGATAATGGTTGCAAGTTCAAAACCTCGGTACGAGGTATGCAGACGTGAGATGGTGAAAGTATAAAAGGCATGAACGTGAGAATCACTGTTACACGTGCAAGTAACCCAGAGGGAAAGACGTGGCTGGGTCGTTATTGAAAATCTTGTTGAATAAAAAAAGAGAAAACAGTTCCAAGCGCTGAAGCCCAGTGACAGGATAAGAACAACACATAAAGCAAACTATGCTGTGGAACCGAGATGGCATAGCAATACCTAGATAAAAAGTAACTTAGAGGCTTGAAAGGCTAAACTGCATTATGGGACCTGTAGTGTCAAAGAACTACAGAGACACTTCAAATTTAAAAAGGCGCTTTTTGGAAAATGTAGTGACAAAGAACTAGGGAAAGATTGTGAACAGAAGTGACAGACTGCCATAGGCAGGAAGAATTGAACTTTGATGCCAATAACTTTATTTGAATACAATCTTTGAAATGTGTGGCAGTGTTTTAAGAGTCTGATTACGGAAACCCACCACAAATAACTTCAAACCCACCACAAATAACTTACTATATACATTCTTAAAGGAACTCATGACCTGTAATTAATCCTGCATACATCTCTGAGTAGGCCCTCCACTGACTGAACTATCTCACTGTGATTGCAGCGTAACTTGCGGTTCATGTATTTGTGCAGAGGTTGAAATGACTCAATGAGCTTTCTTTTATAACATGAATTCACCTGTGATCAGACAGACTGACATATTCTGGGGGCCATTCAGAGTTGGGCGGTAGCCATGGTGCTATTAGCACCATAGCTGCCTCCCAAACCGGGTCCGGTCTGGGTGAATGGGGACTTACCGGGTCATTCCGACCCTGGAGGACCCAGTAAGTCCCCATTCACCAAACCATTCCCCATTCCCATTTGAGCCCCCATAGGGCTCAATGGGAATGGGGAAGGTGCTAATAACGGGCCCGCGAATAGCAGGCCTGTTATTAGCGCCCTGGTCCCTTAGCGGGACCCGTAAAGGACATGTGATCAGACCACATGTCCTTTACGGTTCCCGCTAAGGGACCTCGGAATTGGGCGGTAAGGGATTACTGGCACCGGTCTACTTACCGGTGCCCGGTATCCCTTATCGCCATACTCGTAATGACCCCCTCTGACGAGGTTCGACTGTGTTGTGCAGCTTTCCCACAGTTTAACCCACTGAACTATCTTACTAGAACTGTCTTCCTGGTACTTGAAAACAACTTTCAGCCTACTCATTTCTCACAGTAGGCACATGGACCCACTGGTTTATCTGTATGATTGGTACCTGCGACCTGCAGTTCAAACACAATAGTCTGCAGCAAGTGCCCAACGCATCAAGCTATCCAAATGGGACTACCACGTAACCAATATATTGCAAACCAATCTCCACATTAAGTACATCAACTCAATTGCCTGTCATACTACACTAAGAACACCGGACACAGAGGCTACACAAGGATGTCAGGGGATAGTGCATTCGCTCATCTTGCCATTTTACTGGGATTGAAACATCCGACTGAGCGATTATATGACCCATTGCACATTTTATTGTAGATTGGGACATGCAGGCCAGACTGATCTCCGCAGCAGGCATTAAAGCTACTGCGCTTTTTCTATTGAGATTGGAACGGACATCTTGCATTTCTCTCTGCCCCCTCAACCCCCACACACACGTTACTGAGAAGGACGTGTGTGGCTGGAAACACACTCCACATCTTTGCAGCACATTACATACTTGCTTATATACCAAAGTGGTGTCCACTCTGCGAATTCATCTACAATATTTCGAATTCATTCGCTTTTTTAAGTGGTAAACTGAATTTGAACTTTTATGTACACGTTTAGCGTTTTTATAATAGAAGGGGTCAAAAGTCATGTGATGTTAGGCCCAGTGTTGGGCGACATATGTATGATCGCTCAGGCAGAAAGCCTCCTTGCTCCTGCCTGTGGATATAGCAAAAGCCTGCATGAAGTACCACTGTGACAATGCGCTCCCATCCGCGCGGATGCCTGTACAATCTTTTAGGAGGGGAAATGCGGGTGGCGTGGGCCCTTTTCAGGATCAGGAGCTATGAGATGTAAACTCACATATTTCACGGGTCAAGCGAATTTCTCCACACAGCTTCCGACCAATGCCTATTTGGGGGTCTATAGCATCCATAAGTAGACACACAAGATGTTAGAAGCCAGGAAATGGAAGCAGACCAGATGATTTGGGGAGGGGATCCTGATAGACAGCTTAGACAGTTGCCCCATTGCTCCAGCCCCAGTGAGGAGAAAGGGGAAGGAGGGTGATGGAGGGGAGTGGGAGGAGGTTTGTGTGTTTGTGGGGTTGTCCGTAAAATGATCCAGGGTGTGATCAGTGGTGCAATCAGAAGATGGACTTGATACCAAGCATGTGTCTTATTGTGTAAACCTGGCTTGAAAAGCAACAGAGCACAGTCCACCAATAGGGGTTACAAGCATACACGAGATGATTACTCAGGGAAGGGACCATAGACCATGCATCACCTGTATATCATTTAGGGTAGCAGGGAGCAGTGAACAGTGACGGTGGCTGGGTAGCATGTAACTGTGCTGAAATGGTGTTGGGGCATACAAGTGTGGGCTGTAGATGATGGCCATCAAGAGGGATAGTTAGGTGGCTGTATTCCGTCAGTGGAGTATATCTTACAACACGTGAAAGAGGCGAGGAGGGTCTTGATTTCTTTCCTGAACTGTAAAGGGGAGAACGGCAGTCCAATGCTGATGGAGAGGAAAGCGGGGCATGGACTGAGAATGCTTGATTACCGAGTCTCTCTTTTATTGCATTTCTGCTGCGCCCCTCTGGCCAGGTCCGGAATTCTGGTGATGGGCTGACAGGCAGATGGTGACTGTCAGTAAGGGAAGAGTGGGCATGTGTGGAGTTAGTGTTGCACATTGTGCATTTGGATTTGAAAGGGATGCGTGTTTGCAGAGGCAGGCGTTGACATTTGATGATTGCGTGGCTGTTATGTTGTCATACATATGCTGAAGCTAGGGCGTGATGAGCAGCCTGGGGACAACAGCGTTTCCCCTGTCCTAAAAAACAGGACTCAGCACTTTACAGTGGATCTAGAGCTGGTACCTAGGAGGAAGTGCATGAAGAATGGGCATTCATGAATGGGCACCCTGTGAATTATGACATTATACTGTTGCTTTTGCAAGCACAGTGACAAGATCCTCAAACTCAGCATCAGGGCATAGTTGAGTCAGGATAACCTCTGCCTCAGTGGAGAGGGCAGTTCGGCCAGTGGGATGAGGGGGGTTTGCTGGGGAAGTTGGAGGTGTCTGGTTTGGGTTCTAGTGGAGCTACTAGCTCATGACCTGAAGATTAAATTGTATTGTGATAGTGACGGATGGTGACCGGAGGGGATGATCAACAGCACATTTGATGACGCCCATGCTCAGGTTGTTAAGTACTAAGGGCCCGATTCCTAGAATTTTATGCGTGCTGAAAAGTAACTTTGTGCACTTTTCAACACGCAAAACTCCTTTCGTCGATTCATGGATCCGACTTTGCATACTTTTCCAGGACCTTGCAGGGACTTATCGCAGGTCCATCACATCTTTCTGTGTAGTCGAGCACTTTGTGTGAGACTCCACGTAAAGTGTGGGACAGGCCTATGCAAGGAAATAAATAGGGGGCAGAACATGCATATCCCCCATTCCCCACGCAGAATGACGAACAAGGAATTACGTGGGTGTGTTGAGGTACGGGCTACACAATGAAATCGAACACCCAGCAATGCGCAAAACCAAGCGTATTCATAGATATGAATGCGCAACATCACTTCCGGGAAAGATGCACGCAGTGCTTGCAATCTTACTGCCACATGATTGGAGGCACAAAGACCCAATCGCAGAGGAACCAACCGTGCCCTAAGTGTGCTGCTTTTTGTCTATACTATCAGAACATAACACAGCTGTGCATGATCAATGTACCCTAGATGTTTCAATGATTGAACAGAGTCATTTGGACTACATTTCTACATATTTCCTCTCTTGGGGTGGGTGCTCAGACTAACACTTTCAGGAGCAGTGGGAGCACAACCTGAATGTTGATGTCCCTCTTGCGTGATAATTGAGCCCGAATAGAGAGAACCTTATTAATGGATCACTCTTAAGTCTGAACTGAGTACCTTCATATGATGGGATGTATTGCAAAACATCATTACCAAATCTCAGCAAGGTATACTACAACTTTCCCAAAGGGTAGACTCACAAGCAGTCTTACTAATTTGTGTTTGTTGTGTTAGGAAAGACAACTGTCCCTATTTACAGACTACCTCCCTAGACAAGTGAATTGTGTGCCACCATTATAGAAGAGGAAAGAGAGAAAATAACAATAGGGACTAATTATGAGCTTGGTGGTATCTGGGCAGTAAATCCGCCCAGATAAACCAAACTGCCTTACCGTTACCGCCACTTGGTCCAGCAGTATTGTTTCCAGATTGCAAGTGGCGGTTGTGGTGTAAGTCCCCACTTTGAGTCTGTAGGAATGTATGTGGGATTTTTGGCGGCATTACTGCAGTGGTAATTCCATCACAGTAAATCCACTGAAATTTGGCAGAAAGCTGGCAGATTTACCTCCAGCTCATAGCCGGAGATGAATCCACCAACTTATGGCCAAACTTATATTTTGCCAATTTGGTAATGATGTGGTAAACAGTAATACCACCACATTTTACGCACACCACCCAACTGTAGTGAGGCCCATATTTAATAATGTCTTAGGGAGTGTCACATGATTGCTTTCCTTGCCAAAGGAATTTCATCCAGAATCCTGACAGAGACCTACTTTTCTACCTCCCCCTTGAATGTTTAGTCTTCAACACTCAAAGCATTACCCCATCTTGTTATTGTTTTTTGTGGTTTTATTTTTAAAATTTTGATCTTTTGTAATTTTGTGTTACTTTTTAAAGGGAAGCAAGGCGAAAATAAAACGATGAATAGCCTGTCATAAACAAAGGTTTATGGCAAATGGCACCTGGGACTGGCCTAGTCCTTGTGTGTAGGTACCACCTCATCACTACACGAACAAGACTCGCTCACTGCATGCTTAAACCTACACTTACGTTAGAGTTTCCATTCCTCACTTTCCTGGGCGGTCCTACTGCAGTCTCTGATGGGCTTGGGGTGGGTGGACTTGCCATACAAACCCAGTGCCAGCGCTTCTATTTATTTTATTTATTTATTTTATTTATTTGTTACACGCCCAGACCCTCAGGTGTCACGGCGAGGATATAAGATGCCTTAGGAATTAGTCATATTCATACATTACATTAGTTGCTTTACATGATATAGGTTACAAACATATTCACAATAATATACAGTGGCCTAGGTATTCACAGCAGTATCCGGTGGGAGGGGACCTATCTTTGGGTGCTAATATTGGTTGAATAACCAGGTTTTTAGCTGTTTCTTAAAGGTCGTGAAGGAGGATGCTTTTTTGATGGTGGTGGGTAGGGTGTTCCAGTGTTTGGGGGCTAGAGTGGTGAAGCTGCTGCCCCCTGCTCTTGCGGTTTTGAATCGGGGGGGGTCCAGGAGGAGTTTGTCATTGGATCTCAGAAGTCTAATATTAGTTTTAGGATGCAGAGTGTTGTTGAGGTAGATGGGTCCTTTTTTTGTGATGCATTTGTGGGTGATGCATAATGTTTTGAAAATGATGCGGGCTTTGATGGGGAGCCAGTGGGCATCTTTCCTGGTCTTGGATATATGGTCTGATTTTTTTATACCTAGCGCTGCCCTCAGGACTTTGTTTTGCAGAAGTTGCATTTTGGCTAGGTTGGTGTTGGATGTGCCCAGTAGTAATACATTACAGTAGTCCAATTTCGATAAGACCAGTGCTCTGGCCAGGGTGAGGCAGTTAACTGGAGTCAGAAATTGGCGGCTGAGTGCAATTAATTTGGAAGTGTAGGCCGTGGAGGAGGAAAGTACATTGATCTGTTTAGTCATGGTCAGGCTAGCATCGAAGTACACTCCCAGTGTTTTTACTTGTTTTGATACTGGAATATTGGTGCCGTCGATGTTGATGGTTGAATATTCTGGTTGGAGGGTTGCTAATTTGGCTGGAGCTCCTACGATGAGGACTTCCGTCTTCTCATCGTTAAGACATAGACTGTTTAATGCCATCCAGTTCTGGGTGAAATGGTAGCAGAGCTCTGTCCTCTCCTAACAGTTTTTGACGACGGGCACATCATATCCTCCTGCACCCCCGCCCCTTTGCTTTTAGAGAACTCCTGGACATTCCCCTTACCAGGCTTTGTTCCTCCTCCTGACACCTGCAGTACTAATCTCTTCCTACTTACACCTGCAGGACTGGCTCTCCTCCGGACCCCTCTGGCACTGGCTGTGCAACTGCATAGGCTCCTCCACTGCCTCTGTATCACCACTGTTCCCACCATCATCATCATCCCTACCACCAATATCACCAACATGTGCAGTAGCATCATAATCCGCTAGAGGAGGCAGATTATCTGTGTGCCTCATCACAGAATGTTCTGGAATTCTCTCTCCCCCTCTCCAGTTCCCAAGACAGAGAATACGAGATCCAGGTCCACTGGTGGATATAGGTTCCTGTAATTGTTCTGTACAGATGGCACCACATTAGATTCCTTCCCCACATCCCTGCAATTTTTCTCCAAACAAAAAAAGAGGCTTACCTTAACAAGATAAAACTGCAAGTTTATTTCTCTAATGAAGGATTCCCTAATCAAAAAACTGGCTTCCAAAGAAAGAAACAAAATAAAAGGTTTTCCCAACTTAAGTAACAAAGGTTTCAAATTCAAATCATAACACAAAAGAAAAGTATTCCTAACTTAATGGCTTCCCAAATAAACTGACTGGCTCCCAAAGTAAGAAAAAAAACGTCCTTATCACTCTCTGGGCCTCATTAGGACCCAGGTGTTAAGGGGTTAACGGCGCCGTAAAAGGTGTCGGCGCCGTTAATCCCTTAACGCCTTACTACGAGGTCCCTTTGCGGGACCCGACCTTAACGGCTGGTCTAGACCAGCCATTAAAGTAGGGGCCCGCAAAGGGACTCTCGAGGTAAGTATGGTACCGCAATTTGCGGTACCGTACTTATCGCTTTCCCCATTCCCATTATTCCCTATGGGGCAAAAATGGGAATGGGGAAGGGCCATGGTGGCATGGGGAATTACCGCCCCGTCAACCTTGGAATGGGGTGGTAATTCCCCATTCCGCCATGGCGGTCTCCAGCATTTTCCGCCGGAGTCCTAATGAGGGCCTCTGTGATTAGATATTTCCGTGCTGCGTTTCCTAATATTGCTGAGGTGGTGAAAAAGTAGAACTTGAATGCTAGCAATGGTGAAGCTGTTTGGTCTGATGTGTAATTACATGGTATAGATTTAGAGCAGGATTCTTATGCTGAATCAAAGACATTAGGAGGCTAAAAGATAGTTACACTGATTCAGAGAGTTAAATTAATATAATAGGATGGTTTTAATCTTGTCATAAATTACTGCAGACCGTGATATGAATTCTTGCATTATTGGACTAGGAATTGGTAGTATTCAATAACATTGTATGAGATGTATCATATATTGTTTTCAAATTGAAGTTTTTAAATTATATACATGATGTTTAGTGTATTTGTATGTGAAAGTTTCATTTTGAGCTGGAACACAATAAAAATAGAATAATTAAAAAAAGAATCCAAAATAACACACAGAGTCCTCAAAACGAAAACTAAAATCATTCCAACCCCTCAAACATGTGTCACTTTCTCCAACTCATAGCGTGGATTAGTCTTCTCTTGCCTTCCTGCCACTAAACAAGCCACAAAGGAAACAGAAAGTTGATGGTTTGCTATATTGGCTTCTGAACTAGTCTTCCGACCTCACCCAAATTCACACGAGAATACCTGAATCCAACGTCACTATGATGCTCATGTCTGAACCCTGTGTGCATGCCCAATTCCATCTTTTCATCTGATCTCGAGAGATAGAAAGTTGAACTTCACAGTTATTCCACCTGCTCCTGCGGATTCACCTGAATTCAATGATTGAGCCAGCAGGGATTTACAGGAGAATTTGAGGAGATTTGCCCAGGCTTCCTCCATCAGACCAGAAGGGGCTGACTGCAGTGTTCTTTCCATTTGATACAGTAGGAACAACTGAATCACACCTCCTGTTTGAAGGCCTCATCTCCCTGAACCCCCTGACCATGTCCAGTAGCAGGGACCCCTTTGGGGCCTGGGCTCTGAATACTCCACAAACTGAACCAACCGGAGCCTCTTCTTCTCAGGACATCTGGAAAAGTACTCTGGTTCCTTATCTCTCTTCTGAGAAGCTCCAGAGGCTTGTACTGCATTTGATCCTCCAACCGCACCTCCAAACTTACCTCCCAGTCCTTCTTCTGTGGCTGGCTCCTCTTTGGTGTGACTTTGCAAGCTTTTCTTCAATATGCATTCTTCTTTGGGGCCTTCTCAAGCTGATGCCCATCCTCAAAAGCTGAACTGTGTGCCCGAGGATGACAAAGGGAAGTTTGTATCGACCACAACATTGACTGCCGATCTCCTCCACAACCACAGAATCACAGCATCGTGACTAATCATCCTTCCTCAGGGTATTGGTGTCCCTCCTGCACTGGTATCTCATCACTAGAACCTAAGGTAGTCACCAAACAATGTTCTCAAAAACGACCTCAGGAAACCTTCAACCCACTGCTGTAGAACTGCTTTCTTGTTTGACAGGCATTGCATTTTCTTTGTTTATTTCTTCATCCCTGGACCCTCTCTTCCTCTTCAAGGGTATTTTGTCACATGAACTCAATCGTAACTCCGGGAACTTCTCTTTGGGAGCCTTTGCCAAAGGTAGCCCTTTGACACTAAAGATTGACCCAAATGTGTGCAACTGCTCCCCTTGGTCTGTTCTTAATTTACTGGCCTAGATAGAAAAAGTGTGTTGCTTACCTGTTACTGCATTTTTCCTCTTCTAGGAAATACATTTTTGAACTCTGAACACTTCTTGAAACTGTTTTGCTAACCATTTTGGTTTTGAAATGTTTACATTCCTGCAAAATTCAGAGATTTTTCTCTTTGCATTTTCGAATATAAAGAATGTATTTTTATAAATATATATAGTGTGTGGACACTCTCGCACTGGGTATTAATGAAACGTGTGTGCAGTACCTGGCAACCACCTCACCTCCTGAGACTTAGACCTGATCTGCTCTGTCACCACTACTACTTGGAGAGCCTGGCGAGATTGAGGGAATCCCTAAAAATGCATACGTCAGGAAGATAAACCTAAAGACCTTCAGCACAGGGCTTAAGCAAAATCTCCCTAACACCAGAGATGTCAATTAGGGGTTGCCAGGGGTCTCCCTTGCTACCCCTAAAACAACCTTTTTTTTTTACTTTCTTACCAATTGAAACTCCTGGGCATGTGGCTATTTGAGCTATTTGTCTTTATGGAATTCCATACAATAATTGCTAGACTCATCAAAGGTTTATTTCAGCCACACTTCAGGGGGTGAGTCACTGATTTTGTCTGTTCTGTAACACCTCAAATTCACAATGCAGACAAAATCCTCAAAAAAAGCATTTAGAGTACAATAAGCATCCATTTCAGACTATGGCCCTCATTACAACCCTGGCGTTAAGGGGTTAACGGCGCCGTAAAAGGTGGCGGCGCTGTTAACCCCTTAACGCCTGATTACGAGGTCCCTTTGCGGGTTGGAGATTTTAACGCCTGCTTTTTGCAGGCGTTAAAAACCAACCCGCAAAGGGACCTTGGTGCTAAGTACGGTGCCGCAATTTGCGCCACCGTACTTCGCGCCTTCCCCATTCCCATTGAGCCCTATGGGGCAAAAATGGGAATGGGGAAGGGCCATGGCGGCATGGGGAATTACCGCCCCGCCAACCTCGGAATGGGACGGTAATTCCCCATTCCGCCACGGCGGAGTCGGTAAGTTACCGGCATGGACCATGGTGCTATTAGCACCATGGTCCAACGCCAGGGTTGTAATGAGGGCCTATTGATGTATTTTGCTTTTCACAATTATGCAGTTATAGCATGATTTTTTTCTGCCGATACGTATGGTGATCCATTCCTGTATGAAATGTATATCACATTACAGTAATATTGTAGCCATATATTTCATAGTGTACTTAGAAACAATGCTATGTGATGCCACTTCCTGTTTTGTCAAGGGGTAAACGGTCAAGTTCCTTCGGTTCCCGTGATGCCACTTCGGGGTGGGGTCAATTGACATCACTTCTGGTGATGTCTTCAGAGGTCACGTGTCATGTGACGTCACTTCCGCTACCCCTGGCATTTTGATGAAATTATGTCCTTGCCTAACACACTCCTTTGGTAAAGAAGGTTTTGAATATAGTGGTACTTGTCCCAGCTACATTCCAACTATTACACCATGCTAAGTAATGGACGCAGAGAGCCGCATGATGGCTCTTTATGCTGCATCATCGAATTTCCATGAGTGGAAGGGCAGTCTGCAGCAGGGCTCATATCCACGCAATCGTTGTTCGTAAAACAAGGTGCGGCACAGGTGGCTTTTTCAAAGCCATGACTTATGTCACTTATTTTTAGACTTATTCTTAGACATGGGAACATTCTTTCATCCTCGCCAGCCATTCTTTTTTTTTTTTTAAATAAAGGAAGTGTTTGTGCAGTCTACAAACGAATGAAATAATGGCTCTTGGAAAAAAATAGCTTTCTTAAAACGTGCGGACCCTCCCTTTGTCAAACTTTTAGTTTCGATTCCGTCTCCCCGCCAACAAAGTAACAATGCAATTCAGCAGCGCAAAGAAGAAAAGGGTTTCTACAGAAGGGAGCGGCGATTGTGATACATGAGGGAAACATGCTTGGACATTGAAAGCGGCGTTAGGTCTGCTGCGTCATACGCGATGAAACCTACCGGAGAGGGGAATTCATGTTCTCATTTCTTCTTTGTCATCTTTTAAATGCATGTGTCTTATCCATGCAGCGGGGAGTCGGGGCGGGGTGCTCGGGTTAACCAGATGATTGGTCTAGAGAAAAGCTGGTTTGGTGTGTTGCACTCGGCACCAGCAGGTAAACACGAATTGGCTGTACTTGCTGCAATTAGGCTAACATTATGAACGAGGGTCCTAGGTGTCTTGCCAGAATGCTGGATTCTGGGAGTTCTGAACACCGATGGAAATGCATGTGAAAAAAAGTGTCTCGGGTGGTGCAAAGCGATGAAAGATTGAATGCAGGAGAAACGCAACTAGTGCAGGTTTTAGTGAAACACTGTTTCCTGAGATGGTACACATTGATAGAATACCAAAGGCTATAATGCACTATATATACCACTGCTTCGGGAATGGTGGTTCTGAACTGATGAAAATTAGATTGCCCCTTTATGAAACCTTCATGTAATTACAACAGAAGTAGCAGATTCTGACAGTATTCTGGGCCCCAAGCCATAGTAAACAATATCACGTTTTGCAGAAAATGCGAGGAGCTCCAGATTGGAAGCGTTCTAATTTTACAGGCCGAAGATGCTCTATTTATGTGATGAGCTCAGAAGGAGATCAGATTCTAGGAGCGTTGAGGGGCCCCTCTTCTGCAATTATGGGCAGCGTTGCGTTCTGACTGCAAAATGCTCCCAAAGCACCGAGTTCTCTAAATGTCATTGGAATAAAATGAGCCCGCTAAGCTGGGAATCCACTAGGCGCAGTTGACTATACAGGCCTTCATTGGGAGCAAGGTGGTACAGAAGAAAAGAGGCGGTATTCGGAAATAACCCGCTTTCCCCACCCATCTTATTATGCCTTGGGCAGATTGAATGCATGCTCTGTCCCATAGGACGATTGCATGCAGTAATCTCAGCTGCTAGGAGGTCCAATATTGAATGTTTAACTCTTATTTTACTTCCACCAAAAAGGTGTTGGTAAACATTTTAAAAACTCCCCCTGAAATTCCATCAACCGTTTGTTTCTTGCACTGAAGGGAAGTACTTACGGGTCCAAAGTAACAAAAACTGTTTTGTATGTGGACACTCAAGAAGGGGTTAGAGGGGGAGGGGAAATGGGAATTTCTCATGGACTGCCAGGTAGTGCAAAAAAGGGTCAGAAATGACCAACCTGTGCATTTAGAAAATGCTTTACATTAGCTGCATAAACTGCTGATATAGACAGTCAATTTACATTCTCGAAATTAGCACGAAAATGGATTACAAAATATCAGAATAGTAATGTATGCAGATTCCCAGGAATACTACAAGCAGTATTTCAGGACATCTACTTCCATTACCGCCAACATGGCAGATTTGTTGTAATGTAGTTGGTTTGGAAAATTACCATATGTGAAAAGTTAATTAAAGCGTGCAGTCATTCATTCAAGAAAATCTGCCTGTCCTAAACTGAGGTCAATAGGAGGAGAAAGAGAAATGGGATGCAGTCACAGGCGTGCATAGAGGGCAGCATACTACTTTGCACCCCTTCATTTTTGGTCTGTCCCCCATGGTCTGCCCAACAATGAACACTTTCAGAAGTCGTAAAGGTGCTCTTCGACCTGCTGTCAAACTCGCAAGCAGGAACATCATTTCACCAAAATGCCTGGGGTAGCGGAAGTGACATCACACGACCCTTGACCCCCTGAGCACATCACAGGAAGTGATGTAATTTGACACCACCCTGAAGTGATATCGCGGGTAGCGATGGAACACAGCCTTTCACCCGTTGACAAAACAGGAAGTGGCATCACATAGCATTGTACACTACGAAAAATATTGTTACGATATCACTATAATGTGATGTAAATTTCATGCAAGAATGCATCGCCATATGTATCGTTAAGATCAGTGTGTATAGGCCCATATTACCAAATTACTGTGAATGTAAGCAGGCGTCCATGACCAAATGATAATGATGTGTTTTATATTGCCCTTATGCTTAAGCGCTTTATGTAGAAAAAATATACACCCAATATCACCCAACCTGTGTTGGTACTCATTTATCGACCGCAGAAGGATGAAAGGCTGAGTTGAGGTGGTTCAGAACATACTAAATCAGTGACTCAGCCCCTGAAGTGTGCCTGAAATAAACCTTTAATGAGTCTAGCAATTATTGTATAGTATTCCAGAAAGACACATTATTTGGTATTCCTAATCTTTCTTATTTAGGGTCAGTGCTGAAAGAGTTAGACTTGTCCTGTTCTTATTTTTCTTCTCCAGAGGTAAAGACCAACATGGTGCTGGCCACAAGCCATGAGTTTGCATTACAAAATTAAAGAAAAATGTTAAAACATTTTTTAAAAAAATCCTTTTTTTTTAAGAGGTCTCAAGGGAGACCCCAGAGGTTGCAAGGGAGACCTCAGAGGTCACAGTTGCGACCTCTGGCAACCCCTAAATGACGTCTGTGCTCGCACATGTACAGCCTTTGGTGATTAGTCTGTTCTTTCTTCTGGGTTGAAACATGACATCATGGGAATAGATAGGCCATGAGCACAGGGGTGAACTGGGAACGAAAAGAGGCCCTGGAAATAATGTTCATAGTGCCCCCATATTGCACATTTTCAGCAAGCAAAAGCCTTTTCCTATGAGAAAATGTGGAAAGAAAATAGGTTACCAAAGAAAATAGGCCGAGGTTGCAGAGGCCTACTGGGAAATCCCTATAGGCCAGTCCATCCCTGTTCCCAATACATGCCTCTTCAATGGGGATAATTGCGTGGAGGAGCAAACTAAACGTGGAGACAGGAAGAACAACTTCAGAACCCGGGCAGAGACCACCTAACTCATTACCCATAATACAATCACATTCTGAGGTGTTGATTAACACCTGTGCAGCGAAGAGGGGGGTTGGGGGAGGTGAGTAACGCACTAGGAATAAAATGTGCAAACCACATTGCTGTGCAAAATATAGCGCCCTGGAAGTGGACTTGCGTATTCACAGCAACCTGCACATTCGAATTGTTAGCATTTCCTTGCGTGAAGACTTCTCTTGCTGGCGTGGCAGGCAGCAGGTCTGCAGCTTGCAATTTATAATGCACAGGACAGAAAGTGCCACAATACTAGAGACAGAAAGTGCCACAATACTAGAGGTTGTTATGCAGAAAAGTTGTGCTGGTGCAAACGTGATTTTGAACCACAGGTGCACAAGGGGAAAAAATGTTTGCAACAGGACTAATTTTCCTGGTGCTAATACTGTTCCATATTAACATTACGACAAAGATCACCCTAGAGAAAAATGCCTTGAAGAAGATTTTTTTGCCTAGGCGGTTTTTACCTATTGCAAAGTTGCCCTTGCACTGGTGCAACGTTTCTGTAACGAGACCCCTGGGTCCCTACTACAAAACATGTTCACGTGAACGGAAGGTATTTGATTGTTTGCAAACTACATTAGCTACAGTGCAAATTAGTTGTGGTGTATTTGCACATGTGCTAATGTGATTGCACAAGTTCAAATATAATTTGTACATGTCCTAATTTGATGGCACATGTTCAAATGCACCTTAATCCTACCCCTGGTGTTTGTTTATTAGTTCTAGTCTGACATATACAAAATACACGTTATCCTCGTGCATTCCATCCTTGGAAAAAGTTTCAACAGAGCGCAACGTGAACCAATTGAATTTCACATGAATTAAACATTTACACCTTGGGTCTGCAATCTTTGGCTCCCCCATATTTTTTAACTGCAACGTCCATCATTCCTAGCCTTCATAGTCAATGCTGAGGAATCACGGAGTCGCAGTACAAAACCTCTGTACAGCTGCAGACTCCTTATATAAGCTTAGTCCGGCCTGAGAAGCAATGCCCTCCGCTAGATGGCTTTACTAGGGCAAAGGCATGGCTAGCGTTCAAAAGCATTGGGCCCCCTCCTCAGGCAGAGGGGGCTGAGTGGCATATTATGAAAGGCACCAGGCTATTGCCATGATGCCGGGGTGCGCTCCCGTCCCAAATGCAGGAAGGCCATCCATAGGCGCGGAAGGTGAATGGCTCTCACTTCTAAGTACAGCTGCCTAATTAATATGTATAAAAAAAGTGCTGTGCAGCACATAAGCTAGGCCAAGCACAATTACTTTGTAAAGTAGCCATTAGTGTCTCCTTTCTGAGTCGGCAGCAGTTGCTGCCTTGGGTTTGAATCGGTGACATATGATCTTTTATTTTAAAAAAAAGTCTGTAATCCATGCATGGCAGACACACATTGCAACATGTTTTTGCCTCTCGTTGTGCTGAATGATTTCTTCATAGCTATCACAATAAGTTAGTCTATACACTTAAATAGTACAGGCAGTTTTAAATGGCAGTTCATATAGGAGCATGGAAAAGGAGTGCTTAGAGATCTCAGACATGGTCACGAATAGCTTCTTTGTCACCACCCGTCTTCATCACACATGTGGAGTGCCAGCCTGGAAAGCGACATTTATCTAACCTTTCCTCTGTGCCTAACCTTAACCCCTGCAGTGCTGTCTGGGTGTCCCTAGGCCCTGTGGACTAGCCCTGCCACTACCTGCATTTATAGTCAACGCACAGAGCCACACACAAGGCATGCTCTATATTTGGTCACCTAAGGGCGCTGTCTCAACTGTTCTCCAGACCAGTATAGTACTCGAGAGCAGCAATAAGGCCTGGCGATGGAACCTGTCGAGCATCAATCTGCCCTGAACAAACTGTCAAGCGCACTGAAGGATGCGACAAATTAGCCAGAATGTGCCATACCTCATTATGAGGTATTATGGGCTCAGCCTTAGTTTCAGTCCAATCCGGCTTGTTTCGACAGCAAACTGGAATGCACAAAATGACCCATGTCACATCTGTCTCCAACGCATCGCTGATTTCCAAAGCATCTTTCTGCCTCCAAAATGCTTCTATCCCGTAAGGCCCAGACAGCATCCGAGGCTACTGTTGGCCCCCAAAGTCTTCCTCCTTAAAGCAGCAGCCAGACAGTCTCCATAGTGAAGAACACGCCTCTCCACCTCTAAAGCGCCCTCTCTTCAGCTCATGTGTCGAGCCATGTGTTTTTTTTATTCCCCCTTTTTTTTTTCCTGATGGTCATAAGCACAGGAGTGTTCGAAGCAAATCACACGAGGGCTTCGAGCAGATGGTTTCGTGACCGAATAATAATTGCTCAGTATCAGTACAGAAAGCCCAGAGCACTGGGCAGGCTAAACAGCTTTTATGAGCAAAAAAAGGTTGAAGTAGTCCTGGTTAAATGTACAAAAGGGGGGGAACCGCATTCAAACGTCATGTCATGCGATCATATCACAGTACGTCATAGTAGGCTATGCTATGAGATTTTGTTGTTGTTGCTTACATTCAATTGTAGACCATTGATTCTTTGGCAAGCGTGCAAATACCCTAACATGGAGACGTCCAGTGCAGGTCATCCAAAAGCCTGAAAGCGGAGACTGCTGGCAGCTGCATCCCAACCATGGCAGTGGCACCCCAGGCATCGCTCCCTATTGCTGAAACCCCAAGCGGAAGTAACGGGTATGGGGGACAACAGACGGTCAGGATACAGGATTGGAACCTTGCCCCACTGGCTCTACTGCCTGCTGGCACTGCCAGGGAACCCTTTTGGGTTTTTCCGAAATTCGACAGAGAGGGAGCAGGCGGCCGGCAGCTGCAGCGCTCACGTCGTACACTCGCTGTGGACTGTGCCTGCGCATGCGAGTAGCAGGCAGCAGCGCGTAAGGGCACGTGCGGATCGCCCGTGTGGTGCCCTCCCACCACCATAATGCGCAGGCGCGAGGCGTGCCACTGACAGCGTTGTGCAAGGTTAATGTTGCTGCGCTGAATCATGGCACATAACCATGGATCCTTCCACCAAGGAAAAGAGGCCCTATGTCGCACGGCCTACTGGGGAAAGTCCCTGTGTCCCCGTGGGTCAGTCCAGGCCTGCATGACCATCATTGAAGTGGGGGCCATCGATGTTAAAAGCAGGTTTCACACATGCTGTGCAGCTTTCAATGTCACAGAAACAACCAAAAAGAAATGTGCAAAGTGAATCATGCTTCTTAACTTACATCCACATTGTTCTTGTAAAACTGCTTAATTGGAAGTAAAGGCTTCCATTTTGCTAACAGGTCTTATTAGGAAACTGAACTCTGGGTGGCAACTTTTGTTGTTTGTTATGGGGACCGAAATTACCCCATCCCTGCCACGAATATGTGCAAGTGAGCAGCCAAACCCATTCCTGGCTGAACACATTTTATAGCACTTTAAGGAATTGCAAAAAGCCATAACATTTACAGCCCGCTTTAAACATGCAACATCTCGGCAACACCCACTCAACCTGCTGAGCTACCCTACTAGCTTTCTACTGTTGGTCATGTCTGAATGTGCGAGGGGTGCTCTTGCACCTCTCCACGCATCCAGGACCAAAGGGGTGGCATGATGGAGAAGCTCCAGCTCCTGTATGCAGCACGGGAGTTGGAGTGCCTTTACTACAGAAGACAACCCGAGGCTGAGAAGACCAGAATCCGTAGTGGGGCTGCAGGTAAGAAAGCAAAAGAAATATTTGTGTGTGTGATTGTAAGCAAGGGTTGTGTTTGAAGCACCTTCCCCCTCTGCCTTCCTCTTTGTTGCACTTGCACGTTCACTCACAAGGCTTGGAAGGTTCGTCGTTTTTCTCCTTTCTTATCCTCTGTTGTGTATTCAATTTGTATCACTCCCTTGTTCCCTCCCTTGCCCTGTAGCTTCTTTGAAACAGTATGTACTTGCTGTATGAGCGCCTAACAAGTGAACAATAAAATAAAATAAATAAATAAGGTGGTGCGTGATTGAGCGAGTGTGTGTGTTGTTTGGCTGCACTTTTTATGTGAGAGTGTAAAAATGCTGTATGGATGAGAGGGTGAATGTGAGAATGAATGAAGAAGGAATGTAAATGCTGATGCGTGTGTGAGCGGGGAGTGAATGAAGAATGCATGATGCCGAATGAATGCGGAGGTGTGTGTGTCTATGGGAGAGTGAATGAAGAATGAATGATGGTGTATGAATGCTGATGCGCGTGTATGAAGGGGAGAGTGTCTTCATTGCTGATGCATGTCAGTGAATGGGAGAGTGAATGTGAGGATTACTTACCAGTAATCTTCATTACTCCTAGTCCAACTCTGCTTCCTCACAGCACTTCTGTCACAACTAGGTAGAGGGACAAGGAAGAGGGAAGTTGAGGTAATGAAGAATGAATGATACTGTATGAATGCTGATGCATGTGTGTGAGAATGTGAGAGTGAACAAAGGATACATGTTGCCATATGAATGTTGATGCGTTTGAACATATGATGTATGAATGATCATTGACAAATGCAATGAATGTGTACCAGCTGGGCAGCAGGCCTCTTGTTGGGGGAGGGGAGTAGGGGAGGACGGCAGCCAGTAGCGTTTTTGTTAATTGGTGTGTCCAGTATGGACACATATTCACTGTTGCATGGCATTTTATCATTGGGCAAAACAAAGGGGAAGCAAGCGTAAGGACTGCTGCTGCTGGCCCACTTAGGTGGGTTCCGTCTTGACACCTTTCTTTACTGTGTTCTGGCATTTGTTACTGCCCATCAAGGGTGCAGGCTGCATGAGTGATCCTACATGGTACTGGCCCACATTGGTGGGCCCCGTCTAGACATATTTTCTTAAAATGGAATGGCATTTGAAAGTGGTAAAGCCAACATGTGTATGTTATTATATGGTAATAATGGCATTTGATAATAATGGCATATATTGATGCAGTCTCCATGGACATGTATGGAAACATGTTTTTTATAATAGCATGTATTGTGTGCAAAGGCATCATGAAAATAAGCTTGAAAAGGCTCATGTGCAGTGTGGAGTACTTGCATCTATTAGATGTTTGCATGTGTTACCAAAATCCATTGCAAACTGTGGCTTTTTACCCAATTTTTCTGAGAAAGTGTGTTGAAAATGCAGGATTTTAACCCAATATTGCAAAAAATCCCAAACCCAGCCCCCACATGCTTGTTTGGTGTCCCCACTCAGTCATTCCTGGATGCCTACGGGCTTTGGCGCGGTATAAGCACAATAACATAACATAACATAACATTCCTGTATAGTCAGGGGAAGCACTTACGCTCCACCAGTGAAAATAATTCAACAGCTGTAACTGCTTTAAAGCCAACAGTATTTCATCTCCAGCCACACTGGTACTGTGCACAGGTTCATTTAGGATGTACAGTCACAAATTGAAAACTGTAAACATTTCTACGGGGGCAAAGTGAGGTTCCTGCCCCCTTTGCTAACGAATTAAGGGAGCAGTTTCCCCCTTTCCCTCCCGTACCCAGCACCAATGGGTTATATCTGTTAAACAGACTGTCTTTGGCTACCTATTTCAAACTGAGTTATGAGTGCTATCTCTTTAGTTAAACTATTTAAGACTGGGGGCCTCATCACGAGTTTGGCGGTAGCCCTCAAATCCGGCGGTAGCGCTGTTACTGCCGGATTTAAGGGTCTGTCAAATCACGACTTTGGCTGATTTCCCCCCAGCTCTAAGCTGGGGGGAAATCCACCAAGAATTTGCCGATTTTCGCAGCATTTACCACTGGCGGGAAATCCGCCTGCGGTAAAAGCGTGAAATTTCCCCATTGAGCCCAACGGGGAATGGGAAATTCCAGAATGGGGCAAATGGGGAATGGGGATTTCCCGTTCTGCCAAACCCGTGATCCGGCGCTAATAGCGCCGGTGGGTTTGGCGGTAGGGCTAAAAACGCCAGCGTTATTAGCGCTGGCGTTACCACCCAACTCGTGATGAGGCCCTGGATATTAGTTGAATCGGAGCTAGGAGTGATGTCTCTTCTGCTAAACACCATCTCTAACTCCATATTAGTTGCAGCAGAACCAGGAGAGACGTCTGTTTTAGTTAAAAGCACTCAGTCACTTGCTGAGTACATACTATTAAATGGTTGAACTATGAGTGATGTCTTCACATTAAAGGTATGCTTTCTCTTGCTTATATGCACATCATGCATAGCAACACGCTACACAAGTCTTTATTAAACAAAAACTAAGTGCAGGGGACTATCAAGTGTTTAAACCAGTGGGAAGATTAAGGGCATCTCAAATTAATAATGTCATGTCAGGCAAATGAGATGGTAAACAAGTTCTTATCATTACCTTCCATTCTGATACTTATACGCCTGACTTTGTAGTCTGAAAGTAGAACTACAATTGCTGAGCATTTATATTGCATAAGATGTGCTGAAGACAAAGACTTGAATATCTGAACCTTTACAGGACTCCCCTTTCGAGCTTCCTTCTGTCCGCAGCAGTCCTGTACCACCATGGCCATTCCTTCAGACTGTTGGGATATTTTCAGGAATTAAAAGCGGCTGGAAAAAGGTGTCTCAGTGACATGTAGTAATGTGGTCACTCTAGTCAACCCCACGCCTTAACTGACACACAACTATAATTATGTTATAGCAATCAATATGCACATAAAAGGGGAGCTAAAACCTTTAAGGGTAGTTTGGGCATAGAAGGATCCAACTATCCAAATGTAATGTTAATTGCTACATAGTCAGAATTGTTGTAAGCACCAACTGGCCCCATCAGGGAAATTCGATTTAGTGCAGCAGAGGCAGAATGTTTGCATGGGCAGCAGAAGTGGAAGCTTCTATCATACAGTATAGGAAGAGAAATTGCAATCTAGACATAAACCTACACCACCCCCTACTTGTCCCTCTCTCCCTTTAACCGCATTGATCTTACCCAGCCCACCTGCTTCTATTATACATTTGATTATTTGCCAATGTTTCTTTCCAATGCAGGTCACCCACCTACCCCAAAGACTTAGCCTCCTAAATGTTTATGCTTGATTTATGCCAGAGTCATGTTTCACCCCCAAGACGGACCTCAGTATTCTCTGTGAGTCAAAACCAAACTTTGAAAGATGACCCTTTGCTCAGAAGTGAGTACAGGGCTGGCAGTGCAGGCCTATTGTGGGTAGTGTAGGCAGATCATTTCAAAATAAAGATGTCTGGCTGTTTGATGTTAGAATAATTAGGCGTTCACCTATTTCATTTGTGTGCAACCTGAGGTCACACTTTTTAATTCTGGCAGGCAACTTGGCTCTTCATCCTTCAAAAGTTGACAAATTGAGCACCTTGAAGATCTGCCACCTCTTTTCTACCAACTAAGCTGTGGAACTCAATGCCAATGCAACTCCAAACAGAGGATGGTCACCTAGTCTTCAGAAAACCTGACCAAACCTGGCTGCTCAGTAGACTGTAACCAACAAACTAGAATGTGACACTCTAAAGACTGGACCAGGCAGAACATTCAACTTCCAGCCACACCAGGCTGGGGCTGTAAGACTCACCAGAACCACACAGATGAACCAGCAAGGTCCTGAAAATCTCAAAGGATGGACCATTTGGATTTTAGCTATTATAAATCTTGACACAAAAACTGGTCAGAGCACCAACTTCACACCAGGCTCACAAACAGGACGTGGAAGAGACTCATCTATTTGGATCCATCTCACGACATGTGCACAATGCTTGTATATAACAACACTTAAATCAGAGCACCTTGGAGATCGGAAGCCAGTTGGGTCAGTAATAAAAATGGAACCCAGAATAGTGACACCACCTCACCAAGATGGATAAAAATACAACTTGGAATCCACCGATTCAGTATATCCTACAATTGCCTTAAGAATCCTCAGGAGCCTGAAAACACCTACTGCTTCCCCAAACTTTTAATCTACTAGCACCTTTAAACTACACATAAGGACTACAACACACAAAGCAGGTGTACACCTCTTAACACCATCCCAACCAAAAGAGCCTTGGCCAGCATCTCTGGGCTCATTGCATAGCCTGCTACATGTTTAGCTCTATCACCTGCTACTGTGTTCTGTCAAGGGCTCTCTCACTGTCCCGGTGCAGTCATCTAATCGATCTTTAATTTTCCTTCTAGATTGACACATACTCAAGTGTCAATCCCACAAACCACACAGAACCATGGCACCAATCAGGACTTTAGTAATTCCGGCCGCATTCATCAGCACCACATATTTAGTACTTGCCTCTCCCTTACACACCATCTTTTGTTTTTCCAAAACTCCACGCCACAAGGTTACCACAAACTTCCTGTATGTACTACAGAATACCACGTTACATTATACTACCTTACCATTAGTAGTTTGTGTAACAATACCACTTATTAGAGCATGTGGACGAGGGGGTATCCACCATGAAGCACCATATACAAACGTGACATTATCCCTCTATATATAAAAGGGACATTTGAGGATATGGGTGTGTTTCTGTTCGACATAATTCTAGCTTCATTGTTCCTAAAGTTCAGCAGTTCATTAAAACTTCAGCAGTTCATTGTTTCTTAGCTTTCCACACTATCAGTATTCTAGCTCACATTAGCAGCACTTACTTTTGAAGTCATGCGGGTGACACAATACAGCGCTTTCGTAGTAATGCGGGTGACAGGAAAAGGTGCATGTCTCTACAATAGTGACCACAATGATGTTTTTGTCACATCATGGCAAATCTCTCATGATTATTACAGAAACTTCATTTCCCACAGATGTTGATGAATGCATGTCAACAGTACACAGCACACATGCTTCAGCTGTACATGTACGGGAACGGCACTTCAAGCTTACATGCTTCAGCCCTACAGGTACGGCACTTATGTTAAGGTCGCTGCTGCCTCGGCTGTAGATCGGACACCAATAATGTTGCTGTGCAATCTCAAAGCTCCAACTCAAAGTAGCTGGAACTGATTTACGGGATTCATGCTTCGTTCATGGTCAGCTTTATGTGGCTTGCTCCAGAGTTGTAAAGAATGACAATTTGTTGACACTCTTACAGGAAGACTAGCAATATTGTCTACAAGGAAGCATTGGATTACCTAATTAAATAAACTTCAAACTAGGACTGACGTAGGAATTAACGTGCGAAGCACAGTACACTTGCTAGTTATTATTACATTTGAAATAATGGTCCAGGCTTAGATGGAGCATTGTAACGGGTTATCTATTAAAAACACTGAGTAAGCAAGACAATTGAACTGTCATGATGAAGTTGTAATATGCACGTTCAAGGTGCTGTGGGTTGGACCCAGACAGTATTTGATAAAAGGGAAGAGTAGAGGAAGATAACAGGCAGTTTATTTATTTTCTTGTGTCATTTTTCATTAATTGTTGTATAGCTCGATCAACCAATGATGATAAAATGTGTTCAATGAAAAACATACAGTAAACAAGACTAAATGCCATTTGAAGGCATTTTTGCAACTGTTGAAGAGGAGTTCGCTTTTTAGGGTGCATATTAACTTGGTGGAAAAACTTTATTCTCTTAATCTTACTTTTAACATGAATAATGTTAACCAGCTGGGTGAAATATATGCTTATTTAAAACCATTTTGGCCAGTTCACCCATAGTTGATGTGCCACCACCCTGCCCCCTCACTCTATTTATGCCAATTGGTTTAACCTCCCTCCCCCACAATACTGTTTTCTAGTGACGCCACTGGATGCAGGCCCATTTATTATGCTTCTACAATCTGCCCTCTTCGTCAAATTGAGCTACCGCCGAATAACAGCAACTCATTGTTGCTGCTATGAGGACACATACATGAGTGATTCACATTTTAGCAAAAACACTGGTTGGGAAAGGTTGTAGGCCCTCATTACGGTAGAGGAACTGCCGGTCAGGGTGGGGTGCATTGGCAGCTGCTTAAGTGTTTACTGAGCATTTTACACAAAGAATGTACTCTCTGCCGGGTCAAGTGGTAAAATGGCCCATTTTTACTACGTAGGAGATTTGAATGCTTCTGGGTGTTTCCTGAAAGCGCAGCAGAAATGGCCATGGTATGGGATGGTCAATGTTGTTGTTCCTCGTCTCCCTCACATCTTGACCCAACCTCCCCAAGGTGGGCTACGGCCTGAGGACTCCGCCCACAACACTGTGCTCACCAGATTCAAAACACATCCACATTAGTAAGACCAGTAGGTCTGGAGTTGCACAACCATTTCTGGGGGCAGACTGCATTGGCACAAGGTGCACCGTCTTTCTATGAGGAACATCCACATTCAAATGCAACCTGGCCTGGCCATGGGCGTAGGACATGGGGGGGACAGTGGGGACAAATCCCCCTCACAATTTTAAGTGGGGGATGTAATATCATTTATCCCCCCCAGAATATGTGTTTGGTTTGTCGTGCAGGGATCTGTTTTTGAAGTGGGGGGAGGGGCTGCTTACTATGTAAGCTGCCCTCTCCCCACTGTCCCCCAAAGCATGGGGGCAATACCCTGGGGGCAGATGGGTGATCATCTGCCCCCAGGGAAGGGGGGCTAACAAAAAAAAGATTTCTTTTAAAACATAGTTTTGGGTGGGGTGGGTGCGGGTGGGAACACTAACCACCAGGGATTTTTGCAAGGGGGGTGGCCCTCTCCCCCCCCCACCCCAAGTGGGTGGGGACACCTTATATAGGCCTTCATGGGGGCAGATTTCTGCCCCTAGGAAGGGGTACATGAGATCCCCTCCATGCATTTGGGGTGGGGGGAGAGGCCACTGCAAATATTGGTAGAGCCACCCTTCCCAAACCGGGGCCAGTATGTTTTGACCCCTCCCCGGGGGCAGAATGCCACATACGTGCCCATCTGCCCCTAGGGAAGGGCAAAACAAATATATATATGATAATTTGTTTTGGGTGGGGGTCTGGGGGGGCACTAGACAAGCAGGATTTTTTGTGTTTGAAAGGGGGGTGGCCCTCCCCCCCACCCTAGGTGGATGGGGGCACCTTATGTAGCCCTCCCTGGTGGCAGATTTCTGCCCCTAGGAAGGGATACATGAGATGCCCCCATCCATTTGGGGTGAGGGGAGAGGCCACTGCAAATTATGGCAGAGCCACCCCACCCCCAAGCCTGGGGCAGTACATTTTGCCACCCCCCCCCCGGGGGCAGATGGTCACACACATGGGCCCATCTGCCCCTAGAGAAGGACAAAACAAAAATATATATATTATAACTTGTTTTGGGTGGGGGCCCGCTAGACCACCAGGATTTTTTGTGTTTAAAAGGGGGGGTGGCCCTCTCCCCCCACCCTAAGTGGATAGGGGCACCTTATGTAGCCTTCCCTGTGGGTAGATTTCTGCCCCTAGGAAGGGGTACATGAGATGCCCCAATCCATTTGGGATGGGGGGGAGGCCACTGCAAATATTGGCAGAGCCACCTCCCAAGCCTGGGGCATTGCGTTTTGCCCCCCCGGGGGCAGATGGCCACACACATGTGCCCATCTGCCTCTAGGAAAGGGGCAAAACAAAAATATATATAGATAACTTGTTTTGGGTGGGTGTGGGGGGGCACTGAACCACCATGGATGTTTTTAGTTGAAAGGGGGTGACCCTCTCCCCACCCCAAATGGATGGGGGCATCTCATGTAGCCCTCCCTGGGGGCAGATTGCTAGTACAATCTTCCCCTAGGAAAGAGGCAAAACAAAAAAAATTATAACTTGTTTTGGGTGGGTGTGGGGGTCACTAAACCACCATGGATGTTTTTAGTGTAAAGGCGGGGGTGCCCACGGGTGTCTTCTTTTCTTTTCGGAAATGCATGGGGTTCTCTTTTTTTGGTGGCTTCGACACCCTAGGCCCAAATCTGTAGATTGTCCACATGAGCAAAATCTGCTTTGCCGAAAGGCTTGGGGTTAGCCTTTTTCTTTTGCGCCAAGATAAGTGCATCCACACATGTGAAGTGGTGCATCCACACATGTAAAGTACCGTTTTTGTCGGGACACATGTGGGAACATGGGAAGGTAGGACATCTGTTGTTGGCGGCTTGTTTTGGTGGATGGGCAGAGGGAAATGTCTCTGAAATTTGGTTGTAAAAAACACAATTTTCAGACATTTTACTCTGGCCACCCACTGAAACACGCCACCAACAACACATGTCCTGCCATCCTGCATTCCCACAGGTGTCCCGACGAAAACGGTACCTCACATGTGTGGGTGCACCTACCTGGACGCAAATGGAAAAGGCTAACCCCCTGGTAACCCAAAGCCTTCCGGCAGAGCAGATTTTGCTCATGTGGACAACATACAGATTTGGGCCTAGGGTGTGGAAGCCACCAAGGAAAACAGGGAACCCCATGCATTTCCAAAAAGAGGACACCCGTGGAAATCCACAGAGGTCTTACTTGCGCGAATCACCCCAGAATGTATCACCCACAATCCCCAGCAAAGTCTGAAATTTGGTGAAAAAACTACAATTTTCAGACATTTCCCTCTTGCCTCCCACCGAAACACACCACCAACACCACATGTCCTACCTTCCCGCATTCCCACAGGTGTCCCAACATAAACAGTACCTCACATGTGTGGGTGCACCTACCTGGGCGCAAAGGGAAAATGTTAAACCACTGGTAACCCCCAAAGGGTTTGGGGAGACAACCTACAGATTTGGGCCTAGGGCATGGGTGCACAACATAAGGCCCGCGGGCCAGTTGCGGCCCGCCATGCTCTTTTGTCCAGCCCGCGAGGCACAAAGACTTTCCTAATGGAGGGCGGCCCACGGCTGCCCTCCATTAGGAAAGTCTTTGTTGTCTTCCGGGCCGGACAAAACACTGGCCCTCATTGGCTCAGCACACACACGCACCACATAGCTCCTACGAGCCACGTAATGCGTGTGTGCTGCACCAATGGAGGGCCAGCACTACGGCTGACGTGGTCCATAAGGCTTGATTCCGGAAGGCATTTCAGCCTTGGACCACGCCAACCGTAGTACGATTCCAGTGACTTCCAGCTTACCTGCCGCTTACCTGCCTTCCAGCACGTCTCCAGTAAGTGGTCTGTTTGTGTTTGTGTGTCGGGTCTGTTTTGCTTTATGTTTGTGTGTGTATGTTGCGATGGGGGGGGTGTCGGATGTGTATGAATGTTTGGATTTGAATGTTTTTTGTGTGTATGTTGAGATGCGGGGGTGGGGGGTGTCGGATGTATATGAATGTTTGGATTTGAATGTATTGTGTGTATGTTGAGATGCAGGGGTGGGGGGGTGTTGGATGTGTATGAATGTTTGGATTTGAATGTTTTTTGTGTGTATGTTGAGATGCGGGGGTGGGGGGAGTGTCAGATGTGTATGAATGTTTGTATTTGAATGTTTTTTGTGTGTATGTTGAGATGCGGGGGTGGGGGGGTTGTCGGATGTGTATGAATGTTTGTATTTGAATGTTTTTTGTGTGTATGTTGAGATGCGGGGGTGGGGGGGTTGTCGGATGTGTATGAATGTTTTGATTTGAATGTTTTTTGTGTGCTGAGTTGGGGGGTGGGGGGGTTTGGGTCTGTATGGGTGCATGTTTGTGTGTGTGCTGAGTTGGGGGGTGGGGGGTTCGGGTCTATGTGTGTGCTGAGTTGGGGGTGGGGGTTTGGGTCTGTATGTTTGCATGTTTGAGAGTGTGCTGAGTTGGGGGGTGGGGGTTCGGGTCTGTATGGGTGCATGTTTGTGTGTGCTGAGTTGGGGGGTGGGGGTTCGGGTCTGTATGGGTGCTGGTTTGTGTGTGTGCTGAGTTGGGGGTGGGGGTTCGGGTCTGTATGGGTGCATGTTTGTGTGTGTGGAGAGTTGGGGGGTGGAGGGTTCGGGTCTGTATGGGTGAGGGGGCCATGGGGCATAGTGTTTGGTTGGGGGTGAGGGGGCCATGGGGCATTGTGTTTGGTTGGGTGTGAGGGGGCCATGGGGCATAGTGTTTGGTTGGGGGTAAGGGGGCCCTGGGGCATAGTGTTTGGTTGGGGGTGAGGGACATGGGGCATAGTGTTTGGTTGGGGGTGTGGGGGCCATGGGGCATAGTGTTTGGTTGGGGGTGAGGGTGCCATGGGGCATAACGTTTGGTTGGGGGTGAGGGACATGGGGCATAGTGTTTGGTTGGGGGTGAGGGGGCCCTGGGGCATAGTGTTTGGTTGGGGGTGAGGGACATGGGGCATAGTGTTTGGTTGGGGGTGAGGGGGCCTTGGGGCATAGTGTTTGGTTGGGGGTGAGGGTGCCATAGGGCATAATGTTTGGTTGGGTGTGAGGGGGACATGGGGCATAGTGTTTGGTTGGGGGTGAGGGGGCCATGGGGCATAGTGTTGCACTCCAAGAGTGAACCCAATAATAAAGCTAAAACAGGCACAGTTAGGAGATGTTCATCTTTGGCTTTTTGAGGAAACCTGACTCAACGAAGGCCATACTCCTCTTGGGCAACTCAAATAGCAAACTGTAGCAGTCCAAAATAACGGCATGTCCAAACTAGGGTCAATAAAATATAGTACAAAATGTAAGTTTGAAATGCAAATAAAAATCGTTACCCCTCAAAAACATTCTTTTTCCATGTGTTTAGTACAAATTTGGGGTTTAAAAAGCCTCCTGCTACGCCCCGCCTACCGCCCCGCCCACATTTACTTTTCGGCTCACTATAGCCCTCATGTAAGGTACTTTCGGCCCTCTGTCAAAATCAGTTGTGCACCCCTGGCCTAGGGTGTCGAAGCCACAAAGGAAAACAGGGTAGCCCATGCATTTCCGAAAAGAAGACACCCGTTGGAATCCACAGAGGTCTGACTTGCCCGAATCGCCCCAGAATTTATGACCCACAATCCCAGACAAAGTGAAAATTGTGTTTTTCCCACCAAATATCAGACTTTATCAGGGATTGTGGGTCATAAATTATGGGGCGATTCGTACAAGTCAGACCTCTGTGGATTCCCACGGGTGTCTTCTTTTCGGAAATGCATGGGGTTCCCCGATTTCCTTTGTGGCTTCGACACCCTAAGCCCAAATCTGTAGTTTGTCCACATGAGCAAAATTCCTGAAAATCTGCTGTGCGAAAAGACTTGGGGTTACCAGTGTTTTAGGCTTTTCCATTTGCACCCAGGTAGGTGCACCCACACATGTGAGGTACCGTTTTCGTCTGGAAACCTAGGGGAATGCGGGAAGGTAGGTCATGTGTTGTTGGCTGTGTGTTTCGGGTGGTGACCAGAGTGAAATGTGCGGAAAGTGTGTTATTTTCCCGATTTCCCCCCAAACTATGGAATCTTTCCCTGCATAGTTGTTGCCTGACCTTCGCAAATCACCCCTTCCTAAACTTGGAATATTGTCCACTTTTCAGAAATGTATGTATCAAAATATGTCATTTTGGTTTCCACTCAATATCTTCTTGAAAGCCTGGAAAATGGCAAATCCAGCACAGCAAACCATTTGTTCACAGATTTCATGTGTCTCCTACGCCCCTGTGAAGGAGAAACACATTGGGGCTCATTATATGTTTGTTGGTGACCCGCCGGTATATCCAGCGGGATACCACCAAACGGAATTACTGTTACCGGCACATGGTCTGCCAGAACTACAGGCAGATTCCAAGTACCAGTAAGGGTAAGTTAATCCCCATTGCATGGAGTCGCGTAGGACTCCTTGTGGGGGGATTGCCGGTAATACCTGTGCTGGTAATGCCAGCTGTTTTTTGCCAGTGGGGTGCCTGACTTACCTTCAGCTCTTGGCTGGAGGTAAATAAGGCCCCCCAACGGCCAACTGGGAGTATGCCAGTGAGGTAATGTGCCCGTAAACAGAATTACCGGCATGTTAACACTGCACCGACATACTCCTAATGAGATCTCTAAACATTTTCTCAGGTCATTTGTGCCATTCAGCGGGAAGAAAGGATGAATGCAGATCTTGCAGGTCCTTTCCTCAAAGGGACATTTCTCAGTCAGAGAGATGGGGAGCCGAGATTGGGCTGATACCGCACTTTCTCACTAACAGTTCCAGTGAGAGCATGGTTTCACACTCCTAAATTAAGAGTAAGAGGACGGGTTTAGAAAGCCCTCAGCAGAAGATAAGCAAGTTTGGAGAACATGTGGAACTTTTCAGATAGTGTTAAAGATTCTTATCCACGCAGCACGCGACAATGTACATGCGCTTATATTTGCCTGCTGTGATGTTGAAACCAAAGCAATACTGTAGACATGCAAATTCACATTCCAGGACCAGGCTGCGTGAAGGCAGCATTGACTTCATACTGTCTTTGAATGCCATCAACTTCCCCTTTGAAAATGACTTCACTTTTGCTCCCTTGTATCTTCACTCAACCTTTGATGAATCCATCACTGATCAAATTACATAAATAACATTAACCCTCACCTCACCCCCTCCTAATTTCTTCCCTCTCCAACTCCCTTCCAATGTTTGTTCAGTCCATTATATCACATACAAAAATCCTTACAAGGAAAACACCACAGGCTTCATTGTACAACATTTTATTGGCATTTTCTGAAGAAAAAAAACAAATGTTCTCCTTTTTGGTTATTTTCTCTCACCCCCCTACAGCAAACTAGGATTCCTGGGTGGCGTTATGGCCCCCTACATGTGGGGAAAAAGGGGCCAACTTTGGCCGAGATATCTCATGTAACAAAGAAGTTACAAGGGATTGAATGGCAACATACTTAAATCACCAAAAAAGGCCTTGGCACTGGGGGGGAAATACCCATGGCAGCTAAGGGGTTAAGACGGTAAAGCCCCAGAGGAGATATCATTTGTAAGGTAGCTCAGTTAGTTAATGCTCCAAATGCAGATTGTGCAAAGGAATATGTAACACCTGTGTTCAGCACCTGGCTTAATCTTCCGGTGGGATAATAGGCAGAGTGAATGCATTCAGCTTCCGATGCAACACAGCATTGTTCAGGTCAATTGGTTCAGAAAAAGTGGTGGGAAACACTATTAGTGTTGCTTTTTCTAATTGGCCAGATTTTCGTGCATTTTCAGGGTGGAGTTCGGGAGCCGAGTGGACACACCAGGACCCCCTGTATTTCCCGCTCCACCAGACAAATGCGGCCTTACTGCCAGCATGGATTCTCATGCTGGAAATAAGGAAGGGGACTCCTCTGGGATCTGCTTGGAAATGAAACCTGGTAAAAGTGGGTGGAGTCCAGAGGAAGCCATTGTCAATTCCGCCAGCAATCGCTAATTGCACAAGGTATTTACACTCTTCCAAAGTTGAAAAGCAATGTGATTTCACCTGCCTTTTTTCCTTTTGTGGCGGAAAAAGTAAAAACGAGCGACAATGGAAGTGGTCCACTCCATGCAGTTTACTTTGCGCCTTGATGCCTGGGGGTTTTGTGTGATGCTACACATGTAATAAATAAATAAATACATTTAACATGACCCCAGATAAATGGCAATTCGTGATCAGAATGAGTGAGCATGGCATGTCGCTGGTAAAAGGGTGCCCTGTGCTTCTTGAATGCGTTGGCAAATGCCCTTAATTGCCATCTCGCGTTAAGCAGTCGACAGAGGTATTTCAAATGGCCAGTTTCGCTCTTTGGGTGACATTGTCAAAGTGGGAGAATGTTGCCCAGCATGTGACACTTCCTCTGCAAAGTGAATTGTGCCCACCCCAAGGAAGAAGTGTGAAAAACCCACAAGGGCACTGTGCCCTGCTCTTTCTGTGTGTGTCTTCCCCACAGGGCGACAGATGCCGACTCAGACATGGGTAAGTCTCAGATGGCAAGCCTGTACCCTAATTGATGTGGCAAAGGATTCCAGACTTCTGAGGCTGATAACATTAGTAGCATTGAGTTACATGCCACCTGACAGGTATCTGTGATAAAGTTGCAAAGCAGAGCTGTTAGTGGGCTAAAGCAGGAGGCAATGTCTGCCCACCCTCAAAGGGTACGTACAACCAAAATTAATAGGCCCCACCATCATGGCTGTAGGGGCCACGCTCCAAACCAGGGCAAGAATGCCCTCCAATCATCCATGCCTACGAGTATGGTACCCCTCATGCTCCAGGAACCCTTTTGAGAAACCTAAGTGCTTTCCAGGTGATACTAACGTTATTTAAAGCCAGAAGTCTAAAAGGTAATCGCTTAATTGCAGCTGGAAATTAGCTCCTGGCGTGATCAAAATGTCTTAACCAAGTGCAACATCATCGCCTTCATTTATAAGCAATATGTGTGTTCTCGCGTTTCTTCATCCACTGAATTACTGTTAGAAACAAAGGCAAGAGTTGTGTCTCTTGTGTAGGCATTAGGAAGGCAGTTGCCAGCCGCTGGCATAATATGCCCATGTTCTTCCAGTATTGGCTAGCTGTTGCCCTCTTATGGCCAGGTAGAACCATCATGGAAGTGACTGGAAAATGCCTTTCCCCTGCAGACAGAAAAGCGGAAATAAGAGGCCAATTCCAGACACAGAACAAATAGAAGTTAAGACAGACTGCAGCTGCCATTGCTGTGTTAGGGAGAATATGTTGAGTGTTCAAGCAAGGAGCTATGTATTAAGCAAGCAAGCAGTGAGACAAGGGAGGGAAAAAGAAAGGCCAGAGGGGCTCTTTGAATAATGTAACAGGGCAGAGGACCCATGCTCTGCTGTCCTAGTAACATATGAGAGAATCAAACAGATCAGGCTTTGCAGCAAATGTTAAACGAGAAAGGAACAGAGTCCAGCTCTGCATTCAGAATAACAAAGGCAAAGAAAGGCTAGGCTCTGAAGCCAGCATTAGATGGAATAAGAGGGACCAGGCTCATCGTGAGAGGCAGGCCCGGCCCTCGCAGGGTGCTAGAGGGGCCGCCCACATAGCGGGCGGCCCCTCTGGCCACCCCCCTGGGTCCACATACACCCCACCTACTAGGCATCCGGCCGCGGACCTGGGGAGTGCTTATAAGGGGTGGGCTTGCGATCGCTCATCCTCCTCGTTTGCTGTACACCCCCACCCGATCCCCCAGAGGACAGTCAAAGCAGCAACATCACACACCTGGTCCCTCTACTCCTATTACAGGTCTTACTCAGGGGTACAAACAAGATTTCCTCTTTCTTTGAAATCCCCATCCTTCCATTCCAAGAGACACACACGTCTCCTTGCCTGACACAACAATGTAGCAACTTGCAGTTGGTAGAAAAGGCTTAAACTCCTTTAATTGGCAGGAGTCCACTTACAGGTGATCATCTGCCTCTTACATGCTGGCGTCCTAGCTGTGGCCCACTGGAAGTAATTGTTATTTCCTCTATCTTACCATGAGCTCATAGTCAGATGAAAAATCCAGAAATGCAACATACAAAGACATGTTCTTTGCTGCTGCATCCTTTAATTTTCTTGTTTTCTTTTCTTCTTTTCTCTTGTTTTATACAGTGATATTTGTAATTTAATACGTACTGCTATTTTAATTCTAATTTTGTGAAAAGTCGAGTTCTTTGACTTAAAACACAATAAATAAAGCAAAGTCCCCAAAATGTCCCCTGTCCCCCACCAGATTTTATGTGTCTCCTACGCCCCTGGGCCTGGCAGTGCTGGGTGGAGACGAGTGGTGCGAAGAATGCCGAGTTCTGGTAGCCTGACCTCAAGGTTCTGAAAATGCAGCTGTAGATTTCTTTGCCAGTAACATACAACATGAGGAAACTACTGTTGCTGCTTCGAGATCTGTGCCTGTCGGGTTCCCTGAATATCAGATCGCAGGCACTGCAATAGATGCTATTTCAGGATGAAAAGTAAAGCTGATAATATCAGCATCAGGGCGGAGAAGAAGATCTGGCAAATGTATGAATATCAGCGTGCAATTCATGATCTGTGCTGATCTCAAAATGTCCGAGACCCTATAAGAGTATGAGGCGATGAAAACACCTATTTAAATTCTACATTGCTTGTTGAAAAAGGTTTTCGGAAGCCCTATAAGTACAATTGCTGTAACATCACTAACAAATGCAAAACATCCTCTGCAAAAAAATGAGTCTAAATGAATGATAAAGGTGCCCTCACAAGAACAGTCTATGGCTAGAGCTGACGGCCATTTCACAAAAAAGTAAATTGGGAAAATGTACTGGCCACCCTGAAAAAATGCATAAGGCCTCATTACACGGAAGGCGGTAAACCATGGTGCTATTAGCACCATGGTTGCCGCCGGTACCATACCGGTACCACCATGGAGAAAAGGGGAATTACCACCCCATTCCAAGGTTGGCAGGGCAGTAATTCCCCCTTTCTCCATGGCCCTTCCCCATTCCCATTTTTGCCCCATAGGGCATAATGGGAATGGGGAAGGCGGTAATTACGGTACCGCAAATTGCGGTACCGTAATTGGCACCAAGGTCCCTTTGCGGGTCCCAACTTTAACGGCTGGTCTACACCAGGCGTTAAGGTCAGGTCCCGCGAAGGGACCTCGTAGTAAGGTGGTAAGGGTTAATGGTCACCGGTACCCTTACCGGTGACCGTTAACCCTTACCGCCTTCCGTGTAATGAGGCCCATAGTCTCCATTTACCTGAATTGGATGCATAAGGGGGCTGTCATAAATGAACAAGATTGGATCAATCATACTGGGTGCACTATTCTAGGCACAGCTTACATCATCTCAATATTCCAATAACCCTGCCAGAAAGATGATACAAAAGGGAAGAAAGATCCTCGCCATATTCCCTCAGAACGCACATAACATGCAAACGGGGAATAGATCAATAATAGAATATGCACTGCTCCCACTGGAAGAAATCCCCCATTTTTGGGAGTAATAGATTAGTTAGTATGACTATCCGCTAGATAAACTGGGCTGATGGCTCAGTTTTCCAGTGAATGTAGAAGGCAAGACATTGGGCCTCATTACAAGTTTGGAGGTAGCCATGGTGCTGTTAGCACCATGGCTCCCTCCAAACCCGTGTCCGGGTCTGGGTAGTCAGAATGGGGATTTACCGTGTCATTCCAACCTTGGAGGACCCGGTAAGTCCCCATTCTGAAAACCATTCCCCATTCCCATTCAAGCCCCCATAGGGCTCAATGGGAATGGGGAAGGAGCTAATAACGGGCTCGCAAATAACAGGCCCATTATTAGCTCCCTGGTCCCTTAGCAGGTCCCGCTAAGGGCGGCTGGCCCCGCTAAGGGACCTCGGAATGCGGTGAAAGGGGGTTACTGGCACCGGCATCCTTACCGGTGCCGTTAACCCCCTACTGCCGTACTCGTAATGAGGCCCATGGTGTCTAAGCGCTATTGGCAAGAAGCAGCAGTGAAGAATGTTTGCAATAACATCTTTATGGGTGGGATACCTCTCACCTTGTGGCGCTTGTCAAGTTAATCCCTCAGAAAGATGCAATATATAATAAAGAACAGTGACAGCAATGACAGGTGGTTCGCCTTTGCTTGTTCTCATCCATGAGTGCCGGAAGTAGCTTGCTTTAGAAATCACAGGACAATGCCCCTCTTCCGTGAAGACCTTAGTGTATAGCAACAAGTAAAAGAATAAAGCTTTCGGGGACAGGAGATGGTGGATCTTATTTTGTGCTGCAGAGGACAAAAATACAACACTTGTGGAAGCTAGTTTCCAAAGTTTGAAACAGATCTCACTGAAATAAGGATTCTAAAATTCCTGTGGATGTATGGACTAACTGCAGCGATGCCGAATACTATGATGGAAATAAAGAAATCACCCACCAAATAATGGGTCTAATTAACGTCAACTCAGCTTGGATAACAACCAAAGTGATCAAAATTTGTGACCAAGTGCCATAAAACATCAGTGGCAGGAAACCGTTCTGATGTGAACATTCCACGAGACATTGAGGACTGGCAACATCCCAGATTCTTGGAGGAAAAACACTAAAGTTCCAATACACAAAAATAGGACCGATGTCTGATCCTGTTTCCAGCTGACTAAATAGCCTCCTCACATCAATACCAACCTCTGTACTAGAGAGGTCCTTCTGGATCATCAGGATTGGATGGAAAATTGAAATATCTTATGCTTGGCTCTATGGGGATTCTGTGAGGGTCTCACAACCATTCATCAGGTCAGTGTACTCTACCACATCCTTCATAGACCCACACAGGAAGATAAGTCCTCAGCCAACAAGTTTCCAGCCAACATTCCCTTCTATTCAATTGAAAGATCCAGCTATGAAAGAATTACTGTGCACTAGGAATTATTTTGGTCAATCAAAAAAGAAAACAAAGAAAATACACACCCCTGTACAGGAAATACAGGCTATCCCAGGAGAGGGGTCTGCAATCTGTGGCTCTCCAAATATTTAGACTACGACTCCCATGAAGCCTCTTCCTTGACTAAATTGACTAGGGTTGAGGGGAACTGCAGGCCCAAACATCTGGAGAGCATGTTTGTAGACATCTGTCATAGAAGGTGAACTATCTGACCCTGTTCATCTCAAACTAAAAAAGAGTTTAGCAAGGGCAACTCCTAGGACCACCCCTTTTCAAATTACAGATCAATGACACGGATGAAGAAATAGTGAAACCACGCTGGACATTCCGTCAGTGAAAAAGATCAAGTGCTTGCTTCTTTTCTATGACAATTGAGCAGTCTTTTTTATTTTTACTCAGGCACCTATAGTCATTCATTGGGCTGCATAACGCCCCCCCATGGAAGAAGCCTACCCCAAGACCCAGTTGGTATTCCCATTAAATCTAATTTCCATAACAAACACAATGGCCTAGAGGTAGTTGGTTGACTGGCATTGATGGCTGAAACTATAACTGATAAATCAATTAATCCCCTTAAGTTCCTGTCATGGAACATTGCAGGGCTCACCAAGCACTTGAGTGAGATTCATGAGGGCCAATGATGTCATCACCTTTCAAGAAACATGGGACCTAGAAGAGGTAATAATCCAGGGGTACTAAGAAGGGCCCAAGGTGGAGGCCTTTTGGGGGATTACCTTCATGGGTGAAAACTGCACTTAAATGGCAAACAAAGCAAGTCAGCACCAGGTCACCAGCTCTCGCTATCAAGCAGTAACTTTAAACTTTGTCCTGCCAGTGTTATTTCTAAGCAGTTTGCTGAAACTTAATGTCTTAATTGCAGTTACAGATGTGGTACTGGTGTAATATACAATATATATATAATTGGTTATTTATAATGCGCTTATTACCAAGAGGTTTCTAAGCACAGACCCGGTGATCAAACTTGTGTTGCTCTGCGTCGTCTTGTTTGCAAAACGAGCGTGCCTCCCCTGAGCTATCCTCTCGAGACTGTGGGCCTCATTACACGGATGGCGGTAAGGATTTACCGGTACCGGTAAAATACCGGTACCGGTAAATCCTTACCGCCTTACTACGAGGTCCCTTTGCGGGTTGGGTTATTTAACGCCTGCTTTTTGCAGGCGTTAAAAACCAACCCGCAAAGGGACCCAGGGAGCTAATTACGGTACCGCAATTTGTGGTACCGTAATTAGCGCCTCCCCCATTCCCATTGAGCCCTATGGGGCAAAAATGGGAATGGGGAAGGGCAATGGTGGAAGGGGGAATTACCGCCCCGCCAACCTTGGAATGGGGCGGTAATTCCCCTTTCCGCCAAGGCGGTGCTGGTATTTTACCGGCATGAACCATGGCGCTAATAGCACCATGGTTCTCCGCCATCCGTGTAATGAGGCCCTGTGTCTTCAGTCCCTTTTTTATATCTGTTCCTTGCACTGAGATCCTGTTAAAATCAAGCATTGACAAAGCCAACCTTTGCCTACACAAAAGTTAAAACTGTTTTCTCTGCCAAAGCGTGTTTTAGGTTGGGATAATAATACTGTGTGACAAGGGTCCCGGTATTTTCACTGGTTTTATAACAGCAATAAAAAACATGTGCCACAGTAGGAGAGTACAAATCTGGGTATACTTGATCTCAGACCATCAGGGCGTCATGTTATTAAATCCTAGAATCCGCCGAGACAGAGTCTTATTGGATACATTGGTCGGTGGAGATTTCAACATATTCCTTCCTGTGTTGTTTGAACGTCACCTTCCCAATTAATCTTGTGTTTGATATGTATCATTATTGGACAAAACAGATGAATACTGTTTGAACCAGACTGATGTAGTGACTGTGGACTACGCTACTAGACTGGGGAATGGTGCCATTAGGTAACCTACACCAGAAACATGACCAGCTCTGCTAAAGTAACAACCCATTGAATGACAATCTGAGCCCGTTTTCCTCCCGTAAGAGATTTTTTTAAGATGCTTTAATTTTAACTCTGGTATGCCGAGGTGAGTCTTTAGTCTTTAGAGACAGAAATGAAATGTATTCAGACTGTGCGTCCATTAACCCAGTAATACAACAGTACATCCAAATTATCAACAAACATCATATAACAAATTCCTTTTTTCAATAATTAGCGTTTTAAAATGCTCTAATAAAGGTACCATTAATAGGTTTGGAGGTCATGAACACTTAGCTTGCTGCAAGTCCTTTCTGCCCAGAGCCAGCTTGATTTAGAAAATACTCTGCGGTGCATGTGCTTGAGAGTGACCTGCTACAAACAGCCCACACAGTGGAGGTGCACACAGACAGCACGGCACACCAGCTTCCCAAAGATAGATGTCTAGGCAGCAGATGAACTATGGAAAGGGGACTGGATCCGAAGAGCCACAACGATCATGTTCGCCAGTCATGCCCTTTTACAGAAAAAAGGTCTAGCAGTACGATAGGAGGGCTCAACTATTGGAGTTATTCTTTTTCTAAAACTCAGATTGCGGCTGGTCGATTACCTAGAACGCCTACTTTGTTCTGCTCCCTGCATTTGAAATGTTGTGACTAAAAGGTTCCTAATGGGCAATAAAGTTGCTTAATGGAAATAAGTAGCTGCCATTAACATTTGGAACAGTTATACATAATGCAATATCCAGTGATCAATGTGTGTTTTTAAATAACAGGCCAAAAAACGAAACGTAAACAATGCCATAAATTGGTGAACAACTAAAATAAGGTTGCTACATTTTAAGGTTGTAAACAAATATATATATATTTTAAAAAAGATAACGCACCACCCATTTTAGTTCTTACTTAACATGCCTTGATGGATGCTCAGTCCACTGATATGGATTTAACCCGATGCACATTACATACATCCTGCCTATTCTGAATGGTAGGGAGGTGTAAGGTCAGAAAGTTGAACGAGGCCCGGACGTTGGTCCTCATTAAACAGAAAATATGGGTCCTAGTTGCGGGTGATGTGGTCTGCCTATTCCACAACTCTAAAAGCTTTAGGCAGAGGCTCATGCCAAGAAGATTGTTGCCAGCGGGAGTCAACACCCCACACCACTAATGGACAGCAATTGACTGAGGCTGAATTTGCAAGGGTACGTGCCCCATGTAGCTGCAGCCCTACCATCAGACTTCATATCCAAAACAAAACACTCATAAAAGGACGAGTCCCTAGCTGTTCTAAATGTGGGTGTTCATTGCCATGGACCTATCCCTGCTGTCCAGGAGAGTTGCAGCACATGTGTGGGACTCTTCCCAGGGCCCACAGGGATGATGATCTGCGCCATAGCTATGGGGTGCATTTAAAGGACCCAACCAGAAGTCCTTTTCACATGAATAGCAAGATGTTAAACACTGAAACAAAGACGGCCTGGCATTTGTTTTTGTTTTTCAAGCAAAGTTATAGAGCCGTGTGGAAAGGGCCTACCAGTTATCAT
Source organism: Ambystoma mexicanum (assembly GCF_040938575.1). Lineage (NCBI taxonomy): Eukaryota > Metazoa > Chordata > Amphibia > Caudata > Ambystomatidae > Ambystoma > Ambystoma mexicanum. The sequence continues at coordinate 1,527,108,985 of NC_090935.1, forward strand.
CAATGGACAAGCAGCAGTTTAATTTACAAAAGAAGGAGGAATCAAAGATCCCTGTCACATGGAAAACAGGATTTTGAAACATTGAAAACAAAAAAAGACCTGCCCATGGAAAAATAATCACAGAAAAATGTCAGGAAAACAAAACATGATGTGTGTGTTGACAAAGAGCAATGTATATTATGTTTCACCTACAAAACTCAAGTGACATTTGAAGAGCCACTTTGTCTTCATGAAAGAAATGTCAGCCCAAGGAAAACCTGTTTTTGGCAGTGGTCAAAACGTCACAAAGTAAATCTCCCACTTTCAATCTGGATGTCAGATCTCCCATCTAATAACCCCTTTAATAAAATGTGCTGCTGAAGGTGATGGAAGACCAGCGGTCTCCAGATCTGCTGGCTCTGAAAGCAGCGGCTTCAAGGAAATTCACTCTTGGCTTTAGCACGACCAGTATGTGTGAAAATGGGGGCTGCAACTTCAAAGAGCAAACTACCAACTTCAAAAAGACTCATAAAGAAATCTCTGGTCACAGACTGGGCCAGGGAGACAGATGGATGTGCTGGATGAAGCAGGTCTCCCATTTGCTGAACATAAAGATTCACAAGTTAAAAGGACTATAATCATTTAGGCCTTTTTCCAGCAACCATAATGTGGATTGATTTCATTTTTGTATCTTTTTTTAATGTAATTTCCAGGTGGTTTTGGGGATATAAAATGCATCTACCTGTGACTCTGGGAAATGTAATGGCCAGTTAGACTAGGTCTCTGGCGCGGCTAATCTGAACATGTTCCAAATGTGAGAGTTGGTGAGCCGGTGGAACATGAAATTAGGGATATGCTTAATAACTTATATATTCATAACTGTTGTTCTTTTTACGGAAACGGCAGAAATATCCCACATGGCCATGCTCCATCGTACACATTTGGTGGTCGGCTTATCTAATTCTCCATGATTACCTAAATCAGAAAATATGTTTAGTATGGCAGTTGCTAGTAAAATTATGAAGTTGTGATACATAACTAGTTTTTGCCAAAAAGTTCAAAGGAGAATAAAGGATGATGACGAATCGCAATTGCCATATATTGCTCTAGTCCCCTAAACCAATCCTGACTTGGAGGCGGGGTTGGGAGGACAGAGAGAGGTAACTGTCCAATCCTAGTGGCAGGGATTATTGCAGGGTAATTCCCCATGATTGTAAAATTGGTGATGTCATTTCTGGGTAATCTTGTTGTCTAGCTGACCCCGACTTCTTAAGGAAGAGGGGTGTCTTTGTTCTTAAATTAATTTGACCTTTTTATCCGGCTTCCCCAACACAGGCCGCTCAGTAAGGGGGGTCTGAAATCCAAAATTCCCCAAAGCATTCCAATCTTTATGTAAGACACATTGCAATGGAATGCACCAATTACAAACCATAACTGTACACTTCATATAATCTCCTAAATACAACTCTGGATACAGATTAAGAAACAGCAGGCGCATACTGGACAAGACTTTCTCACTAAATAGTAATTACATTGGGGGTCATTACAAGGTAAGAGGTAACCATGCCACTATTAGCGGTAGGCTACCCCCTTACTGGGTAATAGGTCCGGGTTCCTTGAATGAGGAATTGCTGGGCCATTCGGACCTTGGAGGGCCCGGTAATTCCTCATTCAAGGAACCTAGACCCGGTACATCCCCATTCCCATTCGAGCCCCCATAGGGTTCAATGGGAATGGGGAGCATGCTAACAACGGGCTCGTTAATAACAGGCCTGTTGTTAGCATGCTGGGCTGCTCGCGGGACCCGCTAAGGCTGCCTGTTAAAACCAGGCGTCTTAGCGGGTCCCACGAGCAGAACTCGTAATGAGGCGGTAAGGGGTTGACGGCTCCAGCACCTTTACCGGTGCCGTTAACCCCTTAGCGCCAGGGTCGGAATGACCCCCATTGTATTTATTTCTCTTTTATTAGCTTTCATTACATAAACATGTGTTATAAGACAGAGGCCTTTTTTTCTCACAGAAATGGCAAGCACATGTGAATGGTTAGAGAAATTTCAAAAAAGGTAGCAGGCGCTCCTCTCCAGAAAGAACATGGCCTGATAACCTGTTCTGAGATGAGAGTTTGCAGCACATGCATTTTGCTCACTGTACCTTTCACAGATGGGAAATATCCATTTGCATATCAGTCTTTGTCCCACCCACATGGGCAGTCCAGCACCGAAATGCTATGGCAATTCCTCTCTGAACAAGAGTACCAAAAGCAACCCCATACACATGTTTCAGCCTTGTTGGGCCTCATCAGTGAGGTGAAGCTTTACCTCTCTGAGCACAGTGAGCAGGGAGTCCACGTCTGGTTGCCCCCAGGTAACTCAGGGTGACCAACCTCAAGTTCCTTACAAATATTTTAAAAAAAGTAGCTGGAGCTCCTCTCCAGAAAGAACATGGCATGATAACCTGTTCTGAGGTGAGAGTTTGCAACACACCCTTATTGCTCACTGTGCCTTTCACAGATGGGAAATATCCATTTGCATATCAGTCTTTGTCCCGCCCACATGGGCAGTCCAGCACCGAAATGCTAAGGCAATTCCTCTCTGAAGGAGAGTACCAAAAGCAACCCCATGCACGTGTTTCAGCCTTGTTGGGCCTCATCAGTGAGGTGAAGCTTTGCCTCTCTGAGCACAGTGAACAGGGAGTCCACGTCTGGTTGCCCCCAGGTAACTCAGGGTGACCAACCCCAAGTTCCTTGCAAATATTTCAAAAAAGGTAGCAGGCGCTCCTCTCCAGAAAGAACATGGCATGATAATCTGTTCTGAGGTGAGAGTTTGCAGCACACGCTTTTTGCTCACTGTACCTTTCCCAGATGGGAAATATCCATTTGCATATCAGTCTTTGTCCCGCCCACATGGGCAGTCCTGTAAGAGGATTCAATTCAACACTACAGCTAAGTCAACGCCTAGTCTGGAATACTGAATGAAAACCCTTATTGATATATCTTTAGGTCCAGTTCATGCGTTCTGGATGACTACCCTTATATAACACCCCTCTCTTGGAATCCCCCTGACCCCACTGAGCCAAGAAGTAGTTCTGTTTTGCAAATTTAAAAGGTTTATTTGATAATTTAAACAATAGATATATATCACCCTTTATAGTAAATTAATAATTGAATATCACACTTAATCTGATATGATAAATATTAACAACGGAGAATCTGGCACTAGCACACTTCTTATAATCACTAATGAGTTGACATGAAATGGATAAGATAGCACACAGGTGAATAGGAACAAAAGAAGAAGGTGGTACAGAATGCTTTATGTAAGCTCAGGTGGATGCAATATTCAATGAATGAAATGCAGTATAGAAATACTCAATATGATTTCAACAAAACAATGTAATCACTTTTCTCTGGCAATCCCCTCCCCCCCTTGATGCAAGGCAAGGAAATGGAAGGAAACACACAGTTCTCAGAAATGCAATCAAATGTGATTCAGTTCACCCCGGCAAGCTTAGACAACAGAAGTTTAAAACACAGATAGGAGTTTTGAAAACACAGGCCCAAATTGCTTTGATATGTGCTGGCAATGAATGAGAAATATGCTGGAAACGCTTTTAATTCCCTTTCAGAGGTTCAGGGTGAGTGGTATCTAGTTAATATTAGTCCAGGCTCACACTAGCAATGATGCAGGGATAGTTAGCAGGTTAAACGAATTTCTGGCAAATGGAAAGCAAACAGCAGCAGTTTTTACATGTGAAGAAATTCCAAATCGCGGTAAAATTCGCGGATGCGTGTTCCGCGATTGCGGTAAAACTATAAGGGGTAGGAATGCGGTTCTTGGTGCGATTCAAAGCTACGATTCTAAGCTATCAGAGGAAAGTTACTGTAAGTCTCTAGCCCAAACGGTCGCGGAGATATGAGCGATTTAATAAAGGTCGTTTTTGGGTTTGCAAATTTCAAAAGCTCAAAATGACAAGTGCAGCTTGCAACTAGAAATGACAGGTGACAGCTAGGAGGCAGTTCTACTTAGGTTAAATAGATTGAATTAGATGAATTTTAAACTAAGAGATTGGTTCTACACAGTTCTGCTGGGTACTCACACTATATTCTTGAATTAAATGGGCCTCATCACGGATCTGGTCAGGGTTTTAGACTGGGCTCTGGTCACTCTCTCTGCTGGTCTGGGTCTCTCTGGTCTGGTCTCTTAGTACAGCACTGCTTTCTCTCTGGTCTGGTCTCTTAGTTCTGGATAGATTGATGAATTTGAAGTCTGGATCTCTGGATGTTGTATGGAGGTAAGTATGGATTTTTCCGGCAGAGCGTCCCGCTGCAGATGGATTTGGAAGGTCCCTATCTGTCCTGTCTGTCTGCTTTTATGTGTTTAGAATGTGGGTGTGTTCTAGCATCACTGACCCTACCTCTCTCTCAGCTTCTAATTGGTCAAACTTCCATTTATCATTTGATTGGGGAATGAACTGTGAGTCAGAGGGATGTCATTTTATGGCTTGCAGATAGGACACTCCTCTGTCAGATTGCACATATCCTATATTTGATAATAAAAGACATATTTCACAGTTACACAGTTGCTTGAAATTACATATACATGGTGTGGCTGAATTTAGCCATGTCTCTGTCCAAATCTGCTGTTTCTAAGAGCTTGCATTCAGAAATGGCACATATTTCACTTTTTAACTGATTTTTCAATTTCTGACATTGACCCAACTTTACATACATGTGTGCAGGGAGTATGGACATTAACTGAAGAAGTTTCAGATTTTTAACATGCATACAGTTAGAGTAATATCCATTTTTCCGCTAAAACCCCCCTGAACATGCCACCGGGTCGAAAAACCTCTTAAAATGTGGGCAGAAAAATCACAAGAATTATGGTATCATTTATAACATTTTCACATGTCCGCTCTATGAGTTATTCATCTTTTTAAAGTTATGTTCTGGCTCCAAAGGGGTGTGGTTTCCCAGGTCACATGGTATAGAAACCAGTCTTTCCAGTTTCTGCTAAGCCAGCTTGCTCTCACAGGCAGTGCTCCTCCCAGCTCCTGCCAAGAGGAAGCTACATTTTACGACTGCGGTAATAAAAACCTTTGCCTGAGTGAAGAGGGCTTTGTTCACTCTCTTGCAGAGCACAGGTAATTCAATTATCAGATAGATGGCATATCCTTAGTGTGGGCAGCAAAAGGAAGGTTGGCCTGGGAACACAGTGGTGACTCAAATTTCACTCCTGATGGGGGTAGTTGCCAGGCAGAATCAAGTTCCTTAACCCAGACTTTCAGCTACTGTCATGTTATTTGTTGCTTTTTAAATTAACTTGCAATTTTACACATGCAGCTAGAATGCTGATTCTAAGTGCAAAACTATGACATTTAAACAATTGCAACCTATGTGACACTCAAAAGTAGGTCACTCAGTCAATTTAAACATTTAGATTTTTTTTTTAGTGTCTTTCAATCCAGTGCAACTTAAACTGCTGAAATCCACAGCGCAGCCAGTCTTGTTATAAACCTTGTCTTATGATCTTCATTTCCCAGATTTTGTAGGCACACAAAACTCCATTCTGCCAAATGTCTGCTGGTGTTCAGTAAATATTTTGCACATATTGCAATGTTTGAAAATAGGCATTTTGACTTGCCTTCAGGGAAACAGAGTGGTTTTAAAACGCCGGCTTTTGGATAGTGGTGAGTACTGGTACTGCACCCATTTTTGGGATTTAAGAAATGAATTCCACACAATTCTAGGTTGCATTTGGCAATCAGCATTGCCATTCCCAATGGTTTCAGACTACTGTGCGGGTAGTCCAATGGTGGTTTTAGGCAGCGTCCTTCTGTGCCCATAACATCGGCAAAAATGGGTGGCAGCCTATTCTTCCTGCATTTCCCTGTGCATTTTCTGGGAAGCTCTGGCCATCATGATGTTTTCATGTCAGTACTGCACAGTTTTGAGGTAGGGCTAGGATGCATGGGTAAATACATCCCACAAGCCCCCCTCTTGCGATGGCCATTCGGTTTCACTGATGGGACTCGCAAGATCTGGGATGTTTCCTCATCTTCTTCCAATAGATGGCCCAGTTCAGCATCTTTTCCTCCATCCGGTACTGATCGATCAGTTCTCCTCGCCGGTCCTGATGGGAATATTGGGCGGTCCACTGGGCCCATTGGATCTTCGTTCCCGGTCTCCGTATCATCCTCCTTGGCCCGTCTCAAGGTTTTCTTTCTCCTAGGACGACAAAGGAAGAGCGGCAATACCTATTCATAGACGTTTTTCCACCACCGTTGAGATAGTGGGGCAGCATATGCATTTCATCATCACGAAACATTACATTCTTATTTTGAAAAACAACAGTATAACTAAGAGACAGTTTCATGCAAATCACAATATTTTAGAGACTAGATGTGGTATGTTTTATGATTGGAACTGAATTAGTCTGATACAGTACCCGCTAGGATTCCAGAGGATTCCTCCAGTTGTTGCAGAGTGTGCCTGGGATGGCAACATTTCAACTGGTTTATGTGGACCCACTTGTCTTCCCCCTCTGCCGAACCGCCTTTGGGGATGCGGATCTTGTAGGCCACAGGGGAGATCTTGTCGATGATCTCAAAGGGTCCCTTCCATGTAGGCCAAAATTTGCGCTGCTTGGCCTGGTTCCTTTGGAAGTTGTATAGATAGACCCGGTCTCCCACCTGAAATTCCTTCCTGGAAGTTTTCAGGTCATAGTGGGTCTTCATGCTATCAGCTGATCTTTCTAGATTCCGCTGAGCATAAGCAAAAGCATGTTGGAGGTGTTTCCTTAAATTCTCTACATACTCATGAGTAGTGGAGGCATTTATCAGTGTCTGCTCTTGGGTCCTGTAGAGCAAATGCTGAGGAAGCACCATCTTGCGCCCAGTCATCAACTCAAATGGTGACATTTTGGTTGCAGATGAAGGGGTAGATCTGATGGCCATTAGGACCAGAGGTAATCGGATATCCCAACTTGGCCCAGAATCTGCCACAAACTTCTTTAATATGCTCACAATTGTCCGGTTATATCTCTCTACTGCCCCAGAAGAAGCTGGTCTATAAGCAATATGCAGCTTTCTCTTGACCCCCAGTATCTCCCACATCTTTGTCATTACTTCACTGGTGAAGTGGCTACCTCTGTCTGACTCAATCCTTTGAGGTAGACCAAAACGGGAAAAGATGTGGTTAATCATCAAGGCAGCTGCCGTTTCTGCCTTGCAGTTTGGGGCTGGGAGACATTCCACCCACTTGGTGAACAAGCATGTCACAGTCAACATGTACTTATTCCCCCTAGCCGAGCGAATCACAGGGCCTACAAAGTCGATTTGTAAATCTGACCATGGCAGTGTCATTCCCCTCTTTTGTAAAGGCGCCCGGTGTGTGAGGGATGTCGGCTGAAATTGTGCACACACAAGACAACCCTTCAAATATTGGTTGAGGTCCTGGCCCATGTGTGGCCAGTATGCAACCTCTCTTAAGATTTCCAATGTTGTATGAAACCCCCTATGACCGGCAGTGGCCGCATCATGGGCGTGACTTAACATCAGGCTTCGGAATGAGGTAGGAACCACCCACTGATCATGGCCAGCTTTGGATTTCCTTACCAACAAACCGTCTTGGATCCGGAACATTTTTGGACATTTCATCAACACTCTTAGGTCCTTTTTCCCAATGTAATCGGTATCCGTCAGGGGAAAGTTCTCAGGGTCCTCAAGGTGCTGGTAAAATTTACCAATTATTGGATCCCCCTTCTGAGCGGTAATCAAATCAGCATCAGGGGTCTCCTTACTCCATTGTGCAATTGAAAGGTCGTTGTGAGCATTTGTCTGGGACCTAGTGATAGCAGTGACCTGGATTTCCCCCAACAGGGACTCAATCTCAATTAGATCCCCTTGGATGGCCCCGGTTTTGGCCAGCTGATCAGCTAAGTCATTTCCAGTTTTGTCTGGTCCCTCTACTTTGGAATGACCCTTGATCTTTTTCCAATAGATGGTCATCTCATTCGAGGTGACCAGATCATCAATGTTTTGGATCAACTTCCCATGTTTCAAGGGTTTGTTGTTAGCACATAACATGCCTCTGGTTTTCCAATTAACCAGGTGCTCCACGAACCCGTTCCGTACATAATCCGAATCTGTGATTATGACCAGTTCGTGGAGTTGATGCTGGACAGCAGTGAGGATGGCTTGATGCACAGCCATCAATTCTGCCACCTGACTGCTTCGGGGACCAATTTTGTATCCAGCGGAGGGTTCTGGGGACTCATTCACCCATGCATTCCCTACGCCAGCCACCAGTTCTTTCTCCCCGTCGTTGTCAACATGGTAAGAGCATCCATCCACATAGACAGTGGGCATTCCCTCACACTTGTCTTCTTCAAAGACTTTGTGTGGGGAATTAAGGTATGCCTCCATGTTGTCCTTTATTTTTAGACTTTCGTCCTCGAGACAGTTTTCTCTGGCACAATCATGCAAGTCTGCCAGACCTTGCGCGAGGGGACTCTTCTTGTTTTGGCCATATCTGACCTCCACAGGAAAGCCTTGCATTGACAGAATCCAGGAAGTAATTCGGGAATTACTCACATTTCCGGCCCGGATTCTGTCACTTTGGAGATATTGCAGAGGCTGGTGTGGAGTCTCCACTATGATGTGTTCCCCCTGGATAAACGGGCGGTAATTCTTCAATGCCCACACCGTTGCCAGGAGTGCCTTCTCACAATCGTTGAATTTTTCCTCCACAGAGGATAAAGTTTTGCTCGCATAGGAGATTACTTTATTGACCTTGTCATGCTTTTGGTATAATACTGCCGTCAAGCACGTATTAGAGAACCCCGTCTCCAGGAAGAACTCCTTATTTCTGACAGGGTAAGCTAGGCAAGGCGCTTGTGAGAGGCTTCTTTTGAGTTGTTTTACTGCCTCGGCTTGTTCTGGACCCCATTCCCACTTGACCCCCCCCTTCAAGAGATGAATCAGGGGTCTGGTGATCTCTGCGTAGCCCTCAATGAACTTTCTGCTGTAATTAGTCAGTCCAAGGAGGCTCCTTAGTTCCCGCAGAGTTGTGGGGTCTTTCAGTTTCTGAAGTGCTTCCACTTTCTTTTCCTGGGGAAAAAGACCCTGAGGAGTAATCTCATGCCCCAAGAAATTAACACGGGTTCTACACCACTGTGCTTTCTGAAAGGAAAGTTTTGCTCCGGCGGCCCTCAACTGTGTCAGAACATAACGGATCTCCGCTATGTGTTCCTCCACAGATGAACTTTTGATGAGGACATCATCTACATAAGCCAGGTTACCCCTCGCACCCAGGTCGGGCATGGCCTTATGTAGGAAAATGTTGAATTCATTGCCGGAGTTGAGGTATCCGAAGGGAGTCCGGGTCCATGTGTACTGCTGGCCCCCAAAGGTAAAAGCCAGTTTGTATTGGTCCTCCCTGCTGACAGGCACGGTCCAGTATCCATTGGTCAGGTCGATTGCGGTGAATACCTGTGACCCCTGGATCTGGGCCAGCCCTTGGTCAATGTAGGGCAGAGGCCATCGGGAAGTATGGACCCGTTTGTTGAGCTCCCTAAGGTCGGCGCAGAGTCTCCACTGGCCGTTTGGCTTCAATATTCCCAGCACCGGGTTATTGAAGGTGCTGTGGACTGGACGGATTATTCCCCGGGACTCAAGGTTCTTAATTATTTCAGTAAGGGACTCCATGGATGCGAGAGGCAAGCGATATTGCTTCACAAACACTGGGGTCATGCCAGGGTCCGTGGGGATTGTTGTTGTGTGGATGTCAGTGCGACCACAGTCATAGGAGTCTACCGCAAAGAGATCTTGGAAATCCAAGAAAACTTGTTTCAACTTTTGCTTTTGTTCCAGAGACACACAGGCATCAGCTAGGTTGACTCTCTCTTCCACCATCTGCCTGAAGCCTGGAAAGACTTCTGGTTTGGCTATTTCAGCGGCCTCCTCCAGCTGGGTGGAGAAGTCCCTGGTCAGAGTGCTGATTTGGACTGGAGGCTTCAGGTGGGAAAGGCAGCCCTCATGGACCTGGAAAATCACCTCATCCCTCATGAAGTCACAATGCACATCTTCCTTACCATAGGGGCAGGAAGTGTACACCAGGAAGTTCCCCCCATGCCGGGTAAAGATCCTGTCTGGTGTTGTGTTGTCATCACTGTCACTGTCAAAACAGTCCTTGGGGATTGGCCCTAACAGTTCATTTCTAAGATCAATGGAGAAATGTCGGTCATCAACCGCCATTCCAATAATGGTGCCTGCAGCTAGAGTAATACTCTTTAAGTCGCTGTTATCCACCTCTATTGGAATGGTGTCATGTTCTATGTTGACTAATGGTGTTGGGTTTACCCCCAACCCTTGCTGTTGGAGAGAAGCATTTAGATGTATGTAAGCATCAGGGTTTTTCAACTCTTGTCCCCTTTTAACTTTCACTTCCAGGGAGAATTGTCGGGTCCTTTCTGGGATGGTGACTTCCTCTTTAACCTGAATTTCAACTGCATAAGGTAGCAATTGAGCTGACCTAAATGCTTTTTCTGGATCATCAAAGCCCATGGGATTATCCGCTAATCGGGACCAAGCTTTGAAGTTTATTAGGTCCAAACTAATGGCAAAGCGATTGAGAATGTCACTGCCTAAGTAAAAGGCGGCAGTGACGTCTCGCACGACCCAACAATTATGGACTATGCTCTTGTTGCCAATGGAGATTTTGAGCATACACCTGCTTGGCAGGAGATGTTTTGAATTGGGTGCTTCCAGGTCCATTTCCCATTTGTCTATCAGTTTGAAGGTGGGAATGGCTGGATCTTTTGGGAGTTGGCGAAACATGGCTTCGCTGATGAAGCTCTTACCATTGTTCACGCACACTCGAGCGAGAACAGAGTCCTTCCCATCATTTAACTGAACAGGGATGAACAACTGCTCTCCAATTTGCTGAATATCAGCCAGGCTTTGAGCTGATTTCACATCTTTCTGGACTATAGGAGTGGGAGTTTCAGATTGTGGATTAGTATAGAATTTCAGAGTGTTTCCTTCCAGCGTGGAATACCACTTTAGACTGGAAGGAAGGTTGATTTTCAGAAATAGAGAGGACCCCCCATCACCAGTCTCTTGTCCTACTGCTATTACTGTCACGTCTGGAATTTGGCTATTCTGGAAGTGAAATTCTACTTGGTCAGATTTTTGTTCAACCATGTGGCATGTGCCGTTTAAACTAACATGGTTGACACTCTGTTTTAATTTTATTGGTCGGCTAGTCTGGGTCCAGAGGACCTTGTTTACGCAATCTATTAGGGGTGACAACCTTCTCAGGAGGTCATTCCCTAGTAAACAAGGGGTGCCCTCTGGGGTCACAACTATGACCGGGTGTTTCAACTTGTGTCGCCCGATCTTAATGTCCAAGTCTGCCGTCCCCTCGACGGGAATTTCCTTCCCGTCAAAGTTCTGGAGTTGTCCAGGAAGTGAGGTGAGAGGAATTTGGTAATTCTCTCCCCTTCCTGCATTCAGTTCATCAAAGGCCCTTCTGGACAGAAGGGTAGCTTGAGATCCAGTGTCCACCAGTGCCGAGATTGTACCCTGCCCCTGTACTTGGACCGGGGCATAATATCTTCCCTCCTTCTCCTCAAGGGGGCACAGATAATGTACATTTTTGGACAACTGGTGGGCTAACTTTCTGGTTTTGGACATCGCGAGAGAAGAATTTTGGGCAGAATTCTGTGGAGAGCCTTGGGAATCTGAAAGAAAAAGTTGGCAACTGGAGATCAGAGCCATTGTGGGTTCCCCTGGTTCCGGTTCTGGGCCGCCCCCCCTTTTTGGAGGCAGTCACCAGGATGGGTATGAACCAGGGGATTTTCTTGCTGTTGGTTCTGGGATGAGATAGTGGGCGGCGGTAGCTCAGTCTCCACATCTCCCCAGTCTGAATTTGCATCCCTAGGGACCCATTTTTCTTTGGGAGGAGTTCCCCCCTCTTTGAAGGCAAAGATCCTTTTCCCAGGATCCTCTGAGGATCCCTCTCCCTCAAATTGGAAGATCTGTACCTCCTCCTCAAACTGAGTCTGTTTGGGTCTTTTGTTTCTCCTACCCCCCCTCTGCTCCTTAGGAGGCAGACTTTCAGGGGCAAGAGATTTTGTTTCCGGTTCCTGGGTTTCCAGGGGCTGTTTACAAGTGAGGAAGGAAGCTTCCTCCAAGGCTTTACACCCCCCTTCCCCTTGTGCCTCCTCCCTGGGAACCGGTGCGTTATCGGGGTGCTGCCCCCGTCATTGTTCTGGAGCACCAGGTCCAGAGTTGGGTGCGTTCTGCGCCGGCATGCTGATCTGAGGGTTCTGCTGCGCCCTCAGTATATGACCCATATCCCGCGCCATGTTTTGAACCTGGCGCTCTAACTGGGAAACCCGCTCAGGCTGATACGGGGCCCTGTTTTCTCCCCTGGGCTGATCCCGGGAAGGGTAGCTGTCCCTCCTCTGGTAATACCCCGGGTTGGGAAGATTTGGGTACCCCTCCACCCTTGGCCTCCCCTCTCCCGGATTCAGTGATCTGGGCTCAGGGAATTGGGGAAAGAAGGATGGATGGTTTTGGGGCTGAAAGTCGGGTGGATATCTGGGGAAAAAGTTCTGCCCAGGGTTTGGTAAATTTCTGCCCTCCGGTGGGAAGTTTGGAGGGAAGTTCCCAAGGTTAGGTGCTTGGCTGGATCCCCCCCCTTGGGCTGGAGGAGTCCACACATAACCCAGGATGGGTCTGTTACCTTTGTAGCGAGGACTTACATAGTCAGGAGAGCGAGGGACCCCATTTGTGGGGCTGCCTCCCTGGCTCCCTGTCTGTGACTGGCCCGAGGACCTTCTGGGCCTAGCATTATTAGGTGCAGGTAGGTTTTTAGGCCCCCCCATCTCCAAATCCAAAACGGGGGTGGCCTTTACCTCTGCCACCTTGGCAGCAGCAGGGGTGCTGTTGGCTTTGGGGTTTTTCTGGGCATTGCTTTTATTTTCTATGGGCTTCTGCACCTCATAGATCTGGGTAGCCTGTTCAATGACCCAGTCTAAAGATCTTTTCTCATGAAAATCCCTCACGAGCTGGGTCATGATATATTTGGGCAAGGCATGGAAAAACGTATTTATAAACTCTCTACTATCTGTGCGCACCCTTCTTGTGGTCTGTGCAAAAGCACGCTTTAACTCCTGCACAAATTCTTGTGGGGCCTGATCCTCCCCACATTGCAAATTGTAGGCTGCCTTGCGAGCCTCTTGAGGATTTCTGTGAACAGAAAAATGTTTCAGGATGGCCGCCTTATAGGTGGACCATCTTAAATGATTTTGGTCCTCCAGCCCCGCAAAGAAACTGGAGTATTCCGGGGAGAAGGTCCACTTTACATATTGAATGCAGCTTTGGCTGTCCTTCAAATGGAAAGTCTCCATCATTTGTTCAAACAACTCTAAGTGCTCCCAAACAGAATACTTAGCGTTCTTATGGTAAGGCGTGATGACGCTCCTGATCGCCTTAATCTGCTTTAAGGGGTCCTTAAGCAAGGCCCTTTTTGCCTTATTGGCCTTTTTGGTTCGGGTAACCCTTGTCCATTCTTCCTCGGACTCAGAGGCACTGCTCCCAGAGGTTCCCGTCTGTTCTTCCAGGTTTTCCTGGATTCTGCGAGCCTGGGAATGGCTGGCAGAATGTGGGGACCTGGTCTCCTGTGTCCTGCGCAGTTCAGAGGAGTCTTCAGATTCCTCCTTGCTGCCAGGATTTGATGGGTACCCCCTCCACTGACCTAACTGGGCAGAGGTTTTCAGGATGCCCTTAATGGGCCTACTCTCCTGGGGTTCCCCATTGAACTGTACTGTACTTGGGTGCCCATACCCGGATGCCCACCCCTCCATTCCTGAGTGGTACTGGCCTATGAGCCCCATACTCTTAGCTGGATAGTAATCTGCCATCCCTGCGGCCCTGTGCTCATGTGCGCTAGGGGACATGGGGGTGGTAGAGTCCAGGGACTGGGGGAGATGAAGGCCCCTGGTGTTAGGGCTCCTGCGGTTATGGTCAGGAGTCTCTCTTTCCCAGCGGACCTCATCTCTATCCGCCCCTGCTCCCTGTTGCAATGCAAGAGCCTGCAGTTGTGCTTTCAGTTCCTCTGTTAAGGCCTTACTCGACTCTATCAGTTTCTCCTGCATCGCTACCTGTTGCTGGAGCCTCTCATTGTGCTGGCAGAGAGCCTCATTTTCCCTCTGTGTTTCCTGATTGGTCCTGGAGAACTGGGCCAGTCTTTGCTGCAGGAGGGTTACCTCCTGGGCAATGTCCCCATTGGCCTGCTCCTTTCTTGCTAGAGCATCCTCCACCCTTCTGGTGTGCTCTACCAAGTTCTGGTTTTCTTTTCGGAGGTCACCCAGCCCCTGTTGGGCCAGGTGATTTTCTTCCATGTTTCTTTTTAAATGGCAGACTTTCTGGCCTAAGGCGTCTCTTTCCTGACTAAGAGCCTGCATTTGTGCCGCCAGGTCGTCCCTTTGCCTTTGGAAGGCACCAGCTTTCTGGCGCTCCTGATCAAACTCTGCCTGGGTATCCAGGTCTTTCAGAATCAGTTTATTGCTCTCCTCCTTCACTCTATCTAGGTGGCCTTGCAGGGTGACTACCTGCTCAGCACATGCCCTATTGAAGTCTAGCTGTTGCTCCAGCTTTTTCTGGCTTTGCAGTAGGGAGTCCAAACCTTCTTGGTGTTCCTTCTGCAAGGCCAGAAATCTGGTATCCTGTTCTGACTTTTCCTTTTGCAGCACATCCATATCCTCCTTTATTTTAGTGATGTACAGTCTGCTGTCCTTTTCTGACTCCTGGCTCCTCTGCAGCCTCTGCTCAGAAGAGACCAGGTCAGATTGGACCTTCTCTAACACCATCTGTTGCCTATTTGCCAGATTTTGGCTTTCAGCACATCTATCCTGCATGTCTCCCATATATAGGTACAGGTATGCTGCTATCCTGGTAATCTTATTGTGTTCCTCTTTAGCTTTAGGAGCCATATATAGTTCACTCAGGGCCACATGTAAGGGACCCTGATCTCTATATATATCTGACCCTGTTTCAGTGACCTGTCGCGTGATGGCCTGCAACCAGGCATCCTGGCCCTGTTCGGTCCATTCACCTCTCACAAATAGCTTATGCAAGAGGTGCTCTCTGGCTATTTTCATGTCTACTAAGGTCGTCATTCTAGAGATTGGTCTCTGTCCTGACTTACAGAAGTTTGTATTTTATTTTTGCAGAACAGAACTTTTCTTGGAGTGTCCCTTTTGAGGAATGCTTCACAGCGTAATGCAGCGTGGTGATCCGACCGGATGTATGTATCCCGTCAGTTAGCACACTGTATTAAGCTGCACAAGTGGTATTCTAACCCAAACGTCCGGCTCGAGCCCCCAATTTGTAAGAGGATTCAATTCAACACTACAGCTAAGTCAACGCCTAGTCTGGAATACTGAATGAAAACCCTTATTGATATATCTTTAGGTCCAGTTCATGCGTTCTGGATGACTACCCTTATATAACACCCCTCTCTTGGAATCCCCCTGACCCCACTGAGCCAAGAAGTAGTTCTGTTTTGCAAATTTAAAAGGTTTATTTGATAATAGATATATATCACCCTTTATAGTAAATTAATAATTGAATATCACACTTAATCTGATATGATAAATATTAACAACGGAGAATCTGGCACTAGCACACTTCTTATAATCACTAATGAGTTGACATGAAATGGATAAGATAGCACACAGGTGAATAGGAACAAAAGAAGAAGGTGGTACAGAATGCTTTATGTAAGCTCAGGTGGATGCAATATTCAATGAATGAAATGCAGTATAGAAATACTCAATATGATTTCAACAAAACAATGTAATCACTTTTCTCTGGCAATCCCCTCCCCCCCTTGATGCAAGGCAAGGAAATGGAAGGAAACACACAGTTCTCAGAAATGCAATCAAATGTGATTCAGTTTACCCCGGCAAGCTTAGACAACAGAAGTTTAAAACACAGATAGGAGTTTTGAAAACACAGGCCCAAATTGCTTTGATATGTGCTGGCAATGAATGAGAAATATGCTGGAAACGCTTTTAATTCCCCTTCAGAGGTTCAGGGTGAGTGGTATCTAGTTAATATTAGTCCAGGCTCACACTAGCAATGATGCAGGGATAGTTAGCAGGTTAAACGAATTTCTGGCAAATGGAAAGCAAACAGCAGCAGTTTTTACATGTGAAGAAATTGCAAATCGCGGTAAAATTCGCGGATGCGTGTTCCGCGATTGCGGTAAAACTATAAGGGGTAGGAATGCGGTTCTTGGTGCGATTCAAAGCTACGATTCTAAGCTATCAGAGGAAAGTTACTGCAAGTCTCTAGCCCAAACGGTCGCGGAGATATGAGCGATTTAATAAAGGTCGTTTTTGGGTTTGCAAATTTCAAAGCTTGCAACTAGAAATGACAGGTGACAGCTAGGAGGCAGTTCTACTTAGGTTAAATAGATTGAATTAGATGAATTTTAAACTAAGAGATTGGTTCTACACAGTTCTGCTGGGTACTCACACTATATTCTTGAATTAAATGGGCCTCATCACGGATCTGGTCAGGGTTTTAGACTGGGCTCTGGTCACTCTCTCTGCTGGTCTGGGTCTCTCTGGTCTGGTCTCTTAGTACAGCACTGCTTTCTCTCTGGTCTGGTCTCTTAGTTCTGGATAGATTGATGAATTTGAAGTCTGGATCTCTGGATGTTGTATGGAGGTAAGTATGGATTTTTCCGGCAGAGCGTCCCGCTGCAGATGGATTTGGAAGGTCCCTATCTGTCCTGTCTGTCTGCTTTTATGTGTTTAGAATGTGGGTGTGTTCTAGCATCACTGACCCTACCTCTCTCTCAGCTTCTAATTGGTCAAACTTCCATTTATCATTTGATTGGGGAATGAACTGTGAGTCAGAGGGATGTCATTTTATGGCTTGCAGATAGGACACTCCTCTGTCAGATTGCACATATCCTATATTTGATAATAAAAGACATATTTCACAGTTACACAGTTGCTTGAAATTACATATACATGGTGTGGCTGAATTTAGCCATGTCTCTGTCCAAATCTGCTGTTTCTAAGAGCTTGCATTCAGAAATGGCACATATTTCACTTTTTAACTGATTTTTCAATTTCTGACATTGACCCAACTTTACATACATGTGTGCAGGGAGTATGGACATTAACTGAAGAAGTTTCAGATTTTTAACATGCATACAGTTAGAGTAATATCCATTTTTCCGCTAAAACCCCCCTGAACATGCCACCGGGTCGAAAAACCTCTTAAAATGTGGGCAGAAAAATCACAAGAATTATGGTATCATTTATAAAATTTTCACATGTCCGCTCTATGAGTTATTCATCTTTTTAAAGTTATGTTCTGGCTCCAAAGGGGTGTGGTTTCCCAGGTCACATGGTATAGAAACCAGTCTTTCCAGTTTCTGCCAAGCCAGCTTGCTCTCACAGGCAGTGCTCCTCCCAGCTCCTGCCAAGAGGAAGCTACATTTTACGACTGCGGTAATAAAAACCTTTGCCTGAGTGAAGAGGGCTTTGTTCACTCTCTTGCAGAGCACAGGTAATTCAATTATCAGATAGATGGCATATCCTTAGTGTGGGCAGCAAAAGGAAGGTTGGCCTGGGAACACAGTGGTGACTCAAATTTCACTCCTGATGGGGGTAGTTGCCAGGCAGAATCAAGTTCCTTAAGCCAGACTTTCAGCTACTGTCATGTTATTTGTTGCTTTTTAAATTAACTTGCAATTTTACACATGCAGCTAGAATGCTGATTCTAAGTGCAAAACTATGACATTTAAACAATTGCAACCTATGTGACACTCAAAAGTAGGTCACTCAGTCAATTTAAACATTTAGATTTTTTTTTTTAGTGTCTTTCAATCCAGTGCAACTTAAACTGCTGAAATCCACAGCGCAGCCAGTCTTGTTATAAACCTTGTCTTATGATCTTCATTTCCCAGATTTTGTAGGCACACAAAACTCCATTCTGCCAAATGTCTGCTGGTGTTCAGTAAATATTTTGCACATATTGCAATGTTTGAAAATAGGCATTTTGACTTGCCTTCAGGGAAACAGAGTGGTTTTAAAACGCCGGCTTTTGGATAGTGGTGAGTACTGGTACTGCACCCATTTTTGGGATTTAAGAAATGAATTCCCCACAATTCTAGGTTGCATTTGGCAATCAGCATTGCCATTCCCAATGGTTTCAGACTACTGTGCGGGTAGTCCAATGGTGGTTTTAGGCAGCGTCCTTCTGTGCCCATAACATCGGCAAAAATGGGTGGCAGCCTATTCTTCCTGCATTTCCCTGTGCATTTTCTGGGAAGCTCTGGCCATCATGATGTTTTCATGTCAGTACTGCACAGTTTTGAGGTAGGGCTAGGATGCATGGGTAAATACATCCCACAGTCCAGCACGGAAATGCTATGGCAATTCCTCTCTGATCAAGAGTACCAAAAGCACCAATGCTTTGGTCAGGGTTGGTCACCCTGAGTTACCTGGGGGCAACCAGACGTGGACTTCCTGCTCACTGTGCTCAGAGAGGCAAAACTTCACCTCACTGATGAGGCCCAACAAGGCTAAAACACGTGTATGGGGTTGCTTTTGGTACTCTTGTTCAGAAAGGAATTGCCATAGCATTTCGGTGCTGGACTGCCCATGTGGGCGGGACAAAGACTGCCCATGTGGGCGGGACACCCTGCCACGTCCATTCTAACCACCCGGTAGATCTGAGAAAGGCTGTCTTTCTCTGTGCCATCTTCTTCTCCCGCTCCCGACAGCATACAGGGTACTCCTGTCGGGCGGAGGATCCAACCAGCCGCCTCACACTTGTGTATAGGCGCGTTACAAATGCCATATCATATCATATCATACGGGATACTGTAGATCCTTAGCTTTCGAGGGTCACAGTGTGCTGCATGTACTGTGACACACCACTCTGCAGGGAGGAACAGTTCAACAGTGCTTTTGAGGCAGTTGTCAAAGAGCACGAGAAACAGTGGCCCCTACCTTCAATTTAAGGCACGTCCAATGTCTTGTGGTTGGTTCCCCTTCCCTCGCCTCCCTCCCTTCCCTTCCCCAGCTTACCTTCCCTCTCCTGCAAAATAAAACTGAAACGGCCACACAAAGAAAATACAACCCCCCCCAAAAAACACACAAAACACGGTTCCTTCCACCTTTCACAGTTGCAAAATAGAAGTGAGTTAAAAAGTCACAGGCTGCATTTGTTTTGCGCTCAAAAAGGGTGGCTCTTATAAGAACTGTTTTTTTGTGGCTTTTACATTTTAAAAAAAAATGGTTTGACAAACTGATTTAAGAAAACATTTCACACATTTTCATTATTTCTTCTCACGTTCTCAGAAACTGCTTCAAAGCATTTTGAAAGTTTCACACACAAATCTGATTACCCACGTTAGTTAAATGGATAACATCTCGCCGAAAAATTGTGGCCCTATCAAATTTAAGGTTCTCATTATGAAACGATGGCATGCCAACATTGCAAACAAAAGCACACGCACACACACACACACACACACAGCTTTATTGACTTTGCGCCTTGCTGCGGACCAAATGAACTGGAACGCATCCACAACTGTCTCTGGGCAATTGGTGAAAAAATTATTTTGGAATTAGGGAACATTTCCTTCAACTTTCTCAATGTCTCCTTCATTGCAAACTGCAAAGAGATTCCAGTCACGTTCCCCAAACTGTTCCCACTATAATGAATGATAATAATACCTGGATACTTCAATTGAACCATATTAGCCCAACAACGGAGCAAGTCCACCCACTTCATTCCACACACTCCATACCAGAACACTTTCAATTCAGGGAATCCAAGATTTTTGGCTAGTCCACAATGCTCAGCATACACCTTCACCCACTAGTCCCAAGAGTCCCTCAAAATCCAAACACTGGTAAAAGACATTGGGCCTCATTATGACCCAGGCGTTAAGGGTTAACGCCGTTGTTAACCCTTAACGCCTGATTCCGATTTTAACCGCTGCTTTTAGCAGCCGTTAAAATCCATGGCGCTAACCTGCCATGATGCTAATTACGCCACCGTAATTTACTGTGGCGTAATTAGCGCCTTCCCCACTCCCATTATGCCCTATGGGGCAAAAATGGGAATGGGGAAGGGAAAATGGGAAATGGGGATTTACCGCCCCACTCACCTTGGTAAAGTTGGCGCAATTAGCGCCTGGGTCATAATGACCCCCATTGCCATGGTCATTTTCAATCCTCTCACAACTCCTACTAACAAAACTCCTGCTATCCTCTCTTCCTGTACACCACACTTAGGAAACCTGATTGGCTGATCCTGTCAGCACAACAGTCCGCAGCCTGCGCAGTCCCCTTTCCCGTGCCAGGGATCCTCAAAAGACCCGGATGTGGCACGTTCCGTCCGTGGCCTACTGTGGTGTCTGCGGACAGATAATCCAATTGAAGGGGTTGGGCAATGGAATTAAACACAATATAAGTTATTTAATCTTTACTGGTGGCTCTTGAACCTTTTCTTGGGGGGGTGTTGTTAACAAACACCTTTTCTTTTCTTTTTTTAAAATCTTTTATGGGGTTTATTTCCTCACAGGAACCTCTTTAATGCATTCCTAGGATTGTAAAGGAAAATTGCCTTTCTGACATCTATGAAGTGAACTCCATCTGGACAAAACAAATTCACACCCTGATAATTGATACTATCCTTCCCAAAATATGATATTCCTGCAGCATACAAAAAAGCAGATACACCTTTATTGACAATCTGCCTTGATTGCTCAATTTGAGGACTGAAAACGTTTGTTGGACATCTCCATGTGTGTCTCTGATTTATTTCCGAAATAATAATCTGACCAGCGGAAACAGTTGCATTAGGCTGTTAAAATAATCTTCAGCTTAACTTGCAAAGACACTGGAGTCACAAACCCCAAACTGTCCCCTACACAATGGACAATCACAATATCTGGACATTTAAAGTGAGCCATACTCTCACAGAAAGAAAGCAAGCTTGCCCAGTTTGAGCCACACAGTGCATTCCAGGAAACGTCCACTTCTGCCAATCCAATATTTCCAAGGATTATCAGCATATAGCTTCAATGACTGAATTGAAGAGTCCCTCAGAATCCACAGAGTCTGCCTTCTCAAACACACCATAGCCATTATCACTGCTCTCACAACTCCCGCAAACAAAATTCCTACTATCCTCTCTTCCTGTACACCACACACAGCAAACCTGATTGCCACAGCCCACAGTCCCCACAGTCCCCTTTCCATGCCACGCATCCTCCAAAGACCCGATTGTGGCATGTGCCATTCATGGATTACCGCGGTGTCCGCGGACCCCTTAACACAGGGGCAGCTCTTCTACCCTTTCCGCATTCATGTTCTCAGCACTCCCTCATTGGCTGCTTTCAAAGTCACACATCCATCTGCCAATCACATCCAAAACCTCTACACCTAACCCTGTCATCTCACTTCAACACTTCAGATGTACAGTTGAACTCTCAGAGTACTTATCATCTGCTAATGAAAGACATCTGCATCAAAAACTACTGTGCAACTGCCCAAGATTACTATTTCCAGATTCAACAAGATATGCATCTAACAAAACATAGTACAGGTATGCTTATACTTTAAAAAATATTTTCTTGAATTCTTTCACAAATATATATATATATATGAGAGAGAGAGAGAGAGAGTTCCTGCTACTTACCATGTAATAAGCTTCTCAATAAGCATAGTCTCTTTTCTTTTTAAACACTCTAACAAATGCCATGCAGTGCAGCATTTATCACCAGCTCACATGAAGCAGCAAACTGTTAGAATGCTCTGCATTTTGAAATGTTCTTTTTCCAAACATTTTGACGAAAGTTTAATAAAATGCATATGTGCATGTACAGCAGCACCGTGTCACTATTCCATAAAATAAGAGAAAACCAGATAAAATAGACCCGTATACCATTTTGAAGTGGCACTTAGTGTCCCGCAATTTAATATGTTGGCAGCACACGCATACGTCCCCCAACATCACCCATTCCAATGTATAGGTGCTTCTCAAGTCTTTCCCAGAATTGAAAGACAAAAACATGACTGAACTTCAAGATTCGAAACTGTGACAAGTATATCAAACATATAAAAGGCTGTGCTTTTCAAAATATTTTTTAAGCAATTTTAAGAAAGTAAAAAAATACATATGTGCCTTTCCAGCAGCACTGTTCCACTTTTCATAAAAGAAAGTAAAATCTGAAAAATAGATTTGTACACCATTTGTAATTAGCACTCAGTGTGTGCAAGTTGAATATATTAACATTACATGTATACTTCCTAACATAACCCATTCAAACTGCAGCTGCTTATGCAGTTTTTATGTTTTTGTCTGCACCATTATACGTTTAATAAAGATAAGTACTACTTTGTTCTCTATATTCTGTGACTTGTACTTCAACTTGCACAATGGTAAAAGTAGAACTACAAGTCCCATTATGCAAACAAAAACTCTAGGACTACATAAACACCTACAGATTAGAATGCATCATGTTGGCAGGTATGCATATACTCCTAACACATTAAACGTATACACAACAACTCCCATTTAAAAGTGTACTACTGTTTTCTATCATCTTTTCCTCTCTCTTACAAAATGTTACAGAGCTTCTGCAAATGCACATACACATTTCTTAAAAATCAGGAAAATGCTGCTAAAAGCAACCATTTTTAACCAGTGACCATTTTATTAACTTTTTCCTCACCACTTCTCCTTCCATTGTAAATATGAACCTTGCTTCCTAACAGTACTTCGCCATTACCACATATCCCCACTAACTTTCTTTTACAATTACAGGAAAGAAGCAAATCACTGCAATCAACAAGCAAATAACGAATACCCTTCGCACCCGACAAAGTAAGTACATTAATGTACCAGGTATATCTATGTAATTATAGCATTCTTTCACTATAGCCCATTAAATTCCACCATTCACAATCATACTATTCCCATCTACACGCCACCATTGCAACACCCACTGTTCCTCAAAACAGCACAATCACCATACAGTTTCCATCACACCACCACTGCCTCACTAACCCAACACATCACACCTCTGTACACTCGTACTATCACAACCTTCCCAACCACACCTAATGTACCACCTCACAATCAAACAGCACTCCATTCATCTCTACAATCACACTCACACACCCATTCACCATACATTCATATACATTGCACAACTTTCCAATACAACCTTTCTCTTTTCCCAACAGGCACAACAAAATGCCTACTAAATAGCAACTGCATAGAAAAGAAAGAAAACGTAGAGCAGATGAGACTACGAGCACATCATATATTCATCCACCTCTAAAACGATGTGTAGAACATATTAAAACAAAAGAGCTAGTAACCTCACCCAACAAAACTAAGCCAACCACGATTAAAAAAGGTAAAGCCCCTCTTGCAAAAACAAAAAGGAAAAGATTATGTACAAAGAAAAGCAGACCTACCAACAAACACAATCCTCTATCTACCAGTGTTAACGTAGTCACGGTAAAGCAATCCAAAACATTATTTTACAAAAATGTTCCACCATAGAGTTCCTCACAAACTTATAAAAACATCTGAAAAGTCATGGTCTTTCCTTAAAAACTGCAGCAGAAGAATAATCCTGCAAGCTCTAATTGACAGCACTTTTCTACTGAAGAGAACATTATTTATATTGATTTTAAACAGAATGAAACCACTACCCAAATTAATCAATACATAACAAATACTTCTAAACATGTATCGTGGCAATATAGAAATTATTTCAAACTTCAGTGATGTTGAATGGATTCATACAAGCAGCACAGAACCATACTTCAATGAGGAAGCGTATAAACAAGAACAACAAAAAACAATAGCCATAGACAATAGTGGTCGAGGGTATGAAATGGTGGAACAAGAAACCCTTTTTGAAAAAAAAGTCCCCAACAAACTTTGAACCAAATGCTCCTTTCACCCATACAGTCCAGTGTACAAATGGACATGCAGCTCAATGTGTAATGTACACCAACAATCCTTTAAATCTTTACGACAATTCCTCAAACACAATATAAAACTAAAAGACCAAAGACAAAAGTAAAATGAAAACTTTACAAACCATATACTCCTGTCCAGTGCACAACCACACAGGTCTGCGAGGGCATTTATTAGCTGTATTTTAGGAACTGCTTGCAAAAGCTCTTTCCACCACATCAAAATGTTAGCGCCACACCATTCTCCTATACAGAATCTTGTGCATCGACTATAATTTGCTCCTGCTCTAGAACTGCAACATTTATATAACATTCTCCTACATGGAACAGCCAAAGAACTCCTTCAAGAAATAGAAGACATCCAACATAAATACTTTGGAACTGAAGGTGACTTAAAGAATTCTGTACCTTCAGAAAACATTACAGAAAATCTCATAAACACCAACATACAAAAAAGAAATAGCTAATTTCAAAACACATCTGCTGAAATACCAGACCAAATATGTGTCTGTTGCCGCAGAACGTTTTATAAAAAGAGCACACAAATAGTAGATCTAGCTTACAAAATAGAAGACAATGAAAAATCCAAATTTTCTAATTAGCTTTATATCTAACAGCAGAATTTAAATACAAAGTAACTAAACCCTCAAAAGTGTTTACGTTCTGCAACACACAGCTTGACAATAACCAAATGCCATCACGTGCTACCACTAATACCTTAGACATATTTGCACTTCCAAAAGCTCTCCAACAGCTTAACTTGTATGAGAACATTGTAAGACAAGCAGTGCACAAATTTCAAGCTAACATACACCTTCAAAATCAGCCAAATTACCTCCATTCTGAGCTACTGAGTGGTGTCTGTGGCAAAGTAGTATATTTACCATTGGATCTAAAAGAAAATGTTCAAACTATAGGAGTACAATGGGAAATAAATCACTCTTTGATTATACTAGTTAATGGTGTGCCAACAAAAGACAAAAAGATTTGGCAACAACTAGTTGACTTAAAGAAAGTTAGACAAGCCCTACAATAGCTAAAAGAAAACAATGAGCCTCATTAAAAGTTTGGCGGTAGCCTTGCCGGTAAAACCTTCAGGCTGCCGCCAAACTTGCAAATTTTACTGGTACCTGGGAATGGGCAATTACCGGGTCATTACGGCCCCGCCGGACCTCGTAATTGCCCATTCGCGGGCGCTGGTAAAAAAATGCTCCCCATTCCCATTTGATCCCCATAGGGCTCAATAGGAATCAGGAGCCCAGATGCACCGGCACCATTCAGAATGGTGCCGGTGCATCCGACATGTTATGCTCGCGGGTGCCGGTCCGCCCGAAAATGCAACAGTACCGACAAGCTTAACCTTACCTTGTTACTGTACCGGCAAACTTGTAATGAGGCCCAATTAATACTACAAAGATATAAACATAGAGGAAAACTTAAAAGAAACCACAAACATTATTCAAGAGTCACCAGAAACTGGCCAATTTGAATGTGTAGATCCTGTTACAGCAGCCAACATTTTGGACCAGTATACCATTCACCCACTGTACTCCAAAGACACAATTGATGATGCATTAGAAACATATCAAATTAATCAAGCAAAAGGATCCCCAAGGAGCATATGAAAAAAGTGCAGAAGCACCTTCTTTTCCTCTACTCTTTCCTACAGGAAAAGGAGGAAGATGTGATGAAAGGTCCGCACACATTAGTGCATAAGTATATCTCTCTTTACGAATGTTTTCTGAAGACCCCAGATTCAGGCAAAATGCCAAATACATTTTCCACCTTCCCTTTGAAAGGGAACTAGCTACTCTATGTTATGGAGTTGCACACACATTAAAAACAGGCTCTAACTTTAACATATCTGCTAACGAACTGCTTCAAAAAATAAAAGACAACAATGAAGTTTTGCATTCAAGTATCACAAATCTCTTGGCAAACATGAGTGGTACAAAAGAATACTGGTTCCGACGTCACGCTGATGTACGTTGTATGCTTAGGAACCTGGGCTCACCCACATTGTTTGTTACTTTAAGTTGTGTAGAGTACACATGGGATGACTTGCATGTCTTTACGCACTGCAAACAAAAATAAAGATGGAATAGACATAAAAAACCAGGAAAATTCTATTCTTTTGACCCTATAAAATGTATGAAGGTACTTTCACCATCACTTCATAGCCGTGTTGCATTTTATCTGCACTAAAACTACCCCTCAGCTCGGAGAAGTGCAACACCATTGGAGAAAAGAATATTAATCCAGAGGAGCATTACACATCCACATGCTTTTATGGATAAATGATGCTCCAAAATTTGGCCATGATGGTGATGCCACTGTTTTAGAGTTTATTGAAAAATACATTAACTGCGACATCCCTTCAGAAACGACAGATAGTGACTTACATACACAAGTGGTACGCTTTCAAAAACATAAATGTGGCAAATACGGCCGATGTAGATATAAAAACAAAGGGAAATACTATAGCAAATGTCACCTTGGCTTCCCTAGACCAGTGTTGAAAAAAGGACAAGTAAACAGCTTGATGTCTTCTGTTAGAGACAGCGTCAAAGGCAAATCCCCTAAAAATACATACAACATTAAAGGGAATGAAGCATTCAAGTACATCAATGATTACAATGCAATCATTGTCCTCTTGTGGAATGCAAACATAGGCATACAATACATTGCAGACAATTCCACTGAATTTGCAAGATATGTCACAGCCTATCTCACCAAAGCTGAGAAAACAGAGCTAAAGGACCTCTGGGATGACATATCATTTGACAAAACACTATCACAGAAAGTGTACAGCCTCAGTATAAAAAATACCCACCCACAGAGAATGCGGGTCCTACGAAGCTGCAGACCATTTAACAGGTACAGCCTTTTATGGCAAATCTGAGCACATTGTCTGGCTGAACCTTGGACTAGCTTCATTCTGAAAAAGAGTACTAAAATCAAACCAGGAGATAGAAAACATAGCCACAAATGATCCCAACAGCCAGGACATTTTAAAAAACAATTTACTTGATACATACTACCCAAAAAAACAATGTCACACCAAATGAGACAGCTGACAAATATTCAGTTTCAACTTGTGAAAGAAGCCTAGTGCAAATAAACAAACCCAGTCTAATTAATCATGTAAAGTTATCATTTAAAACTCCACAATATAGAGAACTATATTACGTGGCCCTACTCCAACTTTTTAAACCTTGGTGAAAAGAAAAATAATTATTTGGTGACTATGAGTCATTTGAAGTTGCATTAAAAGCAAATGAAAGCAGTATAACAAATGACAATTTCAAACAATACAAACAAATGTTGGACAATGAACGCCAACAAGAGGAAGAAATTGAAGCTCAACTAGACAAAGACATTCCTGAGGGCAGTCAACCTTCCCTCACAGGGCGCCGAAACCCACTTGGAGAAGCACTCATTCTACATGAAGCAGAAATAGCCATGACTGAGGTAGAAAATACCAAGTATCAATATAAACAATCTAAGGAAAACTTGTCAGTTCTGGAATCTCAGCTAAATGATGAACAACTCACCATTTATCCATAAGTCACTCAAGAAATTGAGCATGGTTTTAAACATGAAACTAAAACCTGTACAAATTATAATCCTCTGCTCCTGTGTGTAAGTGGTGAAGCTGGTTCTGGCAAAACATTCTTAATGAAAATAAACAGCACATTTCTATAAAACTGAACAAAAAAGAACCTTCTGGCTGTGGTAACAGCCCCCACAGGTTTAGCTGCTTAGAACATAGGTTGTGTCACTTTACACTGACTACTACCCCTCCCCATAGAACACCAAACAAATTAGAATACTACAAATTGGAAGCCGAAGCTGCTACTGAGTTATGCAGAATTCTAAAACAAATAAAAGTGCTCCTGATAGATGAAGAAAGCATGGTGTCCAACCTCATGTTGACTTTAATTCATCTCAGAATGCAAGAAGTCCTAAAAGTCAACTACGAGGAACTGTTTGGAGGAAACATGTTATTGTTTTCAGGGACCTCCTACAGTTAACACCAGTGAAAGGGCAACCTATTTTCAAAACATTAGGACACAAAGAATGGCGTAATACTCTTGGCAGCATTGGAAATGTAAATCTCTGGTAACATATTCACTACAGAGAACTAACACAACATGTGCCACTCTGCAGACCTCACATAGGCTAACATTTAAAAAAGCGTTAGAACTGGTCTGCTTACTGAATATGCTAAATGCATTTTAAATAGTAGACTAATCCATGAGCTATATGGGTGAAACACATCTGCTCCTGATGTCATGGAACAGAACAATGAACTCAACAAAATCTAAAATGTATGTCCTTAATGACAACCTTTGCAAGCTGTAGTCAATTCAACGAGACAATGTTGAAAAAAGAAATGCAACCTATTCGGCATATCAGCTCCACAGACAAACTAGAAGTGCATGGCATGACATTTCCTATGTGTCAACAAGCAACAACACGACTAGATCGCTTAGAACATGTATCTCCAACACAGCCAGATTGGAGAAAATATTAACTTTGTGTCTGAACCGCAGAGTAATTCTAAAACATAACCTTGACGTAGAACGAGGCTTAGTCAATGAGCCATTGGTACAGTTGTTGGTATCCAAACATAACTGCATGACAACAACATTCAGTTTGTCAATATCCGCTTTGACAAACTTGCAGAAGGCAAAAAAATTGGCCGATCAATATGACGTTTCCTTCTTTTCAAAGACATGTACGTACGCAGAGAGCAATTTTCTCTGTCACTTGCATATGCTGTCACTATTCACAAATCACAATGTCTAACCCTAGATCAAGCATTGATTGCCATTGGCAGCACAGTCTTTAAAGAAGGTTTGAGTTACGCAGCACTTTCACGTCTGCATACACTCAATGCTCTATTCCTAGTTAACTTTGATGCAAAGTCACTGATGAAATTCCTTGCAACCTAGAATACAACAGGCTACGGGCACTATACACCCCCATCTAGATATGTACCATGTACCTCAAAATAATAAACCTTTTAAAAGACAAATGATAGAAACCGAAGCTATAGCAGATTTCCCAACAATACCTGTAAAAAACAACACCCAACTCCTGCATCAAACAATACAACCACAAAACTGTCTATTACAAAGTCAACATCACATCCATCTGTAAAGAAAGATACAAATGTCTCTACTCCAGAAAGATCTGCAGGCCCATCTAACGATCCACAAACAGAATGCTCTGGTCCATTGAAATTCAGAAACACAACTGGATTAAATAGTTATGCTAATTTGACAATGAATCTTCTGTTTCAATTGCCACCAATTGTTAACAACATTTACTTAAACGGCTCAGACCAGTTGTGTTTGCAAATGCTCATCCTTCACAGAAATGCCACAAATAATCCCGACAACACTTAAAGTGTCTCAGGTATAAGGCAAGAATTGGACTACTGTGCAGGAATGGTAAAATTCACCATAAACACACAATAAGACCCAGAAGAATTCCTAATGTACTTACTACAAGTACTGGAAACCAAAAACATCCCTATAAATGAAATCTTCCAGATTTCATACACAAAGAACCAACATTGCACTCTCTGCAACCATGTTTCACAAGACCACATCCCTAATGAACAAGTTCTATATGTATCCATACCAAATTGTGAATCCATTCCATTTTAACAGCTTCTGCAGAATGCAAATCATGGCATATTATGCCCTTTTTACAATTCAGACAGTTGTTCCAGCATACAAATAAACTCACATAGCCAATATGTCAATGCAAGTGGTTCCAAAAATAACTTTAACCTTGAAGGCTTCACACACGGCCAAGTATCTCTTGGAAGGAAAACCTTCCCAACAGTAGGTATAATATACCACACTGGTGCCACAAGTACTTCAGGGCACTACACTGCATATGTGGAACAAAAAGTAATTGGTTTGAATGCAATGATACCTCTGTTACCCAAAAACATAGGTTACCAGCAAATCTAACAAATGCCTACTTAATATTCCTTCAACACAAATTTAGCCACTACACTATAGCACAATTAACAGTTAGAATACACAAGTAGGTATCAGACTACCTCCATAATACTGCAAGAGCACTTTTGAAAGTCAATCTAGTTAAAAATACGCCAACAGGTATCTAACTACTTTAAAAACACCCTTCATTGCAAAGCACATCAAATACGCCATCTCAATTTTTATATGACAAACGCCAACAGGTATCTCACTATTTCATGGATTCCCTTAATTACAACATACTTCAAACAAACATACTATCACCCTTACAATTACGTAAATGTAATAGTTATTTTTATCCAGTACGATTTTTTTTCCTCAATGACCAAATGATTATGTAAGGTCAAAACAACAGCAGTGTGTCATACACTAATGTTGTACCGAACATAGTTTACTGTTTATGAGGGTCTAAACAAGAAAATATATTTTGAAAACTGTATACCACTACAGCTTTTGAACTATCATGCTTAAAGAATTGTATTGTTTTTTATTCCACAGAAAAGAAACCAGAGATTGCAGCTTCATGACGCTACAACACTAAGTAGCCACAACAATCTTAATCAACTACATATTATGTGAGCACTATCCTCAATTGTACTACAATCAGAAGTACTGTATGTAATTCAATTACATAATTCCTGCATATTACAAACACTTTGTACTCTCACTACATTACGTACAAATACTTTATACATATTTCTACTATGGTGATTCTGGCCATACTCCTACTACATTACCTATAATTACAATATGCATATTACTACTGTGGAGATGGTCCCCAGTGTACATATTCTGTGGTGGCCATGCCCCCCAGAATCTGACCACTGACCACAACACAATGAACTGTATAACAAGTACGTATCATATACAGTCAACTAATAAAACTCACCCCAACCCCCTGCAATCAAAATGATATCTGCGGACCCTGAAAATGACCGCGGACCCAGTGGCATTTCCAAACCCTTTTTCACCTATAAAACAGCTCTACATTACCTTCATTCCACTTCCCTACCATTTCTACTCCCTCTTTCAGCCATCAAATTACCCCAAATGTCTTTTCCCGCTAAGGCACCTACACAGCCCTTTTCAACCTACAGAAACAGCCCAATATCTTTTTTCCACTCCCCCACCCTTCCCAACCCCTCTTTCCACCACCAAATGACCCAAAATGTGTTTTACAGACTTTTTCCCCACTGTGCTATTTGCTGTGACTGTGCGAGGATCCAACATGGCGGGCACTTCTAAAAATGTGACGCATCACATGTTCTTCACCATCAAATCAGCGGGCACGCCTGATATCCGCAGACTTCACACCGCCCCCTGAACCAAATGGAGGCCCGTCCGCGGACTGAACAGGGAAGTGAGCCTGCGGACTGAACCCAGATATCACTAATTTTTTGTACCTTCTTTTTGGTTGTTATATAAAAACTACTGGACAGATTTACACCAAGTTTACAAAAGCACGGTTTTGGCACCAAGCCGCTGCTCCTTCTGCAAATTTGGTGAAAATCCATCCATTGGTTTTGGCTGTAGATGTGAGCAATTTTCTTTCCCATTGCATCTATGGGAAAAACCACACATTTTGGGACCTCCCCTAACTGCCCCCCTTGATAAAATCTAACCAAAGTTTGCAGTTTCAATCTAACAGGGCCATATACTTTTTTTGCAAAGTTTCGTGAGGATTTGTTCAGTGGTGGGGGGCGAAGTTAGCAGCCACCAAAAAGTGCTCATCCTATGGGTTGAGCAACTTAACCATATCTACAGGGCCACTACTGCAGGCCCTCTATATATATATATATTTGTTAAATGAATGTTATGGTTAGATTCCACTAATAAAAACCTATGAAATTCTGTGAAAAACTTTGTTAAAGGGACATTATGGTGACATGTAAAACTGAAACCCCCCAGCAATTTGCCATTTATGGTAAGCTAAGCAACCATAATGTGCGTCACCACCATGCACTGCTAAGACTAATACCCAGGACATGAAAGATGCCATCACACATGTCACTGATGACATCACATATTAAATTAATTTTGATGAAAAGTCCTTACAAGGGCTTATGTTTATAATGTTGGTAACAAGGTGTTTGGGGTGATCGGGATACCTATCATTAAATACTTAATGCATTAAAGAATGTAAACATCTAAACAAAACATTATATTTAAGTGTTGTTGTTAATACAGGAATCTGATCATACATACTCATAGGCAATGGCTCCGCCATGCCCCATAGAAGTACAGAATGTTTAATCTGGTAATATTGGCCAGTAAAATAATAATTTCAATCCTATCAGAATTTTGACTAATGTTAATTATGGAATAAATAACTAAGAATTGAAGACTCACTACACACTTGTGTTAGTAACACCAATACATATGAAAAGCCACAATGTACAGAAATGTGAGACACATAGAGGGAAACTTCAGTAAGGAGGAAAGAATAAACATCACTAGAAAATGTCATTAACATTAAAGTTCATCTGGCCACCGACAACACATAGTATAGTAATATGTGTATAGTCATTATAGGCAATGTAGGGGGAGTATACAGTATTTGTAATATGGTGAAATAATATAGTTAAAGTGAATAAAGTATTTATGATTTTAGTGCAATTGAGGATGGTGCTCCTTGATGTCTCGACCACCGTTCATACAGTGAACCATTGTATCCTTATTAAACGGTTACATGATACCTTTAGCATCATGGACTGGGCACCGGGCTGTGTAACGAACTCATGGTGGCAACAGTAAAGACAGACACAAGTGATCACAGTTCAAGGGTGTTTATTAAACCGTATAGGTAGGTTGGAAAAACACCCAATCTAAACCTACATCTAAGATGGGAGCAACCTTCGAGCATCAAACAATACTAAGGCAGTCCTAGTGGTGTTGTTGTCAAATAAAAGGGCCTATACTAAAAAACCCATTGCCAATCCTTACGCTAAATACAAGAAGTGTAGGACAAGGTTTATAAGAAAGAAGCAAGTGTTCACAAATGATAAGTCAGGATGAGGTACTTGGGGTCTCCCTTCCCCACGTTTTCAGTACGGGCAAAGGTAGGACTTTGGAGCACAACACACGCTCGAGCCTTACCAGCACAAGCTAAAAGTTTTGCTTTCAGCAATCAGGGCTTTCGTTGGTTAAGTCTCTTTTCTACCAAAAAGTTTCTTGTTGCCGTAGGCCTGATGTATTCAAATAGTAAACAAAGAGTTCCTTTTCACATATACATTGGGTGATGTCTTTCATCCCTGGATCCCACTCTTCCCGGCACAGATGCCTAGAAAGTTCCTTAATGAAACTAGGACCTCTGATAGTTATGTTCTCTTTCTTTCGAGGGCCTGTGGTTCAAAGTATCAAAACAAAAGTTCAACAAAAAGTTATTCTCTTAATTTGGGGGTTGGATTCACTCTGGCATGGCATGCATTCAAAGGCTTTCCCTTTTGTACTTTGTTTTGTGGAATTCACAGTTTGGTGGGTGTTGGCTTCTCACCCTTGGATCCCCCTCTTCCGGGCTCAGATCTGACTCGACTGTCTACCTCCCTCGATTCAATGTGGCTTTCAATGTAATTTAGTTGGTGACTTTCACAAATCTTAATGTCTTTTTGGACAGTTCACTGTGAACATCATTCTTGTCAACACACTTTATTTTAGGACTTTAGACTTCACCCCCTCTTTATCGGCATGCCTCCTTCAGATTCACTCTTGCCAATCTTGTCACTTGTGCCTTTCTCATTCAACTCTTACGATGCAGGATTCATTTCCCTTGGCTTGACAATCATCTGTCGGTCAAAGAATTTCGACTGTACAGAGGATTTTACAAGACCCCTGTATTACCACTTTGACCCCCTTTTCGCCTTTCCCAAGGCCTTCTTGCTATGGTAGTTTCAACAATCGGGTAATCGCCCATAGTTTCCCTTAGTGAGCACCCACGTGGTGCCAGACTCCTCTGTTGCTGGTTTTCCCCCTTTTTACAGCAATAGCTATTTTAATCTTTCACAGTTCAATTAGCCGTTTGCTACTTTTCCTTCAACACAGTTCTGTTTTTCTATCGACTCTCCCCTCGACTCACTGGCTGTGATGAACCGTTTGGCTTTCTTTCTCTTTGGAGGCACGGTTGATACCCTGGAGACAAGCGTCTCTCCCCGGTTTGGTTATCAGCGGAGGAGGGTCTTGTGTACCGTTGACATTTGCTGCAACACACAGTGGCTATTGTTCATGATCTTACGATTCCTTCTGCAGAATTTCCTTGGGCCTTGGTTGGAAAGGGCATGGTCTGCCTTGCTTGTATTGCGCACCACCTTTTATCCCTGTGGGGAAGGGAAAGGGCTGTCAGGTGTGTGCAGTTCTGGTCAATTGCCTACCTTTGCCTAACCCTGTTTTTGGGACAAGTCAGGTAAATGGCACTAGTGTTAGTCCTTCATCCTTCGTGATATGCGAAAGTATTCACGTCGAATAGGGGTGGGAGTAAAGTGTTATTTTTTGTGTATCATATATAGTAGGTTGTGGAAAAGGTGTCATAAGAAGAGGGATACCTCGTTTCACTCATCAATGTCCCACTTCTACTCCCCGAGGACCCCCAATCCAGGTGATCCTCCCTCACTGGTCCACTCGCAGGAACTGGATCCAATAGTGATGGCCGTGTCCTGGCCACCTGGATGAAAGTCCCCCCAGGGACTAGTCAGGGAGACACCTTCAGGTTTCTCAAAGCAGGCTGATCTGTTTTCCTCACTAACTACCCTTCCCAGCTGAAACTGGGCTTTTTGTTCTCCACCACCTCACCGTGTACCTGCAGAGTTGTGACAAATAAACTTTTGGGACACCAGTGGTCCAGGGATGTTAATGTTAAAGGATATTTGTACCATGCACTATCACCACCATAGTGGTCCCCTTGCGCTCATATAAGTTCCTGAACCATCAATCAGGTTTATCTCCACAAGGTCGGGGATCGTTGGTTAGTTGCAACACAGCAAAATTACAATTATTACCCAATGATAAAAGGGACTGTCCCGTCAAGGTTGTATACAAATATCTACTTTATTATGATTTCATTTCATTTTTTTCATTTTTATTTAATATGCATACAGACACATGGCTTTACATATAAACATCATTGCATACTATACAATTCCTTTTAAAAACACATTAACATACTAAAATCAATCCCACAATATTAAAATCAATAAAATGTACCATCATACAAATCCTTTAAAATAGATAAAACCAGTTCATAAAATCTCATCATATGAAATATCAGATTCAAGTCATTTCCAGACAGTAGTAATTGCCAGATCTTGTACATATTATCATTATTGTAACTGTTGTCATATGATTTCAGATATTTTCTTCTAAGTAAAATCAAGCTTTCACATTGGCATAATAAATGGTCAACTGATTCTATTATATCATATGTTTTTCAGTTCCAATTCTAGCTCCTAAAATCTCCAGCGTGCCACACATATTAAATTTAAACAATAGAGATTGTCTTATGGTTCTACCTTCAGGATAAGCTGCTTGATAGATTGGTTTAGATGTTAAATTCATCCACTATTTCAACAAATGGCCACTGTTCACTTTGGTCCCCAAATTAATCATATCACGTTCTTGTGCATAATTAAATATCAATTTAGTTTTAACAAAAGAGCACTGTAACCAAGTTTCTGCATTTCCTTTGGCCCATTTCAGGTACACTTACTGCTACAGTTCCAATGTCCATCAGGTTGGGATTTGTTACAAAACCGTTCATAATTCCCACAATAAAAGTGTTATTACACAGTCTACATAGTTTCACATAAAACATAGCCATTTTGTATTATAAAAGGTCTATGGCTCGCATAACATGACATTCTAAAAACAAATACTCTCCTGGCAATGATTTTGGCATTCTGAATAAAATTTTAAGAAGTTTTACTTCAAAACGGTTAATTTTGCTAACAAATTTACCTCCCCATATTTCTGCAGCATAAAGCAGATATGATACCACCTTAGAGGAATATAGTAGCACAATAGTGCTGACAGAGAACCCACCTTGTTGGCCAATAAATGCACTCAATGTAATTATTATTACAACAGACAGTTCTAGCACACTACAAGTAACAACCCACCCTGTAAAGGAACACAGAGGACAGACAGTTTCATGAATGAAATGGATGCACTCTGGATACTGACAGGAGGGTAGTCAGTAAAGCAATATGTCTTATTGTTCAAGTTTATTTGGTTTCAGCACCAAGGGAGCAAGGGGTCGTAAATGTCTCTAGGGGCCTTCGGAGAAGTGCCAGGTGGACAGAACCACAATGTACCTGGTGCTTGAGATGATTTTGATGCTCAACAGCATAGAGTCGGTTCTAGGGTGCTTTGCAGTGACAGAATTCAAGGCGGGACACAGCTGTGGGTATCAGGTGGCAGGCAGTTCGGCAGGAGAGGCTGGATAGACAGCTGCAGGCTGGCCTACACAGTGGATCAGGGTCAAGAATCGTAGTCTCTGTGCTGGTTGGTGAACCTGGAATGCTGGTCGAGGCGTCTCAGACGGCATTAGTGACTACAGCGTGAAGACAGTCAGTGGTGCAGCCGGTCACGGTTTGAGGGCTCGATTGTCTCAGAAATTTCCTTAAAAGATGGACGCTGGTTGATGCTTGTTGTGGCACTCCTCCTAGCTTCTTCGCAGGGCTAATGATATCCTTTAAGGAGAATGGCCCAAATCTGAGGAGAATGCTTGCAGGCAACAGCCTTGTCCTTTGTTCAAAGACTCCTGGCACGTCCCACCTAGGAAGCCTGTTGGCGTTACCTAGCAGGGCACACTTTGTGCTGGCTGGGTACCAGTTCTGGAGCTGCTGGACGGGTCCTCTGAGTCTGGTATCTCCCTTTGTTCCCTGGGAGATGTTTAGGGGAAGGATCTTGCTTCCCTCTCGGAAATCCTGGCCTTCTTTTACTGGTGGAAGCTGTAAGGCAGACTGTACCTTCAGCCAGGGTCCAAATTAGTCCCTCCTCTTACTCTTTTCCAAGCCATTGGCTGAACTGCCAAAAGAGGGGCTCAGCCCTTTTTTAAAGCCATATGGGGCCCAGCGATTGATGCAGGCTAAGCCTACCATAAACACCAATCATGGGTCATAACCAGAGTGCTTTGCAACAGCAAAGGTAAGGGGTGACAATATGTACTACTTAATCCCACCCATCTTCCCATCTGTTGTGTATCAAAGTGTCTCCTTGGTTAATTGAGCTCTCTGTGGCTCTTGATCAAAGCACAAGTCTCCCTTAAAGTTGTAGTGAGAACAGACTTCTGTCTCCATCAATTCACTGAAAGGGGGTCTCCGGCATGGGTTGCCTACTGTAAACAGTTGTCCCAGAGGTACAATATACTTACCTTCATACAGAGGGGGTGGGAGCTAGCTTAAAGTTGACACATTGCATATCAAAGAGGTGTTGGGTTTCCTGTTCATTTTTGTCAGTTCTGCGAACAAGCCTCTTCGCAGGCCATCTTCAATTAACTCTCATCGTATGTGATGCCACCAGCAGAACCTAGACAATAGAGAGGGTGGATGCATGGAGCCTTTGATATTTTAATTAGGCTGGCCATGGCTGGATGAAGGTGTAGCCTTCCCCCTTCCTTAGATGCTTTGATGTACCTGTGGCTGTCACATTGCAGCTAAATGTGACAGGGAGGACTGCGCTTGTAGGCTGTGTCCCCCCGGAATTATGTGTTTGTTGTGTGGCGAGCATAGGAAAATGTGTGCGGATTAGCCCCACACATTTTCTGAGGTCGATCTCCCATCATTCATTTTCATTACAAAATGTCAAAAAAGCCCAGGTGAGCGGACATTCCCCATGAGGATGGTCAAATGCCTCACAAGAATACCCCAGGGTTTTATCCAAACATTGTGGCAATTACATATCTATTTCTCCCCTTTGGCTCGCTGATGTCTTTCTTCTTTTCTCATTTCCAGTGTTATGTTAATGGCACACAGCTTTACTTAAACTTCCCTGAACTAATTTGTTCTCCTCGTTTTTTATCCCTGACTGTATGACCGCCAATCAGGCATTGTGTGTGGCTAACAATATCTGCCTCAATGGCAGTAAGACAGAGATCTTTCTTATTATGATAACTGTACTCTGTTTTTCTCCTAGCCTATGGCTGCTGTCTTTGGGTCATTTACTCTTACCATTCTGTGAGGCCAAAAACTTTGGGGTTATCTTTAAATCTTTTCTCTCTTTTACTCCTTACATTTTGGCGCTTCCAAAGGAACCCCATGGTTTGAGCTTGACCTCCTTACAAGCATTGTACTGTTCCTTACCTTCCCCCTGAAGTTTACTGTCTGTAGATCCCTGGTACTGTGTAGGATGGGCTACTGCAACAACCTCTTCCTTAACCTCCTCATTTGTTGTTTATACCCCCCTTTGGCTAATCTAGGATAGGGTTGCAAGACTTATCCATGGCCTGAAGCCCATGGATGATACTTCTGCAGTACGAAAATGTGTACATTGGGTCCTGCTAATTGCAAGTACTATAACATGTCCCACTTTGTTTCCCTAAACACTGCACTGCTACAGCGCTCCGCTGATGTAACTACTATACTCTGCAGGAGGTATGTCTCTGTTTTTGGTTGGTGCCTCTCTTTGGAACATCCTTCCTGCTCCTTTAATACTTGAGCTGGACTTCCTTATGTTCAGAAAACTTCAGAAAACTGTGCTTTTGTGTTCCTGTTTTACTTAATCCCTTCCTTGATAAAAGGGACTGTCCCGTTGAGGTTGTATACAAATATCTACTTTATTATTAGTATTACAACAGACAGTTCTTGCACACTACAAAATTGAACCCACCCTGTAAAGAAACACAGAGGACATACAGTTTCACGAAGGAAATGGATGCACTCTGGATACTGACAGGAGGGTAGTCAGTAAACCAATCAGAAAATGAATGTGAAAAGTGGGTTCGATATAATTATTGTGCGCTAGTTACCACTCTAAATTGAGGAACACTCACACTTCCGGCAGCGAGCACCCCAAATCTTACAAACCCACCCACTAGGGTTTGAAAAGAGTATGCAAGAATATTGGAAGTTCTGGGAAGGTGACTCGTGCTCAGGTAAAACAGAAATTGTTCAATATCACGGATATTCAACAGATAAAACTGTGATAGCCGGAATTTATTTGATGTGATCCACAGCCAACACGTGTTTTGACCATCTGGTCATTCTCAAGGCCTAGTTCTGACACATGTGATTCAATCTCCTGGAAGGAATGTCCAGTCCTAGACGGGTAGATAATATCTTGAAAAAGTCCTTTCCCAATAAACTAATAGTCTCCAAATATCCAAGTCGCCTCATCTGTGACTAGGCCTTGAGAATGACCAGATGGTCGATACACGTGTCGGCTGTGGATCACATTAAATAAATTCCAGCTATCACAGTTTTATTTGTTGTACATCCTTGATATTGAACAATTTCTGTGACATATGCTGTGTCCTAGATTGCAAATGGATAATCAGTAAAAATGGGTGTAGAAGCTGTGCAAGGGTACATTTTCCGTTTTAAACTACCTAAATCAGATAGAATTGAAGTACGGATGCATTCACGAACACATCATCATGCTGCACACGTGCAAGGTCATGTGACACTGTCCAGAAAGTCTGCAGTGATGTCAGATGTTCGCGAGCATCGACAAACATAAGAACAGTGGACAAAATTGCGAAAAGTGTATGGAAGTGTTAAAAATGTTGCAAGGAGGCGAGGCATGCCAATGTTTTAAGTTAAAACTTTGTACATCGGTCGGAAATGTGGCTATATGGGGGTAAGTATCATATTAGGAAGTTGTAGCAAATTAGGGTGCACTGGTAAAAATCCATGACATTCTGTGAAAAAACGTTGCGAAAGGGACATTATGGTTAATTTGCATTAATGAAACCTATGAAATTTAAAGAACAAACTTTGTTAAAGGGACATTATGGTTAAGTTGCACTAATAAAAACCTATGGAAATCAGTGAAGAAAACATTGTTACAGGGACGTTATGTTTACAAGTAAACCTGAATAAAATGCAGACATTTGCCAGTTATGGTAAGCTAAGCAACCATAACTTGTGCACCACTGTGCACTGCTAGCAATAACACCAAGGACATCAAAGATGACATAAAAAATGTAATTTATGACATCACTGATGAGATAACATATTAAATTGTCATAAAAAGTTCCTACAAGCGGTTGTGTTCACAATGTTGGTAGCAATAGGTCAGAGGTGATTAGGAGACCTATCATGAAGTACTTCTTGTTCGTTGACAGCACGGATAGCCATATCGGTGGACACTGTAAAAGAAATACTCCAAGCAATCTGTTAAACTACAGTGCTCGAGGAGTAACAGCCAGAGCATACCTCAACGGTCTTGAAGAATTCATCCACCATATGAGATAATTTTGTCCCCAGGATCTGAGTCACTGCCAGATCTGCATTTAAAACTCAAGGGATAGAATATTGATTTACATTGTGCCTTTAATTCTCCCCCATCCTGATGAAGGCCCACTAGAACACCATACGGTATGGTCGCCTGAATGTACGCACCATTACCAAAAGGGCCGAAACACTCTGTGTCAACGCATTTACCAAAAATCACATCCGAGCAATAAACTGAACAATGGTGACTGTGTTTACTTGCGTGTAGCGACTGGGTGCTTCAAGCTTTATTATACAACCGGAAGTAAACAAAACAGACTGTAGTCTAGATAGGGAAAAGTGATACAATAGTGTTTCCAACTAGATGTAAGAACTCCTTAGTTATTAGCAGTCACCCATTAAAACATTGTACAAAACTCTGAAATCAACACTGATATTGTGATTGCAATGAAAGCACTTTTGAATACTTACCCCACATGAGAGGCAAATCGGAAAATAAGCCTAGCGCATAATGTATGAGAAAATGTTGTTGAATGTTTTAATGTTTGTCATGATTTGTATGTATTGAATATTTTGACTTATTATGGAGAGTGCTTAACAAGCAGAAATAAAAATTTCTTGTATGCACCAAGAAAAACACTAAGGCGTAGTGCATTTCTAATGATATATATGCACCAGAAATAGAGTCCCGACTAGAACTGGAGATCTGAGTGACGGGTAGCTGTTCACTTAGTTCTTTATACTATATGTATTCCCCCAATTTATACGTGAAAGCCCCTGTGAACAAAAATGTAGGGGCCAACCCTCTCTTGTTTATGACTGATTCGGTAATACCCATAACAGATGGAGTAGCTCCAGTAAGCCGGGAGGCAAAGCTGGGCCCTGCTCAAAGGCACAGTTCTAAGGCTGCAGTCCCTGTGTTTCCCTGTCTTGTGTGGATGCTGATCCAACAGGTAGGAGATTCTTCATCTCCTTACACAGATCAGAAATACATGGCTGTGTCTCCCCACAACCCTTTGATTCCCACCTCAGCCTATCCTTTCCTACACATCCATGTGAGGCTGGTCATCGCTCGACGATTCCACATGCGTTCCGCAACCTATTGTCTCCGACCCCATATGTGTGACCCATTTTGACCCACACTCAGCAGTGTGCTGTATATTAACTTTTATTTTACTGTAACCACCATCTTTGACCTGCTGCATACTTTTTCTTTCTGCCCATCGACAGTTTACTGTCCAGCACAAACAACCTCACCACCATGTTATGTAAACTGCTAAATCACCCTGTGTTTAACCCCACCAGTCTCTCTACTTTAAATGCTTCTCACCCCTTCACCCATTTTTTGTTCCAGTATGTTGCACCTTCTATGTACATCTGTAAAGGACACAGTGAAAATGGCTACACAGATGTAAAATACCAAGATTCGATTTTTTCTGCAAGGCACTTTAGGGAAAGGCACAAATTTGGCAAAGGCTCCAGCACATGTGCAGCCAACAGATCCACCCTCAATTGGAGAACGCATCCTGTAAAACCTGCAGCGGGATATTTAAATCGCTATTACAAACCCAGAGCAGACTCCGAACCGACAGCGTCATGGGGTGCTTCAGAGAACAATAAAGGTTGAGATCCAATCATAACACAGTTAGACAATGAAGTACATAGGGATTTAGAAGCAGCTATCCAGAAAAAGAGAAAGAGCTTCAAAGGATAGCGGAGAGAAGAAATGAGAAAGACCATGCCCGTGATAAATGCTTATATATGGACAGTAGGGGATATATTATGGAAAATGAATAGTGCAGTGATTAAGGATGTGAAAATAGAAACAGAAGAAGACATGCATACAGAAGGGAGAAATGAGCAGAGCATGTCACGGTGGGGGCAAAATAAGTAAAACTTCCACTAGGAGTCAGAAGCAACAGAAAATAGTGACGATCAGGAAGAAGACAAGGAAGACTGGGAAACAGAGGAAGAGAACTCCATGGGGTGAAAAGCTTAGAAAAGGCCCCTATCAATAGCAGTAGCAAGAGGGACAAAAAGGGCAAAGATATTCAACAAAGAGAAGAAGGGGACACCATTTTCATGAATACAGAAGGGGATAAGGAGATAACATTACGTGCCCTCGCCACATAAAGACATACATACTTGATAAAGGCACTTCCCACCCGTACAATCGGAGCTGGAAAGTAGATAAATGCACTTGAAAAACAGACAGCGGGGGTCACATTGGAAATGGGAGACATGAAGGGCTTGCTTACCACCATATTAGGGGAATAGACAAACACTATTTGGGAAAAGGCAGGGTACCCAGGAGTTCGGCTAGAAAATGATGCACATGATGGGGCTCCATTTAATAATTCCCGAATCCATGTATGGAAGGCTCCGAGAAGAGTGTATTAGGCTAAATCTGACATGGGATCAATCATTGCATGCATGATGCAAGCCAATGAAGACCCAGCATTATACATACATTTAATTCAGGATATGTGGACAGAGGAAAAAGGTGAAGCGTGGGACAAAACCATACCAAAATTCAACCATATGGTAAGCAGAGGTCTTCCACAGAGGTACAGGTGAACCTAAACAAAATAGTGGGATTTGGAGAAAAAGGATGAGGTGAGATACAAGCACATATAGTACACTACTCTAAGCAAAAGTGTGAGGAAGAAAGAGAAAAAGAAGAGCAAGCGCAGCGAGCAGAAGCAAAGTTAGTGCAGAAAAAGCTAGCAAAAGTATGCATGGAAGGTGCAATGGTTATGAAAGCCACGGATGGGCAAAAATAACAGGAGCTGCCACTGGGATGGTCAGGTAATGAAGGAAATGATGCAAGGAACATGAGAGTGGTACAAGGAGCAAGAGGTAATTCTCAGGGAGGGCAAGGTGGGGGATTTAGAGGATTGAGACCAAGATTTGAAGGGGCATGTGGAAAAGTGGGTCATGCAGTGTGAGATTGTCGAACAGGCCAGCCATGCAATATCATCCAGGTGCAACCTCAAACCAGTATCCTGCCAAGGATACATTATACAGGGCACCAGCATATGGGGGATATGTCTGGGGTCTGCACAGCCACAGA
Source organism: Ambystoma mexicanum (assembly GCF_040938575.1). Classification (NCBI taxonomy): domain Eukaryota; kingdom Metazoa; phylum Chordata; class Amphibia; order Caudata; family Ambystomatidae; genus Ambystoma; species Ambystoma mexicanum. The sequence goes on from NC_090935.1 coordinate 1,527,152,476, forward strand.
ATGCAGGCCCAATGCAGATAGCCGCACCCACAAATGTACAGCGCATTCAGTACCCAAACCCGAATACCACACAGAATGCTACGCAGCAGGCACCTTCCCAAGCCACCACACTGCTGTGTGAGCAGAATGCACTGCCACGAGGGATGTTAACACATTATGCAGGACCAAGTGTCACAAGAGATGTCATATCCCCACTCCCAGGGACAAACATGTATTCACAACCGGACAGCCCATAGCAAGCCCTGACATGTCAAGCCCTACCAGTCACCCCGAACGTAGAAAAGGAACCAAATGTGGGATTGATGATAGGAGACAGGATGTTCCCATTCATGGTGGATACAGCAGCCAGCATGTCCTTTATAAAAGGAAGGAAGGAAGGTTTCCTTTTACCAACAGAGGCATGGAGACACAGGTATTCTCTGGGGCTATTACCAAGGTTCCACTTACAGAATATATACCCATTAGCATAGGGACAAAGTGAAATGTTAGCACCAATTTTGTACAGCACAGAGACCCCAGTAAACCTACTGGGTAGAGACCTATTGAGTAAACTAAATATGACAATTTCATTCACAGATAAAGGAATGTGAATGTGCTCCACACCAGGCATGCATTATTCCACAGTAGCCACAGTAGTACAAGCACGATGCAGCCCTGATGCAATTCGAGCACTACCAGTGCACGAATAGGTGATAATGTACGCAGTGACAGTCCTGATTGGATGGCTCCCAGGGGTACAAAGCATGATATTTCACTTGTCAGCGGAATTCCTATTTAGACCAGTAGTCCCACAAGATAAGGGATCAGGAACAATGTTCACTTTACATATAGAAGCAGTGATCACCAGAAGAAGTTCCATCATTCTAACAGGCACAGATAAAGAGGGGACAAACAATTATTTGAAGACCCAGAGTCAAGGCGGGAAATACCGTTTGAAATCTGTATACCCTGTCACATGGTAGTACAACACAGAGAGATAACACAGACAATAGTAGTTGCAACAGCACTACCATTACGACTGTATGAGATTTGTCAAAAGAGCCCAGTAGACTATGGACAGACAATCTCCATGATGTTGGATTACTGAACAGCATAGAAGCAGTGAGAATCAAACTGAAACCAAGTGCAATAATCCCCACAGTGAAGCAATACTCGCTACCCAGAGAAGCAGATGAGGCAATGTATGACACCATTACAGTACTAATTGAGCAAGATATCATAGTACCATCCACTTCACCATGCAACATGGCTATACACCCTGTGTAGAAATCAAATGGCTCATCATGGAGATTCATCCCAAATCTCAAGCCTCTAAACAATATAGTAGAAGTACTAGGTGCAAAACCCAGCTTTAATTCTCTGCAACATCCCCAGAGGCAACAAACTTTACAGTGATTGGTCTCAAAAATGCATTTTTGTCTGTGCCATTGCACCGAGGTTCGCAGTAGCTTACCACAGACAGGGGCACCAACACACTTGTTTACCACAAGGGTACTGTGACTCCCCTAGTATCTTCAATAGGGTCCTACAGATGGACCTAGGAAACATACAGATGCCAAGCACAGTGCTGCAGTACGTAGATGATCTGCTAGTATAGCACCACAGAAGATCAGTGCAGGGAAGACACAGACAATGGATGCAAGGTGGACAAAGATAAATTATAACATTGCCAAAAGGAAGTGGTGCACTTAGGGCACATATTGTCCTCAGCGGGGAGAAGAGTAACACCAGACAGAGCCACAGGAGTCAGGAACAGACTACAGCCCAGTGCAGTAAAAGAGACGCAGCAGTTCCTAGGGTTTTTTAATTACTGCAGGACATGAATCTTTGATTATTCAACATATGGCAAGCACCTGCTACAAGCACTAAAAGATGCCCCGAAAAGAAAAGGAACCCTTCAATGTACAGACAGGATGACAGAATGTTTCAAACAATCTAAAATAAGCAATAAGCAATGCCCCAGTGTCAACAACACCAGATTACAATACACAATTTTATTTGTTCTCACATGCAAATTGACAGGTAATGACAGCATCTGTTACACATCGATCTTCTCAGAAAAACAAGCCCCTATCCTATTAGAGTGGGCTCGTGGATCCAGTTATGCAAGGCCATTTGCCATACGAACAGGCTCTAGTATCGCTACATTTGGAATTCAGAAATCTGTCACCATTACAATGGGATGCCTACTAGTGTTATATGTCGAACATGCAGTTTTCACCATATTAAAGAGGAACAAGTCTACCCTCACTATACAGAGAGCATGTGGGTATGACATTATATTTTTCAACCCAGCCATTAACATAGCCAAGTGTCAAATTGTAAACCCTGCATCATTTGTAGCCAAGCCTGTTGAATCACAGGATCGGATACATGGTTGTGCAGTGCATGAGGGAGATCCAGGAAAGAACAGCAGCCTGAGTGAGGATGTACTTGAAACAGGAGAAATACTTTTTGTTGACGTGTCATTTACGAAAAATGAGGGGAATGGTCAAAGGCACACAGAAGCAGCAGTGGTAAAATATGTGAAGAGATAAGAGGAAGAATACCAGACAGTAATGTAAAATGACTTCCTTCACATTACTCAGCACAAGCAGTAGACCTCAGTGCACTCAAAGCGTCATCGGATGATGAGGTCACCATATATACAGATTCAGCTCGTGTAACATCCACAGTCCACTCAGGCCTACCAAGATGGAAAACGAGAGGGTACAGTAAATTTATTTATTTATTTATTTTTAATGTGATACAGTTTTTTAAAAGCAAAAACTTTACACATAAGTCTAAAAAGAAATTTTTGAATTATTAAACAGAAATTTTTAAACAGCAATTCATCATTAAAATGAAGAAAAGAAAAAAACGTTTGAAATCATGTTCATATTCATTCTTATTAAAAAATGTCACAGGTTATAGTCAGAAGTGAACTTTCGTGCAGTTTCATGTGATAGCATGTAAAAGCTCATTTATTATTATTATTTATTGATGCAAAGAGAGTAAGCTAGCTTTCAAATTTCTAGTATTCCCTTAACTGTATACCATACTCTGTATAAGGCCAAATGTAGGCTAGGATTCAAAGTGTTAATACATGCTATCCAGAAGTCTTTGGACTTAATATGGTCGAGATTGTGTACGTATCTGCTATAATGTTTTATGTAAGTTAATCCCAATCTAGGGCATAGTGTGAGAACGTGTCTTGCAGTTTCAGGTAAGTCTTTATTCTTACATACCCTGCAAAAACGCTCTGTTTTAGAAATGGCCCATTCGGGGCCCAACACCGCTAGGACTGGTAGATGGTTGATACGTAGGAGTAATAGGAAGCGTCTTAAATTAGCCGAGGGGCAAAGGTTGAGATATCCTTGTGCTCTCCTGAAGGTATATAAAACATGAGTTATAAATCCGTAACTGGGAAGACTCGCAAGATGGCTAAAATTGTCTTGCCAGTCCCAAATTTTAAGTCGTTCTACCATTTGGGACTTTAGATTTATAAAATTGTCCTCCCAGTTAGGGGTCCATTCTATCGCCTTAAATAGAGCATTCATTTCTCTCACAAAACGGGCCTGCTTATTCCTGTCGATTTCTTCTTTCACGGTTATCAAAAGGGGATTAATCGGGTTAGTATGCATCTTAATATAGACCTCGGCTCTTTTCTTCAAGATCAGAGCTTTTAGAGAGGGTAAACCTAGCTCTAATCTTAGTATCGCCATGGGTATTCCCGGTGGCAATCCCAACAGCTTTCGCCAAAAACGTCCTTCCAGTTTCTGCAACCAGTCCAAATTAAGGTTAACTAGGGCTTCCAGTCCATAGATTACCGTGGGTATCAGGCACTGGATATAAAGTTGGCGAGCTGCCCACATGGAATATCCACTCTTCTTACGAGTGAACTGATATATCATAGAGGTAAGTTGCGCTGCTTTTGCTTTGCGGGCTTGTACACATGATTGGGAATTACCCTTAGAGTCGAATTCAACTCCCAGATATTTATAGCTATGGGTATATTGAATTTCCTGACCTCTTATAGTCATTCTGGGGCGGCTCACTTTGCCTTGACTATATAGGATCAACTCTGTTTTCGTGTGATTAATTGTGAGTTCATTCTCCTCCGCATACTCCCAAAGTCGCTCGGCCGAGCGTAGGATGCCACTAAATGTGTGGTCAAAAATAACCACATCATCTGCGTTCGCCAGAATTAAACAGTGTTGGGAGCCAACTTTGGGAGGGCAGTTACTCACCTCTCTGATACATTTTGGAATATCGGAGACAAACAAATTGTATAGCATGGGTGCGGTGACACAGCCTTGTTTCACCCCTCTTGTTTGCTCTATCACCCTAGTTGTAGATCCACTTCCGTCAAGCCTCAACTGGACTGTGGTGTTATGGTGTAAGAGTTGCAGATAATGGAGCAAGCCTTCAGGGCACGCCAGGCCCCTAAGTTTCCTCCATAGCTTCTCTCTATTAACCATGTCAAAAGCTGCCTTAAAATCTATATATAAGGCATACAGTGGCGGATTATTGGGGAGTAGAGCTTTATCTCTAAGGCTGTTCATGATGAGAAGATTGTGAGTGGTAGAGTAACCAAATCTGAATCCGCTTTGAAAGCGGTCCAGAATCCCTTCCGTTTCAGTCCAAGATTGTAGTTTCTGTAACAGTAAGGAGGCAAATAATTTACCAGAGCAATCTAACATAGATAGCAAACGGTAATTGGCAGGATCAGATCTATTGCCTTTCTTAAAAATAGGCACTAAAATTGCTCTTTGCCAGGACTCAGGTATTACTCCCTCTATTAAGACTTTTTCAAAGAGGATTTTCAAAAGGTTAGCCCAGAAAACTGGGTTACTCTTCATAAGTAAATTAGAGAGACCGTTAGGCCCCGGGGCTCGGGAGGATTTAAGTTTAGTAATCTTACCTATCAGGTCTTCTAGGGAGATAGGAAACGGCTTTGGAACTAAAGAGGTGGTTGGAAGAGTTCCGGGGTTAACTGCTGTCATACCATTACGCGTTTCCAAAAAATTAACCCATTCCTCCGCATCAATCGGGTTTATTTGGGGAGTTACCCTGCTTTCCCTAGCTTCTCCTAGAAGTGCCCAGATGTTCCGGGGATTTCTCGAGCAAATAGTCTTCACAGTTTTTTGCCAGTTTACCAATTTTTTCGATCTGTTCCAGTGTTTTAACCATGTCCTATACCTATTTTTTATCTTTCTGATCTTAGTATGTGTATCCATAATTAGATGGGAGTGGGCTCTGATTCTACGTATCTCCCCTCTCAGAGTACGCTTAGCATCACAAATTGTTTTGTCATAAACCTCAATCGAGCCCTGTTCTCTAATAACAAGTAATGATTTTTTTGTAGCATACTTACCCGTAAAATTATAAATCCACCCTTCGAGTTGTTCTATTGAGAGGTTAGCAAACATAGTGTGATAATCAGCATCCCATTCACCACAATCTTGACAAGCTTTAGCTATATTTTTCTCAGACCATATTAATCGTGAACCAGCATGATTAACCAACACACTTCCTATAGCTATTGTTGAAGGAGATACCGGATCACATTTCAGACTTAAACTCAGGCCTCTATGATCACTCCAGTCATTGTCTATTATTTCCATGTCATTAACCAGGGAAGCCACCTCCGGGCTAATGAAACAGTAATCAAGAGTGCGGCGAGCAGTACCTGCTTTCCAAGTATAATGTCCCGGGCGGTCGCTCATAGTTCGACCGTTTAGGCATTCCAAGTCCCAGCTCTTCATAAAACACAACCACTTCTCCCCTTCTTTATCGCTATAATTCTGAAGCATGAGGGGATACGGGTGTAAATATTTGTTATTAGATGTACCACCCTCCCCTTTGATGGCGCAATTGAAATCTCCAGCAATAACAAAAAAAATATTTTGGTGTTCATTCGTCCACTTAGTGAGTAAATCGTGTAGTCTATCTTGTATTTGATCACTCATTGATGCATCGTATGGATTATAAACATTGACCAGCAAGAGTTTCGTCTGACTATTTTTGATCGGTATAATCACCTCCACCGCATTAATATTATCCTCATGATCGTTAGTAATTTCACTAGATGCTATAGTTTTACTTACACCGATCAACAAGCCCCCAAAAGGTCTTCCCTTTTGGCCTTTTTTGGCAAGAATGTGGTACAATTTATACCCATCTATTATAATTGGGGCAGTTAGCCAAGTTTCCTGCAGCAGAAAAAAGGTATAGTTCATAATGAAAGGTAACGAGCCATTAGTTGCGGTAATATGTTTGAAACCCCTGGTATTCCAGGATAGTAATGAGCAAGTTCAGGTTTGATTTATAACCGTGGGCAAGGCCTCTGCGAGCCATTTTAGACTGTTCTGGATGTCACTCATTTGGACTTTGGTCCCAGCAAGAGGAGGTGGTTTAGTTTTATTGTCAGTTTTAGTAGACTCGGAAGCTTCTTTGATCAGAGGGTCTGCATCGTCAGGATTCACATCTACCCCCAATCCTACTTGCGCTAAGTTGACTTTATGCTTACGGATCAGCTGAGCTGAGGCCAGGACCGTACAATGCAGTGCTGTAACATTAGGATTAGTGGTACATAAAGGCTCAACAAATGAGAAATCCTCAGATCTAATAACTCTTAGTTGAGGTATTAGGTGAAGTTTCTCGAGCATGCCTGTCCGAGGAAGCCATTTGCCACGGCATTGCTGATTCAGATTCTTCACAATGCAAATCCTATTTCCTTCTCTATTCTCTTCCTTTGCTAGAGCCGGTGTGCCTCTATCAGTTTCCATGCTTTCAAATGTACTATTGGGGTTATTCCTTTGAGGGGTGGAAAACTGATTGTCAATAGAATGATTTCCTGTAAGAATAGAGTCTTGGCTATCATTGCTCACTGCGGAAATTTCTTTGGATTTTTCCGTCAATATCCAGCTGGTGAGTGTACCCGGACCTTTATTTCGGTTTTTCTTTCTTTTAAGAGCCCTTTTCCTAGCCTTTTTAGATTTCTGTTGTGGAATTGCTGTATTTGGTAGTGGAGAGGCCACCTCTACCGGAACATTTCTTAAGGCTGCTCTTTTCGCCATTCTACGCTGTTTCTTAGTCAGGCGAGCATTTCCTTCGTTTGTCGGGTGTTCGTTCCCCTCGACGTTAATTGGGCTAGATGGAATCTGAGGCTCCTTTACCTCTACATGACCTACTTCATGATCTAAATCTGGAACGGGGAGATTCAACTGTAGAATTGTATTCACGTGTATTCTACCGCATAGTTTTAGGAGAATTTTTAGGGCAAATTGGAGAGAGGATAAGGACGCCTGTATCTCAGTAATAGCTGCAGAGTTTAACTGTGAAAGTTCACTAGGTTGGTCGGCCTTACTTTGCTCTAGCTCCTCTAAGTCGATCAGTAGATTTGGTGATTCAGACAGTCGCCCAGAACATAAAGATCTCTGAGGGGGATTGGCAGGTTGTAGCACTTGAGCCTCCACTGTTATACTTGCAGCTTTCTTGGCAGTCCCCATCTCGATAATCCCTAATTCTCCTGAATTAGGAAGAGGGGCCATAGATTTTTGTATGGACAGGCATAAATCCAATAACGAATTATTGTCAATATCGTCAAAGGATGTAGCATCCAGTGGTCGGCTTGCGTTCTGTTCAGCTGGAAGTATCACCTCCGTATGTTCGTCGATGCATTCAGGCAAGTTTTTTTTTTTATTAAATAGCTCAGGAATGGTGCCTTTAACGTTAGCTGGCGATTTCAAACTATCCCCACCACTTGGATTGATAGTAGGTGTATAGGGATGATTTGTTCTGCCTTTCCGTAAATTGTAGGGCGCTTTTGCCCCGCGTGCTTTAGGTGGCATTTAGGCTCCGAGGAGTAGCGAGGGAGAAAGTAAAAGTAGTAAGCCGAAAGAGCCAATCTTTAGGAGTGGCAAGTCGTTCAGCAGTAGATGCGTATAATTCAGGTTAGAGGGTCTATGTAGAAGGTTATTAGTTCCTAGTAAGGATCGAAGGAGATTGTAATCTTCCACAGACTCCCCAGGACTATGCCGGTAGATGATACTTAATTGTGCGGTTAGGCTTACCTTATTCTTCACGTTCTGCAGTGAGGCTTAGTGGCTGATGCGCCCACGCGTCAAACAGCCGCACAACAGCCAGTGGGCTTTACTCGGCCGGGCTTAACGCCGCAAGGGTGGCTCTCGGCTCAATATGAGTCCCAAAGATGTCACGTGTTCAGTCACGTGACGTCGCTCGGCTCCGCCTCCTCCAGGAAGCCCGAGGTCTCAGCAAGAGCTGCGTTCAGCTCGCAGTGCTGAGGGGGTGAGTTTCACCAGGATTTACTTCCTTACTCCAACGCGATCCTTCAGCATACAATTAGACACGCCGCTCGGGCGGCTCTCGGCTCAATATGAGTCCCAAAGATGTCACGTGTTCAGTCACGTGACGTCGCTCGGCTCCGCCTCCTCCAGGAAGCCCGAGGTCTCAGCAAGAGCTGTGTTCAGCTCGCAGTGCTGAGGGGGTGAGTTTCACCAGGATTTACTTCCTTACTCCAACGCGATCCTTCAGCATACAATTAGACACGCCGCTCGGGCGGCTCTCGGCTCAATATGAGTCCCAAAGATGTCACGTGTTCAGTCACGTGACGTCGCTCGGCTCCGCCTCCTCCAGGAAGCCCGAGGTCTCAGCAAGAGCTGCGTTCAGCTCGCAGTGCTGAGGGGGTGAGTTTCACCAGGATTTACTTCCTTACTCCAACGCGATCCTTCAGCATACAATTAGAAACGCCGCTCGGGCGGCTCTCGGCTCAATATGAGTCCCAAAGATGTCACATGTTCAGTCACGTGACGTCGCTCGGCTCTGCCTCCTCCAGGAAGCCCGAGGTCTCAGCAAGAGCTGCGTTCAGCTCGCAGTGCTGAGGGGGTGAGTTTCACCAGGATTTACTTCCTTACTCCAACGCGATCCTTCAGCATACAATTAGTACAGTAAATCAGATGGGTCACCGACATGTCCCCTCCATGTAGCAATTGTGAAGTGCACAGAGCACAACAAGGGAAAAGACGCAATTTCACGTGGAAATGCAGCTGCAGACACAGCTGCCAAAAAAGCAGCTTATATCCCCTTTCCAATGGAAAGCAACACACCTGTTATAGCAGTACAACAGGAAAAGTTGCCAGAACTATACAGGTCGGTGTCCATGGTGCACATTGTAGAGTTGCAGGACCAAGCGACATAGGTGAAATGAGGATGTACAATATCATCCACTGATATGGTATGGACACAAAACAGCACAGGTAAAGTAGTGATGCCTCTGGAGCTACTAAACGTTGCCTTGGAGAAACTCTGCCATCCAACGCGTGCACCTAAGCAGCACATTGCTGCTGACATCTGTGAAGATTGGCTTGTATCAAATCTAGCAGACCAAGTGGATAAGTCTGTGCCAATTGTAGTACTTAACACATGTTCCACCCCAGATACACATTGAAAACACTAAGGGCAACACTGCCTCACCTGTGAGGGCTTTTCAAGGAACTCTATGTTGATGAACAGGTGCAGTACTTGCTGTTATATGATTGTGATTGTATGCCCATTTTCCTGGTGGATTGAGGCTAGTCCTTATATACAAGGTTATGCAAAATCGGAGGCCAAAGTTTTGGTCAGAGAGGTATTTCCCAGATGGGAAATATACAGTGTCCTGATATCCGACAACAGCACTTATTTTGCAAACACATTTTTCAATGAGATTATAAAATTACTGGGAATCAAACACAATCTCTGTACAGCGTACCACCCACAAGCCAACGGAACCGTTGAGAGATTGAATAGCTTATTGAAAAATAAGTTGACTAAACTATGTGCAATGCTAAATGGGTGCTGCCTTTATTGCCTGCCTTTAGCACTGTTCAGTTTGTGCAACCAGCCAAGCAAGGACCACCACTTGTCACTGCATGAGGTGGTGACGGGTAGGCAAATGCACTTGCAGGTTGCCCCAACGCGAACACTGACAGATGCTCACAAGAGTGCAGATATCCTTGGGGAAGATATTAATGCATACCTTAAGAATCTGTCAATATGTATAAATGTTTTGTCCCCTAAGGTAACCACCAAGGCACACCAAAGGGCACCAGTATTCTCAAGCAACACAGAAACAACACAGCCCATACAAATACATCATGGGGACAGTGTTTACACCAGACAGAATTACAGAAGCTGAAGGCAACCCAAGTTCATCATTCCCCATGAGGTTGTCTATGCCACCCCAACTGCGGTGAAGCTGAAAAACTGAAAATCTTGGGTACATCTATCAGACATTCGAAAAGACAATAACACAGCAACAGAGCTCCAATGAGAATCAGATCCTGGAAGAAGAACCAGTGGCCAAAGTTGAGTAGATTAGAAACTATGTTTTCGAAGAGTACGACCATTTGGGCGAGCAAGAACTGAGAGGACGACACAAGGTTTAGAGACACAAGCAGAAAACAGCAAAAGAATGAAACACACTATGTATGTTGTTTGTTTATCTCTCTTCTCCCTTCTTATTCTATAATGAAATTAATGACCATTGGGATTTGAAATAGGAACAGAAATGAAAGTGAGTCTATGACTGTAACAGCAATTAGAGGTAACTTCATGACCAGACATAGAAGAGATATTCAAAAAGAAGAAAGCATAAATGCCAGTACTGTGGATGAACATAATTCTGAAGGAATTCATATATGGTACAATACCATGAAAGAAATAGGGAGGGCCCAGTATAACGACTCATGTTATGTGTACTGGCTTATCCCACATGCGGTTGTCAACCCCAGACTGTTCATAGCTAAGAAGTGCCAACATTATAGGCACAGTGCTTCGCATATTTAGCACTTGCAAGTTACAAGGGGAATTTCAGGGACAACACAGTAAAAATATGGCTCGAAGAAACAGACACATGTAAATGTGAAGCGATAAAAGGACCAGACTACAAGTGTGAAGTAAGACCTCAGATGAACATAGATGGTGCAACATACTAGAACAAAAAATGGGTGGAGGGGCAAGCAGAATTTAAAGCAGAGGGACTGGTGGAGTACACAGAAGATGTCATAAAGAATGTAGATGGAAAGTGCCAAAAAGTTAGGGCATAATATTTCAGCATTAACCAGCTTGCAGCAACATGAACAACCAGTAAAAGCACAGAAACTCACTCAATATTTATTTTTTTCAGAGGTGAAAGTAATGTACCTGTGGGAATAAAGGATGCAATAAGACTCTCACGAATGACAGCATTACGAGACAGTACAGCTACGATAATGGACATTTTATGGCAGTGCGGAACCAAAGCCTACTTCCATCTACCATCATCATGGAACGGGGTGCGTCCCCTAGTGAACCTTCATGCTGTAGTGCTTTTAATCCCGGAAGAACACCTTTCGATCCCAAAAAGTAAAGCCCAGTCCCCTGCATTGCCCCCAAAGGTACAAAAACAGAACAACTCACAGACACTATCACGCAGAAAGAGATCGAACTACTTTAGAAAAGAAGCAGACAAAGCCCAGGGGAAGGTACCAATGCACTACTGCCTTTTCATGAAAACTGAACTATTCTTCATATCTTATCTAGCCCCTGGAGTACAGGCCACCACAAATGCCAAATGGCTCCAAATTGTTTGATGGAACTTCCTGCAGCTCTCTAAAGCCACAGAGCATGGCCTCAATGCCGTGCAAGTAGGGATGTGAGTGCTTCGAATCGTGACATTGCAGAATCGTATGGTACTCGACCTCCTCACAGCAATGGAAGCAGGTGTGTGTCAGAAAATCAGAAGTATATGTTGCACATATGAGCCCCCAAATGATAAGGATAATGGGTCTTTAAGTGTAGCAATAAAGGCTTTACATCACCTAAGGATAGTTACAGAGGAGGAATCAAGAAGGAACAAGATAGATAACTGATATTGTGATTTTATTAATCTTAATTTGGAGCCTGTACCAAGTAATGATGTCTGTTGTGTGTCTCATGGAAGCAGTGTAATGATACTTGCAATTAAGGTAGGAGATGCCATTTCTCCTTGCAAAGATGAGAATACCCAAACAGACGAGGTAGAAATAAAACCAAATAGGTACGAATAGGGCACCCAATAGACTATATCACTCTTCCTTCCTTGCCTCACCTAATCTACTTCCTCACTCATTGCATTTGGTGCCCCTATTTGAAATTCGAATTTAGGTGTGTGTTTTTAACATCTCTGCACCCCATTTTGCATTGCATTTCGGGCTCCATTTTGAAATTCGAATTAAGGTGTGTTTTTTTTAACATCTTTGCACCCATTTTGGCATTGCATTTTATGTCCTTTTGCAACTAGTAGGCCGCCTGGTGAGTTTCGCCATCTCCCTTATCTTCTCTAACTGCTACACTATCACCCATCCTCCCTCTCTCACTAATCTGAAAGAAAAAAGCATAAAAATATCATCCTGACCATGAACCCTGCCCATCACAGACACCTATGTCAGCGCAACTTCCTGACAGGTCTTCACTGATATTCTCTTCTCTGTCCCCTTCTCAGATCTTTGAACTCCTCACCTCTACACTCTCGACATACAGATCCTCTCCCATTAATGGTGGTATCAAATGGGAAGTCTTCTTGGCAGGGTTTGCATCATCCAGGTGTATCATTAATGTCTATCACACTGGCACTGTTTGGGTTTAGGGTCCTCACCCAACCTCCTTCTCTTTGACCAGCACCTGCCATCTGTCATCAAAATCCTTCCCACATCTGCTACTCCTTCCTCCACTCTCTCTGTCCCCATCTGACTGGTGCACAACGCCCCTGTACCCCTCCTCGGAAAACCTTTAAAGGTGGAGACCTTGTGCATCTTGCCAAGCGTAATGCTTGTTTAGTCATCAAACACTCTGCCGACATCTGCCTCCTTCTTGAAGACATTGACCTCGATATCCTTGATTTTACCGAGACTTGGTTCAATGCCAGCTCAGTCACTGCTTTTGACTCCCTTCTCCCTTATGGCTATAAGATCATCTCCAAGCCTCTCCCTAACCGTGCTGGTGGTGGAGTGGCTCTGATCTTCCCTGAGTGGGTCCCTTCTTCCCTCATATTTACCCAACCCTACTTTTCCTTTGATAGCCTGGTCTGCAAGCTGGTCATCTCTCCTTCCTCCTCGCGGACCATTGCCACTATCTACAGGACTCCTGGCTCTACCACCCTGTTGCTCTCTGAATGAGCTGATTTCTACTCTCTCTCCTCGCAACCGATTCTAAACTCCTGCTTGTGGGTGATTTCAACATCCATGTTGACTTCTCAATCATGGCATCCACTTTCTTTTGTGACCTTTGCACCTCGCTCTCCCTCCCTTCTGGCCTTACCTACTCGGCTGGGCACACTCTTGATGCCTTTATCCACAATGACCTTTCACTATCCTCCCCACTGACCACCCCACTTTCCTGGTCAGACCACTCTCTCCTCTCCTCTCACCTAGGTCCTCTCGGCCCTCTAACTGCTCCTCCATCAGCCCTGCCAACCTTGTACATGAACATCTATCCGATGAAACGAGTGTTAGCTGCTGCCTTTGCACCTACATTTATCCCCCCTCTCCACCCACTACTGACTCATCCTCTGACTCTACTCTTAGCAACCTCCACCTTGCCATTACCAATACCCTCGACACTCTTGCCCCAGTCATGAGGATCCGCCTGAAACATGCCTCCTTGTATAACACCTGGCACGACTCTGAACTTGCAGTCTTGAAATGCAAGTGCAGAGCTGCGGAATGGAAGTGGCAGAACTCAGGCTCACCCTCTGACAAACTGGCCTGTGGCTTGCTCCAAAGGCAATACAGACTTTCCATCCACACCAAGAAAGGAGCCCTCATCCAGGCTTGTGTCTCCGGTCCATCCAACAACACAGCTGAACTCTTTAAAATCTGTAAGGAACTAGCCAACCCTTCTGCAGTCTCCTCCTCACCTGTTCCCTCCCAGGCCCTCTGCTAAGCACTGGCCACTCACTTCACCACAAAAACTAAGAACACCCTGAGCACCATTGCTTCCCTCTCCCCCCTCCCCTTGTTCATCCCCCTGCTTCCTATGGCTCCCCTGTGCCTCTCACTCTTTCTTCTCTCCTATCACACCTGATGAGGTCACTAGAGCTCTCTGCTCCATGAAGGTTTCTTCCAAACAGGTTTCCCCTGCTCTTCCAGAACCATTAAGGCAAATATTGTCTCTCTTGCCCCTGTGCTTGCTGATCTTTGCAACCACTCTGTTGCTGCTGGAACTTTCCCTTCCTCCCTCAAGCACTTCCTTGTGCGCCCTCTCATGAAAAAAATCTTCTGCCGACCCGTCTTGTCCAGCCAACTACCGCCTCATATCTGTCACCCCCTTCCTTGGGAAACTCTTGGAGAAGCTGGTCCTCCCCCAACTGACCCAGGACACTGAACTGGTTGGTTGTCTACACGACCATCAATCTGGATTCCGAGCATCCAGAGGCATGGCATGGAAACTGCTCTTCTGAACACCCATGAGGAACTGCTTGCATCTCTTGATTCCCACTCTCCAACTGTTCTCATTCTAGTTGATCTCTCCTCTGCATTTGATACAGTCCACCACTCCATACTCATAAAACGGCTCCACAATGACCTAGCTATCTCGAAGCGGGCACTGGACTGGCTAACCTCCTTTCTCAATGACCAACCATCCCAGGTCATTCTGGGCTCTTTCTCCTCCCCCACCTCTATCTCCACCTGCGGCATCCCCCGAAGGTTCCAGCCTTTCTCCTTGGCTCTTTAACAACTATCTTTCCCTGCTTGCACACCTCATTTTCACCTTCTCCCCTAACTACCATTGCTATGCAGATGACACACAACTCTTCTTGAAAATTCCCTCTGATCCTCTTCTCACTGTCCATCTGCCATCCAGTCCTTGTGTACTTCCAATGACCTCTGCCTCAACGCCAGGAAGACAGAGATCCTTCCTATTGGGACACCTGGTCCCTCTTTCCTTCACTCTGGCCATCTTCTATGGGCTCTCCCCTTCTCCCTCATCTCAAGGCAGAAACCTTGACGTCCTCTTCGACTCATCTCTCCTTCATCCCTCACATTCAGGACCTTGCCAAGAATTCCCACTTTCAACTCCACCTCCTCAAAGTAATTCTTACTTTTCTCACTTTCCCCCAGAAGCTCAATGTCTCCAGAGCTATGGCTCTCTCTAGGCTACACTACAATAGCCTCTTCTTTAATATACCCTCTTCCTCTCTATGATCCCTCCAGCTAATCCAGAATAGGGCTGCAGGACTTATCCTTGACCTCAAGCCCAGGGACCAGATCTCTGCAGCGCAAAAAACTCTCCACTGGCTCTGGGTTGCTGCAAGGATTAAATTCAAAACCCTTTGCATTATCCACAAGGCTGTCTGGGGCCAGGGACCACGCTATCTGCAACTTGCTCTTACTAAATACTCTTCCTCCAGATATTTATGTTCCTCCGGCACCAACCCTCTGTGTGTTAAACGCTTTGCCGAACAGCGTGCTGGACGCTGATCTCTTTCCTCAGCATGGTCCCTCCTGTACCTTCCTCTTCATCTTGAGCCGGATCCCCTCAAATTCTCGGAAGCTCCTCAAGACTCTCCTTCTCCCCTCCCCCTTCCCTTCCTCCCTCCTATGATAAACCCCACAGCTGCTGAGATTGGTGACCATGGCCTTTATGGGTTCTGGCCTCCCACACCCAATCACCTACAGCCTCCGCCCCTCCCAGCACTTTGCCTTGGCACCCACTGGGCTATGCCACCACAGGCCTGCACTTACCTATTTTTTGGTGGTTGTCCACTCCACCTAGGCACTTACAGCTGCTCACTCCCTAGAACTTACCACCCGATGCACCTAGCACTCACCCCTACTCCGCCAGCCCTTCTCGCTCTCTGCACTTGCATGTTCTGAATGCTCACAAGGCCTAGTAGGTTTGACTCTATCTTACCATCTTATTCCTAATGCGCCCATGTTCCCTCCCTGTTGGCCATTCAGTTCTGTTGGTTTGAGGCCTTTGATTACACCCCACAGGACCCAGTGCTTTCACTGGGCTTTCTCTGAGCAATGGCATCCCACAGCCTGAGTCACTTCACTTAGGCTCATCTCAAGCAGTGGTGTGCCCAGACACATAAGGCTAACTCAATTGGGTATTTAAGGCTGCCTAGTCAAATGTATCATTAGGAATAGCCAGCATAGTCAATGGTGAGGGATCATGGAGTTATAGTCCTAAGGATCTGGAGAGCCACAGGTTGCAGACCCCTCAGCTAGGAGCAATACCTTAATATACTTTGTAATTAACCCGGTGTCTGTTGGCAGCATTCTTGCATACATTAGTAACTGTGAGTGAATTTAATTTTTTGGCAAAATGATTGTATTTTATTAAATAGCACAGGACCAATGATATACATTATACATCTTACCAAAGTATTTTAAACTAGTGAAATAGCTCTTTCCGAAATAAGGAACACTAGCATTCATCCATTGTGGAAGTACTGACAGGCTGGATCAGGTAATGCCTCAGTGATGTAGCAAAAAGATCAGTCCACTGTGCAACTAAGATGTCTATCAGACACACTATTTTTGCACAGTAACATTAATGAGCTGCCGTCCCTGAAATGTCCCCTTGTACTGTAGCGCATCTCAAGTAATGCAATGTTGCACGTGCTCACTCTTCTTCAGAACTGCCTCTAAATCCCATGGTTTCTTATCTAAATTGTCGCGAAAATTGTGCTGCAGAAAACACCATTTCATCCTATTACTTTAATAAAAAGGTGTCTAGAGAGGCAGCAGAACACCCCCGCCCCCCTCCACACCAAGAGGTGCCAGGCTTCCTCTTTCCGCTCGTTCAGGTATTTCTGCCCCACCTGTTTCAAAGTTCACCAGCCGCCAGTGCCTGTCATGGGTCAATGCGAGACCTTTGCTATGATGTGCTCCTGATAACTATAGCAAACTCGCCCGGATTAAGTCGGTTATGCATTAAGTAGATATTGCAGTGTTTCCATAATCTACACGCGAAGAGATAAAAGCAAGCATTAGCAATTCCGTGTGAAGCAAGGGATACTCCTGACTTCATCAAGTGGGCAGATTCTAAGTAAAATACATTGCAATTCGACATTCCACTTGATGTAGTTTTAGAAGTTTGTTTCTAAGCATTATGTTAAAACCCGTGCTACTATTACAAAAGATGGAGTCCAACTACATGCAAGTCTGTGGCCTGCAGGTGGCACACCGCTCTGCACAGCAGGCGTGTCAGCCAGGGTTCGCTTTACCAAACGCCAGACTGCTTCATTACTGTGCAGTGGCAAAGCAATCGGGCATCGCCCGTTTCAAGCAATCTGGTTTCTGTATCCACCCAATAGGATTTTTTTTTTAAATCACCCATTATAATCTACATTTCAACCGGAAAGGAAAACAGCAATTCTTTTTCCAAACCCAAACCAATCCACATATGCTGATTTTTTACCATAAACAACGAGTTAAAAGAAGAAAACACAAACACACATCCCTCAGAGAAAATGAATGTAAGGTGCTCGGCTGACTCAGACAATCCCTGCACAGCTGCAGTGACCGACGGCACATATCAAATAACTTCCCAGATTATCTCCGTCTTTCGGGACTGAATAGTGAACGAGGAAACCAGCAGCTCCTTGGCCGGTTAAACTAAGCAAGCCCAGCCCGTATGATCCGTGGACGAGTCTGTCAGAAACAGTACATCCGGAAAACAGCATGTTGGTGTATGGTGATATTTTCATTAAACTTTCCTAACGGAAAGATTAATCCAGTCAGAGCGTTGCGATAGATTAACAGGCAGTCACGAGACAGAAAACAATATCGAGTTGCTTCCCCGTCGGCTGCCCTGCACAATGCTGCATGTCTGCGCCGAGAGAGGTGTTGCCTTACCTTCAGCCTCTCCGAGCTCTGCAGGCTGCTGCAGAAAAAGGAGGAGGGAGGAGAGGGCTTGGTCTGCTCTGGAGGTCTTCAGTCCTCACGTCCTGCTGGCCATCCCACGAGACTGACCGGCGCAGGCAGCAGGCTACAAGGAGGAGGAGAGGGCAAAGGAGACGAGATAGTAGTACCCAGCGTCTTCAGCTCGTCGGGTGCCAATCCATGTGGGCAATGCGGACACGCGCGCATCTCAGTGCAGAGGAAGCAGCCTGCAGCGGACTCAGCCTTCCTTTGAAGGGAAGCTGAGCCGCTGGGAGGGGCTTGGCTGGCCTCTCCCGAGCAGCAGGCAGCAGATAGCCTGAGGTCGCAGGTATATACGGGGCAGGCTGTCAGCGGCATGGCCTGAACTCAGGTAAATAAAGGCCTAGCCCTCTTTTAAGTAAGGCTGGGCACTGACACACTGGCTCGGCTACAGTCTTTTGCTGATTCGCCGAACGTGGCAGCTCCAGTATGGCAAATCCTCTTATGTGATACAGAACCAGAGGACTCAGCACAGTTGGTAACAACATGTCCAGGTCCTTGCTACTCCAATGGCTTAATACAATGGAAATGACTTGTTTATACATACTGGCAACAAAACAGGTAACCATGTACTATGACCCTCGACTGTACGAAAGTCTGCGATACCTGTTTGAAATCCTGCACATGTTTTTTCCCTCAAGCAGCAACATCTCTACTCACTTGTAATAAGAAAGTGAAAGCACTACTCAAGTGTAAGGATTTATTATTAAATATGAATTATGATGTCACAATGCCTGCTTGCAGAGGCAGCAAACGTTGTGATTGACAGCTCCATTAGCGGAATATTTTCTGAGACTAAACACTTTCCATTTCCATACCTCTTAACTATATTACTCTGACAACTCTATGCAAGAGAAGAGTCTTCCTATGATATAGTCACTAAGTTTTACCCTCAACCAGAAGCATAGGAACACATTAAACTTGTGGTAAATATAACGTTTAAAAAACTGAAATACAAATCCTTAGTGCACCAGTGTCATGACTACTCATGGGCGAATTTCCCCAAAAAAAAATCACAGGCACCTCAAACTTTATTCTAGTGATCAGAGTAAATTCGAGGGTGCTGGATAACCATTCTGACTGCCCATGAATCAGCAGATTTCTCTACAAGCCTCTAACCAGCTAACATAAGGGAAGTTTGAGGCACTTTGCAGGTCCCATTACCACCATTGGGATTGCTCATGGGGTTACAAGACCTGCTCAGGCTGCTGGATGCAACCCGTAGACTACAGGCCCGAAAGCAAGGAAGACTTGTTCTTTTACCATTATGCACTACAGACAGCTGCCTTCTGATGGCGTTGGATGCTTAACCCTCCACCCCCTCCCCCCAAAATGTGTGTGCTGGTTTCCGCACATTCTGGTCTATTGTTGCATTGGCAAAGTTGGACTAATACTGGGGTCAAGAACCAATTTGGAAATCCTGTGCCAGTGTGGGCTTTGCCCTTGCCATGAGGGGCTCATATTCTGGTGCTCCTGGAAATAGGCAATTTTAGAAGATTTTATATTTTCGAGGCAAGCTCAGAGGCTTTACACAATGCCTTCATCTTTTTTTCTATTTTGAGCGTCAAGCATGTATGTGAGCCATTTTTGTAATTGCACTTGTAGAGGAGCAGTTGCATGCCATGCCTCTGCAGGAAGTCCCACCCCCTACCTACTGTATGTTGGAAGCCTGAGATTGTGCCATGTTTGATACCAGCAATTGTGCCCATACCACAGCGAATATTCAAGAGAAGATACCCATTGAGGAAACCCTATCAAATGTATTCCCGAAGAGACGATAATCTGAGGGAGGAACTCCCTGAAGGAATATGAGAACCAGTGAAAGAGGAACTGGTGACGTCACGAGAGACGAACATGACACACTGAGAATACTGGCTGAAGTGAACGTATGGACCTTATAGAAACTGATGAAAAAGTTAAGACTCGAGTAAACTTTCATATGCGAAAAGACAATTGCACGTGTGTGAAGCACTGCAGAAGATGCAAGCCGTTCAATAACTGTACAGATACAGCAATGCAAGTGGATTAAGTAATCTTAGAAGCTGGCAATATACGTAGTGAATAAACTGCAGGTGAAGCCACCATTGTATAGTAGCTGGACATTGGTGTCATGAATTTTAGTAACCCCAGACCCATTGAGAGGAAAGGCAGAGAACTGTGTTGCAGCAAGAATTAGCTGAGATCGTGGATATGAATGGTGAGGCTGTTTGGCCTGGTGCCAAAGTTGAGGCAGCCAAGGCCATCTATTCTCAAAGGCAGTGAACATAAGAAGCTAAATCATCCCTTGTCAAGGTGCGACGAAAGGACACCAAGCGTGTCAAGTTTAATCCATTTAAGACATTTAAATGCTGCAAAATGGACCAAATCGTGGTCTCCTGTCACATGATCCAAGGATGGAAATAGAGTTTGGCTTGGAGTTCTAGAACAGCACAAGTGCGTGCTCGCACTCCCTTAGTTTCCCAGAGACAAGAATACTTTCCAAGGCCAAGTTCAAAGACAATGTTCATGGCAGAAGGCATGGGTGATGAGAGATGATGGGCTAATTGGGCCGGGAGGTAAAGTCAAGTCCACCTCCTGGCACCTGGGTCTGAGCTTACGTGCTGCTAAGTGAACTGCATGGTTTAGACATGGCACAAGCATGCCAACCATTCATAGATGGCCATATAATGAAGGACCTTATAGTTTGAGAGCCAATGATATACCTTGTACTTAATAGTGTTGATGATCACATGTTTTAGAGGTAGTTATATACTCAACAAGCACACAAGCAAGGTCCTCTTTTTTCGGGGGCCAATTTGGGAGAGGACATAAGTATCAGTAACCGAAACAAAAAAAGTCCCAAAAGACTAACCTTAGATGTTGCATCAGCTGGGGACTTAAAATGAACAAACAGAGTGAGATACCATCTTTCTAAGCAAATATCAAAGATGGAAAAAGTCTGGTATGTAGAAAAATATATAAGATTTATTCAAAAACACATGTTGTAAAACTCAGACCACGTTTATGAGGACAAACAATAATAAAACTGAAAAATCAAGGATACATTTCATATGAAAACATCAGTTTGGCCTGACATATTAATTTGAGAGAAGATCAACTAATAACTTCTCTGAATCCACTTAGCTGTAACACACAAAATACGGTGATGTTAGTAACCTATGGGTGACTTATTTCAATGCATTTGTTTTATCTTCATATATGCATCAGCCCCCACAGACATAGGTGTCGACAGTCTAAATCTGTTTCCAGCCTTGTGATTAAACACAAAAAAAGGGACTTTTTGTCAATAGTACAAATATAGGCAACAATAAAAGGCTTTCTTCAGGACATAAGGTGCCTTGTTAGAGGAAAAATATGTTGTATCTTGATTCAAGTTTGCTGCATACACAATTCTAAATACAAACATGAAAGATGTATCAACATACTGTTGTCGTAACCGATCAACCATTTTTATACATAAGACAGATAACTATATAAAGACACTCTATTGGTTCGCAAGTTCACCCAGCATCATTATTATAGATGAACATCATTTCCTTTCTTAGTTTACATTTCTATTGACTTCAGAACACTGTTTCTGTAATTCATAATTTCTTTTTTAATTTTTTTGAACAGTTCCTAGAGCCTTCCCTAGATAGTTCCAACATTACCTGATTCACATGTAAGTGTTGACTCTTAATATATCGCAAATTAATTTGGTAATTTCTACACAGAATAATCCATTCATTTCTTATATTGATTATTTTGAATGTGTGCTCCCAAATACATTCATATTCAATATAGATGTCAAGAGATGTCATGGTACCTTATATAAGTGAAGTGCGAAGATGTCTTCGCAAGCTGGCTGCACTGCCAGGTGGATAAGCTGTGTAGTTGTGAAACCAGGGCAAGCACACGTGAGATCGCATTGCTATGTAGAAGACTGCATGGTTGGGCAACTTAAATATAAACATAGTGTGGTTTTAGCCCATTTTGTAGTGTTCTAATACTTGGGAGACTAAGTATAAATTGGAGCCAAGCCTACCTTTATAAGTATGCCACATCTTGACCACTGTCACGTTTGTAAGAAGAAGTAGCCACGATGGAATCTTCTTGTTGCAAACTATTATAGAAAGCCATTACAATGGATTGAGTTGGAAAGGGGATTATCAAAGTAACTCATCGTACTTACTCGAGCATGTTTTTCTTTCATTTGCTAGCCGGTCGCATCCGTAACGGTTGTGCGGGGGATCCGGCAGTGAGCGATCATGTTATATATCACGAGGTCGGCATAGCGTGGACAAAAAGACAGCACGTTTTCAGGACTTAGTCCGCCATATTGGGTGAAGATGAAATGAATGGACCACAACGGGTCATACGCGCGTGGAGAAGTTGTACTAGTCAGGAGAATGTAGTGACCATCCACCATGAATGGAATGCGAGTGGCAGGCGTTACCAATATTTCGATGTTCACATAGCCAAAATTGTGCTTTTAACATCAAATTATGTGATTGAAAAACATCTCTTTTACCAATATGTGTGCCCTAATGTCAACAAAAGGGGCATAAGTCCACATAGAATGGAAAAGCTTTTTCGAATTTCATTGGTCCCGTGGAAGTGGTGTAAATATCCAATGGTGTATTAAGTGTGTTTTTTAAATAAATAGGATACATTTAAAGGTTATGAGGAGAAAGGTGGACATTTTTCCCTCATGTTCTTTCATTTACGCAAGAATAGATTACACTCAATGTATAGATTTAGCCCATGATTGACCGAATCTAAATAAAAAATCAATTTTTGCTCAAGTTTATGAAGATTTAGATCAGGCCCCTCCCATGTGGGTGTGGTTTTAAGGTTTGCAGAATACACCAAAAGATGTCTTTGTGGTTGTGATTGGCTTTTTTGAAATGCTCGACTAGAGGATGTCAGTGATACCGCTTTTGACACAAGATCTGTGTTCTCCAATTCTTTGTCTAACGGGTCTTTTAGTTTTCCCAATGTAGATTAGATCACACGGGCACTTGATACAATAAATAGCCCACTTAGTGCCACAATTAGTGAACGAATTGAAGTGCCATCTTGTTCCATACAGATCAATGGTTTTGAGATTCTGAGTCAAATTGCAGATTGAGCATTTTTCACATTTAAAGTGCCCCATAACTGGAGGGAGATTCCAGAGGGTGCCTTGTGTGGGAGCATTAGTTATTGGTGGAGGATAGGTGTGAACCAGTTTATCTCTTCGATTAGACATGCATTTGAACGCAAAACGAGGAATGGTGATCTTGAATTTTTCAGTATTGATGATGTTCCAATTTTTTAGTATGGATTTCCTTAAATCATTACTGATAGGGGAAAAGGACGATACACAAGTGATTTTTTCAAGACTGATTCTGGGTTGTTTTGACAAACAATCGGTCCTGGAGACGTTGGCAGCTCTTTTATATACTCTATGGTTGATATAGGAGGGATATGCTCTGGCTTTTAGGTTGTTTTTTTTAAGTCCTATTTCATAGTGCAGTTATGGCTGATACAGAGAAACTGTCCAAAAGGGAGGTTTTCCCTTAGGCTTTGAGGGTAAAAACTCTCAAATTGTAATAAGGTGTTCTTTTGAGTTGGTTTTTTGTATAGGCTGGTACCGATCTTCTCATCAGCCATACGAAATATCTCAAGATCTAAGAATGAGATTTTGTCTTTTTTGGCTTCTATAGTGAAATTGATGGTTCTTTCACAGGTGTTTAGCCAAATTCCAAATGAATTCAGTTTTTCCGTACTGCCTCGCCAGATCATAAAAAATATAATCGATATATCGATGCCATGAGATAATATTCTCTTTAGAAAGATTGTGGTCAGCATAAATAGACTTATTTTCGAAATTGTCCATGTATAGATTCGCCAGGTATGGGGAAAATGTTGCCCCATGCTGGTGCCGTGTAGTTGTTGAAAATACATCCCATTGTAAAGAAAAACGTTTTTTCTGAGTGCAAGGTGGATGCATTCAACAATAAGCTTGGAGAGTGGACGTTTGTCATCTCTTTTCTCTAAAAGCTGGAACATGGTCATAGTACATTCAGTCTGCGGGATGTTAGTATAAAGAGATTCGACATCTAGGGTGACGAAGATGTCATCGGGAAGAATGGAAAGAGTATCAAAATTTTTTATCATGGAGGTTGATTCTTGTACAAAAGACTTCATTTTGTTGACAAACGGTCTTAAAAAACAACGTCATAGATGGATAATGGTTCTAACAGAGAGCCTATTGCTGACACAATGGGCCGACCAGGAGTTCTTGTGTATTTTTGGTAGGCAGAAAAAGGTGGGAGTTACTGGTTGTTTATTAATGAGAAAGGAGAATTCATCCTCATTGATCCAGCCTTCGCTTAGCGCATGTGTCATAAGGCTAATGATTTCTTCCAGGATTTTGTTAGTAGGACCAAGTGCAATAGGTTTATAGACAAGATTGTCAAACACTTGTTTTTCAACCTCTGCTTTGTAAAGAAAGGTGTCCCATAGGACTATTCCACCTCCTTTATTGGCTGGCTTGAGTTTTATGAGGGCTTGCCGTTCCATTTTAGAGAGATTATCTTTGCATGTGTTTTTGTTCTTACAAAGAAGTTTGACATCTCTCAGAATTTTATTTTCAAATGCCAAAATCTCAGGGGATACCATCGATTGAATTGGAGTGAAGGTGGAAGGTGTTTTTTTTCCCCATTCTATTGTCGTCTTCTTTGGGTGGGTCGTTTTTATCATGGAAGAAATATTTTAGTCTTATGATTCTGAAAAAATTACGCATTTCAATCTCTGTCTGAAACAGGTCTGCTTTGCACACTGGGACAAAGGAAAGTCCTTGAAAGGACAGCTAGTTCAACCCGGGACAGAGAATATGAGCTTAAATTAAAGATGGGATTCTTCAATTTTGGGGTGGTGGCAGCCATTGGAGTGTCCACATTGCATGATTGCCCCATTGTTGGGTCTTACCCCGGTTTCTCCGCCGCTGAAAAAACTGACTTCTATGGGTGGGCCATTCACGTTGGTGTTGGGACCATTATTTGTAGCGGTCAAATCGCTACTGTTGGAGGAATTGGAAAAACTAACAAATCTTTTGTTGTTTTGAGTCCTTGTGTGTGGTCCTTTCCAATTGGTTTGGTTGTTGTTGTACTGTTGAAAAAACCCATGGACCAGGTATGGATAAGTATGTTCTTCTTGTAATTTTCTACATCTTTTTTAAGTTTCCAGATTATTTTGTCTAATGTGAAAATCTTGAATTTGGACATTTCCTCATTCATTTTCTCTAGTGCTGACTTTATATCTGGAATCACTGAGTCGTCTTTGATTTTTTTCTCTAGCGTGTCTAGTTCTTCTTGCTGTTTTTTTCCCTCCTGTTCTGCCGTCTCAATTATAAGGATAACCCAGTCACAGGAACATTTGTTTCCAACTCCACTAAATCCTTTCATAAATCTAGGATTCTCAAGGGATACTTTTAGTATGTTTTTAATCTGGAGACCTTCAGGGATTACCCCGGCTTTTAGCTATTCGATCATCATTTGTCCATGAGTTGGGTTCGGATCAATTTCTTTGTTTTTTGAATCAGGAGTTCCAAGTCATTAATAATGACTGGAAGAGTGGGGCTAGGTCCCGTGACTGGGCTCCCAAGGATTGAGGCCATGTCTAAACATTTCTTATATGTGTCTTCAGTGAATGACACAATATTAACACTTTCCATTCTGATTTCTGGTAGAGCTCAGCCAACCACAGCGTTGTCCTAAATTAGTTATATACTCAACAAGCACACAAGCAAGGACCTCTTTTTTCGGGGGCCAATTTGTTTGTCCTCATGACCTGGTGGTCTGAGTTTTACAACATGTGTTTTTGAATAAATCTTATATATTTTTCTATATACCGACCTTTTCCATCTTTGATATTTGCTTAGAAAGATGGTATCTCACTCTGTTTGTTCATTTTAAGTCCCCCGCTGATGTAACATCTAAGGGTAGCCTTTTGGGACTTTGTTTGTTTTGGCTAATGTTTTAGAGGGAGGCATATGTTGTCCACCTGACAGTAGACATCCAATCACAAGCCCACCCCGTATAGAAAATATACGTAGATGTTCCCCTTGAGCTTATCACAACTCCTCGCAGGTTTTACTCATTTGCCACAAAGTATGACATCACCTATGGTGAATATTGGTATATAAATGTGTTTTTATATGAAATGTACAGAGAGCTCGAGTGAACGTCCGTTAATGTCTGTTGTAACTTCCTGTTTTAGACAATTGATATTAAAACAGTACACTTTGCCATCTCCTGAGTTGGTTCGATTATTTGGTGTCAGAACTTTTCTGCATCCCCATACCTTGTATGCACAATATCCAAAGGGTCCTACGCTCACACTAGCACTGCATGCCCTATAGTTCCACTGCCAGCAGCTCAGTTGAGGGTAGATACTCTGCCCCTCACTTCATCCATATAGTTCTTCATGTCGCCATTGCTCATCTTTTCAACTCATCTACAATAGGACCATCCATCAACCCGAGAGAAGCCATCAATCATGGTCAAGGTTCAGCTCCAAATGTAGGACATTGACCACCATAGCCCAAGGCTGAAACACTTTTAATTTGAAAACAATTAAGTTGACTACAGAAGTCCACACAGGCTCTGCGTTTATCTGCATGTCTGTGGCTTAAAACAATCCCAATTTTACTTTGTATAATTTAGCAAAATCTGTATATTGAAGCAGACACAGTGGGCCTCATTATG
The DNA here is from genome assembly GCF_040938575.1 of Ambystoma mexicanum. Taxonomy (NCBI): domain Eukaryota; kingdom Metazoa; phylum Chordata; class Amphibia; order Caudata; family Ambystomatidae; genus Ambystoma; species Ambystoma mexicanum. The sequence continues at coordinate 1,527,179,141 of NC_090935.1, forward strand.
AGTGTGGCAGTCCCGAAACAAGGGTGCAGTAAGCTTACTGGTACCCTTGTTTCTGGACCATCACACTCCAAGTCTGCCTGCTGGGACTGCTGCGCCTATCAGGTCTGAATCTGCCGGGAGCAATGGCCCCGGTAGGCAGACTCATCATGGAAGCACCTGCACCATTGGTAACGGTGCTTCCATGAACCCATTCCCATGGATTCCTATGGAACTCCATGGGAGTGTGGACTAACATTTTCCAGGCCCTAGCTTCCCAGTCCGCTGGAACTTGTAATGTCCTGGTGGCACTAGAAGCTACCTGCTGAAAACAGTGTTACGAGGTTGGCCGCAACTCGCCGTGGGGTACATTTACCAGCCCACCAGAAATCCCTGCATCACAAAACTGCATTTTATCAGTTACAGAAATAATGGCTGTGCTGTGGCTGCTGAGCACATATTCCCTTGATTCAAAACAGCATTTTAGCAGTTACAGAAATCATGGCTGCACTGTGTCTACTAAACCCATATGGGGCAAGATGGAGCACAGACACCCTGAGAATGGCTGCATTATTTTCTTCATGTGCACCCAAAAAGAGGAATTCAAGGCAGAATGGCTCAGCGCTGCGGTGCTGTCACCTCAAAAATGTAAAACTGCAAAAGAAAATGTTCTGCGTTCAAAACGACCTTGCACTGGTGCTATGTCCATCTTTAAACATCACACAGTTTGGTTCCAGTAATACACAGTCATGCCCATCTATATTCAGGCTGAACACTATCAAATGAGGGCCATTCCTCCCTGAACGGAATTGTTGTGTCAAATAAAGTCTATGAAAAGCAGGTATTATATTTCAGGTCGCATTCAACATATACTTTGGAAACAAAGTGCCCCAGAAAACACAATTGCTGAAAAAAGAAACAAAATACATGCAGGAGGATTTGGAGAAAGTACCAAAGAGTCTATGGACAACAGGGCCTCACGACATGGGAATACAAAAAGGGGCAGGGGCAGTTCAGATTAAGATAAAGGAAGGAGCACTGCTACCACGAGTAAAGCAATACCCCTTTCCACGACAAGGAGACAAAGGCAAATATGAGACACTGTACATCCTATGGCAGCAATGCATTATACAGGAGTCTACCTCACCATGCAACATGGCAATTTATCTGATCAAAATATGAAAAGGAGGGGTGTGGCATTTTATACAGGATTTGTGCCCTCTTAATAACATTAAAGAGGCAAATATCCTCTGGTTCCAAACCCTACAACAATGTTCTGTAATGTCCCTGCCCAGGCACACTACTTCACAGTAGTGGATTTGGCAAATTCTAGGTGAAATGCTGTACATAGAAATGGTGAAAGATTGCCAGTAGGACAAAACAGCATTGCACAGATTTGGAGTTTGAAATGACATATTCCTTATAAAATGTGGGATCTACCTATCTGATTTTCAGGAATATAACAATTGTAAATATACGTGTTTTGTTTCATAAATGGCAAAAGTAACTGTTGTATAACAAAGCAAATCATAAAACACACACCCTAAAACTGATGTCACTTCTCTGGGTCCAATCTGCCTACAGGGGGGTGACAATATCCTCAGCCTGACCTATCCTATTTTAGAGGTATGTCCAGGTTATATCCGCCCACATAGTAAACATTCTCTGATGTCATCTTGCCTATAAAAGGAGGAGGCATAGAGAGAGTCAGGACATTCAAAATTCAGCACATTCAGAATCCAGATCCAGATATTCAACATTCCACATTCACCCTGCAAGACTCCATAGCCAGGCCAGAAGTAGCTGATCCATATCAAGGCAGAACCTCCTATCCAGGCAGAACCACTTATCCAGAATTAAGCCCTACAAAAATCCCAATCATTCAGGGAAAAAGGAGGAATGGCTGATGAACCCTTTGGGAGAATGCAGTGACCCGACCTGTCCTTGCCCAGCTGATGAACCCCGCTGTCCACTGTGACCAGACCCCGGTTGCCCCGCTGTTCCCTTAAAGGATTGGCCGCCACTGCGCAGTGACCATATCCTTGTCCCGCTGTCCAGAGACCCAGTTAGCTGTCCAAACTACCCCACCCAAGTGTATTTTGTAAGTATCACCATTCCCCAGAACCAAAATGCTGCATACACTGTTCTGTTACCTTGCAATTTGTCCCATCCTATAAGAAATCCTATAAGTTCCCAGGTAACTTCTTAAATTGTCAGAATCCTCTGTGTATCCTGTCCTTAAAAAAATCTGTGTTAGTCTCCATGTATAGCGTAATTCTTTCCAAAACATTTCAGTCCGTTATGTAAGTCCTTAGTACTATTTTGAATACATTAATTAATTTCCAATAGAGATTAACGCGGCATGAATAGGTTAACCTTGCAAATTAACCTCCTTGAGTACTGTGTCTTTCTTTAATATTATAGCCGCTAAAATATAGTTGCAGTAAAAAAAATCATTTTTTGCAACAAAACCGAGTTTGCCTGTGAAAATGTTTCCCTTTTAGAAACCAATTTTATTCCCCAATAAAGAATCCCATACTGTCACCCATCAAGAGTCAACCTTTCAGTTTAGTATCATACCTGTTATGTACCTTTGTACCTCCTCAGTAAATCCGATTTCCGATTCTGTCTGTTTAGCTCATTTCTGAAGCTGTTTGAGTGTTTTAAACCACGTTTTGCCACATGTGATTCTTGCTGCACTGTTTTTCCTTCCTAAAGTCAATTTTCTCACCTGTATGCATGTTGTTAGTATCTTGCCTTGTAGCTTGTACGTTTTCTTTCTTCTGTAGTACAGCCACACAAATTCCTGTCTTAACCATGACACCGCACATGTAAAATAACTATTCAGTAATTCCGAATGCCATTTTGCTCATTTTTCAACGGTTGTTAATCGGATTTTGGCCTCCCATTCAGGAGTGGTAGGTAGGATTTCCAATCCAATTATTGCCTATTATACACGACTTCTTGCTACTTCTATCCACCCACACAAAACTTGTTTAACAGGGTTTTGAGCGAGTGTTGCAGGGGCATCCCTAACAGTTGTGCTATTTAAAAGAATTACCTAAACGTAATCTTGCTTTCATTCATTTTTGTATTGATGTGTCTGATGTTAGAAGGTTAAATTAAGGGTATCCTATCATTTTCTTTTTGCTGTGTAATTATCACCACACTGGTGATTGCTGCCCTATCCTGAATAAGTTTGATTTTATTCAAAATTAAAGATAAATAAATATTTCATTATTACACACCAGCGTGGTTCATGGCCCATTGCGACACAATGTGTACGTCAAGGGGGGTGTGTGACAGGTTGGCTGCCTTCTTAAACAGAATCTGAATTTAAGAAACTTAAAAGTCTATTCATTACACGCCCCATCCCTGGCCAATAGAAAGAGTCCTGGTCTGGAGTGTGCCGTGTCTTTAAATCGGTGACAATAATGAGGCCCAGTGTCTTTCCATCCAATATATTGCTTGGGAAGTTCTACTGATACTCCAAAACTTGCATAATAAGTTGATTAAAGCTTCCACATTCTACAACCACTGTAATCTATGAATTAGAAACTTTGGAGTGTCTGTGTAAATCCAATTAATGAAATACAGTTAAGAGAGCATGACATGACCGTCTAAGAGAGGGATCCAAGTAAGGAAGCAACTTGCACAGTTGGTAAGATATGAAGAACCCTATTTTGGTAAATTGATTAATCTCGGGCTCCAGGCTAGGCTATTTAGCCAGAAGAATGCCTATATCCTTCACCTCCAAAGCAAGTTGATGGCAAAGACTCAGAGTTTCTGGTCAGGCTAAAGAAATATATAGGTAATAAGAGCAAGCTACCAGAACTTCAGTTTTTTGCAGTGTGAAATTTAGGAAATGTCTGTTTATCCAATGGTTTAATGTTGTGGGATGTTTTAATCTTGTGACAACTAGTTCAGGGACATTTTCCACACACCCCAAATCAGATGTACACAATCTTTATTTATTGAATACAGTTCTTTTTTTGAACCTGGGATCCTAATTTCATAATATTGTTTCCCTACACCTCCCTCCCCTTTCGGGACACTAAACACAGAGACTTACACAGAAGGTCAATCTATTAATAAAATAGAAATAAATCAATTTATATATAAACAAATTATGCATCTATGAAATTGCAATGTCAATGGTGACTACAATGTAGAATGATCAACACATTGGTCGCATCACATTTCTCTGCTTTGTTTACGTGAATGTGGACTTTTGGAAACACACACATCATCATCTGTGCCTCCTATTTACCTTAAGCGCACAACCATCATGGGTTGAAATATTTTTGTGGATCCAGGATAAAGCTTTCATTTGATAAAAAATGAAATTAAACCAGGACATCTCAGCCTATCTAAATCTCTCTACTTCTTATTTAGGTCGGGAGGATAGCTCAGGGGCAACATGTTTGTCTTGGAAGCAAGACAATGCATAGCAACACAGGTTTGAATACCGGTTTTGCGCTTAGAAACTGGTCCCTGGTATTAAGCATGTTACAAAAGATCAATTATAATTCATTGAAAATAAACATTTCTGTTCTACCCAAAAGACGTGTGCATCTCAAACAGCATTCCAGAAAACTAAATTTAAAAGACAAGCTACTTTTTCATCCCTGCATGTAAATCGCCTGCAAAAAGAAAATGTATGTTTACAAGATCCATTTCAGTGGTGTTCCTGTTGCATTAATGTGCGAACCTTTGATATTTTAAATGAGCAACTAAAAGTTGGGAGAATGGGTGGCAATTAATAACCCTTTTCCCTGATTCCTGAGTGCCTCAGCCCTAGTAACAGAACTCTGCTTGGGGATGTAACTAGGGAATGCCTTCAAATACCTGATTTTTCTAAGTATGTACACAATGAGATATCCTTTTGGCTCCCAAAATACTTTTCTATGCTTGAGCATGACACAGAGAAGGGTTCAAGGATCCTCCCAGTATTCACACCACAGGACCTATTCTATTCAATCTATAATTCCAGAAGCACATATACGTTTCTGAAATATTTACTAATTTCCCAAAATGTACAGTCAATTTATGTACCCACCCTCAGAACGTTCACAAATAAAAAGGGCTCAGATTTAATCTACTCCCCTTTTGAGTATATTTCCCCTCAGTCATTATTTCCCTTAATATTATACTTAAATAAACAATGGGCCTCATTACGACCCTAGCGGTAAGGCAACAACGGCGCCGGTGTTGCCTCACCGCCTCATTACGAGTTCTGCTTGCAGGGCCACCTGTACTCCTGGTCAGACCAGATGTGCAGAGCGGCACCCGCTAGCAGAACAGGATGCTAACAACAGTCCCGTCATTAACAGGACCATTGTTAGCATCCTCCCCATTCCCATTGAGCCCTATGGGGGCTCAAATGGGAATTGGGACGTACCAGGTCCGGGTCCCGGGAATGGGAATTACCGGGCCCACAAAGGTCGGAATGGCCCGGTGATTCCCATTTTTCGGGACCCAGACCCGAGTTTGGGGATAGCCATGCTGCTAAAAACGGCATGGCTACCTCCAAACTCGTAATATAAACATGCAGACACTCTCTTAAGGACTGGTTCCATTCTCCTCCTCTAGGAACATGTGGGCATCAGTCAGCAAGATGGGCCAGCTTCCCTCCACATCCTGGCTTCCCTCTTTCTGTATTGAGCCTGTCTACTGTCTTTTCCACAGAAGACAGCCTGTGGCTTTACCTTTGGGTAGGCACCTCTTACAGCATACTACTGGTAATCCAAAAATTGCTCCAAAAGGAAAGCAATCTATTCAATCAGCCTTTCTCTTGTTGTGAATTCTCCTTTCTTTCCTTCTTCTGATCAATCAATCAGCCAGTCAATCAATGAGTGGGTGAGTGAGTCCAAAGGATCTATGGCTTTGGACATTTTATAGATGATACCCCTTCTTTTTAGAGGTGCCTATAATTTCTCTAACTTCATTGGTCAGTGCGCGTGACTGGATAATGTTCCAAAAGTGACATCACACTTAACCATACCCTTCAAGTTCATTGGGCATGTTAATGAGATGACAATCTAATGGGTGTAACATCTACTTCTACAGCATTGCATCTTTCATAGATTCACATGCTTGAATATTCCCTGTTGTCAGACTGGGTATCATCAGTAATTTAATAATAATAATAATAATAATAATAATAATAATAATAATAATAATAATTTTGGAAAAGTCTATACCCATAGAGCCTTATAGGGCCTATGCAGCCCTTCACTTGTGCAGTCCCTCCACCTTCTTTGGTCCTTTTATACCCTAAACAATGAGGTGGCAGGGCTTAGGCTCCACCCCAGTCAGGCATCTTCAGATTTTTCACTGTGGTCTACTGAACAGGGGAATCCTCTTCAGCTCTCTGAGCTACTTCCATTTTTTACTACCGTAATTCTAGAAAAAAAATCATACCTCAAAGCTTTTTTATTTACTTACCACTGGGGCTTACCGGCTTAGTCTTCTGGGCTCAGGGTTTCCCCCTTTTCCACCTAAAAATGTTGTGCTTTAGGCTTCCTGCCTTTACCTCATGGCTGAAACTCAGGTACAGGCTGCAAAGGAAAATACCTCCCTCTTCAGGGACTGCTCAAGTGTGGCAAAAAGTCATCTTCATCAGAGATCCCCACAAACTCTGTACCCACACAAAATTCAATCATGCAAAATATGTCAGACATTCTCCAAGAAAACTCTGGAGGACAGACATAGGAGACTCTTACTACACCTGCAGAGCAGGCAGATGTCATCTGATGATGAATACAGCAGGCCTGCACTTAGAATTTCCTCCAGGCACCCTGAGAAGCAAGCTCCAAAGAGGAGAGCTTCTTCAGTGAACAGAGCAGACTATCCACCATCCAAGGCCAAGAAGTGGAGTGGGAAATCCTCAACAGACTCAAAAGGAATCCCTAAAGGCCTGCTAGAAGGAGATCTAGACACAGGTAAAGAATTTTCAATTTCTTCTCCTTTATCAGCGAAATGGCCATCCACGAGAACACTGTCCAGGCCCAAACAAGTCTCATCATCTACAGCCGGACCGTCCACTAAGGCTGCTCTGTCATCAATGGATAAACCGGCACCCACTCCAAAACCGACCACCTTGTCGACGAAGACATCGTTATCAACGAAGGAGTCAACGAAACACTCATCCATGAAATACCCGTCGATGACTAAACAGTCGTTGAGGAAGGACTCATCAATGTCCACAGATGTACCATCGATGAGCTCCAAGAAACTGACCAAAACATGACTGTCAATGGTCTTCCCATCACCAGACGCCACCAACAAACCTCTTACCTACCCAGAGGAGGTTCTAATCATCCATAGACCACATCTGGAGGGGCTGGAAGGCACTACTCCACTTTCCTCATAACTGAAATGAACAAACTGCCTGACATCATCTTGCAGGAGCAGTTTTCAGAACTAACAGGAGCTAAGGCCAGTACAACCTAAGGTGAACAGTCTGCACTGGCAAACTATAATGGAGGAGAAAGAGGTCAAGGTTAATTGTCTCCTAGACAGGTCTTGAGGCCAGACCCTCATAAAGCACATCAATGGTGCACCACGCTAGAAGCAGGTCTGCCAGGGATCATACTCCACAGCGGTCTTCATTAGTTACCAGCCATTAGGGGCAACGTTCATGGTTGCAGTGGGTCACCCAGGCTTCAGAAGAGGAGAAGCTCTGAATCCCGTTCAAGGTCCTCACCTCAAAGAACCAGAGTTCCCAGAGCGCTCTTATTCGCCACAACTTCTGAATGGCCTGACGACACCAGGGAACCAGATGACACTTTCAGGGAGTTTTTCAACATTGATACACACAACGAACCTGAAGAAGGTGAACTGCCTCATGATGCACAAGACACAGACCCAGATGACTGGGAATCTATTGTCTTCACTAAACAGAAAACATGTGACTCACCATGAGGGTCCTCACCTCCAGAGGATATTGTCTCCTTCCGCTCTGTCATTACTAAATTGGCAAAAATGTTCAAAATACAAGTCACCGCAGAGAAGGCTTCAGTATTCTATGAACAGAGGGACAAGAGACGCCGGACCTTCATGACGATATCAATACTGGAAACAATCTGGGACGCAGGTGAAAAAATCCTGGCCACTCCTCTTTCCACTCCGGCGCTGGGGGCTAGACTAGAGAAAAAGTATAAAACCCCGGATTCATCTCCATTGTGTCTCAGAGGCCACCCTAAACCTGACTCCGTTATCATGGTGGCAGCGAGAAAAAGGCTACCAAACCCAGTTTCTTTCCTCATGGCTCCACCCGATAAGGAGGGACGTAAACGGAAGGCGATGGGGTGTAAAGTCTCAGCAGTGGCTTCATTAACAGTACGAGCAAGTAGTGCCATGTCCTGTCTCATGAAACACCTTCCAGAGGAGTTAAAGCCATAATCGCAGATGGTGAAGCGGTCTCGTACCACATGATTGATTGCCCTGCGGCACTGCTTACTGCGGTTTCAGAGAGTTAGCACACAGCAAAGTCTTAAGACGCCAGGCCTGGATGAATGCAACAAGTTTCACACCGGACATGCAAGCTCAGATCCTAGACATGCCCTTCGGTAGGCAAAACCTATTTGGAAAGAAAATAGATGACAACTTGAAGGGCATCAAGTCCGACACCGCTAGGGTTATCAGCTCCCTAAAGGACAAGGACAATGACCGCTGTATTTTTCATTCCCTTTGAAGTGCCACCACCAAATATAGGTCATATACAGCAGGCCCTTCCAGGGTCAGATGTCCTCTTCAACCTCATACCAATCAGGAGGTAGATATTAGCAGAGTTCCACCAGGTAGCAAAATCAATGTGGCAAGAGGGGCTCAGGCCAAGGCAAGAGCCAGGCCAAGAAAAACTGACTCATACACAGTGCTTCTCCCACATTCCATCCTGGTGGGAGGACGCATCTCACGGCACCTGAATCAATGGTACACCATGACGTCAGACAGATGGGTACTTCAGGTGATCAAAGGTGGACATACCACAGGCTTCATTCGGCAACTGCTGCCTCGCCTGCTGCATAGAAAAAATATCATTCTGTTGCATTACCTAAAGGCAGAAGCTGACAAATTATGACTAAAAGCTGCATAGAGTGAGTTCCGCCCCTGCAATAAGCGAAAGGGCTCTACTCCCATTTATTCCTAGTAAAGAAGAAAAACGGCCAATGGTGCCCGCTACTGCACCTGCAAGCCCTCAACAAATATGTTCGCTGTCTAAAATTCAAAAGGACCTCCCTTCAGCTTGTCCTTCCATGGCTCAAAAAGGGCAACTTCCTTGCTAGCCTAGATCTAGGTGACGCCTATTTCCATGTCCATCCATCCATCCATCCATCCATCCATCCATCCATCCATCCATCCATCCATCCCACAGACAGTTCCATCGGTTTGTTGTCAGCGATCAACATTTCCAGTTCAGGGTGCTCCCTTTCGGGCTCAAGTCCGCACCAAGAGTGTTTACAAAATGCCTGGCATCAGTCACCGCCCACCTCAGGCATTTGGGGGTGCCGGTATTCCCATACTTAGATGACTGGCTAGTAAAAGGAGGCTCCCTGAAGCAGTGGTAAAAACAACAACCCTGCTCCAGGACCTAGAGGGTTCTTGATCAACAAGGACAAGTCTTCACACCTGCCTTCCCAGACAGCGATCTTTCTAGGTACAGATCTGGACCCTCCAGTTACCAGGGTTTGTCCTTTCACAGACTGAGTGACGACAATACAAAACCTCAATGCGTGGTTTCAAAAAAGAACAAGCTCCACTGTCAGACAATACAAGCCCCTCCTGGGTATGATGTCCTCCTGTATATTTCTCATACCAAATTGCAGACTGAAGATGAGACTGCTTCAAGAGGAGCTGGACGTGCAATGGGCTCAACAGAACGGATCATGGGAGGACATTGTGCAACTCATGCCAAACTTCCACAAGGCCCTCCTTTGGTGGGCCAAGCACACTGATCTTCTACAGGAATTACCATTGCAACTACCCATGCCCACTCTACTCTTAAGGATGGACGCCTCACTGTCGGGTTGGAGAGCCCACCTGGGAAATCTACAGCCCAGTGGGGTGTGGTCACCAGCAAAATCCCAGCTGCACATAAATGTGCTGAAACTCAGGGACATTCGATGGGTGCTGAAGTCCTTCCTACCAGTGCTTTCCAGACAAATGGTAACAGTGCAAATGGACAATGTCAATGCACTACACAAACAAACAAGGTGGCTCCAAGTCCAGCATCCTCTCGCTAAAGGATCAACATCTCCAGAATTGGGTATTACTCTGCAAGGTCCACATGAGGGCAGAACGTCTCCCCGTCAAAGACAACGTGTTGGCAGACAAACTCAGCCAACAATTGCTCCAATCCCAAGAATGGAAAATCAACAACCACGACCTGGACAAACTATTCATCGGACGGGGAAAACCCATGATAGACCTGTTTGCAACCCCTGAATACAAGAAATGTGATCAGTTCACTTGCAGGTACCGGAGAAACACTGCCTGAGAGACGGGTTCTCAATAGAATGGAAGGGGAAATTCTTTTACGGGTTTCCTCTGGCTCCATTGATCCCACGGGTGCTGTGCAGGATAAACGAGCAACCCCGCACCATGATATTAATAGCCCTGATATGGGCACGTCAAATTTGGTACCCTGCACTCCTTCAACTAGTACTGGAGAAGCTGATTCATCTCCAACCTCACCTGTACCTGTTGTCACAGCACAAGGGCAAACAGCTTCTACACGACCCAGCCAGCCTATCTCTCAATGGCTTGCTCCTCAGCAATGTAAATTCCACAACCTAGTTCTAGACCCCAAATGCTGGGGCATACTGCGAGCTGCCAGGGCTCTGGAAAAAAATGGAAGCGTTTCACATTATGGTGCTTAGAAGCTGGCACAGACCCCCTCTCAGCATCTGTGGAACAAATCTTGCCCTACCATCTGCATTTAGCAAAGAGCGGTTTAGCCCTTTTTTCCATCAAGGTCCACCTTTTCGGCCATCTCCGCTCATACCACCAAACCTCACCAAGGCTCCTTGGTAACAGATCTGGCAGTCAAAGCCTTCCCGAAAGGGTTTATGCGCTCCTTTCCCAAACAAAGGAGAATTACACCTGCTTGGAGTCATAACACAGTCTTAGCTGCGCTAATGAGAGCGCCCTACAAACCTATTCACAGGTGCGACACAGGGTTCCTGTCACAGAAAGCAGCCCTCTTAATGGCCATCACTTCAGCCAGGTGCATTGGGGAGCTGCAAGCATTATTCACCGAGCCACTGTTCACCAACTTTCTCAGGCACAGGATTGTTCTCCAACCTAACCTAAATCAATTCCCAGATTCATGTCTGAATCTATTTTAGCATAAGAATAATTTTGCCCACTTTGTTTGGCAACCACACAACTGCAGTGAAACGATGTGGCAAGAGCACTAAAGTGCTTAAGGTAGGAGCAGCCTAATGTTCCTTAACTTTTATTATTGTTTTTTTCCTGTGTTCCCATTGCATGTTTTTCTCTGGTAGCCTTACAATGAATGCTATACGCATTTTATACAAAAATATATATATAGCGCATGCACATACACATACAACCTTCCGGCTATCAGGCATGCTTGTTTTATGGTTAACTGGTTGGTATTCTATTCAAGCATGTGAATATATGAAAGATCCAATGCTGAAGAAGTCTTAGTTACTGAACTGTAACTGTATTTCTCTAGCATTGGTATCGTTCATAGATTCACATGCACCCACCCTCCTCCCCTGGGGAGAGGCTGCTTATTCTCCAGTCAGTCATCAGTTGCTAGCCTTCACCGTTTAAAATCTGAAGATGGCTTACTGGGGAGGAGTCTTCACCCACGGCACCTCATCGGTTAGTGTCTAAAAGGAGGTGGAAGGACAGCACAAGTGAAGGCCTACATAGGCCCTATAAAGCTCTGTGGGTATAGCTTTTTCCAAAAGGAAAAATGTTATGCTGTTATTATCTGAGGATTCCCAGTCTGCTGATGGGGAATATTCAAGAATGAAAATCTATGAAAGATACCAATGCTGGAGAAATACAGTTACTGGTAAGTAACTAAGACATCTGGTTCCCTCACATTTAATGTGATGTCATCTTGGATAACTCTACATCAAATAATTGTGGTTTTCTGAAACCTCATGTCCTTTACTTGTGATCATGTTACTAATTGATTTGTCAGATTGCTCTCACTTAGGTGCATTCGGTGATGTTATTCTGATTTCAGCATGACATGTGAAATGGGTGTTACAGATTTTTGGGTATTACACTATGATACTTTCACATACAAATAATATTTCCATCTCAGAGTAATGGGCTTGCTGGCATGGATGCTATAGTGAGGTGTGACGTTTCTGCACAAAAATATCTACATTCGTTTAATTTTGCATAATTAAACAATTATCAAGACATAGCCTTTTACATTCAACTGATAGAGCTTTCCAACCTGAACAATTTTAAAAATGTGAGCTTATATTACATTTCCCCCAAATGTGATCAACAGAAATATTATTCCATATGTAAAATTTGAATCGTTTTTGTTTTCTATTTGCAAAATATTAAATGGCATCCCCTGTTCCTGGCTGGGGAACATGGCGGTATGGTATCAGCTCCTTTCAGGCTCAGCACTGTGGCATTTATGATCCAGAGAGGCCTAGTCATTGTTAAGACGGATTTCTGAACTCTGTCCTGGTGGCGCAGAAGTTCAGAAGGCCAACCTAATTACTTGGAACAGGGTAACCTCTGGACAAGCCAGACCAATCAAGGTAGCGATCGCGGCGGTCAAGACTAGGTCTCAAGAGGGGTGAGGGTGACTGAAAGCCCGCAATGAGCACACAAAGCAAGAGTGCTTACAAACTACTCCAAACAGTTGTTATATCAAAAATATATACACATTTATTTTAAGGCCTTTAAAACAATTACCGTAGCGAGAAAATCACAATATTACAATATTAAACCAACACATACCATATCAACACAATATATATACAAATACACAGTCGCAAGCGTTTAAAGCACGAAATATGTAGTCCACCTGAAAGGAAAGGAAAACAGGCAGTGCGATAACGCTTTAGACTCAGTTCGCCTTCAGAGGCACCTAACTAGATGGAAGTCCGAGCCCTGCGAAGAGTGGAGCCTTGTGCTCAAAGTACCTGCCACGCCGGTGCCAACGGGCAAAAGGGGAAGCTCTTCGGAGGAAGTCAGGCAGTTCGGGTTAGTGCACAGCAGAAGGAGAACAGGTTCCGCAACTCAAGCGCAGCCTCCACAGCGGGCAGAAGCAGAGCGCGAGTACGGCCAAAAGGGTGCTGTTTTTACACAGCAGGGAAAAGCAATGGGATACTGCAGGAGGGCGACCAGATCCTAGCTAAACTACTCACCGGTCCCCGAAGCAAGCAGACCCAGGCTTCTCCACGTTAGTTTCAGCAGCTGGCAGGTTCAGAAGAGCAGGGAACGCCTCGTAGTCGTGTAGAGCAAAAAGACGTCCCAATCGACGAAACCAGCACAGTTTGTTGCCGCAGCAGGACAACGGAGCGGCCGTGTGTATTCGAGCCAAATGTACACTCCTCCCTTCAGACTTGGGAACGCCAAGTGTACGAAGCGTGGGAGAGTGACAAGGACTCGGAATACAACACAACCTGGCGGCGGTTACAGAGCAGGACTCCCTTGTAAGCTGGTCAGTCAACTGGATGGCCCAGAGACACTTCCGAAGGCTTACTTGGCAGGAGATGATGAAGTCGCCGGGAATAGCTGTTCCTGCTATTCCAAAGGTCGAAGCACCAGTACAGGCCTTCTGGTTCGATCCAAGGAGGAAAGGGTTTCACAGGACGACAGCAGTGCAAAGGAGGATTCCTTCAGCGGGTCACCAGCGATTCCTCGGTCCAGCCTCTTGGTTGCAGGATACTTGGCTCCTGTATTCCTTCGTTCGTGAGAACTCAGGAGATCGACATGGCAGTGGTGTTTCCAGCTCCCTCTTATCCACGGTTCCCTTCGCGCCAAAACGGAGGGGAGCCAATGGGAGATCCGCTCATCAACACACATACCATACGTGGACCAATCACGGACCACGGTGGTCCCAGGCATTCACACCACCCTAGACTCTCTGGCACCCAGGATGTGTATTGGGACCAGACATCCCAGCCCACACCCTGGAGGCACACAAACGACATGTAGAAGCCCGCGAAAGCAACCACGTTTCGCGGGAAAGTACATGCCCAAATAAGGAAGGCCCCGGGTCTCTCGACCTGGGGAAGGTGAAGGGAGCAAGACGGTCAGTGGACAAGACAAAGGAGCCTCGTGGTCTGGCCATTTTGGGAGCCAGGCCACCATTTTGGGTTCAGTGCGAAAAACGTGCTCAGAACGCCAAAAGGAGCTCAAAATAAACAAAACGATCGCTGCCACCATTCGAGTCCCTGAATGACTTGCACCGATCAAATACCATCCTAAAAGAGTATCTAGGGCCTGTAGAAGGCTAGAGACCCAAGAGAGCTGTAACTTAGCTTACAGTGCCCTCTTGTGTCATGTTGCACTAACGCCGCAACACGATAAAAGAAACTACGGGAAACAGCGTTCCCCTGTACTGACTGTCTTAAGGGCATGTCAGTTTCCCCGTAAGAAAAGAGCGAAAGCCCAGAGGAGTGCGGCAGAAGGCTGCACTTCTCTGGCAAAGTCAAGAACAAGGTGAAAACAACAGCAAAAAGTTTAGGGGTTGCCACATGGAAGGAAAATTACCTACAATTACGAAATCTTTCCTAACAGTCATCATGATAAAAGTCCTTCGAAAATCAGTCACTTATGGTTGTTTGTTGATGCAGGCCACTGGCCCTTTGGTGATTACAACCACTTTCTGTCACTTTAGCCAGACTCCAAGCCTCCGAAGGTGTGAATTTCAGCCTGCTATGAAGACTTGGATGATGGAAAGATCTGATTTCTTGGAGAGCAGAACACTGCAGGCCACTTCCCAGAGCATATTAGTTATAATTTTAAGGGGTTTTAGACTTGACCCTGTGGCAGTTGGGAGCTGTAAAGGGGAAGCATTTGTTTTTATTACCCAGGCATGCTTCTGAGAACAAGGCAAACAAGAAGTGTTATGAAATGTATAGTTGAGTTTCAAACCCTGGGTTTCTCTTCTCTAAAGCAAGCAATCTCCTCCTGTTGATCTGTTGTTGTGGCTAGGGGAAAGAATTGACATTTTGCCTAATATGCCAAAGCTCCTGGCTTCACTCACCAATGAAGCATTTAAAAGAAATGTTCTTTTGCACATTGCAATTGACATTTTAAAGAGGGCAATATCATAACATGTCTGCATTATTGCTAGGTATCATATGGCTCACCATCAGTCCTAATCGCTGTGTTCGGGAAAAGGAACCATTGGCCCCTCCAACCCCCATGGTGCTAAAACTGCATGCCTTGATGAAAGCATCAATGCCTCTTTGATTAATATGAAGAAATCTGAAAATATCAAGAACATACAAAAAGACAAGAAGAAAGGGTTTCATACGTTTTTACGATCATTAGCGCGAAGTATATAGCTTAAGGGGCCTATAAGAGGCGAGTCAGCAGTGAAGCAGGCACACCAGAGCGAGCCTAACAACTAAAAAACAAAATACAATGTCCAATGTAGGGACATTCAACGTGTTTTGCCCAAGAGCATGAACAACCACATAACACACTAATCAATAATATGGAGGGCATAGTAGATGTTACAGAGGGTACCATATTTAGGAGGGGGGAGAACTGCAGTGAATCCAACATCCAAATACCATTGGAAGAGGAGACATATGCCCCCCCCCCACCCCGAGAGAGAGAACATATCACAGGATACTCCGACCCAAGCATCTCGCAGTTCCCTATGTGCACTGATGCACTGATGGATTACCAAGGAGATGCTACATATGCTTCATGGTAGAGGAGGAGTACAATGCTGTACTTTTTTGGGGGGGGATTCCTGCACTGCAGAAGATAAGTTCAGTAGATATCAGGCAGGTGCAATTTGGATCAGACTCCAGAGTCAATAAAGTTTTGCTACACTTTGACTTCAGAATGGCCCTTCTTTTGGTATGCAATGGATGGGCACTTCTGCTTCAAAAAGGAATAGATGTTAATATAGCCCCAACAACAATGGAAAACTAAATGTGATGCCGTGGTATGAACTCAGTATCAATACGCACATTTCCATGGCCAGGCATCACTCCTATCCTCTAACAATTGTTTGGCATAGAGAATCTAGGGGGGTGGCTTGTCTATGGAGAAAATGATGGGTTTCAACATACAGACAAAAGGGATGGTACACGGTCATGGCTCCCTATCCATCTTGCAACCGAGTGCAAGAAACCGTTCAGCTTTTGAAAATGGAGAATTTACGAATTATGAGCTGGAACACCAGTGGCCATAAAGGTTTTTTGTCCACTAATGCGATCAATTGGCTAACATGGATAGCTTGCTTTTTCAGGAAGTCTGGTTGTGCGAACAGCCAGTAATAGATGACTTTACAGTCCAACTAAAGAATGCTAAAAAGGTGAATTTAGGCCATCCAATGGGAGGCTGCTGATGGCTGTCAAAAATACTATCGATGCAACATACATAGAATGTCCCCTGAATACGAATATGATATGTGCTTTAGCGGTGTATACCCAAAAAATGAATGAAAGAAGATGATCGTATTTTGATAAATCTTCATTCTAACCCCAAAACACAATCTGATGACTTAATGAGAGCCAAGTTGTCGGATATAGTGAATTGGTGGGTGGACCAGGGCGGTGCTCACAAAACGTAATGTCAACTTTAATTGCTTTTGTCCTGACATTCTAGCACAAGGTTGACTAATTCCTCCTCAACAATGAGCACTAATACAAACAATGAGTCTGGTACAAGCCTTCTGAATGCTAGGGGAAGGATAAGGGTTGAACTCTGCTCTATCGGGAATATGGCTAAAATGAATGGTGATTTAGAGGGTTATATCCCTAGCCAAGAAACTTGGTTTTGCAGGACATCACATTCTACGATTGATTACACGTTTATATCAACTACGCTGTATGAGGCATGTGTTTCCATACAGATTGAGTGATCATGCTCAATTGGTTCGCACACTAACAGACTTATCATTCAATTTGCCCAACGCATATACCAGGCACTCAGTGATGGCGAACAATCTAGACTCTAGGCACTAGATTGAAATGTAACACACGGAATGCTGGCATCCGAAACTCCACTACTATAAGGTATTGGCAACATACTGTCACCGAAAAATTAAGCGTGCTAGCTGCAATCCACAACACTTCAATAAAACTCTTGACATATGGCAAAGCAACATTTAGCACAAAAGCATAAGTAGAAGGAAACCCTTTATCAAAAAAAGGATAAATAGTGCTTTCAATATGGTTATAAAGAAAAGAGAGCTATGAACTTCTCTGAAAAATGTGACCCGAGAATATGGGCTAGATAATGTCAACGGAGTAACAATTAGGAAACACCTACGACGAAAAGGGTTCAAAATGTTTAATATATAGTTAAACATAGGCGATGGACAACGAGCGTTGATATGTTTCCTAAAGAACGACTTGAAAGGTCTGTGGCACTTGTTGAATGATGATCCAGAACATCAAAATTTGAAACAATCTAACTGTATCAATAGCAATGCCCGGACCACACATTTTAAAAACGTATGTGCTAGCCCTAACACAGCAGATAAGTCTGTGCCATAGTATTCACTACCTTCCTGGCAGCCTAGCTTTCACAGAGAGGACTTACAAAGCCTCTTACAGGGATTTAGCAACTCAAGACCCTCGTGGCAGATGGACACTCAAAGTCTGTACATCTGTGGTCCAATATCCTATTGAAGTTCTTTGAATAAGTAATAATTGCTGCGATATTCCCAAACTCTTGGCACAAGACTATCAGAGTGTCTATTTATAAAAAGGCACAAGGACTTCACCACTAAACTACAGACCTAGCTCATTAATAGAAGTAAGTAGTATAGTATTGGCAACACTTATTCTGAAGGACCTAACTTCCTGGGAAGACTTTACCAAACATCTTAGCATATTCCAAGCAGGCTTCAGGAATTCCATGGGTACCTAAGGCAATGGCTATGCCTGAAGCAGGCTATGGGATCACAGGGTAGCTTTATTTAGGCATGGCCGAGGCCTTTGAATGCCTTGATCGTAACCTATGGTGGCAAAAACTAGCTACATGGAAAATTCCACTGGGACTTCTAAACGTGGTCATTCTCTTCCACACAGATACGTCCCTGCAAATTAGTCTAGATTTGAGGGGCTCAGTCACAAAGGAAATACAAAAATACACTGGTCTTTGGCAGTGGTACGTCCTGGCACCCTGACTGTTTAACTTATACATCTCCAGTGTACAAGAAGATTTGGCTAAATGTAGGACCTCTTACACGTAGGGTGGTTCACCTATTTGGACGACATCCTTTTATTGGACACCACACCAGTAGGCCTACAGAGAAGCGTAAACAGTTTTGCTAACTTTGCCTCCCGGAAGAACTTGAAAACAAACCTTTCTAAAACTAAAGTTATTAACTTTAGAGGACACACGAAATACCAGCACCACAAATGGTATCTGCACAATAGTCATCTCAAGCAATTAAAAAAACGGGTGTGCCTGGGATTTGTAATTACAAATAAAAAACATGTTGGGGGTTAGGGCTAAACAGTATCCTAAATGCGAGGTATTCATAGCTCAAAGGAAAATCATACTGAGAAAATATGGGCGATTTACCCTCCAACCCGTGCTAGAATTTTACAAAGCAAAAGTTACTACAGCTGTACTGTGAAACAAAAAAACTGTCATGGTTTATTATTTTTGAAGGTCGAATTTGGAGGACAGTTCTGAGAGTGGCACCTTTAATACCAATATTGCTGAATTACATCTGAGATCAATGTTATCAATTGTTAAATGGAATAAGCTGAAATTTTACTATAAAATGTCAACAGCCCCCTGCCAAAAATAACAATTTGTTTGTAAAATTAGGAAAAATGGCTAAGAAAAGCAAGATGTTGTTATGATATGATATGGCATTTATAGTGCGCCTATACACAAGTGTTTCAAGGCGTGACAAGGCAAGGGAGGGGAAGCAGAGGGAGGACAAAGACAGTGATCTTACTAGGCCTAGTGACATTGAGATCGCGCAAGTGCACAGGAGAGAGAAGGGGAAAAGTGCCGGGGGGAGGGTAAGGTGGGCAAGTGCCAGACATGGGATCAGAAACAACAAGTAGTGTGGCCAAGAGGTGGCAAGTGCAGGTGTTAAAAGTGTAGACAACAGGTGTCTAACAAGTGCAGGTAAGGGCACTCTAGGGTTGCAGATACAGACCCCAAGTGCAGGGGTTGCCAGTAGGCAGTGCACACTTGCAACTGGATGGGCAGGTGCCTGGGCCCGAATTCAGAGGCCGAATTGGTTATGAAATCCTTTGTGATTGCGTGTGAGGGATACCTTAAGGAGATTGAAAACTAATTATGTAACAGAATCTACACAGTTAAGCAAAAAAATGAAACAATGGGATATCATTGAAAATGGGGTACAATTAAGCTTGCATACTCGGATGATAGAATTCAATAAATATCCACCCTCGTGAACCAACCAATGGGATATTTGAGGACATTTCTTTGCAATACTAATAGGAGCTGGTATTTAAGATTCCGGTTAAACATCTTGAACATGCTTGAAATTACTGGTCCTATAAAGAATATTGAAAAATCTCAGAGGGTGTGCAGGGTTTGCCAAAGTAATACTAGATGAGCAAAGGCATAAGCACTTCATTTGTTTTGTGCATTCCAGAGACCCTTGAATCGTGAGCAATTCTAGGCTAGATGTTTGCAGGGAAAACAGCTATCACTCTTGCACTTACATCTTTCTCCAATACATTTTCGGGAGCCTGGGAGTTTCCCTTCTATCCACCTAATTGGACTTTATATTTAATTTTTATTTGTTGGGTATTTATAATGTGCATATACAGCAAATGGTGTTTCAAGGCACAACAAAACAAGGGGGGCAGGGATGAAGAAAAACAAAAACGGTTGTGTCATTCGGATTGTGCAAGTGCAGTAACAAGAAGTGCAGGGGAAAGGGGAGGAGGGAAGTGTCAGTCTTGGTGTAAAAATGGCCCATTGGTTAGATGAGTGCTAAAGGGGGACCAGGTGGACAAGTGCCAGGGGAATGTAGAGAGTGCACGGAAAAGAAGGTCCACATGGTAAGTGCAAGGGTGAGGGAGCCCGGGAGGGCAAGTGCGGGTTAGGGGGGTTCAGGGGAGACCAAGTGCAGGGGTAGGCTGGTCGAGGGAGGCTTGGTGTCCTGTAAGAATCAGAAGGGACCAGGCAGCCAGTTAAAAAGAGGCAGAGAGGGACATTAGCAGGGGAGAGGGAGTGAAGGTGGAAGAGAAAATTAGTGTCATGAAGCTGCTAGAACTAAAGGAGATTGGTTCAAGTCTGAGAGGGGCGGGAGGCCATTCCAGAGGCAGGCAACTACAGAGGCGAGAGACCTACCCTTCAGTCTCTTCTTGGAAAAGCATCTGATCTGCAGAGAGTTGGAGCTAGAAGACTGAAGGGCTCTAGCAGGGAGGCATTTAGGGAGAGGGAGTTGGATGTAGCGCGGACCCAAGCCCCTGAAGGGGGTCTTGAACTTGATCCTCAAAACAACTGGGAGCCAATGGAAAGATTTTAGGGCTGGAGGGGTGTGGTCCCCGGGCTTGAGGCCAAGGATAAGTCGTGCAATCCTATTCTGGATTAGTTGAAGGGGGCGAAGGGAGGCATTAGGCAGATCGAGGAAGAGGCTGTTGCAGTAGTCCAGCCTGGAGAGGATCAAAGCTCTGGAGACATTGAGTTTCTGGGCGGAGGTGAGGAAAGGGAGAATGCCTCTGAGGAGGTGCATCTGAAAGTGGCCTTTCTTGGCAAGGTCTGTGGTGTGAGGAAAGAAGGAGCGCGAGGAGTCGAAGATGACACCACTGTTTTTTGCCTCACAGGAGGGTGATGGGAGGGGGCCCATGTAGGGCAGCCAGAAAGTAGGAGGGAAGGATGGAGCTGGGGTTCCAATCAGAAGGATCACAGTCTTACTGGCATTAAGGCAGATATTGTTAGCAGTGCACCATGCCTGAAGAGCAGGCAGACAGTCAGGAATGATAGAGGAAGAAGAGGAGGCAGTGGGGGGAAGCTTGAAGGAGAGCTGCATGTCGTCTGCATAACACTGGATGTACAGAGAGAAGGCAGAGATCAGGTGGGCTAGAGGGGCAGTGTAGATGTTGAAGAGTCACAGCAAGCGGATAGAGCCCTGAGGGACACCACAGGTGGAGAGTGTGATGGAGGAGAGAAAAGGTCCCAGTTGAACCTAGGAAGGTTGGTCAGAGAGGAAGGAGGTCAACCAGTCCAGAGCCATGTCTGTGATGGGCTGATTTGTAAGGGTGGCAGGGTTGACCATATGAAAGGCAGAGGAAAGTTCAAGAAGGATGAGAATTGAAGGACAGTTGGAATCGTTATTAGAGGCAAAGTCTTCATGGGTGTTCAGGAGTGCAATTTCTGTACCTCTGTGTGCTCTGAAGTCAGACTGGTGGTTGTGGAGACAACCAACAGATTAAGTGTGGTGCATAAACTGGGTGATGGGCAGCTTCTCCAAGAGGTTTCCCAGGAAGGGGGTAATTGAGAAAGGATAGTAGTTAGCCAGACACGAGGGGTCGGCAGAAGGCTTTTTCGGGAGAGGGTGCACAAGGGAGTGCTTGAGGAGTAACGGGAAGGAGCCAGTGGCAAACAAGTGATCACAGAAATCAGCCAATGCTGGGGGAAGGTACGAAATGTTGTCCTTGATAGTTCTGGAGGAGCAGGGGAGCACCTGTTTGGGTGAGACCTTCATAGAGCGGACTTGTCTAGAGACCTCATAAGGTGATAAGGGAGAGAAAGAGGAGAGTAAGAGGGAAGAGCAGAGGGGGTCCAAGGGATGCCTGAGAGCGGGTGAGGGAGACAGGAGTGGTGTAGAGGAGAGTGAGAACAGGATGTTTTAGTAATGAAGTGAGAGGTCAGTGCAGTGCAGAGGGTTGGGGAAGGCAAAGGAGAAATGGTGCCTGCAGTAGGATTGGTGAGTTCCTTGCAGATTCTGAAAAGTTCAGCCAGGTTATTACTGGCCCCATAAATGCAGTCTTGGATATAGGCCTTCTTTTCTGAGTGGATGATTAGTCTGTATTGCCTTTGGAGTAGGCGGTAGGAGAGTTTGTCAAAGGATGTGCTCAAAGCCTGCCACTTCTACTAAGAGGCTCTGCACTTGCGTGTCAGTGAGGCTATGTCAGAGTCATACCAGGTGTTGCGCTTGGAGGCAGGCTTAATGCAGATCCTCATGACAGGGCCAGGGATGTCCAGAGTGTTGGAGATGGAGAGTTGAAGGTTACTAAGGGCTGAATCAGTGTGAGAGTCAGTGGCAGGAGTGGGATGGGGAATGAAGGTGGTGGCAAAAAGTAACTGACACTCGCTTCATTGCTCTAATGACAGAGAAGGAGAATGGCAGTGCAGGCAGGGGCTTAGCCGGGGGACCCAGGAGGTCCAGGTGAGAGGACAGGAGAGAATGATCAGACCAGAAATATCAAAAATCAAAGTGAGCCAACATAAATACTGCTTGCAAAAGTAGTGTAAGAGGTGTAGTGAGAGGGTTGGAGATGAGGATGTCTGCTGAGATGAGAGCATCCAAGGTGTCTCCACTGAGTGCGTCAGACCGGAGGGAAGAATAGAGAGGAAAAGAGAGTCACAGAGGTTGCGGAAGAGTGCAGAGGCAGCACCAGGGAGTCAAGGTGAATACTGAAGTCTCTGAGGAGGAGAAGCTTGGAGGTGGAGGCCGGGAGAGAAGAGGTGAGGTCAGACCACTCTGAAAGGAAGAGGGAGACCACACCAGAGGGCCTATAGAGGGTGACAAGAGTCAGCGAGAGCATAGGCGAGACACCAAGCCTGCAGACGAGGCAATCGAAGGAGGAGTAGGACTGAGTGGGTATGATAGTCAGAGATCCATTCAGGGAAGGTCAGGCCCACTCCGCCCCTGGACCAGTTAGGCCTGGGCTTAGAGAGGAGTTAGGCCTGGCTTAAACAGGATATGTATGCAATATATAGTCAGATGATTATTGAGTAGACCTTATTGTGGCGGTTTTAGCTGCAGACAATAGCTCAGACTGATTGTGAAGACCAGGTATTCATACATTTATCTAGGCTATTCTTGCATGTGGAATGTAAACAGACATCCTACGAATCAGGGATACCATGGTATGCTATACTGTAAATAGACAGTTGAACTGGGAGACTCCAGCCCTTTAAGACAAGGTTGCAATACCCTTGAGATGGATGGGGATGCAGAAATTACTCATATATCAATAATCAAAACGACTCAGGTAGTTGGCAAAAAGATAACTGTTTTAATATCAATTATCTAAAACAGGGAGTACATTGGACATCAACGGACGTTTCAGCGTATGATCTCTCAATGCATCTTAAAAGAAAGCATTCTCTTATAGCAAATAATTTCCATTGATGACTTCAACCTTGGTATTTACTAACGTCATCCTACATGGCAAACTACAAAAACCTAGCGGATATTGTGATAGTTCTAAGGGAACATCTAAATATACTGTCCATACTAGTCTGAGAGAGTGAAGAAAAGTGATAGGTTTCTTAACATCAGGAGGGGCAACTAAGCCCTCCCCTTAAACAGGTCACTATGAACATCACTAAATACACAATGTCCCATTGGTTACACAAGCTATAGGACGCTTAATCATGCCGCCCCCTACAATTGGTTGGCACTCTAACCTCCGTCAGTACTTTTCCACCAATGTTAGCAGCACCCAAGCTGGTCTCCCAGGTGCTGGGAGCTAGTCTTAACCATAGCTTCCCACCAATTAACATATTCATCTATCATAACCTCAGTGGTCTGCTGTCAATTAAGGCTTTGACCTTGTCCTTGGGAGTGTTCTTTTGTGCAGGAGAATTCAGGGGAGTGAAGGCAATCTCTGCCCTCATGCGTAGGTCTGGTCGTCATGCTCGTCCAACTTCATCCCACAGCATCAAGCTCTAGTGCATTTAAAATACTATTTTCTAAAAGACCTCTGACGTCTTCCTTGTTTTTGTACATGTCTTCTGAACAAGAGTTTCATTCTTTCACACGATTTGTATCCCATGTCTGCTCACCCCATTCTGATAAGACCTTGGCTTCTTGGGGCTCATCCAGCCTTGCCTTTCTGAGATCCGCTCCTGTAATTCAATTGCTTTTTCAACAGCGACACACTGGAAAAGAGGCCTTCCTTTTTAAGTCCAGCTCTGCTATAATGTGTAGTGGAAACATCCATTCTTTACTCAATTCAATGTATGTATATTTTGGCGCATGCCAAAATCTATTCACTATGAAGCTGGCCTTAAGAATACTTCGTCTGCTTGTGTTTCTTTGCATCTGTACACGTATAAAATAACTTGATATCTTCATCATTTCTGTAGCATATGTTTCTTCATCTTGATGCCAAGGTGTCACTTATCTTTAATACTTTCTTGATGCCTTATAGAATATCTGCATTCTCTTGTCTCTGCATCTCTTCCATGTATATCGGTCTGGCTTCATGTGATGTCATCAATCTGCTCTTCCATTCATTGGTCCTGCTTCTTCTGGTATTTCATTCAAATGGCCATTATACTGTCTGTATGCAGGTATGGCTTTCTCAATGGGAACCTTGCCTGCGGGACTCTCCTCAGTATCGGTATTTTCACTGGTACTGCACGTGTCTCACACTCTGGTTCCCAACATATAGGCAATATGGGCGAAGTGGTTGAGGTGGGGGTACTTGGCTCCTTCTCTACACAGTTTATTTTGTTGAATATTGGAGGGGAATTTCAACTTGATTTTACATTAACATGCTGCCTTAGGTTGAGTCCCTGCAAACTGGATTTTATCCTCTTTACTTAGGTATTCTTTTTTCTCTACATATGGCACATTTTTTTATCATCGTAATGTAGGCACGTAGCACTTAATTAATTGACTTTCTATACAGGATACTAAGGAAGAAACATGATTCTACCTTATTGGGAGATTACCAGAGGACTATACTCTAATTTCTAAAAGTAAAAGGCTAGCTCTTTTTATCCATATTTGTTTTGAATGGAGTGAATAATATGTACTAACCATGCATTATTTATTCACAGTCATTGCGATTTCATTGTGTTATTATGTACACATTTTTATAAAATGTGAAATGTTTAATTTAAAAACACAAACACAATAAAAGAAATCAAACTCATGTCAAAGACCTATACTCTGAGTTTCTGTAGGTTTTGATTTTCTAATGCTCATTCTTTGTCCGGTAAAGGAAAATATACACAATGCAGGCCCCAATTTGGTTTTTGACTTTCTTATTAAATGCTCTGCTTTTCATCCCAGATTGGACTGTTCTCCAATTAACAAAAGATTGCTGGATTCTTCCATATAACTGAAAAGATTTGTTTTGTGCCTTCTCGTTTACTTTGGACATATACTCTTGCTCTTGATGGGCTCCCAACATGTGCCTTATTCAGATGCTGTGCACAGGTTGCAGCTCACATTTTTGTTTTTTAATTCAGCACTTTTTTTCTATGCATCCTTTTCTTCGGTGTAGATTCCCATACATTGTGGAAATAAAAGGAATAAAAAAGTAATCACCTGAAAGCAAACTGATGCTAAAAGGCTGCACTGATTATTTCAAGTGTGGTGCATATGGCTCAATTGGATGGAGAAAGATTGCACCGATAAAGCTAGCAGATAGGTGTTACCTCATGCAATAGACAACATATAACAAGAAACACGGAGACTGCCTTAGTTTAAAGTGAAGAGGTGCCGGAATAATGCTGTGCTTCATTCACATATGTATATGTTTCTTTCAATGACCACAAATGGGATGTACCTGCGAGATGCACATAGGTACTTGGTTTCATGAGAGACATCATCCGACAAAAGGAAGAGTTTGTCACATATCGGCAACAATACTGTCTTGCATGGTAAATATAAACCCCCAGTTTAAAATGCAATTCTCAACATTCAGAAATAAAAGTGCCTTTTCCACACTAAAACAAAACATGTTATTGGAATACAAAAACAAGAAATGACAATGAAGGGCAGAGAAGCATTGTATTTCATCAACAATCACCTCATCCCTTAAGAATCAAGGAACTACATCTCTTTAAACATGTGAAAATGCCCAGTGTGTTAGAAATCTTCCAATGTCAACAGCGTCTTTCATTTTTCAACAGAAAGTTAAAACTTTGCTCATTCCTTCAGAATATATATTTATTTAAATCATAAGAGTGGGCCTCATTACAAGTTTGGCGGTCTGTAAATAAGGGTGCCAGTAGCAACGTACCAGCACCCTTTCCGGACAGCCAAACTAAGAGTCTGCCGGTAGGGGCACGGAACACCTCGCAGGCCTGACCTGCTGGAAATTCAGGCCCCTCATGGCAGTGTTTTCACTGAAGCACATGCCCTGTTAGAAACAGTGCCATTGCTTCAGTTACCCCATTCCTGTGGAGTCCTATGGGAATGTGTATTTACTGTTCCGCCGCCTGTCATAATATCCCGCCACCTATCAGCGAGTTCTACCGCCGACCCAGTAATGAGGCTGACAGTTACTTTTTTAAATGAAAGTAAAAACCTATGGTGATTATACAAGGATTGGTATGTGTGATATTTTAAAATAGGGAATACATAGATGTGAAAATGTATGAGAAATCAATGGTTTTCTATAGATGGCTTTGGCCAATTCTTATTTTGGTTGTTTCTCTTGCTGATTTGGCCACATGTCAAAATTCCACCTTTGCCCTGCTTAGCTGTTCCACTCAGCCTTGCTGTGTGGAAGATTTAAGAGTGCCATGAGACTGACTTTATCCCTTCATAATAAAAGGATTTATCGTATGTTGTTATGGACACATTAGGTTTACAGAAATACAAAGTGCCATCTGGATTAAAATCCCTGCGGTAATGAGACACTTCCACCACTGTGTGAACACATTGCAGGAGAAATTATTTTCATAATTACAGATTAAAATACAGATTAAAATTCATGCTAAATCCATAGTATGCTGGTTGATAAGAAACTAGCCTGTTCCCTTAATGCCAGACTCCCAAGAACACATTACTACACCATGATCTAATTTTTTATGTCATTGTGAATCCCATCTGTTATGTGTGTGCTCATGGGGATTACAACAGGAGGTACCCCAAGGTAAGATGATTATCTCTTCCCACATCCACTGAATTTCAAGGGTTTTGGTGTGTTACATCTGATCACCTTAACTCTCCCTTAACTAAGGTTTTTTTCATTGAATTTCAAGGGTGTTGTTGTACAATAGTTTCTTTAAGGCCCACTAGCCATAGCCTTTGGCTGTGGCACCTGTACATTTTAAAACATTATTTTCTTCTTAAAGACTCGTTGCAACCTACCCTTTAGTTGTGATCTCTGCAGGGCCCACTAGCTATAGCCTTCGGCCATGGCCACTGTACATGTTACTATACTAATTTCTTCCCAAACACTCATTGTCACCTGCCAAGTACTTGTGATCTCTGCAGGACTCACTAGCCATGGCCCCGGCCGTAGCCACTGCACATGTTGCAACTCCAATTTCTTCCCAGATACCCATCACCCCCTGCCTAATAGTTGTGATATCTGCAGATGTAACAATGTTTTTTTCCCACTCCCTATTCCTGCAGGATTCTCCCGATAATAAAAACCCATGAAAAGCAGCGGTAATTCCCAGCTGAGAAGCAGTTAAAGTCTCCCCGCCCTCGAAGGCACTCACCATGTGCCCAGCTCCTCTTTCCTTGCCCCCACACTCTCCTGAAGTACCTTTTCATCACCTAACCCTATCCCTTTACTCCATCCCTCTCTGTGTCGTATGATGCATTTTCTATACCGTACGCATTACTTCGGCAATTTTGCATGATTCTCCCAGTATTCTCCTGATAAGCCGTACATTTTGTACCCATAACTGGCTCCCCAGACCACCCCCAATTCTCCAACTTGACATGGTCGCTGCTTTGCACCCCCCACATCTATTCTGATGGCATTACATCATTTTCCGCCTCCAAATAGCTTTTTGAGCCCTTTTCATTTTTGGCTTCCCTTGGTATTAATGCAATAATCATTTGCATCGAGCAAAGAAAATAAATTGCGGATTTTCATTTCTCAAAAGCCTCTCTGATGCAAAGTGCCATGCAAGATATGGCTATATTTTTTGGGATCTGGGGGCACCCCCTTCCCCATCAAATATTTCAAAAACTACTGGACAGATTTACCCCAAACCAGTCCTAGAAATCGAGTCAATCCTTTGTGCCCAAGTTGTTTCTTGTTTGGTCTAAATCCGTCGGGCGGTTTTCATGCTTTAGCTGACCTAATATTTGACTTTTTCTCTATGGGAAAATGAATGGGGGGTAGGCCGAAAATAGCATTTCTTGGCTTTCTTAACAAATCTTTCCCAAAACCACCAGAATGGGGCTGGGGCCAGAGGATAAGGGCAGGGTAGGGGGGTGGACGAAGAGTGTGACAAACCTTTTGTTTGTAAAATTTCATCCAAATCCATCTACTAAAGTTATCAGCAATAGAGTTTTCGCATTTCCTGTGGCTCATACATTTCACCTTAACGATATGGTGGTGCCCAACGCCCTATAATTAAAAGAGAACCATTATATGCAGCATTCATGAACCTGAGGAACGCTTTTCATGCTGTTAAAAGAGGTCAATTTTGGTCCAGTTTAGAGTACCTAGAAATGCCAGAGGAGCTTCTCCACATATTGACGTCTCTTCATTCTTGTGGTACTGTGTCATTCGCAATGGGCATGTTACATCTTCTTTTAATGTCACAAATTAAGTTTCACAGGGCTACAATTTAGCATCCCTTCCTTTTAATTGATATACTATCTCATTGTACTCCACAATATGAGAAGGCAAGCCTGAGGTGCCATCTTCTGAAGGTGTTCAAATGCACTACCTGGCTTATGAGGACAACACATTGCTTTTGACAAATGCCCCTTACGCTTTATGGTCTTTTACAGATAGCTGTTTTCTTTACATGAATGAGCGTGGCTTGTTATTTAATCCAATGAAGCCATGACCTTTCCTGCTACTCGTAGGATTGTTGCTAGGAACATTTACTCTAATGGTAATCAAATTCCCTTTTACAAATATTATTATTACCTTGGGTTGTGATTCACACTGTGATTATACACTCACAAATATGCTGAAAACCAATTGGCATGCATGAATCAGTTTATTAGGGGGATTTCTCAATTTGGCAAGCAATTTAAAGTGCAGCCTGTTGACCTAATCGTAATTTTCTTTGCTAAAGTTAGAGAATTGGCGCAATATAGAGCTAACATAGGGGGTACATCCTTGCTGCAATCTATTTAAAATTGGGCTCCTAACTGGGATAGGGATCACCATAAGGTGGAGACATTTTTATTCCAGCGGATTGAAATTATGGGATTGGAATTTAAATCATGAATATCTAATAAAACTAAAAACCTATACTCAGTATGTGGGATGACAGACATCATATTTGAGCTCTCAAAAATACTTGATAAAATCTCCCACCCCTGTTTTGAGGCATTTTGTCATGTTGATGAGGTTAAATCAACTTCCAACGTGGGGAGTTACAGGCCCTAGGAACGGGATCCTATTGGAACGAAGGTGGTGCAGACTGTGTACTTTTAAACACATTATAGAAACAAATAGACACAGAATGGGCCTCATTACAAGGTTGGCGGTCCGGTAAGAATAATCCTGGTAAGGCATTAGCAGCATCGTTAACCGGACCAGGCCATCACGACCTGCAATGCTGGTCTTGCCGGCATTGACAGGGACCCGCTGTGACCGTGCACCACCGTACAGGCTTGCGCACGGATGCTGTGCCAGTAAAACTGGCATGCCGCAAGGGAGAGGACATTACGAGTCACACGTACATGCACATACCGGCATCCAGATGCCGGTAAGAAGGGTCACCATGATTCCGGTAACACCGGCAACGCGGATCACCCGTTAATAGCAATCTGCTGTGTTCCCAACTGCCACAGGTGCACACAATCAGCACAGGTGGAGGCAATGGAGCCTGGCCTTGCACAAAAGGAGCACGCCCACACACCACACCTCTTCCAAGACCAAAATTATTCCACTTGCAGTTGCAAAACTGGAGCTGGAGGACATGCCTGCACTGCTACTCCTTGAGCAGGCATTACACCAGGGATTACAGAGGAGACGCAGGAGGAGAAGGAGGGTGAGACTGGCACAGCAAATACCACCAGTGCAGGCAGTGGTTCCCCGCAGGCAGCCATCGATCCCTCGCATAAGGGCCAGTCCATTCTACTTAACCCCAGCACAGATCCACACCCTGTACCACCTGGACAGGGACACCATCACCACCATTGTGGATCTAATGCATGATGACTTGGTCAGCCTGATTAACATCCATACCGTCATCCACCCTCTGCTGAAGGTGGTGTCTGTGCTCCACTTCCTGGCCACAGGCACATACCATCACAAAGTGGGGCAGCTGCATGGCATCTTGCAACCATATTTTTCCAGTGTGCTAATCCAAGTGCTGGATGCACTCCTAAATTACACAAGGGCCTACATATTCCTACCACAGACAGCACAGAAGGTGCATGAATTCAAAATTGCATTTCATGCACTGGCAGGCATGCCCAATGTCATTGGTGCCCTCGACGGCACCCACATTGAGTTGGTAGTCTGGCATGCCGTGGAGGTGGTGTACCGCAATTGGAAGCTATACCACTCAATCAATGTGAAGATGGTGTGTGATGCAAGCAAGATGATAACACATTGCTGCGCCAGATTCCCAGGATCCACACATGATGGAATGGTGCTGCGGAACTCCTTGCTTCCCCACTACATAGAACGCCATGCTGCACGATGTGCCTGGCTGCTGAGTAAGTCTGATCACATGGCCATGGGGGTGTTTTTTAGGGGGGCATGACATGCATATGCAACCTGTCTGCTTTCCTTGCAATGTTTTTTTTTTTGGGGGGGTGACATGCATATGCAACCTGTCTGCTTTCCTGGCAATGGGGTGTTTTTGGGTGGGGGGGGGTGACATGCATATGCAACCTGTCTGCTTTCCTGGCAATGGGTTTTTTTTTGGGAGGGAGTGACATGCATATGCAACCTGTCTGCTTTCCTGGCAATGTTTTTTTTTGGGTGTCTGGACACTGTCCTTGGTGGCAAACACTGTGCCCTTGTGCATTTCAACTTGATGCATGACGCTGACAATGGATGCAGACGTACCATGGCTGTACCTCATTGTGCAAATGTCAGATACAAATAAGCGCCACCCCTGCACATGTCCACTGGACATCATCAGACCGCAGCCACAGGTACCATATTGCACCATCCTGCAGTCACAAAGCCAAATACACAAGAGCGTATCAAAGGACCTCACAGGTCATGCATCCATGACTGGGCAAGACAAAATGCCACTCATGGAATCCCCCTTCACTGCCCCTTCCCGACAGTAACACTGCATAAGACCATGCCAACATGTGCATATGACGGCAAACTCAAAAATACCATGCCACAAGGTTTGGAAAATGGAATCCATCAAGTAGTGAACATCAGCAACATGTGTGCGATTTGACCAGTAACAATCCACAGTACTTAAGTACCAGCATGTCAGTCGACACCAAGCCTCATCCAAGGAACGTATCCCTACATTGGCGCACCATACCAACAACCACATTGTGCCATTGTCACATGTGTGAAGATGTTGATGGACATGTGCATGGCATCATCAATAATCAGAAAGCATGATTGCCAACACCACTTGTAACATGTTGGACATCAGCCTAATGCATTGAAAATTTCCCAACATGCATATGGTAACATCCTCTGCCACACATCCCTCACATGTCAGTATATCATGGACATTCGCACCTCATGTAGGTGAGTGGTGAATCTGATGTTAATGCCCCTAAATCGTGTATGTCACCCATGCCCCCCATCATGGATTGCCAAGTAGTACACATTCCTGATATTTGCGCAGATGCGTTGCCAATAACTGTTGTTGAAGACCCAATGCATATGAACATGAACAATGTACATGCTGTACACAAATGGAATAGAATAAATATTCACACACGTACATTATTGTGCTCCCATGCAGGTGATGCTGACTATCCCCTGAAGCCGTGGCTCCTTACCGCTGTCCGGAATCCACAGAACAGGCACGAGGAGGACTACAATCGTGCTCATACACGCACTCATGTGCTGACAGAGCAGATCTTTGGCCTGTTGAAGGCACGATTTCGCTGCCTCAGCAGGTCGGGTGGCGCACTCATCTACGGGCCTGAGAAGGTGGGCAAGATCATATTGGTATGTGTCATGTTGCACACCATGCGCAATGTACCACTGCCACCTGACATGGACCAGCCACCACCGGGTGAGGATGAAGATGATGAAGAAGAAGATGCTGCACCTTGGCCAGGTTGCGATGCACAGAGGGACGTGCTGTCGGCTAATCATTGATTGCCCATCATTTCTGATGCACTGGGATGCAGAGGGTGCTTGAAATGTGGAACTCTGGGCACTGGGATTCGGGCTGCAGAGGGTGCTTGAAATTTGGAACTCTGGGCTCTGGGATTGGGGGTCTCCGGGCACTGGGTTTGGGGGACTCTGGGCACTTGACACTATTGTATAATAAATTGACACACACTCAATAAGCAATGTTCAGTCATGTGATTTTTTGTGACACAACAGGTGTATTGATCTGGTGAAACTATTTACATGAATGAACCCTCCACCCTCAGTATGTCAAAGTCGTCCCACCCCCCACTCCCCAACAGCCCCACAAACTCATGTCCCCACCCCCGAACACCCCCACACACCCCTGCCCCCCACCCCCGAACACCCCCACACACCCACAGCTCAATATGTCTTAAAATGGACTGCAAAAGAGAACGTCCAAGGGTCCCCTGCTATTGCCGCCCCCTTTTTGATGGAGGGGGTTGCATTTCTGGATGGCGCATGCTGTGCAGGGAGCTGCACACAGGGCTAGTTTGTGTGGAGCTTGCAGGCATGGTGCTCATTGATGTAGTTGGTTGTGGTTCGGGTGCGGCAGGACAGCGTTGTTCCATGTTGTTGGCCATGGGATCAAGGGTCTATGCAACAGATGTGAAGCCCTCATGGACCAGCTTTGCAACACGGTTGACAGCACGGATGATGGCCACAGTGTTGTCTCTGTTGGTCTTGCGCGTTGCCTCCCCATCAGTTAAATACTGCCTTACCATATCGTGCATTGATTCTTTTCTCCCCTCCATGCGGGTCAACCGGCCCTCTAGGTCCCTGATTGATGTGCATTGGGATGGTTGCATGTCCGATGGTGACATGCTCAAAACAGAGCTGTATTCTTGTGGAGACTCCTCATTCTCGCAGCAGTGGCTGTTGGACTCGTGCTCAGGGGTACCCTGTGGTGTGTCATGCGGGCTGGGCGTGTGTCCGCCATTCTCCAACATGCTGACTCCTGCATTAGGATCCTCCTCAGGCCCCTCATTCTTGTCAGCACTGTGTTGGGCCTATGCTGCAACCTCGCCCATGGAACTGGTGGCTTCTGACTGTGTGCCATCCATGACACTTGCTACTGATGTTGGCTCATCCTCGGTAAGAGGTGTCTCCTGGGGGGCTGATTGTTGCATGTGGCCAACCTTCCTGGCCCGGGTTCCTCCGCCATGGTGTTCCAGGGTGACAGGGGCAGGTTGCTGCTCAGCCTGTGGTAGGGGCTGTGTACCCTGTTGGGCACTGGTGTGTGCTTTGGCTCTCCTTTTGGTTGGTGCTGCACCCCTGGATGCGGATGGCCTGGTGGCATCGCCCTCACTCCTGGACTTTCATGCAGGTGTTCTTGGTTGTGCTGCCACATGATCGCTGTTGATGTCTGAATTCGTGCCTGTGGAGGACAGAGAGGCAGGGCATCAGTAATGGGAGCATGATCTGTGACCAATCTAAAATTCCTGCCCTTAAGGTAATACTTAATTGGAAGCTTTGCCCACTTTATTGTCAAAGCTTCCAATTCAATAGGGGCATAGTTCTTTTACCGGGGAAACAGTTTTCTAATGATATAAAGGCTGGAGTGCTCAATACCAAAAACACTCCCTTGTTTACCTGGGTCATCCTATGTACTTGGACCCTGAGTTGGTTGGTGTTATTAGATCTAAGATTGCGTGCATTTAGTTTTGTCTCCAGCACATCACTCAGATATAAAGGCGACAATCCTGTCAGGCATTTCTGTGTTATTAAGGGAAGGTCGAAAAGATGATTCTGTCCTCTATAGGAAGCTAATGCAGACTCCTTCTAGCCTCCGAGACATGATCCCTTCTTTTGAGATCCATAATGGTTCTAACTGCATTATTCTGATTTACTTGAAGGCGACCTATGTCAGACTTATCCAGGCCAACAAGAAAACTGCTGCAATAATCAAGCCTAGAGTTAATTACGGCCCTGGCTAGTATTTCAAGTTTTGGTCTAGAAATAAAAGGGCGTGCTTGGGTCATTAGTTTGATGTAATATGAACTCATACTCTGCATGATTTCCAGAGAGAGGGATGGCACACTGTGTATCATCTGCATAGTTAGTGAAATCAATTTTATTTTCCTCAAGGTGGTCAAGGAATGGCACAGTAAAGATGTTATATAAAGTGGGAGACAGAATGCCCCGTGTAAAGGTTTTATAACACGGCACACTCCAACCAGGGACTCCTTCCACTGACTATGAATGTGATGCACAATAAAAACGCTTTTTATCTTTAATGAACCACAGGTTCATTATTTGAGTAGGCCCCCAACCCATCTCGTACCGACCATAACAAACACCCCCTGTCGTAATGGACCAGAAACTAGGCCGGTGTGTAACAATATGATATTTATTAATTTTATGGTCAAATGAAAATTCAAGCAAAATCAAACAATTGGGCAGCAGTCACCAAGGTTGTGGCAATACAAATGCAAAAATCCCACAATACAGTTAATGCAAACTCCTAACACAATATACAGAAACCTTTAATAACAAGCAAAAGAGAAATTGTTATTAAAAGCAGCAGATAGCATTCAGGTTAAGCACTCCCCTGCAACACTCAGCCCCAACATCTGCTAACTAAATTTTTTGTGGATGGAAGGCAGTGGCAAGGAGTCAGTATGAAGAAGGAATAATCAGATTTAGGATTCATCCCACCATCCCAAGATGGGAGGCCGGAAAAGAAAATGAAAACCTTATTTAAGAGCAAAATGGCATAATCGGATTTCTCTTGTTACTCACACAGCAGTTTGCAACCACAGTGTGATAGCTAGGACAGAAATGTTTGTTGCTACACTTGAGAGATAAGGAAGCTTACAGACTACTAAGCAGGGCACCAAGACAATGTGAACACAAGGTGAGAAAATCGATTTTGGGAAAGAAAACAAATGCAAAAGAAACACACTCGGCAGAATGGCAATTTGTTTCTACACGGGACTTGTGATGACAGGCAGCCACAGAAAGGTTTGGGCTGTCAAAATCAAAAATTGGTTTTCAGGACATGGAACAGAGGCACATAACAGATGGGATTCTGATAGAATGGAATTACTCTCAATGGGACTACTGTTTGGGTTTTTCTATGGGACAAATGCAAAACGGAATTGGTAGGAAAGCACACAAAACACGGCAAATTCGTTTTTTGTTAGACAAAGACTACTTCTGTTGAGGCTATATTTTAATGGCTACAATTATTAAAGAAAGGCACTTGAGATGAGGTGGTTGATTTCGAATGTCAACCAACTTACTGTGAATCTCTTTATAGAGGAAATAATTGATTTACTTGCAAGTAATGCTAAGGATTTATACAGACTTTTGAAAGATTTATAACAGGGATGCACTAACATACACAGGCTAATACAGATTAGTCTATGGAAAGGTGAACGGATTATGCTGGCAATTTGGGATTTCAATGGGGTGCAAGGGTCAAAAGAACGGGATATGCAGTTTGGGGACTGGGGTTATGTACTACATACAATGCAAGTTTGAGTTAGGGATTCTGGAAAGCCAGCAAGCTCTCTGGACAGCTGGGCCAAGGGATCTAGTCACTCTGGATGGCTGGGCCAAGGGATCTGGTCACTGGGCTCTCCTGGATGGGATCCTGGACAGATAGGCAAGGTCTGGTCACTGCACTCTCTAGGATGGGATCAGCTGCCTCCCCTCCTTCCTCCCTGGATTCTTGGGTGTGCCTGGATCTGGATGAGTGGATGGATCTACCTGAATGAATGTATCTTGTTTCCTGGATCTTGAATGGATTTTGATTCTTGAGTCAGTCCTGAGTGAGTGAGTGAGTCCCTTGTGTTTCTCTGCCTCCCCCTTATATAGACAAAATGACATCATTGAATTTACAACCTGGAAGGAATTACTCTGGAATTACCCCTATCCTGGGATATGACAGCTGACCAGTCCTCTCTCCTCCCCCCGGCCGATTGGTTCAGGGGAAATGACATAATTTATGTGTTTGCATTTATGACCTTTCTTTGTCTCTCCAGCCTACTTTTTTACCGAAACTGAGTTATAGATCAAAACTTCAAACTTATACTAGCCACTGCCATGAGAAATAGATTTGCAGATTCACTAGGTCACAGGGAATTGGACAATCCGATCGCCGACTCTGTGTGAGGTCACATTGCCTTTTGGCACATTTTAGCCCTTTTTATGAAATGCTTAATGTTTCAAATTCTGCCAATGACTACACATATTCCAGATAACAATTTGCATCATCCCACCTAGTTTCATATTTTTCCCATTTATAATTTGCCCAAAATGCATCTTTCATGGCCATTTCAGTTCACCAAGTGCTAGAACCATGTACTTGGTCTCTTAACATTCGTCCAAAAATCACATGGAAAACTGGCATAATACAAAATTACTACTTATTCAGGGTGCTGGGAAAAATGTCTTAAACTACAGAAGTACTTTAATGTCAATGGGGTGGATTTGTCACATGTGTGGGTTGTGCTGCAGACCCCACAGCACACAGTCCCTGCCAGGGTCAGCTTACAACAAACGTCTTTAATGAGGCCCTTTGAAGTTGGACAGTTTCTCCTTCAGAGTGGATGACTTTCAATTAATCTTCTGGGGGGGTTTGCATGTACTGTGGGTTCATGTACACAGATAGATAATGCACAGAATTTCCTTGATATTGAAATGGAAAAAGAAATTCCACGTTATTTCTTTCATTTACTGCAATTTGAGTGCGATGGTTCACAGCAAAAGGAAACAAAAGCTGTGTTGAGTAAAAAACAGAATTCTCTGCCTCTCATGTGATTTATCAGTAGACAATGCTGTTTTTGTGAGGTATTGCCTAACTTTTTGGCAATCAGATGAAATAAAGCATGCAGGGTTATGTTTCAATGGAGCGTACAACTTGCTAGTGTTTTAAAAGAAAGAACAAATGCAGGGCCGTCTTGAATGCTGTGCGCTGCTTTAATATTCAGAGGACAGAACATCAAATGTGGTGCTGTTCTGAATGCAGGTCATTTTCTTATGATTCAACTTGAAGTAAAGCAAATGCAGAGCCATTCTTTGGGTGGCAGTGTTCAATGCTCGCCACACATGTGCCAGGAAAAGAAAAGCACAGCCGTTTTTGTGGCATTATTTCAATGTGGTTTTTGGTTGAAGGAGATTTCTGCTTAGGGCCTTAAATGTACCCCACACCCTCGGGGTACCGCATGTGTAAGCAACACCGGTCTTGCGTCAGCAGACATGCTGCTGACTCTACACCATCCATTGGTAAGGAATGATTCCATCCAACGAGTCACTGATCCTGAGAACCCCGCCACCTTCCTCAGCCGAGAAAGCAATAGTACTCAAACTACCAGATCAAAGGCGACGGAGAGGTGCAGCAAAATGAGAAGGGCTGTCTGCCCATTATCCAAGATACAGAGAAGTCTGGATTTAAGATCAAGAAGGGCAGTGTCTGTGCCATGGTTTTCCCTAAATCTTGATTGTTATTTGCTCAGGATCTTATTGTTCTTATGGTGCGTGTAGCTGCGTAATAACTTGTGTATATGTAGCGATGTAAGTTCAACAAAATGCCAGGGGTAGCGGAAGAGACATCACACAACCCTTGACCTCTGATGACATCACAGGAAGTGATGTCATTTGACCCCACCCCAAAATCACATCACGGGAAGCGATTGAACATAACATTTCACCCCTCGACAAAACAGGAAGTGACATTGTTTCTAAGTACACTACGAATAATATAGTTATGATATCACTGTAAAGTGTTATACATTGCATACAAGAATGGATCACCATATGTATGGTTAAAATCAGCACATATAGGCTCGTTTACCAAATTACTGTGAATACAAGCAGACGTCCAAGGCCAAACAATAATGATGTGCTACTATATAGCACTTTTGTGTAAGCACTTCATATAGATCAAATATACATACAATATCACCCAACCTGTGTTGGTACTCATTTATCAACCTCAACAGGATGAAAGGCTGAGTTGACCTGGCCAGAAACCGAACCTGCAACCTGCAGAGCACAGGCAAATTGCAGCAGCGAGCTCTGAACCCACTGAGCTATCTTACCATTTATAGCTATCAGAAAACGAGCCACTCAAGAAACACAGAACCACATGCTGCTGACAACAGCCCAGGAACCTCAATAAAAAAAAAAAAGATTTTTTGTAAACTATTTTTTAGGGGTATCAAGGGAGACCACAGGGGTATCAAATGGCGTGCCTCTGTATAGGCTATGCGGTTAAGGATCTTCAGCAGAAGGGGAGAGTTAGAAATAGGCCTATAATTCAGGGGATTTAGAGGGCATAGAACTGGCTTTTTAATCAGGGGTGAGATCCAAGTGTTCTTAATGGCCACCGGTACATGACATTCACTGAATGAGGCATTCACACATTTACACAGGAGGCGTTTATTTTAAAAATAAAACATTATGGAATGGTTTTGTTTTAAAATAAAAGTGCAGGAAGCAGTTTGTGCATGTGATAACTCTTGTTGCTCGGATTCAGAGCAGTAAGTATTAGTCCTGAAGCTGGGATATTACATCTAAGTGCAACCCACAGACACTTTCACTAGACTCAGTATGTGAAAATGAACACAGAAACAGGCAAAGCATTATATACTTGCTCTTACTTGCTCTAGTTGTACAGATTGTTATATATGTCCTGCAATGTACAGACATTTTCTTCTTAGGGTGAGTAGTGTGACCAATTAAAACTGCAGAGCTCATCTTCCATTATTCACTCAAAAGGGTTTGCTAAATCACAATAAGAAATGTGTCAAATGTAAAATTCTGGACATACATATGTTCCCATAATGCTCTTTGCTTTTATGCAAATCACCAGGATTGGGTTCTATGAAGAGATACTGGGCCTCATTACGAGTCCGGCAGTAACTGTGCCGGAAAAACCAGCAGGCTATCGCCGGACCCGTATTACCATTCCGCCTCTGTGATTCCCAGAATCACTGGGGCAATAGGACTCCATGGGGATGGGGACAATGGAAACACTGGTTCCGTCTATGACAGAGCCAGTGTTTCCATTTGCGCCTGCAGGCGGGTGGCGATACTCCCACCAGGTCAGACCTGGCGGGAGTGACACTTCCCGCCTGCAGGATTCTTAATCAGCCGTTGTGGAAAGAACGATGGCATAGTTTTAACCGCCACTGTTCTTTCCGGACCAGCATGGTCGTAATGAAGCCCACTATATTGGTGACCTGGCCTGAGACCACACCCCTCAGCCTGCCCCTTTGTCCCCACAGACTTGCCCCTTCTTTCCGAGGCCCACCACTCCAATGATTAGAGGCATCTCCCAGTAAATTGGTCAAATTTTCAACACTGCTTTTAGCCCGAAAGGTCCCTGGGCGGGAGCACAACAAATGGATTTTGGGAGTAGTGGTTTGAACTCTGAATCAAATATATATATTTATGTGCCTATTTTATAAGGCTTTCCCACCACGTATCTGACTTTCAACTTCCCTTAATATAACTTTTTTTCTGAATTCTAGGAGGTAAGTTTGACTTGGGTTTTTGGTTTCCCTTTCGTTGTCTAAAATCAGCATGCGGGGTTGCCTGCTCCCGTGGCACCCTGTTCACCCCACTTACGTCATCAGGTCTGCACCATTATGCACATTCCACATCCACAAGCTCTCTGCTGCTCCTGCGTCTACTTGCCGACTGTGTCAGTACGTGCACGAGGTGGTCACACCTGTTTAACCTGCTCTTAGAAGTTAATTCCCGTTCTCGAAGAGTGTAATTGTGGGTCGCACTGACCTTTTGACCCGGAGAATCGGTCTCTTGTCAGCTTCCAATCATGTTGGCCCCTTGTTCTTACAAATGCAAGTATTCAATGCACTTAGCGGCACCGAGGGAGTTTCAGTTATAGAAAAGCAACTATTTGTCCAGCATTTGAGCCATCACAAAGCCTACAGATCACGACCAAGGGATTGTTAGTGTGTGCGCTTTTTAGTGATTAGCTTCTTTTCTGTAATTGTTTTTGAATTTATGGTATTCGTTCGGTTGATTTCTTGAAGTTCTTTTTTAATGTCATTTTTTCAGTTCTACATTGGTTTGCATTGCTTCCCCTTCACCATTCAGTTCTCTTTAAATCATCAACTCACTTTCAAATTCATTTGGAGTTGAAAATAAAAAAAAACACACTAAACTACTGTTTTGCAGGCATACTGAAACTGCATCTGTATTTGTTGTGCTACATTGCCATGCAGTCATGCTAACAGTGTATCTGTAACAGTGTTGCACTTTACTAAACTGTATGCTGTGTTACCCTGCTAGGCATTCGTAGTAATGCTGCATCTTTAATTCTCTGTGTTACTCTGTGTTACCCTGCTATGCAGTCATATCAGGGGAGTATCCAGCATTGCAAGAGTGGGGGGAGGGAGTGCCGGGGGGAGCGAGCCACAAAAAAGTCCTGGTACTCCCCCCACCCCAAATGCAGTGCGTGCAATTCCATACAGTCTCATTCATGCCCCCAAACTGCCCACCCCTGCTGCAATCTACCTTTTGGGAAACATTATTGGCAGATGGCATTTCATGACATAACAAAAAAAATTATACTGCAGAATCATTGAAGCTGCATGAAACTCATCTATTAGCACTCTGTCCAGGTGCTCTGGGGGAAAATACATGCAAACCTTCTAATTTGCATATGAATTCCACCAACAGAAATGACTTCACAGAAAAGGACCTCGCAAGGCATGCTATATTAAAATAAGCTATGAAGTGAATCACTTACAGAGCTGCAGATAAGACACAGTGGGCCTCATTAGGACCCTGCCGTTGCGGATACAAGGTTGCTGGCAAAGTCACTGGCACTGTTGTTTCCGGACTGGCATATTACAGGTCTGCCTGCCGGAGCCACTGTGCCTGACAGGTCTGACCATGCCAGGCACAGTGGCCTCGATAGGCAGACTAGTCACGGAAGCACTGGCACCATTGGCAACAGTGCCGGTGCTTTCGTGTCCCCACTCCCATAGAGTCCTATTGGACTCTAAGGGAATGGGGACTTACATTTTACTGGCGCCTGATTTTCCGGGCCGGCGCAGTTGTAATCTCCTGGTGGCACCGGGAAGTCAGGCGCCAGTAAATGTTTACGGCCCGTAATGAGGCCCAGGGTGATTAAATGATTTGCCCAGGATCACACACTATATTTAAATGGTGAAACCGGGATGTGGACTATTTAAGCAACTGAGCACATCTTCCCAGGTTTAGTTGATATGGATATTTATTAAGGTTTTGCTTGCATTTCA
This sequence comes from Ambystoma mexicanum, assembly GCF_040938575.1. Taxonomy (NCBI): domain Eukaryota; kingdom Metazoa; phylum Chordata; class Amphibia; order Caudata; family Ambystomatidae; genus Ambystoma; species Ambystoma mexicanum. The sequence goes on from NC_090935.1 coordinate 1,527,220,914, forward strand.
TGCACTTAAATAATACTTTTGTTAAGGCAATACCTTGGGAGCAAACCACATTACATAATAAACTAACCTTTCATAGTAAACTAACTATACTCTACATATATTGTCATAGAAATATGTTGAGCAATAAGAGAATGGCTTTAGTTTTATTCTCCCCATCGTGCATGGAAAGTCAAAATAGAATCATGCCGATTTAACATGAGCCTTACAAATCCCCCTTGGGTTTTACAGCCATAGTCAGTATTTCATAAAGCATGCTGCATTATGCACCCTTCTCACTTCGGATCACTCTCTCCCATTCCCATTTCTAAAGTGACAACTGTCCCTGCTAATAGTGCCCCCTCCCTCCCATCAGTGCCTAATGGCTCACATTGAAATGTTCTGTTAACACAGAGCAACGTGAGAGACCCTCCAATGCCCAGAGCTTGACCCCACTCCCATTCGGAAAGAGTAAGGTGTCCTGCTGCCAGGACAATGAGCGTGCTGAGCAGGAATTGCTCAGCACACATTGTCCTGCCAGCAGGACACCGTTCCCATTGGGCACCCTCATTGAAGTGCTGAACGGGAGAGGTGTCTCAATGACAAATGTCCCAGTCTGACTCTCAAAAGAGCCTCTGGGGGGGGAGCTTACCCCTTCTGCCCCCCACCCCCGCTCGGTACGCTCCTGAGTCATATTAATATTCCATCTGTAATTAGCTGAGGTACCCTGCTATTAATTCTTACTAACACTGTATTTGTATCTATAGCAGTGTTATGAAGTACAAACACTGAATAGTGTGTTACCCTGCTAGGCATTTATACTAAAACTGCATATGTAATTCGCTGCTATGCAGTCATACTAACACTGTATCTGCAATATTGTACTAACACTGTACTGTGTGCTAACCTTTTATGGAGTCCTACTAATACTTCATCTGTAACTAGCTGAGATATCCTGCAATGCAGTCCTACTGACACTGTACTAACACTGAATAGCGTGTTACCCTGCTATGCAGTCCTACTAATACTGCAACAGTAAATAGCTGTGCTACCCTCCTATTCAATCATACTGACAGTGTGTCTGTAATAGTGTTACACTGTACCAACACTGTATAGTGTGTTGCCCTGATAGGCAGTCATACTAATACTGTACATGTCATTTTCTGTTATTCTGATATGCATTCATAGTAATATTGCACCTGAAATTTGTTGTGGTATGCTGCTTAGCAGTCATGTAACACTTTATCTGTAACACTCTTAACATTGTACTACCACTGTATAATGTGTTACCCTGATAGGTAGTGATACTAATACTCATCTGTAATTCCCTGTGTTACCCTGCTATGTATGCAGTCATACTAATACTTAATCTATCATTCGCTGTATTACCATGGTATGCAGGCATACTAATACTGCACCTGTAATTCGCTGTGTTACCCTGCTATGTATACCGTCATACTAATACTTAATCTGTAATCCGCTGTATTACCCTGTTATTCAGTCATACTAACACTGTATCTGTAACACTGTACTAACACTGAACAGTGTGTCACCCTGCTATGCAGTCATACTAACACTGCATCTGTAACTTGCTGGGATACCCTGCAGTGCAGTCATACTAACACTGTATCTGTAACACTGTACTGACACTGAATAGTGTGTCACCCTGCTATGCAGTCATACTAATACTGCATCTGTAACTAGCTGAGATAACCTGCTGTGCAGTCATACTTACACTGTATCTGTAACACTGTTCTAACACTGAATAGTGTGTCACCCTGCTATGCAGTCATACTAACACTGCATCTGTAACTTGATGAGATACCCTGCGGTGCAGTCAAACTAACACTGTATCTGTAACACTGTACTGACACCGAATAGTGTGTGACCCTGCTATGTAGTCATACTAATACTGCATCTGAAGCTAGCTAAATATCTTGCTGCGCAGTCATACTTACACTGTATCTGTAACACTGTACTAACACTGAATAGTGTGTCACTCTGCTATGCAGTCATACTAATACTTAATCTGTAATCTGCTGCATTAACCTGGTATGCAGTCATACTTGAACTGGGGTGTCCGACCGAACCCTTTAAGACAAGATAGAAATACTTTGAGATGGATGGAGATGCAGAATATAATCAGACATCAATAATCAAACTGACTCAGGAAGATGGCAAAGTGCAACTGTTTTTAATATCAATTATCTAAAACAAACTCACTCGATCTTCACACTCCGCGAATTTCATACAAAATACATTTATAGTAAAAATTTGTCATTATTGACATCTACCTATGTTGCAAACTACAAAAACCTACTTACAAAGGTGATAGACTTACAGAGAACATCTAGGTATGCGTTCCATTCTTGCAAAGAAATGGGGTAATGGGTGCACACTGGTACTTAAAGCAAACAATATTTAATATTTCAGAGTCCAGCAAAGTTGGTGTCAGGAATTTAGAGGTGCAGGGGAGGATCTAAGGCCTTGGCACAAGGCCCTACTATATATAAGAGAAAAGGAAGAGGATCCAAAGTTGGAATCCTCCCGTCCCCTGTACACTATCTATATTTGCCTAAAATGGCGGTTATTGATTCAATTAGAGCAGTAATACACAATTTACAATGATGTACTGTTACAATGTGTCAGTTAAACCAGCAGTTCACATAAGCAGATTTTATAAAACAAAGTCATTTAATCATAGAGAAATGTAAAAGCAAAGCACATCAAGTAGTCCAATATCGACGGCTGACGTGTTTCGAGGCAATTCCTCTTCTCCAATAGCCTAATAGGACTGTTGATGGACGTTACACAAAGAAAAAAAGACATATTGGCTTGTGTTACAACCCATACATTTAGAGAGTTTACTTTCATAATAGTACAAATCAATCAGGTAGATGTTATACAATCTTTCAAGTAACAGCATGTTGAGAGCTACCACTCAGAGCAGACTACATAAGGGGAAGTCTACTTATAAGAATCCCTTATAAGTTACATAGGTAAGTGATATCAGAAATATATTTCACATATGGATATAAACAATAAAACAATACTCAAGTTTTTGGTGTCTTCACCTACATTTTTGAGAAAGATGATTATGGAGAAAACTGTAAAACGTGCATGTCGTATGCAACCGCACAATAGTGGTGCCTAATTGTATCCAAAGCTACTAAAATCTGCTAGATGTCAAGGGGCCATTCTCATCATCATGAGAAGGTATGAATGTGCAACACGCTTCTCCAATGTTGGCCCAAACACAGCCATCCATAGCTGTAATCATGTCCAGGACATATCTATTCTGAAAAGTCATCAGTCGTATGGCTCTCACCTCTTCCTTGATAGCATTGAATCCCTTTATGGTAGTGTTGATCGTCTGCAAAAGCTCCCATCTGGTTATCTTTAACCTATTAGTATTTGCATCTGTCTGTATCCTGGACATGAAAATGATCATAAATATCAATAGAAGTCTTACTAAACTATCTGTGTTCATGAGTAACAGAATCAAAGGCTTCTATTGACTTAACTGAGAAATAGTTATCTCTCTTCATTCGATTCAGGAGATCGGCAGATCTCTTCTTCCTCAGGTGAGCATCTGCTTTTGCAATGTTCAGGTTACTTTTAGGAATTACCAATGCTGGAACATGGATATTCACTATAGAACAAAGTCCTCCCCAATCTCTGGGCAGCTTCATGTAAGCTCTGGATTCACAAGCCCAGTAGTGATCCATTATCACTGTTGTTCCAATGCTCATTCCTGGTACATCAAAGATTCGACCACAATTCTGATTCTCTCCAAGTTTTCTTGTGTTATTATTTCTGAAACATAGCTTTGCACTATCCAAAGGCACTATCTGCAAGGGCCCACCTTTGTCTTCGACCCATGTCAGTAGTTTAGCAAGTCTAGGCCATAACGGTTTGCATCCATTTTCCACAACGTCAATGGTTGTGGAAAATGGATGGGCTCTTGCTCTTGTCTTTGTGTCTTGAACCTAATCATATTCATCTGCATCTGTCTATTCTGTTGCCCATACTAAATATGCTGTTCTGCCCATGAACTGACCTCTTGATCGGCAGAGTGCAATGTGAGATAAACAATGTGCTGTCTGAACATCTATTTCAATGGCTATGAATATCTTAGACTTCCCCATACTATAAGGCAGGAGTGCACATACATAGCATTCCTCCTCTGAGTTTCGTTTGCCTACCTCTTTCATGTGCTGATACCATATATTTTTACCCAAGTGTGCAGTACTATCTAGGTAGTCATTTAAATCATGATCATCCTTCCTTGCACTTCTCTTAGGTCTCTTTCTTGCCTCATGATTTTTTATAATCATCTCATGAAGTATATCAGCATAATTCCTTCCCACTGGGGGAATAATAGGGACATTTGTCATTGAAATCAGCATCTTTACATTTGCTACTGGTGTAGAAACAGTCACATAAGGTCTCTTCCTATTGGCATAATACGAAGGCATACAGGAATCATGTATGCCCAAAAGGGAAGCTTAGACCTATCTGGCATCGGACCAGGCACTTTCATATGTACCACTGGAGTAGGCACAATCACATAAGGCCTTGGCTGCCTTATAATTGCCACATCTGTACCCTACTGCTGCATAGGAAGATATACAGGAACTACTGACTTGTTTGAATCTACATTATAGACAGTACTTACTGTAAGAGAAAGAAGAATGACAATCAACATGATGCATGTATATATTATATACCAGTATGTCCATTTTATACAACAATAGTGTCATGGGTACGGGCCTGAGTAGCACTACCAAGTCATCTTTGTCCTTAATTCATGATGGCAGAGGGGGAAAACGGGCCGGAGCAATGTGGGTGAGAGCATGGCGAGCAAGGAATAGGTTAACATCCATTCCACCCATACGAATTCCCTGCGCCCATAGAATAACATGAGACTTCCAGTTTCCACTAAAATGGATCCTTATGTGCCAATCCAGAACTAGGTTGAACGCTTTAGTCTCTGGGCGTGGCTGTCTATAAAAGCCACGCCCAATGAACAAACCATTCTTTGTGTGCATTCTGTAGCTTCAGGCACACGCTTACCTGTTCCTGACTCCAGAGTCTTCTGCAGCATTTTCTCAGCACGCGGGGGCCGGCAAGTCAGTCCTCTTCTCTGCGAACTCTTGCGCCTGAAAAGAGAAGGAAAGAAGATGTTAGTTCTGCTGCCAAGATCCCGCTGTTTCCCACTTACCTCCCCAGCGGCTGCTTTCGGAACTTGTCTCTCGGAGTCTCCCGCGACCCTCACTTCGACTTGCAGTCCGGCGAGTCACTCCCACTTCACCTTCTCATCAGCCGCCTTCAGGTTTCCATCTCCGAGCAACTCTTTGAAATCCTGCAAAAGAAAGGAGCAGAGAAAACAAGTTAGAACTTGAAGAGCATTGTTAAGTTGCAATACCATAGACTGTAATATTACGAACCTGAACATTTCACGTGCCCTAACCCAGTGAAGCAACTGGGGAACCGCAGGGATACCGCACTTACCAAATCCGATTTCAGTGATCCAATTGTGTTCATCTACTAACCTGGCAGCTCAGAGGATCCAGTGTGGTAACTGGCTCTGGTGACAATTATCAGGAGATCCTCAGAACTCCACCAACCCAACCCATTCCCCCAAGTGGCCTCTTCACCACAACTAAACAGCAGTGCGAATCACTGCAGTGCAAGCATATCAGCCAGCAAAACCTGTACCAGGCCGGAGCACCAGCCAACAGGTTCCGAACCATAGCGCCCCTGCAGATGCAGGATGGAGAGCCCACCATCCTAAACTAAGAGGTGAGCCCCTGAATCACTGTATTCCAGCACACAGGGAACTGGGGAAGAGGGCTCCCTGGATGCAGATAGCACCACTCACTAACCCATTATTTTCCTTACAGGCAGAATTCCCATTACCCCAGGTGAGTAGAAAGCCCAGGGCAGAGGTCGGCGGACTCCATCGCTCCTGCAGAGATTCAGATGAGCGTGACAAATTGCTCCTTTCATGTCGTGGTGCTCTCTCATTGTTTGCCACATTGTTGTTGCTATCAATGTTGCCCATAGTGCCTAGGATTACTTTTAAGGAAGGAAAAAACAATTTTTAATCAGACAATCTCATAACATTTTCTGGCAACTGTTGACTGCTCCAGAACAAGCAAATGGCTGATTGCAGGACGGTTGATAGAATTCCGAATAAATACAAAAGAGTCGTATTTTCACCAAATCAAATGAGGATGTGCTTCTAGTGAATAGTAAAATACCAGGGGCAATAAGTTGTGAATATCGTCATTCGATAGACCATCCATGCCTTCAACGAGATGTGTCAGACAATAAACAGATCTTCCTTTGAATTTCATGTATTGGTTTGTCATCCAACAAGATAAGGATGCTCTTCAATCAAGAAATAAAAGACCATTCCAAACAGTTTGTGTGCTTGCTTCCTCGTCAGACAGGACAATCTGTGCTTGCTTTACTATGCTCCGGTAGCTGGAGGATTTGCTCTTAGATAGCTATGAGCAGTCTCCTCACGATTGGACAATTTTTAGGATCTTGCAGGAGCACATGTATGTCAACAGTTCTCCCAATCAATGAAGGATATGCATGAAGAATGAAGAGGAAAACAGCAAGAATGATCCGATGAACGTTGCCATTAGGCACCATCACGGGTGCCTCCAAAGAGAAACTCAGTGAGGAAGGAATCGGAGAACTGCTCCCTTTTCCATTCGTCAAAGATGAACTCTAGGTCTGGCATTTCTTTTCCCTTCAAGACTTCAATATGTTTCAGTACAATGTTAGCAAGCTCCTTTGGCTCAAGAACAATTGTTTTTTCATTCCTTGCTTAGCGGCTACAAAGAGTGTCTCGAACAAACCTCAGTCCCATTAACTCTTTATCTGTCTACTGGACAGTCTCTGCGTCCTCCTTCCTCATCATTGATCTAGTCTGCACATGCTGAATTATCCGTGGCTTGCTTCTGAGTGGGATTGTTGGTCTAGAAAAATGGACACCTCTCACGATTGACGGCAAACGTATTTTGGTGGCCGAAGACCAACCGTCTCATGTACATAACGATAGAAATACAGATTTCCGAGTGTGACCAATGAGCGGCCATTTTGATGTAACAAGGATCGCCATTTTGTTTTCTAACGATTGTTCATTGTTTTCTGTTCAAACTGCTTCACAGCACATTTTTTGCTTACTCTGCTCGACTGTTAACATTGTTGTCTGAACATGAAAAGACAAGGCCGCAAGGCCGCGAGGCTAATTGTCATGATGCCTACCCCCGGAGCACCAGGCCAGGCCCAGCACCCCCGGAAGCAGGCATCATGCCCTCAGGTAAAAGCCCAGCGGCCCCTTATAGGGGCTCTTTGGACTCAGTACTGGCGCCTTTGGCACCAGGCTCATGTTGGACATCAGTCCTGGCGCCATAGGCGCCAGGCTCATAAAGGGAGGTGTTTTGTGCACTTACCTGATGCAGATCATGCTGCACGCTTCAGGCCTCCCTGAGACCTGAAAGGGACTATTTTTTCATAGGGACTATTTTTTCACTCGGGCGTGGCCAGGGAAGGATACATACCTAGTTGGGGAAGGATACATACCTGGGACTTCTTTGGAGGCTATTTAAGCCACGCCCAGACAGCAGCTCATGCTTCGCGTTGTTCTGCTTCCTGCAGCTTAACGCTCACCGTGTCTGCTCCTGCTCCTGGACTCCAGCCACGCCCGCCTCGAACCTGGAAGACCTGCAAGGAAGGAAGAGAAGAGAAAGATGAAAACCAAGGACTATTTCAAACTTCTTACCTGCATCCGGAATCTTCTCGCCAGCATCCCTGAAGAAAGACTTCCATTTAAAAGCATCGCGTTGCTCGCTGCAGCGCCACGCTTCACTCACCTGTCCTCGAGACATCTCCCGGCTCCATCGCGGCTGTCAGCATCGGACGCCACATCTCTGCACCTAGGGGAGAGAGGAAGAAACAAAAGGTGAGCAGAAGGAACACAGAAGGAAAGCCTGATTAACAGCCATAATACTTACCGGCTTTTCTTCCACATTTCGGGTCGGCGCCGCCCCGTTGGCAGGTACCGTACCCCGGCCCCTATGGGGAAAGGACAAGAGACATTTCTGGGGAATGATAAGGACATTTAGAGGGATCGCCCTCATCACTACTCACCTCGGCAGTTTAACCCCTCGACGCATCGCCTTCATTCTGCACCTGAAATAAAGGACAGATCACAGGTTAGAAAGACAACATAAAGGGGGCCTCACTTGAACTTTGAACTTTCATACTTACGGCGCATCGCTCAGGAAAGTCAAGTGGATTTTGCCAGCGCCATTCTGAAAACCAGTGAAGTAACTGGACGAACACGCGGCCCTGCACCAGAAGCAGGATGGAGAGTTCATCCTTCCAAACCATAAGGTGAGCTTAAACCGGGGTTTGGAGGAAGTTAGAGAGGAACGAAGGGGGAAGAGGAAAGGGGGGGTGCTAGCACACTATTCTGCAGACTGTTAATCCCCTTTCTCATCTGCAGAAGTATATTCCTACGGGCCAGGCAAGCACTATTTGGAGGTCCTGTCCAATCGGTGTTCCGGGTCCTGCGCATCACGCTAGAAGAGGCCACAGCAATCCAGACTAGACCAGCGCCCCCGTGGGAACCAGGTGAGCGTTACAGAACGCGAAGCCTTCCTACAAATTCCCACCCAGGCGCTATGGAAACTTCCGAAACTGACCAGTTGGCCCAATTACTGGGGGAATTACGGGCCGAAGTACACGCCGCTCATCAAGAGACTAGTGCCCTCAGGAGGGAAGTGATTGTAATAAAGGATATAGCTGATGACCTGGCTAGACAGCTTTTGCAAGGTCAAGCTGGACAAACTCCTTTACCCGGTTCCGGGGGGAACCCCGCTGCTGTGGTTTCCAGTAACACGGTGCAGATTAATCTACCTGGAAACATGCCGCTGGCCCCACCTGAACGCTTTGCTGGGGACCCAAAACGATTTGCCATATTTATGAATCAGTGTGGTTTGCACTTCCTATGCAGACCTGGGGCCTTCCCTAATGATCAGACCAAGGTAGCCTTTGTGTTGTCATATCTCAGCGGCTGTGCTGCCGATTGGTCAGTCCCACTGGTAACTCAAGATGACCCGATTCTTCGTGATTTTCAAGGATTTCAAACAAGCATGGAAAGGTTATTTGCTCAACACTCCCAGGGACAGGCTCTGGATGACGAACTTCTATCTCTGCGGCAGGGCAATCAAGACCTTCTATCCTACATTGCAACCTTCAATAGACTAATTGTGGAAACTGGTTGGCCAGAGGATAAAAGAATCACGTTATTCTATCGAGGTCTGCGCGGAGAACTTAAAGATGTCCTGGCACAAGTTGTAAATCCGCCCCAAGAATGCACTGAATATATAGACTTAGTGGTCCAATTGGATCACAGGCTGCAAAACAGAAAAGCAGATCGGTCCAAGTTTGAAACCCGGGTGTTGGCCAAGACCCACGCTAACCCCAAGGGGGCTGATGCCTCGGAGCCTATGCAAATCAGAGGTGTTAAAGGACCCCTAACTCAAAAAGAACGGGAAAGAAGACGACAGATACAATTATGCCTTTATTGTGGGTCCTCTGGACACTTTCTAAGAGATTGCCCGGTTAAGCCGCCCAAGAAGGTGTTAGGAGCCGCTGATAAAATCCATGGAAACTCTGTATCGGGAAACGACCACGCCCGGCAAGCGTAGGGGTCCGCTTGCCGAGCTTGAAAACTAACTCTCAGACCTCGCATTTCATTGTGCCAATGGTCCTCGTAGATCCGGAACAGCCTAAACAGTTGCATGCTATAAAGGCATACATCGATAGCGGGGCTATAGGAAACTATGTGGATCGAGAATTGGTCTCTAGGATAAACCTCCCTCTGCGTCCTAAAACCAACAAAGATGTCATCACCACAGTAGATGGAACCGAAATTGCCTCTGGACCGGTAACACATTCCACAGCTGAGGTGACAATTGTAGGTCCGGATGGCCATCGGGAGGCAGTTGTGTTTGATGTAATCAAGGCTCCACAGTTTCAGCTTATTCTCGGAATCCCTTGGTTAGAGACACATAATCCTCGAATTGATTGGCGAGCGAAGAGAATAACCTTCCCGGATTGTGCACAAACCTGCTACACAGAAAATCCAAAGATTAATCTAGCATCAGTAACCTCTGTCCCTGTGCAACTAACTCCAGAGTACCAAGACTTTCAGGACGTCTTCCAAAAAGGGACAGGCCAACACGTTACCTCCCCACAGATCGTACGATTGCCAAATCGATCTGGTGCCCGGTGCACAACCCCCTTGTAGCAGGATTTACGCCCTTACTGAACCAGAGAATCTGCATTTGAGACAATATTTAGATCAATACCTCGCCAATGGTTTCATTCGCCCGTCAAAGTCCCCGGCATCCTCAGCTTTGTTCTTCGTGCCTAAAAAAGAAGGCGACCTTAGAACTTGTATCGATTACCGCGCATTGAACCAGATAACTGTTAAAAATCGTTACCCTCTGCCTCTGATCCCTGAACTCCTTGACCAGGTGAAGGACGCTTGCGTATACACCAAGTTAGATCTCCGGGGGGCTTATCATCTGGTACGAGTAAAAGAAGGCGACGAATGGAAAACGGCCTTCCGTACAAAATATGGACTATTCGAACACCAGGTGATGCCTTTCGGGTTGTGCAACGCGCCTGCAGCCTTCCAATTCTTCATGAACGATGTCCTTCGGGAACTCATCGATGTCTGTGTTGGCGTGTATATCGATGACATTCTTGTGTACTCCTCTTTGGAATCTGATCACAGAAAGCATGTCAGGGCCGTCCTAGAGAAACTGCGCCAGCACAAACTGTTTGCCAAGCTGGAAAAATGTGTTTTCCATACCACCGAGGTTGAGTTTCTCGGATTCATCCTGACACCTAAAGGGGTCCGAATGGATTCACGCAAAGTGGATGCCATCCTCAAATGGCCATCACCTAGTTCGGTGAAAGGTGTCCAAAGCATGCTTGGTTTTGCCAAATTTTATCGCAGGTTTATCCCGGAGTTTTCACGTGTGGTGCAACCCATCACTGCACTCTTGTGAAAAAATAAACGTTTTGAATGGACCCAGGAAGCCGAACAGGCCTTTCAGGAGTTGAAAGCTAAGTTCACGTCCGCACCTATTTTGAAGCACCCGCGTCCCGATCTCCCATATATAGTCAAAACCGACGCGTCCAGCTTAGCCATGGGAGCTGTCCTGTCTCAGAGAGACCCTGAAACCAACCAACTGCACCCCGTAGCATTTTGGTCCAGAAAGTTCTCGCCGCCGGAGATAAAATATGCGATCACCGATAAGGAACTATTAGCCATTAAGTCCGCCTTCAAGGCTTGGCGGCATTATCTCCTCGGCGCCCGGCATACCATCACCGTGATCACTGATCACCGAAATTTACAATATTTAAAAACTGGCAAGGCTCAATCGTCTCGACAGCTCCGATGGGATTTGTTCTTTGCTGAGTTCGATTTTGTAATCACCTACCGCCCCGGCTATAAAAATGGTAAGGCGGACGCCTTATCCCGAATTGGAATGGAAGAAATAGACACAAACTCAGAACCTGTGCCGATAATTCCCGAACAAAGAATTTTGGGGATAACCACTTTACAAACCCTTGAAGACATTCAAGCACGAGTGAAACAATTCCTGGACTCTTCAGCCTTGCAGGATTGGATCAAAAGGGGGTCTAACTTTTCAGTCAAGGATGGCTTACCTTACTTCCAAGGACGCTTATTTTTGCCAGAAAAGGAATTGCAAGAACTGGTTATTTCCCGTCATCATGATACCCTCATGGAAGGACATCCTGGCATTGCCAAAACAGAGGAAAAGGTTAAACGACAATTCTGGTGGCCTTCCTGGCGAAAGGATATTAAATCTTTCGTGATGTCCTGTGGAGTTTGTGCCCAAAACAAAGGTCAAAAGACAAGACCCGCCGGTCTTCTTCAGCCCTTAGACATTCCACCAGCACCTTGGCACACCCTGTCACTAGATTTTATCACGGACCTGCCCTCTTGTAATGGTTACAATACTATTCTGGTCGTGGTGGATTTATTTTCCAAAATGGCCCATTTTATTCCGTTGAAAGGATTACCTTCAGCCTTTGTTCTTGCCAAAGAATTCCTCGAAAATATCATCCGTTTGCATGGATTCCCGTCCATACTAGTCTCCGATCGGGGAAGCCAGTTTATTTCTCATTTTTGGAAAAAGTGTTGTCAACTGGCACAAATCGACGTAAGACTCTCAACCAGCCACCACCCACAGACCGATGGTCAGACGGAGAGAACGAACCAGACCCTTGAACAATATCTATGATGTATGTTGCACCAATCGAAGGGTAATTGGAAGGACATTTTATGGGTGGCAGAATATGCATACAATAACTCGATACACTCTGGAACTGGTCAGTGACCCGTTTATACCCTATATGGACATCACCCTCGTACTTCAGACTTGGACTCAACTCTGAGCCTTGAAATGCTCGCAGTGGACCATTTGCATTCTACGATTACTCAAGCCTTCAAGGATGCAACTGCACATTTGCAACATGCGAAAGGGAAATACAAAAAGAATGCAGATCTGCATCGAAGAGAGGCGCCTCCATACCAAATAGGGGATCAAGTATGGTTGGCTACCAAACACCTATCACTCAAGGGGCCTCGAACTTTTAATCCAAGGTATTTAGGCCCTTACTCGATCAAAGCTATAATCAACCCAGTGGCAGTCAAGCTCGATCTACCAGCTAACATGCGGATTCACCCCGTTTTTCATGTGTCACTTTTGAAACCAGTGCACCCAGGAATCAGATTAACAAAGCCACCAGAACCGATTCAGATAGATGGGGAGCCTGAATTCGAGGTGAAGAACATTTTGGATTCTAAGATCTCAAAATCAAAACTTTTCTATCTAATTGATTGGAAAGGGTACGGGCCTCAGGAAAGGTCTTGGGAACCCAGTGATCACGTACATGCACCTCGGCTGGTAAAAAGGTTCCATCGGAATTTCCCAAACAAACCGAAACCTCCAGAAGGAACGACCTTGGGAGGGGCCTTGGGGGGGAGTGCTGTCATGATGCCTACCCTCGGAGCACCAGGCCAGGCCCAGCACCCCCGGAAGCAGGCATCATGCCCTTGGGTAAAAGCCCAGCGGCCCCTTATAGGGGCTCTTTGGACTCAGTCCTGGCGCCTTTGGCACCAGGCTCATGTTGGACATCAGTCCTGGCGCCATAAAGGGAGGTGTTTTGTGCATTTACCTGATGCAGACCATGCTGCACGCTTCAGGCCTCCCTGAGACCTGAAAGGGACTATTATTTCATAGGGACTATTTTTTCACTCGGGCGTGGCCAGGGAAGGATACATACCTAGTTGGGGAAGGATACATACCTGGGACTTCTTTGGAGGCTATTTAAGCCACGCCCAGACAGCAGCTCATGCTTCGCATTGTTCTGCTTCCTGCAGCTTAACGCTCACCGTGTCTGCTCCTGCTCCTGGACTCCAGCCACGCCCGCCTCGAACCTGGAAGACCTGCAAGGAAGGAAGAGAAGAGAAAGGCGAAAACCAAGGACTATTTCAAACTTCTTACCTGCATCCGGAATCTTCTCGCCAGCATCCCTGAAGAAAGACTTCCATTTAAAAGCATCGCGTTGCTCGCTGCAGCGCCACGCTTCACTCACCTGTCCTCGAGACATCTCCCGGCTCCATCGCGGCTGTCAGCATTGGACGCCACATCTCTGCACCTAGGGGAGAGAGGAAGAAACAAAAGGTGAGCAGAAGGAACACAGAAGGAAAGCCTGATTAACAGCCATAATACTTACCGGCTTTTCTTCCACATTTCAGGTCGGCGCCGCCCCGTTGGCAGGTACCGTACCCCAGCCCCTATGGGGAAAGGACAAGAGACATTTCTGGGGAATGATAAGGACATTTAGAGGGATCGCCCTCATCACTACTCACCTCGGCAGTTAAACCCCTCGACGCATCGCCTTCATTCTGCACCTGAAATAAAGGACAGATCACAGGTTAGAAAGACAACATAAAGGGGGCCTCACTTGAACTTTGAACTTTCATACTTACGGCGCATCGCTCAGGAAAGTCGAGTGGATTTTGCCAGCGCCATTCTGAAAACCAGTGAAGTAACTGGACGAACACGCGCCCCTGCACCAGAAGCAGGATGGAGAGTTCATCCTTCCAAACCATAAGGTGAGCTTAAACCGGGGTTTGGAGGAAGTTAGAGAGGAACGAAGGGGGAAGGGGGAAAGGAGGGAGCTAGCACACTATTCTGCAGACTGTTAATCCCCTTTCTCATCTGCAGAAGTATATTCCTACGGGCCAGGCAAGCACGATTTGGAGGTCCTGTCCAATCGGTGTTCCGGGTCCTGCGCATCACGCTAGAAGAGGCCACAGCAATCCAGACTAGACCAGCGCCCCCGTGGGAACCAGGTGAGCGTTACACTAATAAGGAGTTTGTTGAAACACAACGTAGGCAGCTCCGGAGAGGAATGCCCAGCTCCCTCCCGAATATAGCCTTGAAGGAGAGCCGTAGGGCATTTAATCATTTCACAGCTGCCAGCCAGTCTCGTTATATGGTAGAAAATTTTAGAATAAAGCAGCTAAAGGCTTGAATTATGCTCTTTTTACGGCCCCCCCTTTCCCGAGCCCTGTAGAGCGTGTCGGCTCCCAGGACACGAATAGCACCTCAAAGATAGCAAGGTCTGGAATGTGACTCTTCCCTCGTATGTAGCTCACTTACAAGAACAGAAGCACTGTGTTCTGTTCAACAAAGAAAAGATGTCTCTACACTTGCAAGGTTGTATATTGTTGCTAGAATAGATATTTGAAGGTGTCATATTCGTCAAAATTGTCCATCATTAAACCGAGTTCAAAGAAACCCAATAAAGGGCGGTGTTAAACATGTCACAGCTGATTGTATGATATGTATTTTGTATATATGTAACTGATGTACGTAATTCGCTCTCTTGCGTCCCTCGAGGTCTAGAGATACACGTCGCGGGGCGTGAGACCGAGTTGGTCAACTGAGACTATTTGCTTTGCAATAAACCCTAGCTTTGGGAATACAACCTCGTGTCTGCCGTATCTATCGTGTGTGGTGATTTGCCTTGTTTCCATAATGCGAGGGATCCCTAGGGGCCCCTTTCAAGATGGCGCCCGAATAGGGACCCTCCCCCACGTGTTCCATCGTGTACATTGTAATAGAGTAAAGGCAGAGAACGACGAGGACAGGACGATCGAGCCGGGATCAAGAGGTGTTCGGGGCGCCCTGTAGAAGTGATGAGAGATTCCTTTGCAGATCTGCACACATCTGATGCCTGATCGACATATCTGGCCAGAGAACAAGGAGGCGAGGGTCCCAAAACGAGGCAGAAGCCAAGAAATGCAGACACAACGTCATTGGTTGCGTCAGTATACAGACGAATTGTGTCCTGGAGGACAATTTGATCTATCAGGTGAGTCATAACCCGATTCAAAATAACCCTGATATTGGTTGAGAGTTGACTTTGCAAAATCAAACGCCCAGGGTAAGGTTGATTAACCAAGGGGAGGTTGAAACATGCCTGGGGTATTGTCCACCCTAGCAGGGTTTTTCCACTGCGGTAGACAATCTTTTGAGAATGGCCAAATTGCACCACCTAGGGGAACGCCGGCGTATGGGATGTATGCAAAGTATGGTGTGGGAGTGATAATATTCTGTGAGACTTGGCATAGGCAAACCAGAAAGCAACAAGACCATCAGTGGCCGATAAATGGTAGTTTTGAGATAGCGAGAATATATAACCTGGAAAGGGTGTTGATAAGAAAGAAAGCGCGTCCTGCAGCACTTGATATCGTTAAGGACTGGAGAAGGGAAGCAATGCTCCGATTTAGAAGTAGAGCGAAGCATGCGCACAGGCATAAATCGAAAGATGAAGTAGCGGACGAAAAGGAGGAGGAGGTGTGGACGGAGAGTCTAAGGAGGTCAGGTAGACAGGACCAGTTGAACATAGAAAAAATATACCCACAACGGGAATTGCACATAGCAGATGAAGTGATGGAAAACATATTGATCCAGACAAAACAAGGCCCAAGATCAGAAGCAAGGCCAAACACACCAGTAACTATTGCTCAAGGCCCTCCCTTAGCTCAAACACTCCCTCCCGTAGCTCAAGCCCTCCCACAGCCACAGACCGCGCACGTAGCACTTCCTATTAGCCAGCCAGGCCACAGCAGACACTCCCCGTTCCTATTGTCCCATCCGCACCTCCCACCCTAGATACAGACTCGGTACCATCCGTCCCTCCAGGGGTTGAAGTTGAAACCACGGGGGCGAGGGGCAGGACTGAACAAAAAGGATGCACAAGGGTAACTCGCAGTGCGATCAGCAAAGAAAGGAAGGTGGAATTGCAGCAACAGGCAGAGATGTATATAGACGGGAATGATGGGACGGCCACATTGGCTTCGATGTATGGCTTCCGAAGAAGCAATGAAAGACAGGTAGTGTTGGAATGCATGGGTGAATATTTGGTGGAGAGATGGAAACAGTTAATTGGGAAATTACCACCGCAGCAATTGTTAGATCTGAATGCATTAGCACGCTGTAGAGAAAGAGATGAAGAAGTAAGGGAACATGTATATGGACTTTTTGAGCTTAAAAATGAATTGGATAATGATTATGCTGAAACGTTTATTGCACCTAGGTACAGGGGTAAGGATATCAGGAGAGATAGGAAGGAAGTGCTAGGGCCACATAATCGACGGCAACATTTACCATCGCCGGGGCGAAAGACGATGGTGGACGAATTATTGTTGTTAAAACAGGTGGGGGAAGACTTGAAAGCATGCATATTGAAAACAAGGGTGTTACTGCAGCAAGTAGCAGGACATAATAGAGGAAGAAGGAACGCACAAGGGAGGAGTAATTCGAATATGCATGGGGGGCCATTGGGACCAAATCAGTGTGCATACTGTAAGGAGGAAGGACACTGGCGAGCGCAATGTCCACATTTACAGAATAGAAATGGATCTGGCCAGAGAAGACAGCACAGAGGGCACCAAGGAGCAAATGGACCAAATAGGAATAGTATGCAGCAGCACCACAATAATGAAGTTAATCAAAACCAAGCCCAAAACCAAAGTGCTCCTAACCAGAGTCAGGGCCAGCAAAACCAACAGAATGGGAATCAGAGTGGGGGAAAAAGAGGAAAGAATGGCAACATTTTCAATACACAGCCAAATACGTATTACAGTAATAGTAGTGACTACACATTGGATGATGTGTTATTTCCCCAATAGGACAGCCCAGGGCAGGGGTCGGAACCAGTGTCTATTCCCATGAATCAGAGAGGACCCTACGTAGAAATGAGAGTCGGGAATGAGGAGCACCGCTTCCTTGTAGATACAGGAGCACAAAAGTGTTCAATAGACCATCACTTGGTTCCGGATATACCACTGTCAGGGCAAAAGAATATTTCTATAGGGTTCGCAGGTACACCAGTCATAAACCCAGTGTCCCAACCAGTCCCAGTTACCATAGGACCATTCACTGAACATTGTCCCTTTCTCCTAACAGAAAATTGTGGGGAGAACCTGTTGGGATTAAGCTTGTTGAAAAAGTTAGGTGCGATTATACATTGCACGGCAGACGGGGTGTTTTTGACGATTTGGTCACAAGATGCCCCTGTGTCAGAATTCATGTCTGAAACTTTGCCAGAAGAGTTAAGAAAAGTGCCAACCTGTATATGGGCGATGCATGATAATGATGTAGGATGCTTGAAGATAGAGCCAGTGAGGATCATTTTGAAAGAAGGAGTTACACTGCCGCGAATTCCCCAGCATAGAATTTCGGCTAACGGAGAGAGAGGATTGAAAAGTATTGTTTCAGATTTGGTGAAATTAGGGGTAATTGAAGAAATTACAGGCAGTACATTTAACAGCCTGATTCTTCCAGTGTATAAGAAAGGAGGCAATGAAGTACCATATCGTTTCATAATTCATTTGCGCGCGCAAAACAAAGTAGTAGATCCACAATTTCCCTTGGTCCCAGACGTCACTAAAATATTGACAATGATACCTGCCTCAGAAGAATACTTTTGTGTAATTGATCTAAAAAATGCTTTCTTTAGCATTCCGGTGGACAAGGACAGTAGATATTTGTTCGCGTTCACATTAGGGGGACGATCATTTACATTCACGCGCATTTTACAAGGTTATACGGAAAGTCCGAGTATTTACAGTAGAGTGTTAAAAGAGCAGCTAGACATGCTAGAATTACCAGTGGGGTGTGTACTACTGCAATACATAGATGATCTGTTGATCGCTGCTGATACAGAAGAGAGTTGTAAAAAGAGCACCGTATTACTACTGTCACACCTAGCGGCACATGTCCATAAAGCTAGTTTGAAGAAGTTTCAATATAATCGAAAGGAGGTGGCTTATTTGGGCTACCTACTTTCGAAAGAAAGGAGAAGGATAACGCCAGAACGCATAGAAAGTATTTCTTGTATGCCTATTCCAAAGATACAGAAAGGAGTCAGAGCCATAATAGGCATGGCTTCTTATTGCCGGCAGTGGATCAGTAATTTTGCGCAGATTGTGAAGCCAGTGGTGCTATTAACTAAGAAGGATGCAGTGATGCCTTTGCAGTGGAATGAAGAATGTCAGAGAGCGTTTGATCAATTGAAAACTGCATTATGTTCTGCCCCAGTTTTGGGCACACCGAATTATGAAAAGGTTTTTAGATTGTTTGTATGCGAGAATGAAGGATGTGCATTGGCTGTTTTGACACAGGAACAAGGTAGAAGAAATAGGCCGTGCGGCTATTTTTCTTCTGCGCTGGACCCTGTAGCGCGCGCACTACCACGATGTTTGCGATCTGTCGCGGTGGCTGCCGCGTCGGTGAAACAAACGGAAGGGATGGTATTGGGGCATACTTTAATTCTGATGGTGCCACATGCCATAGATGTCCTATTAAATAGGACACAGACGCAACACCTCACCTCTGCTAGACTGACAAGATATGAAATTATCTTATTCGCGCCCCATATCCAAATTATGAGGTGTAGCTGTTTGAATCCTGCAGAATTAATGCCACTGCCCACAGATGAAATTGGTGACAACGAATCACCACCCCATGATTGCTTAATGGTCACTGAGGAAGAAACAAAGGGGAGAGTTGATTTAAGTGACATCCCACAAAAGGAGCCAGATGGAGAGTTATTTTGTGACGGCTCTTGTTTTAAACTACCTGATGGCACGGCAACTGCCGCCTATGCTATCACTACCCTAGATAGCGTTGTAGAAAGCAAAAGAATCCCCTACAACTCGGCACAAGCCGCAGAAATAATAGCATTGACCAGAGGCTGTGAGATTTCTGAAAATTTGAACGTGAATATATATACTGATAGTCAGTATGCTTTTGGGGTGGTCCATAACTTTGGTCGACTCTGGGCTGAGAGGGGTTTCTTGACATCGCATGGGGCCAGAATTCAACATGGCCCTTTGATTGTACGATTGCTGTCTACACTCACGTTTCCAAAGTGCCTAGCAATAGTGAAATGCAAAGCACATAAAAAGGTAACATGCAAAGTGGGAGAGGGAAAAGCATTTGCAGACAGAATTGCGAAACAAACTGCCACTGATTTGAATACTAAAATGATGACAGTCCAGACTGAGGAAGTACCCTGTATGATAGAAGATGGAATTGCCACTGTCAAAGAAATGCAGGCCGAAGCCACGGCCGATGAGATACAAGGGTGGGCAGAGGGCTCTGCTGAGTTAGATTTAGAGGGTTGTTGGGTGGACAAGGGAACTAAAAACTGGATGTTGCCAAATTCCTATGTAACTGCAATGGTCACAATGGCTCACAGCCCTACCCACATCTGTGCCAAGGAAATAATCCAGCACCTATCTACGGTATGGAAGAATGTAAATATAAAAAAGAATGCAGAGAGGTTGGTGCAGAACTGCATTACGTGTTTACAACACAATGTAGGAATGAAGGGAATAGCGACTCCAATAGGCAGTTTTGGCCCGCCATCTATGCCTTTTGAGGTAATCCATTTTGATTTCATAGAGATGGAGAGGTGCCAAAACTTGAAATATGTCTTAGTGGTGATCTGTGCATTCAGCAAGTGGGTGGAGGCATATCCCTTAAAAGACTGCACAGCAATGAGTACGGCAAAAGTAATGCTTAAAGAATACTTTTTCCGTTTTGGCTTGCCCCGTGTCATATGGTCAGATAACGGTCCACATTTTGTGGGCGCAGTGGTATTACAGATATGTGCAGGTCTTCAGATTGATAAGAGATTTCATAGTTCGAGGCATCCGAGTTCGGCCGGTCTTCTTGAGAGGCACAACGAAATCCTCAAGTCAAAAATTAGCAAGATATGTGCAGGGAGCAAGTTGAGTTGGGTGGATGCATTACCGATAGCGCTATTGTGCATGTGTACATCTGTACAGGCTAGAACTGGGCTCTCCCCATATGAGATTGTGATAGGGAGGCCGGCGAATGTTTGGTGCGCACCTCAGCCAAAGCGACTGAGTGAAGCAGAGCATCCTGTACTTAGCACTTATTGTGGCCTTTTAATGCAGAAATTGCGTTTGATTCATCAGCAGGTGCAGGAGGCTCTACCCGTAAGATATACTGGTCCGGGGCATGCGCTGGAGCCAGGAGACTGGGTGCTGCTTAAGAACTTTGAGAGAAAATCATCGTTAGCACCCAGGTGGCGCGGCCCTATCAATTGCTTCTGGCAACATAGACAGCGATACGGGTGGATGGGAGGAAGGCGTGGATCCATGCCACCCATGCCAAAAAGATCCCATCTTCACTGAAAGACTTGCCCAATCTGGATGACCGGAAAGAGACAGCGGTCCCAGAAACGAAAGAAACTGCTGCCAGTCCACTGCTGCTAAATCTGTCCGAGCGAGAAGTGAAACTCGAAACAAAGCCTGAAAAGATTGCCAAAAAGGGGGAAGGGCAAAGAGTGCTCCAACCTTGTCCAGCAGAACCTACATCACTGTTGGCCAACACAAAATCTGCATTGCAAATAACGGCAGACACTAAGCGTGTACCCCTTTGGGGCCCACCAGCACTTGCCATTGTGCCAGAGCCAAAGACCGAATCTGCATCACTGTCGCGGCGCACACCAGCACCTGTCATTGCGCCACAGGCTGACTCTGAGCCTGGATCTGGAAGTGCACCGGCACTGTTCACGGATCACACAATACCAGGAGTGAGGCGATATGATTTGCGGCCTCGAAAGACAGAGTGATCCACAGTTCTTTGGTGTTTATGCTAACCTCTGGTTCCGCTCATGGACGGAGAAGGAACTAGAGGTGTAGAGGAGAGAAGCGTGAGAGTTGTGCAAGTCGGACAATTCAAGACTCGCGGCTCCTCGGTGCAATCATAAAAAGTACATGTGTCCTGAACCAGAGCGGACAAGCTGGGCACACATGGTACAAAGGCAATAGAGAACTGTTCAGAAGTCCTCTGAGCAGTGTGAGAAAGGACAAGTGATCTTGCCTAGAACGAATAAGCAACCCAGGCTTCAAAGAGCTGGCGGACTAAACTGTTGACAATTCCTTTGAACTTATTGACATCCGGACAAGTGCAATGAAGAGAGATATCCACGACGAACTTTGTCAGGAAGAAGAAGGACGGTGAGATAAAATGTCGGGACCGGTTTCAGCATTCTCCTGCATCACTGCTGAGAATGAGTTAGTTATAAAGACTGTAAACTTAGGGAAAACGCATGGTAAAAAAAATTGTATGCTGATCTTGACAATAGTCATGTGCTTCATGAGTGTGGTAGCACCAATAACGACAGCCTTTGTGTTATGGTATGTGGAGTCTATACACCCATTGGGAATGCTCTTACCAATAGTTAATGTATCCACTACTGAAAGCCCGGCTCAGGTGATTACTTATACCTTGTCCCCAATGGAAGAGAGACACAGAGAAGGGAATGGAAACAATACATTAATACTCATCATGAACATGACGCATGCAATTCTAAAGAAAAATAATTGCTGGGTATGCGCCCATTTACCGCAGCATGCGGGGAAAGGAATAGGCTGGTGTGTACAACCATTACCATTAAGTTTTGCATGCAGTGCATCTTTAAGTGCAATGTTTTATGGGAAGTGGAATAAGAGTAGTACGGGTCAATTAAATAGAACAAACATGAATGAGTTTGAGGAAATAATTATGAGGCCTGTGGGTTGTTCCATATTCCATAAAGCGCGAGTGATGATCCCAGAACCTAAAATAAGACGACAAAATAGACCAGATAGATTGTCCCCGCCAGTTAAAACATCTGTGATGATGTTTCATGTAAGGACAGACGGGAACAAAGATGCAATCCCCCCTTCCTACACGGTGAATTACAACCCGAGAACTGTCCCTTTTTGTCTAAAAAAGAAAGGCTCCTATTTAGTAGGAACATTTACTGGATGCATGAATACAGCGGTACTAAAATGGGAAATAGAACCAGTATATGTGGAAGATCCTGTCTATGTTATATATGTGGAGAAAAAGCATATCCTTTGTTGCCCAGAAACTGGGGAGGTACATGTTACCTAGGTCTACTGTTCCCGGGAGTGTTCCTCTTAGAAACAGCAGACATAGCCAGGCTATCCAGATCTAGAAACCGAAGGAGTAGCGAAGGTGTTTTGATAGCGAAGGACGTAGACGTAGTAAATCATTCATACCATTCTTGTCCCAGATAGTGAACTCCTATAACATAAGGCAGCTGTCCAGAATACTAAAGGATACGATAAACACAACGACAGATATACTATTTAACATGACGTTGGAAGAAAAGGGAATTAGGTTAATGACGCTGCAAAATAGAATGGCTCTCGATGTAATCCTGGTTGATTGTGGGGGAATTTGCAAAATTGTGGGATCAGCGTGCTGCATATTCGTAGATGACTACTCCCCTACGATTTCTGAAGCAATAAAAAAAATGTATGTCCTAAGCTCCGAACTCCCTACTGGAGAGGGGGGCTGGGGAATAGGGACCTGGTTCTGGGGAATACTGCGTTCTTGGGGATGGAAGTTGATTGCAATATTAGTAGTAGTGTTTGGAATATTAATAACGTGCTGTTGTTGCATACACTGCCTACCAATAGTTTGCACTGAGAGACCTGAGGGATGTACTAAGGGATGTATGCATATGATAACAAAAAGAAAACAAACTTATGGCTGGGATGACAGAGACACGAATTTAATGAAAACAGTGAAAGAATTAATGGCTATAGATATTAATGACGATGATGATGCTTATAATAACATGCAAAATTCAGACATAGGTACTTCAGACTCATCGTCATCAGAGAAGGATACAATGAATGAATGAGACACTTGGCATACGGCCAAAAGGAGGGTTTGTCGGTCTAGAAAAATGGACACCTCTCACGATTGACGGTAAACGTATTTTGGTGGCCGAAGACCAACCGTCTCATGTACATAACGATAGAAGTACAGATTTCCGAGTTTGACCAATGAGCGGCCATTTTGATGTAACAAGGATCGCCATTTTGTTTTCTAACGATTGCTCATTGCTTTCTGTTCAAACTGCTTCGCAGCACATTTTTTGCTTACACTGCTCGACTGTTAACATTGTTGTCTGAAAGTGAAAGGACAAGGCCGCAAGGCCACGAGGCTAATAAGGAGTTCGTTGAAACACAACATAGGCAGCTCAGGAGAGGAATGCCCAGCTCCCTCCCGAATATAGCCATGAAGGAGAGCCACAGGGCATTTAATCATTTCACAGCTGCCAGCCAGTCTTGTTATATGGTAGAAAATGTTAGAATAAAGCAGCTAAAGGCTTGAATTATGCTCTTCTTATGGCCCCCCTCTCCCGAGCCCTGTAGAGCGTGTCGGCTCCTAGGACACAAATAGCACCTCAAAGATAGTAAGGTCTGGAATGTGACTCTTTTCCCTGTATGTAACTCGCTTACAAGAACAGAAGCACTGTGTTCTGTTCAACAAAGAAAAGATGTCTCTACACTTGCAAGGTTGCATATTGTTGCTAGAATAGATATTTGAAGGTGTCATATTTGTCAAAATTGTCCATCATTAAACCGAGTTCAAAGAAACCCAATAAAGGGCGGTGTTAAACATGTCACAGCTGATTGTATGATATGCATTTTGTATATATGTAACTGATGTACGTAATTCGCTCTCTTGCATCCCTTGAGGTCTAGAGATACACGTCGCGGGGCGTGAGACAGAGTTGGCCAACTGAGACTATTTGCTTTGCAATAAAAACTAGCTTTGGGAATACAACCTCGTGTCTGGCGTATCTATCGTGTGTGGGGATTTGCCTTGTTTCCATAATGCGGGGGACCCCTAGGGGCCCCTTTCAGGGTGGTGGTGAAGCAGTCTCGCCGGTGTAGATCTTTACGTTGCAGAGGAATATGTAAGTGCATCTCCCTAAGACCTTCACTGCCAATAGTGTGACGTTCTCTACGATAAAAGGACCATTAAATCTGGGTTGATGCCATTTGCGGACAAAGTTCCTGATCAGAATTTGATCTCTGAGAAATAACTTTGGCAATAATAGTTCATTTGGTCCAGTTGCTGTATGGTCTTCATCTGTGCTCTGAGAGCGACACCCCATCTGCTTAAGTTGATCTGAAATGACAGAGATACTTGTAGTCATACATGTTAAGTACGCACGTAACTCATCGCCGAACAATTCTGCTGTTGTTTGGGCATCACTTCTAGTCCTCGATGGAGGAGTGAGAAGCGTTTTCATTTGCCTCCCCATTACTAGTTTGTGGGACGTGAGATGATGGTCAGAGCCTGGTTGATTCCGCAGTGCATATAATGCAAGAAACAGGCAATGTGGCCATCCTTTTTTCAAAATTAATTTTAACTTAGCTATCCTTTCCCATAGCAGACCAATGAGTCTCTAACATATCCCATTTGCTTACAGGTGATAAGCTGAGCAAAACCTATGCTTTATACTGAGCAATAAGCTAATGTATTCAAACACTTCATTCACAAAATGTGGGCCATTATCTGATTTAAATACCTCACATATTCCCATCTAGGAAATACTTCTCGAACTAAGAACTTTGCACCGCAAGTGGCATCTGGGTGTGTGCATGGACCAGCCTCGGTCCACCTAGAAAAGGGTTACACCACCACTATCAGATATCTATAACCACTGCAAACCTGCAACATGTCACCATAATCAATATGTAAATGCTGAAAAGGACCATTCGGTCGAGGTATAACTCCTCTGACTGTTCGTAGCATGTGCCCAGCAGTAAAAGTTTGACAGACGATGCAATTTACTACATAAAAACCAACATATTCACATATTCTAACAAATTCAGTACAAACCAGTCCTTCACAATAGTTGTGATGAGGCTTTCCCTAGTGACATGTGCAGGGTGGTGTAGCTGTTCCAACACCACCCTGAATAAGGCTACAGGCATCACTGGTTTATCAGTGCTTTCCTGTCACCACAATGCCTCGGAGGGGGATAAAGAACACCCCCTCTGTGGCCACAGATCTTTCTCATCTTGTGGTGCTCTACCTTGAACTTCCATTAATTGTGTCTTCGATAAGTTATTAAAGCTTTCATTTACAATCATCATCACAACCATGTTTTCATTCACATCAGACGTATCAAAGCTCAGACTGGCTGTTGAATATGCAACTCTTTTTGCTTCTTTGTCTGTGGCTTGGTTTCGGCGTGAAATAATGTCTGCTCTCTTAGTGTGCGCTGCTCACTTAACGATCGGGATGGCTGCTGGGAGTTGTAGTGCTTTAATAAGTTTGTCCAATAAGCCGGCTGGACTGCCGTCTGCTCGGAGATAGTCCCTCCTTTTCCAATGTGCTAGCCCTGCATGTATTGTCGACGTCACATAGGCGGAGTCACTGTACACGGTTACTTCCTGGCTCCGTTGTTCTCGAGCATGACAATCAGCGCCACTAATTCTGAAGCCTGTGCTGAAATGTGAGATGGTAGTCGAGCACTTGTTATTACTTTGAATTCCCTGTTAGCCATGTGCCTTATGACTGCAGTGCCTGAATATCTTTGCCCATCAGTCTGAACAATTTTTGAAAACCCATCTATAAAAAGAATCTCCCCAGATGCCAAAGCATTTTCTTGCACTCTCGGGATCTCATCATAGAATTCCTCATAGTTTGAGCAATCATGTACATGCTCATCTTCTGCCAGAGGTTCAGCTACAAATGTGGAAGGGTTCACTGTCTTTAATCTGATTATTTTAATCGCTGGATTTGATATAACCATCTCATAAGCAGAAGCTCTTGGAGACGTCCGTGTATCTTTGGGTTATTCCAAAACAGCAAATAACGTCTGCTCAACAAACAACATCATGGAACACCCCATTAATATGCTAGCAGATTTCTCAATGACGAACGCGGCGGCTGCCAAAGATTGTTCACACGGGAAGTGACCCCCTCATTACTGTGTCTAAAATCCCACTATAATATGCAAACAGCTTGTACCCCAACGTAGTTCTCTGTGTGAATACTGCTGCCATGACTGTTCCATTTGTGTGGGAGAATAAAAAGAATTCCCCCAAATATTTAGGAATCCCTAAAACTGGAGCTGTACAAATTGCCTTTTTTTAACTCATCAAACCCTTCCTCAATTTCCTCAGTCCATACAATCTTTTCCTAATTTGCTTGAGCCTTTTTTAGGGCCTGCAACAATAGCCTTGTGAATGAACTATAATCAAATACCCATGCTCTTACATAATTGCATAGTCCCAGGAATTTTTGCATATGCTTTATTGTGTGCAGTTTAGCTGTTTTCAAAATTGCCTCAGCCCTTTCAGGTGTGACTTTCTTTGCTTCAAGCAAAATTTACTTACCTATGCATAACACCTTTTTAGTAATACTGCCATTTTTCTTTGTCGCCTTATATCCTTTTTCGGCTTAAACAATCATCAGCTGAACTGAATCACATCTGCACTCTTCTTCTGACATGCTGCAGACCAAAATATCATCTACATATTGCAGCACGACACTTGACAAATAAATATTGCTTAAGTCCATCTGCAGGACTCTATTGAAAATCGATGGAGACTCACAGTACACCTGGGGTAATCCTGTGATTTTCAACTTAGTCTGTCTGAACATAAACAACGTCAGATCTTGGGAATCTTTATTCAATGGGATTAAGAAAAATGCATTTTTCAAGTCAATCACAGTGAAATATTGCGCCTCAAAAGGAATACTACATAACATCGTCACTGGATTAGGAACTAGAGGAAACTGGGCCTCTACAATCTGATTAATTGGGCGCATGTCCTGAATTAAATGCCACAACCCCCCCTTCGATTTTTTTTATTACAGGATACACTGTGGTATTGTTGCATGCTGATTCTGACATCACTAAAATGCCTTGATCCATCATGGCAGATATTGTCTTAAAAATACCCTCATCTGCCTCTTGAGACATAGGATACTGTCATGCTCGAGGTAAAATTGCTCCTGGCTTCAGTTTAATCTTAACTTCTCCAACCCCCTTTAATAGGCATATGTCATAAGGACCCATAGTCCATAATGAAACTGCCACTTTTGCCATGTCTTCATCAAAAAATGCAGGACGCTGTCTCACTATCATCATTCTCTGTGGAACCTTGCGTCTTTCTGCCCTAACACAATATGTAATGCTCATTTCGAACACTACTTTGTCATCAGATGGGTTATCTCTAAATATGTCCTTATCAGTGACTTCAGTTAATCTGTAACCCTCTCCAATAGCAATCACAGTGCTCCATGATCTGCCTTTATCATCAAATCCTATAAGCGTAGCCAAGACCCCTCTCACCAAAGATGCTTGTAACTCTAGGGGAAAAATCCATCCCCCCCTCTTCGTCCATGGGAATTTCTGGCCTAAAGGGAAATTCATCAGATATTCTCATAGTCTTACCAACTTAACCAGGCTGCCATGTTAACTAAATGCATACCCCATGATGAAAGACTTCTGGTTTTAACGGTACTCCTCGTATGGCTATTTGTCCTGTAAATGCCATAATGAATTTGCTCACATTTAAATAATGTATTCCTGGCATTGAACACACTATGCCTTCATCAGTAAAAGAAATCGTCATGTTCAATTTCGTTATTAGATCTCCACCCAGTATATTAACTGGTGTTTGTTTTGAATACAAAAATTGAACAGATCAATCACATTCTCCTATAGAGACTGGCAATTCTTCAGTAAAAGGAACTATACTTGAAGCTCCAGTGAAACCTTGAGCATTCATGGCATTACCTGATAGTAAAACATTTCCCTCCCATATACATGAGCGAGTTGCACCCATGTCTACCAAAAAAGAAAAGGATTTGCCTCCTATCGTGACGTCAACCCTTGGTTCATCTTAAGGATTTTTGCGTTACTGATAGTACTGAACACATCAAGTCACCCAGTGAGCTGTTCTATTGTGGCTACATACTTATTCCTGTGCCTGTGAAAGGATTCCAACCCTCAAATGTGACACCCCCTATACTGGGAGTCAATAACTGTCCTGTGTTTGTGCTCTGCTGTATCTGCATAGGTGCATGCTGTGACTGCCCTTGTGGCGGATTCAATGGTGCTTGCTGTGGTTGCAAAGCCTGTTGCATTCTCGGCGATTGTGCTTGATACACTGTTTGATCTTGGGC
The DNA here is from genome assembly GCF_040938575.1 of Ambystoma mexicanum. Taxonomy (NCBI): domain Eukaryota; kingdom Metazoa; phylum Chordata; class Amphibia; order Caudata; family Ambystomatidae; genus Ambystoma; species Ambystoma mexicanum. The sequence continues at coordinate 1,527,249,590 of NC_090935.1, forward strand.
AAATCCGTCCCTGTTTTGTGAGCTATATGCAGGCGGATAAGTAGTCCCCATCTTGAGAACTGCCCATTCTGCACATACCCTTGGCTCCCACATGTTTGTGATATGTGCCCTGTCATTCACATGTCCAACATACAGGAGGGAGCCTTCTAATTTGCCCTCCCTGCATGCCTTGATTATCGTTCTGCATAGGCTGAAACCCACCTTGGTTACTCTGGAAATGTTCTTGATTATTCTGAAAGCCTCCTCTTCCACTGAGGTTTCCTCTGCCTCTTGGTATAAATCCATTCCGTCCTTGATCGAACTGCCGCTGGTTATTCTCATATGGCATACCTTCTACTTGTTGTGATCCTGATCCTTCTCCACTAGTTAATATTGCCCCTTCTATAGCATACTTTGATAGCTTTGTCTGTACCAATTTAGCCCTCTCCAAGCTTCCTACCGTCTTCGTTCTTTTGATTTTTCTCTTGCAACAATCGACAATGAAGCGCTATGGTCAGCTGTATTTCTGGCCGTGCTTTTGCCTCCATACCCACCAGCTTCTTGAGCTGTCTCTGCACCTTATCTGGCAGCCTTTGACATAATATATGATAGAATACAGGTATAGATTTTCCTGACAGTTTGCGCATTTCCAAGCTCCACTGCTCTTGGAAATTCTGAATATAAATAAGCAAATCCTCCGGTTCCTGCATCGTACGTGTCATTATAGCTCCCATACCCGACGTATCCGTGTACTCGAAGCTCTTTCCAGACTGCCGCTCTACAATTATTAAACGGTGCTCCATCATGAGCTGTGTTCTAAGCAGTGACACCTGCGTATCCTGATCTCGACCAAATGTCATTGGCTCTCTCCCCAAGTATAGCTGCTAGAAGACCATTAATGTCCCCTATAGCTACCGTGTTTCTTCCTGTCATTTTCTCTAATTCATAGATCCATTTTCCAGCACCCGTCAGACTCAGGAGTTTACACCTTACATTATCCATTGTATATACTGTATATACTGTGGTCTGACCCCTCCTTTTTCTAACAACAGGAACTGTGAGATCCCAAAATCGCATTCATCCCCCATCGTCTGCCTGTCTATAGCAGGGACAATGGAATGGTTCTGCACCATCTTCTTCCCGGTATTGACCGTAGTCTGTTGACATAAGGTGGCGAGTCCCTTCTCACACTATGGGATCACCCTTTAGGTCGATCTGGCCGCGCCTGGGGCTCTGGCATCCTCGACTTAGGAAGGTCCAGATCTGACTATCTCACTTCCCTGTCTGTCGGAGAGCACCCTTCAGAATCACATGTATTAGTTCCCTCCTCCCCACAGAAGGTTTCTCTGTCTTCGTCTGACATATCTTGTCCCCAACTAGTGTGGCTTCCCTCTTTCTCATCTCTATTCAGAGTCAACTTGTCCAAAGAAAAGGCTCTAATCTCAAGGCCGGACCAACCTCTGTCTCTGCACCTCCAAATCGATCGTTTTTTCCCTTATTTTTTTATTCACTTTTGGTCCTCATTTCATGATAAACCTAATTGATTTTCTCTCCAATGCTTCTTATATCAGAATTATCCTCTACATCTGCTCTTGATGGCCCTTGCATTGGTCCTTGTGTTGGGAAGAACTCTTCTATGTCCTCCCATGCTACTACTTGATTAGTTTCCATTAACTCTTTCTCTATGCGATCAATGTCGCGTGCCCTTTGCCTACCCTTGAGTTCTATTTTCTCATCAAAGTATCTTTTTTCTTTGCTTCCTCTCTTACCCTTTCATCTTCCTATCTTTTCACCTCTCTTCTCTCATTTGCTCTACGTACTTCTTCATCTCTGTCTCTTTGTATCCTTTTATCTCTTAACTTCTGTTCTTCCTCTTCTTCTCTTTTCTAGCCAATCTCGTTCTTCGGTTGCCCTTTGCCTGTTATCATACTTCCTTTGCTCCTCTGCTCTTTCCTGTTTTTTCAACTGTTCATCTTGAAACAGCTGTTTTGCCTCTGTCTACTCTTTCTTTTGGCCTCATCTTCTTTCAATCGTTTCTCTTTCTTTATCTTTTTTATCTTGTTTGTCCTGATCTTCCTTTTGTCTTACTTCCTCAATGCTCTTTCCATCAAGTTTGAGCAATATCTGACCACCGATCCATTTGTTCTGTACGAGCGCTACCTTGTCTGCTTTATCTATCTCTCCTTTCCATCTTTTTATTTCTCGCTCTATATCTATAGACATACCTGGTCGATCAATTCTCTCCTTGTCCCATGGGACTTTAGTAATCACATCTCTTTCTGGAGTCTTTTCAGGACTGTCGTCATTGCTACATTCAGGTGACTTATATGTTGGGTTGCTATACCCCGTTGCTGCCTTAAGCTCTCTACAAAGATATAATCCTTCATCTTTTTTACTATCGCCTTTTACTTCAGGCACAGTAGGGGTAGCAGTAGGCTCTTCACCCCCCTCTTTACACTGGTTAAGCATCCATTCTACAGGAAGCAGGTCTTCCATTTGTTCCTGGTACATCTTCCAAAGCTATAAACTGGCTAACCACTTTTCCAACTTTTTTCCTGTGTATGCTGTATGCAAATATGTCATCATATGTTGCAAAACTGCTTTAGACAGCGATTCCCCTTGTGACCATGGCATGAACATGTTATCTGCTGTAGCCTTAGCTAAACCTGCACTGTACTGCCTGAGCTTGGGTGCGTGTTTTGATAGTTGTCTGCACAAGTGTATAAGCGGAGTAATATCCTCCTTCATGACTTAGTCTCAATCGACTGTCGCAACTTGTCGTTATTTCACACAAAGAACTGATTTCCAGAAAAATAATACAATATAAGCTTGCACCAATCGTCACAGCTCCAAATCTCTGTGTCACGTTTTTTACTTCAATATACTTATTCACTGATCATCATCAGTCAACTATATAAATAAATAATTAAATTTCAAATCTCAATATTTCCTCCACAGTCTATTTCTTTCTTATTTTCAATATTTAATTTCCTTGGCACATACACCATATACAATATACAAACAAACAGACAGACTGACAGACTGGTCGGCCCACATATATTTCCGTCAACGCTCCTCGTGACCATTCTTGCCCCTAATAATGACTCCGATCGGAGTATGATCGGTCCTGGTTAACGATCCTTGATCATTCGTAGCCTATAACTTCCACTTGGACTTTAGGACAAGCTCCTTCTAAACGCCCATGATGTAGGATTCTGGGTTTATTATATAGATTGCTGCTCGTCTATATTACTTAAACTGACGCTCATTGTCTTAAACTATGACGCTCTTCGTCTTGACCTTGACCCAAACAATAAAATACCCCAACCAACCCTCTGTTACGCTATCCCCGTTATCACTCTTCTCCACTCCGTGCTCCTTCAGTTTGCTACCTCACTCAGCCTACTCACCACTTGCGTATTCGACTTCTGACCCGGGATCGTCTCCTCCTCAAACAGCTGCTTCAACCTTTGATCTGCTCCACTTCCTGTAGAAGTCGGGAGGGGATTCCACTTGAAAAAAAGGGACCCGTCCCACCTGTACTTGCAAGTTTTATTTAAACTAATGACCGCTATCTACAAGGAGCTTCACGTTCCTTCAGCTAAATTTCAGAGGACGTCTGATATTTCCGGGACCCCAAAGCTTACTGGGTCGATGGATTTTTAACCATCATCTCTCTCCTACCACGTGAACTGGAGTGTCCGACCCAGCCCTTTAAGACGAGATAGCAATACTTTGAGATGGATGGAGATGCAGAATATACTCAAACATCAATAACCAAACTGACTCAGGAAGTTGGCAAAGTGCATCTGTTTTAATATCAATTAACTAAAACAGGGAGTACAACAAACTCGCTCGATCTTCACACTCCGCGAATTTCACAAAAAAAACATTTATAGTAAAATCTTGTCATCATTGACGTCTACCTACGTTGCAAACTACAAAAACCTACTTGGAAAGGTGATAGGCTTACAGGGAACATCTAGGTATACGTTCCATACTTGTCAGGGAAGGTGATTGGGTTTCTACCATCAGGTGGGGCAACTAAGCCCTCCTCTAGTGCAGGTTTCTATGAAACATCATCAAATACATGACGTCCCATTGGTTATACAAACTATAGGGCTCTCTATTACGTGGCCCTCTATAATTGGTTGACATCCTCGTACCCCTCTGTAATATTCCAACTACGTAAGCAGCACGCAGGCTGGCATCCACGTGCTGATGGGCTGGTCATACCCATAGCTTCCCACCAATTAGCCTGTCATCTATCATGACTTTTGCAGCTTGCTAGTCAATTAAGTCTTTGAACTTGACCTTGGAAATGTTCTCTATGCTGGAGAATATGAGGCAGTATAGGCATACTCTGTCTTCTCGGCTTCGATACAGCTGGTCGCAATGTCTATTTTCATCTGACCACATGACTGCAGACCATGTTTTAGAGTCTTTCTGCATTTAAAATACTATTAAATGTTAAACCTCTGACGTCTTTGATGTTCTCACTCCTCACTTAAGATAGGAGTTTTGTTCTTTTCACACATTCTGTAGCCATTGCTTGATCATTCAGGCCCACGGTGGCCTCGACCTCCTGGTCTTGGGCCGACCAAGCGTTTCTTTGATTCACCTGCATGGTTCAGTTTTCAATTTCTAACTGCGACACACTGAAAAAGCCTTGCTGCTTACAGGATCCAGCCCTGCTAAAGTATGTTATGGAATCATCCATAGTCGATACATTTTCTATGCATATATGTTGGCGCATCGCCGCAATCTATTCACTACATAGCCAGCCTTTAAAACGTTGTCTACTTGCGTTACTGCATCTGTAAAATTGTAAAATGACTCAATATCTTTTTCATTATTTCTGTAGCATGAACATCTTCATCTCGAGCCTGAAATGATGCTCATCTTTAACACCTCCTCTTTAGAGCCTATAAAATATTTATGTTCTCTCTTTTTTGCATCTCTTCTGGGTGCGTCAGCTCTGCTTCTTCATGACATCACCAATCTTCTCTTTTACTCGGTTTTCACACTTCCTCCGGGATTTCATTCAAATGGCCATCATATTGTCGTGAATGCATGTATGACTTCTTCAATGGGAACCTTAATTCCAAGACTCTCTTTGGTATCAGTATTTTCACTGGTACTTTCTGTGTCTCGCACTCTGGTTCCCAACATATAGGCAGCATGGGCGATAAGCTTTGGGGGGGTACTTGGCTCCATCTCTACACACTAATAGTGCACCTGTTATGCAGTCAAACTAATGCTGCATCCCTAATTCCATGTGTTACCCTGCCATAACGAGATTACTGTCATCGACTGTGTTACAAAAAATCGACCAGAGAAGACATTTTAAATGAATGTATCACATTTAAGTGTATACACATTCCCTGGAACCTGTGTGGATCAGGATAGCTGATGAAATGGGAACGTGGGGGTGTCAAAGAACATTTAAGTTCTCTGTTGAAGAAATACAGGTAATTTGCTGAGGATGTGGAGCTGCAGGAGACAAAACATTTTGGTAGGCAGGTCAAAATTCAGCATGATGTAACATCAGGCAATGTGGTAGCATGTATTCTCTCGGGAGGATAGCTTAGGGGCAACATGCTCGCCTTGGAAGCAAGACGATACGGAGCAACACCGGTTCGATCCCCGGGTCCACTCTTATAACCCTATGGGTATTAAGCGCATTATAAATAACCTATTGTATCATATATCACACCTAGAAACACTTATGTACAGGCGCGCTATAAATGCCACTTCATATCATATCATTCATCTGGGACTGAGTCAACACAGTGGTGGACAGGCCTGCTTCACTGTAGACATCTAAAATATGTGGTGTGTAGTTTGGTCTCAGAGCACAGTATGGGCTCAGTAGCTCAGTGGACTCAGTGGCTTCATGAGTTGGTACTTTTTATGCCGCCCTCTACAAAGCAAACAGGACGCTCCATCCACTGGTGTAACGGAGGCCCCCCGCACACTCCATGGTGCAGGGGCCCCGCCACCACATGTCCTGGGAGGGTGCCCCATTGGACTAAAAAAAAAAGAAATTATTTCTGTTACAGAAAGAATTTCTTTGTGAAGGCACAGTGACTCCAAAAATAAACAATTTCTTTTTCAAGTCTGAGGACTCCTCCACCCATGACATGGAAGCCTCAAGGCTGCATGTCTCTATGTCATGGAGTGAGGGAGCTCTGACCTCAAAAAGAAATAGTTTCTTTCTGTAGTCACTCTGCCTTCATAAATACATTATTTCCATTATGGTTCGGTCCTTAACGGAAATCATTTCTTTATGAAGTCGGATTGACTTAAAAAAGAAAACGAAGCCATTTCTTTTTGAAGTAATAGGGCACCCCTCAACCCCATGACGCGTGCGTGTGTGAATGTATGGTGAAAGGGTGCACAATTTAATGTATGGGTGGCTGGGTGTGCATTTCGAGTGTATGGTAATAGGGTGCAGACTTAAATACATGGGTGGCTTGATACGTGTACCCAAATGACAAAACGGTGCAGACTTAAATGTATAGGTGGCTGCCTGTGTAAGCGTATGGTGAAAGGGTGCAGACTTAAATGTATAGGTGGCTGCCTGTGTGAGTGTATGGTGAAAAGGTGCATACATACATGTATGGGTGGCTGCTTGGGTGTGCCTGTATGGTTAATGGGTGAATGTTTAAATATATCGGTGGCTGCATGGGTGTGCCTGTATGGTGAAAGGGTACACACTTAAATGTATGGGTGACTGGGTGTGCATGTGTGTGTATGGTGAATGGTGTGCATGCTTGTGTTCAGGTGTGGCAGGGGTGCTAACCCTTCAAATGTTGGGAGAGGTGCTAACTTCACAGGTGGTGGCAAACGTGTTTGTGTGGGGCATTTAAATTCTTTATGCATTCTAATGAGACTATTCTAGTATAGCTTCAATGTTACAAGCAGGTAACTCTCTCCTTTAAGTCTAAAAGCACACAGTTATGGACTGCTTTGTGAATAAGCCGTCTCCCGTCCCCTCTCTACCCTTCCAATCACTTCCCTGGCATGCAAGACTTACACCTACATCAAGATTTCAATTGCCTAAAGAATTATGCATTTGAATGCAGGCCCTAATAGTGGAATGCTTTACGTTAGTAATTGTTGGGCCTTTGTTAACAGCAAAATCCAGGTGCCATTGAACATCTGTGTCCTGCTCTGTCCAACAACGGCTCTGTAGGTCAACCAAGTCGAGTCAACATAGCCCTAAATTTGAGGTGGGGTGTGCAGGGGATTGGGCTGAAGCCCAGTCAGCTCAATGGTGTTTCGCCACTACTTGTGTTTAATCCCTTGTTTACATTACTCATAGCCCTATGCTTCCTCGTCCCAGTATTTGTGTATGAGGCCCTTTGACTCATACACTAGTACTGGGGTAAGGTGGAGGGACATGGAGGCAATGCCTGGCTTAGTTACCTGTATTTACATTACTCCTAGTCCCACTCTTCTTCATCTCAGTACTTACCTATAAGGCAAGGAGCCTCATTCATAAGCAGTCAGACAAGGAAAAGGGATGTGAAGGTAATTCTGGGCTGAGAAGCTGATTTTGGGGGTTGGGGCAGGGGATGGGAGGGAGAGGGGATGTGTAGGTGGGGTGAAGTGGGATGGGGATTGTGCATTAAATCGTAATGGTCATCCATGTCCAGGCCATGCAGGCATGATATGTGGTATTAGTGGCTAGAGAGGAATTTTGCTGCAGCCAGTCTAGTCATTTTTTTAGTTTGGCTTGACTTTTGTTTAACTGAGCATCTCTAATAAAGCAGTCCTGCTAATTGTAATTGCCTGGCTAGACTGGCATTTGGGTTCTGCCTGTCTAGACATTTGTTACTGCAGCATCGTATATTTTTCTGGGCATCTGTGATAAAATAACTATGATAAGTGTTATTGCTTCGACTGGCATTTTGGTGCAGCCAGTCTAGGTATGTCTAAATGTGGCCTGGCATGCTTTACTGTAATATGTTATTACGTGTCTAGACTGGTCTACGTTGTGCAGCCAGTTGGGCATGTTTTCATTGTGGCATGGCATTTTTAATAGCAAAGTATTATATTAATTAAAGCATTAATGTTCCTGTGCACTGTTGGTGACTTGAATGTATTAGATTTTTGGATTGGTTTTACCCTACAAAACAATTGCAAACGCTCTGGCCTTTTAGCAAATTTTTCTCAGAAAGTGTTCTCATAATGCATTAAAACCCAAATGTTGTTAAGCCACTGGCTCCATCATAGACATGGAACCCATCAACTGGTGCAGATCGTAGGGCTCCTGTGGCAGCAGACAATGATCAAGGTGTGTGGTTATCAGTCATTTGCAGGAAAGTGTACTGATGCACGTGTAGGGTAGCTTCACAGTGTACCAGAAGTGGGCACCACTTGACGAGTCCTGGCCTCCCCATGCACTCACAGAAAGCAACAGGAAGTGATATGGGCGGAAGGCAGGGGTGTTGCTAGGTCTGGAAAAGACCCAGGGCTACGGTGATGTCGGAACTGTCGGGACTGGGGGCTAGCTAGCCTTTTGATTGTAGCTCCTGAGATTCTATCTGGGGCTACAACCAAAAGATCAGGGGCTATAGCCCCCTTTTCTCCCCCCCCTAGCAACACCTCTGGTGGAAGGACTGCCTAAATGGTGCCCCAGTGACACTGAGTCATCTACGCCCACTAAGCATGAAGGAATAGATTCTTGCAATCATGTTCACATCTACCACACAGGTACAGGTCTGACAATGAAAAGGCCTGCTCAGGTGATGAGGTATCTTCTGTGAGGAGTCTGTCTGTGCCTTCCAAACCATTTGCTCCTCCAGCTCCCACAACTATATCTGCTGGTGTCCCGTCCTGCCACCACACATGCTCCTCCATCAGGTACAGGGGTGAGTGCCCACGAACCCTTCTACCAAACGGATCAAACCTAGGTAGCGCATCAGCAGATGTGCTGAGCATGAGTGGTGCCCCGCTCACTACCCCACCTACACCCATACGCATCCGTATGGGGATGACACACCAGTATCGCTTGAACTTGTATGCCCGAAGGACACTGTGGGACACTGTGACCAGGAACTAGATTACTGGCATGAACCACTGCAGGAGGTGCTCTGTGAGGGTGCGCACAGGCCCCAAGAGTCCGACATATTACAATGTTAGAGTGGTATGGAGGTTTGAAGTTTTGACAGCAGGAACAGTAGCAGGTAAGCAGGCGTGTGGCTGGGGGCATATGTAAGGCTGCCAGGGGGCTTGACGGCCCTCACCATCGTCCTGGAATGCCAGGAGCAGAGACTGAACCAAATGGCCAATGGGAGAACCCCGATCGCACCACCCAATCAAGTGTCTCCACCTGATAGCCCACTGATCCAGACAATGAGGGGAAGACCTACTGGTGGGTGGGGATCCTCATGGGGGCCAGGCAGAGGAAACAGAGGGAGGGTGTGTTGACCTTATGGAATGCTGGTGGATGAGATGGATTTAAACATATTGCTGCTTGATCAGGTTTTGCTGCATTAAAACAATCACGATTGCTCGATGTGTAAGGAGTCGTCTTTCAATGAAATTGGGTGTGGCACGTGGTTGCATTGCAGAGTTATCACGTGATCGCCACCCTCACCCACATGCTTCCCTGGTGGCATAGGCACATGATTCTTGAGAGAGCACTGTACAACTAGCTTCCCCGCTTTCTATGGTGTGTACTGTGGCGCCCCATCTGCCCTGTGTAGACAAAGAAATCTACCATTAAGGAGGCCAATGTCGGCAGTTCTGTGCGCATGCATACTGACACTGGCACACAGTGTTACCGGTGGGGAGGGGGAGCAACGGGTTGGTTCGTGAAAGGAGGATGAAGAAGGGCGTGCTGTTATTGGCAGCATGCTACAATTAGGGTGAAGCAAGACTTGTGATATTTTTTCATTTAGAATGTGTGGTACTGCCCACTTAGTTCACCATATTGTTTAAGACACTGCACGTTTTACCAAGCCTGCATATTGTGTACTGCGGGTTGTCTGGTAAAATGTAAATACTACACAGCAGAAAACTCGTAATGAGAGCGTTACTGTATTCTGTGAATTAATGTCACACAGAGATATCTGACTCAGAAATCAATGGGGTAATAGGCAGGGCTCAAGTCAAGGGTACACGTGGGGGGACGGAGTCCACCCACTTTATTCAGAGGGTGGACTCAGTCCCCCCCCAGATAAAAGAGGAACATTGGATGTCCTCTTTGAATGTATGAATTAAAGCAAACCTCAGGGATCAAACTGCAGTCGTTAGGTTCTAGGCCGGACACTTGACCACTGCACTATATAACCTGAAGAACAATCATGAACAACTAAAGGTGAAATATCCAATTTCGATACTGCAAATCCCAGGGGAAAAATATGTATTGGTTCTTGGAGTTTAAAACATGCACACCTTTAAACGTTTTCAAAAACACAGAAGAAAATATCCTGACTTGGTTTTGTGTGTGTCTGTTGATTTCATGAAATGCAAATGCCATTCGTCCTGTACAATTTGATTGGTTATGCAAAGGCAATTTAATGAAATGTGCATATTTCACCGTGATATGGTAATTTCTGGTGACGTCACATCCCATTGTGTTTGTTGATGAGTCCCCCCACTTTAATTTTTACGACTTGACCCCTGGTAATAGGGGATATATGGGATGACACAGAAAACAAGAGAAACCCATGCCATGCAAGGACAAACCTTCAATATCTGTCCAGGTTGGGCGGTGCAGTAAAAACACGCTGGTATTAACATATTACCGGCCCATTTCTGCACCAATCAACTACAGGTTTGCTGGAAAGTTGGAGGATTCACCTCCAGCTGAGAGCTGGAGGTAAGGCCCTCATTAGGAGTGAGCCGGTCTGGAAAAAAGGTGCCAGTAAAAACGTTACCGGCACCTTTTCTGGATGGCTCATTCCGAGTCTGCCGGTAGGGGCAGTGAACTACCGGCAGGCCTGACGCACCGCCCTGAAGCACCGGCACCGTTAACAACGGTGCCGCTGCTTCAGTGTTCCCACGCCCATTGAGTCCTATGGGACTCCACAGGAATGGAAACTTACCGTTCAGGTGCTGCCCGTAATACCTGGTATTACTAGGATATCGGGCAGCGGAAAGGGTAAGCTGAGGTTGGCGGTAGGTACTACCGGCAACCTCCTAATGAGGGCCTAAATCTGCCAACTTTCTGGACGATTTTGCCAGAATTACCAGCGCCGGAATTGCTCTTGTGATAATTCTGGCAAAATGACCCATAGAGTCCTTTGGACTCAACATTAATGGGGATTTACACCGGCACCGCCACTTGTAATCTGGCATTTTTACCGCCGGACCAAGTTGCGTAACAGTAATACAGTTTGGTGATATCACGTCAGATTTACCAGCGGGATACCACCAAACTTGCAATGAAGCCGGAAACTGAGTAGGGGAAGTGGAGGGTGGGAAGCTGTGTCCTAGCTGTAAACGCAACTGAGGGATTTCCAGTGCACATGGTTCCTCGGCACAGCAGAATGCTGTGTGAGCAATGCGTCAGAATGCAGCAATGCCCCTTCCGTGTGTTCTACTGCAAAAAGCAAATCCGTCAATGTCAAGGAGATGATTTATTAACAAGGTGATTTATTTCCGAGAAGGAAATGCAGATTGGGAGTGGCTGATCACCTTTCACCTCCTTAAGGGTAAGTGATCCGCGTGAAAAATGTTCAACACCGTTTTAGATCTAAGCTGTTCTTCCTCGCTCACAGGTGTGAGCAGTTTGAAGCCGGTAGTTCATGAAATGTCTGCACTGTTTGCACAAGCAGGCGCCCACATATGAGGCGGGGAAAGGGCGTTTGCACACCCAATAACAGACAAGCAAGAGAGACTCAGTCCCAGCCGACGTCCTTCCAGCAAATGCTTAGGCCACCACCCCTCCCTGTGGCTCAAAGTCTGCTTTTGTGTTCCAAACAGCAATGCACGATGACGCTCTTGGTCAGGAAATATGAGCTCCCTTTGTTCAGTCATATACAGTGAACTTAATTTTCCTCGCAAACGTAAATTGCACAGAGGGGACACGTTACGTTGGCACTTAGGTTTCAACAGGTCCTCTCCGTGCATTGTTACTAATTTGAACTACAAAGTGCATAAAGCATTTGTAAAAGCAGGCAAATTCGCTTTATGCATTGTTTTGCACTTCAATTTTCATATGCAGTGCAAGGCAGGATTTACAATGAAGCGAATCTTCCAAGTGCCTCTACATTGAATGCAGTACGCTGCCGTTTGCAGTTTTATGCAAACAGGCCCTTCATGGAATTTTCTATGCAAAAGTCAGTTATAAAAAGGAGCTAAAATCACCAGTACTCCTACCTTATGCACCTCTCAGTGCAAATTAAGTGGCACCTGCACATATCAGGCAGCGTTTACAATGGATTCCAAAGTAATCCTCCTGCTGTTTGCTGGTGTAAAAAGCAGGCGGATTCCAAATGAATCCACAGCATTTACACCAGCATGAACATATCATGCTGTAGTAAAGGTTGCATTTATATGCAAACGCTTCTGTGAATTAGGCCCCAATTCTGTTGCGTGTTTCCTGTCCACTATAAAAAGGAATGCAAATGTGGAGTAGAGTAAAAATCACATGTAACATTTTTTCGCATATCTTTTACTCTACTCCCCATGCCCTTTCAGAGGAGACCATTTTGGAGTTCCATGTAAATTACATGGAGGGAACCTGCTATGTCTGCACTTTTGCGTAGGCGTGGTTCTGCCATGTAATTTTCAACATTTGTACTCCACCCTTTTGCACCCTGCCGTGCAAAATGAGTAAACATTGCCTACCATGTATGCATTGGCACACAGCATTTTATGGAAGCTGCCTGCTTTTTAGTGGTGTAAAATGCAGGTTAAGTCCATGGGAATCCACAGAATTTGCACTAGCATGGGAATGCATGCTGGCGCAAATGCGTGGAGTATTTGTCTGGTGGAGAGAAAGTGGCAGGTAGAATCGGAGCTTACAATCCGCCCCTCCTTTCTTTTATGAAAATGTGGTGCACCATTCATTGAATGCATGAAAGTGCTAGGCAGGTCTTTTACGCATTGAATTAATGGTGCACCAGGAGCAAAATGAGTTCCAGAGTGTGTTCACACACAGCTTTAGCACGGACCCCCTGAGCGGTAAAGATTCATGGAGGGTGGCTTCTCCCTCTTTGACACCCATTAATACTACATGGCACTGAACGCAGCATAGAGAGATTTTGCAAATCAAATACAACCCTACCCATGGAGGCTTTAATACCCACTTTCTCTCAACTGTTCCTCGTTCCCCTTGTGCTTCCTCTCGTTTCCGTTTTTTTTCTCTTCTGGCTCCTGTTTACTGCAATGCTGTTCCTCTCTCCGCCCGGTCTATTCATTCTTACCCCACTTTCCGTTCTGTCTTAAAGACCTTCTTACTTTTGCCTTAATTGTATTGTTAGCTTCCCTGTAACATATATTGTTTATTGTAACCTTTTGCTAATTTGTTATTGTCCTGTAAAATTGGTTTTGTACAACAAATAAATACAAATACAAAAATATGAAAAAGGTAATCAATACATTAATAAATATCACATATTCTGTGCCATTGGTTCTCCCAAAAACAAGTTATTTTAGGATATTTGAATAGAAAATGAAATAGTGATCCCAGTGAGCTGGAGAAAGACCGACCATGGTGTTCTTCTTTCAGATTTGATCTGCACAGTATAGTAGGGGCACATAGATCTCTGTGGTAAATAAAACCCTGAGATTGAGTATTGGCTGCTAACTTCAGGTATGCTGTAGTTTCAGCTGCAGGGTTTTCCAAAGGTCATCATCTAGTTCCCAGACCAGGTCTTTTTTCCACCATCTTGAATTACAGCTAACTCATCGGTGAACATAATACACCTGATAGATCCAGAGATGCACAACGCTGAACGTTGCAGCTTTCTCAAAGCAGGAACTGGGATTTGTGAGCAGAATGAGTGCGTTGCAACAAGTTCCGCCAGAGGTTGAAAAAAGTATCAACTGAACATGATGGAGGAATTCACTCAAACGAAGCTCAAAATCCTTAAGTAGGTCTTGAAATATTTCAATTTGTCTTAGAACATCTACCTGAGACACCTCCATTTTCCTGCATGTACACCAAGTGATTTGATAAATAGACTCCCCCTGACCCCTTTATATTTTTGGTTTATCATTGAAATTGATAACATTTTGTTGGAGCACGCTTGCCCCTTTGTAATTAGATCACCTGTTTTTTTCCATTTTATTAACAGAATCCTTATACAAATATGAATTGTCTGTAAATCCAATCAATGAAAGGAGCCACGGGCAATCATTCCTCTCACCTCTTCCTGGGGAAGCACAAGCTAATTTGTCTAACAGTAAAGATGTATGGCAAGCAGAAAGTCAGGAAACCAGACCTTTTTCTGATTTCACCTTTTAAAGTAGTAGCCTGGCATTCTGTTTGCACCAAGTGATTGGACTGAGGAAAATGTCCAATTTAACAAAAATGGTCTGGGCCAAGGGATGCTTAATCATCAACTGCTATAAGGCAAATGGAGGACCCACAATTTTAATGGTACCCTTTTCCCCTAAAGGCTTAATGAAAGAGGGGTCCGTTTACGAGTTCCCCTTTGTACTTATCTATGAAGACAGTAATGTTGAGCTCTCAGGAATTTTATAGGGCCCATTAGATGGGGTATGTATTTTTGAGCATATATCGATCAACGACAGTACTTTTCCAATGCATCTTACCTTCAATTTTCTGACATTTAGAATGTTATGTTATGTTACTGTATGTTACTTTGCATTTATATAGCTCCTTATGTACCATTGGTATGGTCTCAAGGCGCTGTTAGGTTGAACGGCCTCAGGAACCGAAGTTCAAGTCAGTAGAGAGAATAGAGAGAGTCAAAGGTCCGTGTGAGCACCGGATAAGTGTGCAGCTGGTGTGGCATTCGTGTGATAGCTGCTTCTTAGCAGTAGGTGTGGTGGTTGAGAGCTCAAGAGTATGTGTTTGTTCTGGCAGGTTGTTATCCAGACCGATTCTGGCTGCGTTAGGCCTGAGGAGAATGCCTAGGCTGGAGGGTGTGTAACCAGCAGTGTTTAGTTAGGGTGATGGGGAGTGAGAGGCAAATGATAGTATGAGAACAGCTATACCGAATGGTGTCATAGTATCGATGTGTACTAGTTGAATGGTGGTGTAAAGAAGAGAGTAAGCGTGGAGATGTGATATGGTGGTTTACCTTAGGTGCTTGAGATCGAGCCCACTCCAATAGTTCCATGTACTCCATCCGTTCCATGTACTCCGATTGTTCCATGCATACAACCGTTTCGAGCACTCAAACCGTTCCTTTCAATGCTCTTACAAACGTTCCATGCACTCCAAACCATTCCATGTAAGTCACACCATTCTATGCATTCCAACCCGTTCCATGCATTCCAATCCGTTCCATGCACTCCAATCCATTCCATGCCCTCCAATCCGTTCCATGCCCTCCAATCCGTTCCATGCACTCCAATCCGTTCCATGCAGAATGACATCAGCAGACGCTAACTTTAAGCTTATGCCCTTTGTCACCATGCCACTGCACATCTCATTCAAACATCCTCTGTACACAATCTATTGATGTTTCTCCTTTGAAATTCTGAGATTCCTATTTGCTCCCTAAATATCAACAAAACCTTTTTGATCAGACAACATTTCTGCTGCCTTCGTGTCCATCGATTGCATTTTGATCCTCCACAACTCCTTCATGCCCTGTTCAGCTCCCTAACAACTATCATGAATAGAACCTAAAAAAGTACTTACACTAGTTCTAAAGACTTTTCTCCACAAATCTCCTTCACTTTCAGTAATTGTTACATAATTGGCAAATGTCTCTGCTAAACCAGATTGAAATTGTATATTTTCATAAGTTGTTTTGTTCATGTGGCTGTTTTGAAAAGATTAAGCTTTATTTACATTTAGAAAAGATTAAGCTTTATTTACATTTAGATAAGTTGGAAAGTGATGTAATGTCCAGGATAAATCAAGTGAAAAAGTGACCCTTAATAATTACTGATGAAGGGGTGGAGAAGATGAGTGAAAGAGGACATCAAAGAGCCAGCGGATGCAGCTTTGTGGTAGCATTGAAGTTGGATACATTAAGGATTTGAGTGGGTTTAAGAGGTTGTAACAGAAATGTGCACTGGTGGAAAGGTTCACACTGCACAGGACAGTTACATTGAGGAACATGTTACCTGCATGCCACCAGTTAGCCCAGGTAAATTCAAGATGCAAGTCACTAGCCAGGTATAAAAACTCACTTGCACTCTAATCTCCACTGCGCCCCATTTTGCTGAATATGTTACAAATGATGCCTTCAAATTGCAAATTCAGGTTTTGAAATATTGATGGACAAGGCCACAATATTTCTGGGGTGGGTGTGAGGCAAGTGGAGCGTACAGTGAGCGCCATATTGGAAGCATAGGCCAACAGGTACACCAGAGTGTCAGTGAATTTACAACTCAATGTGTTCTTGCGTTTGTCGACACTTGTCCACTTAAGAGCCAGTGTATGCATACTCCCCTTTGAAGACTCCATCTTTGCAATCAACATATCTGTGTGTCCTTTGACAAGGTGCCTGGCCTATTCTGCTTGCTAAATTCAGATCCACCCCCTCCCTCATCAAAGGCAGTTTTCATTTGGGCCATGCGCTCGCAATGGGGATGAGTGGATCGGCACCCACAAGATGCTGAATACCATGTACAACTCAAAGGGATCTTACCTCTAGGGACCAAAGGCCACATGGCCACCCCACATTCAGTGTCTCTGCACCTCCTTTGAAGACCCTAGCTCTGCAATCAAGGCATGTATGTGACCATTCATGAGGCCCTGGGCTCTTCCAGTTGCTTCATCCTTATCCACCCACGCCCTTATCATAAGGCCGTTCTCACTTGGAACATGTGCTTGCAATAGTTGTTGGTATGTGCCTACATTCTTTTATGAAATTTGACAGCATCAATCCTTCACCTCCATCAATATTTACAGATACCAAAATATGTCTATGTACCGATACCTCATCACACCCCCTAAAAACAACCGACCAACAAAATTTGGAGGTAGTCCTTTCATCCAGCAAATTCACATACACATCCACTTTTTGAAGTGTTTATAAACAAATTCAAATCCTTAGCAATAAAAGATCTCTGCAGTCTACTATGGATATCATCCTCGCAGAGCTTGTTATCTTCATTGCTGATTTTCTCACAGATTATCCCACGTACAGGTAATTGAACTCTTGGTTATTACAGTGTTCTCGTTTTCAACTTGGTACATTTATAGTGTGTTTTACTCAATTTATATCAACATTTTCTTTTCATGTATCCCAATTACTTCTCCATTATCAACCTTTCAATGTATTATTATATCTTGAATTCCTATATTACATGATAGAGTCTTTTTAGAATATGTAATGTTTTGTAATCACTCTTATTTTTTTGTGGCACAATGGATGATCAAAGTACCAGTAATATGTTTCTTAGTTTTGCAGACATTGACATAAAAGTGGGTGGTCATTTTGGTGGGTCAGACTAGCTTACAAGGCAGTTACCAAACTCTAAAGCGCACTTTGTAATTGCAAGATGTTTTTATTGTTGAATCAATCACTATTATACCTTAATAATTATTAACTTTTTGTAATTCTTTTACCTGAGCATAAAAAAATGCCTTCATGTATTTTTTTGGGGTCGCCTGATATCAGCCATGATAAGACTCTGTGTAAGGATATGTCGTTCATATGAATTGCTCAGTTGTGGTTTTCCAGTATCCGAGATTGACAGCTGAGCCACGGATGTCTTGGAGGATGTGAGGGGCAATCGATTCTGTGCCTACAGCATGCACTTCTTGGAAGATATGTTTGAAACATTAAATTTCACTAAAAAGCGTTGCCCCAGATTCACTCGTAAGTTACTTACCAAAGCTGTTCCAACTTTGTTTCATCACATACAGTCAGTCATGTGAGTAGTAAACATGAATGATTAATGTATGTTCATATATACACATCTAAAGCAAAACAAGAAAACAGACAACCCCTCCCTTTGCCATGTCTACTAATAGCCTTGGACTATGCTCTGTGGTATGGCTGAAAGAATCCTCTGCAGTCTACCAGAGATATGTTAAAAAACTGTTTAATATTTCATAATTTCTGACAAAAAACAGTTCATATCACAAACAATGTTACACAACACTGGGTCACGTCATTATACCTAAATGCTTAGATGCCCCAAAACACATTTAAAAGTGGACACCTTCTCAAGCTGTGCGGTTAGTATCTAGTTGTGACACTATTACTTTAATTTTTCTACCACAATGCAAACTAAGAAGTTCTGGTGGAAAAAAACGACAATGTTAAACCTCACATTAAACCTTTTATATATTTACAGAGAATAATAAAATGCACTGCATCCATACAGTGTTATTCACTCTAAACATATACAATGATTAATTCCGTCTAAGGTGGTTGTGCATTGTAAGAATGACCTAATCTGATGACAAAGGAAAAACAAGCTGACTATTCTCACTCCTAAATCAGAATAAAGGTTGACCTTTAGCTTTAAAGGTTGGCCTTTAGTCTGACTATAGATGTCTAAGGTCAAGTACAACTTTTAACAAATTGATCATTATTATTGATTATTTGTCTTTTTGACAATATAGTGAATGTAGAACCTTGCAACAGTATTTATAATCTTTTTAATGTATGTTGCTATACTTCTTTTCAAACACTATAATTATAACTAAACACATTTTATATGCAGGAGGATGCCGGTACTTAGGTGACATACTCTTCTTCATCTGCTACCAGTTAGGCGGAGGAAGTACGACACGTGATGCACTATTGAATGATATTCAGTTAAATTGGAACTATTTTATTAAAAATAATAACATTTACAGAAAATAATCAATGGTATCTTGGATTCTGGGAATAATTTAAAGTTTGACATCTTGTTTACAAGGAATACCATTTAAAAAAAATATGAACGCATGCAATCGTCAATAGTGTCATTCACCTTCCAACATGCAACATTGAAAGTAAGGCATTCCTAAAAGTATGATTGTAAATAATTACATGGATTCTTTTATTATTTAAATATCTAATATCTCATAATACTACATATTTTTGGTTTAAATAATGTAGTCTCATTTTTTTTAAAGGATGAGAGTATTGTGCTATCACAAACGCCAATTCCTTTTGGCACCAGTGAAGTTCAACAGACACATTTCAAAATCAGTTATTGTTCACATTTTTAGTGAGTTATAATGGTTGACTTTCTCTTTATAAAAAAACAAATGATTTTTCAATTATAAATAGTGAAAGTTCTTTACATTTTCTTTGGTGTTTGCAATAACTTGTTTTTGAAATGTATCAAGCATACTCAGCCACTTATCAAGATGTCATTTTCATTATCAAACAAGTTAAAATTTGATTAGATAATTATTATCTGATATTTATTGCATGTGATTTTATGTACAATGGGTCTGCTACTGAAGTGGTCTAGATGGAAGAGACACGAGGACCACAAGTATACAACTAATAGTGACAGTCATTATTTATCATCCATTCACCATTTAATGTTCATTTCATTATGTAACGTGTTTATCACAGTGAAATAGTTTACTTTTTGTAATTGTATTTATGTTTCTTGCCACTGAATATATTTAAGGTTGTTTAAAACTTATTTTGAATTTTCTGTTACAGATGGGGAATGATCTAGGCACATCAAGATTGACTGTATCAAAACGCACTTGGAAAACCAGGGTATATACTATTTAAGCTCTTCAATTTGTTTCAAAGTCATTATTTGCAAATGTGTTTATCAGTATTGGATTGCACAGTTGATGTTCATACATTTTGGACGTGGGAAAGAAATAATCTTTATTATTCTAATCTGTAAGAGGCCTAGGAGGAAGAAGAACATGAATACTCTGAGCACACCTCTAACAAATGATGTCACTTGGCAGCAACTAATGTTTGCGGTTGTGATTGCTCGGCCAAAGGTTCAGAATCAGGATGGTGATGTGCAGTGGCCAGAATTTGAACTGAATATCACAAGCGAAGCATGGAAAGTAACAATGACTCATTGTTACAGCAAACCACATCCACCGGAACTGACAGAAAAACAGAAGATGCTCCTTCATTAGTTGCTGATCCTTTCACCCAATCTATGCCTTCTGAACTATTTCTGTCAAAGAAAGACATAATATTTTCTGTTCCAATACCTTCTGAACATTTAGAAGTATCACAGATTGAAATCACTGAGGCATTGACGATGATGTGCATGACCCGGACTACACCATGGGTAGTGCAAAGGACGTATCCACCACCATAGAATCTGAAACCAGTATATCACTGAAAGATTGGCTGTTAAGGGAACCAAAGTGCATTGTTTTTGGCAGCTGCCTGATGCAGATTATAACAATGATTGAATGCAACTTTGGGAAATGTGTGAGGATTTGTGCAGAGCCATTGGTGAAGTTTACTCGAGGTCAAGCGCACCAACTTGAAGATCAAGGGGAGCTATGTGCCCAAGCATTGAACATTTTCATGGTCTGCTCAACCCATTCTTGGAAAAGTACCTTCTGAAAATGTACTTTGTTCTTGTGCTCTGTTGTCCATTGAATCAATGTTTAGTAAAATCTCAAGTTTCTGTGAATTTTTAGGACTTGGATTAATTTCTAAAACAGCATACTACAAATATCAGAGACAGTTCTTGTTCCCTTTTATTGGTCAGGCCTGGAATCACAAACAGGTAGCCATAGACCATGCTCTCACAGGCAAAAGACTCTGGCTTGCTGATTATGAAGAGTGCAACAGTCCTGGATTTTCAGCTAAGTGCTGTGCTTACCACTTCCAGGACATGGACAACCAACAAATAGTGAGTTCTGTCATGGTGCAAGTTTAAGAATGTACATACTCTTTTGCAATGGGGGAATATGTTTTCATTAAATCCATTGAACTTCTGCAATCAAGGTGCTTGCAAATAGAATAGATAGCAATGGACAAACATGTGGGAATAGCAAATGTCGTGCAAGAGCAGTTCCCGCACATAAAGCATCAATTTAATGTATGGCACATCACCAAACCAATATCCCAAAAAGTCACGGCTGCTGGTAACAAAAGGGGTCCAAAGTAATTTTAAAATGGTCACAGTCCATCAGCAACCATTTATGGTTGTGTTAAAAAACTTGTGAGAGTTCAGTGGTTGAAAGGTGGCGTTCAATGCTCCATCATAGTTCAAACATACACTCAGGGGTGGATAATGATTTTTTTTGTTGACAAGGGTGAACATGGAACTTTGAGTGAAGAGCATGATTGCAAGAAACAGTGGTTGATGCATTGGTCCCCTACTCACACAGCCCTTCAAAAGCTTGCGTGTGACAAAATGCTTACCAAAGATTTGAAGGCCATAATTGAATTTTGCCACACTGGTGATTTGGAGGTTTTCCATAATATCTGCCTAAAGTGCAGGCCTAAAAGGTTGAATTTCAGCATAGATGGTATGGAGGCCTGAATAGGCTGGCTGTATTTGCTCACATTGAGTATGTTAGTAGGGAACAAGCTAGAAAAGGAGGTGTATTTGGTATGCTTTGTTACACTATGGCATTTGCCAAATGAGAAAAGCAATAGGGAGCTAAGCCCATATTAGAGCAGATGCAATTTGACTTTGTGAAAGATTTGACTTTGACTGCACAGGCCACGCAAAAGCACAAACTGACAAATGATTATGTTTGCAGGCAGCAGTCTATAACAAAGAACATTGCTAATATGGTTGGTCCTCCAAAAGGTGAAATTGGGGAATATTTAACATCAAGATTGAAATGAAGTGGCATGGTTTTTAAAATGTTTTCCTGTTTGAATAAATATTTCAGAATTTCTTTTTTTAATCCTATGAAATAAACATTTATTTTACATTTTGTTTAATGTACATATTTTTTTATAAATGTATATATATATATTTTAAATGTATCTATTTTTTGTCAAATACATTTGAGTATTTTTCTAAGCTAATGCGTATAATATTTCTCAAAAATACTTTTTTATTTTAAAAAAATAAATGTGAAGGAAAAGATGAGTTTCAGTACTTCTTGGTCACACTCATATTAATGAGTATATTGATTATTAAAATGAAACATAGATTTGGGTGTCATTTCATTTTTAAATAGTGTTAGTTGTAATAGATAAACATGAGAAAAGGCACATAAATCCCATGAACAGCACTGAGGCATTCAAAGCATCAGACAGGTGACACAAGTGACTTTAAATTGTTTTTTGTTTTTCATAATGCATGCATAAAGAACACCAGACGACATGCTTCCCACCTCAAAAAATATACACATGTACACATAAATATGTAAATCTTATACCATGTACACAAGGGAGAACTTGAAACGTTTGGCCTGGGGGGCTAGTACAATACTCTGGAAGATGGTGCAGTGGCACAAGATGGAATATGAGGTCCCCCAACTTCCATAACAACTAAACTCAATAACAAACTCTACATCATGCTCACATTACGAAGTATATTGTGAAGAATCTGATGATGTCATCACTCCTTTCCCATAGGTAGCCTCTCAACATGTGGCCAGTGGACGGCAGCTGCTACCTGATCCTGTCCATGGGGCTGGCTATTTGAGGGAGGACCATGTGGGGGAAGGCGACCCTCAGGGGGGTGGAGTGACATCATTTGGTGAGACAGGGTATCCCCAATTCCTTTTTAGGGACACCCCTTCACTAACTCCTCATGGTAATTGTGGCACTAACCCTCAGTATTCTCCAACACTTATTCATAGATCTTTTAAACATCACGTCATTACATCAGTAACAAAGAGTGACGAGAGGAAGAGAGTAAATGGAAAGAAGATTGCTCAGCTAGACCAAAGTGAGCAGTCTAGCTGTTGGAGAAATCTGATTGACTCCAAACGGCTTCCGTCAGTAATGCAGGAGTTCAAAGATAGAGAAGTGGAGAAATGCAGAGCGATCTGTTTGGCCAGTGACTGCCAGGGAAGCCTAGCTGTCAGGGGAACACGAGAGCGAGCGGGGCATGAGAGAAGTGGCACAAAGAGAAGGGGAGGCAGTGTCTGGAACAGAGAGGCATTCCTGCAGGCAGGAGAGATGCTGAGCAGGATGCAAGGCAAAGGAGCTTTGCACCACCAAGGGAATACAGAGCAACATGCAGACTGCTACCAGCCTCCGAGACACGCTGCCTGAAGTGAAGAGAGAGAGCAGAAGCTGCGTAGGACCAGAGCGGTGGCCAAATAAACCACATGAGCTCTCCGATAGCCGGTGAGCCCGTAGTGGAAGGTCAGGGCCCTGGGAGGCAGCTGGAGATGCATTCCTGGTCTATAACTGATTCAGGAGGCATATTCCATATGGCTTACATTACTAACTGATTATAAGGACCCAGTATTTGGGGAGATTCATATGTGCCAGTTATAAGAGGAACTTGGGGAAAACGTATGCCCCTAGATTCTGAAAGTGAATGAACATATGAGAGAACCTGGCAGGAGAATATACCAGTTGTTTTGCGAGTCTGGGACCTGCACCCAAATTGTATCAAGGAACTGTGTGTGAAAACCTGGCAGGAGAGTATACCAGGTGTTTTGCGAGTTGAAAACCACACCCAAGTTGCGATATCATGAAAAGTGAATCCCAAGGAAGATTCATGCCGTTAGGATTTGGAATTCCATTGAATGTGGAAAAGACCTGGGGAAGGGAGTTATTTCCCCTGGAGTCAATTGAAAATAAATACCAAGAGGAGGGTGCTATCCTCCTGGGCTACAAAGAAATTGGTTATTCTTTTGAACTTTTGTTTAGCTGGAGAGAAACCTTGGGAAGGGAGCCATTCCCTGGAACTGTCAACATTATCCATTTGGAACGTTTGTTGGAGTTATACCTCTTTATTGAAATTGAACATTTGCACACTTTTCAAGCCAAAGACAATTCTCTTAACACCTTAGAGTTACTTTTAAAATGAGAGGGCTAGGGTAGGATTTGGGACACAGGACATTTTTGCTTTGGACATCATGACACAAGACAGACCCTTAGTTTTGGTTGATGTTTGCAAAATTCCTCCTAGATTAGGGACAGTTAGGCATTTTCAAACAAGTTTATCATTTCAATGAAGGTGTATAACAATCCCTCTGTGTCCTTGTCTCATTCCTGGTTCCTCTGAATATATCATCAATATTATTCACATTACCTTCTTTTTTTATAAAACTTATAATTCAGTTATGATTGTTGTTTATTTCAGACCAGGGCTACAGGGATCCTTACCCACCTAGGAAAAGTAGTACAAATACTTCATCAGGACATTAGATTAGTTAAAAATGTGAAAGCTGATACATGACGTGACCTCATGTCCCATTTTGAAATTTCAGAGCATGATGCATGTCCTCTCATCGAACTACATATCATTACATCTTTGATTACACACCAATGGAAAGAGGGGCGGAGAAGCTAGATAATGGAATGACAGATACTAATCAGGAGGTCTGGGATTGCTTATAGAGTAAGACGTGCAAGATCATCAAAACAAATGTATTCCTTCCTGCCACCAGACACCACAACCCAAATCCTGTATCTGTCAACCTGTCAAAGCAACCCACCCACAACATAGGAAACTCACTTGCCATCCTGCCTCCTTGCTAGCACGCATTGATTAAATGTTTAATATTTGGTCATTCATACTATAAGTTATAAATACATTGCCCTGGCTCAAATGCAAAAGGGAGACCGACTTAATTTGATAGTTAACCTCAGCCAGACAGGAAGACAAAAAAACATTAGTTGTGGTGTTGCAAGCAATTGTGGATCTGGGTTTGAACTTGGACAATGCAGAACAAAGAGGCTGAGGGTACAACAAAGATGCACTTAATTGTAAAGTATGCTGCAGATTGCAGTTCATGGAAGCAGAGTTCACTGCGAGTGCAGTAGACAAAGGACTGGTTTAATGTAGAGAAATTAAGAGTGACCTATCATATTTATTTATATATGTGTATTTTCAATGAAGGTGGAGGGCGTGTGCGTGGGGGCTTGTGTCTATATATTTGCGTCTAACAGTGGTGATGCGTTTGAGTGTAATTGTGAATGGGCAAAGTAGATGTGTCTGTTCATGTGATTATATATTTTTATATTTGAATATGATGATGAGAATATGTGTCTTTTCTTGGTCACATAAGACTGTTCTGTACGAGACATTAAATATAATACTTGGGTAGTTATTCAGAGTTTGGTGGTAATGTTGAAAGGATTTGAATTTGGAAAATGCTTGCATTTTTTCTGCCTGAATAATTCTGCGTTTGATCAGATACCACTGACAGTATTACATATAAACACTTGGAGGTGTGTTACAGGCTGAACTTCTGCTTTGGATCTGCTTATTTTTCACAACATCTCAAAAGAGGAGGAATACATATATAAATCGCCTGGAATTTGTTTTGCTGGAGCGTAACATGAATATATTTAAAAAAACAGTTTTCTATAAGCACGATAAAGTAACATGGATGGGTCAGAATGAAGATTATAGGTGACTATTTGTGTGATGAAGTCACCATTGAGAAAGAATTTGTTTTTTAAAAGCATAGACACAGCTATCTTAAAGAATGAAACAAAGGACTAACTAAACGATGTATGAACTGTGACTTTATTGGTAAATCAGAGTTGTTAGAAGATGATGAGGATTGAAAGAGACCAATAATATTTGTGACACAGTGGTGCTAAAATTACCAACAAGGGTTGACACTGGGTGCAATAATCATATGTCTGGGGCATAGCCTCTTCTGCATCCTAATCAGACACTGTGTATGCCCATGTGTGTTTGCTGACCAGGTAAACTAGCAACATTCCTGAATTGAGTCCATGGGTACAGTGTCCTTTTTCCAACAGTAGTTTTTTCAATGTAATATTTACAGAAAAAATCCATTGAAAAAACTCATTAAAATATGTATGGGGTGGGTAAGGAGTTAAAAGAGGAGGGGGTCAGGGTGGGATTAATAACATAGGGAAATAGGGACTTGCGGGGGAGGGGCCCAGCATTTAAAAAAAGAAATGTCGATGAGTTTGTCTCGATGGATTTTCTTGGGTAAAAAATTAATTGACAAAATGACTGTCAGTAAAATGAAATAGAACTTCTACATGACTCCATCTTCCCAGTAGCCCAGCAAGTGATTGGAGCACGATAGGCTGACTCTTCTGCCCCTCTTCTTTAATACCTCTTTGACAACAACTGCTTCCTCTTGTCTCTATATCTATCCATTTCTCTATATTCAGCTAGATTTCTTTCTCCATCTCTATCTATGCATCTGTATATCTCACAGTATCCATCTCTCTGTCTGTCCATGCAGATCTGTTGTTGCATCTCTCTATGTGAATAGTTCTGTCTAGCTCCATCCTACTCTCTGCCTCCATCTCTAGTAATTTTTGCATATGTATATGAATCCCTTCCCCCAATTTCTCATCATCAAGAAACTTTATTCGGGTAGCGGCCAGCAAAGTGCATCCTAACAAATTAACATAATACAATCTAATAAAGTTTAAAGTAGCCAAACAAAGTACAGCCCATCAAAAAACAAACCAGAAATAGGCAAACACCAGCAGTCCTGAGACACCCTCAATTAGCCCCACACGCTCCTCTACCCAAAAGGGGTGAGGTTTGCACCAGTTAGGGGGATGTTCCGCTGTTTTCGGCTAAGAAGGACAGGTGAGCTAGGGCACAGGTACTGACTGATTCTGATCCCACTATTAGGTGATCGACCATCCCTCCCCCCTCGTTCCCAGACCACCAGGGCCACTCTCCAGATCCAGAGGGTCAGTTCAACAATATCAGGGGTGTACTGGCTAGTACTTGAGAGTCTACAGCATCCCGCCATGGTATCCCTTGAAACAAATTCACAGCCACCTACTGACCGGAGCCAGTGCAGACTTTTATTTAGCAAGGCATCTTTTGGTTCGGGTTTGTTCAACAGTGGTTTTGGGACCCCATGAAGATATAACACCGTGTTACCGAGCGGGGCCAGACCAGTGGACTTACACCTTCCCCTTCTTTGGCAGGGGGCTTGGATTCTGTTTGCCCTTGGGCTTGGAGAATTTGGAGCCGCTGAACTTGATACAGGTTCCGCCCGGTGGGTAACGTTTGGCTTGTGGTAGTGCATCCCTCCAGCCCCCCTTCTTTAACTGTTTTATCATGGGGGGCTTTTATAATAAGGGGGCTTAGATTCCCAAGACCCTAGTATGGCAGGCATTTTCCAGAACAGATTGACAAAAATGTGGGGGCCTGTGTACAGCTGCAAGTTCCACAGGGTGGGGGGGAGCCTCCCTGCCCGCTGTGGGAGTGATGCAGGGCTCCTCCCTCCCTGGCACTCCCTCGCCGCACCTTGACAACAGAGATTGAAGCATTATATTTATGGTTAAAAGCTCAGCAAGTACTTGAGTGCACTTGCACCCACGGGGGGAGCAATCGCCCTCATGGGATGAGTCATTACCAGGCCCCACTCCCAGTTGGATTGCAGCCCGAGGGCGCTTCGGTGTCCTGATTTGAGATAGGTGAAAATAGGAGGTAGCCCCTGTGGGAGTTGGCATATATTCACTCCCGATGCTACTGGGTTAGTAACCTGGGGGTCGGTGGCTACTTCTCCTGGTTCCTCTTGGCGGGACTGAGCTTGCGTTGGTGAATGGACAGGTGCTTGGACGTAGACAGGGGTGGAAACTGGGGCCGGGTGTGGGCTCAACAAAGAAGGGCTGATGGTCGTACTTTGGCTAACAGGTGCTCCTATGATGACTTCCTCCCTTGTAGATTGCCTTTTGGATTTGGGTTCAGGAGACATTGTCATCGGTGGACCTATATTTCAAAGCTCAGAAAACTCGTGAGGTTCATTGGTATCCAAAGGGGCTTGAGTCCTGGTGGCGGTGGTGAGTGGACCCACTGGGTTACAAAGTTTGACTTTACCAACAGATACTACGGAGTCAATAGGCATCCTTCCAGGGCTTCCCCCCAGATATTGGTAGATTTTATCAATGAGCATGAGCTCCTTCCCCTAGGGGGAAGTTAAGGTCATGGACAGGGCCCCAGGTTGCCCAAAAGTAGGTTCACCCCCAGTGTCATGGTCACAGGGCAATGTTTGGTGCAGGCCTCTGTGTTTCCGCCTACTCAGTGTCACCAGCCTGCGCTTTGGTTTAGGTCCAGAAGGGTCATCATCTTGCGTGCCAGGAAGGGCACAGAAAAGGAGCGGGGTTAGAGGGGAAGGGGGTGAGGACTCCATTGGTTGGGCTAAGGTAGGTGGGGATCAGTGCCAAAATTAAGTAGCGGAATTTGGGTATAGTTGGGATACGCACCCCCAAAGAATAAGTCCCAACAGGGTCCAACAGTTTCCAACAACACCTCAAGTTGCTCCCAGGCCTGTCATGCCAGACCGGCCCACCCTACCTTGCGCGTTAGACCCCTTGGTGGTGCCACATCTTCTTTCATTGGCTCACAAGCGCTCCGCCGCCAGCTCGCGCCAAACACCTGTGACGTCAAACACCGCGCCCTTACCCCACCGCAGGCTTCACCGCTGCAGGGCTTGTGGCATGGGAATATGTCCAGGGGGGTGTGGCCAGGAAGCAGGAAGTCCCTTCAGGGACCTGCAGCATCAAACACTGCGCCCTTGCCCCGCCGCGGGCTTCCTCCAATTTCTATACATGGCTGGATCTGCCTCTCTATGTTTGCATACTTCTCCCTCTATCAATATCTCTAACTGCATTCATCTCTGTATGTCAACACGCATATTTACATTCATCTTTTTGCTTTTCAATATATCTATCCATCTCTCTGTTTATGTGTGTGTCTGTCTGTCGAGCACCCTCTATACATCTCTCATATACACATATCGATGGCTGTGTATCTATGTATATGCATGCCCATCTATGCATTTATTTATCTATCTCTATCCAGATCTCTCTATACATTTTACTCTATATATCTCTTTAGCTATGTATATCAATCTGCATATCCATCTCTTCCTATCCATATACCATTTTACATCTCAAATTGTGCATTTCTCTATGGCTCTCTATCCATCTATCCCTGCAAATGTAACTGTATGTATCTTTTTTCCTATTTATAAATCTTTTCATACATTGGTCTCTATCCGTCTACATTTATGCATCTCCCTGTATGTATCTCTCTATATCCCGCTATCCATTTCTCAGTATACATTTATCTCCATGCATATCCCTCCATCTACATTTCTATCTACCCATCTTTCTCTATGCATCTGTCTATCTCTATCCATCTCTCTCTGGATCTTTGCAGTTTTGTTTAGAGCTCTGTGTTACTCGATAGACATGTGGCCCACTAGATATGTTGCACCCACCCACTGTCTCTATGTTTGTCTGTCTCTCTCTATGTGAGAAATATTGTTTGATTGTATTGATCTCTGTTTGTAACTCTGTATCCCTGTACTCTCAAAAAGACTGTTGTACAGACTGACTTCAAAGCACAATATTGATTGGGTCCAGCTTATGAAGAAACATCGTTGCTCAGTTAGTAACTTTACATTCATCCCACCTCCCTTCCGCCTCCCTTCCCTGGGAATCCAGCCATCCATCGTTGTCTCTTCCACAATGTAAGACAGTACTTGGTTTTTGCAATTGTAGACCAAGATGACTCTATTTTGTAAAATGTTACTACTTTATTCAAATAACAGAAGAAAATGGTATTGAATTATCGTTGTTAGTAAAGAAAACTGTTTTACTTGGGTTAAAAACAAGTAAGTCGTTATTCATTTTACCTAAATAAATTTGACTGGGAAAACCAGTACTAATCTCTTTGCAATGTAAAAGTGGCAGACCAGAAATAACACAAGAACACTCTCCCACGTGTGCATGTAGTCTTGTTTGCTTAATTAATGATAATTTAACATGGTTTAATTAAGAATGTGTACATTAATAGTAACGTTTGAACTAAATATTAAGTTCTGGTGTAGAGAAAAAATATTTTTATCTCGAGGTCTAAATAAAAATAGGAACATAATAATTTTAATTCCTGCAGTAAAGGCAACACTGAAAGCTAAGGGGAACTTGGAAATCTGAACACTGAAAGAAGAGTCTCATTTTAAGTTTATTTATTTATTTATTTATTTATTTATTTATTTATTTATATAGCGCACCCAACCCTTAGGTATCTAGGCACATTTCTTGCGGTTATATAAATTGCACATTTACAAAAATCAATTACAATTGCAGTATATATTGCAGCCATTTAGAATAATACAGGAATTAAGTAATATACAATGGATAAAGAAAGGGAAATTGAAGTCGGCGGTGCAGTACAGGTTGTTAAGGCTCCTGCAGTGTAAGTCACATTTTTATGTTTTTTCTGAAGTTAAGGTACGATGGTTCTGCTCTAAGAACGACAGGTTTGTGTATTCCACATTTTTGCTGCTAAGACTGGGAAGCTGCTACCCCCTGCCTTCTGGAGCTTGAGCCTAGGGATCTTAAGGCAGTGTACTTGTGAGGATCTAATAGGTTGATAAGATAAGTTTCGAACAAATGTGTCACTCAGGTCTTTGGGTGCTCGGTTAGAGAGGCATTTGAATGTGAGTGATAAGGTTTTGAATGTGATTCTTTGATTGACTGCTAGCCAATGTATGCTGTGTCTCCGCTCAGATGGTGAGGCACCATGGTCTGTGGTAAGTAACTGGGAGTCATTACTGTTACCTATTGCAAGGATGACTGAGGTAAGGGATGCCATAATGAGTAGCAGTGGTCAAAGTGGGTGGGAGCGGTCGGGAGCGGTGCTCCTCTACTTCTTTTAGTGAAGTTTTACCGTTCCTATACTTTTATTTTAAAAAGAAACGGTTCCGGAACGGTTTCATTTTAAAATAAAAGTGTAGGAAGCAGTTGAAACTTGCACTTTCAGTGCAGTGCAGTGAACATTCCCTTAAACTGCAGGTGCATGCATTTGGGGGTTTATATTGTGCATGGGAGGGGGTGAGACGATGGGGTTTGCGGGGAGCGGTGCAGACCAGTAGGGAACATAGCTCCACTACTTCTTTTCGTACACTTCGACCACTGATGAGTAGCAATAGTGGGGTGCATCTCTTTAGGAAGCATGTGATAATTAACGTGAGCAGGTGCATGACTAGACTGGTGGGCATTGTATTGAGCTGCTACCAGTGATGCCAGGCTACAATAGGAATGTAGAGTTCTATGTGCTAGGTGAGCTGAGATGAAGCACTATGTCAGACTATAATGTGAGGCAGTAATGGACTACAGAGTGTAGTGTCAAGCAGCTACAAAACACATAAGGTCAATTGTGCAGAATGCTGCAAATCGACATTAGGGCGCGTATAGTTCGTAAGTAGATCAGTTAACGACAGGCAATCGTAGTAGACTAGCAGATATACGGTCATGTACTATAGACTTTCGGGAAAAGCATGAACAATGTTGATTTGCCATACACGCATATACACAGATACACATTTAAGCAGTATATGCAGTCATTAATTCAATACGTTTGTAGGTTGAATAGCAATCAGCGTAAAGGCAGCGGAAGTGTATTGCTACTAATCCTTGGGAAAATAGCAGCTTGCACTGATCAACTTGTGGCTTGGCATATAGGCTGATAGTTACATTGAGGAATGAGAAATGTGGGCACTAGCATACATGATGAACTAGTACCATTAGGGTGTGACGGCACAAGTGGCAGATTGGAGCAAAGTGATGTGGTGGCGGTAAAGTAAGCACAGTAAGACTGGCGAGTGTAGTAATCAAGTGCCAGCCCCTAGTGCAAGCTTTTACTTTTATCTGCTTGAATCTGTATTGCAGGCGGTTGTTGACAAGAGCCTGTGGTTATTGGAGACTGGCACAAGGATAAGCAATATGTCATATACAAGAAAGCACTCAGGCGTGATTGAGTCATGTGTAGGCATACACGTGTACAGGTATGGCATGCCCATGTGCAGTGCGCTTACCGTAATAAAACAACGATTGTTGGCTTCTCAACTTTGAAATCTAGAGTAGACGTAGTAGTCGAGGAGAATGAAGAGCGGTCGCGTGGTAAAGATGTTGCAGCTAGTATGGCGGCAGTAGGGATGGAACCGTGGAAGCGCAGGGTCCCTGGCGTGCGGCGTCTCTAACAACCTCAGACAGGGCTTTATAAAAACGGCCCTTTTTTTTCAGAAAAAAAGGGCCGGCTTCTGCCTCCAGTGAAGGCGATTTGGTGAAGTAGATACGAATGGCCAATCAGGTGGATCGGCAAATCTCTAAAAGGTAAGAGATGATGTGGTAGCCATTTTCAAGTGGCTATGGTCGCAGCAAACAAAGGAAGGATGATTTAAAAATGCAACAAGTTAGGCAGAATGCGTTGGCGAAAATCATTTACGCACAAAGGGATGATGCATGCTTTAGATTAGGAGATATTAGCGGTGCAAGAAGTCGGGATTAAGCACACCGATTGTGCTTCTGCGTCTCACCTGAAATAATGGTGGAATCCTGCTGGTTCAGGCTTCTCCTGAAGCAGGCGTAGTTGATACTGGGGAGAGGGCTCCTGGCCTCTCTCCGAGTTGTTGGTGTGTGAATGTAGTTGAGGCTCAGACAGGGCCTCATAAAAACTGGCCTTTTGAGAATAAGGGCCGGCTTCCGCTTCCGGTGAAGGCGTTTCGGTGAAGTAAAAGCGAATGGTCGGATCGGCAAATCTCTACAAGGTGAGAGATGATGTGGCGGCTATTTTCAAGTGGCTATGGTCTCAGCAAACAAAGGAGGGATTATTTCAAAATGCTACAAGTTAGGCAGAATGCGTCGGCGAAAATCATGTACGCACAAAGGGATGATGCACGCTTTAGCGTAGGAGATATTAGAGGAGCAAGAAGTCGGGCTCAAGCGCACCGATTGTACTCCTGGGTCTCACCCGAAATAATGGTGGAATGCTCCTGGTTCAGACTTCTCCTGGACAGGGTGTAGTTAATACGGCAGAGAGTGATCCTGCCCTTTCTCGGAGTTGTTGTCCCTGAAATGGTCATACTAAAAATTCCAAGTATAACATTTAGTAACTAGGCAGGAAAAAAATTCCATGAAGTTGAAAGAAACACAACAGGCAAAATTCACATTTCTTTTTAGAATAGCTGTCAAAAGAGAACAACCTGCTTTTTTACATTGCGAGAAGGGAAACCTAGCATTTCATGAAGGTTGTGTTTTCGTAACTATTATTTTATTTATGTAAATGTGTGCTTGACTCGAAATGATGTTTTACATTTATCTTCAACTGGACGCATATGTTTTTTAAATGTAGTTAATAGTGTTATTAATTTTGACAATGGGTACTAAAATATATTTTTTCTTTCTTACATCAACATAGCTATGTCCTAAAAATGTGTATATGTCATGATCAACATTTTCCCGTAGATGAGTTTTCAACGAAATCTGGAGCATCACCATCATGAACAGAACCGTTATATACATATTTGTGGACGATTGTGCACCCCCTCCCTTGCCCATTTGCAGTGCTGGTCATCGGGACCAATATGGCCGCATTTCATCAATGAACAATGTTTTATTACTGAAGTGTAACAAATCAATTGTTCTCACAAACGGAACACCAAATGGATGATGGAACTCCATAGAATTATTTGTCAACACAGAGAACTTTCAATGCACAATTCAAGTACTGGGATTAAAACATCTGACCATCGACCTAAACATGATTACTATGGCTTGGAGTAAACAATCTGTTCTTCCTTTCATTATTGCTCCGTTGGATGCATTTGACTGTTTACTTTGCATTAATAAATATATACATTCCTGACTATGAGTAATTGGAATTGTACGATCGGACCGAAAAAAGGTCCGACCGTACAAAAAGTCAGAAAAATGCTACCACCAAAGGTTCAAACACCAAAAGTTCAAACCTTTGGTGGTAGCATTGTAGGTAAGTATATACAAAAAAAAGACTGCGGGCTGCAGGGGTGTTGCGGGGGACACCCCTGCAGCACATCTGAGAAAAAAAAAAAAAAGAACAGGAGGGGCCAGGGGTGGGGGGTTTGGGTGTAGTGAGCAGGGATTGCGGGGGACACTATTGCATATCCCGAAAACATTTTTTTAAAAGAAAAGGACCCTGCAGTGCCGGTTCCCCATCACGGAACTAAAAGGGAACTGGCGCCGCAGGGGCTCAGCTTGTTAAAAAGGTAAGTAGCATTTGTTTATGTTGGGGGTGTGGGTGGGGGTGTATTGAGCGTGTGGGTGGGGGAGTGTTGTGGGTATGTTGTGGGTGTGGGTGGGGGTGTGGGTATGTAGGGGTTTTGAATGCGTGTTTGCATGGGAAATGTGCAAACCTTTTGTGGTTCGCACATTTCTCATGCAAACTTCTTCGTCGCTCACTTTTCTGTGATGGAAAAATCACGCAGATCCAAGTAATTATTGAAAAGTGGAACTTGTTATCTTCTTTTAATGAAAAGTGAGTAAACATTAGCTGTGTGTGTGTGAGCATCTTCTGTGTTTTGTGTTAGGTAATGTGATGGCGTAGTTGCTGAAAGCGGACGTTTGGGTACACTGTGCACAGACATCCTGACAAGGGACTTAGCATATCATTTTGATGTGGCAATGTCAGTCTCAGGGACGTCTGTTATGTTTTACTGCCACCAGGGTCCTTCAATTTAGGGCGATTGATCAACTGATAAGATTATCACAAGATGGCGGTTTCTGACCTGTGCAGTTCACATGTCTAAATGTCTAAATGTCAGAAAATCAAAGGTAAAGTGCTTTGGAAAAAATGCGGGATCGATCAATATATGCTCAAAAATACATGCCCTATCCATTGGGCCAATACAATTCCTGAGAGCACTTCTCCTTTAATTGTAGCATTTAGAGAAAGCATGAGGAGTGGCCTAAATTATTTCATTTTCTTATGTAACCAAACTAGTACAGAAGTCCGTACATCATCCTTTAAGCACCCCTTCGTCAATGGCATGACCTCTGTCTTTTCAGCATTAAGATTGCAGACTGTAAGCTATGAAAAGGAGTTTATTATTTCTATGCCATTCGTGAATGACTTCTCAGGATCATTGTGACATGTTAGTATATCATCAGCATAAAGTGTCACATGTGTCTCTTTAGCAATGGATACTGCTTTAAGTTGCTCTCTCATCCTAATGTGATAGTACAAAAAGGAGAGGAGGAAGGGGACATCCCTACCGAGTACCCTTGTACAGGGAAAAGTGAGGTGCGAAAACACTGCTGGTAAATTCCTTTGCTGTAGACTCATCATTATGAAGAATCACTAACATTCTGAAGTCATTCTATAACCTTTCCAAGCTACTGCCCTCCCACATGGCTGAAGGCCTCCTTGTTGTCACCGTCACGGAATATTTTTGCTCTGTGCGATCGGCTTTAGGTAATGCAGATGATAATATTGTGTTACCCGAGGAGACCTACCTTGATGAATCGAGTCTGGTCAGCCTGAAACATAATGGCCAGAAGTCTTTCTCTTCTCGGTGCAAATACTTTCCCAAACAGCTTCAGTTTACTATTAATCAGAATGACAGACATGCAATTGTAAGTGAATGTCAAATGTTTGTCCAGTTTGGAAAGGTTAGAGATTGACACATCCAGAAAAGTACCTCGCATTAGATTAATTTAATTGAAATTGTTGCATAAAGTTAACAGTCGTCGTACTAGTAAATCTTTCAAATCCCCAAAAAGACAACAGAGAGGCCGTCTGGACCCAGATTTTCCCTTTTACAAAAACTGCTGATGGGTATTAGGACTTGAGGCAAGCATTTTATCATTTCGATAGAGGAGTCATCCCGTTTATTTCTATTCAGAAGTCTCATCTTCCTTACGAATTACTTAAGGAGGTACCCAGTGGGTATAGTCTGGTGTGCATATATAAGCCTTTATAGTGTAATTTCACATTTTCTATATCAATAATAATAATAATAATATAACAATTTATGCGTGATTCCTCACACTCTAACCTCTGTAATAATAGCTTCTATTGTCACCCAAATAACAGGTGCTAAAAGTATTGACTTGTGAGTATGGAGGGCTGGGTCACCACCAATGGGATTAGAATTGGTGACATGCAGTTTACACACATATATGCCAAGGTGCGTGCTCAGTTCACTGGGCCATCTCGCCTGCCAACAATTAGCAACTGCATTGGCAATTTCATCAGATATTATCCTTGCACCCTTATAATTAACTTCAGTGGGCATCAAGTGTCTTTGCTTCTTGACTTTGGGGTATTTTTCTATCATTTGAATTAAGGTATCACGTGTGATTATGGTGGATCTGGCATTCTATTCCATTTGAAGTTTAACTAAAGCTTAATAAGATGTATTGAGAGTAAAAACCTTGCATTTTCAGTTCAAGGCAGAATATGACCAACTTGACACCACTTCCTCTGACAACACACCAGTCAAGCTAAAGAACCTTTCAACACCCACATAAGGAACTCTCTCAATCATATATACCTATCCTCTGCCCTGGTCTCCTCTGCTCCCACAATTGAGCCCTCTCTCTGACCAGTCTCACATTAATTTCACAATTTCTATTCCTACCACAATTCCCATTCCCCTCCCTCATCTACTACCAACCCTAAACTCAAATCCAACCCCATGGGCCTTACCTCAACCAAGTGGACATCTTGCTGTAAGCTCTCCTCGCTCCTTCACTTCTCTCACGCCATTGATCTCGCCTTTTCTGAATTCAGCTCTGCACTGTCCACACCTATCAATGCTAACTACCCTTCCTGCTCCTTTGCCACCTCACATCCTCATACTCCAGCATGGACCCCACCAGTTATCCAGCTTCTGAGAAAAACCATGACTTGCTGCTCAGCCTGCTGGCCGAAAGATGGACCTCCCATAATCCTTGCTACCTGCAAGTATTCTCTACTTACTGGGATCCCATCTCTTGGCACAGCCAACTCCTCCTATTATTTAATTGGTTCCCTCTCTCTGTTCACACCCTCACAAAGTATTCAGAACTATGTAGGCCATCGTCCCCCCCCCAAAAAAACACTTTGCCTCCCACTGTCTTTTTTCACGGATGACTTACCCTCCTACTTCTCCACTAAAATCCCCAAAATACATCCTATCTATCTTTCTATCAATCCTACTCCACCTTCCCCACATTTTCCACTCTATCCCACACCTGCCCTCCCCCCTTCTGAACTTCCACCCACCCTTTGTTCTGCTGCTCCATGCTGCGCTCCAATTGATCCCTTTGCTCACATCTTTGCCGACAATACTCAAATCTGTCTCTATCTACAAGAGTCTTATCCAATAATAAGAAACAATATAACAGCATGGGGAGGAAGTCGACATCACACTTCCCTATCTGTGTCAAAAAAGATCAACAAGGCTAATGAAGTAACCACACCGCTGTAGGAAGGCAGCACAGGATGTCTTACTTGGCAGGTGCCATTTCTTCTTGGGAGAGGGCAGCAGATGTATTCACGCATAAGAACATCTTTCAGAGACTTGACTCTTGACTTCTCAGTCATCAGAAGACTTTCAGAATTGAACATCTCTACTTTCGCAGATACTAAGAAGGCCTCTCGCTCCATGTCCATCACTAATATAAGTGAATGGAAAACCTTAGCATGTGGTATTGCAATACAGAAGACAACCACGAGACCACCAATTAGACTAAAGTGCCAGAGGTATACATAAGCCCTAGTGGTGAATACTCTACTAAAAGTGTGCAGCCGCCAAATGTGGTGCTGCTACCATGAGTCCACAAAAGTTGCATAGCGGTAAGATATGAAAAACGATTGTGTGTACCCACTGACAGGTAACATATACATACAGAACATCTTATAGCAGTAATACATAATAATAGAGCAAGAAGCCGACCATGAACAATGCCACAGGACTCTGCTGATATCCCTAATGAAGACATTCAGATATAGGGATCAATATACAACGGGAAGAGTTGCTCCTATTAAAACGCAAGAAACTGCAAATATGACCTGCATCCTAAAGAGGGCTTAAAGAGGGCGCTATACAGCGAATCATGGAACAATACATACTTTAACTCATTCTCATTACATCATGCAGTGCAATTAATGCTTAATAAGTAACTAATAAAAAAAAATACATTAAGTTAGACTAACATTTATGTTAATTGTTCAGTTAAATGTTACTTTCAAGTGCTGTTGCTCGGAGGTTTTGTGCCTAGGAGTAGTGGAAAAATAAGCGAGTTAGCAATTATTGGTCAAGAAACTGGGCTGGATTGCAAAACTACATATGTTGCATCATTTAAGAAGTAGACCAACAATGGGAAAAATAGTCAAAGCAGAGAAAGTACATATACAAGATTGGGAAATATTTTCTGTTCACTGAATTTCACGCAGCTAGCCTTCATCCGCTGCCCTGGGCTCAGTCACTTCTATGTCTTCATGCTTGATGTTTCTGATGGCCTCTCAAAACATGGATGTACCATTGACTTCAAAAGGGCAGGTATGAAATAAGCCACAGATGGCATTAAGCTGTTTTGGGGACGACCCTCCACCCCAGAACTCTTCATGCTGCTCTAGAGGTCAGTGGTGGAAATGGAAAAAAGTTGGTGGGGGATCCCACAAAGGCCGGGGTGGAGTTTGGGGCTGGGGAAGGTGTCTGAGGAGCTGGGACTTAGAGGGGGCGGAGCTGGCAGTTGACCTCCGATCAAAGGAAATGTCCAAAATAATAGTTTAAAACAGCAATATCAAACATTCTGGCACAAAGGGAATGAATGGCCATGTGCAACTGTAGGCCACTTTTGCATTGAAGCCGAGAGAAGTTTATGCCCCAGTCCAACCCTGGTAATCAGTATGCAGACGCATAACATTTGCCCACAGCATCACTCACAAACCACACTTTTACTCTGTGCACGAACCCAAACAAGACAAAGTACATAGGGTCACCGGAGACAGCACACATTAAAATCTGTCCTCTAAACAAATGCAGCACATCATATAATATATAACGTATCTGAGGTGCTGCATTTTATAGAGGTCAGATTTGAATGTGTGCTGGCTCCTTGTGTCTCTCCTGTGTTTGTTCTGACTTGGTTATACAAATAAGTATAACCAACTAAGAATAAACACCAGCGAGACAAAGGAAATGGGTGCACGTTGAAAATTAAAGCACCCGAGGGGAGAGTGCAAAATAACAAAAATGCTATGCGCAGTGTGCACGGTCCGATTGCACCGTGGGGCAGATTAGACTCCGAGCCCACCAAGGTGGGGGCTCAGAGATCTAATCTGCCCTGTGAGAGCAGAACTCTGTGCACAAAGAGTACATGGCAGATTAGATCGCGGGCTCTGCAAGGAGCTGATCCGCACCCCGCCGTCGCGGGTGCTTTCTTTTTTTAAGTAACCCAGAGCATGGGTTTGGGGGCTGACTCTGGCCGGATCCAAATATCCGGCTTCACATCTGGTGCCGGATCTCAGATCCGGTGAGAGACGGCCCAATGACCGGCGCTGCTAGCGGTTCTATGTGATATGATATTCACGATGATTAAAGGCTGCACTCAAAAAAGACTGATTCTTTTCAGCCGTTTTGGTGGGACCTTTAAGATTCTAAATATATCACTCCCCCTCCACTTCGCCCAATGAAATGAGGGGGGGGGGGTTAAACCCCTAATCCTCCTCTTTAAAATTTAAAACCACACAACCCCCCCAGCATAACCATAGCTGCATAGCTGACGAACCCCCACACACATACACACAAACACACAGGCAGACACACACCTTCTCCCCACAACTTACCAAAAAATCACAAACAGGCACTCACCTGTCAGCCGTCTTCCATCTTCCCCCTGCCCGTCCCGGATTGTCTGTCAGCACACACTCGTGACATGACGGTTATGATTTAGAAACAGCGGAGCGTTCTCAGAGCAGGTTTTCTAAAACGGTTTTTTTAATGTTTGCTTAAATTAAAAGACTTTTTTGCTCCATACGGCTCTAGCTCTGGTAACATCTTGCACTCGAAACCCAATGTTGCGATTCCATGCGATCTTCCCCTTTTCCTTGGTACATCTGAGCACTTCCCTAAGCGTCGAAATTACAGAGCGATGGACAGAGAGGCTGCAAGCCATCTGGGAGGCTTCAAGGAAAATGGAGGCCAGAGAGGCTACTCGGAACGATTGTGGACCCAGCAATCTCTTGCAGGTTTTCCTTGATGAATGGCATCATATGAAATTCAGTCGCAGACTGGATGTAGAGCATTCAGCAGGGAGCTCCTGCTAGAGTAGCCTACTCCTCTGCTATCGTAGGCATGAGTATCACATGTTCTGTCTTTCATGGTCATTTACCTTTATGGAGGCATGTATACAATGGCCTAGGCACACTTGATTATAAAGGATGACATGTCACAGTTGTCCCTTCCCTACACAAATGTTAATCAAACATTCAGAGGGGGCATGGGGGGTAAAATTTTTGCCGTCTAAACCATTCTAAGCAACTCGAGTATTCAGCAAGAACAATCCAGAACAAGTTGGTTGATTTTCAATCAGACCATGAAGGGCGACCATATTAGTGACTGATCTGTTAGCATTGTCACAGAACTCATGAATATCTTAAGTCAATAAAATGCAAGGAAAAGACGAGCAGTACTCAATTAATTTGACCCAGATAACAGAAAACCATTACATTAACTTGTAAGCGCTGATACATATGCTATTATATTCAAGCAATAGATGTTTACAATGTCTGATCTGTTGTTGATTTGTAGTTCAATTTGTGTCTCACTAGCGTAATTTGTTAAAGAAAAACACATGTACTAGCACTGTTGATACCCTTTGTAATGTCATTTCAATCCCCACTATGTTCAGGCTCGGACTGGCCTATAGGGCAATAGGGCAATGCCCAAACCAAGAACGCAAAATGCTAGTGTGTGCCAGTTTTTGTGGTCCAAGTGGACCACTTTTTCCAATTTGATAAGTTACTTCACCAGCGGCTAGTAGTTTTGATCATTGTTACTGAACATATATTCTTTAAAATGCACAATTTGCATTACATTTTATCAAAAACCTTCCCCTTCGGTATTACTCAAACAGTCTGTCGCAAAAGGAATTAATTGCCATTGACCGTGACAATGTTTTATGATGACATAGCTTCTGTTATTAATTGCTCCACTGTATTCAGGGATTTTATATTTGTTATTATTCCTCTCATTCATCACAATCAACATGTGTGAGCTTGGTAGTACATGTGTTTTAACAGATTGCTGTTTTGTTCCCTTTTGCAACAGAACTACCAGTGAGAAACGTACCAGTAATATATGTCCTCCCATCCATTCGTTCTGCACAAGTGTTACCTCATCAGCTTTGTCCTTTTCCCTTTTCCATCTCTTAATCTATCTTTCTAATTCTGTCGATGTGTTTGATGGCTCACTCTTCTCTTCTTTATCTTGTATGATCTTAAAGATCCTCTCTTTTCTCTTACTCTCCTATGGACTATCGTTACTACAATAGGCTGGTGGTTCGTATATCGGATTACTATACCCCATTGCTACTTTCAGTTCCTTTAAAGGATACAACCCTACTTCGTCCACACTAGCACCTTTTACTTCAGGTGAGGTAAGGGGAGCTGAGGGCTCGACACCTTCCTCCTTTCACTGGCTAAGCATCCACTCCTCAGGTGGCAGACCTTCCCTTTCTTCCTGGTACATTTTCCAGAGCTCTAGGATAGCTAATCTTTTCTCCAATTTCTCAGCGTGCAAGTATGTGGTCATGTGTTGCAATATTTCTTTTGACAGTGATCCCCTTGTGGTCACGTCATGAACATCTTATCTGCCGTGCCTCTCACCCATTCCGCACTATAATGTTTGAGCTTGGGCATGTGCTTTGACAATGTCTTACATAAATGCATCAGGGGAGTATCTCCCATTGTGACGAGTCTCAATTTACTGTCAATACTTACCAGGTTTTAGACAATACTTTGGTCACTTTTCAGTAGTCTTAAAACAACAAATATAAGCGTGCTCCAACCATCACTGCTCAAGCCTCTCGAGGCTCTACCATTCCAATTATCTCTGTCTATCTCTGGATTGGTACCAACCACTTTCCTAGCTCCTTAGCTTCGTTTCAATTCCTTCACAACTTTTGTCACTTCTTCAACACTTTAACTCAACACATAACACAGACTGACTAGTTGACTTTACACATTTACTAAAAGTACTCCCTTATAACCCTTTTTCCTCAACCCTATTCAAATATCATGTCACAGGATTTAAAACATCTCCTTATGTGAACCTGTCCACACGTAGCCTAGTGACTCCTACTGGAGTGTGAGACGACTTCTTCTAGGCCCCCTTGGGTCAGGCTTCTGGGTGCTTCTCTCTCTATCGCCAGACAAGATTTCCCATTACTTTTAAATTACCACAACCCTGTCCCCTTAATTTGCCATTCCTCGCAGTCTACTCACCATTTGGTCGTTTCACTCAAGGCCTTCGTTATCGTCTCCTCCTCCAACTGACCACTTTCACCTTCTGTCCGCAGAGCACCCATGGAAACCAGGTAGAGATTGCATCAAAGAGGGACCCTGCCTACTGTCTCGGTTCATCTTGCAAGATGTCTCTCTCTCTCTCTCTCTCTCTCTCTCTCTCTCTCTCTCTCTCTCTCTCTCTCTCTCTCTCTCTCTCTCTCTCTCTCTCTCTCTCTCTCTCTCTCTCTCTCTCTCTCTCTCTCTCTCTCTCTCTCTCTCTCTCTCTCTCTCTCTCTCTCTCTCTCTCTCTCTCTCTCTCTCTCTCTCTCTCTCTCTCTCTCTCTCTCTCTCTCTCTCTCTCTCTCTCTCTCTCTCTCTCTCTCTCTCTCTCTCTCTCTCTCTCTCTCTCTCTCTCTCTCTCTCTCTCTCTCTCTCTCTCTCTCTCTCTCTCTCTCTCTCTCTCTCTCCCCCCCCCCTCCCCCACCCCCCCCACCCCCAACAGGAATGGACTATGAGGTGAATGGGAGAGGTAGCATCCGAGGCAGATCTGGAACTAGCAGAGAATGACAAAGCCATGGATCATGGATTCCTCCCCAAAGCCTTGGTGTATATTTTCAGAGTGGAAGAGAAAGCAAACAACGCCATAGACCACATGGCAGACTCGAAGAAAAAGGAGACTGAAATGTTGATGGGGATAAAGCTCCTATGAAGAATTCCTGGGGATATTCCAGCCCAGTATTAGTTCAGGCAGAGATGGGCAGGAAGGGGTGGGCCAGCAGAGTTATTTTTTCTATGAGAGGTATTTGGGCGAGGTTGGAGGAGCTGTAGCAAAACAAACAGACCACAGTGTAGGGAGTAGCAGGTGGAGCAGGACTTGGAAGAGACTTTGGAGTGTTTGGAGAGAGTAAAGTTAATGTTTTGTGACTGAGGGGGTGGTACCAATTTGGATGTTTGTGTGAGTTTGTGGGTGTTAGTGATTGCAGGAGGTAGATAAGATTAGAGGGTAGCTGGACAGTGGAGACAGAAGGGAGAGGGAGAGATAAGACCAGGAGATGGAGTGTGGATAGAAGTGAGGAAGAGACACTCAGAGAGGAGAGTGGAGAAGAGAGGAAATAGTATAGGGGAGGAGAGTGAGGAAAGGTTTGAGAGAA
This sequence comes from Ambystoma mexicanum, assembly GCF_040938575.1. NCBI lineage: Eukaryota > Metazoa > Chordata > Amphibia > Caudata > Ambystomatidae > Ambystoma > Ambystoma mexicanum. The sequence goes on from NC_090935.1 coordinate 1,527,293,128, forward strand.
AGTCATCAGGAGGAAAGGCTCGGCCGGGTGATCAGAATGCTAGGTTACCTAGGAAGTCCTTCAGGGATTTAGAGAGATAAGGCTATGGCCTTCAGGCTTGCCTTAGGATAGTAAAACAATAGACAGTAGGCGTACTCAGGCTGTAGAAGACCTGTGTTGCAATAAGAACGTAGGGATCCTGGGCTAGGGAGGTTTGAGCCCCCTATACGGAGGAGGGAAAGGGACAGGGGCCAGGAAAGGACACCCCTAGACCTGGAGCCTCAATTATTTCTTTTTGTATATATCTCTGCAATAGAAACTAAAAACATATTCCACTCGTCTTGTCACCCATTGAGGACATTGTTACACAAATTATAATCCAAAAGGTTTTCTGCTTCCCTGCCATTCAGGAGCATTTGTGGAACCTGGGTCAAGGACGATTTGCAAGCCCCTTTCATTTCTACACTGGGCTTGACTGGTAAAATGTATCAATGGGAGTCTGTGGGTAGAGATGTATTCATTTGAAAATAAATGTCTGGCAGGGATTTGTTCTGATTTTCAAAACCTTTCACTCTTTAACTGTCCTTTGTTTTCTCTCTGCCTCCGTCTACATTCCTCACAACGCTCACTACACAGCCTCACACTTTCTTCTTGCATTATTTTCTCATTCCTAGCTCCTTCCTTTCCATTTCTTTATCCTACCTCTCCTTCCCTGACACTGTGTATTTATCATAACATCTTGCATTCCTGTCCTCTTTTGGTCTTTTTCCATGCATTCCTTACTTATTTCCCTGTCTTTTGCTTTCCAACTTGCTTCACTTATTTTCTTTTCTCTCCACTTCCATTTGCCTGTGTCATTTTTCCTTACACGTTTTGGTTGGCTTATATCCTTCTTCATCCCCTGCTCTCTCTCCCCTTCTCATCTCCTACTCTTCTCTTCTCATGTTTTCTTTACTGTTATTCTTTGTTCCGTTTGTCTCAATTCGCTGCCACCTCACCTGTGCTCGTATTCCCATTGTAAAGTTCTCATACATCTCTACAATATTCTGTCCCCTTTTGCCCCCTATTTCTTCCCACCCGGCCTATTTCCTTTCTCCTTCTGTTTCATTCATCTTCCTTTACTATGTTTACCTTCTAAGTGCTTCTTCAGTTTTCCTTCTCACCTCCTCTCCCGGCTCTCTTTTTTCCCCCACCCTCTCTCTCACTTTGCCAAAAAGGCTGTACTGTTGGACCTGCTAGGCTTACTAAGGAACAAAGCACAGCTGATTGTTGAACCGTAATAACCACAGTAGCACTGCCTTGAGGCAGTGGCCACTTGTATGTGCACGTGAGGAGCCAAACGTGCCCTTAGCTACATGCAGGGTCTATCAAACTGGCCTAGACAGTTCTCTGGTGCCATGCATCTCATTGTACACATATACATTTTAACAGACAATGGGGGTCATTACAAGTTGGGTGTTAACCCAATGGCAAACCGCTGGGATACCGCACAATGGAATTAGCATTACCGTAACTTGGTCCGGCGCTATTAGCGCTGGATCCCAAGTTGCGGTGGCATGGTAAGTCCCCATTTATTCTGGGTCCATTGGACCCAAAGGGGCATTTTCGGTAATTGCGCTGAAAGTTGGCAGAAAGTCAGTGGATTTACACCCAGCTCAGAGCTGGAAATTAATCCCCAACTTTCCGCCCAACTATGCGGTAATGTGGCAGTAATAGCGTTACCGCCGCATTTTTACCGCTCCGCCCAACTTGTGATGAGGCCCAATGTACGCTTTACCCATTGTCCCCCCTTTCACACTTACCTGAGAAGACGTAGACTTGAGAGTTTATGAGAGTCATGTTAGAGTTATGTTTTTAAACTTAAGAATCGGGTTTTTACTTTACTTATTTTCTGTAATCAGGCAAGTAGCAAAAAAAAGGCAAGCAATATGGCAAACAGATCTTTTACAATTACATTTAACATAGCATACCATACATACACCTTGGTTTGTAATGTCTATATCTCGGAATACAGCATATATATTTCATTATTATCTTCGGCCTAACCTTCTCGGCATAACAATGGCCAACAGCCTCTAGACCCCCTTTTCCCCTGAGCATTCTGAAACATTTTGCGTGCATGTGGCACTTTATAAAAATACAATAAATAAATATATAATGCATGAATCTCAGTATACAGTGCATCCATCTTGGTATACAATGTATCTCTGTGTATGTGCTTGTATATTTAAATATATAACAAACACATAGCAATACACTGCTTATACGTCTAATTACAAAATATATCTAACTCCGTGTGCATCATATAGATTTCAGTATACACTGTATGTACCTCAACATAGTACATATGACATCTCAATATATAATGTATGCATTTCACTATGCAGTATCGATAGGAATGCTGAATGTTGTCCCTAACGGCCCCATCGTTTTTCCACTGGTGTGCCTAGCTGCAATGGATCATTTGCTTGTCTGTGCGTGTGAACACAGGTTGCTTCCTGGTATGGTTCATCCATGAACTCACCTTTCTGTGCCTGAAGCACAATGCTGGCCCCCGCTCCACCCTCCCCGGTCTTTTCCTGGGTAATGTTGCAGACATTAAACACAGGCAGCTTCTTGGTTACTGCAGACGCTGTTCCCTGGCCACTTTCTTTCTCGACGAACAGCGATAAGCGGAGGTATAATCAATGAACTAAGCTCAACATACTGCAGCCAGACCAATCGATGAAGGAAGTAAACAAGGCCGCACTTTGCCCTGTGGAATCATCGTACACTGCCAAGTAAAGGAACAGCGTCATTTTAAGACCCGATGTACTGTTCAGTGGATCTCAAAAAACGCTTTACCCATTATCCCCCTTTCACACTTACCTGAAAAGACGTAGACCTGAGAGTTTATGCGAGTCATGTTAGAGATATGTTTTTAAACTTAAGAATCGTGTTTTTACTTATTTCCTGTAATCAGGTAAGTAACAAGTAGCAAAAAAGGCAAGCAATATGGCAAACAGATCTTTTACAATTACATTTTAACATTTTAGTCCAAAACAATCCCAAAGAGGTCATGACCTATCCGCAGCCAATTAAGGCCCTAGAGCTACACGTTAGGGCCCGGCTCATCATTCCACAAATAGTTAACTTTAGTAATATTTTGGGATAACAATGTTGACTGCTTATGTGATAAATTGTACGTACAATTATTTGCATTGAAGATTTTTTTTCATTTTATGGTTATTGTCTAAACCCAACTTTCCCTTTTTACAAATGTATGAACCGAGCTCTACTACAAGTCCGTGCGGACTTGGCCCTTTCTGGCCTACGTGACCGGATAAATTGCATAAGAGGAACCCCGGAAAAAGAACAGTAGGACTTGATCTGCCACAGGATATTAAAGCCAACGACATGAGGAGGAAAAATAACTTCACGTCCAAGCAGCAAAAACTGTGTCACCCGAGAAGAGAGAAAGAAATCACTGATGGGGTTGGTAATACCTTGCTTTGTCTCTAATTAAGCAATAAACCCCATGCTGGTGGGGGGCATTACTACGTCAGGCAGTGGCATCACTAGAAATCAGTATTAGAGGGGTCAAAAGTACAGCATGGTGGGGCGGGGTGTTGCCACACCAAATAAGGGTCAACAGCCCAAACTGATTTAAGTATACCTATATTTTACCAATCTGTTTAAACAAATGTGTCATTAAGCATGTTCAGAGTAGGTTTAATGCAATAAAAAGGTTTTGCATCATGTTAATATACATCCTAAAAAGTTAAATCGTGTTCATCAGTTGCAAAAATGCTCTCGCACTCAGCAAGAGACTGCATTCTTTTACTTCAAGCAGACATCACTCCCAGCACAGCTTCAAACAATGTGTAGTTTGAGGTGCTATTTAGCACAAGAGATATCACTTACGGCTCAGCTTTAAATAATAGCTAGTCAAAAATGGTCAGTTTAACAGAAGAGATAGTCCTCAAACCTCAGTTTGAAATGATAGTCAAGGACAGTCTGTTTAACAGATGAAATATCACATAAAGGTGCAAGGTACAGGGGAAAGGAGGCAACTGCTAGCAATGGTTGCAAGAATCTTACTTTTCCCCCATAGAATTCACAGTTTTCAGTTTCTGGCTGTACACCCCAGTGGCGGCTGGTGAATTTTTTTATTGGAGGGGCATAAATATTTCCCCCAAACATGCCAGTGTGACGGAGCATAGCGAGGGATGCCCAACCAATTAAGAGGTGTTGGGGAGATTTTTTTAAAATAATGGCTTAAAATGATGCTTAAATTGGGTAAAATGCAAAACAGTTTGCAATTGGTTATGTACTGTAATACATGAAAAAATCCAACAAATGCAAGTTACCAACATTGCAGAGGAGCATTTCGCCAACAAATTTTCAGGTTGTTTTTCCCCACAATATATGCCAGCATAAAAACATTTACACACTGGCTGCACCCATACATTCCCATGTTGACTGCACCAATGTATGCCAGTGTTCCCATGTAATCACATATTCATGTTTGCCTTATGCATAATGCCAGTAATAATACTATAAGAAATCATGTCCATGCATGTTCTGCCAAAATATGGCAGTAGCCCCACTTAAGAACATACTCCAGTTGGCTTTAACATAAAAAATGCCCTGCCACAGTATGAAAATATGTCCAAACTGGCTGCAATAAAATGTCATTCTAGCTATATAATAAAACCTATTGTGCTGGCTTTATCAAAGATACCCAATACAAAATGTCACGTGACAGTAAGAAATGGCTAGACTGACTGCACCAAAATGTCAGTCTAGCCACATAACCACACTCATTATCCTTGCTTTACCATAGATTCCCAGTAAAAAAAAGCCATGCCTGCCCTCTGGTTCCCCCAGCACCTCGCCCACACACAATGTGATTATTTGTGCATGCAAGGTGCTGGGGGGCCCAAGGGGTAGGCGTGGTATTTTTTACTAGGCATCTATCATAGATGGCCTGTCAAAATATAACATGCCTGCGGCGCTGGTCCCCCCCCATCGCCTCACATGGAGAGCTGATTTTGACAGATGCACAACACCCTCTGCCAAAATAAGCTCCCTGTCCCAGTACAAACACGCATGCACACACATTCACTCAACCTTCACATGCAGTCGCTCATTCACATGCACACCCATCATCACACACTCACTCATTACACACAGGACAAGCATACAAACATACATACAGATATTTAAATTAACATACCTTCTACATCGGTCCTGATGTTCCATTCCAGCACTCCAGCTTCTGTGTAGCATGAACAGGAAGCAGCAATCAAAGAGCGCTTCGTGGCTCGTGCACCTCCGCACAAGAGCTGGAGCGCTGATGATGAAGGGGCCTGCTTTGTTTGTATGTGCAAGGAGGCACAATAGTGCTTCCCATTGCACATAAAAACATGCAGTTCCTCAGCTAGCATCCCCAATTGGCCATGCAATGTTGGGGAAGCAAAACGCTCCTGGCTTTGTATGGCTCATTTGATATTCAAGGCTGGGGAACAGAACTGTCAAACGGAAACCGTGTTTTCCTTTAAGAGTTTAAGCCAGCCGCAAAACGCTCCCTCAGCTGCAAAAAGCAGCTGAGGGAGAGCTCAGGGTTTACACAGGGTTGGCTCCTTGGCCCCTCCATAATGGATGAAGGAGCCTGTGGGTCGGCACCCGTCGCCCATTATGGAGAAGCAGCCACTGGTACACTGTCAATGAATCTATGCACAGGGTCACTGTAGCTGGAGATTAAATACTGTTGACTTTGAAGTCATGTACATGAACTGCACTGTTGTTAATACAGTGATTTTGAACACATTAAGGGACTCATAGACATGTTCTACAGTAGAAGGCTACTAGGGCAGCTCAGCAGGTTGAGTGACTGTTGCTAAGATGTTATATATTTAAAACTGGCTGTATATCTTATCAAGTGGGCCAGGGGATGAATTGGGGTGGTAGTTTGGTTATATTCAGGAATTTCTGCCCCCATAGTGAAAATCAAAAGCTGGCACCCATGAACTGATAGTTTGATTTCCTATTGACTGATGTCAGCACTATAGAAGCATGTATTTGTGATTAAGCAGGTTGACAAGCATATAACAGCTTAAAAAAATATCCTGTTATAAAACACAAAGGAAGGGGCACAAAAATCACAGGGTATTTGTGTGGTAGTCTGACAAAAAAAGAAACATATTTTAAAGAAAACTAGTGAATGTAGCTTTAAGAGCCTGTTTCAGTTTGGCCACATCTTTTTTTTTCTTTTTTTTAAGACAAGTGTAAAATGCACATTTAGAAACCAATAGTGTGGCCAGCATGTAGGTAGCCTGATTGTAACAGTGATGGCATCCACCCCAGTGATATTAATGACCCATCTATTCCTGTGGTGTCCCTTTCAGGCCAGAAGCAATACCTCAGGCTCAGCAAATGAAACCTGCAAACGCGTGAATGACGGCTGAGCAAAGGATCACCTTTAAGTAAGTCTCCTGGAAAATGTTATTTGCTGAGGGGGTTGGGGGCAGGCCACCAATTAGGGGGGTGCAATAAGCCAAATGGGGGGCAATTGCCCCTATACCCTCTCAGGGACGGCTATAGCGTCAGGTAATGTCCTGTGGCCCATAGTTACAGGCCCCAGCAAAGCAAGGGGCTTATTACTATTAGTACCCCGGCCCGTTAGATCATTGTACTAATAGTGTCTTTATTTTATTTGTGAAACGGCAGAGATTTAAACAGAAAAATAGAAGAAAATAAAAGATGGCTGCTGTGAAACGGAGTGAATGGACTATAAGTAGTCCCTTTTCCTTTTCCATGGCGGCCACGCAAATAGGAAAACAAAAGAAAACAAAGAAGATGACTGCCATGGAAAGGCAAGAAGAGACTGCACTTAGTCCCTTCTCCCTTTCAATGTCGGGTATTGATTGTTTGTTAAAAAAAATAAGATGGCCACTAGGGAACGGAGAGAAGGGATTTCGGCAGGCAGTTGGGAAAGGAACGCTGAGGGACACGGCTGCGACTGGTGCTTTGTCTGGCTGGTAAGGGCCCGATGAGGACCAATCAGATTGTTCATAACAATCTGATTGTCCCCCTATGGTACTAATAACACCTGACCCCCCTCTTTCAGCAGTGAGCAAGATTCTAATGTCAAGGGTCACATTCTTCTATTTTAAAGCATACCTACACCAATATGAGTGAGATGAAATAGTGGTTCATGATAGGAAAACAGGAATGGTGAACCAGTGAGTCTGCACACCCTCTCACAAAACAAATCCAGCAAAGGTGAACATCTTAATATTGGCTTCACTCATAACTTACTTGCCCCAACTGGTCTTATGTCCTCAGTACTGAATCATACCATGCAATGGCATTACCCAACACATGATGGTTCTACCTGAGCATAAGGTTGCAACCACTTCCAAATCATGTGAGAATCTGGGCTTATGATGTCAATGAAGAGTATAAGGCAACTGTTTTATTTTTATAAAGCTTGTAGTTGTGATTGGAACATGTTGGCCACTGTGCCACACGAATTAAATGGATCTTATTGTTGTCTGTTTATGCCTTGGTCGAGTAACTCCATGAATAAAGGGTTCTGTCCTGTGGGATATACCCATATTCAAGGAAGATGGATTCACCAAATCCATCTCCACCGAATGCCATTCACTTGATCTCTGGCCTGTTGATGCATCGGCACAACAAACACAGTTTCATACAAAGCATGGTCCACTATCGAAGACTAGTGTATGCCATGAAGAGGCAGGGAGAGAATCAGTCAGCATGGAAGAAGAGGTAAGGATAAAATGGGGGGTGCGGTTATGGGGCTTGGGATAGGCTTTGTCATAAGTGAGGGGTTAGGGGAGAAGTACAGACACTGAGAGGAGAGGAGAGGGGAGGGGTCAGGCTAGTTTGGAAAGGAGGTCCTGGGTGGGGGCAGGGTAGGTAGCTGGCTGCGGTAGGGGTTGGAGAGGAGTACAGGGTGGAATCCCATATCGAGAAGTGCAGTGGTAGTGGCAAGCCGGTATTGGAAGCAGTGCCCCACTGCCCCCCCCTTTTCCGAACCCCCCAGTGAGTCAAAAAGAACCAGGGACAGGGGAAAGAGACAAATCACTTAAAAGCAATTCACTAAGAGGGAAGAGCTGAAGCCAATTAGGGGAGTCATGTTTGGGCGTGAACACCTAGATCCCCCCTGAGATCCCTCTTGAGATCTGTCTTTAACCTGGAGGTTACAGCCGTTCTTCATTCCTTGCTCAATAAATTGAGTGCCATAATAATTGGGTATTACGATAACCCCTCATTGAAAGCACCAAGACAATATTAAAAAGTGTGAAAGTGTTGTCATAGTGCCTAAAAGCATCCAACTACTAATACTCGCTACCTGCTCATCCCCTATATCTGCACCCACTGCTGTAGTGCCTGCCCCAGTGCTAAAAGAATGTGAGGAGTACAAAGTTGGGAGGAAGGATAGCACAGGGGCAATGCGTTTGTCTTGAAAGCAAGGCAGCGCAACACAGGTATGAATCACGATCCCGTGCTTAAATACCACTTGCTGGTATTAAGCGTTTTATAAACGAACAATTATAAAACAAAAATTATAATTACCCAGTTTTCTTTAGTCTTAACAGCCACAATGCTTTTTGAAGCATCCTTCTGAACTGAAACTGGGGCAGCATCGACCCATCTCAGTGAATCAACAAATGACCCCGTCCATCCTTGTTTGCCCTCACTATGCCATCTAATACCACCACTTCCTCCGTCAGGCTATATGATACCAACACCCCTATGCGAAATTTCCCATCAAATACCAAAATGAACAATGGCCTGAAGAGCAAGAACTTGAAATTGTCATCACAGACCTGCCTGAATCCTTCCACTACCATCCCCAATGCCTGTACATCCAAAGGCATCCTTCCATAGGCAGGGGCCTTTTCCTCCTACCCCAACCTGCAAAATGTTTTCTGACCAGGAAATTCTTGAATCAACTTACTCCCCTGACAATCCAGGGAAGAATGCTATACCAGTCTTTTGGCAAAAGCCACACTCCTGCCCCTGTTGAGAAATTACACAGAGTATTACAATGTATGTTACCTCTAGGAAACCTCCACCCCACCCCCCATCCCCCCTTGGCAAAAGATGGGAAGGAGCCTCTCATAGGCCATTTTCATTTTTTGAGTGAGATCTGCTCCAACTCGGTGTGGGAGGGCTGGGCAGTAAACTACCACAGTGCCTCCAGGAAGTCGGTCATCTGCTCCTCTGCTGCTGGAAAACCATCACCTGAAGTCCTGCATCTTGAAACGAGATAACGCAGCCGCTACATTATTGTTGATCCCATATGCACATGATTCGTTCTGAAATTCCCATTCGCCTTCAAGTCAATCAACATCAATTCTTTCAGCAATCTCAACACCATTTTGCACATCGTCTTCTGATCATTGAAGGTCTAAACTACAGGCATACTGTCAGAACAAAACACCATGCCCCTGTGCTTCTAATCAGTATTCCAGATGGGCAGTGCCACAATTATGAGAAAGCACTCCAGAAATATGACATTCCTAACTAGCATTGAAGTGACCCACTCCTCTGTCCATTAAGACTTGTACCATTTAGCACCCAGACAGTTCTGTAGTCCGCCTTTGCCATTAGTGCATCCTCTCTCAAGGAGCTCAATCGCAGAATTTTCCCAAGCACCTAGGATGGCACCAATAACCCACGTGCACTGCTGCATCTGTGGACAGACCAAGCTCTCTATTGCATGCTTCTGCCAGTGGCCATAACAATGAGGCATTCAGATGGGACTAAAAGTCACCTGTTAGCCAGGTCGTAGTGCGTTTCTCCTTCAACCCAGCATTTGCCCTCCTTAGTGATATCGAGAAAGGCCTACCCACTGGTATCATCCTGAGGGCAAAATTCAACTGGCCCACCAAGATCTGGAGTTGGTACAAAGTCAACTTTTCTGTCTCCCGACACTCCTGAATGGATTCCTTGAACACCTGCAGCTTTCCCAATAACAGCCTACACACCCCTGACACAGAATCTAACTTGATGCATAAGGATGTCTGCTTTCTTGTAGGCCCCTCTGTATTCTCATGTGTCAAAAGCACTCCCACCATTTCCATAACTCTGACAAAATGATCCACTGTCTGGTCACATTCCTGCAAATGTATGAGCCCCAAAAACAAGAACTCATCTAGGAAATACAACAACTGGAGGAAGCCTGACTCCGTCTTAGACACCCATTCCAGAAACTTGCTGACACCGAACAACCAATCAGCATACCCGGGTCAAAATAATATTTCCCCTTGAAGTCAAAACCTAGGAGGTGACAGCCCTTGCAGTGTCCTAGCAACAACCAAAAGGCCTTTTTGTGGATCGCCTTTGCCCGTAGAGCAGCCTTTCCCGAGGACCTCAATCGCTCGCCGTCCTGACCAAATGATGCGCATCTCACTGTGCAACTTCCCGTCCCGGTCTATTGCATCATTCATGGATGCACTCCTTAGTAACCACAAATTGGGAATGTGCGCAAATCGGCCGTCCTCCTTATTGGGAACCACGCTCAAAGATGAAGAAATTAAGCCTTGTAAGGTAGGGCCGGAAATTAACCTGCTACCCTACCCTTCTCAATTTTCTTAAGAACAATATCTGGGTTCATCAATGCAGATGCTACTGGCCTTTCGGCAACCCAGGAGGCTGGTATGCGAAAATCCTCTTTAAAACCCCAGTGTAAAAACAAGGCCTCCTTAAATGCAGGGCAAGATGGCAACTAACATGTCAGGACCTCTAATTTGAGGGGCTTTTGCATTGCGACGCACACCAACCGTCCCCTGCCCATTTTCCTTGGAGGTCTGTAGGCTGACCCCCCTACCGCGCTAGTTCTGTTCTATGCAGACCTCTTGTGGTATTGGGATTCAGGGTGGGAACCCAGACCCCAGTATGAGCAGACTATCCGAAATTGAATGTTATGGCAGATATAGAGCATGTTTGTTTTATTAAATGGCCAGCAGGTCCCTTTCTTCTTGCCTGCTTGACCCCAGACTGAAAGGTCTCGCTACTTCTGGAAAGTTGTGCCCCACTGCTAGCTAACTATGCTCTCTTTTATTGCAATATTGTTTAACCAAATGTCAACTGCTTTCTTTCCCCAATCTGACTCCAGGTTGCCAGCTTTTACCTCTCTAATCCCCTCATTGTACCTACCCTACCCATGCGCCAGGCAAGCAATCTCTCTCTGCTGACAAAATCAAGTGTTGGTAAGCTACCATCATGGGAGCCAATTCCGGGTATTTTTCCAACATTATTGCCATACACAGAGAAACCCATAGGCCAATTCACAATTGTTCTCTCCACCGGCACCATCTTGACCCTCTGGTCCCCAGTGTTGGCATCCCTTACATCCTTTTGTGATTCCTCAGTTACACGGTTTTCAAGCTAAGAAAACAGATCCATATACTTTTTTTAAATTTCTGGAGAGTCATGCCACATTACCCAAATATGCCTGCTAAAGCCAGGTACGACCTGCTTCCCCTCACCTTGCACAATGCCCAGCTTAGAACCACCATCATCTCTGTTCTTAACAATACCTTTGTACCTTTGTCCTCCTTTTTCTCAAGTTTCACCTCTTTGGACGTCCCTTTGGACGTCCTGGAGGATGCAGGTGCCCGATTACTCATTCCATCCCACTGGTAGGCAGCATCTACACCATATGCTGTAAACCTGCGGAGGTCATCGCTGGCCCAAACCTTGAAGGTGACCCCAGTCATTGAGGCGTGGGTCAGAGACATTGCATGACATCCTGTCCAACCACTGGATGCCGGTTAGTACAAATTGCGACCATGGAAAAACCCAGGGTTACTGAAGACAAAGCAGCCATCAGGTAGCTACATTTGTCCCACTGCAGGCAGATGTATCACTGCCATCACACTCAATGGTGGCCTTCCTGCCACCACAATAGCACCATCGACCAACATGCCTGCTTAGGCCTTGAAGGACGACCCGACCACCTAAAGATGGCCGCTGCGATGTCCTCGGTCTCCCCAGGCTGCCTGTCTGCATCAGCTGTACTGCTGGCCTGTGAGTGGCTACTCTCTAGCCTTATTATGCCCCTCAGAACGAGCCGACAGGCAATGCTGGCCTTTGACCAAGGCCTGCACATAAGGCCAGGATTGTGTGACTCTGCTGGTCCTAGCAACATCCATGGAACTCGCCCACTGAAACCCCCAGCACCATCGACCAACATGACTGCTTAGGCCCTGAATGACGACTTGACCACCTAAAGATGGCTTCTGCAATGTCCTCGGTCTCTCCAGACTGCCGGCCTGGATCAGCTGTACTGCCGGCCTGTGATTGGCTACTCTCTAGCCTTATCATGCCCTTCAGAACGAGTCTGGAGGAAATGCCGGCCTTTGCCCAAGGCCTGCACATAAGGCCAGGATTGTGTGTCTCTGCCAGTCCTAACAACATCCATTGCCTGGACCCCTGAAACGCCCAGCACCATCAACCAACAAGCTTGCTTAGGCCCTGAAGGACGACTTGACCACCTAAAGATGGCTGCTGCAATGTCCTCGTTCTCTCCAGACTGCCTGCCTGCATCAGCTGTACTGCTGGCCTGTGATTGGCTACTCTCTAGCCTTATCATGCCCTTCAGAACGAGTCTGGAGGAAATGCCGGCCTTTGCCCAAGGCCTGCACATAAGGCCAGGATTGTGTGTCTCTGCCAGTCCTAACAACATCTATTGCCTGGCCCCCTGATACCCTCAGCACCATCGACCAACATGCCTGCTTAGGCCTTGAAGGGTGGCCTGACCACCTAAAGATGGCTGCGATGTCCTGGTCTCCCCAGGCTGCCTGCCTGCATAAGCTGTACTGCTGGCCTGTGATTGGCTACTCTCTAGCCTTACCAACGCCCTCGGAATGAGCCGGAAGTCGATGCCAGCCTTTACCCAAGGCCTGCACATAAGGCCAGGATTGTGTGTCTCTGCTGGTCTCAGCCAGCGAAGTGGCGTGGTGCACACCAACATGCCCACCCCACTACTGAATGCTGTTATGACACTTCTATGCAAGGTAAGCCCTGCTCATCGCTACCGACGCCCGCATCCGCTTCAACATGTAATTGCTCAGTCCCGTTTTGTTGCTGCCAGCATAGCGCTGCTCTACCTATCCCCACACCCTTCCTGTTCCAACTGCTTCGAAGTGCCCTACTGCGGCCTGGAGTGGCCGGGATGCGCCGAACTATGAGTTAAACCCCCCATTCCTAACTTACCACAAAGACTTGCCGCTGCAGTACCTGACTTACTAATCCTCACCTTGTGTCCACAAAAGCATTCGCTTTAACATACTTGTGATTTTGACTCCACAGTGTGCACCGCTGATTCAGCCTTCAACCGCCAGGGGGCGGCTTTCCAAGCAGGTGCCTCACACCTCTGTTCTCATTTTGATACTGCTGCATCCCTGCAATACCATAGTGATTTCATCAGGGCTTATCAGGCAGGGCATGTTGTCACTCTACAGTCATTTTATCACTTTGTCTCGCCACGTTTAGGGATGCTTGAATCTACTGTTATTGCGATTTCCTGGCTTATCTGTGCTGGCAACATGTAACTGGGATCTAATTTGAATTATAACTATCTTTGACGCGTCTAGTGATTACCTATTCCCTAAATTAGCCTGCTGTGTCCTCACCAAACCTCTGTGCTCACACGTGGACTTAGCTGACAGGGCTTGACCTTTCCTTTCGCCAGAGATGCTAACCATTATGTCTTGCACTTCACAATATGTTTTCATGAAAACGATTGTCACATATTAAGCCTGTAAACCTGCAGCTTGAACCTACTTGTCACTGTAACTAGCACCCTGATGCCTGAGGGTTTGGTGCGCTGCTATAAATGTGAAAATAAATAAATAAATAAGTTATCTGAAATATACTTGGAAAGCGAACGTTCACCATAGGCATCTTGGCACCAAGGGTACAACAGGAAAAGCTAAATCAGAGAACCATTAAAGGTGGGTCTTCAAAGAGCATAGTAGCCCGAAGGGAAAATGGTAAAGATTTCCAAAGTTTAGCCATTGCGATGGTAAAAAACCGACCACCCATCCTGGTAGCCAAAACCTAGGGTCAGGGAGCACAAGGGCATCCTGATAGCGTAAAACACAGGTAGGTAAGGTGCGAACTTGGCTTGCAAATGTTCTGTACCTTGACATTATAATGTACGGTGCACTATGCATAAGGACTTAAACGCAAAGCCTTTGGAATCATTCAGCCAACGCAAATAACGGAATAGTGGCCAAATATGGGAGCCATAACGAGTGTTAGTGGCAGCCTGTGCTGCCAAATGCTGAAGAAGCTAAAGACGGTAGTTAAGATACAGAGGCTGAGCAAGAAAAAGAGAATTACAATAATCAATGCTACGCAAGATAAGACAAGCAATGACTGGAGCATGGAGATGAGGATAAAGAAAAGGGAGAACCTTACAAAGAACCTTTAAATGAAAATGGCCAGTTTGGCAAACTGAGCTCACTTCTGCCTCCATGGACAAAGAGGCAGGGATTTTAAAGCCTACATTTTTCACCACAGAAACTGGTGTCTGAAAAGGCCCTAGACCAGGAGGCCAGGGAGAAGGAGTGGAGAAAACAGGAGAAAAGGGAGAGCAAGACCAGGGGCCAACCACCAGTACCTGCGTCTTGTATAAGTCAGTTGTCACTCATCCAACATCCCACTGCCACCAAGCAACCCCTAAGCTGAGATGCCTTGTCCTGCTGAGCACGATCAAGCCGGAGGATTATGTGCGTGTCATCAGCATGGGAGTAGCAATGCACGCCGTGGGTGTGGATGAGTAACACAAGAGGTTGAATTGAGTTATTAAATAGGATTGGGGACGATGCATAGCCCTGGGAGACACCCCAAGAAAGAGTACTAGGTTGAGAGCGAAAAGGAAAAAGAGCAAGAGTTTGGCCCCTATCAGCCAGGAAGGAGGCGAATCATGCCATGACCCGCCCAGAAAGTCTGGCCGAGGCCAGACAGCCGATCAGGAGGGAGTGGTCCACTGTATTTTTTTATTTATTGCATTTGTTGGTAGCACCCAGAGCCTGTGGTATCACAGGGCTATATGGATTACAGTACATTGTTACGACAGATTGGTATACTCAGGTATAGACACATTTTAAAGAATGCATAGTATTAGCTTATACATATTTTGAATAAGGCAGTTTTCTGTTTCTTGCGGAATGTTGCTTTGGAGGGTTCATTTGGATGGATCAAGGCAGAGAGTTCCAGTGAGACAGGGCTGTGACAGGGAAGCTTGCTCTGCAGGCTCTTTCTCTAGTGAATCTGGGAGTAGTCAGTGATGGAGTGGAGGAGGAACGTAGATAGCGCGGTTTGGTGCTCCTGGAACTGCTCTGGTTGAGGTAGCAGGGTGCTTGGTTATGGATGGAACGATATGTGATAGACAGAATTTTGAAGTCGATGCGTGCTCTGATGGGTAGCCAGTAAGCCTCTCATCTTGAATGCGAGATGTGGTCCGAGGGTTTTAGACCCTAGACTGCCCGGAGTGCATTGTTCTGCAGCAGTTGGTGTTTGGTGAGGTTTTTGGCTGAGGTTCCAGCAAGGATGGCATTGCAGTAGTCTCATTTGCTACCAATGGTGGCTCTTGCTAGCGTAAGGCAATTTTCAGAGGAGAGGAATTATCTGCTGGAGTTGATGAGCATAGTTGAGTACGTTATGGAAGAGGCAAGGGCATTGGCAAGTTTTTGCATAGATAGTTCTGAGTCAAGGTAAACGTATAGAGTTTTTACATGCTTGGAGACAGCTAGTGCATTGCCATTGATAGAGAATGAGGCAAAGGGGGGGTCTAGGTGTTTAAGGCGGTAAGGCGAGCCAACAATGATGAGTTTCTTTTGTCATCATTCGGGCTTATCAAAGGCCTGAGACAGATTTAAAAGAATCAGAGCACCTACACCCCCCTGGTCAACCAGCTGAGTAAGATCATCCATCACAGAGACCAGAACACTCTCTGTGCGCGACCAGGCCGAAATCAAGACTGGAAGGGGTCAAAGAGTTTAGAATTTTCCAAAATGGAACTAAAAAGAGGAGAAATTAAAGATTGTAAAAGTTTCATGAAGAAAGGGAGAAGAGAAATGGGGCAGAAATTAGCAAGAATAGCAGGGTCCAACAAAGGCTTCATCAGAAGCAGAATAAAAATAGCTTGCTTTAATGTGACTGCAAAAAAGCCAGAGTGCACCAAAAAACCACTGATTGAGCCACCCAGGGAGCAATCTCCAACTTCATTTCCTCAAGGACACTAAGAGGAATGGGATCTAGAGGAGAAACGGATTGAAGAAGCTTGGTAGCCACTGAGATATAACCCGAAAGCAACATCAGAAAAGTGGACCACACATAAAGGGTGTCAACCAATGGAACAGTGGTATTAGTTGAAAGTGACAGCACCAAGCAGAACAACTGCGTGGTTTGGTTCAAGTCACTTTCCACCTTATTAGTGTCAAAAACACAGTTAGCTTCCCGGATGGCTAAATAATATTGCTTGGTGATTTGCTGAAATGTAAGCCTGTCATAAAAATAAGGTGAACGCCATTTGTGCTCAGCTTGCCTTCATTCGAGATGAAGAGTTTTCAGCT
This sequence comes from Ambystoma mexicanum, assembly GCF_040938575.1. Lineage (NCBI taxonomy): Eukaryota > Metazoa > Chordata > Amphibia > Caudata > Ambystomatidae > Ambystoma > Ambystoma mexicanum. The sequence continues at coordinate 1,527,309,711 of NC_090935.1, forward strand.
CATCACTGAACCAAGATTCAGAGGGGCGATGCTGAGGCTTCCGAAGCTTCAATGGGGCAAAATAATCAGCTAGGGAAGTGAGCGTATGGGTTAGAAAAGTCAAATGTACCAAATGGGCATTGCTGCACTTATGTTGGATAGGTCTATGATCTCCACTTTGACTACAGTATGCCAGCTGCGTTTATAGACTTCTTTAACCATAGGGACCGGCCATGTGGCCTGGGTATGTATCAAAAAGGGAACCACAAGGTGGTCAGACCACATCATCTGGGAAGGAGGGAAAACAGTACTGAGCGATTCAGAAGACAAGAAAGATCCATAATGTTCCCTAATGAATGAATAAGTAGGCTTGGCAACAAGTTGCGTCAGGCCCAAATCACGCACAGCATCAAATAACTGGGTAGCTGACGGAGAAATGTGAACATTACATTTGAAGTTAAAATCACCTACAATGTATAAATTAGAACATTTATTATTAAAATCTGCTGCCAGTTCCAAGAACTGGGCTCAAAAGAGTAAGCACCAGGGGAAGAGTACACCATCAAAATATGTATCGGCACGGATGCCCAAATTGTGAAATGTACCAAGAGGGCCTCATGCTTAATGCTATGTGGGAGGGGTAAGGGTGTAACAGTAAATTGAGTAATGTAAATTACCGCGACCCCACCACCAGGATGAGCAGACATACGATCGAAACGGATGATGTCATAAGTATCTGGATGAAGCTGAATAGTTGAAGGACCAGAGGAGTCTCTAAACCAAGACTCTGTTGTACAGAGGGAATCACGGCATGACTCAGCAATCAAATCATAGCAGAACGCTGAGTGTGCAACCAGAGAACGTGTATTAATTAACTTACATTTATACGGGTCATCTTTAAATTTATCAGCAGGAAAGGAGTGTATAGAGCAGGACTCAACAAGGGGAGGTATCACTGTGCCAGTAGGTGCTAAGCACAGTATCTTCTCACGTTACAGCGTAGAAGAACTTACAAGGGTGCCTGATTGATTGATTGATTGATATTTTATTTCTATCGCGCTCGTACACAAGTTTTTCAGAGCACGACAAGGCAAGGGAGGGGAACAGGGGAGAACAAAACAGCGATCTTACTAGGCCCAATGACATTGAGAACGCACAAGTGCATGGGAGAGGGGGGAGGGGCAAAGTGCATGGAAGGGGGAGAAGTGGAAAGTGCGAAGCAGAGGAGAAACAGATAAATAACAATAAATAAATAATAAAGGCAACAAACAGTGGTAATGCAGCCAGCAATTTGCAAGTGCTAGGTTTAAGGCAGCAGACAGGGTAGGTCCGATAAGTGCAGGAAGAAAAAAGGGGGGCTGTATGGGTACAGATACAGACCCCATTGCAAGGTGTGGCCCGGAGGCACTGTGGGAGGGTGACAGGATGAGCAGGTACCTGGGCCCAAAAGACAGAGGGTGGCCAGGTGCACGGTGTCAAGAGAGAACAGATCAGCAGGGGAGAGGGGGAGCGAAGGCAGAAGAAAAGAGGAAGCTCTTGAGGTGCTTCCGGAACCGGAGATGGTTCTCCTCAAGTCTGTGGAACAGACTGGTAATACCCATGGCTCAAACTGCGCACGGATGAGCACAGACAGGCTTAATTTAGGTACAATTTCAGGGCGACGAGTACATCCCTGCTGTGCTTGTTTGCTGTGCTTCCTTGTAGTAGTTTCTTTATGTGGACACATTGTATTGCCAGAACAAATCCCGTGATTCTGCCTGATGGACAGCAAAGAAAGACTGCCAATGCTTGATGCATGCGGGTAAGAAAATAAAACAACTAGCGCTGCGCCAGTGTGCTGATAGAGGCCAGATACACTCAAGCCTAAACGGCTGTTGAGTTTTTGTATTTTATCTAGGAAAAAAATCCAGTCATCCTGGACATGTTTGGGGTCATCTCAAAGCCAGCTCTCAGCCATGTCTTGTACGTCTAGGCTCCTGTGTGTTTCCAGCTGACAGTTTTCCAGGATGTGTTTGATGACTGATTTGCCAACCTTCATTTTTGGATAGTTTTTAACCATCCAAAATAGTTTTATGTGGAAAAAAGGTCAGAGCATCTGGACTATATGGCCCTCTCAAGACTCCAAGAGGTTCAAACAGCTGATCATCGCCCACAGTTAAGAACCACCCTAGCTCCAGAAAAATGAGACTGAAGGTTGTGGCACTGAAACATCCATTACAGGAAAAACATCCAGAAGGTGGTCATGGGCGGAAATTGCTGTAAATTGGTTAAATCTTGTCCCGCCATTGTTTGCGAGTATGCTTGATGTAAGGACATCTGAAGGGCCAAGCTTCCTTCGAGGGTTTCAGGGAGTTCCCAGCACTCACCTGTGCGATGTAAGTACACCTGAAGGGCAGAGCTTCCTTTCAGCGTTTCAGGGCATCCCGGCCCTTCCCTGTGTGTGACCCGCATCCTGTACATGTCAAGGAATACCAGTCATGGTGGTGGCCAGGGAATGATGAGGGTTGCAGCTCCTAGGGAGTTTGCGCCATATGGGACCTCCTGCTGTGCACCGTCCCCTTGGTGGGGTTGCCAGATAATTTTATGTAATGGGGAATACTTTTCTCCTCGGGTCTTACTTGTAATTCAGTCCATTTTGTTCATTGGGACTGAGCCAACACTACAACTCGTAGTAGGTCATTGATAGAGTCATGAAAGCCCAGTCCTGGGACATGGCGTCACTCCGGATGTAGTTTCATTTGGCTGCGTAATCCCGGGACTCCCGCAGCCAGTGCCATGCCTGGTACAAATTCTGAGAGGGAGACACTTGGATTGAACCTCTCACACGTGTTTCTGGGTTCCTCAGGATGCTGTCTGTGTGCAACACAAATCCTGAATTCATAGCGAAATGCTGGTTGTCGAGGCACCCGAGTGATGATGCTGGCGTAGTCCACAGGGAGAATGCCGTAGTTGTGGGCCTACTGCTGTATTCCGCACTGACCCCTAAACTTCTGGAGAGGGGGATTAAGTTGAAGACCAGGGTTCCCAATTACCAAGTATTTGCGACTGCTTATTAAAAAAATATTCATATTGTTCATTCTGGGAGCAATTGGAACAAAGATGAAACTACTGTACAACGTTGAGGGAATTGGTGTGTCACCACATGCAAAAAGACAGAGCCACTGCCCCAAATAGAGGTGAGGTCCGTTTGCAGTTTACAACATGGAACGTGCATAGACGCGCAGGCAAATGTTTCACAGCATGTGTCATTGTCCAGAAATGAGAGGGGGCAGGTAGAACACAGCTGCACCACATAAAGTGTAGCCTGTGGCATTTGCGTTCCAGACAAAACTCACCGGATGCGTTCCACAACTCATCGCCTCCAGCACTGAAAGGGCGGGCTTCTTACATCACAGAGGCTGCTTCGCTGACCGTAACCTCCACTCCGGAAGAGAATCTCTCTCCACGAGAGGAATGAGGCCAGGACACATCTTCCAAAGAGTGTTCTGCTCCTCCAAGAGAATTCTGGAAGCATATTGGCCAGATGGACCGAAGCATCTCTTTACCGTACTATTTGAAACCTTTCTATTTCTCATTACGCTGATAACCTAACAGTGTACAAACTGGGGAGCTGCATCCTGAGCAACACTAGGCATCAGAACTGAACTGCCACAAACAGCGCAAGTTCCGGTTTTTGGGGATTTCAATTCAATGTTCACAATCATTAGCCTGATGTATTAGCTTGATAGGACGCTGCGCAGCCTTATCGGTCTCCATTTATTTTAATTATGTTTGAAATACAATTCAAATATTTGATGTGGAATGCACGGAATAAAACCCCAGAGGATTATGGTTCGTCGTCAGGCAGCACAGTGACGGGCCTGTCCAGACATATATTTAAAATCAAGAGAAGGAATCACTGGTGAGGGCAAACTCACAGGAACAGACGCCTTCACGTTCTGAAATGTTGGGACCATCTGGGGCACACTATTTACCACCTGCATAGACTGAGCCCCAGGTTTGTAAACTATCAGGCCGATTCATGGAATAAATGTGCGCCGAAAATCCCGGCGCAGAGGGGCCAATACGTGCGCTGCGCCGAAAATTAGCGAAAAGCGCAGGGAAACCAGCGCACGTCGATTCATGGAAGTCCGTGCGCAAGAAAAGCAGAGGACGTGCGCTGAAAAAGCGCGCGGCGCAGGCCGGCGCACAGGTCAACCAACGTCGTGCGCCACGGCCACTGCGCTATCACTCCGAGCGCAGCGCACAGCTCTAAAGTAGGCGGAACACAGGGCGGGACACTCGGAATGGGGAATAAAATGGGGCACAACACTCGGAATGGGGAAGAATGTGGGCGGCACGGGAAAGTATAGGAGGCAAGTGCGCGGAACGCCCACACGCTCGCATACAACACGTATTCATGGAATAGAATAGGGCAAAAAAGCGCACGCTCAAAGCAGCGCACAGGCACAAACAGGCACAAACACGACCGCCACAAGAAAGCAGGCGGTAGCGTCTCTGCGCCTGCAAGAAATGTGCGCTAAAAGGTGCGCCAACAAATAGCACCTATATACAGACATGATCAATGTCCAATACTGTGGCCCTCCAGGACAAATGACGTACAAAGGGGTACCCACAAACACAGACACGCGCTGAGAGAAAAAATAAACGTGTGCGTGCATACCGGGGTGCGCGGGAAGTTCCACACGCGATATGGCCGGGTACGTGGATTGCAGGGGTGCGCGGGAAGTTCCACACGCGATATGGCCGGGTACGTGGATTTCAGGGGTGCGCGGGAAGTTCCACACGCGATATGGCCGTGTACGTGGATTTCAGGGGTGCGCGGGAAGTTCCACACGCGATATGGCCGGGTACGTGGATTGCAGGGGTGCGCGGGAAGTTCCACACGCGATTAGTCAGGGTACGTGGATTTCAGGGGTGCGCGGGAAGTACCACACGCGATATGGCCGGGTACGTGGATTGCAGGGGTGCGCGGGAAGTTCCACACGCGATATGGCAGGGTACGTGGATTTCAGGGGTGCGCGGGAAGTACCACACGCGATATGGCCGGGTACGTGGATTGCAGGGGTGCGCGGGAAGTTCCACACGCGATATGGCAGGGTACGTGGATTTCAGGGGTGCGCGGGAAGTTCCACACGCGATATGGCCGGGTACGTGGATTGCAGGGGTGCGCGGGAAGTTCCACACGCGATTAGTCAGGGTACGTGGATTTCAGGGGTGCGCGGGAAGTACCACACGCGATATGGCCGGGTACGTGGATTGCAGGGGTGCGCGGGAAGTTCCACACGCGATATGGCAGGGTACGTGGATTTCAGGGGTGCGCGGGAAGTTCCACACGCGATATGGCCGGGTACGTGGATTGCAGGGGTGCGCGGGAAGTTCCACACGCGATTAGTCAGGGTACGTGGATTTCAGGGGTGCGCGGGAAGTACCACACGCGATATGGCCGGGTACGTGGATTGCAGGGGTGCGCGGGAAGTTCCACACGCGATATGGCAGGGTACGTGGATTTCAGGGGTGCGCGGGAAGTTCCACACGCGATATGGCCGTGTACGTGGATTTCAGGGGTGCGCGGGAAGTTCCACACGCGATATGGCCGGGTACGTGGATTGCAGGGGTGCGCGGGAAGTTCCACACGCGATATGGCCGGGTCCGTGGATTGCAGGGGTGCGCGGGAAGTTCCACACGCGATATGGCAGGGTACGTGGATTTCAGGGGTGCGCGGGAAGTTCCACACGCGACATGGCCGTGTACGTGGATTTCAGGGGTGCGCGGGAAGTTCCACACGCGATATGGCCGTGTACGTGGATTTCAGGGGTGCGCGGGAAGTCCCACACGCGATATGGCCGGGTACGTGGATTGCAGGGGTGCGCGGGAAGTTCCACACGCGATATGGCCGGGTACGTGGATTGCAGGGGTGCGCGGGAAGTTCCACACGCGATATGGCCGGGTACGTTGATTTCAGGGGTGCGCGGGAAGTTCCACACGCGATATGGCCGGGTACGTGGATTGCAGGGGTGCGCGCGAAGTCCCACACGCGATATGGCCGGGTACGTTGATTTCAGGGGTGCGCGGGAAGTTCCACAGGCGATATGGCCGGGTACGTGGATTTCAGGGGTGCGCGGGAAGTTCCACACGCGATATGGCCGTGTACGTGGATTTCAGGGGTGCGCGGGAAGTCCCACACGCGATATGGCCGGGTACGTGGATTTCAGGGGTGCGCGGGAAGTTCCACACGCGATATGGCCGGGTACGTGGATTGCAGGGGTGCGCGCGAAGTCCCACACGCGATATGGCCGGGTACGTTGATTTCAGGGGTGCGCGGGAAGTTCCACACGCGATATGGCCGGGTACGTGGATTGCAGGGGTGCGCGCGAAGTCCCACACGCGATATGGCCGGGTACGTGGATTTCAGGGGTGCGCGGGAAGTTCCACACGCGATATGGCCGTGTACGTGGATTTCAGGGGTGCGCGGGAAGTTCCACACGCGATATGGCCGGGTACGTGGATTGCAGGGGTGCGCGCGAAGTTCCACACGCGATATGGCCGTGTACGTGGATTTCAGGGGTGCGCGGGAAGTTCCACACGCGATATGGCCGGGTACGTGGATTGCAGGGGTGCGCGCGAAGTCCCACACGCGATATGGCCGGGTACGTTGATTTCAGGGGTGCGCGGGAAGTTCCACACGCGATATGGCCGGGTACGTGGATTGCAGGGGTGCGCGCGAAGTCCCACACGCGATATGGCCGGGTACGTTGATTTCAGGGGTGCGCGGGAAGTTCCACACGCGATATGGCCAGGTACGTGGATTGCAGGGGTGCGCGCGAAGTCCCACACGCGATATGGCCGGGTACGTTGATTTCAGGGGTGCGCGGGAAGTTCCACACGCGATATGGCCGGGTACGTGGATTTCAGGGGTGCGCGGGAAGTTCCACACGCGATATGGCCGGGTACGTGGATTGCAGGGGTGCGCGGGAAGTTCCACACGCGATATGGCCGGGTACGTGGATTTCAGGGGTGCGCGGGAAGTTCCACACGCGATATGGCCGTGTACGTGGATTTCAGGGGTGCGCGGGAAGTTCCACACGCGATATGGCCGGGTACGTGGATTGCAGGGGTGCGCGGGAAGTTCCACACGCGATTAGTCAGGGTACGTGGATTTCAGGGGTGCGCGGGAAGTACCACACGCGATATGGCCGGGTACGTGGATTGCAGGGGTGCGCGGGAAGTTCCACACGCGATATGGCAGGGTACGTGGATTTCAGGGGTGCGCGGGAAGTACCACACGCGATATGGCCGGGTACGTGGATTGCAGGGGTGCGCGGGAAGTTCCACACGCGATATGGCAGGGTACGTGGATTTCAGGGGTGCGCGGGAAGTTCCACACGCGATATGGCCGGGTACGTGGATTGCAGGGGTGCGCGGGAAGTTCCACACGCGATTAGTCAGGGTACGTGGATTTCAGGGGTGCGCGGGAAGTACCACACGCGATATGGCCGGGTACGTGGATTGCAGGGGTGCGCGGGAAGTTCCACACGCGATATGGCAGGGTACGTGGATTTCAGGGGTGCGCGGGAAGTTCCACACGCGATATGGCCGGGTACGTGGATTGCAGGGGTGCGCGGGAAGTTCCACACGCGATTAGTCAGGGTACGTGGATTTCAGGGGTGCGCGGGAAGTACCACACGCGATATGGCCGGGTACGTGGATTGCAGGGGTGCGCGGGAAGTTCCACACGCGATATGGCAGGGTACGTGGATTTCAGGGGTGCGCGGGAAGTTCCACACGCGATATGGCCGTGTACGTGGATTTCAGGGGTGCGCGGGAAGTTCCACACGCGATATGGCCGGGTACGTGGATTGCAGGGGTGCGCGGGAAGTTCCACACGCGATATGGCCGGGTCCGTGGATTGCAGGGGTGCGCGGGAAGTTCCACACGCGATATGGCAGGGTACGTGGATTTCAGGGGTGCGCGGGAAGTTCCACACGCGACATGGCCGTGTACGTGGATTTCAGGGGTGCGCGGGAAGTTCCACACGCGATATGGCCGTGTACGTGGATTTCAGGGGTGCGCGGGAAGTCCCACACGCGATATGGCCGGGTACGTGGATTGCAGGGGTGCGCGGGAAGTTCCACACGCGATATGGCCGGGTACGTGGATTGCAGGGGTGCGCGGGAAGTTCCACACGCGATATGGCCGGGTACGTTGATTTCAGGGGTGCGCGGGAAGTTCCACACGCGATATGGCCGGGTACGTGGATTGCAGGGGTGCGCGCGAAGTCCCACACGCGATATGGCCGGGTACGTTGATTTCAGGGGTGCGCGGGAAGTTCCACACGCGATATGGCCGGGTACGTGGATTTCAGGGGTGCGCGGGAAGTTCCACACGCGATATGGCCGTGTACGTGGATTTCAGGGGTGCGCGGGAAGTCCCACACGCGATATGGCCGGGTACGTGGATTTCAGGGGTGCGCGGGAAGTTCCACACGCGATATGGCCGGGTACGTGGATTGCAGGGGTGCGCGCGAAGTCCCACACGCGATATGGCCGGGTACGTTGATTTCAGGGGTGCGCGGGAAGTTCCACACGCGATATGGCCGGGTACGTGGATTGCAGGGGTGCGCGCGAAGTCCCACACGCGATATGGCCGGGTACGTGGATTTCAGGGGTGCGCGGGAAGTTCCACACGCGATATGGCCGTGTACGTGGATTTCAGGGGTGCGCGGGAAGTTCCACACGCGATATGGCCGGGTACGTGGATTGCAGGGGTGCGCGCGAAGTTCCACACGCGATATGGCCGTGTACGTGGATTTCAGGGGTGCGCGGGAAGTTCCACACGCGATATGGCCGGGTACGTGGATTGCAGGGGTGCGCGCGAAGTCCCACACGCGATATGGCCGGGTACGTTGATTTCAGGGGTGCGCGGGAAGTTCCACACGCGATATGGCCGGGTACGTGGATTGCAGGGGTGCGCGCGAAGTCCCACACGCGATATGGCCGGGTACGTTGATTTCAGGGGTGCGCGGGAAGTTCCACACGCGATATGGCCAGGTACGTGGATTGCAGGGGTGCGCGCGAAGTCCCACACGCGATATGGCCGGGTACGTTGATTTCAGGGGTGCGCGGGAAGTTCCACACGCGATATGGCCGGGTACGTGGATTTCAGGGGTGCGCGGGAAGTTCCACACGCGATATGGCCGTGTACGTGGATTTCAGGGGTGCGCGGGAAGTCCCACACGCGATATGGCCGGGTACGTGGATTTCAGGGGTGCGCGGGAAGTTCCACACGCGATATGGCCGGGTACGTGGATTGCAGGGGTGCGCGCGAAGTCCCACACGCGATATGGCCGGGTACGTTGATTTCAGGGGTGCGCGGGAAGTTCCACACGCGATATGGCCGGGTACGTGGATTGCAGGGGTGCGCGCGAAGTCCCACACGCGATATGGCCGGGTACGTGGATTTCAGGGGTGCGCGGGAAGTCCCACACTCGATATGGCTGTGTGCTCCCAGGCATTACCTGTACACCCTCCACGGCCCCTGCAGGCAGCACACACCACAGGGAACTACCCTGCACACCTGCTCATGTCTCCCACCACCCCCACCCCCCATCCACCAGGGACACCCTCCACCAGGCCCCCACCCATGTCTCCCACCACCCCCACCCCCCATCCACCAGGGACACCCTCCACCAGGCCCCCACCCATGTCTCCCACCACCCCCAGCACTGTGGGGAACCTGCCAGCAGGCCCCCATCCATGTCCAACCCATGTCTCCCACCACCCCCACCCCCCATCCACCAGGGACACCCTCCACCAGGCCCCCACCCATGTCTCCCACCACCCCCAGCACTGTGGGGAACCTGCCAGCAGGCCCCCACCCATGTCCAACCCATGTCTCCCACCACCCCCACCCCCCATCCACCAGGGACACCCTCCACCAGGCCCCCACCCATGTCTCCCACCACCCCCAGCACTGTGGGGAACCTGCCAGCAGGCCCCCACCCATGTCCCCCTGGCCCCAGGTCCTGACGATACACAATCATGGCAGTAATGGCCAGCATACCCAGCACAAACACCCAGGCAAGGATTGCATGCACCCACATAGTGAATGCAATCACATGACACAACCCCAAAGGCAAGTATGCAAAAGAACACATGTCTGTCACACACACATACACAATGGGTGCAAGTGAATGTCAAAACCCATATCATGACATGTAAGAAACCAAAGAGAAAATAACACAAGTGTAAGATAATATAAAAATGTATTAAAAACACAAATCAAGTAAACCAATAAAACATACAACTATGTGGCAAAGTAAATAAAAGGTCCATGTCCGAGAACAAAAATGATAAACCAAAAAACAAAGGATTAAAAAATCAATATAATTTGTCCAAAGCAAAACCATGTAGTAGGAAATCAAAGAAAAACCATTACGTCATGGTGTAAACAATAAAAAAATTAAAAAATGTATCTCCCAAAATATATCAATATATACAGGAATGTTCCAGGGTCCATGAGCCCAACAGCACAAATGAAACCTAATACTAACTAATAAAATAAATATGTACAAAAAAGTGGCCATTGTCCGAGCGGTCCAAAATAATAAAAATAAATAAAGGAAACCTAGCACTAACTAACTAAAAAACTATATACAAAGGCAGCGGGCTAGTCCTGCGGCTCACTTGGTGATGCTGGCCAGGGCATCCTCGAACTCCATGTCAATGTCCTGGAGGCGGGACTCTGTCCTGGCCCCGAGGTCTCGCAGGGACAACCCCATGTGCTCACCAAAATCCCTGCGAGCCTCCTCGAGGCACTCAGCCTGCCTCAATGCCCGATGCATGGAGATCTCCGCCCTGGCCATGGCGAGCCGCTCCTCTTCCGCCCGCTGCCGCTCCGCACCTATCCGCTGGCCAAACTCCTCCCACACGGAACACACCGCCATGCCAGGGTTGCTCTGCCCTCCGGCCGATGCCTGCCCCTCTGATCTTGATGGCCCTGAGCCATGATGCCTCCCACGTCGAGCCCGCTGCTGCCTCCGACGCCACTGCCTCTGCCAGCACGACGGCATCCAGGCTGATGGTAACCACCGACGCCGTCGTGCACGTGCCCTGCCCGATGATGCCGGCACATCTTCCATCTGCTGGGGTCCACTTGCTGTGTCGTCCACCCCTGCTGGACCTCCGACTCCCAACTGTGGCAGGGATGGGATCCCCACCGAGCTGGCTGCATTGGTCGGGGCAGGTCCACAGGGGGCCATGGTGGCATCTGGGCCGGAAGACGGCAAGGAGAACGACCGTTGGATAGCCTGCACAGAGGAGGAGAGGGCCGTCAGATTGGCCAACACATGCAGGAACCCCCCGAACATGGCCGATCCCAATTGGGCCACGTCGGCACGGTGCACTTCGTGATGACGTGCGTGCTCCTCCCGGGAAGCACGCACGTCATCACGAATCACAGCCGTGCGCATCGCGACCCCAATCAGGACCTGCTCCACGCGGCCAGGGGTTCCCACGGCCGCAGGTGGAGGGCAGTCAGTTGACATGGACATCCCCACTACCTGCGGACGGGCCTGGGACGGGGCATCCCTGCTGGTGCATGGTGGTGCACTCACAGGGTCAGGGACAGCGACATGCACAGGCACCTCCACGGTGACCTGTGCTGCCTCCTGCCCCTGGCCCTGGACTGCACCACTTGCACCAGCAGGGATGCTCCCACCAGGCCCCATGTGTGCACCAGTGTCGGCCTCCTCCTCCTCTGTGCAAACCACCAACCTGGATGGCTCCTCACCGTCTCCCGCCGTAGCAGGCCCCTGTGGGGGCTCACCCACCCCTTCCGCTGCAGCCGTGGGGGCATCCCCGCCGCCTTGCTCCACAGCGCCGTCTCCGCCCTCTTCTTCACTAGCCGCTGCGTAGAGGGAGACAAAGGACACAAGCATCAGGCTACTGTAAAATGGTCCCCTAGACAGGAAGCAATAGCAGATGAGCACCCCTGTCAAAGTACACTTCCATCATGTCCCTCCACAACACATGGGTCAGTCCAGGCAAAACACACACAGTAACAGGCATGGTGCATGCCATGCACATTTCCATGCATGTCCAATTGACTCTTGAAACATTCAATGATATGTGACACACATGCATCATGGCTCATGCATATCACATGCACACACTTCACCTCAGTCACATCCATCTGGCCCCAAACACAACGAACACAGGCGAAACAAGGGTTAGTTGGGTGCGTCACAGAATCTGTGCATTGTCACACACATGTGTCATGCATCCATGGCATGCACAAGTCACAGACACGCAGGTCAGGCACACAGACATGGCTACCATATATGTACCTGGCATCAGCACCCATCCTTCACCCCCATCCATGTCCAGGTACAGAGACTGGCATGCTCTCATGTCCTAAATCTGCATAGGGCTCCCCATGCCACATTTCAACACATGCAACAACCATGTGGGTCACACATCACTGGTCGCACATGCATTACCATGATGTCCCTGCACACATACATGCATACAGGGCCCATGGCACACATACAGGCAAGTATCATAGAACCAGCACACCGCAACATGCCCTGTCTCACACAGTAATGCTTGCACACTTACCGCTCAACTCCAGACGGGCCTCCCTCTCAAGGACCTGGGCGTGGAGCGCTGGGCGTACGCGTTCCAGGACCCTCTTCTGGATGGAACTCATGCGGCCCCGGCCCCCCTCCACGAGGCGCCGGGCCTTCACAAGGGTCCTGGACCTCAAGTCCTCCCAGCGCTTCTTGATCTTCTGGACGTTGCGGGTTGCCACCCCCTCCGCGTTGATGGCAACCACACAGTCGGCCCAGATCCTCTCCCGTCCTTCCTTGCTGGCGCGGGACGATCCAAAGAGGGCATCATACTGCCCCAGGACATGCTCCACCAGGACACCAACTTCGGTGGCAGTGAAGCTGGTGCCCCTCTGCCCCTCTGGCCTGGGGTTGCCACTGGTGCCAGATGTCGAAGTGCCCGACATGGCAACCCCAGAGGCAGGTGTGGGTGGGCAACTGGGTCCTGGGGCTGGGCTGTGGAGCGATGTAATCCCAGTCGGGAGTCTTCAGTTCCAGCAGGGGTGGACACAGCAACTGGACCCCTGCAGATGGCTGATGTGCAGGCACCAAATGGCAGGGCACGGTGGCAGCAGGCAGGCAGGCAGCAGCAGATAGCACGTGGGAGGCTGCTCAGGGCACTGGGGGGGCAGTAACTCGGCCTTCTGGGCAGGAGCGTGGTGTTCCGTGTGTTTTCGGGTGGCCAGCTTGATACGGAGTGATTTGGCACGTGAAATTCCTGCACGTCAGCGTGAAATCCGAGGAAAGGGCCTTAGCGCGTAAGTGCATCAGCACGCATACGCGATTCTATTGGACCAGAGTCCCTCACCGCGTAAGCGCGTCTGACGTGATCCGCACGGGCGTTCCCCACTCAGCACGTGATGACGGAGCACACGTGGAAATACTGCACGTCAGAGTGTCATCGCGTGTAATTGGCCAAAAGTGCGCGTACACGCGATTGGCCAATGTACGTGTATTACATCGCGTGTAATTGGCCAAAAGTGCGCGTACACGCGATTGGCCAATGTACGTGTATTACAGGGGTGCGCGGGCACTTACACACGCAAGTACGTCAGCGCACCTGTATGCCTGCTGCGTGGGAATTTCCACACGCTATTGGAGTGGGAACTAGATTCCAGGGGTGCGAGGGTCACACGCTCGCCTAGAACACGCGCAAGGCATTAATTTGCGCACTTATCAATAAACAAGCCAGATGCCAGGATGAACATACCGTTCCTAGCAGCAGTGGCAGTGGGCTACCAAAGGAGGAGGAGGAGGATAGTCAGGGCCAGAATATTCACACCCAGAACCAGCCTTTTCGGGATGCCTGATGACCAGGTGTATGGGAGGTACAGGTTTCCACCACACATCATACTGGACCTGGTGACTGAGTGGGAGGATGACCTCACATCACCCACCCTGTGCTCCCAAGCACTCAGCCCCCTGGAGAAGGTCCTCAATGTACTGCACTTCTTAGCCACTGGATCATTTCAGCGGACAAGTGCCATAGTGGGTGGGGTGTCACAGGCCACCCAGTCACGCTGCCTACACCAGGTCTTGAACATCATGACTGCACGCCCATCAGTCCGCAGGCACATATACCTGCCCAGAACACCTGCAGAAAGGCAGGCTGCCGCCCTGGATTTTTACGGAGTGGCACGATTGCCCAAAGTGCTAGGTGCCATCGACTGCACCCATGTGGCTCTACGTCCCCCCAGGGCATCAGAGCACATCTATAGGAACCGCAAGCACTGGCATTCCATCAACGTGCAGGTAGTATGTAATGCCAAGGGAATCATCACCTCAGTATATGCCAACTATCCCGGGTCCACCCACGACAGCTTCATTTACCGAATGTCCACCCTATGCCGGGACATAGATGCTGGGCGGCATGGCGATACATGGCTGCTTGGTGAGTATGTATGCCACTGCACATGCATGCATGTTGGATACTGAGCAAGGTCACAACCCCACCAATGATACCAATCACCACCTCCACAGGGGACAGTGCCTACCCTCTCAGCCCCCACATGATGACGCCAATTCGGAACCCCACCACGCCACCCCAGGTAAGATATGACACAGCCCACATTACAACCAGGGGCATAGTGGAGCGCACATTCGGAGTGCTAAAGTCACGCTTTCGCTCCCTTGACCGTTCTGGCGGGCAGCTGTTATACGCTCCCCCAGTAGTGTGCAGGATCATAGTGGCAGCATGTGTCCTGCACAACGTTGCAACACGCCGGGGCCTGGCCGTGGACATGGTGGTGGCCCCACATCCCCAACCACATGCACAGCCGCTGCGCATGGGAGGGGAAAGGGCACGGGGGGAGGCAGCCCGTACACAGCTAGTGGCTAATTACTTCACATAGAAATCACACCCCTGTGGAGTGCACACTGCCCTGGCACATTCCATCTGACAATCAATGATGACTCAACCTGACACTGATCCTGAATGTCTGGAGGATGAACCGGGAATACCATGTCAGCCTGAGATTGTTCACCTGGAAGTGTCACAATGTGTGCATCCCTACCCACACAGACACCACCAATGCAGTTTTGTGAAGTTACACATTGAAGCAGCTAAAATGAATACCCACTTGCAAAATGCAACAAGAGGACAGTGCCATGTCAGCCAACCCAACCCCAGCACCGCCACACGACACACCGTGCCATGTCATGCTAATTGCAGGTAAACAAAGTAATCCCCACAACATGACATCAGTCTCACTATGTACAGTGGCACTATTAGAAACCTGCAACACCTGAAATGCTCACAGCAATGCCGGACCAACAACATACTTGAGCACGTAGTAACATTAACATCACAAATGTTACATATTAGTAGTCTCACCACCTGGAAATGCCTGCACTCCCACCACTACCAACTGTGCAGTGTTGTCGCCATGTAGAGTTGTAGGTGCACTGCTGCCAACATGGTCCCCATCTCCAGACTACAGGTCCTTGTGTGGACATGAGGAAGGGACCTGCAAATTGG
Organism: Ambystoma mexicanum; assembly: GCF_040938575.1. NCBI lineage: Eukaryota > Metazoa > Chordata > Amphibia > Caudata > Ambystomatidae > Ambystoma > Ambystoma mexicanum. The sequence continues at coordinate 1,527,325,274 of NC_090935.1, forward strand.
GAGGTAGACACAGAAGAAGAGTTACACATCAATGCAACATGCAGTGTACAACACAACAGCAATATGCACTATGAATGTATACACAGTATTGACTACAGACTGGCCACACAGCTCATGGGAGGGGGGGAGGGGGGGAGGGGGGGGGGATGATGGGTGCCCTTGACTGGTCCTCCACACATGGGGGGACAGGCTCACCCTGCAAGTTACGACCACGTCCCCTACCGGATCCACCACGGCCACCACTTGTGGCTCTTCCACCTTTGCCACCCTTACGGAATCCTCGCCTCCCAGCCATGGCACTGATATTAATGTGCGTATGGGAGTGGCTGTAGACAATTGTCCTGGCCAATTGGGGGTCAAAGGGGTTGGGTACCAGATGGTAATTGTACCCTAGTGCTCTAGCACGGCTGATTGTAACCCCTGGGGATAGATGACGGGTCACGCAACGCACAGGAGGCCCAAAAAAGGGAGATGACGTGCACGCAACCCCTCCTAGACCACGTGTGCAGAAAGAAAAACCTGCACTACGCTGTGGCACCCAGTAACACAAGAATGAACGTATGCGTGTCACACGCAGCCTAGAATGACCTCTGAAGGGGTAGGCTACACACGGGGCAAGCACAGAAGTTGGATACGTGCGTGACTCACCGTCTGCCAGGTAAAAGAGCGTGAAAAATGAGCGCGTTTGGCTGGCTAAACCCCCGCCAAAAGAAGATGTGTACGCTGTCTGAGAAGACAGGACAACAGTAGAAGGGGACACTGTTTGAGGGAACAGGCCCAGGTAAACCAGTAAAAGAGAAAAAAGAGAAAAAGCTGTCAGAGGTAACAGGGAATACGAACTGGAAACGCTGTGAAGTAAATCGCGTGTGAAACAACAAGAAGTACAGAATTCACCCACTCGCTCTCCACGAAAAGCACGTACAAGGAAATGGTGTTCTACATGTACCTTATATACAGGCCCACACGTTCAGCGTCACTTACGCGGCGTGTACGTTCACCAATCACACGCTTTGTCACTCCTGCGTGTAGATCCATTTTCACCAATCACACGCTTTGTCACTTCTGCGTGTAGATCCATTTTCACCAATCACACGCTTTGTCACTTCTACGTGTAGATCCATTTTCACCAATCACACGCTTTGTCACTTCTACGTGTAGATCCATTTTCACCAATCACACGCTTTGACACTGGGACGTGTCACGCAACAATTTCCTGCACGTGCAGGTGACTATAGGCGCGCATATGCTGTTGACGGGTTTACGCGCTAAGGGCCTTTGCTGACGTGTGGGATTTCACTCCCTATCAGGCTGTCCACGCGTTCACACACGAGAGACCACGCTCCTGGCCAGGAGGCCAAATTACTGCCCCCCAGAGCCCTGAGCACGCTCCCACCTGCCATCTGCTGCTGCCTGACTGCCTGCTGGCCACGTGCCCCACAGTGCTGGTGGGTGGGGGTGTTGGGAGACATGGGTGGGGGCCTGGTGGAGGCTGCCCCTGGTGGCGGGGGGTTGGGGGTGGTGGGAGACATGGGTGGGGGCCTGGTGGAGGCTGCCCCTGGTGGCGGGAGGGTGGGGGTGGTGGGAGACATGGGTGGGGGCCTGGTGGAGGGTGCCCCTGGTGGCGGGGGGGTGGGGGTGGTGGGAGAAATGGGTGGGGGCCTGGTGGAGGCTGCCCCTGCACTGCTGGGGGTTGGGGGTGGTGGGAGGCATGGGTGGGGGCCTGGTGGAGGCTGCCCCTGGTGGCGGGAGGGTGGGGGTGGTGGGAGACATGGGTGGGGGCCTGGTGGAGGCTACCCCTGGTGGGGGGGGGTTGGGGGTGGTGGGAGACATGGGTGGGGGCCTGGTGGAGGCTGCCCCTGGTGGCGGGAGGGTGGGGGTGGTGGGAGACATGGGTGGGGGCCTGGTGGAGGCTGCCCCTGGTGGGGGGGGGTTGGGGGTGGTGGGAGACATGGGTGGGGGCCTGGTGGAGGGTGCCCCTGGTGGCGGGGGGGTGGGGGTGGTGGGAGACATGGGTGGGGGCCTGGTGGAGGCTGCCCCTGGTGGCGGGAGGGTGGGGGTGGTGGGAGACATGGGTGGGGGCCTGGTGGAGGGTGCCCCTGGTGGCGGGGGGGTGGGGGTGGTGGGAGAAATGGGTGGGGGCCTGGTGGAGGCTGCCCCTGCACTGCTGGGGGTTGGGGGTGGTGGGAGGCATGGGTGGGGGCCTGGTGGAGGCTGCCCCTGGTGGCGGGAGGGTGGGGGTGGTGGGAGACATGGGTGGGGGCCTGGTGGAGGCTGCCCCTGGTGGGGGGGGGTTGGGGGTGGTGGGAGACATGGGTGGGGGCCTGGTGGAGGCTGCCCCTGGTGGCGGGGGGGTGGGGGTGGTGGGAGACATGGGTGGGGGCCTGGTGGAGGCTGCCCCTGGTGGCGGGAGGGTGGGGGTGGTGGGAGACATGGGTGGGGGCCTGGTGGAGGGTGCCCCTGGTGGCGGGGGGGTGGGGGTGGTGGGAGAAATGGGTGGGGGCCTGGTGGAGGCTGCCCCTGCACTGCTGGGGGTTGGGGGTGGTGGGAGGCATGGGTGGGGGCCTGGTGGAGGCTGCCCCTGGTGGCGGGAGGGTGGGGGTGGTGGGAGACATGGGTGGGGGCCTGGTGGAGGCTGCCCCTGGTGGGGGGGGGTTGGGGGTGGTGGGAGACATGGGTGGGGGCCTGGTGGAGGCTGCCCCTGGTGGCGGGAGGGTGGGGGTGGTGGGAGACATGGGTGGGGGCCTGGTGGAGGCTGCCCCTGGTGGGGGGGGGTTGGGGGTGGTGGGAGACATGGGTGGGGGCCTGGTGGAGGGTGCCCCTGGTGGCGGGGGGGGTGGGGGTGGTGGGAGGCATGGGTGGGGGCCTGGTGGAGGCTGCCCCTGCACTGCTGGGGGTTGGGGGTGGTGGGAGGCATGGGTGGGGGCCTGGTGGAGGCTGCCCCTGCACTGCTGGGGGTTGGGGGTGGTGGGAGGCATGGGTGGGGGCCTGGTGGAGGCTGCCCCTGCACTGCTGGGGGTTGGGGGTGGTGGGAGGCAAGGGTGGGGGCCTGGTGGAGGCTGCCCCTGGTGGCGGGAGGGTGGGGGTGGTGGGAGACATGGGTGGGGGCCTGGTGGAGGCTGCCCCTGGTGGCGGGGGGTTGGGGGTGGTGGGAGACATGGGTGGGGGCCTGGTGGAGGGTGCCCCTGGTGGCGGGGGGGTGGGGGTGGTGGGAGAAATGGGTGGGGGCCTGGTGGAGGCTGCCCCTGCACTGCTGGGGGTTGGGGGTGGTGGGAGGCATGGGTGGGGGGCTGGTGGAGGCTGCCCCTGCACTGCTGGGGGTTGGGGGTGGTGGGAGGCATGGGTGGGGGCCTGGTGGAGGCTGCCCCTGCACTGCTGGGGGTTGGGGGTGGTGGGAGGCATGGGTGGGGACCTGGTGGAGGGTGCCCCTGGTGGCGGGGGGGTGGGGGTGGTGGGAGAAATGGGTGGGGGCCTGGTGGAGGCTGCCCCTGCACTGCTGGGGGTTGGGGGTGGTGGGAGGCATGGGTGGGGGCCTGGTGGAGGCTGCCCCTGCACTGCTGGGGGTTGGGGGTGGTGGGAGGCATGGGTGGGGGCCTGGTGGAGGCTGCCCCTGCACTGCTGGGGGTTGGGGGTGGTGGGAGGCATGGGTGGGGGCCTGGTGGAGGCTGCCCCTGCACTGCTGGGGGGTGGGGGTGCAGGGGGACATGAGCAGGTGTGCAGGGTAGTCCCCTGTTTTGTAGGCTGCCTGGAGGGGCCGTGGAGGGTGTACAGGGAACACCTGTGAGGACCCACCCAGCCTAATCGCGTGTGACTTCCCACGCACCCCTGTAATACACGTACCCAGCCAAATCGCGTGTGATGATTCCCACGCACCCCTGTAATACACGTACCCAGCCAAATCGCGTGTGATAATTCCTGCGCACCCCTGTAATACACGTACCCTGGCTAATCGCGTGTTAAACTTCCCGCGTACCCCTGTAATACACGTACCCTGGCTAATCGCGTGTTAAACTTCCCGCGTACCCCTGTAATACACGTACCCTGGCTAATCGCATGTTAGACTTCCCGCATACCCCTGTAATACACGTACCCTGGCTAATCGCGTGTTAAACTTCCCGCGTACCCCTGTAATACACGTACCCTGGCTAATCGCGTGTTAAACTTCCCGCGTACCCCTGTAATACACGTACCCAGCCAAATCGCGTGTGATGATTCCCACGCACCCCTGTAATACACGTACCCAGCCAAATCGCGTGTGATAATTCCTGCGCACCCCTGTAATACACGTACCCTGGCTAATCGCGTGTTAAACTTCCCGCATACCCCTGTAATACACGTACCCTGGCCAATCGCGTGTTGAACTTCCCGCGTACCCCTGTAATACACGTACCCTGGCCAATCGCGTGTTGAACTTCCCGCGTACCCCTGTAATACACGTACCCTGGCTAATCGCGTGTTTAACTTGCCGCGTACCCCTGTAATACACGTACCCTGGCTAATCGCATGTTAAAGTTACCGCATACCCCTGTAATACACGTACCCTGGCTAATCGCGTGTTAAACTTCCCGCGTACCCCTGTAATACACGTACCCTGGCTAATCGCGTGTTAAACTTCCCGCGTACCCCTGTAATACACGTACCCAGCCAAATCGCGTGTGATGATTCCCACGCACCCCTGTAATACACGTACCCAGCCAAATCGCGTGTGATAATTCCTGCGCACCCCTGTAATACACGTACCCTGGCTAATCGCGTGTTAAACTTCCCGCATACCCCTGTAATACACGTACCCTGGCCAATCGCGTGTTGAACTTCCCGCGTACCCCTGTAATACACGTACCCTGGCCAATCGCGTGTTGAACTTCCCGCGTACCCCTGTAATACACGTACCCTGGCTAATCGCGTGTTTAACTTGCCGCGTACCCCTGTAATACACGTACCCTGGCTAATCGCATGTTAAACTTACCGCATACCCCTGTAATACACGTACCCTGGCTAATCGCATGTTAAACTTCCCGCATACCCCTGTAATACACGTACCCTGGCTAATTGCGTGTATAACTTCACGCGTACCCCTGATATGCACGTTACCCGCTTTGCGTTCCTTGTTTGGCAGCCCTGTAAACTGGTACAGGGTTAGCGCAGCCCTTTGCGATGATTTAGCGATTTTGATGGCTTTTCCTTGCGCGAGGGCGTTCTTGGGGGCGTTACTGGCGCTGCTGCAGGGTCGCTGCGATACTCTGCGCCACGGCTGGTTTGGGAGCCTAAAATCCATGAATACGCTGTGCGCCGGATTCGGTTTTGGCGCACGCGGCTGGCGCAGACTATCGCACGCGCACGCTGTGCGCCAGCCGCGTGCGCTACTTGTGCGCTGAATTCTATGAATTACCCTGTATATGTTTTGACTAAGTAGATAAATATATCTGTGCACTTTGTGCAGTGCTGTAATATTGTAGGGACCTACCTACATACTTTGTTGCCAATGGAGAGGGAGGTACGTGTTTTTTTTGTGTACTGCCCAGGACATTAGACACCTACACTTCAGGACCACCCCCTTGCTGGTAGCCAAAGGCCAAAGTTTCCATGCAAATGTGAGCACCACTCCCGTGAAAAGCCAATGTTAAGCCCATAGTGGGAGTGTCAGTGCATTGGCACTCATTATAAGCAACCTGGCAGTGCAGGAAAGAAGAGGTGATAACAGAGTTGTGTGTGTCTTTGGGGGATAAGCTTCCAGCATATTACTGTACATTTCTCTTCCATGGAATAATAACTGCCAGCAAAATTACTGTAGGTGGTAATTCCTCCAAAACCCCAATGGGGGGGTTTCCTCCAAAACCAAAAAATGGGGACTAACACCACTGCCCGCCACAAACATGTATAGGATGCAGGGGACACCCCCGCAACCCTCAGACCCATTATACCATTTATGGGAAACGGGGGACACCCCTGCAACCCTGGCTCCTCTTAAATGGTATAATGAGGTACACCTTTACCGGGTCAAAGCACAGCATTTTTGCCGTGATTTTTTTTTAACAGCTACATTTTTGCTGTGATTTGATTACCCAATATCCTGTAATTTGCCTGATTTACCACCAAAATGAATGGCGGTAATGGTAACCGGGTATTCTACTGCATACTCATAATGAGGCCCAGCAACTGGGGCCAGATACAGAAACATTGCACTGGGGCAAGTGCAATTCTGCCCAGTATTAGCACTAGGGCATAACACAAAAAACATTAATAACATATTAGAAGACATTTGTACCCTGGCAAGTGCAATTTGCAGAAACTTTCCTAGTGCAAAAAACATATACTTACAATGTATTTTTGCAGCATGGCAAAGTTTGACATAGTGCTAATACCATTCTACATTAGCACTAGGGTAAGCTTTGCCCAGATGCAGGAATGCATTGAAAGAAGAGGTTAATGGCCAAGGGCACATTTTGCCCCACTGCTAATACCATGCAAAAGGGTACGTGTAATAGTGCAAAGGTTTTTTAAATGCAGCCCAAATGTTTTCCCACTAGGCAAATATGCTTCAAAATTGTACTTACACCAGTGTAAAGTTTTTGACCTATGGCCCCTGGTGGCCAAACCTGGCAGTGCACCATATACAATCTAGTGCAAATTAAATATTGCACTGTTGTAACTGTAATAGTTTATTTGTAGATCACTTATACACAAGTTAAGTGCTTCAAAGCACTTCAAGGAGGGAATAGAAAAAGGGAATAGAGTCTTCATTCTCAGGCCTTGAAGATTCCAAATGATCTAACAAAAATAACCAGTATACTAGGCCAGAGGCATTTCTACTAATGTGAATGCATGACAGGAAGGAATGAGAGAAGGGGTTGGGAGCTGGAAAGAGCATACAATCAATAAACTACTGTACATGCCTAACGACTTGTCAGATAGGGCAAACGCAGGACAAAGAGTGGGGGGAGAAGTGGGGTGGAGGGGAGGAGAGGGAAAAGAACATACAGAACAATAAACTATCATACTAGGCCTGGCGACATTTCAGATTGATTGGTGGTTGGTCATCAGAAATACGCCTATGCACGAGTATTTCAGGCACATCCAAGCTAGGGAGGGGAGACAGAGGGACGACAGGAAAGACAAACTTGCTAGGCCTAGTACATTCAAGGTCGTGTAAGTGTGCAGACAGAAAGTGCAAGGGAGGGGGAGGGCAACAAGTGCACCCAGTCCAGCAGGGCCTGCGTTAAGTGCAGAGTGGTTGCCCTTCTCATGGAACGTATTCCGAGGGCAGGAGTGCCAAGCAGAGTGCAGAGGCCCAGAGGCAAGTGCAGGACTGGCAGGGGAGCCTGGGACCTGTGAGGCTCTGGAGTTGCACCAGGCGACCAGCCAGCGAACTAAGCAACTTGGGGAAGAGAAAGCAGGAGGGAAGCAGGAGAGAAGAAAAAGGAGGTTAGCTGGGGAGAGGAAGATAGAAAGAGGAAGAGAAGAGGAAGGTCTTGAGGAGTTTCCGGAATTTAAGAAGGTCCAGCTCAAGACAGAGAGAGACAGGGAGGCTGTACCAGAGGGAGGCACCTGCAGAGGATAAGGATCTACCCCCAAATCTCTGTTTGGAAAAATGGCTCACCCGCAGAGAGTTGAAGGAGGCCATCCAGAGGGCTCTAGAAGAAGAGTATTTAGGAAGAGAGCATTATAGATCATCAGGGCCCCGACCCCAGAAAGCCTTGTTGACTATGCTGAGGGACTTGAACCTGATCCTTGCAGCCACGAAGAGCCAGTGGAGGGATTTCAGCGCCAGAGAGATGCAGTCCCTGGCTTGAGGCCAAGGATAACTCCTGCGGTTCCGTTCTGGATAAGTTGAAGAGGTCAAAGAGTAGGAAGACTGAGAAAGAGACTGGTGCAGTAGTCTAGCCTGGAGAGAACCAGGGCTCTGGAGACGGTGGGCCTCTGGGAGAAGGTGAGAAAAGATTGAATACCTCTGAGGAGGTGCAGCTGTTAGTGGGACTTTTTGGAGATGTCCGAGAAGTGAGAAGAGAAGGAGAGAGTGGAGTCGAAGATGACCCCTATATTTTTTTGCCTCACTGGTGGGTGAGGGCTCAGGACTGAAGGAGGTTGGCCAGAGTGAAAGTGGGAAAGCGGGAGCAGGGGTCACAGTGAGGATGATCTCTGTCTTACTTGCACTAAGGCAGAGATCATTAGCAGCACACCAGGGCTGAATTGCGGACAGACAGTCAGGAATGAGCGAGGATGAGGATGAGGAAGAGGCTGAGGGTAGCTTGAAAGAGAGCTGTGTGTCATCCGCATAACACTGAAAGTTGGAGGTGAAGGCAGAGCTCCTGTGGGCCAAAGGGGCCATGTAGACATTGAAAAGCCAGGGGGATATATTATATCCCTGGGGGATGCCACAAGTAGAGAGAGTGATACCGGAGAGAAAGGACCATGTCCTGGAAGGACGGTCAGAGAGAAAGGGCCTGATCTGTAATGCCAGGGTATCAAGGAGATGGGAGATCAGGATGTTGTGGTTTACCGTATCAAAAGCAGAGGAGAGGCCATGAAGAATGAGGACAGAGGGAGAGTTAGAGTCAAGGTTTGAGAGTAGGTCTTCACCAGTGTTCATAAGAGCAGTTTCTGTGTCTCTGGATGCTCTAAAGCCTGATTGATGGTCATGGAGACAACCAACAGATTCAGGGTGGAGGGTTAGCTGAGAGATAACCAACTTCTCCAGGAGTTTGCCCAGGAAAGGAGTGATAGAGATCAGGCGATAATTTGCTGGAATAGAAGTGTCAGCAGAGGGTTTCTTGAGCAAAGGGTGCACAAGAGAATGCTTGAGAGAAGTGGGGAAACTCCAGTGGTGAAGGAGAGTTTGCAGAGGTCTGCCAAGTCTGCAGCTAGAGAGTCAATGTTGTCCTTGATGGTTTTGGAGGGGCAAGGGTCCACCTGTTTGGAAGAGGCTTTCATAGACCAGACATGTCTAGAAACCTCCTCAGGTGTGACGGGGAGAGGGATGAGAGAAGAGGGACATGGTGGGGGCAGCCGAGGGGGGCCCAAGAGATGATGGTGCACGAGTGGGTGCGGAAGAGAGAGAAGACAGGATGTCCTGTGTTTTGGTGGTGAATTGTGCAGCCAGGGCCACGCAACGGGCCTGGGTGGGTGAAGTAGACGCTGAGGCTGCAGTAGGGTTGGCCAGTTCCTTGCAGACTTTGAAGAGTTTGGCCATGTTGTTGGATGCTGTTGGGGAGAATTTTAATTTATGTGCGAAAATACTCCCACCTTAGAGACCCCCAGCTCTTTTACTCAACTTAGGACTTTTTAATTTTAACTCCTGAGTGAGTGGGACATTTTCTCGCTCTCTCATGTGTTTTTCCCTGATTTGAATTTCATGTTTTCACTGTTTTTGGAGTCTGACAAACTCCATAGGCATCTGCTTTTTTTATAGTGACACACAGTAGCTTCAGATTTGTACGAACGGACAGAAAAAAAAAAGAAAAATGATACCACCAAAGGTTCGAACACCAAAAGTATACAGTATAGTGAGCGAGGGTTGGAGGGGACACCTCTGCTGCACACCCGACATTAAAAAAAAACGGGAGCTGCCAGGGTATCCCCTGCAACACCCCGCTCACTATACTGTGTGGAATAGTAAGCGGGGTGTTGCGGGGTACACCCCCAGAGCACACCCGAGCAAAGAAAAAAAATAGGGGCTGCGAGGGTGTCCCCCGCAACACCCCGCTCACTATACTTTATAGTAAAAAAAATAAAAATAAAAGGACCCTGCGCTGCTTGTTCCCGATCATGGAAGTGAAAGGGAACGGGCGCCGCAGGGATTCAGCGTGTAAGAAAGGTAAGTAGGGTTTGCTTATGTTGGGGGTGTGGGTGTGTTGTGGTTGTGAGTTTGGTTGTGTAGGGGTTTTGAATGTGTGTTCGCATTTGGGAAATGTACAAACCTTTTGTTGTTCGTACATTTCACATGGAAACATTTACGTCACGGGAAAATCAGCCGAGGTCGGATCACGTAGATCCTCACCTTCAGTCACTGAGATATCCTTTAGATTTCTATTAAGGTGTAACTACCTTTTCTTGGGTGAACTACAGTTCCCAAGAATACTAAAGTGAAATTGGCTTTACTTACCTTTTCACTTTGTAGGTCCAGCACACACCATCGTATGTGGAGTGCTGGGGTGGTTAACTAGTAGCCCCTTATCCTACTTTCTCCTGTAACATTATTTGTTACTCTCACTACTTTAAATCGCTGGCGGCAGTGGTTTACTTTTTCCTACCATTGTGCTTTTCTACCGCAGGCTGAGCCCTAGCTGCAGTACAGCACCCATGGACGACCATTTTGTCAAAATGGTTCCTGTCTTCTTTTTTCACCATGTTCTGTTTGTGAGGTCTTCTGCAGGTGAGACAGGTTTGACCCCTTTGTTTGTCTTGTCATTGGCAGGCTTCAGCCCTGAAGCCAGACCCTGGCTCCAGTGTGTCTGGAAGGACTGGATGTGAGGGAGGGTCCAAAAACTCCCCTATCCTTTGTATCTAGGTGTGCCTGATCGAAACCAGTCCTGATTGGCTGGCTGGCTGTCCTGAAAGGACAGCCCCCTGCTGTGTGATTGACAGCCTGGGCTGAGCATGAATGGGAACACTTGCTTAAAAGGCAAGGGCCTTGGAACAACAGACAGAGTCGACCACTAGAAGAAACACCTGAAGAAGAAATTGTGAAGAGAAGCCTGCTGCAACCTCCTGGACCTCGTTTTGCCCGGTGAAGCCCTGCTGCTGTGCTGACCTCCATTTTCAACTTGACAGAGAAACTCCGGATAGATGGCTTCTTCCTTATATTAGTGGGACCAACTAAGCCTGAGACCAACTCCACTTTGGCGCAATCTCCAACTGGCTGTACCTCTCTGTTGCTGCAGAAGCCCAATACAAGGGGGTTGAGTGTCCATAACCGAGTGCAATGTCTGACGCGGAATGAATCAGGCCAAAAGCTGCAGTAGCCTCCTCAGAACACTCCAGAAGCAGGAACCCCCAATCCAGAGTCCCCTCACCAGAGTGCAGGACTGAGGGAGCAAGGAAAATCCAACCAGTGTCAACCATTCCGTATCCGTGCAGTTTGCAAAGCACTGAAACCGTGAAGTGCTGCTGAAATGTAGAAAACCCGTAGCTGCCGATGACCTTCCCGAATACTGCAGCAGGAGCTCTCCAGATGTCCTCCCTCTTGTCCCCATCACTGAGGCTCAGGAACCAGGGTCTGCTTGGCTGTAGCAAGAAGGAATCCAGCTGGACCCCTTTCTTCTAACCAAAGGTACTTTTTCAGACGTGGGGGTACTTACCTTCTTGCCTTAAGTCGTGCTGTCTCACTTGAGATTCACACCTAGTTACTTTCTGAGTTGATTTCAACTCCCTTTGCACAGACTTAACAGCTTGTGTTCCTACAAGTGATTTTTCTGAACTCTCTAACTTTGTGCAAGACTTTTAGCCAAGAAGTGCATCAGAACTATAGAATGTGTCCGAAAGTCTTTGGCTGTCCTGGCTCCCTAAAGGCACTATTCTAAATCCATTGACTTTGGTATTGCTTATCCCCCAATAGGTTGTAGCTTGTTGAACACTGTTACTGCTGGGAAAGACTTATCTGGACTTCATTGCAGGATTCAGCTGTCCTCACATTTGCTGAGAAACTGTTCTAACCTTTTTGCTTCCCTTAACCCTTCTTTTCTGCAACTCAGAACCTACAAAGTATATTGGTGTGATGTATAAATGCAAATACTATCCTTGTGATTGAAGTCACCTCAGAGTGTAGGAGAAGTGTATTGAGCATATCCAAAGATTATCCACTAGCTTATTGATTCTGAAAAGTAATTTCAAAGTTTACTTGAATTGTTACAATCCATTGCCTTTTTAAAGAATGCTTATTCAAAAATGATGTTAAATAAATCATTATATATAACTTAGACCTTGAGTATAAGTGTTACTTGGCTAGTTGTATTGACTGATTTCATCTGTACAGCTCTACAGCTCACATTTACCCCTCTTGAGGTAGGCCTGGTTTCTCAGACACACTACCAACTTGTGTAGTACAGACCTATACCAAAAGTTGGGTTACCTAATACCAAGCAGATAAGTCTGGTGTAGTCTCACCAGTGGGACTACACTAATGCTTACCTAACAGATGCCGCGGAGATGCAGGCTTGAATTTGGACTCTTTTCTTGGACCAGATGCAGAGCGTATATTGCCTTTGCAGAAGGCAGCAGGCCAGCTTGTCCGAGGGTGCACCTGACGATCCCCATTTCCGTTCTGCTGCCCTGCACCTGCGTTAAGGTCATCCAAGTCAGAGTAGTACCAAGAGTTGCACTTTTTGGCAGGCTTCCTCATGACAGGGGCAAGGATGTCGAGGGTATTGAGATGGAAAGGTGAAAGTTAGAGAGGGCTGTGTCATGGTGGGAGTCAGATGCAAGAGTAGGAGGAGGAGGAGGAGGAGGAGAGTAGGTGATGGCAAAGGCAGCCACTGACTCGGGTGACCTTGAAGGTGGGAGGCAGTGCAGGGTGTGCTAGTGCTAAAGGAGAAGAAAGCTTCCAGTGAGAGGAGAGAAGAGAGTGATCAGTCCATGAGAGTGAGGTAGTGAAAGAGATAGGGAGAGGGATGTCTGTGGAGATGAGAGCATCCAAGGTGCGGCCAGAGTGTCAAATGGAGAGATAGAGAGAGAGAGAGAGAGATAGAGTTGCATAGGTTGTAGAATGCTCCGGAAGCATAAGGAGAGTCAAGATGGATGTTAAGATCCACCAGCAAGAGGAGTTGGGAGGAGAAGTAAAGGAGAGAAGATGCCAGGTCAGCCCATTCCTAGAGGACCAGGGTGGACTGGCCCAGCAGCTGATAGGAGGTGGCCAGAGTAAGAGAGGAGACAGGAGACAGATAGAGAGCCTGCAGACCAGGCATTCGAAAGAGGAATAGACCTAAGTGGGAATGGCAGAAACAGGATCCACTCTGAGGCAGAGAACACCATTTGGGGAGCAAATAAACCAATGGGACATACTCCATGTGGGGGATGCTCCATGTGCGCACAAACCTCCAGAAGTAAGACCTTCGAGATTGTATGGCACACACCGTGGCAACAAAGAAGCTTCACCAATTGTAAATCCAAAGGGGTAGACTATCTCATTACATGCCCATGTACCCTCCGGTATGTGGGCATGACAACAAGGGAGGTGAAAAAAAGACTCATTGAACATAAATCATGCATTCGAACCAGAAAATTGACGGCCCCTCTGGTGAATCACTTTGTCAAAAAAGGACATACACAGGATGATTTCACGTGGACTATTCTTGAAAAATTAACTCCACCAAGAAGAGGCAGGGACTTTGGACAAATGCTCCTCAAACGAGAACAACTGTGGATTTTTAGACTCAACACAGGAAAAAATGGATTGAATGAGAAAATCCAATGGAATAACTTGGCCCTAATGAAATGAATATATATAACAACGATACTAAAAGATATTGCATGAAGAACATCCAAGATGCCGCAACACTGTTCACCAGGGATGCAGCCTGATGTATTTTCCTAAGAAGGACATTGTGTATGCATTACACATGTGGAACCCTCTTTCCGCAGTCAATTGGTGTCAGTGCCATGAATCACACCGCCACATAGACAATTTGGCTCCTCCTCCTTTAACATTATTTGTAATACAATCAGCACAGCACTAACGACGAAGGAAGAAGGCGTATACAAGTGTATTATGTACAATTAATGCATTGATATGATCCTATAATATGGTAACAAGGACTGTACACTCTGTAAAAGAATATCAAACTGCATGTAAGCTCTCTCGCCATACTGTACAACTGGAACGGACATAATGATGCGGCTCCCGCAGTAACAGTCTTGCCTAACATAACACCATTCTATGTAGTGCCCATATTAATTACATGGGACCTAAGACATTTCAATATGGCCACCAAAATGAGGGCCACCACCAGCAACGACGGACCGCTTAAAACGTCCTCGTTGCTGGGCAACCATTGCTAAAACATAGAGCAACAACTCTGGCATCCCACGGCCAAATGCAAGCAGAAGTCGCTCAAGATACACGGTGAGTGGTGTCCCCGCAATTACTAACATTATGCGCTCCTAATGAGAACGAAGCGCTTTCATTCCCCAATTCCGCGCTCGATCGTGAGCTGCGGCAAGCCATTTCGGCCACCGCGCACGCGATCACCCCATGGCTTACCAGGCCAACCTGCAATAACCCACCAGTCATGGGACGGGTAGTCGGGCACACACCAGCGCCCTGACCCCCGCTGCAGAGTGTCTATTGTTAACAAAAGAGAGTGCGCAGGACTGAATATGGTGTCAAACCCAGACTCTCCTCGGAATGCGCACACTATAGAGTATAAATATTCCGAGCAGCATGTGAATACAATACAACAGAGCACCAAGTGGGCATGTCCTAACACTTCCCCTCCCTTTTTGGTGTCTTACATGATCTTAGAGATGCCCCACTACAGCCATACACATCAGAAACTCGGCTGACAGCATCCACATGCCAGACCTGCAATAAGGTAATAACAAGCACAAAATAGTCTCGAGTGGCCAAAAAAGACTGTTCAGATATTCTTAATGTTAGACAACTTAATTTGTTCTATAAACAACTAGTAACCACTATTGAATAAGTCAAAGTAAATAACTTATAGTGACCTCAAGATTTAAAAAGAAAAACATTTTTGGTTTTCTCTCTCTCAGGTAGATGGGATGATGACCTCCCCGATCCTCCCCAACCCTTGATCTGACCGAGACAAGAACACAAATCACAGTCCTGAAGAAGATGATAAATAGCAATCATCGAAACCGGGCCAACCACCTTTTAACCAAGGATATCCCAGAAACCAACCAGGGATACCCTGTGAACTAGACCATACAACATTGTGCTATGGAAGTAGTTCCTTGTTTTTAATTTTTCTTCAAAAATATATCTTTTTTGTTTCTTTAACAATCATCAAGTGTCTTATGACTCGGGGACCACACACTTCTTATGAAGGTCAATAAAAGAAAAAAGGTCTAACAACCCATGCAAACAGTTCCTCTCTGAAATGTGGCCCCAAGCACTTCTGAAACACAAAACCTCTAAGCCCTAAATGGGTAGCAGACCTATACCCCCCACGCCTAAGGACAGAAGCCCCCATATATTATGAGAAGTCTTTTGTGAAAATTGTTCTTTGAGGTCACCCATTAAATGGTACCAGAATAATAGTCAGTCTCCACGCTGAAAAAGTGGACCCCAAGAAGTGTTCATGTGTGTTAAAGAGCTGTCTTTAAACCAGGTCTCAGTGAGAGCAAGAACATCAAGGTCCAGCTGTTCAAGGGGGTGGCAGATGTCGGAGGAGTCCTTGACTGCAGAGCGTGAGTTAAGTGTGGCAACGTGGAGCAGATTGTCATTTTTGAAAGATTTACAGGGGGATGCAGGGGACAGATGTCCCCCCCTTTAAGCGGTGCAGGTGCCTGAGAGATAGAGGCAAGAGAAGGCAGAGGGGCTGAAGGGAGTGCAGGCAAGGGAGCCGGGACAGTGATAGACAGCAAGGGAGCCAGTGAAAGAGGGGCCACAGGGGACAAGGGAGTCCCAGATGCATAAGGAGTGGGTGGCAAGGGCACCAGTGTGGGAGAGGCTGACAAGGTTGTCAGTGCAGAGAGCGTGGGCAAGGGAGCCATGATAGTAGAAGACATCAAATGAGCCATTGTAAGAGAGGCGGTTTGACCAGGCGGAGGCAAGGTAGCCAAGGTGTGCCTAGCAGGCAAGGGAGCCAGGGAGACATCAGTGCAGTTGGCAAAGGAGCCATTGAGGAGGAAGGTGGAAAGTTAATAAGGCAAGGGAGGAGCCTATGAAAAAGAAGGAGGTTGAGGTGAGGCCCTTGTACCAAGACTGTACCATTTTGTTAGACATTTATGATGACCCTGGAGGTCGAGGGGAAGGCAAGAAGGACCTCCCAGGGGATGCCACCATTGATGTGTGAGGACGTGTAGGGAGAGAGCAGAGCGACCATATGTAGCGTCCATAAGTCGGGAGAAGGAGTGACAAAGACGATGTCGGTGAGAGGCTCTCTGGTGGAATCACTGACGTAGGTGTCAGCGATAGGAAGGCCTAGACTGGAGCCAAGTGTGTCATTCTTAAGTTTCTTCCTGCCAGACTTAGTGAGCGGTGAAGGATAGGAGATAGAGAAGCAGTTAGAGAAGATAGGAGAGATAGAAAGCGCCATTGTGAGGGGGCGCAGATTGTGGTGCATTTAACCAGACTGAGCAGCTGAGGCACGCCAGAGGGAGTTAACAGGAGGATGCAAGCTCACAAAGGAAGCACACAATAGGAATGGGAGAAGCAGTGGGAGCTAAAAGCAGGGTACAAGGGAACAAGAAACAAAACAGTACAGAGGGCAAGGGAGTAAATTGGATTTTTAACTAGCAGAACAAAACAAATGCAGGATGTGAACACACCTAGATTCTTCAATAACTCATGCCTTCATTGACCTCATATCCAGCCGTTGCTTATTAGCACTTGAAAGTTGTGAAATATGTAGGTCATGCTGCATCGTGGCTCCCATTAGGATAAGGTAAGTGTAGCACATTCAGGCCCCAATGACTACCTAAAATGTCTAGTGTCCCTTATCATAAAATCCAGTGTAAAAGTGGGGTGCACCAGCATTGGGCGTCTGTTGTATGTCATCAGTCAGCAGAGTGGTTTCAGGACAGGTCATGAGCAAGTCTAGAGAAATAATGGATGCCTCTGGACAGACCAGGTTAGATTTTAGCTATCCAGATTTAAGAGTCAGGCTGCGATTAAATGCACATTTGCAAATGTTCATCTCGATAGAAGGCGAGGGATGGAAATGTCATAAAGCCTGACTTGCAACCAATAATCAGTCACTCATCAGGTTTATTTCGGTAATTTTGCACATCAAGTTGAAAAACACAAACCATTAAAATTCTCAATACACCATTGCAAAAATATATAAACACGTGACTGAAATATACATTTAAATCTCTTTTAAAACAACATTAGCACAATGCAAAATATTAACGTCATCATCTCATACAACAGCAGACAAGTATGAACTATTTCCAGCAGGCTTAATTCATTTCAACTAATAGAAAACATGTGAATTCAAAACCCAGAAGCCGATTAAAATGTCACAGTTAAAAGTGCACTAGAGAGCTAGCGCCTAAGCAGTGAGTCAGAGTTTTCCATCCTGAAAAGGGGACTCCCTTGTGCACAGGCCTAGGCCTCCTACACAGCCATTTGACTTCACTTCATTACTGTTGCCTCACAAAACAGGCTGCAATCTGTGAGCTGCAAGTGTCTCATGTCTGATTCATTGGAAATAAAGCCAGCAAAAACTTTAGCTTCAAGCTTTGGCAAGACTAACAGTTGTATTTTCAGTTTTCCATTTCCCTTATGTTTGGCAGATAACTTTTAAAGTGGTGGGGCGTAAATGTATTTCCCAAACAGCTTGAGCAAGCGAGTGAAGCGAACAAGCCCGACTCCGAATATGTTTTTAAACGAGGAGTGGAAATGGTGCATTCTGCAGCACAATTTTCAAGAAAACTTGCACAAAAAGACCTAAGATACAAACCATTCTCAGAGGAGAACCCACACAATATTCTACTACCAGAGATGCCATGTTGCAAACAGTACAGAGGGCCATTTTGCAGCAGTCAATCCTTTATGTGACCATCCCCTAAAAGGGCACAAATATGTTTCCATCATTAAGGCAAGTCCTGGTACGTATGTCACTGCCATCTCGTAAATATTTGTCCTACTTATATAGTTTCCCTGTAGGAAATACACCTGTCCTAAATAATGTGACACAAGATTTCATCATGCGCATGAATCTTCCTGGGTTTGGTAGTTAAAAATACAATCAGGAGTTGCTGCACCTAATCAGGATACCACACAAAGTGTATTGCTGTGTTGCTCAAATACTCAGTGAGTTGCTAGTTAGATATGTAATATACCAATTGCTGTGGGTGATGCTTAAATACAATGCCCTTAGCATGATACTTCATACCACTGAAGTGGCATTCGGAAAGCCGGTCATTTCAATGCCTTGTGCAACAGGTTTTCTGTCAGTATGCAACTGCGTCTCCAATCAATATATGACCCAAGTGCAGCTGCCGTATTGATCTCTTGTGAGTGCCCGAGATCTAGGGTGGTCAACTTTACAAAATGGTTTTGCAGGACACTTTGGACACCTCAACTCATTAGAAGCGGCCTGCAGTGCATGCGCATGCTTCCATACAATATAATTCATGCCCCCATATATCAGCTTTTTTGGTGATGTTAGTAGCAGATGGCATTTTAACATATGCACATGACAAAAACATAATACAACTGTGGGACCAGTAGAGATGCAGAAAATGCACCCTTTTGATAAGCACTGGCAGTAGACAGTCTCTGTTACCCCCAATAGTGGAAGCTTGAGCTAAGTGGTCCTTGTACTTGTTTCCCTGCTTCATACCAACAGGTAATGATCCAGTAGCACTCAAGCAGACTTACTTATTGAGTCCTGCAAAGAAAGCAGACCTTTTGTTAACATCTGTACCTCTGAAATTAATAAAGACAGAATCTATAGTGGATGCTATACTCATACAGTACAAACTGCCAATTTGCATGTCCACCAAGTCACAGAGTCTTAAATACCCACAGAGGAGAGGTCAGATTTCAGCGTACTGAGCCACCGTGCCTTTCTTATGGTGGAAAGCAGTCTGAGGCACCAGTGAACGAGTCTGAGGCACCCATCCCCTGGCCAAACACATTTCATAGCACTTGTTTGAATGGGCCACTTGATCGCCAATATAATCATGCATGCCTATTGGGCGGCGGTGGGGGTATTTTTGCCTCTCGAGCTAAAATCAAAAGTTGGCACCCATGAACCCACTGTTTAATTTCTTAATAACTGCTGTGAGCACAACAGAAGCATTGATTTGCCATTAACCAGTCTAACAAGCATATACCATCTTTATAAATATTACCTGGGATAAAACACAACGCAAGGGGGGCACACAAATTACAGAGTGTCCGCCAAAAAAATAAAACACATTACAAGAAAACTGCCCAGCATGTAGAATGCCTGCTTTCAACATGGCCCCTTGAGTCCCGTGGTGTGGTGTCCCGGACACCATCTGTCCCTTTCAGGAATGAAGACAGAAAACTTCTTCAGCCGTCATTAGGACCCCCATCTCCTGCCTCACGCCTATCACCATTCAATTCCTTCACAGACCCATCTGACTCCCCAGCCCCTGCTCACGCCACCTGCCACTCTAAGCATCTGACCCCACCAGTGCAGATAACAAAAAACACTGCCCCTTGGCCTGCATGTTACTACATCACACACATGAATACATCTCAAGCTCTGTCTTTGCTCTTGCATTAGGCTTACATAAAACATAATGCAAACAATGACTGGCAATGCACACCAGAACTCCTAAACTGCACTTTTTATCAGAACAAATAAATTAGTCTCCAGCTCCACCAGGATTGAACATTATGAGCCTAGAGGTGTGTAACATTTCAGCTCCCGCCCAACTCTCCAGCACATTATGAAGAGTAAGGTGTGCTGGAGAGGCATGTATCAGTGTTTCATGACATCAGTTAGTGTATTTAATCACACGGGTCACAGAGACCATCGGAAGTGCCTTTGACCGCCTGACTACAGGTGCATAGGATCACACAGAGCATGAGCAGTGTGCCAAGGATGATGGAGCAGGCATTGCTAAAGATCACACAGTCTGGGCTTTGCAGAGGCTCACGCAGAGCAGGATGAGTGAAAAAAGGATGATGGTGCGGACATTGCAGAAGATCAAACAGCAAATGCAGTTCCAAGGATAATGGGGTGGGTATCACCAAGAGGATCACAAAGAGCATGGTACTGCAGAGGATCACACAGCACATATAGAGTACTAAGGATGTTTGATTAGGCAGGGCAGAGTATCAAAGAGCATGTGCATTGCTGATGGAGCGAGCAGGCAGAGTATCAAAGGGCGTGGGAAGTGCTGATGGAGTGGGCAGGGCAGAGGATCACACAGGGCAGGAGTATCAGCTCAAGTGCTGGGCCAGGGACGCCTCACTCCGGAGAAGATGCTTTAACCCCATAGCAGAGCTGGCAACATTAGAGAGAAATCCCCACCAAGCTTCTCTGACCCCCACTGAAGACCAAAGACCCCAAATAAAAAAATCACATCCAGAAAAGGTAAACTATACAGAGGAGAAGTGGCCAGCCCAGAGAGCGCTCCCTTCAGTGTCACCCCCTACCCAATAATAATGACAGGCATTAGAGGAGGGGGCTCTTGAAAGTCATGCATTCAGGGCTTGGAAGAGTTTTCCATCCTGAATAGCTTATTTTGAGTGTTTTCACTGTTCTGTATTAAAGGAATAGTGCGCTCAAAAGTTTTATTGTCCCGAGCGTTCCGGCATGTGGTTTAAAGCAATCTGTGATCAATCGTACAAACATTTCCTATGCACCTTACCTTAGTTTTCCTCACTTTTACACATGCGAAATTAGGCAGTGGGGTACGGCCATATTGTGCTAATCTTATCCGTTGCCCCATCGCCCTAAGTTGAACTGCTTTCGCGGCACCAAATCGTATCCTCCGCCCCTGATGCTGACATCACTATTCCTAGCGATAGTCTCCACCTATTTTCATAACGTTAGTGTGCAGCGTAGCCAAACGCGCCCAGGCATCACCTATGTCTTAACGTTAGTTGACGCAGAACCCGGAATAACAACACACACATTATTTCACAGCACAACACGTCCCAAATCAGATTAGAAAACCCTATTTTTAAAGGAAACACCAATACTCTGCAATTTATAATGTGCTTTTATTTCACATGAAACGCTCTGAGAACATGAAACACATTGGACGCACCTTGAATCGCAAGGCTTCGGCATGAGCTTCTTGCTCGACCACTGTAAACGATGTCAGGTTGCTCCTTGTAGCTGGTACCATGAAAGGGCATAGCGGTCTGGGGCGATCGTCCCACATCAGCGTAATTGTAAGCCATCCATTTAGGTGTATCTGCCACTGCCTGCTGAAGAACCTGCCACTTTGTAGCTGGAAACAATGACATTCCCAGAAAGGAACGATGTAGCTGGGTAGAAAACATAACAGAAATATATCTCAGAAGCCGTTCTTTATTCTATTCTAATTTATCCATTTAACCTTTAATTCTGCACCGGGTGAAACCTAATAATGAACACAAACCAGAAACAATGGAAACACAGAGAAAACATTGTGGAAAGTTGGAGTCTACGATGTGCTTGGGAGGTTAGTACTGTGGAGTATGTTTAGCTTGCAATGGGATGCGGATGCAGAAGACTGACGGAAGAATTCGAACAAAACATAGACAGCATTATAACAGAATATTAGCAACAAACTTGGCGTTGGGGGAACCTGGGGGAACCCAGACGTGGACTCCATGCATTTCGGTGCTGGACTGCCCATGTGCCCGGGACAAAGACAAAGGGCCTCATTACACGGATGGCGGTAAGGGTTTACCGGTACTGGTATTTTACCGGTACCGGTAAACCCGTACCGCATTACTACGAGGTCCCTTTGCGGGTTGGGGAATTTAAGGCCTGCTTTTTGCAGGCGTTAAAAACCAACCTGCAAAGGGACCAGGGAGCTAATTACAGTACCGCAATTTGCGGTGCCGTAATTAGCACCTTCCCCATTCCCATTATGCCCTATGGGGCAAAAATGGGAATGGGGAAGGGCAATGGGGGAAGGGGGAATTACCGCCCCACCAACCTTGGAATAGGGCGGTAATTCCCCTTTCCACCAAGGCGGTGCCAGTATTTTACCGGCATGGACCAAGGTGCTAATAGCACCTTGGTCCACCGCCGTCCGTGTAATGAGGCCGAAAGACAAATACATCCAGGTTGTGTTTGCGTGTCGTCACAACATGCCCCAACCAACAACCCATTACAATGTAAGCCAGCAATACCGGTCAGAAAATGAAACCTTAACTTGTTTGTCTATAAACTCGTCTACAGTAAAACTTACATTATATTTGGTATTTCCATTATCTTGGCGTAACGCAGAGTGTCCGCTCGGATCAACCGTTTTCATAAAATGAAATTACATGTTCCTTTGTCCAGTTTTGAAATGGTGAACCTTATCATTTTTGCAGGTACTATAAACCTCCCATCATTCAATCCACAGCGAATCCTCCCTTTCTTCCAAGGATGAACAACAATTGAACCTTCTTAGGAGCGTGTATGGTAAGTTTCCTTTTGGTGAAGGAAAGCCACAAATCAGAAACATACTGTACAGGATGCGTCGGTGTGAATAGCCCACTTGCAACATCAAACGCAGTGACCTTCACTCCCATGGGAGTGATGAGCCCGGCTGACCGACATGGCATTTGAAATATGTTCGAAAAACAAACAAATTGTTTGCTGGCATCCACCAATGCCGCGCTATCGTGAATACTTTTTTACTCTTCTATATTGATAGTGATTTAGTTTTTTTATGACATAAATTCCAGTTAGTGTCCTCCCCATTGTCACATCTGCGTGCACCCTGTTTCCGCAGAGGAATGTGCTCAGGGGATAACGTGAGACACTGAAAGGTCATAAATCAAAGTGCCCTTCCATCTCCACTGAACTTCCAGTGCACTAACAAATGTTGGAGGAGAGGTGGTATATCCCGCATCCCTGTACCATTCTCGTACCGGGCAATTGACGTATAAGCTAAGGTGGGAGACATCTCCTCCCCTCCTGTACCTATTTGCATCACCCATGTTTCATGCTAATGTGCATACTCTGAACTCCAGTTTGTGTCCTTCCAAACGCCTTCTTTTTGGAGGCCCTCTGCCCCTCTGGCGAACTGTTCACTCTCCCTCTCCCAGCGCGGTGCACAGCCAGCCCCCACCACCTCTGTCCTCTGTCAGCTCAGCACATCTCCTGTTCTCACGGAAATGTAGCTATTAATTTTTGCAAGTAGCGAGTAGAGCCCTTTCAAAATATGCTCATCCAAGAATGTGAGACCAAGGCCTGCTCCAACCTGAGTGCCCCATCCATCTCTGCTGACTGACTCATGCCATCACCAACCCCTCCCTGCCAGGCCGCGGTCCCCTGAACCCATGACCCCATTCCCTTTCAACGCATCTGGTCACCAGACCCTTCTTATGCACCACCTCAAATTCACCTACCATATATACCTAATCTAGAGTGGTCATATATTTCAGTAACACTAACACCTATTCCCACTGTGTTTGAAATCGTAAGACTCCTAAGGCCGCAAATTAAAGATCAGCCCTTCTGATAAGGCATCCGAAAGCAACAATCCCTAACACATGCCCCCATACAAATATAGGTCAAAATGCACATATTTCACATCAACAGCCCCACTTTCATGCAGTGTTTTGCTTACAGTCATTAGTTCTTGCATGGCAAGTTTGTTATTTAGCTTAGGTCTCATTCCTTAGTGGGACGCGTATTTATTCTGTCTATTTGGACACGTGCATGCTAAGGCAACTGCAGACCTCGCAGTCACTTTCATGCTGATATCCATCTGACCCTCCCGTGCCCTGATCAGTGAAGGATCCGCAAGAACTGGCCGAAAGCGGGAAGGGGAAAAACACAGAGTTACACTGTATGTCATCCTCCAATAGGCACTTCTTGCAAAAAAAAAAATGGACAAAGAGAATGCATTTGAAAAGACAATTTAGACGCTTAATACTTCTTAATACTTTTAATAGCTTTTAAATTCAAGTTAAATAGATTTCCATTGGCCATGTACAATGTACAAACATTGTGGAACATACACAGCGCTGCTAATCATTTATACCGGGAAGTCAACTGTTCGACAAGGTCTGCTTTTGGTGGACAGGGCACGTTTGCAATTTTTTTGTGGTAATATATGTGTCCTAGGAACAAAATCATGATTGATTTCATGAGTATGCATGTCCAACACAGTCAAAGAGAGATCTTTCACAAAATCGAATTCCACTTCCTGGTATATTGGCTTGACCACCCATTTTTTGCTTCTTTTTGCAAAGGCCATTGTGTAACAAAGCATCCCAAAGTTTCCAGCAGTTCTGGATTGTTCTCTCCCCATATTTTCGTTATGTGCTAATACCGCTAGTAATGTTCGATATTGCATACCGTCTATGTCGAAATGCAACTTCTTGGGCCTGTACTTTAGGTACATATTGTGGAACACCTCCAAATCTGCAGTGTGACAGAATTCTGTGAGTCCCTTCAGGTCTCTTGAAAGAGTTTTATCAAACACTATCTTCTAAAGAGCTTTGTGTGGAGGTGAAGATGGAACCAACCACTTCTTCTTGTGTCCCTGTTCTTCCGATAAAGGTCCATGTGCACATTGGTGAAAATGTTGGTTTTCATGCCATGAGTGAACGTTGGAACAGTGGTGCATCAATGAGCGCCATTTCTCAAGTAGAATTTCCACAGACCCATCCATCACAAGTTTTGGGGCTCCACCAAAGATGGTTTCTGAAAGAATGGGACCACTGTAAAACAATTTCAGAACCCTTTTTTTTACCTGCAGCTGTGATTTTGTATTGATTGATTTGGCAACGAGTCATACATCAAATTGATGGCAAATGTTTGGAAACTGCTCTTGCATGGCCTTGGCTATTGAAACATGTCTGTCAGTGGCTATAAGCTCTATTTGCATCCCCCTCGGTTGGAGATGTTCGAGGGATTTCACGAAACCATGTTTCTCCATGGCCACTGAGGATTTACATTCAGACACCTGCACAACCTCCAAACTCACAATTTTTTAGTTTCCATGTCCTGAAAGTGGTATGTGCAGTACTTTGCTGAAAATCCAGAGACGTCACAATGTACATCGCCAGCTAGCCTGAACCGAGAATGTCCTTTCAATTTAAATTTGTTCAATTTTCCAGGCTTGATTAATAGCAAGGAATAAAGCGGGGAATACAAATTCTCTTTGATATTTGTAGTACTGCATTTTAGCAAGGAACGGAAGTCCCAAAAATTTACAGAAACTGGACAACTTACTAAAAGTAGAGCCACTGAAAAGTAGAGCTGCTGATCACAGTAGATTCCCAGCTGGCACTTGGCCCAGCATCGGTTGAGCGGACCATGAAAATGTATCATGGAGGTGGGCACAGGTGGCTTGGATTTTCAAGTTAGTGCCTTGTAATACACGTGTCACAATCACCAATGGCTCCCCGCATATTTTCCCTCTCACTGGATGCACACATTTCTGGATGCACGCATCATTGTAATCTCTACCAGGGAGCTCTCGATTACAATGTATTTCTGCTCCTTTATTAGCCAATCGTCCTGCATTATTGTGGTTTGTGACTCAACTGTGGTGGACAATTTGCCCAATCTAGGCAAACTGTTGTCGAGATCTTTGGCAAGTTCCTCGGTCAATTGCATTGAAGAATCAGTCTCTGTTAGTTCAGCTTGTGTTATTTGCACACGAATTGGAGAAACCGTCAACAACGGATGTTAATTGGGTGGACGTTTTTTTGTGGGTGTAGATTGTGTCAAGTGGTCCTCGAGGAATTCCAATGCATCTTCATTATATTCAGTTTCATCTTCATCTTGTCATGTTCTCACATTGTAGCAATTGTCCAACAACACTTTGCTGGCTTCACCGGTCACATTCAATTCATTTTCTGGCCATTGGACATAAGCATCTTGAGTCTGCTTATTGACTGGACTACGATGCACCTCAAATAGTAGTTGCTACATGGTGAAATCTGTTTGGCAAGCAGCATCTTTGGTTTCATTTGTTGTCTGTGTCTTTATACTTCTTTTCCTTCTGGGCCTCTAGGAGACGGGTTGTAAAAACATGTTCAATGTAAATCACACATACAGTAGATAGCACTTTAAATTAAAAAAAAAATGTTATGAAGAAAACACCAGCCCAAAACACTTTGAGAAAACAAATACATTTATTTTATTTACCCTTGTTTTCTTGATTTTCTGTGAAACTGTGGCCTTCTCTGTAACGACCGCACCAGCAAGCTGGTCCACCACCTTTGATACATGTGCCTCCTGTTCTACCTCTCGACCTTGTATACATTCCTTGAATAGAATATTGATTACAAAAAAAAGAATCAAACATTTTTGAAATTAAAATCTTTCATCGCACACATCGCTTACATACATACCCTCGTAAACAGTGTATGTCATTTAGTCAAAATATACATTTCGAATTTCACCTGATTGATGGCAAGTGTACTTGATCAGAGATCGCCATGCCAAACATACTGATTGTAATGTTGCCCTCAAACATTTTGCAATGTATTCTTCATTAGGGAGAAATTGTAACGTTAGAACTGAAATTATAAAAGTTTGAAAGACTGCACATTTATAAGAATGTCACTGTCTAATACTATCCTATGTAGGATTTACTTTCTTTCATTCAAGGGAAATGTCAGTACGCATACCTCATACTCTGGACCAGCTCCAAAGGATGATGTAATTGTAGTCGAAGTACCAGCATCCCCCTGTAACACAGTACTTGTTTTAGTATGGATGAAAACAGCGAAATGGAACAGAGACAAATGCAGACAATAGTACATACAAAGAGAAACCCTTAAGTGACACATAGTGTAAACAACCCACAGGATGCATAAACGATTTCATATTATTTGAAATTCCAAGCATAATACATTCTCGTAATTGAAAAGTTAAATTAAATCACCTGATAGACGCTAGAAGTTGTTGTTGACTCTGGAAAAGAAATGGATGCAGAATCTTGCTCCTTCATTTTCAGTGCATTGTCACAAAGTGGTAAAAGGGAAAATTAGATTTGCATTAGATATGTGGGAAGATCCAATTCTTGATAATATGAACTTCTGCAAGTCTCTAGGGCTCACCATTGGTATACTGGATGTGTCGGTGGTGTCGGCACTGCAAGGGTCTGTGCTCCAGTCAGTATGCTCTCCTAAAGAAATGGACATGTCAAGCACACGATTAGGAAAAGATGATGCTTCTTTTGAAGGACACTATGGCATTGTTGTCTATGGTCATAATTACTTTCTATGATGCTCCATAAACCAGGGACAGATGTGTAGTAAAATGTGGTATAGTTAAAAAGTAATACAATCTGGTAAATCGGGTAAATATGCAATTCATCATCCGGGACTCACCTGAGGCAGCGTGTGCACGAATAGAGTTGGAATTGCATTTGGAAGCAATTTACACAACGTCAAACCCATTCCCTTATTTAATCAATATTCGTCAGGAATTTATGCATGATAGTGCCCATATTTTTGACATGGCTCCTAGAACGGCAACCGGAAACCATAAAAGCAGGCATTTTGAAAAATCTGTATAAAAAAGTACACATAATTACAAAATAATTCTACTGAATGCATGAGATTGATGGGATTATATCAAAGTTTTCTATGCAATGTTTCTTTTGGTCAAAGAAGCAAAACCTGTGTAACGTAGTCGAATATCCACTGGGATAACTTTCATACAGAATTGATTGATGCGACATAAATCGTAACGTGTTACTCATTCGTTGAATGTACTTTCATGCATTGAAAGGAAACATGCTTATAGACATGGTTCGAGAAAGATGCAATTCTATCACAATTGAAAATGATGAAATTTGCTATATATCGAGATCGGAAAAATTTAAACAGTAGACAATGGTAAAGTAATTGAGATTAATGAACATTACACTACTATTACATTCGCTCGAAATAGATAGGGATTTTGAGATCAGACAGAGATGATTCAGTGACCTGCCCTTACCTTGACTAACAAACAATTGGATTCAGCAAGCAGGGCAGTTAGTAGCAGGAGAACAGTTAGCACGATCACGAGTTGACTTCCAGTGCTCACAGATGTTCTCAGGATAACTATAAAGGGGTTTATAAAGAATTAGAAAAGTGGGTGTGTATGTGATGAAGAAAAGGGCTGGAACGCTGCTGAATGGAGACACACTTATGTGGATTGGAGGGGCACAGCCTGCTTCAGGGGAGCCTGTCTGGAGACAATGGGTCTGGGGAGGCCATGTGAACAATGGGCCCTGCGCGGAAGATACCTTTGAAGTGTACATGGTGTTTGGAACCTTGGCCGTTCCCACCCTGCCAGCTCCCTTGGGAGCGCACGGCCACTGGTGCGAACCGCCATTAATACTGGAGGGGTGATGGAGATGCATGAGGCATGCAGAAAAGGGCCGGAACACTGCTGAATGCATACACACTTATGTGGATTGCAGGGGCGCGACCTGCTTCAGGGGAGCCTGCCTGGGGACACTGGGTCTGGCTAGGCCATGTGAGCAATTGCCCCTGCACGGAAGATACCTTTGAAGTGTACATGGTGTTTGGCAGCTTGGCCGTTCCCACCCTGCCAGCCCTGCCAGGACACGTGAACATGTCCTTGATTCAATGAAAATTTAAAACAACTATTCATAAAAGATGATTTTTATTTTATTTTGTTGCTGATGTTGATGGCACAAATGTACTACACATTGTATACTTCGGGTTGCAGCACAGTGTGGGAAACTCCTCTGTACTGACCGCTGTCACTTGGGAATTTGGGTCGAATTGTACCAACGACACAGGGGGGTTTTACACATCGAACGCGGTAGCCAAGCCTCCCATGAAGCCACCATGTAAATGAACGGCAGGCCACCAACCTGTACCACCTGTGGAAGAAACATACAAACTGTATTTAAATGAACATGATAAGTGTACAAACCTAAGTTTAAAATGCAATCTTGTATCCTATGGCAAAGTTGCCAGTACAAATGTTACTTCATGGATCAATCAACTTGGGCTTTAAAGTATAGACACATTACAAAAGTGAACACCCATGCAATCCATAACGTTTGGGGGACAGAGAAATATTGTTTCTTGGCTGTACGTGAAAGACACATAAAATGACCACTATGATTTCCCCAAATCACGAGAGATGTATTGAATTGCCAGACTACATTCATTTAGCAGTGATAGATCAAAGTTACGACAATATAGGAGACAAACATGAAATGTTAGTGGCCTAAGTTACATCACATCTAGAGTACACTTACTCGTTACTTGGATTGCGAGGGCGAACTGTTGTGCGAAGTTTGTGCATAAGCACCATCATAATCCTCAACACGGACGTTGTGAGGCAGGCTGCCCTGAAGTCATGCAGCTCGGTAATGCATTGCGCCTGTGTCTCGTCTTCCGATATGTAGGCCAAGCATCCAGAGTTTTCTCTGCAGCAGCAGTTCTCCTCCTCGGTTGGCATGGCCCCGCACCGATTAAAGGTACACCAGGTGGAGATGTCTTCCAGCCGACTAGACTCTGGCTCAGGATCCGGTGATTCGTCCTCCCAGCTGTCGTCCAATGCCCCATCGTTTCTGCATCTTTCTCTTTCAACTAATTCTGCATCGGAATACTCTGGCTCATACTGGTATTAATGCTAGTACTAATATCTGTTCGCACAGGCTAAGAGCAACGAAGATAATTGAACAGAGCAGAAACGAGTCACAGGATATACAAAAAAAGACAGTAAAACGATTGGAAAAGCAACTCAGATGTCTGATGAGAAGTGGTCTGTTTATACTTTTTGAGGAAAGAGGCGTCCTGCCATTTCCATGCAGACACATCCTTAGCTGGCTAACAGAGAATGTTGACACGAGACACGCATTAGCATTGTGAAATGGGCCGTACGCGTCTAGTGATGTCAGCTTCAGGGGCCGGGGATGTGATTTAGTGCCGCGAGGGCAGTTAAACTTAGGGTGATGCGGAAACAGATAAGATTAGCACAAGATGGCCGCACCCAATGCTTGATTTCGTATGTGTAAAAGTGAGGAAAACTATGCTAACGTGCATAGGAAATGTTTTTTTGATCGATCATAGATTGCTTTAAACCACATGCCTGAACGCTCGGGACAATAACATTTTCAACGCACTATTCCTTTAATGGTAAAGCGCTGCATTGTCATTGGTGTGTCCTTGTAGTGCATTGAGCAGTTGTGCTTCACAGTTCTGGGTCCACAATCAAGTGTCCCCTCCCAAATAGCAGTACTCAGCTGCCCTGTACCCCAAGCAGGAGACAAAATGCCCTCCCACCCCACCCGTATTCAGGACATTGCCACTTTCTACACACTGCCCCACCTACAAAACACACTACATTGGAAAGAAACACAGGAACCTGTCCTCAGGACACACAGCCCCTGCCTCGCAAACTGCACCCCGGACACCCCCTCATACATGGCATGCTATTGATTAACAGACAAAGAGAGGACACTGCCCCCCACCTGCAATATCCTCCCCGCCCTTTTACTTACCGACTCGTTTGAATGGATTAGATGTGAAACGGTTGCTGCCAAAAGTACAGGACCTTCCCACCCCCCACATAGCCCCCACACACTAAGTCACAAGCCATCCCCAACCCTGTCCCCGGTGGGATGCCCAGCACCCCTGTGGGTGAGGACCCTCTCCACAGCATTCCTTACTGAGGGAACCTTTTGCAGTGCACTACTGTGCATTCAAAAGTGTTTTAATTGCATGACAACAGTTGGTAATTGGCACTGCGCCAACAATCAGACAAAACTACCTACCTACTTGCAATGATGCCTACCTAAATACTGTCCCTCTACCCTCTGCTCATCTCCCTCCAAACTTCTGCGAGTGAGCCGGTTCTCCAAGCAGAGATTCGGAGGGAGATCTTTATCATCTGCAGGAGCCTCCCTCTAGGATAGCCTCCCTGCCACCCTCCGTCTGGAGCCTGATCTCCTTAAATTCCAGAAACTACTTAAGGCATTCCTCTTCTCCTCTTCCATCTCTCTCCCTCTACCCTGCTATCCTCTCTCTCGCTCTATGCCTCTCTCTCTCCTTTTCACCACAACCCGCTGACTGGCCGCCTGGTGTACCTGAGAGCCTGACAGGTCCTTGGCACCCTCGTCAGTCCTCTCACACTTACCTCCAGGCCTTGCCTCATCGTTACTGCAATTGGTCAATTGACCCATGAGAATGGCATCTCTCAGCACTTACCCCAGCTCTGAATGACTGGGCTCACTTGGTCCCCACCCACCACCACTCCCTTCACTTCCCCCATCTCCTCTCCAGCACCTATCTGCACACTTGCACAATCTTAATGTACCATGCCTTGAAGATTGTGTACCTGTTTTTCCCTTGTCTCCCCGCCTTGCATGGTCGCGCCTCAATGCCCTTGGAAAAACTGCAGAATCGTCGTCAGACCTATTTGCTGTTATCTACACTGTTAATTGTACTTATGCAATTGTGCCATGCACTTACTCTGCCTATTGTAGACTTGTATCATTCAGAAATTCAAGGGCTCTGAATGACTGTTGTTTTTTCCCCTTGTTCTCTCCCTCCTTGAGCGCTTTGAAACACTTGCTTTGTGTATAGGCGCTTTACAAATAAACAATACCAATACCAAAGTGCCATGCAAAGTTTTAGTTTCTAACCACCAGTTGCACTATACATTTCCTATCTGTTGAGCTTGAGACATAATTTGAATTAGGTCCCTAAGCCTGTGCTTGAACATGCCAAAACTCTCAACAAACATCTCCCTATACTTACGGAAATTACGGTCCGCCAGAGTACTTTTTGTGTGGGTATAGCTGTACCTGTGATGGGGCATAAAATCTACCAGGGCCTATAAGCCCTCTGGGGACAATTTGTTTTATAGATGTGGTCCTCCAGTAGTACTCAGCTATCTGCTGTGCCCTGAACACATCCTATAACTTATAAACCCAACCAATACACCACTTAACAACATTTAAGCATTGGCCAACCAAAATCTCCTTCCTCTGCTTGCTTCTTCTAAATGCTCAGGTTATCCTCAAAATATACTTTCTCCTAGAATCGCCTGTGATGTAAGTCCTCTCTTTCTCGATGAAATCCTAACTGTGTTTAATACATCTTTAGCCTCTGGCATTGCTCCTGATGTTTGTAAATGTTCGGTCATCAAAACCCTCATAAAAAAACATCTTTGGAACCTGCAGATTTGAGCAACTTTCTCCCTATATCTCAACTACCTTTCTTACCGAAACAGTTAAAGAGGGTAGTGGTTAGTCAGATTTTAAACTTTGTTGAATCGACAAATATACTAGATGATGGCGAACTTGGACTTAGTCCAAAGCATAGTACAGAGCTAATCATTACTTCAGTCTATGACCCTTTAATAGGGAAAGCAGACAGGAATGAAACAGGTGCATTGATATTCCTCAAACTGTCGGCGGCATTCGTCATGGTAGATCACCAAATTCCACTTCAAAGACTTCATAATATCATAATCCTAGAGACTGCCCGCCCTTAAATGGGTTCAGTCCTTCCAGGAAGATACCCGGCAACAAATACACCTAGGTCCTTTTTTCTCTAAACCCCATTCCTTTGAAATGTGGGGTTCCACAGGGATCCTCTCTCTCAACCAATATTCTTTAATGTCTACCTATGCCCTTTAGTGACGCTCCTTCTGGCCTAGCACATTTGGACATTGCCCTAATCCGAAAATAGAGGTTGCGAATTTGGGAATACTTATGGATCATAAACTAACTCTGAACAGCTAAATGGCATTGGTCACAAAAACATGCTTTTTTATGATTGAGAAAATAATAAAAAGACTCCTACCCTACCTATATTTTCCTCACCAGGTTCTGGTAACAAACTGATTGGTATCTTCCAACCTGGATTTTAACAACAGTATTTATTTGGGTCCCACTAAAGCTACAAATTCTCAACTGCAGAGTTCAAAACACAGCAGTCAGAATTCTTCTGAAATAGAGGAAAAGTGTCCATATTGCTCCAGCTTTACGCTCCTTATACTGGCTCACTGTGAACAACTGGATAATGTTTAAAAGCATGTGATTGGTTTTCAAGAGCTTTCAACATCCTAATGCCAATTCGCACTTCACTAAATTGGGCTACATTCTTCAACATGCTCCTCAAGATCAAATCAGGACAGAAGGTTAACTACTCCTAAATATAGGGAAGAAAGACAAAGGGCCGCTCTTTCATGGTCCAGGCAATTAGGTTCTGGAACACCTTACTGTACTCTCCACACAGAGAGCCTAACCTAGTGCCCTCCAGGAAGCAACTAAAAACCTTTCTTTTTAATCTGAACTAGGCTCTCTTCTAAACATGTTTGCTTGTTGATCTCTTCTATAGCACCGAGTTACCTTCTGGGGATTGTAGCACTCTATTAAACACCACATAACCACTCTTTTTTCCCACTTTATTGGAATTTAGCATAATGAGTGTGATGTCATGGAAGGTTCTACACATGTCCCCATCACTACTCTGAGTAGCTTGCTTTCTCATGGACTAGAACTACTGTTCTCAGGAGATGGCGCTCCTCATTAATCCACCAGGGATGACTCACAGCTTAATGGGCTAGCAACTAGTACAGTCCTTTTCCCGTCCAGCTATGGGGACCCCTTTTCTCCTTGCCAAGCTTGCTTGTGGATGAGACTTTTGAAATTTGGAATGGATCCTATTTCTTCAAGAATAGATAAAGCCTGTACTAGTGCTTTTAACACTATCTGCACAGTTCTTATATTTTAGCGGAATTAGCTGTAGGAACAATCTAGTGTGGAATCCTCTTGCTGCCACCATTGTTATGAAATCCTATTCTGTCCAGAATAAGTAAACTGGGGGAGCAAAGACTTTGCGTTGCATTGTCCAAACTGGCACAACACATTGACTCAAAGGTGTTTTAGGCAAAAAGATGAATGGGCATCCATAGATTGTATACCCCCTTTGCCTTATGGTGTATGCTGGTGCTTTAAGTGGGAAACCTCTGTCCAGAGAAATTTAGCAATCCACCCCAAATTGGATTCACATGATTATTATTTAAGATCCTTAATCCAGTTAAATGGTTCCATAACACAACAACCCTCCCCAACATTTTTGGGAAAGAAACAAACTTTTTTGTTACCATATTTCTCTTTTATTTAAGTAGAACATTATATGAAATGCAGATGTTTCCCATCTCCAAGTACAGGGGAAAATCACCTAAATACTGTTAGCAAATATGGCCTTTGAACAAAGGACACATAAAATGCAATGGGATTTTCCATTCAACTCTCAATATTCACTATGTATAAGATATATAGAATAGAATGGCATCACTATTCAACACAGGTACATACATTTAAATGATCATATATAATTGAATAATACATGTGTTTAAATTGTGTAAGTTAAATGACTGGTGTGACATTCACAAAAGGCATTTAAACAGTGTCCACATTAAAATGAAATGATAATGGAATTTCAAATTGGTGCTTTAAGAGGTAACATTTTAAAGAGAATATAAATCAATAACATTAGGTTGGAGTGACGAATTATGGTCAGGGTGTCTGTATTGCTTTCTGACCGTTGGAACAGTTTGAAAGTTGGACTTGAAATTAGATTCAGTCTCATTGAGCCAAGTGAACGGCGAACGTGATTTTAAACCGAAGGCTAATTTGAACTAATTTCTTTTATAGAGACTATGTCCCAAATTCTCTGTTTATTATGAAAATAAGACCACTGGCATACAGAATTATCAGTTTGACTTACTTTTGAAAGCTCGTAGTTGGGAACTGGAATGCGGGACACAATATAAACTTGTGAGGCATGGGGTCTCTGTCAGAATGCACCTTCTGCTCTCCTGAGCTATTGTCAGATGTTGTTCCCCTCTGGAAAGAAATCAGCAGGGCCGCAGAAGATCTGGAAGACGGGAACTGAAAGCTGCTCCCTTTCTAGACTTTGAGTCCTAGAGTCAAGAGGTCTGCTGCTGCTGCTACCAGTATTGTTTAGGGGCCTCCATGAATGCACGCCTTTCACCCTTCTGTTCTTCCTCTTTTTCTCCTTCTCCGTCGGTCTGATGGCTCCTTATCTCATGGTCTGAATTTTCGGAATCCCTACTTGTCATGTTGTGTTAAATAGCCTCTTACCCCTAATATCAGAGTTAGTTTTATGTGGCACAGGTCTATTGCTAATATGCGATCACTAGCCACTGTACCCAAGGGAACAGACACACAATCCACCTCTCAATACCCCTCGGCTGGGAGCTTGGGAACTTGATAAACTATGTGGGTCCAGCCTCAGATATCGGAACAACTCTCCTTTAAATGTTTCCAATAATTCACATTTTATTGTTCAGCGCGAGCTGTTTAAATCAGATTGACTCTGGCCTTTCTGTCATGCAGCTAAGTTTTATTATCTAATGTATTTATGCACACATATTTATTAACTACATATACCTTTTATTAGCATGGATTTCTGAGATGCTACCAGTGTGTTTGTTGCTGCATAAACCTTTTTAAAGTGTTTCGTTTTTTTCTCACATATTTGCCCTTCATATGCGCTTAGTGTTATAACCTAGGAGGTTCTATTGTTCCTAAATCTCGTGCATACACCTTTTTGAAGTGTCTAATTTTTCTCTCACACAAACTATTATTTCTAAAGCTCATAGGTCACACTCCTGGTGGCAGTAGAGGGCCAATACATTTAGTTAATGTCCTTCTAAGCTGCGGGCCCATCTGCACATAGAGCTATTAATTTTCTTTCATGGCTTTTCATAGTTGACAGAGGCAATATCTTAAACTCAGCTTCATGTTTTATTAACTTATAATATGTTCACAGTAAGATTAGTTTACATGCCTGTGCTGGCCTGGATGTTATATATTTGAGAGAAACTATGCAGCAATTCACTTGTTAGGCATTTGTGTTTCTCCCCAGGGATCTAACCTATCCCCCTGGTTCTTCAATGTCTACATGGCCCCTCTGGCCGGCAGGATCTCTGCCTTCACCTCCAACTTTCAGTGTTATGCAGATGACACGCAGCTCTCTTTCAGGCTACCTTGAGCCTCCTCTTCCTCGCTCATTCCTGACTGTCCGCAATTCTGTCTTGGTGGTATGCAAACGATCTCTGCCTCAATGCCAGCAAGACAGAGATCATCCTCATTAGGACCCCTGCTCCCACTTTCCCACTTTCACTCTGGCCGGCCTCCCTTGGCCCTGCGTCCTCACCCACGAGTGAGGCAAAACATCTAGGGGTCATCTTCTACTCCACTCTCTCCTTCTGCCCTCACATCTCGGACATCTCTAAAATGTCCCACTACCAGCTGCACCTCTTTAGAGGTATTCTGCCTTTCCGCTCCTTCCCCAGAAGCTCACTGTCTCCAGAGCTGTGGTTCTTTCTAGACTTGACTACTGCAACAGTCTCTATCTCAATCTTCCTACTTCTACTCCCCGTCTTATACAACTCTACCAGATCAGAACAGCGAGATTTATCCTTAGCCTCAAGCCCAGGGACCACATCTTTCCGGCACTGAAATCCCTCCACTGGCTCCCTGTGGCTGCATGGATCAAGTTCAAGACCCTCTGGATAGTCCTCGAGGCTTTCTGGGGCTGGGCCCCGCACTATCTACAATTCACTCTCCCTAAATACTCTCTTTCTAGAGCCCTCCGCTCGTCCTCTTTCAACTCTCTGCAGGTGAGCCACTTTCAAAACAGATTTGGGGGTAGATCTTTATATCTTTATCCTCTGCAGATGCTTCCCTCTGGAACAGCCTCCCTGCCTCTCTCCGTCTTGAGCGTGATCTCCTTAAGTTACAGAGACTCCCCAAGAGCTTCCTCTTCTCTTCCTATTTCTCTCTCCCTCTCCCTTGTTAGCCCCCTCACTTTTCTTGCCTACTTCCCTCCTCCCTCTCTCCCTAATTCTGCTCCATTCCCTGACTGGTCTCAGGCTCCCCCGCCAGTCCTTGCACTTGCCCCCAGGCCTCTGCACTCTGCTCACCACTACTGCAATTCTGGAATTCATTCCATGGGAAGCGTAACCTCTCTGCACTTAACCCAGGGCCCTGCTGGACTGGGCGCACTTGTTCCCTCCCCTTCCCTCCCACTTCCTGTCTGTGCACTGACATTACCTTAGAATGTATTAGGCCTAGTTCGCCAGCCGAGTATGGTGGTTCTTTGTTTCTGTATGTCTTCTCCTTCCCCCCTTATCACCTGTATGTTCTTCCCCTTCACCCCCTTATCACTTCACTCTCTGTCATGCACTTGCATTATCTGAAAAGTTGTTGGCCTAGCACAGTTTTTAATGATTGTATGCCCCTCTCCCTCTCTCCTCCTCTTCTCGCCTCCCTTCTTCTAATGCGCCTCCCTTCTTCTAATGCACTTACACTAGTAGTAATGCTATCAGGCTTAGTATGCTATTTATTTTGCTGGATCATTTGTAAACTTCAAGGCCTAAGAACGACTCTGTATTCCCTTGTTCCCTTACTGTCTTCAAGCGCTTTGAAGCACTTGACTTGTGTATAAACGCTTTACAAATGAACAATTACAATTGCATTTCTTACCTGTCCGGAAATCATTGTTTTTTTTATTTCACTATTTCTTTAATGTATGTTCCTCATACAAATGGACATCTGTTCCAAAGTAGAATAACAAACAGCTGACGATCGTACTTGTGAAACAGAAGGCATGTATAACTCTTTTAAAATTAACAACATACTCTTGAACTCCCAGGGAAAACAGCCTGTTTCTCCAATCCTGATTACACATAACTTCTCACAGATCAAATGTATGACAAGTCCCTATAGATAGTAGCTTCAACTCTTCAGACCTACTTTCTATAGGAGAATCTTTGTATGAAACACAGCATTAAGACACTGATATGAATGGACGCTTTACTTTTATGTAGATAAAATCTCCTCAGATAACATGGGCTACGGGTAAGCTATACTACCCAGGCATTTTAAATCAGCATTGGAAGTTTTCAAACAATACATTAAATACTGAGATTTGAAGTAATGGCCAAGCAAGTACCCACTCCTGCGAGGGAAAACGCACAGGAAATACGGGTCGGATATTGTTGATAGTGACCCAATAATTATGGTAGTTATCAAATAGCTCTGACATAGGAAAAGTCAATTTTGGGCACTTTAGTACTTTTTGATTAATCTGCATGAAACCTTCCCAAAAAACTACAAACCCAACTATGAACTATTTTGGGAATGTCGCATGTGTTTTGGTCAAGGGGGGAAAAGTTATAAGAAGGGTCTCAAAAGTTTTGAAAAGCCATTAACTTGCACTTGAAAATATTCCTGTTCATCTACAGTCCACACCACTGGATACATTTGTGCAAAACATTCATGACAAGTGCCGGTCTAGTCACAAAAGCATGCTTCCGGTTATTAACTAGTTACTAAAAATTAGGCAAAGAAATTAGTGATATCTAGTTTTGGTCTGCAGACATAGTTATGGGTGTTTCAAGCCCATAGTCACTTTCGACCAATCAGATGGGTCTATTGAAACAGCTGATTCTTTAATAAAGAAACCTGGGGAATGGAATAATATTTCGAAATCTGCACTCTGTTAGCGACCATATGTGAACTCCACGGACAGTCCACTGAAAATATTTTTCAAACGGAAAGCAGGTCAGGGCCCAGGGTCACTGTCACACATATCATAGTAACCATTCCCACTCATAGAGGAGCCTAAAGAGGGTTTATTGGTGTTTTGGCCCTAGGGCCACCCCTGTTTCTCTCATCTTGTTTAGCACCTCCTACCTAACCCAGATGTGACTGACCCAGGTTAGTATATACAGAAGTTGACCCCCACTGTCTAATTTGACAAAATACATTATTTAGCAAAATCAAGCATAATCAAGATGGGGCTTCTACAGAAAGATGTCTTCCGTTGATCAAAGGTATTCTGGGCCTTGTCATTCCACTCAATAATATTAATACCCCTTCTTTAGTTCATCAGTCAGGGTACTTGCTGCTTGTGAGAAATTTGGGATACAACTGTGGTAATATTCAACCAACCCTATACCCGCTCTTATGCCCTTCTTCATGGCTGGTCGGAATACCTGCTGGACTGTCCCAATCTTGAACTTCTGGGGAAGAACCTGAAAATGGCCAACTTGGAACCCCTGATATTTGACTGATGGCTGGGCAAAATTACATTTCGTGGGGTTGGAGGTCAGTTGTGTTTTTTTCAGCCGATTGGTGACGGCTGTGTGATTTTGCAAATGTCCTCTGCAGGTTTAGCTATATATCATATTATTGCCTTCTAGGTAGGTAGGCCCCACCAAAGCATATCAGGGGGCCATCAGCTGGACCCTCCATGCAGTCCAAAGGTCAGAACTGTGAACTGGAAGAGGTCCTCTGAAGTTGAGAAGGCTGTCTTGGTTTTTGCCTCCTTATCCATAGGTACCTGCCAGGGCCAATGTAGAAATGTATTTAGCTGGCCCCAGTCGCTCCAATAGTTAATCTATTTTCAGCACGGGGTATGCGTCATATCTGGATGCCTCGTTCAGACTTCGGACGTTGATACAAAACCTCCATGTATGGCTACTAGCTATGCGACCACTGAAGGACCCACAGATCGAGCATCTTCTACAATTCATCAGGGATTACTTGTTTCTGGGCTTCTGGTAATCAATACGGTTTAAGCCATTTTACTCTACCCGCAGGGGTGTGGACTATCCCTTGTACTCTTCCAGGTTTTGATGAGAATACATCGGCATAACTTTAAACCCACTGTGCCAGCTCCTGATGTTTGGTGGTTGTTAGCCCAACTGGGACAGTGACTTCCCATGCTTCAATAGGCAAAGGGCTTTTCTGGGTATTGTTGGCATACAGCAAGAGCAGATGTGGGTTGCTATTCTCCCTCCAGCTTTACGTTTTGTTTATGTGGTATAGTTGAGAG
Organism: Ambystoma mexicanum; assembly: GCF_040938575.1. Classification (NCBI taxonomy): domain Eukaryota; kingdom Metazoa; phylum Chordata; class Amphibia; order Caudata; family Ambystomatidae; genus Ambystoma; species Ambystoma mexicanum. The sequence goes on from NC_090935.1 coordinate 1,527,364,902, forward strand.
GGCTTAGACCAATCCGACTGATGTACTTTATATGTTAGAATGGGGGCAACTTTGTTGATGGTATATGGTACATGCCAATGGACTAAGAATTGTTTAGTGTGGTGGGCAACAGGACCATCACTTGGTGCCCCACTTGAAAGTATGTAGCTGGGCTTCTCAATGTATACTCTCTGCCGGCAGCCCTGTGCCTCCAATATATGTGTTCTCACCAGCTGCCTGACTCTATCCATGTATTCTCTGGTGTTGTGGATCACAAGTTGGTCACCAGTTAGCTTATTGTTGGGACCTTCAGGTTCTTCTGATAGGATATCCAGAACATCTCAGGGATTCCATCCATACACCAATTCAAACAGCGAGAACCCAGTTGATGCCTGGGGGGAGGGTCTTACTTACTGCGAATAGAGCCCTCTGGATTAGGTTGTCCCAGTTAAGTCAATCTTCGGAAACCAACTTCCTAAGAATGTGCTTCAGGGTTTTGTTGAAGCAGTCGTCAGTCTCGGGATGGCAAATCAAAGACATCAGGGTTCAGATATTCATCAGTTCTTTCATTTCACTTATTCATTTTGAAATTAAACTACTTTGCGGGAAACCCCACTCTTGTGAGGATTTGGAGAACACATTGAAAACGCTTCTTGATATCCAGACTTTTGTTCTACAAAGACCAGGATATATGTAGCCTGATTTCGAGGGGTCCCTACCGATCCAGTGGAAGGGTCCTCGATTATTGGTAATAGTTGCAGAGGTGTTCTGGGCACATCATCAGCAGATGTCTTCTGACAGACAGGACAACAGGCACAATATAGTTTAGTCTCAGCATACGCTCCTGGCCAATAGAACCGACTAAGTAGTGACTTCTGCCTCTTCAATAGCCCTGTATGACCAACAGTTAAATTGGAGTGGGCTAATTCCATCATGGCCTTCTGGAAGGGTTTTGGAACAATAATTGGTGATAGTTGATGCCAGCTCCTTGGTGGTTTACACAGATTCAATACAGGAGTCCTCTTGTTTCTATGAAATGCAGAGTATTCAGTTTTCGTCTTCTGCCCTCCAAGACCAGGTTCTTCTGAACTTGGTACATAAGTGAATCCATACTCTGCACCTCTGCAAACTCCAACAAAGCAGAGCTGTGAAGTTCAATGGTGCGACTTCCGTTTCACATGCTTTGGTCATTTCCCTGAATCCTGCTTCAACTCGATTAGTAGTATCCAAAGTTTCGGCTTCCTTTATAGCAGAGACCCGTATATTTTTGCACATAAATTGGGCAATGGTTTGGCCTTGTTTCAGGAGAAAGGGAGTTTTTCAGAGGTTCAACAGGATCACCTGGCCTCGCCTTGAAAATTCTGCTCAATCAATCCTGTTCCTACTTCCAGGGAATGTTTATGGGCCAACCCCAATTTTTTGGAGCTTCTCTTTTTCTCCTTCATAGGTTCCCTCCAGTATCTCCATTTTCAATCCGGTCAATAATTCTTTATCTCCATAAGGTCACAACCTGTTGTCCCTGGTTTGACACTAGTGGGCCACTGGGCTGTGTTCATCAGTTGGCATAATTCTTAGAATTTTACAGGGGGACTGGACTATCCCCCTTCTGACATGATGTGCCACAGATAGCACACAAATCACTCCCACTCTCAGAGGAGGATCAAGGATTTGTATTGATGATTTTGTTGGCCTCTCTCTCGCCTTGTTTAGTACCACCTCCCTAACCCAGGTGTACCTGACCCAGGTTAGTAAATACAGAGGGTTGACCCTTTCTGTCTAATTTCTGTTTTATGCTAGAGACGATGACCTAAAGGCAAATCTGCTTTCTCTAGTTAGGCTCCCTCAGGGAATTCCTAACTTTCCCAATTATATCCAGTTGTGAGTGTGCTACAGGATTTGGGAATTGTACCAGGCAGATATGCTGTTGAATTCTGTCTATTTCCTATCACACTCACTCTCTTCTTGTCCTCTCCTACTCTTCCCTTTCTTTACAAACTTCTTCTCATTCCTCCCTTCACTCTTCTGTCCCTTCAATGTCTTCCACTCTTTCTAGGACTCCTCCAATCTACCACTCCCTCTTCCACACTACAACTCTCTCCTCCACATTAATATCCCCTCCTCCACTCTACTACTCCTTTCACCACACTTCTACTCCTTCCTCTGCACTATCAATCCTACTCAGCCATCCTCCTTTCACCCAGTTCCATATGCCTCACACTTCCTCCATACACTGACTCAACTAACCACACTCGCCCCAATACCATGAACTCTCACAATAGCCAGTGCCTCAGCCTCCCCAGAAATTGGCTCCACACTCTGCCGCTCTTTCCTTCCTCCTGCTGGTCTCTTGGTCATGCACAACTTCCACCTGTGACCTTACCCAAATTACACACATTTCCTGCTTCCTACTGCCTCCTTATATCCCCTTTCTCTGCTTGTATTGGCCTTCTAACCTTGGTCAATCTGGCCCTTATTCCCCACCTGGGCCATTTTAGAAAAACAATGGTGGCTGCAGAAGGAGATCGCTTGTGTTTGTGTTCCCGGGACTGATTTTAGGTGTATCTGAGGTAAGTATAACAGGAAAGGGTCTTGGGCGATCCCCCTTTTGTCCCTGGTGGTCTAGGGATTGTCCACCTCCTTGCGCGTTCTTGCCAGTATCGTGTGACAGCACAGCACAGCCATTCTGCTGGCTGCATATGGAAGCACCTGCTCTCTGCAGCTCTTTCTCTCCTAGCGGGGGCTCTGTGGTGTAGGACCGCATAGATACCGGGGATTCAATCTCTTTTTGTGGGTCTCTACATGGCTGATCACTCCTGCAGCTAGGTGAAGGTTACGTTTCTGCATTGATTTGCTTGAATGCAGGGTGCTTGCTCAGAATTCAGACTTTTAGGCTTCTTCTTGGTTTCTGGCATGCGTGATGTGTCACTGCAATTAATAGACAAACACTGCCAAGTATCTTGTATTGGAGGCATAGTTTGAGACAGAGGTGTAATGCTGAGAAATATGTTAGACACTAGGGGAGACATGAATTGGGTCCTTTCAACTGCCACTGTCCATCGCAGGGGCAGGAATGTTCCTGGGTTGCTCCTGGGTAGGCCTTCCACTACTTACTACTACATCTACGTTTCAATGGAATTTATTTCATTTTATGGTCTAGTTTGAATATAATTATTATTGATTGAAATATTTTGTGAAATTTTGGTTCTGTGGAAATATGATAAAATATAGAAAGTATTGATTGGCAACTGCTGTGGTCATTGAGTGCAACTGGGTTCCAGATAGGGTTTCTATTGGGCAAATGTGTACAGTTATATATAGGTCGAAGTTGGAGTACCTGATGCGTTTAGCACCAGTCATTTGGGTTTTAAACATCAAAACATTCTAATGCAAAAATGTGTGAATTGAGATCAGTGCTTATCTTAGTGTGCATGCCATAACTGGGTTGGTTTTAAAATGGCCACAGGGCCTGGTTACTATCCAACAGGCTTGGCTAGTGTGTCTCGTGGTACTGCAGTGACTGCTGTTAGTCTGGTTGTAAAGCCCTATGGCGACTTTACAGTGTCACTGAACATTGTCTATTTGGAGTCCTGTAAATAGGCTAGTGGATTTGACCATCCTGAGTGACAGGGTAAACAGACCATGACGCTTGGCTGCAAGGCCCAATTGGCAGTTTACCCTGGAAGTGAAGATGGTTTGGTATTCCTTTTACCCTGATAGTGTGCTACTAAGTGATGTGGTACTGCAGTCACTGCCATTGGGTCTGGTTGTAGTCCTGTAAAGGAGCTTGTGGGTTTGGATGTTATATTGTCCTGGGACTATATGTACGGTAAGGCATGGTATTTATTTATTTATTACATCATTTATATAGCACTTTTTATATAGCACTTTTATCCAAAGTGCCTCAAATAATTCAAACAGTGCAAAAGTGGTAAATGACAAGAGTATGAACCAAACAAATGAAAATCACAGCACAGCCAGCAAGTCAAGAAAGAACAATGTGAGGCACCATAGAAATTGAGTGTGAGCCATTTCTTAAAAGTGCTAAATTAGAACAGAAGCGAACATCCAAGGGAAGGGAATTCCAGAATTTAGGAGCTACAATTTAGAAAGATCGAACCGAAAAGATGCAGATGGAGAGCGAAGAACAGAGAGAAATAACTTAGCACCAACGCATGAACTCACCTAAATACCAAACAAAGAAAAGGAAACTCAATTGAAATGTAATAGTAAGCTAAATAGGGCGCTATATTAGAAAAGCAGTAGCCTAACAGGAGAATGATGAGGAAAAAGAGCATAACCAGGACGACCGATGTAGAAGTAACAACAATAATTAAGGTGAGATAGAACAATGGTTTTCAGTAGTAATTTGGTAGAAGCAAAGGTTAAAAGATGACACATATTCTTAATATTACAAATAGGAAAATGACAAGATTGAACCAAGTTGGCAATTTGTGACTGAAAAGTAAATGAAGAGAAAATAAAACCAATGTTGGGGATTGAAGCCCAACTGGTAATTTAAGTGGAGGAAAAGAAATAGGGGGTGGGGAAATAATAGCTGAAGAAGCAGGAAAGAAAAGGACTTCAGTTCTCTAAGGATTAAGACATAGAAAATATGAAAACATCCAAGATTTAACAGCAAGGAGACAGGCAGTGAGATGCTGATGAATACAAATGTCAAAGGTGAGTGTGATTAATGTAAAATGTGCCTGAAATCCATGGTCAGAAATCCGGAAGCCAAAGTTGAAGTATAAAGAGGAAATAGAAGAGGATCTAAACTGAATCCTGCAGAAATCCGTAAGGAAGAAGAAAGGAGTGTGAGAACACTTCCAAGACACAACAAAAGAACAATGAGATAGCTAAGAGGAAACCACTGACGAGGCAATCCAGAGATACCTAGTGTAGAGAAGCTATAAAGCAATGTTGGATTGTCCAACATATCAAATGCCGGACTGAGATCTAGCAGAACCAGTATGGATGAACGTTTCAGATGATGGGCATGGAGAATAGGATTTGAAACAGAAAGCAGGATCGGTTCTCTAGAATGGCCCGGACATTGGCCCGTGCAGAAACCAGATTGACAAAAAGGCAGTAGATGATGCAAATTTGAATAGGAGGTAAGTTGAGAATGAACAATGCTTTCAAGTATTTTTTTTTACAAATAAGGCAAGTTAGAAATATGATGGAAATTAGAAAAATCAGTAACATCCATAGTGGGTTTCTTCAGTGGTGGAATACTAATAGCTACCTTAAAGGAATAAGGAAAAATCACAGAAGTTACAGAAGGATTAAAGGTAGTAGCTAAAACTGAAGCAAATTAAGGTAAAATAGACTTAATTAGGAAGGCTGGAAATGGGTCAGACAGTGCAGAAGTAGGATGAGAATGAACATTGATAAATATAACATCAGAATTGAGCTAGAGATATTAGATGCAGAAGTCAATGAATTTGAGTGATCTAATGAAGAGCTAATGTCTTGAACTTTAGACAAGAAGAAGTTTGTGAAATCATCAGAATCTAAATTAGAACTAGAAGGAGAATTGGGGAATGGTGGTGTCAATAATTTATGAATAGTAGAAAATAAAAAAGTATAAGAAGAATATGGCCTTCATGACAAGTTTGTTGGTATCCTGCCATTAAATATGGTGGGATGCCACCAAATGTACCTACTGTTACTGGGGCCTTAAATGCTGGAATTTATGGGATGTTACAGGTGCCAGCAATGGTAGGTAAATCCCCATTCCATAGGACTCCATGGGAGGATTACCGGTAATACTGGCTGTTTTCTGCCAGTGGGGGCCTGATTTACTTCTAGCTCTTAGCTGGAGATGAATCAGTCAACCCCAACCAGCAAACTTATAGTTTGATGGTGCAGGAAAAGTGGCAGTAATGGAATTACTGCCACTTTTTTCCCTCAGCGCCAAGCTTGTAACGAGGGCCTATGGCTGAATAAGAGATTGAAATTCATCAGCAGTCACTTGAATAAGAGAAAGGGAACAAGAATGATGAAGGGAAAAATAGAGTTGAAAGTTTGCACCACTCTGATGTTTTATTATTTTTTCATTCAGCCCTATGAAGAAGGGTTCTGAGATGTTTTAAAAAATTAGACAACCATGGCATGGTGGTTTACACTTAGGAGTAAACGTGGTGGACAGTAGACATGGCAAGTACACTGGATTGGCCGGAGGAGAACCTTCCCACTGAGAAAATGTAACTGCTGAAAGATTATAAATTGGTCAGTAAATATGGACTTATTGTGAGAGAATCGTAGAATGTCTTGATTTGTAAGTGACAAGTTAGTGTTGAAAGTAGTTACACTGTTGCCATTATACAATATTTGAAGATGGTATGGGGACAGTGAACTCTGTCTTACAAGTGATTTCTCATGAATGCATTTACATAAGGGTAGTTGGAAAATGTAGATAGAAATCTAGATTTACTTTGGGTTACAGGACTTTTAGTGAGAGGCCACATCCTAAGAGTATGGTTATTTGTTTCCTTTTGACTTATTCTTTGTGAGTTTCCGGCTTCATCATCTGGTAAATAGGTAAGGACTGTTGTGTGTTGTCTTCTTCTTTTTGATGAGTACATCAGGTGAAACTGTACATTTTACAGTCCAGGGACAGAAGGAGTAAGAGGTCCGGATTTACAAGAGTGATGTTAAACAGCTAAAGTAAAGAATAAAAAAATTAGGTCAAAGAATAGACAACTTAATTAATTTCTGCTCAGAAATGAAGAACAGCAGTATCAAATTAAGGGAAGATGTCAGATATATTTCGAGAATCACTGAAAGGATGCAAATACACTGAAGTCCCCCAATCGAATAATCAGGTTTTCTTGGGTTTAGCAAGATTTCTTTAGGCTGTTCTCCCTTTTCCCTCTAACCATGATCCAAACAATAATGCGCCCGTAGCTTCGATTTTCATTTCCCACAGTGAATATCCTTCTTTGTATTAGTTGTTTGTAGTAAATGTATAGGTGGAAGTGATGGAATGAACACAACTTAAACCACATTATATCTGCACCGCTAAATTCGTAGTGAGGCCCTTGGTATTTATATGTCGTATATAGTTCATCATTCTTCCACGCTACACTCCCTGAAAGTCTGGTCCAAAAGGAACAGTACAGGGGTTCGAAAAGGGGCACAAGGGGCCATATACAAAATACAATTACAGATGGGTCGATTTAAAATATGTTGTGCATTTCACCTGATGATTCAGAGCAATCTATTGTCAATCGGTTGTCACTCGGAACCCATTGGTGGCTGATATCCCTGTAGTTGATAACTGCCCATCTATATATTTGTATGTGTGTAGATTCAAATATTTTTAGACCAAATAAATGGCTCTAAAAAGAACTTTAAAAGAAAATTGTTTTACTGTTTTCCGAAAAGAAAAGAAAAACAGGGAAAACTTGCATTGAAGGTACACATCTAGGGGACAACTCAGGGTAGGAGGCACAAATAACGAGGGCAAGGAGCAGCTCTTTTCATGCACCCTCACTGCATAATGAAAGGCATTTTATATTGCTTGCCCCTACATATTAAGGCATCGCCATTTCTGCAAATGGGTTGCTGCAGATGTTCATGGATCAGGTGCAAAGCAGAAACAAGGCAGGCGAAGAGCAGGGAGCTGTAACACTAAATGACCACTGAACACAGCTATTATTTCATGGAGCGCTGGGAGGACACAAGGTATGCTGGCCCGATTCAAATGAAAAGAGTGAAAGAAACTGACGCCGCCTGGGCCTGCAGAGTAAACTCTCTGGTCTGAGACAAGTGAGACTTTGCCCAGCCGCTGCAATAAGGTAGAAATCAGTTAGGAATTCTACTGGTAAAAAGTATATCTTTTAACATTTACAACACACTATCTCTGAAGCTGACCTCTTCCCACATTGTAAATCCTGCTGAAGCAAGAGGGCACTAGCAAAGGGCTGTTTCGTATCATCCACTGCTTATCAACAGTAGAACTGTTTACTGGCACCCTCTCGGTATGGGCTGCTTTCCAACCCGTCACCATCTTGGAGCGTCACAGCACTGCTCCGAGCAACGCAGGACAGAGCTTGCAACAAACACGATTGCTTCGAGCCACGGATTAGCGCTGATATTTTCTTACTACACAGGTGCATTGTTACTTGTAAATTATATGTTTGTTAAGCAAGGAGCATAAACAGATTGCCGCTGAGGCTTTATGGTAGGTTTGTATGATTCCTCATAGCACTGACACCAACATTTCGCTCATCATACAGAGACCACATTTCCTTAGAAAAGCATTTGATTTATTCCTACAAAAAGTAGTAATTTACTCATGAGTGAGTTTCACTGAATTCCCAAAAGGGTTTATGAGTGAACCACAACATTATTTGTGCCTTTTCTGTTCTCTGAGCTTCAACTTGGGTGATTTTAGGGGGTGTCGGATTGGAAACAGAGGAGCACATTGACAAATGTGTAATTTTACATCTCTTTACAGAACTTCAAAGTTATTTTACAAACTGTGATGCACACATTTACTTTACACCTGAATGGTCCCAGTGCTGAACCTGAGGTGTCAAAGTGAATCAAAGTGTATGGGTCTCATTATAGGTTTGCCGGTCCGTAAACAACGGCGCCAGTAAGCTTACTGGCACAGTTGATTTCGGACTGGCAGACTACAAGTCTGCCTACCGGAGCCGCTGTGCACAACAGGTCTGACCCTGCCGGGCACGGCGGCCACGGTAGGCAGACTTGTTATGGGAGCACATATACCGTTGTTAACGGTGCCGGTGTTCCCGTGCTCCCATTCCCATGGGATTAACTAAATTACTGGTGCCTGACTTCCCGGCCGCCGGACTTGGAATAGCCCCGTGAAGCCCAACGTGAGGCCCAATGTAACTCTACTTGGAATAGCCCCGTGAAGCCCAACGTGAGGCCCAATGTAACTCTATGAGATGAGTATGTAATAAGAAGTCATACCTGTATTTGTGTTTTGTGATCTATAAAGAACTTTCACCAAAGCACTGAACAAAATAACTGGTAGTAGAACAAATGAGAGTAAACAAACATGATAACAAAGTAATTACATGAAATACAAGCAACGGAAAAGCAGCAGATGTTCTTCTATCCCAAGAAAATGAAAACCGAGTGATCGGAATGTTAAAAATGAAACCATTCAAACACAGAACGAGAGCGTTCTGTAGAAGATAGAAAAGAGAGAAGGGTGGTCAACAATGTCAAAGGCAGCGGAGAGATCAAGTAAGGTCAGAATAGAAGACGTTTGGCATGGCAGCAGAGAAAAGGGAATTAGTCACACTAAGAAGATCAGTTTCAGTTGAGTGGAGAGGACGAATGCCGGATTGATAAGAATTGAGAAGGTAGTTGAGGTATAAACATATTTTGGAGTGCGAGGAAATAATTGTATACACGTTTTTTTTGTTAAATTTTCTTTTTAATCATGCCAACCCGACAATTTTTGGTGTAAGGGGACGTTTTTTTAATTAATCTATGGATTCCTAGACACACGATTTCTTTGTGAATAACACTAGGAGACATGGGCACTGAGTACACAGGTCCTCCTTGGCCCGGGCACCCACCGCCAGAATGAAGTTGGGTATGAGCGCCCCCCCTTGGCCGGATAGAAGAGACACAGTATGGATGGCCCTTTGTTCCATCCATACTGTGTCTCTCTCTGGCCCTGGTAAAATCAGCAAACATTTCTAACTAAGCAGTCCCCTCTAGGCCACATATTGGTGGATGGTCCTGGAGGGGAGTGCTGAGGGGCTACCGGAAGCTTCTGTTGTTTCACTTCCTGTTCGCCTGTGTTTATGGAAGGAGCAGCAGGCACACAGAACACAACGCCACCAGCCGAAGCAGAGAGCAGCACGTTCTCTGTCATATTTTTGCCCTCTTTTTCCTTATCCCCGACCACTGTTATTTTATTTACCCAACACCCTGAAGTTGCCCACTCCCTGACACAATATCCAAAAATCAGAATAATGGACACACCCCAGTAGGGAATGAGACCAGGAGATAGATTGCAAGTAGAACAAAGTTTATATAAGATACATTGTGCACGCAGAGAACTCTGCTGCCCAGAGAGCGCTCTGCCAAACATTACACAGACAGCACATTATGAAAGCGAAAATTGTCATTGGTGACATCATGTTACAAATGCACAATTCTGTAATACAATTGGGTTTGTCGGTGCTGTATGTATCTGTAGGCGCCGAACACATAGGATTGGTTGATGCTTGGGTGTCACTCCCGCAGCACGTGGGTCAGCTGGGCTCATCTTCGTGAGGTGAAGGTCAGGCGTGCAAAAATGACACTTTCCCAGACTAACTGATCTTGCAATAACAGGATTTGAGAGCATGAGATAAATGACAATCCTAAAGTCTAGTAGGAATGTGGGTGCTTTCCAGAGTTCATAGACAAGTTATAGGTATGCATTGTACCATCTGCAACCCGGTACCCATAAACCTAATTCCCCCAACATAGGTGCCCACCTTCAGAAGTTTTGATCTACCTAATGCCTCATGATATGAAAAGACAAGTGTTAGGATTAGAAAGAATATATGAGTGTCTGTGGTCAGGTCTCTCGGGGGTGTCTTCGTTTGGCCACTACAGGAGGTCAGATGTGTATCTGTATCAAAGAGCAGAGTGGCATGGGCCTGGTGGATTACAGCTCAGCAGGGTGGGCGTCAGAAGGGGCATGAGTAGGTTACTGGAGATGGATGGGCACTCAGGCGGGGGCATGTTCTGGTCTCACACGGTGCAGTGAGCTAATCTGTTCTGGGACGGCACTGAAGGTTGCAACAATGAATGGCTGAATTTCTATGAGAACAGTGTTTGTGCGAAGCTGGAAGACGGTAGTGGTGTGGGGGCCTGAGCTGGTGGAGTGAGGCACAGGGAAGAGGGAGAGACAAGATTTTAGAGATCATTTCCAGGCCTAGTACAAAGATGGATTTGGCGGGTTACCTAAAAATTGAGTCTTTGTACATTAGTAAGGCCTAATTACATGCTTTCCTTGTTAGTAATTAGTAGGTGATTAACACAGATTACAGTCGGGGGGCAGGGGGGCAATGGGGACGTCTCTCCCCTTCAGCACAAGTGAGATTGTTGCATGCAGGAGTGGTGAGAGGGGCGGGATAGACCACCTCTCCCCCAACACTCCCCCCTTTCATTACTCCTAAAGTAACGGATACCCTCCTCCAGCACTTCTACATTCCTCTGCCCTTTTTACTGCTTCATTCCATGCAGGTGCTCCGTTTAATGGCACACACTTCTTAGACTTTCCCCACGCCGCGCATATTCCTCAGGAGTACACGTCATATAAATGCACCTTCCATCCCCCGCTAGGTCAACCCACATTTCCTTGTGGTTTTCCAAATCTTGGGGCTGTTTGATGGTTGTGTGCCATAGAGTATCTACTATATCCCCTGTGTTGTGGATGGCCACCATGCAATATTTGGGTTCATCAGTTTCGCCTGTTTGTACTTGGGCTTCCCTAGTATCATGAGGCATTTTCCCTTTTCTGTTTGGATTGCCCATAGTCACCATCATCATTGCACTTTTAGAAATCGCCTTTGCACAGCATCGTACTCCCAGTTGGCACACACAGAAGATCAGCAGGAGGAAGACAATAACAGGGACCAGTAACTTCATTGCAGTTCCGAGCCATGATGCTACCCAGTCGAATGCCACGCTGAACCAGTCACTAGATTAAATGCCACCTTCATATGTATATGTTTATGTTTATTGAATTTATGTAGCGCTTTAAGCCAAAGCGCTTTACATTATAACAACAGGTACAAAAGTGAGAGAAGCATATTCACAAACATGAACAGGTCATTAGAACAATAAGTAGAACTATTTACAAGGGAGGGGAGAGGGTGGGGGAAGGTAGAGGAGGGGTGGGTAGGTGAAGGGAGTTACGGTGTAGGTTTTGAGGTAGGGGGAGGAGGAGAGAGGGGGAAAGGGGAAGGTAAGGGAAGGGGGAGTGATCTGGTGTCCTCATTGCCCTTAAGTAGTATTTGTTACCAATTTAAGGTCAGAGGGGAAGGAGAGAGGATGGGGGAAAATAGGGGGGTCAAGGGCAGGAGGGGAGGGGTAGGGAAGGGAAGTCAGGGTGGGTGAAGAAAATGAGCTTTCAGGAAGTGGCGGAAGGATGAGTGGGTAGGGGTGGAGTGGATGGAGAGCGGGAGGGAGTTCCAGTGTAGGGGGGCCAAGAGTTGGAAGGAGCAGAGGCGTGAGGAGGCACATGGGGCTGGGGGTACAGTGAGGAGATAGAGGTTTGCTGAGCGGAGAGAGGGGGAGGGAGAGTAAAATGAGAGGAGGGAGGAAAGGTAGGGGGGCGCCAGGTCATGGAGAGATTTGTAGACAAGACAGAGGAATTGAAATTTCAGTTGTGAGAGGAAGGGAAGCCAGTCAAGTTGAGAGAGAGAGAGGAGGAAATAGAGTCTTGAGGGCCGAGGAGACATAGAGCACGGATAGAGGAGTGGTAGATGGATTTTAGGGGAGTTAGGTGAGAGAATGGGAGTCCAAAGAGGAGAGAGGAGCAATAGAAGAGGCGGGAGAAAATAAGGGAGGCCATTAGGAGTTTGGAAGCATGGAAAGTGAGGGAGTAGCAGATCTTGCGGATTTTATAGAGGTGGTGGCGATAGGCTCGAGAGGTTAGAGAGATGTGGTTGGAGAAGGAGAGAGAGGAGTCGAGGTGGAGGCCGAGATTGCGGGCATGGGAACATATGGGGAGGTTGGAAGGTGGAAAATGGATGAAGGGAGGGGGAGAAGGGGAGAGAGTGTTAGGAGGGAAGAAAAGCACCTCAGTCTTGTCAATATTGAGGGAAAGAAAGTGGGATGACATCCAATCTTTTATGGCCGTGAGGCAGGAAGAAAGAGTGAGGTGGAGGTCAGATGTGAAGGAAGAGAAGGAAAGAAAGAGTTGGGTGTCAGCGTAGAAGTGGTGGGAAATGCCGAAAGAAGAAATGACTGGGGAAAGAAGGGAGGTGTAGAGAGAGATAAGAAAGGGTCCCAGCACAGAACCCTGATGGACGCCATAGTTCAGGGGGAGGCTGGAGGAGGTGCGGCCGCCCCAGAAGACAGTGAAGGATCAATTGGAGAGGTAAGAGGTGAGAAAAGAGAGAACAGAGTCTTTGAAGCCGAATAAGGAGAGAGTGCTAAGAAGTAAGGGGTGATCTACGGTATTGAAAGCTGCAGAAAGATCAAGGAGGATGAGAATTGAAGATTGCTTAGCGTAGCGAGCAGTGAGGAGAGAGTTGAGGACATAGGTGAGGGCAGTCTCAGTGGAGTGTTTGGGGCGGAAACCAGATTGAGAGGTGGGGAGGAGGGTGTGGGATGAGACCAAAGCAGAAAGTTGAGAGTAGGCAAGGTGCTCGAGGAGCTTAGAAGTAAAGGGGAGAAGGGAAATTGGCCGGAAGTTGGAGGCAAGAAGAGGGTTAGCAGAAGGTTTCTTCAGGATAGGGATTATGGTAGCATGTTTGAAAGCTGAAGGAAAGGTGGCGGAGGAGAAACAGATGTTGAAGAAGGTGGTAAGGTAGGGAATAAGGAGGGGGTACATTTTGGGGATTCTTCTTTCATCCACACTCCAGGTTCATGCACTGCTGCCATTACATGCGAGAGTGTTCAATTTTCAGCATCTGAAGAAGGCACGAACGTGCAACATGCACTCTCGATTTTTTATCAAACACTGCCTTCCATTGCTGTGATCAGGTCTAGTATGTATCAATTCTGCATTGTCATCAGTCTAAGTGCTCTTAGTTCTACCTTTATTACATTGAACCCTTCTTCTGTGTTGTTGGCTAACTGGATCAGTTCCCAGTGCACTATTTGTACCCATTTTTCGTTTGCTCGTGCCTGGATGCTGGGTATAAGTGATGCAATAAATGTCTCTGCTGGGTTGAACAGTTTATATTGATCAGGGATTTGCACCAAGAGGTCTGAAGAGTCTTTCGAGAGGTAATTGGATTCTCTCTTTCTGCGGTACACTTGATCTTGCAGCTTGTCTACTGATAACACATCATAGATTGGGGGCTCTTTGCATGCAGGTTTGGGTGCCAGTTGCCATCGATTGGGCACCCCCTTCCCCCTGGATGTGCTCCTCTGGAATCACCAGCAGTGCAGAGTGCAGCGTTGCCAGAGCACAGGGGCCCCTCCATGATGACAGGATGTGCAAGTATGCCTGTTTGCCACACACCCAGTAGTGGTCCATCAAAGCTGCAGTTCCTTTTCGCATGTCGTGTATTACGAGAGTTCTGTTGGGGCGCATATTGGAACCTATGCGCACTCTCCCTTCTCCTCAGTAGCACAGTTTGTATTTTTCTTCATGGTGCATCTTGATTGGTTTTTTGAGAGCTGTGACCCCTGTTAGTTTTGTGATGTGGTGAGACCATACGTGGGCACATGTGTCCTCCATCCATTGCAGTCTTTTATACGATAGACCACGTAGCACTTCTGCCTTGCACATCACTGTTGCATCTTGCCATTTGTTCTCAGCGAACCTTGTCCAATTAATTGCAAAGAATGGCTCTTTAACACACGTCACATCTTTAGGTTTATTCTTGCATACCTTTTCATCTGGAGGAAGCAGTTGTAGTTTTACTGTGTGTGCCTGGAATGTGCTCCTTTTCGTACATAGTGTGATATGAATGAGACACTGGGCTTCCACTAGGGGGGATTCTTGTGGCACTAAAACCTTAGGCATCCCTGACGCTTGAAGGATCAGTGAACACAAATAACATCTACTGTTTGTGGCCTGTTTCCCTGTGGCACTCATATCAGAGTACCACTTTTCCAGATGACGAAGATCCTCTACCTTATCCAGCCCCAACCCATGATATGCATCGTATTGGTATTGCTTTGTTTGCCACTTCCGTCTGTGAATTAACTTGTTTTTACCAGCAGTTAGTGACCTTTTATGCTGTTTGTCTATACTGAAAACATGTGAGTGATCGATCGGGAAGAGACCCACGTCTGATGTTACATTAGTACCATTGTTAAACTGCCAACATTTAGTCCTCGAAAGTGCTTCTGACATGTCAGCAGGAGACAGAGTATATATATTATCAACATTTGAGGTAGGATATCTGGCTGTGTAGGGGTCGCTTGTGGTACTGTAAGCATTACTGGAGTGGAAAACGCGTCGTCATATACATACATTACATTTTCACTTTCATTCATTCCAAGTCGCCCAGACTGTGATGACACCTTTGTAAGATTCTTGTGTAGTTTAGTAATGTTCAAGGAGGTATTATGGTCCCATATTAGTTTCACACCCTCCCATTAGTTTGCTCCCTTCTTGTATTAGGTTTCCCCCACCCTCCCTCTTTTTTAATGTCTCCAACAATAAAAGAAATTCTCCAGTACAACCCCAAACACAATAATATTGTGGAAAACACAATGGCCATAAAATAATGGCCTTGAAACACTTGTGTATAGGCGCGCTATAAATGCCATATCATATCATATCATATCATATAATATATCACATTCATACGAATATGCCCTAGTCACACTTATACTATTCCTATGGCTATCTGACTGAATTCTATTTATAATCAATGAGCTACTTTCCACCATCGTTGCACCCACAAAGTGGGATATAAGGGGTTAAACATACTTTCAGTTGTTCAGCAAGTTCGAACCTTAAAAGTACAGGTGCAATTCAGAGAGAACGAGAGAGAGAGAGACAGAGAGAGAGAGAGAGAGAGAGAGAGAAAGTGAGAGAGCGAGAGAAAGAGATAATAGCATGATAAGTAATACATTATTTTTGTACACAGTACATTTTAATACATATATTTCTTCTAACCACTATATCGATGTTGCTCATGTATCTTTGTGTCACTATACTGTTTTATCCGGTATATTTGTTTTAAGGAGTTGCTGCCTCACGTTTGTTTTGCTGGAGTGTTTCTGGTACTACACTGTCATGTGATTTTCTAACATCCGACAGGTGGATCCAGTAATTTAGGCCTTTCACCTTCGCTGCCGAGGGTGTGCAGTATATAACCTCATAAGTGCCATGACATTTTGGGCTGTTCCACCTGCGTACAAAGCTACAGACATATACTAGTTCGCCAGGCATTAAAGGACTTGTTGGGCTATCTACTGAGGGCGCTGAAGTGTCTGTTTTATTTTCTCTAGTGAACGGTGGGGCCGTTTGTCTTGAAATTACTCGTACTACCCCTGTGAGCTGAATGAGGTATTCCTTAAATTCCTCTCCCAGCACTGTAGCACTTCTATGGGCATCGGACATTCTTCTTACTGGGGACAGGGGCGTTTGCATTCCAGTTACTATTTCATGGGGGGACAAATGGAGGCCCTTACTGGGTTGAGTACGCAGTTGGAATAAAGTCTGTGGGAGACAATGAACCCAATTATTTTAAAGAGTGTGGCACAGTTTGGACAACCTGCTTTTAAGGAGGCCGTTCATTTTTTTCTACCATCCCATTCGCTTGCAGGTGATAAATTGAACACATTTTATGCTTTATTTCCAATAATGTAGTCACTTCTTTGAAAACATCATTCACAAAATGTGTTACATTGTCGGAGCGTATGACATCACATATGCCCCATTCTGCTTCTCTTATTAGAAACTTAGCTAGATATTTCGCATCTGGGTGGGCTCAGGGTCCAGCCTCCACCCAGCGAGAAAAGGGACAAACCACTACTATTAAGTATCTAGCCCCTTTCCACCTTTCTCCCATGTCTGCATAATCAATGTGCAGTCCACGGAAAGGTCCGATTAGGTGGGCAATGTTCTACTTGCAACAATTCTACAGGCATCACTACTTTCCCTGTTGTGTCCTGCCTCCATAGGAGGTCTGTGGGTGACTGCGTGCAGCCCTGTTTTGCCCATAGTCTTGTTCTGACTGGGGTGCTTTCTTTTGGAGCTCTATTATTTGCAATGTGGGGAGGGAGTTCTAGCCGCTGTCTTCAGGCTCTTCTGTTCATTGTTTCATCACGCATTCTGTTGCTAAGTCTTTCTGGAAGTACGCTGCTTGTTTTGCAGCGGCGTATGCCGCCGCGTTTACTAGTGATATTTTGTCTTTGTTTTTAGTATGGGCTTGGCATTTTACCAGCGCTACTATTGATGGTTCTGCAAGTACTTCTATCAATTTATTTAGCAATCCCGCATGTTGCCCTGGTGACCCATCTGCTTTCCTGAACCCTCTTCTCCTCCATCTAGATAGTCCAGCATGTACTGCGGTGGTTGCATATGCTGAATCTGTGTATATTGTCACTGCACATCCTTTGGTTCCATGGAATGCTTCAATTAACACTACCAATTCTGCGGCTTGAGCTGAATAATGCATTGGCAATCTCTTCTGTATTAACACCTTGTACTCCCCTCCCTCCAATATTACTACCGCCGCACCAACATGCTTTTTGGCTGTCTCTGGACAAATGGACGCTGACCCATCTACAAAATATACTTCTCCTTCACTCAAAGGAATTTCAATTGCTTTGGGAATGTCTCCTTCTCCCTCATAAGTGGCACAGTCATGCGTTTGCGTATCATGCAATGCACATGGCACTGTGAGGAATGTGGCTGGGTTCACTGTTTTGCAACATATCACATCTATGTTTGGGCTTGAGATGATGATTTCATAGGCAGTAGCCCTTTGTGTGGTCAGTGTGGACTTCGACCGCTCAAGAATGGCAAACAGAGAGTGTTCGACAAATAATGTTAATGAGCATCCTATCACAATTGTTGGAGCTTTTTTCAATTGCAGCTGCTGCGAGAGCCTGTTCGCACGCGAAATGACCTTGCATCACTGAATCTAGCTAATGGTTTATGGCCCAATGAGGTTTTTGTGTCAATACTGCGGTCATCTGTGTTCCGTTTGAATGTGAGAACAAGAAAAACTCTTGTTCATAATTGAGTGTGGCGAGGACAGGTGCTGTGCATATGAGTTCTTTTAATGTCGTGAAAGCAGTATGCATTTCAGGTGTCCATGTTATGGCTGTGTTCTCTTTCTGTACTTCCTTTAAAGCTTGTAGTAGGGGTTGTGTGTATGCGGCATAGTCTAAGCTCCATGCCTTGCAATAATTACATATGCCAAGAAACTTTTGCATGTCTTTCACTGTGTGTGGTCTAGCTGTTGCTCGTACTGTCGCTGCTCTGTCGGGAATTATCCTCTTGCCATTTTTGGAGATTAATTGGCCCAAATACAACACCTCTGCCGAAAAGGATTGGGGTTTGTTCTTATCTACCTTGTGCCCCTTGTGGGCCAGTAATGTTAACAAGGTGACTGAGTCTTTCCTGCATACTTCCTCCCCTTTACTGCACACTAGGAGATCATCAACGTATTGAATGATGGTGCTTTGAACATGAATTTTGCAGAGGTCTTCGTACAATATTCTATTGAAAATGCTCAGCCTTTCGCAGTACCTTTGGGACAGTCGACAATGCTCGTATCTTTTCCCCCCTAGGGTAAAGGCTGTCAGATATTGAGAGTATGGATCAAGAGGCACTGAGAAAAAGGCGTTTTTAAGGTCCACCACGGTAAAGTACGTGGCCTGCTTTGGGATACTGCACAAGATGGACGCCGGATTCGGGACAAGAGGGAACTCTATTTGGACAATATCATTAAGTGGGCGGAGATCCTGTACCATATACCATGACCCCCCTTTCACTTTCTTAATCAGATAAATTGTGGTATTGCAGGGGGAATTGGAGGGGACAATGATGCCCTGCTGTAATAGTGCATATATAGTGCATATATAGTGCTTATATAGTGTCTTTTTTTTTTGCCCTCCTCTGCTTCTCTTGTTAGGGGGTACTGTCTGACGTTGGGCAACACTGCTCCTGGTTTAATCTTTATTTTTATTGGGGTCACTTCCTTCAATAACCTTACATCATTGCGGTTCATAGTCCATAAATTGGGTGGCAGTAGTTGCAGATCTTTGTCACAGAAAGATGGCGGTGCACTGACAACGGTCATGAGGGGGTTCGTCACTCTTCTGTTTTGTACCATTATTGTACAAGGCATACATTTCCATTATTATTTTGCCATCAGTGTCATTGTCATTGAACAGCTCTTCATCAGTAAACTCGTGCAGTGCTATGTTCGGGTCAATACACTATACTGTTCTCCACTCACAGCCATGCATGTCCAGGCCAATAGCCACAATATGTTTTGCGGAAACCTGAACCCCCTGCAGATCGAGAGACAAAATGGTGGCAGGCAATATCTCGGGGGTCGCTACAGGACGAAAAACAAAATCAGAGGGCACTCTCCAATCCTTATGTGTAATCTCTGGCACCACCCTTGCTAACAGCTGTATGCCATAAACACTGCGTTGGTTGGTATCCCTCGGAAAGCCGTCTCTTTTGCTATTGTTTGGATGAGAAGCATTGCTCGTATGGAGCACATGCCTGGGGTGGAACATACTATCCCTCGGTCTGTAAACTCGATGGTCATGTTTAGTCTGCTTAGTAAGTCTTGACCCAGTAAATTCACAGGTGAGTCCTCATGATACAGTAGGGGTGCTCATACTGTACTTCCTCCTATTTTGACATCTAGCTCTTCTGTGTAAGGAACCATTACTACAGCCCCAGAGAATCCTTGCGTCTTGAGATTTTTGCCAGATAACGAAAAATCACCTTCACGTAAACATGATTTCTCTGCCCCTGAGTCCACCATAAAGATGAACTGTTTGTTTCCTATCTCTGCCCCCACCAGTGGTTCCTCATCTGGACATAAGGTAGTGGATAGGACTGGACACGCAAGCGCTCTCTGTGGGCTGTCTTAATCTGGGTGGGTGTTTGTTTGTTCCTGGGCAAGAGAAAACATTTTCACTTACCACACACGTTCCTTGATAAGGTGCTGGACCACACCGTTAGCTGTGATGGCCGAGGGGTTTGCTTGTGTGTGCGCGATGCGATTTTGCTGAGTTGGACAGGTCTGTGCAGTATATCCCGGTGTGGGCCTATTGTCAGGCTGGCTGCCCATCCTTTGTGAGGGAGCCCATGGGGAGTCCATACGGGCTACCTGGGTGTGGGTGGCCATTCGGCTGTTCACTGCTGTACTGTGTATTTTGGTAATTAGCTACGGGTCAGATATGACATTCCCTGGCAAAGTGTCCCCATCTCCAACATGACCAGCATGGTGCAGGTCCACCCCCCCGGACCTTGCCCTCCATATGTCTACCCACCCCCTCCTCCTTGCGGTCCCCAATACCCACCTCTTCCTTTTGCCCGTCTTCCCTGCCATTGAGGTCCCATTTACTGTTCCTCTCGAACCCATTGCTCCTGACCGTTGTCTACCCATGCAGCTGCCATCCTAGCCTGTAGCACTTGCTGCCCTTCCCCTTCTTCTCCCTGTCAATCTGAGGGTGGTTCAGCAATTACTGCTGCAACCTTCACTAACTTACTCTGTACCAGCTTTGCTTCGTCCGCTATCCTCCTCTGAGCTATTTCTTTTTCCCTTTCTTTGATACTCCTGCAGTGGTGTACTATAATGCTTTGTATTTCTGGGCACCCCTTGGCTTCTATCCCCGCAATTTTATCAGGGACCTTCTGTACCTCCTTTGGGAGGCCTCGCTTGATGATAAAATAGAAGGGGGAGGTGGACTGGTCCCAGGACGTGCCTGTCTCCGCCAGCCACAGCTCCTGCACCCAAAGAAGGAACTGCACAGCCTCTTCCTCGTTCCCCATGGTACATTGCATTACCAAGTGTAAATCAGGGGTGTCAGGGAAGGTCCTCCGCAGTGCATCCCATACTCGTGTCCGCACATGGTTAAAGGATGCCCAGTCATGCATGCATGGTCACTCCTGAGGACCCTGCCTTTAACCACACTGCGTCTGCCTGATCTCCCACTACAGATATTAAAAGGCTCTTAATGTCCCCGATTGCTAATGGCACTCCTGCTGTATTCTTCTCAAATGCATATATCCATTTCCTGCCCCCCCCTGAAAGCGGTGGAAGTGCTTTGAGGAGATTGTTCTTGTCCATCAGTGACCAAAGTACATAATGAGGTCATCCTGTTCCCTTGTGAATGACAGGCATCTGTAATTTTGATCTCACCTTCCCCTTACTCTCCTTTACTCCTCTCTTTTTTGCCAATGCCATTCTTCCTAACCTGTTTCGGAAGCCTTCCCTCCCATCCTTCCTCTGTTGCCGTTATCTGCGGGGTAGCCCATTGTATTTGCTGTACACCTCCCACCGCCCCTTCTTCAGCCTCGTCAAAGTCACTCCAACATTCCTCATCCCTTTCTGAGGCTACTGTATCATATCCCACGCTTTCTAACTCACCTTCTCGTTCCACTCGTACTGCTTGTATTGGGCTACTGCATTCTAAAAAGGAAATCCCCGGACTTCCATTAATCTTCCGGTAATGCAGCGGTGCTCATTTGCATGTGTGGTGATGGTGGCTGCCCACCCCTGGATAAGGGCAGCGTTGTCCCGCACAATGTTCGTAATTGGGCTAGCTCTGCCTGGGTAGATGTTAACGCTACTTTTAGATCTCGAGTGGTGGGCCCTATGGGGGCAGGAGTTGTGCTTGATGGAACGTATAGAGGAGGTGGTGCAGTGACTGGAGTTACGGGCACACTGGCTCCTGGCATATACACTGGGTCTACGTACCCCTCTGAGGGTCTCGTAAGCAATGGGTATATTTTCTTTGGTTCTTCCCTTTCTTTCCCCTTATCTCCTCCTTCATTGTTTGGCACGGCTGTGTGCTCTATTTCTTTTTCCTGTTTATTTGTAGGGGGCGGTTCCTCGAACATCCTCCACAAATGTAGCATCTCCCGTCTATTTTGAAGCTGTTTCCCTTTGTACTTTGCCATTAAATAGGTTGCTACATTGCCCAATATCTTCTTATCAAAAGACCTTCCTTCTGGCCAGATATGAGGTGACCCCTCCCCTTTTATTTCAGCTACCCACTGGCTATGGTATTTTTTTATTCGATCAAAAGGGGAGATGCTTGCAAATGTGTGTGAGTGGCGTATCTAGGGTCATATTTGTCAATGGGCCTGTTCCCTCTCTTCTATTTTCTCTGTGCCGTAACACGTCAACTTCTAATGTATCAATCTCAGTTTTAAATTGTTTACCTAAGATAAAACAACCCCAATTAATATTGCCATGTTTTACAGCAGCCTTCTCCATAACCCACTAGCAACCACATCCATCGAAAGCCAGTGCGTGCCATATATGCAATTCTTTAAATTTGAGACTGCATTGCGGTATGATTATAATCCACCTTTAAACTCGAAATACACATTGAATGTTTTCATAGAACCCATGCATTACTGCCGTGCTTGGGATTAAACCCGCCGTCCCCGGCTTGCAGGCTGGTAATTTATCCACTGCATCAGACGAACATAAAGTCAGGAGTTATCTTACAGGTGTTCCATTTCGCCGCTACCCTCAGGATTCTGCGCTGAGAGTAGCATCCTAACACCCCCTTTAAGGTCCTTGCGGACCTCTCTAGGGCCCCGTCCATCCCTATCCGTCCTTCTCTACCTCCTGGCCATTTTTCTTTTCAATTTTGTCTTTTAATTTTTTCATCTTCATCGTTCAATTTTTTTTTCGTTTTTTCACTTGCCATTTATCGCTTCATTTCCTTTACTTGGTTCCATACACTTATCAATTTGCACCCCATTACTTATTCCTTTTCCTTCCCCTACATTACCCTCTTCTTTAGCCCTTTACCTGTTCCCTTGGTGTTCTCGATTTACCTTACACTTTACTTTACAATTTACTGATCCTCATTGCGTTCTTCCCTTAACCTATCGTGACTCTTCCCCTTCATGAAACCCAGTGCTGTCCAAACTACTCCACCTTTTTGCTGTCCCCCCCTCAGGCCTCGCATTGCCCAGCTCCTTCCCTTTTTGCCATTCTGTTCTCTACCGAGCCCCCCCCATTATTGATGAAGTTAGGGAGAGAGGATCTAAGGGGGACCCTGCGAGGGGACATTAATTTAGAAGGTGAGTACCTGAGCCTGTAAAATTATTACTCACACTGAGATTCAAATAGTCAATCCTAAAGGTTCTGCAATGCTTAAGCCCTGAGGGCAGTGGGGCTATGAGAAACAATCTTAGACGATTCATTTACCTCTAAGGATGGAACAGCCTGTGACGGGGAACCTGAGTTTGAACATGAGGCTGGGCAGGCAGAAATTATGAATCGATGGGGCTGAGACTCACTTGTGCAATATTACCATTTGAGGTTAAACACATTGGTGCCTGAGAATATGAAATGAAATATTACCCATGAAATTAGTAAGGCCAATGACAATCTGAATGATGCATTACCCAGAACTTAAAAAGGGATGCGCCTGAGACCCTGAGATTGAAGATTAATCATAGAGTATAGCCCTTCCACTAACAGAGGGTATGAAGTGAATTAAGTAGCCCTTAAATGAAAATCAAAGGAGATTTAGATTTGTGGCCCTTTGGGGCAGAACTAGCCAGAAAATATAGTGGCATAGACAGTATAAGGAGGGCTTGTCAGTTTTTATGATATTTGCAGAGAGATGTACACGCTCACAAGTGGCACATTCTCTGTTTTATCGCAATTGCCACTTGAACAGTGATTGCAAATAGCCATTTCTTCTTGCAAGAACCAAATGAGGTGGTTTAGACCATCTGTTGAAACATATTGGGGCTCATTACGAGCCCGGCGGTAACCGTCCAGGTACTTCCGTCAGGTTGCTGCCGGCCCCGTAAATAATATTTACTGCGGTGGACTTGTCGGAAAGACCTGGGTATTATGTCAGGCACAGCGGCTTTGGCAGGCGGACTCATAGTATGCTGGTCCAGAAACAACGGTAGCCGTAACCTTACCGGCACCGTGGTTTCCGGACCGCCATACTTGGAATGAGCCCCATTGACTTACAAGAACACCTTTAGTATATGCAGTACATGCTAGCCAAGGTTTCCACTGTCTTGTGTCCCCCCTCACACTCCTTTGCACCAAGTTGGCGACTACGTGCAAATGCAGTCACATAACTGCTGGTGATGTCACTTCCTATATTTGGGCCTCCCCTACTCCCTTTCCCCCTCCCCCCTGGGAAATTCATAAGTCGGCTCCCGTGCTAGGAGATGTAGTGTAAGACCACCCTTAGGAGCATTTTACAGCTGTAGTAATTTACATGAAAAGGGGATTTGTTTTAAAATCTGCCCCACAGCATTATACAAGCCACTCTTACAGTTCAATAGACCCAAGTCCCTCAGATGTATGTTTTAAATTGGCAGTAATTACAGCTTAGCTTTATTGCTCATGGTTTACACCTTCAGAAACATGAAAAAGAACAGTTCAATTTAAATGAAGAATTTAAATCAAATGGAATCGACATGGTTTGTTACTGATACAATGTTGTGGCTTAATCCTGCCGTTGTGCACACGTGACGTCTCTGGAATGTTCAGTCGGGATGTGTAGACGTTTCTCCTCTCACCCAGTTCCACTTATCACACATCTTGATTCGGCCGTGCATTGATGCATCCGTGGTATGTGCTCAGACAGCAAACATGCAAAGGCTTGGTGGATGATAACATCCGGAAATTCACGCAGTCGTGAATTTCAGTCGTGTTGAAAGATGTAGGGCCCGATTTATAAAGCGCTTTTCAAAGGGGCTTCCTCATTGAAAAACGCTTTTGTAAATCAGGCCCGTGGTGTAATTATCTCCCTGTAACAACAGCTGCTGCAACTTAGGTGCCACTTCAGTCTAATCTCTTTTTTTTTTTTTTTTAAATTTTTTTTTACTTCAGTCTAATCTCCAATACCTACGTCGGTGGACTGTTCCCATATGCCACAAGCTCTACTAAATGTTTCCCTGCTCGACAAAACAATGTTTAGTCGAGCCCTCTATGACGTGCCCCATCCCATTTATGTCACTATATGAGACGCTATCTGTCTGATGAACCATGGGGTGTTGTAACCTGAAACCACGTGAAGCAACTGCCTGATCCACTCACAACCTTTGGGAAAACATGCTTCCCTTAAAAGGGCCAACATCAAGTGACTTGGTTTACTGCCAAATATAGGCACTCAGGCGTATTCTCTCCTTCTATCACTCGCTTGCAAATTGCATTTGTTTTAATCATGGTTGTGACAATCACAGACGCGAATTGCAACTGCATGGGAGAGACGACAACTAGCTCGAACCGCTCTTGCACAACTCTTAAACCCGCCATTATTTTCGTGATTCGGGGATTCGCACTATGCAGTTTAAAGTCTTACGCATGAGCGTCCCTGGACGGATGCACCCCCTGCCTTAAACGTCGTCACATATGCAGGATAAATACTTTGCCGCCGTTCTGCAAATGTGATGCAGGCCCACACCTCTTTCTTTCCACAGGACAGCTGTGTTATGCTTAGGGGGGACCCCCCAAATGCTACCAGCCCAATAAAGGGGATCCTTTCCTCGTCAAGACATTTCACTTTGGTTCTGATAAAGAATGTCAGGGGTGAAAGGCACATTTGAAAAAAATGACTAGAATACCTCATGTTGTGGAAAATCCATACAGCCTGGCTCTGGCAGACCTTTTGCATACATTCACTTTGCTTTGGACTGGAAAATCCCATGTAAGTTCAATGCATTTCTACTGAGATTTTCCAGGCGGCGATGTAATGAGAAAAGCAGACCAGCAATGGTCAGAAGACATCCTATTTAGTATTTGAAAAAAAGTGTGTGTCAAAAATAGCTCTTAAACCGACTAGGCTATTTACTTTTCCCATCTGGTGCATTATGGGAATTACAGTCTGGCAAAATATGATTAAGCTAGCTTTTAACCTAACAGATTGCAATACCAGCTGCCTTAGATAAAAACCACTGGATTCATATTTCAACTTTTTTTTGTATCACAAATGACAAAAACAACTTGTCGATGTCTTACAACACTAGGTCACTTGATGACTTCATTTCACTTGGATATTTCTTAAGTATTGGGATTTCCTTTTACAAATCACTGATATCAGGCATAGTCATCGAAATTGTTGAATTAAAGTTATCTAACAGCAAATTAGGAAGTGCCCGTGAGCATCTCGGATTGGCTCCGGCTACTTTATAACTGTAATTGCATTTGTATTTGTAATGGGTTATTTATAACGCACTTCATACAGCAGCCCAAAGCCAGCATTTAGGGAAACGTCAGGTGCTTCAGCGCCAGCGCTTCCGCGGCATGCCGGTCTTCGCCGGTCCTCACCGACTCTCGGCGCTCGGGCCTGGTCTCTTTCGCTGCCCTCACGGAGAGACCCCTATCAATTAAGTCATGGGCTACCCTGATACAAGCGACCTCTTGGCTCAGGCCAAAAGAGCACACCAACTGAATCTAATACGACAGTTTGTAGATAAAAGATTAATTGAAATTAAACAGAACACTAGGACACCGGCTTACCTACCAACGATCTCACAGACTGAAGTAACAAACAAGTCAACCCCTAAAATATGTTTCACATCAGCCCCCGCAACAAATACAACTATCAACATCAATATGCGGTCAACTCCTCCAACTGCGCCACCCAGCGCGCTAGAGGCTGGAAACTGTACCAACATCAAAATAGCTCTACTCAACACAAGATCCATGAATGATCATGCACAAAATATTCATGATTATATTACTTAGGAAAACCTAGACATGTTATGTCTCACCGAATCCTGGCTTCAAGAACCAGTAGGCCCCACAATAGACATAGCTGTCCCCCCAGGCTACAATGTTTTTTTTATAAAAATAGAGTCCTAGGAAAGGGAGGAGGAGTAACTGTAATAGCTAGAGAGGAACTACACTTATTTCCCTCACCCATCCACTGCCCAGGTTGTGAAGTTCTCCTACTTAAAATGACACCCTCTAAGAACAACTGTATCAACTTCTTAACAATCTACCGCCCCCCTCTCTGATCTCTGACTTTAACGAAGATCTACTACAGATTCTCAACACTCTGAAGGGGCCAAACACAGGGACAGTGGTCCTAGGAGACCCCAATAGATGGAGAGGCAATAGCAAAGACAAAGAAGCTAGCGCCTTAGAAAAAGACCTCAACTTCATTAACTACAGGGTAGTAAATAATGAGCCCACCACGAACACAAGAAACCAACTGGACTGGGTTATCTCCAGCAACATTGACGTCACTACACAAAAAACAATTCCCTGCATCTGGTCAGACTACCATAAAATTGAATTAAAACTTACACCTAATTCTAAACTCGAAAAACCCAACAATATACCCATAAAAGTTTCAAATAGAAACTACACAAATCTCACGCCTGACGTGCTGGGACCTACTATTGTCAACATTATGGCAGTCATCTCAGATACGGACTCATGTGACGATATCGTTGCTACTTACAATAAACATTTCCAAGAACTCTTAGACCTACATGCTCCAACAAGACATAACCAGGTTAGACTAAATACGAATCATCAAAAATGGTTTAACGAAGAAACCGAAAGCTTGAAAAAAGGCAAAAGGAAATTAGAAAGACAATGGCAAAAAAAACAATCTGAAGAAAATAAAAAGAAATGGAAGGACATGGACAGCCAGTGCAAAAACAAGCTTATAGAGGTTAAAACGACTTCTATAATAAACAAATATCTGGGGCTGCTAACTCCACAGGAAAACTTTTCCAAATTTTAAAATCAGTGGAAAAACCCACATCCCTTCCCCCCTTTTCAGCCCACTCAAGATGACTGTGACAGGGTCCAACTTGCCTTTTTCGAGCAAATACAAAAAAGCTTGAAAGGCTATCGACCTCTGTCAGATATCTACTGAAGCTAAATTAGCTTTGAACAACCTCGAAACCTTCACTTCACGAGAGTGCAAATTTAAATGTACTCCCCTCACCATAGAAGAAATGAAGAAACTTCTTTCTTCTTTGAGACAGACATGTTGCTCGGAGAACATTCTACCCCCTAAAATCGTGCTAGAAAATAGCAACATTTTCGCACCATTGTTCTGCAGAATGACAAATGCCTCATTCAGAGACAAAATAGTTCCTGCAGCTATTAAAGTAGTGATGGTTACCGCACTGGTCAAAGAACCAGGGCTAGACCAAAAAGATCCTCCAATCTCCGCCCAATCACCAACTGTAACCTCCTGCTATAAATTCTCGATAAAGTAGCAACCAAACAGCTACAAACACATGTGGACAATCAAAATCTACTCCATGTACAACAATCCGGGTTCAGAGGCTCTCACAGTACGGAGACTGCGTTACTTGACCTCCAAACCAGAATGTTAAACATCTTGGAAAAGGGAAAAAATGGCATGTTGATGCTCTTAGATCTGTCAGCAGCATTTGATCTGCTAGACCACTGCAAACTCCAAGAAGTCCTAGCATCATGGGGAAACTATCCCCAGGAAGCCATAGATTGGATTTCTTCCTTCTTAAAGGACCGCAGTTCCAAAATACACTGGGGCAACAAACGCTCAAAACTCATAGACATAAACTGTGGTGTTCCACAGGGGGCTAGCTTATCGCCTCTTCTTTTCAACTTATATCTTCGCTGCCTGTGTACCCTCCTAAACAACTTGGGCGTGCAATTTACCAACTTCGCTGATGACACTCAGTTAATAATAGAATTGACTGGATGTCACAACAAAGACAGCTCCGCCATCACAAATATTTACAGCATAATTGAAACTTGGATGAAAACAAACTGGCTCTGTTTAAACAGCAGTAAAACTGAGCTAATTATCTTCGGATCTTCCCAGGCAAGGGCTAAACTCAGCCCAGATCACGCTAAATTTTACAGAAAAAACTCCAGTATCCTAGTTTCCGATAAAGTAAAAACATTAGTTGTGTACTTGGAACCTACACTAGGAGCAAAAGCACACGTAGCCTACTTAAAGAAAAACTGCAGATACCACCAAAGACTACTTAGGCACTTAAGACCGGTCCTATATGAGAAAAATTGCACAACCATAGACAGAGCCATTATCCTATCAAGACTCGACTATGGAAACGCCCTACTCCTGGGAGCAAATAAATGCAGCATATCCAAATGTCAAGTCATACAAAATGATTCAGTGAGAATCATTAAGAACAAAACTAGAAAGGATCACGTCACAGAGGACAGAAAATCCAAACACTGGCTGGCCATCGAAGATCGTATCACCTTTAAGTCAGTTTCAATAGTTCATCACTGCATCTATGGCACTGCCGCAGTATCCCTAAAAGAACAAATATCACTGTACCAACCAGGACGATCCCTACGTTCAATGAACCAAGGCCTAGTGAAAATCCCTCGTATCAAAAACACCAATGTCCTAGGAAGATCCTTTCCAGTTAGAGCTGCTACAAGCTGGAATAATCTTCCTGCCATGCTCAGACTTAAACCAAACTTCACAGCATTTAAAAAGAAACTCAAAACACTTCTTTTCAAGTAGTTATTTAGAACATTATCAAATGCCGGCTCCCACCCTGGTCTCTGTCCTGTAGTCGTTATTTGTTCTCGCTCTGATGTCTGTGGGCTGTGGCGCGCTACAAATAAATAAAATTAAAAAAAATAATAAAAATCCTTAATACCCAGAGGTCTCTAAGCACAGACCGGGGATCGAACCTGCTTCCAAGATGAACACCTTACCCCAGAGCTATCCTCCCAAAACTGATTCAAAAGGCATGTAACTGGAGGAAATCATTTTCCAGTGAGCATCTGAAAGATCTATCTCCAAATTTGCTAACTTTTTAGTCTTTATAAATCATGTATTGGATAGCCAGGGCAATTCTGAGATGCTCACAGGTGCAAATCCTCAAGGAACAGTCTTCTTGGATGCATTTGCTTGTTCAATGAAAGAGAAGCTCTGAAAACGTCATTTGTCCCTCTTAGAAGAAGGTTTTCAGTTCCTTAGTTCACCGCAAGCGATTATTCAACGGATTCCGTCTTGTTACATGTCAGCTGCGAGTAGTCTGCTCCGTACTGGGCTTATTCTTTCCAATCGGGTGACTTTAGCTTTGCCTTTCCATTATTCCCAAATTCTCCGCTGTATTAAGAATTAAACAGCCCTAGCGCTGCCGAAAGAGTGACTTCCAAGGGTGTCATGTAGTGAGATCTGGGTAAAGTCACTCATGTATAGGAACATTGCTTCAAGTGCTTGCAAGCTCTAACAGGGACCAAACAGACAAAGGGCTTCTTCTAAGTGGGCAGTCAAAAAGAGCCATAGGTGGACTGCAAATGTATTTACATACAGATCTTGTTAATAGAGATGAAGTTTGTTCAAGACACCCTATTCAAATGACTCAGCCAATCAGAGAGCATGAAACAGGCTCTTTATTTCCCCTGTGTAAGTGTGCATTACAAAAGTTGCTGTTGGCCTCTGCCTTTGCTCCCCAAACATTCCCTTTGACATGTATACCCTCCCCTAAAGGCCTCCCTTTTCCATGTCTTCTTTGCCTCTGCAGTCCCCTTTTAAACTATACCTCTATTTACAGACGTTCTTACATGAAATCATTGGCTACCCCATTTCCCTTTGCCCACTTGCAACTCTTACTTTCTTTCCAGGGGGCCACAATGAAAAAAGTAGAAGGGACCTGTTAGTTTGCAAATGAACTCCCCTTTTACTTAAACCAGTGGCAAATGTTTCTGGTATTTTGCCATTTGTTTTGTTTTATTTTATTTCGTTTTCTGTTATTTAGGATGGTGGCCCTACCCGGAGTGTCTTGGAGCACTATACAAAGTTCAAAGGGAGAAGGTGAACAAGAAGTAGCAATGTTTTTCAGAACAGGATAGGAAGACCAAGAGAGATACAGTATAGTGGGGGAGGAGGTCTAGCTGGATTGGGCGGGGGGAAAGAGATACATCTTGAGCATTTTGTGGAAGGTGATGATGACGAGGTGGCACGGATTCGGGGTCTGATGGTGTTACAGGCTCCTGGGGTGCATTGGGTGAAGATCTGTTTTTGGGTGCAGATTATCTTGCAGAGTGGAATGTGTAGGTGACGATTGTGGTTTTGTCTGGTGTTCGTGTGGGTGATGGGTTTCAGTTTAACGTGAAGGTAGGATGGAGTTATGATGTGGATGGCCCGGTGTATGCTGCAAAGCCCTTTGAAAGCAACTCTGAGGTATAGAGAGTAACTGAACCTGGGGGAAGGCTGGGGTGATGTGTGATTGTTTGGGGAAGTGAGGAAAGAGTCCTGAGAATGCTGGGGGGCGAGGGTGTTGCTGGGGAGTCCAGTGAGGTTTGTGTTTCCATTGTCTTGCCTGGAGAGAACTAGAGCCTGGACTGGTGTACGGAAGTCATCACAGGGAAGGATGTTTCCTAGTTTGCATAGGAAGTGCATCTGTATGTTGCATGCCTTGGTGATTGCCGTTATATAGTCTGTGAAAGATAGTCAGGGTCAGTAGTAAAGCCTAGGAATTTGACTGTTGTGGAGAACAAGATGTGTCAGTGGTGAATCTTCTGGTGCAGGGGCGAGGTTGGGTTTTTACCTGTTAGGGCGGAAGAGTAGGTGTTCTGTTTTGGTATGGGTGATTGTGAAGAGATAGACTCTGGGGGTGCAAAGTTCTGAGGTGAAGGATATTTTGAAGTGTATTTGTGAATTGTCTGCTCATCAGTGAAAATTTATGTTGTGGGATCGAAGACTTAGAGGGTAATTCATAGAATTTTGCAGAAAAGTGTCGCAAGCGGCTGGCGCAGAGTGTCCGCGTGCGATTGTCTGCGCCAGGCACGTGCGCTAAAACCGATTTCCGGGCACAGCGTTTTCATGTATTTTAGGCTCCCAAACCAGCCGTGGCGCAGAGTATCGCAGCGACCCTGCAGCAGCGCCAGTAACGCCCCCAAGAACGCCCTCGCGCAAGGAAAAGCCATCAAAATCGCTAAATCATCGCAAAGGGCTGCGCTAACCCTGGACCAGTTTACAGGGCTGCCAAACAAGGAACGCAAAGCGGGTAACGTGCATATCAGGGGTACGCGTGAAGTTATACACGCGATTAGCCAGGCTGCCAGGGTACGTGTATTTCAGGGGTGCGCGGGAAGTTCAACACGCGATAGTCCAGGGAACGTGTATTACAGGGGTATGCGGGAAGTTCAACACGCGATTGTCCAGGGAACGTGTATTACAGGGGTACGCGGGAAGTTCAACACGCGATTGTCCAGGGAACGTGTATTACAGGGGTACGCGGGAAGTCTTACATGCGATTAGCCAGGGCACGTGTAATACAGGGGTACGCGTGAAGTTATACACGCGATTAGCCAGGGTACGTGTATTACAGGGGTACGTGGGAATTATAACACACGCAATTTGGCTGGGTACGTGTATTACAGGGGTACACGGGAAGTTCTACACGCGAATCGGCTGGGTACGTGTATTACAGGGGTGTGCGGGAATGATCACACGCGATTTGGCCTGGTACGTGTATTACAGGGGTGCGTGGTAATGATCAGACGCGATTTGGCTTGGTACGTGTATTACAGGGGTGCGTGGGAAGTTCTACACGCGATTGGCCAGGGTACGTGTATTACAGGGGTACGTGGGAATTATCACACGCGATTTGGCTGGGTACGTGTATTACAGGGGTACACGGGAAGTTCTACACGCGATTCGGCTGGGTACGTGTATTACAGGGGTGCGCGGGAATTCTCACATGCGATTTGGCCAGGTACGTGTATTACAGGGGTGTGCGGGAATTATCACACGCAATTAGGCTGGGTGGGTCCTCACAGGTGTTCCCGTGTACACCCTCCACGGCCCCAGCAGGCAGCCCACAAAACAGGGGACTACCCTGCACACCTGCTCATGTCCCCCTGCACCCCCAGCCCCCAGCAGTGCAGGGTCACCCTCCACCAGGCCCCCACTCATGTCTCCCACCACCCCCACCCCCCAGCAGTGCAGGGGCACCCTCCACCAGGCCCCCACTCATGTCTACCACCACCCCCACCCCCCTGCCACCATGGGCAGCCCCCACCAGGCCCCCACTCATGTCTCCCACCACCCCCACCCCCCTGCCACCATGGGCAGCCCCCACCAGGCCCCCACTCATGTCTCCCACCACCCCCACCCCCCAGCAGTGCAGGGTCAACCTCCACCAGGCCCCCACTCATGTCTCCCACCACCCCCACCCCCCAGCAGTGCAGGGTCACCCTCCACCAGGCCCCCACTCATGTCCCCCTGCACCCCCACCCCCCAGCAGTGCAGGGTCAACCACCACCAGGCCCCCACTCATGTCCCCCTGCACCCCCACCCCCCAGCAGTGCAGGGTCACCCTCCACCAGGCCCCCACTCATGTCTCTCACCACCCCCACCCCCCAGCAGTGCAGGGTCAACCTCCACCAGGCCCCCACTCATGTCCCCCTGCACCCCCACCCCCCAGCAGTGCAGGGCCACCCTCCACCAGGCCCCCACTCATGTCTCCCACCACCCCCACCCCCCAGCAGTGCAGGGTCAACCTCCACCAGGCCCCCACTCATGTCCCCCTGCACCCCCACCCCCCAGCAGTGCAGGGTCACCCTCCACCAGGCCCCCACTCATGTCCCCCTGCACCCCCACCCCCCAGCAGTGCAGGGTCAACCACCACCAGGCTCCCACTCATTTCCCCCTGCACCCCCACCCCCCAGCAGTGCAGGGTCACCCTCCACCAGGCCCCCACTCATGTCTCCCACCACCCCCACCCCCCTGCCACCATGGGCAGCCCCCACCAAGCCCCCACTCATGTCTCCCACCACCCCCACCCCCCAGCAGTGCAGGGTCAACCTCCACCAGGCCCACACTCATGTCTCCCACCACCCCCACCCCCCTGCCACCATGGGCAGCCCCCACCAGGCCCCCACTCATGTCTCCCACCACCCCCACCCCCCTGCCACCATGGGCAGCCCCCACCAGGCCCCCACTCATGTCTCCCACCACCCCCACACCCCAGCAGTGCAGGGGCACCCTCCACCAGGCCCCCACTCATGTCCCCCTGCACCCCCACCCCCCAGCAGTGCAGGGTCAACCACCAGCAGGCCCCCACTCATGTCTCCCACCACCCCCACCCCCCAGCAGTGCAGGGTCACCCTCCACCAGGCCCCCACTCATGTCTCCCACCACCCCCACCCCCCAGCAGTGCAGGGTCACCCTCCACCAGGCCCCCACTCATGTCCCCCTGCACCCCCACCCCCCAGCAGTGCAGGGTCAACCACCACCAGGCCCCCACTCATGTCCCCCTGCACCCCCACCCCCCAGCAGTGCAGGGTCACCCTCCACCAGGCCCCCACTCATGTCTCCCACCACCCCCACCCCCCAGAAGTGCAGGGTCACCCTCCACCAGGCCCCCACTCATGTCACCCGGCACCCCCACCCCCAGCAGTGCAGGGTCACCCTCCACCAGGCCCCCACTCATGTCCCCCTGCACCCCCACCCCCCAGCAGTGCAGGGTCAACCTCCACCAGGCCCCCACTCATGTCCCCCTGCACCCCCACCCCCCAGCAGTGCAGGGTCACCCTCCACCAGGCCCCCACTCATGTCCCCCTGCATCCCCACCCCCCTGCCACCATGGGCAGCCCCCACCAGGCCCCCACTCATGTCTCCCACCGCCCCCACCCCCCTGCCACCATGGGCAGCCCCCACCAGGCCCCCACTCATGTCTCCCACCACCCCCACCCCCCAGCAGTGCAGGGTCACCCTCCACCAGGCCCCCACTCATGTCTCCCACCACCCCCACCCCCCAGCAGTGCAGGGGCACCCTCCACCAGGCCCCCACTCATGCCTCCCACCACCCCCACCCCCCTGCCACCATGGGCAGCCCCCACCAGGCCCCCACTCATGTCTCCCACCACCCCCACCCCCCAGCAGTGCAGGGGCACCCTCCACCAGGCCCCCACTCATGTCTCCCACCACCCCACCCCCCTGCCACCATGGGCAGCCCCCACCAGGCCCCCACTCATGTCTCCCACCACCCCCACCCCCCAGCAGTGCAGGGTCAACCTCCACCAGGCCCCCACTCATGTCTCCCACCACCCCCACCCCCCTGCCACCATGGGCAGCCCCCACCAGGCCCCCACTCATGTCTCCCACCACCCCCACCCCCCTGCCACCATGGGCAGCCCCCACCAGGCCCCCACTCATGTCTCCCACCACCCCCACCCCCCAGCAGTGCAGGGGCACCCTCCACCAGGCCCCCACTCATGTCTCCCACCACCCCCACCCCCCTGCCACCATGGGCAGCCCCCACCAGGCCCCCACTCATGTCTCCCACCACCCCCACCCCCCTGCCACCATGTGCAGCCCCCACCAGGTCCTCACAATCCCCAATCATGTGCGTAATGGTCAGCCTCCACAGCCAAAAAGCCCTACCAAGTAACCCATTCACCCAAATGGAAATGAAAACACATGTTACACCCCCAATGTTCATGAAGCAAATGAACCCATGTCCGTCACACACAGATTTTCAAATTGAATGGGAAAACACACAACATGACATGCATGAAACCAATGAGATGAAACCACACAGTGAACAATGGAAAAAAAAATGTATTGGACAAAAATACAAATGGTAATGAAAGAAAAATAACTACAATGTAAATGTGAAAAAATAAGCTGCATGTCCGCATAAAAACACAAAAGTAGAAAATCAAATCCATATAATATTGTCCAAAGTGAAATGTAAAAACTCTCCATGCAACAAAGAACTATGTACAAAAATAACAAGGGTCCATCATCACAACTGAACTAAGGAAACCTCCTAAAAAACCTACCTAAATATCAACTATATACAAAAAGTGGAGCAGTGTCCGTCGACTCCAAATCATAAGAAAAAACAAAGGAAACCTAAAACTAAAGAACTATATACAAAGGCGGCGGGCAAGTCCAGCGGCTCACTCCGTGGTGTTCCGGGCCAGGGCATCATCGAACTCCTGTTCGATGACCCGGAGGCGGTCCAGTTCCATGGCCCCGAGGGTCCGCAGGGACGACGCCGTGTCCTCCTCCAACCCCCTGCGGATTCGAGGCACTCGGCCCGCCTCAGGGCCCTCCGCATGGAGTTCTTCGCCCTGACCATTGTGAGCCGCGCCTCTTCCGCCCGCCGCCGCTCCGCACCTATGGCGTGGCCCAACCGCTGCCACACGGAAGACACTCTCTGTCCTGGGTCCTCCTGCCCTCCGGCCGATGCCTGCCCCTCCGATGTCGAAGGCCCCGAGCATTCATGGCTCCCACCATGTTGCTGCTGCTGCTCTGCCTCTGCCCGTGCACTGCCTCCTGCTGCCTGCACATCCTCCGCCGGCTGGGGTGCAGTTGTTGATGTGGCCACCCCT
The DNA here is from genome assembly GCF_040938575.1 of Ambystoma mexicanum. Taxonomy (NCBI): domain Eukaryota; kingdom Metazoa; phylum Chordata; class Amphibia; order Caudata; family Ambystomatidae; genus Ambystoma; species Ambystoma mexicanum. Next base: position 1,527,401,036 of record NC_090935.1, read on the forward strand.
GCTGGACGTCCGACTCCCGACTGTGGCAGGGATGCCTCCTCCACCAGCCTGGCCGCACTGTCAGAGGCAGCTCCACAGGGCACCCAGGTGACTGATGGGTGGGAAGATGGCACAGAGGACGACTGGCGCGTAGGGGATCCAGTTGAGGAGGGGGTCGGAACAAGCCCTTTCAGACGGAGGAATCCGGTCTGGGTGACCTGTCCCAGCAGGCTGACGTGGTCAACGAGCCATTCGAGATGACGTGCAGTCTCTCCATGAAAAGACTGCAGGTCACCTCGCATGGCCCGTTGACGCAACGCCACACCAGCCAGGACAGGCTCAACCCGGACCTGGATAGCCACGTCCGCAGGCAGAGGAAGGCCAGTTGACGTCAGCTCATCCCCTGCCTGGAAACGGGTCTGGACGTAGGCATCCCTGCTGGTGCAAGATGATGCAGGGACAGGATCGGGGACAGGATTGCACACAGGCACCTCCGCGGCGGCCTGTGCTGCCTCCTGTCCCTGGTCCTGGACTGCACCACTAGCACCAGTGGGATCCCCACCTCCAGACCCCGTCTCTGGTGCTTGCACGGCCTCCTCCTCCACCAGACCCCCCACCAACCTGGATGACTCCGTGCCATCTTCCCTGTTGGGCCCTGTGGGGTCCCAGCTGCCCCTTCTGCTGCCGAGGAGTCCAACTCCAACCTCCGCCTCTTGGACCTCCCCCCGGCAGCTGCGGCCTGGGACGCGGCACCGGACTCCTCACTCCCCGACGAGATGACAACACGGGAGGGGAGCCGGGCCTTGCGTCTCCGGCTGGCGGTCGGATCCCCGCCGCTGTGCTCCAGAGCACCTTCTCCGCCCTCTTCATCAGTTGACGCTGCAGACAGGGAGAAACAAAACACAGGCATCAGGGCACTGTACAATGGACACATACACACATGACAGTTGCACATGAGTGGCATTGGCAAACCTCAGACATGTCATCACAATCCCCAACACACATGTCATTGCAACTCGCACACATGAGCCATACCACAGCCATATCGCAACTGCCACCACCATCCATACACATACAACAGCATGAGCAGCCAGAGGTGACCCAGACATCACATGCAACACAGGAAGTGCACCACACATGTACACACACCACCACACTTGCATGCATGTGTACACCTCGGCCAAGTGTCGCACTGTTCAGACGGGCATCCATGTCACATCTGCCAATCAGGCTTACACATACCGCAGTCACATGCATCCATGTTGCATCACTGTTGCACCCTTGTCAAATACACACACATGCACATGTACACAGTGCTCATACATGCAGCCCAACACAACATACATGCGTGACATCACGGACATGTCTACTTACATACACATACATACAAACATGTGTGCACGCACAACTGCATTTGCCATGCAAGCCTACACACACAAGCACCATCCATGTCTCACACATTACAGCCCTTGCATGTGTCAGCCCCACGGCCATGTACACCCCCACCCATACTCGACCCCATACAAACAGATGTGCAACCTGCACAATACCGAATAATCACCACACGCACTGCTCACAATCAGGATGCATGTACACTCACCGCTCGACTCCAGACGGGTCTGCTTCTCCAGGACCTGGACGTGGAGCGCTGGGGATATGCGTTCCAGGACCCCCATCTGTTCTTCCGACAAGTGGCCCCGGCGCCCCTTGGCATCCGCTGCCTTCAAGAGGCGCCGGGCCTTGTTCAGGGTCCTGGACCTGAAGTCCTCCCAGCGCTTCCTGACATGTTGTAAGTCCCGGACTGCCACCCCCTCCGCGTTGATGGCAGTCACGATGTCAGTCCAGATCCGAGTCCGTCCTTCCTTGTCGGCGCGGGAACTTCCGAAGAGGGCATCATACTGCCCCAGGACTTGCTCCACCAGGACACCAACTTCGGTGGCACTGAAGCTGGTGCCCCTCTGCCTCTCTGGCCGGGGGTTGTCAGTGGTCACAGATGGTGTTTGCCCCGACATGACAACCCCAGAGGCAGGAGTGGGTGGGCAACTGGGTCCTGGGGCTGGGCTGTGGAGCGATGGAATTCCAGTCGGGAGTCTTCGGTACCAGCAGGGGTGGTCACAGCAACAGCACCCCTGGCTGATGTGCAGGCAGCAAATGGCAGTGCACGTGCGCAGCAGGCAGTCAGGCAGCAGCAGATGGTAGGTGGGAGCGTGCTTGGGGCTCTGGGGGGCAGTAGTT